>NC_137288.1:29075000-33875000 GCF_054371585.1 Giraffa tippelskirchi | reverse complement strand
GTTGAAATGAATTCATGTTTCCTTAATTCCTAACAAGGGTGTGAAGCAAGCTTGTGACTATTTTATGCCCAGACCTGGGTTAGAGTTCTTAAGGAATTAGGCAGAAGGTGGGTGGGTGTGTGTGACACTTTATCCGTCTTAAAGATCGTGAAAGTTATTCCTAGCTCTCAGAAGTTATAAAAAAGAAGGGGGCGGAAACAGATCAAACGCTCTATTCATAGGATAAGAGGAAGAGGAGGGAGGGAGGAAACTTCATTCACTTCACAGAAATGTATTCTATATTGTTATGTGCCAGCCACTGTTTAAGGTCCTGGGGCCACAGCAATGCATAAAGCAGACAAAAGTCCCTGATCTCTGTGGACCTTCCATTGCAGCAGGAGTGGGAGAGAGACAGATGATAAACAGGGTAAATATGTAAAATACAGAGTGTGACAGTGATCAATGATATAAAAATAAAGAAAGGCATGGGGTTCTGAAATGTGTGTTTTTGAGTGCATGTTGGATATTTTAAAATAGGGAGCCAGGGGAGCTCTCACCCAGAAGGCGATGTTTTCATGGGAATGGCAGGCTTGTAAGAGGGAAGCAGGGTGAGCAGGTCTGAGGCCCCTGCATAACCCAGGTGAGGGTGACTGCTTCAGGCTAGAGGGGTAGCAGGTCAGGGTTAAGAAAGGTTGAATGAGGAATTCCTTGCTAAATTAGTAGCAGGTATGGGAGAGAGAAACGGGAAGCCCGGCCTCAGGGTTCTACCTGAGCCTCTGACACAGACCTTGTGGTCCCTTCGCTGTGGCCTCTGCAGCTGTCACTGATGGTTTTCAGTTTGTGCTGTTTTATAAGTGAAAGTGTTAGTCACTCAGTCATGTCCGACTCTTTGCGACCCCATGGACTGTAGCCTGCCACGGTCCGTGAGGGTCTCCAGGCAAGAATACTGGAGTGGGTAGCCATGCCCTTTTATACTTGGTGTAACTGCTTCTACATTAGGTAACAGACTCCCTGAAGCCAACCTAGTTCCTTTTTGTCTTTCTTTCACCCCCCCGAGAGTAAATTTTGTTAACTTGAACTGAATGGACTGTTCCAGGATCAGCGCTTTAGAAACACAGACCATTGTTGAATACCTACCCGGTGTAGAATGCATGACTCAAAATGTTAGTCACGATGGAGCCTTCCGTGAGCCAACCAGGCGCGCTCATGCACTCTGAACTCCAGAAGGAGAGGTGGGGCCACGCTCCCAGTGCAGCCCCAAGGCTTGCTATCCTGACTCTAGAGCCACCCAGGCGACCGTGCTTTGGGTGGGGGTGGGGGTGGTTTGGAAGAATCTGGGATTTTACTGGGTGATGTGTTCTTTGGTTGGAAGGCCAGTCACTGAAAATGACCCAGGGTTTTTAGTGTGTGCAGAATCCAGGAGAAGCCGACAAGGCAGTGTGGCTTGCTGGAGAGGCAGGAGTAGTCTGAGGAGGAGGCCACTTCTGGCCACGAGGAGAGGTCACTTCCGGCCATGAGGAGAGAGCACTTCTGGCCATGACCTGGCTTAGCTCACTGCTCCACTCAGCACAGCCAACCAGTGTCTCTGAGTCGATGGGGTGAGGAGAGCGGTAGTCACTTCACACCTGCCCTCTCCTCTTCCTGGCCGCTCAGCGTTGTGTGTTTTGCTCCAGTTTAATCTGTTTATTGAATGTGAGAATCACAGGTGTGTCGGGGAGTCCACGCCCCACTAGCCCCTTTTGTTTCATTACCAGGTGAAAGGGCTTCCCAGGTGGCACTCGTGGTCAGGAACCCTCCTGCCGATGCAGAAGACCCAAGAGACCTGGGTTCGATCCCTGAGTCAGGAAGATCCCTGGAGAAGGACATGGCAACCCACTCCAGTGTTCTTGCCTGGAGAATTTTCATGGACAGAGGAGCCTGGCAGGCTACAGTCCACGGGGTCGCAAAGAATTGGACACGACTGAAGCGATTAAGCACTGCACGGCACACCAGGTGGAAAAAAGTCATGATTCATGCTAGTAAAATGCATCTCCAAGTATTTTTACAGGAGCAAGTGGGTTCTCTGTTACCCCTATTTTCAATAAACGGCTGGCTCAGAGGTTATGCCTGGGGAAACAGCGGACTGCCTTTCTTAGTGACATCTTGATTACCATACATTTCACTGTTGGGCAAGTACTGAATCGTCTGTGATGCTGGTTACTGGGCTCTGAGGAGCAGGTTTGGGAGCGGAAGCTCTTGTGGTAGCCACCCTTGGTGCAGCCTTCAGATTCTAACTTGCCATCCCTGGTGGAGGGGGCTCTCCTAGCAATCCAGGTGTTGACCTGGCCCAAGGTTGGTGGTTCTCCCAGCATGGTCGTGGGCCCTCTGAGTCTGGTGGAACCTCGGGCCAACCCAGATGGACCAACTCTACGTCTCCATTCTGCTAGCTCCCAAGTGATTTCTATGCACATTCAAGCATGAGAAAATCAAGGGAAGCATGCATTAGCTGGTTTGTTTTAAAATAAATCACGTCGTGACAACCCCACCTGTGGCTCGTTCTCCATCATGAAGGTTCCTCTCTTCCAGACAACCACGCCTCTCATTGCTTCCCTTTTGTTGCTGATCCTCAAAACTTTTGTCTCTTCACGAGTCTCTTAAGATTCAACACATGCTGCCTCCGAAAATGTGCAACCAGTTTCTGATGGTTTGCTTTGCTGTTGAAGGTGGGTGTGGCTGTACCTGCCCTCCCCTCCCGTGCCACGTGTGGGCCTGGCCTGGGGAGTAGGGTGAGGGGAAGCTTAGCTCTTTAAATTCTGACTTAACTAATGTAGCTGCTAAAAATCCTTCCCTGACTTAGGGCTGACTTGGCTTCTACATCCTCTAAATACAGGTATGAATGGGTGGAATGAGGCTAAAATTGTCTCAGGTCCCAGTGAGAATCTGAAAAAACAAGGCTCATAATTTTTAGCCTGGGAGAAAAACGAAACAAATCCCCCGCTTCCTTGAAGGGCAAAGCAAGGGTTTGGGCGCTCGGTTTTGTTCTAATGGCACCTTCGTCCGCAGTCAGTGTTTGAGGGAGCCTCTGAGTGTGCTATAATGATGGGTATTCAGTCTCTTTCCTGAGGACGGAGCTTCAGCCCCCCAGGGGGTGTGGTGAAGGCTGGGGCCCTGCTGTCCGACCACAGAGATTACTGAGGACAGTTTCCATGCCTGTGGCTCTGATCTGTGTGGAGGCGGGGCAGAGCCCAAGGGAGACCGTCTGGGGGTAGGCAGCGAAGGCAGCCACCCCTGCCAGCCCCCCAGTCCTGGTTCTGTGGGCACAGCCTTGTACCTGGAGTGGCCGCCTAGATAGTGGTTCACATGGAGGGCGTGGTGGAGCCAGCCCCGTACCCCATTATCCCGTGCTCCCATTTTTACTCCTGGAAATACCTTCTGAGCTCCGGAAGGGGTGGGAGTCACTCTCTGAGTCTGCAGGGAGTGTGTGTGGAGCCTGGGCATTAGGGCAGGTGGGTGGTTATCACCTGTACAAAGGTACTTTAAGCTCCCCTCCCTTCCCCACTGTTGTCACCTGTAGTCAGAAGCTGACCCTCTTACCCTGCCTAAAATAACCAACCCACAGTAGGTCTGCCCAGATTCATGGTGACTTGACAACTGTATTGTGATGTTGGAAGGGCATGCCCTTGCTTGCCTTTCCTTCTCAGTGTCCTGTAGTTGTGACTTTTTTTTAAAATTTAATTTTATTTATTATTACTTTTGTTGGATGCATGGGGTCTTTGTTGTGGTGCATGGGCTCGGTAATTGTAATCCGAGGGCTTAGTTACCCAACGGCATGTGGGCTGTTAGTTCCCCAACCAGGGATTGAACCCGTGTCCCAACCTTGCAAGGCAGATTCTTAACCACCGAATCACCAGGGAAGTCCCTGTGACTCTTTTTCTAAAGCCTCCCTTGGCCCAGAGCCCAGTGCAGCTGGATGGTGGAGGCGCTGAGGGTGAGCTCGCACCCAGGAAGCCCGGCGTGGCCCATGGTTTCCTCTTCAGCTGCTCCCTGCCCTTGCTCCGCACCGCTCCTTGAAAATCCAGTGCTTTCCCTTGAAGGAAGCCAGGTGAATCAGGTGGCCCCCCACGTGGAGCTGTTCCTCTGGAGGCTGAGGCCCTGGAGAAGCAGGGAAGTCAGAGTCAGCCGGATCTGGGAAGCGGGCCTTCTAGGCTGGGGTTGGGAGCAGGGTGGGCAAGGCTGGAGCACTTTAAGTGGCTGACACGTGGCACCACCGTGGCAAGTCACCAAGTACACTGAGTGAGCCTGAAACGGCGCCAGCCTGGTACATACTGTAGGGACATAGTGTTGGCTGGGTGAATGCTTTTCACCTGAGTAACCAACTCATTTTCCCAGAGTTTACCTGCCCTCCTCTCTGTATGGTGTCACTGTACAGCTCCTTATTCCATGGGAGGACTTACAACTAGGTCAATAGCTGTGATTCTCTCTCTCCCTTTAGACTTGAAGCTCCTCATGGGAGCACTGTATTGTGCTCATCTTTTTCTTTTTCTTTTCCTTTTAAAAAAGATTTTATTATTTATTTACCTGGCCACACCACACAGCATGTGGGATCTTAGTTCCCTGACTGAGGATCAAACCCATGCCCTCTGAAATGGAAGTGTGGAGTATTAACCACTGGACCTCAAGGGAAGTCCCATATGTTCATCTTTGAGGCCAGGATGCAGTGCCTCTCCCTTAAAGTGACTGATTGTAAGTGATTATTCAGAGTTACAAGCCCCCTTCCCTGTGTGGTGTCATTGTCAGTTCAGTTCAGTTGCTCGGTCGTGTCCGACTCTTTGCAACCTCATGGACTGCAGCACACCTGGCTTCTCTGTCCATCACCAACTCCTGGAGCTTGCTCAAACTTGCTTGCTCAACTTGAGTTGGTGATGCCCTCCAACATCTCATCCTCTGTTGTCCCCTTCTTGTCCTGCCCTCAGTCTTTCCCAGCATCAGGGTCATTTCCATGTGATTCTCTTCACATCACGTGGCCAAAGTATTGGAGTTTCAGCTTCAACATCAGACCCTCCAATGAATATTCAGGACTGATTTCCTTTATGGTTTGATCTCCTTGCAGTCCAAGGGACTCTCAAGAGTTTTCTCCAACACCACAGTTCAGAAGCATCATTTCTTTGGTGCTCGGCTTTCTTTATAGTCCAACTCTCACATCCATACATGACTGCTGGGAAAAACATAGCTTTGATTGCCGGTGTCACTGTACAGCTCCCTATTCCATGGGAGGACTTACAACCAGGCCAATAGCTGATTTCATTAGGACATATGTACTATTAAGTATCAAGTCTAGAAATACCGATTCCAGTGAGATGTCCAACTGTAGGTGTTCTGGTCCCCTTCTCTCTGATGGATTCCACCAGAAGCTGAGTCCACGTTGTTTTCTGTGTTCTCCAGGATGTTGAGCTTAGCTAGCTTTTACCACGGAGTGGACAAGAGCAGTCACTCTCGGCTCGTTTTGTCTTTTCACTGCATGACTGCTTGCTCAGCCCCCCTCAGCACAGGACCTGGAAATAAACCCAGAAGGAGAGTCAGGAGGTCGGGGAGGATAAGGAGGCAGCTTGTCCTTTTGATATGTAGAAACATTTGGTTCAGATGTGAGTTTGCTCCACATGACAAAACCGGTATTTAAGGTTTGCTGCACTTAATTGTAAAAATAACAACATGATTTTTCTTTTACTGTAGTCCCTCCTCCCCCTTGGTTAGTGAATAAACTCTGAAAACAGTTGTTTTAAAAACCATTTTCTCTGCTGCAGTTTTGTTGCATCCTATGATACTCACTGTAGATTAAGGGCCGTTTCCATCTTGAAGAATACTTGCAGAGCCTGGCCCCATGGGGTGGGTCAGGTGAACGCCTGAGTTTTGCCGTCTTGGTTCCATGACATGATTGATGCCAGGTTGTTCCCTTTTGACCCCAACTAATGATCCTTGTCTTCTCCCCAAGGGTTAGACAGTCACTTCTTTTTCTGCAAGTGTTTAGAGCAGGGATGGGGAACATTTTCCCTGTCAAGAGCCATTGACCCCAGGAAGGAAGAGACCATTTCTTTGCAGGAGTGATGGTGCCTTGGAGAGGCACCCCCGAGGCCCAGCTGGGCCTGTCTGAGCTCAGGCGACCTTCTCAGCAAGAAGGAGCTGACAGATGACAGGAGCTGCCTTGCTAGCTCGGGGTCAAAGGCCTGACTATTCACTCTGGAGGGTCTTGGGTATGTTCTAGAAACGTATTGAAGCTTTTGGGGCTGGCAAGAGAAGGAAAAGTAATCTTTATTGGGCAGTAAAGTGTGCTAGGTACTTTGCCAACATTATCGCATTCTTTATCACATTGCTTTAGAATGTTGGAATGTATGTTTTTTTAATCCTGTTTTGCTGATAAGAAAACCAAGGCACAGAGAGGAATTTCTTCCAAAATGCTAATATCAATTTAGGAGTCTGAATGACGGTGAGGTCCAGGGCCATGGTGGAATGGTGCGGAGGCCACGTACAAACCAGAGCAGTGCATGGTGCAGGGCAAGGGCCCTGCCAGCTGGTTGTGCAGGGGAGGACAGCAGAAGTGGACACAGCATCCCCAACAGTGGGCACAGGAGAAGCTGGGGGACCACTGGAGGCAGGTTCTGTGAGCTGAGCCTGGGGATAACGGAGTGCTTCACCGAGTCCAAGACTAGGACTGTCCTGGCTGTGGTCAGTGCCCAGGTATAAGAGGCTGAGTAGTTTCAGTGTGTGTTCTCAGGAGCTGTTTGGGGCTGGGGTGTGTTGCTTGGGGCCATTGTATTGAGATGGTTCTCTTTTCTTAAATTGCTCCCCTGGAGAGTAAAGTCAAGTTGGGCCTCATGACCTATTGAGAGGGTTCTGGATGCTTCCAGAAGCTCAGAGAGAGAATGAGTTGGTTTGATCAGGAAGCCTCTTGTTCGTTTGTTCCTGGTCAGGGGGTGGGAGAAGGGCCGAGCTGCGGGCAGTGACTGCCATTGTGCTGTGGCCAGCTCGGGTGGACCCCCCCCCCCCCAGCTCATCCAAAACCACCCAGCAGTGCCATTTCTCTGTCATTGTGAAAACAGAACCAGAAAGAGAAATATATGTCATTTGGGGGGGGGGGGAAGCTTGCATCTAAACGTTTCCACTTAATTCTAAAATTAAGAAAGGGGATGATAAAAGCTCATAAATTATTTTGCGTTCTCCAGATTCCTAAATTGGGGAGAAGAGAGGAAAGGAAGCAGGAGCTGTAAGGGGAGGAGGTGGGAAAGTCAGGCGGGCAGGGGCCTAGCCATTGCAGGAGAGAGAGGCGTGGAGATGGAGGGAGCGGAAGAGATCTGAAGTGAAGGGTGCTCATCACCTGTTTTTCACACCACTGGTTGCCACAGAGTGTTTTTGCTGCTTTTCAGATGCTAATGATCTGATTACCCCGGGTCAGCAGCCTTTTTTGCGGGTGGTGTCAAAGTGCGGACCCTCTGGGCCCTGGTCAGGGTCCTGCAGGCTGGACAAGTGACCACAGAGCTGGATGGTATCTGAGGGCCCTTCTCTCTCTCTACCGTTCTTTGATCCTGGGGAAAAATGAAGACGTGTTTTGAACAGAATTCCTATTCATTAAGTGGCCAGCACTAGCTGACCCCAGCCTTTTTGCCTCTGAGAAGGATCACTTTTGTTAAAGCAGAGATGTGAGCAGCCTGGACGGAAGTGCCCTTCGCTGGGTCCCAAAGCTAGCTGGTGCCCTCCGTTCAGAGGGAAAAATCAGTTCCCACGAAGGGATTCAGAACCCAGGGCTCTGTCTGGACTGCCTTCCTCAGTAAGGTGAGGAGGGTGGTGGCGGGGTTCCCAAGGTCGCAGGCAGAAAGAACACGGAGCTGGGTGGGGCTCGGCAGGGGGTGATGACAGATGAGCAACCGTGCAGGTAACCGCATAATTCCAAGTCTGGTGCAGTGTTTTGGTCAACAGCTCCTTGGAGGCTGCTCGCCTCTTGCAGGGGGGCCTCCCATGTTCCTTGCTTGCACCCGCCCGTCTGCTGTTGACACGTTATCTTCGTCACTGACTGCAACCTTCATGAAGCCAGGCTGTCTCATGCATCTCTCTTACTCCCCAGCCTGCCATGGCGCTTGGAGCCAGTGATGGTTTGAAGGAAGGGAAGCCTGCTGAGCGCTACAAGAAGCATCCTGGGATGCCCAGGGTCCTGAAAGTTCTCTGAGTCCTGCCCTTCAGAAATCAGGGAAGGCTACAAATCTGGGCTAAAACCATATACACAAACATGCCTGGAACTTCTCTGTGGACTCTCTTTTAGGGACCCAAGATTAACAGATCGTGGTCTTAGGCAGTAGAGCGTGTGCATCTGTCCATGAGCCATGTATCCCGAGCCCGGTCCCTTGCCAGACTGTCATGGATGCAAGTTGGTTCTCGAGCAGGGAGATCATGTAAATGCATGTGGAGAGACCAGTAATGCTTTGTGGCAAATATGCCGAGTCTCAGGCCTGCCCCCACATGTGTACAGAGGAGTTAAACAAAGCAGTGCCTTTCATAAACTCCAGGCTTATGGCCCTTCACTTCCTGTGGTTCACCTTTGGTATTTTTTAATAGACACCATTTTTGTGGGAGGGCAGTTTTAATGTTACAGAAAAGAATGAGCAAAAAGTCAAAAGTTCCCATATGCCCTTCCAACCTCCCCCCGTTCCCCCTGTTATCAATATCTTGCATAAATGTGGTACACTGTTATAATTGATCAACAAATATTATTTTTTATCATTATACATTAAAAATTTTAAAAAGTTTTATATTGGAATATAGTTGATTAGCAGTGTTGTATTGCTTTCAGATGTACAGAAATCAATGCATTTTTATTGCCTATAAAAATTGTAGTTTGTAGTTTATTAAGGTTCATTCTTTGTGCTGTCTGTTCTGTGGACTTAGATAAGTATGTAGTGACATGTCGGCACCATTACAGTACCACGTAAAATAGTTTCACTGTCCTAAACATCCCCCATGCTCTACCTAGTCATCTTCTCTCTTTCCCTCTGAGTCCCTGGCAACCACTGATCTTTTTATTGTTGCCATGGTTTTGCCTTTTCCAGACTGTCAGATTGTAGGAATCACACAGCGTGCAGCCTTTTCAGATTGGCTTCTTTCACTTAGTAACACGTGTTTAAGGTTCTACCACGCCTTTTTGTGACTTGACAGCTCATTCTTTTTACCACTGAACAGTATTGCATTATCTGATGTACTGCATTTTGTTACCCAGTCAGCAATTAAAGGACACTGAGGTTGCTTCCAAGTTTTGACAATTATGATTGTAGATATGCTTTTTGTGTCTTAGGAAGTATGGCCACAGGGTGTGGCAGACTCAGGCTGTGTCTTTTGGGACTGGGCTCATTCACAGAAGGCAAGACTAGCATCTTCTTAGGTTCTAACCTGTAAAGCTGTAACCAGGCCAGATGTTGGGGGCTTTAGGAGTCTGGATAGTTAGGGTTCCTCTTGGGTTTTGTTCCAGCCCCCATAGTCAGTTTGGTCAATTAATTAATCAATTATTTATTGAGGTATTAGGTCCTGGGGATATACAAGTAAGTTATTCATGGACCCTGATATCAGAATGCTCACAGTTTAGTGTGGGGACAGAATTACAAAAAGAATCATTACTGTTGGGAATATTTAAACAAACACTGACTGTGAATAGTTAAGGACAGTGGCTGCTTCATAGAGTTAAAAGGCAACACCATCATCAGAACTCATTCCAGCTCGAGTGATAAGTGTGACAGTAGGGGCGAATACTGTTGGGGGATGGGGAGATGAGGAAGGTGTCTGCAGGAGGAGGTGACCTGACACACAGAGAGGGGAGAGGTAGAAGAAACCAGGAAACACTATTCCAGGCTGGAGCATGCAGGCTGAAGAGTGTGGCTTCTTCTGATCCTCGATGGACCCCAAAGACTCAAGGATGTCTCGGGGGACCATTTCAAGGCAGGGGCACTGCTCGCTGGCAGTGATTGTTCAGGCTCCTCCAGAGTCCCATCTCTCCGGGAGTGGCTTCTCCACCAGACCCGTCAGCCAGGCTGGAAATCTGCGAGTCCACGTGCTTTGTCCCACATGGGACAAAGCTGACAGAGGGTCACCTCTGTCCCTAAAGCTCTCTCAAGTCGACCCCTCCTTGTCATCCTGAGGTCATATCTTGCCTGCATGGTTCCAGAGTTCTCTTAACTGGTTTCCTGCTCCTGCCCTGTTCAAATTATCTGTCCTCATTGGCCAGACTGACAGTGAACTGGAAAAAAAAAACAAACCCTATCTCATTGGCTTCCTTCTCGCCTGAGAGACAAGAAGCTGAAACCCTCACCCCACTCCGGCGTGGACCCTCTGGGTGCCATCAGCCTGATGCTCTCCCTGCACAACCTGCCCACGCACTGGCCCCTCTGAAGTACGGTCCACTTTGAACACACTTCTGTCCTCAGCCGTCCAGGCTGCACGAGGCTCTTCTCCTCACGTTCCCCCTTTGCGCAGCCCTTCTCACGCTGGTTGGTTTTCACTCGAGTCTGTTCCACATCACCACAGCTAAATCTCCATCTCCAGCCCCAGCTTCACAGGGTTTTCCACTCTTTTTTCCATGGCCCCTTGTTATTGCTGAGTCCTTCTCACATGACAGGGGCTTTGTCTGGGACAAGCCTGTCCTCCCCAGTCGGCCATCAGTCCTCATGCCTGAGACTGTCTTCATTTCCCTCTGTCACCCGAGTGCTCAGCATACTCTCTGCTTAGTGGATAATAAAAGACTGTTAAAAAGATTATGTTATAAATACATAAAGGGAGATTGCACTCTAAGGGATTAAAGAGATCATCTTAAGCAGTCTTGCCTCGTTGGGTCTTGGGACCTTCTCATCATTCACATTTAGCCTCTTCCACCCTTAGGCTGAGGGGGCTGCCTTTTGGCCAGCGGGGGAGCCCCCTCATTCATCCCTACTCACCATCATCACCATGGGCACTCGTCTCGGTTGGTCCCCAGAACAGAAGCCCTTGCTTTTATATGTGTGTGTTTTCTCCTGAATTTACTTGGTGACAGGAGTGTCATGGTGAGGGAGGGCGTGAGTGAGTTTTAGTGGCCTAGTTGTTTATTGTATAAACAGAACGTAAGACCGTCTCCATTTCTACTAGGCATCTTCTGTTACTCTTCCCCACTTCTGAGAGCCTGTTATCCCAGCATTGGGGATGCCTGGATGTCACTTCTCTGGCTTTGATTCCTTCACCTATGAAATGAAGGTGTTGGATTAGATCAAGAATTCTTACCTCTGGACCATAGGATCTCCGGACGGCCCCATAGGAAGCTTCTGTGTACCCATACTCTCCAAAATTGTATTAACATTTTGTGTGTCTGAACATCTTTTTATAACTTGTGTATGACTTTCAAATGAGTCTGAGATTCCCAATCACTGGAAAAAATGGTTTCCAAAATCTGACCCAGCAGTTTTTTTTTAACTGAAAAATAGTTTCTACAGTGTCACTTTTTTTTTCTTTTAAAATATCATCATAGTAACTGAGTATCAATTTCAGGCTGAGAGGGGTTATTCTTCCCAGTCATTGGTGTATCATGTGGCACTTTGGATTCAGGGGAAGAATTTCCAGAGTAGAATTTCTTTGACTCACTCAGTGTTGACAGTAACTTGGTCTGTGGGCTTCCCCAGCTGGGGAAGAGAAGCATAGCCCAGGCTTGGCCACTGACCTTCAGCTTGTATTGTCACATTTTTCCAGTTCTGAGTGGGGAGTCTGATGTCACAGCGACATCCAGGCAAAGCAGAGGCTCATTTCTCATTGCCACATCTGAAAATTCATGACAGTTGCGGGTCTCTGTAACTGGTGCAAACAGATTTTTAAAGATAGACGTGGCCTTTTGCCAAAGAATAAATCTCCTTTCTACATGTGATGTCTTTCATAGCAGCCCAAGGGTAGAAAGAAGGTTACTGTCTTTCCGTATAGAGGAAGGACCCCAAGGTCTTGATCCCAGTGTCCCATGGAGCGCTTGGTGACTGAGTTTGCCTCTTGGTGAGATAAGAGTATGCTATAATTGTTAAAGTCAGTGACTTTTATGGGCCTGAAAACATGATATTCTGGATGTATCTTTCACTCTCCTACTTCCCCAGACATACCCACAGATGCCTGGGGTTCTTCCCCTCCATATTCTTTCACCAACATAACCAGTTTTTTATCCGGCTTCTCTGGTGGTTCAGATGGTAAAGAATCTCCTGCAATGCAGGAGATGAGAGTTTGATCCTTAGGTCGGGAAGATGCCCTGGAGAAGGGAATGGCAACCCACTCCAGTATCCTTGCCTGGAGAATTCTATAGACAGGGGAGCCTGCCAGGCTACAGTCCACAGCATCGCAAAGAGACAGACACAACTGAACGACTAACGCTTTGCTTCACCAGTTTTTTATACTGGTTCATTATCATGTTTTGGTCTTTCTTTTCCCCCCACGCTGAGTTTTTCTTCATTGTGCTCTTGCCTGAGCAGGCAGCATAGGACCTCTGTGGCTGTGCTTTTCAGCACTGAGATTTTCGAGCCATGCAGGTTCCCTTCCCAAAGACAGAAGGTCTCTGATGGCCTTTGATTAATTTGCCCTCAACTCATTATTGTAAGCTAGTTTAGCATATAATACAGTAATTACATCTCTTAAAGGAACATATTTCATGTTAAACAGTGAGAATCGTGGAGAGAAAAGATGGGAGGGCTTATAAGACTTTTACAAATGATGTTCTGATTACATCTCCTTTCCCCACCACCTACTATAGGCTCCCAGTTGCCCTTTACTGAAAGGTGAGTGAGGGGCAGATTCAGCCTGGAATGGGGGAAAGGGGAAGAATAAGTGAACCTGGGCTGTGCTTCACCTAAAAAATAATGAAAGGATGTATAATTGCCCCCTCCTACAGCTTCTCTCCGGCTGCTGGGCCCAGCCCTCTTCCCTCCAGGGGACGTTCTGAGCCTGAGCTGCAGGCCACCGTTTTCTGTACTGGCAGGAGGGGCCTTTGCACACTTCAGACCTAGCAGTGTCAGAGCTTCGGGAGAATGGACAACCTTGGGGAATACAGGCTGATCCCAGCCCTACATTTTACACATGAGGGGTCTACTTTGGGTCTGACTGTTGTGCGCTCTTGAGGTTTGTTAGGAAGTGTCCCACATTTTGCTACTTAGACCCCAGTCTCCCCCCTCCCACCTCCCCCAACCCCCACCAGGCACCTTTTCCCCTGATGCTCTGACTTAGAACTCTCAAACTGAGTTTCAGTGGCAAGAACCATCTTTTTCCTTACAGCCCCCACCACCCGGGAGGAGTTACACCACTCTCACTGGCCTCTGTTCACAGCCCAGGTGGACAAGGAGAAGAAGAGAGAGCCTCTGAGCTCCTGGGAGATGTGTGAAGTTCACATACAGGTAGAGGCTGTGGGGCTCCCCTCTTGCTGCATTCAGGTTGGCTCCACCGTCCCTCCCTGTGCTCAGCATTTGGGGTCTTTTTTTTCTTTTGCATCGCCTGATATTCAGACGGTGTGCACACATGGAATTCCCTCCCTTGGGACTTTGGATCCATGAGGACTACACAGTGTATCAAGTATAGGTGGAGGGTCAGAGGACCTTTAAGCTTTGCTCCATCATCCACAGCTGAAGCCAAGGGTGCATCTGCACCCACGTACACAAATCCAGAGACACGCATGTGAGAGCTACATAGAGCAGAGCCTGCAGACACTGATGGCAGACCAGGGGCACACCAAGGTTATCAGTTATCCTGACTGAGGAAGCTTTGGCTTCACCATGTAACCGAGGACTGAGCATCACACCTGAATAGAAGTAGGACATCTTGATGTTCAGTAGGCCTGCATCCAAGAGAGACATCAAGCACACCCTCGGGAAGCTGGCAGGCCATCCTCTATTCCTGGGTGAGCCCTTCACCCTCTAGTCTAAGCTGAAGAGGAGGCCAGCACAGCCATGGTGAGTCTGACTTTGTGTATGGTTAGGCCTGGATGCAACGTAAAAGGAACACCCAGTTCCTTGAACTCAGAGTGTCCCCCAGCATTTAAAGCTCCAGACCGCACCATCCGTGGCCTGGCCAGCCCAGCAGCAAGGAAGCCAGGACCTGGACTGGGGAGAAGGACTGCTTCTTCTTTGGCCTGTGTAGGCCTCTCGAGCCCATCAAAGGGCTGTCAGCAGTCTTTGGTTTGGGTGTGATGTCTGATGTGGGAAAATGTCTGCTGGGTCCTCTTCTACCAGCAGGAATTGTACCTCTTCATAAAATGACAAATTGTCATTTATGAACATCCTTGGTCCCAGATCCTTTCTCATGTCTAGGTAAACAGTGGTGTCTCCTAAAATATATGTTCATCAACAGAACAATCAGGTAGGGCAGAGGGGCTGTTTGGTACCATGTGTTTTTTAAGATAGATGGCAATTTTGAGTTTCAGTTAAGCACTGTGGTTTTATTTTATACCACAATGTTGGTTCTTTCTAGAGAGGTGATATCAATTGCCTTTTCCAAAAAAAATCAGTACTCAAGAGTAATATTTCTTTGAATGAGTATTTGGTCATTTAAATTTCGACCACAAGGATGGTGATTCCAGTGTTGTTCTCATATGATATGGGGGCCAACTCATGACATTTATTAAAATGTTTGTTACATAGAACAAGGAAAGGTTTGCAGTACTTTGGGAGAGGGTATCTTTGGCCATACAAATGAAACTTCACTGCCTATCACTTTTATGAAAGATTTAAAAATTAAAAGAAAAAGCTACAATTAAACAGACACCGGGTAGAAGAATTTCTGAGGTACACCTCACCTAGGGCTTTATAAGCTTATGGAATTAAAAAATTGAAGTATTTCAAAGGATATTTCAGCCAAAATATGTAATATAAATAAAGTTATTGTTCTTTTGAGCTTTGATTTTAAAAAACATGAAAATTTACAACTTGGTTTCAGAAGTCTGTATGATAATTTTCTCACATTAAAGACAGAATTATTATTTGGAAACCATACTATTTTTTTTTCAGCTTTGTTTGAAATGTTTGTGCCTAGTCATGTCTGATTCTTTGTGACCCCATGGACTATAGCCTGCCAGCCTCCTCTGTCCATGGACTTTTCCAGTCAAGACTACTGGAGCAGGTTGCCATTTCCTACTCCAAGGGATTTTCCCAACCTGGGGATCAAACCGTGTCTCCTGTTGGCAGGCAGATTCTTTACCAGTGAGCCACCTAGGAAGCCTTCTTGTTTGGAATAAATAATTATTTAAATAAAATGTATAACTAATTTTTAAAAAGTTAGAGACAATTGGAATGAAAATTGCTTACTCCTTGAACAGAAATTACTGGTTGTTTTAATTAAGACAACTGGGGAAAAAAAAAGGACAGGGAGACATTTTTGGCACCACTCAAGGATATCTTTGGCATTTGTTCAAGGTTGTTTCTCATCAAAGGGTGAGGCCTCCCTGAGGTCTTCTGTCCTAGTGTCACAGAGAAGTTATTTGTGATGTCCTGGAGGTTAAAAACACAGAGAATGCATACCAATTAAAAGATAGATTGGATAAAAACAAGTTTCAACTGTATCTACAAAAAACTCTATGTAGACAGGTTAGAAATAAAAGGATGGAGAAAAGATAGACCATGCAAACACTAACCAAACACTCACTAATCATTTAAGTATTAGAAAAATAGACTTTAAAAAGGAATATTGCCAGGGAGGAAGAGAAACATTACATGGTGGGTGCGTACGTATGTGCTCAGTAGCTCAATCATGTCTGACTCTTTGTGACCCCATGGACTGTAGCCCACAAAGCGCCTCTGTCCACAGGATTTCCTAGGCAAGAATACTGGAGTGGGTTGCCATTTCCTCCTTCAGGAGATCTTCCTGACCCAGGGATCAAACTTGTGTCTGTTGCATCTCCTGCATTGGCAGGCATATTCTTTACCACTGTGCCACCTGGGTGAGTGACTGAATACATGGTGATAGATGGTCTAATAACCTAAAATCCATAGCCTTTCTAATTGTGAGTGTACTGAACAGTTGAACTTCAAAGGATTTAAAGCAGAGGCTCATAAAACTGAAAGAATAAATAGACAAATCCAGTATAATATAATAGAGATTTCAATACTCCTCTCACAGTAAAATATAGAACAGATAAACAGAAAATTAAGGGAAGACCTGAGCAGTACTATCATTCAACTTGACCTAGTGATTATTTATGGAATGGTTCAGCCAATAACAGCAGAATACACATTCTTTTCATGTGTCCATGAGACAGTCGTCAGGATAAACCATATTCTGGGTCACAAAATAAACCTTAATAAATTATAAATATTTGATATCATAACAAAGTATATGTTTTCACCATAAAGAAATTAAACTAGAAATTGGTAACAGAAAGATATCTGGAAAATCCCCAAATGGTTGGAAGCTAAGCAGTAGCATAGCTCCTAAATAAACCAGAGATTAACATCAACAACAAAAAACTCCACAGGTTTAAGTTATTCCCTTTTGGAATGAATGAAATATTCACAACCATTCAATTTCAAATGGAAAGAAAAGAAAAACAATATATGTAAATTTTCAGAATGCTGCTGAAGTAGTGCTTAGACAGAAATTTATATAGCATTAAGTACTTACATTCAGTAAGAAGAAAGTCCTCAAATCATTTAAGTTTGCACCATAAAAAAATAGAGCAAAAGAGCAAATTAAGCCAAAAGTAATCAATAAAATAGAAATCAGAAAAGCAATGAAAAAATGGAATGAAATTAAAAGCTGATTCTTTGAAAAGATCAATAAAATCTATACTCTTATAGCCTGACTGAACAAGCATGAAAGAGAAAAGACAAATCACCCACATCAGGGATAAAAAGAGGCTGTGATAGTCAGTAAAAGGATAAGGGAATATCATGATAAACAGCTTTATGCTGTTGAATGATATTGAATAATCCATAGTTTAAAACCTTTTATTAAAGGGAACTCCAGGTGCAGATAGCTTCACTGGAGAATTCTGCCAAACATTTAAATAATCAGTAATACCAAGTCTACACAAGCTTATTCTTGAAGATGAGTGAATACTCCCCTGAGGAGTAGACATCACCTCAATGTCAACAACATCGGAAGAAATGAAAACTATAGATTAATGTTCCTTGTGAATATAGATGTAAAAATCCTCAACAAAACGTTGTAATTCTCAACTGAATATTTTTTATATTAATACTTAATCCCTATTTGAACCCTCCTACTTTGGTGGTAGGAATGTAAATTGGTACAGCCACTATGGAGAACAGTATGGAGTTTCCTCAAAAAACTAAAAATAGTTTGTTTTTAGTTGCCGGATCCAACAATCCTACTCCTGGGCATATATCTGGACAAAACTACAATTCAAAAAGATACACGCACCCTTTATGTGTATAGCAAGACTTTATGTGTAGCCAAGACATGGAAACAACCATCGACAGATGAATAGATAAAGATATGGTACGTGTATTCAGTGAAATATTACTCAGCCATAAGTTCAGTTCAGTCGCTCAGTTGTGTCCGACTCTTTGCGACCCCATGAATTGCAGCACACCAGGCCTCTCTGTTCATCACCAACTCCCGGAGTCTAACCAAACCCATGTCCATCGAGTCGGTGATGCCATCCAACCATCTCATCCTCTGTCGTCCCCTTCTCCTCCCGCCCCCAATCTTACCCAGCATTAGGGTCTTTTCCAATGAGTCAACCCTTCGCATGAGGTGCCCAAAGTATTGGAGTTTCAGCTTCAACATCAGACCTTCCAATGAACACCCAGGATTGATCTCTTTTAGGATGGATTGATTGGATCTCCTTGCAGTCCAAGGGACTCTCAAGAGTCTTCTCCAACACCACAGTTCAAAAGCATCAATTCTTTGGTGCTCAGCTTTCTTCACCGTCCAACTCTCACATCCATACATGACCACTGGAAAAACCATAGCCTTGACTAGACGGACTTTTGTTGGCAAAGTAATGTCTCTGCTTTTAAATATGCTATCTAGGTTCGCCATAACCTTCCTTCCAAGGAGTAAGCGTCTTTTAATTTCATGGCTGCAATCACTATGAGCAGTGATTTTGGAGCCCCCCAAAATAAAGTCTGACACTGTTTCCACTGTTTCCCCATCTATTTCCCATGAAGTGATGGGACCAGATGCCATGATCTTAGTTTTCTGAACGTTGAGCTTTAAGCCAACTTTTTCACTCTCCTCTTTCACCTTCATCAAGAGGCTCTTTAGTTCTTCTTCACTTTCTGCCATAAGGGTGGTGTCATCTGCATATCTGAGGTTATTGATATTTCTCCCGGCAATCTTGATTCCAGCTTGTGTTTCTTCCACTCAGCCATAAAGAAACAACGAAATAATGGTATTTGCAGTAACATGGATGCACCTAGAGATTATTATACTAAGCAGAGTAAGTCAGAAAGAGAAAGACAAATACCATATGATATCGTTTATATGTGGAGTCTAAAATACAATATGAACTTATCTATGAAACAGATTCACAGACACAGAGAACAGACTTGCGGTTGCCAAGGGAGAGGGATGGCATGGGATGCTTGGGCTGGGAGTTAGGGACTAGCAGATGCAAAGTGTTACATATAGAATGGATAAACAACAAGGTCCTGTTGTATAGCACAGGGAACTATATTTAATATACTGTAATAAAACATAATGGAAAAGAATATAAAAAAATATATAAAACAGAATCACTTTTCTATACACCAGAACGTAACATAACATTGTAAATCAACTATAGTTCAAAACCCTACTTAATCTTCATTTTAAAAACTGATTATTTTGATTATAGCACCAAGTGCTAAAACCTTAGCAGCCAGAACACAGCAAGCCATAATCTTCATTTACATGAATTGGAAGCCATGACAGATCACTGGTAACTAAAGGAGACTCTAACTGGGATATTGTGAATCTATGGAAGACATGTTTCTGCCCATCATTTGGTGTTACATAAGCAAGAAAGTCTAATGTAAGCCTTATTATGTTGTAAAGAGGTACCTGGAATTGAATCTCTCCTCTACTGATGCCCTTCCTGGACAAGAGAAAGCTGCCCTTGTTCTTCCACATGTATTAGTCCCATGCTTGCATTTGAGAATTTTATTCTTATTAGAAGTGGTGTTGGCTAAAAACAAAGTCTGTCCCCCTGAGATTTCAGGTTCTGATATGTTAGCTGTAGAAAGTGGAGGAAGATTGATCTCCCAGGGACCTGGCTTCTACTACAAGGGGAACGTAGTTCAGTTCAGTTGCTCAGTCGTGTCCAACTCTTTGCGACCCCATGGACTGTAGCACGCCAGGCTTCCCAGTCCATCAGCAACTCCTGGAGCTTACTCAAACTCATCTCCATCAAGTTGGTGATGCTATCCAACCATCTCATCCTCTATCATCCCCTTCTCCTACTGCCTTCAATCTTTCCCAACATCAGGGTCTTTTCCAGTGAGTCAGTTCTTCGCCTCAGGTGGCCAGCGTATTGGAGTTTCAGCTTCAACATCAGTCCTTCCAATGAATATTCATGACTGATTTCTTTTAGGATTGACTGGTTTGATCTCCTTGCAGTCCAAGGGACTCTGAAGAGTCTCTTCCAACACCACAGTTGAAAAGCATTGATTCTTTGGCGTTCAGCTTTCTTTATAGTCCAACTCTCACATCCATACATGACTACTAGAGAAACAATAGCTTTGACTAGATGGACCTTTGTTGGCAAAGTAATGTCTCTGCTTTTTAATATGCTCTCTAGGTTGGTCATAGCTTTTCTTCCAAGGAGCAAGCATCTTTAATTTCATGGCTGCAGTCACCATCTACAGTGATTTTGGAGCCCAAAAAAATAAAGTCTGTCACTGTTTCCACTGTTTCCCCATCTATTTGCCATGAAGATATGGGACCAGATGCCATGATCTTAGTTTTCTGAATGTTGAGTTTTAAGCCAACTTTTTCACTCTCCTCTTTTACTTCCATCAAGAGACTCTTTAGTTCTTCTTCACTTTCTGCCTAAGGGTGATGTCATCTGCATATCTGAGGTTATTGATATTTCTCCCGGCAATCTTGATTCCAGCTTGTGCTTCATCCAGCCTGGCATTTCCCATGATGTACTCTGTATATAAGTTAAATAAGCAGGGTGACAATATACAGCCTTGACATATTCCTTTCCCAATTTGGAACCAGTCTGTTGTTCCGTGTCTGGTTCTAACTGTTGCTTCTTGACCTGCATACAGATTTCTCAGGAGGCAGGTCAGGTGGTCTGGTATTCCCATCTCTTGAAGAATTTTCCCCAGTTTGTTGTGATCCACACAGTCAAAGGCTTTGGCGTAGTCAATAAAGCAGAAGTAGATGTTTTTCTGGAACTCTCTTGCTTTTTCGATGATCCAGTGGATGTTGGCAATTTGATCTCTGGTCTGCCTTTTCTAAATCCAGCTTGAACATCTGGAAGTTCTTGATTCATGTACTGGATTTTGAGCATTACTTTGCTAGCGTGTGAGATGAGTGCACTTGTGTGGTAGTTTGAACATTCTTTGGCATTGTCTTTCTTTGGGATTGGAATGAAAACTGACCTTTTCCAGTCCTGTGGCCACTGCTGAGTTTTCTAAATTTGCTGACATATTGAGTGCAGCACTTTCACAGCATCATCTTTTAAGATTTGAAATAGGTCAACTGGAATTCCATTACCTCCACTAGCTTTGTTCGTAGTGATGCTTCCTAAGGCCCACTTGACTTTGCATTCCAGGATGTCTGGCTCTACGTGAGTGATCACACCATCATGGTTATCCGGGTCATGAAGATCTTTTTTGTGTAGTTCTTCTGTGTATTCTTGCCACCTCTTCTTAATATCTTTTGCTTCTGTTAGGTCCATACCATTTCTGTCCTTTATTGTGCCCATCTTTGCATGAAATGTTCTGTTGGTATCTCTATTTTTCTTGAAGAGAATTCTAGTCTTTCCCATTCTATTTTTTCCCTCTATTTCTTTGCATTGATCACTGAGGAAGGCTTTTGTATCTCTCCATGCTATTCTTTGGAACTCTGTATTCAAATGGGTATATTTTTCTTTTTCTCCTTTGCCTTTCACTTCTCTTCTTTCTCAGCTATTTGTATGGCCTCCTCAGACAACCATTTTGCCTTTTTGCATTTCTTTTTCTTGGGGATGGTCTTGATCACTGCCTCCTGTACAGTGTTATGAACCTCTGTCCATAGTTCTTCAGGCACTCTGTCTATCAGATCTAATCCCTTGAATCTATTTGTCACTTCCACTGTATAATCATAAGGGATTTGATTTAGGTCATACCTGAATGGTCTAGTGGTTTTTCCCTAATTTCTTCAATTTAAGTCTGAATTTGGCAATAAGGAGTCCATGATCTGAGCCACAGCTCCCAGTCTTGTTTTTGGTGACTGTATAGAGCTTCTCCATCTTTGGCTGCAAAGAATATAATCAATCTGATTTCGGTATTGACCATCTGATGGTGTCATGTGTAGAGTCTGCTCTTGTGTTGTTGGAAGAGGGTATTTGCTATGACTAGTGCATTCTCTTGGCAAAGCTCTGTTAGCCTTTGACCTGCTTCGTTTTGTACTCCAAGGCCAAATTTGCCTGTTACTCTGGGTGTCTCTTGACTTCCTACTTGTGCATTCCAGTCCCCTATGATGAAAAGGACACCTTTTTTGGGTGTTAGTTGTAGAAGTTCTTGTAGGTCTTCATAGAACTGTTCAACTTCAGCTTCTTCAGTGATACTGGTTGGGTCATAGACTTGGATTGCTGTAATATTGAATGGTTTGGCTTGGAAATGAACAGACATCATTCTGTCATTTTTAAGATTGTATCCAAGCACTGCATTTCCGACTCTTTTGTTGACTATGATGGCTACTCCATTTCTTTTAAGGGATTCCTGCCCACAGCAGTAGATATAATGGTCATCTGAGTTAAGTTCACCCATTCCAGTCCATTTTAGTTCACTGATTCCTAAAATGTTGATATTCACTCTTGCCATCTCCTGTTTGATCACTTCCAATTTACCTTGATTCATGGACCTAACATTCCAGATTCCTATGCAATATTGCTCTTTATAGCATTGGACTTGACTTCCATCACCAGTCACATCCACAACTGGCTGTTGTTTTTGCTTTGACTCTATCTCTTCATTCTTTCTGGAGTTAGTTCTCCACTGATCTCCAGTAGCATATTGGGCACCTACTGACCTGGGGAGTTCATCTTTCAGTGTCCTGTCTTTTTGCCTTTTCATACTGTTCATGGGGTTTTCAAGGCAAGAATACTGGAGTGGTTTGCGATTCCCTTCTCCAGTGGATCACTTTTTGTCAGAACTTTCCACCATGACCCGTCCGTCTTGGGTGGCCCTACATGGCATGGCTCATAGTTTCATTGAGTTAGACAAGGCTGTGGTCCATGTGATCAGTTTGTTTAGTTTTCTGTGATTATGGTTTTCATTCTGTCTACCCTTGATGGATAAGGATAAGAGGCTTATGGAAGCTTCCTGATGGGAGAGACTGACTGAGGGGGACAGTGGGTCTTGTTCTGATGGGTGGGGTCTTGCTCAGTAAATCTTTAGTCCAATTTTCTGCTGATGGGTGGGGTTGTGTTCCCTCTCTGTTGTTTGGCCTGAGACCAAACTGTGGTGAAGGAAATGAAGATAATGGTAACCTCCTTCAAAAGGTCCAGTGCATGCACTGCTGCACTCAGTGCTCCCGACCCTGTAGCAGGCCACTGCTGAGCCACACCTCCACTGGAGACTCCTGGACACTCATAGGCAAGTCTGGGTCAGTCTCTGTGGGATCACTGCTCCTTTCTCCTGGGTTCTGGTGCTCACAAGGTTTTTTTTTGTGCCCTCCAAGATTCTGTTTCCCCAGTCCTGTGTAAGTTCTGGTGGTTCTATGGTGGGGTTAATGGGACCTCCTCCAAGAGGGCTTATGCGATATCCAGGTCTGCTGCATCTAGAGTCCTTGCCCCTGTGGCAGGCCACTGCTGACCCTGAGGAGGGACTCAAACACAGCTCTGGCTCAGTCTTTGGGTCCTGGTGTGCACAAGGTTGGTTTAAGCCCTCTGAGCGTCTCTGGCAGTTATGGGGTTTGAGTCTAAATGAGTCTAAATGCATTTCGCCCCTCCTACTGTCTTGTGGGGGCTTCTCCTTTGCCCTTGGGTGTGGGGTATCTTTTTTTTGGTGGGATCCAACATTCTCCTATTGATGGTTGTTCAGCAGCAAGCTGTAATTTTGGAGTTTTCGCAGGAGAAGATGAGCGCATGTCCTTCTACTGTGCCATCTCTATTTATTACTCATGTCTTTTGAGGCCACACATAATACTAAAACTTTAGAGGTCAACTTGTGAGTCATTGGGCCTCATTTTTTAGGGTCTGTGATGAATTAGATGTCTGCTTTGGGGATGGTTGATTCCTTTGGAGTCTTCCTGGCTCCTGGTGTTCAGGAAAACAAGGAGTGATTCTCTCTCAATCGAAACACTGCATAATTATCAAGCGACTGGGGATTGCATGTTGTATTTACAGGTGGGGAACTGCATAATGGGCAAACACTAGGAGGCCTTGGGGTCAGACCGCACAGAATCCTGCCTCTGCCCCTTAAGCTGTGTGTGTAGGTTGTGAGTCTGGAGGAGACTGGCCTGCCCCAGGAGCTGAGAGAACAGGATGTCTGCTGCACAACGAGTTGGTGTGTGTGTGTTGGGGGCAGGGCTGTGTGACCAAGGGATTGGCAGGCCACAGAAAGGATTTGGGATTTCTTACTCAGTGCCGTGGGCAGCCACTGGAGGGTTTGAATGGGGGCAGGGATGTTTTCAGGTGATCGTTTTCACCCTGTCCTTCTGGCCTTGGTCTGGAGAATGGGTGAGAAGAGGGGAAGTGGGCAGGGGGTCCATCGGAAGGCCTTCGAGGAAGCTATTGCCATTCAGGGGCTGAGCCAGGCCCATGCTCCATTATTTTAAGTCTCTCTCAGATGGGAACCTTCCATCACCTCAGATGGGGCACTTCTAGAGCCACAGTGCAAAGGGGCATATCCTTCTCACAACCAGACTTCTGCTAAGTCATTTAGATCTGTGCATTTCACCCCCGTCCATTCGCATGAGAGGAGAACATGGCTCTGCCCATCACCTCCCCCCACAGGCTGGCGTTGAAGCCCAAAGTTGCTGACCATGCAAGTGACATTACTTTGAAATCTATAATTCTAAGTATTTTAAGTAATTTTGCATTCCGCTCTATCATATCAGTGCTGGATTTAACACACAAAGCCATCTTCCTCTAGATCTACTATTATCTGTTCCTCCTTTTTGGATAAGGAATCCAAGGCTTAGAGAGGTAACATCAATTCAGTTCAGCTCAGTAGTGTCTGACTCTTTGCGACCCCATGAATCGCAGCACACCAGGCCTCCCTGTCCATCACCAACTCCTGGAGTCTACCCAAACCCATGTCCATCGAGTTGGTGATGCCATCCAGCCATCTCATCCTCTGTCGTCCCCTTCTCGTCCTGCCCCCAATCCTTCCCAGCATTAGGGTCTTTTCCAATGAGTCAACTCTTCACATGAGGTGGCCAAAGTATTGGAGTTTCAGCTTCAACATCAGTCCTTCCAATGAACACCCAGGACTGATCTCCTTTAGGATGGACTGGTTGGATCTCCTTGCAGTCCAAGGGACTCTCAAGAGTCTTCTCCAACACCACAGTTCAAAAGCATCAATTCTTCGGTGCTCAGCTTTCTTCACCGTCCAACTCTCACATCCATACATGACTACTGGAAAAACCATAGCCTTGACTAGATGGACCTTTGTTGGCAAAGTAATGTCGCTGCTTTTAAATATGCTATCTAGGTTGGTCATAACTTTCCTTCCAAGGAGTAAGCGTCTTTTAATTTCATGGCTGCAATCACCATCTGCAGTGCTTTTGGAGCCCCAAAAAATAAAGTCTGACACTGTTTCCGCTGTTTCCCCATCTATTTCCCATGAAGTGATGGGACCAGATGCCATGATTTTAGTTTTCTGAATGTTGAGAGAGGTAACATACTTCAGCCAAATCACATACCAGGTTGAAATGCAGGCCCTTGGATTGCTTAGTCTTTGCTCTGAGTTCATTCTTCACTACTGTACCCTCAGTGCCTAGAACAGCCTGGCAGGTGCTCAGTAAATGTGTGCTGGATGGTTTACATTGGGGCACTCTGACACACAGTGTTAGGAACCCAAGCCCAGGCACCTGAGCTACCTGGAAAGCCGAGCGGAATCCACACTCCTGGGAGTCTACATGCACCAATAGAAGTGGACGCTCCCTGCATTCTCCATGCCTTCAGCACATTCTGGTGCCGTCCTACTGACCAGTGAGGACTTGGGGCATACCCATCTACCACTTCTGCTCACTGTGACCTCTGGAGGGTGGGTCCCAGGTCAGGCTCCCCTCCTCATGCATGAGGCCTGGCCCAACTAGTATGTGTTACATGTGACTGGTTATAGAATTCAACATGAGTATTGAGCCCCAGAATACTGACGGGGGCTCCTGCGTCTGCCTTGCTCCAGGCCAGGACCCATCCTCGAACCTGTCTCATATGAGAGAGAGTCCAGGTACAGGCAGAGCTAAGGCTAGGTCCCTGCTGGAAGGGCTGGAACCAGGTGGGGGCCAGTCAGTCCCTAGAGACACCATGCTGCTCTTGGTTCTCTTGAGGTGAGCATCAGATCCCAGGGGAAAGGAAGCAGTTGCAGCTTCCTGAGCCCAACTGTGGAGAGCGTGGTGATGCAGGCCTGTGAGACGAGGAAGCAGGAAACAGAAGGATGAGCTCCGTTTTGGCTGTGTTAATTTTCCTGATAGAGTTGGCTATCAAGTATCAAGTCTTTGGTGGTGATTTAGTTGCTAATTCATGTCTGACTCTTGGAACCCCACGGACTGTAGCTCGCTAGGCTCCTCTGTCCATGGGATTTTTCCAGACAAAAATACTGGAGTGGCTTGCCATTTCTTTCTCCAGGGGATCTTCCCAACCCAGGGATCGAACCTGGGTCTCCTGCATTGGCAGGCAGATTCTTTACCAACTGAATCACTATGTCTGTAAACAGCTGGAAATGGAGCTCTGGAGAGAGGAAGGTGAGGGCTGTGGGTGCAGAGCAGTGCACTTCCCCACATTCACAATCCCCTCTTCCTGCCTCCTGTACTGGCTGGACTGTTCTTTGCACCATTAGAGGTGGGGCTGAATCCTGAATGAAATGAATTAGTTTTACTCACCTTTCCAGCAGAAGTTCTGTAATTGCTCACACCCTGTCTCTGCTTTTACCATCTGTTGAGTCAGTTTAATGAATTTTTTATGATGTGTTCTTTATTTCAGAAAAACTATACAACTCCACTGGACGGGATTTAAGAAGGGCCCTCTTCTCCCTGAAGCAGATATTTCAGGTAAAAAAAAAAAAAAAAAGAGTACTGTCAGATTCTGTTTTTGCATTGCTGTGGGATTAGATGCAGACAAGTTTATGCCTTTTACTGATTACAAAAAGAGAAACGCTTTAGAGTACAAAGTAAATTTCGGTCAAAATATCAGCTAAGAATATTTTTACCATATCAAATATTTCAAACAATAGAAAGGAAAGAAAACATCATCAGAATCATGATATTTTTCCACGTTTACTTCAGATTTTAAAAAAATACCTACTACAGGTGTAATTGAAGTCTTCTGTTCTGCTAAATACTTGCCACCCTCTTGGGGGTCTCTTCTCTACTGAATGTCAGATATAGTGTTTACCATGCAAATGCACATTTCTATACTAATGGTGAATATTCACCCACAATATGTGACATTCTTTTGTGTCAGTTGTATATGCATGATATCATGCAGCATGTATCATGATGCAGTTTACTTAGTGAGAACGAGATCAGTGTGGGCATGACCCAGGTAGCTCTCAGTGTCCACTGTATGAAGGAAGCACAGTTTGTCCTGTTCGTCGTCTATTGGTGGACAGTTGGGTTCCTCTCCAGGGTTCTGCTGTTATAAACCATGCTGCTAGGGACACACCCCCTTGTGCGCACGTGCAGGCATCCCTGTCAGGTTCCAACTTATCCTTTGCCCCTAAACTTTCCCTCTGCTTCTCCCCTGGGCAAGTCAACGAGCTTCATGAAGAGGGCTGGGACGGGTGCAGGCAAACTCCAAGCTGTCACCCACAGGAGACTTCAGGGAAGAGAGACAGAGAGCCAGGGGCAGAGAGTGAGGCCTCTGTGCCAGGGCAGGCTCAGGAAAGGCAGGATGAGCTTCATGGAGAAGATGGCGTTTGCATTGAGCTTGTGTCTGCGTAGGTTCATCGTTCTTGCTCTCATGATATTAGACTCTAGGGTGTAGTCAGTCCATTTCTCTTTAGTTCCTATCTCCTTCACATCCTTAAAGAATTTTCTGTCAGTGATAGCTCCAGCCTGAATGGCTGTCTCCTTCATGGGTGTCTTCCTGTCTCAGAGGGATTGGCAGAAAGGCAGGCCAACAGGCCATCCTGCCTGCATGTTCTTGTCCCATTTTAAAACCTGTTCAACCGTGCACGCCCTCATCTTTTTCCCAGAGCAGAACCCTTCTCAGTGACAGTTTTTGGAGGCGAGTCCTCATTTCTCATCTTCCCACACTACAGGTGTGAGCCTGAGTCACCGTTGTCCCTTTAGATCGCACATCTCAGAAGTGCCTTGAGGTTTGGGGTCAGCCTTGGTTCAGGCCATTTCTTCTGGGAGAATTGTAACAGCTGTCGTGGACACTGTTCGGCCTTCCACGACTCAGTCCATCCTCCAGCTCCCACCAGAGGGGGCTCACGAAGTCCTTCTCACGCTGGTTCCGTGTAGCCTTATGGGTTACATCTGAATCTCTCAGTACAACGTTGAGGCCCTCTGGCCCTGGCCTCTGCAGCCCGCCTCCCTGTCCTTTGCTGCAGTGGCATCTCACTGTGATTGTGTTCTGGGAATAAGCCATGCCCTTTCTCTTCTGTACCTTCACTCCCGGACTTATTGCTTCTGTCCCAGGATGGTTCCTCCCCACACCCACTCCCCATGTCTCTCAGTTTCCCACTCCATGTCTCCTCCTGCCAGGGATTTTCTAGATGAACCCTCACTTCAGTCAAGGGCTCTCCATATACCTCTGTTCCTGTGCTCACCTCTTGAACAGAACCTGAGATACTCCAGGGTGCTTGTCTGAGTCCAGTCACCTGTGAGCTCCCCAGAGTCCATCACTGGCTCTTTGGGGCCTCATACAGTGGCTGGTGCTACTGAAGCAATAAGTGAATAGACCGGGCAATTGGAATACTCTTCTCAAGGGTGTCTGCCTTCATTCTTTCCTCTCTTTTAATTGAGTAAATGCTTCGCTAATTACTTGTCCCCAAGTTTCACTTCCCATGTATTCATCAGTGTCTCCCTGCTTCTTTTTTTTTTTTTCAATTTCAGTAAGCTTTTTTCTCCCCCCAAACTTACTTATTTTTAATTGAAGGAAAATTTCTTCACAATATTGTGTTGGCCTCTGCCATACATCAACATGACTCAGCCGTAGGTATACAAGTATCCCCTCCCTCTTTAACTTCCCTCCTATCTCCCACTCCTTCTCACCCCTGTAGGTTGTTACAGAGTCCTGGGTTGAGTTCCCTGGGTCATACAGCAAATTCCTATCAACTGAACAAAACAGAACTTCTTTACCCTCTGTTATGTCCTTCTCTCGAAGTCAAATTCCTGACAGCAGCTAGGCTGGACTCTTACTATACTGCCGGAAGTCCACACTCATGACGCTCCACACCCTCATTCTTATAGCCCTTCAGCCTGCCTGCTGTTTCCATTGTTCAGCTTTTCCATTGTTCGCCTCACTGAGTATCCAGTTGGTGGCAGAACCACACAGAGAAGAGCTCTTCGAAGTGACTTTGAAACATTGCAGTTTGTGTACTCTGGGTATAATATACTCTTCGAAGAAAAAGAACCACACACACATGCAGATCAACTGTTTATAGTAATCATTTTGCTGATAGTAGTGTTAGTATTGCTATTCTGATACTGCAGTTTGTGTGTTTTATAATTTTGTCATTCTTAGAGTTCTTAAGGATTAGGGTTCTTAGTGTGTGGAAGAAAGTTGATAGAAAGATAAAACAGTTAAGTTAAAAAAACCTTGGGATTTCTGAATTTAATTAGAAGTATTGAAATGAACCCATGGTGTTTATTATCCTAACAAACTTGCAAAAAAGCATACTTCTAGCACTAAGTTGATTGAAAAGTATTAGAAGCAATGATCAACCCATTAGCACAAACCACCACTAGCACAGACATTGTGGTCTTAAAATACTGAAAGGAATCAGAGTTCCTTGGAGAAACAGCTGACTTCAAGTCTGGCATAGGAAATGGGTAAAATAAACTTGGAACATATTATTATACAGATAGCAAGGAAGCTATCAACTATGACTAGGATTATTGCCAAAGGAACTTGGGAGCATGTTGAAGGGTCTCCCACTGGCTGGCTGAAGATGGACAATATAAACATCAACAAGCATGATAATTACATTGAATTGAAGCACATCAGCTTAATCTGCATTGATAAGTTCATAATAATACTAAAGAATAACAATGAATTGGTCACCAATGGAAGAAAGATGGTGGTGAACCAGCTGTTTATTTTGAAAAATGGGTAAAATTCTAAAATCACACATTTATCTTACTTTTTCCTATATGAGCTTTAGGATAATCAAACAGTAGTTGAGGGAAGGTATGCTTCTAAAAATATTCTAGCTCTTTAGTAAGAAGAAGTGATATAGTTAGAGTATCACTTAGAACATTAGAGTTTTGCAACCCTGAATGAATGAATGGATCTAGGTATGGAGCTTCAAGACCTGCTGACACAATGGAAATGAGATACAACCAGATATTATGTACCTTCTCATGGAAACTCACACTGCCATTGAGGATGCAGTCACACCAACAGATTCAACCCTGGATGTGTCTGATCCTGCCTCTCTGTGCGGTAACCGATTTACAAATGATCTAAGACAGAGGCACATGTTAAACCACACCACAAGTAATCAGCACAACCCAGAATACAGGCTCCTCTGAAGGACAAATGATCGAACTTCTTCAACACACCGATTTCAAGGGGAAAAAAGAGATGATTTAAAAGACATTTTAAAGTTGTATCAACTAATTGCACATGTGGACCTTATTTCAATCCTACTACAAAATATCAAAAAAAAACCAAACAACTAATTTTGAGACAGTTGAAATTGGTCATTGTCCAGTTGAAACTGGACATTTGATAATATTAAGAAAGTATTCATTTTTATGGTGAGTACATAATTTTTTTATGGTGATTACATAATTTTAAAAAGAGTTCCTGGAGGTACATATTAGAATATTTATGGATTGAATGATGTGACATCTGGGATTTGCTTCAGATGAATATGGCAGCAGACAGGATTGGGTGATAGATGGAATAGGATTGATATGAATTGATTGGCACTTGGCTCCCTAAATTGTTCTGTCTTCTTTTGTATGTTTCAAGTGTTCCATGGTGAAAAAGTTAAAAGATAAATCGAACACATGGCAATCTAGTTTCATACCCCTCACCATGCTTGTTCTGTAGTGTTGTCGCTCTGAATTCTCAAGGATGCTGTTTCCACCTTTTACTCAGCAGACACGTATTTTTGAACAGCCTTTGTTGGCTTTATGTGGCAAGGATGAAGACACTTGCTCCCAGAAGTTTAATCTGTTTGGAAGACCACAGACCTGTCTGTAAAATAGCTCCATCCCACAGGGGTCTTGGGTGGATTCCACAGCCAGCAAGCTGTCTGGAGATTGGATCACCTTCTCCCATACCCAAGTGTCTGCATCTCTATCATCTCCTAGGTTTCCTTGATGTGTGGAGGTTCCTTTTGGAACTCCAGTGTAAAGGTGTAAAAACACAGCCACTGGTCATTTGGATTGAGTTGAATATTCCTTGATTAACAGGTGTCAGAAAAAATGATCACAGGTTAAAGTGTGGCTATTAATCTGAAATTCAAGGATAATCTCTTATTAGTTAGTGTTAACATGTTGATTTCTCTGGAGTCAGAAAGCAGTGTTTCAAAAATCGTTTATTTATTAATGCCCATATACTTTAAGGTATGTTTTCAAAATCTTGTACGTTGCCAATTTGGACAATATCTTCTACATTTATTGTCTGTATATTTTAATTTCCTAAGTGCCTTATCTACATATGTGCATCAATTTTAGTTAGGGTTCTGGATTATTTTTTATAAACACTGCCCAGTGTCTTTTTCCAAGAGCCTTTGCCCGACAGTCAGCTCTCTGCTATATTAATATTAGTGATTAGCTTGAGTGGTTTCTTGAGAGCTTGTTCTCACTTTTTCACCATGAAGTCATGTGTGAATCTAGTTTTAGTTAAAGTAATAAACATTTGTTACATGCTTGGAAAAACTTTCTGACTAGACATGAGCTCATCTAAATGTTCGCTTTTCACATATGCTGGTGGAAAAGAATATGGATGGAGGGAGAATTATTTTTATTTCCTTCATACATACGAGTGTAAAGTGATTTTCCAAAAATCATGATATTGTCCCATTTTCTCTTGCTTCCAAAGCCATGATTATCTTCAAGTCTGAGTTAACACAGCTGTCTTTCATTACCGTTGGGGCATGGCAGTGCTCACCCCTCCCCCCAGTGCCCTCTGAATGTTAAGAGTGTGTTTTTGGTTCAAAGGGAGTATCTGCCTGGCCTACTACCTCCTCCCCACCCCCACCCCCTTTGCTCAAGTCCTCCATCCATATAATTGGAAAATGCCATAAAATCAAAATGAGAGGCTGCTTTCAACGTGGAGACAGGAGAATTATGCCAGTGTGTCTAAATTATTTTTTTCTTTTTTGGAGATAGACCATGGTTGCTGACCATTCCTATAATAATAACCTTTCATTATTCTATTAAACTTTCTACTACTTACATCACTGAGGTTTTTCATTTTTGCTCTGTTGTTATAATTGAAGATGAATGTATCCTAGCTGCATTTGAGACAAGGCAGGGTCTAATCAAGGAAATCTCCTCCCAAAACAGTAGTGGAAAAGTTAGTCTCCTAGGGCTCCATCGAACTTGGTACTCCAGGCGAGGGCCTGGCTGGGCCATAGTTAGGTCATCTTGGCCAAAGTTTTGCCACTCCTGAGTCTTCATCTGTGAAGGGAAGGCAGGATTAGATGAGTGATTCTTGAACTGGTCGCCTTTTAGGATGGATTTCCTTGGGAATTTAATGTCAGAGCCTGGACCCCTCCTTTTTAAAGCTCCATCGATGATCCTGATGTGAGGGAGTCAGGGGTGAGAAAAAGACTCTTGAGCACCTCTGTATCCTGTGCAGAGCTTGTTAAGCACTGGTTGCTGGGCCCCACAGTGGAGCTTCCTGTCTAGTAAGTCAGGGTGGAGCTGGGTACTTTGCATTTCTAACCAGTTTCCAGCTGACGCTCAGGTGCCTGTGGGTCCGGAGACCTGTCTTTGAGAACCACCCTATTAGATGACTCCAGTGATTCCTTCCAGGTCCTGCCTTCTGTGATTAGACTGCAGGCCAACCGCAGTGGCTCATTTGAGGGACAGTGTGGCTGCTCCAGACACGCAGCCGATTCTGTATTCTGCCTCCTTGCTTGTCCTGTGAGCAGCACAACTTGGGAGGTGGAGAAACTGCTCCCTTACTTTCTCAGGTGCTGTTTGCAAGACCCTCGTAACCTTCGTTAGGGACTGTCCTTTGAAACACACGAGTGGCTTTGAATCGTTCACGCTATGGTCTGTGCTGCGACCCAGTGTTTCCTGTGTTGAAACCCAGCAGGCTTCATGTGGCCGGTCCCTAGGGACCTGTGGGGGCCTGGAGCCTGGTGATTTCTGAAGACTGAAAAACAGCTCACTATAAATATTCCTGACAGTCAGGGGATTCATTTGCTTTATCTTTATTAGATTGCCCAGAAGGCAATAATTGGTCTTTGGCAAACAACAATGTGAAGACTGGTTGTAAAATTCCCCTGGCAACAGTTAAGATGCTTCATTTGAATAGAGCCGAACAATCTTCAGAGGTCAGTCTGGAGTCAGAGGCTTGTACGTAGTTTTCACTGCACAGCCTGGATGGAGGATGGACTGGGACAGTATTTGAAGTTTTTTTCTCTCTCTTTCTCTTTTTTTCTTTCCCTGTTTTCTGCCAGGATGACAAGGATTTGGTGCATGAATTTGTAGTGGCTGAAGGTCTGACGTGTTTGATCAAGGTGGGAGCTGAGGCAGATCAGAACTATCAGAACTACATTCTGAGGGGTAAGTTATGCTGGGTGGGTGGCACCCAGCCCCTCCAGGAACTCCAATACTGAGAGCTTTTTAAAAAGACTTGGATTACCAGGTAAGGTGATGAAGACATCCTGTAGCAAAAGATGACACCTTCATCAGGTTTTATCAGTTCTCATAACTTAAATTAGAGACCGAGTTCATTTTACTGACTTTACGTGAAGTCTCTTCCTGGTCACTGAGAAAAGAGAGCATTCTGCACACTAGGTTCTTTATATTCTCTTTTACTTAGTGAGGAAAGAGACACACCAAGTGGCTTGGAAAAGGCCTGCATTGCAGCACAAAGCCCCCTAAAACCAGCAAGGCCAACTATTATCTGGGAAAAATACTGTCTACGACTTGGGTTATCACTGAGAGTACCTATAAGAAGCACGCATTCCTCATCAGGTCTGGGGTGGGCCCAGAATCTGCATTTTAAAGAAGGATGCTGAAAACTACCTCTGTAATTTCATTTTTTTACAAAGTGGTGCATGTGTGGTGTTTGAAGCACTGATTACTCTTCCAGTTCATAAAGTGAATGCTCTTTTCAGAGTTAAAGTATCTTTGTGTACCTTCATGTAAATAATTTTCTTTGCTTCCATAAAGTCTGTGAATAGGCAGGGCAGGCATTATTAGGTTGGATCATGTGACATAGCTATTATCAACAACATTAACTTAGTGGGGAAAAAATTTAGTGTAGTTCAGTATTGTCTCCATTTTGCAGTTGAAAAATCTGACTCAAAGAGTTTGAGCACTTGCCTAAAAAATTCACTTCTTCTAGCGTGAAGTTGACCACGGGCCATATCCAGGCACTGGGGTGCATCATGGCTGATTGGGGTCCTGTTCCCCCTTCTGCATCTATGCCTGTAACTCCACAGCTCTGTTTTCATATAAGGAAGAAAAAGACCTTCTTTTCTTGTCCTTGGATGAAGGCAAAATACACAAAATGCGATTTAATAGCAAATATCCTTTGTTAGAGTTGGATGAGAGGCGCACAGTGAAGCAGTCTCCTGCAGTTTCCTGTTGTGTTTTAACCCTAAGAAGGTTTGTTATGTTTTGACTTGTGACCCAGCACCTGGAACTCTCTGGATCCTTCCCTGTTTTCTCTGCTTCTGGAGAGCCACTGCAACAAGGGCAGAAGCAAAAGGGAAAACTGAGCACTAATTAAAATAATTTTAACAATGTATTGTCATAAAAAATTTTTTTAGGATGTATTGTCATGTCAGTGTTAATTATTTCTGTTCATTTTGATAAATGCCAGGTGTGTGTGTGTAAGAGGATTCCTCAGCCTCAGTTTCTCTGTTCCATGTGTTTGTGAGGCTGGCAAGGCACCTCCTTCTGTCCACCTTCTATCTTTTCCTGGATGTGTGGAAGAGTGTCACTACAAGCTGTTGGTAGAAATGCTTTATGGATGAATTTTATGATTTCTGGTCTCAATGTCATTAAATCATTTATATGGAAGCTTTTATGGTATGTGTAGACAAATTAACCATAGATTTTGTCCTGCAAATGCAGCAGTCCTTCTGTGTCTGAAAAGATGTATAAAGGCCTTGATGCTCATCTTCATATTTCCATCTACACTGGCCCAACACCTGGAAGAGGGCATGGTACAGAAATAAGGAGCATTTCCTCTGGATTATTTTCCAGGTTACTTATACCATGGATGCTCTTAAGTTGAACCACATGGAAAGAAATATACCTAAAATTGCCTAATTCTGAATACTGAGTCCAAATTGACAGTGGTTTTTTTGTTGTTGTTGTTATGTTTAAAGTATACATCATTTTCACCTAAAAAGAAAGTCTTCCCCAGAGGATGCTGGCATGAATCCACAGACTTCCACATACCTCTGTAGAACTAATAACCATCTACATGTTTATGCTTCTGACCTTTACCTAGGAGTGTATATATGCATTTTTATAGAGCCATCATCAATATAAGCATCTTCGTTCATCTGCCTCCAAGGCTGGAGGGAGTAGGGTGGCTCTGCCTGCTGTGTTCAGCCCCCTCTTATCAGGAGGGTAAAATTCTTGTCAGGCGCCCACCACAGATCTCCCATGGATTAAAACTGAGTTGCATGACCACCTATAGCTGCAAGAGAGGCTGACATAGTGGGTGCTTGGCTTCCTGGACTCTAAGGAAAGTCAGGCAGCAAGAGAGAAGGGATTGGCTTTGTGCCTGCAGGTTGCTTGTGTCTGCCACATAGAGGGAGTGAGGAAGGAGAAACTCAGCCCAGCTGAGAAAGCCTTCTGATAAGCAGTCCAGTGGTGGCCTGATTGGAGATAGAGAGACATTTGTCTGTCAATGAAGGCATCATGACACAGGGGCAGCATAAGCTCAGTGACTGCACAAGATCCCAAATGGTGAATTGTGTCCATGGTACTTGCAGGTAATCAAAGATGGTGTTGACCTGGAATACTTCAGCTGGGCTTTCCACCCAGTGTACACTTATCATTAAACTTGTGGTGGCTTGTTAATCTATAGTATCCTCATCTGCACTGGAAAGACACCAAAAGCCATCACCCAATGCTTGAGAATCAGAACTCCCAGGCACAGCCATGGGAGAGCCCTGCCAACCACCTGCTACTTCTCTATCCCTGCAGGAAATGCTACTGAGGTAGGACTCTCACATATCAGCACTGCCTAATCTGTGAGGAGACCCCATGTCTCCATTGCCACCATCGAGACCTTGCTTTCTGATTTTGATTTTCCAGTGGTCTGTTTATTGGAGGCCAGATGGCCACCATCTGTTACCTGGGAAATGAGTGAGCACCCCCTCCCATTCAGGTTACTACAAGATGTCCTTCTTTCCATGCAGCCGAGGGGCCTTTGCACACCTGCCCCACTTCCACTGAGTCTCAGAGAACTTGGGGTAAGCAGGGCACTGGGTGCACATGTTAGCATGTTTGGATGTGTCTAACTGAAGCCCGTGCCAAGAAAGTGTGCTACTGAGGGATGTAAAGGATAGATTTCTTAGGCTGTGACTTTTGTGCTTTGATACAAGGAAGCTATCATTTTCCCCAGCCCACGTGTTGAGTCACTCCTTCCTGACCTTGAAGACATGTGGGCTTTTCTAGGTTGTGATCCACTGCCAGCAGCCAGCAGACTTTTGTAATCAAGGATAGCCTTTGAATTGCCTCTTTGTCCAACCTCATTTTAGCCAAATTACCTTGGGTGAAGGATGATGAAGCCGGATGCAGATCAAGAGAGAGAAATGGGAAGAGGTTTCCAGTTTGGTCATTCGCCGTCCCCCGGGGAGAACGTGTCATGCTGCCCTGGGCCCCTTGGGAGAAGCACAGCAGAGGGTGAGGGTCGGCACCTCTACTGTGGTGTCCACAGAAGGCGGGGTGAGCAGGTTTAGGGTTTGCATTGTGTTGGTGGGCCCTGGGGTTTAGGGGCTGTGAGGACAGAAGTGTTAGCAAACTGAGCCCAGACATCATTTGGAAGCTCTCTCACAAGTCATAAGGTAGACCAGTTGTCCTGGTGCTGTGGGGGAGCGTGCCCTTCACAGAGTTTCCTCAGGAGCCCTGGTCTGTGTGACCATGTGTGGGGCCCCCAGATCCAAAGGAAACAACGTTTGGAGGACCCAGTCCTTTTCACATCTGCTTTTAGGACTCTCTTAATTTATCTCTATTTTTGCACTCAGTCCTCTGTCAGCTCTTTTTTTTTTTAAGGCCCAAGTATCTGTTGCCCTGTATTGAGGGTGTCTCTGCTGAGAGGTAAAGACAGGTTTTGAGTTATGGTGTAGCCTCATACTCTCCAAAAATGTGAGATGGCTGCTGGGAAGGGGTCTTAAAGGTACAACATGCAGAAATAATATTTATCTGACTTATTATTCTTGAATGGTTATACCTAGTGATCTACAGGGTTTTTGTGTGTATGTGTGTGAGAGAGAGAGCTTGCCCATATTCAATATATATCTACTAAGAAATTTTGAATCTCACAATTATTCTTATTGAAGTGAGACCTTGAGAGATACATTCCTGGGAACTTAAACTTTGCATGCACATGCTGAGCATTCACAATAGGCCATGTCAGATCCCTGGGATGTGCTGATAAAACGAAGATACAGCCAGGTCCTAGAGAAGCTCCCCGGAGGTGCTGCCTGTGACCCGCTTTATATGTTATATCACAGATGTCTTACGTGTCTAGAAATTGCATAGAGGTGATCTGCTTTGGTGAGGAAAGAGAAAGAGATATGTAGGATCAGTAAGATAGCTGCCTTTTCTTGCTGTCCCTCAAAAGAAGCTGCCTCTTAAAGGCTAGTTTTAAGTGGAGAAATTTGATCATTTTTCCTAAAACAAAATACCAATTAATTCTAAAGTATTCTAGTTCTAAATTCTAATGACTAAAATACCTAGTCATTATCAGAGCTGGTTAAGATCTTAGAACTCCTTTAGCTCAGCCTTTGCATTTTGGGAGAAAACTGCAGATACTGTGTTTGCTCCTAAATTAAAAAAAAAAAAAAAAATTGAAGTATAATTGCTTTACAATGTTGTGTTAGTTTCTGCTGTACAACACAGTGAATCAGCTACATTTCTTTAAATGTGTTAATGGTTGTCGACATTTAAAAGTTGAGTGATTTGACATAAAAAAAAAATCCAGATGTCTTTGGAAAAACTGAACCAGAGAATTTCAGTGCCTTGCCAGATATCACTTAACTAATGGAGGGAAATGCTTGTGTATTAGGGGTTCTCTTAATGAGGATCAGGACTTGTGGTCAGATAGCTTTGGCTGGGATCTATATCACCAGGAACCAGGCAGTAGTACAAAAGGATCAAATGGTAACCAAATGATGAGGAAACCAACATTCTCCATCCCAGGAAAACTTAAATGTTTATCTTTTGACATTTCAAAGCCAAGGAGGAAAGTGGAGGTTGGGTTCAAACTAGATGAGGGAGGGTAGAGGATACCCAAACTGGCAGCCAGGTTGAGAGATGAGAACAGAGGGTGGGACCTGCTTACTTCCTGAGCCAAAGTCCATTCCTTGGCTGCCTTGTTTTCTACCCTCCAGCCTGGCCTGACTCTCCTCTGCCCCTTACCCTAGTCCTGAGGTGCAGCCAACTGTCTGGGAGGAACCTTCCTTTTTCTTACCTCGTGCTGAGTCAGTACGTCAGGGATTAATCATGGCAGCCACATGGCCAGTTGTGTGGATGACCCAACAGCACGTGTTGTGGTAGTGTTTGTCACAGCCCCCTGCAGAGAGGGGGGATGAAACCAGGGTCACGGACAGAATCCTTCTTCATTTGATGTTTCTCCTCTTATTCAGTCAGTGTGACAGCGGCTGTTCCCAGTAGGAAGTCATGTTGGCCATCACAAGTTAGCAGCCCATGGGGCCAACTTGACCTGCAGAGATGAGAGTGTCAGAGCATCAAGGTCAGTGGAATAAAGGTGGCCTGAGATGGCACAGCTGACAAGAAAACCTCGTAAACACTGATACATAGATTTTTTTTTAAAAAACTGAAACAGTTTAAATTTTTTTTTTATCGTGTAGTTTGTGAAGACACAATTGTCTGAAAAGCAAACAGCATAAAAAGGAGAAATGTAAAAATCACCCATAGTCCCATAAAACAAAGACTGTTTTCTACCCACCCATGTACATGCTTGTGTTGTACGTGTCTTTTACAAAAACAAAGTGTCCTGTCCATATGTTGTCAGCCACAACCCCTGGAAGGGAACAGTGGACCTTGGTGGCTGGCTTTGTGGCATCTCCTAGTGTGCTTAGTCACTCAGTCGTGTCTCTTTGCGACCCCGTGGACTGTAGCCCACCAGGCTCCTCTGTCCATGGAATTCTCCAGGCAGGAATACTGAAATGGGTTGCCATTTCCTACTCCAGACATCTCCTCGTCCTTGGCACTATTCTTTAACTTCTTTAAATTGCATCTCCCTCACCTAAAGAGATAATACCTTATAGGAATGGTGTGAGGCTTAAAAAGCTCATTGTTGTTTAGTTGCTAAGTTGTATCTGACTCTTTTGCATCCCCACGGACTGTAGTCTGCCAGGCTCCTCTGTCCATAGGATTTCCCAGGCAAGAATACTGGAGTGCGTCACCATTTCTTACTCCAGGGGGTGTTCCCTACCCAGGGACTGAACTTGTGTCTCCTGCACTGGCAGGTGGATTCTTTACCACTGAGCCACCAGGGAATCCTAAAGAGCTCATAGAAAGATCTAAATAAAGGAGTGAATTGTAGGTATGACAGTTGTTATCAGTAGTAATGTTATTAACACGGTAATCATCTGTTATGGGCTGAATTATGTACCTCTCAAATTCATGTTGAAGTCATACCCCTCAATACCTCAGAATGTGACTGTATGTGAAGACAGGTGGTTAAGTTAAACTGAGATCACTGGGCCCTGATCCAGTATGACTACTGTCCTTAGAAGAAGAAGACACTAAGTCACAGACCTGTTGGGGGGAAATGATGTGAAGACACAGGGAGAAGAGAGTCAAGGAGAGAGGCCTCAAGAGAAACCAACTCTGCAGACACTCTGAGCTCGGATGTTCTCCAAACTGTGAGAAGTAAATATCTGTTGCTCAAAGCCCAGAGCCTGTGGTATTTGTCACAGCAGCTCAAGTGACTGATACATCATCCTTGCAAAAGAGACTCTAGGAGTTATTGGGTAGAACCTAGGGTGAAAGTCCTGGGGATAGAGTTGTTGGGTTCAGAGATATGTACATTTCCGTCTTGTTTTTAGTTGAATAATTGCCCTCCCGAGTGGATGTGTGAATTTATGTTTCCATCCGTGGTCTCTACTTCTTCTCATTTACCCTAGGGGGCTAATCATTCTTTGCAATCTTTGTCATTCCTGGTGATTGTATGCATGCATACTAAGTCCCTTCAATCGTGTCCAACTCTTTGCGACCCTATAACTGTAGCCTGTCAGGCTCCTCTGTCCATGGGATTCTTCAGGGAAGAATACTGGAGTGTGTTGCCATGCCCTCCTCCAGGGGAATCTTCCCAACCCTGGGATCAAAACTGCATCTCTTGTGTTGGCAGGTGGGTTCTTTACCACTATCGCCACCTGGGAAGCCCATCATTGTACAGAAGTGTCATTCCTGATGATTAGGGCACACTTACTCCTACAGACCAATTTTATAGTCATTTTTATAAAGTGGTTTGTAGTTTTTGGTTGTCATTGTGTTAAATTTGTCCATAAATTTAGGAAGAATTGATATCCTTATTTAAAAATTCTAAACTATTACCTACATGCTCTTTCATGGCCTGGGACAAATCCTTTGCAAGAATATTTTCTCCATGTAACTCTTGTTTGCCATGTCTGTTTCCTTCTCATTTGTTACAGAGCTTTCTGCGTATCTCTCCAGGTGCTTTTGTATTTATTTTTTCTTGTTTATTCATTTTTTTAAAATAAATTTATTTATTTTAGTTGGAGGCTAATTACTTTACAATATTGTAGTAGTTTTTGCCATACATTGACATGAATCAGCCATGGGTTTACATGTGTTCCCCTTCCTGGACCCCCCACCCACCTCCCTCCCCATCTCATCCCTCTGAGCCATCCCATTGCCCCAGCCCTGAGCATTTGTCTCATGCATCGAACATGGACTGGTGTTCTGTTTCACATATAATAATGTACATGTTTCAATGCTATTCTCCCAGAACGTCCCACCCTCACCTTCTCCCTCAGAGTCCATAAGACTGTTCTATGCATCTATGTCTCTTATTCTGTCTCCCATATAGGGTTATCGTTACCATCTTTCAAATTCCATATATATGCATTAGTATACTGTATTGGTGTTTTTCTTTCTGGCTTACTTCTCTCTGTATTATGGGCTCCAGTTTCATCCATCTCAGTAGAACTGATTCAAATGTATTTTTTTTAAATGGCTGAGTAATATTCCATTGTGTATATGTACCACAGCTTCCTTATCCATTCGTCTGCTGATGGACATCTAGGTTGCTTCCATGTCCTGGCTATTGTAAACAGTGCTGCAGTGAACATTGGGGTACACGCGTCTCTTTCAATTCTGGTTTCCTCGGTGTGTATGCGCAGCAGTGGGATTGCTGGGTCATATGGCAGTTCTATTCCCAGTTTTTTAAGGAATCTCCACACTGTTCTCCATAGTGGCTGTACTAGTTTGCATTCCCACCAACAGTGTAAGAGGGTTCCCTTTTCTCCACACCCTCTCCAGCATTTATTGCTTGCAGACTTTCGGATAGCAGCCATTCTGACTGGTGTGAAATGGTACCTCATTGTGGTTTTGATTTGCATTTCTCTAATAATGAGTGATGTTGAGCATCTTTTCATGTGTTTGTTAGCCATCTGTATGTCTTCTTTGGATAAATGTCTGTTTAGTTCTTTGGCCCATTTTTTGATTGGGTCGTTTATTTTTCTGGAATTCAGCTGCAGGAGTTGCTTGTATATTTTTGAGATTAATTGTTTGTCTGTTGCTTCGTTTGCTATTATTTTCTCCCATTCTGAAGGCTGTCTTTTCACCTTGCTTATAGTTTCCTTTGTTGTGCAAAAGCTTTTGATTTTAATTAGGTCCCATTTGTTTATTTTTGCTTTTATTTCCAATATTCTGGGAGGTGGGTCATGGAGGATCCTGCTGTGATTTATGTCGGAGAGTGTTTTGCCTATGTTTTCCTCTAGGAGTTTTATAGTTTCTGGTCTTACATTTAGATCTTTCATCCATTTTGAGTTTATTTTTGTGTATGGTGTTAGGAAGTGTTCTAGTTTCATTCTTTTACAAGTGGTTGACCAGTTTTCCCAGCACCACTTGTTAAAGAGATTGTCTTTTCTCCATTGTATATTCTTGCCTCCTTTGTTGAAGATAAGGTGTCCATAGGTGCGTGGGTTTATCTCTGGGCTTTCTATTTTGTTCCATTGATCTATATTTCTATCTTTGTGCCAGTACCATACTGTCTTGATGACTGTGGCTTTGTAGTAGAGCCTGAAGTCAGGCAGGTTGATTCCTCCAGTTCCATTCTTCTTTCTCAAGATTGCTTTGGCTATTCGAGGTTTCTTATATTTCCAAACAAATTGTGAAATGATTTGTTCTAGTTCTGTGAAAAGTACCATTGGTAGCTTGATAGGGATTGCATTGAATCTATAGATTGCTTTGGGTAGTATACTCATTTTCGCTATATTAATTCTTCCAATCCATGAACACGGTATATTTCTCCATCTGTTTGTGTCCTCTTTGATTTCTTTCATCATTGTTTTATAGTTTTCTATATATAAGTCTTTTGTTTCTTTAGGTAGATATATTCCTAAGTATTTTATTCTTTTTGTTGCAATGGTGAATGGTATTGTTTCCTTAATTTCTCTCTGTTTTCTCGTTATTGAAGTATAGGAATGCAAGGGATTTCTGTGTGTTAATTTTATATCCTGCAACTTTACTATATTCATTGATTAGCTCTAGTAATTTTCTGGTAGAATCTTTAGGGTTTTCTATGTAGAGGATCATGTCATCTGCAAACAGTGAGAGTTTTACTTCTTCTTTTCCTATCTGTATTCCTTTTATTTCTTTTTCCGCTCTGATTGCTGTGGCCAAAAGTTCCAAAACTATGTTGAATAGTAGTGGTGAAAGTGGGCATCCTTGCCTTGTTCCTGACTTTAGGGGAAATGCTTTCAATTTTTCACCATTGAGGATAATGTTTGCTGTGGGTTTGTCATATATAGCTTTTATTATGTTGAGGTATGTTCCTTCTGGAGAAGGCAATGGCACCCCACTCCAGTACTCTTGCCTAGAAAATCCCATGGATGGAGGAGCCTGGTAGGCTGCAGTCCATGGGGTCGCTATGAGTCGGACACGACTGAGCAACTTCACTTTCACTTTTCCCTTTCATGCACTGGAGAAGGAAATGGCAACCCACTCCAGTATTCTTGCTTGGAGAATCCTAGGGACGGCGGAGCCTGGTGAGCTGCCGTCCATGGGGTCGCACAGAGTCGGACACGACTGAAGCGACTTAGCAGCAGCAACAGCATGTTCCTTCTATTCCTCCTTTCTGGAGGGTTTTTGTCATAAATGGATGTTGAATTTTGTCAAAGGCTTTTTCTACATCTATTGAGATAATCATACGGTTTTTATCTTTCAATTTGTTAATGTGGTGTATTACATTGATTGATTTGCGGATGTTAAAGAAACCTTGCATTCCTGGGATAAAGCCCACTTGGTCATGATGTATGATCTTTTTAATATGATGTTGGAATCTGTTTGCTAGAATTTTATTAAGGATTTTTGCATCTATGTTCATCAGTGATATTGGCCTGTAGTTTTCTTTTTTTGTGGCATCTTTGTCTGGTTTTGGAATTAGGGTGATGGTGGCCTTATAGAATGAGTTTAGAAGTTTACCATCTTCTGCAATTTTCTGGAAGAGTTTGAGTAGCATAGGTGTTAGCTCTTCTCTAAATTTTTGGTAGAATTCTGCCGTGAAGCCGTCTGGTCCTGGGCTTTTGTTTGCTGGAAGATTTCTGATTACAGTTTCGATTTCCGTGCTTGAGATGGGTCTGTTAAGATCTTCTATTTCTTCCTGGTTCAGTTTTGGAAAGTTATACTTTTCTAAGAATTTGTCCATTTCTTCCAAGTTGTCCATTTTATTGGCATATAGCTGTTGGTAGTAGTCTCTTATGATCCTTTGTATTTCTGTGTAGTCTGTTGTGACCTCTCCATTTTCATTTCTAATTTTGTTGATCTGATTCTTCTCCCTTTGTTTCTTGATGAGTCTGGCTAATGGCTTGTCAATTTTGTTTATTTTCTCGAAAAATCAGCTTTTAGTTTTGTTGATTTTTGCTATGGTCTCTTTTGTTTTTTTTGCATTTATTTCTGCCCTAATTTTTAAGATTTCTTTCCTTCTACTAACCCTGGGGTTCTTCATTTCTTCCTTCTCTAGTTGCTTTAGGTGTAGAGTTAGTTTATTTATTTGATTTTTTTCTTGTTTCTTGAGGTACGCCTGTATTGCTATGAACCTTCCCCTTAGCATTGCTTTTACAGTGTCCCGTAGGTTTTGGGTTGTTGTGTTTTCATTTTCATTCGTTTCTATGCATAATTTGATTTCTTTTTTGATTTCTTCTGTGATTTGTTGGTTATTCAGACGCGTGTTGTTTAGCTTCCATATGTTGGAATTTTTAGTTTTTTTCTCCTGTAATTGAGGTCTAATCTTACTGCACTGTGGTCAGAGAAGATGGCTGGGATGATTTCAATTTTTCGGAATTTACCAAGGCTAGATTTATGGCCCAGGATGTGATCTATCCTGGAGAAAGTTCCGTGTGCACTTGAGAAAACGGTGAAATTGGTTGTTTTGGGGTGGAAAGTCCTGTAAATATCAATTAAATCTAATTTGTCTATTGTATCATTTAAAGTTTGTGTTTCCTTGTTAATTTTCTGTTTAGTTGATCTATCCATATGTGTGAGTGGAGTATTAAAGTCTCCCACTATTATTGTGTTATTGTTAATTTCCCCTTTCATACTTGTTAGTATTTGCCTTATATATTGTGGTGCTCCTATGTTGGGTGCATATATATTTATAATTGTTACATCTTCTTCTTGGATTGACCCTTTGATCATTATGTATGGTCCTTCTTTGTCCCTTTTCACAGCCTTTATTTTAAAGTCTATTTTATCTGAAATGAGTATTGCGACTCCTGCTTTCTTTTGGTCTCCGTTTGCATGAAATATGTTTTTCCATCCCTTCACTTTCAGTCTGTATGTGTCCCTAGTTTTGAGGTGGGTCTCTTGTAGACAGCATATATAGGGGTCTTGTTTTTGTATCCATTCAGCAAGCCTTTGTCTTTTGGTTGGGGCATTCAACCCATTTACATTTAAGGTAATTATTGATAAGTATGATCCCGTTGCCATTTACTTTGTTGTTTTGAGTTCGTGTTTAAACATCCTTTCTGTGTTTCCTGTTCAGAGAAGATCCTTTAGCATTTGTTGGAGAGCTGGTTTGATGGTGCTGAATTCCCTCAGCTCTTGCTTGTCTGTAAAGCTTTTGAATTCTCCTTCATATCTGAATGAGATCCTTGCTGGGTACAGTAATCTGGGTTGTAGGTTATTCTCTTTCATTACTTTAAGTATGTCCTGCCATTCCCTTCTAGCCTGAAGAGTTTCTATTGAAAGATCAGCTGTTATCCTTATGGGGATCCCCTTGTGTGTTATTTGTTGTTTTTCCCTTGCTGCTTTTAATATTTGTTCTTTGTGTTTGATCTTTGTTAATTTGATTAATATGTGTCTTGGGGTGTTTCGCCTTGGGTTTATCCTGTTTGGGACTCTCTGGGTTTCTTGGACTTCTGTGACTATTTCCTTCCTCATTTTAGGGAAATTTTCAACTATTATCTCCTCGAGTATTTTTTCATGGCCTTTCCTGTTATCTTCTTCTTCTGGGACCCCTATGATTTGAATGTTGGGGCGTTTCATATTATCCCAGAGGTCCCTGAGGTTTTCCTCATTTCTTTTGATTCTTTTTTCTCTTTTCCTCTCTGCTTCATTTATTTCCACCATTCTGTCTTCTACCTCACTTATCCTATCTTCTGCCTCCGTTATTCTACTGTTGGTTCCCTCCAGAGTGTCTTTTATCTCCTTTATTTCATTATTCATTATATATTGACTCCTTTTTATTTCTTCTAGGTCCTTGATAAACATTTCTTGCATCTTCTCAATCCTTGTCTCCAGGCTATTTATCTGTAACTCCATTTTGCTTTCAAGATTTTGTATCATTTTTATTATCATTATTCTAAATTCTTTTTCCGAAAGATTCCCTATCTCCTCCTCTTTTGTTTGATTTGGTGGGCATTTCTCATTTTCCTTTACTTGCTGAGTATTTATTTCTCTGCCTTTTCATCTTGTTTAGATTGCTGTGTTAGGCGTGGCCTTTCTGTATTCTGGTAGTTTGAAGTTCCTCTTTATTGTGGAAGTTCCTCACTGTGGGTGGGGTTGGACGGGTGGCTTGTCAAGGTTTCCTGGTTGAGGGAGCTTGTGTCGGTGTTCTGGTGGGTGGAGCTGGATTTCTTCTCTCTAGAGTGCAGTGGAGTGTCCAGTATTGAGTTTTGAGATGTCTATGGATTTGGTGTGCCCCTGGGCAGCCTGTATATTGATGCTCAGGGCTATGTTCCCGCGTTGCTGGAGAATTTGCGTGGTATGTCTTGCTCTGGAACTTATTGGCTCTTGGGTGGAGCTTGGTTTCAGTGTATATGTGGAGGCTATTGGATGATCTCTTATTAATTAATGTTTCCCCTGCCTTTCAGTCTTATTCTTGCAGTAGCCTCAAGACTTCTCCATCCATACAGCATCAATAATAAAGCTTTTAGGTTAACGGTGAAAAGATTCTCCACAGTGAGGGATACCCAGAAAGGTTCACTGAGTTACATGGAGAGGTGAAGGGGGGGGGTTGGGGTGACCAGGAGGGGAAGAGGGGAATTCAAATGTGGAGAGAGCAATCTAGCCATAAGCACTTCCCTCTGTGCTCTCCACAGTCTGGAACCCTCAGAGCGGTTCACAGAGATACAAAGAGAGGGGGGAGGAAGGTAATAGAGGTGAGCATGAGTAGAAAGGGAGGAATCAAGAGGGGAGAGAGAGATCTGGGAAGTATTCTGTTCCCGAAGTGTTCTCCGGTACCCAGAACACCCTCAGAGATTCACAGAATTGGGTTGAGAAGAGAAGGAGGAGGGTGGGAGATAGAGGTTCCCTGGAGGAGAAGAAAGAGTGTCAATAGGGGGGAGAGAGTAATCAAGCCAGTAATCACACTCCTGAGTAAAAATGTGTCCTAAAGATTGGGTTCTTAAATGTACAAAATTGATATCAAATATGTAAAACAAAGATTAAAAATCTAGAGTAGAGGTTAGACTCTTATAAAACATACAATATAAAAAAAGAAAACAGTGTAGAAAGAAAAAAAAACAGTAAAACAGAAAAAACAAACTAAAAAAATGTAAAACAGGAAAAAAACAGTAAAAAAAAAAAAAGAAAACACAAAAAGTATAAGATATATATATGCAGTTTGCTTTAAAAATAGGGTTTTTTTTTGCAAAGTAATAGTGGGTTATGAAAATGAAAATTACAGGTGTAATAGAGGACTTAAAGAAAAAAGAAAGAAAGAAAAATTTAAAAAAAATAAAAAATGATAATAGTGAAAATATATATCCTGGACTTTCTCTGGAGCTGTTGTGAGCAGTGTGGGGTCTGTTCAATTTCAGATAGATCCTTGTTCCTGCTTGCACTTTTCAAGATCTATAGGCCCCTTTCAATGCAGTCGGTATTAACTACAGGGATTTTAATCTGTTGGCCTATCACTTCCAACGCGCTTCTCTCTGTTTATTTGGCTTCTGTTTGGAGGTCTCTTCAGTATCTAATTTCCGCCCTGCCACAAAGGGGCGGAGGTGGTCTCGTTAGGTTCGCTTGTTCAGTCGTGCTGTGGGGAGGGAGGAGCACTGCAAACCTGTATCACTGGCGTGTGTGTGTGGAGAGCTCGCAGTGTCTCGGCCGCACTGGGTTCGCCCCCGCTCACGGCGTGTGTGCTTTCCCCATCTACCCTGCTCAGGCTTCAGGTTACTCGGCCGGGGAGCGGGCCCTGAAATGCGTGCACTTCCCAGGTCTAAGCCGCTCAGGTTCAGGCTCCTGGTGACTCCACAAAGGCGCAGACTCGGTTGCGCCCGCGGTTTGTGCCGTTCCCGGTCGGAGCAGCTCAGGCAGCCAGGAGTTTGGCGAGCGCACTCTCCCCTGTTGGGGCGGTGCGCCTTATCACCTCCCTGGTCCCCGCCTCGGTTTACGGGCGCGCCCGGCTCCGGTGTGCTTTGTGTCGGTTCTGGGGAGCTGGTCTCTGGCTGCGACCCTCCCGGCGGCTGTCGACCCTCCCGGGATCTCAGGCAGTCTTTGCTTAGAAACTGGGAGCCTGTTTGCAGATTGGTAGGGGGTGCCCTCCCTGGGGCTGAGTTTGCCCCTTTCCGGCTCTGGCGGGCCCCGCCTGCCCGCTGTGTCCGGCGGGGGATGGGGCGGTCCGCAGCCGGCTGGCTTTCCTCTGGTATCGCTCAGTCCTTTGTTCTGTGAGCGGGCCGGCAATGCCTTAGATTTGGGTTTTTCGCGGGATAGTTCTCTCTCTCTGGCTGTCCCACAGTTTAGGTTACTATCTCACGTTAGCTCCCTCAGATTGCCCTCAGGGCGTTGGGGCCCAGTCCTTACCCTAAGCAGTGCTGCCCACTCCTCTCCGTTCAGCCCCCACTTGCTGGTGGCGGATGCGAGCGTCTGGGGATCTTTGCTGGGAGTTGCCTTTAGGCACGTAATCTGTGGGTTTTATTTATTTTTTCTCCCAGTTATGTTGCCCTCCGAGAATCGAAATCTTCCCCCAAACCCGCCGTTGAGACGGTTTCCTGGTGCTTGGAAATTTCTCCTATGACTCCCTCCCCGGGATGGGTCTCCGTCCCTAACTCTTTAGTCTCTCTTTTATCTTTTATAATTTCTCCTACCTGCTTTCAAAGATAATGCGCTGTCTTTCTGGATGCCTGACGTCCTCAGCCAGCCTTCAGAAGTAGTTTTGTGAAGTTTGGTCAGCGTTCAGATGTTCTTTCGATAAATTTGTGGAGGAGAGTGTGGTCTCCCCGTCCTATTCGTCCGCCATCTTAGCCCCGCTCCTTGTTTATTCATTGTTGATTTGGGTCTGATATTGACCACATGAAAGGATGAGAGGATTCTCTTGGGTCTTTTTCCTGTTTATTTTATAAACTTGCTTTGGGAGTGTTGTCTAAGAAAGATCTGTCTTACCCTCTTTGGGGGTGTTTTGCTTCAGTCAAGGAACAGTGTGTCTTGGGACCTGGATTCCTCAGTTGTGGCAACTGCTTGGCTAAGACTGGCTCATGAGTGAGGTACCTCTTCCCTGAGGGAGTGTTAGCTTCCTCTTCTTTCGTCTTTGCACGTTGGAAACTCTCCCTTTGAGGACTTAGATGAGCATCATGCCTGCTGGAGACTTGGTCTGTCAGTTCTGGGTGCTCACCGGCTGTGGTATGTGGGCTGGGCGTGGCTAGAGAAGCTGGGCCACTCATAGCTGTGGGATGTGGCCTCCACATTTTGTTGTTTATTCTCATTTTCTTCTCTGCTGTAGTTTTTTGAAACCTCTGCTTTTGGTGGCTCTGTGCCCTGGTGTATCTCACCTTGGCCTGACATTTCTGTTCACACACTTGGCATGCTGTTGGGGACATGGCCTACAGGTTGAACCAGTCACAGACCTGCCTTGGGCTTTGGTCAGGACGGGAAAGCCACAGCCTGCCCTCCTTAGGGAGGGAGGCTGAGTCACTCTTGCTGCTGCTATCGGTTTGCGGTGACAGAAGGGTCGCCCCTGAGTGCTCTGAGCGTCCCCTCTGTGGCATCTCTTGACACCCCTTCCATCCCTACCCTCTGTCAGGCCTCCTGCATCCCTCTTAAAAAAACCAGGTCAGAATATCAAGAGCTGCACTTTTGTCTTTCCTCTTCAAGCCCGTCCAGGCACAGGGGCCAAAAGTGGATTCCTGCTGGGGCCCTTCGGGTCGTTACCGTGGCCCATCTGATCATGCGATATTGTGGACTTGTACAGCTTTTCTCTGTGACTTTCTCCCAGGAGAAGGAGCTGGCTGCTGGAATCGCCATTCCCCACAGGCCTGCTGCAGTCTCTGGTGTATTCAGATGGAGTCCTCAGGGGCTATAGTGTGTGGTGTTTTACCCCTAGTCTCGGGGCTCATGTAACCTCTTCTCCACTTGTGTTTCTCATTGGTTATTTGGGTCGATTGAAAGGAAGGGGGCTTGGAGGCTTCTCATTGTGCTGCCATTTTTCTGGAAGTGTGAGCTCGTCAGAATCATCATTGCTTGAGCTCTGTGTCCTGTCAGACCCTTAGTCTGCAGTGCTGCATGCAGGAACATGGTAGGTCAAGTGGGTGAGGGAGCAAGGGAAGGCCAGAGCCAGGTCCTGACCTTTGATGGGACAAAGTGCCCGGTGTTTTACCTTTGGGTTCTCAGGTGAGAGAGCCAGGTCCTGGAATGGACCGCAGGTAAGACAGGCAACTCGCGTGACCTGAGCCCTTCACCACCTTGGGCAGCAAGCAGGATGTTTACCTTCAATATCCAGTTCTAAGTGGGCACTTCCAACTTTAAACACTATCTTGGTTTTCCCTTTCACCCTCTTACAAGGTTATTTTTTTTCCTTATAGTTAGTGCTTGTCTCTTGGTTAACTTTACCTGAGAATGGATAAAGCTTTTCTTTGAAGTTTTAGTTTTTCTGAAGTAAAAACCAATGATTAATTCTGTTGAATGTAGCAAGAATTAAGTAATAATAGAAATACTCCATAAGATAGTCTTTATAAAGCAATGCACGACTAGGTCTGCCTGGTCAACATTATCCCAAACCTGGAGCATCATTAGGTCAAATCACGTGAAACTGCTGATCTGTGACCATTTTTACCAGAGGCATGGCATAGCTGAATGGTTTAACTTAATATTATCATGATTCAAATGACTCATTCCTAGAAGATGCTTATTTACAGTTCACCTTGCATTTTACATGGGCTTACCTGGTACCTCAGACAGTAAAGAGTATGCCTGCAATGCAGGAGGCCCAGGTTTGATCCCTGGGTCGGGAAGATCCCCTGGAGAAGGAGATGGCAACCCACTCCAGTATTCTTTCCTGGAGAATCCCATGGACAGAGGAGCCTGGTGGGCTACAGTCCATGGGGTTGCAAAGAATTGCATACAACTGATAGACTTCACTCACTTTGCCTAGAATACGAGCCCTCTGGAAATTCAGGCCAGTTTATAGACCAAAAAAAAAAAAAAAAGAAAAACCATTCTCCCCCTAAAAAAGAAACCCTTGCTATTTTGTGCAGTCATGCCTCTGAGCACTTCAACCCCTCACAGTCTCAGCCAAAGAGATTTCTCCAGAATTTCCACCTCCATTAGCACCCCCCATCTTCTTCTTTTATCTGAGATGAGAAGGAAGGAAGTAAAACAGAGTTATTTGGCCTTTCCTATGTGTGGAATTTTCCACAACTAAATCTCGTTGTTCTGTGTTCATCAGGAATTTTTCCACTTTATTTACACCAAAGATGTGTCTCTTCACTCTGTCCTTCTCTCCTTATTCAGTGGAGTTTTCCAGAGCAACTGCTGACAGAGTGTACTTTGAATCACAATTGTTATTTCCTTGGCTATAACCTTATCTTTTACATAGTCTTTATAGGGCTTCTACTTACAAATCCAGGCTTATGATAAAACAGAATGTCTTAAGCAAATTTTAAACCTAGCCTCAAACATAGATTAAAGTTATTTTCCTGGCTGGGATTTACTGGGGGAAATGTCAGTTTCTATATTTATAGATTCTTGCCTTTTAGAGTTTTGAGGGCTCTTGGTAGATTGAGCCAGTGCCCTGCAGGGCACCACTTTCTCCTGACACTGACTTCCCTTGCCATTGAGATACACAAGGTCCTCAGCCCGGTCCCTCTGCAGAGCCTCAGACCTGCAAAGCCAGCAGTGTCCTGGGTGTCCCACATGTGCCACATCCAAATCCCAACCCCACAGCTTCACCCCCCAGGCCAGCACTCCCATGGCTCTGTTCAGAGTATGGATGAAGAGCACAGTTACCCTTCCTATTCAGGTACTACCTGGGGGCCTCCCAGACCCCTCACTTTAACCCCTCTCTGTCATCATCAGCTACCAGATTTGGGCTTCCCTGGTGGCTTAAATGGTAAAGAATCTGCCTGCAATGCAGGAGACTCGAGTTTGATCCCTGAGTCAGGAAGATTCCTTGATGAAGGAAAAGGCAACCCACTCCAGTATTCTTGCCTGGAGAATCTCGTGGACAGAGGAGCCTGGCGGGCTACAGTGCACGGGGTCACAAAGAGTCGGAACACGACTGAGCGACCAAGCACACACTGTTCACCCCCTTTCAAGTCTTTGCATCTCTTTTCATTCCCGGTGTTAGTTTCTGAGATCAGACCATCATTTTTTTTCCTTCTGGATCTGCTCTCCCAACCCCATAACTAGCCTCTCTGTTTTCAACCCTGTCTCCTGTGGTCCATTTTGCCCCCTGTTTGACCTTCTGCAGCGCCCAGCTGGTCTCCTTGGTTCTCCTCAGATGAAGGCCTGGCCCTCTCTTGTAGGTAGCGCCCATCTTGGTCCTGCCTTGGTGTCCCTGTTCAGCCCTCTCCCTGGCTTCAGCATCACCACACCTCACCTTGTTTACATCTTATCCTTTGCTACCTGCTCATTCTCAGGATGAGGCTCAGATACAGTGTTCTGCAGGAGACCTTCCCTTGCCCCTCTCATGTTAGTGCTCTCTGCTTACCCTGGTCTTCACACTTACTTCGCTGATAATAAATATTTGTTGAGCCTAGATTATAGGCCAGAGACCCCAGGCTAATCCCCTGCACTGTACTTGGCTGCCTTTGTGTCAGTTTCCATCCTTGATGCCAGGCTCATTTTAGGAGCTCAGTGAAAGACAAATGATAGAATGTCCCCAGGGAAGAGAACTGATGACTCCTGAGGAAGCTGCTGGTTTGTACTAAGAATTTGGCAGAGTCTGGACATGCTAACCTGAAGCCTTAGCTCACCATATCTTCTTGTTTTGGAAGTACTGTCGCCCACATTGATTGTTTTTGTACTTAGAAAAAAGCTAAATTATTGAATTTTTCTTCTTGAAAATCTTACTAGTTCAGTTCATCAATATATTGTATGTCTTACTCTTTTTTTAAACTATTTTCTTTATTGAAGTGAAGTGAAGTGAAGTCGCACAGTTGTGTCCGACTCTTTGCGACCCAATGGACTGTAGCCTACCAGGCTTCTCCATCCTTGGGATTTTCCAGGCAAGAGTACTAGAGTGGGTTGCCATTTCCTTCTCCAGGGGATCTTCCCAACCCAGGGATCAAACCCAGGTCTCCTGCATTGCAGGCAGACGATTTACCCTCTGAGCCACCAGGGAAGCCCCTTTCTTTATTGAAGTATAGTTAATTTACAATGTGTTGATTTCAGGTATACAACAAAGTGATTCAGTTATATGTGTGTGTGTGTGTGTGTGTGTGTGTGTGTGTGTGTGTGTGTTCTTTTTCAGATTCAGTGTATATCTTGATTTTAAATTTGTCATGATTTCTGCAGATAAATGGTATGCTTTATAACTGGTTTTGGATCTCAGGGAGTTATTTACTTGCCACCGAAACAAATATGCTCTGAGTTCCTTGGTGTCTGGAACTCATCGACTTTGTGGTCCTAGCTCCAGCCTGCTCTTTGGTGTCATGTAGATCTTCAACAGATATTTGATGGAAAGAAAATGAATAAATGAATGAGTGAAAGGGGATTCCCTAGAGTCATGACATAGAGCTCTGTCTTGGTCTTACTCAGTATTTTCTGAGTGACTGTGGCTAATCATGGATGATCAGAAGACTGTAAAATGTGGGGACAGCCGTCACATACTAAATGATGAAGTGCGATCTGGAGGGGTTTCATTTGGTTGGTTTCTGGTACCCTTGCCATGTCAACCGCGTTATCCCTTGCTTCCTTTCCTCTGCATCTTCTTTCTCCAGCTTCTTAAAGTTGGTCTCTGCCAAAACCACTCCTATGCTAGGCTGGTCTGACTCATTTCTGGAGTCAGTTCCCACGGGCAGAGCAGTGCTCTGTGGCCCCCTCCTCACACACTTGTCTTTGCCCCCAGTACCTTCTTGGCTCCAGGGTTCCCCGAAACCCCACAAGGGCACCTGATTGTTCCAGAATTAGAGCCCTACTCCTTTCTCTCCCAGGTAGCCCTGTCCTTGATGGAGCTTGAGCCTGCAAGGGTTTAAGGTGGGAATAAGTTTAGATAGTTTGATAAGTAAGGGGTTGTTTGTGGAGAAAGGGACAAAGTTGTTTGTTGCTGTTAGAGGCAGATTAGGAGCAATGAGTAGGAATTACAGGAAAGTGGCTTTTGACTGAAGACGAGCTCCAAAAAGAGAGTTGGAAAGTGAGTTGATTTCTCTTGCCAATGTAAACTGATCATTGGTGACTTTCTGGAGCATTCTGTTGAGGATTCGGAAGCCACATCCAGCATCAGCAGGAAAGCGAGCCATGATGGATTAGTGATGTCTGTCAACAGCCCGAGCAGTGGGAGTGAGAGCCGGAGGACCAAACGTGGCATTTGCTTCTCCTGGGGAAATACTAGGCATTTTCAGAATGTTTACTGAGCTGATTTCAGACAGGTGTGTGGGACAGTTAGTCTTCCAACCACAGAACAGACTACTTTGCCATGGGAATGTTCCAACAGAGCCCGGAGTTGAGGACCTGTAGGGCCACTAGGATTGGGGTAGGGTGCTACTGGGTGACCTCGTAAATTTATTCCAGCTCTGAGATTCTGTGATTCTTAGGGTGCTACTGGGCGACCTCATAGATTCCTCCCAGCTCTGAGGTTCTGTGATTCTAAGTAAAACAGAAGAAGCAGAAGGGATGAATGCAGAGCCGTTTGATTCTACCTCTTTTATGTGTTCCGTATTAGTTGTCATAGGATTCCCAGGCTACCACAGAGCCTGTATTGTCCTTTTTCAGAAAGTTTCAAAGAAGCTCATCTGGTTACATGGCATGGAGTCCAGGCAAGTCATGGAAAAGGTAAACTGCATTTAGCCATTTCGGGGTTAGTGTTCATAATGATCTGCAAGAGTCTGAAGGGTTATTAGTGATTTTATATCCAGGAGTTCATCTGTTCATGGTGAGGTCAGGAGCACAGGGGCCGGTGGGCACTTGTTCTTTCTCCGGAGCCTTAGGACTGGGGGCGCAGAGGGCTCACAGCAATACCGTGGGTTTGGACTCATTGCTCAAACAAGGCAGGACTGGAGAAGTGGATTGGGAGCTATGAAAAGAGGCCCACAGACACGGCCGCTTATTGGGCTTTCTTCTTGCCTTCCCTGCTGTTTCTCCACACTAGCGTCCCCCTGATCCAAATAGTTTTTCTCCCTCTCTGCCCCTTGCTGCCTCACACTGTTCTCTCCAGATCCTCTTTCTATCTTTCCCAGCTCCTCCAGGTCTTAATTGGAGGGCTGCGAAAAGGCTGATCTCCCCCGATTCTAGATTTCATTGTTCTTTGTCAGTTTATAACTCTAGTTGGTCTGTGGTTGCAGGCCTAAGTAAATGAAGATGGGATGGTTCATTCATTCATCAGTGAATGTGACCTGGTGGCCTTACCTGAGTCAGTCACTTTGGAGTCTGAATATGGAGAAACAGAGAACAATATAAATAAGTCCTGTAATTTGTCCTGTATTAAGTTATGCGGTTAAGTCCAAGAATAAGGTGCGAAGGGAGAGTAATCTCAACTTTAGTAGGGAAAGCAATAGGCATACTGTGGTCAAGGAGGAATCTTATATGGCCCAAATGATTCCGCTCCCCTGGTTGACATCCTATATCATCCTCTCTTCTTGAGTGTGGACAAGATCTGCGATTATGATGGATGTGTGAATATCACAGAACCACGATTAGGCTGCATTATGTGGTAAAGGAGAAAGGGTTTTACAGATGCAATTGTGGTCCCAAATTAGTTGAGTTCAAATCGGTTAAAAGGGAGGTCATTCTGGGGGGGACACACTCTTCTGCTGACCTTGAGAAAGCGAGTTGCCTTGAGTTCTCCAGCCGCAATGAAGCTGATGCCGCCAACAACCACAGAAGCTTGGCAGAGGCTTCCCAGCCTCAGAGGGGACCACAACCCCAGCTGTCACCTTGATTGCAGCTTTGAGACACCCTAAGCAGAGGACCCAATTAAGCTCTGCCTGGACTCCTACCCCGTGGAAATGTGAGATAATAAATGTGTTGTTTTAGGCTAAGTTTGTGGTAGTTTGTTATATGGCAATAGGAGGCGAATACAATTAGCTGCAAACGGTCTCCATACAAAGCCATCTGGATGAGCTGAAATTGGTATAAAATACCGAGTGACCTCATAGGAGGCAGAGATCTTGGGTGATGGTCAATGGAGGGCTTCATAAGGACAGTGACTTTGTGTTTTCTTCTTGGACCCTACAGGCAACCACGTGCCTGCCACTCATTCCAGCTGTGTTCCCCTGGGGGTCCCTGCTGCCGCTGGCATCATCCTCTCTCGCCGTCTCCTGGGACCCCTCACCCAGGTGGTGGTTGCTCCTTTGGACCTCTCAGATGTCAGTGGAGCCCATGCAATGACAGGGCTTTATGCTGCACACAAATGAGCAAGTAAAGGAGAAAGTGATCTGGAAGAAAGTCCAGTATCTCCAGTATGCTGGTGTCAGGAGAGGACATGGTGGTCTGAAAAAGATTGGGCTGAGTTTTAGGAAGAAAAGGGAAGTCGATAAGCAGTGCCACGGGTCTTCTTGCCCATGAACTTGAGACGGGTGATAAGGCTCTGGGAACAAGGACTCTGGGGCAGGTCTGCAGAGATGGCTTTTGCTCATCTTCCTCTGCCTCCCTCGTGGACTCCTTCACATGTTCACGCATCCGGCACGTGCCCTGTGCAGGGAGCTGCAGTGGGAGGGGGAGAACTCCAGCCGAGACCCCACACCGCAAGGGATTTGGCAGTGGCCTGAGGAAAGGAGCCATCAAGTGAGGATGGATATCCACAAAAACACTGTATTAAGTTGGGTTTTGGATGAAAATCCTGAAATCCTGTTTTTTTCTCTCAACTTTACTTGTATCAACATTATGTTTCCAAAAGTGGTTGATGCATTTTAAGTACTTCAATCCTATAGCATCCATTTCAAAGATACAAGAAACTGTTTCTCAGTTATTCTTTGCTCAGTTGTTCAAGATATTTGCTTTTCATAATTCAGCTTTTCTTTTTTTTAAAAAAGAATCAGCTTAATGTATCATGTTTCATGGGAATTTCATAAAAGATGAAATGTGGTTCTTGAATCAATTATTCATTCTCATGTAGGCAAAACACAGCATAGAGGTTTCTAGGCATTATCAGGCTTAGAAATAAAGGAAATATGTAATTTTATGGTTTTGTTTCTAAATTCCATCTGGATTACAAAATCTCTCTGATATCAGTTGAAGTCTTAATATGAATGGTGCTTGGAACCAAGAATGGCTGATCTTTTTGTAAATTACAGTTGAGATAGCAGGGACCTTCTAGATTTCCTAAGAAGAACAGCTCGTTCCCAGCCTGCCTGGACAAGGAGGCTGCATCCGGGCATCTCAGCACTGAGGGTAGAAACAGTGGGTAATGCTCCTTGGTGTCTGTGGATGGCTCCTGGGAGCGTGATCCCACCTGAGACCTTCTCGACTGTTCCCCCAGGATCCTGTGCCCAATTAGGATTGAGCAAGCTGGTTGCTGTTGGACTCTTTACGCCAGGAGGCAGAGGCATATTTTCATTTGACTCATCTGGTCTAAATTAGCTTTTCTGATGAGTCATGCAGTGAGAGACAAGTATAATTTCTCATAAAAGGGATTTCTCTAGAAAGTGTAGCAGGTACCTTGTGAGTATTCCTCTCATCTGCCAAACCTTGAGAGACAGTAGGGGTGCAGCCTGTCTTGTAACTTGGTGGACGCCTTGAACAACAGCTGGTGCTTCCTTGCCCATAGTCTTTGGAGGCTTGTTGGCTGTAGGACACTGTAGGAAGTCATGCTTTGGGGCTGCTTCTCCCCATGCTGCCAACAGCAAGCGTGGTGAGCATTCAAGAGTTTCCTGTGCCTGCCGTCTCTGTCAGCCTCCAGGTCTCCTGTCATCTAAGGGTGTCATCCTTATGAGCCCGTGTACCAGCCATGGGGCCCGTTCCCTTGCTTGGCTGATGGCTGCGAAAGTGGAAAGGTAGATATTTATATTGCCAAGGGGCTAATATGGCATCCACTCTGGCTCTGTGTTGGGAGGTACATGAGGCTGAGCTGCGGGCAAGTGTCTGAGTCTACCGTGTACCTGACCTCTTCCTTCTCCTCCCCAGCTTAATGCAGGGTTTCTCTTTCCTCTTTGTGATATCTTTCCCCTTCTAGTGGTGCCTTCTTTGGGTCCTCCTTAAAGCCCTTGGGGATGCCTTCCCACCATACAGAATATTCGTAACCATTTATCCTCTTGTCCTTCTCCCCAACTAGGCGAAGCTCTCCTTGTGGACCAGACATTCTTTTTTTTGAACATTTTATTTTGTATTGGGGTGTAGTGAACTAACGATGTTGTGATAGTTTCAGGTGAACAGCGAAGGGACTAAGCCATACATATACATGTATCCACTTTCCCTTAAACCCCGTTCCTATCCATGCTGCCTTATAACACCGAACAGAGCTCCATGTGCTATACAATAGATCCTTGTTGGTTATCCATTTTAAATATAGCAGTGTGTACATGACCTTCCCAAACTCCCTCACTGTCCCTTCCTCTTCAGCAAACATAAGATCATTTTCTAAGACTGTGAGTCTGGACCAGACATTCTTATTTGTGTCTGGACCCTCCGTGTCCCCCTCTGAGCAAGCAGCTCAAAAAGGGCAAGGTGCTTGCTTGCGTGTGTCTGTGTGTGCGTGCTCAGTCATGTCCAACTCTTTTGCAACCGCATGGACAGAGGAACCTGCCAGGCTCCTCTGTTCATGGGATTTTCCAGGCAAGAATACTGGAATGGATTGCCATTTCCTCTTCCAGGGGATCTTCCCGACCCAGGGATCAAACCCACATCTCTTGTGTCTCTTTCATTGCAGGTGGGTTCTTTACCACTGAGCCACCTGGGAAGGTACTTGCTAGGCTTTTCAATAAAGGAGTCAACCAGTGACTGTTGTCCAGGGGGTCTCGGGGAGAACAAATCCATGCAACAAAGGTAAGGTAGAGAAGTCTTAGAATCAAAAGCTGGAAAAACAGAAAGAATCAAAAGACATGAATGTGATTATAGCCAAAGCTATGTCCATGCACACCTGGGCAGTTAGGTGGAACCTCGACATTCTTGACTTGTCCCATGGAGGCTGCCATTTAGATGATGGGAACCTTGAAAGAACGAGCCCTGTCCTGGGCATCTGGAATGCTTTGCTGGGAAGGGAGAGTTCTCTGTTTCTGATCAGAACCCTGTGTTTCTCAGGAATGAAGTCTGCCTTTGCCCTGTGTGTGCCTCTTTTCCCAGTGCAGATGGCACAGTGGAGAGAAGCACAGGGCAGCTGTGAAGTGTCCGAGGCTCAGTTTATGTGGAGCCTGCGTGCACGTGCACTCAAGTCGTGTCGGACTCTGTGTTGACGCTATGGACCGTAGCCCGCCAGGCCGCTCTGTCCATGGGATTTTCCAGGCAAGAATGCTGGAGTGGGTTGCCATTTCCTCCTCCATCATGGAGCCTGGGCCACCTGCAAAACTCAGCCGAAGGCTGCTGGCTTTCTTTTTTAAGCAGGACTTCTCAGGGTTTTGAAAGAGAACGTGGTTGATTTGTTGCACTCGGTCTCGAAGGTTTTGGGTGCTGAACAAGTTGACTTCATTGCAAGCTTCTGCTCTTTCAGAAACCTGAGCTTGTGCACATTTCCAGCCCGGCTTCTGTGCCAGTGTGTGTGCAACATCATGTTCCCCAGGCTTCTTGCACCCTCACAATGATGCTCCTGGGTTGGTGTTAGCCAGACAGGTTGCTGCACGTCACAGGTAGCTCCTCTTAACCTGCAAGGAGGATCTGACCTTCAGCAAATGTCACCGTCATTTGCTCTAAAGAGGGTGTCTGGAGACAGATTTCTTAGTTGCAGTTTTTGTAAATAGATGTGGCCGTGGGCGATACTCAGGCCAGCTGTGGCTGTTGCTTCTGAATATCTTGTTGCTGGAAAGTTCCTGTGTTTGTTCTGGAAAGGTGGTGGCAATCAAGGACAGATTCCTTAAATGCGAATTCCTTATCAGACGGATAGAATCTGACATGCGATTTTGTCTGTTCTTTTTCTGTTTAGCTGGATGCTCCTATTATACAATGAGGCAGTGGCCATATCTTTTTCCAGTATTTTCATGGCTAAGATTTGGGAGTGGTTTACTTCAGCTGCTTTATATTTCCAGGGGGAGACAGCCTTTATTGAGTAAATGCTTTCAATTCATCTTAAGTTCTGATCTTTTTCTTTTTAGTACGAGGAACTAAAGATACATAGGATTTTGGAGAATATGTTCATATCATGTGTATAAAAGAGGTAATAAGGCTAAGGCAGTCTAAAGCCTGAAAACCCATGTAATTTGGAATGGAAGCCTATTTATTGTCCAACATTGGAAGTCAGGCATCTGTAAAGGTTCCTGGCAGGGCTGGGTAGCAGCAGGCGCTATGAGGTTTAGGCCGGATTCTGGGATCATCGCCTTTGATCTCGAGAACCTCTGCTTCTTGAGAGACACCAGCCTCCCTGGGTGGGAGGTTTGGTCCCATGGTGGTGAGTGGCCTGCCATGTCTGCACTTTTACCTACCAAAAGCAGGAAGGGAGAGGGTATGGCCAGTTGGGGAGAGGACAGATGGCTTGGGCTCAGGAAGATGGAATATATTTAAGTTTAATACAAAAGAATATGCACTCATCTATTAATTACTTCTCTTATCAGTCTTATATGTAATGAAGATTATTTTGAAGTATATCAAGCAGATAAAGGCATAAGGGGTAATAAAAATGAGTTTGTGTGCATCTGTCACTCAGTTTAAGAAACATCACCAGTATGCGATGCGGCCTTTCCTGGCCACTGCATAAAATAGCACCACCTCCAACTAGCTCTTCCTTGCTTCATGCTTCTCTGCAGGGCACCACACAGTCTGTCCTACAGCCTGTATTATTGGGAGGTGCTTTCTTTTCTCTATACCCCCCACGAGAGTGGGGGCTTCATCCATTTGGTCAATCAAGTGTCCCCCATGCCTAGACCAGCTTCAGCACAGAGTCTCATGCTGTGAGTGCTTGAAAGATGAGTAAATACATGATGTGAGACTCTTAACAAGCTTTGAACCTGCCCCTCGCCTGTCTGTTTCACTGCTGGGTGGCTGTCCGTTGTTGGCGTATATGGCCACTATTTATCAGCTTCCCAGTTGGTGCACAGTTAGGCGGCGTCCCGTTTTCTGGAATTGTAATCAATGCTGAGAGAGATTGAAGGCTAAGGGAAAGGAGGCGACAGAGGGTGAGATGGTTGGTTGGCATCACTGACTCAATGGACATGGATCTGAACAAACTCTGCGAAATAGTGAGGACAGGGAAGCCTGGAGTGCTGCAGTCCATGAAGTCACAAAGAGTCGAACCCGACTTAGCGACTGAACAACAACAGTCAGTGCTACCCCACACATTCTCCTAGTGTTTCCTAGTGCATAGGTGTGAGTCCCTCCAGGGTGTACACGGAGGAGTGGGAGTGTTGGACCGAGGGGGCGTTCACGTTAATCTGTAATATGTATGTATTTTCACACAGCTGTGTGAGCCGCAGTGAAGGAACCCACGCGTCTCGCATCCACGCTGTTGCTTCTCAGGTTTTGTTGTGAGAGACCTATGGTGAGAGATCATGTGGCTGCAGTGGCTGCCAAGCCTCGTTCTGGAGTCTTGGGGCTAGGAGAGACTTTTTCTTGGCTCCTTGCCCCCGGCCCCTGCGCCTGTCATGGTGCTGCCTGGTTCAGTGTTCCATCCAGGGGCCGGTCTGCTTGGACGAGGGGCCTTAGAAGCTGCTGGGTCAGCCCTTCTCATTGCACCGTAGAGGAAATGCGGTCTGAAGGGCGGAGGTGACTTGGCCATGGCCTTGGTTCCCTGGTAGCTCAGCTGGTAAAGAATCCACCTGCAATGCAGGAGACCCTGGTTCTATTCCTGGGTGGGGAAGATCTGCTGGAGAAGGGACAGGGTACCCACTCCAGTTTTCTTGGGCTTCCCTGGTGGCTCAGCTGATAAAGAATCCACCTGCGATGCAGGAGACCTCGGTTCAATACCTGGGTTGGGAACATCCCCTGGAGAAGAAGGGAAAGGCTAGCCACTCCAGTATTCTGGTCTGGAGAATTCCATGGACTGTGTATTCCATGGGGTTGCAAAGAGTCGGACACAACTGAGCGACTTTTACACCTTGCACACTTCACACTTGGAGCTGCAGGTGTTATTGACCGAGGTGCTTTCCAAAACGCACACGACAGCCCTGGTGAGGACGGATACAAGCAGCCTCTGTGTGCCTCCTTTGCACTTTGCACATCTGTGCACCGGCTTCCGATAAGCGTGTGGCCCAATGCACACAACTGCCCCATGCTCCTCCTCTCGGTGATGCTTTTCTCGTTGGTGACCTTGCTGCGACAGTCTGTCCCTTTGCTTTTCCTTTCAGCCGTGACTCTTGTTTCAGGGCTCACAGCCACTCTGGTTGTTGGGACCCTTCCCCCTTCCTGTGTTCTCAACAGCTAGCCCCCACTCCTTCTTGGTTTCTGGAAAGCACTTCTTGTGTCATTGGGAGGGGCAGGGTGTCTCCAGGACACCTCCAGTTACATGAACTCCTTGGTTTAAAAGGAACCTCTTTGATATTTAAGAATTGTGCCTTCAAAAGCAAACTTATGGCTTAATGGAACAGAATAGAGAGCCCAGACATAAACCCACACACCTATTTGTTATTGAGTTATATGAACTGCTTGTATATTTTGGATATTAACCCCTTGTCAGTCACATCATTTGTAAATATTTTCTCCCATTCAGTAGGTTGCATTTTCGCTTTGTTGATGATTTCCTTTGCCGTACAAAAGCTTTCAAGTTTGATTACGTCTCATTTGTTTATTTTGCTTTTATTTCCATTGGTCTAGGAGACCAATGTCGATTAACCTATGACAAAGGAGGCAAGACTATACGATGGAGGAAAGACAGCCTCTTCAGTAAATGTTGCAGGTAAAATTGGACAGACTACATGTAAATGAATAAAATTAGAATATCCTCTAACATCACATACACAAATAAACTCAAAATGGATTAAAAATCTAAATATGAGACCATATATTGTAAAACTTCTAGAAGAAAAAATAGGCAGAATACTTTTAAGCATAAATTGCAGAAGTAATTTTTTATTCATATCCTAGACCAATGGAAGTAAAAGCAAGAATAAAAAGTGGGACATAATCGAACTTGAAAGCTTTTGTACAGCAAAGGAAATCATCAACAAAGTGAAAATGCAATCCACTGAATGGGAGAAAATATTTGAAATGATATGACTGACAAGGGGTTAATATCCAAATACACAGTCAGCTCATACAACTCAGTAACAAAAAGCAACTCAATCAAAAAATGTGCAGAAGACCTAGACATTTCTTCAGAGAAGACATCCAGATGGCCAGTAGGCACATGAAAAGATGTTCAACATCACTAAGTATTAGAGAAATGCAAATCAGAACCACAGTGAGGTATCACCTCACTCTGATCAGAATGGCCATCATCAAGAAGCCTATAAGTAATAAGTGCTGAAGAGGGTGTGGAGAAAAGAGAAGCCTTGTACACTATTGGTGGGAATGTGAACTGGTGCAGCTACTATGGAAAACAGTATGGAATTTCCTTAAAAAAAAAAAAACAAAAAAAAAAATAGAAATAGAACTACAGTATGATCCGGGAATTCCACTCCTGGGTATGTATCCAGATAAAACAATTAACTCTATTTTGAAAAGTTACATGCACAGCATGTTCAAATAGCAGCACTATTTACAACAGCCAAGACATGGGAACAGCCCAGGGGCCCATCAACAGATGATTGGCTTAAGAAGGTATAAGATACACACGCAGAGGAATATTACTCAGCCATAAGAAGGGTGAAATAATGCCATTTGCAGCTACATGGAAAGACCTAGAGATTATTAGACTGAGTGAAGTAAGTCAGACAGACAAAGATAAATACTATCTGTTATCACTTATATGTAGAATCTAAAAAATGATACAAATGAATCTATATTCAAAATAGAAACAGACTCACAAACATAGAAAGCAAGCTTATGGTTACCAAAGGAGGAGAGAGAGAGGGGTAGGGTTCAGTTCTGGAGTATGGGATTAACAGATACAAACTGCTACATGTAAAATAGATTTAAAAAAACAGGATTCACTGTATAGTACAGGGAACTATAGTCAATATCTTTTAATACTCTACAATGGAAAATATTATGAAAATATATATTATATAACTGAAAAAAAAAACCAAAAACAAAAAAAATTGTGCCTTGAATGTCCTGCTGATGCAGCAAAACTTAAAGGAACAGGTTGTATCTAATGTGAGTCAGAAAAATGTCTCCAAAATGGGACTCTCGGGATTGGCTCTTCCTCCAGCTCCTCTCCCACCCTCAGCTGTCTATCCATTCAGTCACATGTCTCAAACCAGAGTTGTGGCCCCAGCCTGACTCCTCCGGGTTCTCCTGTGTGTGCCCCAGAGTCCCTTGCGTTGCCTGGCATCTCTGCTCTCCCTGTCTCCTTTCCTCAGGTCTTGCACTTTCTCTTTGACATAGGACTGTCTCTGCCCACTTCCCTCTGCTCTCACACCAACCCTTGGTCTTATCGCCTGCCTGCTTCTATTCTCCACCACTGGAGAAATCTGCGTTCCATGTGGCTTTTTATGACATCAGTGAAGGAAAACCCTGAGTTCCTCCCATGCCCAGACTGTGCCCCTAAACGTACACTCTCCATACCTGGAATTTGGGCATAGCTGTCCAGAGCTGCCCAGGAGCCCTGGGTGTTTTAATCTCATGCCCATGTGCTCCCAGTGCCAGAGGAATAGGGAAAGGTTGTTGCAACCCCATGGACTGCAGCCTGCCAGGCTTCCCTGTCCTTCACTCTCTCCTGGAGTTTGCCCAAACTCATGTCCATTGAATCAGTGATACCATCCAGCCATCTCATCATCGGTCACTCCCTTCTCCTCCTGCCCTCATCTTGCCCAGCATCACAGTCTTTGAATATGAGACTGTGGGAGGAAAGTTGTATTTTAAGTCCAAGCATGGGGTACAATTGTGTTGCTAGTTGTAGAGAAGATGAAAGATGCTGGTCTGTTGCCTCATGCCAGTCAGGCTGCCATGGGTCCAAGAGTGATGCGTCCTTGTCAACCAGGGGGCAGTTCTCTGCAACAGAAGGCAGACCAAGGTCCATAGTGGGGTGCGGGGGTGAGGGTGGTGCAGAAAAATCTCTAACCTAAAGGAACTATGTAATGTGGGGCTTCTCGATCAGGTGGCACGGTAGTGATAGAGACCATTCGCAGACATTTCTCCAGAGCCTGCAGAGCACTGGGCCTAGAGATGAAGAAATAAGATGAAGCCCCTGTGCCCCCACAACCCTCCCACTCTGTGCTCTTTGGCCGGGGAGGCAGAGATGTCAGAAGTCCGCCACCTCGTCCCCATGGGTCAGGCCTGAAGCCACAGAATATCCCTCCGGTGTTGTGGGCCCCAGGTGGCAACCTTCCCAGCTGGGGGTGAAGAGGGGGATCAGGGAAGAGGGGTAACTGAGAGAGTCTGGAGGGGCATGACTGGCATGGGGGAAGAAAGGCATGGGGGAAGAAAGGCACGAGCGATGGCATGATGCCTGCCTAAAGCTTCTGGCAGCTTCCAGCTCCTGGGGGTGGTCAGAGTGGGAGTGATGAGCACTGAGGTTGGGGTGCAGCAGGCCCCAGGGTGCCGGGTGTTGGGTGTCCTGTAGGGGGTCCAGCAAGGGTCAGGATGCTCAGCAGGCGGTAGGGGGCCCAGTCCAGGTCTGGTCTGGAGGTCACCTTGGGGCTGGAGAACAAGGAAGAGTGTATGGGGGTTGAGAGAGGTGGGGTGGTCCTGACCACAGTCCTGGGGTGAGATCCCGGCAGCTACTTCCCCCGGAGGAGGTGGAAGCATGGTGTTTGAGGGAGAGGGAGCTGCCCGCAGGTTCCCGCCGCAGTCAAAGGCAGCGGCGACATCGCTCAGCGAGGCGGGGGAGGGCCGCAGGGGGAGCCCTTTGAAGGGTGTGTTGGAGCTGGCGCTGCTGGTGGACATGTAGGTGGAAATGTCAGCTGTTGGGTGTCTGAGTCTAAAACTCAAGCGGGAGGCCGAAACAAGCCCTACAGGTTTGGGCAGCACCCACGTTACCCTGGCGGGGGGGCGGAGAGGCGTGGGCCTCGAGGGCAGCTCTGGGCCTGCCAGCCGGGGGCTCTCGGCCTTCATGTCCTGAGGGTTGACGGAGTTGTGGGGTCACTAGTTAAGCAGGAGGCCGGCTGGAGTCATCATGGGGCCCGAAGGTGAGCAGGCTCGGGGAGTACAGTGCCCTAGAGTGAAGCAGCAGCTTGGGGCCTCCAGCAGGCAGGGGGCGCAGGGAGGTGAGAAAGCAGGGACCACGAGGGAGCACATTGTACTGATCAGAGAGGCGGGAGGAAGCCCGGGGATTGAGCGGTCCCAGCAGCCCCGGGACCCTGCACTCTGAGCACTCCAGGCCCCAGGCAAGGTGGGAATCTGGTGCTTCATCAGTGGAAACCATGAGAACTCAGCTGGACCCTAGAATGAGGGTGGGTCACTCATAGAAGCTGTAAAGCTAGCTTTTAGCACCAGGAACTCAGAACTCGTAAAGGCTTAGTTTCTTCCTCTGTAAGTGGGCTCTGACGCGCGTCTCCTACAGGTTCCTGTAGGGTTGAGTGAATGCAGGGGGGATGCACTTGGATTCTCCCAGCATGCAGTGAGAGCTGCAGAGATGCTCCATCTACTCCTGGCCCTTCTGCCAGGGGTGGAGGCTGGGCTGGGTCCTACGGGCCAGACTGCCTCCTGGAGATGGAGCCCGGCCTGTGCAGAGCCCACGCAGAGTGCTGTCTTCTGAGTGGGCTGTTAGCTGTGCTCTGTGCGGGTGACACAGCATGGGTTCAGGGCTGCAAGCTGCTGGTCCATGCCCGATGGCTCCTGAAAAGGTCTGAGGACCTGGGTGGTGGTCTCGTGGTGTGCTCTGTATGGTGAAGAAGAGGGGCTGAGTGATCGGCAGGCTGAGTGATCAGTGGGTAGTTCTTATCACTTCACGGTGGCCAACCATCTCGAGGAGGTCTCCTGGAAGATGGCTTAACGTCTTAGTTATTGAGGAAACCGTGGCACAACCTGGCCTGCCCTCCAGGCTTGCAGGCAAATTGTAAGAAAACCTGACAGCCAAGTCTCCCTGAGGGTATATGTGTGTGTGTGCACGTGTGTGCATGCGTTCATGTGAATGTATGTGTAGAGGACAAGAGTTGGGAAGGGGAAAATTCAGTAGTGTGATCTGATGTCTAAATGTATATTGCTGTACTTTTACTATTAGCGAGAAGAATCCGAGAATGCCAGCATTATAGGGGCACCTGGGCTGATTTTGCATCCATGGCTAGTGGGCTTTCTAGTTCCAGTGAAAAGAGACTGCCCACCCCTAAAGTGGGACTTCATCCCCATTTTGGACATTTCCAACTAATAAAAGTCATTTTTTTTCTGAAGTCTGCACCATTGTAACATCCTCCTCTTGGCCCGGGATGTCGGACTCACAGTGGCTCTGATCTCCATCCCAGTGACAGCCCTTCAGATATCCGGTGACAAGAGTCACATTCCCTGCCTCCTCTGTTCCAGGGCTCAGGAGACGATAGGTCGGCAGCTAAGTCAGGGCGTGGTCTTCCTGCCTGTCCTGGATTGTTGTTTTCGTTGTTGTTGTTCAGTAACTCAGTCGTGTCCGACTCTTTGCGACCCCATGGACTGTAGCACTCCAGGCTTCCCCGTCCTTCACCATCTCCTGGAGCTTGCTCAAACTCATGTCCATTGAGTCGGTGATGCCATCCAACCATCTCATCCTCTGTCGTCCCCTTCTCCTCCCACCCTTAATCTTTCCTAGCATCAGGGTCTATTAAAATGAGTCAGCTCTTTGCATCAGGTGGCCAAAGTATTGGAGCTTCAGCATCAGTCCTTCCAATGAATATTCAGGACTGATTTCCTTTAGGATGAACTGGTTGGATTTCCTTGCAGACCAAGGGACTTTGAAGAGTCTTCTCCAACAGCACAGCTCAAAAGCATCAATTCTTCGGCATTCAGCCTTCTTTATGGTCCAACTCTCATACCCATACATGACTACTGGAAAAACCATAGCTTTGACTAGACAGACCTTTGTCAGCGAAGTAATGGCCCTGGTTAACGCTGTGCTGTTTCTCCGTGGTGAGGAGGGACGGCAGCCACTCATGGCCAGCTGTGCCTGGGGAGGGTGGATACAGAGCATGGGTGAAGTGGAGGAAGGACGTTCCAGCTGCTGGGCCTGGGAGGGGCCGTTCCCCACCCCGGGTGACTGTCTGAGGTAGAATTTGATTAGTGTGGCTCCTAAGTCCAGCATTTGCCTATCTAATCGCCCTGGGTTTTTATTGTGGATCAATACCCTCGAAAGATGTCGGGCTATTGTGTCTGGCCTCTTCATTTCCTTTCCCCTGTTTTGCAAAGCTGTGCTGAGCTGAGTGGCTCCTGAGACCCCCTTCCCCACCCTCTCCCAACTCACACAAAAGAGAGCTTGTTTTCCTGGTGCTAACTTGCAAATCCTGGGTCTAGTTTTTTACTTGACTATATAAATGTACTGTCCTTAGAAGGCCACTCAAAACACTCAGGACCATCTGTGAAAATTGACCTCTGCTGTGGGGGTGAAACGGGGCACAGAGACCCTACTGGGCCACTTTGATGTCTTTATCATGTTTTTCTTCTTGTGTTTTTTGTCCCATTTGTTTCTTCAAACTCCCCACCCTCTTGCTACCCTAGGGACCCCACTTTTTCAGATTAAAAAAAAAAAATCAGTGTCACAAACAAACTTAGCATCACCAAAACAGTGTTACCTGTGAGCTAATATGCGGGATTCAATAGACTGGTCAGTGGCTTAAAGTGAAAGTGCAGTTTTTACTCTCCAAGAGTGAAAATTACATTTCCTAACCTGACAGCTTCGTCCAGATTAGAAGATTCAGATGGTCCCTGGTGAGGGGTGCTCACCCTGCTTGTACAGGGCGGGTCCACTCACTGGCTCCCTGCTGCCTGCCCCTCCCCACGTTTGCCCCTCTGCCTCCCCCCGCCCACCCCCATTCCTTTCTAGTTGTTTTGGGGAGAAGTAAAGGGTTAATCAGGAGAATGCAATGGCACCCCACTCCAGTACTCTTGCCTGGAAAATCCCATGGATGGAGGAGCCTGGTAGGCTGCCGTCTATGGGGTCGCACAGAGTCGGACACGACTGACGCGACTTAGCAGCAGCAGCAAAGGGTTAATCTGAGGTCTGAAAACTTGAAGATCATGAAAAGTAAAAAGCTGGGTCAGTGAGGGACACATTTATCAGGAACCCCTTTAATCAGGCCCTATGTTACTTTCCTTTCCCTGAAAACAGAAGGCTCTTAGATGGAAGAAGTCTGCGTTAGAGGATAGTTTAAAACAGTTGTGCCTGTCACATTTAAGTTATAGCTACAGAGGCAAATTGGGTGCTGCTAAGTTGTACTTTAATGAACAGGTCATTATGTAGATACTAGTTTAGTTTGTCTGGCAGCTTTAACAACATTTCAGGGATTCACTTTTTGGCCATTTTATTTACATGATTAATTTATGCCAGAGGTTACTTTTCTGTAAAGGGCCAGAAAGTAAATATTTTAGGCATTTTGGACCAAGAGCAAAACTAAGAATAGTGAGTAGTTACTTCTGTGATAGGAGAGAGAGTGAATTTGCACAGACTTTTTATTGACTGAGTTCAAAATATAGTAATGATTGAGTACAATGTTTTTATAACTCAGATTTGCCAATGATACAAATGGAATTCGGATGGAAAGAAATAACATATCCCTTAATTGAGTCTTGAAATTAGTGTTGCTTATTGTCAAATTGATCCCTAGTGTTATTCTGTGAAAAACAATTCTTAGCTGTACAAAAACAGCTGGTGGTGAACCAGGTTTGGCCCGTGAGCGGTGGTTTGCCAACCCCTGGTTTATACAAATGATTTGCTTAGAAAATTGGTCCTCCTCCCCAACAGATAGGACCAAGATAACTGTCTGTCTGGTCTTATAAAATACAGATTTCTCTAAGCATAATGGCCTCTGCCTGTTGGAGAACTCGGTGACACTTTGATTGTAAACAACGTGCTCTGGATGTTGGTGAGAAGTCTCCGTGACTTCCTGTCATTAACAAACACGCATTCATTCGAGGCAGCCCGTGTCCCATTGCGCCCGCCTAGGCCTTTTACAGTCTCAGCTGTGAGCAGGGACCCCTCACTGAGCTCGTTCTACCACGTGCACAGGTGTTTTCCCCATCCAGGGGTGCACAGGTGTTTTCCCCATCCAGGCGCCTGCCCGAGAGGCTGCCCTGAGGACAGACTCCCTGCTGGAGCAGAGGGGGCCGGAGCAGCTTCCTGGTGAGGATCAAAGCAGGGAGGCAGAGGTGGAGGCCCTGTTCCCACACTCCTGTCGGCTCTCACCTCGGAGAGGCTCCTCACACCAGGCCAGCCCCACCCTGACTCTGCTAGCAATCCTGGCCCCGATGCAAATGCCCAGGTGATATTCCCTTTATCTCTTAGTTGGATTAAAATACTGTTAGTTTTCAAACAGAAACTTTTCTAGAAATACCAATTGAAAAAGGAAAGAAAAACAGAAGTGGAGAAAGATAAAGTTATTGGGTCAGAGCAGAGCTTGATCAAAACGTTCTAACCTGAGTGAAATCTGACGTGGCCTTCGTTTTCCCTAAGTGGAGGGGCCCCTCCCCGCTCGTCCTGTCTTATTTTGAAGCCAAGGCCTCTGCTTGCACCGCCTGCTGTATCCGATCAAGCCCCCAGGCTGCTGCTTGCCTGTGGGGTGGTCCCACTGGCCCATCTACACCGCAGACACAACACTTGCCCCGCAGCATCACCTTTGCACTTCAGGGTGGGGACTCCAGCCTGGGAGACTCTCCATCATTGACGCTTGCTGTGGAGGAGGCCCCAAGTCCTCCAGCTTTCTGAGCCTCCCCATCTGTCACCATCATGTCAGGCCACTGCTCTGGGTTCCTCCGCTCCCCAACGTGGGTTCCTCCTGACCTTTCTCTGTGCGGTTCTCAGATGGGAACCTGTGACCATCATCCATTTCTAATGATACGTGTCCCCCCATCACCACCCAGGGAATCAGTGGAGACCACATGGGGAATCTGGACCATCACCCCTCCCCAGGGACAGTGAGGTGCCCTCCTTCCTCCTTGCTGGGTGATGTCAGGGCAGGCCACGCGGACAGTCAGGACTTTTACTGCGGCTCAGTTGAAATAAGGGCAAGAAAGTTACCAGAGACAAAGAAGGATGTTACAAAGAGATGGAAAGATCAGTCTACCAAGAAGGCATAGCAGTTGAAGTGTGTATGTACAAAACAGTGGAGCTATAATACATGTGAGGCCAAAACTGATAGAACTGAAGGGGAAAATAGACAAACCCATGTTTGTAGCTTGAGACTCCAATACCTCTCTCTCAACAATCGACAGAACAGAGTTAGACAGAAAGGGGTGTAGAACACTTCAATAACTCCATCAAACATTTCCAGAACAGTCCAGCCAATAAGAGCAAAATACATAATCTTTTCAAAGACTCATGGAATAGATACCGAGATGGACTATATACTGCTGCTGTTCCTAAGTCGCTTCATCGTGTCCGACTCTGTGCGACCCCATAGATGGCAGCCCACCGGGCTCCACCGTCCCTGGGATTCTCCAGGCAAGAACACTGGAGTGGGTTGCCGTTTCCTTCTCCAGTGTATGAAAGGGAAAAGTGAAAGTGAAGTCGCTCAGTCGTGTCTGACTCTTAGCGACCCCATGGACTGTAGCCTACCAGGCTCCTCCGTCCATGGGATTTTCCAGGCAAGAGTACTGGAGTGGGGTGCCATTGCCTTCTCCGGGACTATATACTAATAAAATTAAAAAGACTGAGATCATATTCTCAAATCACAGTGGAATTAAACTAGAAATCAATGACAGATAACAGGAAAATCTCCAAAGCCCTGGAAACTAATGGTACCCTTCTAGATAATCCATGAATCGAAGGGGAAGTCTCAAGAGAAATTTAAAAACAACATGTATTGAACTGTATGAAAATGAAAAACAACATATCAAAACTTGTGTAATATAGTAAAAGCACCACTGAGAGGGAAATTTATAGCACTAGATATTTGCATTAGAAAATAAGAACAGTCTCAAATGAATAATCTCAGTTTCCACTTCCAGAAACTTGAGACAGAGCAAAATAAACCCAAAATAAGCAGAAGGAAGAAAATAATCAAGGACAGGAACCAGTGAGATTGAAAAGAGAAAGTAGAGAAAATCAGTGAAACAAAACGTTGGTTATTTGACAAGACCAATAGAATTGATAAATCTCCAGCAGGGAAGATAAAAGAGATAAATTACTAATATCATGAATGAAAGAAAGGATGTCCTGACAAACTCTGCAGCCATTAAGTGGATAACAAGTGAACACTGCGAACAACTCCATACACACAAACTTGACACCTTCAGTGAAATGGAGGTGAAAGGTTAAACCAACCGATACGACCTACCATGGAATACTGCTCAGCAATAAAAAGTAATGACTGCTGGCACACACAACCTGGATAGATCTCCAGGGCATTATTCTGATTGTGGAAAGCCAGTCCCCAAGGTTACATACTGTCTTGTATTCTGTTTATGTAACGTTCTTGAAACAGCGCTACTATTGACATGAGAAGCAGGGGTTGCTGGGGCTTAGAGATGGTGGCAGTGGGTTGGGGGAGGTGAGTGTGGCTGGGAAGGGGTAGCACGTGGCGGATCTTTGTAGTGATGGAGTAGCTCTTGATCTTGACTGTAGTGGTGGTTACACAGATCTGCACATGTGACAGAATGATATGGAGCTATCCATACATGTTACACCTGTGTGAACTTCTTGGTTTTGATACTGTACTGTCGCTGTGTAAGATGTAACCATTGGAGGACACGGGTGAAGAGTGCCTGGGACCTCTCAGTGCTACTTGTGCATTTTCCTGTGTATTTTTAAAAAAGATTTAGGAGCCTTTTTTTTTTTTAGGTGGCTTTACTGATTTATTTTTGACTGTGTCGGGTCTTTGCTGCTGCCAGGGTTTTTCTCTAGTCGTGGGGAGCAGGGGCTGCTCTCCAGTTGCAGTGCACAGGCTTCTATTGCAGTGGCTTCTCTTATTGCAGAGCATGGGCTCTAGGGTGCCTGGGCTTCAGTAATTGTGGCCGCCCGGGCTCTAGAGCACGGGCTCAGTAGTGCACCGGCTTGGCTGCTGTGCAGCATGTGGGATCTTCCTGGATCAGGGATTGAACCTGTGTCTCCTGCATTGGCAGGTGGATTCTTTACCATTGAGCCACCAGGGAAGCCCCTTTCCTGTGTATTTTTATTTCAAAATAAAAAGTTGAAAGAGGATAAAGGCATCATTGGTCATTTAGCTGCTATAAAACCAGTACCCTATCCCCAGCAAAAAAATAACCACAGTTAGCATCATCTTCGTTAATGGATTTGTTGTCTGATGAAGGGACATCAGAGTCTTCATGCTGACCCTTCCAATTCAACCCAGCTCGAGTCCTTTGTGCACTTTGGGTTGGGCTAGCTGGAATTCGGGGCATGAGGTAGTTGAAGGAACCTGGGAAAGATTTGCCAGGGAGGGCAGGCAATACTGTAATTATTTGAATAGTTCAAATTTGCTGTGTGTATGAGGCCAAAACCAGGGCCAGTGGATGGAAAGTATCCAGAGTGAAATTGGGCCTCAGGGTAAGGAAATCTGGTCACTGTCCAGGGAGGGAAACAGACTATAGCTTTCCTGTTGCCAAACTAGCTTGAAGTGGTGAGTGGGGACTTATGGATGTCTACCAGGGATACCATCAAAGTGGTGACTGCAGTGGTAGAAATGGGGCCTACATGGCACCTTTTGGTGGTACACCACAGCCGCTGGTCAAGTTGTGATTAAAGAAATGCTGTCACTAGGTAAGTGGAATGAGGGGTGACAAAACCTTCAAATGGACCATTTATCAGTCTTCACTATTTTGAGAAAATTAAAATCAAAGCTTAATTTTATGGGGTTATTTTTGGTCTCATTAGAATACTAGGCTTCCCTGGTGACTCAGATGGTAAAGAATCTGCCTGCCATGCAGGAGACCTGGGTTCAATCCCTGGATCAGGAAGATTCCCTGGAGAAGGAAATGGCAACCCACTCCAGTATTCTTGCCTGGAGAATTCCATAGACTTAGGAGCCCAGTGGGCTACAGTCCTTAGGGTCGCAAAGAGTCAAACACAGCTGATACATTCTGTTTTCATCAATTATCAATCTTTGTTATTTTGACAAGATTAAAATCAAAGCCTAATTTTCTGGGATTATTTTTGGCCCCATTAGACTACTAGCTCCAGGATAGGAATGGCTCGGTCCTTGAGGCAGATTTGAGGCGGATGTGCTCATTAAAGTCAACAGAAGGGAGAACAAGAGCAGTAAGGACTCAGGACGTGAGCATCATGGGGAGAGGCCTGGTTCTGATGCAGCGACGGGGGTGCAGGTCCACACATCCCCTGGAAGCCTCAGACTTGAACAAAGAGAGACCCTGCAGAATATTCTCTGCTGCCTCTGACTTCATGTAACCTACATTGAAGTACTAATCCCTCTCATTGTATTGTGCCAACGGGCGTGTTCTCCTGATAAAAGCAGATTCTTTGATGACACACAGAACTGTGGGCATGGGGTGGAGTTGCCATGAAGTGTTAGGCATGTTAGTAGGGCCTTTAAGAAAGGAAGACATTCTGTGTCTCGAGGATGTCCTATTGGGCCAGGTTCCAGTTAAGGCAGAGAGGTTGAGTGTCAAGGGAGCGCTGGCTAATTGTTCGCTTATTTATACTCATCTACATGCAGTATAGTTTCCATCAACAGTTCCTCTTCTTAGAGTGGCTCTCAGAACTGTGGTGGCTAAAAACGTAGGTAGTTGATAGAAAAACAGCCCTACAAATGAAGATCATTCATTGCCTTGCCAGGCACCCTACTGAATTTGAGGTCACCTGAGCTAGAACTTTCATAGACAATCGGAAGGTGGGCTGGGGCAGAAGGGTGCTCATGGTGCCAAATGTAACTTAGAGACGTTGGGGTTTTACTGACTAGTTGATTACATTTGGAGTAACATAATTGACAGTGCTGCTGTATTCAGGCCTGTTCTTGTATGACCAAATTCTCTTAACTGAGTGGTATTCCCTGGTGGCTAAGATGGTAAAGAATCTGCCTGCAATGTGGGACACCCGGGTTTGATGCCTGGGTCAGAAAGATCCCCTTGAGAAGGAAATGGCTACCCACTCTCCAGGTATTTTTACCTGGAGAAATCCATGGACAGAGGAGCCTGGCGAGCTACAGTCCATGGGGTTGCAAAGAGTTGGATACCACTGAGTGACTTTCACTCACTCACTCACTCACTCACTCAGCCAATGGTGTAGTGATTCCCTGGTGGCTCAGTGGTAAAGAACTCCCCTGCCGATGCAGGAGATGCAGGTTAAAAGAGAGGGCATTAATTTCTAAGTTGCATTTGTCACCATGAGAACCCTTCTGCCCAAGCCCACCTTCTGACTGTTTATGAAAGTTCTAGCTCAGGTGACCTCAAATTCAGTAGGGTGCCTGGCAAGGCAATGAGTGATCTTCATTTGTAGGGCTCTTTTTTTATCAACCCCCCTGCATATGGCTGATGCAGATTCGATCCCTGGGTCAGGAGAAGGAAATGGGAACCCACTCCAATATTCTTGCTTGGGAAACCTCATGGACAGAGGAGCCTGGCGGGCTTGTGTCTGACTCTGGCATGCACGGACAATGGCTTTATGCAAGCGTGAGGGGGAGGGTGGGATGGAAGAGTGTAGAAAGAGGAGGAAGAGTTGTTCATATAAAGTGAGAACAGGAAGGGCTGGTTGGCTGGAAAACAGTTTCCAGGGGAAGAACTGGAGGTAGCCCATCCTAAGGCCAGCCCTGTGGTCACTCCATGTGGCATCTGTTTCCAAGCTCTGGTCGGTGAGACAGAAGACACTTAACTCCATTCCCATTCACTCAGTCTCTATTTTCCATAACCTTCTTCTCCAGGCTGGCTTGTCCTCACCAACAGGGAATATTTGGTTCTGTTCTGCTTCTTTTCCTATTTAATGTCATTTTTCAAAGAGAGATTATGAGAAGAAATGTTGATATAAGTTTATTTTTTTGCTTTCAATTTTAGCAGCCAGAAATCTAAAGCAAGGTATAGATGTATAGGTATGGGATTCCAAATAGAGTGAGAAGTTAGTCAGGTAAAATGCAGTATGTAGAACTAGCCCCAGGACATTAGGATAAGAGCAAAGTTGTTACATGGTTGAGGGTCTGAGTCCATAGTTCCTAAAATATTTGTAAAGTTTAACCTTTTTAAAGTTGGCATTTAATCTAATGTGTCTCTTTGTGGAACAGAATTAGAATTGAACCTCAAATTGAACTGAGGTAAATCTCCAAGTCATCCCCTTGAGAATTCTGAGAAATTAATGCCCTCTCTTTTAAGTTCTTAGAGATCTTCAGATACAAATACTCTATGCTTTTAAAGTGCCTTTTGCTTGTATACTAGCTTGAGGGGAAGGTGGAGGATACATGCCAACATCTGAAGCTCCCAGGAAATACCCCTTGCCAGTCCAGTCCTCACCAGCCCCACATCAAAGCTGTTTAACAAATGCGAACTTGGATTCCAGTTTATAACACTGGAATTAAAAGGTTGACATACTGAGGACAGAGCTATTATAAGGCGGATGATTTTAATGGGTTTCCCCACAGCTCTTTGTAGAGCTTGTACCATCCTTGTGTTTCTGTGATGACAGATGCCTTGTGAAATTAGATCAGAACTGGAGCTCAAAGAGGAAGTACAACCCCTCGTGATCTCCATGGTTACTGCGTTTTCATCTCATGGATGTCGAGGGGGATAGAGCTGGAGGTGCTTTTATATGTTTCATAGGTTGCAGTCTTTTTAATTTATTTTTATTCTTAAGGATTTAAAAATTAGCCTCAGTTTTTTGTAAATTCTAAGAAAAATAATGGGCAACCATTTTAACTAATGTTTTCTAAAACTAAAAACAAAGAAGTTAAAGGAAAGGCCACTCAGTTGTGTTGCGTATCCTATATTCTCGGCTTTGGTGTTTCTTCTTCCACCTGGTAAATATACATGATGTGCTCTGAATTTTCATCTTCTTCCCAGAATCAACTTGCTGAAAAGACATTATGTTGGAAAAAATCCACTTTGTCTTAAAACACTTTTTCCCTTATTTTCAAAAGTTTGATCTGTTTTTCTCCAAAAAAATTTTGGCATATTTAGAAAACAAGAATTTAAACTTGAGATTTGTAAAATCTTTGTAAAATGGATGAATTTGTAAGTTGTCAAAAATGGTTGATAAAGCTTCAAAGTTACTAGGGGCATCTGTATTGCTGAGGGACATGTTATTATATTTTGAAAACATTTAGTACATCTGGAAGCACAAAAAAGTGAAGAAGGGGATTCATTCCCTGCACTTGTTATTTTAATGCATTAACTTGGCAGGGCCACGGTGCCCAGATATGTGGTCAAATATCATTCTGGGTGTTTCTATGAGGGATTTTAGGATGAGATTCACATTTAAGTGAGTGGACGTTGAGTAATGCCAACTGCCCTCCACTATGATTGTGTGGCTGGGCCTTATCCGAGCAGTTGAAAACCTGGATAGAACGAAAGACCATCCTCCTGTGAGCAGGAGAGAGCTGCAGTAGCAGGCTTTGGATTCGAACTGTAACATCGGCTCTTCTGGGATCTCCAGGCTGCCAGTCCACCCTGCAGGTATAGGATTTGCCAAGTTCAGTGAGCCAGTCACTTAAAATAAGTCTCTGTATGTATGCATACAGATGGGTGGCACTAGTGGTAAAGAATCCACCTGCAATGCAGGAGACATAAGAGACAAGGGTTCGATCCCTGGGTTGGGAAGATTCCCTGGAAGAGGGCATGGCAACCCACTCCAGTATTCCTGCCTGGAGAATCCCATGGACAGCGGAGCCTGGCGGGCTACAGTCCATAGGGTCAAAAAGAGTCAGACACGACTGAAGGCAACTTAGCACGCACTAATGGATACATATATACATACATATTTGTGTGTGTGTGTGTATAAAATATATTGGGTTGGCCAAAATATTCATTCAGATTTTCTATAATATCTTACAGAAAAACCTGAATTAATATTTTGGCCAGCCTAATATATATGTATATGAATATACATATATATATATTTTTTTTATGTATATTTATTCTCCATTGGTTCTGTTTCTCAGGAGAACCCTGACAAACTCTCCCCTTTTGGAGAAATCCAATAGCAGAGAAATCTGGTCATCACAAATTTAACTGCCTGGTATTTTCCTTGAGAGCCTCGTTGGACCAAGTACCATCACACATGTACCCTTCCTGCCTGTGTCCAGAGAGGACAGCTCAGGATACTTGGGGAAGAACAGCCCATTGAGCCAAGAAGGAACTCTAATCTTTCTACCCTTGATGAGCAAGAGAGAAGGTTCTTAAAGTTTCTAGATGCTGAAAAGCTTTCAAAGCCAAGCTGGGCTGAGGTTCTGAAGGCCTCGGAGCCCTGCCGCCCACCAGGAACTCTGGTGGAAGGGAAGGAGCAGGCCCAGTGTGTTGACATTAAGGTGCAGTCCACGTGAGTGCTGTGGAGAAAGACACTAAAATGTCACAAAGTGCTTATTCTCCCCAAAGTTCATTCTCTGTTCACTTTTAAGTATTTGCTAATATTGCCAGCAGTTAGTGTTTCAAAAACCGTTCTACTTCTTAAAATAAAAGTATTTATGGATAAAGATCACACTTCTAATCTCTTCCAGTTATTTCTGTGATGGGAGCCGAGCACTTTAAGACTAAAACCCAGATGAATCGTCCAGGTCAAGGGGAGGGGTTTGAATATAGTTTTAGCTAAATCTTCATACCAAATGTATAATTCTTTTTAAAGTCCTTTTATCGTCTTCTGGCACATAGTACATGTTTATGAAGTACGTCATGTGGATGAGAAATTCTCTGGTTGTTCCCTAGAGAGGTAGATCGCATCTTTATTTCTGTAGTTCAGTCTTTGACTCTCAGAGCAGACTGGATATTACCCTTGAAGGAAGGCTCCTGACCAGACTCTCACATAAGAAGAAGAGGTGGGCTGTGGACTCAGTGCTGGAGGCTGGCACAGGCTCCCTGACCAGCACCCTTCAACACACACACACATATGTTCTTCACAGCAGAGCTGCCCTCGGCCCACTCAGGAGTCATTCACGACGAAGGTCATTCATCACGTGCCCATCACATGTTGACTTTCCTTTTTACTTCTCCTTGTTTGTTCCCCCATCTAATTGCACCCAGTCTGTGGGTAAACGCTTTATGAGCTGGGGCCAAAGCCCAGGCCTCCTCTCCGCCTGATGAATCAGGTTCTGTCTGGAGGTGCCGGGGCACCTGAGTCATTCGGAGGCTGGTGGCTGCCGACGCTGCGGTGCCGGTCATGGTCGCAGCAACCTGCTGCTCCAGAGCCTCTGGACTTGCACAAGTTTTGGTGACCTGAGAAGCTGCCCAGAGACTGAAAAGAGCCAAGGAGAACCAACCAGGGTTGTGGGGCAGTAAATACGTGTTGGAGGAAAACCTAAAAACCAGGTGAGTGTTGGTGGACGAGTCGGGGCTTGGCCGCCAAGTGCCGCTCCCTGCTTTCCTGCCGAACCTCCTCCCTCAGTGGTTTTTCTTTGAACAGAGTGAGGGGTACTTTCCCAGCTCAAGCTCTAAACAGAAAACATATGCAGATGTGTTTATCGTTAAAAAATGAAAAATAGCCGATTTTCAGAAGCTGCAGGTTCTTAAAGTGTTGGGCAAATAACTTAAACTTTCTCAATCTGTTTTTCTCATCTCTAAAGTTAGGATGATAATATTATCTACCTGTGTTGTCATGCGAATTCAAGGAAGCGATGCTTGTAGCTTATTCTCAGTGTTGGAGATACTAGGATAGTATTGTTGTTGGAAATGCAGGCTCTTACTTGAGGCTTTGGATTTTAATGTTGATCCATGTTCAGCCCCTTTTCACTCCTCTCTCCCTCGGCTTTGGTCAACAGAAAATCATTGTGTGTCCAGTGAGCCAGGACCAGGGCATACAGTGGTGAACAAGGCAGACGTGGTCCTGCCTCGTGGAACTTTCCAGTCTGGTCAAGGCGGTAGACGGGAGTGTGTAAAGGTTATACGTACTAATGATGGGGTGAAGAGAGATAAAGTGGGACTTGCGTGAGGGGAGCAGGTGTGAGGTGGGCAGAGTCTGTTTTATGTAGGATGACATTTTCTGAATCCTCAGCAACCAGCCCTGCTACCGATAGCATGTCAGCTCAGAGGTGTTTATTATGAAATGTTTTGAAGTTTGGGACAGTGTCTGTACCTCTGTGTATATAAGTATGTGTGTGTATGTTACGTAGATATATGTGTGTGTTCTTGTGTGTGTGTGGAGAAGGTGCCTTTTCCTTGGTGTGTACTGTGCTTTATCTTTATGAAGACATAGTTGAGAGAAGAGGAATTCTTCATGATTTAGCAGAATTTATGTAGAAAGTAGAGGATTTGGAAGATGCTAGTGTTTGGTTCTCCTTCAAGTAGTGATTGAATGGAACTACCAAATTGTTATTTCTTTGACCTGTGAAATGGGTAAAAAATAATACATGTCTCTGTCTTTTTTTTTTTTTAATCTGCTACTTTATACCAAAAAATGCTGTTTAAAACAAATTTTATGCTCCTACAAGTGTCAGAAAGGCAGGGTAGAGGTACCTTGTAAGATGTGTGTTAGTAGCTCAGTCGTGTCTGACTCTTTGCGACCCCATGGATTGTAACTTGCAAGGCTCCCCTGTTTATGGGATTCTCCAGGCAAGAATATTGGAGTGGGTTGCCATTCCCTTCTCCCGGGGATCTTCCCAACCCAGGGATCAAACCCAGGCCTCCCCCATTATAGGCAGATTGTTTACCAGCTGAGCCACAAGGGAAGCCCAAGAATACTGAAGTGGGTAGCCTATCCCTTCTCCAGGGGATCTTCCTGACCCAGGGATCGAACCTGGGTCTCCTGCATTGCAGGCAGATTCTTTACTGCTGAGCCACCAGGGAAGCCCGCCTTGTGAAGTACCTCCTCACAAAGGGCTGTCTTGGGCCCCTGTTTCCTGGAAGGACCCTTCATGTGTGCTGTAGGCTTGCCTTTTGGAATGTCACCAGTATGAAATCTGTGTGTCTCACATCTGTGTGTGTGTGTGAGAGAGAGAGAGAGAGAGAGATGGTGGATTTTTCTTCCAGGGAGAAGAAATCCCGCTCAGACTGCATTTCCTGAGGCTGTCTCTCCACCGGGCTTCCTTTTCCCGTGTTTCTGATAATCCTCCGCTTTCAGTGTCACTACAAATAGGGTTTGCTTCCCTCCCCCAGGATGTACTTACCACTAAGCTTCTTTGTGGCAGTTTGGGTGCTTTTGTTCCACATCGTGTATTCCTCAGCCATGTTCTGTTTCTTTGCACCAGTTCCTGTTGCTTATGCTTCCAAAGTTTTGCTATTTCACTGAAAAAAAAAAATTGACCTTGGGCAGCCTAAAAGCAGCTTTGACCTGGAGAAACAAACCTGGGCAGACTTTAAGCAACTTTGTATGTGGTAGCTGGCAACTTTCAGCCTTGGGACATCAACAGGGAACATTGATCCTAGGAACCTAGCGATTTTTTGGATGCTGATCTATTGTTTTCTTCAGGGGCTGTGGCATTAATGAGCAACACTGGGAAGTTCCCCGAGTTCCCTCTCCAGCAGCCGGAAGGGAGGAGGCAGGCTGGAATGGTCATCAAAGAGAGACCAGATTCTTCTCTTGCAAGCTGTAGCGTGTTTTTTTGTTTGTTTTTTGCTTGTTTGTTTTTTTCATGGAAGATAATTTTAATGTTCAATTTTTAAAAATTGGGGTATAGTTGCTTTACAGTGTTGTACTGGTTTCTGCTGTGCAAGGAAGTATGTTGTTTTTTAACTTGGGCTTTAGGACCTCGAGTACATTGACAGGGATGGGTGTATTAGCTTGTTCACCTGCATCCCTACCTCATGCAGCGCATTTTGGTGCAATATTCATCAGTGCCATCAAGGCAGCAGTTTGCATGGCATGAAGAAGTTAGCAATGACCTTGGGTACTTACTTACTGCTTCCCTTTGAATCTTAAATGCTGGCTCCCTCAAACCTCTCCCTCTTTCTTGAGGGAATCAGAACAGACACTCAAAACGAGAAATATGCTAGGACCATAAGGTCAGTGCTGCCCAGGACGGACAGACTCTTGACTGAAGTGTGGACTTGAGAGCTGATTGTCCCTGCCCTGAGCCAGTCTCCTGGGGAGAGCTTACCCCCAAACCCTGGACCCTGCAGGTGCACAGTGACACTGAGGAGAGAGGCATCCCTGAGGGGCCGGCGGATAAAGGAGAGCATGGGCAGGGAAGGCCAGGCCCCCAGCAGCTCAGGGCTGTCCATCCTGCGGGTGAAGTTCAAGGTCTAGTGCACTGTCTGGGGTGGGAGAGCCCCGCCGCTCTTCAGCACCAGTGTTTCAAAGCACAATAGCCAAGACTTACGGGAGAACCAAAGGTGGAAAAGAGTGCCTGTTGTTTCTCCCTTACTTTGAGGAAAATTTGTACCACGCTAAACCATCTGATTTTAAAATCCAGGACAAAGGCCTTGAACGTTTATCTCCACAGGTAAATAAGACAGAGAGAGAGAGAGAAAGAACACAGGATGGTGAAACCCTAGAGAAAGGCAGAGAGGGAAGGGACATTTGTGGGAGCTGGTATCACTGGCTCGTAGCTTTGTACGTTCCGTGACCCTTTTTCCTGTGGTGGCTTGTCAGCCCCTGGTTTGGGGCCAGTTCCTTTGTGAAGTAGGTAGTTCTGAACTTAGGCTTTGGAGCAAAGGAAAAAAGGATTAAAGCAGAGGAGTGAAATTTGGGTTTGATAAGTGTTTAAAACAAAAGGTTGTTCATTCACTGAACTGAAGCGACTGTATCTGTTTTGTACTTTTAGTTTTATAGAATATTCCTTTGTCTATTTCATCAGGTGCAACTATTAGTATTTCAAAACTGCTCTTGAGGTCGGAGGGACATATAATAACCTATGCATGCTTACAGTGTACGATTGGATATGTTTTGACATAGGTATACACAGGTGAAACCACCACTACAATAAAGAGAGTGAAGGTTATCCATCACCCCAAAATGTTTTCTTTGCCCCCTTATAGTGCTTATCATCCCCAATCCCACTCAGCCCTTTCCCAGGCAACCAGTGAGCTACTTTCTGTCACCATAGATTGCTTTGTATTTTCTCAGATAAGTTGAATCATATAGTATGCATTCTCTTATTGTCTGGCTTCACTGGTGCACCATAATTATTTTGAAATTCACCCATGTTGTATGTTACTGATACTCATTCCTGTTTATTGCCAAGTAGCATTCCATTGTATGGACATACCACATCTGTTTATGCATTCACATGTTCATGGACATTTGCGTGTTTCTAGTTTTAGACATTTGTGTTCCAGTTTTAATGGTTTAAGAATAAAACTATTATGAACATTTCTGTACAAATGTTTTTGTAGACATAGCTTTAATTTCTCAGTGAAAGTGAAAGTGTTAGTTGCTCAGTTGTGTCCAACTCTTTGTAACTCCATGGACTGTAGCCCACCAGGCTCTTCTGTCCATGGAATCTTCCAGGCAAGAATACTGGAGTGGGTTGCCATGCCCTTCTGCAGGGTATCTTCCCGACCTAGGGATCAAACCCAGGTCTCTTGCATTGTGGGCAAATTCTTTACTGTTTGAGCTACCCGGGTTAATTGGCTTATGGCTTAGATGGTAAAGAATCTGTCTGCTATGCAGGAGACCTGGGTTCAATCCCTGGGTCAGGAAGAGCCCCTGGAGAAGTGAATGGCTACCTACTCCAGTATTCTTGCCTGGAGAACTCCATAGACAGGATTCTGGCGGTCTACCGTCCATGGAGTCGGTTTGAACTACATTTGTCCAGTGACAAATGATGTTGAGCATCTTTCCTAGTGCTTATTTACCATCTATCTATCTTTTTTGGGTGAAATGTTTGTTCACATCTTTTGCCAGTTTTTAAATGGAATTGTCTGTTCCTGATTATTTAATATTTATTTTATTTCTTATTATTCCAGTTTTTTTGTTTGTTTGTTTTGAGAGTTCTTTATGGGTTACAGATGCAAGTCCTTAATTTATTTGTGGATGTTTCCCCTAGTCAGTAACTTGTCTTTTCATTTTCATAATGGTTAATGTCTCCTTTCAAAGAGGAGACATTTTCAATTTCAAAGAAGTTTGATTTATCAGGGTTTTTTTTTTTCTTTCATGGAATGTACATTTAGTTCCATATCTAAGAAATCTTTACCTAACTCAAGATCACAAAGATTTACTCCCATGTTTGCTTCTAGGTTTATAGTTTCAGATTGTAAATTTATATCTATGTCTTATTTTTGAGTTAATCTTTGCACATGGTATGGATCAGGGTTCTTTTTTTCTCCCCTATGTATAAGCATCTGTTCTAGTACAATTAGTTGGGAGAAAACCCAGCAATTATGTTTTCTCTATTGAATTATCTCCAAATTTTTGTTAAAAATCAGTTCCAAAAAAAAAAGAAATAAAAGTGCTTTGTAACAACCTTGGAGGGATGGGGTGGGGAGGGAGGTGGGAAGGGGGGTTCAGGATGGGGGGGACACATATATGCCTATGGCCAATTCATGCTGATGTATGGCAAAAGCCATCACAATATTGTAAAGTAATTATCCTTCAATTAAAATAAATAAGTTAAAAAAAAATCAGTTGCCCATATATATGTGAATCTGTTTCTGGACTTTAAATTGTTTCCCATTGATTATTTGGTCTTTTTTTATTTCCTAGTTTTTAAAATTGATGTATTATCTACATATATCATTATATTATTAATAGTTTCAAGTGTACAACGTTATTATTTGATATTTGTATATAGTGCAAATTGATCACCACAGTGTCTAGTTAATACCTATCAGCATCATAGTTACAAAATTTAATTCTTAAGAGAGAACTTTTAAGATATACTCTTTTAGGAACTTTCAAATATACAATACAATATTTATTTATCTAGGTGCCAGTACTACACTGTCTTTATTACTGTTGTTTTATAAATCTTGGAGTCAGGTAGCATAAGTCTTCCAGTTTTGTTCTTCACTTTTGAGGGCTTCCCAGGTGGTACTAGTGGTAAAGAACCTGCCTGCCAAAGCAGGAGATGCAAGAGATGTGGGTTCAATCCCAGGGTCAGGAAGATCCGCTGGAGGAGGGCATGGACAACCCACTCTAGTAGTCTTGCCTGGAGAATCCCAGGGACAGAGGAGCCTGGCAGGTTGCAAAGAGTCAAACAGGACTGAAGCGACTTAGCACGGACAGCACAGCCTAAGTCTTCCGGTTTTGTTCCTACCTTTTGAAGGACCTGTATTAGACCTTTTACATTTCCATGTGAATTCTAGATTTGGTCTGTCACTTTCTAGAACAGAAATCCTGCTTAGATTTTGATTAGGAATACATTGAATCTTTAAATCAATTTGGGAGGAATGGACATCTGCAAAATATTGAGTTTTCTAATCCGTGAGCATGGTGTGTCTCTTTCTTTAGGTAATTAATATCAACAGTATTTTGTAGTTTTCAGTGGACAGGTATTACATATTTTTAATGATGATTATCCCTAAGCATTTTATATTTTTGATGTATTTTTAAAATTTCAACTTCTAATTTTTCATTGGTACTACATAGACATACAACTGAATTTTGTGTGTTGATCTAGTTTTCTGTAATCCTGTTAAGGTCACTTTGCTTATTTGTTCTGCTAGCTTTTTTTGTGAATCCCATAGCATGTTTTTTTACCTAGGTAATCATGTTGTTTGTAAATAATGACAGTTTAACTTTTTCCTTTCCAATCCAAATTACTTTTTAATTTTTCTTACTGTACTGGCTGTGTAATGTTGAATAACGTTGAATGGAAGTGACGAGTGGACATTCTTGTTCCCCATCTTAGTAGAAAAGCATTCAGTCTTTCACCATGCAGTATGATGTTATCTGTAGGTTTTTTGTAGATATCCTTTATCAGGTTGAGGAAGTTCCCTTATATTCCTTGTTTCCTGAGAGTTTGCATCAGAAAAGCACATTAGATTTTGTTAAATGATTCTTCTCCATCTATGGTGATTTTTGCTGTTGGTATTGTGAGTTACATTGATTCATTTTTAAATCGTCCAACAAACCTGGATAAACTCTACTTGGTCATGATGTATTTTTAAGATAAATTGTTTGGTTTAATTTGCTAGAATTTTTTATTATTGTTCATGAGAACTATATTCATGTGAGATACTGGTTTATAGTTTCTTTTCCTGTGATGCCTTTGTTTTGTTACCATGATAATGATGATTTCATCAGGAAAGTTAAGAAAATTTGCTCTCCGTCATTTCCTGGAAGTTTGTGTAGAATTGGCATGTTTCATCCTTAAATGTTTGATAGAATTCACCAGTATATCCATCTGGGTCTGGAGATCTCTTTCTGGGAAAAAATCAACAAATTCTGTCTCTTTAGTAGATGTTGGACTATTCAAGTTACTTATTTGTTCTTGTGTAAGGTTGTGTTAATTTATGTTTTTAAGGGCATTTGTCAGTTTCATTTATCAGTTTTTTGGCATGAAGTTGTTCTACTACCATTATCATTTTCATATCTGCAGAGTCAGTAGTGTTGTCGTCTGTCTCCTTTTTGGTACTGTAATTTGTGGCCTCTCCTTCTCTCTCACTCCCTCCCTCTCTCTGTGTCGCTCTGTTTCTGATTGGCCTGGTTGCAGGTATATTAATATTATTGACTTTTTCAAAGAACTAGATAGGTTTCTTCATTGTTTTCCTTTATCATTTCATTGATTTCTCCTCTGGTCTTTATTAACACCTGTTTTCTGTTTATTGTGGGCTTAACTAACTCTTCTTTTTCTCATTTCTGAAGGTGAAAGCTGAGGTCCTTGATTTGAGACCTTTATTCTTTATAATATAGACATTTAGTGCTTTAAATTTCCCTCTAAGTCCTGCTGTTAGCAGCATCACATACATTTTGATATATCACTTTCATTTCATTTATTTTAGAATACTTTGTCATTTTCTTTTTGACTTATTCTTTAACCCTTGGGTTACTTTGAACTATATTGTTTATTATATAAATATTTGGGAGTTCTCTGGAGATCTTTCTGTTATTGATTAATTCTATTGTGGTCAAAGAATAGTCTTTCTATGACTTGAATCCTTTAAATTTATTGAGAATATTTGTGTAGGTTAAAATCTGGTTAGTCCTTGGGGCCTGAGTTGTTTATTATATAAATATTTGGGAGTTCTCTGGAGATCTTTCTGTTATTGATTAATTCTATTGTGGTCAAAGAATAGTCTTTCTATGACTTGAATCCTTTAAATTTATTGAGAATATTTGTGTAGGTTAAAATCTGGTTAGTCCTTGGGGCCTGAGTAGAATGTGTATTCTATTGTTGTTGGGTAGGGTAGTCTATAAATGTCAATTAGGTCAAGTTGATGGATAGTTTTATTCCAGTCTTTTACTGATTTTCTGTCTACTTATTCTATAGACTACTTTGAGAGTAGTGTTGGGGTTTCCAGCTGTAATTCTGAGTTTTTTTGTTTTTTTTCAGTTCTGTCAATTTTTGCTTCAGATACTTTGAAGCTCAGTTGTTATGTGTATAAACATTTAGGATTATTATTAAATTGATCCCTTTATTCTGAAGTGACATTCTTCATCTCTGGCAATATTCATTTATCTTAAATCTATCTTGTCTGGTAATAACATTAGCATGGTTTATCTTTTTTCCCATCCTTTCACTTTTAGCTTATTTTTGTCTTTATAGGAAAAGTTTGTTTTTTGTAGGAAGCATTTTGGTACTTTTCCTGTGTTCCAGTTGGGGTGGTTTCTATTGCCATGTCAACTTCACCAATGTTTTCTCCTTCCTTGTTTAATCTGCCATGAATCAACGTCTGATATAATTTTCATCTTGGAGGTTGTGTTTCTCATCTAGAAGTTAAGTTTGCTCTTTACTATTTTTCATGTCCATAGTGAACTTTTTGATTATATGGAATACTGTTGTAATACCCATTTTAATGTTCTTGTCTGATAATTATACTATCTATGTTAGTTCTATTTTAGTTTTGGTTGATTTTCTCCAAACTCAGAACATATTTTCCTACTTCTTTGCATGCCTCGTAATTTTTGTTTTTATTGAATTCCAGACTGAATTTTATCTCATTGCATGCTGATATTTTTGTATTCTTAAAAAATTTGTTTGGGGATAGTTTTAATTTATTCTGGGACGGTTAAGTTACGTGGAAACAATTTGATCCTTCTGGGTTTTGCTTTTAGGATTAGTTAGGTGATATCAGAGAAGCATTTAGTATAGGGCTAATTATTTGCCATGACTAAGACAAATCCTTCTGAGTACTATTCCCAATTTTCCATGAATTATGAGATTCTAGTCTGGCTGGTGAGAGTAGCCCAGTATGAGTACTTCTGATTGTTTGGCTGCCTCTTTCCCTGGTCTCAGGTCTTTCCCTTACATGTAGTGATGAGTACTCCACTGAATATTCAGAGGAACCCTCTGTAGATTTCCAGATTCTTCTCTGGGCTACACACTCGTATTTGGCTCTGTGAATTCTCCTTACCTTGCTCCCCCCAGTCTCCCAACTTAGCATCTGATGACTCTCTAGCTCTGCCTAGAGTCCTTTTCCCCGAGTCATGCCTGGGAATTTTCTCAAAGTGGTAAGGCAGTGTTTTGCGTGTCTTAAGCAGAAGAGGAAAGATGATGCATATTCCTTAGTCTTGGCCAGAACAAAGATTTTGCAGCCATTAATATTTCAAATGTGTTGACAGTATATAATGATTCACAAAAAAATGATCAAAGTTTTTATGAAAATCCTGTCTCTGGGTATATATATCTTAGTAGTAGTAGTGTAGTGTCCGATTCTTTGCGACCCCATGGACTGTGGCCCACCAGGCTCCTTGTCCATGGGATTCTCCAGGTAAGAATACTGGAGTGGGTCGCCATTTCCTTCTCCAGGGTACATATCTTAAGTAGCTTTAAAAATGAAAGAGATCCTGTGCACATAAAAATATTCTGTACAGCATTATTTGTGATGGGGAGTTAGAAGAAATCTAAGAAAAGGAGAGTGATTAAAATTACAGCATATCTATGCAATGAAATATTAGGGGTTATTTTAAATGATAATTCCAAAGATTTTCAATGTTAAAAATGCTTAATATTTAATATTAAATTCATTAATGATATGGTAATTAATATACCATGGTATATCATCACTTGTTGTTATTTTTCATCATTAAAACCTTGTAAAACATTCATCTGGATAAAGACTCAAAGAGAATACACCAAATGACAGCATTTTAGGGAGATTGAATAGATTTAAAGAATGTATTCATCATTGTCCTGGAATCCCTCAATTTGGAATTAATTTGGGAATTATTCTTTTAAATTTATCACAAAATATTTGAAGTATAAAAAGATATAAAGAAAAATAAGATAGCTGTGGACACACTATTAACCTTAAGAAATCAAAATGAACAGTGTCATTGACGCTGCCTTGCATGGCACCCAGCAGTTAAGTCTTTCTTCCCCTCCTGTCCTGACTACTACCCATATTAATCTCTCATCCTTTTACAGTCCTGTGTATATGTTTGCAAACTTCTTATAAACGTATTATGTTGTTCTGTGGTTTAACAAGATTAAGACTCATCTTGGTGTATTTATTTTTGTCATAGAGTGGCATATTTGTGTGTGGATACACAGTTGCACAAGCCATCTCTTGATGATGACATTTAAGTTGCCTGATGATGGACATTTAAGTTGCCTCAGTTATTCAGTGTTACAAACACTGATGTTATTAAAATTCTTATATGTATTTCCTTGTTGTGCACGTGTGTGAGAATTTGTCTAGGTTAGAACATGCTAGTGTGACCGAAGTTACAGATTTGTGAGGCTGACAATTATGTTTGATGGAGGTGGGTTTCATAACCTTTCTCATTTTACCTGTTCTCTGGAAGAAAGGTTGCTTTATATCTCCAGGTAATTTGATTCTTAATAAAATAAAAGTACCATAAATTGCATTCTTAATCAGATTAACTGAAATTTAAATGACAATCTGAAACCTTCCTGGTTAATCTTTACAGCTGTGCCTTAGTTGTCTAGAATCAGGGGAGTCCCTTAAGAATTTCAGTATCGATTTCGGCACCATTGATAAGATGATTCCTTATGTGTAAACCACTGTGTGAGGGGCTCCTGGGATTGTCCTGTTGGCCCACCTTTGGCAGAAGTCACCTCCCAGCAGCCCTGTGAGCTTCAGTGCCCACAGTCTGTGCCCACGTTCTCATCCAGAGCCTTGTGCTCAGCTCAGCCTTCCACCCCGGCTCCTCCAGCAGCCTGTCCTGTTGCCACCAGTGTTTTCACAGGACAGGAAGAATCACCTGGCTCCAGCCCCACCCCATTGTCATGTGTTGTGAAGTACTGTCTTCACTCTGCTGACCTCCTTGGACCACAGCCAGCCGTCACTTCCTGATGTCCCTTGACGGTTTCATGGAGGTGGATTCTTCTGGGGCCTGTTCAGTTTTTCAGGGAGGGATGAGGGGGAACAGCTAGCAGATTTCAGAACCCTCTGCCTCTGATCACCTCCCTAAGGCAAGACCACCTACCCACCGGGACCCAGTGGCGTTGTTTCCCCTCTCAAGGCCCCTCTCTCTGACACTGCAGCTCTTGGCTCCGCAGAGAGAGGAGAGAAAGATGAGCCTCAGGGCCTGCTGTGGCCTCGATCCCCCCCAACAAAACCCCACCCCGAGAAGGAAGCTTTTTAAAGTAAGACTAGCTGACTTTATTCTTTTCTCATTTCTAATAGACTGCAATTTGCATGTGATTATTATTTACTAATTATATACCATTCAGCTGCAGCACCTACCAATATCTCTGCCTCCTCTGTTCCTCCTTTAGCACTTTGCTCGGACAGAACACATTTGTGGGGTTTTTTTTAAAATAATTTTGTTGCTTGTATTTTATTCATTTATTTTTATTGGGGTCTAGTTGCTTTACTATGTTGTATTAGTTTCTGCTGTACAATGAAGTGAGTTAGCTGTATGTATTCATTTATTCCCGTCTTCTTGAATCTCCCTCTCACCCACCCCTCCAATCCCATCCATCTAGGTCACCACAGAGCACCGAGCTGAGCTCCCTGTGCTATATGGCAGGTTGATTTTTAAATATTTTCTCTTTTTCATTTATTTTCAGTGGAGGCAGTGCTGTTTTGCACGTGGGATCGTAGTTCCCTGACCAGGGATTGAGCCCAGGCTCCCTACATTGGAAGCATGTAGTCTTAACCGCTGAGCCACCAGGGAAATCCCAAACACACTCATGTTTTAAACTGAGCTGCATAGTGAGTTTTCCTCCTTGTGTAAGGTTGGTGCTCCCAGAAGACGTGTCTGTTTCGGTTTTCGTCCCTGTCTCATTCTGAGCTCCTGTCTCCAACCTGCTTCCTCTGCAGACCTCTTTCTTCCGAGCAGTCCCTGGCTTCCCTCTCCTCCATCAGAAGTCAAAGAGAGTCATGGGGGTGACTAAGGGCCACAGAAATGGTTAGGTGTCCCTTCTTTATACATTAGTAGGAGCATATGCAGTGTTTGTCTGGCCTGAAGCTTATATGAGTTGGGGTATAAAAGTGAAGATTTTAGAATGAGAAGATGAGTCACAACAAATTACAGATTATTAAAGGCTGACAGATACCATAGACATCTCGAAACCTAGAAAAAAATCTTAATATTTTTATTACTCATCTCACTAAGAGGCTTCTATAATACAGTTTTTCCTGCATTTTTGGACTGTTTTCTAACCTCTTAATACTGCAGTGATTTTTATCACATTTTCTATAGAGAAAGCAAGGAAATAATTCAGTCTTTATTCTGGTATGATCAATTAGAATTTGTTTTATATTATTGCTAGTTTAGAGTGAGGATCAGCAGACTTCTTCTGTAAAGGATCAAATGATAAATATTTCAGGGCTTGGGAGCCACATGGCCTGTGTAGCAACTGATCAACTCTGTCTTTCTGTGCACAAGCAGTCCTGCTCAGTATATAAATGAATGGATGTGGCTGTATCCCAACAAAACTTTATTTATAAAAATAGGCAGTGGAGCAGATTTGGTCAATGGGCTGTAATTTGTTGGACCGTAGTTTTGCCAACCGTTGCTTTAGACTGTTTCTTTCATCTTCACAGGTCATTTCTGGTAATCTCTTGGAAATGTCTAGGATATTTGCAAATGGGGGGAACCTCCGTTAGTGTTCTTTCATGTAGGAGCTGTAGGAATTGGAAGTATATACCACAGACAAGCTTCCAGCTCTTTCCATCCAAAGTGCTGGTTTTCCTCCCGTCCTGTACTTAAGGGTTCCTCACACAGAGGTCACATTCATATTGCAGTCTAAGCTCTGGGCCTGCCCCTCGGGTCACACAGTCCACTGAGTTGCCACACTGGGCAGCAGGAATGTTTTAAGGAATCATTCCTTCATCAGGACAACCAGCAAAAATCTAACTGTACATGGAAGAAACAGTAAACCATGTAAATATATCCCACTAAATCCCTGCTTCACTTCCCTGAGCTAGATCTTCCAAATGCTCATGATGCCATCTGAGAACGCTCATGATACCACCTGCCATCTGAGAAAGTGTGGTGGAGGGAAGCAGCATGGATACAGACCATGGGCTTAAGTGATGGCGTTAAAGTGCCTTCCTTTTGCAAGTCACATGAAAATATGAGGCCATCAGAACACATGTCTAGGGCCCTTCCCAGGGTCTGGGAAGAGTGAGGGCTTCTGGTACTAATAACCCCTGTCCCCAGCGTAGGTTACATTAATCTCCTAGTGGATGGATGCTTGAACCTTACTTTTCTTTGTGGAAAGGAAGCACGTACCCACTGAAAGTGAGTTTCAGTAAGCTGGGAAGAGGCATAATTTCCAAGGCCTGTTCCTTCTGGGACCCCTGAAATCATAGCCTGAATACAGCAGACTTCCTCCCTTGCTCTTGAGTCTGAGTTTGGGGAAAGTGACATGTGTCAGTGTGTCCTTGGGCACCAGGAGGGAGTACATTGCATCTTGGCCTGATAAGGAATACACATTGCTGAAATTCTTCCCTGACATAGAAACACCGCCTGCTGCTGCTCCCGTCTGCCCCTGGGACTTCAGGCTGGGCTTTGCATGTCCCCAGCTAGAGCCCGTTCACCTGTATGCTGACCTTGAAGCCAGAGCTCCCCCCAGGAGGGAGTTGCAGGGCCCTTGTAAGAGTGTGGAGAGTGCTGGCATTTAGAATCTGCTGATGGAAATCGTGGCAGGCAATGGTATATGTTCTGATCATCCTCTTATTTCACTTGAGAAGGCATGACCAGTATTACTCAAGCTTACAAGAGCCCAATACGTATTGTCATCTCTCACTTGGTTCTCCCTGCAGCCCCCTGAGAAACATCACCATCTCAATTTTTTGGAGGAAGGATTTGAAGCATCAGAGGTCAAATCGCTTATACAGAGTTGCTTGTTTGATGAGAGGTGATGCCGCCTGGCCTCAGACCCAAGTTTCCTGGCTTCTGGGCCCAGACTTGTGACCACTTCCCTGGCCTACCCCCTGCCTCTCTTTTTCCAAGGCTGATGTGCAGTGAGGGGTCCAAGCATTCACCATTCCTGACAGCTCTGTCCATTTGGATGAGGGGGGTCCAGCCAAATGGGCCTAGCAGGGTGCCTGGCACTTAGCAGATGCTTGTGGCTGCTGGCATGAATGAATGCGTTTGTCAGTCCTGGGAAAAGCCAAGAGAGTTTGGGCCAAACGGAGGCAGTGCCTCGCACAAATTGCTGTACAGTGTGCTGCTAAGCCTAGCGTGAGTCCTGCAACAAAGCTGTACACTAGTCTTCAATGAAAACTTTTCATAGTTCTTTTTTTTACTTTAAATTTATTTATTTTTTAATTAAAGGATAATTGCTTTACAGAATTGTATTGGTTTCTGCCACACATCAACATGAATCAGCCATTTCTTTCTTTCTTTTTTCAGTTATAAAGAGCAATTGGGTTGCTTATTTTGTGTTGAAAGAGAATCTTTAATTGTAGGATATAAAGCAGTGTTTGTCAGTTTTTTTTAAAATGATCACCTTCCTCGGGAGCCTTTTAATATACATCTTGTCCTTAATTACCCTCATTCAACCCCCATGAAGTTTTAATGCCCCAGACTATGTATCTGTTATATACTGTGTCCCTGTAGAGAAACATAAACTATTTAAATATATATCGAAGATATTTTTGCCCCCAAGAACCAATTTTCTTGTTCTCACCCCTGTTGAGAATGCATGGTCTAAAGTGTTTATTCAGTTTTAGTAGTGGGTTACTTGTGAAATGCTCATATATTTATAGAAATGAAAACAAAGTACTTGCCAATGACAGCCCTTAGTGACCATTAGCATGGCAGAACAATCAGCTCTAATGAACATGTGATTATAGCTGCCAGGAAATAGCTATTAAATGAATGCGAGTCTAATGTGCTGGCCGCGGAGATGGGATGGGTGGTGGCGAAGTCCACGGACGCGTGGCCTTGTAGCCTCATCAGCTCTGCGGAGACTGCACTAGTTTTAAACCCGCTTGTGTTCAGGGAAGCGCCCAGCACTGTTGGAGCTCACACTCAGCACCCGAGACATCTTCTTAGTTGCTTTTGGGATTTCCTGCTGTGGACATGAGGCGGTTGGTTTTTAGTCTAGTAGTGTTTTGATATTTTATTTTGACTTACGGTAGCAAAATATATATAAGCTATAATTTACCATTGTTATTATTTTTATTGTATACTTCAGTGACATTAATTACCTTTGCAAGGTTGCACTAACATCACCACTATCTCCTAAGCTTTTTCATCACCCCAAACAAAATCTGTACCCATTAAGTGGTAACTCCTCATTCTCTCCTCCCCCACCCCCTTTTCTTGTCTCTGTGAATTTGCTTGTTCTAGACATTTCATGTAAACACAGTCATCCAATATGTGTCCTTTTGTGACTGGCTAATTACACTTGGTATGAATTTTTTCAAGATTCACTCATGTGTCTGATAGGATTGTTAAATGCGCCTCTGTTAAATGCATTCACACATACTTCAGTTTTTTGGAATGAAGATAATAGAGTGGACATGCACAACCAACGGAGAGATTTATTATTTACTTTTCTCATATTAGAGGAAGTTCATTATTTTTCTTCTCTGCGTTTCTTTCAATGTCACCAACTTGACAGGTATGAATGAGTCACAATAGGAAGGTTTCTAATTCTTCGACTATTAAGCATATTTTGGTTTTGTTCTAGATCATAAAATACACATAAAATAATATCATAAAATACATTTGGCAAGCTCGTAATACTTCTAAAGAATTCAGGCTTGGCACGAACTGTGGAAAATATTGTCAATAAGCCTGCAGGCACTCAAAAAAAAAAAGGAGTAGTACAAGGGGACATACTTGACTGATTCCTGATATTAGGGAGAAAACATTGAGTTTTTTCATCAAATACAATGTTAGTTGTAAGTTCTTTTTTTTCCGTAGAGTTTTCCTGTCAAGTCTAGAAAGCTTCCCTCTGTTCTTAATTTGCTGAAAATTTTTTTATGGCTGAATGTTGGGTTTCGTCAGATGCTTTACCTCCATCAGTTGATGTGATCATCTAATTTCTCTTCTATAGACAATTGATATGATATACTACATTGAGTTTTGCATATTGAACCAGCCCTGTGTTCTTGAATAAACCCCTCTTCATTATGGAATATACATTTTAAAATATATATTATATGATTGAAAGTGAAGTTGCTCAGTCGTGTCCGACTCTTTGCGACCCCATGAACTGTAGCCTACCAGGCTCCTCCGTCCATGGGATTCTCCAGACAAGAATACTGGAGTGGGTTGCCATTTCCTTCTCCAATATATTATATATCAAAGCAAAAAAAAAAAACGTTCAGGTTTGAGACTTCCTTGGTGATCCAGTGGCTAAGACACTGACCTCCTAGGTTTGATCCCTGGTCAGGGAACTAGATCCCACATACTGCAACTAAATATCTTGTATGCCACAGGCTCAGCCAAATAAATAAATGTTAAAAAAATAATTCAGGTTTAACTAAGTTGTAGGCAAGTGACTACTGCATGGGATCCACATTTTAAAAAAGTCCTTGAAATTCCACTGTAGAGGTTCACAATAAGGTAATCGAATCCTCTGGGAAGAAGTGAAGGGATTGTCATATTTAAAAATATAATTTTTTATATTACATGATGCTGTGATTTTAAAATAATGTTTACAAGTGAAAATTTGAACTTGCGTCTATCAAACAGGCACCTGTGTAAAGCTTGGCAAACATGAGGAGGCCCAGGAGCCATTTCTAGCAATTTGGAGCTTGTGGGGAAGCAGGCTGGGCTGGTGCTCATTTCACATGCTAGCAAGGTCATGCTCAAAATCCTTCAAGCCAGGCTTCAACAGTATATGAACCGAGAACTTCCAGATGTACAAGCTAGGTTTAAAAAAGGCAGTGGGACCAGAGATCAAATTGCCAACATCTGTTGTTTCATAAAAAAAGCAAGAGAGTTCCAGAAAAACATCTACTTCTGCTTCGTTGACGACGCTAAAGCCTTTGGCTATATGGATCACAACAAAATGGAAAATTCTTCAAGAGATGGGAATACCAGACCATCTTACCTGTCTCCTGAGAAACGTGTATGCAGGTCAAGAAGTAACAGAACCGGACACGGAACAACAGACTGGTTTGGAATTGGGAAAGGAGTACGGCAAGGCTCTATGTTGTCACCTTGCTTATTTAACTTCTATGCAGAGTACATCATCGAAATGCCAGGCTGGATGAATCATAAGCTGGAATCAAGATTGCCAGGAGAAATATCAACAGCCTCCGATATGCAGATGATATGACTCTAGTGGCAGAAAACAAAGAGGAACTAAGGAGCCTCTTAATGAGGAGAGTGAAAAAGCTGGCTTAAGACTCAGCATTCATAAACCTAAGATCATGGCATCCGGTCCCATCACTTCATGGCAAAAGAAGGGGAAAATGTTGAAACAGTGACAGGTTTCTCTTCTTGGGCTCCAAAATCACTGTGGATGGTGACTGCAGCCATGTAATTAAAAGACACTTGTTCCTTGGAAGAAAAGTTATGACAAACGTAGACAGCGTGTCAAAAGCAGAGATATCAATTTGCCAACAAAGATCCATATACTCAGAGCTGTGGGTTTTCCAGTAGTCATGTACGGATGTGAAAGTTTAACCATAAAGAAGGTTGAGAGCCAAAGGCTGATGCATGTTGAATTGTGATGCTGGAGAAGACTCTTGAGAGTCTCTTGGACAGCAAGGAGATCAAAGCAGTCAATCCTAAAGGAAATCAACACTGAATATTCTTTGGAAGGACTGATGCTGAAACTGAAGCTTCAATCTGGCCACCTGATATGAAGAGCTGACTCACTGGAAAAGACCCTGATGCTGGGAAAGATTTAGGGCAGGAGGAGAAGGGGGTGGCAGAGGATGAGATGGTTGGATGGCATCACCAGCTCGATGGACATGAGTTTGAGTGAACTCCAGGAGATAGTGAAAGATAGGGAAGCCTGGCCTGCTGCAGTCCATGGGGTCCCAAAGAGCTGGACATGACTGAATGACTGAACACAGCAGAGCTGGACTGGTGGGAGCCAGCACCACATACCTGGTCCCCATCATCACTGCCCCAGTGGAGATCAGGGAAAGTGGTCATCAGGATGTGGGAACATTATTTTTCCTGTTTGCCTTTGAGTTTGATTAGAAGCAGGTGCTGATAGATAGCGTGGAGAGAGCCCTATCTAACCAGGCACTGCCCTCAAGTTGTGGTTTGGTTTAGCAGTGACCAGGGGTTCACATCTCCTGGCTATGCAGGAGAATCACTGGTGGATGATTTTGACAAGAACAATGCCAATTAAATCAGATGTGAGGCTGGAGAGAGTAGTGTGTGTGTGCATGCTAAATCGCTTCAGTCATGCCCGACTCTTTGCGACTCCATGGACTGTATCCCGCCAGGCTCCTCTGTCCATGAGATTCTCCAGGTAAGAATACTGGAGTGGGTTGCCATTCCCTCCTCCAGGGGGTCTTCCCCACCCAGGGATCGAACCCGCATTTCCTACGTCTCCTGCATTGGCGGGCAGGTTCTTTATCACTGGTGCCACCTGCGAAGCCCAGAGGGCGTGGGGAGCTATGGTTTAAGGCTTCTGAGGCAATGATTTTTCCCTGAGAACCCTGAGTGGGTCAGTGTCTTGGATGCTGGTCGCCAAGGTAATCACAGGATTCAGGTCCTTTTCAAGGGGCAGCAGGGGGGACACCCAGGAAGGAGCCAGCACCCTGTAGGGGGGCCAGCAGCAAATCCCATCCAGATGCAGATTCTCTAGCAGTTGGTAGAATTTTAGTAAGCGAAGGAGTTTGATAAGGTAGGTTTTTCTGGAAGTTAAAATTCTAAGCATGTTGAAATCGTAAATAGAGAGAAATGCAGAATTAATATACTGAAAAATACTTCGATTGTTTTAGGTAGTACTCCAAAGTAAACCGTTTCAGTGGAGTCTCATCTGGGATTCCTGAACTGCAAATATTAATATAAACACCTATTAGAAGAGCGCCTCCTAGTGCCAGACACTTCGTATTACATCCCCGTAGGGACTTGAATGTTATGGAAATACAGGATTTTGGAGCTGGAGGGCTTTGGAGGGCTTCAGGATGAATCCTGTATCTCCCAGATGATGGACTTAAAGCCCAAAGAGATTAACTAGCATAATGTCATCAACAAGAACTGCCCTGACCATCACCATGTGTATGCTAATACATAATCCCATTTCATCCTGACAACATGTAGTCCAGATGGGATGGTTCTTCCAATTTACAGATATGTAAACTGAGGCCCAGGAGGCTGGGTAGCTTGTACTTTTTTGAGAACTAGGGAATGGTGGAGGCAGCGTGAAGGCCGACTTCTCCCTGGCTCCAAGCCCGGTGAGTTGTTCTTGATGCTGGGCTGCCTTGAAAGTGGAAATGAGCAGAAGCATGGAGGTACCTTTTCTCTTCTCCTGCCAGGGATCTCTTCTGTCTCCTTGAAGCTCAGTATGTCCCCTCCTTTATGATGTGGCTCTGCTGTCCTCCTGCAGGAAACCTTCTCTAATTACTCAGGCTCACACCAACCCTGCCCTTCTCTGAATTCAGGTGTTTTATGAGCTCTGTCCCACCCCGCTTGGGCTTAATTGCTCTCTCCAATCTTCATGCCTCTTGCCTCTGTCACAGAGGCTCACACAGGAAAGCCATGCATGAGGGGATGTCCCGTGTGTATGCCTCCTGCCTCTCCCCTCCCCAGGGCAGGGGAGGAGCTGCTTCTCCCAGGGTCCATCAAGGGAGCCTTTGCTACCGACGCACGGTGGGAACAGCAGGGTTAGATTGAGTCCATGAGGTGAGCAGCACGGCCCAGTCACTGCTGAACCTGTGGAGTTCACTTCTGGTTCACCTCATCTCTGGCTCGGAGGTGTCTTGGGAAGGCCGTGGGCTTCTACTGGTATTTCATTGGATGTAAGTCCTGGAGATCATTATAGAACAGATAATTAAAGTGGCTATTTTTCTTTTCATGGAGAAATTAGGATTCTGCCAACATTGTTTAGAAGCTCAGAACCTGCTAATATAGTAAACCTGTCTTCATTCCTTTGGTTCCTCCTTAACAAAAAATGGAAGAATTTGGAACGAGAGGGACTGAGCAGAGGTGTAATTGAGGCCACGGAGGCCCAGCGGTAATAAGACTCCCTTGCTTGAAGGCTTACTTTGAAACCTTTATCAAGGGGATCTGGAATTTAAACTTTGATGCTGATGGGCAGGTAAAGGAATGGGACAGAACAACATCCTGTATGAGGCATTAGATGGGAGACGAGGATGCAGAGTTTTGCTACATGATGTCCTGGTGGGAAGGTCCAGCAGGAAGAACAGACAGAAAATCCTGTTTTAAGGGCCCTGCATGGAGGAGCCTCTCTCCTCAGAGAGTTACAGTTGAGGCTTACAAGTGTTGAGAGAGGCCCTTAGGCCTGATGTATTTTAAAATTTATCTTAGGAAATGGGCATTCAAGGGTAGAGAGAGGTTAGTCAGTTTTTCCAAGAACGCTTTTGGAAATTTGCATTTCAAATACTGCTAAATGTCAGCAGGGGACTCAAAAGTTTGACACCTTGTTGGAGCTCTTGGTGCTGATTAAATTCTTGTCTCCAGTCTAGAATTGGCAGCTTATTCTCCTTAATTTTCATGCAGTAATCAGTGCTGAAAGACTATTTCTTTGACAGTTGCCCTTGGAGAAAACTGGGCCTGGGCTTGTTATTTAGAGCGGACAGGACAGTGGAAGAGGAAAGAAACAAGGCAGACGCCAAGGTCTCCACTTAGTTCCAAGAATGTCAACCTTATCAACCTCCTTCAATATTTACTGTGCATTTTGGTGCTTAATGGAAATTGGGGATTGGCAAATCCATTTCAGAGTTAAGAGTAAATTTTAATGGTCTGATTAAAATAAGTTGAAATCCCTTTTTAAGATGAATTAGCTCTTCCCAGGAGATAAGGTTTTAGTGATGGGCATGGTTTTTTCCTTTCTGAAGATAACCTTAAGAACTCTCACGGCAGAGAGCCAGAACCACTGTGTTCTGGTTTAAGAAAGTATCGTCCATGATCTTGTGCTTCCGAGGCCTCTGGGGGGACAGGGAGTAGAGAATATACCCAACCACACAGCAACATCCATCTTCACTCCCAATGGGCAAGTCACAGATCACCCTCTTCCAAAAAAAAAAAAAAAAAAAATCCCCAAACAAGAAAACCAACTCTGGTGACCACTCATAATGGTTTGCAACAGAAAGCTGCCTTTGTGGGTAAGGTCATTTTTCTCTAATTTTTCATATGTCCAGTCTATTGTTTTCTGTACTTTTAGTTGAAATAAATAGGCATTGTTTGCAATCACATTTTCAAGTGGTAAAATCTCTGATCCAATGGAATGGCTGTAGAATAGGTTCTCCTTCCTACTGCTTTTGTCATATGAAAAATCAAATCAAGAATGGGAAAATACAGTTGAGGAGGTCTAGGGAGCGAAAGTCTAGGCATGATAACTGTGGTTAACAATACTGTGTTGCATTCTCAAAATTTACTGAGAGAGTAGAGTTGTGTTCTTTCAGCATGCACACAAATGGTAACTACGTGAGGAGGTTTTATGTGAATTAGCTTGAGTTCATGATCATTTCATTGTGTATGTGTATCACATCATCATGATATATACCCTAAATATAAACATTTTTTATTTAAAAATATAATTTTAAAAGTTCAGGAAAAGAGAATGATAAATGTACACAACATAAACAATTACTGGAGCTGGATAAAATGTCTATGTAAATAAGAGTTACTTGCACTATTTCTGCAACTTTTTTGTTATTTTGAAATTATATAAAAATTAGAAGTTACCCCAAGATGCAAAAAATAAATAGTAGGGAGGTGATGCACAAAGGTACATTGAAATACTCAGAGAAATCTTTTGTTTCATGGTGGAACTCTAGAGTCGAATATGCAAGTGGATGCTTAATTTACAAATAAAAGCTTTGTCTAGGACATAAAAAAGGGCTAGTTTATAGTCAAATGTGTGATATGCCTACAGTCATTTCAGTGCTTTTTTACAAACCCAACCACATTACGTTAAAAAATCCTTTGGCCTAAACTGTATAATTCCCTTAAGAAGGTCATGCAGCTCTGGAATCTCCGAGCCAATTTACAGAGTACGTGTGACCTATAATTTCACTGTAATATCGAAGGAAAGAATGGATGAGGGGCTCATTAAAAGACTACTCAGGGCAGCAGTGTTTAAGAGCTCTTTGTTTAAAAAGTCAGATGACTCTGCCAGGAAGGAATTATCTTTCAACTTCTACCATGGCATTTCTGGCATCTTTGGTCAAAGGAGAGGACATAAACAAGCAGGCAAATAACTGATGGGGGGGTCGTTTTCTTGGGGTTGCTGTCTCTGATGTATAAGAAGTTCTTTTTTAAAAAACAATTAAAAATTTATATCTTTTTAAAAAAAATAGCTCTGGTTTTTGGAATTAATATATGTTTTATATTTAAGAACTTCTCTTAAAAGCAAGACACATATAACTAATTCAAGTTTGATAGTCTTAGGATTGAAGCCCTTCTTGGGAGCAGAAGGTTCAGAGATAAAGGAGCCCAGATGGCATGGACAGGAAGTTGAAAGGTGGGCGAGAGGCTGGGAATGGAAGGCACCTTGGGCCTTGTCCCCGGGTGGAGGGAGCCAGATGGTCTTCCAGCTTCAGGTGCTATCTTCAATGCTTTAGAAGATTCAACGGCAGCATCTTTCACGGATTAGAAAGAGTAGAATCAAGGTAGGTGAGCCGGCTGGGTCCTCAGTTGCTGTAATCCAAGAGAGACAATGGAAACTGGACCTGAGGCAGTGATGGAGGGAAGGAAAGGTGAATTTGAGGCCGTTTCAGGGGAAAATGGAGGGAATTAGAGGAATCACTGGAGGAGGAAGATAACAGAAGGGAAGGAGTTTGGAATAATAGATTCCAAACTTTTGTGGCTGAGATCTATAGGAGAAAATTCATATTTATATAAAATAGAACAAAATAGGAACAGCCCTTTACCTGAATGGAGGGCACTCTGTTTTCTATTCTATTTTGTTTATTGAAAAAATCCACTGCTGGTCTGGACTCACTTAGTTGATTTCATAACCCACTAGTGCTGTTTGAAAATGCAGGTGTGCAGTGAGTTCCACTGTCTAGCTTGGGTGATTGGGTGCTTTTAACAGTCCCCCTTTGGGACCTACTGCAGTAGACTGGCTGGGAGTGTCAAGTGTTAAGGGGGAAGCAGTTAAAACCCACCAGTGCTTCCGGCAAAACATCCAGGAGTTATCTATGGCCTGTGTTAGGGTTCCTTTTAGAAGATCCTTTGACCGAAAGGCTTCCAGTTTTAAAAAAGAAAGGAAAATAATAAGGAAAGAAGGAAAATAAAAATGGAGGAAGGGAGAAGAAGAGAAAGGAAGAAGAGAAAAAGGATTGAAAACCATATGGTTAGACTATTGAAGCAAAGTTCTGAGTGGACCCTGACATAGGACTTTACTCCAGGCCATCCCTGTGTTGCTGTTGAGTTGTATTCTAAAAGCAGAGCTGGGAGGAGTTCTGCCTGAAATGGCGAAGCACAGAGGAACCTCTCTACTATTAAATGTGACTTTGTTGTTGTTTAATGACTAAGTCGTGTCCGACTCATTGGAACCTCGTGGACTGTAGCCTGCAGTCTCCTCTGTCCATAGGATTTCCCAGGCAAGAATACTGGAGGGAGTGGGTTGCCATTTCCTCCACCAGGGGATCTTCCTGACCCAGGGATTGAACCTGCATCTCCTGCACTGGCAGGAGGACCCTTTACCTCTGAGCCACCAGGGAAAATACACAAAGCAACTGTTCGAGGATCTTGAAGGGTAAATGGTAGTGGACAAATTGGGAAAGAAGATTAGAACTTGAGGATAGTGCCGTGATAGTGCTTTTAACATTTTTCTTCTAGTATTTCCTGATCTGGGCTCAGATCAGCCCTGAACCCAAAGTGGGCATTGATGTATTCAGAGAGAGTTCCAGAAGAAGCTTTCTACTTCTGGCTTGAAGTAGGATAAAAAGGGACTCTAGACACTCAAAACTGCAAAAGTCCCTCATGTTTCTTAGTCTTTTCTCTGTTATCTTGAACTCCTGCCCACAGATAATCCCATGGTGAAAACAGCTGTGATAATAATTCGAGAACAGCAGGAGCCTGCAGGCACCTAAAACTTTGAGGCATAAACTTGTGCTTTTATTGAGAGGAATTGTAGTCACAAGAGTGTTGTGGTGAATTCCATTTGTATTTTACCCTGTTTTCCCACTGCTTGGCCCCAGATGTGGGCACAGTCACAAAAAGTATGGGGCAGAGCAAGATAAATATTGGCCCCACTCTCTGATTGAAAGACTAAGAAAGGGAGCCCCAGGGAACCTAAAAGTATCAGGGAGATAATGGAAAAAGAGGAAAGTCACGTACAAAGTTTTTCGTGAGCCCCTGGGCTCACCACAAACTACATGCATGAATCTGACCCTAAACAGCATACCAAAGACTTTGAGAACTGAACAACAAGGCAGACCACTGCCTGCTGCCCAGTGGCTTCCAGACTAGCCATTGGGTGGTTGGCATGCAGGGCCAATCCAAATGGCACAACACAGACTTTGAAAACTGGACTGGTGTTGGAACCACAGCTCAAAAAAGTCAGGTCAAAACTTGTGGCTTAAAGGGAACAAGGTTAATTGCCTGATTAAACAAAAATGTCAACCTTTTCTGGAATATTTAAACAAAATCCAGTCATAGCTTTCAGGGTATCCAGGATATAAGCCAAAATTATCTGACATACAATAAAGTAGAAAAATTCCAGCTTGCATAGGAAAAGACAAATCCGTAGACCCCAGTACCAAGAAGACATTGGTAGTGAATGTCATTTGCTTTAAAGAAGCTAATATAAAAAAAAAAAGAAAGTAAGAATGAACACTATTGAAGTGAATAGAAAGATAGAAAGTCTCGGAAAAGAAATATAAAATATAAAGAAGAATCATTTTCTAAATGGAAAATTTAGAAATTAAAAATAAATTAATCAATATGAAAATCTCACTAGATGGACTAATTAGCAGATTGGAAATGATGGGGCTAAATTCAGATGTACCATTAATTATATTAAATGTAACTGGCCTAATCACAGTGATTAAGAGGCCAAGTTTATCAGAATGGATACAGAAATAAGACCCAACTAAATGCTGCCTATAAGAAATCCACCTTAATTATAATGCTTTAATTAGTTTAGAAGCAAAAGGATACAGGAATAAATATCATACAGACACTAATAAAGAAAAAAATCTAAATTAACATTAGAGAAAGTAGACTCAGAGTAAAGAAAATAGTAACAGATAAAGAAAGACATTATAATGATAAAAGAATTGATTCACCCAGAAATGGAAAAACCTTGCTTCAAAATACATGAAGCGAAAACTGAGAGAAATGAAATACAATATGGAAAATCCTCAGTTGTAGTTGAAGACTTCAGTATTCCTCTTTTAGTAATCAATAGAACCGTTAGACTGGAAATCAGCAAAGCTATAGTGGAACTAAATAACACCACCAACCAACTAGTTCTAATAGACATTTTTAGAGTATTCTACCCAACTATCAGTTCAGTTCAGTTCAGTTGCTCAGTGGTGTCTGACTCTTTGTGACCCCATGACTCACAGCACGCCAGGCCTCCCTGTCCATCACCAACTCCAGGAGTTTACCCAAACTCATGTCCATCGAGTCGGTGATGCCATCCAACCATCTCATCCTCTGTCATCCCCTTCTCCTCCTGCCCCCAATCCTTCCCAGCATCAGGGTCTTTTCCAATGAGTCAACTCTTCACATGAGGTGGCCAAAGTATTGGAGCTTCAGCCTCAACATCAGTCCTTCCAATGAACACCCAGGACTGATCTCCTTTAGGATGGACTGGTTGGATCTCCTTGCAGTCCAAAGGACTCTCAAGAGTCTTCTCCAACACCACAGTTCAAAAGCATCAATTCTTCGGCACTCAGCTTTCTTCACTGTCCAACTCTCACATCCATACATGACTACTGGAAAAACCATAGCCTTGACTAGATGGACCTTTGCTGGGAAAGTAATGTCTTTACCCAACTATAGTGGAATACATATTCTTCTGAAGTAAATAAAAACATTTACCAAGATAGATCATGTCCAGGATCATAAAAATAACAAATTTAAAAGACTTGAATGCATCTATTTTCTGACCATAATGAAATCAAACTAAATCAGTTATAGAAGGATAACAGGAATATCTCCAAATGTTTGGAAATTAAGCAACAAATTTCTAAAGAATCATATGTTAAAGAGAAATTTTCAAATAGAAATTAGAAAATAACTTGAACTAAATGAAAACAAAAATATAAATCAAAATTTGTGGGATGCAGTTGAAGCAGTGCATGAAGGGAAATTTATAGCATTACATATTTCTATTATAAAAGAAGAAAATAATCCATGATATAAAAATTTTCCTTAAGAAACTAGAATACAAAAGGAAAAATAAACCCAAGTAAGTAGAAGAAAAGAAATGATAAATATAAGGATAAAAACTAATAAAATTGAAAACAAATAATAGAGCTGGACTATTGAAAAGCTGGACTTTCCAGATGGCACTGTTGTAAAGGACTTGCCTACTGATGCAGGAGATGTAAGAGACACACGTTCGATACCTGGGTTGGGAAGATCCCCTGGAGGAGTGCATGGCAACCCACTCCAGTCTTCTTGCCTGGAGAATCTCATGGACAGAGGAACCTGGCAGGCTACAGTACACAGGGTTGCAGAGTCAGACACGACTAAAGTGACTTAGCATGCACACATGCTGGGGAAAGCTAATTCTTTGAAAAGCGATAAGCACAAATAAGCAATAATGACAAAGAAAAAGAAGACACTCATTGCCAACATCCATAATGATAGAGGGGCTATCATGACGAACTCCACAGACATTAAATAACTAATAAGAGGATACTATGAACAACTGTAAGTAAATAAAATTGATACTTAGATGAAATGAGCCAAATCCTTCAAAATCACAGAATACCAAAATTTACCCAAGATGAAATAGATAACCTGACTAGCCTTATTACTGTAACAGTTATTGACTGTGACTATTAAAGAAATTTGATTTGTAATTAAGTCTGAAAATGGATTCTCTAGGCTCAGATGGTTTCCTGCTAATTCTGCCAAACATTTGAAGACAAAATAAAACCAATTTTATATAACCTCTTCCAGAAAACAGAAGAAGAGGAAATGCTTCCCAGCTAATTTTATAAAACCAACATTACCATGATGCAAAACTGGACAGAGACAGGATACTACAGACCACTGTTTCATGAACAAAGATGCTAAAATCCTCAGCAAAATATCAATGAATCAAATTCAACAATATGTAAAAAGAATAATGCACCATGGCCAAGAGGGAATGCAAGGCTAGTTCAATATTTGAAATTCACTGTGTAACCTACTGCATTATCAGTCTGAAGAAAAACCATTTGATAATATCAGCTGATACAGAAAAAGCATTTGACAGAATTCAGCATCGATTTATGATTAAAAACTCTCAACAAACTAGACACTGGGAGGATCTTCTTTGCCTTGATAAAGGGCATTGTACAAAAACCTATAGTTAACATCATAATTAATGGTGAAAGACTACATTCTTTCTCTTTAATATTGAGAAAAGGCAGTTGTCCACTCCAACCACCACTATTGAATATTCATACTTAACCAATGCAATAAGGCAAGGAGGAATAAAGGGAAGTGGGTTGAAGGGGATATAGACTGGGAAGGAAGAAATAAGATTGCTCTAGGTCACAGACATCATTATTATCTATGTAGAAAACCTCAGGTAGTCTGCAAAAACATAATCCTGCAAATCCCTAGAATTAATAAGTTTAACAAAGTTACAGAATACAAAATCAAAACAAGAAAAATTATTTTTATTCTAATGCTGAATCTCCAATACTTTGGCCACCTGATGCGAAGAACTGACTCATTGGAAAATACCTTGATGCTGGGCAAGATTGAAGGCAGGAGGAGAAGGGGACAACAGAGGATGAGATGGTTGGATGGCATCACCGACTCAACGGACATGAGTTTGAGTAAGCTCCGGGAGTTGGTGACGGACAGGGAGGCCTGGCATGCTTCAGTCCATGAGGTCGCAGAGAGTCAGTCATGACTGAGCGGCTGAACTGAACTAATAATAGTCAGGAATGCAGAAATTTAAAAAATATATCCAATAGCTCCAAAAAATATGAAATACAAATTTAGCAAAAATCCATATACAGAATCTTTAGCTAAAAACTACAAAATACCAGTGAAAACAGAGAAGATCTAAATGATGACATAATAGGATCATGGGATGCAAGATTGAATGTAGTAAAGATGTCATTCTTCCAAAATTTATCTGTAGATTTAATGCATTTCCCATAATATTAGGTTGGTACAAAAGTAATTGCAGGGTTTGCGTTACTGAAGTTTGCTGTTTGATATTGGAACATATTCTGAGTAAATGTGGTTATGTTATACATCATTTTAATGCACACTTCTCACTTTATGGTTTTTTACTAATGACTTATTACTTGCTGTTTATTTTATATTTACTTTAGACTATGGAAATGATGTTAGGCAAAAAGAAAATTCAAGCTATTTTCTTGTTTGAGTTCAAAATGGGTCGTAAAGCAGTGGAGACAACTTGCAACATTGATAATGCATCGGGCTTACCAGGTGACTCAGTGGTAAAGAATCTGCCTGTCAATACAGGAGATGCAGGAGACCTGAGTTTGATCCCTGGGTCAGGAAGTTCCCTTGGAGAAGGGAATGGCAACCCACTCTACGATTCTTGCCCGGAAAATCCCATGGACAGAGGAGCCTGGCAGGCTACAGTCCATGGGGGTCACAAAGAGTCAGACACGACTGACAACTGAGCAGCAGCAGCATCCTATCGAATAGTCAAAATATAGTATTAGATCCATTGAATATCTGTGTGAAAAAAGAACATCCATCTAATCCACACAATTTCTACAAAAATTATCTCAAAATGGATCATATATCTAAATATTAAAGAAATTTTTTTTAGAAAATAAACTAATTGTGACTTTGTTTGGGCAGAGGGCTCTCTGCACTTTGTGTCTTAAGAGTGTTTCATCGCGTGCTTCTGTCCAGTAGAAATTGATGTGTGACCTCAGTGACATCCTTGATATAACTGACACTTATTGAGCCCTGACTCTGACAAAGACTCTCTCTCAGTCCCTACAACACCTCTGCAGAATAGGTACTACAGTCTTACGATCTCACTTTTGAGATGAGGGAACAGAAGCACAGAAAGTTAATAAAAATGCCTCGAGAAAATTCCAAGAGCAGCGAAACAACAAATGGCCTAGTCTCTCTTTTCAGACCTGTGCTGTCATTACGTACCACCACCGCTCTGTTCTGACATTCTGATACTCCTCATCCTTCTTCAAAATGGAAATCGGTAGTTTTTGTGGCTCCTGTGACCCAGACAATCTACTTTTCCTTTCTTTTTTTTTCCCCCTCCCATATGAGTTTTATTCACAGGCCCTCATCCAGGCGGGTCGTTTTTTGCTTTTGGAAGCTTAGTGTAATTTTAACACACTTTAATCTATTTAGCGCCATCTTGTGTCTGCATTGGGTTTTGCAGGAAGGAGCTCATTGGTTTTAGGACCGGCTGTGCGGGGAGATCTAGCTTGAAAGCTTTTGCGTCTCACAATATTCTGACAAACCAGCGTGATCAGAAACTTGAATTCCATTAGATGTGGACTTTCTGGTGACTTTCTTCCTCCAAAGTGGGCAGTTAATAGAACCTTGAAGGGAAACAGATCATGGAGAGAAAACTTACAGAAATTCTCACTTTGACTCCCTTTCCGTAGTGATGCTCTGGCTTGCTGGGCTTTCTGCAATACTAGACACGCTGAGAAGTTAGTGGGGAGACTTTAGTTCCTGGATTTTCAGCCTTGGGAGGGGGGAAGGGTCCCCCAAGGGATGCACCTTCCAGAGACTATAAACAGTCTCCATTGTCTCCCCCTGTGCCATTGATTTAGAAGATGCTAAAGTCTGTGTTAGTTGCTCAGTCGTGTCTGACTCTTTGCAGCCCCATGGACTGGACCCAACCAGGCTCCTCTGTCTGTGGAATTCTCTAGGCAAGAATACAGGAGTGGATAGCCTATCCTTTTTCCAGGGAATCTTCCTGACCGAGGGATCAAACCCGGGTCTCCTGCATTGCAGGCAGATTCTTTACCGTCTGAGCCACCAGGGAAGCCTAGCATCTGAATTTGCTTCTTCAACAGTGGAACTCGAATGGGAAAAGGACAGTGATGCAAACTCCTCTTCCCTGGAGGTTTGCCAGTTTGTTTTGGAAGGGAGAGGAGGAAAGAAAAAGAAAAGGGAAAAAATAGGGCAGAATGTGCTGAATTCTCAGAACTCTTCCATGATGTGGGCACTTATCTTTCTGAAGGAGGGAGGGGTATGCTGAGGGGGTAGGCTAGTAAAAAAATTCCAAAAACCAGGAAAAGCACTTAATACTTTGCATTATACAGTCTTATTTAGTTCCTTTTTGTGTATCTGTTTGCTTTCCAGTTATAGAAGTAATAGGTACTTGTAATGAAAAACAAGGAAAACAAAAAAGTAGAAGAAAATATATCCAAAGAACATGTATCCTGTCATAATGCTTAATATATCATGGGGTTTCCTTTCCTTCAATGCTTGAAGATCTTAGTATTTTATTGAATTATATAATGTTTCTCATTTTCTACTTTTAACTAGTTTATCAGAAACAGCTCATAACTTAGGATATAGCTTTGGTAAATTACTCTGTATGTGGCATTCTAGTGGATTTTATATATGTGGATATGTGGATTTTAGTTGATGCTTTGGTGTTATAGATGACACTTCAGTGCATATCTTTGCTTCATCCTCTTTCCTCCCTTAACTTAGGGTTATTTCCTTAGGATAGATTGCTGAAATCACATTGGCTGAGGAAGAGCTTCGAGAGGACTTTCAGGCTCTGAGTAGAGACAGAGGAGCCACCTGTCCTGGCTAGAGGTGGACTCAGCTGCTTGGTAGTGATGGAGCTTGGGAGCACTTTTCAAGCCTCAGGTTTTCCTCTGTCAGGTGGGGGTAATAATACCTCCTATACAGCCTGGCTCTCATATTAATAACACATATAAAGTACCCCCCTCAAACATTGGGACATGGTAGACACTAAATGGTAACTATCGAAATTATTTTCAAAACAATTACAGCACTAAATAGATTACAGGCCTTGTACCAGTTTGCCCTGATGCCAGGAATGTTTGAAGTTAATTATTTAACCTCTGCAGCAGTTGATACCTAATCATTTCTTTTAAAAATGTCTTCGGTAATTTAAGTAAAAATGCTATCTCATTATTGTTTTATTTTGCATTTTTATTATAGTAAGAATGAACAACTTTACTATTGTAAACCAGTTTGTCTTCTCTCTTGTGTTGTTCAGTCACTCAGTCATGTCCAGCTCTTTGCAATCCCATGGACTGCAGCATGCCCCGCTTCCCTGTCCTTCACCATGTCCCAGAGTTTTCTCAAACCCATGTCCATTGAGTCGGTGATGCCATCCAACCATCTCATCCTCTGTCACCTCCTTCTCCTTTTGCCCTCAATTTTTCCCAGCATCAGGGTCTTTTCCAATGAGTTGGCTCTTCACATCAGGTGGCCAAAGTATTGGAGCATCAACTTTAGCATCAGTCCTTCCAATGAATTTTCAGGGTTGGTTGCCTTTAGGATTGACTGGTTTGATTTTGGCTTTTTTATATTGGCATTTAGTATTTTCTTATCAACTTATAAAATAAATCATTTAAACCTTTATCATATTTGCTGTCATGTGTCCATTTATCTAGCATTATGTTTTTATATCAAAGTTTGATTTTCTTTGTGTATTACTTACTTTTTGTCATCAAGATGAGAATGTGGTTGTAATTGTGATCTCTTCATTATAAATTTTGCAGATGAATTTTTGTTTGGTCTATAATATGTCTTGCAAATAATGACAGTTTTATGTATTAATTGCTAACCATCCTACCTTTTATTATTATTCATGTCTTGTTAAATTTGCCTGCAACTCTCTAGCAGTATTAAATAATCATAGGGTTAATGGGCATCATTTTAAAATTACTTCTGATTTTAACAGGAGTATCTCTAGTGTTTCACCACCAGATACAATATGAATCTGGTATTTCCAAAAATATATTGTTTATTGTGTCAAGGATATGTTCAGTTAATTGCTTAAAATTTTGAGTTTTTACATATATAAGAACATACTTTTTCTCAGAATGATTATGTGATTTTGTTATCTATTTGTTGGATAAAGTAATAATAAATTTTCTGACATAGCACATATATTTGTATGCTTAGAATTAGTGTATACTCACATTTTGTGTTTTATTTACTGTTTTCAGTCAACACTGCTTCATCTGAACTATTTCCTACAACCTGCATATAAGGTTGTGTGTGTGTAAAGCATAAAAGAAAGAATATAGGAAAAAAATATCAATGTGTTAAGAATAATTCTAAATTATGAGATTATGAATTATTTTCATTTCACACCTCTTTAAGTTTTCTAAAATGAGATATTCTACTACTACCAGGAAAAAAGGGTTGCCAAAAGTGTCAATGCCATGCCAATTAATTATGACTGAAATAAGATTTAGGAGGTCAGATGTGATTCAATGAAGCTTATTTATTTAGAGTATATAACCTTTGTTTATTGATTTTCTAGAAACCAAAATTTTGAAACTAAGGGAACTGAAAAAATTGACTTAGCATTTGTTTAAAAAGTGTAATAATATTTTTAATGGATAATGACAATATGTGGTGACTGTATTTTCCTTAACTAAAAATTTATTTGATATTGACAAATTTTTTCATGATATCTGACATTTTAAAACCCAAAAATCTTTAGAAAGGATTACAAATAATACTTAAATACATATTTATCTCCTATTTAAGGATTCAGATAAACTTAGGATGGTTCCATAGCATCTGGGACCAGCCTGACCACAGGCTGGGGCACTGGTCAGGTTGCTTTGAGAACTTCTTTCCGTAACCGGAGGCCACGACCCAGACACCATCTCATCCATATCTGTGTCCCGTCTGGGACTTCACACAGATATAGAAACAGAAAACACATTTATACATCAAGGCACAGAGAAGTAACAATCACTGGATTTGGTGCCTTAATTGCATCTCCCAGATACCAGGAATAGTCTTTGTTTCTTCTGGAGTGGTCCACACTTTCTGCAATGAGATTTCGCTAATTTCAGAGCTCAGGAATCAAATCAGAGGATCAAATCTTCAGATTTGATCATTAACATACAGTGTACTTAAAATGTGAGAATTTCACTTGACCTTATGATCATTGGAGATGTTATTTACATATAAAACCATAACGTCTCCTCCTTCTTTTTCTCTTCTCCTCTTTAGCTTTGGGCCAGATTATGTTGTACGTGGATGGGATGAATGGAGTAATAAACCACAATGAAACCATTCAGTGGCTGTACACTCTCATTGGGTCAAAGGTAAGAGATTATGGTTGAACATTTTATTTGGCTTGTATGTCATAAATCTCTTTTTCTGTTATGCTCTCTGGGATGATTTTGCAAAAACAAGTCCTATTTAGCTCTGTTCCAGCCCTGTCAGAGTACAAACAAGGACTATGATTTTATAGATTAAAAAAAATACCCAAATTGCAAAGAACTTATTAATTTTAACGCATTTTAGTTATTTTCTTTTAAGCTTTTTTTTTTTTTTTTAAAGCTTTTGGCTGCCCGTGCAGCATATGGGGTCTTAGTTCCCCAGCCAGGGATGGGACCTGTGCACCTGGCAGTGGAAGTGTCTTAACCACTGAAATAGCAGGGAAGCCCTTTCTCTTAATTTTTAATCAAATACTTTTGGCATATTTGGTTTTTAACATTTAATTAAAACATTAGGCAATGGGTAGAGCATTAATCTTGCCGGTGGTAAAGCCAGTGAGTGCATGCTCAGTTGGGTCCCACTCTTTTTGACCCCATAGACTGTAGCCTGCTAGGCCCCTCTGTTCATGGAATTTTCCAGGCACGAAGACTGGAGTGGGTTGCCATTCACCTTACCTGCTGTATTTCATGTTTAATATGGTCAGTTACTTAAGTGTGTGTATGTTGTATATATGTATATGCATATTCCTGTATGTATGGATGAAAGGATTTGAGACTGCCTTTCAACTCTGCCATCAATTATAAAACATTTACTCACAATTCACCCAGGCAACATAGTAAGTGCTTTTCAGGCATTATTGTGTTTAATCCACACGAGGCTACTGTAAGGTAAATAACGTCCCGATTTTCTAATTGAGGAACTCGTGCTTAGTTATGAGGATCTCACTAGTTTCCCCCACGGATCTTGGCCTGTATCTGTCTGGCTGTGCCTTGGCTGTGAGTCCCCAGTCCCTGGGGCCGCGGCCCCGAGGAGGAAGATCCGCCATGACACTCGAAGATCCGCCATGACACTCGAGGGGTGTTGGAAGCTGAGTGAGCCTGTGGCGTCACCCTCTCTAGATTCTCAGGTGGGGCCGTGAAGGACCTGGCTGGAGGGCAGACTTGGAGGAAGTCAGAAGGGATCCCGTCTTGAGCAGAATCCAGTGAATCCAGGCTGGAGTGTGGTCAGCCTGTGGGTGAGGCACCATGGTGGACATCACGGTGATGAGAGTAGGCAGCAAGGTCCAGCGGGGAAGACATCCGGGGCCTGGGTGGGGAATTTCAACCTGGTTTAGACACGTTGCAGAGTCAGCACAGCTTCCTGGGGGTCCCTGCAGAACCTGTGGTCATCCCAGGCTTCCCTATCCCTATGTTCACTGCCACCCTCACTGTGGCCAGCCTGCCGAGGCTGGTGGGCACCAGCCCTGGGCTCTTGGCAGAGTCACAGACCTTGGTGTGTGATACCCACTGGGTCCCAGGTCCTTGGTTGACCCTCACATCTTCTGCTCAGTTTTCCTTTTTCCGGTATTATTTTTAATAGAATCTCCTCTCCCATTTTATAATAGAAGCAGGTATGATTTTTCTTAGAAGACTGAAAATCTTTTCTTCTCCTTCTCTTTTTTCTTCCTCCTCCTCCTCTTCTTCTCTTTAAACACTTGGCTCTGTTTTCTTTGGAAAATGGATATGCCTTTATTTACAAAGTGCTTTAGGTGACCTTACAAGCTGAGTGGCATGGTGGGCCTACTGGGTTGATTTCGCAGGCTGAGGGAAGATATGTGTTTCATATCCTGCTTTAGTGTTTTCTGATTTTTCCTCCCTTTTGCTGAGTCTCCTTAACCTTCATGCTCATTTGGAAGCTTCTCCCTCCCCTGGGCTCCCTGCATGGTCTCAAGGACCCCAAAAGCTAGGGAGATGGGAGATTTTGCAATGAAAGCTGATTTTATTATGGTCATAATAAAATACTGACAACCAACGCTATTTAGAAACAGGAATAAAACCTAGCAGCAACACTTGTTACAGGAAAATTGACCACCTTTTAGCTCATCACCAGGAAGGAGTAGAGGAAGGGTAAGACCCTGGTAGGGGGAGTGGAAGGGAAAAAAGGATGGGAAAGGCATGGAGAAGAGGAGAGAGGGAGAAAAGGATGAGAGGAGAGACTAGGACCAGGAAGAAAAGGAGAGGAGAAAAAGGAAATGGGCCTAACAAAAGTGGCTCTGTCGGCTCAGTAGATGGGAGGAAGGCTCACAGCCTTCAGTGTTGCAGCAGCATCCTGTCGATTTTTCTTAGGCATCATTCTGCAAGGAAAATAAACACTGGGAAAGGAATATGCAGGATATCTTTATGGACTTCTAAATAACATGGGGAAATCATGAAATTCAAAGCCCTCAGGAATGAGATGTAGGAATTATGTTTCCCCTCTCCTTTCCCTGTGCAGCACACATGGTGTTTGGGACCCTGGGCATCTCTCTGAGGCAGAGCATTTGCCTCCCTCGCCCAGGCACTCGGGGCATCAGCACTGATAGATCACTGCTGGATCCTTCTTCCATTTTTCGTTTTCCCTACAATGGTCTCCAGCTCCTGTGTTCAACACCCAACCAGGACTATGAAGAAAATAGAGCCAAGGCCCAGCCTAAGCCTTTGGGCTATTGGTGTTGTTAGGGGATGGTGGGTGATGCTCAGAGCCTGTGTCCACTCTGTGATGTCAGAGGAAGGTCTCAGCTGACCCTGCAAGGGGTGCTCAGTTGCAGGCTACTGGCCGAAAGTCAACAGGGGCAGCAGCCACCAAGTGCAGTTCTAATGAGATCAGTTCTTCTTTACAATACTGTATGGTGGCCTCAACACTCCCCCTCACCCCCATGCCTGGAGAATGAGATCTCTGCCAAGAACAGGTGAACCAACATGAAACCCTTAAGTTTTGAGAAGGAACCCTTCTCCTCTTCTTTAACATACAGCTTGGGCCATATGGCCACAGAGGTTTTCCTGATTCAAGTTAAATTAAGAAATAAGGAAAGCAAGGGGTCCTAGGTTTTTCTTTTGACTAAGATTTCTCAGAACCTGAAGAACAGGAACCCTGAGGTCCTATTGTTTGTGCCTTAAATAGGCGCAGAGTTGATGATGGAACCCTGGGTTAGAGAAGCCTTGCCATTCTGTTCTCATAATTCTTCATTTTCCTCCCATGAAAGGCAACAAGATGTGTCTGCCAGCAGGCCATTATGCAATATTTGTAGATATTCGAGTCTCATAACCAGAGGAGGAAATGATCCATTTGCAGCCAAATAATTATGTTTTAAAAGAAAGAAAAAGTGTTTTCAATAATATGTTTCATTCTATTTACAAAAATCCATCTTTAAACTTCCCAGTCAGAGGTAAGAAGCAGATGCTAACCTCATGACTTTTCACACAACATGGATTTTTTCCCTCTTCATATATCTGGAAGTCTCATTAACTGCGGTAAGGTGATTCGGCTTGCACAATATAACCTTTCGTTATTATCATACAGAGAGTCTGTTTTTCTTTATCTGTATGGATTGCCTTCTGGCCATGGAGGAGGCCCCAGCAGCCCTTAACCTCCTTGTAGGTTTCATGACCTCCTGATATTGCCATGAAACCTGCCCTTTCTGTGTTGCTGTCGCTGCATTTTTCTGTCGGCCCCATTGCAGCTCATTCTTCCAGCTGTGCCCCAAATTGCTGGTCATAGATCTCCAGACTTACTTTGGGCTATGTGGGGATGGCCCTGTGTCCTGACTCCCACTTGGCACAGCTGCTAAACCTGAGTCAAGGGGAGCTCTGGCCACAAGGCCCTTGTCACATGCACGTATATGTTCTTACATACCTTAGAGAGCCATGCTCCCCACTCCCACAACAAATACACACACGCGCGCACACACACACACACACACACACACACACACACACACACACACACACACACACACACACACACACACACACACACACACACACACACACACACACACACACTGGGGATGCTGCTCAGAGTTTCTTGTTAGGACAGTAAGACGATGAGAAGTAACATTGGATGTGTAGGATGGAGGTGGTGGGGGAAGAAATTGAGAAGGATAGGGAGCTAGGGGCCTAGCATGCTATCAAAGCCCTGAGGTAGTGAGACCTGGCTAAGAATTGCAGCAGAAATTGATGAAAATATGGAGACATTTTGCACAATAGCTTCCTAGGACTAGATTTCTGCATGTAGAAAAACAGCATGAAGACTCAAAGCGAGGGTCATAGTTTTGAACCTGGGCAGCTATGACTATGGCATTGCCTCCAGCAGAGGTAGTGATAGTGGTGGTGGTGCTTAGTCGCTCAGTCGTGTCCTGCTCTTTGTGACCCCATGGACTGTAGTCTGCCAGGCTTCTCTGTCTATGGGATTTTCCTGGTAGGAATACTGGAGTGGATTGCCATTTTCTCCTCCAGGGGATCTTCCTGACCCAGGGATCGAACCTGAGTCTCCTGTGTTACAGGTGAATTCTTAACCATTGAGCCACAGGGAAGCCACCCAGGAGGAAGAGAAAATTTGGCAGTTGCGCTTCAGTAGCTGGAAAGCTTTGACATACTGGGCAAGATGAAGGCAGTGTTCCCCAGGAGAGCTAAACAGGTGTATCCATGGTGCCGGGAAGTGCTGGCTGGTTGTGAAGTAGAGGAGGTTTCGTGAACCCATTGGTCATGGTCATTGGCATGTCACTGCCAGTGTGATCCACTCAGATGACCCACAGGTGGGTGAGATCTGAAGTGCCTTTTCATTTTTAATTTTTTTGGGTAATTGTTTTGAGATAATTGTATGTTCACATATAATTGTTAGAAATAATACCTAGAGATCCTGTGTAATCTTTACCCAGTTTTCTTCAAGGATAATATCCTGCAATACTGTACTATGGCATTGCAAATCAGGCAGTTGAGGTTTTGGTACAGTCAAGAGACAGAATGTATCCATCACCAACAGGAGCCCTAATATCACTTCCCTCCTATTCCCACCCCAACCTAAATCTCTGGCAACCATTAATCTGTTCTTCATTTCTATACTTTGGTGATTTCAACAAGGTTATATGGATGGTAGGGGCCACAGCATGTAACCTTTTGGAGTTAGCTTTTTTCCCCTCAGCATAATTATCTGGAGATTGATTGAAGTGGTTTTTGAGTAATGTAATATCAAATAGAATTCTAGCCTTGGAGAGATGGCAATGTCTTGTTCAAGATGTTCCTGACATTCACCAGCCACATTCCTGATACTTCAGCAGAGCAAATGCCATTTCCCTCGAACAGCCGTTACTGGACACTGGAACTGTGGGAAGGCCTTACTTGTGGGGACCTACCTCTGCCTCTCTGTCGTTAACCAAACACCCTGCACTGCTGTCTGGGACAACACACACTTCCCCATGGAAAAGTATTTAAAGTATTTAAAGACAGATATTATGCCATCCTGACATTGGAAAAGACCCTGATGCTGGGAAAGACTGAAGGAGGGAGGATAAGGGGACGACCAAGGATGAGATGGTTGGTTGGCATCACCGACTCAATGGACATGAGTTTGAGTAAACTCTGGGAGTTGATGATAGACAGGGAGGCCTGGTGTGCTGCAATCCATGGGGTCACAAGGAGTCAGACATGACTGAGTGACTGAAATGAACTGATTATGTCATCCTGTCCAAGTTAAATTTGATGGTTTCCACAGACAGTCCTTGGGGATGTAATTTGTAGTTCCTCATTGTACGGTTTAGCAGTTTCTCTGTGCATCCAATACAAAGGATCTTACTATGGTAAAATCCCAGAATACAGCATCGCCCTTCCATAAATCCCACCTCTGCATTCAGCGGCAGCCCTGGGTGCTAGCTCCAGTCAAACTAATAATTCACTAAACATCCCAGGTTTTGTTTTGTTTTTCACTTATCCACATTTGCCAGTTTCTTCCATTCTGCATCTCTGTGATTGTTAACACCTAAATGCAGAGCTTTGATTTTTTTTCCCATTGATTTCAGGCCAGAGTTCCAACCTCAAGATCATATTCACTCAGGAAAGGAAAGCTTTAGGCTTTAAATGCTTTTTACTTCTAGCATTTCCATTTGATTCTTATAGTTTCTTTTTGTTGAAATTTATCATCTGTTCATGCATGGTGTTTACCTTTTCCATTAATCTTTAACATATTAATCATTGTGAATTTTATAGTTCCAATATTGAGTCATATCTATTGATGGCTTTGTTTCTTGTCAGCAGGGGTAGGGAATTGGGGCTTTTTTATACATATTATAATTTTTGGTTGAAAGCTTGGTATGTATAGGACAGTATAGGCTAAGGTAGGTAGGGTTTATGCCTATAAATGGGCAAGTCTCTAATACTAAGCTATTAGAGTAGAGAGGTTTTCAGTTTTCTCTCAATGGAGCAGGGGTTGGATTTTTCTGTTGCTGTAGCATATTCCTTTGCCACCCATTTCCAAGTTCTTTTAAGTAATTGTGTTTGAGGTGAGAACTGGCTTGCTAGAGAGTTTTTCTCAATGTTCCTTTTTCACTGTGAGCTTTAAACATTTTCTACATATCTAAGTCTCAGAGGGAGGTCAGTCTTCATGCTCCTGTCCCTCCCCAAGTGGAACCTTATGTGGCTTTGGTGCTTCCGGGACTAGGCTTTCTCTGTTGCCTTTGTTTCCCACATTGGTCTTCAACAAGGTCAGTGTGCCTGGGTCTTGGGGTGGGACTGTCTCAGTGGTCCTGTCCCTCCCTCAGTGGTAAGAGGACTCTAAAAGGTCTCTCCTGAAGATGGGTTCCCATGCCTGCCCCAGCAACATAGAGTCTTATTCTTTTCCCTTCACCTACACTACCTGTGCTTCAGGGGCAATAAGATTTGTTACCCTTCCCTGCTGCTTACGGCTTTTGTGTCATAGAGGAGAAGACCTGGGATGTGTTTCCCTGCCTGTCCAGGTAGTCTGTGGCTGCTTCCTTCCTCCTGTGGGGTGTTTGCTGTTGTTCTGGTTATCTGTCTGTGCATCCCCCAACCTGCATTGTGGGAGACTTTCTTAGGTCTCTATCCATGCCCCGATCTTCCTATGGTGCCATGGAGGTCCTTGGAGACTAGCTGTGAATGGATGCTAAGTCCCTTTGTGTCTGTAGTTCCCAGGGCTTCCACACTCTCATGATAGTCTATACTTGGCCATTTGTTAAAACTGTGATCTGAGTTTTACTTACTGCTCAGTATGGTGGCTCCCATCCTCCTCCTCCACTCTACCTTAGATGGGCCATTGCTGTGTCCTGCCTTTTCTCAGTGGAAGGAAACTGTCCCTTTTTAGATTTCACGCTACTTGCTTGCTGTGAAATCCCGGCTCTCTAATGGGTTCAATGCAGGTTCAATTTGGGGCTTCCCTGATAGCTCAGTTGGTAAAGAATACACCTGCAATGCAGGAGACCCCAGTTCGATTCCTGGGTCAGGAAGATCCGCTGGAGAAGGGATAGGCTACCCATTCCAGTATTCTTGGACTTTCCTTGTGGCTCAGCTGGTAAAGAATCCACCTGCAATGCGGGAGACCTGGGTTTGATCCCTGGGTTGGGAAGATTCCCTGGAAAAGGGAAAGGTTACGCACTCCAGTATTCTGGCCTGGAGAATTCCATAGACTGTATAAGCCATGGGGTCACAAAGAGTCGGACATGACTGAGCGACTTTCACTCACTCACTCCAGTAATATTTGTGTCAGAGAGATATATGGGTACAAAGAGCCACTCTCCCCTTTATGAGTATTGCTCTTCTACTGGTTATTTGGCTCTGTATACCCAGACATCCCAGGAGGAAATAGCAACCCACTCCAGTATTCTTGCTTGGAGAACCTCATGGACAGAGGAGCTTGGCAGGCTACAGTCCATGGGGTTGGAAAGAGTCGGACACGACTGAGTGACTAAGCACATAAGCACACACCCAGAAAACTAATTCTCACTGATTTGATCTCTTGGATATCCCTATAATCTCAGTGGAAGGAAAAGAAAAAAGTGAAATTTTACTAGTCATTGTTTGGGAAGAGCAGGAGACCAGAGGTTGGAGTCAGACCTTAAAGGAGCCAGCAGGCTGAGGGGACCCCAAGATCCAGAATGGGTCCCCAGCTACAGGGCTGGAACAGCAGTTTTTTTCATGCCACTCTGAGATGATTAGCTTCAGGGAGCTGATTTGTGGCAGGAACCACAACTCTCCAAAGGCTTATTGATAAACCAGTACTGCAGCTTACAAATTTACATAGTCAAGATCCCTTTTGAACGTAAATGGGAGGAAACAGGAATGAGGTGGGACTCTGACCCTTCTGCCCTTTTGGGGCATGTGGCCAAACACTTGCAGCTGTGTTCCAGCTTCTGGGAAATGGGTGGCTCTAATATGGAGGAACATCTGGGATGATGTAAAAGCTTCACTGTAGCCGATGTGCTGTTCCTCGGACAGAGATGTTCTAGGAGAGTTAGGTGGACAGGACGACTGAAAAAAGCATAAGCTTCCAGGACCCCCCTGGGAGCAGCCCTACCAGCTCAGGTCATCCTTTGCCGGCACTGCTGACCCCCATCCCTGCAGCCTCTCTCTACCTGCCAGTACTCATCTGCCAGACCTTCTCCATCCACTCTAAGGAGATGCCAGCTGACTGCCACACTCTGGCTAACAACAGCACTTTCACCATTCCTGAGCTTGGCAGTTGTCCACTGTCATGTTTCCAGGGCTGGTTATTTACATAAGAAAGTTCTTTAACTTTGATTATTGCTCAGAGAAGAATATGTGTCACATTTCCCCATGGCTTATGTTTTTGCACCAGAGGGAAAGCTAGGGTTCCCTATAGTATAGTAGAAATCAGATTAGCCTTGGTTTTCTTTGACTTCCTCTAGAAATTAGCTGTGTGACCAGTCACAGAGTCTTCTGGACCAGGAGGTTTTGTATCTGAAGCTGGGGATAGCACTCATGGGAAGCACCCGCTCTAGTTGATTCCCCCCTTCATTTTGCAGGTACTATCGCACTGTTCCCTAAGGTGGTATTTTAGTGCAGGATTTTGGTAGTGCTTAGATAACAACAATGGATTTATGTTACCTGTTATCAGCCAACTCTTCATAGTTACACTGAGGAATGTATCCCAAAGGAAATTTAGCAAAGTGGATGTTTTTCGGTCTTGTTCACTTTTAGTCATTATTCTTTACAGAAACCTCCAGGTAAGCCCCAGTACTTTATCTCAGTAGAAGAACATGTTCTTTTACAGCATTATTTACTATTTTGACATTTATTTGAATTATTTTTGAATTTTTGTTTTTGTTGTTCAGTTGCTAAGTTGTGTCCACCTCTTTGCAACCCCATGGACTGTAGCATGCCAGGTTCCTCTGTCTTCCACTGTCTCCCAGAGCTTGCTCAAACTTATGTCCATTGAGTTGGTGATACCATCCAACTATCTTGACCTCTGCTGCTGCCTCTTCCTTTTGCCTTCCATCCTTCCCAGTATCAGAGTCTTTGTTTTTGAATAGTCTTCTGTATTTGACATTCTGCAAGATTTCCTGCCACTAAATAGTAAAAACTTGAGGGGTTCCCAGCCCCACAAGTGGCTACTCCATTAATCACCAAGTTGGTTCCCTTTCTGCAAATTGCATTGGTACATACGTGGGTTGGCCATTAGGCCCTGAAGCCATAGCACATTGGTTTGATGCGGGTGACTTCCTGTCCTGGCATGTGTGCCAACTTTGGGGTCTGCATCCCTTCCCCACAGACACCTGAAAGCCTTGGCTCAGAATTTTGGACTCAGGGAGTGTATTTTGGCCTATACTTTATTTCTGATAAGATCAACCTCATTGTTATGATGATAGCACGAAAGGGAAGAGATGTGGACTCCAAGACATCTGATAACCAGTTGCAAAGGCTTTGGGGCCCATTCTGAGCTTTTTGCTTAGGAATTCTGAGCTTGAGTATATGTCTTTGGAGTAAAGCATTTAAGAGACTTTTGGTAAGTATCTTAAGTCACTTGAATTTTGTTGTTGTTCTTATTAAAATATTCAGTATATTCTTAGTTCTGGTTAGCTTGTAAACGGTGTGGCAAAGCTTTGTGGATCCAGTTACCCTCCAATTTCTAATTCAGTTTTAATAACCAGCATCCACTTCTATAACATACTTACGTTTTTTTTTAGTGGAAAATGAAACAGATAGAATGAAGCATGTGTTTTAAACCCCTTTTATAATTTAAATCCTGAGGTTTGGAAATTGTTTTCTTTCTATGGTTGCTGAATTTTTAGAAGAGTAGGAATTTGGAGACTTGGGGGAATACTTTTATTTCTACTTCATAAGCAACGTATTTGACCTGCTAAGTGAAGTTCTTGGTCTTCTCTAAGTACTATAAAACGTGAAGGGAGTTCCAGTTTGCTTGTTTATTTGTTTATTTCAGACTGTGCTGGGTCTTGGTTGCTGTGCGGGCTTTCCTCTGGTTGCAACGAGCTGGGGCTACTCTCTAGCTGTGGTGCAGCCGCTTCTTGTTGCGGTGGCTTTGTTTATTGCAGAGCGTGGGCTCTATGGTGCTCAAGCTTAAGTCATTGTGGTTCCTGGCTCAGGAGCGCAGGCTCAATAGTGTGGCACATGGGCTTATTTGCCCCCAGGCATGTGAGATCTTCCCGGATTAGGGATGGAACCTTTGTCTCTTGGATTCACAGGCAGTTTCTTTACTGCTGAGCCACCAGAGAAGCCCTCTAGTTTGCTTTTAAGAGCAGAATTATTGAGGAACTGACTCTTACTCCTTTTCCATACATCTGGTGGTTACATTTTATCTAAACTCTAGACAGCCAGGTTCTGTACAGGCTGACTCCATGCCCTCCTTGTGGGTTGACCTGGAAAATTAAACAACAGCAACACCAAGCCAGCCAAGCCCTGTGGACACCATCCTCCTCCTCAGTCCCCACCTCCTGGTGTGGAGGTGACACTGAGTCCTGGGTTGTTCGTGGGCCCTCCCTGGTGTTCGGAAGCCTCACGGCCTCCACTTTATGCTGTGCAGGAACAGAGAGGAACAGCTGCCGCGGAGAGTAAGGTTCACACTGATGAGAAGCACAATTCACCGCTGGCTGCGTGTTCCTGTCCTCGTGCGAAAGGGTTGTCTCAGATTCCTGTTATATACTGTGATTTAGCTGCATGTTTAAAACAACATAAAACAAAATTTATTATGATGGACAGTGCTAAAATAGAGTACCAGTTGTTCCTTGAATGTAATTATAGTTGACCCTTGAATTATGCAGAGGTTAGAGACCCAGACCCTCTCAGGAGTTGGAAAACTGTGTATAAATTAAAGTCAACTCTCCATATCTGCAGTTCTTCTATATTCGCAGTGGTTCCGCATGCATGGATTCAACTAGCCGCGGATCATGTAGTACCATAGTATTTACTTTTGAAAAAGAAAAAAAACTTCCTATGAGTGGACCTGCACAAACCCATGTTATTCAGGGGTTGACTATATATAAAAGTAGGTAATGTGTAGCCCAAGGGCTGAACGTAGACCCTCCCCTCCGTGTAGTTCCTCCAACCCTAAAATAAGTGGGCTTGCTTGTATAAGCAGGAACCTGAAGGCTGTCACACTGCCCTTCGGGGCCCTGGAAGCCCAGAAGGCTGGCTAGATCAGCTCTGAGCCTGTCCGGCTGCCTCTGCTCCAGTGTCAGGGCCTGGCTCTGGGGCGTTGCTCTCTGTCCTCAGTAGCCTGGCTCTGAGGGCCCCTGGCATGGGTAACACTCTCAGCCGTGTTGTGTGGAGGTGTTCTGAGTCCTGTCTCCAAAGCAGGATGACTGTCTCCTTAAAGGCAGGGCTACAGCTTCCTGACTCCCGGCACCCCAGGGACCCTCAGTGGGTGCTGGGCATCTGGAAGGCACTCATTGAAAGAAGCAGCAGAACATCTTGGGATTGGGAAGGGCCTTAAATGGCTCAGCCAGCTCATCCCCATCCAGGTTCTGAATTCCTTCTGCAATAGCCTTAGCAAGGGCCACCCAGACCCTCTGATGTGGGGAATCTATGCCTGTAGCATCCTACTGGTCTCAGAACCACTGCTTCTGAGACTGACTCTGTGTTGCCCTGGTTACTGTTTTGCGACCAGTCACTTTATCTTACCAAGTGGTTCATGCTCCATAAGAATGAGAATCAGTTCTTATTGATTGCCCTCGGTGCTAGACAGATAGGCAGAGTTTTGAGCCTGTAAGTTATTTGTGATGAAACCGCCCCTTAGAACATGAAGGAGCACCAGGCAGAGATGAAATGTCATTGGAGGGTCACTGCCACAGCCCTTTGAGAAGCCTCCAGTGTCTGAGCCTTGCAGTGGTGTGTGTGCTGGCATCCATGCCGTGTGTTCCCCACCCCTCATTCATGGTCCTTGCTCTGGCTGCCACGGTGGGCCTGCCTCTCCTGGTCCATCACTGGCCTCTCGTTTACCTCCTCTTAGCAGGTCAGGAAGCTCAGTGGCCACTCCTGCTAGAATGTGTCTTAGAGTAAGTACAGCGGATTTTTAAGAGCTCTGAGATGATGAGCAGCATGTTTGGACTTGGAGGAATGGCTGTGTGGCCTCCATTGTGGCTGTTCCAAGGTTTTAGAGGGTTTTGATAGCATTCCAGATACTTGAGGGCATCAAATTAAGTGAATTCTGGAAAAATGAGCGTTTGGTGTAGAAATCTTTTGAAGTCAGGAATTCTTATTACTTTCAAGTCTGTACAGCAATGCTAATAAGGTATTTCTGAAGAGGAGCTCCGCTGGTTGTATTTTGATGATTAGTTGGGACATGCTAGCAATTAGTACTGTTCATTTCCATTAAATTAATGTGCTAATGCTCTCTTTTTTCTAAAGTAGTTTAACTATATAATATGTTTGTGATTAATTTTACATAGTAAGACTTCCAAACACACATAAACATCAACTTAGACCGAGTAGAAGCCAAATTTATAGAAGCCTAAAATCATGAATCAGAAGAGTTTTTAGGGGTTTTTTAAAAATAAAATTACAGTGGCAAAAGATCTCTAAGCAGAGCCTTCATAGCAAAGGAGAAGACGACGTGAACGGGCATGTTGAGACTAATAGGGAAAGAAGACTTCCTGAGAAAACAGTGGTTTCTTACTTAGAGAACCTTGTAAGGGAGAGTGGGTCCTTGGGTACCACGTCAGCCAAGGCCCCGTGACCACAGAGATGCCCAGGAGGGAGCCCAGCTAAGACCGGCTGATAGGGCAGTGGGCTGGGCAGCAGCCAGGTTCTTTCCCACGAAGGCACCGAGGAGGCTTAAACCACATAATAATAGTCCACCCACTGAGGAGGGCGCCAAGCCTGGGCTTGCTGGATTGTTTTATTTACTTGAAGACATTTTTCTGCTCTGCATGTACCAAGATAACACAGTTCATTGTGCCATGCCTTCCTCTCCTACCCCCCACCTTGTAGTTGCTGAGAAAAATACTCTGGAATTTAGTCTATTCCCAGTTAGGGAGAACAGAGAATGTGGGACACGGGTGACAAGAGGTGAACGTGCTCTGGAGAGTTCAGAGCCCTCACCAGAACTCAGGTCCCATTTTGATAAGGATGTCACAGTGTGGACGGATGGAAGCCCAAAGGCGCTAATTGTCCTCAGTGCACTTGGGCGGTTGGGGCCCAGCCGTGCTGAGGGCTGTGGTGGAGTAGGGGGTCGGAGCGGGCTGAGGAGATGGGCTCTACACCCATTAGTGGTTGGGTCTGCAGACCAAACCTTGGTGAAGAGGAAACTCCGGCCTGCCCATGTACAGTACTGACCCAGCAGCCCCTTGGAGGCAGATGCGGTTTCTGGTGTGTCAGAAAAAACAGCATCTCTGCCACCAGGTGACTTCTGCTCTGGGGCTTCCCTGGTGGCTCAGCTGGTAAAGAATCTACCTGCCATGCAGGAGACCCCGGTTCGATTCCTGGGTCAGGAAGATCCCCTGGGGAAGGGACCGGCTGCTCTAGACAGGCGTGACATGTGTATCAGGTGAGTGAACGTGAATGTAGCAGTTACAGGTCATGATAAAGGATGTGAAGAAAACAGAACAAGGTGACATGAGTGACCAAGGGGCTTCTTTGGTCATCAGGGGCTTATGAAGTCACCAGAAAGGTTATTTCCCATGAGGGGAAATCTCTCAGACCTGGAAGATAAGGAAAGGCCAGTCCTGTGGTGACTGGTGAGGGAATAGCCAATGAGAAAACTCTTGAGCCAGGCACAAGCTTCAGTATGTGAAAAACACGGTCACGTGACTAAAGAGAGGTGGCTGATGGGAGCGCCCTGGGTAGAAGGGGGGTGATGGGATGAGGACAGAGAGCTTGGTAGTGACATAAAGCTTGCAGGGTTGGACGCCACCCTGAATGTGATGCAGGGCCAGTGGAGAGTTGAGAGTGCCAGGGTCACTCAGGCTGAAGTTTAGAGAAAAGGCTTCAAGGTGACAAGCCCAGAAGTACTGAGGAGGCTCTCACGGTGGTCTCAGATGGACAGGGAGAGGGGGCTGTGGGCAGAGTCAGGGCGGGGATAGCTACCGACAGCCCTGATGGATGGAGTCATTGTGAAATTGGGAGGGAGGAGGGCAGGGTGACTCCTGCTTGCCCTCAGTGAGTGGATGGTGGGGCCTTGTCCTGAGGAGTGGACTTGTGGAAGGAACACGCTGGAAGTGGTGACTGGGACAGGATGAGCACAAGTGCAGATAGAGAGTTCTGTTTGGGCTACATTGAATTTGAGGGCCCATAAGAGTGGTGAGGTCAGGTGCCAGGTCTGAAGAGCATTGAGTCATAAATGGGATTTGCGGTTAAGGGCCTGGATGAACTCACCTGGACAGAGTGTGTGGCAAGGAAGCAGGAGTGGGGAGTGAACTCTGAGGCCTTCCCACACCTGAAGGTTGAGCTTCTTAGAAGGAGCCAGCTAGTGTAGCCCCCCAGGGAGGAGACTGTGGTCAGCCATGTCATGAGGAAATTGTTTCTGGAAGGAGCAGTTGATTGTCATGTGCTGCTGAGAGTTGAGATAAAATGAGCCTAGAAGAGTAACCATTGGACAACATGGAAAGTGCAAGTGTTAGTGACTCAGTCATGTCCAACTCTTTGTGACCCCATGAACTGTAGCCTGTCAGGCTCCTGTGTCCATGGAATTCTCCAGGCAAGGATACTGGAGTGGGTTGCCATTTCCTTCTCCAGGGGATCTTCCTGACCCAGGGATCGAGCTTGGGTCTCCTGCATTGTAGGCGGATTCTTTACCATCTGAGCCGCCAGGGAAGCCTGGACAACATAGAGGCCATCAGCAACCTTGACAAGAGTAATTTAATCTGCGCCGTGAAGATAGAAGCCCTGTCAGATTGGGTTGAGGAGTCCATGGGAAATGGGGAAGGGAAATCAGGAAGTGTGGCAACTCTTTTGAGTGATTTTCTTATAAAGGGAAGCTGGAAACCATGGCACTGGCTGGAGAAGCTGTGGAATCGAGGAAAAGCCAGCTGGTTTACTACGGGAGATGACAGAGGACAGGGTGAGGGGGGGAGGTGGGATCATTAATTTGGAGAAATGATGTGGGGTGGGTGATGGTTTCTCCCTGTCCCCCCAGCGTGGGCAGGGCTCAACGTCCCCCGCCCCTCCATGAAGTCCACACCTGGCTCTAATATATTGATGTGAGCAGATGCCTGTAGGAGTCCCTGGGCCTTTCTCGGCTGCAGAGCTGGAGGAGTGCCTGAAGCTTGTTCTCCGCAGCCACGGGGGTGGGAGAGCGAATGTGGGCTGATTGGCTGCTCCTTGGGAGATTTATTCATTCCACGAGCAAACACCGCTGAGCCCACTCTGGCCTAGGTGTGGTTCCGGCCCCGCAGACCCCATGCACGGCAGCCCCTCTCCCCAGGAGAGCGCTTTCTGGCCGTGGGGTGGGGGCGGGGGCAGGGGGGCACTGGCCAGCCACCTGCTGGCCACTCCCCGCCCCCCCACCCCACCACACCCCCTGCCCCCCTGCCCCCCGCCCCGAGGAGCAGCCCTGAGGCAGATATGCTATTTCCTAGAAGGGGGATTTGAACCTGTTTCCAGGAGGAAGCTGGTGTGTGATTTCTTTGAGAAGGAGGAACTGGGGTGCAGGAAAGGAGACAGGAGTCAAGGTTGTAGCAGCAAAGCCTGTGGGGAGGGTTGGGGGGCTGAGCCGGAAGCCCCAAGCTGCCACAGCCCACCCTCAACCCCACCCCACTCCACCCCCCAACCCCCATGGAGGCTAAATAAGTTAGGGATCAATGGCGGCTGCATTTCTCCAGGTAAGTGACCTTCAGTCCGCGTGAAGAGGGGCCCTGGGCTGGGTGTGGCTCCTCACGAGTGCGGTCCTCTGGGCCCAGGACTGTGGAGGTGAGGCCCCAGATGGCCTTCCCTGTGCAGTTTTAAGAACCCGGACTTGGTTCAAGCATCCTGTCGCAGCCTCAGACAAGTCATTTAGCCTGCTGTGCCTGCTTCTTCATCAGAAAAAGAAATGAGACTTAATTGCTGTACATCACAGTGATCTAGTCTAGTTAAAATGAAGTTACCTACCCAGCAACCACCGCCTCCTGTGTTGACAGACAACCTGTATGAGCTCTGGGGCCAAAGGCCTTGGGTTCGAATTCTGGTTCCGTTTCTAGCTGTGGTATCTTGAGTCAGGGACTCTGGGCTTCAGTTTACTGATCTGTGCAATGGGGTTAATACTGACACCTGCCTTCTGAGGTGTCCAGTGAAGGAAACTGCGTAATTGCTGAGAAGAGCAGCTGGGTGACAGCTGCTGTCAGGGAGAAGCCTGCGGACGTCCCTGCTGTGTCTGCAGCCACACGATGGTTGTGTCTTGTCTCCGCAGTTCCGCCTGGTGGTGAAGACAGCCCTGAAGCTGCTGCTGGTCTTTGTGGAATACTCGGAGTCCAATGCACCTCTCCTGATTCAGGCCATCTCTGCCGTGGACACAAAAAGGGGTGAGTGATCCCTGCCTGCTATGTCATCCAAGTAAAAGTGTCTCATGTAAGATTTCCACTTTTTATTTCCATGTTCAAAGCAGAATTAAGAAGGAACAGAGTTCCCTTTGTGTGGACTTCTGACATCAGGAACCAGATGTTTCAGGATGTATATGTATAAAGATTAGGTGAAGGAGGGAACAGTGAAAGAAAAGCACCCCTGGCTGACCCAGGACAGGTCAGACTTCAGCTTATCTTTATGCTCCATCTTCAGCCCCCACAACGGAACACACAGGACCAGCTTGTTCTCTTCTTTTCCCATCCTTCTGGGGTCACTTTGGCTCCTTCCTCTCTTCCTCTCCCTCCCAGCTGCTTTATTGGCTCTCACCCCACAATGTTCATTGAACGTCTTCCCTCCCTTGCATCCTCTTCATCCTCTCTCACTGGGCATCCTTTGCCTCCCTGAAATGCTACCCACCCCTCTGCTATTGGAGGATTCTTCTAAAGCACAAATTTGGTCATATCGTTTTCCATCTAAAACCTGCCGGTGGCTCCCCAGTGCCCGGTTAGGACTGACCTTCACTACCCAATCCCTGTTTACCTGCCACCCCCACCTCCCACCCAGCCTGCACCAGGCCCACCCTGCCTTGGATCAGATGAGCATATTCTTTCAAAGCTCCCGTGTGCCCCTGATCTCTGCTGTGTTGTTATCATTGCCCGTTCTCCCAGGAGTGTGTGTCCTGCTGGACGGTGGGGTGCCTGTCCCCTCTGGGTGTCCCAGCACCTGGCTGAACCACAGCAGGAAGGCCTACTGCTGGCCTGCACACCTGATGACAGATGAGCTTTGGATTTGGTTTACTGCATGACATACTGTGTCCCCTTTAATATTGTGAAGTCTGATTCCGAAACGGGTTTTTGTTTTGTTTTATTCTTTTAAACGGCTTCCCTGGTAGCTTGGATGGTAAAGAATCTGGCTGCAATGCAGGAGACCAGGGTTCGATCCCTGGGTTGGAAAGATCCCCTGGAAAAGGGCATGGCAACCCACTCCAGTATTCTTGCCTGGAGAATCCCATGAACAGAAGAGCCTGGTGAGCTACAGTCCATGCGATTGCAAAGAGTTGGAGACGACTGAGTGACTAACAAATACTTAGGTTTTGTTCTTCAGTAGGACATTTTTATTAATATTGTCATCCCCACAAAGACTCTAACAAGAACAAAAACTTGTTAACATTAATTATTTTCTTTTTATAATGGAAATACTCTGTAGAAAATTTGGAAAAAACAGTGTAAAGAAGACCATAAAAAATTTTACCTGTAGTCTCACCAGATAGAATTGTTGTTAACGTGTTGGTGTATGGTGTGTGTGTGTGTGTGTGTATATGTATGGACACACATGTTTATGTACAGGTCAGCTCAGGGACAACTGACAAAAAGAAATGAGAGGCCTAAATAGCTTTCTTTGATTCAAAACACTTGTGTCTCTGACTCAGTGTTGATCAGAGACCCACATTCAGGACTGAATGCAAAGATAAAAGAAAGAAGCTTCCTAGTTGCTTTGAAAGTTTGAATTTAAGTTAATGAAAGCCATCCAGGTCCATGAACTGGGCTTCCACACTTTTCCACAAACACATAGGCAGATGTCAGTCCCCAGCACGATGGACTGCAGAGGGGAGGCAACTCCAGGCCTGTGTGTGCGTGTACCACAGAGACAGTCCTAGTGTGTGATCAGGGGCTGAATCTGGAAAGTTGATGCCAGACTGGGGCAGGTTTTTTCTGCCAAGGCTTGTTGCCATCTGAAGCATGAGCATGAAGACCCTTGTGGCCTAAAGCACATCAAGGGGACCCCTTGAGAATCATAATGAAGGCTCCCAATGACTCAGAAGCCAGGGTGGACTTTCCTAAGGCCAGTCCATGGCTTAGGGTCAAAGGTAGATGTTTGAGAAGAGAGTGAAGCTGATCCTTTCATTCATCCTTCGAAGATTCACACTGTATTCTCCAACTCTTTGAGTTACTTTAGGATAATCAGCAGACTCTTCATTTTCCTATCCTAAATTTCAGGTAACCCTTGGGGCCCTTGTCACGTGGGCCGTGTTAAAGGAGACAACCTTCTTATGACCTTGAGGTTCTCCCTTGACTTCACTGGTTTGGGAGCTCAGAGCTATCTCACGGAGAGACCATTTAGGGTAGAGGAATGATCCTGAGCACACCCAACCCCCAAGTCTCCACCTGCAGGCCCAGCTGTACACTCAACTGTACTCTCTCCCCCCAAGACAAAGCGATGGCTGCTCTTCCCCAATTTGTAAAATAAAAAGTCATAACAGTGAATGGATTGTTTTCTCCACCTCATGGTTTTTCCAATGAAATTTCTTAAGCTTTTGGCAAGTATTGTCATCTGGCTGCTGCTGAGCCCTAGCAGCTGAGAACAAAAAGGATCGGTACTGATGGAAAAACTCAGCCATAGGTTATCATATGTGGTTCAGTCGCATATTTGTCTATGACATGTGTGGTCTTGGCCATGACATTATAACACATACATATAACACCATCCTATATTACTGCTAGTAAAACTGTTCCTGAGCTCTGTGCTGGAATTGGACACATAAATGTGTCATGCCGTTCTGCAGGGTGGGGCATGACTTGCAGGTGCGTTTCAACCTGGCACGTTGAGAGGCTGCTCTCCAGACCCTCTCAGCTGGACGAGCAAGTAGGTACACATGCCAGAGGTGACCAAGGGTAAGCTGAGTACGTCCATTTCTACACAAGTTTATAAATACGCCATAAATGTGACTCCTCAAGGTGGTTTTGGATTCATTCTTTTGGAGGTTAGGGTGGAGAATGGGCATGTTAAAGTACAGACCTTTTTAGTAGAAAGGAATTCTTTTGGATGATGAAAAATGTTGGTTTAAAGAATCAGCAAAGAAAGTCAACAAGTGAGCCACGAGTTCTCAGAAATTACTAGCAAATGAAGTTGTCCAAGAACAAATTCCTCTGCTGTATAAACAACACATCCCACACGTGGGTTAACGGGAAAGGTTCATTGGTGAGCATGGATGGACAAATTGCTGTTCTGCCAACAGTGGGCCAGTTAGGGAGCAGCAATAAAAGCTGAGGGATTTAGGTGTATCATAGGGACTAATAAATATGTGTGAATTAATGAAAATTAAAAGGGCCCCATTTGATCGTGGCAGTTGGCACTTTGGCTCAGATGCTAGAATGAAACCATGGATTTGAGTTAGTCTCTAAGGCAGGGCTCAGTGTCATACCTGTCTGTGCAGACTGGTGGCACGTCTTTTCCTTTACATGCGTCTTCAAGTCACTTTCCCTTCCTAGTGGACAGGGCCAGGCAAGAAGAGAGAATGGCAGTTAGCAGTCATGGAAGCCCACGGGAAGGCTTTGCTTTGTCATTCTGCCATCATCAAAGACTTCTTCACTCTAGTGATTAGCAGGAAACTGGTCGAGAACCCCCTGCTCCCCTGGGCAGGGTGCCCCTCCCTCTGACTGTTTGGGTTTCCCTCCCAGACAGAGGGTGGGGGTAAGTGACCAGATGGCGTACCTTATTTTGAAATTTCAGTCATAAATCTTGAGTCCTGCTAATTTGGTTCAGCACTGCTTTTGAAGAGGTGCCATTTTTCATTTGAATGTGAGGTGATGAGATATGACATAATTTTTAAACATGTGTCTCACACATGATTAACAGGGTTGGGGAGGTGGGTAGGGAATCCAGACATCCTTTCAAGCCATCTTGTCTCTGACTTGTGCTCAAGGGTACATTGCTCTGTGAAGACTGCACAAAGCATGGCGGAGGTTAGAGTGCACAGAACTCAAGCTCTGTTTCCATGGTTATTTGGAGCAGAAGTGTGCTCGTTAAGTGTTCATCCCTCACAGTGAAAGACATGCAACATGCCACTGGGACCTTGTGTTTGAGTGTTAGACCAACTCGCATACAAGGCGTTATGCAAAATATTTTATTTTCTTTGGGGTTTAATACAGAGACTTGGAAGAGAGTAAGAGGACAAGAGTATTGAGCAGTTTATCCTGTGCTTATTCATTCTGGGTTGAGAGAGGAGTGATGTGGTTTGCTGGGAGGAGGGGGCCTGGCCAGGAAGCCTGCGGAGCAGGCCTGGGGGGCAGCATGGGTGTCCCCTGCCCACCACCTCCACTGCAGTGACAGCTACTGCTGTCCAAGTGCCTGCCACACAACAGACACCGTTCTAAGCATTTTTCATATAAAATTCATTTGTTTAACATATTTAAGTGCCAATCATGTGCCTTCGAACATCAGAGAGAAACCAGGCTGTCATAGATCCTATACTCACTCCAGGGCCGGAGGTGGAGTTGCAGAGAGACGGACAATGATGATGAAGGAAGTGACCATCTCCTGATGTTCTGCATCAGCACTCAGGGGAGTCAACAAAGCTCCATATCTCCAGGACACCTCACAGTGAGCCTCTAGGGTGGATGTCATCTCACCAGTTTACATGCCTCCCCCTGAACCTCTGTTCATTCCACTACTTTGGGGCTCAATTTTGTTCTCTGTTATGTGAAGGGGGAAGGTCGTGTGGTTTATGATTCTAACACAGGGCCACCCCCTACCCACACATGTTATTCACTCAGTCATGTCCAACTCTGTGACCCCATGGACTGTAACCTCTGTCCATGGGATTCTCCAGGCAAGAATACTGGAGTGGGTGGCCATTGCCTTCTCCAGGGGATCTTCCCAAGTCAGGGATTGAACCTGGGTCTCCTGCATTGCAGGCAGATTCTTTACCATCTGAGCCACCAGGGAAGCACCAGGGAAAGTGTTAGTTGCTACCCACACATACACCCATGAAACCCCATATGGAGCAGTGAAGGTGTGGATGGGAGGCGGGGGCAGTGAACTGGACCATTTAGTTCTGACAGGCGGACTCCTGGGACAGGTACAACTGCTGGTGCTTAATGCAGGCCAGCTGGAGCCCTGACAAGGTATTTGTGTTAAACTAGAAGGTGTCCTCACCTTCCCCTTCATTCTAAAAATTTCCTGTTTTTTGGTCCCCAAACAGTCAAAGGACAGTGAACATGTATCCCAATAGAGTCTGAATACATGCAAATTTCCAGACTTGAAGTCCTTAAATGGTAAAAAGGGAATCAGATATTATAACTGAAGAACATTTTGTATATATCTTTTTTAAACTTTATTTATTTTGTCTGTGCTGGGTCTTCGTTTCTGTGTGGGCTTTGCTGTAGTGGCGGGAAGTGGGGGCTACTCTCTAGTTGCGGTGCATGGGCTTCTCATTGAGGTGGCTTTTCTTGTTGGGGAGCACAGGCTCTAGGACGTGAGGGCTTCAGTAGTTGAGGCACATAGGCTCAGTAGTTGTGGTTCCTAGGCTTTAGAGCACAGGCTCAATAGTTGTGGCGCACAAGCTTAGTTGCTCCGTGGCATGTGGGATCTTTCCAGACCAGGGATCAAGTCAAATCCATGTCTCCTGCATTGGCAGGTGGATTCTTTACCACTGAGCCACCAGAGGAGCCCCAAATACATTTTTTAATTAAATGAAGCCACTGTTTGAGTGCTTTCATTATGATGGAAAAAGTGGTGCATAGATACGTGTCTGCATAAGAGAGAAAAAGAGAGAGGGGATAGACCATTCACCTCTCTCTTTCTGGGATGAAGAGAGAGAGAGAGGGGATAGACCATTCACCTCTCTCTTTCTGGGATGAAGAGAGAGAGAGAGGAGATAGACCATTCACCTCTCTCTTTCTGGGATGAAGAGAGAGAGAGAGGAGATAGACCATTCACCTCTCTCTTTCTGGGATGAAGAGAGAGAGAGAGGGGATAGACCATTCACCTCTCTCTTTCTGGGATGAAGAGAGAGAGAGAGGAGATAGACCATTCACCTCTCTCTTTCTGGGATGAAGAGAGAGAGAGAGGAGATAGACCATTCACCTCTCTCTTTCTGGGATGAAGAGAGAGAGAGAGGAGATAGACCATTCACCTCTCTCTTTCTGGGATGAAGAGAGAGAGAGAGGAGATAGACCATTCACCTCTCTCTTTCTGGGATGAAGAGAGAGAGAGAGGAGATAGACCATTCACCTCTCTCTTTCTGGGATGCTTGCCATTGCTTCCTTCCTCTCCTTTCACAGGCCCCGTTTGACATCTTTGGCTCCAAAGTAAGCAACCAAGAAGCATTTCAGGGCCCCTGAGTCCCACTGGGAATTTTTTGCATCAGTGCTGTCTCTCTTGTACAGGCTTTTCTTTGCCCATGTAGAACTCATGTTTTCATGTTTTGTACTAGGTTGGGTGTGAGTATGAGTGACAGAGGATGCCCTTGTTATAAGCACTAGCAGAGGCATTTAGAATGCTTGACCTACACCTGGACAGTGAGACCTACTGACCACACTGATTATCTTGAGGACAGAAATGGTTACTTCGCTGGGCTATGAAGAAGAGGTGTGGACTTCAAGATAGTTTGATGATAAATATCAGCAAGAAGATAATTCAGCAGTTAGCACACAAAGGATCATGCTTTTGTGTTCAGAGTAACAAAGGGTTATAGAAGCTTAGTCATAGATTCATAGTTTGGACTAACTGGGCAACTAGCCCAAAGGAAAAGGCGTTTTGTTCCCTTGCTGGGATCATCAACAGACCTGTACTCTATCTGTGTTTTTCATGTTGTACAGTAGGTGCCTCATCCTTTTTAAATTCTCTTGTCTTGTCTCCTTACTGTGTGCAGTGAACCCTCTGGCTCTTTAAAAACTACCCCAGTTTAAAGCCACTCTGTACCTCTCGGAGGTCCCCATTTACTAGTCAGCAGACATTTTATTGAGCACCTGCTATGTGCTGGGCACTCTGCCAAGGGCACAGAGACAAGACAGATGCCATCACTTCCCTGGGGGAGCTTTTGTTCACAAGACCAAGAAATCAGCTCTGACATAACCCTTCCAAGAATCAGCATTTGGAGCCCACTAGTTTTAGGTTATTTCAGAATTTACTTTTATCAGCAAAAATAGGCAATATCCCTTTGAGATCTTTATAGAGAAACCAGGAAAGAGCCGCATGTTCCACACCACCATGCCAAGGGCAAGACAGTACTTCACTGCAGATGTTTATCCCCAGTGTAGGAAATCATGTCAAGGTGTGTATCCCCTTTGTGGCCTTGGCCTTGGCTCAGTGATCCTGAACAGGGAGGGTTTTCCTGCCCTCCCTGGAGCCATGGGACAACCTCCATGAGCACCCCCGCCAGTCTCACTGAGGAGTCACCTCTTGCACCAAACCCTCCTCGACCATCTCAATTCAAAAGACAGATGTCCCTCGTTGAGTGACAGGCGTGGCTAAGCGCTTTGCCTTCTCATTGCTTTTACCCTGTACTGATGTGTGTTCTTGTGTTTGTGCCTGACTGTTCCATTTGACTATAGACCTTTTGAGGGCAGCCTTCTAGAGACCCAGTTCCTTGTACCTGGTTGATGTCTAAATAGTATTTGTGACTTGATAGAATAGAGATAATATACTTCTGTTCTGGAAATGTTTGCTAGACGGACTTTTCACTGTTACTGTTTTGAGTCCTCTGCTACAGTGACTGTAAAGCTCTCCCTCGTCTTCTTTCCTTGCAGGAGATGGACACACACAGAGAGTACTTCCAGAGCATTTCCACACTCGAAGAGTAAAATGAGTGGTCTTAAAAAGCTGCATATAATTGGATTTTTAAAAAATTGCCTATTTAGTATAAAGGGAACTTTTCAAGCAAACTGATAGGCATCCTACATGAGGAATATACATTTTCAAGTAGACAAGGATGACATGGCAAATCATCACCTCATTGGAAGCATGTAGAGAGTCATGCTTTGAAATTTGGCGAAAGGCGCTACTGTCATTGGGTGATGAGTGTGGATAAACTGTGATATGAGTTGGATAAGGAGTCCTGAATTGCTGTTTCTCATGATTTTTGCTTTATTCATAGGAGTCACACCCTGGTCAAATATCATGGAAATACTGGAGGAAAAGGATGGGGTCGACACGGAGTTGCTGGTTTACGCGATGACTTTAGTGAACAAGGTTGGTCGATGTTTGTTTTGGGTTGAATTGTGTCTCCCGCCAAAAACACTGAAGTCCTGACCCCGGAGCCAGTGAACGCAATCTTATTTGGAAATGGGATCTTTGCAGATGAGGTCATTAGGGTGGGCCCTAATCCAGTAGGACTGGTGTCCTTATAAGAAGAGGAAAGAAGAGGCACACAGAGGGGAGACAGCGTACACACTCGTCCATGAGGAAGGCGGCCTTTGAAGGCAGGACTGGAGGTTGGAGTGGTGCATCTGCCAGCCGAGGACCACCAAGGATGCTGAGGATTGCCAGCAACCAGTCCCGGATGAGGCAAGAAAGGGCCCTCCTCTAGGGCCTTCAGGGGTAGCATGGCCCAGCCGACACCTTTTTTATCTTTCCCAAACTAGTTTGTTCATTTTTAAAGCTCTGCCATGCGTCTAGTGGGTGCTGAAGGTCACGTGCCACACTCTGCAGCCGGTGAACAGTCTGGACACCGGAAGACCAGGCCAGAGAGGTCCCCTGGGGCGGCTCTGTCCAGCTGCTGGTCCTGAAAGCTTCTTGCTCCAGTTCATCTGCAGTGACTTTGCCCCCCAGGCCCCATATCTTCATGCTGAGCCCGTGGCAGCACCGAGGTGAGAGTGGCCGGCACTGAAGCGCCGGGCGCTGATGACGTTCCCGCCGTCTAGCCCATGAAGGCGCTTGCCTTCGTTGAGGTCCCACAGCATGGCTCGGCCAGCCTTGCCCTCAGAAACACAGAGGGAATCCATCTGGAGAGACAGTCAGTGTTCAGGCACCCTCTGTGGCCCACGTAAATGGTCTTCAGTTTACCAAGTTTTGTACCTAATTTCTGTCATTGTGAGCCACTCAGTTTGTGGTACTTTGTTATGGCAGCCCAAGGGAACTAGTATGTGTGAAAACCTAAAATTTGCACTCTGAGGAAGCCCACGCCATGTATACTCTCCACGCTGGTGGCTGGCACACGCTTCAGCATGCCTCTTCATTAGAGGAGACCCTTTACACACACACACACACAAACGCATGGTGTGTGCATGTGTGCTGATGTTCATACATGTGAAGGCCCGAGTTGTCTGCAAAGTTTCTAGGCTTCAGGTTTTTCTAGTGAAACCAGAAAGAGGGTAGCAAAACTTTTATGGCTACTTTTCCTATCGAGATGTCCCCTCAACATTTTTCCTTAAGAATGTAGATTAACAAGCTTTACTCTAAGGAAATGATTCACGATTGAGCAGAAAAGCAAGCACTCTTATTTCACAGCTTATGGAATTCTGGCTGTGGGGCCAGGTAAGGGTTCCTGAGGGTGGACCCCATCCTCTCCTATGATGGCGGCCTCACCCTTGTGCTCTCATCCTGCCCATCGCATCCTCCCTGGTCACCAGCTCGTGGGGCAGCAGCTACCTTCAGTGTCCATCCTGAGGGGTGCTCTGACAGTGGGTCCCACGCTGACCAGGGACAGCCCACTCTCAGGACTGGGGTTTCCTCAGGCCCCGGCCCTTCCTTATTAATAACTGAGGGAGGGTGAGATGGTTATCATCGCCCTGGACCCCATCAGCCACCCCAAGGCCCTCCCCAGGGTGCCGGGTGCCTAAGGACCAACTGCGGTGATGGTTAGTTCTTCAGAAAGGACTGAGAATCTCTTCCTGAAATATACCCAGAGAAATACGAACTGGGGACAAATTGGTAGAAAGCAACATAATTATGAGAAGTAATTCTACTAGATATTAAGATGTTGTGTAAACTTCAAGGATTAAAACAATGTGGTCCTGACTTTTCCTTGGCAGGTGGTTGAAGCAGACGGGCTGAAAACAGACCGCAATGTACATGCAATGCACCCTGTAATTGAAATCCATAGGGATGGTCAGAGTCATTTATGACTGAGAGAGGTTTTGCTAAGTGGAAATAAACAAAAACATGTTTGGACTGTATAGCAAAATAAATTTCGGAAAGATTGAAAAGTTCAATGTAACATACCAAACTGTAGAAAAATAAGAAGAAACAGAGGTGAAAATCAACTGGTCTCTTGTCAGTGAAGGTGCATCTAATAATATAACCAGTCAAAAAAATTCATGTCAATGTATGGCAAAAACTATTACAATATTGTAAAGTAAAAAAAAAAAAAAAAGTAAAAAAAAAAAAAAGAAAATCAAAAAAAAAAAAAAAAAAATTCCAAAGAAAAGAACTTAAATGTTTCACTGTATTAGACTATAAAAGGTCATATTTACAAGATAAAAACCACCAATAAAAACTAAAGGCAAGTGGCAAACTGGGAATTCATTTCCAAAAATTGGGCAGAAAATGGTATGATACTAAGTTTATTCAGTTCAGTTCAGTCGCTCAGTCGTGTTCGACTCTTTGTGACCCCATGAACCGCAGCACACCAGGCCTCCCTGTCCATCACCAACTCCCGGAGTCTAACCAAACCCATGTCCATCGAGTCGGTGATGCCATCTAACCATCTCATCCTTTGTCATCCCCTTCTCCTCCTGCCTTCAATCTTTCCCAACATCAGGGTCTTTTCAAATGAGTCAGCTCGTCGCATCAGGTGGCCAAAATATTGGAGTTTCAGCTTCAACATCAGTCCTTCCAGTGAACACCCAGGACTGATTTCCTTTAGGATGGACTGGTGGGATCTCCTTGCAGTCCAAGGGACCCTCAAGAGTCTTCTCCAACACCACAGTTCAAAAGCATCAATTCTTCTGTGCTCAGCTTTTTTTATAGTCCAACTTTCACATCCATACATGACCACTAGAAAAACCATAGCCTTGACTGGACGGACCTTTGTTGACAAAGTAATGTCTTTGCTTTTTAATATACTGTCTAGATTGGTCATAACTTTCCTTCCAAGGAGTAAGCGTCTTTTAATTTCATGGCCTAAGTATATTGGGTTGGCACAAAAGTTCATTCAGATTTTTCCTTAAGCTGGTCTGGAAAACACAAACGAACTTTTTGACCAACCCAGTAGTATGACCCCAGTTGACAAATAAATGACTTTAACCCTACTAAGCTTGAAAGAAATGTGTAGTTAAACAGCAAGCCATTTTATCCAGGTCACATGGGCAGTGATTGCTTTTTAATGAAATGCCAGTTGTTGATGAGGTCACGGGAAATTTCCTATAGTCCTGGTAGGAAACGGACACTCCTTTTCTGGACAATAATCATAAGAACTCAGTTTTTATTTTCAAATCTCTTTGTGAGTTGATTTAGCATGCAATTTGAAAGCAATTTTCTGTTGGTTTTTGAAGATGAAGGTCATCTATTTCCTGTCATTTTTAGTCACTGACCTTGTATGGGAAAACACTGAATTCAGCAAAAAAAAAAAAAAAAAAAAGCATTTTCACTCTTGGGCGGTGTGTTCACTTCGTGGTGGAGGCCTTGCTTGGTTCTGTAATGACCCTGGCGGCAGCCATGTGACTTGGGCTTCTGCTGCCAGTTGCTGGCCAAGACCAGTGCATGTCACTCTCCTTGGCACCATATGTCCTCCAACATCCAGAAATTCCTCGCTTACTCTTTCTCTTCTGGTGGTTCCATCACTTATTTGTTAGTCCTGGCCCAAGGGAAGGTTCCAAGGACATGATTCCAGGTGCCATCCTTTCCTCAGAAAGATCAGCAGGCATCCATACTGGGTTTGTTTGTTTTTGCTGAATTTTAGTCACATTGATCATTCCAATGTGTGACATCCTCTGAGACCCGAAACATCATCATGTGTTGACGTGCTAATGTGGGTCTGGAAAAAATGCAGACTCTGAAATCTGGGAAATTGTATTGCTTTCCTAACTTTTCTTTCAACAAAATGGAAGAGGGCCTAATAATATGGAATTCAAAACATTAACATTTTTATGACGAAACAAAGGTACGAAATCCTAGCCTGCTCAAGGCTCTGAGACTGAAGTCTACTCCCTTGGTTAAACAGACACATTAATGAGGAGTTTCCAAGATCCAAACTAATCCCCCTTGAACTCTTCCCCTCCCCTTCATGCCATCAATAGATCTGAGCGAGCATCAGGAATGAACCATTTCTCACTCTGCAAGCTGAAGTTGTGTGGTGTCCTGTCCCAATCCAGCTACAATCCTCTGAGTGGGCCTCCCCCACTTTGGGAGCTCAGATATTGATCACCTTGTAGAATCAGAAGAGGCAGGTGCGGACATGATTAACAAAAGGTGTCACTGTGGGACTGGCTTAGAGCATTCAGGGAAGGCGACACCAGGGAGCCCTGGGGAGGGAAGTGATTCTAGTGGAGCCCTGATGGGATTCACACTGAGCGTTTGTTTTTCTATTCGACTGTATGGCTTTTTAAATTATTATACAGTAAAATTAACTCTTTTGGTATTTAGCCGTGGAAGTTCTAAAACATACGTAGTCGTGGATGACCTTCACAATTAGCGTATAGAACAACTCCATGTCTCCCCAAAATCTCACACTCATGTTATCGTTTTGTAGTGACATCCTGACCCACTATTCATGTCCCTGACAACCACAGATTTATTCTCCATCACTGCAGTTCTATTATTTCAAAAGGGGAAACCGTACAGGATGTAACTCTTTGAGGCTGACTTCTCTCACTCAGCACAGTGCCTTAGAGATTCATCTATGTCACTAGGTGTATTAATAGTTTGCTCCTTTTCACTGCTGCATCGTGTTCCATTGTGTAAATATACCACCATTTGTTAGCTCTTCATCCACTGAAAGAGATTTGGGTATCTGCAGCTTTTGACTTTCACAAATGCTCCTGCTGCAATGAACACTTGTGTATAGGCTTTTGCTACCCTGGTTTTATCCCTCAAGAAGGATTTGATGGAATAAGTGAAAACCCAGGGAAAGGAAAATAGAATGTTTGCTAAGATAGAGATTTCTCCCTTGACAGGGGCTGTAAAGATTTACTTGTCACAAATCCTGGCAAGACAAGGTCTGAGAGAAACCAGGAAGGGGGTCCCTAGAGTCGTCTGAGAGTGGAGGTGTCAAGAGACGTTTGCTCACAGACTTTTCTGGAGTGGCTGCCACCTTTGCCAGAAGTAGGCATGTTGGCCATGAGTGTCAGGGTAGACATGGGAAGACAGGGCCCAGGAGGGGTGAGAGCATGGCAGAGTTTGCTGAACATGTTAGAGAATCTGCTGAAAATAGGTGAGTGTGTGCTTTTGGGCTGCACAGCCCCCTCCCTGTGTGGACAGAGAGACAAGCCATCTTTGACTGTGGTGGGAGGCCAGCTCCCCTACGGCCACACGTGAGAGGGGGTGGCATCTGGATGTGGCTCAAGCCCACGTTTTCACCGTGGACGTGATAGATGACTTCTCAATACTCTTAGTTCTGTGCCTCTAACTGAGCAAGGACTCCCTGAGTCTGGTTCTATAGACCTAATGGTTTAATTTTTTAATAGTAATCCCCCTACCATTCCATCATGGTCTGGCTTGCAAAGGCAATGGGGATTAGTTCTAGGAATTTAACCCCCTGGACTGAAAGAATCTCGGTTGACTCTCTGCAAGGAAGAAAAGGGAAGAAGAAAGGAGAGGAACTGAATGCTGAGGAGACAGCAGAGGCCTCTCTCTGTGCCCGTCCTACCCCCGCCCCCACCCCGCACTACTGTGTAGAAAGTTTTGGATCTAACACTGAATGTCAACTCACCTGTGATGGGCAGGTCAGCAGTTAGTCAGGACACCTCTGGTCATTTGCCCTGCCCGTGCCTTTATGTCACCATTTCCCTCTTTCTCATCTTTTACTTACTCTTTTATTTACTATTTATTTGGCTTATTTGGAGGCTTCCCTGGTGGCTCAAACAATAAAGAATCTGCCTGCTATGCAGAAGACCTGGGTTTGATCCCTAAGTCAGGAAGAGTCCCCTGTAGAAGGGAATGGCAACCCACTCCAGTATTCTTACCTGGAGAATTCCGTTTACAGAGGAGCCTGGTGGGATACAGTCCATGGCGTCGCAAAGAGTCGGACACGACTGAGTAATTAACACTTGCTCGCTTGCTCATTTATTTAGCAGTGCTATGTCTTCTTTACAGTGCGCAGGCTTCTCTTTCTGGGGCACACGGCTTATTTGTGCTGAGGCATGTGGGATCTTCCTTCCCAACCAGGGATCAAACCCACATCCCTGCACTGGAAGGCGGATTGGTAACCACTGGACCACCAGGGAGGTCCCTCCCTCTTTTAACAAGTTCTAGAGTTTTCAGTAAAACAAAAGATGTACTTGTTCTGATGAGAAGGTTCTTTGGGTGGGTGTGTACTTTTTAGGTTAGGTCAGTGGACTGCTGTCTGCTAACCCAGCGGTGACCGCCTTGCCTGGCACCTGCAGACACCCACGTATGCTTGCACGCTTGGTCACTTTGGTGTGAGCACCTGTTTATTTATCACAGCTGCTGACTGGTTCACAACCTTCCATTCGGTGTCCTTGCTGGGGCTCCTGATGGATTAAGCTGTTGCATCGCAGCTATTTTTCTTTAGTTTCTGGTCTCAATGGCAGTGAGTTGTATCCTCTTCATTCAGCATAGAAGGGAAATAACCATTATTTGTGTTAGGAGCGGAGATATTTCTTTCCAATATTAATAGCCCTGAAGTAGAAGTGTTAAAGGAAGTTGGTACCATGAGATGATCCTTAAGAAAATATTGGTCTTTTTCCTTTCAAGGCAAGTTACCATGTTTAGAATAATTTTGAAATGCAATAATAGTGAAATAAACAGGGAGTGAAGCTCTGTGTCTGAAATTCGAGGCCAGAGCAGTTTGTTTAGAAGGCACGAAGACTGGAATAGCAGGTATGAGCACAGGGTTTTATTAGTTATTATTTAGTAACTTCCTGCTACCTCCCCACCCTCATACCCCTTGTTTATAAGATAAGAGGCTTTGAGTGAATCACCCCAAGGGTCCTTACAGCTCTAAGCAGAAGCCTGATCTGAATATCATCCTTCTTTTAGGAGGGATGCGGTAGGGAGGAAAGTGGGAGGGGGTTCAGGATGGAAGGGACACATGTATACCTATGGCTGATTCATATTGATGTATGGCAAAAACCATCACAATATTGTAAAGTAATTATCCTCCAATAAAAATAAATAAATACATTTTCAAAAAGAGAAGCAGAATCCAAAGAGAAGTTGGCTTTTTCTTTCTTGGGTTATCTTTTTGTCTCTTGGTTACCACTTTGAAATTTCTCATATTGCTGTAAATATCTTAGACTAAGGGGAAGGCCTACAGACTGAAAGAAAAGGGAATCATTCAATTGTTCTAACTCCAGCTGTTGGTAGATCCATCTTAACAGGAGTTTCTGAGTATGTTAGTTTTCGATTGCCATGTAACAAATTATCACAAAGTTAGCAGCTTGGAATATCACAGAGTTACCATCTCGCAGTTTCCATGGGGGCAGGGCCCAGGCACCGCCTCACTGGGCCCTCTGCTGAGTCTCACAAGGCTGCAGTCAAGGTGTCAACCAGGGCTAGCGTCTCGTCGGGAGCTTGGATTTCCCTTCCTAGCCTCTGTGGTTGTTGGCAGAGCTCACTTCCTTGCAGCTGTGGGACTCATGGCAGCTTGCAGCTTCTTCTGGGCCAGCAGGATAATGTCTCTGCTGGTCTCTATGCTCAGAAAAGGCCTAACCCCGGTTTTAATGGCTCACCTGATTAGGTGAGGCCCACCTGGCTACTCACCCCCTTTCCCAGACTTAACTTATTTAGGACCTTAATGACCTTTCACCTTTGCCCTATAAGGTCATGTCACCTAGTCATTAGAGTGTCCTGCCTACACTCAAGGTGGGGGATTGTACGGCACCTTTACCCCAGGGGGTGGGATCTTGGGGTCAGTCTGCTTACCACACTAAAGAAGCTTTTTTCTCTAATGAACTTGTCGTCTGTCTGGCTTTGCTCCAGTTGTTATACTCGTGGCCACTGGCTACCATGCAAAAAATGTCCCAAGAGCCTTGTGACAGTCCCCTAAGACACTGTGTCCTGTTCTTTCTTCATCCAGACCTTGTCCGGTTTGCCAGACCAAGACACCTTCTACGACGTGGTGGACTGCCTGGAGGAGCTGGGCATTGCAGCTGTGTCCCAGCGGCACTTGACCAAGAAAGGGACTGACCTGGACTTAGTGGAGCAGTTGAACATCTATGAGGTAAGAGGATATGCCTTTTAGGGGCCTTGTGCAGCTCAGACACATGTCAAAGGCTGAGATAAACATCCTCTAGACCAGTGGTTCTGCGTGCAGTGTGGCAGCATTCTCAACACCTCAGAGTTGCCAAAATGCAAGTTCTCAGGCTCACCTGAGACCTGCTGAAGCAGAAACTCAGAGGCTGGGCCCAGATCTGTGTTGTATGACCCTCCAGGTAATTCTGAGAACACTCCAGTGTGAGAATCCCTGATCTAGGAGAAATTTGGTAGCTTGCTTGCTTATTGGTTGATTGATTGCCGTTTTATTTTAAAGAACGTTCATTCTTGGTGGGGAGAGAGAGTGAAAGAGAGGCACAGAAAGCATGTGTCTTATCCTGCTGGTAGAACTTCTGGCAGGCTCTACATACTTTGTAGGGTCCAGTGCAGAATGAAAATGCAGGATAAAGTGCTATAAGAGATACTAAACTTTTCACTTCCTTCTGCCTTGCTTCTTGCCTCATCATGGTATTTAAAAAAAATTTTTTTTTAATCATTTTATCTATTTTTGGAAGCTCTGAAAAGTGAAAAAGTGAAAGTTCTGTCCAACTCTTTGCGACCCTGTGGACTATACAGTCCATGGAATTCTCTGGGCCAGAATACTGGATTGGGTAGCCTTTCTCTTCTCCAGGGGATCTTCCTAACCCAGGGATCGAACCCAGGTCTCCCTCATTGCAGGCAGATGCTTTACCAGCTGGGCCACAAGGGAAGACCATGAATACTGGAGTGGGTAGCCTATCTCTTCTCCAGCAGATCTCTGCTGCTGCTGCTAAGTCGCTTCAGTTGTGTCCGACTCTGTGCGACCCCATAGACGACAGCCCACCAGGCTCCGCCGTCCCTGGGATTCTCCAGGCAAGAACACTGGAGTGGGTTGCCATTTCCTTCTCCAATGCGTGAAAGTGAAAAGTGAAAATGAAGTCGCTCAGTCGTGTTCAACTCTTAGCGACCCCATGGACTATAACCCTCCAGGCTCCTCCGTCCATGGGATTTTCCAGGCAAGAGTACTGGAGTGTATTGCCATTGCCTTCTCCAAGCAGATCTCTGGGTCTTTGTTAATGCGTGCAGGCCCTTCCTCTCTAGTTGCAGCAAGCAATGGCTGCTCTCTAGTTGTGGCGCTTGGGCTTCTCATGGTGATAGAAAGCTTCTCTTGTTGTGGAACATGGGCTCTAGGGCATCTGGGCATCAGTAGTTGCGACTCACAGGCTCTAGAGCATGGGTATAGTTGTTGTGGTACGTGGGCTTAGTTGCCCTGTGGCATGTGGAATCTTTCCGGACCAGGGATCGAACTAATGTCCATTGGCAGGGGAATTCTCAATCACTGGACTACCAGAGAAGTCCCTGTGGTGTTTTTTTTTTTTTTTTTTTTCTTTTGCTACAAGTATGTACTCTTTGAAGAATATTTGGAAAATACCAAAAAAATGTAAGATGAAGAAATCACCCATAATTTTATTTACTAACTGTGGTTAACATGTTAGTCTGTTTTTCCAGCCTTTTTTGTGTATGTGTAGACTATTAACTCAGCTTCCCTCATTGCTCAGTGGTAAAGAATCCGCTTGCAATGTAGGAGACGTGGATTCAATCCCTGGGTCAGGAAGATCCGCTGGAAAGGGAAATGGTAACCTGCTCTAGTATTCTTGCCTGGAGAATCCCATAGACTGAGGAGCATGGCAGGCTGTAGTCCATGGGGTCACAAAAGAGTCAGACACAACTTAGTGGCTAAGCAAGAACAACATAGACTATTAACTGTGGAGACAACAGTCTGTATACAGTGTTGTGTACTGAATTTTTATTAGTAAATATGTTTGAACCATTTTGTCATTGAATCATCTTCAAAAATGTCATTTTATTAGAAACATAATATCCTGTCTGTATGCAAGTACCATAATACATATAATCAGTTTCTCTTTGTTCAGATTTAGATGACTTCCAAGGTTTTGGAATTACAAATGCTGTTACCATGGACAGCTTTGTTCATAAATCTGTGTGCACAGCTGGCGTCCTATGAGAGATATTTCCCAGCTAAATGGCTCCACTGTAATCTTCGCTGGGTAGAAGTGGAGAGACTGACATGCAACTCACTACTTCCTAAAATTTACTCTCGTAAGTGACAAGCTGAGGGACAGAGCAGAGTTATCTTTGTACGATCTTAGGAGAAATCAGAGGAAACTGACCCGGAGAGTCTGCGGTCAGAGCACAAAGCTTCCCACGGCCACCCAGCTCTCTGTGCTCCTGCACAGGGCGTCCTCTCCTCTAACAAAGCCTCACTTAGTTACCCAATTATCTGCTCACGCTTTCATGTTTTGTTATCAGTGAGTGATGGAGGGGTATGGAAGACAGGATAATGTAGGAGTACAGTAAGAATACTAAAGATGGAGAAGGAAGGGAATAGACAGTTGGCTCACAGGACTGTGGAAGACGGACTTTCCCCAGTACAGACACCTCCCTTCCTCACCCCCTTAACTCCTGTTCGGAACCCCAGTGTCTACTCAACCAGGGGCTTATATGATTAAAGCTTGAGATTCTGTGTGATCACAAGGAATGATTGTGTGTCCAGCAGCTGGGGCCAGCAAAGTTAAAGTGTCAGGTTCCTTCTTAAGTTTTTCAAAGAGGCTGCCTGTGTCTTCTGATTCAACTCTGGTGAATAGCTGAGTCATTTTCATGTCTGAAGATTCAACTGGCTTAAGGACACATTCTATCTGTTGAAGGGAGAAAATCAAGTTGTGCTGAATAATACCACTCACAGCATAGTTTATACCTACAGCGCACTGTGGCTGAGACTTCTTAATGTTTTATATGACAGTTGCTGAGTTTCAATCCAGACATATCCACCATATACCAGAAGACAGCATCATACAGGTGAATTTCCCACCAGTGAACCAACTGGGAGAGAATTTTGAAAACTATGCTGGATCCCTTCCCCAGGAGACTACTTTTGGTTTCAGGGCACACTTACTTTTCAGCCTACCTAACTCTCAAACTACCACCCCATCTTCCTCTTTCCATTTATGCTAGATGTTTCAAAAGGTGTTCTGGGTCCACCTTCTTTCTTTGGTCAAATGGCATCTGCTTAATATTTTAGCATTAAGTGTGTATCATTCACAAATGTAGATTATATGTGTCACTCAAAGAACAACAAAGCAAACACCCATTGTGATAGTTAACTTTATGTATCAGCTTGGCTGGACCACGGAGTGCCCAGATATTTGATCAGACATCATTGTGTCATTGCAGTGTGTATCCTTAACCTTCTGGATGAGGTTAACGTTCACATTGGTAGACTGAGAAAAGAAGATTGCCCTCCTCCCTGTGGGCAGGCCTCATCCAACCTGTTGAAGGCCTGAATAGAACAAAAGGCTGAGCAAGAGAGAATTCACTCTCTGCTAACGGAAATGAGCTGTGATGTAGGTTGCCTCTTACCTTTGACCTCCAGCTGGAATTGACACCATTGGTTCCCTTGGTTGCCAGGCCTTTGGGCTGTAGCTCTTGGGACTTCTCAGCTGCCATAATCCTGTCAGCCCATTCCTTATATTAAATCTCCATATATATCTGATTTATTTTGTTCTCTGGAGAATCCTGACTAATACACTCGTGTTTAAGAACAAGAATATTACTAGACACTCAGAAGTGTCCTCTGTGGCCCTTCCTGGTGTCATTCAACTAACTCCCAGCACCATTCTCTTGCTTTTTTTTTTTTTTTAATATATTTGTCTGAAAATAGCTATTCTGGGAGCTAACACAAATGATCAGATTATCAAGTAAGAATTGACCATCTGAGATCTTGCTGTCTATAGCAGAGCTATACTAATCTACTTAGGCTGCTAATTTCCAGAATACACAGGTGCAGGGATGCAGGGAGAGATCTGAGCCATCCCGTGTGACTCCTAGGTCTTTTTCTTATGCATCAGATGTGGGCTTTCTGACCCAGAATAACAGACAGGGTTTCCAAGTGTGGTTTCCAAGTCACCTTGCCCTTTGAGTAATATTCAGTTATGAAGCATCTCTACTACACAGCCCAGAGTGTCATGGCTTATCAATCCATAAATTCTGTGTTTACTTAGTATAGGGGATCCTTAGCCAATCCTGGCCTGCTAAAGGCATTCCAGAAATAAGAACTCTCATTTTAGGAAATGTCATCAGGCTATTTATTAGATAGTCTAGTTATTAGCATATTTTTGAAAGATTAGATGGGGTCATTGCCTTCTTTCTTTCCCTAGAAGCATCACTCCTACGAAAGGGGTGGAGGGATTGTAGGACAGCTGCTTTAACTCCTTCCTCCCTGTCTGTATCCCCAAACAACACATGGTTTAATTGGTCTTTTTATAAATGGGACCATACCATGTGTGTCCGCCTACAGTTTCTCTTTTGCTTGATTTTGAGACCTACCCATGTTGCTATGTGGAGTTCTAGTTTGCTCATTTTCACTGCTGATGTATATATACCAATATATTTATCTGCTCTTCACTTGGATGTTGGCTAGCTACAGTTTTGTTGCCGTGATGACGCTACCATGAGTGTTCTTGTCCTTTTTTCTTTGTGTGTGTGTATGCATGTGCAATACTTACTATGTTTGGGTATCAATTCTGTTCTTACTTTGTAAAAATATTTAGAAGCTTTTCTTTTTTCTTTCTGTCCTTGTCTCTGGTCTTTGATTATTTGATAGAGCTCCCTTGGGAAATTGTGTGGGCTTGTAATGATGATGATGGTGGGGCAGAAGAGGAGTGTGTGTGTGTGTGTGTGTGTGTGTGTGTGAGAGAGAGAGAGAGAGAGAGAGACTGTGTGTGTGTGTATGTATGTTGGAGGCAGGAGATCTTTGGTAACTATGCTTTATTCTATGGATATTGGTCTATGTAAACTTCCTATCTTTATTGGGATTGGCTTTTCTAAATCATATTTTCCTAGGAAATATCCATTTCATCTGGAGTTTTTAAGTGATTACTAAAGAAATATGTAAATAGTCTCTTGTGAATGTTTCTAATTTCCTTTCCTTGAGAAGTCATTTTCCTTTGTTAATTTTTGTGGTTGTAATTTCTCCCCCTTTTTCCTCTAGGTTAACTAGTGGCTTGTCTATTTTGTTGTTGTTAATTTTGACTTATATATAATTTTCAGTGCTCTTCCGTTTTGTAACTCAAAACATTTTTATCTTTATGATTTCCTTCTTAAATTTTCTTTCAGTTTACTTTGTTGTCCTTTTTAGATTTTTGAGTTGTTTATCTGATTTATTTCTTTTTATCTTTTAACCATCTTCTCATTCCTGGAGTATAACTCACTTGGTCATGATGTGTGTTTTTTTTTAATGTGCTTTTGGAATTCTGTTTGATGCTAATTTGCTTAGAGTTTTAGACAAATAGTCATAAGTAGAGCCTGAGGTGGTGGCCTAATGCAGGACAGTGACAGAGTGGGGAGCAGTGGAGGAGCTCTGCCTGGTGTGAAAGGAGGTGTGATGAGGGGCAGGGCCTGGGGAGGATGGCACCTGCAGGACTGCAACCCCGGGGGCTTCTCAGCTTATTCCCGCTTCCTAACTCCCTGCAACTGAAAACAAGGGGTCCTCCTCAATGTCAGGTCTAACTACACCATTCCTCCATTTAGGAGAATAAACAAGAGTGCAGGAATGAATGAACAAAAAACCTTAAAAACTTTTTCACAGCCCGTGGGGTGAAGCTGGGATGCCTTGAGTTAGTTCAAGAGGCACCACCATCTGTGACCTTCAAGCTGCTGTGGCCTTGTCTCCAGCAGTTCCTAAGATGTTGCTGAAGTTTCAGCTACACTCAACTCCTCTTGTTTCCTGAAAGTGAAAGGCAGGTCGCCGCGGAGCTTCCCTTCTTCCATTCTCCTTGCTTTGCCTGGAGTGTTCTTCCTTCCTGTTCTCAGGTTGGCGAACTCCTTTTCCCGCTGTGGAAGTCACCTCAGATATCCCCTTTGGCAAGGTATAGGAGTTCCTGGGCTTGTTGCCTGAACTTTGTTTATAACCCAGGAGGGAGCACTTGCCTGTGTTCACACCTCACACTGAACAGTCCTCAGGACGCACTTGCCTATCCATTTGCCTTTGTCATCCATGTCTTTCCTTTCTAACCTCTGTGCTCAGCAGTGCCCTTGCCCAAAGTCGAAGTTAAGTACTTCAGTGAAGGTCTCTTAAATATCACTGATAGGTTCTAGGCTGAAGGAAGGGCATGATTTAATCAGAAACCAGCCACCTTAAAGGGAAGATGCCTTGGGTAATCACTCAAGGTGACAAGTGAATGCTTGGGGTACCAGATAGAGTTAGGATTTTTATTCCTGTCTAAAAATTAATGCACTTTTAAAAGTGTTTGGTGCCATAGGACAACTAAGTTCATTATAGGAGGGGGCAGTAAGGAGCCTATAAGCGGTACCAATATTTTCCTCATAATAGATTATAAATATTTTCAAGTCATTGAAGAGAACTTTGTTGGGCTTCTAGAATTCTTCTAAATAGTGGAGGATGTCTGGTGACCATACATCCTGGACTTTCTGGGGATAGGCCCAATTGCAATTAATTCCATTTTAGAAAGGTGATTTAATCCATGTTTAATTAAATTCATTTGAATTTTTATAGTTCCAAATTATTTTTTCAAACACATAATTTCACAAATCAAAATCAAAAATCTTTTTTTTTTTTCTGATTGTGTTCTCACTTTTCATGCTGAAAATGTGGTCCTAGTAATGAGAAAGGCATTTAGAGCTGAAGACTTTGGAGGTGAGGGGTGATTGTTACTGTTAGGAATAATTAATAGGTCCAATCTCTTCAAATCTTTCCTTGTCATAGGTGATTTTTTAAATGTGTATCAGTTAGCTCTTGCTACATAACAAATATGCCAAAAAGAGTGGTCTTAAAACAGCAATTTTTGCTCATCATTCTGGGAGTCAGAAATTTTGGCCTGGTTCAGCTGAGAGATTCTCATAGAGCTGCAGTTATCTGATGACTTAACTGGGACTGAGTGCTCTAAGATGGCCTTATTCACCTGGTTTGGCCTTTAGTGGTGGCTGTTGGCTGGCTATGTGTCTTCAGCAGGCTAGCACATACTTCTTCACATGGTAGCAGCATTTCAGAAGGGAAAGTCTCGAGTGCAAACACTTTTCAAGGGTCTGTATCTTCTGATGTCACATTGGCCAAAACAAGTCACGTGGAAAATTGTAGACTCAGTGTAGGAGAGGGACTACACAAAGAGAAGTAAACAGAGAGGCATGATTCCCTGGGAGCCCAGGGCTGTAATCATCTGCCACAACCTGTTCAACCTAATAGGAGAATTATCAGTATAGTTCCTTCTTGAAATGGCAGTAGCACTGGCATCCATTTCACTTAAAAACTGAATCAAGTTGTATAGGTGTGCATTAAAAAGAAAGTGTGGGAGAGCAATTTGGAAAATGATTACATCTGCTATGTAAATATGGTTGCCTGTCATGGAGGTTAGTAGTAGTATAACCACATAATCTCAAAGAACTCTTAATAGCTTTTGACCTTCATTAAGGAATGTTCAGATGGTTGGATGTTCAATGATATTAAGAAATTATTTTAAGCAGGACAGTGGTATGGTGGTTATGGTTTTTAAAAATCCTTATCTTCTAGAGATATATACTGATATGTTAATGGATAAAATTATATGATCTGAGACTTATCTCAAAAAAACCTGGCTATGGGGTCAGGGGCAGGGAGTAAATGAGACACGATTGGCCAGGGTTGATAATTGTTGAACTATCATAGGTGATGACACAAACGTCTTTGTACTCTTCTCCATACTTTGCAAAAGTTTAGAAATTTCTGCTAATTTTAAAAAGAATGTTTAGATCAGTCAGTGGCCTCAAAGATAGGTAGAAGTTGTCCCAGATGCCACCTTCGTTTGCTCTTCTCTGCTTTCTTGGTAGGATGGGGTAGGGTGTGCAAGCAGTCAGTGCTGGATTCCTCACCCGGGTTGTAGAGACTGTTCTACATTTGATGAAAAGAGTCATCTGTATGTCTTCTTTGGAGAAATGTCTGTTTAGTTCTTTGGCCCATTTTTTGATTGGGTCGTTTATTTTTCTGGAATTCAGCTGCAAGAGTTGCTTGTATATTTTTGAGATTAATTGTTTGTTGCTTCATTTGCTATTATTTTCTCCCATCCTGAAGGCTGTCTTTTCACCTTGCTTATAGTTTCCTTTGTTGTGCAAAAGCTTTTAATTTTAATTAGGTCTCATTTGTTTATTTTTGCTTTTATTTCTGATATTCTGGGAGGTGGGTCATGGAGGATCCTGCTGTGATTTATGTCGGAGAGTGTTTTGCCTATGTTTTCCTCTAGGAGTTTTATAGTTTCTGGTCTTACGTTTAGATTTTTAATCCATTTTGAGTTTATTTTTGTGTATGGTGTTAGGAAGTGTTCTAGTTTCATTCTTTTACAAGTGGTTGACCAGTTTTCCCAGCACCACTTGTTAAAGAGATTGTCTTTTCTCCATTGTATATTCTTGCCTCCTTTGTCGAAGATAAGGTGTCCATAGGTGCGTGGGTTTATCTCTGGGCTTTCTATTTTGTTCCATTGATCTATATTTCTATCTTTGTGCCAGTACCATACTGTCTTGATGACTGTGGCTTTGTAGTAGATCCTGAAGTCAGGCAGGTTGATTCCTCCAGTTCCATTCTTCTTTCTCAAGATTGCTTTGGCTATTCGAGGTTTCTTATATTAACGACCCAATCAAAAAATGGGCCAAAGAACTAAACAGACATTTCTCCAAAGAAGACATGCAGATGGCTAACAAACACATGAAAAGATGCTCAACATCACTCATTATTAGAGAAATGCAAATCAAAACCACAGTGAGGTACCATTTCACACCAGTCAGAATGGCTGCTATCCAAAAGTCTACAAGCAATAAATGCTGGAGAGGGTGTGGAGAAAAGGGAACCCTCTGACACTGTTGGTGGGAATGCAAACTAGTACAGCCACTATGGAGAACAGTGTGGAGATTCCTTAAAAAACTGGGAATAGAACTGCCATATGACTCAGCAATCCCACTGCTGGGCATACACACCGAGGAAACCAGAATTGAAAGAGACGCGTGTACCCCAATGTTCATCGCAGCACTGTTTACAATAGCCAGGACATGGAAGCAACCCAGATGTCCATCAGCAGACGAATGGATAAGGAAGCTGTGGTACATATACACAATGGAATATTACTCAGCTATTAAAAAAATACATTTGAATCGGTTCTACTGAGATGGATGAAACTGGAGCCCATAATACAGAGTGAAGTAAGCCAGAAAGAAAAACACCAATACAGTATACTAATGCATATATATGGAATTTGATAGATGGTAACGATAACCCTATATGCGAGACAGAATAAGAGACACAGATGCATAGAACAGTCTTATGGACTCTGAGGGAGAAGGTGAGGGTGGGACGTTCTGGGAGAATAGCATTGAAACATGTGTATTATCGTATGTGAAACAGAACACCATTCCATGTTCGATGCATGAGACAAATGCTCAGGGCTGGGGCAATGGGATGGCCCAGAGGGATGGGATGGGGAGGGAGGTGGGAGGGGGGTCCAGGAAGGGGAGCACATGTAAACCCATGGCTGATTCATGTCAATGTATGGCAAAAACTACTACAATATTGTAAAGTAATTAGCCCCCAACTAAAATAAATAAATTTCTTAAAAAAAAAAAAAAAAGTCAGAGATTAAAAAAAAAAAAAGAAAAAAGTCAGAAGGTATCTGATGAGGGGCCAAGCAGCAAAACACCCATCATTTGGGTGAGATTAGAAATTGATCAGGACATGGTTGATCTCACTTTGGGTCCAGGGTAGGACACCACACTTGTGGTTAATTAGATCTGACACCACAGATTGTGAATAAGTCTCTTGGTAAATGCTGTTTTCTCTCTAGGTGTTTTCCAGAATTTATTGGTCTTAACTGTAATTTGTAGTGCTTCCTAGAATCTAAAGAAACTGGAACTGCTACCACAGCCCTGGACATGAAAGCAGGTCTCTTTCCCTGTCATTAGTGGACACTAGTGATTCTAAGATTCTTCATGTAAAATCAAAACTGGGAGTGAAGACCAGCCCCAAATTTCATGTTACAGCTTTCCTGTCTGCCAAGCCTGAGGCTGCCATTGTATCTCCAGGGATTGTGATTCCCACTTACCCCTACCCCCATGCATCCTTTGCTTGGTTTAAGAAGATGGATATTTTGTTTAGGATTGGAGCTTCACACAGCTCTCATTGAATTCCATTTTATGGTGTCACTTTGATAATTTTTCAGTACTTTTCATTTAAACAATGATTGCCTCATCTTCCTTGACAAAAGGCAGTTGAAGTAGATTTCACTTTGTGCACATGCCATGTGCCTCTCTGAAAGGCACTGTGAGTGGAATGCTGTTTGATCTTTGCATCTCTGAGGTTAGACAAGGAATTAGAAATATCTGAACTCTACTTTATCCCCTAACCTTATCATTCCAAATATGTGCTTAATTAGAAGCAGAATCAATATTTAAGGTCAGAATGAGTTCAAGTGGTCTAGAATTTTTATATCTAAAAATGAAGAAAAAATAATTGGCTAGTAATATTTTAAAACACTATGCTTGGCTAGGGGTATAATCATTCTCAAACTTTCCCCAGAGAATACCATTTACAGTGTTAAAGTTGAGGTGATAAAAGTGATTAATCAAATACATAATTTCTTTCCTAGTTCTTGCAGTTACATTGCAGAACACCGTTACCCCAGGAAACAAACTTTCCAGTGAGATTTTGTAACAGTACAGCTTTTTCTGAACTCTTACCCATTCTTACCTCAAACCTCCCCAGATTATGTCTGACTAGTAAATTCTAGGGGAACAGAGCAGTCAAAATATTATTAGATTGTCTTCATCTATCTGGGAGTTTGTTATAGAATGTATCTGGCATGTAGATGTAAGAGTTTTCACTAAATCAGTCTTGTTTAAAAGCTAGAGCTGGAGGCAGCTGCAGATGGAGCAGATCCAGGGAGGCTTCACTCCTGTGAAACAGGCCATGCATCTCAGGTGTTCATCCTTGTAAACTGGATGAGAGGGGCCAACCTGGCCTCGACTCAGCCAAGCTCACCATGCTCTGTGAACACATTTGGCATCAACACTTTGGCCATGGGAGACCACTGATTTTGCAATAGCCAGGTTTTCTGTATACAGGCGAGGCCAAAACCAATAGCATGGTTAGCCATCTGGGTCTTTATATCACTTCTCCATTCTCTCACTTTTCAGGGCCAGGTTGTGAAATGTGACCAGGAGCACCCCTAAGGCTGGAAAATATGCATCTCTGGGGACATGGGACCATGTGGGTCTTTGGGTGCCAAGTCAGAGAGACTGTTGGACTTGCTTGGGCCTGGCCCACCTGGGCTGTGAGGTGGCCTGCCCAGGCAGTTCTGTGTGACGTAAGAATTTGTGGTGTTCCAGGCCCTGGGTTGGGACAATCCCCTGGAGAAGGGAATGGCTACCCACTCCAGTATTCTTGCCTGGAGAATTCCATGGACAGAGGAGCCTGGCGGGCTACAGTCCATGGGGTCACAAAGAGTTGGACACAATTGCGTGACTAACACTTTCACTTTTCACTCTGCCCCTTCATCTGAGGGCACAGGCTGGGGAAGAATTGACACATTTGTTGAGTACCAGCCACAGGGTAGGCCCTACCCTAGCTGCTTTACATGCATTATGTAAGTTATTCTTACACTGCTACTGCTGCTACTGCTAAGTCGCTTCAGTCGTGTCCGACTCTGTGCGACCCCACAGACGGCAGCCCACCAGGCTCCGCCATCCCTGGGATTCTCCAGGCAAGAATACTGGAGTGGGTTGCCATTTCCTTCTCCAGTGCATGAAAGGGAAAAGTGAAAGTGAAGTCACTCAGTTGTGTCCGACTCTTAGCGACCCCATGGACCGTAGCCTACCAGGCTCCTCCGTCCATGGGATTTTCCAAGCAAGAGTACTGGAGTGGGGTGCCATTGCCTTCTCCATATTCTTACAACAAACCTACAAATGCAATCCTGTTAGCCTAATTTTGTAAGCAAGAGATTCTCAAGCAAGCAATTTGCTGCAGATGATGCCTGGTCTGTTAGCCACACAAAGGTCTAGTCAATGACAGCTGCTGGGGCTATGTAGGTTTTGAGAAGGGAGGCATACACATAATTAAAGCAACTAGAGAAACAGATAGGTATAGCCCATAGTTGGAAAGGGTGAGCTCCTATAAGGAGGAAGTATGCACAGAAACAGTGGGTGTTGATGTGAGAAGGCCTATGGAGTAGGATCCAGGATGGAGGAGATTAATAGATGGCAGAGCTGAGTCTTTGGCCAGACCTCACCCAACTAGGGGCAGGACTAAAAGATCCCTGGGAAGAGGGCAGGAGTGTGGGGTGTGGAGCCACTTGGCTCCTGTTTCTGTTTGGTTGGCCAAAATGTTTATGCTGTAAGATCTTTTTGGAAAAGATCTTTCCTTAAGATCGTATGGAAAAATCTGAATGAACTTTTTGGCCTACCCATACATTAAAGCCAAAATGGCCAAGTGTGAGTGCTTTTAAGAGGAAATGTTTAAAAAATCCTAAATTCTAGAGATCCAGTCTATTTCTGGTCTATATTTTTCTGATCATAGGTGCAAGCAGGCTCCACAACCACCCGAGACCAGGCTTTGGAGGGTTCCCCCCCCACCTCTGTGCATGGGGGTCTCAGATCAGGCCTATCAAATGACCTGCAGGTGAGGCTGTTTGTCTCACCTGGAGTTCATGGCTCCTGCCTCTCTCCTTGTTGTGCTCTCTGAGCATCCTCCCTGGGAAGCGAGCTGGGGCTCAGGACCTCCAGGGCTTCCTACAACAGGGTTTCAGGAGACACTCCGCCTCCTGGACCAGAGAATACCAAGGTGCGGGTAGTTCATGAGAAGGAGAGATGGCCTCTAAAGGGCAGTCCTGGGGTGAAGAGCCCATCTAATTACAAAATAGTTCTCAGGTCTTCTTGTGACATCAGTTGACCTTTTTGGATCCATTTGGGAAGATAGGCAGTGGTGAGCGAGCATCTTTCGGTTTGGAGGCTGCGCTTTGGGATGCACGTGGTTGTGATGACCTCAGTGAGAAGCCCACTCCACAGGATGGGAAAGGATGGAGTTCAGTCCCCTTTGGGGTGGGACTGTGAAAGGTCTGACCTTGCTCTGTATGCTCTCTGCTTTTCCAGGTGGCACTCCGGCTGGAGGACGGGGATGAGACGGCAGAGCCGCCCCCCAGCGGGTGCCGTGACCGCAGGCGGGCCAGCGTGTGCTCTGGAGGCACGGGCAGTGAGCCCCGGGGCCTGGACCGCAGGCGGAGCCGCAGGCACTCGGTGCAGAACATCAAGAGCCCCCAGTCGCCCCCGTCCAGCCCCTGCTCCCTGTCGGCTCCTGACTTCAAGCCCAGTCAAGTGCGAGATCTCCGGGAAAAGTAAGCATTAACCCAGCCTTGGAGAGGGGCGCAAGGACCCCTAAAAGGGGAAGGGAGGCCCAGCCCCACAGGTGTCCTTGACCATCCCAGCCTTTTCTGTCCCCTGCCTCTTCTCTACCTTTAAGCCATCACCCCCAGTTACCCCGAAACTTCCCAAGGCAAAGTGGCCCTGGTGATACACACAGCCTTGATCTAATTCCCTGAACTCATCTTCACCTACTTATGTTTTTATGTTATTTATCTTATTAGCATCTCAGTTAATATCTGTGTAGAAAACTATGCTTTATCAACTAGAAAAGAATCCAAAACACAAAACTTTGGCCTAGAAATAAATGGTATGCCACCACACCAATGTGAGATTGTTAGAGTCCAAAGTACTCATGACAATACATAGATGAGGTTAAGTAGAACAAATATGTACTTTCACATAATTTCAGTAAATACTAATGCTGTCATTTATTCAGTCATATAGCATACATTTTTCTGAAGTGTGTCTTATAGGCCAGGACTATTTGCAACCATGAAGACATATTAATGGAAAAGGTATGGTCTCCATTTCTGTGAACCTCCTATCAGGGCTGAGAGAAAGTAAGAATGAAGAAAGGACATAAAAAGAAACAGAAAGATTGACAATCCCATGAGAAATTATGTATGTCCAAAATGCAAAGTTTGACAAAATCTCTAGGAGCTCAGAAGTGGTTCCATAAAAGAGAGGTGCAGCTGAAGGATGGCTGTGTGGCTCTGGGGTCTGGGTCCAATTATATCTTCCCCAGTGGAAGCCCTCAGTTCACTAGGATGGTGGGGCTCCGTGGACCAGTCTGTGCCAGGTAGCTCCACCGAGGCTGACTGATACGCTGATTGCCGGTGCCCCTCTTCTGCTGCCAGTGGAAACCCTGCTCGCATCATTTGGCTGGAGCATTTTCTCCCATTGTGGGGAGCTACCTGGGAGCCACATGTTGGTCAGGAGGCTGCATGGTGAAGAGCTGAACTCAGACTAGGTGGGATGACCTTAAGACAGTGATTAAGATATGTCCCTTCCTTTCCGTCCCTAAGGGAACACCCATCCCCACTCTACTAAGAAGTGACTTGAGCTGTCTGGTGGGATCCTGGAACATGAACCAGCCCACACATTGGGTGCCTCCTATTGTAGAAGGAGAAGGAGGGCATTGATCTGAGAGTGATGTGCAAGGCATGTTCCATGTTGACGTCCTTCTCCACCACATAGCCTATAGGTTTTTCTGTCTCTTAAGAGTCAATGTGCAACAAGCTCTCTTTCAGTGAAAAGAAAATTGAAACTTTTGAGCAGAATGAGAAATGAGAACATTTACTGTGAAATTACATGTTGTGATCTAAGATCTTTGAGAAACTCAGGCAGTTCTCACAGGGTCCTGAAACTCCCTGTAGTGCTGTTTCTTCTAGCTAGAGAAATGAGCATGGAGAGAGTTGGGCAAAGTGGACTGAAGAATCTATTTTTGGTCACCAGAGATGCTGAAGGTGGGAGTTATGAGGCTTCGGCGCTAGCACTTGGTATACTTGTGCTGTCTGCCTTGTGTCATGTCTGTTTCTGTTCTATTTCTTGTTGTTACACTTTTAAAGACCCCTGTATTGTGACTCAAGTGACCACGTCTTGTGATACGTTGGTAAGGGCAATGACAGTGGGGTGGACCAGCCCGGGCACAGTCCACAGTTTTGAGGCTCTGGCCTTGGTGGGATCTGGAATAGGACACTCCTCTGCATGCTCCCACCTCAGTGTTTTCAAACAGAACTGATTTTTCATTTTAATGAAATGATTAATGTAAACTTCATAACATTCGCTTAAGAAAAATCCACTTTCCAGCTTATAAAGAAAGGTCATAGTTTTAAGATTGATGATGATGAAGTGGCCTCATCCACGAAGCCTGTTGGAGGGATTTTGCCCTGTGGCCACAAAATCACAGCATGATATTGACAGAGATGGGAGTAGGAGAAAGGGAGAGGGTGATGAGAAGCAAATCAGGAAACAGTCCCTGCATGCATAGCTTAGTCACCTGCTCAGCATCTGTGCCTCAGATGTCACCTTAGAATCGAGAAGCTCATTGTGCTCATTGCCCGTAGACCTTGAAAGACACAGACCCACACCTGACCTAGACTACTTTTCATCTGTGCGACCATTCTGGCTCTGCTTACTGCTAACTTGTAGCAACATGCCTCCATGTATCACACATGAAGAACTGTAGGCCAGATTGTCTAACTCTGTGTCCCAAATAATGTCAGTACTCTTGAAAAGAAGATAGAACTATGCTACAGATTAGAGATTCATGTTGTCCTCAAATATATTCATATCTGGCACTCTGTACTCAGATGCTTCTTTTATATAGCTTGAATCAAATTCTCTTGTTGATCCTCTCTAGGGTCCAGGCAGGACAAGCATCATTATCCTCACATTACAAATGAGAAAGCAATCGGGGGCTTGGTGCCTTAGAACCAGGGGGCTGAGCCTTGAGTTAAATCTATCTTTGGCCTTTGCCTCTCAATGTCACAGTCATACACTTCCCACTCGCCAATCCTAAACATAATCACTGAATGAGATTTGTACGTCTGGACTTTTTTAGACAATGGATTTGATTTACATACCATGTAGGTGTATTTTTATTCAGGTTCATGTGAAAATTCAGAGTCGAACAGGAGAGAATCCCAGAGTCGTCTTATAGACCTAGGCCTGCTAGGCTGAGCTTTACTAAGGCCTAATAAGGCTTGAAACTCACATTGCTTTGGTTTCTGAAGAAATAGAACTCCACGGTGAGCACTCACCAAATAAGGTATGTGTTTATTGTTCATCTGCCACCTAAAAGTACTTTTTGTGATTGCCTGTGCCATAGTTTCACCTTTGCAATTAAATTTACAGATTTGATTGGGAAGAAAAAACATGTTGGTGCTTTCATTTTTTTTTTTTTTTTTTTTTACCAAGAAGATTATTTTTAACATCTAATCATCAAAAGAGCCAGTGTCTCTGATTTAAATTGTAATCGTAGTTAATGTTAGGACTAAAAAGTCTTCAAGGTTGTCTAGCCCATAGCAGAAGCCCGTTCTATGCCCTCAGCCTCAGACATTCTCCTCCCTGAGGCACTCCATTCTGTCCTTGAACTTCTCAGCTTCTAAGGAAAGTTCCCTGGACTAAATTTGCTCCATAATGTGGTAGCTTTATTATTGCTAAGAATTTCACTATATGGATAAAATTTCCCTGTAATGTTACCCTATTCATCCTGGTTCTCACTGCTGTCAGCACACGTGAGGTCCTCTTCCTGTTCTGTATGACCACCTTTCTGACAATGAACATGGCATGGGACTTAATATGTAAACTTGAAATTTCATCCTGTTGATTTCCACACAACATTCCAACTTACGGAGGTAATTTTGAGCTTCATTTAGTCACTCCTGTTAGCAGTTGCGCCTTCCAGCTTTCAGTCGTGTGTATATTTGAATACACATGGACGAGTGACCTGGCGGGTAGTGGATGGTGACAGCAGCTTGGTGCAGACAACTCCCATGTACCTCAAAGTCAAGTGTTGGAAACATCCTCTGTCAAGGGCCAGATAATAAATATGTTAAGTTTTGCAGGCCAGACAGTCTTTGATGCAACTACGCAATTAAATTCTCCCATTGTAGCATGAAAGCTGCCATAGACAGCAGGTAAGCAAGTGAACATGGCTGCCTTCCAGTGAGACTTTATTTATGGACACTGAAATTTGAGTTTTACATGTTATAAAATATTTAGATTTTTTTCCCCCAACCATTAAAAAAAGCGAAAATCATTCTGACAGACTGTGCCAAACCAGGTGGTGGGCCACATTTGGCTCACAGGCTTGCCAACCCCTGTTCTAATGGGCTGGGTTTCTTGAGGGAAGTTGATGTGGAATGCCAGAGATGACAGAGAGGAGTATGTGGCTAAGACAGAAGAACCCATCCTGCCCTTGGAGAGGACTGTTAGGGAACAGTGTCCTCTAGTCCAGGGTTATAGCTAGGAATATTCCATGAAGACGTGGAAGCTGTTCGCTGATGGCCGCTCATGAGTTGTCACTGGATTATTTAGGGGGTTGCAGAAAGCAGTGATGTGTCAGACGAGGGGACATAGAGAGCCAGTAGGGAGGAGGGCGTGTGGTGATGACTCCAGGAAAGGTTGGGCTGCTCGGGGAGGGAGACTGGGATCAGTCCCTGTGGTGCCAAGGGGCAGTCGTCTTCAACCAGAAGTCTTCAACCTGCCATCTGTTGTAAATTCCATGAAGGTGGTAGTACCCTCCCCATTTTACAGATGAGGAAACTGAGGCACAGAGTGGTTAAAAAACTTGCCCCAGATCTCACAGGTGGTAAGTGGCATAGCTGAGTTTGAACCCAAACCAGATTTTAGTAGTCCAGAGCCTGTACTCAGTCAAACATCCCTGGAACTAGTCTCTGAACCTATAGAACATGTTCTGTGGTGACAAGCTTTTTCTCTTTTGAGGATGAATTAGAGAAAGCAAAAAATCTTTCATAACAAATGTCCCCTGGAACTTGGTCAAACTACTAAGCTGTGTTGCTTATAGTCACTGTTAGAGTCTGATCCTGAGATAATCATAGTGGTTTGCTTGTTTTTCTCATAAATTGGCACTGGAGACAGTTCCTAACGAGGAGTTCTGAAAGTGTGCAGAGTAATATCTGCCAACACCGGAACAGCCCTCCCAGTTAATCATAGCTAGCCAGCGATAATCTTGGTGAGGGGAGCAGGAAGGAAGGTATAGAGAGCCAAAGTTCATGGTTAACAGGAAGCCACTGTTAACTATCAGTTATTGGAGGCTTAGCTGTCCTCATGTTTGGGGGGATCATACTTGATGTGCACCAATTAGTGGCCCAGTGGGTGATGGGAAGAAGGTAGCCAAGCCTTGAGGCTGGGCCTCCAGGGTGGGGGGTGGAGGGAGGTATTCAGAGAGGGTGTGGCTTTCTATTTTCCTGTGGGAGTGGAAAAGAGTGTTGACACCTTTCCACCAGTCACAGGAACCAGTGGACAGATGGGAGAGTCTATGAAACAGTGCAGGGTGGTAAAGCGACCTTCCTGAGTTTTGACAGGAAGGAGGCATATTTGGATGCCGAGTTCCAAGGCAGTGCTGTGCTCTCCAGTCGGTCTCATGCCTTGTGCACAGGGCTTCACTGCCAGGTCTTATAGATTCCACTCCCTTGTTAGCTGCAGCAATACTTCTGTCTTTCTTGGAAGTAGTTGGCAATGAACAATCAATTCGCAAGGTGGAAAACCTATTACATAACTGGTAGTGTTACAGAGTCCAAGCTTGCCACAATAGCCCAATAAATTGAGAGACAGGGTGTTGGGGTAAGGAATAGTGATTTTATTGGGAAGGCCAGCAGACAGAGAAGATGGTGGAATGGTGTCTCAAAGAGCCTTCTTACCTGAATTAGAATTCAGGCTTCTTTTATACTAAAAAGGGAGAGGGTATGACTGGTTGTTGCTGACTTCTTGGTGCTGGCCAGATGGAGGGGGTGTGATAATCCTTTGTTCTTATAGCTGTCCACCTAGGTCTGGTCATGATGTTGCTGGAAACCTCCAACAAGACAAATGTTTCTCTATTCTGCAACTTTTTTATATCTACGTAAATGAAAATTGTTATACCTTTAATGTATAATCTCCCAAGCCTGGGAGGCAAAGCTATGTGGATGGACTACCCTGTATTATTTCAGGCAATAGACAACATTCTTTTACAAAAAGTATGGTATGCTTAACTGCATAGTTAAGCACAGGCAACCGAGCACAAAGGTTAAAGCTAAAGGACTAGATTCTATGCATAGTTGGGTTTGTTCACTGTTACAGTAGGTGTTGCATAATTGGTGTTAACCTACAAAATTTATAACTCAGATGACCTCAGTCCTGGATCCTGGGGAACATTTGGCCAAATGCAGTATAGGAGCAGCCTCTGAGGTTATTGAGGGCACAGACATGACTTTCTCGGCTACAGTCCTCGCTTCCTCCCCAGGCTTGGCCTCAGTCTCCTCCTCGGTAAACTCAAGGTGATGATGCCTCCTTGATAGAATGGCAGGTGAGTCAAGAGAGGCAGTGCAAATGTGTGATTAGCCCAGTGTTATTACAGTCACTACATGCCCTGGAGCTTTCTGGTGTATTGTTCTATTAAAGAAGGTAATTGTTAAATTGTTAGAGAAGCAATGGACGAGAAGGTTCTGTGAACTGGCTTGAACATGCTAGAGGATTTCACAACTAGATTAACAACAACTGGTACCATGAGCAGCAAGTAGCTACTTGGGTAGGTTTATCTGATGATAATGATTCACTGTAAATGGGATTCACCAGCAAGGGATGTGACTTCTGCAGGTAGATGTGACTAGAATACAGCCAGTGATTCCAATTTAACATTTAATCTCCAGGAAGCCCTTTGTGGTCTCTCGAGTATTGAACAGCAAAGGGTGTTCAAAGGGTGTTCAGCAAAGGAGGGAACATGGCTTTGGTGGGAGGTGGGGTGGGAGGCAAAGGGGCATGAACTTGGAGTTGAGAGAACCTGCACCAAGAAAGGACAGAAGCCAAAGGTATGAGGGAGTGGTTACTCTGCAAAGCTTCCTTCTGATTTCTGTGACAGCACTTCTGGTTTCTCAGAAGGTTCTCTGTGACCAGATTACATATTTCTTTGGGGGTTTGGACTTTGCTGCATGAAATTTGGGGATTTTTCTAGATTCTGATTTCTAGATTTTAGATTTCTAGATTCTGAAGACAACAGCAAAACCGTAAAAATGAACAGAGCTACTGATGAATTTTAAGTGAGAAAGTGAGATCGAGGTGGTGTTTCAGCCAGACCCCTCTGGGAACAGCACCGAGAGTGCATGGGAGGAGAGCAGACAGCAAACAGGGAACTGGGGGGGCCCGGGCCTCACCCTGGAGAGAGGTGGAGGGCCCGACAGGGAGAAGGGGAAGTAGCAGAAGGTGATGCGGTATAGGATGGATATCAGTTGTGGGAAGGTGAGTGGATTATGTGGTGGGAAAGAAGAAAGCATTTGGGGGTGATCCCCAGACAGCCAGTTACTTAGGGTCATGAGATGGCTGTCAGGCCACCGAGTAAGCTGTGGGCATTTTCAGTTTGAGATGTCTGGGTCACAAGTAGAACTTCCCGTAGGCAGTTGGATAGGCATGAACTGAAACTCACTTCATGCAGGTGAGGGGTGAAGCCTGGGCTTAGACCCACCCCCCCACCCCCAGTAACCCAGGGAAAACAAACCACATGAGTAGAGAAGTGAAAGGATAAAGTGTAGAGTTGTCATCTCATGGAAGTCTGAAACTGAGAAGGTGACTTACTTCCTGAGTCAATGAACCTTGACCTTGGTCGTCTTCAAATGAGAATGCTTCTCAAGCCAGAGTAGCCTTATTTGGTGTGATGTTGCAGGAAGGGGCAAGCCCTTTGCTATGGGAATGGTGAACACACCTCAAAGAAAAGGAAAGATTCTTGTTTCTAGTTAAGTCTTTGACTTGCTTCAAGAATTTTCTTCTTTTGGTGTCAAGCTGGCTTGCCCTTGACCTGTGCAAACGCCCCATTTCCTGTAGTATACACATTCCCATCTGTGTCCTGACTGTTCACAGTCCTTTCTGGTAGAGTTGATTTTGTTGGCCGTTCACACAGGTATGGGGGTTGAGGGGGCCCTTCTGTAGAGCAAGCATCTCTCTCTTTAAATCCCTGATAATTCCAGGATCCCTTTGGATATGGAGCAGGGGCTTTGTAATGATTACTAAGCTGAGCTGATTAAATCCTGTTGTGGAAGGAGGAATGAGCATATCTCTGACAGGAGTCTATAGAGGGAGCCTGGTAGTAAGTTTTTTGAATGAGCAGGGAAATATAAAATCCTGAAAATGTAGGCTGAGGAGGGCATATCTGGCATGGCAAAAAAAAAAAAAAAAAAGGAGTGTAGAGTGGGCAGAGATGAATGCTGGGGAAGCGTTTTGCAAGGAGCTCCTTGGGAATGAACTCTGGAAGCTGATAAGGAGAGATCCAAAGAAAGGGAGACCTGGCCTAATGTCATTTTTATCTCACACACGTGCTCAGTGAGCTGACAGTGGTCACAGGAACATCATATTCATGTTGAGAAAACACTGATTTCTAAAGCAATTAATGTTGAGCTTTCCGAGCCTGATGAGAATGAACATGAGCCATCGTTGTGGTCCAGGCTGGTCTATGTCAGGGTGTCACTGATTCTTCTCATGGTGGAATGGAGTCTCAGTGTGATGGGCAAAGGGTCAGAGCTGGTAGACACCTTTACACCTGAATACATGAAAAGAATCTGAAAGAAGGAGATTCATGCTTCTTCCAGTCCTTAAAGGGAAGAGGCATTTATTTCCAACCACAAAGAAACGATCACTCTGAAACACTCTGCCAAGCCTGTGCTTGGCGTCCTTGCTGTTTCTAAAAGGTCACAGAGAATTCCAGTCTTCCTCCATCCTAGTTTCTGTTCTGCTCTCTCAGGCCTCTAAGAGACGTTTAAGGCAATTAGATAGTATCTCTGGCTTGGAATAAAGTTTTTTCTAGAACATAAAATCAAAGCACCCACAAAAGAAAGTAGTGAAGCACCCCACAGTCTGTAGTTTTCACTGAATTGATTCGTTTTACTCCTAAATAAGCCTGCAACTAGGCTACTAATTGTGTTTTTTCTACTGATATTTATGCTGTGCAGACTGGAATTCTATTATATTCAACTTCTCCATGTTTTCACCAGAAATAATGTGCTGGATCCATTAGTATTTTATTCTAAAGCAAAATAGCAAAATAATGGCATATGCATTAAGGTTCTGGTTGGTTGGTTGGCCAGTTACTAGGTATATTCAGTATCCATGGCCTGTGTTTAATGCTCTTTCTAAACTCTGAGTGTTACAGAGACAATAAATATTTTCCTGTCTAACTTTGGGTTCTCACTATGGAAACATCAGAGCAACAGCGGAGCTTAGATGCCTTTTCATTCTCTTGGCTGGCAAAAATTCTTTTGAGGGAAGTGTCTTCTTTTTTGGTGGATAACAAACCTCTGTTTTTGAATGAAATCACTGCTCCAGTTGGTTGGAGATACGTCTTAACTGATTAAGATCACTAATTGGAAAATTTTAAATCTCTTCTTGGGGCCTTGGTAGCCTAGAAACAGCCTTGAAGTGAATAGAAAGTGTGAGTCATTGGGAGGCTAAGTTCAGACTCCAGTGGAAGTGTTTGCTGAGGGATGCAGATGGAGCCCAAGGGGGCACTTTGTCTGATATAAATTTAACACGCTGTTTCTTTTTCTGTTTGTTTTTAAAATGTAAAGTTTAATTTTTTATTGTAGTAAAATATATATAACGTGAAAGTTGCCATTTTAATCATTGTTAATTTTACAAATTAGTGGCAATAATCACATTCATAGTAACACACTATTTCCATGAAATACTTTTTCATCTAAAATTAACATGGCATATGCATTTTGTAGAACTAAATAGGGCTTTTAAAACGCCTGCATCTTATCTAAACCTTAATACAGAGCTTTCTAATGAGTTGCCACAAAGGATCACACCTATGTCAAGACACTGATTTCCCCTCCAGGCAACCAGGCAGGTCCAGGGTGACAGGGGCGCTGGGCAGGCCTCCCATCCCTTACTCTGGTGGCTGTGTCGTAGTTGGTCTTGTCTGAGCCCTGTGCAAGAAGGACCAAGAAGCCCCATCCAAGGCACTATTGCTTAGGTGGAAACATGCAGTGATGGAGGAGCCATGAAGCCCATTTGGATCCTGCTTTGAGTTCATGGCATCAGCAGTTCCTCCTGGCAGGTTGTGTGATCTCGCCCTCTCTGGACTTTGACTTTCTTATCTGCAACAGGGGGAGATATCCAAGTCATCTCCCAGTTCTTGCCACTCTGTCTGTTGACCATCCATAGCAAGTGTCTCCAGGCTGAGCACCATGTGAGGTTCATAGGGCCAAAAATCTCCAACAGGCAGTGAGTACTCAGACAGGCTGTCCTTGTGGACTGGGTCCACTAGACAAACAGAGCAGGAGGAGTAACTCCAGGCAGAGAGAATGGGTCCTTCGAGGACCCCCAGCTGAAATGCCCATGGAGTTGTGTGGACAGCTCAATAGACTGATTAAAACTAGGGTGGGGAAGTTGAAAGGAGAGTGGGAGATGAAGTTGATGAGATGATGGGGGTATTTGCTGGGCAAGTTGGACTTCACCCTTAGGTTAGTGTATACATGTTGGAGCAGGAGAGGGTCGTGTGCAAAGTCCCATCTTATCTTCTGGTCATTTCCTACTTGGCCAACAGCACTGCAGAAGTTTTTCTTATTTGAATACTTCCTGGTACAATTGATGTCTTTCTCCCCCACAGACCTGTAAACTTTAAGGGTGAGAACCTCTATTAACCACTATACCCCAGCATCTTGCACATAATAAATGCTCATTAAATAATTGTTGGGTAAGTGGAGAGAGAACTCTTGCCCCTTAGTTACACTTTTTTACTTTTAAAAAATGTCTGTATTGTTACTTGTGGTAAATCTCTGTACCTTCTGCCCAAATTTGCTATGAAAATCAAACAGCTCTAAAAAATCTGTTTAAAAAATTCCAATTGTTCAGAATTGAATTAATCATAGTCCTTAGTTCATGGTACGTTGGCATCATTGGCCCATGTGTGTCCCTCTCCTAGTTTATTTTATGTAAAATTTACTTATTAATATAAAGAATATCCATGAGACTACAGTCTAGCTAGAAACCCAAGGCCTTACCCTTAACTTACTATGAACTTCCAACTTTCAAATCTCTGAACCTGGGTAACTAGCACTCTTAAATATTGTTTAGCATTGTCTTATGGGTTTATTGTTGCTTTTACTATTATCAGGTATGTATATACATATTATATATAAAACAATAGTATGTTATATAATTTTGCCTTTTTGAACTTTATAAAAAGTGTTATCATATTGGAGTGTCTCCTTGCAGTTGTTTTCTTCAGTCTACATTATGCTTTCAGTGTTCTTCCATATTGTCACGTGATACAGAAGTCTTCCATTTCCTCTGCTTGGAATATACCAGAATATATTTACTGTTTTTCCCATTGGGGAGCATTTGTGTTGTTTACATTTTTGTCAGTTATAAACAGCACTGCTGAGAATATTCTCAGACTCATATCCTGTGCACATGCTTTGGCTTCCCCAGGGTTTCTCAGTCTTGGTACTGTTAACATTTGGAACCAAATATGTCTTTGCTGTGTAGGGCTGCCTCGTGCCTTGTAGGATGCAGCATCTAAACCTAAATGTCTCCCAACATCAAAACATGTCCCATGGAGGACAGAATTACCTGGTTCAGAACCACTGCCCTAGGCTATAGCAGTCTGCTTCTAGGTGATGTGAATCACATTTATGATATGGATTGTCTACCTTGACAAGATAGTGCCGGTTACTTTGCAGAGTGGTTATACTAATGCACACTCTTATCAACAGTATATGAGAGCCAGTTGATCTGTATGCTCTTCAGTGCTTGATATTATCTTCAGACTTGTTAATTTTGCCAAGCAGATAAAAAATGTTATCTCATTGCAGTTCTGATTGATTTATATTAAACTCTGGGTTTCAGATATCACTGCATACAGATTTATTGGCCATGATCATGTATTTTGCTCACTTTTATAGTTGTATTTTTACTATTTTTTTAAAAATATTTTTTCATATTCTTGATATGAATTGTGTGTTAGTCGCTCAGTCGTGTCCAACTCTCTTGATCCCGTGGACTGTAGCCTGCCGGGCTCCTCTGTCCATGAAATTCTCCAGGCATGAATACTGGAGTGTGTTGCCTGTTCTGAATGTGTTGCTTTAGCTCTTCCACTTCCTGATTGCTTTGGTCTTAGAATATGCTTTAATGCTGTTTTAAATGTGCCTGTTGTACTTTTAAAACATCTCTGCAACATCCGTTTTCCTTTCTGTTTGTTTTTTGAAGTCTGAGGAACATGACATCAGCCTGAGACCCAAACTTGGGGAAATTGCTTTGGCTTTGAAGGAAACTGTGCCCTGCAGAATTGGTCTCTCTGTGGGCTGGTTGCTTTTCTCATGTGAAGAGGGTGGACTCCAGTCTGGGACTGTGTATGGTAAAAGGGAAACCACCTGATGGGTGCAGAACAACTCCTCATCAATTGCAAACAAGCAAAATACCCCTAGAGGTATTTGAAACCCAGAGGCCAAAGACCCAGAATGCCTTAGTACAGTATAAACAAAATTAGATTATCTTTTAAGAGAAAATTCAAATAAAAGCAAAATTGTCTGATCTGTTTCTTTAGTCTCAAGTATTATCTGCATAAAATATCATTCTGTTTGACTAATTCCACTAGGATGAAACTAAATAAAATCAAGCATAGAAAATCTGATGTCCTTCGAGAGGGCATTTCCTTCTCCATGGGTTTGAGTTGTTGGGCACAGCCAGCACTTTGACCATGGAACTTCTTGGAAGTGGGTTTCCTGAATGAGTCATTGTGCTGCCTGTCCTTGGTCCTGCTCTGCCACTCATGATAGTAAAGCTGTAATGTGCACAAGTCACTGGAAGATTTATTGCAGGATCAGGCGATGTTGAGTCCAAAGAGGAAACAGGTTGGGATGTAGATCAGAATTGCTGTCAAGGAGATCAAACCAGTCAATCCTAAAGGAAATCAACCCTGGATATTCACTGGAAGGACTGCTGCTGAAGCTGAAGCTCCAGTATTTAGACCACCTGAGGCAAAAAGCTGACTCACTGGAAAAGACCTTGATACTGGGAAAGATTGAAGACAGGAGGAGAGGGGGACAACAGAGGATGAGATGGTTGGATGGCATCAGCAGCTCAACACACATGAGTTTGAGCAAGCTCCGGGAGGTGGTGAAGGACAGGGAAGCCTGGCATGCTGCAGTCCATGGGGATGCAGAGTTGGACATGACTAAGCGACTGAACAACAGCAATACATCTTTAGGACAGCTACATGCAAGAGAGAAGGATCAAAAATGCATGGTTTGCACAGGTGGAAATTATAAAGGGGAAGGCGTTGCTATCTGCCTGTGGTTGGGAATGCTTTGCAGAGTACTGTGACCTCTTCCTTAGTGAATCAAGTCGAGTTCTGAGTATCCATTAGTGGGGGATGGTAGAGATTTCCTAAGAAGACCTCAAAGTCAGTGATGATGATGATAGAGCTAATAGCTGAAGCAAATTGATTAGTTCACTATATACCACTCCTTTTCAAAATGCTTTACATGTTAACCCAATCCTTCTAGAAGGCAGGTACCATTGATATCCTAAATTGGGATGAGGACAGTGGGGCCCAAGGTCACATAACTGGTGAATTATGAAGCTGGTGTATAACAAAACGTAGGCAGCTTGGCTCTGAACCTCTCCAGCTGCAGAAGACTTTGCTTATAAATGACTGCAGCACCTGGGGGAGCAAATGAAATCAAGTTATTTTGAAGGGAGGTGCTCCGTGTTTTGTGTTTAAGAGGAGAGGCTCATTGGTTGGCAAGATAGAGATATGTGGGTTCTGGGCAGACCAGAAGTTATAACATTTGCAAATTCCTCATCTAGCTGAGGGAAGATGGCCTCTGGCTGAAGGTTGAGGGTACAGTTTTTAACTTGGCTGCTGTTAGAGCAGAAAAGGACTGCCAAGAAAAAAGGACTGTGGTTTGTGAGGGTGAGCTTTACCAGACTCAGAAGGACAGATGAGGTGTGCTTACTTGTGGCTTGTGGCATTACAGGAGAAATCCTGTCTTCACCATTTCACTGGCCTCGTTTCTGACAGAGACACCCCTCAATCCAGGTATGAGACATATAACCATAGGATTAAATCAGTGCTTCTTTCTTCTTTTCCTGCCACATGTAATCAGTCACTAAGTTCAGCCATGTCTGTTTCAAGCTTTTTTGGATCCATCTCTTTTTCTTTAGCCTCACAGCTGTCACCCTCTTTGCCCTACCTCTTTATGAGACTTGCATAACCTGATCAGCACATTTTAAGAAAGAGGAATTATTGATCAACCTATTCCCAGAAGATATATGTAAAAAAATTCTTAATAATTTTGTAATCAAGATACTTCAGTTAAAAAATTCTTAATAAAAAATTAACAAATAGAATCAAGATGTTTATATTCAAAAAAGGATAACATAACAAATTTATTCCTGTTATGCAAGGTTGGTTTAACATTTTAAAAAGCAATGTAATTCATTCCATTTACAGAGAAAAAGGGGAAAATCATATGATTATCTTGGTGAATGGAAAGAAAGCATTTGATAGACTTCAGCACTCATATATGGCAAAAGTTCTTAGTAAACAGGAAAACTTCTTTGATCTGATAAAGAATACTTACAAAAAATATAGGAAAAAGCTCATATTTCCTCTTGATATTTGAGACAATGAAAGGATGCTTAGTATCATCATTTCAATGTAATATTGCAGTTCCTAGCCAGTGTAATAAGGGAAGAAAAAGAAAAGCATGAGAATTGGAGCAAATTAAATACAGCTTATTATTTATGGGCTTCCCAGGTGATGCTAATGGTAAAGAACCCACCTGCCAATGCAGGAGACATAAGAGATGTGGGTTCAATCCCTGTGTCAGGAAGACTCCCTGGAGGAGGAAATGGAAACTCACTCCAGTATTCTTGCCTGGAGAATCCCATGGACAGAAGAGCAGGCTACAGTCCATGGGGTTGCAAAAAGTTGGACACAGCTTAGTGACTGAACAACAACAATGGTAGAATTCAATTTTATATTTAGAAATAAATTTAAAGAAAATACATCAGACCTGTACTGAAAATTTCAAGCTTTAAAAGAAATTAAAGAATATTGGAATAAAGTTTGATGTAAATAAAGGTTATACCATAATCGTGGATTGGCAGACTCAATATGTGTAGTTGTCAGTTCTCCAAATTTGTGTGTTAATTCAATACACTCCTAATTAGTAGTCCATCAAGATTTTTGTGGAAAGTGACAAGCTGATTCAAAAGTTTTATGAAAGTATAAAGGGCCAAGGACTTACATGTTGAGTGTCAAGATCTATCATAAAACTTGTGTAATTCATATAGTGTTCAAAGATGTTCTCAAAGGTAGAAAAACTGACTAATGGTGAGAAAAAGTCCAGAAACCCACAGATATATACCTGATTCATGAGAAAGATGATACTAACTTGAAGAAAATACGGCCTTTTTACTAAATGGTTCTTGGCCAATTGCCTATCTATGTAGGCAAAAAAAAAAATGTATCTGAATCCTATCTCATATGATGCACAAAATAAATTATGGATAAACATCAAATCTAAATATGAAAGGTCATATAATAAAACTTTTAGAGGGACATATAAGAGACTACCTTTAAGACTTTGGTGTAAGCAAAAACAATTTAGAACCGAACAAAAAAACACTAACCCTCAAAGGTTAGTGTGGATCACAACAAACTGGAAAATTCTTCAAGAGATAGGAATACCAGACCACTTTACCTGCCTCCTGAGAAATCTGTATGCAGGTCAAGAAGCAACAGTTAGAACTGGACATGGAACAACAGACTGTTTCCAAATTGGCAAAGGAGTATGTCAAGGCTCTATATTGTCACCCTACCTATTTAACTTATATGCGGAGTACATCATGGGAAATGCTGGGCTGGATGAAGCACAAGCTGGAATCAAGATTGCTGGGAGAAATATCAATAACCTCAGATATGCAGATGACACCATCCTTATGGCAGAAAGTGAAGAACTACAGAGCCTCTTGATGAAAGTGAAAGAGGGGAGTGAAAAAGTTGGCCTAAAGCTCAACATTTGGAAAACTCAGATCATGGCATCCGGTCCCATCCCTTCATGGAAAATAGATGGGAAAACAATGGAAACAGTGACTGACTTTATTTGCTTGGGCTCCAAAATCACTGGAAATGGTGACTCCAGCCATGAAATTAAAAGATGCTTCCTCCTTGGAAGAAAAGTTATGACTAACCTAGAAAGCATATTAAAAAGCAGAGACATTACTTTGCCAACAAAGGTCCATCTAGTCAAAGCTATGGTTTTTCCAGTGGTCATGTATGGACATGAGAGTTGCACTATAAAGCAAGCTGAGCACTGAAGAATTGATGCTTTTGAGCTGTGGTGTTGGAGAAGACTCTTGAGAGTCCCTTGGAGTGTAAGGAGATCCAACCAGTCCATCCTAAAGGAAATCAGTCCTGAATATTCATTGGAAGGACTGATGCTGAAGCTGAAACTCCAATACTTTGGCTACCTGATGGGAAGAACTGACTCATTGGAAAAGACCTTGATGCTGGGAAAGCTTGAAGGCAGGAGGAGAAGGGGATGACAGAAGATGATGGTTGGATGGCATCACCAACTCGATGGGCATGAGTTTGAGCAAGCTCTAGGAGTTGGTGATGGACAGGAAATCCTGGAGTGCTGCAGTCCATGGAGTCACAAAGAGTCAGACACGAACTTTGTGACTGAAAACAGTTCAGTTCATACTGAACTGATCAAAGGAAAAACTGATAAATGGGGTCCAATTAAGATAAAGAACTGCATTAGTCATCAGGGAAAGCGAACTGAAGCTACAGTGAGACCTCACCCTCAGAGTAGATGGAAAAATGAAATAGGCAAAGATATCAAATCTTGGCAATGATGTGGGGACAACCAGAATGCTCATATACTATTTATGGGAATGTAAATTCATTCATTCATTTAAAAAATTGTTTGACAGTTTCTAATAAAGATGTGCTTAAGCATATCTTATGACCAAAAACACTAAAAAAATTCTACTACAGTGTCCATAACAGCCCTATACAAAGTAACCCCAAACTGAAAAGTACCTGATTAGCATCAACAGTAGAATGGATAACTAAATTATGGTGTATTCATGTGAGAGAATGGCATACAGCCACAAGAGAGAATGATCTTCAAATACATGTAGCCGTATAGATGATTTGCGCAAGTGTAATGTTGAACAAAGGAAGCTGGATACAGTATGATTCCTTTAGATGGAGAATAAAATCAGGCAAGGCTGACCTGTGCTATTTGAGGTAGAGGAGGGAAGCAATTAAACAGGAGCTTTGAAGGAATGCTGATTACATGGATGTGTCTTTTGTGAAACCTCAGTGATTCATGTGCTTATCTGTGTATATTTTATATTTCAGTAAAAAGTAAAAACCATGAGTAAAGGACAAGTGGGGCAAAAGAGTTAAAGATCTTGGCAAAATGATGGTGCAGTGAGGATGGTCAGTTTATGAGGACTGAGGGCAAGAAGGAACTGGGGAGGACATTCTTCCTCTAGGAAATAGAGGAGGACGCTGAGGTTGCAGAAGAGTTAAGGTGGGAGGAGAGAAATGAGAAATTTGGAGGATAGGGGCTTGTGGTTGAGGAGAGGGGGCTGAAGGTGTAGAAGTTTGGGTGTAAGTTTTCCAAGGTGGGCTAGTTCAGTGTGATAGTGAGGTCCAGCATGTGGGGGCTGAAGTGAACAAAGATAGAGGTCATTGGAGTCCAGTTGGTTCAGTCCCTTTGGCAAGGGATTAAAAAGCCCTCAGCGTGTTCCATGTGGATGGTGACATAAGTCACACGTTGACAGAATTTAGAGGCCAAGGAGGGAAATGAATCAGTTATCACAGTCTGCCCTTGTGTAGCTGCAAGAACAAAACTCAAACGATCTTAAGTGCAAATGAGAAGTTACTATCTTCTGTTAGTGAAGCTTCACAAGTATTTTAGATCCAAGAATTAAAACTGTCATGGGGACTGCTTTCTCCTCTCCCTCCCTGTCCCCCCCTTCCCATATCTCTCTCTCCAACTCTGCTGTTCCTGGACCATCATCAGTCACAGGCAGCCCTCCTCCACTCAACTTAGGGTGTCCTTGTACCTTCTTGTCCCTGAAGGCACCAGGAGAAATCCCAGGGGTGGCCTGGATGGATTCCACCCGGGCCATGTGTTAACTCTTGAAATGGGGGGTATCCACCCCCCACCCCCAGACACACTGACTGAGAATGAGGGAGTAACATGCAGAAGCCACTTGCCCCCCTGGGGGTTGGTGCTGAACGGAACGCAGTGGGGACGTGAGGACTGCTCCCGGCTGGCGCTGGGCAGCCCAGAGCACAGCCGCTGCAGCTTCTGTGTGCAGGAGGAGAACCACCTGGGAGGCCTGCCCAAGGCCAGAAGCGGCTCTGGGTCCATGTGGTGGTCGGATAGGAGGAGCCAGATGGGGGTGTGCAGGGCAGTTGCATCCAGCCAACTCAACACAGAAATTTGGCTTGGGCCGGGTGATTGCATCTCCGACCCACACTTAAATTTCTCCGTCTCAGAACTGTCTCCTTTTCTGCTAACAGATTAAGTGTGCTCTTTTCATTTCAGCCAGCTGGAGGTTTGTTTTGTTTTTTGTTTTTTTTTTTGGTTCATCTTCCTGTTTGTCTGTAAGGCTTATCTCGCTTTTCCATCTTGTCTCTGTGTGCATTTCTCTTTTCCTGGCCTTGTCTCAGGGTTGAGGAGGAGGAGGAGGAGGAGCAGCCAGTCACGGAGCCCAACTCAGAGGAAGAGAGAGAGGACGATGCCCCCTGTCAGGACAAGGACAGGTACCAAGGGCTGGACCCTCCCAGGCTCCCACTGAAAGCCTGGAGGCTCCTTCCTGATGGAGAGTTTGCAGCATCCTTCAGTAGCCTCCTCCCTTCCTCACTGGCTCCCTTCCTCACTGGTTCCCTGTTCACAGAACCCCAGAGTGACTAGCTTCCTAGAGATATAACTGAGCACGTTTTCCCTAGAGGACTGTATTTTTTACTCAACCACTGCCTGCCTCACCATGCTTTATGGAAGACACACCCAGCTGCTTTTCTCCCCACTGTCCCCTCCCTGAGTGCTTGGGCTCAGTCACATTGGCAATAACTAATGAGATGCTCAGAAAATTTTAACCCTTTCTACCCTGTAGGAAGAATAATTCCACGTGTCCCCTTCTTCTTACTAATTTTACCAGTATAATGTTATCTAAAATATGTGGATGACTGCTATAGCAATAATGCACTTTGATTTGTATCCAAATGGACAGGACCACTTTTCAGCCCCATACAGCATAGGAGGAAAAAAATCCCAGCATTTATTTTCATGCCTGGAATGACTCTCAGAGCTATGCAGCCCTTTGGGGGAGTTTTCTGTCCTCTACTCACCTCTCCAAGGTGCATCCTTTCTGTCTTCAAGCAATGTTAACAGAAAGGCACCTTGCAGATATTTGTGAATTTGGTGGGTATTTTCCCCCAAGTGAGGTCTGTATGAAACATAAAAGTTGATCATGGGTCATTTCATTTTCATTTTCTGATATTCAAAAATAATTCTATAATCAGTTCCTTCACTTGATTGATTACACTGCACTTTGATATTTTTGCTGTTTTTCCACAAATAAGCAAAGTCAGAAGGGTAAAATCTTTCTCTTACTGGATTCTTTGCTGCCATGACCTGCTTCTCTGGGTCACCAGCACATGTAAAATTCTCAGATAGGCCCATTGGATGCGCTGGAATGCCCACGGCTCCCTGGGGCCATGGACTCCTCTCTGAACTGCTTCCCCACTTGGGAAATGTCCAGGAAGAAGCCAGCAGGATGTAGAGATGGAAAAAGAGTGACCACTAGGTGTTCACAGAGAGTGAGGTGCACATTCGGGAGTTAGGGGGAGAAAGGTGGGCATTGACCAGGGCACCCCCTCCCCGGCCTGTGCTGAGTGCCAGGCGTGGGGGTAGTGACTTTGGTTAGGGATGCTCTGGGAAAGAAGGAGGTTTAAATGACAGTCCCACCTTAGGCTGAAAATGAGCCACAGAAAATTATGTGGACCCTCAATGAATACATCCGTGTGGCTCCACACGTGCTTAAGTGTACATGGTGTGTCCTCTGCCCACACAAGCCCTTCACCCTCAGGAACTTACACAATTCAGCAGCACCCCCAGACCAGATGGAAGAATCTGGCTGGAAAGAGCAGCCTCTAAAGGCATCCTTACTACCATTGCCGCCTTTACACGGGATGGTTGTTCACGCAGATAGATGGCGGTTTATCCTACGCCTGCAGTATCTTTGATGGCACAACTGGTGCTGTAGGGCATCTTCATCAGAGACTGTACAGTTACACTTTTCTGTTTTGGGAAGTAGAGGGTGTGCACATGAAACCCCAGGGTTTGATCTCAGCCAGGGTGTTCATTAACATGGATGTGACGTTACTTGCTCCCTGGTGTCAAGCTACTAGACTTCAAAGTGGTGGGAAAGGTTCCGCCTGCTTCTGTGGGCCACTGTCTTCCACTGCTTCCTCGTCCTGCTGGCTGTCTCCTTGGATGCTTGCCATGTGTACCCGCCATGTGTGTGTACAAGTATATATACCCTCTGTGCCAGGCCTGCCCTGAGCACCGCAGTGTGGTCTCATCCCATTCTCTCTGTGAGCCAGGGGAACCAGTATATCCCTGCTCTTATACACAGATGGAGCTCCAAATTTGAGATAGGAAAGAAAAAAAACACAACTCACGTTCCATTCCCAAATGGGCATGGCCAGGAGTCAAGTTCTCTGGGAAAGGGACTATGGTTTTGAAAACTGCAGAATTTAAAGTAGATTCTCCAGTGGGCTTCCCTGGTGGCTCAGAGGGTAAAGGATCCACCTGCAATGATGGAGACCTGGGTTTGATCCCTGGGTGGGGAAGATCCCCTGGAGGAGGGCATGGCAACCCACTCCAGTATTCTTGCCTGGAGAATCCCCATTGACAGAGGAGCCTGGTGGGCTAAGGTCCATGGGGTCGCACAAAGTCGGACACGACTGAGCCACTAAGCACAGCACAGGACTCCAGGGACAGAGGTGGGTCTCAAGACATCTAAGTGGTCTTAATCCAGCCCCTGAAGGTGGAAGTCTCCATGACTGTGTCCATGGCAGAGTCAGGCCTGCCTGCAGGGGTCTAGACATCTAGGGCTTAGTGGTAGAGGAGGCCCCGGGGAAATGTGCCTGTGAACCAGGCAAAATGTGTCTTCACTCTGCCAGCCCCTCATTTCGGGTTCTTTGCATGTCCTACTGGCATCGTTTTCCCTTCTCCACACTTGCTTTCAGGAAAGGATCCACAAGCCCTAACTCCTAAGTTTGGAGCTTGTGGGATACCTGTCCTCAAGTCTGGGCTTTTTAGGAGGAGAACAGATCCCCTGTTGAGCAAGACAAAGAAATGAAGTTCAAATTGTGGAAATTCCGGTGCCAACACCACCGGCGGAGGTGGGGGGGAGAACCTTGAGGGGTGGGAGGGCGGGTGCAGAAGAGCCTTTGAGGCCCCATGAGATCCTCTCACAAAGTCCCCTGCTTGCTTGGAGGCCAGGTTGGTCTGACCTCCCAGACTGGCCTGTGCAGGGCATCAGGATTATTGGGAAAAGTGGGGTTTCCGGCTTCTATGCCGCAGGTCAAGAAACACCGCCAGATTCTGGAGCCAGCAGCCCTGACAGTAATGAGTTTTTACATGTCCTTTTTCCCTTTCCTAACCTTTGCTCTCTTTCTCCCCAATCTCTCTTCCTCCCCTTTCTTCCCCTCTCCTCCTGCTCTCCTCCCCGCTGCCGCAACAGCGAGGCCCATCCTGCCTCAGAGCAGGTCGCCACCGGAAAGGATGCAGCCCTCGCCGCTGCCTCACCGGGGAAGCAGCTGCCGGCCAGCGCTGCGACAGGGACCCCCTCGGGCAGAGGGTCCTTGGGGCCCGCCCTGCGGCCGCCCCCCAGCCCCACCCCGGCCTCTCGGCCCTCCTCCACTGCACCTGCTCCCCCGAAGGCATCACCCAGCAGAGAAAAGCTGCCCTACGTGCCCCACAGCCCCTTCCACCTCTTCTCCTATGACTTTGAGGATTCACCCTTGTCCACCAAGGAGAAGGAAGCCGAGTCCCAGCAGGAAAGCAGGTAGATCCGGCCCACGTGGTGGCCTGTGTGAGGCTGACCCAGGGGAAGGTGACACGGTGTGTTAACCGCATCCTCCGGCTCGTCTTGCGCTGTGTTTGTGTGAATTCGGGTCAGAGCAGAGGGCACTTGTTGTGTCAAGTCCCTGATCACTCACTAATTACAGCATGCAGGCAAAATATGGGCTTCCCAGGGGGGTGCTAGTAGTGAAGAACCCACCTGCCAATGCAGGAGATGTAAGAGACATGGCTTCGATCCCTTGGTGAGGAAGATCCCCTGGCAGAGGGCATGGCAACCCGCTCCAGTATTCTTGCCTGGGAAATACCAGGGACAGAGGAGCCTGGTGGGCTAGAGTCCATAGGGTCACACAGAGTCGGACATGACTGAAGCAACTTAGCAGCAGCAGCAGCCAATTGAGGAGCTCTTGTGTTCTAATGCCATCACTAAAAACGGATTTATGAACATAAGGTTTATAAACATAAGCATGATGTCAGAATCTGAAGCACCCCCCCCAAGCCCATCTCTCTTGATCTGCAGAATGCAGCGAGGGGCTTCGCCAACTTTCCAGGCAGCCTTTTGAGCGGGTTTTCCTTCCTTTCACAGTTCCTCTGATTCTCTCCATCTGAGCACGTATTCTGCCTCCGAGCCTTACAACTTCCGGTCTTTCTCTTCTAATAGGTGGGTGTCTTTTCTTTATCTCCTTTCTCTTTTTGGTAGCTTTTGGTTTTTATTCTAATGTATGTGATTTTCTTTCAGATGTTGCTCATAACTTCCTGTGAGATGACAAACGGTTGCAGTTTGAATCACTTCATGGGCATTAATTTATGTTTTAAAATTTTTATTGAAATCGAGTTGACTTACAGTGTGTTAATTTCTTCTGTACAGCAAAGCGACTCAACTATACATACATATTTTATTTTTTTCATATTCTTTTTCACTATTATTTTTGTCACAGAATGTTGAATACAGTTCCCTGTGCTGTGTCACTTGTTTATCCACCCGTAATCTCAGACTGCTAATCCCAGACTCCCAACCAGCCCCCTCCTCCCCCTCCCTGGGAAACTACAAGTCTGTTCTCTATATCTGTGAGTCTGTTTTTGTTTCATAGTTATGTTGATTTGTATCATATTTTAGATTCCACATGTATTATTAAGTGATATGGTATTTGTTTTTCTGACTTCAGTTAGTATGATAATCTCCAGGTCCATCCATGTTGCTGCAGATGGCATTATTTTGTTCTCTGTTATGACTGATATTTCATTGTATATATTGATAAATATTTAAGTCACATCTTCTTTATCCATTCATATGTTGATGAACATATAGGTTGTTTCCATGTCTTGGCTAATACAATTGCATTATTTACTTATGGATGCTTCAGTGATTCCTATGCCAATTGGAGGTGAGGCGGAGGAAGGACTTGTGCAAATCAAAAAATCAAAAACGCTCAGGGAATTTTCAGCAGGTGTTTGTCAGCTTACCTGTGTGCCTGCTCTTCACTGATGCCTGGATCAGGACCTCTCTGCAGAGCAGAGAATGGGGAGCAGAGAGTTTGAATATTTTAAACAATCAAATTGTCCAAAATCAGTAATAAGAATCAGTATTAACTGATGGTCCATGTATATTCAGTGAGGAAATGGAGGCACAGAGTGGTTCAGTAAGTGGAGATGGCTTACTCAGCCAGAATGGCTTTGTATACTGTCGGGAGTATGTGACCTCTTGTTCGAACACCTCCAAACAACAAGTTCTCTACCAGTCTCTTTTAGGTCTAAAATTCTGAGTTACTGTGATCTTTCACACAATTTTCATGAAATGCATCTAACATAGCTCTTATGTCCCCTGATAATAGTATCTGTGTACAAGTGATGAGCCACACATTTGACTGGAAGAAAGATATTCTGGCAGCCTTATCTTTCCTAGCAGGATAGTGTTAGCCCAGGATGGTGATGGGCTCACAGGCCCTGATGGGGCTTTCCTGGGCCCAGGTCCCTCCCATGTGGTCCCCAGGCTTCAGTACCACTCACAGTCCTAGGGGGATGAGAGCAATAGAAACATGGAACTGGCCAAAACAGATATATACATAAATTGAGAAAAGCAGCCTCATGCTTGTGAGGCTTCCCAGGTGGCTCAGTGGTAAAGAATCTGTCTGCCCACCCCCCCCCCCAAAAAAAAAAGAATCTGTCTGCCAATGCAAGAGATGCAGGAGATGTGGATTCGATTCCTGGGCTGGGAAGATCCCCTGGTGGAAGGCATGGAAATCCACTCCAGTATTCTTGCCTGGAGAATCCCATGAACAGAGGAGCCAGGCAGGCTACAGTTCATGGGGTTGCAAAGAGTCGGACACAACTGAGCATGCACTCATGCTTGTGAAAGAGGATCGGCTTGGATTTAGCTGAGGAAGGTTTATAATTTTTAGATTATTTGACAGGAATTTGAATACTGTATAATATTGTTTGCACCTATTAATTTTCTGATGTTCACTCACTGTGGTTTTCCCAGGTCTGTATGGCTACAGATTTGACTGCTCAGTAGTGGACTGCAATTGAATGGGGTATAGTAGAAACCAAGCAGTTAGTCATTAAAAAGAATTTTTAAAAAACAAAAACAAAAAAACTCTGTGCAGTGAATTCAGTTAGTTTAGCTGAAATTCAGATGCAAAATTGGACAGACCACGAGGTAGTCGAATTAATTGTTCAACCATTAGAGAAACTAAAGGAGGGAAAATGACTCTATGCTTGTTTTATTTCCATAATGTTTTTGAGACATAATTTTAGTAAAGTAATCCTGTTAAAACATTCTCCGGGATGCCTACTTTTGGTCAGAAAGGGGATAGTTTTAGATGCTTGTGTATAATAACAAGCTCAGTTTCCAGATGGCTGGGTGATGCAGGGCTGAAGCCAGAGCACAGGGCCTGTCTCCCGGAGGATCCCGAGGTCTTAGGCAGCTTCCTTCCCTCCTGAGCAGGACCCTGCCTGCTGCTTCTCCCCTCTTTGCTGCTGGTCTTTTTCTCCCTTCTCTGCTACTTCCTTCCTTTCATGTCATCTTATTCTTTGCTTTTCTCTCTTCTCCATGGCCTATGGTTTAGGGACCTTCTTTTAACTTTTTAATTGAAGTGTAATTGACGTAATGGGCTTCCCTGGTGGCTCAGTGGTAAAGAATCTGCCTGCCAATGCAGGAGACACAGGAGACATGGGTTTGATCCCTGAGTCAGGAAGATCCCCTGGAGAAGGAAATGGCAACTCACTCCAGTATTCTTGCCTGAAAAATCCCGTGGACAGAGGGGCCTGGTGGGCTACAGTCCACAGGGTCACAAAAGAGTAAGACATAACTTAGCTACAAAACAGTTGACATAACATTGTTTTGGCTTCAAGTGTATAGCATAATGGTTCAATATTTTTATAATTGGGGGCTTCCCTCGTCACTAAGTTGGCAAAGAACCTTCTTGCAATGCAGGAGACCTGGGTTTGATTCCTGGGTCAGGAAGATCCCCTGGAGAAGGAAATGGCAGCCCACTCCAATATTCTTGCCTGGAAAATCCCATGGAGAGAGGAGCCTGGCAAGCTACAGTCCATGGGGTCACAGGAGTCATACACAATTTAGCCACTAAACCACCACCACCACTTGAAAAATCAAGCCAATGCTCACTTAGAGAAGAAGCAGTTAACCTGCTGGACAGGCAATGTGTTGGGACTTTTAAGAGATGAGAAGATGAATGCCCAGAGACCAAGTGCCATGAAGATGGTGTGTTAACAGGGAAGGGTGGTGAGTCCCCATCTGCCTGCCAGGGTGCCCGGTACTGAGCACAAGGTGACACGTGATAGCAGAAAGACAAAGAAGAGGCCAACACAGCAGACACAGCAGACTTAGCAACACAGAGTAGATTGGGGGTAATATGAGTGTTTTATGTTCTATTATAATACAGTAGTTTATTAAGGAAATCTGAAATTTTACTTCTGTATCCCACTTTTTGAAATAGATGATCTTTATTTTATGCTTTCTTCTACACATTCTTTTTAACCTTTGAGGATATTTTTTACAATTGTAATCAAACTTGCTGTATAACATTAAACTGATGTTGCATGCGGTATGTGTGCATGTATATACATGAACACTATGAACATTTGCCATGTTTTCACTTATAAATTGGCAGTCATTTTTAATGGTTGCATAACATTCCATCAGTGAGTGTTATATCAGACTTTCTTATCTTCACACTGTTACCTAGTTGTGTAGTTTCCAGTTTTTTGCCATTATCTCAATGAGGCGCCGGTGAGAATCTTCCTGTGTAACGCTTTTAGTATATAAATCACTGTAAGTAAGGTTATGTTAACTTCCCCAAAAGTAGACTTATTTGGTCAATGGATATCCATATTTTGAGATCAAATGGCTTCCTAGAGTGGTTAGTACTGATTCTGCAGGAACTTGTACTGGATTCACTGTGTATGGGAAGCTCTTTGTGCCCTTTCATCATAGCAACCCTTGGAGCCCCACACACTCCAGTAGCATGTCCTAACCAATTTAGAAGAAAGAGTCAGTCCTGCCTTGTCACTGAAGAGGTTGTGAGACAAAGCTCTGCTGATAATAGCTAAATTCAGCTTAGCTAAAGAACAGCTGTTCTGAAAAAACAAGAAAGCCCTAGACTTTAACAAATCCTGAAACTTGTCAGGGGTGACTGGGAAATGATAAAAGCTCATTGAAACTTAATGGCTGTCATTTTGGTTCTGAGGACGTGTTGGATGAAAACATTGGATATGTGCACCTCTCAGCAGCGGGCCAGCCTAGAATGTCTGGAGACAGTTGCTCCTTGATTGCTGAGCATGCAACGAGACTATGGCATCTAGTAGATGAAATTGATTCAGAAACACCTAAAGGGGAATTTTTTAGTAAGATGTTTCCTTAGTCAGTTGTCTGATGTTTTCTGCAGACCTTTGATGGAATTAACACTAACTGTTCAACCACCAGGGCTTCCCCGGTGGCTCAGCGGTAGAGAATCCACCTGCAGTGCAGGAGACGCAGGTGTGATCCTGGAAGCAAGAACAATCTTCATGATTCAATTCAAAGCAAGTTGGATTGTATTTATGTTAGCAACTAGTTTTAATGTGCACTTACAAAGGAAACATAAGAATTTTGTTTAAGCCCTTTGTCATAACCTGCTACTTAGCAGTTTTGGACTTTGGGAAGCTTCTCTAATAAGAAATAATAAAAATGAAGAAGTTAGTAAGTTTCTTTAAGTTAGGGTGATCACTAACAGTGCTACCTTTTCTAGACCTGTTTTTCTTGTAAAAATTAAGATAGTTTGCCGAGTGTTAATCATCTAGTGACTTTTACTCATTTCTCTGTCCCTTCCTGCCCCCAACTTAACCCTCTGTACTCTTCAGATACAGCAACTTTGGCAACAACTCGCATCACTCCTCGAGGCCTTCGTCTGGATCCAGTGTGCCCACCACCCCCACGTCATCCCTCTCACCCCCACAGGAGGCCAGGCCCGAAAGGTGGGTTTTACGTACTGATCGCTTCCTTGTCCTCAAGCGAAGGGAATCAGTTTAAGAGTGCCCAAAGGGAATTTGGGATGGACATGAACCCACAACTGTATTTAAAATGGATAACCAACAAGGACTCATTGTATAGCACTGGGAACTCTGCTCCATGTTATGTGGTAGCCTGCATGGGCGGGAAGTTTGGAGGAGAATGGATACATGTGTAGGTATGACTGAGTCCCTTCACTGTTCACCTGAAACTATCACAACATTATTTGTTCATCAGCTATACCCCATTACAAAATAAAAAGTTTTTTTTAAAAGGAGTGCCCAAAAGAAAAGTATAAATAAAAAGAATAATCTGAAATATTTCCCTTGACAGTATAGTCCAAAGGTAAGACTGTTTTCTCTCTTTCACACTGTACTATGTAACTATTTTATTAGAGGTGATAGTTTATTGTTAATACTGTCTTATCTCTCAGCATACTAAAGATAGGTATACCAGTTTGTTCTAAAATATTTAAATGTGAATGTTTTGATTCACCCCTTAAAAACTGTTCTAGATTTTGTGTTAACCCTGCAGTTTGTGTTATACACATCCATTCTCACCTTTGAATGATTCATTCTATGTAAATCAGGAGGTAGTGGGCCCTTTAAGGTGTTGTTTTATTAATCCAGGACCTACCAGAAAACAAATGAATTATATGGTTCCGTGGATGGAATTTAACTTGGAAAGAGTATTAATTAGACCACCAGAAAGGAACTTGTTATTACTCCTAGAAGCAAGGGATTGCACAAGGATGTGTTTACAAGGGAAAGGTAAGGCCTGTAATTTCAGAACAATTAAAAATGGCTTCCCTTATATGGCAAGAGTACCGAGTTAAGAGAAGACTGGCTAGGGTTCCATTTCACTCACTGGGAAGTTATTTAATCCCTGAGGGTACGTGCCAATTATGCCAACCCTTACCTTAGAGGGTGGTTTTCTGAGCAGAGAACCCCATTGTGTGGGTCCAGTGGGAAGTGACAGTGTACGATGATGAGACATAATGTCCATCAGCCCGTGATTGATCAGAAATTCAGATATGAGCAATTCACAGAGGTCATTTGCCTCTAATCCCAAGTTTAAAACAAACTCTACCTGAATTCCATATTCACATGGTCTCCAGTATATTCTGAAGGGTGTTTTGCTGACTGGAGATTTTGGAAGAAGGGGGTTGCCTGGCCGCACACCAGCTTCAATTTCTAAAATGGTACCTAAACCCCCTGGTGTCAGACTCCCGGGTGGCACAGTCTAGTGTGGTCGTGAGCTGGTCACATCTGGGCTCAGCTTGGTCCTGGTCATAAGGTAACAAATGGATGGCCATGAAATCTCTGCCTTTCACCCTAGGGCACTCATTCTGGGGATCAGCTGAGGTCTCCCGTGCTCCTAGAGAGGTCACCCGGAAAGAGAACCTTTGTCCTATGAGATGTGAGATTTGGGGCTGAAGTGAGGATTGTTAGAGTCTGATTGATATTACATCACTTCTCTTACACCTGCTGGGTCGCCAGCTCCTTAGGAGCAAGGAAGCAGGCTCCATTCATTGCTATAGTTCCTGGGGCTAGGCTGTGGAAGAGTTGAGGTGAATGCCAGTTGAAGGATCCAGGTGAATTATCCACTCATTGTGGACAATTTGGAGGCTTCTAAGGTTGAGAAATTGGAAGGACAGGAGGTCCGCAGTTTTCCCAAGCCTTCGCCTTTGGGGGAATATTGTTCCCAGGTCCTAATTGGGAAACCCAGGTCCCATTTGAGCTGGAAGGTCCAGGAGCTCAGGACCCTGAAGGACTTCTGTCTGTGCCTCTTTCCTGGTGGGGCTAGCTGAGTGTCCCCTGAGGGGCTGGGGGGATTTAGTGGGGGAGAGAGAAGAGGGGCTGGATCCCAGAAACCCTTGAGTGCCCTGGAGGAGGCTGGACTTCATCCCAAGACCCTGGGCTGTTAGGGTTTTGAAACAGCTGGTGCCATGCACTAATTGGTCAACAGTGCAGATGGAGCCAGTGGGGCAAAGCTGCCTCTAAGTCAGAGAGAGGTTACCATGCCCGGGAACGGCAGAGGCCTCGGGGCTGCAAAGCAACAGTGGGTTTGTGCAGACTTGGCTGCCCCTGGGAGGGTGGACACAGGGGAGCCTGCGGATGTTAGAAACAAGGAACTGAGATGGAAGATGCGGGATGAGAAGCAGAGCGAGGATGGAGATGTTCATCTTGGGGTGCACGCGGCCTGAGGAGTCTGTCTGACACCCTGGGAGATGCTCCGGTGCTGGTGGGGTGAGGACCTCACGGTCCTTGGTTTGATAGAAGCACTGGGTTGAAATCCCTCAGAGGGAGCCTACACGCTGAGACCCCATCACTGGGTAGCAACCGAGGCAGGGGCCCCTCCTGTTGTGAGCTGCCTCTTCTCCCATGTGCAGTCCTACCGTATGAAGTTCACTATATCACTGTATCCACCAGCAAGGAAAGCTTCAAAGGGTTTCTTACTTCCTTTCCATTTGCATGATTTTTTTTCACCCATCACCATCTGTGACTTTGAAACATCAGATGTGCCATTCTATTAAGGCCAGAAAGCCACCAGGCCCGGCCACATCACCACTTTCTACTCTCACTTTGCCAGCTTATGTTTTGTGAGTATAAAAAATAAAAACAAGAGAGGCCCTAACTCCAAATCATATTTGTATCTCACCACCCTATCATGTTATGTCAGTCATATTTATAATATTTATTTTTATACAGTTTGATTTTTCTTTTTTTCTCTTCAACAACCGGATTCTTTGGATATCACCGTAATCTATTTTTACATTTACAAATATTTTCTGTCTTATTAAGATACAGGATCGTTTTGACCAAGGTATATACTTCAGGAGGGTTTGTAAGATTTATCCTTGAAATGTTTTATATACCCCTAATTATTGAAACTCAAAAGAAAAACCCTTAGGAAAAACATTGTGCTCTTATGAACACTTGCATTTTGTAGTGAGAACCCAAGTGTTCTGTCAGAACACTCTGGACTAATAGGCAACATGACAAGGCCCCATGCATTACCGGGGAGTTCTAGAAACCCTTTTCCTTGATTTGGAAACAAGATTCACTTCCCTGATGTCCTAGGAAAATCATGCCAACTAAAACACCCCTTCAGGCAGGCCAGCCCGCTTTGGGACTACAACTGGGCATTATTGTGAGTTTAGAGTTTTCATATTTTTCCCAAGCATATTAGTGTGTTAGATGTTAATAAAACTTGGAATGATAAATTGACCTAGAAAGGAAGAGCTGAAGAAACAATATACAAATTAAGTCAAGCAGGGTTATTAAAATGAACCCTTCTCCACATCTCCTGTTACAGCTTTGTTTACAGGGCTCTTTTAGAAACAGAGAGTGCGGCGTTAACTTTCATGAAATTGCAGCTTGAGTTGTACCAAAGCAAAACAAAATAAGACCAGAACCATTTGCAGAGGCCCTCAGGGGTACAAGATGCAACTGTTTAATGAAAGCAGACTTTTAAAGTGCTTCAATTTTGAAAATGTGCTTTTTGAGTGGAAACATTCTAAATATTTTCTTTTTAAAAGAAAACAAAATTACAAGAGTATTTAAACCATTCATCTTCAAGTATTCAAATAAAACAAACAGGCAGACAATCATTGCAGCACGGTCTCTTTGTGGCTTTGGCCTAAGCACATCCTCTCTGCCTCCCTACCACGACATCCCCCTCTGGTGGGCCTTTTCAGAAGTGGCAGCTGCAGGCTTGTTCGGTGTTGTGACAGCAGCTGCTGAGGGAATTCAAGGGAACAGTGAGGCCAGTGCTGGGGGTTGAAGGTGCCTTGAGGCGTATCAGTCTTTGTGCTGGGGCTGGGAAGTAAGTGCTCTGGGAATGACGCCCCTGTGCTAAGAGCTGGGGGTGGGTGGTCATGAGCAATTGAAGATGCTAAGAGCTCAGTGGGTGCACCTTGGAGATTTTAGGAGGCCAGGGAGGACTTCTCTGTAGACCTGCCAGTATGTGCCTTAAGTACTAAGTCTCTTCTCTTTCCCCCATTACATTAGTGCTATTGTCTACTGTAAATGCCAGTCACCTGCCTGTTTGACACACTAATGTCAGGAGTCCTTAGTATATGTATGTGCCATTCTGAGTCACTTCAGTGTGTCCAACTCTTTGCAACCCCATGGACTGTAGCCCGCCAGGCTCCTCTGTCCACGGGATTCTCCAGGCAAGAATGCTGGAGAGGATTGCCATGCCCTCCTTCAGGGGATCTTCCTGACCCAGGGATTGAACCTGCATCTCTTACGTCTCCTGCATTGGCAGGTGGATTCTTTACCACTAGCGCTGAGGCCCTAATATATGTTTACATATAGCTGATTCACACTGTTGTGCAGCAGAAACTAACACAACTTTGTAAAGCAATTATACTCATTAAGTGTACATATATGTATGTAATTAAATGCTTCCCAGGCAGCACAGTGGTAAAGAATCCGTCTGCCAATACAGGAGATGTGGGTTCGATCCCTGGGCCAAGAAGATACCCTGGAGAAGGAAATGGCAACCTACTTCAGCATTATTGCCTGGGAAATCCCATGGACAGAGGAGCCTGGTGGGCTACAGTCCATGGGGTCACAAAGAGTCGGACACAAAATAAAATTCAAAGCTTAATTGTTGAAAAAAAAAAGAGTGCTTATAAGTTTGGGGATTGTTTACCTTGTATAGTCATCCCAGCAGAGTTTTTCTGACTTTCTGGAAGGCTGTAAGCATAGATATTAGTAGTAATACTTCCTTTAGAAATAAAACGGATAGTAAGGGATAAATAAAAATTTAAAGTTGCAACTTTAAATTTTGTGTATTATTGTTTATATGGGCCTTTCTTGTATGTAGTAGCATTTGAAAGGTGTGAAGGGATACACAGTTTGAAAGTGAAGCTTCTTCCTACCCCATCATCCTCCCCCAAAGCAAGGGCTCCTTGAAATTCCTTATGTGTACTTCCAGAGATATTTTATGTTAATATCAGCATATATGTGTTTAATATGCATGCTAAGTTGCTTCAGTTGTGTCCGACTCTGTGCGACCCTATGGACAACAGCCCACCAGGTTCCTCTGTCCACGGGATTCTCTAGGCAAGAATACTGGAGTGGGTTGCCATTTCCTTCCCCAATGCATGCATGCATGCTAAGTCGCTTCAGTCGTGTCTGGGTCTGTGCGACGCTATGGACAGCAGCCCACCAGGTTCCTCTGTCCACAGGATTCTCTAGGCAAGAATACTATAGCTTTACACAAATAGTAACACACTATACAAACTATTCTGCATTCTGCTTTTTTTACTTAAAAATTTATCTTGGTTCTCTTTCCATTTTGTTGTTGTTCAGTCACTAACTCATGTTGGACTCTTTGCAGCCCCATGGACTGCAGCATGCCAGGCTTCTCTGTCCTCCACTGTCTCCCAGAGTTTGCTCAAAGTCACGTCCATTGAGTCGGTGATGCTATATAACCATCTCATCCTCTGCCACCCTCTTCTCCTTTTGCATTCAGTCTTTCCCAGCATCAGGGACTTGTCCAGTGAGTCAGCTCTTCACATCCAGTGGCCAAAGTATTGTAGCTTGAGCTTCAGCATCAGCATCAGTCCTTCCAATGAATACTCAGGGTTGATTTCCTTTAGAATTGACTGGTTTGATTTCTTTGCACACCATGGAGTCCCATGGACTCAAAGGTCTTCTCTAGCACCACCATTTGAAAATGTCAATTTTTCAGCCTGCAGCCTTCTTCATGGTCCAGCTCTCACATGACTACTGGAATAACAAATGCTTCGACTATACATACCTTTGTTGGCAAAATCATGTCTCTGCTTTTGAATGTCTCTTTACAGCTTCCTCATTCTTTTTAATACTTTGTTCTCTGGGTGCTGTTTCTTATACCCAATCATGTAACGATGGGCCCTAATAATACTGCGGTGTGATTCTTGTCTGTGTGTCATTTTGCACATATGTGATTATCTCTAGGACAAATGCCTAGAAATAGATTTAGTAAGTTAAGTTTTTGTATTTTTACAATTTTGATTGATTTTTACCCAGCTACTCTTGGTGAAGATTGTACCAGTTTTGGTTCTCAACTACAATGTGTAAAAGACCTTGTGTTCCCAACACCTCTGCCAAAGAGGCACCATTCAAGTTTTCAACCATTGCTCTCCGAGCAGTGAAGAGTTGTATGTCATTAAAATTTAAATTTGTGATTCCTCTTATAAATGAGCATGATTTCATATGTAAAGGCACCTTTCCTTTCCTGTGGATTTGTGCTTCATGATCACTGAGTTCTTTTTCTTACTGAGGTGTCCAGTTTCTTTATAAACTCCAGTAGGTGTACCTATTACTTTCCTCAGTCATTGGTCTTTTTACAACATTTGTGGTGTTTTTACCATGCAGAACAATTTAAATTTTGGGATCACATTTATTGATCTTTTCTGTCTTCTGGGTTTTGCGTTCCTTGTGAGGACAGCTTTTCCTCCTATGGTGGAGGTGGTTTTGTCGCCAAGTCATGTCCGACTCTTGCCACCCCATGGACTGCAGCTGGCTAGGCTCCTCTGTCCATGGGATTTCCCAGGCAAGAATACTGGAGTGGGTTGCCATTTCCTTCTCCAGGGGATCTTCCTGGCCCAGGAATCAAACCTGTGTCTCCTGCATTGCAGGCAGATTCTTCACCAACTGAGCTACCAGGGAAGTCCCCTTTTCTCCCATGGTTTTTTCTAATCGTTGGATTGTTCGCCGAATGGTATTCAGACAAGTGAAAAAATTGTAGCTACAGTTTTCTCCCGTGGTTTCTTCTAATATTTTTGTAGCTACAATTTTCACATGGAAATATTTTTTCTACCCGGAAGTTATTGGCACATGGTGTGAGACAGAGGTCAGAGTTACATTTTTTCACTTGTTTGAATACCATTTAGTGAACAATCCTTCGTTTCCCTGTCGGTTTGTTATATACCAACAGCAGTGCATGCTTGTTTATGTGTCTGTTCAAGCGGCTTCCGTAGGAGCGTCTCCCTTTTCCTCCGGTGCCCATCTTCTCAGATGGATCAACCGTTTGAGGCTGTCAGGAGCCCTCTCTCCTCCCCAGTCTTTGGAATACGACTATATCATGCGCTACCTTGAAACAGTCCTGCTGTTTTTGTCGTCTGCTGCTGTGGGGTTTTATATGGTGATTGCCAACACTGGAATAAAGAGCACAGGGATATGGGGGAGCTGGGACCAAGCAGTTAGGATGAGGGTGGGAGCCTGACATGCTGAGCCTAAGTGCTGCCTTGTGAGATCTCACTTCCTGTGACCCCTAGAATACCTGTCTCCATCACTGATGTGGTAACTCCTCCCCGTGGGTGAAAGTCTCCTTTTCCATGCATTTCCTGCCTACTTTCAGTTACTTTAGCTCTTGTAGTTCTCAGCTGCTTGCAGGCCCATCAAGCGCTGCCCTGAGTATCATTGGCTGGTACCCGTGTCTCCCTCATCCTGATTTCCTCCTCCACGTGGACTGCTCTGTATGGGTGTCTGGGTGCTTCTGGCTTCCTGTTCTAGTCTGCTTTGGCCTTTTATTATTTCTTGCCTTTGCTAGTATCTACATATGCCTTGAGGTTCTACTTGTCTGGTTTTCAAATCACTGCTTTTTCCGAATATATGATCCGTGTATTTTTCTGGATCCCAAACATTTGCTGGCTGTGTTCCATCACTTGGTCTACACAGTACTTTTCCAAAAATTTTGTCAGTAGAGTTAAGAGCTCCATTGTCCAATGGGCTTTAGTTGAATTTTTATTTTTAATTTAAGTTGATCAAAGTAGATGAAAAAAAATCACTGAAAAACGTCCTGAATAGCGCTTAAGTGGAATAAAAGGCATTGCCTTTCTTTGTGATTACAGTTAATAGCACAGAGCCCACAATGGCCAACAGCAGAAAAAGATACCAACACAGACAGATTCCCTACCATTCAAACCAGGAGGCAATGAAGCTTGTGTGCTCCTTGTGCTGTGCACCAAGCAGGCCTCCTCCTTGCCTGCTGCTAGGTCCTGATAGCAATCTTGTTACAAACAAGGAGTTCCTTCCTGTAAGGCATAATGTGGTCTTGATTAAGTAATTGTGTTACATCCAAAGTGCATGAGAGCAGAGGCACCGGTCAGTTAACAGAGGGAGTTTGCAGTAGGGTCTGGTTTTGTGATGGCTTCATCAGTGACTATGGACATTAGGGGACCTGGTCTGTGTCAGCCCATGTGGGTTTTGGATCTGACTCCTTCTCACCCCTCCTACCACCATAGGTTTAGTCCAGGGTCTGTGTCATGCCTGGACTACGTATTGCAGTGATGTATGTCTTCTACCCTTTCTGAAATACAGATCTGAGCAAGTGACATTTCCAGCTTAGCAACCTTGAGTGCCTCCCACCACCTATCAGCAAGCCTCACCTGAGTAACATCGTCTCTAAGATCTCTCATGTTTGGGTCCCACATACACCTTGCAGCTTCGGCAGCCATCAGCACGCCCATCCTCACTGTGCTTCAACCCCGCAGAAATGCTGCCCTCTCCCAAGGCCCCGTTCTTTCATATTTGCTCTGTCCCCTGACCAGCCTCCTCCTCTGTTCATTCAATCACTTCCTTCTCATCCTCCAAGACCCAAGTAGGTGACTTCTGTCTGTAAAACTCCTCTGACTTCCTCAGGCAGAATGAATTGTGACAATTTTTATGGGTTCATATACCTCAATTTCAGCCCTCAGCCCTTTGAGTCATTATGTGTTCATCCTTTTGTTTCTGAAATGGGGTTCACAAATGTACCGTGGTCTGCGGTAGTGAACCTGGGTGTCATAAAGCCATGGCATAGCCTTTCTGGACTGGGCATTTGATTAAAGAGTCAGGGAAAATCTTTAAGATAAGCAGGACTGGACAATCCACATGCATGTAAATTGTAAAGATAAAAGTGTTTGTTTTTGCATGGAAGCACTTTCTGCTTGTCCTATGTTCTGCATCCCATGTCTGCATGTCCCAGCAGCCTTCTGATTGCTTCGCTGTTGAGTGGCAGCCATCTCTACGGCATGAGGTTCCCCTTTCCTCACTGCCCTTCTCCCACTTCTTTGTCAAATAACCAGGAGAACAAATGCATGAGCAGTTTTAACCTCTTATCTTGTTTCCTTCCTTTGGAAAGTGAGATTAGAGTAGATTTTTAAATTTTTATTTTATTTTTTGGACATGCTACATGGCTTGCAAGATCTTAGTTCCCTGACCAGGGATCAAACCCTGACCTCTAGCAGTAAGAATGCTAGGTCCTGACCACTGGACTGTCACGGAATTCTTAGGAATAGACATTTTTGTTTATGTATTTATTGATATTTTTAAATTAGACAATTCTATCACCCTTGTTTACTTAAACAGTGTCTATAGCAACCTTCCTACATGGTGTAGCTCAGTTGATAAAGAAACTGTCTGCAATGCAGGAGACCTGGGCTCAATTCCTGGGTCAGGAAGATCCCCTGGAGAAGGGAATGGCAACCCACTCCAGTATTCTTGCCTGGAGAATCTCGTGGACAGAGGAGTCTGGGAGGCTACAGTCCATGGGGTCGCAAGAGTCGGACATGACTTAGTGACTAAACCATCACCATTACCATCACCATAGCAACCTTAAAAAGTATCGATATATATATTGTACTTCTGTTGGGAAGTGAGAACATTCGCTTGTGTGGAAGAGAGTTAAGTGAGATCTGTAACACACAAGTCCAAACATCACTCATCAGAACAGTACAGATTGAATAGCTCCACCCATAAAGCTGTAGACACTTAGTTGTCCCATGCCATCAACTGAGCCCTGAACCACCTTTCCTGCTTGTGCACCATTCTCCTAGTGGGACAGCTCCTGACAGCCAGGTCTCCAGTTGTCATTGGCTACAGTGGTTTTGCACTGACGTTGTGCACAGATCACAGAGTGAAAATGGGTAGGAAGGATAGGGAAGAATTCTCCTTCAGAAAATGTATTTCTGGGTCCCTGATCCCATTTCCCCTCTTCCCACAAAGCCAGGCCATGAGTGAGTAAGTTTTACTATTATAGTGGAAGAGGCTGGGTTTCTAAGTTGATTTTAGAAAGTGTGTGTATGCACACACATATATAGATAGAAATATAAATCAGTATCTAGATAGCTAGAGATAGAAACACACATACTCCTTCCTACCTTATTTCACTCTCTAATCTGTACAATGCTAGCACAAAACTGTGGGAGCCGGTGATAGCTGGAAACCTGTTTGGGCCTGTGAACACACACACACACACACACACACACACACACACACACACTCTACATACTCGTCCATTTCATTCAGCAAGTATTTATTGGGTGCTTAGAATGTGCCGTGTATGCTGACCTGGGAGTCCAACATTGACTGAATGAGACCCTGTCTCTGGCTTCATTGAGCTTGCACCCTAGTGTCTGAAACAGAAGATAAGAAAATGGTCGGGAAATAAATATTGTAAAGAAAATGAACCTTCATTGAGGAAGTGGAGAAAGAGAGGCCATCAAGGTGGGGACCCTAGCGCGGGTCCTGCATCCTCATGACGGACGCGTCTGGTAAGAGGTCTGGGAAACCGAGTCACCAATATAAGACAAATTGCACCTTGTCTCCCTCCCCTGAGAGGGCAGAGCATAGGAGGGAAGATAACAAGGGAGATAAGAAAATAGAGTGATTCCACATCTTTCTTCAAATCGTGATCCTGAAGATCTGGAAGAGTTAGGAAATTGTGTTTGGAAGATACGTGTTCAGAGGAGAGGCGAGCATGCCGATGGGGGTGGGGGTGGGCGGTGAAGGGGTAAGTTGGCCTGGGATGGAGAGGAAGGGAGAAGACCAAAAGGATGGGCGTCGGTTCAAGCCAGCATGGCCTGGAAACTGGGACATGGGAGGGGCTTGTGCAATCAGTGCTTTTGGGAGCTGCCACGAGAATGTGTTAATTATGAAACCAAATATAGGTGGAAGTATGACGGAAAAGGACTGACCTCCTTCTGGCTAGAGGACTCTCTTTGTCTTAGATGGGAGGGTGGGAAGTAAGACAGAGGGGCAAGAACTGCTGCATTCCTGGGCTCGGGGCCTGCAGAAGGGGCAGGTGGACAGGACAGAGCTTGACACCAGCCAGGCTGGGAGGATGGCGTCATCCTTTGTGCGTGAACCAGCACAGTCTGTGAGACAGCACATGGGACCAGTCTCCATGCAGCCGCAGGAGCTGTGCTGGTCCCTCCTGTGGCCTGGAAGCTCAGACCTGCACCAAAGTGGTGGGTGACAGGATGGAGAAGAGAGAGTGGAAGGAACCTTTAAAACCACATCCCCATCTTCGATGACAGCATCCCTAGGGTTGTAGCAGTAATGATGAAGAAAAGTTGTCTGTTTCTTGGGGCTTCCTTGAACTTGCTCATTTCATCATGAAAGCTGGGATATGGCCCTGAAGGTGTGAAGAAGGTTCTGATATTTGCTTGTTTCAGGGCAAGCAAAATGCCGTTTATAGCTGGGCACATCCCAGAGTTTCCTCTTGTCCATGATCATTAGACTGGGTGACCCCAGTTTAATAAGCTGGTTATGACGACAGTCTCATGGTTGCAGAAAACCATACTGCATCATTGAATTGCCATTTTATTATTATTATTGACCTCTAAGTCTTCATATCAAATCATCTACTTGTGAATTAAGTGATAGTTTCAAGTATCAATTTGTGAGCTTAGTTTGGGTTTTGTTAATATTTAACCAGAGATTATGATTTATTTTTGATATAAGAAATGTTGAAAATTTGGTTCTTGTGTGAAAAGATTTTACTCAAACTTACCAAAGGAGCATTTATTTTAAAACAGCGTTTGCAGTATGATTGATGTACAGAAAATTGCACATAAGTTTTGACATCTGTTTGGGCAGTAAAGCTATTACCACAATTGAGATAATGCACAAATTTATTACTCTAAAGCACTTTCTCACGCCCTTTTGTGATTATGGCTGCCCTTCCCTATCCCCAAGCAACTACGGCTGGCTTTCTGTCATTATAGATTAGTTTGCATTTCTAAGAATTTCATATAAATGTCATCATTCATTAAGTACCCTTGGAGAGGGGTTGACTTTTTTCACTTAGTGTAATTGTTTTGAGACTCCTCTGTTTTGTTGCATGTTTCAGTAGTCAAGACCTTTTTATTGCAGAGTAGTACTCAACTGGATGATTGTACCACAATTTATGTTTACCTATTGATTGACATTTGGGTTCTTTTCAGTTTGAGCTATGAATTGTTGTTGCTCAGTTGCTAAGTCATGTCCAACTCTTTGTGACCCCTGTGGACTACAGCACGCCTGGCTTCCCTGTCCTTCACTATCTCCTGGAGCTTGCTCAAACTCGTGTCCATTGAGTCAGTTGTGCTATCCAAATATCTCATCCTCTGTCACCCCCTTCTCCTCTTGCCATCAATCTTTCCCAGCATCAGAGTCTTTTCCAATGAGTCGGCTCTTCACATCAGGTAGCCAAGGTGTATTGGACCTTTAGCTTCAGTATCAGTCTTTTCAGTTGATTTCCTTTAGGATTGACTAGTTTGATCTCCTTGGCTATGAATAGTTGTATACAAATCTTTGTATGGAAATTTGCTTTAATTTCTTTTGGATAAATAGAAATGAAATGGCTCAGTCATATGGTAGGTACATGTTTAGCTTCTTAAGTATTATTAAGTAAACTAACACTTTGGCCACCTGATGCAAAGAGCTGACTCATTGGAAAAGACCCTGATGCTGGAAAAGATTGAGGGCAGGAGAAGAAGGGGACGACAGAGGATGAGATGGTTGGATAGCATCACCGACTCAATGGACATGGGTTTGGGTAAACTCTGGGAGTTGGTGATGGACAGGGAGGCCTGGCATGCTGCGCTTCATGGGGTCGCAAAGAGTCGGACACGACCGAGCGACTGAACTGTACTGAACTGATCTTACAAAATGGTTGTATACCAGAGTAACGCTGACCTCATAAACGGAGATGAAATATCTTTCCTTCCTCTTCAACTTTCTGTAAAAGTTTGTGTAGAATTGTTATTTCTTCCTTAAGTATTTCTTAGCATTCACTAGGGAAACTTATCTGAGAGTAGAGTTTTCTTCACAGAAAAGTTTTAAACTACGAGTTCAATACCTTTAATAGATGCTTATCTGATATCAATTCATATCAAGTCATCTATTTCTTCTTGAGTGACCATTAGTAGTTTTTGTCTTTCAAGGGATTTTTCCATTTCATCTAAGTTGTCAAATTTATTGGTGTAAAATTTCTCAAAATATTCCCTTATTCTTTTTTTAAAGATTATATTTATTTATTTTTGACTGTGCTGGGTCTTCATTGCTGGGCAGGCTGTTCTAGTTGCAGCAAGCTGGGGCTACTCTCTAGGTGTGGTGAGTAGTGAAGCCACTCTCTAGTGTGGCTTCTCATCGCAGTGGCTTCCCTGGTCGCAGTGCACAGGCTCTAGGATGCTCAGATTTCAGTAGTTGCAGCCCATGGGCTCATTAGTTGCAGCACAGGCTCAGTAGTTGTGAAACATGGGCTTAGTTGCTCTGAGTCATGTGGGATCTTCCTGGATAAGGGATCGAACTGTTTCTCCTGAATTGCCAGGTGAATTTTTTACCATTGAGCCCAGAAAGGAAGGCCTTATTATTCTTTTAATAGCTGTAGAATCTGTAGTGATGTCGCCTCTTTCAGTCCTAAAGTTTGTAATATTTGTCTTCTTTTTTCTCTAATCAATCTGGTTAGAGGTTTATTAGTCTTATTGATTTCAAAGAATCAGCTTTTGGTGTTACTCAGTTGTCTAATATTCTTTTTTTTTGTTTCATTGATTTCTACTATGTATACTTTTCCACTTACTTTTGGTTAAATTTGTTCTTATTTTTCTAGATTGGAAGATGAGGCCATTGTTTTGAAATTTATTGTCTTTTCTAATATAGTCATTTAGTGTTATAAATTTTCTTCTAAGTATTGCTTTACCTGCATTCCACAAATTTTTAACAGGTTGTGTTTTTATTTTCACTTAGTTCAAAATGCTTTTTTTAATTTCCCTTTTGATTTATCCTTTATCCATAGATTATTTCAAAGTATTTATTTAGCTTATAAATATTTGTGGATTTTCCAGGTCTTTGTTATTGATTTCTAATTTAATAAAAATGGGGACAGAGAACATTTTTTCTTTATTTGGAAGGGACATATATTGGTATGGGAGAATATATTTTGTATGGCTTGAATTCTTTTAAATTTATAGAGCTTTGTTTTATAGCCCAGAATATGGTCCATTGTTGCAAATGTTCTGTGTGCATTTGAAAAGAATATGTATCCTGTTATTATTGGGTAGAATGTTTTATATTTAAATTGGGTGGAATTAATTTTATATTTAAAGTGGGTTTTGTTTTGATTTTGTAAATAGCATATTGTTGAGTCTTGCTTTTTTTTTCTTGAATCTGACTATCTCTGCCTTTTAATGGGGATGTTTGAGCATTTATATATAATGTGATTATCAACTTGTGATTGATAAATTATTATTATGCTTGCTTTAAACAATCTGTTATCTTTTAAGCATATTTAAACAATGATAACCGTGGTGTGTGTTTACCTATTTTATCTTTTTATTGTTTTTTATTTCTTTGTGTAGATCGAGGTGCCTGTGTGGTATCATTTATCTTCTACTTAAAGAATTTTCTTTAACATTTCTTGTCCTGCAGATATACTGATGATAAATTCCCTCTGTTTTTTATATGTCTGTAAAGGCCTCAATTTTTAAAGGTAAAGAATTATAGGTTGACAGGTTTTTTTCTTTCAATGATTTAAAGATGTTTCTCAACGTTCTAGCTTTTATTGTTCCTGACAATAAATATTCTGTAATAGTTTTTGTACCTCTGCATGCAATATGTTCTTTTTCCTCTGGCTGCTTTTAAGATCCTCTCTTTATCATTGATTTTAAAAATGTGATTTTGATATGCCTTGGTGTAGTTTTCTTCATTTAAAATTTTTTTGTGTGCTTGAGTTTTGTTGAGATTCTTGGATCTGTGGGTTGTAGTTTTATCAAAACAGGAAAATTTTCAGTGCTTTTTTCTTTAAATTTTGGGGGTACTTTTCACCTCTCCTTTCTTTTGATAGCTTCAGTTGCATATATATTGAGCAACTTGAAGTTTTACCAAAGTTTATGGGTGCTCTATTGATTTTTTTTTCAGTCTTTTTTCTCATTGTGGTTCATTTTGAATAGTTTCTATTTCTGTGCCTTCAAGTTCATTATTTTCTCCTCAAGTGTCAAGCACCTTTTCAGCTGGATTTTTAAAAAATTGAAGTGTAATTGACATACAACATTATATTAGTTTCAGGTGTACAACATAGTGATTAAACATTTGTATACATTGCAAGAGGGCTAACATCAAAAGTCTGTTATTATCTGTCATCATGCAAAATTACAAAATTTTTTCTTGTCATTGCTTTTAATTAAGATTTACTGTCTTAGCAACTTTCAAATATGAAGTACAGCATTATGGACTATAGTTATATTCCCATGACTTATTTATTTTATATTTGGAGGTTTGTATCTCTTAATACCCTGCACCTATTTTGTCTAACTCCTCACCCTCCTTCTCTGGCAACCACCAATATGTTTACTTTATCTATGAGCTTGTTTTGTGTGTTCATTTGTTTTGTTATTTTTTAGATTCCACATATGAATGAAATTATATGATATCTGTTTTTCTGTTTCTTATTTCATAGTGTTCTCTGTGTTATCACAAAAGCAAGATTTTATTCTTTTTGTGACTGAATAATATTCCATTGTGTAATATACACCACAAATCCTTTATCCATTCATCCATCAGTGGACATTTAGGTTTCTACATCTTGCCTGTTGTAAATAATGATGCAGTGAACATAGGGATGCATGTATCTTTTCAGATTAGTCATTTTTGTTTTCTTTGGATAAATATCTAGAAATGTAAGTTCTGGGTCATATTTGGGTAGTTCTGTTTTAAATTTTTTGGAGGAACATCCATACTGTTTTCCATAATGGCTGAACAATTTATATTTACCAACAGTGAATAAGGGTTCCTTTTTCTCCACATTTTTGCCAACACTTGTTATTTCTTACCCTTTTGATGTATTTCTGACAGGTGTGAAATAGTGTCTAACTGATGATTAGTGATATTGAGCATCCTTGCCTGTGCCTGTGGGCCATCTTTATGTCTTTGGAAAAAGTCTACTAGATTATCTGAACTGAGCTCTTTTTTATACCTTTCATGTCTTAACATGTTAATAGTTTGTTTAACTTCTTGTATCTATGTCCTATAGTCATAATAACTTTTAATGTTTTAGTCATCTAGTTATACCATCTGTGTAGTTTCTGGATTGTTTTCAGTTGATTGATTTTATTTCCTCTTTATGGGTTATTTCTTAATAGATGCCACACCTTGTAAATTATCTCTCTCTTTTTTTTTTTTTGGATTCCTATAAACATTCTTCAGCTTCGTTCTACGGTATAATTGATTCAGAAAGTTTGATTCCAGCAGGCCTTGTGTTTTTAGCTATATTAGGCCAGACCAGAGCTATGTTTAATACAGTATTTTACCACTATTGAGGCAATGACCTTCTTACAACTTTAACTCATGCCACCTGACCCTTCGGCTTCTGCTTCTACCTAGTAGCTCAGATGGTAAAGAATCTGCCTGTAATGTGGAAGACCCAGGTTTGATCCCTGGATCAGGAAGATCCCCTGGAGAAGGAAATGGCTACCCACTCCAATATTCTTGCCTGGAGAATTCCATGGACAGAGGAGCCTGGTGGCCTATAGTCCATGGGGTCTCAGAGAGTCAGACACGACTGAGTGACTGAACACTTTCACTTCCTCCCAACTACATATTCTTTTCCCACCTTCCAGTTCTAAGTCCTGGGCAAACGACTATGATTAGCATGGCTTTCTACACCAGAAGCTTCACACATCACTAGACAGCTTGCCTTTGGATGAACTGCCTTTGGGGAGGAACCCACCATTTTCACTCAGCTGTTGCCAGGGGCACAGGGTCCTATGCATAAGACATTATCTCAGCAGGTCATCATCATGTGTTTTCCCTTAGAGAATGGGCTGAGCACGTAGACACATGGAGACTAGTGTGTACAGTTGTATCTGACTTGATGCACCCTTGTTATTCAACATCTAATTCATTCATCAGGTGACTCATCATGCATCTCTTCTAAGTGTCAGGAGATAAGGACAAATGAGAAGACAGGATCTAGCCTAGAAATTTAGACTGCAGGAGGAAATATAATAACATATGTGGAAATGATGACCAAATTTAGGGTAGTGGCCATTGTTAGGAAAGAAATAAAAAAAAAATTAAACTGATGCATATACTGTGGCAAGTACTGCACAAATGGTATTTTACTAGGAACCTGTGGTGTGGGGAGTGGAGGAATATAGGTCAATATTAGGGCTCCAGCCTGACAGGCCTGTTTAAAAAGCTCAGCTCTGCTACATCCTGAACTTCTCTATGCCTCTATTTTCTCATCTATAAAGGAGATAATAATAGAACTTAGTACAAGAAGTTGTGTTGATTAAAAGAGCCATTTTGTGCAAAATAATTGGCACACTGTGCTGTCTCCATAAATGTTCACTCTTATTACAAACCATATTTCAGTGCAGTTGAATTCCTGCTCCTGATGTCCCAGAAAGGGAGGCCTGAACCAGATGGGATTTCTGGGGTAGTTCCTAGAGCCTTTTGCGGCCAATATTAAATACTGCAATTCCTCTTGCTCAGAGTATATCATCCGCTCCCTTGCAAAACCTCTTTGGCCTCTGACCACCTGCATTCTTGTGTAGCTTCACTTGGTTGCAGCTGCCTTGGGTGTAACTTAGATGACTTCAGCTTCCCAGGTGCATTCCTGGTGGCATGCAGTCCTCATCACAGACCCAGCTCGGAGCCATGACAGAAAGCTTCAGATCAAACCCACAGCCCACTGTAACCCCTCATGCCGAGACCTGCCAGTGTCGTATTCCACATCTGGCCTTGGAGACCACAGCTCAGACCTTCCCCTGTGTTTGTAGATTTTCCACTCCCGATATAAAGTGATGTCTGTTGAGTGCCTACTGTGATCCAGATGCTGTTCTAAGCAGGCTCCTTCATACACTCTCACTAATATGGAGTATTATTATCTCCATTTTATAAGCAAGTAAACTGAGGCTCAGAGAGGTTAACTGACTGGCCATACTCAGGTTTTCTCAATCTAAAGCCCTGCATTTAATTCCTTTACACTACAGCTGGTCCCCAGGCTGGCCAAGATTAAACAGTGCAACAAATTCCGATCACTGTAGGCGTTTTCCTGAAAGATTTCATATGAAAGGTAAAAATCTGTTAAGGATGCCTTTATAAAGAGAAAAATTCACCGTGCTAGCTTGAATTTTGCTATTTGGGTATATTTGTTTTTAGCAATGATTTGGGATATTCCCTTTATGTGGTCTGAATGCATTCTAGCATTGATATTCTAGGTGAGCTTATTTCCAGAAACAGGATTTACAGGGCCAGAGTTCATACTCTCCCATATTGAGCATACTAGATAAAGGGAGACCCAGGGAAATTTTATTTATTAATATTATATGTGTAACTCTTGGTTCCTAGTATGGCCAAAATGGCTTCTGTGCATCTGGGACAGAAAGGCTCATGGGGCCCTTTGATCGTCCCTTCCAGCTTCAGGGATCTGTGTTAGGGCATCCAAGAGAATGGATCTTGAGTTATAGAAGGCATTTTGCTTCACTTTAGGAGAAGAGGAACCAGTCTTCATTGCTTTGCCTTAGCATCTCATATCTTACTTCTGAAAGGAAAGAGCCTCCATGTGTTAATAGTATGTTCACATGTACTGATAGTATGTTCACATGTACTCTGGCCTCAGACCCAACATGAGGTCTTCCTTTGCAGGGTCTCAGTAGATAGGGGATCATCTGCATTTCCCTTCCTTAGAGGCACCCAGGGAAGAAATGACAGCATCCACTCAACAAGATGGAGCGATTTTTATTTTCCCAAGTTCTAATACTGTTCTAATTTTAAACAAGCTCCAGTGTTCTCATCTGAAACAAGGAAATGATGTTAACGAATGATATAGAGAAGCTTCACTGTGAACTCATTAGTATAGCCACTAATGACCCATTATTAAGTTACCATGCATGAAGTTTTTCCTGGAACAACTGATATATTTAGAGGAACAAATTAAAGTCAGAAGCGCAAGGGGAAATGGCAAGGTTCTTATTTTGTTCCTTACCCAAGAACTTTTCTCTCCTCCCTCTGAAAAGAGAACTCAAGACCTGAAGCTGCTGGTCCTTAAGGAGACCACCACACAGGGCAGGCTGAGAGCTGAGCTATTAATAGAATCAGATTCACCTAAAATAATAGTCCTATGTAGTGCATGCATGCTAAATTGCTTCAATCTTGTCCAACTCTGTGCGACCCTATGGACTGTAGCCCACCAGGCTCTTCTGTCCATGGGATTCTCCAGGCAAGAATAATGGAGTGGGTTGCCATGCATTCCTCCAGGGGATCTTCCCAACCCAGGGATCAAACCCACATCTCTTACGTCTAACCCGCATTGGCAGGCTGGTTCTTTACCACTAGTGCCATCTGAGAAGCCCCAGTCCTATGTAGGGTACCTTATTTTTTGTTTCATTTTTTGTTTTCAAATTCTGTGATTGCACATAACTTTTAATGTTCAGCTTGCTTGGGAATTCAAAGATACTTGGGCTCCCCTGGTAGCTCAGACGGTAAAGAACCCACCTGTAATGCGGGAAACCGGGGTTCAGTCCCTGGGTTGGGGAGATCCTCTGGAGGAGGGCATGGCAACCCACTCCAGTATTCTTGCCTGGAGAAGCCCCATGGACATAAGAGCCTGGAGGGCTACAGTCCCTGGTGTCACAAAGAGTCGGACATGACTGAGCCACTAAGCAGAGCACATTTTCATGTGTGTTTTTATGTTTTTTCTAAATATGCATGAATCCCTAAATAGTGTGTGGTTTTGCTTTACATGTATTTAAACTTCATAAAAATTTTAACATTCTCTTCATGTTCTTCAAATTACTTGTCACTACCCCACTCCACTTTTTTTTGCCTTGAAAATCCCATGGACGGAGGAGCCTGGCAGGCTTCAGTCCATGGGGTCGCTGAGTCAGACACGACTGAGTGACTTCACTTTCACTTTTCACTTTCATGCTTTGGAGAAGGTAATGGCAACCCACTCCAGTGTTTTTGCCTAGAGAATCCCAGGGATGGGGGAGCCTGGTGGGCTACCGTCTATGGGGTCGCACAGAGTCGGACACAACTGAAGCGACTTAGCAGTAGCAGTAGTATCAATATATTATGCTTTTAAGAATCATCCAAATTAGTCTATATCATTCTGTTTCATTCATTTCTTCAGGTATAGAGTATTCCTTTGTATAAATATGCTGTAATTTTATTTTGTTTTTCTATTTGTTGATATTTATGCTGTTTCCAGTTATTATCTGTTAGCAGTACAAAGCAGTGTAATATATTCTATTCTTGTACACGTCTGTCATCTTTATACATGCAAAGGTGTAAAGGTGTGCTCTGTAGTATAAACCTAGAAGTGGATTTTCTGGGTTGCAGGATAAACACATCTCCAAATGTATTAAGTGTTTCTCTGAAAGGATTTTATCAACTTACATTCCCAGAAGCAATATATGGGAGTTCTTGTTGTCCTGTTTTGTGTCAGTGCTTCGTGTCTTCAGGCATGAATTTTTGTCAGTCTGCAACCTGAGAGGTGTGAAACAATATCTCACTATGGGTTCAGCTTGCATTTCCTCTCCCCGAATTCTAGTGAAAATGAGTATTGTTCATGTGTTTATTGGTGATTTAATTTTCTTCTTCAATAAAATGCCCACTGTCTTTTGCTCATTTTTCCTTTGCCTATTTTTCCAGTGAGTAGTTTGTTTTTTTTCATATGGATTCAAAGGAGTTCTCTTTATATTGCTTACTAATACTTTGTGGTTTGAATGTGTTACAATTAGCTTCTCCCAGGTTGTAGCTTCTCTTTATTCTTATGTAGTCTTTCAGTGTATATAAATTTAAAAATGTAACATGTGCATATGTATTAAAATTTCCCTTTTTGACTGCTCTTTTGGATTTGTGGTCTGAAAAAATTCTTTTCTATCCTAATATCTAGATGTTGTAAAGTTTTGCTTTTTATCTGTTTCATTTCAACTTCCCAGAATTTATTTTTGTGTTTGGCATGAGGAGGGGCTGCTGTATTTTTGTCTTACACGGCTAGTTGTCTCAGCACTATTTGTTAAATAGTCCATTTTTTGGTTTGGTTGTTTAGTTACTAAGTCCTGTCCGACTCTTTTGCGACCCCATGGATTGTAACCTGCCAGGCTCCTCTGTCTATGGGATTTCCCAGGCAAGAATACTGGAGTAGGTTGCCATTTCTTTCTCCAGGGAATCTTCCCCACCCAGGAATTGAACCTGTGTCTCCTGCATTGGCAGGTGGATTCTTTACTGCTGAGCCACAGGGGAAGCTCAAATAATCCATTATGTTCCTACTAATATGTACTGACATGTCTATCATGAATCAAAATGCCATTTGTGTGTGAATCTGTCATTCCATGTCTCTGTTCTTGCACCAAGACCACATTCACAGTTAACCACTGTGGTGGTTATCTAGTGGGTTGATATCTAGTGGGGCCAGTGATCCACTTTGTTCTTATTCAAAGTTGTCTTGGTCATCCTTGGATCTCAGTTCTTCCATAAACGTTTTGGAGCCACCTTGTAATGGTCCATGAAAAATCCTTTTGGAATGTTGAATGAAATTGATTTGAAATTGTGTAAGTTGAAAAAGAATTGGCATCTTGACTGTATCGAATCTTTCTATATGTGAATGTGATATATTTGTCATTTATTTAGGTCTTTTACTAAGACTTTGTCTTTCCTATAATGAAGTAATTTGTCCCAGGGACGGGTGAGCCTGGTGGGCTGCCGTCTATGGGGTCGCACAGAGTCGGACGCGACTGAAGCGACTTAGCAGCATGTGGTTAACTTAATAATTGTTGCTGATATATGAAAATACAGTTTCTATTTGCACATTTTATGTTTAGAAACCTTGCTGGACTCTTATTAATTCTAATAACTTGTAGGGTTTTTGGATTTTCTAAATAGCTCATATTATCTGCAAATGATGACATTGTATTTCTTTCCCTTCCTTATGCTTTTATTTGTTTATCTTATCTTAGTGTACTGGCTAAGACTACCAGAATAATGTCAAGTACAAGCAATTCTGGGGGTCTCCATCTATCATTTCTAATATTAAACTTAAATGTTTCAACATTAAGAATGATGCTTACCATAGTTTAAAAAATTTGTTTTTACTAAATACCCATTGTCAGGTTTAGAAAATTTTCTTCTGTTTTTAAGAATAATGAGTTAATTCCATTCTGCTTTCCAAATTGTTGAGTTGGCCACTCATTACGCTTTAGAAACATCCTAAAAATTTTAATAAATAGTCTTTTGACATATAGTCTTGATATAATACTCTTTGAATGTTTTCTAATTTTCTGTTTATTTCTTCTTTGACCTGAATTAATTAGAAGCATGTAAAAACTTTACAATTATATGGATTTTTTCAAATGTATCTTCTTGTTATTTATTTTTAACTCAATTGCATTGTGGTTAGGAAGGTAGCGCACATGAAAACCAACTCTTGCCATTCACTCATGAGCTTGAACTTTGTCACAGGATTGACAGTCAGTTTTTAAATAGTTTCTGTGTATTTGAAAAGGTTATGTTTTCTTTAATTTGGGACACTAGGTTATTTATATATATATATATATATACACACACATATATATATGTATATATATATTCATCTACTAGGTAAAATTTATTAATCAGGTTAAACAAGTCTACCTCATTCATAACAATTTCTCTAAGTCACTGTGTGAGAGGCACAGGAAACCCCTCCACCTGATTGTGAATTAGGTTTGGCTGCATATAACAGAAAGACAAATACGTGATAGTAGCAAAAAGAAGATAGAGGTTATATAAGACATACCTTTGTTTATATGGATGATAAAATTCTCTCTGTGCCTAAGGATCCAAGTTGATGTATTAGATGCCTAGTGAGCCCAGACTATAGGTGTTACTGAACTTAGATCTGGCTCCTCACTGCTCAGAAATCAATACTCAAGATTCAAGTGCCAGTAGAAACAGAAAGGTTTCTTTATATCAGAAAGCCAGAATACTGAGGAGAAGGTGGACTCATGTCCCCATATCAACTCCAAAGATTTTTCTCAGCCTGTGAAAATTGTTACAGGGAAAAGGGGGAAATAATCTCACTTAATCATTGAGATGTGTGCATGCTCAGTCACTTCAGTTGTGTCTGACTCCTTGTGACCCCATGGACTGTTGCCTGCCAGGCTCCTCAGTCCATGGGATTCTCCAGGCAAGAATACTGGAGTGGGTTTGCCATGTCCTTCTCTAGGGGATTTTCCCAAGCCAGGGATCAAACCCGCATCTCCTGCATTGCAGGCAGATTTCTTTACTGACTGAACTAGCTGAGAAGCCTTAATCATTGAGACAAAGGTACAGATTCATTGCCATCTCCATTACATGCAAGCTAGTCAACTCCTTGTGATCTTTCTTTAGATGCTATCTTGTTCCCAGAATTTTTCATAGGATTACCAACAGGGAGACTGGGGGAACGATCTAGTCATCTGTTAATTACTTATTCTTCATTTTTACTTCTTTGATCTAAAGAAGAAACCAACAGGAAGCAAGATACTGTGTGATGAAAAGGTTTGAAAGGTGTGCTTGGGCTAGAGATGAGTAGAGCATGGGGGTGCCTGGTTTAAGGTTAGTTATAATCTAGTTTTGCTAAAGTGACAAAACAAAGGGGACCGCCTGTAGAGAGCTTTCTCCTGCTGAAAGCTGCTTACAGAGCGTTTGGTTACTCCCTCCCTGTAGCAACTGGGGACGGTGGTTTCTTCCCTCTACTTCTCCTCCCACCTCTGATGGATTGCCAGAGGTGACTCACCTTTTCTAGGGAGAACAGCTGTACGACTTATGGCAGAATGTGTGTGCTGCAATAGTCACATCTTTCTCCTGTGCTGAGGGACCTTGTGTTCCCCACGAGGCAGGCATATTCATCAAATTCAAGTAGGCTATCGCCCAAGCTATATACCAGAAATATTTGTGTCTTAGTTTAGACGTTTTCCCAATAACCAAAGGGCCAGTTGTCTGTAACAGATTTTATTGTTCCCCAGAGGTCCAACAGACTCTCCTTCCCAGCTAACCCTCTTTATTTTTCATATAGTTACCTAAGTTTGCCTTCTTCCATCCATTTTCCTGACTTAACATTTTCTGTGGTTCCCCTCTGATTCTTCACTAAGGCCTTCACATAGCTGATCATCCCCATCACAGCATCTTCAGTGAATGGACCAGATTATTTGTGTGGTATCATCAAGAATCAAGTGCTGTCCTTTGAACAAGCTGCTTGTTCATGGACACTTCTTGACATGGAATGAAATTTCCTTAATTCCATTTAGATTTCAGACCACTGACATTTTTTTTTCTCCTTATCTGTCGTCCCAATACCTTGTTTTAAGATGATACAATTATTTGGGGAAGTATATTGAGAAACTGGTGTATGGCAAAATATTTTTAGTACATGTAAAAGAGAAAACAGTTTTAGGGTGAATATTTCTTCCAGGTCATCAGAGTCTTATCAGAAACCAATTTTAAAATGCATGTGTATGTGTATGGAGAGAGAGAATATGTATTTATATTTTAAGCATATTCCTTGAATACTTTTTGATAATAATAGCACTCATTATTGATGACTGCTTATATGCCAAGCCTGCTGCTTGGTATTTTATATGCATTATCGCCTTTTGTCCTCCAAGCACATAAAGCAAGTTACTTATCTCCATTTACAGATGAAGATCTTGAAATAGAATACCTGAGACACTCAGTAATTTTCCCCATGCATTACTTAGGTACTGGCAGACCCTTGGTTCTAACCAAGGCTGACTGATTCCTACATTAGTACTTTTAATCATTGGACAAGCCACTCAAACATTGACTCATTGTATCTTTAGGTCATCACTGAGTGGTCTTCTCACATCATCCTTTAGGCAGCACCAAGAGTCCTTGGCAGCAGAGAGAGAGAGGCGGCGACAGGAGAGAGAAGAAAGGTTGCAGAGAATAGAACGAGAGGAAAGAAACAAATTCAGGTAAGATGGATTTAAAAAAATTTTTAATGAGCTGAAAATTAAAGCACATGCCTTCACTGTTGCATATGGTTAATACTGGTATTAAAGGATTAGGGATTAGTATGCTTGCTTCCGATGCTGCCTCTGTTTTCAAGAAGAGCAAGCCTGAAACAGGCTTGATCTGGTTTGTTGTGGCCTGTCTTCCTTTAACCTATGGCAGGAAGCAGAGCCAGCCAGTCAGATTCAATTAAGGCCTGTGTGTTCTTGGGGCCTTCATTATCTAAAATGGTTTTATCCAGGCCTTCCTGAAGGCAGAGGACCTAATTGGCTTAATTCGCCATTTACCCCTGAAGCTACTCATGTTTTATTCATATTCTATTGGACACCTAAAAGAAAATGCTTTTCCACTTTGTTTTCTTACTCCTTGTAGCAATATTTCATATTTTTTTAGGCAATAATATTTCCTCCTATGGGGGAGAAAAAGGAATTGTATTGATTAGTCCAAGGCGATTGTCCCCCCTGATCTGTTTGGTCTCTGTCTAGCTCCAAAGATGTGTTCTTGGGTGGCCCACTCCAGCTTCTGTGTCTTGACCTGTCTGCTCTGCTGTATCTAGGATCATTCCTTTTCTCCTTCAGTCAGATTAATCTTTCCCCCCATCCTCCTGATCAATGTTCTAACACTCCTCTGGCCTGGGTTCATTCTGTGGAGTTCTTTTTAAAATGCTGAACACTTGGTTGTCTTTTCTTACACCTTTCATTCCTCCTACTCTTCCTTTGTTCCCTTTGTCTTTCCCCTCCTCCCCTCTTGCCTTCTCCATCTCCTTCCTCCGCCCGCCTTCATCTTCTCATTCATCTCTCCCATAGTTTCTACACTCTTCTTTCTTCTTATTTCTCTCCCATCTCCACTTCCTGTTTCCTCGGTTCATTTTTTTGGGAAACAGTCTTCCGATCAATTATTCCCAGTGAAATCTACAAAGGATGTAAAGCATTGTCAACGCGAATCTACAAGTTCAATAATTTTTTTTTTTCCGGCAGCCAGAAAGAGTATAGACTCCTCTGTTCATGGGATTTTCCAGGCAAGAATACTGGAGTGGGCTGCCATTTCCTCCTCCAGGGGATCTTCCTGACCCAGGAATCGAACCTGCATCTCTTATGTTCCCTGCATTGGTAGTTCTTTAGCACTAGTGCCACCTGGGAAGCCTATATATAATCATAGAAATGAGCAGAGCTGTGAATTTGCCTTAACCATAACTCACTACTATATGAAAACAAGTTTCCCAAGTCTGGTGGGTAAAAAACTAATCCTGACTTTTGTAAGACGGGTATTAACAAGCTGCATGAAGTAAAGCAAAATCATTATCACACCATAATTGTATGGTATATCTTGAGCTGTCAGATTTCTACCAAATGATACATGGAAAGGCCAGACCTGTATGCACCATTTCTCATGAGGTAGCTGTGGAAGTTGTCACTTTTGGAAAGACCAATTTGTAAAACCACTGGAACAGGTTAAATGCTTCATGATTCAGGGCTTTCTGAGAGATCCACATATTTCACCACCAAATAGCAGCAGAGCATCTGACTGAAACACTTGGAAAATTCAGAGATTAGCTTACACATTTAAGATTTTGGTTGAAAACCTCTTAAAACAAGGTACCAGTTCTGGGAAAGATGAAATCAGCATCCTCCCTCCTGTCTTTTCTATGCCATCACTCAATGCAGCCATCAGTCATGGACATATTTAAAGCAAGGAGCTCTGAAAACTCTGAACTGGAAAAGGGAGAAGGCGAATTAGGGATGGAGACTAGCATTCAAAGTTCCACCAAAACCAGGGAGAGTTCATCATTTTTCCCTCCAATATCACATGGCATGACTCAAAAGCATCCCAAAACCCAGAAGCACATACCAGGTGTGAATTGAAAGAGCTCTAAGAGAACGCCTCTTTTTCTGGACTGTTGTGTTGTTCAGTCACTAAGTCATGTCCGACTCTTTGCCAACCATGAACTGCAGCACACCAGGCTTCCCTCCTTCACTGTCACCCAGAGTTTGCTCAAACTCATGTCCATTGAGTTGGCGATGTCATTCAAACATCTCCTCCTCTGTTACCCCTTCTCCTGCCCTCAATCTTTCCCAGCACCATGATCTTTTCTGATAAGTTGACTCTTCGCATCAGGTGGCCAAAGTATTAGAGCTTCAGCATCAGTCCTTCCAATGAGGAGCAGCAAAAGGAATTCCTGAGGGTTGGAGAGTTGAGAAGTCTCCTGTTTAATCTTATTTTTTTCTTTGTACCTCTCCCAGCCCCAAACAATATTGTTACAGAAGCACAGTGATGACATTAGTGTCCAGGCAGGTGCCTAAAACTCAGGGAGGGAGCCCTTCCTGTGCTCAGAAGAGTGTGATGCACGAACACTTCTTTTCCCCGTGTCTCCTCCTGCTGCGTTGCCCTGTATGCACATGGAGGTACTGAAAGCCTGTAGCAGAGCAGGGAAAATAAAGCCCAAATTTTTGCCTAGAGGACCAGGAAGGGAGACCTAAGGAGTCTAGAAAATGATGGGAAAGTTATAGAAAGTAGAGAGGTCAAGAGAGCAATCCAGAGGTCATCTCTAGTTTGTGCACATGTGACTCAGAACCTAAACAGGGTACCACAAACTTTGAAAACTAAGTTCAAAGTGGAACACACTTAGGTATCAGACTGGCCACTGGGTGGTGCATATAAGGAGGTGATATGAATAGCATTAAAAATATTTGAGAACTGATCTAATACTGGAACCAATATCAGAAGGCAGTCAGAGCTTACAGGCTGAGCCTAACTTGGTTGATTGCCTGAACAGTCAAGATTCTTCATAGAATTTAAATAAGGCTCAGGGTCTCATTGCAAAATGTTTGAAATATACAGAATGCATTCCAGAACAATTTGTCGTAGGAATACAGGAAAAAAAAATCTTCAAAGGGAAAAGACAATCAAAATATGCTGACCACAAAAGGACATAGATGTTGTCATTATCAGACAAAGACTTTAAAGCAGCTGTTATAAACATGTTCTAAAATGTAAAGGCAAATACTTTTGAAACAAATGAAAAGTCTCTGCAAAGAGATGGAAAATATAAAGAAAAAGCAAATGGAAATACATATAGAAGCAGAAAATACAATAACCAAAATAAAAAAGGCTTTGAATGGTTTCAGCAGCAGAATAGAAATGAGAGAAAAGTCAGTGAATTTGAAGATGAAACAACAGAAATTATCCAATCTGAAAGACAAAACGAAATATTGAAAAAAAAAGAACAATGCCTCATGGACCCATAAAATAATACATCTAGCATTTGTGTCTTTGAAGTCCCAGAAGAATAGGACAAGAGTGCATTGTAATATGTATTCAGCCCATATATTGGTAGTGTAATAATTAGACCTGGGCAACCTCATCTTCAGAGACCATGCTCATAACTAACTGTTCACTATTTTCTCTTGGTCACCAAAGAATCTCACTCATCATTTAAGAGCGTAGTGAGATCCTGGCAAAATAAGCCTTGTCTGGAATAGAATGCTGATTATCAGTACAGACCACACAGAACTACTGATTATGATGACTTCAATTCCACCCTGAAAATCTGAGGATGTGGATGAAAAGAAATTCAAAGAAGGCGATAGGAAAAGCTTTATAGAATCATGCCTGGGATTAACCATATGGCTGACCATTTATCAGCCACCTCATTGATATAAGTTATTCATGTTCCTTGTGCTGTTTTCTTTGCAAAGCATTCTTATCTGTTGTTATTTTTGTTGGATATTATCTTAATTTTCCCGGGTTATGGGAAATGTTATCTCTTGTGTGGTAAGTGATGAGAATGGATGTTTATAAATTATAACAAATTTGTGTCTTTGTTGCTTTTCCTCTCCCCTCCTAACCTGGTTTAGTTGCTCTTACTATCCCTTTGTATCCAGTTATCAGTGCACAGAGGGGTAGAGTACTTAAGCTACCTTATGAGGTCCAGTGGAGAAAACTGTGATGTCAGAGTTCTCCAGGAAAATAAATAGTTTAGTGAGAAGGGACTGACCACACAGTCTTAAACTTAGATTTAAGTTGGAACCTCACCAGGAGGAACAGACAAACAAGCATTAAAATTAGACCGATTTGGGCATATTATGGATAAAGACAAGAGAGAATGCACAAAAGCTTCCAGTGATCTCTGCTTAGAAACTGAAATGTGAGGGATTCAGAGGAAGAATCTTGGGCTGTGGAAGGAATATCTAAACTGTAGAGTGCTGTACAAAATGGCCAAGACACTTGGGCCCACTCAGATTTAAATCTTGAGATGAATGTAGGGGAGTTACCAGAGCTTAGTTGTGTGGTACTCACCTCTGAATACTATTGCTTGCTTGTTATTGCCATATCTTATTGATGAATTGGTTTACCTTTTAAAAATCTTTTTGTCTCACCCCCCCTTCCCCATATACTTAAAGTCTTCTTTCTGAAGAGTAATTAGAGTTCTGAGTGAATCCAGTAATCCCATGTTTTCATCTGTGATTTTATAGAAAAATTTAGTACTTTTAAAGTGTAGCCTTTATGTTTATTTTTAAAAATTTAACAATACCACTTTACATTTCTGAGATGATAGTAGGCTTTCATGATATACTCTGTTAATAATTTCTTGGCAATTTTATGAGCCTCTAATTCTGTTGTTTTCCTTCCCCATTTCGTTTGTTTTGCATACTTCCATTAGCCGAGAGTATTTAGACAAAAGAGAAGAACAAAGACAAGCACGAGAAGAAAGGTTTGTATATCTCTTCTTTCCCATTATAACCAAATGGCATGTGACTTTCCACTGTAAACCAAGCATGCAGAGGAGACTTTGTTAGTAAAAATACAATAGCTTAATCTAAGACCTAAGACCTTGGGGAGCTGGCATTTTGCAGAATAGAGTGTCCTGGTTATCTCAATTTTCCAAGAAAGCACAGATTAATTATTTAGTGCCATCATGGTGTGAGATATATGTGTCTGTTCCTCCAAAACTCTTCTCCAAATAAACATATAGTTTAGCTTATTGGCATGTGGTATATATTTTAAATGTCTTTTTACTACCACTGTTGAGCCTGGGTTAGGTGTCCCTCCTGTGTGTTTCCAAGTCATTTGTTCAGCATTTCTTCAACAAATATTTGAGCCCACACACTATGCCAGGCACTGGCTAGGGTGCCAAACTCTCCCGAGATTCTCCCTGGAGGTGCCTGACCACTTACCCATCCCCTTACTGAACTGTACTCAGTTCCTGGATGGCAGGAGCCGTGCCTGATTTTCCTTGGTGTCCCAGTGCCTGCCATAGGGCTTGCAGGTAGCAGACACTTAGGAAGAATGTATTAAGTAAATGAGGCTTCCCTGGTAGCTCAACGGTAAAGAATCTGCCTGCAGTACAGGAGATGTGGGTTCGATCCCTGGGTTGGGAAGATCCCATGGAGAAGGAAATGACAACCCACTCCAATATTCTTGCCTAGAGAATCCCAGGCTCCTAGACAGAGGAGCCTGGTGGGCTACAGTCCATGGGGTTGCAGAGTCAGACATGACTTAGCAACTAACCAACAACCAACAATTGAATAAAGGAGCAAAAGAACCAACAGCTTTAAACTATTTAAGCTGTAAACCAGTTTGTTCATTTCAATGGCAACATACTTTGGATCCCTTTAAACCATATCAAGTTAATATATTCAGTGTCTGGTAAACTTAGATAAGCAAAGGAAATTGTTTTTGGAAGTAGCTCAGCAAAAGGCAAGTTTACCCCCTAGCACTCTCCAGCTGTACAGTTGTGAGAGCTGGACCGTAAAGAAAGCAGAGTGCCAAAGAATTGATGCCTTTGAACTGTGCTGCTGGAGAAGACTCCTGAGAGTCCTTTGGACAGCAGTGAGATCAAACCAGTCGATCATAAGGGAAATCAACCCTGAATTCTCATTGGAAGGACTGATGCTGAAGCTTAAACTCCAGTATGTTGGTCATCTGATGTAAACAGCTGATTCATTGGAAAAGTCCCTGATGCTGGGAAAGATTGAGGACAGAAGTAGAAGAGGTCGTCGGAGGATGAGGTGGTTGGATGGCATCACCGAGACAATGGACATGAACTTGGGCAAACTTCAGGAGATGGTGAGGGACAGGGAGGCCTGGCTTGCTACAGTCCATGGGTCACAAAGAGTCCGACCCAACTGTGCAACTGAACAACAGCTGTCCAGCCTGCAACTATTCCCTCCACCACCAGGTGGGGATTACTGCACAGAGAGACTGGAAAGGCTGGGTTCATACCAGAGCCAGTCCGGAACCAATCAGTCTCTGAACTATGCCAATAAAAAGTGGAATTGTGCTAATTTTTTTTAGACACCATCAGCTAAATAGATCAGGACAGTCTGAGACAGGGAAGAGTGGAGACTGTCTGTGTTCAGTTTAAAAATTAGATGCTTACGTCAGCCTCATAAACAAAACCATGGCATTACTTTAATTCCAGTATTCTATTAGATTATTCCCATCCTGATAACCAGTTGTGGCCAGCAAATTTATACTAAAAGATGCTGGTAAAGAAACAAAGAAACTCTAGTGAGTACCTGTTTTTTGTTTTTTGTTACACTGGAGGACATGACATATATCCTGGTTTAAGAAATCAAATTTTGGGACTTCCTTGACAGTCCAGTGGTTAAGACTTCACCTTCCAATGCAGGAGATATGGGTTCAATCCTTGGTCAGGGAGGATCCCACATGCCTCACAACCAAGAGACCAGAACATAAAACAAAAGCAATATTATAACAAATTCAATAAAGACTAAAAAAATATATGGTCTACATCAAAAAAAATCTTAAAAAAGAAATCAAGTTGCATTTTTTTAGCTTTCCCTCTGGACTTTGCACTTTTTTGAGCTTTTGGACAACTTGACAGTCATGTTGTGTCTGTACAGACAGGACTTTAAAGCTCCTGGAGAGAGGACCAGGAGCTGTGTGTGTCAAAGTCTGAGCTGGTTCAGACTGGAATCTAGTTTTTTCCAAATTGCTGAGGGCTACCTGTTTCTGCGTATTATTTACTACTCGTTCCCCCGAAGTAGAGCATCACTTACCTGGAAAACTCATGCAGAGGAGGTTTCCACTCCTCTTCACTCTCCACCCCACCTGCCACCCTGAGTCTTCTTAGCTGGTACAGGAGTGGGTTCTCCATGGCCCCATGTGGGATTCTTTCCATACAGCCTGCCTCTCTGTTTACCTGAGGTTTGGAGAAGCAGCCAAGTGTTTTCCTTTGATTTGGACCAGCCACTTTTCCTGATTCGTTGGCTGCTTGAATTACCTGGTAAAGATGGAAGTGAGGGAGATATACATACTTTCATCCCTTGTTGGAAAGCAGTTGGGAGTTCCTGGTAAGCCAGGAAAAGATAAGATTTCCAAGTTATAATGGAACTTGGAAATGGATGGGAAAACTAATGGAGATCAGAGGTGTAAAGAGACATGGGCTTGCTCCATCTGTTAACTCTTCAAGGTAGAGCCAGGCACGTTTATTTGGTCCCATGACTCTTACTCCTAATGTAAAGACTCAAAAAAGACAGCCAGACTCATAGCAGAGAGGTTTTGAGGTTCGTATCACCTAGCGTAATGAGATGAATGTCATTTTGCTACTTTGAGGGGGTAATGGCCATGCATACAAATTTGGTTTAATTCTCAATTTTAAAATTTCATGTCATCCTATTCCATAATTTTAGGTAAGCTGTTTTATTGATATGGTGCAGATGCAGAGTAAGTCTCTGTTAGGTCTATTTCTAATTTTTTTAAGTATTATGAGAAAGCCTCTGTCTGATATTGATTGACTTGATGTTCACAAATGATTCTTTTTTTAGGGGTGATAAGGAATGAGGTCCAGGCTGGGAATCATTGAGTTGGGGTGGGGGTCAGGGTGAGAGTGGTCTAAGGGAGGTGGCGGGACTTGCAGAGGAGAAGCCTTATGGGAAGCAGAGAGAGGTTCTGGGGACCGAGTGCAAAGGGGAGGGCTGGGACTGGGCAAGGATTTGGGAAATTATGCATCAAAGTGATCCTAAAGCAGTAAGAGCAGATTCTGAACATGGTCTGAGGACAGACTAGAAGTTAGAGGGAGCCAGGTTTTGGTTTAAGGGGAATGTCCAAGCACTGGGGTGGCAGGAAGAGTCATTAGTAAGTAGGTGTAGTGAAAAGTCATGCAGGGTTTCTATTGGACCCTGTGTAAAGAGCCTAACTTATATCCCCTGGGTGGCAGTGACACCAGCCTGCCACCCATAGCCCTGGTGGGCATCAAGCCCATCACGAAGTTTGTTTCTCTAATTCTCACTGAACTATGAGTGCCACAAAGGTGCATATTTCCTTATTTATTATTAAATCTCTAGTGCCTACTAGAGATTTAATAATTTAGATTTGAGCAAGCCTTGGGAGTGTGTGCTGGACGGGGAAGCCTGGTGTGCTGCAGTCCATGGGATCGCAAAGAGTCGGACATGACTGAGCGACTGAACTGAGTACCTACTTTAGTTTTTAGCACGTGACAGGCCCTCAACAGAATATTTGATAAATAACGAAAAGATGAATGAATTAGATATGGACAGAGGCAGGATAATGAGAATGTTTCAATGAGGGTAGCAAGAATGAAAAGTATTTTGAGTCGTGGGCATAGTCTGTGGATAGAAAACCCAGGACTTTGTACCTAGGAGGCTACATCAGAGTCTGTTGATGGGGGATGGTGTTGCTAGGCTAGCCGAGACGTGACAGTCATCAAATGGGCTGGCGGGCTCCTAGGATCGAGCACCACTTAGATCCCTTTATCAGGGAAGGTCAGGATAGAGGTCCAGCTTCCTCCCCAGGTTTTGCTGGAGGTGTCCGTGGGGCAGGAGAGGTTGCTGAGCTCAAAGGTCTCCAGGCTGGGTAGCCTGGTGCTCCCCGAGCACGCCCATCACCACTCTGCCCATCACGGGAACATAGAAACATGGCGGCTCTTGACACTTGGGCCTCCCCACCGCTGCCATTTTTCAATGCTAATTGTGGAAAAGGATACATAACATATAACTTATTATTTTAACTGTTTTTAAATGTATAATCCAGTAGTGTTAAATACATTCACATTTTTGTGAAACCAGGCTCCAGAACTCTTTGTCTGTAGAATTGACCCCTTACCCCTTAATCCTGCCATTTTTGTCTATCATGTATACATCCTAGGAACAAGTCAGATTAAACCCCTGACTCTTCCCCTCTGCCTGTCTCAAGGGTCCTCAAGGGTGACATCTGTGAGCCAAGAGGTACACAGAAATAGTCTTTGAGAAGTCTATCCAGACCCTGGAGCCCTGGGTCCCCCCTGAAAATGGGGTGAAGCCTTTGGCTGCCAGCACATACCTGCCAGCCTGGCTGCCCACAGGGAGGGGACCAGAGAGGCCAGGGTGGGGCTGGCTGAAATGGAGGTTGGTGATGGGTTGTCCTCCTGGCCTGAAGCCTTCTGTGTGGGGCTTTGTTACTTCTCTCCCTGATTTTCCTAGAGCATCGCTTCCCTCCTCTAGGATCCCCATCTCTGGGACATGTCCAGACCCTCTTGTTTGCACTGGATTCCTCCTGCCCCCTGCCCTTGTCGCAGAAGGCTTGGGCTCCACGTGGGGGATACCTGTGCCCGCGATGCAATCTCCTCCTGGCCTCGCAGCCTTCCTGGCCTTCCATTTGCCCCCAGACCTTTTATAATAAAATATGGGCTCTGACACTTGCCCTCAAGATCACTGTCTTCCACGATTCCTGTCACTTCCACCACCTGGTAGTTTTGTGGGGCCCATCTGCATTAACTTCAGAAATATCTCCTTTTTGGTACCTTTCCTACTTTTTGAGAGATGACATTGTTGGCAAGGGAAGTCCAGAGTTTCTAAAGCTTGCTTTTTCTGGGTCGAGTTTCACCCTGTTAACCATGAGGCAGACATTTGTAAATGCAGATCCACTTCATGCCTTTTACCAGAGAACCACCAGGAAAGTAAGCTCACTCCCCAAGAAAGTGAAATTGGGTGGCCCTGCCCTCTGGTGGGGAGAAGGCAATGGCACCCCACTCCAGTACTCTTGCCTGGAAAATCCCATGGACAGAGGAGCCTGGTAGGCTTACAGTCCATGGGGTCGCTAAGAGTCAGACACGACTGAGTGACTTCACTTTCACTTTTCCCTTTCCTGCACTGGAGAAGGAAATGGCAACCCACTCCAGCGTTCTTGCCTGGAGAATCCCAGGGATGGCGGAGCCTGGTGGGCTGCCGTCTATGGGGTCGCACAGAGTCGGACACGACTGAAGCGACTTAGCAGCAGCAGCAGCCCTCTGGTGCCCTGGGCCGCAGGGAGACGAGAGCAAGTGGGCTGCTCTGGCAGGTTCCTCACTGCACACTTTGCCTGCTTCCCGTCAGCCCATGAATGTACGGCACCCAGGGAAAGAACTGAGGATGGTGATCTTCCTGTTCTCAAAAAGTCCTATTATCTGCTTGTTGAAAACAGACATATGCATGTGAAAAGATGACTAAATATGCCAGGCAGTAAATGTAAAATGCCATCTGAGTTGAATGGGCTACATATCCAACATGAGTTCAGAGGCAAGGGCAAGATCACTTCATCACTTCCAGCTGTGGTGGTCAAGACAGGCCCCCCTGGGGGAGGTGCGCGTGCGAGCCCATCCCCAGGCCTGGCAGGGAGAGCTGTGATTACTGCAGACCTGGGAGCCACGCCCCCTGAAGGATGGATGAAGAAATGTGTGCTTTCTAAAGGCTTTCTTTTAAAAGGTTCGATTTGTGTGCTTTGCCTTTCTCATCCAGCTAAAGTAAGAGCGCTGTGTGTGCAGTGTTTGGGTGGGGGCTACAGGGTCTAGGGCCGGGGGCTTGCCCTTGGGAAGTAACTGAAGCAGTGAATTCGGGTGGATGTGAATGAGGGTCTGGAATAAGCATTTGCAAATTTTTGTGGTGGGTATGATAGTCAAAAGGGGTTTCCCAAGTGGTGCTAGTGGTAAAGAACCCTCCTGCCAATGCAAGAGACATCAGAGACGTGGGTTTGATCCCTAGGTCGGGAAGATTCCCTGAAGTTGAGCATGGCAACTCACTCCAGTATTCTTGCCTGGAGAATCCCATGGACGGAGGAGTCTGGTGGGCTAGAGGCCATAGGGTTGCAAAAGAGTCGGACACCACTGAAGCGACTTAGCATGCACACACACATGATAGTCAAAAACCTGCTACAGCTGAGTTCATGAATTTATTCCTGAACAAATAATGGTGGGTAAAATTAGCAGACATCTGGAAGAGGCACATATTTCAGAGTTATTTTGGTCTGATCTATAAAGCGCTCTATGAGGAATATGATTGGTAGCTGGTCTTAATAAACAGTTAGTGGGTTCTGCCTGCCTGAAATGCAAAACAGATGTATCTTTGTTCTTTTAAACTGACTTTGATGAATAAACTATATGTGACGTCAGGGCCAAGCTATTGGATGTCTGAGTCCTACTCAGAAATATTTTAGAATATAAAAAACTTTCCATGGTCGACACCGAGAGAACAAAGTGAATTCCAGTCACATTGCTGTTAGCATTGAAGCAGGTTCAGAAATCCGGGGAGGGCTTCATCCAACAACCTTTTGGTATTTGGGGGCATTGTTCCTCTCTGCTGCACCAAGGCACCCTCCCATTTCACAGCTGCGAGCTCTGAGCGCGTGTGGTTTTCAGCTGTCACTGTTGGGGCTTTTTGATGGTCATTATTGCTGTTTGGCTTGTTTGCACAAATGTTTCCTAAAAGAGCAAACTAGGATTCTGCAGCAGTGATCTGGTATCTGGAGACTGTGATGTTACCACTTCCCCCAATTTGTTTGGTTATGAATGATGCAGGATTTTTAATCATTAGCATCTTGGCTTTGCTGGGTGTTTTTGGCAGACAGGCCCTCCAGCCAGCCCTGCGCTGTGCTCTGTGCATCAGGAAACCAGCTCACTCTGCAGGTGTTTCATCCATAAACAAGCACCAGCCACGGGCTCCTCTTTCTTTTTACGGAAACCCTTTGGAATTTAACTTTCAGATACAAATACTTGGAGCAGTTGGCAGCTGAGGCGCATGAGAAGGAACTGAGAAGCCGGAGTGCGAGCCGGGGCAGAGCTGACCTCTCCTTGGACCTGACCTCACCGGCAGCCCCCGCCTCCTCTGCCCCACTGGGTCGTAGCCCTTCATCTCTAGACTCGCAGGAGGTTCCCACGGTATCATCCTCCTCCCCAGGAACGCCTCAGCATCCCCAAGGTGAGTGAGGGGAGAGTAGAGGGGAACTGATGGGGTAATTAACATCAGGCAGGCGTCTGGGCAGCAGGAACCATCCCAACATGCAAACTCATACTGAGAGGCAGCTAATGGAAAGCTTCAGGGGTGGCTGTGACCTGAGCTGTCACTAATAACAAGGGATTGGCAGAGCCACTTACTACAGCAAAATTATTCATAAAGCTTGTTAGTGTATGATCACTGGAAAGGGAGAATGCCGAAAATAAGGCTCACTTTGACATTTAATCCTAATTCACAGAATAATAAGTTAGGATTAATTTATTCCTCTGTCATTGGCATGTTCTTTATTTATTGGATCTGCCCAATAGGGTGACCCCTTTTAAGTGCTCCTCCCGTAGGAATTGTCAGTCTGGTTTAAGTTACACTGATAGAGGATAAAATTAATCAGAGCAAACAAAGAAACATGGACCTCATGCAAACAGAAGTAAAATGTTGAAGAAGATAAAAAAAGGATAGTAAAGATGACTGGCCTGTGGTATGGGGGTGGGTGTAGATGCTTGTGTTAGATGCAGACAGACAGACTCTCCCTGGAGAAATTGCCTGTCATCTTAGCTTTATTTGGAGAAAAACAGTGCCATCGTACCCTGCAGCCTTGGAGCATCAGCAGTTTTCCTGATGGCTCTGCAAATTGTGGGTCCGTTTTCTTTCACATTGTCAGAGAGGATGGTTCTCGGGTACAGGCGCCTAATGCTGTGTGTTGACTAACCCTGGAGCCAGAACTGTTTGGTTTAATCAAGTGTTATGGCTTGCAGCCTGCTGTAGGCTTAGCCAACTGAAGACAATGGAGACACTAAACTTTTAACTCTAGGAGGGTTGACTAAATATGGTGTAAAGTCTAATTTAAACAAGGCAGGACTCCATGACCTCAGCAGAACTGGCTGTAACTGAACCATCTTGTCTGTCCAGTTCTTTGCTGGCTCTCTGAGCCTCGGGGCTCAATTCCTGGAGCAGGCTGGTTCCGTCCCAGCTCCCCATCACGTCCTGTTACTCCTGGTCCCGGAGCCATGGAAGATTGTGCTGGGCAGATGGCTCAGTCCTAGATGAGTAATGTCGGTCTTAAAATGTTAAAACTCCAGGAATCAGGAAAACAGATTTCTCTGTAACAGCAGTGTGCTTTCCAAACTCGGCCTGATATCACTGTTCTATCTAAATGGTGGTATTTCCAGAGGCCATATAAAAAATATTCCCCCTGCAAGCTGTGGTTCAGGACTTAATCTGGGTACTTTTAACTCTGAGAGTTGTTACCTCCAGCACTTTACAGAAGGGTTTTGTCCAAACTGTGACATACAGAATGGTCCCAAGCTAAGAAGGAATTGTCAATATCTATAAATACTGTTTGTCCTTGAGATTTTTAATCTATTTGATGTTTGTGGCAAAACCAAGACAGTTCCCCAAGTATTTTGTCCAGTGTCAGTCAAACTTGAAGCCATCCTATCCAAATAAAAAGAGAGTATTTTAAACTTTAATCAGAACACAGGAAATATTTTATATGTACATAATATGCATTTGTGGAAAGTTATTTCAGTATACTTTCAGAAAGATAAATAGCAAATGTCATTTTCCTCTTCAGAGAAGGGATAAACAGAGACTAAGAAAATGTTTGACTGAAATCACACCCTAAGTGGTTATCTATATCAGAAAAAGGAATATTGGACTTGAATTTAGACACAGTTACAAATTAACAAAATAGCATTGGTGTTTCCTTTTTCCTTAGGGAGAGGTGAGAAGCAGTGGCTCTTATAGAATCTAGAAACACTTCCATCATATATTAAGTTATTATCATCCATCAAATCAGTTGGAACCAGCAAAGTATGCTAACATCCTTGTCCTAGTACATAGCCGAGTTATTCAATTGGAAATTCTAAGTGTAGAAGAAGAAAGGCTGTAAGAGGATGCTCCCAAGAGAACTGATGAAGCATCTTTCTGATTTGGAGCCTTTGGACCAGAACTCAGAGTAGCTGTGACATAAGGGTTTTTCTTAGCCGGGTTTGTTATCATTCTTGGAAGCATTCCGCTAGCTCCTGGTTAATGGTCTCATCTTTTCACCAGGTCCCCATTTTCAAATGCTCAGAGTAATTTTTTGCTGATCCCTAATATTTAGACTATTCCAACAGCTGGGGGAAGAATAAAATATATAATCACACATCCAGATGTTTGTCCTGCACCAAACAGCTGGCACATGGTCCAAACGTGCCAGGGGTTGACTTGCTTTTTCGTTCTTTATTCTTGTGGGGTCATGTGCTAATAATTCATTTCACATTTCTGTAGCACTTAGCTGCTTCCTTCCAAATGCTGCTCTTTAATCCCTTGTGGTGCATCTCAGTAAGGAAGGAAGATGCTCTTATGCACACTTCATGGAGGCTCGGATGGATGGGGATGTGCTTCAGATCTTGCTGGAGCCATGCTGGGAGTAAAAATCACTGTTTTGACTCCCAACCCAGCCATTCATTGTGCCATGGTATTTGTGGTGATGCTCCCAAGAATTCCATGCCATCCCCATATGACCCTCTCCCCAGTATCTATCAAAATTGTGACCTACATTTCAGAATTATATTTACAAAAAAAAAGAAACAGCAAATATTTATTCCTGAATTATATACAGCTTAGGGTTAAAGGTCACTTTGTGAGTTCTTACTTGAATTCTGGAGAACTTTTGATAACAGAATATATGAAAACATTAAAGCTTTCTCTCCCTTTTCCCTTACAAAATCTATTTACGAAGAGGGAAGAGTTAATGGTAAAATACCTGTAGCATTATGTGGCGTCTAGTGAGATCTTTCAGCCAAAAACCTTCCCAGCTAAATCTGCTGTAACTTTTGTGTAAATCATGCCACTACTCCCACCATCAAGTCATTGTGTGCTTGAATTATTTTTCCATCTGGCCCTCTTGTGGCTCATAGCAGGTGTTTGTTCCAGTGGTGCCTAAAACTGGTGGTGGTGATCTGAATATTTTTTCTTTGTATCAAACTGCCAGGCCCAAACACATTCATGTGTTCTCATTTGCGCTGTGCTCTAACTAATGGAGACAATTAGACCCCAGTTTAGGTAACCATGAAAGGACTGCTCTCTTCATCCGTTGCTTTAATTATTTTTTAAAATTTTATTTATTTATTGGCTGCACTGGGTCTTCATTGCTGCAGAGATGGTTTTCATGGCTTTCTTTAGTTGCGGAGAGGGGGGGCTTCTCTTTGTGGCAATACAAGGGCTTCTCACTGCAGTGCTTCTCTTGTTGTGGAGCACAGGCTCTAGGGCACCAGGGCTTCAGTAGTTGTGGTTCCCGGGCTCCAAAGCACAGGCTCTGTAGTTGTGGTGCACGGGCTCAGTTCCATGGCATATGGAATCTTCCCGGGCCAGGGTTTGAACCTGTGTCCCCTGCACTGGTAGGCGGAGTCTTATCCCCTGGACCACCAGGGAAGTCCCATTGCTTTAATTATGCTTTCCTTATTTTCACTGGGCCCTCATGGTATCCATCAGAATATCTATCCAATAAATGTATTTCCTGTTATGTTAAAGCATTCACAGATGACTCTGGAAACAAATAAGTTTTTCTCACTAGGTAAAGAAAAGGTGCAGTGTTCTTTTGGAATGGAGTTTTCTGATGTGGCTTTAAGGAAATTACTCTGAGGATTGAAAACGATCATCTAGGAACTCCTGGCAGTCCAGTGTTTAGGACTCTGCACTTGTACTTCCAAGGGCCCAGGGCTCAATCCCTGGTTGGAGAACTAAGATCCTGCAAGCCACTTAATATGGCCAAAAAAAAAAAAGGATAATCTATGGGCCCACAGTGAAGTCAGTGCAGCAAGGTAAACTGTCATGCCAGTGGGTGTCAGATCTAGGTAACCTGTATCATGGGAACAAAGTGGAGAAAATCGCTGATATCGAAACCAGGTGTTGACGGCAGTCCCTGCAGGATGTCTCAGCGTTGAACTGCCTTCCTTGGAGGCTAGAACTGTGTTCTTCCCAGGCTCCCTGGCTCAGATACCTGAGTCCCTCCTGAGGCTAAATGAGAGAAATGACCATTTCCCAGGTGAAGGAAGATGCTGTCAAGAGTTGATAAGGTCATTTCACTCATTAATATAACCATGAAAACACACATAATGGCTAGATTATTTTTCTTATTTTGAGCTTGGTACTCTTTATTTTACACACAGAGCTAGCATGTTAGAGATGCATTTAGAAATTTACCATACTCTATTAATTCTATGTCAAGGAAAAATATGTTCAACAGTATGATTTTTTTTCTACCTGTAATTGATTCCTACATATTTCCAAATGTCTTACTCTTTGGCGCTGGAGATATAAAATGTGGCTTATGTGGTCATGGCCTATTCACCACCAGCACTCAGCTGGAGGCACTTAACGGAAATTATGGGCATGGTAAACTAATATTTTCTCTAAGCCAAGAATAGAACCTAGGTCTCCCACCTTGCAGGCGGATTCTTTACCAGCTGAGCCACCAAGGAAGCCCAAGAATACTGGAGTGGGTAGCCTATCCTTTCTCCAGGGGAACTTCCTGACCCAGGAATCGAACCAGGGTCTCCTGCATTGCAGGTGTATTCTTTACCAGCTGAGCTACCCAGGAAGCCCCTAAGAGTTTACAGTACTGATAAATATGATAATTCTTCTAGTCTCCTGATCGTCACACCTGTAAATAAAATATAGACATACAGTAATGGCATGAAATGTTCAATTTCAGTGAATCATCATTTTTTATCATTTTCATTCATCATGGCTACTGTCATCATTACCAGTCACTGACTGAGCATCTTTACCTTCATTGTATAACATGTTTTCGGTGTCCTTCAGGCAAAAAGGTGCTCTCCTAGGTTACCCTGTCCACAGGGTAGAGATCAGAAACATCTGGCATCCTGTTTCAGCTGGCACAGAAGCAGTGGAATATCATCCATCATCAGCCTAATGCATGCTGGTTCCCTTGCATAAAGCTTCTGGACACCTCCAGTCCAGGATTTCATGAGTTGGCAGGAAACTAGATTCCTGGTGGTTCTGTGACTCAGGGCTGCCCCACCTCACCTGACTGCTGCTACTTAATGCCATTTGGTCAATGAGACAGAATCTCTCAGGGACTCAACCCAAGGGCAAGGCCAGGGCCCTGCCTGCTGTGCCTGCTGGGGAACTTTTGAGAGCCTTTGTGAATCATGGGAGTTTTCTGCTTCTCATTTCTCTGTTTCTAAAAAAAGGAACAGACAATAGTTTCCCATTTTTCCTCTTACAGAGAATGACAGTTGCCTGCAGTGTGTCTTCTTGTACCATTTTATAAAACATTAAATAGTCCTGAATTTTTTTTGAAGCAAAGTATAAATCCTACTGAAGTTTACTTAAGTAAAGATAAGGCACAGAGTGGCATTGGGACCGTTGTTAAAGCAGGATATTATATGAGTGCCCTGATAATTTCATAGATAACAAATAGGCATCAACATCTGCCAAAGGTCTGAGACTTCACTCTACTTAAAAGCTAGTAAGTTAGCCCGCCATGATCTCATGGATGTTGGCAGAAGACACGAAACTCCTGGGTCAGAAACAAAGGACTTTATTACTCACAGCGATAGTAGTAGCCAAGATATCAGCATTTGTGCCATTTCTGCAAGTCCCAGTTTCCACAAGGTGATGTGAATAAGCTCACGTGACACCTGCTCACACACTGAGTGGAACCTTGAGTTTAAGGACCTCAAATCTTTATTGGGCAGTAAGTGCATCTTCCCTTTGTCCCAGAGGGAGATGTGATCTTGCTCACAGTGGGCAATAAACCAAGTAGTGGTTGGTTCCAGAGGGAGACTGGCTCTGTCTTACAAGGCTGTTTTCTATGCATACCTCCTTAGAAGGATGGTCCAGAATTAAGGCTATGGGTGGCTTTGCTTGTAAGACTCCAGAAATGAGAGACCCATGGAGAATTGTTTCCAAGGTTTGGATTATAATGACTTTTAACCAACATTTATCATCAAATTTGCATTCTAAAAACTGTTTAATGTAAACAGAAAATCCAAATCTGAAACAGCCGTTGGCTTGTTTGTTCTTATTTGACAAGAAGAAAGAGTATTAGGAGCTGTAAAACCCAGTCCAGAGCAGGCACTGTGTGCGTCTAGAGGTGCTCCAGGGCATCTGGAGAGACAGGAGTGCCTTTCATCCCAGGGGAAGGCCTTGGGTGTTTCCAGGTACAGTCAGAAGGCCTCCCCAGGTGGGGGCCGTGGACCTTCTTCAGTCAATGTGGTGCAGCAAAGAAGAATAACTCTCAAGTTTCTTCTCGCATCCTTTTCTGTGCTCAGGACCTTGCTCTCTCCTCTGCCGTCTCCAACTCCCCTCTTTTCCCCCCAGCCCCCTCCTCCCCTGTACCCCTGCCTTCCCCCACCTACTCCCATAAGGCATTTGTACAAAATGATGCAACACCAGCAGTGAGGCAGGATAATCAAACACTGGTTTTCCAGTCCCTAAAAGGATGGTTTTTCAAGACATTTCCTGAGTTCCATACATCTTTAGAGCTTTCCAAAGCTGTGATATCTTCTAAAGAAGCCACCTCCACCAGATACGTTGGGAAGTTCCAATAGCTTTTTGTTGACTTTCTAGATTCAGCAACTCTGTATCTTTCTTCTAGAACTCTCTAGACTCAAACGTATTATTGGGCTTTCGTGTCATTGTCTTCTTCTGTCATTGTTTTCATCATCTTGTCTCAACCTTTGTCCTCCTTTTGTTTCAATCTTCTTACGGACTCTTCTTCTAGCTGCCCCCAGGTGTCAGATTTTTCCAGTATTCCTTCTCCAGCAACCCCCTGTGTTCATGCCACACCTCCTGTACCTTCACATGCCCATCTGTGATTTTTAGCAACCTACTGAGTGCTGAAATCCACCATGTCTGCCTCTCCAGCTGTGGCCTTCCTGAGCTCAAGACTCATGTATCCAACCTCCTTCGACATCACCATGTGAATATTCCTTAGACACTTCGGACTTACCAAGTACTAGTCAGGGGCATTTTGATGGGAGGTGTCCCTCATCTCTCTCCCGTAAAACTAGCAAATCTGCTCATACCTCCAAGTCCTTGTCTGGTTAAGACCATTTCTCTTGGCCTCCTTATTTAAGTTGGAAGCAGATAGTTAACTTTGACTTCTCCCTTAATGCTTACCCCTGCATCTAGTCAGTCACCAAATGTCAACGTGGTCTTTTCCCTCAAATCAGCCCTCTCCCTTGTCTCCCCATTGTCAGTGCCTCAGTCCCAATCTTAACCATCTCTGATCTGTACCATTTCTGTAGCTTCTACTATACCCCAGGTTCTTCTTATAGCCCAACCCCCCCCAAAAAAAATCATGTCTATACCGTGATTTTAAAACCCGCTAGTGGCTCTCCATCATCTACAACATGAAGTTAAGACCTTGCATGGCACTCAGGACTCTTGGGTATCCAGTTCCCACAATGAGTCTCTGACCACCTCTACATGTTATGCTCCATCAGGAACAAACCACCCTCATAGTGGAAAGGTGTCTTGTTCTCTCTGTGTATTTTTTTTCTTGAGCCATTCTTGATTCTCATGTGCCTCTTGTGGTTTAAACAACTTGCTGCACCCAGTGTGATTTAAGAGTTCAAGGACCTGTAGTTGGAGAGAAAGTGGCCGTGACTGTAAGCCCAGGACTTCGTACAGCATTCCACCGAAGCTCAGTGAAAACTGGATTGTCGGAACTCTGAGGGTGGGTGTGGGATCTACAAGGTGGTATCTTCCAAAAGGACTTTTGGAAGTAATTTTGAACATATATGGATTTCGTCTTAAGAAGTGGTTTAGGCCCGAGCCTGTTTGAAAGCTCTGGCTCTAATTTTGAGGACAAAGCTGGGCTTTATTTTAAAGGCATACAAATTCATTAGACCGGTGAATTGGTATTTTGCAGGTAATATGTGTCTTTTTTGGAATAAGCTGAAGAGGACTGAGTTTGGGCCCATCCTGATGAACCTGTTCCTGTAGAGCAATGATTCTCAGCCAGGAGTGGTTTTTGCTCTCAGGGGACATTTGGTAGTGTCTGGAGATATTTTTGGTTGTCATAACTGGGAAGGAGCTGCTGTTGGTCTCCAATGGGAAGAAGCCAGGAATGCTGCTGAATATCTGACAATGCATAGGACAATAGGCTGCAGCCCCCCACCCCCCAACAAAAACGTATCTGTCCCCAGATATCCAGAGTACTGAGTCTGAGAAATCCTGCTCCAGAGTGAATCTGAGTGAACAGCTTAGAAAGAATTGGCCCAACACCAATGGCAAAATCTAAAGAATTTTCAAAGTTGTGAGTATTTTCTCTTGGGACCTTTTTCACATTTATATGATTAAACCACAAGTTTAAAGTCCATGGTGTTAGTTATTAGCTCTGAACTGAGGAGGTCCCTGGAATCTACACCATTTGGAGCAGCTATTATAGAACTGGCTGGCCCAGCCCTCAGTTTCATAAGACCTGCCAGAAAGCCAAGTCCTGGCAAAGTCATCGAGACACCATCACAGACTGAAATCAATTGAAGCCACCCAAAGACTTATTAAATTCAGATCTTTCTACCAGCCGTTTATCTCTTCAAAGAGAAATTGCATGACAGGGGATTCCAGTTGGACACCCTGGACTCAGCTGTCAGGGACATTGATGAAAGCAGAGCTGGAACGTTCGTGCCCAGTTTTTGTTTGTTTTTTTTCAGGAATGGTTATGTACTTGTCTTTTGTGGCTTAAGTGACCCACCACACAGTGTAACATCATGATTAACAGCCCAGGCTTTTCAATCAGGCCAATCCGAGGTCAAATCCCAGCTCCGCTCATCAGTAAGGTTCTGTTGGAAGTAGGTGACCCATGCTCAAAGGGCCCATGGGCAGGCCGTGAAGGGACCATATGCAGAGGTGCAGAGTAAGACCATTAGAGTGTACGGAAGTGCCCAGAGACGAGCAGCAGTGGGGAACTGCCAGCACCGTTTCTGCCTGCAGGCCTGGAAAAACTTAGGGGAACAGCTTGGGCTGGGTAAGAGCTGTAGCCTTGGGAAGGGAGCCCTGAGGACAGAAGTGCTGGCCTGACATCTTCTGCCCACTGGCCCCTCATAAAGAGCAGGAACATAAACATGCCAGGCTCTCCTTCCTCCTGCCTTTGCAGGTGCCCCCTAGGGCTGGCCCACCTGAAAGTGAGAGGGAAAGCAAATGCAGGAGCCCCTCTCTACAGAGCCTGGCCTCCTGGGGCACAAAGCAGGACAGAGAATGGGTCTTGGAGCAGGCCAAGAGTATCCAGTGTGCTGTGTGGCCCTGGATGAGTTACTTAACCTCTCTGAACACCATTCCTCATTTCTCACATGGGGACATTAATCTTCACGTCATTGGTAAGAGAGATAAATAGGGTGATGTGCCCCTGTTTCCTGGGACAGCACCCATGTGTCAAAGGTACTCTGTAGACCATAGCTTTTGTTTTTAATTCACTTAAGGTCAAGCAGAGCCTGAGGTCAAGTAAGATCAGATGAGAAGTTAGTGCGGGGCAAAGAACTAGCTAGTCCTAAGTTGATGTCTGCCCTAGCTGACTTGAAACAGGGGTGAGCTGCCTGAAATCCTCAAGACCTGCTCTCTCCTCTTCTCTTGCCCAGTTTTGTGATCTGTATCAAGGACATCTCGGTCGTTAGACAGGGCACCCTTTTCTCTTCTCTCAACAAACACAGTTACGTTTTCCCTCTTCCCCTGTGGTTCTCAGGTTGATGGTTCTCATCCTGGCTCCCAACATCTCTGCTGTAACATCTGTTTCCTTTGGATAAAGACTCCCTTTCAGTGGTCGTGCTCAGTTTATGAGTCCTTCCCCACAGGCTGGCAGCAACCCAGTTCCTTGTTACTTCTTCTGAATATAGTGTAGATCTCTTCCTTCCTATTGTATCTTCCACTTCTATAAATTATCCCGTGTGTGTGTGTGTGTGTGTGTGTGTGTGTGTGTGTGTGTATCACTCAGTCTTGTCCTATTCTTTGCAACCCCATGGACTGTAGCCCACCAGGTTCCTCTGTCCATGGAATTCTCCAAGCAAGAATACTGGAGTGGGTTGCCATTCCCTCCTCCAGGGGATCTTCCTGACCCAGGGATCAAACCCAGGTCTTCCGCACTGCAGGTGAATTCTTTACCGCATGAGTCAGCAGGGAAGTCCACGTTATCCCCTACCATATCTCTTTTTAACGTTTAACTGTTTGGCTGAGTCGGGTCTTTGTTGCAGCACACAGGATCTTTGCGTGGTGTGTGGGCTTAGGTGCTCCGTGGCATGTGGGGTCTTAGTTCCCTGACCAGGGATCAAACATGCATCTCTTACACTGGAAGGCGTTTTCTTAACCACTGGACTGCCAGGGAAATCCCCCATATCTCTTTAGACAGTTTAATTGTTTTTCTTTCTCCTCACTTCTACTCCCCCACCTCCAACCTTAAAATTAAAAGTTCTCTGAATCAGGTCAGTGCAGGTTCCGGCCAAATGCATTTTTCTGGCCTTTGCTAAGCATGTCCTCGCAATGCCAAGATCCCATCAGTCTGCTGTCTCAGGATGTGGTCCAGGAAGACAGATCCCAGTTCTGGACGCCTTCTGTGTTGCCAAGCATTTCTTGCCATGTCCTCATTTCAGTTCCAAGCTTGCACCCACCGTGGGGAGAAGGGTTGTCTGGCACCTGGACCTGAGCCTTCGCTGTTCCCTCCCACCCTCGCTTTCTGAGAACAGTGAGAGACCCCTCCCCACAGAGAGGTTGGGGGTTTAATAGACAGTTTGTGCTCAGACTGCTGGCCTGCAGCACTGCTGTGCCCCTTGGATATGAACACACTGCCCCCTCCCCAGGGGATCCCTTCCCCATGTGTTCTTCCAGTGATACCCTTTATGCCTTTTCTTCTCCTCTCGAGTCCCACTGGCTGGCATTTACCTCTTTTTCCTCAGCCTCTTTGTCTGCAGGGTTTGCTTCCTGAATGTTCACCCCACACTGACTAGGCGCCTCCCCCCGAAGCTACCAGCCCATCTCAGCTGTCCCAGCAGGAACTGTGGTTTGTCTGTGACGTGGGTATACTCAGGAGTTCTCTTGGGTCAAGTGGAACATGGCCCGTCTCTTCCTAAGCACCCGTCACTCCTGCAGTGTGAAGTCCCAGGTCCCTAATTCACCCTCGAGGCTTGTTGCCCCAGCCCCTGACCACAGACGTCTTTGACTCCTCCTACTTGCCCCATGCTCCTGGTCTCTGCACATGTTCCTCCTTCCACCCAGAACATTCATGCCCAATTTTCCCTCTTTAGTTCCTTTTCACCCTTAGAGACTATTCTTATGAACTGTTTTAGCGCAGGGTCTTAGGACCTTTCCCAGGCTTTGCCAAAAACTCTTGCCAGACCCTCCTAGGGCACCATGCCTTTGCTTTTAGAATATCCATCACATTTATAAATATTTTTCTATTGTGTCTGGTGGGAACCGCGAGGCTGGGGTTTTCCCTGTGTCCTCCGATGGTGGGGTTTGCCCACCTTTGCTGTACTGAGGTCACGGGTGTTGTGTGGGATCTCTTGGCATCTCTGTAACCTCTGTGACAACAAGAGCTAGGTCTGTAGTGCTGGATCTGTGTCGTGTGCCCACGTGCTTCTCACCACTGACACCATTGTTGGGTGTCCATGAAATGTTGTGAGCAATTTTCATCCCTCGGTATTGGCAAATGCCTTAGCTCCCTGAGGACTTTCCCTGCAGGCCTGTGTGGTTCCTCCTGTTTCCCGGGGACTCAGCCAGCACGGATGGTGCTTTTCCCCAGTGTGCTGGGAGAGCCACTGGCGTGGCTTGGGGCAGTGACTCCAAAGGAACAGCTGTGTGTTTGTGGAGGGGACTGTTGGTGATAGAGATGCTGATGAAAGAGAAAGCGAAGGGGAGCAGAAATGTTCTGGAATTCAGTGTCTAGTTTTGGGGTGTTTCCTAAGTGTCCATGAGAACTTTCTGAGCAGGTACTGGTCCCAAGACCACACCAGGGGCCCTTGGATGTGAAAGGAAGGCAGAGTCTTGGCCCCCAGGTTACTTGTGCCTCCTTGTTCCTGGGCTTGATTAATACGGCTCAAGGAGGGCTCAGCTGTGCATCTTGTCCAGGGACTTCTTACTTGTTTCTCAGGCCCCTCCCTTGGCTGCCTGGCCCCGTCCCCCTGTGACCCCACTGATGCGATTTTACGTCCTATCGCCAGCCCGGTGGTGAGCCCTCTGAAAGCAGGAGTGTATGTTGTGTCCTAGACACATCTGTCACCTGGTATATTCTGTGCAGGAGATGTCAGGAGTGAGCAGCCAAGATGTGTGCTCTCTGTCCCCTCCCTTCTCTGTCTTTGGTGGTTTGCCTTGACAGGACTGTGTGTGAATGTTCTTTAATTGGTTCATCATTAGAACACTGTCACACACTGCAGATTTGCAGTGAGGCCTTGTGGACATTGAGCCCTGCGTCCTGGTCAGGACGTAGTTTTGGAGATGATGGTCTCCCCAGCAGTGATGAAAGAGAGAAAACACCCCAGCGGTCAGATCACCCATTTAAATGTCTGCTCCAGGAAGTACGGCCTGAACAGAGTGGGATGAAATTACACTGTTTATTCCCCAGAGTGTGTGGCTTTCTAGAGCTTGCATGTCCCTTGCCTCACTTGTCCCTAAAGTCCCTGGCTGATCAGGAGCCAGAGTCACTGCTTAAAATGGAAGGAAACATGACAGTGGAGTGTGTGTAGGCTGGAGCCAAACAGCCGTTAAATGATGCATCCTTCCTGCTTTGTCTGCCAGTCTCCTGGGGATGGGGAGTAGACACAGGCTGATGGCAACCAACTGCAGCCATCTCCCCGACAGTGAGAGAGCCCCACAGAGGCACCCTCGCCAGTTTTCGCCATATGCTCACCAATTAAAACTTAAACGCACGCCACATGCTAGGATGTTGGAAACACATTTTCATTTTGATGTGGCTATTCTGAAGTAAATGTGTGTAAGAACATATGCTCTGTGTCAACCCAACGATGACACTGCTGTTGCTAAAACTATGCTTTTGCTGTGCTGGTAAAATGAGGGGAGTTGTGTATCTCTTTGCTAAATACTCTATTATCAGATGAAAAGGCAGAGTCCTTCAACACCGAAGGGAATTTTTCTCAAAGGTCTGTTCACTCTCTCCCTGTACCCAGCTCAGTTTTTGCTTTTAAGGAAAAGTACTCGACATACGCATTCTTGGGCACACGGGGTCACAGTCGTGTGCCCTTCAGTTTCTTCCTGCAGCTGCCAGCCAGTGAGTCTCAGCCTGGAAACTGCTCTCACATGACCAGACAGGGCTTCCAAAACCAGCCCTCTTGGGGACACCCAACAGACTGCAGAGGACCTTTGCCACCTCGCCCTCATCTCCTCCATTCTCTCCAGGAAGGCGGTGCCTGTCTGAGACGAGTCTGCAGCAGAAAACTTGCGTTGTGTCACCAAGCCCTGGGAGGGGGTGGTGGGCAGGAGTCCCTTCATGCTGTATGTCCAGTTCCCACCTGCATGGCCCTGGGGTGGTTTCTGGGCAGAAGATCACTTCCCTGGGGTGGCTGGAAGTTACCCAGCACATAAGGAGACGCTGGCATCTCCTCTCTTCTGCCTCCCTCTCCAGTTCCCAGGCGCAGTCTCCGGGGAAGACGGCCTGAGAGCAGATGAGGGGTGGGCGTCCTGGGCCCAGCGAGGCCTGGCGGAATGACTTCTTGCTGGGATGCTGAAGGGCAGCTGGGCCTTCTGCCCAGCAAGGCCTGAGCTCTGCTCTTGCATAGTAATGCCTCTGCCTGGGCTGCTGAGGGGCTGCGCTGGGCACCCTGTTCCAGCCATCCCAGCTCACCAGAGCTGGCAGGTTGTCTCCACAAAGAGAGAGCCCCCCAAACCCCTCCATCTGCCTGTTCTTAGGTGTCTGGGCAGGCCCCTCACACTTCTCCCATGCACAGATCCTGCCTGAACCTCTGCATTGCTTCAAGCAGTGTGTGTGTACTTAGAACACGTACTGTTGTATTCCCAATCATTTTGCTATCCATCCACAGCTCACAGCTGAGAGGGTTTCTCAGTAAAAACATGCATATGGTAGACTGTGTCATTTCCTGGCTTCTAGGGGATGACATCCATGGAACCTGACCCACAAATTTCCAGCTGTGAAAGGTTTACAAAGAGTTCTTTGCCTGTGGGTGATTCTTATAGATAGCTTTCAAGTGTATGGACTAACGTCACATTGAAAGTGAAAAAGTAAAAGTGTTAGTTGCTCAGTCATGTCTGACTCTTTATGAGCCCATGGACTGTAGCCCACCAGGCTCCTCTGTCCATGGAATTCTCCAGGTGAGAAAACTACAGTGGGTAGACATTCCCTTATCCAGGGGATCTTCCTGAACCAGGAATCAAACCCACATTTCCTGCATTGCAGTCAGAGTCTTTCCTGTTTGAGCCACCAGGGAAGCAAGCATCACATTATGAGCAGACATAATTCAAGCAAAGGTTGACAGACCTCACTGGTTTAGTCACTGATAAAACCTCTGACTGCGACTCCCCTGGCAGTCCAGTAGTTAAGACTGGATGCTCCCACTGCAGAGGCATAGGTTCTATCCCTAATCAGGGAACTAAGACCCCACATGCCACACAGCTCAGCCAAAAAAAAGTAAAATTTTTAATTATGTCAACTGGATGTATTTTATATCAACTGATAACTTAAAAGAAAATCAGACTGCTCTTTGCTAATCAGCTTGATTCACCATGAACTTATTTCCTCTTTGCCTGAAGAAGCAAAAGGATCATGTATCAGTCTGCTATTGCTGTGTAACAAGTTACCACAAACATAGCTGTTCAAAACAGCACCTGTTTATTATCTTATGGTTCCCATGAGTCAGAAACCCAGCCTGGCTAACTGGTTCTTGGCCAGGGGTATCTCAAGGCCACGGTTAAGGCTGTGGCTGATGGGGCTCTTATTGGGAGGCTCTGGGAAGAGTCCACCTCCAGGGTCTTTCAGGTTGTTGGCAGAATTCAGTTCCTCATGCTTGCAGGACTGAGGTCCCTGTTCCTTGTTGGCTATTGGCCAGGAATCATTCTCAGCCTCTAGAGGCCTGCACATTCCTTGTCATGTGGGCCCTTCCATCTTTAAAGCCAGCATGGATGGGACAATACTTTGTGTGCTTCTGATGTCTCTGACATCCTTTTCTGGTGCTAATGAGAAAACATTCTGTTTCTAAAAGGCTCACCAGGTTGGATCAGGCCCACCTGAGCGATCTCTGTACTGTAAGGTTGAGCGACTTGAGACATGAATGCCAGCCGCCATCCCCTTCCCCGCGGTGTTTGATTGAATAACCAGGCGATGGGAGTCTCAGGGCCACTTTCGAATTCTGTCTGCCGCAGACGGCCCCAAGAAATCAGCCTCACGTCTGGTCTCCCTTTCGCTCGACGTTGCCTAGAAATTCCCGTCCTCACTGTCATCTCCGCTGTTGTCTCCTCCAGCCAGCACCGGGGAGCCTGGGCTTGAACCGGAGGCAGACGTGGAGGCAGAGGTGGGGCAGGTGGCCGATGAGGCCGGCCAGGAGCTAGCCCCTGCCGGTGCGGGAGCAGAGAGCGAGGTGGAGCGGGCCCTGGAGCCCGAACACGAGGAGCGAGCCTCCCTGAGCGAGAAGGAGCGGCAGAATGAGGCGGTGAATGAGCGTGACAACTGCTCGGCCTCCAGCGTCTCGTCCTCCAGCAGCACGTTGGAGAGGGAGGACAAGGAGGACAAGCTCTCCCGGGACAAGGGCTCGGGTAAGGAAGCCCCCGCCCAGGGCACCCGGCGCGGGGCACCTGGCTCACTGGCCTCTGAGTTGACCTGCTGGCCCAGTTTGCTCCCCAGTTGGTGCCCCGTGTCTGGAGGAGGGTGTGTGTCTGCACTAAGCCAACCAGCAGCTTCCTGTCCCCCAGATGGGCTCCCTCCCTCTGCCATGCAGCTGTACCATCACTTTACAGCTGGGAAAGGGCCATCAGGGACTTCTCCTGAGGAATGAGCCCCAGCAGAGAAGTTCCTCAGCTTCCTTCTAACTGTTAAATTGTGAACAGTAAGTGTGGCTGTTTTCTGGTTTAAATTTAGAGACACGTCATGTTGTTATCTGCTCCCTTGAAAGAGTTAATTTTGCAGTGAAGTATGTTTAGTCATTGTGACTAAACATTTCAGACCAGAGCAACTTTGGCAAAATGAATCGTATGAGTACTTTTAAAAAGGGCCAGTTCATAGCGTGCTGAGGTCAGTTTGATGGGCTCGGCTGGAATGTACGTAATTTAGGTAATTGTCTACAGGACCACTGTTTTCTTCCGTATTAAGTATGTGCTTTTTCTTATAGAATCATACCTTTTTGATATTATGCCTGATAGTCATTCAGTTTCACCTGTTTCATGGTGACTTTATGTTTAGGGACCGAATGGAATGTTAGTTCTCATTAGGGACTCGGGGAGGATGCCATAGAGGGTTCTAGAAATTTTAAGTGATTCAAATAATCATTTGAATTATTTTTTAAATTTTTAATTGGAGGATAATTGCTTTACAGTGTTGTGATGGTTTCTGCCATACAACAATGTGAATCAGCCATAGGTATACATATGTCCCCTCCCACCTCCATCATTTGAATTATGATTCATGTGTGACACTATGGAGTTGATGTTCTGACTCATGACTTGTGTGCGGTGTCAGGAAGCTACCTCTCTTGACGGACACTCCTTATCTGTGGAGACATGTCTTGTGGGGCAGCCTTCATTAAGTTACAGTGACACAGATTCAAGGACCTTATGTCTTAGTCCCAGAAGGCAGCATGAAGGCTCCACAAGGGACTGCCAATCAATGGCATGACCCATGCATGATGTGTTAGTTCACATATTAAGAATACAGTCTCCCTGAAGCCTAGACAAGTGAACAAAGATTGAATGAGTGAATGAAGCCATAATTCATTCAAGAGACCTGTCAACCAATGGCTTAGTCTAATATTTGAGTATTCACAATTATATAATTATATTTTATTCTCTTTACATATATATATCTAGTCTCAATGAAAAGGGAAAGGCTTTGAAGACTTGGTTTATGTCTTAAGAATCATTGCATTGAAAATACATCTGGTTGAATATGTGGGTGCTAAAAGGATTACATATATTGATACTAAATTTCTTTCAAAGTCAGATTATAGTTATACTCTCAGATTTTACTTGCTGTTATTCACATTTAGTGTAATTTTGGTCACAGTACAGAGTGTCGGGTAAGTCTTGTTGATCAGTTTGACCTTAAATCATGTTTTATTGCATTATGAGTAGCTTTAAGGATTATTCATCATAACTAGGTTTAGCAAGCCTAAAACATATCAACAAGTTGGATTAGTAAAAATAAGCCAGGGAAAAGAACTTTCTTGGATCAGATTGCCCAATATCCTTCCAAATAAGGACAACTTTCCAAAAATGGAGACTCTACTCCCAGTGAAGAACCATTGACTTCCTACCAAAAGCTGGTGGTGTCCAGGAATTGGAGCTTTGCAGTGGCTTTTCTGCTTTAGTCTGGTGCTGTTAAGAGATATGACCATGTTTATTTATTGTAGCTTATTGGTTCCTAAAATATCCCACTGCTCACAGGCACCATCAGCAACCAGGAATCAGGGAAGCTCTGTCCTCATAGTTTTTGCTTTGCAGAATCTTCTCAACTAAATCACAAAGGCAATCAAAGTGATTCCCAATCTTTTTTTCTAGAGGTTGTAGCTGTTAGTTGAGAATGAATTTGTAGAGCTTGAAAGAAATTCATCTTATTGCAAGTGTGTGGTTTTATTTTTCTTTGTTTTTGATGTTGCAGTCCCTGGCATTAGAATGATAGGCTTTATCGTAGCATAGATTACACTTTGTTGTAGTTACTTCCATAACTGTCTTTTGTCTCTACTTGAATGCAATGAGGATGGGGTTGTCTGTCTTGTTCATTGTGAGTCCTTACTTCCTAGCTGGGGACCCAGAACATAATAGGGGCTCATAAAACCACTGATGAATAAAGAAGTATCAGGCTAAGATGGAGAACCCCCATTACTCCCAGTTCCTCCCTCTTACAACTAAAATATCAACACTCTAGATATAATAGAACAGCCAATCATAGAAGGATGCTGAAAGGTGAAAAGAAGGAGGTAGACTGCCTAGGAGTCTTTTGACTTGAACAACATGGCAGTGAAGCTTCAAGGAAAGCTGATTCCCTTAACCAAAGGATTGGAAAAGGCCATGCCTAACAGAACAGAAAATCTGTGCTGCTCTTAATAAGTGCTCTATCCTAAACAAGGTCTAATGGAAAATATGCCACTGTCACACCTCTCTCCCTAACCCAGTGGTTTCAATAAGACAGAAGAGGAGGTAGTCTTCTGTACACACCCACATGGAAACAGGAGTGACGGCTCTCCAGTTCCCTCCCCTCCCTCAACCCTGTAGTGTCAGCAGGACTCAGAAGGGAGCCAGTCTTCTGTTGCCTGCCCAGTGGAAGCAGATAGCACTCCATTCCGCTGCTGGGATACTGTTGGCCTAATGGGGAATTCATAGTCTATCCCCTGCAGGGAGAAGCAAGTGGATATCAATTCTTCCAACAGGGTCATTTCAGTGGGGTCTTGTGGGGATCTGAGCCTTCACCCGGACCCCAGCAGGACCACACTTAATGAGGACCTGGCGGAAAGACTAATAGCCTTCTCTCTTCCCACCTTCACTCTCCTTGTCCCCAACACCAGTGGGGGATCAGGGGAAGCTGAGCCTCCATCCCCACCCAGCATAAACAAGGTAGAATGATGTGGTTGGAGGTGGGATTAGCCATTGGTGAGGACTGGTGGGAAACTGAGCTTTCACTTCACTTGGAGACAGTGAGCCAATGGGAGTCAGTGCTTCATGTCCACTGGGAAGATGCTTCTGGGTTCAAGGGGCTTCAGCCCATCTATACTGAGGGAGTGAGTCAGCCCTCTTCCTGATGACAGTGGGACCCAGCAGGGAGCTGAACATATGCCTGCACCAAGACCTATAAACTACACCCCGAAAGTGTGACTATCTGCTGAAAGAGAAGGTTAAATATGATCCAAAGTCTATCCCATAATACCCAACACATCCAGGATATAATCAAAAATCATTCGTCATGTCAAGAAGCAGGGCACTGACATCTTGAATGGAAAAAGACCATCCAGAGATGCCATTATTATGGTAACTGCTTTAAGACTTTTGACAGATGCTGGGATGATCTGTCAAAAGTTTTAAAGCAGTCACCATAATAATGCTTTAGAGAACAGTTACAAACTGTCAGGAAATACATAAAAAAAGTCTTAGCAAAGAAATTTTCAAAAAAGAACCAAAGGAAAATTATACAACTGGAAAATACAAGCTGAAATAAAGTATTTGACATACTTTATAGTTGATTAGAGACAATAAAGGAAATAATCAGTGTATTTGAAAACAGATCAGTGGAAATTACCAAATCTGAATAGCAGAGAAAAAATAGACTAAAAATGAAAGGAGCCTCAGGGACCTATGGGACTATGTCAGTAAAACTGACATTCATTTCATCTAAAAAGAGGAGAGAGAGTGCAGTGTGGAAAAATGTTTGAGGAAATAATGGCTGAGATTTTCCCAAGTGTTGCAGAAGTCATAAGTCTACAGATTTAAGCTGAGCAAATCCTAACAAGGATAAATCCAAAGAAATCAACACCAAGACAAATGATAATCAAACTTATGATAACTAAAAGCCAAATCATAATTTTTTAAGACATAAAGAAATGATGTGATACCTATAGAAGAGCAGCAGTTCAGAGGATAGCAGATTTCTTGTTTGGATCATGGAGGCCGGCAGAAAGGAAGACAGCATCTGTCAAGTGCTGAAAGACCATAACTGTCAACAATGAATTACATGTACAGTAAAAGTGGCCTTTAACAATGCAGGGGAAATAAAAACATTCTCAGTTAAAGAACAACCAAGAGCATTTGTCACTAGTGACCTCCCCTTGAAGAATGGCTAAAGTAAGTTCTCTGAACAGAAAGGAAATGATGATAGAAGACAACTTGGGACTCCAGCAAGAAAAGAACAACAGAATGGGTAAAAATAGGGGTAAATAAAAATGCCATATTTTTACTCATGAGCTTCTTAAATCATATTCGATGGTTGAAGCAAACATTGCATTTGCTATATGGTGTTCAGCATATGTAGAGGAAATACTGAAGACAACTGTATTTTTAAAAGTGGAAGGGTAAAGGGATGTAAATGGAAGTAAAGTTTCTGCACTTCAAAGCAGTAAAACATCAATTTGTTTTTGTTTAGTCACTAAGTTGTGTCCAACTCTTTACCACTCCATGGACTGGCCCACCAGGCTCCTCTGTCCATGGGACATGCCAGGTAAGAATATTGGAGTGGGTTGCTGTTTCCTTCTTCAGGGGATCTCCAGGGCTCAAAACTGCATCTCCTGCATTTACAGGTGAATTCTTTACCACTGAGATACCAGGGAAACCCAATACCAATAGACTAAATAAGTGAGTGTGTATACTGTAATACCTAGAGCAACTACTAGGAAAATTACATGAAGCAATGTACTCAAAAACACTATAAATAAGTCACATTGAAATTCTAAAAAATGTTCAAGCAATCCACCCAAGACCAAGAAAGGAGGACCAAACACTGAAACAAGGATCAAACAAAACAAATAAAATGGCACACTTAAGTCCTAATGTATCAAGTGAAAGACAGAGATTTGAAGAGTGGATAAAAACACCAGTCAAGTCTGTGCTATCGTATACAACACTCATATCAAATGTAATGACATGGGCAGATGGAAAGTTAAAAGCTGGGAAAAGATGTCATGCCAACATTAATCAAAGAAAAGCCATATTAATGGCTATATTAATATCAGATGAAGTACACTTCAGAGCAAAGGAAATTGCTAGGGACAAAGAAGCACCCTACGTAATGATTTTATAAAAGACATAAATGAATGAAGAAAGTAAACTTGAAAGCCAGCATTTAAAATGTTACCTGATTATGCTCTTTGCCCTGTTGCCAAAATAAGAAATTGCCAACATTTCCCAATAAATGGAGAGAGTGAGGCGGTCTGTTGAGAGAGACTCAGTCACTTTATCTACCACAGCTTCCTGGCATCAAAGCAGTCTCCTTATTTACGGGACTGTTTGAGCAGCTGTAGTGATTTTTCCGTTGTGTCCTCAAATGCCACCTCCTGCCTCTTTGATGGTAGTTATCGTCGAAATGTATCTTGTTTGTGAAGCCAGTCTCCAAGAGGACTCAAGACCTCCTTGTTCTGGTGTGGGCGCTTGGAGAGCTTAGGCCGCTGATGAGCAGAGCCTAGAGGACAAAACGACGCTGGAAAAATCAGAGCACTTGGGGCCTTTGGGCTTCCCCAGTAAATGCCTCCTCAGAGATGAAGGCACGGCCACGGGAGAGAGACCAGTGTCCTCCCCAGCCTGTTTGACCCAGCTCTTTGGTAGAGAAGCTCATGCTGCTCACGTCCTCGGCCTAGGTCTTCTGCCCTGTCCCCAAATGAGTAGCCACAGAGGCCCTTGGATATCTGATGGAACTCACAGCCTGAAATGCCCACCGCACAGCCCTGCTGGACCTCAGGAAGCAAACTCAGAGGAATGATGTCCCTGACCATTTATCCATTCATCCACTCATCCTAGATGCTGGGGATACAACAGGGAACAAAACAGACCCAAATCCCTGCTCTTGTAGAGTTTACATTCCGAGGAAGAACACAATTTAACAAATAATTATAATCGTTCCAGTAATGGGACAAAGGCAACAATAAGCTCAAAGAGGAAGGTGTGTGGAAGATCAGACAGTAAGACGTGCTCGGGTAGAAAATAAAGCAGGAAAAGATGATCAGCTGTGGGCGAGAGGGAGGTGTGCACAATTTTAAATAGGGTGGTTGGGGAAGATTTCACTGGGTAGACACTGTTTGAGCTAAAACCAAAAGGAAGTTGAGAAGCAAATCATGTGATTAACTGGGTTTGCCCCAGGAGAGGCAAAGGTCCTGAGTCTGGATCACGTCACACCTGGTGAGTTCTAGGAATGTCAGGTTGGTGCTGTTGCTGAAGAGGTCCGTGTGTGTGTATCTAGGGTGGCAGCAGTGGTGGAGGTAGTGGTAGGAGAGGGAGAAAAAAAAATTAAGGTGGGATCACACGTGGCTTGTGAACAGACAGGTCACTGGCTTTTTGTCTCAGTGAAATGTGGCACCGTTGGAAGACTTAGAGCAGAAAGATAAGTTGGACATTGCAACACATCATGTGGCTCTGGGGTTGAGAATTCACTGTAGAGGGACAAGCGTGGAAGCTGAGATCAACTGGATGCTCCTTTGTTGGCAAGCAACCTCACTAATTCAGACTGGGGTTGTGGCAGGAGTAGTAATGAGAAAAGTGATTGGATTCTGGATGCAACGTGAAGATTTAACTAATAGGACTGGGATGAAAGAACAGGATAAAAGTCAAGGATGATTCTGAGGCTTTTGGAATTGGCAGCAATTACACTGGATGAATGAAGGATGGATGAAGTGGCCGCAACTGATGCCAGAAATGACTGCAGAAGAAGCGGATTGGGTGAGTGGATGGGACTGAGGGCAGAAGATGGCATTTAAAGGCCTGAGACTGGATGAGATGAAGGCTAGGAAAGGGAGTGTAGATGAAGAGAAGAGGTCCACAGACACTTAAAGGTTAAAGATAAGGAGGAACCAACACAGGAGACTGAGAAGGAGCAGCCAAAGAGAAGGCAGCAAACCAGGTGAGTGCAGTCTGGGAGGCCAAGTGAAGGATGAAAGTCAAGGAACTTTCAAGGATGAAAGTCTAGTGCAACAGAAAGGTCATAGGTCACCCAGAAAGGGGCATCTCTGAAACAGAGCAAAAACTTCATTAGATTGAGTTCAAGAGAGAATAAAGAAAGAAATTGGAAACAGCAAAACAACTCTTATATGCAGCTTTATTTTTTGTTTGTGTTTTTTTTAATTTTGTTTTGGGGTATAGCTGATTAACAACATTGTGGTAGTTTCAGGTGAACCTTGAAGGGACTCAGCCATATACATACATGTATCCGTTCTCCCCCAAACTCCCCTCTCATCTAGGCTGGCACATACGTTTGAGTAGAGTTCCATGTGCTCTACAATAGGTCCTTGTTGGTTATCCATTTTGAATATAGCAGTGTGTATATGACCTTCCCAAACTCCCTAACTCTCCCTTCTCCCAGCTTTACTTTAAAAGAAAGGAGAAAATTTAGATTATAGCTGGAGGGATAAGTAGAATCAAGTGAGATTTTTTGTTTTCATTTATTGGGTAAAATTATACCATGTGTATATACCAGTATGAAGGCCTAGTGGGAGGAGCATGGGAGATGCAAGATGAAGAATCACTGGAGCGGATGAGTCCCACTAAGAGGACAGGTGATCAGTAGTCACAGGACAGACGTCATCAGCGTTCAGGTGCAGGTGGGTAAGTGGAGGCAGAATGGAGGCCCTGGAAGATCTCCAACTTTGTTTATTAAGTTTTTGAAACAGAAAGCAAGGCGATGCTTGCAGAGGATGAGGTGAATAGGGGAGCCTAGAGGAAAGAGGAAGCATATGTAAAGCCATTTAGTAGAGGTCATGGATGGGGCCACCAGGCAGCATTAAGGGTCTCTTGAAGACTGGTGGCCATGTGACCAGTGGTACAGTCTGTGCGTTTCTCCAAGCAGTCTAGCTTCACTGGTGCAGAAGTGGAGCAGGGGGAAAAAGGAGTAATTCTACAGCCTTTCTAGTACCTGCCATGGGTGAGGGGGCATTTCCTTGCCTCCCTGTGTGTAGTTAGGGCAGTTGTCCTGAGTGGGTCTTGACCAGCTATCATGGGTGGGCAGAAAAGGCGAGGAAATTTTTTCCCATGAGCTTAGGCCAGAGCCACAAGCTGTGTCACGCCTATGAGAGTGTTGGATCCCTAGAGTGAGCCATCGGCCATTTGACACAGCATCTCTTTCTGATCAAGAGCATCTTGTCAGCCGTGACCACCTTCCTCTTCCATTGCTTTATTTCTAGGTCTTCCTGATTACTCCTGTGTGAAATGCCTGCATGTTGCCTGGTTGGTTCTCCCATGGCATCAAGACCGCTGTGATGTTCTCATTCTTTTCTCCTGTGTGCTTTCAGGTCTGTGGTCTGCGGGTGCTCAGGATGCCAGTGTAAATGAGCAGTGTGGCGACATCCTCACCAGCAAACGGTTCATGCTGGACATGCTGTATGCCCATAACAGAAAGCCCGCGGATGACGAGGAGAAGGGGGAGGGCGAGGCTGAGAGGACCGCGCAGGGGGCCGAGGCGGTAGCCAGCCTGGCCAGCCGGATATCCACCCTGCAGGCCAGTTCCCTGGCCCAGGATGAGAGTGTCAAGAGGGTGGACGTTGGCTGTCTGGACAATCGGGGCAGTGTGAAAGCCTTCGCGGAGAAATTCAACAGCGGGGACCTAGGGAGGGGGTCCATCTCCCCTGACGCAGATCCCAATGACAAGGTTGCAGAGAAGGCCTCAGCTCAGCCCAAGACGGAATCCGACTACATCTGGGACCAGCTCATGGCCAATCCCAGGGAGCTCAGAATCCAGGACATGGATTTCACTGACCTGGGCGAGGAGGATGACATTGACGTCCTGGACGTGGACCTGGGTCACCGAGAGGCCCCAGGGCCACCTCCCCCGCCCCCACCCACCTTTCTGGGTTTGCCGCCCCCACCCCCTCCACCCCTGCTGGACGGCGTGCCTCCCCCTCCAGTCCCCGGTAATTTATTGGCCCCCCCTCCAGTATTCAACGCTCCTCAGGGCTTAGGGTGGCCCCAGGTACCCAGGGGTCAGCCAGCATTCACCAAGAAAAAGAAGACCATCCGTCTGTTCTGGAATGAAGTCCGGCCTTTTGAGTGGCCGTGTAAGAACAATGGCCGCTGCAGAGAATTCCTGTGGTCGAAACTGGAACCCATTAAGGTGGACACCTCCAAGCTGGAGCACCTGTTTGAATCTAAATCGAAGGAGCTGTCCGTCTCCAAGGTATTGCTTGCATCCAGCATGCCTCTTCATTTGCTGAGTTACTTACAGATGTTGGCTAGAATGGAGAGTTTTGTTATATATAAAATGCCCTTTGTGTTGCTCTTACTAATTGCTTAAAAAGGCAGTTGGTATAAAAATCTGACTTTTCATCCAGTACCCTGTGTCACACATTAGGTGTGAGCTAAATGAGTAAGGGACCTTTTGTTGCTAACAAAGCTAGCAACTTATTAACACTGATAGGCAAGTAGCTTTCCAAGAACCTAATAACCTGGAGGAAAAAAAAAAATGTTTATCCAGGGATTGTTAGCATAGCCTGACAGCAAATGTTGACATTCACTAGGGGAAAGTAGACTTGCTAATTTATCAGACACACTGACTTTATCCTGTGGATGTGTTTATTCACGCTCCCATTTGTTGTTTATGGTTGATAGTGGTTTAAACCTCAGCTGTAAGACAGTAAGCTATGGGACATTTCTTCAGCTAATCCCCTGGCTGAGTCAGCTTGCTACCACTATCTGGATGCTTCTATACAGCCATATAGTTAGCATCCTGTAAACATTATACATGTATCTAGATTTCTTATTTCTCATAGATGTTTGCGAACACTGAGGGCATTGCTGGTGTAGTGTCTTTAACAGAGATGTTCTATCTACTTTTATAAATGAAGAGCTTTGTATATGAAGTTACTGAGCATCAAAGGTAAAGTCATGACTAAGGAGCACTGATGAAAAGGCTGCGTGATACTGGATCACAGATTTTATTTCTGATGATTCACTGCATTATTAGGGTCTCCTTTACATAGCTTAAAGAACTGGTCTAAAAAAATAACTCTTGTGATCCTAGGTATATTTCAGTTTTAAAACAGGTTTAAGACTGTCTTCTTAGGGCCCTGGAATAAGAGAAAACACTTTTCAAAGGATAGTTTAGAGTAAACATGCCAGAACTTACTATCACGAATTAATTTCGGCTCCGTGGGTTGCTCTGTTTAGCATCATTTTGGGTGAGTATAAACTGTCTGAATTGGGCTTCTTGATCTGCCAGCTGGGCTCCGATTTGGAATCAGAAAGTGTGTGCAAGCTTCCTCAGGACAGGAGTATCCTTTCGAGAAGGACCTAAGGACAGAGTTTGTGCCTGTCACCATGTGTGATGCTGGTGATGTGTGATACTGAAAGGCTAGGTCGGGAGCTCTAAAAGGTCGCCTTCCTGTTAAAAACTTTTCTGGTGTCGAGGGTGGGGTAGGGGAGATGGGTCTGGAACTACCTGCTGCTCTTCCCGAGTTGGCCTTTACCCTCAAGTTGATGTCTGCCCAGTTCCAGCAAGGATGTGAATCTGAACCATTTCCAGCCCTACCCCATCCCCAAGTCAGAATTCCAGCTTTTTCCTGTTTACAAATCTAACTGCCAAGATCCAAAATAGAAAGCCATGCCAGGCAGTCCTTTCCCCCAACTGGAAGCAGAACCCTCTTGTTCTCTCTGGAAAACAGTGCCTCGGGAGGTGATATTGCTCTTGGTGTCTCTGTGTCCTGACTTCCAGGACTGGTCACGTGTGGTGATGAGCCACCTACACGGGCGCTCCCGCTCTTACCGTCAGATGTGCCATTTGGGAGAAGGCTTGCCTGGTGCGGTTAAAACAGCATTCGGATCACCCAGGACGTGCCCTCGCTCCCGCTGATCTGGTTGGCCCGTCTCCTTCATCCCACTCCTTCCCACGTGAGCCCCTCTGGCTGTCTAGACCCTCCGGGCTTGTCCTGGTTGCTCCTTAGCCTCAGAGGTTGCTGCCTCTTGACTTGGGGTTGAGGGGGCGAGGAATTAAAGAGTCCTAGTTGGCAATGAAGGCCCTTCTGACCTCATTTTTTACGAAAGAAATGGCAAAGTGAAAAGCTTCCTTGAGAAGACCCCAAACAGGTTCACCTCCCCCACTTCTCTGGGTCCCACTGTGGTCAGTGACGGGAGCCTGGTGGCACCCTCTCAGTGGCCCAGAGTTCAGTTCTTTCTTGAAGTAGGTGGTGACCTCTTAAAAACCTGTATTGCCCAGCTACAAAGGCTCATATAGTTTTTATAAAGTGAGAGCATAAGAGAAAAGTAGCATGTTGAAAAATTTACCTGATTCCAGAATGTTCTGCAATGGGACCCAGGAACCCATTTTGGGGCAGGGGGGTCTAGGAAATGTGAGCAGAGACTAATTTACAAATGTTACAAATGGTGAGGACACAAATTGGAGAGTTGAATCTGTTATGTAGACTAGTACAGCTATAACCAATTTTACGTTTGTTTCTAATTCTTGACTGTGATGTTCATAAAACTCAGCTGTAAATAGCTACTTCCAAATTCTGGCTCATGAGAAGTTTTTCATTAAAAACAATAGAGTGCATCAAAAATAAAATATACTTCACAGGGCAGCACAGAGCAAAGGGAATCAATTGTACTTTCCATCAGAAAACTTACACCAGACCAGTGTTGCAGGGCATGGTGGTGACCATCTGAGTCATCCCCTAGGGATTCATGTGCCAGATCCAAGGCTGGGGTGACCACCTCATGGCCATGATAAGAACAGAGAGATGTACTTTGTGATTTCCTTTCCAAATAGTTTCTAGAACTGGATCTACTTTTCTCTTTCGGCAGGTAACGCGCACACACAGACACACACACACAGACACAGACACACACACACACACACAGACACACACACGGGCTTCCCTGGTGGCTCAGACAGTAAAAAAATCTGCCTGCAGTGCAGGAGATGTGGGTTTGATCCCTGGGTGGTAAAGATCCCCTGGAGAAGGGAATGGATATCCACTCCAGTATTCTTGCCTGCAGACTATATGTATAGCTTTTTAATAAGATAGCTTTAATTATGTGTTGTGGAGAAAGACAGAAATTTTGTGCTACATTTCATCATATTGTGTTTTTGCTGTTGGTCTAAGATGTGGAGAATGGCATAAGAGATGGTTAAAATGACCCCAGAGTTGGATGTCAGGGCAGAAAACCCCTGGGAATGGGGAATCACCCTCCATGGACTTGACATCATCCCGAGAAACCCCAGGAAGTGGCCTTCCAAGCCGTTTGCCTCATCTAGGGCAACCAAGTCCCTCTTCCTTCCAAAGGGCAGCTTTTATATCCCCGGATCCAGACAGACCACGGAAGGTGTGGAGCAGAAGAGGGGCCCAGAAGGAAGAAGGGACCTGGCTTCACCTTTGGGGACTCATGGCTGTCTTATTCACCTGGGTTTGTTGCTTTACTGTGGGGAGGGGCCTCTGGAATGGATTTGGAGACATTTGTTCAACTTGATTTACCTTGAAGTTTCAAACCATTTCACAAACTATTAGTAGTGACTTTTTAAGAAAATCCAGAGATGATTTATTTCGTCTGGGGTAAGCCCCAGCCTGAGTTATTTTGAAAGGCTCTCCTGGGACTCAACCACAGCTATGAACCATTGATTTAAAGTGAAAAATAAAGCACCAATGAGGGGGGCGTTGCTCCCACCATCATTCTCCACGTTGACGTCACCCCTCCCCCACCTCAGTTTTATTCTCCAGAGAAGAGAAGAAAATCTTCCTACCCTTTATGTGAATTCAAGTCATAAGGGAATGTTATTTTGTTTAATAGCACCCTCAGAAAACCTGAATTCTGCCTGGAAATTCCAAGCCCAACTTTGGGACTTCACTTGGGTGATCACACACCCTAGTATGTCCAGGATAGTCCCCATGTATGTGGGGGTCCCAGTGGAATTATTAAGTGCACTCTCTTCACCTCTCAAAAGTCTCTCAGTTAGGGTACTGGATAAACTACAATAACATTGGAAATGTAACTGTTTGATGGTTGGCCTCTGCTGTAAAGATTCAAAGAGCCAATATGGGAAGTTAACTTTTTTTTTTTTTCTAAATTTACCAACAAGCAAGCCTGTTCTGGTCAGTTCCACAGAACTGTTATTCCTAACTAAAGGTTTTTCAGCTTTTATTTAGGCTTCCCTGATAGCTCAGTTGGTAAAGAAACTGCCTGTGATGCAAGAGACCCCAGTTCAATTCCTGGGTCGGGAAGATCCCCTGGAGAAAGGATGGCTACCCGCTCCAGTATTCTTGATCTTCCCTGGTGGCTCAGCTGGTAAAGAATCGGCCTGCAATGCGGGAGACCTGGGTTTGATCCCTGGGTTGGAAAGATCCCCTGGAAAAGGGAATGGCTACCCATTCCAGTATCCTGGCCTGGAGAATTCCATGGACTGTATAGTCCATGGGGTCTCAAAGAGTCGGACACGATTGAGCGATGTACACCTTCATACTCTCTTTCATGGCTTTTCATTGTTGTTCTGTCCTTTGCCTTCATGCTTTCCCACATATATCTCCCTCATTACAGAACTTGGGAAAATTTCATAGCAGTCACACAGTTATGACATCTGTATTGTGGCATCACTGTCATGGACACTTTCTCAACGGACAGTTTTGAAAATATCCTGTGGCGTCACCGTTTTGGCAGCTAGTGGGGAGTGAGGAGGAATGATTTCCCATTTCTAGAACTCGTGCCTCCCTGAGCCAGCCCTGGGGTCTGTGACAGTGATGCTGACAAGCGTTTTGAGAGGTCGGTCGCCTTTCATGGAAATACTCTCAAACTTAGCAGTATTCTCCGAGACTCTGAGTTCTCTTAATAAATCATGTCCTTAGCCTAGTTTCTATTTTCAGTCACTGCACCCTCTGGGATGATAAGTTCTGTGTGCTGAATATCCACTTTTTAAAACCACATCCTTTACTGCTAGTACAATTGCTCTTTAAAAACTCAAAGTGGTGATCCTCCGTGGCAGCATTTCAAAAAACTTTAGAAGGCAAGCCCTGTCCACTTGCCTGGACTTCAAGCCTCCACGATCTTTGTCCAGGCTCTCCTCCCGACTCTGCTTACTTTGTCCTTTCCCCCCACGTGGAAGTTTGTGCCTTCACGGTGGCCCTTCTCTGGACCTTAGCCGTCTTTATCACGGCATGCCACGGCAGAAGCCCCGGAGCTGTGTGCAAAGACGGAGCAGGGTTTTGTGTTTATTTCCAAGGACCACACCTATGATCTGGCTGCATGGGGTTAGCAGTGGCACAACGTGTGCCGTGTCTTCAGGAGCCCACAGTGCTCCACCCCAGAGCCTTACAGAGCCAAGTGTGTTATGAAAAATATGCATTGATAAACCATATATTTTTAAAATATAATGTCATTAGGTTAAAAATGATTTTTTAAAAAAAGAGAGCCAATAGTGAAAAGAGCTAAAGCACTATTTTCCAGGTATTGGCCTAAGTACTTTACATGTATCCATACCAATAATACTATTGTTTTTATTAAAAAAAATTATTTATTCATTTATTTATGGCTGCGCTCGGTCTGCATTGCTTTGCTCGGGCTTTTGCTAGTTGCAGTGAGTAGGTTCCACTCTTTGTTGCTTGGCTTCTCTTGTTGTGGAGCACAGGCCCTAGGTGCATGGGCTTCAGTAGTTGGGGCTCACAAGCTTAGTTATTCCACGGCATGTAGGATCTTCCCGGACTGGGGATTGAACCCATGTCCCCTACATTGGCAGGCAGGCAGATTCTTTTACACTGCGCCACCAGGGAAGTCTCAGTAATACTATTCTAATAGTCCTAGCAGACACTTCTGTCACGCTTACCAGAGGGTGAGTGTTTCTCTCACTGATTTACATCCGTTGTCCTATTTCATCCTCCTAACAAGCCCTGTGAGATTGGATCCCAGACAGGAGGCACAGAGAGGGACAGTGACTCGCCCAGGTCACCGGGCTGGGAATGGGTCAGACCCCAACTGACCCACCCGAGTGATTTGCTGCTCTGAATATTTTCAGTTACCCTTCAGGGCTCCTGTGATCCCCAGATTCCCTTTTGTTTTGACTACTTTCAAGTTCATCCTCTGGACACTTCTTTGTGCTCTTCCCTTGGGGATTTTTAAAATCTTGCCATTTTTTGAAAAAGACTCTCTCTTTCTCCTCAATGGTCTGTGTGCTTTGCTACTGCAATTTTAAATTTCATTTGGTCTGGACTGTACCTCTGTGTGACCTTGAACAAGTCGGTCAACTTCTCTGAGCCTGTTTTTGATTATGGGTGGGATGTAGTAGAGAAGCCAGGCCTGAGCCTGTATGCCTGACCCACTGGGGTTGTCGAGTAGACCCAGGGCAACAGGGGAGAATGTACTTTTGTGCTGTGCTAACAGGTCTTCATTTTTTATGTTACTGATTTTCTTATCCTTTGTCTCGAGTGACTTTCCTGAGATTCCAGTGTGAGATTTTAAATTAGCCTCTTAGTTTAAGGACTACTATTTAGCATTAAAGTCTTCCTTTCTACCTTTTCCTAACCGCTGCCTGAATGATCACCTTTTTATTTTCCAAAACTGAATGAATATGAGGGGAAGTGATGGTCTTACCCTCAGGATATTGAACAAAATCAGGTTGTGGTCACACATGGCGGTCACCTACCACTGGAACCATTCAGAATCAAGTTTGTCACTTTACTTAGAAATTCTGAAAGACTTGTTCTTGGAAGCAATACTTTGTTGTATCCAAAAACCTGACATACTTGTCTCCTCTCTTTGAGACCTCTGGTCCTCCATCTCAGCATCAGGATTGGTGTGGCCCCACAGTCCCCCTGAGTGGACCTGACTATCTGGTTTAACGTTCTAGAAAATCTTCTTGTTGTATGTGACTTTCTGCCCCTTGGAGTGGCTGAGTTTGCAGGGCCCAACCTCTCAGAGCTGGCTGGTTCTAGAAGGCCCACTGCAACCCAGGGAGCTGACCACCAAGTGAATCTGCGTTCTACCAGGGCTGCAGAGATAAGTCCCAGCCCTTACCCCTAAGCCCTGGCAATTAGCAATCAGTGCTTAAATAGAGAATCCCCTCTGTGCTTCTCAGAAATTCTGTGACTCTTTGTGGCCTTGGGTGCTGTCTGTCTGAAGCATCCTCTTGGAGGGGCTCACTTCTACTTCCTGAAACTGGACCCTCAGCCCTCTTGGACAGCTTGGGGGAAAGGAGCTGAACTGCCTCGGTGACCTCCTTTCTGGCCCTTCTCTCTAAGAGGTCTCTGCTAGCCTTGACAGCATCTCTTTCCATAGAGGGTGACCTCCGTTTCTCCCCGTTTTGGCTGTTACATCCTCTTCCCCCTCCCTGCAGTCCCCTTGGCCAAGTCAAGAACAAACAAAACCCTACATTCCGTCCAAGCCTGAAGCATTTCTCCAGAGACAGTATTTCTGGGAGGGCAACTCTTGGCATGTTGGAGGCTCCCTGAGAGTTGCTGCTTTGAAGGAGGTTCTGGGTGTCACCACCTCGTTTGGCTCACAAGTTCAGCTTTACTAGGCTTTCTGGGAGCAAACCAGAACCTGACCTCCTCCCAGAGTGCCCACTGGCCCTTCAAGAAGCAAGTTCCTCTTTTACCTTGAGCACTTCTGGATGTACTGGGGGCAGTTGCATGTCCAGAGACATCCCCACCCTGGTTTCCCCACTCCAACTTGCACAACTCTTTAGCTGGGCAGCTATCTCGCCCCAGAGACAGTTGTTCCAATTTTCATGTTCAGCACCCCTGAGTCCAGCATCCTGCACCTGGGGCCCGACCCATAGCTGCTCCATCAACACCTTTTTCTCCCTGTGAGTTCTTGAGCCCTGAGGGCACAGGTTTGGCTGATTGACCTTCTATCAAAGAACTGAGGGAGGTACCCTTATTTCCTGTTGCCTGAGGATTGACCATTGCTGTCGGTGGCATCCTGGCCCCCTACATTTTTGTTGGTCTCCATGAAAAATGTCCCCACTCGAGGAGTAGCCACCTTATAGGCACCCAGGAAATACCATTTAAGGAAATGATATCTACAGTTGAAAAAAGGCAAAAAAATATAATAAATAAGGGAAGATACCCTGCCAACCACCAAGAGACAGTTGAGGGACTGAGTTTGCTTTTCAGCCTCTTCTCCTGCCTTTGCTCAGGCTTTGTCATGGATCATCACTGATAATGTCTTGGGACTCCAAAATCAGCAAGGGGTCTCATGGGGTGTGGCATAACCCCACCATGTTGACCTTGGCTATTCCCACACAAGCCTGTGTTCTTGCTTTCTGCTGGCTTTTTTTTTGTTGTTAAGAAGAAAGATCTCAGTCAGTCCAGTCTGTTATGATGTTAACCTACCATACTGGTTGTTTTTACTTAAAGTTACTTTGGTTCCATATTAGAATCAGGCTTTCATAATGGGTTGTGGCTCATGGTCTTGCTGCCTTGTTGGAATGCCCTGGATCATTGTATAGACAGCTTTCTCTGTTCGATGATTCTATTCTATATTATCAGTATAGCTGTTTAGTGCCAATGCCACACATTAATTATATCAGTTTTATAGTAAGTTTTTATGGCTGATTGGATAGATATTATATGTATTTCTACTTATGGATCTTTTTACACATATATTCTTTCATAGTAACTTTAGAATATTTTAAAATTCCAAAAACATCTTCTTGGAATTTGATTAGAATCATTTTAAATATATGTTGTGTGCTGTGCTTAGTCGCTCAGTCATGTCCGACGTTTTGTGACCTCATGGACTATAGCCCACCAGCTCCTCTGTCCATGGGGATTCTCCAGGCCAGAATACTGGAGTGGGTTGCCGTGCCCTCTTCCATGGGATCTCCCAACTCAGGGATTGAACCCAGGTCTTGTGCACTGCAGGTGGTTCTTTACCTGCATATATAATAAATATATGTTATTTGTGTATATATTTTATGAGGCAAGATAATGAGCATCCTTTTAACACTGAGACTTCTTATTCAGGAACACGATGTTTCTTGTTTGCCCACGTCTTCTTTTATTACTCTAAAGAAAATTTTACCACTTCCTTCAAGTAGGGCCTATATTGATATTTCCAGTGGTTTGGAGTTTTCTTTTTTTTTTAATTAATTTATTTTTTATTGAAGGATAATTGCTTTACCGAAGTTTGCTGTTTTCTGTCAAACCTCAACATGAATCAGCCATAGGTATACATATATCCCCTCCCTTTTGAACCTCCCTCCCCATCCTGCCCCTCTAGGTTGATACAGAGCCCCTGTTTGAGTTTCCTGAGTCATACAGCAAATTCCCGTTGGCTATCTATTTTACACATGGTAATATAAGTTTCCATGTTGCTCTTTCCATACATCTCACTCTCTCCTTCCCTCTCCCCATGTCCATAAGTCTATTGGAGTTTTCTTTTTAATCATTTATTTATTTTTGGCTGTGCTGGGTTTTTGTTGCTGTGCGGCTTGTCTCTAGTTGTGGGGCACGGGCTTCTCACTGTGGTGGCTTCTCTTGTCGAGCAGCACGGGCTCTAGGGAGAGCAGGCTTTACCAGTTGCAGCTCGCAGGCTCTGGAGCATAGGCTCAGTAGTTGTGGCTCACGGGCTTAGTTGCTCTGAGGCATGTGGGATCTTCCTGGATCAGGGATCAAACCCATGTCTCTTGCATTGGCAGGTGGATTCTTTACCACTGAGCCACCAGGGAAGTCTGGTCTGGGGGTTTTGTTTTCCTTGTTTGTATGTTGTTTTTCAGGATGTGTCTGGTCTCGTGTAAAATACATATCAACTCTCTGATCTCCTACTAGAAGTATCACCTCCTGTCATCCTCCCAACCCTGTTCCACCTTTGCTGCATCACATCTTAGCCCTTCCTTTCCAGAAGCCTTTAGAAGGTCATTTAACGTTTCTTAACCTCCTTTACAAGGAACGCTGTCTTATCTGCTTTATCTCCTCTTTTCATCATTGACCAATTTCCCATGTTTCTCATTTCAAACGATGGAGAGTCACAGACTCTCTGTTCAGAGAAGTGCAATAAGGAAACAAGTCTCTGAGAAAGACTCTTGGCAAGAATTAAGATGGATGGGTTGGGAGTGAGAAGAGGCTGGAAGCAGGAAGCCCATGGTGGCTGCCCTGGGAGGCTGGCTCCAGGGGTCGGGCTTGGGATGGACGTGGGGGGAAGGAAGGACAGGGCATGAGAGATTTTGTGGAAGAGGATGGCTGACAGCCACTCAGACAGGACCAGGTGAAGGACACAGTGAAGGTCACTCTTGCTGATCTGGAGCTTGGAGGATTGCAATGGATCAGAATTGATAGTGGCTAGACACCAACATGTGCTCCCGGGCACAGAGCACTTTGGCTTGTTCTTGCAGATGCTGCTCTGGGTTGTTGGGAGGGGAGGAGACAGTTGGGCAAGCCCACGTGACCCGCCCCTCATCTTGGGCAGAGTGGCTGCCAAGGCACTTGAGGGGTCAGCGGCATCCAGCGGAGTCTGTTTCAGTTATGAAGAAGAGCATTTAAAATACCTCTTGGATAAAATCCAGAGAGTTAATAATTCAGCTTCAGATATGACTAATTCTTACTCCTTCCTTCTCGAAGTGGGTGGACGTGCTCTGATAACATGTCGTCTGTAGAAACAGCTTCCTTATTATCTCAGGATGCCCAGAGGCTGGCTTCTTCTCCATTTATGGGAGCAGAGGGTGTCCACTGATGTGAACTGAGTTCTGCTGAGAACGAGGAAAAGGACATGTCAGGCTCAGAGCCATCCCCTGGGTCTGTTGTGAGTGCTTGCTGTAGGTGGACACTGGCTGAGGGGGGCAGGCTGAAATCTGAGCAGTCCTTCTCTCTCAAGGACTTGCCATGGGGCTGTGTCTCCCTCAGGGTGGGCGTCTTGCTCTCATTTGCACAAAGGCAGCAGTGGGGCTGGGCCTGCTCAGGTATCTCTACAGGCTCCCAGGGACTCTATGGATGGCGATCTAGGGGCTAATGATTCCCAGGGAATCCTTGCCTTTCTGTCAATGCCTCCTGTGCTGGAGCCTGGCTGTGGGTTGGTGCCTCGCCCATGCCAGGTCCCAGGCTTCTGTCTTCCATGCTGCCATCCACGAGGCCTCATTCCTTATGCTCACGAGATGTCTCACTGCTGCCCCTCCAGGCCTCATGTCCACTTTCTAGGCAGGAAGATGGAGGAAAGGCAAAAGGCACGGCTCATGGGTCCAGCCCTTTTGAATCAGGAAAACAGAAACCCAAACTTCCAGCCTTAGCTGCAAGGGGTCCAGGGAGGTAATTGATTTCACTAACATATTACCAGCCTGAAAGAAATCCAGGCCCTGTTGGTGAGCAGGGAAGAGGGACTAGATGTTGGGCAGGTCTCCTGCAGTGCCTGGAGGAGTGGGCATCCCACCACCCCAAGGTGGGCATGCAGGTCATCACATCCCTCTTCATTCCCTTCTTCAGCATTTTGTCAAACCATTTCTCATGCCTTCTTAGCATTCCAACAAAGTAATATTTTTAAAAATAATTTTATTTTTATTTATTTATTTTTGGCTGTGCTGGGTCTTTGTTGCTGCCCAGGCTTTGCTCTAGTTGCTGTGAGTGGAGACCACAGTCTAGCGGCAGTGTGTGGGCTTCTCATTGCGGTGGCTTCTCTCGTTGCAGAGCACAAGCTCTAGGTGTGCAGGCTTCAGTAGTTGTGACTTGCAGACTCTGGAGCATGGACTTAGTAGCTGTGGCTCACAGGCTTAGTTGCTCCGTGGCATGTGAGATCTTCCTGGACCAGGGATCAAACCAGCGTCTCCTGCATTGGCAGGTGGGCTCTTAACCACCAGACCACAACCCCCCAGATAATATTTTAAAGTAGATTTCAGCTACATTTCAGGAGCTCCTAATAAGCTTATTGGCTTAAACATATAGAAGACAAGCTTGCCCTGCAGAGTAGGGGTGCATTTATGCCACGTTTCCCTGGGAGCCCACAGTTCCAAGCCGATGACACACCCACAGGAATTGTTCCTCCTGGCCACCAGGCGCCCAAATGGCTGGGATGCTTTCAGTTATTTTCTTCGTGAAGAAATTGTAATTTATTCCCAAATGCATATTTAAGGACCTAAAATAGAACATTAGCAATTGAGTTTGGAAGGGCTCAGTAAGACTTAAGGGGCCGCAGCCAGTTTCTCCTTGCCAGCTCCCAGCCTCTAGTGCCACAGCGGCCGCTCAGCTGAACCAGGCCCAGCCTGGTTCCCTTCTTCAGAGGAGAGGCTGAGGCCTCAGTGCAGGAGACCGACTGGCGTCAGCTGCTTGGCTGGGACCTGCCTGCAGAGGGGTTCTGAGCAGCTGACTCATGGAGTCCCCTGATATGGCCCCGACAACCTCCAGCTTCATCCCTGGCAGTTCCCTGGAACTAGACAAAGGCCCTTCTCCTCTCTTCATTGGCTCCCCCAGCCCCAGGCTAGTCCTAGACAGTCTTTAGGGTCCAGCTCGTGTGACAGCTTCTCCAGACCTTTACCCCCTCCATCACCGGGTGAGCTGTTCCCCTGAAGCTAGGCCCCTCACTCAGTGAGCTCACCCTTCAGCATGCTGCACGGTCTCACCCATCCTCGTCACGCCAGGCTTGTTTCATGAATCAGAATCATCAACCTCCAGGCCTTGTGACCTCAAGGGAGGCTGCACAGCACAGGGAGCTTGCTGACCAGTCCCCTCTACCTGTCCCCATTTCCACCTGCCTTTGATTTCCTGAGAGCTGAAGGGGAAAGTTGGGGACCTTGTCATCATAGGTCTGGGCAGACGTGAGAACTGACTCAGTACCTTACACCCTTCCTGACTTCTGGCCGTGTGCCAGCCCCAGGCTAGTGACAGGTGTTGCCCCGAGGATGCCCAGGACAGCAGGGGGCATGGTCCCCTTCCTTGGCCTCTTTGCCAGTTCATCCCTTACTCCTCTTCGCCCGCCCAGTGGGCTGCATCTAGATGTATGAATGTGGCAGGAGACTGCTGAGGTGTAAGGGCAGAATGCCGAGAGGAGCCCCGGAGATGCAGAAGGCTGACCCGCCAGCAATGCCGGGTTCCCCCCTGGCTCCTGTCTCCTTGGCGCGTGGACCAGCTTTCTCCATCTCTGGGCATGCACCACATGCTCCAGGGCCAACCAAGGCACATTCCGACACCTTGCAGCCCGCAGGAAGGGAACTCTGAAAGGTCTGAATCCTGTTTCCACTGCTTCTGTGGAAAAAAACAGGGTGTTTCTTTTTTTTTCTTCCTTGCAAAATATCACATTTTTCCCAATTGAAGGAAAATCAATTTTATTTTGTAATGTGTCTGACTCGAGAAATTCCATGGCCTCCCCCCTCTTGGCGGCTTCTCGGGGCTAATCCCTGATCTCCGCCATGCTGAGCGGTAGCCAGTCCCTCCCTGAGCTGAAGCGGAGCCATTTGTTTTCATCTCTAAATAAGTTGTGAGTTTGCTTTTAATAGAGGACCAAAGATGAGGCATTAATCTTGGATTCTCCTTATTTTATCACAAGAAAACGGCTGCAGATGGAAAAAAGCAGGAGATCATTGTCCTGGACTCCAAGAGGAGCAATGCTATTAATATTGGCCTGACTGTCCTGCCCCCTCCAAGAACGATTAAGATAGCCATTTTGAATTTTGATGAATATGCGTTAAACAAAGAAGGGATTGAGGTAAGAGGAGCTCGACAGAGCGTTATTCATGTTCTGTTGCATTACTGTCCGATGTGACTTTCTTTCTCCACAGGGTACCTTGCCACTTTTTTTGGTCTCAGCCAGACTCTGAATAGTGTTATAATTCTCACATCCTTTTTTTTTAACTTCTGGAGGGGAAAGAAACCCCACTTTGCTTATTAGGAAGTTCAGGTTCATTCACTAACTTCCTTCTGACCACACTCTGCCTGCCTCGACGTGAAAGAAGAACTTGACCACCTCCACAGGGCACTGGAATGCCTTCCTTCACATCATTTCAAACCAAATATGTTTCATGAACAGTCTTAAAAGTAGGGTTGTCTGTGCATGCTCACCTCCCTATAAATGGCTTTGTTTCTCTCTTGGCACCTGTTGTGGTGTGTAGAGATGGGTTTCATTTGACCAGCTGGGGAACCCAAGCCAACTGAGTCCACAGCGTCTGTTGGTCTGAGTGGCACAAGTGGAGAGAGGTTGGGTGTCCTGTCTGTGACTGGTGGGCACCCCAGCTGGAGCTGCAGCCCCTGCTCTGCCAGGGTCCAGCACCGTCCGCTGTGGGCTGGTGCCCGTTTGTGGGAAGTTCAGTCTCCTCTTCTGATAATAGAGAGTGAGTGAGTGGAGCCAATGGCGTGGCCCACAGATTCCACTGGGGGCGTGACCAGCCTGGGGACCCACTGGGTAGAGTAGGGACTCTCAGGACACTGCCTCGTGACATTGGTGGCACCCAACGCCTCCTCCTGTTGGCAAGGAGCCCTGGATTCCTTGAAAGCATCTCCGTACTGGAGGTTCCTGCATACCCAGTCTATTTGAAAGTCTCGAGAGTGAGGGAAGCCAGTGAAGACTGGCTGCAGTGAGGGAGAGGGGCTTCGGCAGGAGAGTGGGAAGTGAGGAAGGCTCGGGGGACTGTGCCGGATGCACCCCCAGGCCTGAGAGTGAGAGGGGGTGATGTGGGCCGTGGAGCAAAGTGGTGCCTGAACCCAGGTGGGCAGGCGTGCCTTGTGCTTTGGAAAGCACAGGCCTCCACAGCAGAAGCTGTGTTCCTAGAGGTTTGTACTGGATTGAGTACAGACTTCAAGATCCATGATACCCAGAACCTTGGCATGTGACCTTATTTGGAAGTTGGGTCTTTGCTGGCGTGATCAAGCTAAGATAAGGTCATCCTGGATTAGGGTGGGCCCTGCTCCGCTGGCTGATAGCCTTCTGAGAAGAGAGAAGTTTGGACACAGACACACAGAGGGCAAGGCCATGTGCACACAGAGGACACCCAGAGCGGAACACCGTGGGGTGATGGGGGCAGAAACTGGAGGGATGTGTTGACAAGGCAAGGGACACCGAGAAGTGCCTGCAGCTTCTAGAAGCATGCAAAAGGAAAGGAAAGCCCCTCCCTTGATGTTAGACTTCTAGTCTCTCAGGCTGTGAGGGAACACATTCCCATGGTTTGAAGCCCCCAGGTTTGCGATGCTTGGTTATAGCAAACCTAGGAAACCAGCACAAGGCCTAAGCAGTTCGGCCTCGAGAAGCACCCACAAGGCCTGTGCCAGGAGCAGGTATGACGAGGGACGTGCGCTTGCCACTGGCTGGAGAGAAAGTGGAGCCCCAGCCCTGGAGTCAGGCCAGGCAGCACAGCAGGTCAGCATAGGCAGGGAGTGAGGGCACGTGGCAGATGGGGGAGGCGGTTCAAAGGAGACAGCGGGCAAATACAGACGGGGACACGGAGGCAACTGCCAGACAGTGAGAAAGGAGGGGGCAGGCCTGGCCTCACTATGCGGCAGCTTCTCCCTGGGGCCCCCAGAGCAACAAGGGAGAAGGGCGTTTATGTCCGTCAGGCAGGTGGGGGCCGCCAGTCGGCTCAAACCAAGTGCAAAGTGTCTCTCACACAAGACAGATGACGTGGTAGGTGCTCGTGCATGATTTGGCCATCCTGTTTACTTCACAGGATCTTTGAAAGATTGCAGAAGCTTCAGATTCATACATAGAGAGGCTTCAAATGCAGCCAGAGGCAGCTTGATTGAAGGAAAAAATGACAACTTCCCCTTTTAAAAATATTTCCCCTTCTTGCCATGAGAACTTGAAAGTCCATCAAAAGAGACGGATTCCTTTGGTTTTGCCTTTGTTCTGTCCCGAAATGTCAGTCTCCCTGGGTAGGGTAAGTTTCAGATACAATACGTTACTCAGACTTTAGAATGAATCAGATTACTTTTTCCTTTTCTGACTGATTTCCAGCTGAGCACCTCTTTGCGCCAGGAAGGAATGATGATAGGAAAGTAATGATGACAAATAGAGGAGCAGCAACACATTAATAAACTAGACTTGCACGGGTTTCCTCCTCCGGGCCAGACACCAAGTAGGGGCTGCTCACAGAGGCTCATCAGAACCTTACGAGCTGCATACTGTTATGTTCCTCATCTTAAAGTTGAAGAGGGTGCATCCCAAAGTTAATCTGTCTGTGCCCAAGCTCACAAGCCAGTAAGAGGTCGAACTGAAATTTGGTTTCTAGAGCCTGAGTCTGAAGTGCAATCCACGGGCCAGCCCTGGGGGTGGCCGGGCCAGCTGGGCTCTCTGGGTCTGGACTCACCCACTGAAAAGAACAAGAGGGAATCTGAAAGGGGAGTGAAGGGACGCATGGGACATTGCAGTCTGCATCACACTGCTGCCTACGGCTTTCCTCCAGGAGTAGCTGGTGTATGAAATGATGTACAGTGAACAGACACAGCCGCGGAACACACTGCCTAACCCTTCCTGAGAGTTTACTGTGTCATGAGGCCTCAGTAGATCATATATAGTTATACACATGGAGCTATACATTTTTGTTACAGTTTTCACTGGAAGCAGGGTTTCTCAGTTGTGGCTCTATTGCCATTCTGGGCTGGACAGTTCTTTATTGTGGGAGCTGCCCTGTGGGCTGTAGGGTGTTCACAGCATCCCTGGCTTCTGCCCACACAATGCTAGTAGCACTGCCCCAGTGGTGACAACCAAGAATGTCTCTTAGACTGTGTCAATATACCGTGGGGACAGAATCACCCTGACTGGGAACTGCTTCTCTGAAGCTGCCTGAGTGAATGCAGAGAGAGTGTGTATTTTCAGTGCCTGTTGGTTGTAGCTGAGAAGAGTCCAGCAGAAACCAGTCCTCGTGCGGAACCTGTAACCCAGGCCCTCCCAGTCGTTACCTGCTGCCTGTGACCACTGATCTAGGGGCCCGCGGGGGCAGAGATGGTGTCCATTCTGCACAGAGCTGGTCTCCCAGAGCTTATTGTCTAGCCTTGTTGTTCAGAAGTTAAATCAGGGCTGAGAAGAGATGGAAGTCATGTCCTTACAGATCTTTACTAATGTGATTTCCAGCTTATACCCAAGTGGCCTTTTGCTAAACCATCTGGTCTGTAGCATGGCACCATGGCCTAATGGGGCTGCGTGAAACCTCTGTGTACCCGGATGTGATTAGGATGTATTCACTGACATCCTGCTTGGCAACTCCATGTTGTGTATCTGACTCATCATGAAAACCCACAGGAATAATTAACTAACTTCATTAAGAAAGTCGTTCTTCATAAGAGTATTAAATTTTAGAATATGATTGGGGCCCATCCCTAAGCTGCATTAATGATATTTTCCCATGTAAAATGTCCCTGAGGTATCATACTTTGCCGACAAAGATTCGTCTAGTCAAAGCTGTGGTTTTTCCAGTAGTCATGTATGGATGTGAGAGTTGGACCATAAGGAAAGATGAGTGCCGAAGAATTGATGCTTTTGGACGGTGGTATTGGAGAATACTCTTGAGAGTCCCTTGGGCTGCAAGATCCAACCAGTCCATCCTAAAGGAAGTCAGTCCTGAATATTCATTGGAAGGACTGATGCTGAAGCTGAAACTGCAATACTTTGGCCACCTGATGGGAAGAACTGACTCATCGCAAAAGACTCTGATACTAGGAAAGATTGAAGGCAAGAGGAGAAGGGGATGACAGAGGATGAGATGGTTAGATGGCATCACCGACCCGATGGACATGAGTTTGAGTAAGTTCCGGGAGTTGGTGATGGACAGGGAGGCCTGGTGTGCTGAAGACCATGGGGTCACAAAGAGTCAGACAAGACTGAGTGACTAAACTGAAGGAGAGTTTTCTTTTTTTCCTTGCTTTTCTCATTTTTGTAGCATCAATGTCCACTCACAGGGTTAACACAATTGCATGGTCCCAAACGACATTTAACTTGACACTGCTTGGCTGCCAGGCCAGTCAGCATCCTAGAAACAGACATTCCCTTTGGCCGCCTGTACGAAACTGCAGCATCTCTTCAAGCAATTTCGGGGAACCCTGTCCGTGGGTCCCTGAGTGAGAGCCGGGAACACACGGTTGAACCTGAGTGCAGGAGCCAGTCAGTGGGGTCTGCAGGCCCAGGAACCAGAACGTCCTGATGACTGGGCACCTTAGCCACACTGGTAGTTTGTGGAAGTGCCGTGAACATGGAGGTGGTGCTGGAAAGTAGGAGGAGCCCCCGGGTGGTTCTCCAGCTCTGCCTTAGTTGATCCAGTTTGACTTCAGGCACCACACCTTCATCTTATTCTGCATTACCTCCCTCACCAAGTGGTCACAGGAATGAAAGAAGATACCATTGAAAGAGAACCTTGAGAAGTTAACCTTTAACCTTGAGAAGTTTTTTTTTTTAATTCTCTATGAGACTCCGTTCATGAGGGAAAGCCATTATCTCATGGGATGGCAAGTTGAAAACCATCCAGCCTCGGCCATAATAGCTCCAACTTTTTGCTGTTATATACTTATCCAGACTCATAGCCAGGGTTCTGTTCAGAATCCACAAGGCATGATGATCGCTTATTATGGTCTCATCTGCAGGTGAATGAGATGGCCAAACCCCAGAATATTTGGGTCCATAAAAAATAAGACTTAGGCATTTTCCTCTGAAATATGATTTTCTGATACAAAAGCAAGCATACTTAAAGCAGTGCTAGAGAAACACTGGGAGAAAGCAAAAAAACACTGAGATTGTTATGTCATGGTCTTGTTTGATGTTTTTCTCCTTGGTTAACCGGATGGTCATCACAGGGTCATCAGTAAATCTACTGACATGGTAAAGAGCAGATTAAAGGTATGCTCATTCCATTATCATCTGCTCATGGAAAAATGAGGGCTATCACCTTGTACAAGGTAGCTTTGACCTGCTGTCCCCCTGTCTTATGACTATTTTTATTGTCAGTGATGCATAAAAAAAAAAGTAAAATTAATTGGCAGATGGCAACCTCATAAATCTTCAACAGTGAACAAATGGTTTAAATTAGTCAAAGAAGTGAAAAACAAAAGTAAGAGTGTTTGATTACTTTCCCAAAGGAAAAAGGCAACAAAAATCATCACATGAAAATGCCTTCTGAAGAAGGGGGAAAGTGTTGACAACTTTGTGTTTTGGAATTCTTGTACATGCTTAAAACAATTTGAACATTAAGAAAATTAAAATACAAATTCTTCATTGAGTTTCCCTTTTGAAAACTAGTTTAAATGCTGGGTGTTTTGAAATAAGTGGCATCTGCTTGGATTGTTTTGGTCTTTTTGAAGTGTCATCTGTGTGGGCAGGTGGGATCAATAGCATCAGCCTGTGGGTCGGCAATGGGCTGAGCATCTCCCCAATGCTCCATCCCACCCACTTAATCTGTGTTTGGGGCATGATAGAGAGGATATTGGAAAAAGAAGTATCTAGAGCTTACCACCTGTGACCTCACCCTGACCCCACCCCAAACACATCTTCAATACAGTTTGTTGCCACTGGCTTCTGATAACTTCCTGAGGCCGCCCTCTCTGATAACACTCATAAGCCCAGGACAACTAGTATTCCACCTAGATACATCCTAAGGTATGCTTGTGTAAATATCTGCACGTTTGGTGATTATGATGTCAAGTCTCCAGTCTTTTATGTTGTTATTTTTAATTTTTTGAATTAATATGGAGTAAAATTGACTTTGTGTGAATCACTACAAACTGGAAAATTCTGAAAAAGATGGGAATACCAGACCACCTGACCTGCCTCCTGACAAATCTGTATGCAGGTCAGGAAGCAATTTAGAACTGGACATGGAACAACAGACTGGTTCCAGATTGGCAAAGGAGTACATCAAGGTTGTATATTGTCACCCTGCTTATTTAACTTATATGCAGAGTACATCATGAGAAATGCTGGGCTGGAGGAAGCATGAGCTGGAATCAAGATTGCCAGGAGAAATATCAATAACCTCAAATATGCAGATGACACCACCCTTATGGCAGAAAGGGAAGAAGAACTGAAGAGCCTCTTGATGAAAGTGAAAGAGGAGAGTGAAAAAGTTGGCTTAAAGCTCAACATTCAGAAAACTAAGATCATGGCATGTGGTCCCATCACTTCATGGCAAATAGATGGGGAAACAATGGAAACAGTAAGAGACTTTGTTTTGAGAGGCTCCAAAATCACTGCTGATGGTGATTGCAGCCATGAAATTAAAAGACACTTGCTCCTTGGAAGAAAAGTTATGACCTACCTAGACAGCATATTAAAAAGCAGACACATTACTTTGTCAACAAAGGTCTGTCTAGTCAAATCTATGGTTTTTCCAGTAGTCATGTATGGATGTGAGAGTTGGACTATAAAGAAACCTGAGCACTGAATAATTGATGCTTTTGAACTGTGGTGCTGGAGGAGACTCTTGAGAGTCCCTTGGACTGTAAGGAGATCCAACCAGTCCATCCTAAAGGAAATCAGCCCTGAATATTCATTGGAAGGACTGATGCTAAAGCTGAAACTCCAAAATACTTGGGCCACCTGATGTGAAGAACTGACTCAGTTGAAAAGACTCTGATGCTGGGAAAGATTGAAGGCAGGAGGAGAAGGGGCCAACAGAGGATGAGATGGTTGGATGGCATCACCGACTTGATGGACGTGAGATTGAGTAAACTCCAGGAGTTGGTGATGGACAAGGAGGCCTGGCGTGCTGCAGTCCATGGGGTGTCACAAAGAGTTGGACACAACTGAGCGACTGAGATGAACTGAACTGAACTGAAAATTGACTTTAGGGAAGTCCAGATCTATTGAGTCTTAGTGCTTAGTCTCAGTCGTGTATGACTCTTTGCACCCTCAGTGACTTTAGTCCACCCAGCTCCTCTGTCCCTGAGATATTCCAGGCAAGAATACTGGAGTGGGTCAAAATTCTCTTCTCCAGGGGAATCTTCCCGACCCAGGGGTTGAACCCAGGTCTTCTGCATTTCAGGCATATTCTTTACCCTCTGAGCCACCAGGGAAGCCCAGTTTAAAACATACAAATTCCTGCAGTGACCACTGTAGTCAAGATTCAAAATAGTCCCATCTGCTGCAAAAGCTCTTGAGCTGTCTCTTTCTAGTCACGCCCTTAACCCACCTAGCCCCTGGTAATCAAGAATCTATACTCATCACTGTGGTTTTGTCTTTTCAAGAATGTTGTATATATGGAGTCATATAGTGAGTAGCCTTTTGAGAATGGCTTCTTTCACTCAGCATGATCGATGCCTTTGTGATTCATCCAAGTTGCACTTTGTATCTACAGTTGGTTCTTTTTTGTTGCTGAGTATCATTGCATTGTAGAGATGTACCACTGACTCTTCATCTATTTGCCCATTGAAGAGTATTTAGCTTCATCCAGTTCTGAGCAGGTACGAATAAACCTACTACAAATACTCAAGTACAAGTGTTAGTGTAAACATAAGTTTTGATTTTTCCAGGGTAAATGCAAATAGAATTGCTGGGTCATATGATAACTCCGTGTTTAATCTTTTAAGGAAGTGTAACTTGTCTTTTCATTCTCTTAACAGTGTCTTTCACAGAGAAAAAGTGTTTAATTTGAATGAAGGTTAACTTATCAACCTATTCTTTTTTGGTATCATGTCTTGGAGTTCACTGTGTAACCTGGATCACAAAGATTTTCTCCTGTGTTTCCTTCAAAAAGTTTTGTACTGTTACCTTTATTTTGATATCTGTGATCCCTTTTGAGTTAACTTATCTAGAAGGTAGTATTATCTAGAAATTAATTTATCTAGTTAACTAGAAGTTATCTAGTTTTCTAGAAGTTAGCTTATCTAGAAGGGCTTCCCTGGTGGCTCAGATGGTAAAGAATCTGCCTGCAATACAGGAGACCTGAGTTTGATCCCTGGGTCAAGAAGATCCCCTGGAGGAGGAAATGGCTACCCTCTAGTATTCTTGCCTAGGGAGTTCCATAGACAGAGGAGCCTAGTGGCCTAGTCCATGGGGTTGCAAAGAGTCAGACACGACTGAGCAACTAACACTTCATCTAGAAGGTAGGTTTCAGTTGAGGTTCACTTTTTGCATATGGATTCCTGTTGGACCAGCACCATTTGTTGAAAACACTGCCATTTGTCTATTGACAGCCTTCACACCTTTGTCAGAATCACTGGGCCGTATCTATGTAGTCTATTTCTGGATGCCCTGTTTTTGTCCCACTGATCTATGTATCTATCCTGTGCTGCAGCCCATGCCACACTGTCTTAATACTGCAGCTTTATGGTAGGTCTTTGTGACTCCTTCAAGGGTATCCTTTTTGAGAATTATTTTGGAGTGACTATTTTGGTCCTCTGCCTTGCTGTATCGGAGAAGGCAATGGCACCCCACTCCAGTACTCTTGCCTGGAAAATCCCATGGACGGAGGAGCCTGGTAGGCTATAGTCCATGGGGTCGCTGAGAGTTGGACACAACTGAGCGACTTCACTTTAACTTTTCCCTTTCATGCACTGGAGAAGGAAATGGCAACCCACTCCAGTATTCTTGCCTGGAGAATCCTAGGGATGGCGGAGCCTGGTGAGCTGCCGTCTATGGGGTCGCACAGAGTCGGACACGACTGAAGCGACTTAGCAGCAGTAGCAGCAGCAGCCTTGCTGTATAATTTTTAAGAGCAGCTTATCTATATCCACAAAAAAATCATACTATTTTGATTGGGATTGAGTTAAATTTGTGTATCAGTTTTGGGAAGACTAACATCTTGACAATGTTGAGTCTCTCAGTCTGTGAACACAGTTTATCCCCTGTTTATTTAGTTCATCTTTGATTGCTTTCATCAGCATTTCTACTTTCCACAGGCAGATCCTACACATACTTTGTTAGATTCATCCCTAAGTATTTCATTGTAAACAGTGTTTCTAAAAAATTTTAGTTTGTAATTGCTCCGTAGTAATGTACAGAAATAAAATGGATTTTTTGTATATTGACCTTGTATCATGCAACATTGTTTAACTCCCTAAGTTGTTTTGTAGATTCCTCAGAATTTTCTGTGTGGACAATTATGCCATCTGTGATGGAGACAGTTTTATCTTTTCCTTTCCAATGTGTATTTTTAAAATTTTATGTACATCAATAGGATTTCTACACAATGTTAAATAAGAATGGTGAGAGTGGACACCTTGTCTTGTTCCACATCTTAGAGGGAAAACATTCTCTCTGTCACCATTAAGTATGAAATGAGATGTGGGTTTTTTTTTTCATTAATGTCACCTGTCAAGTGGGAAAAATTTCTTCTATTATGGGTTGCTGAGTTTTTGGTTGTGAATGGAAATTGAGTTTTATCAAAATTTCTTTGCATCAATTGAAATTACTGTGTGAATTTTTTTGTTCACACTGTTAATCTGGTGTATTAATTGCATTGATTGATTTTTTTTCATATTGAGCCAACCTTGAGGTTATTTTAAAATATATTGCTATATAAAATATGGCAATAGATTTATATATCTTAAAATATTGGCATTTAGTTATATACTCTAAAATATTTTGTTAAGAAATTTTGACATCTGGTTCATCAGGATATTGGTCTGGAGTTTTCTTGTATTTGTTGAGTTTTTTTTATTGGGCTCATTCTAATCTCATAAAAAGAATTTGAGAATTGTTCCATCATCTATTTGAGTTCAAGCCACAGATTCTGACCTACCTTCTGCAGACTATGGTCCCAGTGTCAGCTCAGTTTTCAAAGTCCAGTTCAGGTCTCAAAGCCTCTGACATGCTGTTGAAGGTCAGATTCACACATGAGCAGTTCAGGGAGAAGCTCAGACGTTCTGAAACAGCTTTGTGCCCTTGCTTGGCAGGCTCTTCATTTTTCACGACCTCCCCATTGCTTTCTGGTTTTCTGGGGCCTTCCTTTTTAGTAAAGCTGGGACTTTAGTTACCTCACTCTGCCATGCACTTGCTGTGCCCATGTCTGGGGCTAAGCCAAGCAAGGGTAGAGAAGAAAAGCAAAAGGGGTTGGGGCCACAGCTCCACTGATTGGAAAGGAAATTTCCCTTCATGTGAGTTTTTGGACCTGTCAACCCTGCTGCCACCACTCGGAGACCCTTTCCCACACCAGGAGAAAGAACTCGAAGGCTTCCCTGGAGCTCTCTGTCTGCCCCTGATACCCTCTTCCAGACTTTGGGCTACCTGCTCCCAGGTTGGGCAATACCAGAGGGAAAATGGGCAACTCATTACCAGTTCAGTTGAACCTCCAGTTCTGGTCTTTTTTCCCTCTGTCCACCTGCTAGTATGACTTTTTTTAAGTCTTCAAATAGCTGCTCCCTGCCTACTGTCCAGGGTGTGTAGTTGCATTCAGTGGGACAGTGCTTACCCATCTCCTCCAGAACTGGAACTCCTTCCCACACCTTATCCAGAGGTTTGCCATTGTTGAGCAGTAACTAAAGCTGCTTAGAATTAATGAATTAATGTAAGTTACTGAAAAGTATGGTGCAGTGTACATTTGTTTGCTTTGATATCCTCATTTGTTAAATGAGAGAAAAATAGTGACACCTTCCCTTTAATAATGTTGTATGTGCAGTGTCACATGATGGGAATTTTGGCCTTCATTAAAAATGTAATCACTAAGGAATTCGAACTGATAAGAATCATAATCCTTCTGACACCTGTTTGCTTCCTCTGTCTTACAAAATTGACTTTTACCAGAAACAAATAGAAGCAGAAAGTGATACTCTTTCCATTTAGTAGGTAAGTATTGCTCTTTGTAAGGACCATCATCATTTTTTCCTTAATCAGACTTGAGTTTGATGTCAAAATGTTGTAATTTCTATATAAAACTTGAAATACATTTGAAATATTTAAAACAATTAAAATTATAGTATGACCTGTGGTACAAAACTTAATCTGAGTTCTTTGAAAATGATTTATTTTTGTAAGATCCGAAATTAATCCATGAGAAGGAGCATATGTTCTTAACATGTTTCACTTTATTTCTTAAGGAACAGGGAGCTGTTCTCTGATCTTTTATTGTTTCACCTTTCTCTCATCTCCCATCCCTTTCTTGTCTGGAATGTTCTTCATGTACAAGACTCAGGAAATTTGGGAAAGTTGCTTATGAAACTGGAGATTTAAAGAGAGAGAGACGGAATGTTAAAACTATTGAATGTGAATTTAGATGCTATGTAGGGCTTCTCTTCTCGAAAGTTTATTTGTATGTTAACACCTGTTTATGATGAGAGCCCTGACAACAGAGTATCTCTCCTACCTGGTTGGAAAATTACCATATGAATTTGGAAACATCACAGGGTCCATCACTAAGAGTATATGATCTCTTTCCAGAAAATTCTGACCATGATTCCCACGGACGAGGAGAAGCAGAAGATTCAGGAAGCACAGCTGGCCAATCCCGAGGTGCCCCTGGGCAGCGCGGAGCAGTTCCTCCTGACACTCTCCTCCATCAGTGAGCTCTCGGCACGGCTCCACCTCTGGGCATTCAAAATGGATTATGAAACTACAGAAAAGGTGAGCACTTAGGAAGAGAGGCAGCCAGCCTTATGTCCCCAGGGTTGAGAAAGTCCATTTTTTTAGTGGTGAACATAGTGAAGTATTATTCCTGAGGCAGGGTTTGAAGGATGAGTTGATAGTGATGGGGTCATGTCTACCCTGAGTGTTGAGCAGCCTGCCACTGAGGGGTTATTCTAAAGTGTCTGCCTGACACCAGCCTCAGATACTTGACTGCTTAAAAAAAACAACTATTAAATGTTTTCCTAACTCTATCTGCTCAATGTAGAAAATGTAGACAATACAGAAAGGCACAATATGGAAAGTGACTTGTAATCCTTCTATCTGATGATGGCCACCTCACTGCCATTGATTGTGGTAATTAGCAGGTCATTGGTTTCCTTTGAGAGAGGCTCTCAGTAGAAAACCTGAGATGGACAGATTGCAAGAGGTTGAAAGGAGAGTAGAAGGAAAGGGACTTTGATAGTGAAGGCAAGGAAGACTTATCTCAAGTAGAAAGTAGAAGAAGCAGGTGTCCTCTCTGGTCTGGCATGAGGTATTTTTGCAGATTGAGCAGAAGAAAGCAATGGAGAGAACAAGGGAGGGATGGATGGTGAGCTGGAGGTGAGCTTGAGTGAGAATTGCCCCGGGGAACGTGGAGAGGCTGTGTGATCGTCCTCTTTCTGTAAAGGATGGAGCACGTTCCTTACTGAGGGCCACACAGGTAGCAGTGGGCTTAGGGTATTTGGAGAAACTTCTGTATTTGACTTTATTCCAGATTTGGACAGGGATGAAGAAATCTAGGGTGGCTAAGGTAACTTGGTTGCATGTTCAGGTGATTTTCTGTAGCAAAGTGAGGTAACTTCACGGAGAAAACAGGTCATTGAGTCAGCCTTGGCTGGGGACTGGTAGGGCCTGCTGAGCAGAAGTAAGGCTGGAATGAATGAAGCCCATGCTGCTGGCTTTGGGGTCCATGCTCGGGGAGAGCCTCAGTGAAGACACTTAGGTGGGGGGCTGTTGTGAAACAATAGGACAGAGGGAAGGAGAGACTGAGGCCACGAGGTTATAGGACAGGCTACACGTCTGAGAGACTGGGAGTTAGGAAGGCGGTGGGAGTCATGAGGATGGTGGTCTTCTAGAAAGTAACCCAGGCCAAGAGGTGGTCAACCACAGGGTGCCTAGAGAGGACGTTAGGAGACTTGGGTCTTGGGACAGTGACGCCAGTTTCCAGCGTCATCTGCCTGGGAGGAGAAAGACAAAGAGGAAGACTGTGGTTCAGATGCTGAAGGAACATATGAAGGCTGAGTTCTATAGGCATCAGCCATAGTCAGGAGAGAGCTTGGGAGACGGGCAGAAAAAGGGGAAGACACCTAGCCAAGCTCCTGTGAGCCACAGGGACCCACCTAGTCTCCACTGAAGAGACTTTGGGGCCAGACTTTCTCCTGTCACCTTTCTGCTCTTTTCCATACCTGAAAGCTTGTGCCCGTCACATGGGATTGCCTTATGCTGGGAGGACTCCACTGGTTATGACCTTGTACAGAACTGTGAAAGAACAAAGTAGAGCCAAAGTGTACACTCTATCATCGTCTAATTTTTTTTTTAATTGAAAGGAAGTGGCAGAACCACTTTTGGACCTGAAGGAAGGAATAGACCAGTTGGAGAACAATAAAACATTGGGCTTTATCCTGTCTACTCTTTTAGCCATTGGGAACTTTCTAAATGGAACTAATGTAAGTCTCCCCATCCTTTTCCTCCTACCTCCCTGGTCACAGAATCCCCACCCTTCCCTTGCTGGTGGATCACTGATCTTCCAAGGCACAGTTGAACAATTTTCACTGTTGTTGTTTTTTGGTGAAAATTTAGAGGTTTTGTCCTTAAAATATCAGGGCCTATTTATTCAAGCCTGTATCTTGCTATAAATAAGAAAATGTAAAAAGATAAGCACACATTATTCCTTAGGAAGCTTGGCTCCTCTCACAATTGACTTTGGAAATGTTTTCTTCTACAGTTTTTTTCTTTTTCTTTTTCTCCTTGAGCTTATCACTTAAATATCTGTACTCATACACATTATAAACATACTTAAACAAAAAACTGGCCTATCTTTAGCCGGGAAGTAGAAAATCCCCAGCAGGGAAGGGATTAGGGAAGTTGTGGCTGGCTACATGGCAGAAACCCCAGGCCCAACACCCTGATTTAGGAGCAGAGCCCTAGCCCATGGCTGATGGCCATGATCAGGAAGGGCTGGAGTCTCATTTCACTATCAGGGTGGCTGGTGCTTGTGTGGTCTGCTAAGGACATTGGAGCATGTGGCCTAAGATGCTTCAGTCACAAAGGAACTAAATATTGGGCTCCTCCAAGAGGGTGTTAATTCTAACCATTTGTACCTTTCTAAGAGCCTGCATAACACTTGTAGTCCACATCCTCTCCAGCACTTACTGTTTGTAGATTTTTTTTTTTTTTTTGATGAGGGCAAACATAGAGAACAGCAGGGGAAGAAGGGGGTGGGACAAATAGAGAGATTAGCTTTTAAACATACACATTGCCATATGTAAAATAGATAACTAGTGGGAAGTTGCCGTATAACACAAGGCGCTCATGATGGTGCTCTGTGACGACCTAGAGGGGTGGGATGGGGTGTGGGAGTGGGAGGGTGGTTTAGAGAGAGGGACATATGTCTACGTACAGCTGATTCACATTGTTGTATGGCAGAAACCAAAGCAACATTGTAAAGCAATTATCCTCCAACTAAAAAAAGAAAGAAAACTTGTTCTTCCGTTCTTTTATGTTATGTTCCCCAAATAGGCCAAAGCGTTTGAGTTAAGCTACCTCGAGAAGGTTCCAGAAGTCAAAGACACGGTGCACAAGCAGTCACTTCTCCACCACGTGTGCACCACAGTGGTGGAGAACTTCCCAGACAGCTCGGATCTGTACTCGGAGATCGGGGCCGTCACCAGGTCAGCCAAGGTATGTGTGGGGCACGGAGGAGCGGGCGGGGCCGCTCTCCCCCAGAGGCTGGGTGTCTGCACCCGCCATCTCTGCAGAGCGCAGGCCCTGTTAACCAAAGCGCCCACGTGCTGCTTGCACCCCCTGCTCTAGAGTCTGTGAATAAAACGCATCTCCTGCCATTTCTAATGGACTTTCGAGATCATTTTCCCATCTCTGGTTCTCTGTCAGATTCTTTCCTGCTGAGGTACATTGAGGCAACCCTGCAGTTCTGTCAGTCCTAACCCCACATCCCCTGGTCAGCCGCCATACTCACCAGGCTGGCTGCTCCAGAGCAGAAAAACCACCCGGCTGGTTTTAGGTGACAAAAATGTCCAAAAGATGCAATTTGGCTCCCCCTAAAACTTCCATAGGGCCCTGCAGTGAGGTGTGGAGCCAGGAAAGTAAGGGCATGCCTGGCCCCCTGCCCTCTCACAGATTGGCCATGCCTGTGATCTTACACCGAGGGAACAGTTTTATGGGGCTGTAAACAGTGTATAGCATTGGCCCCTTAGCTGCAGGCTCTTAAGCTTAGCGCAGAGTTAAAATCTTCATGAACTTTGGTTTAGTCGTGAGAGCTGGACAGCCAGCTGCCCCTGCTGCAGGAGCATCATTGCAGCCAAATAACCACAGAGGGATCCCAAACACAGCAGAACCGGGAGACGTGAGGGTCTTGGAAGCAACAGGGACCTCATGGGGAGGGCCTTCAGTAGAATACAAGAGCCAGGCCTGTGTGGGAAAACTCCAAGAAATACAACCCAGCCGAACTGCATTTAGCTCTGGGACTCACTGGAGTCTAGTATGGTTGTAGGAGGGCTTCCCAGGTGGCTCAGTGGGTAAAGAATCTGCCTGCAATACAGGAGACACTAGAGACGTACGTGAGTTCAGTCCCTGTGTCAAGAGGATCTCCTGGAGAAGGAAATGGCAACCCACTCCAGTATTCTTGCTTGGAGAGTCCCACGGACAGAGGAGCCTGGCAGGCTACAGTCCATAGGGTCGCAAAGAGTCAGACATGACTGAAGCGACTGAGCATGCATGCATGATTGCAGAAGAGGCTGTGGTGGGCAGGAAGGGGGAAAGGCTTGGCTAAGTTCCCCTTCAGGGAGCTCTCCTCTTTCTGTCTTCCCCAACAGGGCTAGCTCTTGGGGACCTGCGGCCTGGGACCCTCCTTCACCTTCCTCTAGCTAGCAGCTGCCAGATCCACTGAGCAGGGGGCCCTGAGCCAGCGTGATGGGTGGTCCTACCTTGAAGCAGAAACAGGCATGACCAGCAGTCCTACAACTCTGAGAGTAGACAGACTTTTCTATTTCATAGGCACTCTTAGCATATTTACTCTGTGCCAAGCCCTGTTCTTAAGTCTTTAGAAATATTACTTCAGTATTTTAACCAAGGCAAAAACCCCCTCTGAATGTCCCCACAGGGGTCTTCTAGTTGCTGCTCTGACATCCCCCCATGAACACCTTCTCAGAAGACAGTTTGTTAGGAGTAATTCTTGAGATGACGTCTTCCTGGCCTCTGGATCCCCATTTCCAGAATAAGTCAGTTCCCTTTTTACATCAAGTCCTTTGTTCTTTCCAGGGCCTTCTACCGAGTGGAGCCTGTGTGTGCCGAGAGTTGCCCTGGCTTAGGGCCCCTGAACCAGGCTGGCCCCCTGTTTCAGGCCTTTCCTTGTTTAAAAACTGACTACACAAGCCAGAACTGTAGGTAGCTTCTTCCTGTTAATCTTGGCAATTATGAAGGATGACTATTGACCCAAGTCCATGTGACTTCAAACAAGAGGCCAAGAGGGCCCCTACCACGACTTCTTAGCTTTTACTCTCAAAGTTGGGAGACATTGAGGGGCACCTTCTGTGTAGACAGGTACACAACCTACATCAGGGATCCCCAGCCACATTCATTCCATCCCCTGATGTGTTACTTTGGGGGTCATCATTGCAGCCCCCCAAGGAGCAGGTAACTCTGGTGTCTGGAGGAAAACTTTGTCCCACCAGGGGTTAGGGGGAAATGAGTGGAGGTGGGCACAGCTCTAGCTGCTCCTAGAGAGGTTGGGGGTGGGGGGTGCCTCACAGGCTTGTGCAGTGCTGACAAGTCAGGTTAGCTTTCAAAGAGAAATAGTGACAAGTGGTCACTGACCTGACCCCATGGCTCCAGAAGTAAAGGCAGGTGACAGTGCAGGCTCTCCCTTTTATTAGTTATCTACAGCTGTGTAACAAATAAGCCCAAAGGGTAATGGCTTAGGATAATGTATTAGTTTCTTAGGGTTGTTGTGACAAAGCACCACAAATTAGGTGACTTAGAAAAACAGAAATAATTTGTTCCACCGTTCTGGAGGCCAGAAATCTGAGATCAAGTTGTTGGCAGGGTAAGTTCCTCTTGAAAGAGAAATTTGTGCTGTATCTCTCTCCTGACTTCTGGTAGTTTGCTGGAAATCACCCTAGCTTCTTCCTTCACCTTCACATGATGTTCTTCTTATGTGTCTGCATCCAGATCTCCACTTCTTGTAAAGATACCAGTCATTCATATTGGACTAGGGGTCTACCCTACTCCAGTGTGACCTCATCCTAATTCAGTTAATTACATCTGTAACGACCCTATTTCCTAATCAAGTCACATTCTGATATACTGGGGCTAGGGACTTCAACATACAAATCTTGGTGTGACACATTTCAACCCATAATGGACAGTAAGAAACATGTCATGAATGTTTCTGTCTCTGATTCTCTTCTGGAGTTTCAGTCAACATTTCAGCTGAGGCTGCCATCATCGGAAAGCTCAACTGGGGCCAGAGAAGTTTTCCCCATGGTGGTTCACTCCCCTGCTGATTCTTAGAGAGAGGACTCAGTTCCCCTCCTCGTGGGCCTCCGCAGGGCTCCTTGAGTGTCCTCATGACATAGCAGATGGTCTTTCCCAAAGTATGTGATCTGGGATAGAGCACAGCAGAGCTCCATGCAAATCCTTTCTATGACCTAGCTTTTACATTCTCTTCATTAGAACCAAGTCACTAAAGCTGGCTCACATTCAAAGGGAAGGATTGCTGGCTTTACATTTTGAAGGCGTGAGTGTCAAAGAATTTGACACCCTATGTGTTTTCCCCATCCTGTCCCTTCTGCAGCCCCAGCTCTCGTCCCTGAGTTGCCCTGCTCCAGCCCAGACTCACTTGATAAGATCCGACTGCCTCACAGCACAGCTCTGTGTCCTCTTACACATGGAAAGTGGCCCATGTGGGGCTGTTGTTAGGAGAGGGCTTCCTGGTGATGACTTCCTGCTTGCAACAGAAGGCCAGGCCAGCTCTCTCCCCAGGGTGGAATATTTTAGGGGCAAACCTAGGCTTAAGACCTGGTGGTTACGAACTTAGACTCTGGAGCCAGAGATACTTGGGTTCAAATCCCAGCTCTACCACCTCCCAGCTGTGTGGCCTCTCGCAAGTTCCTTAACCTTTCTGTGCAACAGTTTCTCCCCCAGGAAGTGGGGCCAGTAATAGGATCTGAGGCCATGAAGTAGTGTGAAGACTGAGATCACGGTGGTGCCATCAGTGCAGCAGGCAGCCAGCTGAGGCAGCCTTGCAGCTGACCTCAAAAGATGCTGCATTAAACTCCCTCTTCAAACACCTTTTGGTCAGAGGCTCCCCACCTGCTTTCCATTGGCAGTGAGGTTGCTTTCCCTGCCTTTAAAGGCTCACAGTGGATTCTCTTCCTTGAAAACTCTCTCTCACGTGGTGAATGTTCACCCACTCTGTGCCCACTGCAGTGCTGGACAAGCATCACCTGTTAGACCAAGGACTCAGTACATTCTGAGCTGAACTGAAGTTATTAAAGTTATTTAAAATATTGTGTCACAAAGTCGCTGCCAGGTGCAAATGATTAGACAGGTTACAACTGGCTTCAAACCTCCTAGACCTCTTAGATATTATGTGTTGATCCCAGGTTATCTGGATCCCTTTCTAGACTTACTCTTTAAACTAGTCAGTCCTTCTTTTCTAAGGCTGCATTTCTTTTTCTTTCAGTAATGTGTCAGATTTTTTTCTCAGCTCCACTGTATCATTGGAAAATGTAACCTTTTCTAATCTGGATCCCCAATTCCTTTGTTTTCAGGCAAATGATTTTTCTCAATGTCCCACAACCTCCAGTGTTTACCTGAATCCCCAACCTCTGCCTAAACTTCCCTTCTGTTTTTGGCACCCATAGCATCCAAGAAATTCATGACATGTGATGTCTTGCCTGACCCCTTGGACATCCCCTTTGCTCAGCACATCTTCATCCTGTCTCCTGACACAGGATCAACCTTTCTTGACTTGGCCTCCTCCATTGTCTTTCTCAGGGTGGGGCTGGAGGTCTGAGGTCATTCCAGCCAGTCCTTTTGGGCACTCTCCTCCAGGCCCTGCTCTCGTGACCACAATCACAGCATCTGAGCAATGGCGGCTCACCCCTTCACACTTTCTCTTTCTCCTCCTGACCCTCATTTGCTGGTCCCTCGCCCTTTCCCTCCATCTCTCACTCTCCATCCACCTCTGTCCCCTCCCTTCAGCTCACTGGTCTGTCTAGTTCCTCCTCCCCCTCCTAGTCTTCTCTGTTTCTTTCCTCTCTCTCACCTCTCCCTCCATTAAATACCCTTCAGTGTATTTACTTCATGGATAACTCTCCGATTCCCATAATTTTTAGACTAGAAATTCCATCAAAACATTCCTTTAGAAAGCCTCATCTCAGTTCACTTCAGTCAATACAAACTGGTCCCACTTCCCCGAAGAGCGAAGTGAATGCTCTGTCACATCTGTTCTTTGCACACATGGTTTGCATCTGCTAACAGATGGGGGTGGACCACACACTCTGACTCTCACCCAGACGCAGAGGCCTGGTGGGTAGTGTACATCCTCAGTGCTTAGTGGTCACCTGTCTTATGATGAGCCTCCTGGGGAACAGCAACCTGGTCTCATTCTGCATTGATCTTTGTCTTCCTCACACCTCGGGGTCGGGGGAGGACTGGCATGCACTAGCTTCTCCCTGAGTGTTGTTTGAATGAGGGAATGAATGGATAAATAATTTGTCACACAATGTAAAAATGATCATGGTGAAGAGAAGCTGGCTGCCCCTTAATTGGCCCCAACATATTAAGACCATCTATGTCTGAGTTTGGTGAATTCCTCCAACCTCAAGTGAAATATCTAAAGAATAAGAGAGCTCTGAAAAATTTTATGAGACATCTGCTCAGTTCATTTTGTACTAGGGTTCACTGATATCATGTTTTAATTTACAGTTCCCAAAGACTTTCTTAAAATTTCTTTCCAAATATGGCAAAAAAAGTGACACTTGTGTTGAGTTCATTTGTAGAAGTTTGATCACTAAATAATTTGATGTAAAGATAATGACAAATACACATGTGGATAATTTTTAGGCCATAAATATGTTTGTCTTTCAAGATGTAAATTGGGTTTTGATGTTTGTTTCTTCCCAGAGGCAGTTCAGTTTCCTGGGTCAGATTGATGTCTGGTTATTTCAGCACATTTGTAATGTTCTCTCTCTGATTTTCAGGTTGACTTTGATCAACTTCAGGATAATTTATGTCAGATGGAGAGACGATGCAAAGCTTCATGGGATCACCTCAAGGCAATTGCAAAACATGAAATGAAACCAGTTTTAAAACAGCGAATGTCAGAGTTCCTAAAAGACTGTGCAGAGCGAATTATAATTTTAAAAATTGTCCACAGAAGAATAATTAACAGGTGAGTGAATTGAGGAGTTCATGCAAATATCAGTAAAATGGCATGTTGAAAATATTCTGCAAAACAAGATCTGAAGGTACATATACAAACATTATACTGAAAATTCTTGGTACATCACAAGTGTGCCTTTGATGGACAGTCCACTTAATTTTTCTGAAACACACACATGGCAGTAATGCCATTGAATTTTGGAAGGAATCTCAGAGATAATATCCTCCAAAAGTCCTACTCGATCAGGAAATGCATCTGTAAGATCTCTGGCAAGTTGGCCCCTGCGTCTCTGCACCTAGTTGAGCAGTTCTGCCTGTAGAGAGTACACAGCCTTGCAAGGCAGCAGCTTGACTTATTAGGAAAGTCCCTTCTTCATGTTGTCCACAGTCTGCCTTCCGAGACCTTTCACTCATGGATTCTTGGATGGCTGCTCTGTATTGAGCCTTCCTGGGGGTGGCACACACCCCACAATGGGAGTCATCCTCTGGACCAGCCTTCCGCAGAGTCCCAGGATCCACGAGGACCCGGGGAGATCCAGCGGTGACATGGCAGGCCTTGCTTCCTACAGGGAGGCTGGCGAGGGTCTAGGGCGGCTCCACGGCGATCTAGAGCTGTCTTCCCTGTAAGTGGTAGCAGCATCGGGACGGGGTGTCCCAGCTCCCTGGGTCAGGCCATTTCCTACCAGGCACCCCCCACTTTGTTCTCCTTTGTCTCATCACAGAACGTGGCTGGAGGTCCCTCAAGCTGGCCTCTGGAGTCTGAGCGCTCTGTCCTGGGCCTCGCCCCATGGTGACCAGATGTGCAGGCTTGCAGGCCGTGGTTTCCCTGGAGCAGGTGCTATGTGAATAGACCTATTGAAGCAGGCCTCACTGCAGCTCTGTGAAGGCAGACCTCCCTTGGGGCCATCTAAACCTCAGACCTTCCCCAGAGACCTGCTCTTCAAGTCCACTCCCACTCCTGTGCTTGAGTACTTTATTATTGTCTCAAACTAATATGTGGCATGTTCACGTATCCTTGTACATTTCACATTTTTAAAAATCTTTTCCTTCCCTCCCTTGTCTTGTCTTTCCTTCTTTCCTTCCTTCATATGAACCCACACTGAATTTTTAAAAACCTCCTTTTCCTGTCTGCCTGTGAACCTCTCCCAGTGTGTATCATGTGCTGTTGGGGTAATCATACCTCCTGGGCCTTGATCCAGGCTTTTTTGGTGGGCAGGGGTAGTCTTTAAGTGTTAGACCGGACAAGAGCAGGGGACAGAATCTTCCCTTCAGGTTGACAACTATCCATTACTCAGTACTTTTGGAATTTAGTTGTTCAACTGTAAGTCGCCCTCCCTGTACTTCATCTGGACCTCACAGCTGCCCTCCGGATAGGAGGATCTTATCAGAGATTTTGTCAAATTTCTTACTGAAAGCAAAGTACACTCTGCTTTTAACATGGTTAAAGAGGGGAGGCAGAGAATGTAAGCGGCTTTGGCCCTCCATGCTTTGTGTGATACAAGCAATTTCCAACTTAAAATGACTCAAATAAACAAATAGTTTCCATTTGGAATGTCAGGAAACTGGAGCAGTTTTATGAAAGTCTTGTAAAGCTATTATGCCTGGTCACAGTAACCATCTTATCCCGGAAAGTTTAAAACTCTGTTTTGCTGATACATCTGTTCCCTAAGCTATTGTGTGTGTCTGTGTGTTTGTGTGTGTGTGTGTGTGTATGTATATGCATGTGTGAATATATATATAATTCATGTGTAAAATGTATATAATGCATACAACATTTGCTCTGATTGCCTATTCTTCCTGGTAAGCTGGTTGCCCAGCTATTGCTTGCTCTTGTGTGACCTGGATCCCGGAGGCTCATTATTGGACACCCATTTGGCCTCCCCGCCTTTTCTAGCTCCATGGAGCTAATGGGGCAGGTGCTTCCACCTCCCTTTCCTATCTGATGATACCCCCCCCCACCCCCGCTTAGTGACTCCAATGGCCCCTTTTAATAAAGGGGCAGAAAAAAGAACTTAGGCAGTTCTCTTAAGGCAAAACCTGATTTTCAAACCATTGCCTAAGAATGTCTTGTTCTGGATGTCCCAATCTACAGACTTACTTGCCCTTTTCACCGTGGCGGTGACAGGCATTCCCATTCTGGGGGTGTGCAAACCCCTGGTCAAGTCCCAGAGTCACTGGCTACATTTACACCTCAGCAGGCCCTGTAGAAGGGACCAGGTGAGAGCTGGGAGGGAGGCTTTCCTGGGAGGCGTGGAGAACCACAGCGTTCCCTGGGGAAAGTCAGGTGGAACACAAGTGAACACCCACACTGGCTTCCCGGTGCCCCCAGATCCCCCTCCCCACTCGTGAGGGAAAGAAGGGTGGATGGTGGAAACGGTCAGAGATGTTTGGCTTGTGCCTCAAGACACTGGTAAGAGGAACTAGTGCCTCCGTCTCCTTAAGACTTTCTTGCCATGTGTTCTGAAAGTTACAAACTTAATTAACAAAAATTCCTTAAACCACTGTGATGGGGTGGATGGGAGGGAGGCTCAAGGGGGAGGGGATAAGAGGGGATATATGTACACACAGAGCTGATTCACATTGTTTACAGCAGAAGCTAACACAACATTGAAAAGCAGTTATACTCTAGTTAAAAAAAAATTCCCTTGAATGTTTTACTCCCTTAAAGGGACACCCATTTTGCTCTTCTGTAGGAAGGCCACAATCTCTTTCCTCTTAAATGGACATCTGAGTCTTTTTTTCAAGCATGCAATGTACTTACTTCCCTGCTTGCACAATGTATATTTGAATCATATCTCCAATTTATATGTTAAGATTGGATCCCCTCTAGATAAAAACAATGTTCTAAAAAGCGGAGGATAAGGAATCTTGGGTTGTATTTATGTATGAAAAAGGACCCAGCTATGGTCTAATTGGTTCTCCCTTGATTCATCTTACATATATTCGTATATTATAGTATCCTATCCTAATACATATAATGTCATGTCATATCTCCAGGGAACAATGTCAAGTAGTAATTAGAGCCAGGAAGAAAAATTAAGAGTATAAAGGGGACAGGGAGTGACCAGGAGGTGCTGTTTTATGTGGGTGGTTGTGGGAGGCTTCTCTGAGGAGGTGATATTCGGACAGAAACTTGAAGGATAAGGGAGAGAATCCAGGCTGCTGTCTATGGCAAGGATGCTCTGGGCGTAGGGAAGAACTGGCCCTGCAGGCCTTGTCAGGGCCTGCGGTCCTCCCAGTGGAGTGGCTGCCCTGCCCCTCCTCACAGGCGCTGCAGGCTCTCAGCTGTGTCCCCTGAGGGGCTCCTACACACCTCATGGGGGGCCTGAGGTGGGCTTGTTCAAAGAATCACGAGGAGTCAAGTGTGACTAGCATCGTAGGCAGTGAGATCATTGAGGTAGTGGGGCCAGTTTTGAATGAGACCCCACATCTTGTTTATTCATCGGTTGATGGACATTTGGGTTGTTTCCACTTTGGGGCTGTTACAAATAGTGCTGTGATGGGATTTGTGTATGTTTTGTGTGGACCCATAGTTTCATTCCTTTTGAGTAAATGTATAGAAATGAAGGGGCTTCCCAGGTGGCGCCAGTGGTAAAAAACCCTCCTGCCAATGCAGGAGACTTAAGAGACGTGGATTTAATGGCCGGGTCAGGAAGATCCCTTGGAGGAGGGCACGGCAACCCACTCCAGAATTCTTGCCTGGAGAATCCTGTGGACAGAGGAGCCTGGTGGGCTACGGTCCATGGGGTCGCAAAGAGTTGGACACGAGGAAGTGACCTAGCATGCACACATAGGAATGAAACTGCTAGGGCACAGAGTAACTCTGGATTTAACTCTCTAGGAACTCTGTCTTTTCCACCATGTCCGAACCATTTTGTGTTCCCACCAGTACTGTGAGATTTCCCATATCTCCACGTCCTCATCAACACTTATCATAGTGAGTGTGAAGTGGTGTCTCAGTGTGGTTTTGATTTGCATCCCCCCAATGACTAATGGTGTTAAGCATCTTTTCATGTACTTAATGACTATTTGCCAATAATCTTTTTGGAAATGTCTATTCAAATCTTTTGTTAATTTTTTATTTGTCTTTTTAGTGTTGAGTTGTAAGATTTATATATATATTCTGAGTACAAATCCCTATTAGACATGATTCACAAATATTTTCTCCATTCTTTGGGTTGTCTTTTCAATCTTGAGAGTATCCTTTGAAGTTTCTAATTCTGATGGAATCCAGTTTAACTATTTTTTTTCCTTTGGGTGCCTATGTCTTTGTTATCATATCTAAGAAATCATTTTCTAATACAAAGTCATGAATTTTTAGACTTTGTTTCTTCTTAGTTTTATGTTTTTAACTAGTATTTTTGGTTGTAAATAGCATTTTTCTATCCCTTTCTAATTTTATGTTGTATGCTTTCCTTTAGTATTCTTCACAAATAGAATAATCTCCTGCCCCTCATTTGAAAAACATACCAAACCCCTATTAAACTGTATAAATTAGAGTGATCAAAAATATTTTTTATACAATTAGTGATATCAATTATATATACTGTTTGTTTTACACAAAAATTTTCCTTTGTCTCCTAGCAGCTTCTTTCTCATTTCCTGAATAACTAAAAATTAGATACATCTTTGCTCATTTTTCTCTTCTGAAAGTTTTAAGTAAATAGAATCCAATAACTTTAATTTATATACTCAATAGCTGAAATAAATTTTATTTGCTTATAAACATCTTTTTACAAATCATTAATTAGCATGTTATTCAAAATATGTTCCTGTCAATTCCATCTATTCATTTAAGTCCTCTAAAATTGCTAAGCAGCATTTCTTTACCCCTACTCAGTTTTCATATGAGCTAGCAAATGTGCAATACTTTTCTTAAAAGTGAAAGTGAAAGTCGCTCAGTTGTGTCTGACTCTTTGCGACCCCATGGACTATACAGTCCATGGAATTCTCCAGGCTAGAATACTGGAGTGGGTAGCCTTTCCCTTCTCCAGGGGCTCTTTCCAACCCAGGGATTGAACCTAAGTCTCCCGCATCACAGGTGGATTCTTTACCAGCTGAGCCACCAGGGAAGCCCTTTCTTAGAATAGTACTTTATCATTTTTCTTATAAAAGTTTTACGCACCAATTAAAAAAAAAACATTAAAACAGATGAGCAAGAAGGAAAAAGTACTTAATTTCCTGAAAACGTACCACCTCCATCGGTGAGAAAGTTAGTTGAACTTGACTTCTGGTTACATTTTCACTCTTTCAGTTCAGTTCAGTTCAGTCGCTCAGTCGTGTCTGACTCTTCATGACCCCATGGACTGCAGCACGCCAGGCCTCCCAGTCTATCACCAGCTCCTGGACTTTACTCAAACTCATGTCCATTGAGTCAGTAATGCCATCCAACCATCTCATCCTCTGTTGTCCCCTTCTCTTCCCGCCTTCAATCTTTCCCAGCATCAGGGTCTTTTCAAATGAGTCAGTTCTTCTTCTCATCAGGTGGCCAAAGTATTGGAGTTTCAGCTTCAGCATCAGTCCTTCCAATGAATATTCAGGACTGATTTCCTTTAGGATGGACTGGTTGGATCTCCTTGCAGTCCAAAGGACTCTCAAGAGTCTTCTCCAACACCACGTTTCAAAAGCATCAGTTCTTCGGCACCCAGCTTTCTTTATAGTCCAACTCTCACATCCATACATGACTACTGGAAAAGCCATAGCTTTGACTAGACTGACCTTTGTTTCACTCTTTAACCTCAAAGAACCCCAAGAACGAAGAACAATGTCTTTGGGTGTTTGGGTTTTTTTAACTGAAAGTCTGCAGACAGCTGATTTTTGTTCCTTAAATCTGAAGTCCTTGCCACCATTGTTTCTTCATGGCAGGTTCCACTCCTTTCTCCTCTTTATGGGCCACCCACCATATGCGATTCGAGAAGTGAACATAAACAAGTTCTGCAAGATCATCAGTGAGTTCGCACTGGAGTACCGCACCACCAGGGAGAGAGTTCTGCAGCAGAAACAGAAACGGGCCAACCACAGAGAGAGAAACAAGACCCGGGGGAAGATGATCACTGATGTAAGTTTCATGAAGTCAGTTTCTTTGTGTCATTTATTCTGAATGTCTGATCAACTGTAGAACCTCTCCACAGTTTAGAGGCTGCACTTTTCTCTTTTTGTGACTGTGAAAAAACATGCTCCTCTTTTAAAAGGTGCTCTTAAACTGTCCCTCTACCACTTTGGTGAAAACCTGAAATACAACAAACTTCAAACTAAGATGTAAATTAAGGAGGGGTGGCTGGTGGAGGAACTTTAACCTACCACACAAGTAATTAGCTTGGTGGGCTGTGTGATGCTAATGACGTTGAATACTTGATTCCATTTTCAACCTTTGTGAAGTGGCTAGAATTGAAAGAGGAGAAGAAAAAGTCTAAAAGATAATGACACTTACCATAGGAAGACAAAGGTTCTGATTTGGGAATTGATTCAGGATTTTAATAATCATGATATTATTATATAATCAATCAGTTGACACCTGGACCACCCATTCTAGGCATTTGAATGGAGAAATATCTGATGTGGTTGCTCAAAGACATAATCTTATGGGCTCTTGGCAGTCCCTTGAGTTAGAAAATATGAGAGGAGAGCCCAGAGGACAGTGAATTTAGCAGGAGTCTCTGATGGCCCCTTGGGGAGCCCTGCACACTTGCATGCCTCCCCAGCCCCTGGGCTTGTTCTCCATCTCTTCCACCTCAGCACCGAGTCCACACACACCATGGATGCCGGGGGCACTGAGATGGGAGATCCTTTAAGTGGAGGGCAAAGCGCTGTGTGAAGATGCCGGAGACAAAGACACATCGTGCAGGCGCCTCTTTCTGCTGGGCTCAGTCACTTCAGTCGTGTCCAATTCTTTACGACGTGCACGGTGCATGGTGCACGGACGGTAGCCTGCTAGGCTCTGCCCCTCTTTCTATCTATCTGAGAAGCAAAGTGCCTCTCAGATCCAGGGACCAGAATAGGTAAAGGATTAAGACACAGGGAGTGACCTCATCGTGGGGGCTGCAAGCCTCTGCTGAACCCAAGTTAGGCAGGTTTCTCTGGGGAGGAATAAGATCAGTTAAGAAGACCTCACTGAGGTTGCCTTCTGTGCGCACGTTGAGCAATCATCTTGTAAGATACATAATAGGAAATAGGATTGCTAGCCACGTTCCTGGGAGAAGGCAATGGCACCCCACTCCAGTACTCTTGCCTGGGAAACCCCATGGACAGAGGAGCCTGGTAGGCTGCAGCCCATGGGGTCGCGGAGAGTCGGACACGACTGAGCGACTTCACTTTCACTTTTCACTGTCATGCACTGGAGGAGGAAATGGCAACCCACTCCAGTATTCTTGCCTGGAGAATCCCAGGGACGGGGGAGCCTGGAGGGCTGCCGTCTATGGGGTCGCACAGAGTCGGACACGACTGACGCGACTAAGCAGCAGCAGCAGCAGCAGCCACGTTCCTGAGGGGTGTGACCTTCTCAGATGAATTATCTTAGAAATTGTGTTTCAATTTTAAGGCATTTTGAAGGAGAACCAGGGACTAGTCTCCTTACCATTCACCCTATCCTTGATCCTTGTTTCCTTGGAATTTGCTGGATCCTTAGGGAATACCCAGATCGAATTTCTGCAGAAGGGACCCTTTCTACAGATTGTTATAAAGACCAGTGCCATCAGCTGAATCTTCCATCTCCTCTCCTGAAATCTGGGTTCAGTTGGATCTTCAGCTTCCTGGCAAGACAGCAACTCAGGAAGCAAACTGAACCCACTTGGGCAAACTGTGGCCCACATTTCATTCCAAAGTATTATTTTTAAAAGTTTAAAAAGGGAAGTACTAATGTTTGTAGAAATGAGACACACTGGAGTGTGAAAAATCCAACCTCAATATGCTTATAGTTATGAAAACACATCAGAATTTCTTGCCAAATTCTTGAGATTTTTTTTGACAGATCCCACTAATTTTTAAATTGTGTCCTTTTCTGAAAATATTCAGTCCTCCTATTTATAAACAGGGGTAAACGTTTCTAGAATTGGATTAAAAAATATTTAAATTTGCATTGAAATCTGGACAGCGCAGGTTTCTTCAGGGTTCAGCCTCAAGGTGGCCCTTGTTTTTGGTGGTCCAAGTAGCACCATTCGTGTCGAAAGATTGCCATCTGCTGGAAGATTAGGATATTGTCACTCAAAGCAAAGTATACAGCTTCAGGTTTTTCCAGTTCTCAGTTAAGCACCCATTGTGTACCCACCATGGCACAGGGCTCCTAGGAAGATGTGAGTACAGTAACAAACTTGTACCCCAAAGGTGTCACGATCTGGGTAGAAAACGACATATATGCACAGCTGAGAACAAAAGCAGGCAATAGAGAGTCACAGAGCCCCTGAGAATCACAGCTGGAAGTGATTTTTAGAGAAAACTGTGGGAAGTCATTTTTAATATAGATGCTGAATAATGAGGATGGGAGTGGTTGCAATTAGACAGAGAGGACTTTAGCAAAAGCATCATTTTGTGAGGCACAGAGAAGTCTGGGTAAAATCTGAAGACCCTGCATTCACAGCCCCACACCTACTCTCACGTGCCTGTCTCCCCTCTTCTTTGTCTATTTCTGAATGTGCAGAAGGCCTCCTTTCTTACTCTCCAGGAGCCCCGCCATGTAAGGGTCAATGAGAACTTAACTCACGCCTTTTTCCTTGTGTCCTAAACTAGTTCCAGGCAACACGGTGCATAGACAAGACAGTACAAGGCAAGTGCAGCCCTTTTTGCCTTCATCACACCCTAGACGGGCAGTGAGACGTAGGCTCTCCATCCCAGGACTCTACCCTGGACGGGCAGTGAGACATAGGCTGCCCATCCCAGGACTCTTACAGCCCGGCCGAGGGCCATGGTCCTCCTGGGTGAGACCCTTAATCTTCCCCAACCCCAACTTTCTCTTCTGTGAAAAGCAAACGCTAGTGACTGGGGGGTGTTGAGAGGGCTAGAGGGAAGCATGTGTGCTAATAACTGGGACAATGCCAACTATCTGGTCAAATTAAGCTCTAAGATTAAAAAAGAAAAAAAAGTCATCTCTCATCACAAGGCCGATTGCCTGGAGGCAGTGTAGAACTGGAAGCATTTTGTCATTTCGGCTCCCAAAAGTTTAGTCAATTCTCAAAAACCTGAGTCTGATTTGCCATCCTGGCTTGTAACCTCAGTGGAAACACAAGTTAAATTGAGGGTGTGTTTGATTTAGAATTAAGAAATTGACATGACTTTCACCCTCAATTTATTTTTGGAAAAGGAATATTTTATTTGGTTACTTAAAGCAGTTTGGCTGGTGATAATTAAAAGAATGGTGTGTCAGTTCAGACAGCCTCCATGAGGGACAGGTAAGATTTTAAACATTGTTTGATGTTTCTGAGGAAAGAGTCATGGTACCCGTCCTGTCCAGGCAGTGGTCCCCCGTGTCCTGAGTGGCCTGTGTGTAGGCGGGCTCATGGGGACCCAGACCTGGCAGCCTGGGCAAGGAGAGACTCGGCACTCAGAGTGAGAGGAGGGGCACAGTGGATGGGCAGAGACAGACAGAGGGAAGGCCTGATGGCTGGCAGGCGGTGGCGGGTTCCCTGGGACATGGCCAGCCCAGTGACCGGGCACAGAGGTCTTTGATGGTCAGGGGACCAGGTGAACCAGTAATTGTCCTCCTGGGCAGCCTCAAGAAATTACCCTGACCTTGGTCAAGACTGGTCTTGCGGCTCTCAGAGAGAATGTCCAGACAGGAGGGCTATGAAGGCGGGGCTCAGCAACTCACATCAAGAAGGGTGCACCCTGTTTGCGGTGGCTGAGTCCTTTTATTGGAATTTGATGTGGCATTGAGATGGTCTCATCTTTGCTGACTTCTGTGCCTTCTAAGAATCTCCTGTCTTTCCCATCCTGTCCTGTCCTCTCGAGTAGACTGACGAAGAAGACGAAGTTGAGGTAGGATGTTTATAAACGTGGAGAATGCCACGCGTGACCCTCCCGAGCGTGCCATAGAATCTAACCTGATGTGAGCAGCATGATGTGCCAGCCTTGTTCAGTGCATTAAACCTTGCATGACTGTTTTCTGCTGGGTTTCCGTGTGATCACTAACCTCCTTACATGGGTTCTCGTCATGGTGTGTGTCCCAGGGACTGACTGAAGGGAAACTGCATTTTCCAACTGTCCTGGAGTCCCCGGCCCTGACAAGGGTGGCAGGGTCAGTTAATCTCTTCCTCCTGCTATACAGATGGACAAGGGGTGGGATGGGTGGTGGCTCCTTCCCCTGACCCTGGTGTGGGTGCCAGAACCAGGGGCCAGGGCAGGGCTGCCCCAACTGAAGGATGAGAAAGGAGCCACGCAGATGGTACGAGCCACGGCTGTGTCCTGGGCTGCAGCACCAGGGCTGAGACAGTGGGTAAAAAGGGGAAGCCAGGGATGGATGGAGCTGCTCTTTGCAAGTATTATTCTAACTGACTTTTTATTTTTCATCCAGATGTTTGGCTTTGTGTGCATATGGCCCGATATTCTAGCATACCTCTTGTAAAACACATATGCTCTCTTTGTTCAGCCTAGAATTAGAGAATCTCATCACGGGAGTGTAATGCTTGTGAAAACAACTAAATTTTTGACACAACGAGAAGAAGTGAGTGTTGCCAGACTCAGTTTCAGCATGGATTTCTGGGTCATGTTCTGATCTTGGCCCTGAATCAAACTCTTTTGGGGCCTTTGGCGAATCACTCCATTTTGGACGGCCTCAGTTTCCTCCTCTGTAAAGTGACGGGTCAAGATTCTGCACCTGAATCCCACTTTTAAAATTCTACCGTAATAAGTGATCCATACGAACGCTTTAACTGCTTTCTGGCACCACATTTGAAAAAATAAATCGCACTGTGGTTGATTAACAGGCATGTTTCAACACTCATATCCAGCCTTTGGTGATAGAAATAGATGTGGTTTCTGAGTTCTTCCCCCGAGTTGCAGTCCGTCGCCCCTTGCCGGCTTCCCGGAGGGAATCTGCAGTGAGCGGGGAGACACACTGCGGTAGAGGCTGGGTGTGGTCCTTCCGGGAGGAGGCTGCTCTTTCTGATAGGAGAACTTGCCCCACAGCAGCCGTCTGTCATCAGTTCCTTGACGCCCTCACTGACTGCAGTCACTAACGCCGTCTGCCGAATGCACGTAAACAACAAAAAAAGACAGAAAAGGCTTTCCTCAACTGGAGGTTTGCTGAGCTTGAGTTGGTTTGAGGGGAGTCACCTCATGCCGTAACCCCGCTTGCTCTTGCAGTCTGGCAAGTTCTCCGGCGGTTCCCCGGCGCCCCCGAGCCAGCCACAGGGCCTGAGCTACGCGGAGGACGCTGCTGAGCACGAGAACATGAAGGCTGTGCTGAAGACCTCGTCCCCCGCCGTGGAGGACGCCCCCGCGCTGGGCGTCCGCACCCGCAGCCGCGCAAGCCGAGGTAACGCCGTCTTCCGGGGTGTCACCCATGCTCTCGGGTCCCCAGCGCAGGGTACAGGTGACTGTGTGTCTGTCCGGGAAGTGCACGGTCCACTCCCCGGGGCTCTCTATACTGACGTCATCACACTTTCCTTCACTCACACCTTTGTGACCTGCCTTCTGTAGTTTCATTTCGAAAACAGGCAACCTTCCCCAAAGCACAGCTTAGTTCACACAGCAGGCACGAGTGCTGTGAACGAATCCTTCTGAGTTAAAGCCGAGATCAGCAGGACTTCCCTGGTGGTCCAGTGGCTAAGACTCTGTGCTCCCAGTGCAAGGGACCTTGTTCAATGCCTGGTCAGGGAACTAGTTCCCACATGCCACAACTAAGAGTTCACAGCCAAATAAAGATAAATATTTTTTAAAAACAACCAGAGATCAGCAAGCTATGTCCTCCATGCGAAAGTGAGCTAGCTGGCCATTCACTCTTGTAAGTAAGGTCTTATTGGAACACAGTCACCTTCCTTGTGTGTATGTGTACAGTTTATGCTGCTTTTGCACTGCGGGGCAGAGTCGAAGGGTTGCAACAGAGACTGCAGGGACCATGGAACCTAATGTTTTTCCTCTCGGGCAGGGTACAGAAAAAGGTTGCTGACCCTTGAATTAAAATGCTATCCCTTTTTGCCTCTTTTAAAAGGCAGAGAGGAAACCAAGCTTCAAGATGGTAAAGACAGATAAGAGTTTCCAAGTTTGTTTTATAACTTGGACAGGATTGTTAACTTGAATTAAGAATTAAGATGCATTTTGCATCTGAGGGTGCTTACCCGTGTTTCCCTGGTCTGGGCTGATACCACGTTTACCTCCCTAAGTTTCCTCGCTGCCTGCAGGATCCAGCCCATGCTGTTGATGTGTGTTGAGGTCCCCTGGGGTCTGGGCCCCTCCTGGCCCCCACTCTTGGTTTTCACTTGGCCCCACTTGGTGTGCATCACCCTTATCTGCACACCCTGTGTCTTCCTGAGGCCCCACCGTGGCTCATGCTGTCCCCTCTCCTCTGCCTGTTCTGTCGTCACCAGAGTTTACCTCCTCCACGCTCTCCACCTCACCATGAACTCCTGAGACCCCAGGTTAGGTCTCAGGAACTTACAAACTTTATAACTAAAGAGGATGAACCCCTGGAGGATGGACTTTGTCCCCTTGGTGTTTGCTTAGCACATAGTGTGCACACAAACTAGAAGAAGCCATGTATTTATTGCCCAAATTGAAATGCTTTAGAGTGTAAAAGTGGAAACAGTGACAGACTTGATTTTCTTGGGCTCCAAAAATCACTGCGGACATTGACTGCAGTCACGAAATTAAAAGACTCTTGATCCTTAGAAGAAAAGCTATGACAAACCTAGACAGCATATTAAAAAGCAGAGACATCACTTTGCCGACAAAGGACCATATAGTGAGAGCCATGGTTTTTCCAGTAGTCATGTACAGATATGACAGTTGGACCATGAAGAAGGCTGAGAGCCAAAGAATTGATGCTTTCAAATTGTGATGCTGGAAGAGACTCTTGAGAGTGCTTTGGGAAGCAAGGAGATCCAACCAGTCCATCCTAAAGGAAATCAGACCTGAATATTCATTGGAAGGACTGATGCTGAAGCTGAAACTCCAGTACTTTGGCCACCTGATGAGAAGAACTGACTCATTTGAAAAGATCCTGATGCTGGGAAATATTGAAGGCAGGAGGAGAAGGGGATGACAGAGGATGAGATGGTTGGATGGCATCACTGACTCGATGGACATGAGTTTGAGGAAGCTCCTGGAGTTGGTGATGGACAGGAAGCCTGGCGTGCTGCAGTCCATGGGATGTCGCAAAGAGTTGGACACAACTGAGCGACTGAACTGACTGACAGTGTCCCTGAATCTAGTTCCTTCTCCCCTTCTTAATGCTGCACCTTTCACAGGGCTTTTTCTTTGATAGGAAGCTAAGAATACGCCAGAAGAAGGGATGCCTGCCTCTTCCCTTCCCCATTGTCATCCTGACTGAGACGCAGATGATAAATAGAATAGTCAGCCCTTGTGCTACAATCTAATTCCCAGACTATACCCCAGATACATGCATGTGTTACTGTTCACATCAAAGGATCACAGATTAGGTTCTCTGTGGTTTGGTCTTTCTGAACCCTCTGATTTTTCAGGTGGTGTTGGATGTGGAATTAGGAAAAGAAAATAACTTACTATTGGGCAAAGCACAGGCAACCTTTTGGTGAGCAAAAGCAGACAGATGTGACTGTGACAGACCACAGCCCTGAGTACTTGGTGTGGGACATTCTGATCGTCTGGTTTTCTACGTGGAAAGAAAGGTGCCTGCTTCTTGGGCAGTGATGGCTATAAAAGGCCTCCATTTCTCAGATCAATTAAGAGGTGACAGGAGAGAAAGAGTGTGTAAACAAGACAGAATATAAGAGGAGAGAAGAAAGTTGAGATCAGAAGGTGAAGAAAATAATATCATTAAATGCTGAGCAGTAGAGACTGTCAGTCTAGACAAAATGTAAAGCAAGGATAAGAATAAAATAAAACAGCTTTACACTGTGGGTGTGAGGTTGGCAATCACTGGCTCCCAAAAGGCCTAGGGCATCCTATGTATGAGTCTGTCTGTGCCCCAGCAGCTCTTGTAGGCTTTGTCTCCTAGGCTAACCGTGGCCACCAGGGGATCAAAGGCAGCATGAGCGCCTGCACTACAGTGACCCCAGCCATTGTGAGTCGGACTGCTGTACCTTGGTGGATGCAAGTTGGTGCAATGAAAGCCACCCTGGGAGGTGGAGTCCAATATCGCTATGCTGTGTGCTTACTCACTTAGTCATGTCTGCCTCTTTGAGACCCCATGGACTGTAGCCTGCCAGGTTCCCCTGTCCATGAGGATTCTCCAGGGAAGAATACTGGAGTGGGTTGCTGTGCCCTCCTCCAGAATATCTTCCCCACCCAGGGATCAAACCCAGGTCTCTTTCTAATGGAACATAATTGTTGTTGTTGTTCAGTCACTAAGTCATGTCCAACTCTTAGCCACCCCATGGACTGCAGCGTGCCAGGCTTCCCTGTCCTTCACCGTCTCTAGGAGTTTGCTCAAACTCATGTCGGTGGAGTCAGTGATGCCATCCAACCATCTTGTCTTCTGTTGTCCCTTCTCCTTCTGTCTTCAATCTTTCTCAGCATCAGGGACTTTTGTAGTGAGTCAGCTCTTTGCATCAGGTGGCCAAAGTATTGGAACTTCAGCTTCAGCATCAGTCCTTCCAATGAATATTCAGGGTTGATTTCCTTTAGGATGGACTGGTTTGATCTCCTTGCAATGGAACATAATGGGTTGTGCTAATTTTAAAAGAGAAAATCCTTCCATACTGGAAAGGACAAAAAGAAAAAGATATTGCTGGCTTTGTGTGATGTGGGTTCATTTTCACTAACTGATGAGAAGGATCAGAACAGAAAGTGGTTCAGTCTCTCGCACTTGCAGAGACTTCTGCTTCCAGGTAGCATGTCACAGGGAGTAGCAAGTCACTACGCCTGCTACTGTAAACCAGAAACTTTAATAAAATAACAAAAGCTTTCCTTTAGAATACATCAGAGAACTGTGAAAGGAGAGAGAACTAGACAAACTAGAATTCTAGGTGAGCTGAGGACACCTCTCTGAGAGCATTCACCTAGTCTGGGCCCAGGCTGAGAGATTTGCTGTGAGCAGAGTAATAGTGAAGAGAAGCCAGCAGAACTTAGAGTAGTCATGTGAGCTGGCATAAGAGGATGGAGCTAGAGAAGCTTCAAATGCAGACAATTTTCTTCATGGGACATTTGCTAAGTACTGGGGCAGCATGGGGATGTGGGGAGGGGGAGGCTGTGTCAGAAAGGCTGTAGAAATTTTCCTACAGTCTTGAAGTTCTGAGGAAACAAAGACAATTTAGAGGAAGCACCTTCAAATGTATACAGGTAGTTAAAGATAGAGATGGACTGATTCTCAACGAAAACTGCTATTTGGCCCCAATGCTGCTCAGTCCTCCTGGGTGGCTCAGTGGTAAAGAACCCACCTGCCAATGCAAGAGAAATGGGTTTGATCCCTGGGTTGGGAAGATCCCCTGGAGAAGACAATGGCAACCCACTCTAGTATTCTTGCCTGGGAAATGCTATGGACAAAAGCAGCCTGGTGGGCTATGGTCGATGGGGTCACAGAAGAGTCAGATGTGACTGAGCGACTAACACAACAACAAGAACTGCTCAGTCTCTCACTGTGTTTGCTTAACAAAAAGGGTAAAGACGCTGACTTCAGACTCTGCATTCTTTTCTACACAAAGTAAATAGTCAAAATTAAGAGCCAAGAAAACATGAAAATGTGACCAAGAAGAAGAAAAGTAGACTGGAGCAGCAGATCCACAGGTGATCCAGATGTTGAAATTTGCAGTCAAATTTAGCCATTTATAATTGTTAAAAAAAAAAAAAAGTAAAATAGAGACAGATTGATCAAAAGGTTGAAATTTATTTAGAAGAATCAACTGGAAATTTTAGAACCGAAAAGAAGATATCTGATATGATTAATTGATATGATGGGTTTAACATCAGAGTGGTACCAGTAAAAGAGGTTGGTGAGTTCAAACAAAATAGGTTAATAGAAAATAAACAAACTGAAGCATGGTGAGAAAGAATGAATGGAACAAAATGTAAGAGATCGGTGAAGTGGAATGAAGTGAAAATCACTCAGTCGTGTCTGACTCTTTGTGACCCCATGGATTGTAGCCCGCCAGGCTCCTCTGTCCATGGAATTCTCCAGGTCAGAATACTGGAGTGGGTAGCCATTCCCTTCTTTAGGGAATTTTCCCGACCAAGGGATCTAACCCAGATCTCCTGCATTGCAGACAAATTCTTTACCATAAGAGATAGGTGGGACACAGTCAAATCGTCTTAACATATGTGTAACTGGAGTATCAGAAAGAAAAAAAAGTAAGAAGTAATAATTGAAGAAATAATGGGTGAGAATTTTCCAAAGGCTCATGATAGATAGCAATCCACATATTTTAGAGAGGTGGCAAGTCCAAGGAGGGACTTCCCTGGTGGTCCAGTGGTTAAGGATCCACCTTCCAATGCAGGGGGCTTGGGTTAGATACCTGGTCGAGGAACTGAGATCCCACCTGCCTTGGAGCAGCTGAGCCCTTGCACCACAACGAGGGTAGCCTGTGTGCCATGACTACTGAGCCCCATGCTTTAGAGCCCATGCTCTGCAACAGGAGGAGTCAGCATGCCACAAAGCAAAGACAAAATATTTAAAGAGAAAAACAACAAATCCAAGGAGAGGAAATACTAAGAAAACCCTACCTAGGCATACCACAGACAAACTGCCAAAACCCAAAGATATAGATAACATCTTTAAAACAGCCAGAGAGAGAAGAGTGTACTCTCTGAGGAGCAACAGTAAGAATGATAACTCACTGTTAACTGAAACTATGGAAGTCAGAAGAAAGTGGAATGGCACCTTTAAAACTGCCAAAGAAAAAAAAGAAGTTTCTAACCTGTTAGAAATCTATAACCAGGGAAACTCTTTTAGAAATGAAGGTAGATGTTTATTACAGTAATATAATATCTATTTGGATATAATTATTTTCATTTTAGACTATGTCTTTGTTAGATTTTTAAGGGAAAAATTAGTTGCAGTGTTTTCTTTCAAACTACAATTTGCATATTTTTTAAAAAAGGAAGTCCAAATAAAATGACATGATACTATCATGGTCTGTAATGTTTTATCTGCTCCACCATCTCTCTCTCTATTTGCATATATTATATATAATAAGTTACACAGACATGTCAGTATATATCAATGTCTAGCTAGCACCTGGGAGACCTGGGGAGCCCCCTTGGAGTCTAAGGTATGGGCAATGTTCTCCTGTGGCTGATGTGTGTGCACAAGTCCCAGAAAGGGAAGCATGTACACAACCAAGAAAACGGGCTTCAGTGGTGATAGAGCAGTGAGGAAAGTAACCAAGAGGAGAGGGGATAAGGAAGCAGAACCAAGACTGAGGTCATGAGAGAATGATAGCATCACAAAACTGAGTCTGACAGTCCTGGACGGATGGCCAGATACTCCTTGTGGGCATCTCCTGACATGTCACAGTGCAAGCAGTTCCCCAAGAATGTGTGAGATGGACATATAGGTAATTCTCAGTGGAAAGATCAGATGATGCCTTTATTTCTGGCTCGTTTCGGGAGCCAGTTACATTGTATTATGAGCAAAGACAATTGCCTGAGCTTTGTGTGTTTTGGGAAGGGTAGCTTGGCATTTCAAAATAGGGCACAGAATTTTAAATCAATAGAGAAAAGGGGAAATAGGAAATTGCTGGGTAAAACGAAATTGTTCTGTTGATGGCTTTATTGTGAGGAGGGCTGTAGTTCAGAGGCTCTGCCGAGCCCAGTCTGAGAGCTCTGCTGCTGCAAGGCCTCTTGCCCTTGATTAGAACACCTAGACCAGCCTGAGAATGCAGAAAAATTCAGCAATTTCAAAAATTCATTTCTGATAAGAGCGTATTTTTAGAGGGTTTTATGATGCTGAAAACACTAACCTTCTGATGGAAACAAGTAGATCAATTGCGATTAGGTATAAGCTGGAAAAGTTAAAATGTCCTGATTTTCTGTATCCCAATGTTATAAGTATGCTCCTATTCATAAAACAAAGCAATTTTTTAAAATGACCACAACAAAAGCCTTGTTAGCAGAAAACATCATTGTCTTATGGCCTCAGTTCTCAAATACATACAAGTTGTCAAACACTGGAATCCTGGTTCTCTTTTTCCAAGTACGAATTTTTTGTGTATTTAATTTAGTCATCTGAATTTTACTAGCAGAAATTATGACTAAATTATAGTATATTACATATTTGCAGTCTGTAAAATGTACAGTCTACTGAGCTGTGATCAACTATGCCCTACAATTTCTGTTAATATCCAAACACCAAAGTTTTGAAAAATTAGAACTCAAAATTTAAGATAAATGTTTACTAACATTTTTTTCCCTGTAGCTTGAGAAAAGCTGGCTATTCTTCAGCTTTAGCTGGACCTTGGTCAAGTTCAGGGTACCTGTGTTCACAAACAGAGTCTGAGAACACTCACTCACAGGCTCTTAAAGTCATATGTTTATTATGAAGAGAAGTGTAGGCAGAAGAATTCACAATTTTGAGCACATTGTACATCTTTTTTCTTACAGAAGCATATTTCCCATCTTAGAGAAGAGATTTCACAAAGGAGTTGATCAGTCACAAAGTTCATTTTTGATGAATCAAAATAGCATTCATTTCTAAGTGTTTAATATGATTTGAGGACCCATGTTTTTGTGGTACTTTCTTCTTGCTGGTCTAGAGGCAGGTGCTTTCATGTCAGACTTGGACTGTCTTAACATATAGCTATAAACAAATTTTTTTCTGATCAGGAAGCACATGAATGTACCACAGAAAATGTTGTTTGGGGACTTCCTTGGTAGTGAAAGAAGTTGGTTAAGACTCTGCACTCCCAATGCAGGGGGCCCAGGTTTGATCCCTGGTCGGTAAACTAGATCTCACATGCTGCAACTATGGCCTGGTGCAGCCAAATAAATTTTTTAAAAGTAGACAATGGGTGTTACCTCCCCTTTCCTAATGGAAGAGGGCAATCCTGTTATGATTTTTAAAGGCTAGGTAATCCAAAGATGAACCATATGTTACAAAATCCATTGGCTTTTATTTAACTGAATGAGAAGTTAGGGTTAGTTGACATACACTAGGCACATACAACCAGAGATGTATAGCTGAAACGTAAAAACTGTCTCAGGACATTTCTGGAGCACATCACTGGGTATCTGTGATGTGCAGGGCACCATGTAGCATTGGGAGTCTACCCTCCCCCGAACCATGACTACAGGGCCTGGCAGGTGGCAACATATCCAAAACAGTGAGAGACGGGGACACAGCTGTGTGACAGAGGAGTATGACATACTCTGATTCCTGGCATGGATTCCTGGGAGGCCAGAGCCTGGAGGATGATGGTCCCAGGTCACTGCGGTGCCCCTGCAGTGGGGACAGGTGAGCTCCCTGGATCCCCCAGACTCCGCCCTGACTCTGGGCTCCGCTGGGCTCTGTTGCTGATGGGCTTCGCTGCTGCAGGAGCAGTGCTGTGTTCTCCTTCTCTCTGAGTACCTTGTGCTCTCTGGTTGTTTGATTCTCCAGGATCCGCTAGTTCCTGGACTATGGGAATGGATGACTCGCCTAATGTCACGGATGATGCAGCTGATGAGATCATGGACCGCATCGTCAAGTCAGCCACCCAGGTGCCCAGTCAGCGAGTGGTGCCTCGGGAGAGGAAGCGCTCCCGCGCCAACCGGAAGTCTCGTAAGTGCCTCGGAGTTAGGATGTGTGGGACTCGGCCTCCTGGGAGCAGCCTCCTGGCTCTCTATGACCTGGAAGGGCAGGGACTCAGAGGGGGAATTTAGTGAATTGTCTGTGGTGCCTGGAGGGCCAACCTGTGGTCTTCGATGAAAGGGTTTTGTGCTGGACCTTCAGCACTGGCCATTGGGGAAGGAGGTGTGCTGCGGCCACCTGTCCACTGTATTTGCATTTCTGGTCAGGCCTCCCCCGGTTCACTCTTTGTCCCCAGGAAGGTCTGAAAGGCCTTTCAATTTCTTTGGTGTGCAGGGATGGATACAGTGGGCCAGTTGCCAAGTACTGCCCTGAGTGCTTTGCTGAGGCCACATTTCTGCCCCTTGCCCAGCATCAGGGGGCACTTTCTGGGCTGGAGGCTGTTCCCCAGTGGTTCACTGCTACCCGTGAACATGCTGAAGGTGAGCCCAGAGGTGGCAAGTGACTTTACGGTCATTAGGATGCTTCAGACCGTTCATGTTAGCCTAGGTTGATCAGGCTTTTTTAAAAATTTCCTACCAAATAGAGGATATTTTCTGCTCCCTGTTACCTGCTCCCACCCGCTGAATGACAGGTGTGCAGACACCTCTGTGGGCACCAGGCTGAGTCTCACAGGGACAGCTCACTTCGAGAAGCAGGTTCTCTGAATCCTTTGACATGGCCATGGCCCTCCTGTGTTTCAGAAGTGAGCTCACCCCCCAAGCCTCGGCCTGCTGCCGGTCACTCAAGAGACAGCTTGAGTCTCCACCAGCTCAGCCTCCAGGAATGCCGACTAGGACAGGGATTTCTGATGTTTCGTAAAAAGGGTGCCTGGTTGCCTCCCCTTGTCTTGGCTCCCAGAGTGAAAAGAGAGTGCCTCTTAGGAGGCAAGAGTTCAATAAGAACTCAAACTCAGAGCTCCCCACGCAGTGCCACCCTGCACTCACAGGAGGTGGCTGCATTTTGGGCTGCATACTGTGGACGCCCTGGTTCTGTTTGATCCGTTGATATGCGTGTTTCCAGGATAAAGAACACTAAACCGAATTGCCACAGACTCTCAGACCCTGCCTCTTTTATATCATTGCCTTTAGAGTCTAGCGGACATTTTCCCCAGAAAAGTAAGTTCCACTCAACACTGCTTGCAGGGAGAAGCAGAGCCTCGCAAATTACAGAACTTGGTGGGGTGGGAGCTGTGGTTCTGTCAATGAGATGGGAGGCTGGTTTTTGCCACACTCCTAGAGGAGGTCCATCCTGCTGGTACAATCTTTGAGTACCTTCTTGAGCTGTGGCTCTCAACCATGGGTGCACATTAGAACTTCCTGCAGAGCTTTAAAAATCCCAGGTGTCTGGGCTGGACTCAAGCCGACCTCCGGAGAGCCTGTGTGGCGGGGTCCTTCCCGTGCCCGCGGGTGATTGGTGTCATTAGAAGGACTCTCGCTCCACTTTGTGGGGCCTCTGCCACACTCCCTCCATTTTTTAAATAGAAACCTATCATTCAGGGGGACTTTTTACATATTTAAGAATATGTTTGTGGGCTCCAACATCGCTGTCTTTATGTTTTCCAACATTTCACTATTTCCTGGTGCTGCTTTACCATCCTCCTGGGGCTCCCATGTAAAAACTTGACTAGGGGCTTGCTACTTAAAGTTGTTCCTCAGACAACGTGAGCATCTCCTGGAGGCTGTTAGCAGGGACCTCTCCAGGGCAGCTGATTCAGAACCTGCGTTTAACAAGATCCCCGGGGAACCCAAACATATAGTAAGGTGGAGGTGGCATTGGGGTACGAGGCCAAGACTGGAATTGCAGGGTCCCCAGATGTGCACATCTTAGTGGGCAGGCTCTTCTCCAGAGATTCACCCTCACTCTCTCCACACTGCGTGCTCCAGGCCAGGCCAGTACGTGCCTTTTTCTGAAGAGTGTGAAATAGCATTCTTTATGATTTCACTTACTTTTTCTCTGCACACTGGGAAGGTCTAGCCTCTTGTGGTTTGCATCTCTTCTCTTGTGTATGGCTTGTCTACATCATTTGCATATTTTTCTCTTGCTGTTTTCATAATCAGAAATCTTTTTCTTAAATAGCTTTTTTTTTTTTTTTTACTGAAACTTATGAAAGGCTTTTGGGGTCTTAAGAAGATTATCTTCAGTATTTGTCCTTTATTGAAAGTGAAAGTTGCTCAGTTGTGTCTGACTCTTTGTGACCCCATTGACTGTAGTCCACCAGGCTTCTCTGTCCATGAAATTCTCCAGGTCAGAACGCTGGAGTGGTTTGCCATTCCCTTCTCCAGGGGATCTTCCCAACCCAGGGATCGAACCCAGATCTTCCGCATTGCAAGCAGATTCTTTACCATCTGAGCCACCAGGGAAGCCCTTGTTATTTATTACCCTCCTCTTATTGACTTAACTAAACCAGTAACCAAATGGAAGAAACCATGCACCAGTGGGCAGTAGGCAACCTCAGTGCAAGAGTCCTCATTGGGAAGAGCTAGGGAAAGCACGCTGGGGGGAGTCAGACCATGGGAGAGGAGTAGAGAAAGGATGCCAGGCCAAGGATTGCCCTCCAGAAGATGGGCAGGGTTGGGCCAGGGATCTCAGAGAAGGAGACTGCATGAGACAGGGGCCTGGCCAGTCCCTGGAGGCCCAGGCCATGTCCTCCTCCTATAGGTTGTATGTCTGTGTTGGCAAAGAGTGTTGGCCCTGCCCTCTGGCCAGATTCTTAGAGAGACACATAATGACACTGGGAACAATAACACAGTCATAATTAATTTTCCTCATCAGTCTGGCCAGAGAGATATTTTGCCTGTTTTTGTGGTTGACATAAAATAATTTCCTGTGGTATCATTTCCATTCCAATCTTATGCAAAACAGCCCTATATTCTTTTTATTTAGCCAAACATATTTTGTCCCGTGATGCAGTTGCTACAACAAATACAGCTCTGCATGTATGTAAGTGTTTATCTGTAACAGGTTTCGTTTATTACTGATGGCACCATCCACAGAAATTTGAGATGGGGAAGTTACTCTGATTTCTATTATAAAGGGATGTAAACTCCAGCTTTTCACAAGAAGTTAAAGGAACAAGAAAAAACCAATTTGCAAAATCGACATGAAGTTCTGGTTGGGGCCTCACCCTGGAACAGTGCTGCATCGGATTTGATTGTTTAATGGTGGCGATGAGGCAAGTGGATAAATGAATAACCAACATATTTGGGCTATAACTCATTTAGCTAAAGACAATAACAGTCCAGCTGTTGCAGGAAACCAAACTGAATCCAGCCCATAACCTAGAAATTTATGACCTGCAAGCCACTCGAGACTCCTTGCGGATACTTAAACTTCTGCTTTCATGTTTGATGCTGGTGGCCAGGCTTACCCCTGCCAAGAGTCCTGCTTAAAGCCTGAAATACGCGGCCAGTGGGACACGCCCAGGGCAACGCAATGGATTCCCAGGGTCTGTCCTGCTCTTTTCCCGGCTGGTACCATCAGGATCTCAATAAGTAAAATGTTTTGAATTGTCCAGTTGATGTCTAGCCTGTAAAATGTCAACACAAATGCACCTCATATGCTCCCCCAGAATCTAGCCAAGGCTCTCAAATCAGCTGGTGGAGATGACTGAGGAGAGCATTCTCCAAGCCCTTTTTTTCTTCTTATTTTGGTTTTTCTTTTTATCATATTGGGGCAGGTATCTATCTGGCCAAAAAGTTCATTTGGGTTTTTTCATTACATCTTATGGAAAAGTCCGAATGAAGTTTTTGACCAACCCCATACTGTGTCCGGGCAGGAAATGTCAACCCACTTCAGTATGCTTGCCTGGAAAATTCCATGGACAGAGGTGCCTGGTGGGCTGCAGTCCATGGGGTCGCAAAGAGACACGACTGAGCGCACACATACACACACAGACATACAGACACACAGCCGCACACACAGTTTGTCTCCGGGCTATTTATTTGTTCTCTTAGGCCTCCCGAATGTTGGTCTTCACTAGAAAACCTTAAAGCTGACAGGCATCTGATGTCTCCTTCCCACTGTGATTCTGTGGGACAGCCTCAGGGTCTGGGGAGGAAGAGGGCCCTTGTGTTCTTTTCTCTGGGACCCATCTTTGGAAGAGGGTCTCTGCCCCACTAGCTGTCTGCATATCGCCGTTCGCCTGGCCTGTCACAGAGCAGAGGGGGCACTAGGGACTCGTGGTTTGCCTTTTACTCTTTCCCAGAGGAGCCCAGGTCTTGTCCCACTGAGAGAGGCCAGATGCCCCCTCTCCTGCTGTTTCTCTCCAGGGAGGCGTCTGGGCCCCACCTGTGATGTGACCATGACCTACAAGCAATCCAACAATGTGTTAGGAATATAAGCTAGATCACCTTTACAAGAACGGTGCTTCAGTGCTAGGGGCCAGAAGTCTGATTCTAGAGGCTGCTGGGAAAGGAACACTGAACTCTGACTCGATTTCATGACTGGACTCTCATCTCACCTCTTGCAAAGCTTCACCTTTCCTCTTGAAAGGCATGTGACATGTTCATGTTGATTCAATATAACAAAGATCTTATTTTATGACATATTGAGGGATGTTGCCATGCTGTCTGTTACAGAATTATGTGGAGAAGGAGGATGAACAAATCTGAAAAATTATTGACCCTGTTTTAGGGAAAATGGTAGCTATGCCTCACAAAATATTAGATTGAGTGCTGGATCTGATCAGTGCTCAGGTTAGTTGTCTGTAATTTTCCAAAGTGGTATTTGAAAATAACCAGAAATTTCCCCACTAATCCCATTAAGAAAAATTTCCCTGCATGTTATTTACATAGTTCTTTTCTACTTACAAATTTTATATTCTTTTACAGGGCTAACAATGGAAAGAGCCAGAGGCTTTAAAATGAATGCTGTTAGAATACAGTAGAAATAAGATGTTAGTAAAAGGACCAGAGTTTCTCAATCAAACTTTTGTCTTTTCAACGTCATTACTATTTACGCAGAGCCTAAATATACTTCCAGCTCATTAAAGCTGGACTGATTGCCCCCTGAAGACAGCTAAGGGCACCCACCCACGTGCACAGGCCAGAGTACAAAAGACAAATAGAATAAGTCCCAAGAGGGAGCCCAAAGTCTCCTAAACCTGGTGGTGAGTCAGTGCATTTTAGAGAGCCGATATGTAAGGGGTGGGCCTCTGGAGAGAAGTGCCACCCCCATCAGTGCCCACCCCTGGCTGCAGGAGTAGAGTGGCCAGAAAGAACAGAGCTGACAGCAGCTCACTGACTCACTGGGGCCGACTTTAAACCTATGGTGGATGTCCAGCCCTTTGCACTGGAAAAGGAAGGTGGGGAAGTGAGGAAGGTATTTGTAGCCTGGCTCTTCATTGGGAGGGTCTGGAAGGCAGGGCTGGACGGACACAGGAAAGGGGCTCTGGAGGGGTGTGCCAGGGGTAAGCTGGGAGGCAAAGTTAGAGCCTGGGGACTGGGGAGTGAGATCAGTGCTTTCAGAACAGACCCCAAATCTCCTGGGCCCTGGAGGCAGGTCCAAAACAGGGTGTACAGGCCTTGCACACAAGCTCATGAGGGCAGAAGCAGCCCATTGCTCTAGAGTTGCTGGGACTCTGATGTAATGGAAGGCTCAAGTCTTGGAGTTAGAGAGGCAAAGCAGGAAGAGCTTGGACATGTTTCCCTGCACTGAATGGCTCTCTGGCTGTGTTTTCAGACCCATCACTCTCCCAAATTGCAAACTAGTGTGTTGAAAAAGGAGGCTGGCTTCTGTGTCCTTCACCATATCTGTCTGAATGGCAGGCACCGTTTTGCCCAGAGTGGAGGTTCAAGAGAAGGGAGGATCCGTGAAAGAGAGGAATCTGCGAATTTGTCTTTTCCTGCGTCAGAGAGCTATTCTGGGAACAAAGCAGAGGGTTCTCGGAAGGGGGCTTCAGAAAGTGCCAAGCACCTTACTGACAGGAGGTGACAGTGGTTCATGGTCTTTGCTGCCAAGTTCAGATGGAATCCATCTCCATGCTTGAGAATCTGCACAGTCATAACACAGAGGGGACTGGCTCCCATTTAAATGGCTTGGCTTCACTGAGCCTGTCTTCTTCCAGCCAGTGAGGGCGGTCATGCCAGCCTCCCGGGATGGTTGTGAGGGCTAAGTGAGCCACCTGTGATGGGGTCTCACCACCCCCCTTCCCTTCACACTGGTGCCCAAGGGTCCCGGTAGGCATACGAAGCTGCCTGTAGATGTGTAGGGGCTGCCATGCGGAAGTCACCCAGGAGCTTGTGCACAGAAAATGCCCCCACCTCATTATCACTTTGCTACCATCACCCACCTCACTCCCCGCGCACCACTGTCCGCCTCACTTGGTCTGCTGTAATTCGTGGACCAGACCCATCTTGCCCTCCCTTTTTACCCCCGGGACTCTGGTGTAGTTGCCCCTGTGCACAGAAGCCTGGGTTGTCAACACTGTGTGTGTCTAGTACTGTAGTGACATCTCAGATATGCACTAAGAAGCTGGGCTTCATCTGAAAAGGGGGAAGGCAGTTCTGTCCTGCCCAGGACTTGCAACAATGCTGAGAACTCTGAGGCCAGAAAGCCATGGAGGGAACCGTCTCATTTCTTTTCTCCCTGGCCAGTCTCCACCCTCTCTCTCCCCTGTCCTCCTCCACTGCGTGACTCATAAAAGGCAGTCTGCTTTTGCATTTTCACTGATTGCTTTCTGTTCAGTGCCTACCTAGGAACCAAAGAGATAGTGGAGGAGTACTGGATGTGAACATAGCTACAGGTGTAGGAGGGAAGTGGGGTAGCGACTCTGCACAGCCACAACCATGGCCAGGCCAGTGGTTGTAGAAAGTGCCTGATACCGTAAATGTTGCACCTCCCAACAGTGGCTGAGGGGTAAAGAATCCGCCTGCCAATGTAGGAGGCAAGGGTTCGATCCCTGATCTGGGAAGATCCCCTGGAGAAGGAAATGGCAAGCCACTCTAGTATTCTTGTTTGGGAAATCCCATGGACAGGGGAGCCTGGTGGGCTACAGTCCACTGGGTTGCAAAGAGTTGGACACAACTTAGTAACTGAACAACAACAATAATGACCATAAGTGTTGCTAAGAGCCGTCTCAGTGTGAATGAACTTAATTCTGGGTCAGGCCTATCACCACAAAGGCCATCACCTTCCTGAGCAGCTTCCCTGTGTTTTGGTCAGATGGCAATGACTCAAGTCAGGGATCTGCGCCTTCCAGGAGACCAGTGTTCCTGTCCGGGGCATGTATGGCTGCGGCAAGGACTGTCTGATTCTCATTCCATTTAGGCTGCCACAGATCAGCTGTTTCACTCAACCTTAAATGTTTCTCCTGACTCAGACAATTTCTCTGATGTGGGGATTGGACCCCTGCTTCAGTTCCCCCACCTGCTGAAGGCAGGTCCAGTCCTACTGCTACTGCTGCTAAGTCGCTTCAGTCGTGTCAGACTCTGTGAGACCCCATAGACGGAAGCCCACCAGGCTCCCCCGTCCCTGGGATTCTCCAGGCAAGAATACTGGAGTGGGTTGCCATTTCCTTCTCCAATGCATGCAAGTGAAAAGTGAAAGTGAAGTCGCTCAGTCGTGTCTGACTCCTAGCGACCCCATGGACTGCAGACTACCAGGCTCCTCCGTCCATGGGATTTTCCAGGCAAGAGTACTGGAGTGGGGTGCCATTGCCTTCTCCAGTCCTGCTAACACTCCTTTTTTCCCCCCCTCTATTTCCTTCATCCTACCGAGTTTTGTGTGGTTCTATATATTCTTTTCCACTGGTCAGATACTCCTGTCTGCTCTCAGCTGCACTACATGCACTTCTGTGTCTGAAGGTGTATTCCTGATGTATCCATGGAGAGAAATGTACTCCATGTCCACCTACTCCTCCGCCTTCTTGTTCCTAAGTCAGGGATCTGAATCTCCCAGGAGGTCAGGATTCATTGCGGGGGTCTCTCCCAGAGACACTGGTTCTTGGTGCACCAGGCTGAGTCTACGAAGTCAAGTTTAAATCAACCAGCTTTGGGAACCTTGGCCCCTTGCTGTTGTCATTCCAAGTTTTATTTTTTTAGCTTTTTACTTTGAAAGAATTTTAAGACTTAACAAAAAAGCCTACTTCAAAAGTAAGCTCAGAGAGTTGCCTTCTATCTTTCACCCAGCTCCCCTCAATGTTAACACCCTGCACGCTGTAGGACGATATGTCAAAAAATTAACTATTAACTCAACTGCAGTCTTGACTCAGATTTCACCAATTTCCCACTAATGCCCTTTTCTGATCCACAATCCTACTTCGAGTCCCATGTTGGATTGTCATCATGTCTTCTCAGTCTCCTCTGATCTGTGACAGACATTCATGACCTTGACACTTTTGAAAAGCACTGGCCAGTTATTTTGTAGAAAGCTGTCAATTTGGGCAACCTTGCTTTTAATGGATAGGATTTTATGTGAAAAAAAGATGGCGGGCAAAAGTAAGGAAATTAACCTAAAAGGTTAAATAATTGACATTGACCGAAAAAAAAAAAAAAAAGCCCAAACCCACAAAAATCCCACAGAATGTCTAGCATTGGATTACTAAGAATGACACACAGTTCCTGGTATTTAAGTCCAAAGGGGAAGGACTGGACCCATCATTTTTCTCCCTCAGCAGACAGGTCCCTCCAGGAACAAGGGCTGCATAAACGAACAGCTCTGATAGCAGCTGGGCCAGTTACTTCCCAATGCCAAGACGCAAACATGTAGGACATCTTCAAGCTCTGATGTGAGTCCCTGTCATCTTAGACACGCTATTCTCAGGATACTCATCAGAACAGTCGTTAGGATCTTAGGGATTACAAACAACAACAACAACTAATTTCCAGATTGCTTGGCATTATATGACAAAAAACTGAAAAAAAAAAAAAATCTGTCAGTGATCCAAAGGTGAGAGAGCACACGTGGCTTTCTGTCACATGGAAGTAAACTCGGTCCGTTTGCCATCAGAATGAAAAACTGTCAGTGCGTGGGCTGCCAGGCTTGTCAGGGCACAGCTGTCTCCAGGGTGGGCTCTGGTTCGAACATCTTGGCCCTAATCCTTCTCTCCCACTCTCCGTGGGGCCAGGGTCTCCGTCTCTCCGTGCCGCTGTTGCTCATTCCCTCTCCTCATCTCACAGGGTTTCCACAAAATTGGGATGAAATAATCCATGGTAGGTGCTCAGGAGACGCCAACCACCATCATTCTTCTCAGATTCAACTTAACAGAGAGTCACCTGGGAGCACTTTGGAGGATTAAACAAAATTTTTTTTCAATTCAAGGGTGAGGGTGGGGAGGAAAAGAGAAAACAAGCTTAGGATTTTTCCATGAGACCTAGACCCTCCTGTGCCGCAAGTTGACAACAGAGGTGCCCCGGGTCGGATCCCAGGGCTGGCGTTCTGGGAGCTGTCACAAGTGCCTGGGGCGTCGAGTGGCTGCTGGTGCCAGCACAGTGACCCAGGCCGTCTATGGAAGGGCTGCGGGGCAGACAAGGATAAACATTTTCCATGGTCTGTTCTCTGTTAAGCAGCTGCGGGGCGGGGAGGCAGTCGCATGTGACAGGCTGGGGAGCTCCGAGGCGGCCGGAGCGTTCAAGCGGGGAGCAGGGAGGGGCACAGTGGAAAGGGGCCCAGACGTTATCTTATCAGATATAAGCCAGCCCCCCAGCCCCCCGCCTTCCTCCTTGCTCGCCAGCACTTGAGATGTGCTATTTGAGAATGCCCTGTTTGATGGGAGGCTAGTTTCTGCTGTATGAGTCCCATATTCTGCTGATACCCTCATTCTCATATGTCCCCAGCACTTCTTTATTTTCTAGAAACTTTCTGTGTGAGAGCCACCCCCTGGGCCAACAGAGTCTGCTGCCCTTTGCCCCTCCCCTCACTCCATGTCCCCATCAGCTTCTGTAACCTCTGTTGAATGAATGAGTTAACCTGACGAGCAAGTAGACAGACACTGTAAGGGCCCTTTCCATGTAGGACTTGAATTGGGGTACCAAGCTGATTTCAGTCACCTGCGTTTCACATCTACTTTCCACTGGTAAGGTGAATTAACTTTGAGTTTTTAGCAAAGTGTTCAAATTCTTAAGGTCCTCTTCAGGGTTAATATATTTCTGGGAGAATTTATCTGAATTGTCAGGAAGGCCTACGGAAAGTACGATTTTATAAATGGGGCAATTTTTTCTTTGAATCCCTACCTTTCAGGGACTCATTTGGCAAGCAGAGGGACCTTTACTTACACTGGCTTTTCACCACAGCAGAGAAAAGTCTGGGCTGGAGGGGTCTCAGGGGTCTATGGCGTTGAAACGTAGGAGTAGACCATGAGGCTGAGGGCAGCAAGGCTGGTACAGCACCATTAAGCTTTGTTCTGTTCTCTGGCCTGCTCCTGGATTGGCTGGCCCAAGGCCCATATCTATTAGGAGAGTATAGCCTGTTCTATAAGGTGCCAGGGCCCTTACTCAAATATTTACATGAACTGAGCACTCTAGTTATAGTGCTAACATGTGAACAGATCTAAGAGAGGCATCTTTCAATGCCCACCAGTTCGTGTGGTCATTGGGCAGGCGTGTAATCCATGAGGGTGCAGAGCTGTGCAGAGTGGTGGTCGCTAGCCCGTGCCACCTCCTGTTGCCAAGGAAATATGAGATGCCCTCCCAGTGCAGCATGGACTTCTTCAGGCAGAAGCTTGTATCTTGGATAAGAGGTCTCAGCCGTCCTTGTCAAGAATGAGAAATATTTCATCTTGTTTTCTGCCACTAAAATTATTATCTTTCTTTAACAAACCCTTGAAGGAGTGTTTAAAGAACATAAAGGGTATTACAAACTAGTATTTTTATTGCTGCCCCATAGAACAAATTCCATTACTCAGTTACATGCAATCTGCCTCCAGCCAAGGCTCCGGAGCCAAGCATTTTGTCTGGATGAGTTAGATACTCAGTCTGGAGCCCAGGATGTCTGGGCTTGGGGGAGGGTGAGCTGGTGCAGGAGCAGCTGTGGCCAGGGGGGCTCTGGGGCCCTGCTGGGCTTGGAAATGCAGTGGTGTGTGCCGTGGCCTGATCTGAGGGTACCCTTCACTGCAAAACTTTGTGCTGCTATTAAAAACCCATTCTTTGAGTTAAAGAGCTGAGCAAACAATAGGTTCTCGATGAAGTATCTGTTGACTGACTGATGGATTAGGTGTTGGCCCCTGTCCAAAGTAAGACTTCCCTGGTGGCTCAGATGGTAAAGAATCTGCTTGCAGTTCAGGAGACCCAGGTTTGATCCCTGGGTGGGGAAGGTCTCCCTGGAGAAGGGAATGGTTATGCACTCCATTATTCTTGCCTGGAGAATCCCATGGACAGAGGAGCCTGGTGGGCTACAGTTCACGGGGTTGCAAAGAGTTGGACACGACTTAGCAACTAACACTTTCCCTTTCCTGTCCAGAGTGCTGATTCCTGGGAGAGAAAAAAATGTTCATTAGCAGATATTGGCCGCTGTTTGTTCTACCAGAGACCTGACTCTTTCAGGCCCTTTGTCCATGGGCTAAGTGGACTTTTGACCAGGGAGGCATCGATGTGGGAGTTGTCTACAGACACTTGAGGTGGGGACCTCGCCTCTGTGGAGGCCTCAGAGAACATAGGCCCCCTTGTCATAGAGGGAATGTGAGGAATTAGATCTGGCAAGGAAAGTGGGAAAACAATAAGGGTGAGCTTTACTTTCTCTGCATTCTGATCAAAGGCCTTCCCTGGTGATCTCAGGGACTCTAGCTGATTGATGATTTAGAGTAGATGGTAGATCTATGACACATTGCTTCTGAAAATAGAACAGATGTCCCAAACTCTGTATGACTCCCGTACAGAGTAGGCCAAATACAATTTATCAATTCAGGAAAATGTAATTAGGAACCCTTTCAAATGAAAAGACCAGTCTTGGAAGGGCCAGCTGCCTCGTCCTTCAGCCTTATCCAGCCTCTATTTTGACATTGAAATTGATCACACTAAACAATGGAAAACCCATAATGTCAGGCAAACATAAGCCAATTCTCGGTCAGTTAAATATGAGTGTTCCTCCAACTGCCAGTTGTAAATCTCAGGGCAGGAGGTCACTGGTCCTTCTTGGGCTGTGTGTGTCTCACAGAGAACATCCACCAAGTCCGCTCAGAGGTTTGGCTGTTTGCTCCTTGGCATTGAGTCCTCAAGGAGTCAGTGGTTCTTCTCTGTAGCGGCCCTTTGATGAGTTGAGACTAAGACCATGGTGTTCATGGGGGGCTCATCCTGACGACTCCCGCCTTGTGCCGAGTTCCGTTAACACCTTGCTGGGGTGCCTCTGCAAGAGGTACATCCCTGCAGATTTGTGGGATCATCTCACCTCATTTGCATCATTGGAATGTGTGTTTTCCTGTACTGTGGAATTCCTTAACAACTCTGATCTGCTGCTTGTGCTGGGAAAGGCTGCGCTCTCAACATGCCACCTGCGCTTTGTAGTTCACACCCTTTCTCAGACACCTCATAAGGGTGGGCCTCCCCCCACGCCTGCCCTCTTACACGGTCCCCTCTCTGTCTGACTCTCCAGGGCGGTGCCTGGGTCATCTCCAGGGCAGCCTCTGGCAGCCCCTAGATTTTTTTCCTGCCCTGAAAACAGCCAGTCAGCCGGGGCTCTTCGGCAGGAGTAGGGTGGGGCCGGGGGTCGTGAGCGCTGTGACTCCCCGGGGAAGGGGCCTGGCTGCTAACACTGCCCTCTCTTCTCACCCCTTCGTCTCTGGCCCTGGCAGTGCGGAGGACCCTGAAGAGCGGCCTGACTCCGGAAGAAGCGCGGGCCCTGGGCCTGGTGGGCACCTCGGAGCTGCAGCTGTGACCCCACGGTGCCCTCAGAAGCATGTCTGCGCCGAGCGTGAGCTCCTGCCGGGGGGGGACCCCTCCCGTGGAGGTGCGGAGACTCTAACGCCCGAAGCTTCTGAAGGGGGGAGGCGCGCGTGTCTAGGTGTCTAGGCTTGTGACACGGATGCCGGCGTCCCCTTCCTGTACTTTCTTCATCGTGTCCGCTGTGTGTCTCTTCCTTCCTTGACACCTGGCTTAGTAGTTCCAGAGCGTGACACCTTTTCTGTGCCAGGAGCAGCCCCTTTTCAGGAGCAGATCCCTTCCGTCACAGTTACCATGGTCATGAGGCAGTTTGGTTAGGTTCACAGACCGGGTCCCGCCACGACACCAAAACATGCAGATGTCAACTCCAAAGCCGTACACAAGAGAAAGCACAGATTGTTTACTGGTTGTGGATTTTAGATGTACTATTAATAAATGTTTATACAAATTCATAAATGTACACCCTGTTTCAAATACTAAATAAACAGAGTTTAATGCCGTAACTGGAAACCTTTCTTCTCCTGCGTAGAACCTTAAATAGCTCCATAGGCTCAGCTCTTTCTGGATCCACAAAACCTCTTCTTAGGTTCATGAGAAGGACCCTGACTCGGTATGGCCTCCAAGCCCTTTGGATTTCCTTTTATTTGTTAATTGAGTGAGAAACGCTGATGTGTCTTCCTGGCAGTACAAGTTAGCAATAACCTCCTGTGTATCACCTTACCCGCATGCTTTGTTTTTGCTCCTTTGTGATGCTGACGCGAAAACTAGAGTAGCGTTGAAAAAATCTGTTCTGCAACTGACTCACCAGCCTCTGATGTAAAAATTCATTTTCTCAACGAATTTACTAAGTCACCAAAAGAAAAATGAAAAGTTGAAGCTTTGTCTGCAGAGAACTTCAGAATGAGAAGTACTATCCTTGGTGCTCAAGCGCAGCCATCAGAAACTCCGGCATCTAGAGGGGAAGATGCTGTGAGGGGCTCTCAACCACAGAGCCACTCTGAGGGGCCTGAAGCCCTCCGCAGAGACCCTCAGCCCCTCAAAGGGCGCATGGCTCCCTCTGAAGAACCTCCACCTCCGGAAACGGGACGGTCAACAATCGCCATTGCTCAGTCGTGTCCGACTCTTTGCGACCCCGTGAACTGTCGCCCACCAGGCTCCTCTGTCCATGGGATTCTCTAGGCAAGAATAGTGGAGTGGGTTGCCATTTCCTTTTCCAGGGGCTCTTCCCAACCCAGGGATCGAACCCAGGTCTCCCACACTGCAGGCAGATTCTTTACCGTCTGAGCCACCAGGGAAGCCCAGTATTCAAGGGGGTGGTGTCAAAAGATGGTCAGGTCACCAATTCTCTCTGTGTCTCACTTCCAGAACCTCTGTGACCCTGTGTTCCTGAATCTGGGCGGGTGTCATGTAGAGACAGCATGCAGTCATGTGGTCTGGAGAGCTGTAGATAATATATTCACCCCACTGGCCTTTGTGATTGTGCCCCTCCTCAAACTTCTGCATCTCCACTCTCTGGGAGACAGGCAGCTCTTTCAAACAGGCATTTGTCAAATAATACGTGAGTACCCTGGAGAGCCTAGAACCTGCAAGAGTTAGATCTGTGTATTCCAGACAGCTGAGTTTATTTAATCACTTGATTGAAAAGGGTGCATAGGGTATTAATGTTTATTTCCTTATGGTTCTAAATAACATGTATTATATTCCACATGTGGTTTAGTGGCTTGTCAAAGCCTCGGCCTAGAATATGAACAAGGAATTTCTGTATCACTGGGGATCGTGATGGGCAAAGAAAAGGAAGATGAATTTTTTTTTCCACGCACTTAATGATCAAATATTTTGATGCCCTTCCAGGGGTCCCTGGTGTTCTGCTGAGAGTTACTGCTGTAGAATAAAAGGTCACATTTGGAAAGAAGTGACTGAATAAATCTAATGTTAATTTTATTTTAGGGATTAAAATATTCTCAGAGAAAGCAAGCTAAGTCAGATAATTTCTTGGTTACAGCTAGGTAAAGAAGGCCTCTTTTTACTGGGAATTGGTTTAGTAGTTTTTAGTGAATCTGAGTGATTTTCTTCTGTAGTTCATTTCCTCTCTCCTTGTCACCATTCATTCTGTCTGCCTCTACTGGTGTTTTTAATTCAAGAAGTTAAATTTTTCTTAAAGACTTTTGAGAAGCATTAAAGTGAATGGTACTTTGCAGTGTGAGATATTGCTAATTGTGCCGGTCATCACTATATGTATTCTTGTGCCTATTTCTTAATCTGGGTTGAAATTACAAAATTGCTGGTAAAGAAAGGCAAATACTTTTCTTTTAAAGATACCTGTGTTTTAGTTTCTTTGGAGTCTTGAGGGTTTTTTTTTTTTCTATTTAAAAAATAACTTACTGAGAAAGTTTAGGGTGGAGGGGAGGGTGCACAAAGATATAACATGCTTATGGATGGGAAGAGTACTATTAAAATAACTATACTATTATACTCAGGCAATCTACAGATTCAGTGCAATCTCTTATCAAAATACCAATAGTGTTTTTCACAGTAGTAGAACAAATAATTCTAAAATTTTATGGCAACATAAATGACACTGAATAGCCAAAATGAACGAGAGAAAGAACAAAGTTAGAGGCATCACAGTCCCTGATTTCAAACTATACTGCAAAGCTACAGTCATCAACAGTGTGGAACTGGTATGAGACACATAGATCAATGGTATAGAATAGAGAGCCCACAAATGAACTCACACTTATATTGTCAATCTGTGCAAAGGAGGCAAGAATATACAGTGGGGAAGATATAGCCTCTTAAATGGTGTTGGAAAAATGGACAGCTACATGCAAAAGAATCAACCTGGTCTACTCTCACACCATACACGGCAGTAAACTCAAAATGGATTAAAGAGTTAAGTATAAGGCCTGAAACCATAAAGCTTCTAGAAGAAAACATAGGCAGTGTGCTCTTTGTCATCGGTCTTAGCAATATTGATTTTTTTTTTTTTGCTCAGGCAAAGGAAACAAAATAAAAAATAAACAAATGGGACTACATGAAATTTAAAAGCTTTTTCACATTGAGAGAAACTACACAAAATGAAAAGACCACGTACAGCATGGGAGAAGACATTTGCAAACAATATATCTGATGAGGGGTTAATATCCACAATATTCAAAGAATGTCTACAACTCAATGTAAGAAAAAAAAAAACTTGATTAAAAAATGGACAGAGTACCTGAATAGACATTTTTCCAAAGAAAACATACAGATGGCCAACAGGCATCTGAAAAGATGCTCAACATCATTAATCATCAGAGAACTGCAAATGAAAGCTACAATGAAATATCTGTCTGAATGGTTATTATAAAATACAAGACAACAATACCAAGTGTTGGGGAAAATGGAGAAAAAGGAAACCTCATTGATGGAAATGTACATTGGTATAGCCACTATGGAAAATAGTATATAGGCTCCTCAAAAAAATTAAAAATAGAATTATGATATGATCTAGCAGTTCCACTCATGGGTATTCATCTGAAGAAAGCAAGAACACTAATCAGAAAAGATGTATGCACTCCTGTTTTTATTGCAGTATTATTTATAATAGCCCAAATTGGAAGCAACCTAAGTGCCCATCAATAGATGAATGAATAAAAAAGATGTGATATATATATGCACACAGAGTGGTGTGTTAGTCATAAAAAGATGAAATCTTGCCATTGTGACAACAGAGATGTAACTAGAGAGTATTATGTTAAGTAAAATTTGAGAATGACAAAAACTGTGTGATTTTACTTATATATGGAATCTAAAAATGAAAACAAACAAACATAATAAAACAGAAAACAGATTTACAGATATAGAGAAAACCGGTGGTTGCCTGAGGGGAGGGTTGGGGGAAGGAGAGAAATAGGAGAGGGAAATTAAGAGGTACAAACTTCCAGTTATAAAATAAATGAGTCACAGCTATGAAATGTACAGAGTGGGGAATATAGTCAATAATTATGTAATATTTTTTTTACAGTGACAGATGGTAACTAGACTTATCATGGTGGTATTTTGAAATGTATAGAAATATTGAATGGCTGTATTGTATACTAGGAACTAACACGAAGTCATAGCTCAATTATAGTTTAAAACAAACTCTAGGAGAAAGAGGTCAGATTTGTGGTTACCAGAGGCAGCAAGTGGGGGAGTAGGAATTGGATGAAGGCATTCAAAAGGCACAAAGTTTCAATTATAAGATAAGTAAGTATTAGGGGCATAATGATAAACATGATAAACATGATTAACACTGCTGTATGTTATATATAAGGTTGTTTGGAGAGTAAATCCTAGAAGTTCTTATCACAGAAATACTTTTTTCTGTTTCTTTAATTTTTCGTCTACATGAAATAGCTATTGATTAAACTTACTGTGTAATCATTTCATGATGTATGTAAGTCAAATCATTGGACTGTATACCTTAAACATATACAGGGCTATATGTCAATCATATCTCAGTAAAATTGGAAGAAAGGATACTCCACCGAGGACAAGCACAGCACGTTACAGCTATGGCATGAACCCATTAGGAGGTAAGCAGACACCTTCTGTCCCTGTGTCAGCAGCAGGTTTCTTGGACTGTGACAGGTCCCTGCAGCACCTGGATTATTCACTTGTCCCAGCTAAAGCAGAGGCCGAGGCTTTTGCTCTATCAGAAAAAAATCCAGAAAGCTCATTTCCCTTCAGAGACTCCTTGCCCCTTGAGAGCATCTGCCTAACGGGGCTTTCAACACTGCTTTGCTTTGTGGGAGGGGGTTCCGCTGGGTGACCATCAGATACTTCTGAGCAGGGCAGTGGGCTGGGAAACAGAAACAGTAATCCTTGCCCAAAAATGTCTGAATCAAGTACACAGTGGAATAATTGTGTTTTTGTAAACCCCAAGTTTCAAGTAAGAATCTGAAAGGTAGCTGTACAGAAAGAGATGGCTGCCTGGGGAAGCTTTTGGAGCTGCTGTATCCAGCCCCTGAGAAATAGGTGTCCTTGATGGTATGCTGGTTGAGGTCATTTTGACTGGAGCTCAGCACACACCTGAGTGGTAGATCTCGCTACAGAATTAGAGCGATTCAATCAACATCAGAGAGCTCCCCGGCTCAGAAGATTAGCTATGATATTGGAAGTGACAATCCCACTTCTGACAAGACACATCTTTGGGCTTCCCTAGTGGCTCAGATGGTAAAGAATCCGCCTGCAATGCAGGAGACCCAGGTTCGATCCCTAGGTCGGGAAGATCCCCTGGAGAAGAGAATGGCAACCCACTCTCATGGACAGAAGAGCCTGGTGGGCTCATAGTCCCTGAGGTTGCAAAGAGTCAGACATGACAGAGTGACTAACACAACACACATTTCCCCAGTATAAACCATCCTCAGAAATGCAGTCTCAGTGGAGGAAAATGGGTTCTAATCCAGCAGCCCATCAGCAGGTGGTATGAAAAAAAGCTTGTCTACCTCTCTGTGGAAGAAAAACTTGTTCTGAAGTTTGTAAAGGTTATGAAAATTTAAACAACTTCCTAAATTAACATCAGAAAATAGAACGTCACCTTTGGGTGAAGTAAACTATACAAGCTTGTGTTTATAGAAAAATGTTGAAGGTGATTTCCCATTTTTTCAGTGGCCAAAAACATGCTTTGTGAAGACAGTAATTAAGGCCTCAGCAGTCTGTTTTAGAATCACATGTTTAAAGGAAAATAGCGTTTCTCATTAAGCGATTCAGTAAGCATATATTCTATCAATAAAATCCCAACCCCTGTCTCGGACCTGTGTGGACATGGTCCCGGGCCACCTGTGGGAGCAGGTGTGCCTCAGAAGCCCCCAGACATTGAAACACAGACCCTCAAGTGCAGTCTAGAGCTCCATCTTGCCCAAGGGGTGGCCTCACTTAAAAATAACACAAGTATTGAGCCGGGAACTGGAGCTTTGGCAAAGGTAAGCCATTTTTTCCAGAGGCTTAATCTTGTCCTCACTTTGCTGCTTTGTCTTGAGGTATGAGGTCTCTCCCTCTGTTGGCCTAGAACTGTCCTAAGGACTGTTTGTGTCACTGCTCTGGTGGATCTCCAAGATACTCTTCTGCTGTGAGAAAAGGAGGAGGTGACTGATGCCCAGAGGAAAAGCAGGTGATCTGAGAAATGTCACTTCGTCAGTGGGTACTTACGAGCTCAGGAACGTGTTCTTAGTCAGGCCCACCTCTTCCCTGGGAGGGCCGAAGAAGTGCTTTAAGTGCTTTAAGATGTAAGTTGAACATCTTTTACTATTAAAATTAAAAAAAAAAGATGCTGGGAACCTGCTCCTTCACCTCCCTCAGCTTTCCATGCTGGAGACACTGTAGAGCCCTAGAGGATAAGCTGCTTTGAGGCCTTTGTCTACAATGTGGGGGAAAGCCCAGAACCCATGCAGGCCGCTCTGCAGCCAGGACAGCAGGCCCTTCTCCAAGGTATGCAGTGACATGCTGCCTCATCCCGGGCTTGTCCTGTGAGCCAGCAGTTGTAAAAAAATCTTTAAAGCGTTAAAGGATGCTGTATTTTAGAAAAGTATCTGAAGTTGAGTAAATATCCCTGTCCTTTGTTGAATATGGTGGTGGTGGTAGTTTAGTTGCCAAGTTGTGTCTGACTCTTGTGACCCCAAGGACTATATAGTCCATCAGGCTCCTCTGTCCATGGGATTCTCCAGGCAAGAATACTGGAGTGGGTTGCCATTTGATCTTCCCAACCCAGGGATCGAACCTGCATCCCCTGCACTGCAAGCAGATTCTTTACCACTGAGCCACCAGGGAAACTCTTTGTTGAATATAGCATGTTACAAAAGGGCTTTGCAGCAGTTATGCTGAGAATTGTGAAAAATAAGCCATGCATAGTCCAAGACAGGGTTGCCCAACAGAACAGTCTGTGATGATGGAAATGTTCTATATCTTCCCTATTCAAATGGTAGCCACTAGACATACATGATTACGGAACACTTGATATGTGACAAGGGTAGAATTTTGAATTTTAAGTTTAATGACTATCTGTGGCTAGTCACTATTGTACTGGACATCACAGGTCTGAGAGAACACATCTTGTTATGTATTTGTTGCTGTTGATTCATTCTACATAAAGGTTTTCATGTGAAGTTGTGTATGGAATTGCTTTGGGGTGCTGTTCAAGACCTTAAGAACAGTGTTTAAGAAGCTATGTCCATAGCCTGCCTATATTGTGTTCTGAGCCTTGTGGGTCCCTGTCCTTGGTGGAGAATTCTGTGACTGATGTTCACTGCCATCCACCAAATACACACTCTTCTCTCCCAACACATCCCACCTAGATGACACACTTATCTCTTCGGCAGAGTCCACGACAGGCCTGTGTGTGCGACCCAGGGATATATGCCATGGCTGAGTACACATCTCCAACAGCCAAATCCACCCTGTAATAAAGCTTTACAAAGCACCATTTCACGTCTTGTGTTGTTTTTACCATGGTCCTCACTACTGCATTCAGGCCTGCTCTCAATAGATAATATCTATGTGAGATGAATTGGTTGGCTGTTGGTAAGTGCTGCATTTACCAGAGTGCGTACTGGTCAAGGCTCAGGTGTTGGGTGCTGTAGGAAATGTAAGGATGTGTAACCACAAAGATCCCACTTCTGAAACCACAAGGGACACAGATAAACAATATTTCCAAGTCACAGCCAATGGGTGCAAGAGGCAGGCTGGGAGATAATGGTTCAGATGTCAAGACATGGGCATATAAGCAACAGATTTCACTGTGACAGAGTCTTCTGAAAGAGGTGGTTTCTGAGCTAGATGAGGATGTCCTGCCTCTAAAATACAGCAGTGGTTGCATTTTGAGAGTTTAAATGAATATTTAAGCATTTCCACAGCTTTTTTTTTCTCATTATTGGGTGGTCTGTTTCTGTTGGTCTATCCTGGATGTAAGTATGGGGCAGCTCCTAATTCAGCACAAAATTGTGAACTAATTGACTTTAAGTGTAATCTACTACTGTTTCATGTGGTTCCACACTAAGCAGCATGGCTCGCAGTGGTAACCCTCTGTCTCAACAACCACTGAGGACACAGAGGAAATAAGGCAAGACGATCACATCAATGGAGAGGTACGGGTGTGACGCGCTCCCCCGGAGCGGGCTCTCCTTGCGGACTCAGCTTCTCAGACGCTCTGAGGTGGAGGCGGACTGGAGCTGGACCTGGGGAGGAAGACGTGAAACAGCTGGCCAGCACTGCAGGTAGGAAACTGCAGGTGTAAAGTCACAGAAGGGGGAACCACACTGGTGTTTTGGAAGGAAAGTGAGTGGGGCAGTAGGCAGAGCCTGTCTCATGTACAAAGCTAACAGCTAGAAAGGTTACAGTCACAAGGGAGGAAGGGACCAGCCTTTGAGTTCTCACCTGCATATTTAATCTTCACAATAACTCCATAATGAAGGCTGATGCATTAACCAGAGAATGCTTGGTGGCAAAGACAGAATCCAGCCTGGGTTGGCTTAAGCCAAAGAAGGAAATTCATCACAGCATCCCAGTTTCAACTGGTCCTCACCCAGTGTCAACTCCAGTTAAGGAGGCAGAGTTATCTACACAAATGTGGCTACTGGGGACACTGTACATATGTGTCTACTGAAAAGTTAATACATATTGTAATCCCTAGAGCAACTGCTGAAACAGAATGCAAAGAAGTATAACTTAAAAACCAACAACTAACTTAAAAATGGAATTATTTAAAAATTAAAAGAGTAAAGAATGGGTATAGATAAAATATGATTGATCATAGGTTGGTCGTTGTTGAAACCAGGTGATGGATAGATGGGGAGTCATTATTCTGTTCTATCTTTGTAAATGTTTAAAACTCTGCATGATAAAAAGTTTTAAAAATGGGTGTACTTCAAACAGAAACTCAAAGGTCCCTTGGTCCTTCTGTTCCAATCATTGTGTACGCTTCACTGGACTGAAAATATTTTGAGCTCTCCACGCAATGAAAGCAAAACCACCCAGACCCATTAAGTAGAAAGTTTGACAGTCTGTGAACATTATTGTCATCATTGTGGTTGATTTAAAGTCCTGATGCTTGGAATCTTTCCTTACAATTTTGATTTTGGAGGTCTGGAGGAGAACTGGGCATCTTGTTTTCTGCACCCAACTCCAGTGCACTGATGCATGTCCACATCTGGGGAGGACAGCTTCAAGAGGTGTTCTGTGGATTACCCTCTGAAAGCTGCCCCTTGTCATGCCCATCTTTGGCTTGGGTACCTCCCTGCCTCAGGACATGAGCAGCACGACGATGTGGCACTTCATGCACAATCTGAGTTACATCAGTGCGTCGTGAAGCATCCTGCTTTAATTCTCATTCTGTGATTCCAGCACAGACTCTTTACTGGGTGGTTGGGCAGTTGATTGATAGAAGTGCCTACTGCCATTTTAATTGCTTTAGTTTCAAAACATTAACATCCTGGTGAGCTTTTCCCCCATGTAATCCTGTTAACCTGCTCTCTGAAGTCTTTCCCTAGGAGTGCTCCCTTTCTCCTTCACCAGGGCCAGCTTTGCGTGCATGTGATCTGGACAGTCATGCAAGGCCCCCACACTCGGAAGGTCTCACTTTTGGTTTAATGTTCTCCTGCCACTGCCTTGAAATTCCTTGTTTTGTCTTTGAACTTGTGTAAGTCAAGGTACGGTGAGACAAAGGTGTGTGCGCATGAGCAGAGGAGACATGTGCAGTGTGTTTGTCCCCTGTTCTCACCGCCTCTTTCACTTACAGCCTTTGTGATTCCCATGAGGACAGAATTCCAGTGGGCCTACCACACATGAAGAGATTCAGAGTTTAAGGCGTGCTTCTCATGCCTACAGCTGAGACAGTGAGGACACGAGGCCCCAGAGGTCGTGCTTTCTACCTGAACCAGATTTCATCCAAATACACAGAGAAGGTGATGGCATTCTAAGCAGCGTGAGTGACCGTGGAAGCCATACCTTTCCCCTCCTCCTCACGTTACTTTCCTGTAGTGGCCAACCACTTAGGCCGAAAATGAGGACACAGAAGCAAAGGAAGGCTGAGGGCAGCTCGTGACTTCTCTGTCAGTCCTTCCTGACTCCCTGGTAAGTTGAGGGAGACTGTGTGCGTATCAACAAGTGAAATAATGGGTGAGTTAGTTTTGTGTGTTGTTTCTACTGTTTTGGTAAGAATGAGACATATATACATACAACAGATATGAAATAATTGTGTGACTTTGCTGATTCTGAATATGAATTAAACGCTCTTATAGTGGCATTTAAAACTGGAATAGCCCAAAAGTAGAAAGATGAATGATAAAATTGTAATAATTTAAAATTTTAATTTTTTCTGGAATAGCATTGAGTAGCAAACAAAAAAATCTGTAACAAGTTGTGAGAAGAAAGGGAAAACATTTTAGTGCTTTTAATAGTACTGTCTCCTGGATTTTTGGAGAAAAGGCCCCACATCCTAATTCTGCACTGGGCCCTATATATTAGGCAGCCAGCCCTGCTCGTATCTGCTCTGCTCCTCCTGAGGCAGGTCTCAAACCTCTCCGCAGTGGAACCCGCTTCTATCTACAAGCCCTCTGGGGACTCCGGCTGATTGTCGCTGGTTTGAAGGGCTCCTCTGCTGCTTCATGTGTGAAATCCAGAATTGGACCAGGACTGACAGAGAAATAATTCAGGGGCTCCAAAAACACTAGGGGAAGGATACCCGCCACAGTGGCAGACAACACAACTTCTCAATCCCCTTCTAGCCTTGACTTGGGGAAGCAGCCAGATGCTGGGCTCTCTCATCTAGCACTGCTGGTTCTTCCTCTGATGAGTTCTGGAAGAAAAATACTTGCAGAAGACTGAACCTCAGCTATTATCCTTGACACCTGGGTTCCTCTCTACCCTCTTCTGCCACTCTGAACTGCTGAGCAGTTGTGAGTAGGCAGAGCAGGTGGAAGTTCCTGTCAACAGCGACTGATTTCATCAAAGCTGTTCATGAAGAGTCCTGGCAAAGCAATGCTTGGGAGGTCTTGTTTTCATGGTACAGTAGAATCACTTCTTAAAAAAAACAATGTGAGAAAGATAATTTTGGCAAATGTGCAGGTATCAACATCACAAAACGAAACAAGAAACTTTATAGAAAACTGATGAAGATGAAAAACTTTATAGAAAATTGAAAATGAGCAAAGCAAGATTTGCTTGTGGGGAAGGATATAAAAAACATAAAAATGTATCTTCAGGATTTTACATGGAACATTATAACCCATCAAATTGTGAGAGTGTTCAATATTCTCTAACAAAAATGAACTGATCTGAGTAAGGGTAACGCAAAAATATTCTAATGTAGTGCTACCCAACAGAACTTTCTGCGATGATAGAAATGTTTCATCATCTCTGTGGTGTCTAATACAGAATCCAGAATCCATTAGCCACATGAAAATTCCCAATGTGGCTAATAAAACTGAGGAACTGAATTTTTAATATGGCTTAAATTTAGCCACTTTAAAAGTGGCTACCAATTGAACAGCATAGTTCTAATGCCTCCTAGGTCAAAACCAGTGGTTTCTTTGGGGAACCTCTATAATTACTGCTGAGGGGTGGGGGGTTGGAGTAGAAAGAGAAGAAAGCTCTTAACATCTACTTAGTCACTTACATAAAACCTTACATTCCTCACAGCTCCCAGGAGCAGTAGATGGCACAGCCTGCTGTAATGGGTATGCAGGAAGGATTTTTGGGGAGACCTAAGTATGCCCTTCCAAGTCCTGGCTCAGGCCAATGGGAGCAAAAGGCCTAGGATTCTGTCATTCAGATGGGGAGAGGAGTCGCTTCCCAGCCTTTTGGCTGAGATCAAATGCAGACGGAGAGAGGACTGTGGTTCCACACACAGACTCTCAGGTTGGGCCATGCCCCGGGCATCTGTGCACGGACATCACCGCTGTGGGGCAGGCGGGGAGGCGGAGGGGGCTGCTCATTTCCGGACAGGGTTTCCAGACCCAGAGGAGGATTTAGAGGTGGAAGCAGGACCTGAGGGCCCTTTCTGGCCGCCTGGAGGCTGAACAGGCCCTTTCTTTTTGGGGATTATGGTCTTGTTCTTGCTCTTGAACACTTTGCTAGGATCCAGCTTGTTCACAAAGGAGTCAGTCTCTTCAGTGAGGAGGTTTGTGTTGTAGGTGATGGGTTTATACATGTTGAACCATTGCTGTAAGGCAGAGTTGGGAGAGACGGTCACAATTCAAAGGAGACAAGCACGTGTTCATGTTCTTTAGTGGAGATATAGGGGTAGAGAGCTGGGGAGATGAGGCAGAGAGTAAAAGTTTTTATGAAAAACTGCCTCTAAAATCTATCAGCACTTCCTTTGGGTAAAAAGGAAGACACACACTGCTTTATGGGGTCTTATAACCTTTAAATAGAGCAGGATGAGGACCAAGAATTTCAGTAAATGTGCTTCCTTCTATTGTAGTGAGCCCTGAGCCTGGGACGCAAGGTACAGGGTATAGTGTCCTTCTAACTGTTCTGCCCTCACACCAGCCTCTGCCCCTCGGGTGGTTTAGGTAGCATCCTTCCCATGGGGAAAGAGGAGACCAAGACCAGAGCCGGCTCTGCTGAGGGAAGCCGCCTGCTCTCTTCCCTACGGGCTTTCTGGGCAGCTGAAGGCAAAGGGCATCTACACTTACTGATGTTCATTGATGATAACCACCCACTATGTTGCCTGGATGATGTCAGTGCCATTTGAGCAAGGTGAGGTCCCCTTGATGAATACATACAGGGAACCGAGTCACTCATTTTTTGCCACCCGGTCAAAAGTTCTTCTCGACACACCTGGTGTTCTCAAACAAGGCAGTCTATCAGCATTATCTGACATCTGTATGTTTAAAATGGTATCTAGATCTATAGTGTACATGAGGCACACCCATATTTTGAAATACTGCATATCAATGAAAGAGACAGCTCTATATATGGATAGGGAATGAGCTCCAATGTGCAATTAAGTGAAAAGGTGCAGAACAATGTGAACAGTGTATCACACTTGTGGCTTAGAAAAAAAGAACCCCAAACTGTGTGTGCGTGCTTTCTATCCAACAACATAGCTCAGTGAGGGCACAGAGAAACCAACAGCGGCTGCTGGTGGGGGAGTGGATGGATGAGGACAGAGAATAAGGCGGACTGTCCTCTGTTCTTGTGTGCGTGTACTGCGTATCCAAAACCAGCCTTCAAACCTAAGCCCTGCCCCACCCCCAACTCATTAGAAATTAAAACTCCCCAGATGAGTCTGAGGACTAGCCAAGGCTGGGAACCACTTAACTAGATTAGTATCAAGTGCTGCTGTCCACCTGAATTGGAAGCACCTACTTTGCTTATTGAAAATGCAGGTTCCTGGGCTCTACCCAAATCTGCAGAATCAGATGAGGAAGTTGGGACTCTGCAATTCAGGCATTTCCTCAGAAGATTCTGATACGTTTTGCAGTTTGAGATGACAAGGCATCCTCCCTTACCTTGGCCTGGGGGCTAATGCCATAGCTGGTGAAGGCGTACTGCCACTGGGGCAGGCCCAGGTGAGTGATAAGCAGGCGGTAATAGGCAGTAAAGGTGTCTGTGAGAAAATGCCAGTACAATGCTCTGTCCAGGAACCAGATCTCAGTGTCCCGTGCTAATCCTGAAAGAGCAGACAGAAGACATAAAGGGATGGCTTAACACTTTTTTTCCTTTTATCTATAAAGTCAACATCTACTCATGGTTAAAACAAATTTCAAAGTAGAAGGAATGTAAAAGTTCCCATTTTTCCCTTCCAACCTCCCAGCTCCGTTCTCCAGCGGCCACTGTCAAGGCTTGTTTGGTATTCTTTTACAAATTCTTTTTTTTTTTTTTTAATAAATTTATTTATTTTAGTTGGGGGCTAATTACTTTACAATATTGTAATAGTTTTTGCCATACACTGACATGAATCAGCCATGGGTTTACATGTGTTCCCCTTCCTGGACCTCCCACCCACCTCCCTCCCCATCCCATCCCTCTGGGTCATCCCATTGCCCCGGCCCTGAGCCTTTGTCTCATGCATCGAACATGGAATGGTGTTCTGTTTCACATATGATAATATACATGTTTCGATGCTATTCTCCCAGAATGTCCCACCCTCACCTTCTCCCTCAGAGTCCATAAAATTGTTCTATGCATCTGTGTCTCTTTTTCTGTCTCGCATATAGGGTTATCGTTACCATCTTTCAAATTCCATATATATGCATTAGTATACTGTATTGGTGTTTTTCTTTCTGGCTTACTTCACTCTGTATAATGGGCTCCAGTTTCATCCATCTCAGTAGAACCGATTCAAATGTATTTTTTTTAATGGCTGAGTAATATTCCATTGTGTATATGTACCACAGCTTCCTTATCCATTCGATGGAGAAAAGACAATCTCTTTAACAAGTGGTGCTGGGAAAACTGGTCAACCACTTGTAAAAGAATGAAACTAGAACACTTCCTAACACCATACACAAAAATAAACTCAAAATGGATTAAAGATCTAAACGTAAGACCAGAAACTATAAAACTCCTAGAGGAAAACATAGGCAAAACACTCTCTGACATAAATCACAGCAGGATCCTCCATGACCCACCTCCCAGAATATTGGAAATAAAAGCAAAAATAAACAAATGGGACCTAAATAAAATTAAAAGCTTTTGCACACCAAAGGAAACTATAAGCAAGGTGAAAAGACAGCCTTCGGAATGGGAGAAAATAATAGCAAACGAAGCAACAGACAAACAATTAATCTCAAAAATATACAAGCAACTTCTGCAGCTGAATTCCCGAAAAATAAACGACCCAATCAAAAAATGGGCCAAAGAACTAAACAGACATTTCTCCAAAGAAGACATACAGATGGCTAACAAACACATGAAAAGATGCTCAACATCACTCATTATTAGAGAAATGCAAATCAAAACCACAATGAGGTATCATTTCACACCAGTCAGAATGGCTGCTATCCAAAAGTCTACAAGCAATAAATGCTGGAGAGGGTGTGGAGAAAAGGGAACCCTCTTACACTGTTGGTGGGAATGCAAACTAGTACAGCCACTATAGAGAACAGTGTGGAGATTCCTTAAAAAACTGGGAATAGAACTGCCATATGACCCAGCAATCCCACTGCTGGGCATACACACCGAAGAAACCAGAATTGAAAGAGACGCGTGTACCCCAATGTTCATCGCAGCACTGTTTACAATAGCCAGGACATGGAAGCAACCCAGATGTCCATCAGCAGACGAATGGATAAGGAAGCTGTGGTACATATACAAATTCTTAATCAGTCAGTCGAGGGACCTATCACTGGGCCCTGGCCATCCGTGCATTCAGGCTCCTAAGCAGCACTGCTTTCCTGTGTGGACGCGATGCTTCCCCTCCCCCAACAGCTGCAGGCTGTGGGCTTAGCCTTCTGACGAAGAGCCAGTCTGGGCAGCCCTGGCTTTCTCAGGTCTGTCAGGAATCAGAAGAAACCACCCCTCTCCTGGGACTCTTGCCTGCGGTGGTGTGCTGTGCTGGCTGAGCTGAAGCACTGCTGTACCAGCTCCTGCCTCTCCCTTGCTTCTGACCATCCATCCTTACTACTGTGGAGGTCTCTCCTAGCTTATCTCCTCATCTCGTTTCCTCTCTAATGGCTGTGACAGCTCCCTAAATGGCATCCATCCTCCAGTAACTTCCTCTTCCAGTTCTACTTGTCACATTTTCACTTGAATCCTGCCGTATTGGTGCTAAATAGCCTTGATTTCCCCCGTACTTCCACAGAATGTCCAAACTCCTTCACTTGGCTTTCAAAACTCAGCATGAAGGGCTTCTGGCATCATCTCCCCTCATCCACAAGAGGAACCAAGTGGCCAATGAACTAAAATTACCTGTCATTCCCCCCAAATCAGTTGCACTGTCCTATGGCACGGCTTTTACCCATCTCCTTGTGTGGATGCCCCCTTTTGCCCCAGCCTCACCACCCATATCTCATTCTGACCTGTATTTCAGGATGCAGCTCAAAGGCTGCTTCACAAAGACTCCTCCAGCATGAGATGGTCTCTCCTTCCCCCAGAGGTAAATCCTGGTGTGTCTTCTCATCCCTTCCAGGCAGAGAGGTTCCTGAAGAGGGCTGGACCTTGTCCACCTCTGGGACTAAACTGCTGTCAGGGGGTGGCCTGTGTCCAGTGGTAGCCACTGCACAGGAGGCAAGTGCCTTTTCCTCTTAGACTGAGGTTTAGTAATTCAGGTTTTTATTGCTGTTAAACTGCCTCCATAAAGTATTAAGACAATGCTTTTCCTGGATGCTTTTCTAACACATGAACCAGCTAGAGGAGTTATAAACAGAGTAACTATTTCTTTTACTTTTTATTCACTTACTATCCTAATCTTATTACTCTGCAGTAACTCACAAATGACAGTACCTTGAAAAGACTCCAGTAATGGGCCTGGAGGGAGGGTGCTCAGAGAGGACCTAAGGGGCTTTCTTTTGGCATCTACCAGAGACCCTGCAGCATCTCAGGAGGTCAGCGTGTGTTCTGTGTGATGGCTGGAGAGCAAGGTCAGCCAAAGCCATTCCCAAACTACAGACCTGCATCTGCCATGATTCTTACCTGGTTTCCCTCTTTTGTAGACGAGGCAAACCTTCCCATTCCCGTTGCAAGGATCCAACTCAAATATCACGCTGCGAGAATCAAAGTGAGGCTTCTCTGGCTGGTTCTCACTGGCTGCAAATCCAGAAGTTAATGGTAATGTTTAAGCACACTCAGGTCAAACATACTTACTCATCCAGCTTTGCTAGGATGAAAAAAACAAGAGGGGAAAAAAAGCCTTATTTCAAACATATTCTTAACTATCATTCAAATGTGGACCAAATGTATTGTCCACTCTAAATGCCCTGGGTGTTGTTCTTGGTCTAAGTCTTCTGTTGGGGCTCTGCTGTTACCAACAGACAGCATCACAGAATCCAGGGGAAGGTGGCATGAGGATAACAAAGTGAACTTCCTGGGACGCGTGAAGTCAGAGGAAACGGAACAATTTCTTTTTCCCCAGATAACTGCTTTCCCCTCCTTTACAGCACTTTATGATCTTTTGATTAGAATCCTGTTTCTTATGTCTAAAATGTATATTTGTGGTTATGACCCTATTAAAGAATTTTGTGTCTGTGCCTTTTGTCAATAATTGACTGTACAACATTGGGCAAATTATGCAATGTCTGAGTTCCTTAGATTACTTATTTTTAAGCAGTGATAATGTGTACCTAATAGAGTTTTCGTGAGGACTGTCAGAAATTTTATATAAAGCCCATACTCAATAAATATTAGTTACTGTCATCAATTAATAACAGTATTAGTTAAGGACACAAGTCCTAGGGTGGCTCAGAAGGTAAAGAATCTGCCTGCAATGCTGGAGTCCCAGGTTCAATTCCTAGGTTGGGAAGATCCCCTGCAGGAGAAAATGGCAACCCACTCTAGTACTCTTGCCTGGAGAATCCCATGAACAGAAGACCTTGGTGGGCTATAGTCCATAGAGTCGCAAAGAGTTGGACATGACTGAGTGACTAAGCATACATAAGCATAATATAATTGTGTGTGTGTGCACTCAGTTCTGTCTGACTCTCTGTGACGCTATGGACCATAGCCCACCAAGGTCCTCTGTCCATGGGATTCTCCAGAGAAGAGTACTGGAGTGGGTTGCCATTTCCTCCTCCAGGGGATCTTCCCAACCCAGAGATCAAATCCTTGTCTTGTGCATTGGCAGGCAGATTGTTTACCACTGAGTCACCAGGGAAGCCCATATTATAATTATAACATAATTAATGCTAAGTCTGGCTCTGTTAGAAATACCTACCTAGAAACCAAATATCATGGCGTCAAGGCTGTATATTGTCACCCTGCTTATTTACCTTATTTGCAGAGTACATCATGAGAAATGCTGGGCTAGAGGAAGCACAAGCTGGAATCAAGATTGCTGGGAGGAATATCAATAACCTCAGATATGCGGATGACACCACCCTTATGGCAGAAAGTGAAGAAGACCTAAAGAGCCTCTTGATGAAAGTGAAAGAGGAGAGTGAAAAAGTTGGCTTAAAGCTCAACATTCAGAAAACTAAGATCATGGCATCTGGTCCCATCACTTCATGGCAGATAGATGGGGAAACAGTGGAAACAGTGGCTGACTTTATTTTTCTGGGCTCCAAAATCACTGCAGATGGTGACTGCAGCCATGAAATTAAAAGACGCTTACTCCTTGGAAGGAAAGTTATGACCAACCTAGATAGCATATTAAAAGGCAGAGACATTATTTTGCCAACAAAGGTCCATCTAGTCAAGGCTATGGTTTTTCCAGTGGTCATGTATGGATGTGAGAGTTGGACGGTGAAGAAAGCTGAGCACCGAAGAATTGATGCTTTTGAACTGTGGTGTTGGAGAAGACTCTTGAGAGTCCCTTGGACTGCAAGGAGATCCAACCAGTCCATCCTAAAGGAGATCAGTCCTGGGTGTTCATTGGAAGGACTGATGTTGAAGCTGAAACTCCAGTACTTTGGCCACCTGATGCGAAGAGCTGACTCATTGGAAAAGACCCTGATGCTGGGAAAGATTGAGGGCAGGAGGAGAAGGGGACGACAGAGGATGAGATGGCTGGATGGCATCACCGACTCAATGGGCATGGGTTTGGGTGGACTTAGGGAGTTAGTGATGGACAGGGAGGCCTGGCGTGCTGCGGTTCATGGGGTCACAAAGAGTCGGACATGACTGAGCGACTGAACTGAACTGAACAGAAAAAAGATAAATTCTTAGAAATGCAAGCATCAGAAGCCTCTCCCGCTTCTTTCATTACAGCAACTATGCAATAAAGATTAGTATTAGTGACTGGGTGGAGAAGGTTTACAAACTTAGGAGAGATTTGATAAAACAGAGTATATAAGAATAATATTTTTGATTTATACATATGTATATGGAATTTTCCAGACAAGAATACTGGAGTGGGTTGCCATTTACTTCTCCAACCTATGTATATAATTTTATATAAGTGCATCAGTCTTTACATTTTTAACTAAAAAGGTTTTTCTTTTTTAAAACATGGCTTTCCTCATCTCATATGGTCCTAGACACACATAGAGGTATACATCTAAATTTTTTAAAGATTGTTTATTATATAAAAGTTGGATACCATACAGGTTACCTAAATCTTACTTTCTGTATAACAGCACCATGTGGAAAGGCCTGTAAGGTTTGCAATTCTAATGTGTTATGGCTGCCTGACTGACGAAGTGGGTGCCCCCTAGTTTACCCTGCCAGCCCTCTACTGATAGGCATTCACCCAAAATTATTCTGCTGCAAATGCTACAGTAATCACCTCTGTACACATCCTTTTGATCAAGTGCTTTTGTTATGTGGACAGACACCCACACAGTAGAATGGACATTGCTAGACTGCTTTTTGAAAAGGCCTTTGTTTTTGAAAGAATTTAGAATGTTTGAAAGGGGTTTAGCATTCTAGGTTGACATTTTTTTCCTCTGAGTATTTTGTCTTTTTTTAATCAATCGAATATGCTTAAAGAACACTTTTATTTTTTTATGTATCTGTTTTTTCCTCTGGTGTAGCAGTATGAGTATTCTCTTAACTTTTTTTAATTGGTATACAGTTGATTTATACTGTTGTTAGTTTCAGGGGTACAGCAAAGTGAATCAGTTATATACTATCCACTCTGTTTTGGATTCTTTTACCATATATGTCATTACAGAATACTGATTAGCATTTCCTGTGCTGTCCAGTAGGCCCTTATTAGTTACCTGTTTTATACATAGTAGTGTGTATGTGTCAATCCCAATCTCCCAATTTATCCCTTCCACGCCCCAGTATTTTATCTTGACTGAACTGTTTCCAATGAGAAATATGCCATTATCCTTATCTTTTTCCTTTGTATGGAACTGTCTCTTCCCATTAACAGCTTTTAAGATTTTCTCTTCATCCCTGATTTTGAGCAATTTGATCATGTTTCTTACTATTATTTCTTCATGTTTCCTATTCCTAGCTTGTTGAGCTTCTTAGATACAGTTTAAGTCTCCATGTAATTGGTATAGTTTTGAGCCACCATTTCTTGAAATATTATTTGCTGGCCCAATTACAGGGACTCTTTTCAGGGACTCCAGTTAGACATATATTACACCATTTGCTGTCCCTCAGTTCACTTAAGTTCTTTTCATTAAAAGAATTTTTTAATTTTTTGTGTTATTTTGGATTGTCTACTGTTATGTCTAGGTTCTCCAGTCTTTTGTTTAGCAATGTCTAAGTTATTGTTAGTCCCATCCAGTGTATTTTTCATCTCAGACACTAGTTTCATCTCTAAAAGGTAAGTTTGGATTTGTTTTTTCCTAAGTTCTATGTCTGTACAAGTTTTTGAACATATTGAATATAGTAATGACTGTTTTAAAGTCTGAATCTGCTAATTCTAAACAGTGTCTCAAATCTGGATTGGTTTCAACTAATCAATTTTTCTCCTCCTTATGGTTATTTTTTCCTTCTTTTTTGCATGCCTGCTAATCTTTGATTGGATGCCAGAAATAGTTACTTTTGCATTGTTGAGTGCTTTATATTTTTATATTTCTACAAATATTGTTGAGCTTTGTTCTGTGATAGTTAAATTATGTGAAAACAGATACTTTTGGGTTGTAGTATTCGTCAGGCAGAACCCAAGACAGTATTTAACCAAGGGCTATTTTTCCCCCATTCCTGAGGCGGGACCCTTCTGAGTACTCTGTGTAAGCTGTGAGGTGTTTCGGCCTGGCTGGGAGAAACAGGCATTAGGCCTGGTCCTGTGTGAGCACCGGGTGCTGTTCCCTCTCATCACCTGGGGCGGTCTTGTCCCTGGGCCTCGGGCAGTATCTTCACATGCGGGTGCTCATCAGTTCTCTGCTGAATACTTGAGGAGGATCCTCGGCAGTTCTCTGTGCAGCTTGTTCCTCCCTGTTACTCAGTCCTGTGAGCTCTGTCTTCATCCAGCTGGGTTCTTAGTTCTGTCTTAGGTAACAGGTACAACAGGTTCTGCTTGGGTTTCCCTCTCTATGCTGTCAACTGGAAACTTTCAGATAATAAGCTGGGGGTCACCTCATTGTTTCCCATCATTCAGAACTCATCATCCTTCCCTGCATGATGCTATCTTGAAATCCATTGTTTTACTTTTTTTTTTTACATTTGTTTTTGTTTTTTGTTCCAGGTAGGAAGATTGGTCTCTGCTATTTCATCTTGGATGAAATCAAAAGTTCACACTGTAGGCTCCTAACAAGTTTTAGCAGCCCTGACTGATGCTATCTGGGGTTTACCCTCAGGCAAAAAGTTACAAAAATAGGAAAATCTTTCAGTGTGATTCCTTTCTGCCATTTGTAGATGCCACTCCAGGTTCTGCTTATTTCTGGTTACTCTCTAGTCCTTTTAAGTAATTATCTTAAAAATTTCCTCAGAGTTTAGAGTATTATTTGCACAAGTCCTGATCTGTTTGAAAGATAGTATGCCTTATGACCAGAATCATAAGGTCAAATCTACAATGTCCCTGTTACTAGTTCTTTGTTGAATTTTTAGTTTTATCTTCATTTGCACATTAGCACATTGTCTCATAGCTTGTGCCTAATAATTTCATCTTTGGGAGTACCAGTAGATCTCCTCCTGTTACGTTATTTGTGCTAGTTCTTGTTCATGGTGTTGTGTTTATTCATGTGCCTGGTTCATATTCAGGAGGATTATTTTTGAAAAATTATTTATAAAAACAACGGGGTCTAGGATACTGTTTTCTTCTTTTAGGGAAGAAGTTTACTTTTATATGAGTTTTATACTGAGATATAATTTATCTACCATACCATTTACTAATTTAAAGTATACAATTCAATGGTTTTTAGTGTATGTACAGAACTGTGCAACCATTAACACAGCCAATTTCAGAACATTTCTCTAGAGTGAATGTCTGTCTGTGAGTGAATGCCAGGCCCCCTAGGATATTCATACTGGAATAAAATTAGGCCAATTTGGGGATTTAACATTTTCTGGGGTGCACGGGTGACTTCCACTTGGACTTCAGTCCATGTGAAAAGTGGTTATTTCTGGTTCATTACGTCTCCTAAGGTACAGCTCCCTACCGTGCTAACCGAAAGGGTAGGGTAGCTTTTATGGGTGCTCTAGTTTGTAGGTCCTACACTCCATTTTATTCTCCTAGTCTCATATGTGGGTCCAGTTCTCAGCCTTTCGTAGCCTCATTGCTTCTTTTGAAAAGGACAGTGTATCCCAGGCAAGAGCAACCCCAAACATTGAGCCTCTTCCCTGGATTTCTGTCTTCTTCTGCGTGTTAATCTAGTGCTGCCTCATCATCTTATTAGCTCTTTGATCATTGGTACATGTTGCCTAACTTTTCAGTTGTCTTCAGCAAGAAGGCTGCTCTGAATTACCTGTCTGCCTTTACCAGGAGGTCTCCTCATCAGTTTAAGTATGCTCCTGAAAATAATACATAGATGAGCTTTGCTTTTTCTATCAATCTGATAGTCTCTGCTTTGCAGAAGGGAAATGCAGTTCCAGCACACTTACTATAATGGTCAGTCTGTTTTATTTTATTCCTCTTAGTGTTTTGTTGCCTGTTTTATAATGTTTCTTTTCCCTTTTTCTTACTTTCAGTCATGTGATTCAACACTACCTTTATTAGGTTAGAGATTCTAAAGTAATCTTTTATTCCTCTAGTGGTTATCTTCCTTTTTGTTATGCTTGCATGACTGGATTCATACGGTTCTACCCTTATTTGAAAATGATAGACCATTGTTTCTCTAACCAAGTGTGGTAAGCAGAATTCCGAGATGGCCCCCAAGAGTCCTACTCCTTGGCATACACACTTTGTATAACCTCCTCCCCTGAGAGTAGTCTGGACCTGTAACAATGGAGTAATCATTCTCTTGATTAGGTGACATTATGAGACTACTGTAGCAGACAGCTGGCTGAGAAGCAAGCTGCCATGTTGTGAATCATGTGGCTGGAATCTAAGGGCAGTCTAGAGGAGCTGAGAGTGACCCCTGGCCAACAACCACCAAGAAAACAAGGACCAAGTCCCACAACTGCAAGGAGCTGCATCAGGTCAACCGCCAGTGAGCTCGGAAGAGGCCCCTATCCTCAGACGGCTTTGCAGCACCAGCTGACACCTTGATCATAACGTGTTAAGACTCTAAGCAGAGGACCCTATAGCTGAATTTTTAACTCATGAAAGCTAGACAGGAAATGGGTGGTGTTTCAAGTCAGTAAATTTGTGGTAATCTGTTACATAGGAAAAGAAAACCAAAACACTAAAGACACTCTGTTTCCCCCAAAGTATACTATTTCTTTCCTCCAGTAGGATGAGACCTTCCACTTTCTACTTCCTTTCCTCTTTGTCCTATACTTTCTACTGTAAGGACTCTCTGGAACATTCTTTGTATTAATGCTAGGGCTACTGTAACAAAGTACCACATACTGAAAGGCTTGAACAGCAGACATTTGTTGTCCCATGCCTCTGGAGGCTACAGATCCAAGGTCAAGGTTGGTTTCTTTTGAGGGCTGTGGAGAAGAATCTGTTCTGTGTCTCTCCCCTAGTTCCTGGTAGTTTGCTTGCAACTTTTATGTTTATGCTTTCCTTGGCATGTAAAAGCAGCACTCCATCTCTGTCTTCATCTTTACATGACTTTCTTACGTACCTATATCTCCCAATTTCCCCTTTTAAAAGGTTGCCAGTCATACTGGATTAGGGCTCCACCTGACTCCAGTATGACCTCACCCGAACTTACATCTATTAATATAATGACCCTATTTCCAAATAAGGGCACAGTCTGAGGTAGTGAGGTTAGGACTGTAACATATGAATATTTGACACAATTTAACCCATAATGCTCTTATATCTTGCCTTTGTCCTATTTTTTAGGTTTAGCTGAGACAGTACATTTAAACATATTCCACGCACTACGTCTCCTCTTTTCCAAGAGTTCTTATGTAAAAGTTGTATACATTCCTGAATTTTGTTGTTGTTCACTTGCTCAGTTGTATCCGACTCTTTGCGACCCTATGGACTTCCCTGTCCTTCACCATTTCCTGGAGCTTGCTCAAACTCATGTCCATTGAGTCGGTGATGCCATCCAACCATCTCATCCTGTTGTCCCCTTCTCCTCCTGACTTCAGTCTTTCCCAGCATCAGGTTCTTTTCTAATGAGACAGCTCAGGTGGCCAAAGTATTGGAGTTCAGCTTTCGCATCAGTCCTTCCAATGAATACTCAGGGTTGATTTCCTTCAGGACTGACTGGTTTGATCTCCTTGCTGTCCAAGGGACTCTCAGCAGTCTTCTCCAAAAACCACAGTTCAAAAGCATCAATTCTTTAGTGCTCAGCCTTCTTTATAGTCTAACTCTCACATCCATACATGACTACTGGAAAAACCATAGCTTTGACTAGACGGACCTTTGTCGGCAAAGTAATGTCTCTGCTTTTTCATATGTTGTCTAGGTTTGTCATAGCTTTTCTTCCAAGGAGCAGGTGTCTTTTAATTTCTTGGCTGCAGTTACCATCTTCAGTGATTTTGGAGCCCAAGAAAATAAAGTCTGTCACTGTTTCCATTGTTTCCCATCTATTTGCCATGAAGTGATGGGACCAGATGCCATGTTGAATTTTAAACCAGCTTTTTCACTCTCCTCTTTCACTTTCATCAAGAGGCTCTTTAGTTCCTCTTTGCTTTCTGTCATAAGGGTGGTACCATCTGCATATCTGAGGTTATTGATATTTCTCCCAGCAATCTTGATTCCAGCTTGTGCTTCATCCAGCCCAGCATTTCGTGTGATGTACTTTGCATATAAGTTGAATAAGTAAGGTGACAATATATAGCCTTGATGTACTCCTTTCCCAATTTGGAACCAGTCTATTGTTCCATATCTGGTTCTAACTGTTGCTTCCTTGACCTGCATACGGGTTTCTTCGGAGGCAGGTAAAGTGATCTGGTGGTAAGGTTATGTTCCTGAACAGTAAGATTTAATTTAGTCTTTTTTTAATCTTAATTTACATATTTCTTTATTTGGGCTGTGCTGGGTTGTCATTGCTGTACTTGGGCTTTCTCCAGCTTCAATGCACAGACTTCTAGCTGTGGTGGCTTCTATTGTTGCAGAGCACAGACTCCAGAGCGTGCAGTTCAGTAGTTGTGGCTTGCGGGTCTAGAGCATGGGCTCAGTAGTTGTGGTGCACAGGCTTAATTGCCCCATGGCCTGTGGGATCTTCCCTGTCCATGAATCAAACCTGTGTCCCCTGAACTGCAAGTCAGATTCTTAACCTCTGGACCACCAGGGAAGCCCAGTCTCTCTCTTTCATAGGAGGGTCACTAATGTCTTGTTTCCTTTTCTCTTTATAGAACCACATCTAGACATCTCCATTCCATTTGTCTTCTGGTTAGAGGATTTATGTTCTTGAAGTTTTACACAAACTTTAATATTCTTTTAATAATCTGAGAGCTGTATTTGGTCCATATATACAGGACTCTTGATTTTCACTCCTTTTCTCTCATCAATCTGTTTATGCTTTTTCTTTTTTACAATCTTCTAGTTTTCAACTGTTGCAGGTAAGAAGACTGATGTCAGTCTGATTATTCTCTCTCTATAATTTGTTATTTTTGCCTAGACGCTTGTGGTTTTTTTCTGCATCATTTAATGTCTAGGTTTCTGTTTTCTCCTGAATTCAATTGGAGTCCAGGAGAGCCCTTTCAATCCACAGATTGAATAATACAGATTTTCTTTTATTATTGCTTATTTATTATTCCTTTTGCATCTATTCTTTTTCTCTTTTTTGAGCACCTAGAATTCCAATGGAAGGTCAACCTGGTTGTATTTTCTATTTCTCTTATCCTTCCACTTTTTCCTTCATTTTAAAATGTATTTTATCTGTGCTTTTAGATATTCTTGCACTTGCTTTTTCAGGCTATTAACTCAGGTCTCAATATTTATACTCTGATTCAACTCATCTAGTCTGTTGTTTAATCAAGACTTTTTGATTTTTTTCTATAGGAAATCTTTGTGCTGCCTTACATGTCCAAGTGTTCTTATTCTTGTTTTTATTTAGGTGTTCATCAGTGTCCTCTAGCGGTATTACTTCTCTGGTTGTATATTCTAATATTTCTTCCTGATTGTCCTCTTTCTAACTGCTAAGTCCCCTGAGAGAAGTCAGCATTTTAAGATTTAAGGTTAATGAAGCTTAGAGTTGTTGAACTATACTAAAAAGCATGAACCCAGAAGGTGCCAGAAGCCCAAGTGACTTTTGGCCCCATGAATACGTAGGACAGTATGGTCTCTACCCTTAGCTCAAGTCCTGTGCTGAGGTCCTGTGAAATTATTTCTGTCACCCACTCCAGTATTCTTGCCTGGAGAATCCCAAGGACAGAGGCACCTGATGGGCTGCTGTCTATGGGGTCGCACAGAGTTGGAGACGACTGAAGTGTCTTAGCAGCAGCAGCAGCAGTCTACTGCTGCCTACCAGCCTCAAGGGCAGGGTACACCCATTCCCCTTATTTAACAGCATCTTTGCCTTTGAGGGAGTAGAGAGCCCCAATATATACACACAAAGCAAATGTGACCTTTTTCCCACCCATGAGGATTCCATACATACATTTCTGAGTGACAGGTTCTTCCCAGGGCCCAAAACTTTCTAGTCTCAGCCCCTGGATTCCTCCTCCTATTATCCAGCTGCTTGTCCAGTTGAAGGAGAAAGACTATCATCAGTTCTGTCAGAACTTCGATGCACTCCAAGGCATTAGTACTAGAGATGCTATAGTTATCTACTGAATATTCATTCTCCCTTTTAGAACTCCAGTTCTACTCCAATTCAATTTGAAGAGGCACTATTCACAGCTAAAAATACCTCCTCAAATTCCCTTGTAGGGATGGGTAACCTTCTGACTCTATTCTGTCCAATGGCTATTGGGAGGGGCTTCTGAGAAAACTACTATTTTCTTGACAAAAAGGGAAATATTCTGCCAAGAGACAGTTATTTTGCCCTTTACTCTTCTTTTTCCTGCCTGGAACACAGACTTGAAGCTTGGAGGTAGAACCGACATTCTTCAACCATGAGAATGAAAACCAAACCCGAAAGCTGGTGTGCCAGGAATCCAGAGGAGACTTTATCATTGAGTTTCTCAAGCAACTACACCAGCCTAGTTCCAGATTCTTATTATGAGAAAAATAAACTCCTCTTTAGTTTAAACATTGTAATGGGGGTCTGTTATATGCAGCCAAACACAATTCTGACTGAAGAAGTCCTCACTTATACATAATTGATTATAGCTTTAGCAGCCATTTGAATTTAAGCCATTTCAATCAGAAGTGGCCAAGAGCCTGAAGGGAGAAAGGAAGCTGCACTTAGATTGCCACGATCCCTGAAATGTCTCAACACTGAAATATGGAGTGAAGTTTAATCCATAACATTCATTCACTTACCAGTATTCATTAACTGTCTACTATGCGGCAGGGACTGAAGTGGGTACTGGATACAAAACAAAGATCCCAACCCTGGCATTTTCTTGATGAAAATTTCCTTTTTGGACATAGGCTGTTTTCTTTTTTTTTTTAACCTTACTCCCATGGTTCAGAGAAGCCATGAGTGGGAAGGTTTTGGGTTTAAGGGAACAAGTTACAATGCTACAATGTCTTTCTATTATTTTCAATATTATAAAATGGAAACAAGCAGGTTGATTTGTAACTCAAAGCAGAGGTTCCCCCAGTTACCTTCTTGTATATCGTCCTCCAGGTCTGCCAGAGTTGGTGCGTTAGGAAGTGAGTACATGGAAGACTGGTTGAGTTGAGTCAGTTTTGAGATGCTGTTAATTGCCATGCTGCCCAATGGAATGGCATGTTCTATGGGAACGTTAACAAAAAGAATTAACATGGAATAATAAGCTTGTTACCATGGTCAACAAAACGGCGTCTGCTTGACTAACTTAAGACCAATTATTATTTGATCCCAGGGCTGAAAAATTGAATTGAAAGTAGAAAAAAGAGAATCAATGTACTACATGCTCTGAAGCACCAGACTTTTATCTTTTATGCAAAAAAACCCAAAAAACAAAACAGCTGGGGCCTTGAGTGAAGAGTCCCCACTACATGTGTTAGGGTGGAGCACCAAAGGAAATTTTAAGAGGGGACTCTCAAAAAGAACTGGGAATTCTAGGGTTGGAGCCTGTTTGAAGATCAAAGGACTAAAAAATATTTTTGCTCCTGCCATCCAGAATGAAGGATTATACTTTCCAAAGTAACAGTTTTAATTATATAACTGACCACTACTACCCTTCTTGTCATAAGCTTTCACTGTGGAAACTATCTCCCCCTTTGTCATTTTTTTCTTACTCAGTGGAGCAAATTTTCTTGAAAGCCTTCTTGCATGGTTCCAGTTTTCTGTGATTCAGGTGTACAAGAAACAAAGATGATCTATTTTTCTTATCTGTCATACGGAATCTTTATAATACAGGTGCTGGGCATGGGATGGTGCACAAAGACCATATGTGACCATGGTGAACATATGACTGCTAAAATACTGGAATGACTGAAGGCAATACAACAGCTGGTGTACAGCCTGGAATGTCCAAGAAGAAAAGACCACTAAGGAGGTAAACATCAGAAGCTGCCTGTACTAGGTTTTCTGTTAATGATTCTGGCCATCCAGTAAAGAACGGGTATGGCAATGGGAATGAGGATAAGAAAATAGGTTGGGAGGATTAAGTTAGAAAAAGTATTAATAATGAATAGGGACTCATAAAACCTTCATGAAATGTTTCTTTCCTGAAGTAGGCTTCTGAAAGAGTTAGCCTGTATCTAGGATGTGGGCAAGGGAGAATCTGACAGTCACTCCAGCCTCTGTCCACTCTCTTTTGGTAACACCATGGTTTCTAGACCATCGGAGGTAATGATTCTAAGTTCACGTTAAATGCTTAGGTAAGTTATAAAATGTGCCTCTGGTCAGCTGAGAGAGAAACAGGAAGGTTTGGAGGAGCACCAAAAAAGGGAACTCAGGAGGTAGAGGCAGTGAAGGGAAGAGTCAGTTCTGTAGATCTGCTGGGCTGCAGAAACTACTCATCTTAGTGGCAGCAAGGAGAGGTGCAGGGTGATTCCCAAGGACCAAAGTAGATCTGGGGATGTGGCTGGAGTCTGGAGATTATAAAGTCTTCCTAAGGACAGGGAAGTCTGTGTCAGGAATGAGCTGTACCCCAGTGGCTAGATCAGGATTTCCCAGCCTATGAAATGTTACTAGTACTTTCACTTAAATGTGCAGCACTGACCTTCATGGCTGCATAGTGCCTGAATCTCTTACATGTGCCAAGTTTTGAGTTCCCACATCCACAACAGAAGTGTTTATCCTGGATGTATTTAATACCAGGATGATAACCTGTGAACTGAGGTGGCTGATAACTTAGGCTGGGGAGATGTGAGGGAGAGGTAAGAGCCCTGAGATCTCCAGCCTGCTAGGAATGAAGGGAGGAGCCCCTCTTATAACCGCCAGAGACTGTCATTGCAGCTCACCCTGAGGAGACTGCTCCAAAGCGGACTCCTCCGAGGCTTTAAGTTCAGGGTAGCTCAGGATTTTTGTCTAGTGCTTAATTTTTCCCAATATCTCATGCCAAGAGGAAGCCTCTAACTTGAGCTTCCAGTTAGGTACTGGATAGATCCTGGCACAGGGGCCACAGAGGCAGTGGGTGAAGCAATGATGGCACAGGTTACCGCTGGGAGATGATCACAGTGTCTGGATACTGCACTTGAGGAGATTCCCCCATACACTGTCCATATTCAGACTCCTGAGTTGTAAAGGCCCCAGAGTTGTTTCCTCTAAGCTCTCAGCCAGGGAAGTGTCCCTTCACAGCAAGAAGGCTGACTCACCATCCAGCTTCACATTCCATGTCATGTGGAAGCCGTTGGTCATCAGGTAAAAGTTCTTCAGATCCTCAGGCAGCACACAGTTATTCTTCTAGAACCACAGAGCAACTGAGTGTTAGGTCAGGGCTGAAGGACAGTGTAGGGCTATGCCTCAAAGCACGTAGGAACTGTATTTCAGATCCCTAAAACTGAGTAATTACCTCTAAAACGCTACTGGAGAATTCTGGGATTAGATGACCACAAAGCAGGCTCCTCAACTCATCTCATGTCACTGACACACAATCTACAGCTATATATTGAACAATAATTCCCTCTGAAAGAAACCCAGAAACTAGCTGAGTGACTCCTGTTACCAAATTGAAAGTCTGTGTGCCCAGTGCACGGTGAGGCCCATCAATACTAAAACATTAGAGAAAGATTTATTACAGATTTATTAAGGAGATGGGTGGCTCATGGCCTAAGAACCCCAAAGTTACTGAAAGCTTTCAGCAGCGCCTTTAAAAGCAAAAGGTGAGGGATGGGTGTGGTGAGTTGTTGCAGACTTCTTGGTGTCAGATCCTTGGTTCCTGAGGTCAGGTCATGATCAGGTAATGAAGTCTCTGTTAATCTCTACCAGATGAATGTTCTGTCCTGACCAGAAAGGGCAAAGTTGCAAGGCACAATTTTCACCCTCCAAGGTCCCAGTCCTGGCTAAGAGGAGGCAGATCTCAGCTCGCAGCTCCTCAGGGCCAGGTTCCTGCCCAGCTGTCATCCCTGAAGGAGCCAGGCACCCAGCCCAACTGGCCCTCAGTCTCCCCAGGCTGCCCAAATGGGGAGACCAGGTCACAGACTGTGACCCAGACAGATGGCCACTGCTAGTAGGTAGCAGAGACAGGGATGGGGGAAGAGGGTCACCTCTGCCTCAAGGCCTGGGTCAAGGCTAGTAGAGGGCCTTACTGAGGGCTCTGGAGCCCTGTAGGACGTAGTCCCTAGTCTGTTTCCTGGGCCCTTCAGCTCACCCGCTGGCCCAAGGCTGATGACCACCACACTACTGATCACTGACTGAATTACTTCCCCAGTGGTCCCTCATTGACAGTTACCAGTGGGCAGGGCCTACTGTGGTGCTGACCAATAGCTGAGCAGGACAACTAACGGTCGCTCACTGACAGTTGGTTGTGGGCAGGACCCACTGAGGCACAAAGCAATGGCTGAGCAAGGCCTGCTGCCTAGTAACAGGATGCAGAGTAATGAGGCCCAGCAATGGCCACCTGCTAAGGGCTGTGCTCATCCTGCTCTGTTACATACCCACTGGGTGAACAAGAAGAAATTTACATCGAAATGGGTATGAGAGGCAGATCACAATCTCACCATAAAATCCACTCTTGGAAGGGTAACACACAACCAGGAGGGAACTCACAACTCCCAGATTCTCACTGAGCAAAGGGTTTGGACCTTGCATATGGCACCTCAGTTTTTAAGACTTCTACGTGAGAGATGGGCCCCCATAAATCTAGCTCTGAAAGCCAGTGGGGCTTGGATCCAAGAGACCCACAAGGCCACAGTGAACTAAGAGACAGTTTTTAATGGGCTCCTATGGACTTACTGTAACAGCAGGATGAGCACAGCCCTTAGCACGCAGCCATTGCTGTGTCTCATTACTCCATACTTGCGACTAGGCAGCAGACCTTGCTCAGCCACTAGTCAGTACCTCAGTAGGCACCCCGCACCCCAAGCAACCAACTGTCAACGAGTGACCATTAGGGAAGTGATTCCAGTCACCTTTCTCACCTTTTGCTTTTAAAGTAGCTTGCTGAAAGCTTTCAGTAACTTTGGGGTTCTTAGGGCATGAGTCACTCATCTCCTTGTATGAGTCTGTAATAAACCATTCTCTGTTCCAAACTCTAATGTTTTTGTATGGATGGGCCTCACTCTGCGTCAGGCACACATACTTGTGATTCAGTAACATTACTATGGATATAACTCCAGGGTCCAGTGCAGAGACAGTAGACTAAAATGCCCAGTCTTTTCCTTAAAGAAGCCTATTTGCTTATCTTAAAAGCTTTGGCTTGAGGGGCAGGCTTCTAATTTAGCACCCATTAAGATGCCAACTGTAATCCTCTCCACAGACCAGGAAGGCCAGTGGGCACCATACCATCTTCATGCTCTCCTTCTGCCTCACTCACAGACATCTTCTGGAAAGGAGCTTATACACATGTCTGGCACCCCAGGGGATGCCCAGGGGACACACTTGACTGCCTGGCTCTGCTGGCCAACACAGCTTATGTTCCCAGGTCCCAAAGAGCTCTAATAAACAAGCTATCCCACCAGGGCACAGGGCAGAGGCAGCAGATTGAAATACCCAGTATTTTTGTGAAAAGAGGCCTGTTTGGAGATCTTAACTGCAGCCTGAGAATCAAGTGTATAATTTAACATCTATCGGCCAACTAAAACCCTCTCCAAAGACTGCGGAGGCCAGTGGGTGCCACCTTTGCACTCTCCCTCTGTCCTGCCCCAGGTCACCAGTATTTCTAGGAAGGAGACTGTGCAAACCTCTGGTGCTCCAGCTTTTGTGGCTGCTGCTCAGAGGACACATCCCTTGATAACTGGCTCTGGTGAGCAGCAAGCCTTGTGTAACTGGCTCTGGTGAGCGGCAAAGCTTGTGTTTATGAGTTCAACGAGATGGTAGAGAACAAAAAGTCCAGAGGGAGCAGACAGAATGCCCCTCTCTCAGTCCTCCCCCTGAGAGAGGGTATACATACATACTTTAAGCTACTATCTGAGTGCCCAGTTTCCAATTAGCCTACATCGAGGTGCTGAAATTCTCTTCTTTGGGACACTGACAGGTCGTATGATACCCTCAACTACTGGGAGCCACTAAGAGCAAAGTAGGCTGGACATTCAGAAAGGTCTGATAGACAACCAAGAACCAGGGCAGGATTAAAAAGGTTCATCTCTTACATAAGGCCACTCCTACAAGGCTGGCTGTTGTATCCAATGCATTGAAATCAACAGAGTGTCAAGAAAAATGAAGAAACAGAAGAATGTGTTCCAAGTGAAAGAATTAGATAAAACCCCAAGAAAAGACCTTAATGAAATTAAGACAAGCAATTTTTAAAGATGCTCACAGACATCAGGGGGACAATACATGAAGTGAGAATTTCAACAAAAAGAAAATACTAAGCAGAAATCACAGAGGTGAAGAATATAATAACTGAGCTTAAAAATTCAATAAAGGCGTTCAACAACAGACTAGATAAAGTGAAATGAAGCATCAGTGAACTAGAAGACAGGGTACTGGAATTCATCCAATCAGATCAGCTTTAAAAAAAAAGGAGAAAGAGTGAATAGAGCTTAAGAGATTATGGGACAACATAAAGCAGATCAATACTATACACCTTTACAGGGGTATCAGAAGAATAGAGAACAGGGCAGAAAGCTTATTTAAAGAAATAATGGCTGAAAATTGCCCTAATGTGGGGAAGGAAATAGACTACCTGGAAAAAGATCCAGGAATCCCAGAGAGTTCCAAAAAACAAGAATCCAAAGAGACATTATAACTAAACTGTCAAAACTTAAAGAAGAACATCTTAAAAGCGGTAAGAGAAAAACAACTTGTTATATACAAGGGAACCCTCATAAAACTGTCAGCAGATTTCTAGGCAGAAACCAGTGGCACAATATATTCAACGTGCTGAAAGAGAAAAGAAAACTTGCCAGCCAGGAATATCTACCTGGAAAACCTGTCCTTCAGAATTTAAGGAAAAATAAAGTTTTCCATACAAGCAAAAGTTGAGGGAGCTTATCACCACTGGACCAGCTTTACAATGGCCTCTGGTAGTAATGAACATTTACAACAAATGTTAGAGGGTCTTATTTAAAGTGAAACAAAAGGTAATTGGTAAGAGGAAAAAGTATGACAGTATAAATTTCACAGGCAAAAGTTAATGTATAGTTAAATTCAGAATAATGTTGTCATGGTAGTGGGTTAATCACTTAGAGACAAAGCATGAAGATTAAAAGACAAAGTAGAAAATAACCATAGTAAAGGTACTAAAGGCACTTGTGGTAAAGAACCCACCTGCTAATGCAGGAGACATAAGAGATGTGGGTTCAATCCCTGGGTTGGGAAGATGCTCTAGAGGTGGAAATGGCAACCCACTCCAGTATTCTTGCCCGCAGAATCCCCAGGGACAGAGGAGCCTGGTGGGCTACAGTCCACAGGGTCACAAAGAGTTGGACATGACTGAAGCGACTGCACATGCAGGACACTTTAAAAAGAACTAAAACACACTCTATTTCAGTAGTGAAAATAACTGTAACTACAATGATTTGTTAACAGAGCCACAAGATGAAAAAATGTAAATTGTGACATCTTTTAAATGTGTGGTGGGGAAAGTAAAATTGTAAAGCTTTAAAATGCACTCAAACAAGCGATGATCAGCTTAGACTGTTACATTTAAATATAAGCCTCATGATGACCACAAAGCAAAAACCTATAGCAGACACAAAGAAGATAAAGAGAAAGGAGTCTAAGCATTCTGTTACAGAAAGTCATCAAATCACAAAGGAAGAAAGGAACAAAATATAAAATTATAAAATAGCTAGAAAATAATGAACAAAATGACAGTAAGGCAGTATCTATCAACAACTACTTCAAATGTAAATGAACGAAATTCTACAATCAAAAAACAAAGAGTGGCTGAATGGATAAGAAAGGAGGCCAAACTATGTAACTATGTTGTCCACAAGAGATTCACTTCAGATGTAATAATACATAAACTAAAAGTGAAGGGATGGAAAGATATTCCCTATAAATGGAAATCAAAGAAAGCTGGGATAGTTATGTAAGACAAGAGTCCTACAAGAGACAAAGAAGGGCAGTATATAAAGGGGTCAATCCAACAACAGGATATAACATTTATAAATATTGATGCCTCCAAGACAGATAAAACAAGTATTAACAGACCTAATGGGGAAACAGCAACACAGGGGAACAAGGAACACAAAGACATGTTAGACCAGATGGACGTAACATTTACAGAACATTCTATTGAAAATCAGCAGAATCCAGATTCTTCTCAAGTGTACATGGAATATTCATAACAGGTTACAGGTTAGGCCACAAACTATTAACAAAATTAAGAAGACTGACATCATATTGAGTATCTTTTCTGCCCACAGTGGTATGAAATTAGACTCAATTATAGGAAAGAAACAGGAAAATTCACAAATATGTGGAATTTAAACAACATGCCACTAAACAACCAATGGTCAAAGAAGAAATCAAAAGAGAAATTTAAAAATATCCTGAGACAAATAAAAATGGAAATACAATATACTAAAACTTGTAACGGTCAAAATTCTCCAAGCCAGGCTTCAGCAATACGTGAACCGTGAACTTCTAGAGGTTCAAGCTGGTTTTAGAAAAGGCAGAGGAACCAGAGATCAAATTGCCAACATCTGCTGGATCATCGAAAAAACAAGAGAGTTCCAGAAAAACATCTATGTCTTCTTTATTGACTATGCCAAAGCCTTTGACTGTGTGGATCACAATAAACTGTGGAAAATTCTGAAAGAGATGGGAATACCAGACCATCTGACCTGTCTCTTGAGAAACCTGTATGCAGGTCAGGAAGCAACAACTAGAACTGGACATGGAACAACAGAATGGTTCCAAATAGGAAAAGGAGTACGTCAAGGCTATATATTGTCACCCTGCTTATTTAACTTGTATGCAGAGTACATCATGAGATATGCTGGGCTGGAAGAAACACAAGCTGGAATCAAGATTGCCAGGAGAAATATCAATAACCTCAGATATGCAGATGACACCACCCTTATGGCAGAAAGTGAAGAAGAACTAAAGAGCCTCTTGATGAAAGTGAAAGAGGAGAGTGAAAAAGTTGGCTTAAAGCTTAACGTTCAGAAAACTAAGATCATGGCATCTGGTCCCATCACTTCATGGGAAGTTGATGTGGAAACAGTGTCAGACTTTATTTTTTTGGGCTCCAAAATCACTGCTGACGGTGATTGCAGCCATGGAATTAAAAGACGCTTACTCCTTGGAAGGAAGGTTATGACCAACCTAGATAGCATATTTAAAAGCAGAGACATTACTTTGTCAACAAAGGTCCATATAGTCAAGGCTATGGTTTTTCCAGTGGTTATGTATGGATGTGAGAGTTGGACGGTGAAGAAAGCTGAGCGCTGAAGAATTGATGCTTTTGAACTGTGGTGTTGGAGAAAACTCTTGAGAGTCCCCTGGACTGCAAGAAGATCCAACCAGTCCATCCTAAAGGAGATCAGTCCTAGTTGTTCATTGGAAGGACTGATGTTGAAGCTGAAACTCCAATACTTTGGCCACCTCATGAGAAGTGTTGCCTCATTGGAAAAGACCCTAATGCTGGGAAGGATTGGGGGCAGGAGGAGAAGGGGACGACAGAGGATGAGATGGTTGGATGGCATCACCAACTCGATGGACATGGGTTTGGGTGGACTTAGGGAGTTAGTGATGGACAGGGAGGCCTGGCGTGCTGCAATTCATGGGGTCGCAAAGAGTCGTACACAACTGAGCGACTGAACTAAAATCTTATGGGATGCTGCAAAAGCAGTTCTAGAGAATTCATAGCAGTAAGTGTCTGAATTGGGAAATAGGAAAGTTCTCAAGTAAACAATGCAACTTTACACTTCAAGGAACCAGAGAAAAAAGAATAAGACCAAAACTAGTAGAAGTCGCTAGTACTGAGTGACTATCACTTTCACTTTCATTTTCCCTAGTAGCCTAGTGGTTAAAAATCTGCCTTTCAATGCTGGGGACGTGGGTTCAATCCTTGGTCGGGGAACTAAGATCTCACATGTGAAAGTGTTAGCCGCTCAGTCATGTCCAACTCTTTGTGACCCCGTTGCATGTAGCCTGCCAGGCTCCTCTGTCCGTGGAATCCTCCAGGCAAGAACACTGGAGTGAGTAGCCATTCAAAGTCCAGGGGATCTTCCCAATCCAGGGAACAAACCTGGGTCTCCTGCATTGACAGGCAGAGTCTTTACTATCTGAGCCACCAAGGAAGCCCAAGATCCCACATGCCACAGGGCAACTAAGCCCATACATCGTGACTATTGAGCCCACGTGCCTCAACTAGAGAACCCATGCACTGCAACCACAGAACCCGTGGGCCGTGACTACAGAGCTCATAGGCTGTAGTGAAAGATCCCACGTGCCTCAACTAAGACCTGATGCAGCCAAAAAATAAACAAACATTAACAATAGCATATGATCATCTCAATAGATGTCAAAAAAGCATTTCACAAAATTAAACATCCATTCATGATTTAAAAAAAAAAAAAACCACCTCTCAACATGTACGTAGAGAGGAAACATAGGTTAGCCTACAGGTAACATCATATTGAAGGGTAAAAAGCTGAAAGCTGTTCCACTAAGATCAGGAAGACACTGGCCATCGGGATGGCCACTCCTCCTAAGTTTATTCAACACAGTATTGCAAATCCTAAGCAGAGCAATTAGGTAATAAAAAGAAACAAAAGGCATCCAAATCAGAAAAGAAGTAATATTATCACTATTGACAGATGACATGGTATTACATAGAGAAAATCCTAAAGACTCCACCAAAAAACTCTTATAACTAACAAATGAATTAAGTAAAGCTGCAGGGTACCAAATCAATATAAAAATTTTGTTGTATTTCTACACAAGAATAACCACCTGTCAGAAAGAGAAATTAAGAAAACAGTCTTATTTATAATTGTATCAAAAGAATGAAATACTTAGGGATAAGTTTCACCAAGGAGCTGAAAGACCTGCACACTTAAAACCTACAGGAACATGGTGTAGGAGAGAGCCTACAGTTCTGATGATGCTGTAACAAAGCAATCACTTCTGTAAATTTCAGAACCATGCTCATAAATTATTTCCTGAAACAAATTATTGGATCAGTGAGAACTGATTAAGGTAAAAAGTATATACTTCTAAGGCATTTAATGCAATGAATTTAATAGTTCTGAAAGTTCTTAAAAAGAAGCACAATATAAACAAATATTTCATATGAATAGCAAATCATCCAAAAAAGCTGTGATTCCTTTCAGGAGTTCCTAGGAACACCCATTAAATTCTAAGTAACTCACACCTCTGCATGCATCTGGCCAGTCTTTTCTAGCCAATCAAACTACTGAGCACAGAAGGATGAGTTCTCCAATTACTTTTCTTTCTTCTTGTCATGTTTATACAGGCAGAGGGGCAATTTCCAAACTTTCTGCTTACTGGACCCTTTTGAGATGTGATCCTGAACACTGCTTGTATCAAGTTTGTTTAGGTCACACTGTCAGTCAACTCCAGGTACCCAATGTGTGAAGAAGGTGAGTGTAACAGGATGATCTGAATTTATTTCCCAATTCTGCAACAAGCTGAGTGACCTTGAGTGTCAAACTCTGTGAATCCAGGTTTAAGAATAATCTCTAAGATTGAGTCTATAAGAGACTGGAGGTGGGAGAAGTTAGGAATCTGGCAGGAAGGGAGAAGACTAGGTAATCAGGGTAATTACTATGGTTTCTGGAGAAGGAAATGGCAACCCACTCCAGTATTCTTGCCTGGAAAATCCCATGGATGGAGGAGCCTGGTAGGCCATACAGTCCATGGGGTTGCAAAGAGTCAGACATGACTGAGCGACTTCACTTCACTACGGTTTCAGGGTATACTATCTTGAAGAACTATATGTAAGAGGCAAGCTTCAAGCTTGCAGGTAATGTTAAACAATGTTTTTAAATTATTAAGAACACAGTAGCTTCCCTGGTGGCTCAGTGGTAAAGAATACGCCTGTCAATGCAGGAGACGTGGGTTCAATCCCTGGGTCAGGAAGATCCCCTGGAGAAGGAAATGGCAACTCAGTATAGTATTATTGCCTGGAAAATTCCATGGATAGAGGAGCCTGATGGGCTACAGTCCATGAGGTCACAAAGAGTCAGACACAACTTAGTGACTAAACAACAACAACAATACAAGAGCTGTCATTTTAAAGAAACAGGATTTTCATTCTCTTCATCTAAGAACTAAAACACGCATTCTGATCCTTTCTGTTTGTTTTTTCTCTCTTCACCATTTAGTTCTCAATTTCAGAGATGGGTAACATAAAGAATTCTCTGACTCTTTGTGCTAAACATCTATTTTCCTGCTTAGTAAGTTATTTCGAGTTTACAGCTTTTTCCTAATGCCTGCGGTATTGCACACTGTCTGTGCTTTCTGAGAGAAAAGCGTGCATGCAAAATACCTTTCTCCTGACCCATGGCACCCTAGTACAGGAAGTCAATAGTTATCAGTATTCTGACAGTTTTTGCTCCTTCTGTCATCCCCAAACGTCAGCATCCAATATGAGATGCTGGTCACTAGTGCCATCTAGTGGTGGACACAAGGAAACTACTTCTCAACCCAGATTCCGTAAGATCCCAGCTGAGAAGGTCTGGGGGCATTGTTCACCTTTAAGTTATGCTGGAGAATTTCAATAGTAGTGATTATAACACACAGTGTTTATTTCACTCAAAAAAGAAATTTTGGTATTATTTTATACTAGTATTTTAAAAAATTACTCAGAATTCATTAAAATAGAAAAAAAAGTGAAATAAAGTGTTTAAAACACCTCAAATACATAAATATGCAAAATGTCAAGCAGACCAAGTTCAAAAAAACAGTAAACATGCTCTCTCATTTTCATGGAAATTACTGTGGCCTCAGCTGTGCTGCCTCCTTGCTGTGGACCTTACCACCTGGCAGCCCAAGTGGCAGCTCCTGCAGTACTTCCAGCCCTTCCTTCTGAGTGTGGCTTCTAGTACGGAAGCCACTTTTATTTTTACTTAAAACGTTTTTAAAAAATTTTGTTAATTTATTATTTTAAGAACGCTTTATCATGTGCAGTGTGCTATAGAAGACTGACCTAATTATCATTGCTTTCTCTCTTCATGCTTGGCTGAGTAACTGAAGTCTCCAGTTGCTTCATTGAGGGCAGATGAAGAAGAAAAACATGAAAGAGCCTGCAGATGTCAACTGATTCCACACGGCAGAGGCTGGCTGTGGGAGGCGATAAGTATGTTCTGTGGACATAGGGCTGAGCTGCAGGGGCATCATGTTTGGGTGGCTCCTATGCCCTGGCCAGCAACTCAGAGATACTGCCATTTTCATTTCTCTCCTGCACAACGTGGGAAGAGACTGCTCTTCTGCAGGGAGAAATCTACTCACTTCAGAAGGGTTCTCTCACCAGATTTAGGGTCAGTCTCTATTTTTAGAGGATGAAAAAGAAGGGGAAGGAGGAAGACTGGCAGAAAGCAAATGGCAGTTGAGGTGTAAGGATGAGAGAGGATCTGAGAGAAAGGAGAGAATAACTCCAAGAAGGGAGAATAACTCTGCTGACCAGTGTGTGAAGTAAGAGTGGCATCCCCATGGGACTGCAGTCTCCCTTCATCCCAGTGATGACTCAGTTACTTAATTCCCAAATTCTGATTTTTTTCCTGCCTCCTGAGGAGGCTATTTACAATAATTTCTTTAAGCTCTGCTAGAAAGTCCACCACAAGCTGTGTCACTGTTTCATCACCTGGACGGACTGACCACTCTGATGTTTTGGGAGTCATCAGCTTGATTCCTGGAGCCTTCCTAAGCCCATCTGTGGCCTTCTGCTCACCTGCTGTACTTCTGAGAATCCTGTGCCCCATTGTTCCCTGTCTTCCAGAGGCCACTTCACTAGGGGTGGGAGCGGCCGGGGATGGAGGATCAGTTCAGCAAAGAGCCACAGCCAGAAGATGGAAATCATTGTGGCGGTAGGTGCTTATCCGCGGTGGGCAGACTCCTGTGAGTTCATGTGCAACAAAAGCAGAGGAAGGGCTGCCCAGAATGGCCACTGATGAGGAGTGCCGAGACCTAACTGGACACCTGAGGCAGGGAGGACACCTGTGCCTACCGAAACCCCCCTCCGGGGGGAGAGGACCCGGAAGGGTGGTGGAAGGATGGGCTGAGATTCCCGGAGAACTCTCCAGGGCATTCTCAAACCCCTTCCTAAGGAGAGGGGGGAGGCCTGGTTAACCAGAACCTGTTGTCTTGGCGGCTGGGGTACCCAAGTTTGGGGACAGAGCTGAGTTGCTGAAGACTCAGAGGAGAGGCAGCCACTCTTTCTCCACACAACCATCAGTCTCCCTCTCAAAATACATGTAAGGTTGAAAGTTTTATTTTTGTTCTTAGTTTTGAACAGATGGGGAAGACCCTTCTCAGGCAGCTGCCAGTCTGGAGGGAGGAAGGGAGGCCCTGGAGAGCAGGGGGGGACTTACCTGTCACAGAACTATGGGGGCAGAGTGAGTGCATAGTGTGAGGGACCATCGTGACAGGGTGTTGCAGGCTGCTCTCTCCCATCTGGGATGCTTACAATGCATTCAGAGCAGGGGCATGTAAGGGACACATCTGTAAGAAGGTTCAGGATCCACCCTGAAGACTGTAGAAAAAGTGAGGCTAAAAAAGAGGGGATGTTCTGCCAAACTGTTTGGTCTCCTGGGCCATAGTTTTACCATTAGTAAATTGAATTTTTATCTGGAAATTGGAAAGTCTAACCAATCAAGAATTGTACTGCACTCTGGAACTATGAAATGTCACTGAAATGTTTAATAACAGAACTCTCCTGACCCCGGGATGCTATGAGAATTAAGAGGCAGACGCCTTCACAGTGCGCAAAAGATGAAAAGCTTGGTGCAGACATTACATCTCATGAGCTATCATCATTATAAAAGGCAGGTTGCAGGCACAGGGAACGTGAATCATGAAACTGCACAAAACCAAGCAGACTGAAATTACTGTTTAAAAAACAACAACAAAAAAAGGGTGAAATACATTAAAATAAGAAGAGGTTGTCCATTTTTTTTTTCTAATTTTAGGAGATTGCAGCAGGTATAGATAGCCATTTAGGTTTTAGTTTTAACCTTTTCTTCCTACATTTGCAGCAAAGAACAATGAAATATTAGAAGTGGATGAATCCTTCTATAACACTAGCTCCAAACAAGATGGCAGAGTAAAAGGACATGAAACTCACCTCCTCCCACAAGTACATCAAAAATACATCTACAAATGGAACAGTTCTCACAGAACACCTGCTGAACACTACCAGAAGACCTCAAACCCCTGAGAGGACATGAAAGAGCCCCAAGTAACAGGGTAAGAAAAAAGAGAAGAGGGAGCAGGATGGGACCTGCACCCCTGGCGGGGGGAGTGCGGGGAAAAGAGGAAAGGTTCCCACAGGATGAAGCCACTTCACCAGCAGGGAGAGGAGCTGGGACAGAGAGCAAGCTTCAGAGGCTCAGAGGAGAACCCAGGAATCATGCTGCGACAGGCGGAACAGAGAGAGACTTGCAGAGGGTCCGGTCGGCACCACTGCCCTGGGCGCCCCAGCCTGAGATGCATGTCTGCTGGTAGGAGTGGGGCTGGCAGTGGAACTTGGGGTGTAGAGAACAGATGCGGGAAGGGACTGCTGTTGGCTGTGCAGAGATAGTTTGAAAGGGCTGGAGTGTGGTATAGCTGCAACTGGGGGTGTTCACGAAAGAATCCCAGGTGGGAAACAGAACCAAAGCGTCGCTGTTAAGTGGAGCATGAAGTAGGGGGCGAAGCTGCCATCACAGCCTCTTTCTCTGTATACTGGCCCTGCTTCCACGGGCCCTGTGAGAACATGTCTTCCCAGCTGCTGCCTCAGGGGCTCCCGCCTCCAAAGGCTATTGGGGTCCAGTCACCATCCTGGGGGTGCTGGGAGTAAATGCCAGCAGGTTGCCCACTCACAGAGGTGGGGCTAAAACCAGAGCTGAGCCTCAGAGGCCATGCAACTTGGGAAGTAGGGCTGAAATCTAACCCTGTGGTTGTGCAAGCCACAACCTTACACCTCTGCCACTGGCTTTGTAAATTCAGTGCCTGTAGGACATCAGAGTAGACGCTGGGTGTGTCCATGGCTGGAACGGGTGTGGCCTCAGCAGCTACGGGCTTTGTGGGCATGTGCACTTGGAGACTGGGCTGGGCCAGGGTCTGAGCTGCCTTTGAGCTCCCACTGTGGTCCAGATGAGTGACGAATGTGATCCTGGGACCTGACTCTGGTTGATCTGCGCTGGTGGTCCTGTGAAAATGCCTGGGGGACATGAGGGCTGGTTGCTGGCATTCCCAAGGTTGAGATGGGGCCCAAGGCAGTGCCAGCAACAGTGTACTTTGTAAGGCAGCACAACAGGTGGCAGGTGACACAACAAAGCACACTCACCGGGGGAACAGCTCTGGCTCTTCTCCCAGTGTGAGTGCTCCAATCCCATCTACCTCCCACTAAAGTTCAGAAATGGATCTGGGGGCTTCTACTCCAACAGCGAGAGAACAGACCCAGCTCCCAACAGGGCAGCGGCAACCACAGAGCAAGGAGGAAGCCCTGATCAATCACCAGGGCGGGCTCTGGCCACTACAACAGCAGGCACTCCTCCTATCAAAGGGACAGTGGCCAGAATACACCGAGGAAAGAGGAACCAGGAATCAACACCAAAAACACCTCTCACATCAAAACATATTAAACCTATACAGGCTACACAGGGATGCTCCTCCACAAAAATCGCCCTCCAAGACAACAGATAATTGTTTCCCCTAAACTCATATAGCAAGAGAAATATAAGCAAAATGAAGTAGAGGAAACACTCTCGAATAAAAGATCAAGAGAATTCCCCTGAAAGAACAAGCAATGAAACAGACCTCTTCATTCTAATAGACAATGAGTTCAAAAAGGAGATAATAAAAATACTGAAGAAGTTAAGAAGGACTATTGAGAGAAATGCAGATTACTGTAAAAGGAAACTAGAAACTATAAGGAGGAGCCGAGAAAAATTAGAAAATTCACTCACTGAGACAAAAGCTGAGCTAAAGGTGATGAAAAGCTGAATGAATAATGCATAAGAATGAATAAATGATCTGGGAGATAGAATAATGGAAATTACCCAGTCAGAACAGCAGACAGAAAGCCAAATTTAAAAAAAATGAAAGCAATATAAGAGACCTATGGGATAATACAAAGCATGCCAATGTACACATAATAGGAATCCCAGAAGGAGAAGATAAAGAAAAGGGGATTGAAAATGTATTTGAACAAACTGTGACAGAAAACATCCCAAACATAAAGAAGGAAACAATATCCAGGTACAAGAAGCATAGAGGGTCCCAAACAAGGTAAATGCAAACAGACCTACACCAAGACATAATAAAAATGGCCAAAGTTACTGGGACAACTCTAAAGGCAGCAAGAGAAAAACCAAGAGTTAATTATAAGGGAACCCCAATAAGGCAACCAGCTGATTTCTCTACAGAAACAGCTGCAGGCCAAAAGGGAGTGGGGCAAAATATATTCAAAGTCCTGGAAGGGAAAAATTTGCAATCTAGAATCCTCTGCCCAACAAGATTATCATTTAGAATAGAAAGAGAGATTAAGAATTTCTCAGATAAGCAAAAATTCGAAGAATATAGCAATACTAAACCTATCTTAAATGAAATATTAAAAGATTTTCTCTAAATAGAGAAAGTAGTAAGAATCTACAGGAAAGAGTAAATCACTTAAATAAGCCAGTACACTGATTTAAAAAATAAATTAAAAAATTTCTGTGAAAGTGATAAACACAATGAACAGCAAAAGGATGAATATGAAGATGTAAAAGAGGATCAAAATCATAAAATGTGGGAAATGAGAGTAAGAAAATGTAGATCTTTTTTTTCCAAGAATGTGTTTGAGTCTATATGACTACAAGTTTAAGGCAAGTAAGTACAAGAAGGAGTTAACAAACTTGAAAACAGGGTAACTACAAAGCAAAAACATACAATGCATTCACAAAAACCAAAGAGAAGAGAACATAAGTGTAAAACAAAAGAAAATCATAAAACTACAAAAGAAAAAACAGAAAGGGACAAAGAAGAAATATAAAATCAAGAAAATATAAATATAAAATATAAAAACATGAAAATAGGGTTTAATATGGCAATAAATACATATCTATCAGTAACTACCTTAAATGTCAATGGGCTAAATGCTCCAATCAAAAGACACAGGGTGGCATATTACATAAAAAAACAAAGAGACTACAATATGCTGTCCACAAGAGACCCACTTTAGGGCAAAAGACAAACACAGACTGAAGTGAGGGGAAGAAAAGAGACATTTCATGCAAATGGAAATTACAAGAAAGAGAGGGTCATAAAACTCCTATCAGGCAAAATAGACTTGACATCAAAGGCTACAAAGAAAGATAAAGAAAGACACTATATAAAGATAAAAGGATCAGTACAAGCATAGGATATCATACTCGTTAACATATATGCTCCCAACCTATGTATTGTATGCTCATGCGCAGTCACGGCCGACTCCTTGCACACCCAATATGATGTTGCTGCTCAGTCACCAAGTTGTGTCCGACTGTTCGTGACCCCACAGACTGCAGCACACCAGGCTTCTCTGTCCCTCACCATCTCCCAGAGTTTGCCCAAGTTCATGTCCAATGAATCAGTGATGCCATCCAACTATCTCATCCTCTGTCACCCTCTTCTCCTTCTGCCTTCAGTCTTTCCCAGCACAAGGGTCTTTTCCAATGAATCAGCTGTTTGCCTCAGGAGGCCAAAGTATTGGAGCTTCAGCTTCAGCATCAGTCCTTCCAAAGAGTATTCAGAGTTGATTTCCTTTAAGATTAACTGTTTTGATCTCCTTGCTGTCCAAGGGACTCTCAAGAGTCTTCTCCAGCACCACAGTTTGAAAGCATCAATTCCTCAGTGTTCTGTTTTCTTTACTGTCCAGCTCTCACATCTGTACATGACTACTGCAAAGACCATAGCCTTGACTATACAGACCTTTGTCAGCAAAGTGATGTCTTTGCTTTGTCACACAATGTCTAGGTTTGTCATAGTTTTCCTGTCAGGAAGCAATCACCTTATAATTTCATGGCTATACTCACCATCTGCAGTAATTTTAGTACCCAAACACCCAATATAGAAGCACCCAAATACATAAAAATACTACCAGATATAAAGGGAGAAGTTGATGGGAATACAATAATAGTATGGAACTTTAACACCCCACTCACATCAATAGACAGATCTTTGAGACAGAAAATCAACAAGGTAACAGAGATCCTAAATGACAAAATAGAACAGTTAGATTTAATTTATATTTCCAGGACATTACATTAAAAAAAAGCATAATACACATTCTTTTCAAGTGCACACAGAACATTCTCTAGGACTGATTACACCCTAGGGCACAAAAGAAGCTTCAGCAAATTTAAGAGTATAGAAACTATCTCAAGTATCTTTTCTGACCACAATGGTATAAAACCAGAAGTCAACCACAGAAAAAGAAATGAGAAAAAAAAAAGTTATATGGGGACTAAACTATATGCTATTTAAAAACCGACAGGTCAACAATTAAGAAGAAATTTTAAAAAAATACCTCGAGGCAAATGACAATGAAAACACAAATATACAAAATCTATGGGGTGCAGCAAAAGCAGTTCTTAGGGGAATTTCATATCAATACAGGACTTTAAGAAACAAGAAAAATCTCAAACAACCTAATCCACCACCTAAAAGAACTAGTTAAAGAAGAATAAACAAAACTTAAAGTCAGCAGAAGGAAGGAAATAATAAATATCAGAGAGGAAATAGAGATTAAAAAGCAATAGAAAAAAATCAATAGAAACCAAAGAGCTGGTTCTTTGAAAGGTTAAACAAAACTGACAAATATCTGGCCAGGCTCACCAAGAAGTAAAGAGAGAAGATCCAAATAGTCAAAATAAGAAATGATACATCAGAAAGACAAAAAAACTATAAGAGAACAATTATATGTCAATTATATGAACACTATATGTCAACAAATTTGGTAACCTAGAAGAAATGGATAACTTTCTAGAAACACACAGCCCACCAGAACTGAATCAAGAGGAAATAGGTAACTTGAACAGACCAATCACTAGAAGTGAAATAGAATCTGTAATTAAAAAAAAAAAAAAAAAAAAGAACTCCCTACAAGAAAGTCCAGGGCCAGATGGTTTCACAGGCGAATTTTAGAAACATGCAAGGAACAACTTACACAGATCCTTCTCAAACTGCCAAATGATCAAAGAGGTATGAACACTCCAAAGACATTCTAGGAAGTCACCATCAGCTGATACCAAAACCAGACAAAGGCAGTACAAAACGAAGAGAAAATTATAAGCCAATATCTTTGATGAATATAAATGCAAAAATTCTCAACAAAATATTAGCAAACCAGATCCGGTAATACATAAAAAAGATCATATACCACAACAAAGCTGGGTTCATCCAAGGATTAAATCATACAAGGATGGTTCACCATATGCAAATGAATCAATGTGATATACTACACAGCAAAAGGAAAGATAAAAACCACACAATCATCTCAATAGATGAAAAAAAGCATTCAGTGAAATTAAATATCCATTCATGATAAAAATTCTTACCAAAGTGGGTACAGAGGGAACATATTTCAACATAATAAAAGCTATTTACGACAAACCCACAGCTAGTACAATACTCAAAAGTGAAAACCTGAAAGCATTCCCACTAAATTCTGGAAGAAGACAAGGATTCCTAGTCTCACTACTTCTATTCAACACAGTGTTGGAAATCCTAGCCAGAGCAATCAGACAAGGAAAAGAATTAAAATTCAAACTGGTACTTGCTAAGTCACTTCAATCATGTCTGACTCTGTGCAACTCTATGGTCTGTAGCCTGCCAGGCTCCTCTGTCCATGGGATTCTCCAGGCTAGAATACTGAAGTGGGTTGCCATGCCCTCCTACAGGGAATCTTCCTGACCCAGGGATCAAAGCTGCATCTCTCACATCTTGTGTTGGCAGATGGGTTCTTTACCACTAGTGCCACCTGGGAAGCCCATTTCAAGTTGGTAAGGGAGGGATAAAATTGTCATTCTATGCAGATGGCATGATACTATATACAGAAAACCCTAAAGACCACACAAAACAAGACTGGAATTGATAAACAAATTCAGCAAGGTAGCAGGACACAGGAATCAGTTGTATTTCTTTAAACAGACAATGAAATATCAGAGAAGGGAACGTAAACACTCCCTTTGAAAGTCACATCCAAAAAAATAAAATTCTTAGGAATAACCTCATCAAGAAAGTGAAAGACTTATATGCTGAGAACTACAAAATATTAGTGAAGGAAACTGAAGATGATTCAAAAAACTGGAAAGCTGTCCCATACTCTTGGTTTAGAAGAATTAATATGGTTAGAATGGCTATACTACCCAAGTGCAATCCACAGATCCAATCTGATCTCTATCAAATTACCCAAGACATTTTTCACAGAACAAGAACAAATAGCTCTAAAATTTATATGGAACCATAAAAGATTCAGCATTGCCAAAGCAATCCTAAGGAAAAAGAACAAAACAGGAGGCATAACCCTTCTAGACTTCAGACAATACTAAAAAGCTACAGTAATCAAAGCAGTGGGAGACTGGCACAAAAACAGACATATGGATCAATGGAATAGAATAGAGAGCCCAGAAATAAACCGCACACCTATAGATAATTAATCTTTGATGAAGGAGGCAATAATATAAAATGGGGAAAGATAGTCTCTTCAGCAAGTGGTGTTGGAGAAGTGGAACAACCAGCTGCATGTAAACCTGTGAAGTTAGGACACACCCTCAGATCATACACAAAATAACTCAAAATGGCTTACTGACTTAAAACTATAAGACACGACATCACAAAACTCCTAGAAGAGAATACAGGCAAAACATTCTCTGACATAAATCATACCAATGTTTTCTGAGGTATCCCAAGGCAAAAATAAACAAATGAGACCTAATCAAATTTAACAGCTTTTGCAGAGCAAAGAATACCATAAACAAAATGAAAAGACAACCTAGGTACAAACTGGGAGGAAATATTTGCAAATGCTGCGACCCCAAGGGCTTAATTTCCAAAATAGACAAAGAGCTCACACAACTCAATAACTACAACAGCAACAAAAAACCCCAGGGACTTCCCTGGTAGTCCGGTAGTTAAGAATCTGCCTGCCAATGCACAGGACATAGGTTCAGCCCTTGGTCTGGGAAGATTTCACATGCCTCAGAGCAACTGGGCCTGTGAACCACAACTACTGAGCCTGTGTGCTGCAATTACTGTAAAACTTCCCCCAACTCAGGATGTCTGAAGAAAATGTTCTATTGGCTATCTCAGTTAGTTAAAAATCTATTTGTCTTGTGCATACCCTTTAATTCTTCTAGTCTGCTGATGGCTATTTATCCAGCTCTACAACTGTATTCTCCTCAATATCAGTCTAAGCTAAATGGGAACCCAAAAAAGTTGCATTGTCCAGGAGGCAGATTAGTTCCCAGTGTCACTAGATATAAAAAGCAGTCATGGGAGGCATGCTACAAATGAATATACCACGATATCATAAGTAAAACTGGAACAAATGCACCAAGTCATCTTAGAGAATTCTGGGAAATATCTGGTATAAGACACAGGAAGACTATGCCTCAAAAACTACCTCAATAAATAAGTGACATAATATGACATAGCTTTAGTGGTGTTCCATCCCAGAAAATGCATTCCTGTCCTCTTATCCTCCCATCCTGACCTATGAACCTGGGTTTCTAAGCTAGGAATCTCCTCTTCAGCAGACAGAAAAACTTGAGGTTCTCATTCTTACAGAGTCCCAAGGCAGTTCTCCCTAAAGGCCTGACTCAAACCTTTTAAGAATAAGAAGGGATGTAATCCACAAGGTCTGCAGGCCTGGCTGGCATAGCCACAGCTGTACCAGCACCATCAGCTAGTAAGAGCTTAACAGTAGACGTTGCTCTGGAATTTCATTTTCTCTTAGGTACTGTGAGTAAAAATGGGAGCGGGAGCTGAGTGAGTCCATGCTAAGAGCTGAGGTGCTGCTGAGCAGAGGTCATGGAGAGAAACCTTAATTACCAACTAGTGATATGCAGTGAAGCCACTGCTCAGCCCTGGGAGGGTGGGTGCTCTTCGCAGGGACTGACCATGCCCACATTCCTGGGGGCTGCTTGGCTGGCGAGGGCAAGGCTGCCATGGTGTTACCCTCTGCAGGAGGGGTAGTCTGGGCATGTGCTTAGAGGCAGACAATCCAGGCTCTGCTACTTGGTAGCTATGTGGCCCAGGACAAATTCTTTGACCTCTCTGACCCTCAGAGTTTTCATTTATATCACAGAGATATAGACACTAATCTTGCCAGGGTTATTATGAGGATTAAATGAAATAATTTACCTGATATGGCAGCACCACTCACTCAGTGACAAGGTGACCTTGTGCTCCCTAGTCAGATCCATTTGCTGCTTGCTACTCAGCCACAGTTATTTTCCAAAACAGAAATCTGACTTCACTTCTCTACTTAAAACATTTCAGTGGCTTCCCTTGGTAAATGTAAAGAACAAAATCCTGATGATCTGAGAAGCCTTGCATGTCCTGGTCCTTGTCTACCTCTCTCCCTCATTTTCCTGTGCTCTAGCCACATGGACCCTCTTTATGCTCTCAAAGATGTAATCCTTCCTATCTTGAAGCCTTCACACAGGCTCAAAGCATCTTCTTCGCGTATCTCATCTATCCGGTTAACAACTTCTCATAACTTCTTTGGGAAAAATATTCCTCAACCTTCAGACTAGGTCAGGCCTCCTGACAATGCTCCCTTAACTTCTCTTTCACAGAGCTTGATCTGCTTTGTAATTATACTTGGGATGACTTATACTGTGTCTCAGACAAGATCAAGAGGTAGGAAACTGTGTTCTTTATTGATTACCCCTGAATCTCCAGGACTCAACATCAAGCACAGTGCCTGGCCCACTTTAGGAGCTTAAATCTTTTACTGAATAAATGAATGAATGAAAGTTCAGAGGAGGGTTGGAAAGCATTCGCTATTAATCTGGTTAGTACTTCTCTGCAACACTTAACCACGTTCTGCCCAGCATGCTTATTAATATTTAATTCCTTCTTTCTTGATGGATTTTCAGCTTTGTTGTGTATATATACAACTTCAAATGTTCCACTGCCTCCTTAAGACAGGCTCAGAGGAGATGCTTCGTGTTGGGGAGATGGCATGGAATGGAAGTGTTAAAAGCCCAGAACAGAAACAGAGAGAAAGATGAACTCTAACTTGAAGGTGGCTGTGGCCTGAGATAAGAAAAAGTCTCCTGTCCAGTCTTTCCTTCTCAGGGGCATTTAAGTTGACCACTCTTTGTTGGGAGGTGAGGATTCAGCAGGGTGACACTTACTTGTTCCCATGAAGAAATCATATGACGTTCAGCAGGTGGCTTTTCTATGATGGTCACCTCTGTCACACCTGGGGATGATTCTGGAAGAGGAAGCACAGAGTAGAGTAGTTGGTCCATTCTCACATATTTCTACCAGAAATGTTGATGAACTGCTGAAGTCTGCTCTAGGAATACCAGATCCCTCTGAGGAGCATTTGTTACCCCTGTAATAAAAGCAGCTGCTGCTGCTGCTGCTGCTGCTAAGTCGCTTCAGTCGTGTCCGACTCTGTGTGACCCCATAGACGGCAGCCCACCAGGCTCCGCCGTCCCTAGGATTCTCCAGGCAAGAATACTGGAGTGGGTTGCCATTTCCTTCTCCAGTGCATGAAAGGGAAAAGTGAAAGTGAAGTCGCTCAGTCGTGTCCGACTCCTAGCGACCCCATGGACTGTAGCCTACCAGGCTCCTCCGTTCATGGGATTTTCCAAGCAAGAGTACTGGAGTGGGGTGCCATTGCCTTCTCCGAATAAAAGCAGCAGGTCCCTCAAAAGCAGTCAGTCCCATAAGCTAAGACCATGTGGTCTTCTAGTGATAATTATGCCAGTATCCTTTCCACATATCAAAGTTTTCCTCAAGTTTTCAGAAGAGTCAAATCTTGGGATGCAGCAACAGCCCAATATACTAGCTAAGAAATCGGGACCCCACCCTCCTAGTCATGCTTTATGCATTCACTAGCTGTGTGACCTTAGATGAGTGCTCACTTCCTTTTGCATTCAGTAAGACAAGAATTGCAATAATACTTTCCTCAATAAGTGAAGCCAAAACAGGAATGAAGAAACAGGAGAGGAAACGGAAATGAAGATACTTTGGAAAAGTAAAAAGTACCATATACACCATTTTTATTCTGTCTTCTGTTCAAGGTTCTTTCTAACGTGTTGGGAAGCACGGTACTGTGGTAGAAAACCAGTGAGCTTCAAGCCATTTGACCTGGGGTGAGTCCTTGCTATGCCCCTGACTGGTTAGGATGGAAGACAATGTCTTGTCCCTTTAAGGGTGGTCTCATTTGGCACTGTTCCACCGAAACTAACAGTAGATAATAAATGCCATTATTCAATTTTACAGCAAGGACACCAAGGTTGAGAGGTTAAACCACAAAGCTAATCCTCTGACTCCAAGTATGGGTCTAGTTGAAAAATGAAGAATATGTTCAAAAGTCACTACATGCCCCCTGGCATAGCCCGTTTAAGCAATTATCCTATGCAAATGCAGAGTCTAGCTTTAATTAAGCTTGGCAACCCACCACTCCACCTGCAGTAGGACCGAAGAATACAGAATTCTTGGCCCACAACACAGCTGGTTGTCATCTGTGGGGATGACATAGGGATGACATCATAGGGATGTCATCTGACTATACTCAGTGCAATCTAAAGCCTAGGGCTACAAGAGGACACACACATAATGTAAGTACTTGACATTAAGTTTTGCTGAGGCATCCATTTCAAATACATCCATCTTGAATAAACAAATTGCCAGTTGTATGACACAGTTACTAACTAAACAACTAGATGAGGAATGAGGCCACCCCCCACTCACAAAGTTCCCCTTTTAGAAAGCCCTGGGGAACCTGGATAACTGACCACTTGAATGAGCCACCTTTTCCCTTCAGATGTCCTAATTCCCCCTCTTAAGTTTTAAATCCACCAATAAAGTGTAAACCTGCAAAACCCTAGACACCCAACTCTGGGGCCCTAATAAAGGCAAAGACCCAGGTCTGCTCACTCACTCCCAGCTATCTGGCTGTGAGGCTGTGGGCATACCACGTACCCTCCAGGACCTGTGTATAATAAAAAAAAATTTTTTTCAAGGTTCCCCGATGGTTGCTGCTGAGGTGTATCTTCAGTCCTAACAAAAGCCACAATGTTTGGTCCAACCACAACATCAGCTTCAGTCCAGGAAGTGTCTGTGGGGCTCGTCCAAGTAGGATAGTCCTCGGTGAGTGTCTCAGGGATTCCTAGCCAACAGCAGCACTATCAGTAAGTAGGCTGAGAGAGACACAAACACACCATTCTTCAGCTTGTAACAGACCTCTGTGGTGTAGCACAGATGACAACATATCATTTTTAATCTTTGTACATCTCCAGGATAGGACAACTGGTCAACATACTGACTTTAAAAACTTGAAAATAACAAGTAGCTTAGGAAGTAGCCACTGCCGAGACTCCGCTATCCAATACTGCAGCACTGATGAGGAGGTACTGGGGGTGAAGAAGACAGGCAGACACAATAAATTCCATTTGTATAATGCTGTGTTTCTGGGAACTGGTATAAGTTACCTCACTGACTCAACAATCATGCTGAAGCAAGCATCATTATTTTAAAGATAAGGAAACAGGTTCAGCGATATTAATCATTTCACAGAACTAAATCTCTGACCACAGGTGCGGGTACCAAGTCTAATGTTTTCTCTACTGTACTGCCTTAGTAGTTAATTCCAACAAGGGGGAAAGTTTTCTTCACACCACTAAGCAATTCTCAGATACCAGCTAAGTGTTATACAATTCAACTCAATCCTGACTCTACCAGGAGAAAGCCTCAGATCCCACAGGTTAAGAGCTCATTCCCACCAGCCTGCCCTTACTTCAGATGATAACTGCAGGTCCAGGTTGTTACCTGTGCTTCTGATGGACTGGCTATAAATCAGGCATTCCTATGAACCTTCCCTTGGATTTGATGAGTTTGATATAGGAGCTCACAGAACTCAGGAAACCCATTTACTCACTGGAATACTGGTTCATTTTAAAGGATATTACAGATCAACAGGGAGCTAAGATGTGTAGGGCTGGGTCCTGAACAAAGGGGATTCTGTCCTTGTCGAGTTTGGGGCATGAGGAAGTGTCTGGTTAACCAGACTGGAAGCTCCCTGCACTTTTTCCTTTTGGTTTTTTACGGAGGCTTTATTACACAGGCATGCTTGACTAAATAACTGGCCATTGGCAAATGACTCAACCTCCAGACTCTCTCCTCCATGTAAATCAGGTGGGGGGAGTGAAAGTTCCAACCCTTTAATCCTGGTTGGTTCCCTTGGGAACTGGCTCCATCTTTAGGTTACCCAAGGGCTTTCCAAAAGTCACATCATTAACAAAAGGCACCTTCTTTTATCACTTAGGAAATTCCAGGGGTTTTAGGAACTCTGTGCCTAAAACAGTGACAAAGTCTAAATATATATTTATTATAAATCATAATACCTCATATAATCAAAAACATCATGAGGATATTTAGAAATAATAGCAGTAACAAGTTGTGTTTGGTTTATTATTAATAATATGTGACACAAGAAGTAGCATCTGATGGTGCTCAGTTCAGATGTTCAGTTGTGTCTGACTCTTTGCTTCCCTGTCTATCACCAGCTCCTGGAGCTTGCTCAAACTCATGTTCATTGAGTCAGTGATGCCATCCAATCATCTCATCATCTGTCATTCCCTTCTCCTCCTGCCTTCATTCTTTCCAAGCATCAGGGTCTTTTCCAATGAGTTAGTTCTTCGCATCAGATGGGCAAAGTATTGGAGCTTCAGCTTCAGCATCAGTCCTTCCAATGAATATTCAGGAATGATTTCCTTTAGGATTGACTGGTTGGATCTCTTTGCTGTCCAAGGGGCTCTCAAGAGTCTTCTCCAACACCACCGTTCAAAAGCATCAATTCTTCAGCATTCAGCTTTCTTTTTGGTCCAACTCTCACATCCATACATGACTACTGGAAAAACCATAGCTTTGACTATACACACCTTTGTCAGTAAAGTAATGTCTCTGCTTTTTAATATGCTGTCTAGGTTTGTCATAGCTTTTCTTCCAAGGAGCAAGCGTCTTTTAATTTCAAGGCTGCAGTCACCATCTGCAGTGATTTTGGAGCCCCCCAAAATAAAGTCTGTCACTGTTCCCATTGTTTCACCATCTATTTGCCATGAAGTGATGGGACCAGATGCCATGATTTTAGTTTTTTGAATGTTGAGTTTTAATCCAGACTTTTCACTTTCCTCTTTCACTTTCATCAAGAGGCTTTTTAGTTCTTCTTTGCTTTCTGCCATAAGGGTGGTGTCATCTGCAGAGCCCCCAAGATGATAGCTAACAGTGAATGATATTGGATTCGTGATCTCCAAAGAAGATTTAGCTTCAGGATCAGGTATCAGGCTTGATCACTCAAAGCTTTTGTGTGGCAGAAGTTTTATTATAGTGAAAAAGGACAGAAAAAGCTTCTGACATAGATATCAGAAGAGGGAGAGAGAGTGTTCCACTTGCTAGTCTTATCAAGGCCTTATATACTTTTATCAGACTACATTTCCCAGATTCCACTGCAGCTAGGCGCCCTCTGGAGGCCAAGATTTCTGCAGGGAAACCCACTGGCATAAAACCTGGAAGGAGAGAAGAAGCAGGTGAGGTAGAGGGGTAAGTAGGGAGATGGGCTCTTTTTACAAGCATAGTTGCAAAGGTATTTTGATCTCATGGGGTTGAGAGTTAAGTGTGGCAGAAGCAGCAGCAATTTCTCAATTCTACAGCTTCCTAGCTGCAGGTATGTCCCATTTAGCATCCCCTTTTCACAGTTTGGTTGGTTCTCAGCCTACAATCTGCTCTGTTTAATCTCCTAATGATTTTATAGGCTGATGCCTCTTAAGTCCTTCCTGCCTTAACTAGCTAGAGTGTATTTCTAGCCTTTAATAAGCTATGTATTCTATGGTCTGCCACTAACAATCCTGATAGAGTTTGCATCTGTGGGTTCACTTTCAGGACAAATGAATGTGTGCAGATCATGAGGAAATGGTCATTAATATGACTTAAAAATTGTGGCCACAGAGCCAGACAAAAAGTAGTAGAGGTTTTGGAACCCAAGATTCCAAAGACGTTAAAGGTCTTTAGAGACAGAAAAGAAAACTTAAGACTATATAAGATTTTTCAAAGAGAACAATAGTTTATTACACAAATCAAAGAATTAGGTAAAGATAATACATGAAGCTAGGGCTTGAAGGTGAGGCACTTGGAGGGCTTGGGGGGTGGGCGGGTAGAATGGAGTAGACTGTACACGGCCAACCTGAGGTTCTTTAGAAGGACCAGCTTGTAGGGTTCATCTCTGGCTGATGCTGGGAATCTGGCCTCTGCATGTGTTCTACGTTGATAAGGCTGTTGTGCCAATCTGCGTAAACCACTAAAAATCTGCTTTCCTTTTGAGAGTCTAAACTTTGCATGGTGTCATGGGCAAAGCTCACTAACAATTCCCAGGAAATAAAAATAGAATCTGGATAATAAGATAAAGTCTAACTTTTTTTTCCCCTTTGGCCTTGGTCTAGTTTCATTTGCTTATAGGATACCATGTGCAGAGACCTTGTACCTGGCGCTTTAGACCACAGTTTCTCTTGTAAGGTGACTGCACCTAACACTTTAGCTTGCCTCCCACATCAGGTTCGGGTTTTGGTAAGTTCTAAGGGAACAGAGTAGTTATCCCCTGGAAAGTCGATTCAAGTTCAGGCTATGCTTTTAGACAACCCAGTGGTTACCCTAAAACCTGTCACACACTAAATCCTACCACCCTGCTACCCACAGGATCAGGGTCCCTGGAGCATGATCATATAGAAACCATAGACATGACCTATTCCAGTTGCCCCAACTGAGGAAGTTAGCCTCTCATAGATGGGAGTAGTTTTATGAGAGGGGGGGAAAAGTCTGGTGGATATGCAGTAACTTACCAGACTCAAGTCACAGAAGTGAGAAACTACTCCCTGGGGCTCCTGACCCCAAAGAGGAGTTGACAGTCCTCGCCTGAGCCTTTCAGCATGGGACAGGGAAAATCCTAAATGTTTACACAGATTCCCAGTATACATATGCCATCCTACCCACACATGGGGCTATTGGGAAGGAAGGAGGTATGCTTACTGCAGAGAATAAACTTGTGAAATGTGGCTTAAGCATACTGAAGTTCTTAGAAGGAGTACAGCTTCCAAAACGGATGGCAGTGATTCACTGCATCACTGCAAATTCATTGCAGGCCTCATACAAAGGGAATACAGAGGTAAAAAAGGGAAACAAAGCGAATACAACTGCCAAAAGGGTGGCCCAGAATCTGTAACTTAGCGACCACCCGTCATGCCTCAAAGGTGAGATCCATGCAATCATTCCCCAATCTACAGAAAGGAAGAATTAGATAAAGACTGAAAACTGGGCTTCAGTAGAGATCTAGAAGACCATGGTGGATAGCTAATGAACACAGGGAACACTTCTTTTCCCAAACTGCAGCTTGTCAAGCCATCAGGAAGGTTCATCAAGACTCACCACAGGAGGAAGGTCCTAAATAACTGGTTAGTTGAGCTCCAGGCATGAAAACTACAATCAGCTGGATAGATGAGACATGCCCATCTGCACAATGAACACAACTCCCCAGACCAGACCCTCCAGAGGCCCCTAGATAAGGGCCATTCAGACCAGAGGGACATATCCTAGAGAAGACTGGCAGGTTGATTTCACCATCATGGCAAGAGTACTGGGGATTTTCAGGGATCTCTTGGCACTAGAAAACACAATTTCTGGGTGGGCAGAAGCATTCCCTGCTAGAACTGAAATGATAGCTGAAGTGGCTAAGGCATTACTAAAAGATATAATCCCCAGGTTGGGGCTCCCAGGATCCCTACAAAGAAATAATGGTCCAGCATTTGTGTCTCAAGCGATGATGGAAGTAAGTGCCCTGGGCATAAAATGGACCTTGTACTCAGTCTGGAGACCCTCCCCACCCAAACTGTCAAAGAGAGATCCAATCAGATCCTGAAATGGGCCTTAGCCAAGGTATGTCAGGAAACAAGAAAACTGGCCCTAGTCTGCATGTGGTTAGCCCCAGGGGATAAATTAAAGTTAAGTGTATTTGAACTTATAACACACACACATAGTAGACCCATTTCCCAATCCCAAGAGAAGGGACACCTTAACCCCACTGAAATGGAATAACTCAAGTATGCCCTCCAGGTAGGAGAAACCATGAAAGCTCTCACAGAAGATGGTGATCAGGTGCCCGCACCCACTGACCTGGCCCTCCACCTCTTCCAGCCAGGAGCCTGGGTGAACCTAAAAATCTCAAAAACCAGCTGCTGCAAGATCAGCTCATGCCTAAGTAGAACAGACTCTCCTTGGTGACCCTAACCACTCACTGTGCCCTGATGTTGTAGGCATCACTCCATGGGGACACAGTACTTGAGGGAAGAGGCCCTCAAGCCCCAACCTGTAGAGAGACAATCTGGGGCAATGGTCCCCTTGACAATTTGTGATCCTCTCTAAGACCTGAAGCTTCTCTTCTGAAAAACAATCAAAGCATGAACAGGGAGATGCAGCCCCAGCAGTGAGCCTCGACATCAGGACACACTTGGCCATAGGGAGAAAACCAAGATACTTATATTTTTAGGAAAAATCTGACATGTGACCATTATTTTTTTGTCATCTGACATGTAGCCACTGTTCTCTTGGGCCATGTATCTTACATTGTCTGAAGTCGTTTGCCTCAAAAAGTAATAAAACACGCTGCGACCTAGGACCCTTTGCTGCAGGGCTGCAATGCTTGTACCTGGACACACCTCTCCCTGAGCAACAAAATACATAGAAACTGTATGGGACTAAAAATAACTGTGTGCATGTGCAGTTGGGGCAAATTCTAAACAGAAGATACAAAGAGTCCAAAAACACTCAATTGCCACTTTTGAAGTAGTTTGTTGTTTACTCACTAATGTGTCTGAGTCTCCAAGTTGCTAAGTCACAGGTTGGACTCTTCAGGGACCCCATGGACTGTAGACCACAGAGAGGGTGCGACCAGCACTGAGATCTGAACGGCAAAGTGGTGCAGCCTGGTGAGTACTCCACTCGCCCTCCCCAACCAGAACCCTATAAAGCAGCCCCGCCGCTGGCTGTGGGAAAGAGTTAGACTCTGGAGTGTGAGCTAGCTTCTTTCCATTCTTTGATCAAATAAAACTTTCCTTTGCTTCTGAACCAAACTCGGTCTCATCCTGCTGGCTCTAATGACACTGGGCAGGAAGACCCTTTTTGGGGCCCAACTCAAAAGGTTTGGTAACAACAAAAGGCTGATTGTTTTGCCTACATGAGTGGTCCCCAATAAAACCCGTAGAATTTGGGTCTTGGGCCAGCTTCCCTGGGCAGAAACACTGCACACATATTGTAGCATTTCACCACTTGAAGAAGGAGTGTACTCTATGTGACCACTCACCAGTGGGAAAACTTCAGAAGCTGATACACGGCTTCCTCTGGATACTACCTGATATGTCAATGGTCAGATTGCCAAGGTCCAATTGATTGATATAATAAACTATAGCTGTGAGTCCTGTCTGAGTCTTGTGAGTCCTTCTAATGGATCACTGAGACTTGTGGAGAGTTGTGAGACACCAGAAACATGTATCTATCTCTTCATTTTAAATATTTTTTAATTTATTTGCTTTAGTTATATGTTTTGGGAAATAGCAAATAATTGGGTTTTGTGAGCCAAACCCTTCTTTTTCTATTACTAGGTGACTTAAGCTCATTCATATTTATTGTTATGAGGGATATGTTTGGTCTGAGCCTTATCATTATATTTTGTAATTACACGTATTATATTACACTTGTTACGTTTCTTTTTGAAATGTGCAATGTTTGCTCTTTTCTTTAAAATATTTGGGGGAATGGATTGCTTTCTATTGCTTCATGATAAACTACCACAAATTAGCAACTTTAAACAGCACTCAGGTCACAGTTCTGTAGCTCATAAATCTGGCACAGCATTACTGGTCTCTCTGCTGAGGCTGGAATAATTGATCTATATTTCTATCCATCCAGACGAACCGACTGCTCAAGTGTCAGCTGATCTATTCTCATTGGGTGCTCCAGGTTATCTTCCATTCCTGTTACTGGCAGAATTCAACTCCTTGTGGTTTTAGGAATGAAGTCTTCAGTCCTTGCCTGCTGTCAGCTGGGGACACTTTCAGCTTTCAGAGGCCTTTATGATATACTTTATCGTGTGTTCTCATCCATCTTCAAGCCAGCAACAGCATAACAAATCTTTTTCATGCTTCAAATTTGACTTCCTCTTCTGTTAACAGCTTGTTGTAAAGTGCTCATGGAGTTAAGGATAATCTCCCTTTTTGTTATTTCACACAACAAATCACAGGTGTTATACTTCAGGAAATCTTGGAGGGCTATTTTTGGGATTCCTTTTTATAAAAAAAAATAGCCTTATTGAGATATAATTCCACACCAAAGTGTTCACCCCACTGAAATGTACACTTCAGTGATTTTTAGTATATTCACAGAGTTGTGCATCCTTTCCTGAAAAAGTAACCTTGTACCACCCTCCACTCCCCACTCCCAGCACTCTGGCAATTTACTTTACATCGGTACATACTATAGATTATATAAGTGAAATCATAAAACACATGGCCTTTGTAACTCTCCTTTCAATTAGTTTTCAAGGTCAATCTATATTGTAGCATGGATCAGTACTGTATTTCTTTTATTTGCCAACATTTTCTATTGTATGGGCATATCACATTTTTCAGATCCATTAATCAGCTGATGGACATATGGATTGTTTCTACTTTATTATAAATAATGCTTCTAAGAATATTTGTGTACATGTTTTTGCATGTAAATGTTTTCATTTCTCTTGGATATATATCCAGAAGTAAAATTGCTGGGTCATATGGTAACTATGTTTAGCTTTTTGAGTAGGTGCCAAACTGCTTTCCAAAGTGGCAGTGCCATTTTACATTCCCACCTATAGTGAATGAATATTCCAGTTTCTCCAATTCCTTGCCAAGACTTAGGTTTTTTATTTTTTAAGCAGGCATCCTAGAGGGTGTGAAGTGGTATTTGGATTGGATTATTTGATATTTTTGTTGAGTCATATGAGTTCTTAATAGATTTCACCCATAAATCCCTTATCACATATGTGATTTGCAGTCTCTCCTTTTCTATGAAGTCTTTTCACTTTCTTGATGGTATCTTTAAAAGCACAAGCATTTTTAATATTGATGAAGTATGTTTTAGCTATTTTTTTCCTTTTGTTTCTTGTACTTTTGGTGTTAGATCTAAGAATCTACTGCTAATCCAAAGTCATTAAAAAACCAATTCAAGACCTATGTTTTAGCACATACATTTAATCTAAGATCCATATTGAGTTAATTTTTGTATCTGAATTGAGGTTGAGGTCCAGTTTCACTCTTTTGCATGCGGCTATCCAGTTGTCACAAAATATGTTGAAAAGACTTTTTCCCTCATTGAGTTATTTAGATATCCCTGTTGAAAATCACAGGTCCATAAATGTGATGGTTTAGTTCTGGAGTTTGAATCCTATTCCACTCATCTATACTTCTATCTTTATACCACTGCCCCAGTGAAAACTACTGTAGATTTGGAGTAAATTTATTGTAGTAATATATAAATAATAATCTGCCATATTAACTATTTTAAAGTGTACAGTTAAGTACACTTGACATTGTTGTATAATTATCACCACTATTCATCTGCAGAATATTTTCATTATCCCAAGTGTAGTAAACTTTCAAATAGTGAAGTTTAAGTCCTCTAACTTTTGTACCTCTTTTCCAACTTGTTTTGGCTATTCTAGGTCTCCATTTTCATATTAATTTTAGGACTGGGTTATTTGTCAATATCTGAGAAGCAGTTGACATTTTCATAGGGATTGTAAATTTAATCAATTTTCAGAGTATGGGATTCTAATAATATTAAGACTTCCAAACCATAAACATGTCTTCCAGTTTGTTTAGATGTTAATTTCTTTACATCAAGTGTTGTAGTATTCAGTGTGCAAGTCATGTACTTCTGTTAATTTATTCATTTATGCCTTACTTCTGTTAATTTAACTTTATACTAAGTATTTTACTGTTTTGACCCAATTGTAAATTCAATTGTTTTTATAGGTTTATTTTTGGACTGTTCATTGCTAACCTATAGGGTTTTTTTTTCTTTTTTTGTGGATTTCTTAGGACTTTTTTTTTTTAATACATGGAGCATGTTATCTGCAAGTAGCTCTTTACTTCTTTCCTTCCCACTTGTATGTCTTTATTTCATTCTCTTGCTTAACTGCCCTGACTAGAATCTCAGTAAAATGCTGAATAGAAGTGGTAAGAGGGGAGTTCTTATTTTGCAGAAAAGAGAGAATGTAGCATACCTGAGACTGCAATATTTAGAGACATGGCTTGTAAGGTTGGTCCTTGGTTGGCATCTGGGAACTTGGATTTCAAGAGGATTTCTACCATTCCCTGGTAAGAATGGCTCACTGTACCCACCTGTTATTGCAGACAATATGGTTTATGCTGAACACCTGCTTTCCTCTGGGAGTCTCAAATTTGGTACATATTAGGTAGAGGGTGTCTACATAATGGATTTCCAATAAAAGGTATGGACTCTGGGGTCACATGAGCTTCCCTAGTAGACATTTCATGTATTGTCACATGTTGCTGGAATAATTAAGGGTGTCCCATGTGATTCCACTAAGAGAAGACTCTTGAAAGCTTATATCTGGTTTCCTTAATCTCCCCACATGTACCTTTCCCTTTGCTTCTACTGTAATAAATCACAACATGACTGTCTCTCAAGTCCTGTAACCTCAACTTGGTGTGGTGTTGGGGATCCCATGAACATTTGTCTTGTTCCTGATTTTACTGGGAAAGTATCCAGTTTCTCACCATTAAGTAAATGTTGGCTGTGGGTTCTTCATAGTTACCCTTCATCAGGTTGAGGAAGTTTGTATACTTGAGAAGAATTTTTATTATACTGTTTTTGACAAAGTGTTCTACAGATGTCTGTTAGGTAGTCAATTTAGTGTTGGTTAAGTTTACTAGTTCCTTGTTGACTTTCCGCCTAGCTGTTTTATCGATTGTTGTAAGTAGGGTATTGTCTGAGACTATTACTGTTGAATTATCTAGTTCTCCTTTCAACATTGTCAGTTTTTGCTTCATATATTTTGGACCTTCATAGGTACATATATGATAATTGTTTTGTTTTCCTGGGCATTGATACCTATTATCATTATGAACTGTCCTCCTTTGTTTCAAATAATGAATTTTGTTTTAAAGTTTATTTTACATGATATTATTATAGCCATTCAAGCTCCACTTTGTGTTCTATTTGCATGGTATATTTTTCCCCCCATATTTTCAGTTTTAACCTGTTTGTGTCTTTAAATACAAAATGTGTCTTTTGTAGACTAGGTATATTTGCATCATGTTTTTGCTTTTCTAAAATCTGATGTCAATCTCTGCCTTCTCATTGAAGTGTTTAGTCCATTTACATTAAATGTAACTACTGATAAGGTAAGATTTATTTCTGCCATTGTGCTATTTCTTTCTGAGTCCTCACCAGCAGTATTTTCAGCATCGCTATAGTCGATTTCTAATATCAGTCTGTTAATGGTGATTTATTAGACTTACTCTATCAAGTTCCTGAAAATTCTTCCAGCTACCACCCATTTCCCAGTTTCAAAGATGCTTCCACAAAAGAATATGTCGCAGCAGAACCCATTTCCAGGTAACAAAATATATACATAAGTTTACTATGCTGCATAACAAACTACCATAAATTTAGCGGTGGTAAGATGGAGGACACTATCCTGTTGATGGCCATCAGCTAGGGGGCTGCTCTCGGCTCCTACAGACTAGTCACAGTTCCTTGCCACTGGTCCTCTCATAGGATCTCTCACAACGTGGCAGCTTAGCTTTTCAAAGCCAGGAGGAAATCCATCTGACTTTTACACTCTCTTTTAGAATGCCCCACTGATTATGTCAGGCCTATCTAGGATAATGTCCCTTTTAAGTCAAAATTAACTGATTAGGTACTTTAATTACATACACAAAAACCCTTTGCCTTTGTCATATAATGTAACCTAAGCCATGGCATGACATCCCTCATTTTCACAGGTCCTGCCCATTGTCAAGAGTAAAGGATTATATACAGGTAGCACTGGACATCACCATGGACATCAGCAGACGGTCAGTAATGAAATCAGATTGATTATATTCTTTGAAGCCAAAGATGGAGAAGCTCTATACAGTCAGCAAAAACAAGACCGGGAGCTGACTGTGGCTCAGACCATGAACTCATTGCAAAATTCAGACTTAAATTGAAGGAAGTAGGGAAAACAACTAGACCATTCAGGTATGACCTAAATCAAATCCCTTACGATTATATAGTGTAAGTGAGAAATAGATTCAAGGGATTAGATCTGATAGACAGAGTGCCTGAAGAACTATGGATGGAGGTTTGTGACACTGTACAGGAGGCAGGGATCAAGACGATACCCAAGAAAAAGAAATGCAAAAAGGCAAAATGGTTGTCTGAGGAGTCCCTACAAAGAGCTGTGAAAAGAAGAGAAGCAAAAGGCAAAGGAGAAAAAAAAAAGATATTCCCATTTGAATGCAGAGTTCCAAAGAAGAGCAAGGAGAGATAAGAAAGCCTTCCTCAGTGATCAATGCAGACAAATAAAGGAAAACAATAGAATGGGAAAGACTAGAGATCTCTTCAAGAAAATTAGAGATACCAAGGGAACATTTCATGCACAGATGGGCTCATTAAAGGACAGAAATGGGACGGACCTAACAGAAGCACAAGATATTAAGAAGAGGTGGCAAGAATACACGGAAGAGCTATAAAAAAGATCTTCACGACCCAGATGATCACAATGGTGTGATCACTCACCTAGAACCAGACATCTTGGAATGCAAAGTCAGGTGGGCCTTAGGAAGCATCACTACGAACAAAGCTAGTGGAGGTGATGGAATTCCAGTTGAGCTATTTCAAATCCTAAAAGATGATGCTGTGAAAGTGCTGCACTCAATATGCCAGCAAATTTGGAAAACGCAGCAGTGGCCACAGGACTGGAAAAGGTCAGTTTTCATTCGAATCCCAAAGAATGGCAATGCCAAAGAATGCTCAAACTACTACACAATTGCATTCTTCTCACAAGCTAGCAAAGTAATGCTCAAATTTCTTCAAGCCAGGCTTCAACAGTATGTGAACCATGACCTTCCAGATGTTCAAGCTGGTTTTAGAAAAGGCAGAAGAACCAGAGATCAAACTGGGAACATCTGCTGGATCATCGGAAAAGCAAGAGAGTTCCAGAAAAACATCTACTTCTGCTTTATTGACTATGCCAACCCTTTGACTCTGTGATCACAATAAACTGTGGAAAAATTCTTCAAGAGATGGGAATACCAGGCCAGCTGACTTTCCTCCTGAGAAATAGGTATGCGGGTCAGGAAGCAACATTTAGAACCAGACATGGAACAACAGGTTGGTTCCAAATAGGGAAAGGAGTAGGTCAAGGCTGTATATTGTCACCCTGTTTATTTAACTTATATGCAGAGTACATCATGAGAAATGCTGGGCTGGATGAAGCACAAGATGGAATCAAGACTGCAGGGAGAAATATCAATAACCTCAGATATGCAGATGACACCACCCTTATGGCAGAAAGCGAAGATGAACTGAAGAGCCTCTTGATTAAAATTAAAGAGGAGAGTGAAAAAGCTGGGTTAAAACTCAACATTCATAAAACTAAGATCATGGCATCTGGTTTCATCACTTCATGGCAAATAAATGGGGAAACAGTGGAAACAGTGAGAGACTTTCTTTTTTTGGGCTCCAAAATCACTGCAGATGGTGACTGCAGCCATGAAATTAAGACGCTTGCTCCTTGGATGAAAAGTTATGACCAACCTAGACAGCATATGAAAAAGCAGAGACATTACTTTGCCAACAAAGGTCCGTCTAGTCAAGGCTATGGTTTTTCCAGTAGGCATGTATGGATGTGAGAGTTGGAGTATAAAGATAGCTGAGCGCCGAAGAACTGATGCTTTTGAACGGTGGTGTTGGAGAAGACTCTTGAGAGTCCCTTGGACTGCAAGGAGATCCAACCTGTCAATCGTAAATGAAATCAGTCCTGAATATTCATTGGAAGGACTGATGCTGAAGCTGAAACTCCCAATACTTTGGCCACCTGATGGGAAGAACTGACTCATTTGAAAAGACCCTGATGTTAGGAAAGATTGAAGGCAGCAGGAGAAGAGGATGACAGAGGATGAGATGGTTGGATGGCATTACTGAATCAATGGACATGAGTTTGGGTAAACTCTGGGAGTTGGTGATGGACAGGGAGGACTGGCGTGCTGCAGTCCATTGGATCACAAAGAGTCAGACACCACTGAGTGACTGAAGTGAACTGAACTGAGAACTGGAGGTCATTTTAGAAATCTGCCCAGTAGTTAACACTATAGTTACATCCTTTTAAACATCCTTTTGTCATAATAGAAAATAACTGGTACATCATTCTTCAACTCTCCTCCCACCTTTGGTTTAGTCTTATGTGCATGTATTTATGTATGTTTCTGTGTATTAGTCTGTATGAAAATAATGCTCTGCAGAAGTCTTTTTGCGGCAGATTCCCCAATCTATATTTGATTTGATAAAATCTGTCCTCTAGTAGATTCCTCAGGATGGGTTCATGGGTGGAGAATTTCCTAAGTTCTTTTATTTGATAGACAGTTTGCATAGATATTAAATCCTTGGCTCACACTTTCTGTCACTCAATTTTCTATACTTGTTCATGTATTTTAATTTTATTTGGAGTTTAAAGTTTTCTTCTACTTCAGTTCTTTTTTGGGAAGAGTCTTCCTCAGTTGTCTGTTTGACATTTTATTTTCTGATTCCAGCATTAGTTCTGTATGGGTTTTACTTCTCTCCTTCATTTTGCAATAGTGTGTCATTTAAAAAGATTTCTAGGTTAGTGACACTAGTTTCTCATTTCTGTTGGTTGTTCCAGCTAGCCTCTTTGGCTAGAATCATTTCTGGGATTGTTTGCTTGCCACGGATTCTTCTGGCTGTGAGAGACTGGGGCAGGAAAAATTACGGTCTGGTCCTATGATTTGTTACTTTTTCTCTTTTTACTCCATTACTTTGCACATTAGGTATTCTCTGTCTTTAAGCAACACTGAGAGTTTGGTTTTGGATAAAAATGTAGTTGCGGAGTTATTTCATATATTTTAGGAAGGAGATTTTTGGGAGGCTGCTTACCATATACCCACCACTGACTTCAGCTGCTTTGCTTTAAAAAATCCTCTTAATATATTGTCTTTTCAAACAAGAAAGAAATGTGAAAACATACAGGCATGCTCGTTTTACTGTGCTTTGCTTTATTTATTATGCTTCTCAGATACTGCCTTTTAAAAAAAAAAAAAAAATTTGAAGATTTGTGGCAACCTTGAGTTGTTAGATAATAGTTAGTATTTTTCAGCAATAAAGTATTTTAAAGTTAAGGTATGTACATTTTTTAGACATAATGCTATTGCACACTTAATAACAGTGTAAACATAACTTTCATACACAGTGGAAAACAAAAATTTGTGAGACTCACTTTATTAGGATAGTCACTTTACTACAGTGGTCTGGATCATAATTCCCAACATCTCTGAGGTATGTCTGCAAATGGTTTTCGACTTGTGATTACTAACTTGAAATTATTAGGTTTTGACTACATTTATAAATAGACTGCTTATAGGAGGCTAGATTTCCTATAAATTTAATTACCAGAGTTGTTTAATTCCTTAGGTAGGTTTTAACTTGTAACTGTTAGCAGTTTGCCAGACATCTGAAATACATAATAGAATATATTAAATGCATAAATGAAATTTAAAATGTTTATAGACATTTAATTATTTAGGCCTTTAAATCAAACTGACAGCTTAAGGGACGTTTAGTTAGCTTGACTTGAGTAGATTAAACATTTATTAAAAGAAAATAATTTCTTATTTAGAGAAAACTTTCTAGATTTATAGAGATACTAATGAAGTTGAAGCTCCAATACTTTGGCCACCTGATGCAAAGAGACTGAATGTTGGGAAAGATTGAGGGCAGGAGGGGAAGGGCGAGAGACGATGAGATGGTTGGGTAACATCATCATCTCAATGGACAGGAGTCTGAGCAAACTCTGGGAGAGAGTGAAGGACAGGGAGCCTGGAACGCTGCAGTCTATGGGGTTGCAAAGAGTTGGACATGACTTAGTGACAGAACAACAACAATGAAGTTTGCCTGTGGAATAGCAAGACCTGCTCAAGTCCACGGAGAAGGCAATGGCACCCCACTCCAGTACTCTTGCCTGAAAAATCCCATGGACGGAGGAGCCTGGTAGGCTACGGTCCATGGGGTCGCTAAGAGTCGGGCTCGACTGAGCGACTTCACTTTCACTTTTCCCATTCATGCACTGGAGAAGGAAATGGCAACCCACTCCAGTATTCTTGCCTGGAGAACCCCAGGGATGGCGGAGCCTGGTGGGCTGCCGTCTACGGGGTCACACAGAGTCGGACACGACTGAAGCGACTTAGCAGCAGCAGCTCAAGTCCAGAAGTACAAGAAGCAAGAGGGCAGAAGTCTGGGTAAGAATAAGGAGATATAATTGGTCTCGGTGATTAGCTCTCTCTTTGCCCTACACTCTAATTTCATTTCTAAAACTTACCACTTCTCCCAAACACATCAGGATGTTGCACACCTCATTTACTGTTTTAGGCACCGAGGAATATCAGTTCAGTTGCTCAGTCGTGTCCCACTCTTTGTGACCCCATGAACCGAAGCACACCAGGCCTCCCTGTCCATCACCATCTCCTGGAGTTTACCCAAACTCATGTCCATTGAGTCGGTGATGCCATCCAACCGGGGAATATATGGAAGAATAATACAAAGTTCCTAATCTCATGGACTTCAACTACAGAAAAGAGACAAATTAAAACAAACAAATAAATACATAATTTCAAATAGTGGCAAAGCCATGAGGATTAAAAAAAATAGGATAAAGGAAGACAGTCATAGGGAACGGTGTTACTGGAACTGTATTCAGGGAAGGCTCCTCCGAGGTTGTGATATTTAATCAGAGATCTGAATGAAGTCAGACATTCAGAGGAAGAGAATTTTAGGTGGAAGGTCTAGCAAATTGCAAAAGCATTGACGTGGGATCAAGCTTAGTGGGTTCATGGTACATACAACAAGGAGGCAACTTGGCAAAACCAGAGTGAAACTAAAGTCAGAAAGACAGCTGAGGGTAAATTACAGGAGACTGGTGGGTCATGGCACAAAATCTGGATTTTATTATGAATGCAAAAGGAAGGTGTTGAAATGACTACTCGGCTTGCTTAGACTGTGTTTCTCCTCCTCGGTTATCTGATTAACTCCCACTTGTCTTTCAAAATCAGCATCATCTCCTGTGGGACATATTTCTTAACTCTCCAGATAAGATCAATCACCTCCTTTTTTTTTTTTTTAATTTTTTAATAAATTTATTTATTTTAGTTAGGGTACTTAGTTTACAATATTGTAGTGGTTTTTTCCATACTCCAATCACCTCCTTCTGCGTGCTACCTCTGAGCAATAACGAATGACTGAACTGTGTGTGTGTTTCATTTCACTGTAGAGTAGCTTCAGCATTTAACGTAGTGGTATGTACTAAGGAAAGGTTCCATTAAGGAAAACCACCCATTCAACGGTGCATTGACTTCTCTGGACCAATTGAGGTGTCATTCACACGGAGGCGCACGGGAACCGGTTGCCCTGGGAGGTCGGCTGCAACATTCCCCCACCTCTCTCTGTCACCTGAGGCCAAGAAGGCCTCTCAGACAGCCAGCCTCCCACTGTCAGGGGCCTGTCGTTTCCCCTTAGCACATCTATTCCCGCGTCCTTCCTGGGCCCTGTGGTGGGACTTCGGATGGGGCTTCGCGTCTCTGCATCCACACTCCCAGGAAACGCTTCCCTGGCCCAGTTAACGCACCTTCTGAACAACGGGACTTTACAGCCGCGATGTCCACTGGCCTAGAGAGTCCAGCTCCTGCCGCGCCTCCGCGGCACACCCTTCGTCTCGCAGTCCTCCTCACGGCCCCCCGCCCCACTCACCTAGGATGCGAGTGACCCCCAAGGTCAGCTTCTCCAGGTGCGGCTTGCTGCCGCCCAGCAGCGGGGGCGACGTCTCCTCCATGTCTCGCGTCCCGGCTCCGCGTGCGGCCGGGGAAGGGGTGGGGACCGGGCCGGGGAGCGGGGCGGGCCGGAGGGCCGGACACCGCCCGGGAGGTGCGGCCGTCAAGTTCGCGGCATGCCGGGACTTGTAGTGCTCGGCGTCTGAGAGGGCTGCGGGGCGGAGATGAGGGGCCCGGGCTGCTCGGGCTGTACTAGTCCCCCGAGACGCTTGCTCCCGCTGCCCCGGCGGGTGCTCCACGCCACGCCGCCGGGACCCAGCGACCCCTCCAGCCGGACCGTCGCGCCCCACCGGGGCCGGCCGCGCAAGCGGGGACGGGCCTCTGTGTCGTGTGGCCAATCCGGACCGGGCCTGGGGGCCGGGGCGGGGCGGCCCCGGCGCGACGCCCCGAGTGGCGGTTGTTTCAAGATGGCGGACGTGGCGGGCCCCTCCCGCCCGGGCGCGGCGGCGTTCTGGAGCCGGGACTGTATCCTTTGCCCGCCTGACAGGGGGCGCCGGCGCCTTTCCCGGGGCGAGGGGTCGCGAGGGACGCGGAGCGGAGGGGAGAAGCTCGCTGCGGACCCCGGGGGCGGGGCCGTGCAGTCGGGCCGCCGGGCAGTTCCCTTGCTTGGGTAGTAGGTGGCGGAGAGCCTGCACTGTTTCTCCAGGCTGGAGTTCTAGACGTTCGACCCAAGCTGTTTCCCTGCCCTCCTTGGCGGTGAGCCCCGGAAAGACGGCCTCGAGTTGGGGGCTGGAAGGGGCCCTCTGCCTGAGGCGACCTCCGGCCGGCCGGGTCTGTGAGGAGTGAGCTTCTGGAGAAGGGCATGGTGTTGGGTGCTCCAGGAGCTTTTCGTCTTGGTTTAGGAGTATCCCTGGCCTGCGCTGTTAGGAGCAAGTCAGGACCTTGTTGGACTTCGAAGGCCTGGCAGTGACGATGTATTTTCATACTTATATCTTCAGAGAATCGTGGGACTTGGTTTCACACGGACGTGATCTAGTGATGCTGATGATGGAATCAGATGCGATGCAGATTTTAGGACCTGGGGGTAGCGTTGATTTGTATGTAGGTTGCGGGTCACCGCAGGCAGGGTTGAGTCAGTTCTTGGATAGTTTTATGGTAGAGAAGCTGTGACGCTTTTACCCTTGGAGTAATGAGATGTGTGACAAAACTGGTTCTTTCCCTGCGTTCTGTACACTTTTCCAGATTGATCTTTGGCCCTGGTAACTTGCTTCACGTTCCAGGAGAGTTACCTGAAAGGAGGGCGTTCAGTGTGTTGGATGCCCACAGAGGCAAGCCTTTTGGTCTGTTTGCTAGGAGTGGCCATAGCATTGTTAGAGGCATTGCTGTTAACGTATCCTGAATCGTTCTTTGCAGGTTCTACTTAGCTAGTCAGTAAAACTTAAGAAGTTATATTATCAATTCCCCTTGTTGGATTACTAGGATTAAAGTGTCACGCCTTGGAGAGTGGGGTATTTTTGCATTTCTTGCTGCTGACTGTTTGGTATTATGGACTTTCTAAGCATTATTACCATTTGTGTGTGAGAGGTTGGTGAGCATCAAGTGAAATCGTGATCCTACACTGTGGATAAAAAGCACACTGATACACTGTGCAAATTAAATATTTTTTCTTTACCTGTCAGGGGAATATGTGCATCGGGAGCAGCTGGACTGAATTAGGAAGTCAGGAAATTGGGATGAGTCTTTCTCATGAAACATTGCCTCAGCAATGTTAGAATTTTGTGATAGAGATATATGAAGATTATTAACTTATAATGTGCTTCTTCAGTGTAATCATTTTCATAACCATCTATGTGGCTTTCGTTATTATTCCTTAACTTTCTGTATAACCAATGCTGTTGTGCTGATACGAAATGTATAAGGATATTGTTCTGATATATAATAGAATGTATGTGGGTTGTGGATAGGGGAGACAGTCTGTTGCAGTGGGTATGATTAAGTTACTAGGTGTGTAAACAGAATCTATGCTCTTGGTCTTAGCAGCCTTGTACTCAATTGTTTATGTAGTCATATTACTCTGTATTTCATATAGATGTCATATAGCCTTCCTTTTCTCTTACATTCTTCCTTACTCTAAAAATTAACGTAAGATACTCATCTTTGCAGTGAAAGGGAAGAGTTAAAGTTATTTGGGGAAAATGGTGATTACATTCTGTAGAAATTCAGTTTGAAAGGAGCTTCAAGGTTACCAGTATCGCGTTTCCCCTCCCTATTCCACCTAATGACCAATTAATATCCAGCCTCAAATATTTTCATGTTAAATCTCTGTAGAACTTAAAAGCATGTCAGATATGAATTTGTTACTGAATCTTTGCTAAAAAACATAATTATGAGTCATTTGATTTAGTCATGTGTCTTTTGATCTTTTTGTAAAAAAAATTTTATTGGAATGTCTTTTGATCTTGATCTCTTTTCTCATTACACTGATGACTTCCCAGACCACCCCTGAAGTACTTATAGTTAGAACTTTCAATAGAAAAAGGCCAAAAAGTATATACCTGTAATCTGGTATTCTTTTCACACTATTCGGAGATTTTCAGTGCCTCACCTCAACAATTGAAGTATGATTGAGAGATTTCCCATTCTTAGATGTTTCTATCATGTGAGGACAGGTCATCTGTGACTGAAGGTCATCTTTTCATATTGTTGTTTTTATAAGTTGTGTGTCTTCTGGACATTATGATTCAGCAGTGCTGTTTTGCACAAGGTATTTCTTTATACCCAATGTGTAAACAGTGATATGCCATGTTGTCATTTTATGGCTTAAATCTACAAGTGAAATATGCCCCTTTGGTCATAAACTGCTTTCCTTCTTCATTATAGCTCTTGGTGATATCAAAAGAAATTAGTATTTCTGCAGTATCTAAATTTGATTGCTGAAGTGCACTCAAGTGTATTATCTTTAACAGTATTATGAACTTGATATTAACAAATATGAACTATAAAGGACCTGGTCAAAGCATTGCAGCAGCTATAATCTCTGCCGTTGAGTTTTCAATTAAATAGAGACTTTACATTGATTTTTTTTAAGAACAAAAGTTGATTTTTATTTTTTTTTTAAATTAGTTTATTTTCTATTTTTTAACTTTACAATATTGTATTTGTTTTGCCATACACTGACATGAATCCACCATGGGTATACATGTTTTCCCCTTCCAGAACCCCCCTTCCACCTCCCTCCCCACCCCCTCCCTCTGGGTCATCCCAGTGCACCAGCCCTGAGCACCCTGTATCATGCATTGAACCTGGACTGGCGATTCGTTTCACATATAATAATTTACATGCTTCAATGCCATTCTCCCAGAGCATCCCGCCCTCTCCCATAGAGTCCATAATACTGTTCTATTTATCTGTGTCTCTTTTGATGTCTTGCATACAGGGTTATCTTTACCGATTGACTAAGTACCATATATATGTGTTAGTATACTGTTCTGGTGTTTTTCTTTCTGGCTTACTTCACTCTGTATAATAGGCTCCAGTTTCATCCACCGCATTAGAACGGATTCGATTGTATTCTTTTTAATGGCTGAGTAATATTCCGTTGTGTATATGTACCACAGCTTCCTTATCCATTCATCTGCTGATGGGCATCTAGGCTTCTTCCATGTCCTGGCTATTATAAACAGTGCTGCGATGAGCATTGGGGTACACGTATCTCTTTCAATTCTGGTTTCCCCTGTGTGTATGCCCAGAAGTGGGATTGCTAGGCCATATGGCAGTTCTATTTCCAGTTTTTTGAGGAATCTCCACACTGTTCTCCATAGTGGCTGTACTAGTTTGCATTCCCACCAACAGTGTAAGAGAGTTCCCTTTTCTCCGCACCCTCTCCAGCATTTATTGCTTGTAGTCTTTTGGATAGCAGCCATTCTGACTGGCGTGAAATGGTACCTCATTGTGGTTTTGATTTGCATTTCTCTAATAATGAGTGATGTTGAGCATCTTTTCATGTGTTTGTTAGCCATCTGTATGTCTTCTTTGGAGAAGTGTCTGTTTAGTTCTTTGGCCCACTTTTTGGTTGGGTCGTTTATTTTTCTGGAATTCAGCTGCAGAAGTTGCTTGTATATTTTTGAGATTAATTGTCTGTTGCTTCGTTTGCTATTATTTTCTCCCATTCCGAAGGCTGTCTTTTCACCTTGCTTATAGTTTCCTTTGTTGTGCAAAAGCTTTTAATTTTAATTAGGTCCCATTTGTTTATTTTTGCTTTTATTTCCAATATTCTGGGAGGTGGGTCATAGAGGATCCTGCTGTGATTTATGTTGAAGAGTGTTTTGCCTATGTTTTCCTCTAGTAATTTTATAGTTTCTGGTCTTACGTTTAGCTCTTTAATCCATTTTGAGTTTATTTTTGTGTATGGTGTTAGAAAGTGTTCTAGTTTCATTCTTTTATAAGTGGTTGACCAGTTTTCCCAGCACCACTTGTTAAAGAGATTGTCTTTTCTCCATTGTATATTGTTGCCTTCTTTGTCAAAGATAAGGTGTCCATAGGTGTGTGGATTTATCTCTGGGCTTTCTATTTTGTTCCATTGATCTATATTTCTGTCCTTGTGCCAGTACCATACTGTCTTGATGACTGTGGCTTTGTAGTAGATCCTGAAGTCAGGCAGGTTGATTCCTCCAGTTCCATTCTTCTTTCTCAAGATTGCTTTGACTATTCGAGGTTTTTTGTATTTCCATACAAATTGTGAAATTATTTGTTCTAGTTCTCTGAAGAATACTGTTGGAAGCTTGATAGGGATTGCATTGAATCTGTAGATTGCTTTGGGTAGTATACTCATTTTCACTATATTGATTCTTCCGATCCATGAACATGGTATATTTCTCCATCTGTTTGTGTCCTCTTTGATTTCTTCCACCAGTGTTTTATAGTTTTCTATATATAGGTCTTTTGTTTTTTTAGGTAGATATATTCCTAAGTATTTTATTCTTTTCGTTGTGATGGTGAATGGAATTGTTTCCTTAATTTCTCTTTCTGTTATCTCGTTGTTAGTGTATAGGAATGCAAGGGATTTCTGTGTGTTAATTTTATATCCTGCAACTTTACTATATTCGTTGATTAGCTCTAGTAATTTTTTGGTGGAGTCTTTAGGGTTTTCTATGTAGAGGATCATGTCATCTGCAAACAGAGAGAGTTTTACTTCTTCTTTTCCAATCTGGATTCCTTTTATTTCTTTTTCTGCTCTGATTGCTGTGGCCAAAACTTCCAAAACTATGTTGAATAGTAGTGGTGTGAGTGGGCACCCTTGTCTTGTTCCTGATTTTAGGGGAAATGCTTTCAGTTTTTCACCATTGAGGATAATGTTTGCCGTGGGTTTGTCATATATAGCTTTTATTATGTTGAGGTATGTTCCTTCTATTCCTGCTTTTTGGAGGATTTTTATCATAAATGGATGTTGAATTTTGTCAAAGGCTTTCTCTGCATCTATTGAAATAATCATATGATTTTTATTTTTCAATTTGTTTATGTGGTGTATTACACTGATTGATTTGCAGATATTGAAGAATCCTTGCATCCCTGGGGTAAAGCCCACTTGGTCATGATGTATGATCTTTTTAATATGTTGTTGGATTCTGTTTGCAAGGATTTTGTTCAGGATTTTTGCATCTATGTTCATCAGTGATATTGGCCTGTAGTTTTCTTTTTTTGTAACATCTTTGTCAGGTTTTGGAATTAGGGTGATGATGGCCTCATAGAATGAGTTTGGAAGTTTACCTTCCTCTGCAGTTTTCTGGAAGAGTTTGAGTAAGAGAGATGTTAGCTCTTCTCTAAATTTTTGGTAGAATTCAGCTGTGAAGCCATCTGGTCCTGGGCTTTTGTTTGCTGGAAGATTTCTGATTACAGTTTCAATTTCCATGCTTGTGATGGGTCTGTTGAGATTTTCTATTTCTTCCTGGTTCAGTTTTGGGAAGTCGTACTTTTCTAAGAATTTATCCATTTCTTCCAAGTTGTCCATTTTATTTGCATATACTTGCTGATAATAGTCTCTTATGATCCTTTGTATTTCTGTGTTGTCTGTTGTGATCTCTCCATTTTCATTTCTGATTTTGTTGATTTGATTCTTCTCCCTTTGTTTCTTGATGAGTCTGGCTAATGGCTTGTCAATTTTATTTATCTTCTCAAAGAACCAGCTTTTGGCTTTGCTGATTTTTGCTATAGTCTCTTTTGTTTCTTTTGCATTTATTTCTGCCCTAATTTTTAAGATTTCTTTTCTTCTACTAACCCTGGGGTTCTTTATTTCTTCCTTTTCTAGTTGCTTTAGGTGTAGAGTTAGGTTATTTATTCGACTTTTTTCTTGTTTCTTGAGGTGAGCCTGTATTGCTATGAATCTTCCCCTTAGCACTGCTTTTACCGTGTTCTATACCATCACTCCATGGGAAATAGTTGGGGAAACAGTGTCAGACTTTACTTTTTTGGGCTCCAGAATCACTGCTGATGGTGACTGCAGCCATGAAATTAAAAGACACTTACTCCTTGGAAGGAAGGTTATGGCCAACCTATATAGCATGTTTAAAAGCAGAGACATTACTTTGCCAACAAAAGTCCATCTAGTCAAGGCTATGGTTTTTCCAGTGGTCATGTATGGATGTGAGAGTTGGACGGTGAAGAAAGCTGAGCGCCGCAGAATTGATGCTTTTGAACTGTGGTGTTGGAGAAGACTCTTGAGAGTCCCTTAGACTGCAAGGAGATCCAATCAATCCATCCTAAAAGAGATCAATCCTGGGTGTTCGTTGGAAGGTCTGATGTTGAAGCTGAAGCTCCAATACTTTGGCCACCTCATGTGAAGGGTTGACTCATTGGAAAAGACCTTAATGCTGGGTAGGATTGGGGGCGGGAGGAGAAGGGGACGACAGAGGATGAGATGGTTGGATGGCATCACCGACTCGATGAACATGGGTTTGGGTAGACTCCGGGAGTTGGTGATGGACAGAGAGGCCTGGCGTGCTGCGATTCATGGGGTCGCAGAGAGTCGGACACGACTGAGCAACTGAACTGAACTGAACTGATAGGTTTTGGGTTGTTGGGTTTTCATTTTCATTCGTTTCTATGCATATTTTGATTTCTTTTTTGATTTCTTCTGTGATTTGTTGGTCATTCAGCAGTGTGTTGTTCAGCCTCCGTATATTGGAGTTTTTAATTGTTTTTCTCCTGTAATTGACATCTAATCTTACTGCATTGTGGTCAGAAAAGATGCTTGGAATGATTTCAATTTTTTTGAATTTACCAAGACTAGATTTATGGCCCAGGATGTGACCTATTCCGGAGAAGGTTCCGTGTGCGCTTGAGAAAAAGGTGAAATTCATTGTTTTGGGGTGAAATGATCTATAGATATCAGTTAGGTCTAACTGGTCTATTGTATCATTTAAAGTTTGTGTTTCCTTGTTAATTTTCTGTTTAGTTGATCTGTCCATAGGTGTGAGTGGAGTATTAAAGTCTCCCACTATTATTGTGTTATTGTTAATTTCCTCTTTCATACTTGTTAGCATTTGCCTTACATATAGCAGTGCTCCTTTGTTGGGTGCATATGTATTTATAATTGTTATATCTTCTTCTTGGATTGATCCTTTGATCATTATGTAGTGTCCATCTTTGTCTCTTTTCACCACCTTTGTTTTAAAGTCTATTTTATTTGATATGAGTATTGCTCCTCCTGCTTTCTTTTGGTCTCTATTTACATTGATTTTAAAATAATATCAGTTCAGTTCAGTCGCTCAGTTGTGTCCAACTCTTTACGACCCCATGGACTGCAGCATGCCAGGCCTCCCTGTCCGTCACCAACTTCCAGAGTTTACTCAAACTCATGTCCATTGAGTTGGTGATGCCATCCAACCATCTCATCCTCTGTCGTCCCCTTCTTCTCCTGCCTTCCATCTTTCCCAGCATCAGGGTCTTTTCAAATGAGTCAGTTCTTTGCATCAGGTGGCCAAAGTATTGGAGTTTCAGCTTCAGCATCAGTCCTTCCAAAGAATATTCAGGACTGATTTCCTTTAGGATGGACTGGTTGGATCTCCTTGCTGTCCAAAGGACTCTCAAGAGTCTTCTCCGATGCCACAGTTCAAAAGCGTCAATTCTTCAGCACTCAGCTTTCTTTATAGTCCAACTCTCACATCCATACATGACTACTGGAAAAACCATGTATGTCAGGAAAATCATTATGGTTAGTAATGATGATACACATGTTGCTGATAAGTGATTCACACTCACAAGGTTATCGCAGAATGGGAAGTACCAAGTTTATTTTCTTCACATCCTGTTGCTCTAGGATAGGTATATTTATTTCTCCCTACCACTTCTGGCTTGGGTTTCTGCTTGCCACTTTAATTTCGAAAACTTGGGCATTAAAGACTCTTTGTAACTTGCTATACTTATCCTACTGAGGCACTTCCAGATGAACCAAGTGAAATTAAGGTGACACAGAGAACAGAATAAGAGGTCCAAATTGTGTCTCTTTAACTTTCCCATGAAATATACATTTCTTGGGAATTGGTATTTGAAGAAGGTAAATATTTGGGTTCTCAAAAATAATGAGATGAAGATAGATTACAAGCAATTAGAAAGTTAGTTTGGATGGAGGCAATTTCAAATATTTTGTCTTATTTATAAAAACTTTTGTTAAGGTCAGTTTATTTAGTGGTCTTATATTTGAAAAAGAAATTTGGTATGGATGTAGCTAGTTGGGTTTGTGTGCATATTTTGAATAGGACAAAGAGAGAAAGACAGAATTGAGAGTTGTTGGACAGTGCCTCATGGGATTAAATAAATAGTGATTTCATTTGTTCCTAGATGGTTTACTATGATCCAGGCATTCTTTGATCTTAGCGATACAACATTGATCAAAACATTTTAGATTTTCACTGGCTTTGTACTTACATGTAGGTGAAATGAAATTAGTTAATGAATAAGTAAAATAATATTATATGATTATGGGTGCTATGGAGAAAAATAAAGCAGGAAGATGGTAGCTGTTAATGTCATGGGGGTCTTTTGTGTTTTGTTAACTGTTGCTTTATAGTATTTTGAAACCAGGAATTGTGATGCCTCCAGCTTTGTTGTTCTTTCTCAAGATTGCTTTGACTAATTAAGGTCTTTTGTGGTTCCATACAAATTTTAGGATTGTTGTTTTACAATATTTCTGTGAAAAATGACTTTGGAATTTTGGTTTGAATCTGTAGATTGCTTTATGGACATTTTAACAATATTCTTTTAATTCATGAGCATGAATTTCTTTCATTTTTCTTCAGTTTCTTTCATCAGTGTCTTATACTTTTCAGCATACAGGTCTCTCACCTCTTTGGTTAAATTTTCTAGGTTTTATACTCTTTTTTTGATGCAATTGTAAATTGGATTTTTTCCCCTTAATTTGTCTTCCTGATGGTTATTCTTGTATAGAAATGCAACAGATTTTTATTTATTGATTTTGTATTCTGCAACTTCTGTTTATCAGCAATCTGAATTTGATTATTCTAACAGTTTTTCAGTAGACTCTTTAGTGTTTTCTATATGTAATATCATGTCATCTGCAAATGCATGTTTGGCAAAGGCTTCTATAGTTTGTTTTTCTTAAAGAAATAGGAAGTAAAGTTATTAGCTTAGAGTAAAGATGGGGGAAATGGTATCAGGTTTTAGGAGAGAAGAGAAAGTATAAAATATTTGATGAGCTTCTGAGTCAAGGTATGGCTAAGTAGGTTCCTCAGTGGCTGGTCTCTTCCAGCTATGGGCAGACTCCTTTATGGATGGTCTAGAGAAGTGCAGTATGTTTTCCAGGACTCAGTTATGTCAGTCTTTCTATAGATCATCCTTGGAGATGGAGGATATTCTGCAAATTCATCCCTATTTTATATTTTAACTGAGGACCCTGTCATATGGAGCATGTCCTGAGTCATCTTGAATTTTTTCCCCTGTGTACTTTTTCCCATGTGTGTATTTCCAATAGCAAATAATTGAACAGTAACTGAGGATTCCCAGAGGATGTAAAAAATGAATCTGCTGCTAAAGAGTCTGCACAATTTCAGCTTGTAAAGCTTTTGTTTTGGATTGGGTGTCAATGAATTTAGAAATGCTCTGCTCCAGTGTTTGTTACAGTCAATTTCCTTGGACTAGTGGGGCCTAATTTTTTGTTTGTTTACTTGTCTTATGTGCCTCCTGAAATTTTTTATTCTTATTCCTGATGTCTGAGGGAGTTTAAAGTTTTTAGAGGCACTAGTTACCAGCCAAAGTCTTGAAGCTGTGATAGTGCATATGCTGCTGAGGAGAGCTGAACCACCTAGCAGGTCAGACAGTAAGCACCACCATTGTGTTCCTAAATTTCCGTCGGGATTCTAGGCATCTCCAGTCAACATTCCTTGAAAAGATTCCATTTCTAGAATTGGTTCTAAACTGAAATATATTGGCTTTCTAACATGTTTTATCTACTGTTGTATTCCCATCTGCTCCCAGGAGGAAATAGTTAATAATTGATTTGTCTACAAATTTTGGAAAACAAAGTATTTCATAAAGTAACGGAAATCTTTGGACTTTTCGAGGTCATTTGGAAAAAAATTGTTTAGACACCTGCTTCCTGAATATGTAATCGAAGGTTATCAAATGGTAGACATACCTGAATTTAAATCTAGTTCTGAATAAAATTTTATTTTTGAAAAGTAAACTTTATTATATTGGTTTCCATTCTATATCAGTGTTCGGCTCAGCTGGTAAAGAATCCGCTTGCATTGCGGGAGATATGGGTTCCATCCCTGGGTTGGGAAGCTGGAGAAGGGAAAGGCTACCCACTCCAGTATTCTGGCCTGGAGAACTCCATAGATTGTATAGTCCATGGGGTCGCAAAGAGTCGGACACAATTGAGCTACTTTCACTTTAACCCTTTCAAAATTTCTCCTTTTGAAATTCGAAATAGTTCTTTTTTTCTTAAATTTCTCCCACTTGTTGAATAGTAGGGCTTCTTGAGACATTTCATGAATGTACTGTGGAAGAATAAAAAATATTTTTGTGTTTGCATAATTGAGCTGCCCTTAAACAGTATTTGTTCTTCAAAGCTAAAACTCATTTTGAAATTACATATTCATGCGTCAGATAACTTGTCAGTTCACCAAAGATGAGCATGATGGAGCATTTAACTCCTTGTTTACAAAAGGAAAGAAAATGAAAGGAAACTACAGCAGAATTTATAGTGTTGGGTATGGGAATAAGCATGGATAAAACTTTAATGGAACAGGGCATTCCAGCATTTTTACAAAGCAAATAGTTGTGAATATATAAAGATGAACTTTAAAAGATTATTAATTTTTCTTCATTTATTTAAATTATATTACTTCCTAGTTTTGTTTTTAAAAGCTAGTTACAAACTTCTAGCTCAGAAGAAATTGCAAATTATAGCAGAAGTACCAAACAACAGCATTTGGATGTTGGGTAATCTTTTCTAGTATTTTCCTTTATGTCTTCCTGCATAGTTTCTGATGAAGAACAATCAGTAGTGTATGTTCCAGGTATGATTTTCTATATTAATTTGGTAAACTTCCTTTGATTCTTAAAGATTAGAAGAAAATAAAACATTAGGACAACTTTGTAGGTATAAGTAGATGCAGAACAGTTCATCAGAACCTATTTTTTTTTTTTTTTTTTAATATTTGGTGTGACCCCCACTAAGGTTTGAAATATTGCATTATTTTAGGTGCTGGCTGGCAAGTCAGCTTTTGATGAATTTATAGAATACTTTGTTCATGAATTAAAGAGCAGCAGACTCTTTTCTTACTTTTCATATTCAAATAATAGTCTAAATTTTATATTTCAAAGAAAATGTATAAACTTAATGATGTAGGGTTTATGTAACAGACTTTAAAGTTTACTGGTTATTATGAGATGAGTTGTAAAACTGAACCATTGGAGGCACTTTAATTATGTGAAAATTCAGATTTTTAGTTTCCAGTAAGTTAAGGTATATGTGGCATGTTGTAGTTTATTGGTTTTAATTTGACTTACAAATATTCACATCCCCTTAAAAAATATTTCAGTTGAATCTCTAATGTATTCAAAACACAGCCTTTTCATGACTCATTGTTTATTAACAGAGCTTTAAAATGAAGTTTATAAAGAGATTTGTCCATCAGGTGCCATCAAGTAGAGCTGCTGCTGCTAAGTTGCTTCAGTCGTGTCTGACTCGGTGCGACCCCATAGATGGCAGCCCACGTCCCTGGGATTTTCCATGCAGGCTATCAAGGAAAAAGTTGCTAGGGGGAGGGTTTAAAAGAATGAAAAGACATAATTTTGAAATCTTGTTTTGATGGAAATCCTTAGGAATTTCTACAGAAGGAAATACCAGGTCAAGACACAAGATGGTGAATCCAAAAGCTGATGTTAAACTCAAGACCTCCAGGGTGACTGCTACTCCAGTCTCCATGGAGTCTTTAAAAGGTGCAGGAGATTCAGTTGATGAACAGGTCAGTAATTTCTTTTTTTCTGTTTTTTTTTTCCCCTTATTCTCCAGTCTTTATAAATGCTGACCAATAAGTCATTTTTCTGTGTTGGCCAATAACTGATAGGTCAGTGTAGAAGAGACCTTGAAAGAACATTAGATGATCTACAAGTATTTGAAAAGATACAGAGGATTCAAGGATGCTTTATTAATACTTAGTATGAATATAATATATATATATATTACTCAAAGCTTTTGTTCCAGAATGTCCAGGCTTACTTTAAGTCTTAGTTAAGAAATGTTTATTTTCTTCATAAGTTTCAAAAAACTTACATCCTGATCTGTGTGGTATTAGTAAATCAAATTGACAGCAGTTTTTTTTTCTTTTATTAGGTATTCTTTATGATTTTTGTTCATGTAAATATGTTAGTTGATAAATAATCCTTTGCATATAAAAAAATGCTTTGTTAAAATTAGCCTATATTATTAGTATTATTTCCTTCACTTGTCAAATATTATCATGAAGAGTTTATTTTTATCGCTCAGCCATTTATTTCTCCCTTGTCTGCCTTTGCCTCTCTAATAGTGTCTCTACATTCCTTTGGTACGTTCCCTGTCTGGTTAGTTTATGTTACTTTGCATGTGTGCTAAGTTGCTTCAGTCGTGTCCAACTCTTTGCGACCCTATGGACTGTAGCCTGCCAGGCTCCTCTGTCCATGGGATTCTCCAGCCAAGAATACACATTTCCTTCCCCGTTACTTTACTTTATATTTTGTCTCCTCAACCAGAGGTTAAGTCAGGGTTTGACAGTCTGTCAATTGTAGGCCATCTGCTTTTCCTTGTTTTGTGAGTCAAGTGTTACTGGAACACAGCCATTCTCTTAACATTCTTTTAATGTTATTTTTCTGCCGCTTTCGTATTACAGCATCAGAGGTGCTGTAAAGATGTATGCCTACAAAGCCAAAATCATCTACTATTGAACTCTTGATAAAAAAAAGTGTTTTTCAACACCTGGTTTATGTTCTTGAGGAAATGTTCAGTGTCTAGTTTTGTTACTTATTACTCTTGACCCTTGAACAACACAGGTGTTAGGGGTGTTGAAACCCATGCAGTCAAATATCTGCATATAATTTTTGACTCCTCCAAAACTTCACTAGTAATTTACTGTTGAATGAACGCTTTGCTGATAACATAGTTAACACATATTTTGAGTGTTATATGTATATATACAGGTATTTTACACACTCATGACACACCTAACTTTTTTCTTAATTTGTTTTTATGTATTTCTTTAGGCTGTGTGATTCATTTGCAAGCTTTATCAAATTGTCTTAAATCTCCAACAAGTTTTCCAATATATTTGTTGAAAAACATCTGCTTATAAATAGACCTGTGCAGTTCAGACTCATGTTGTTAAGGATCAGCTGTATCACATTTAGTTATCTACAGGATTTAACTGTGATTAGCTTAAATCATGCATGGGCTTCCCAGGTGGCTCAGTGGATAAAGAATCTGCCTACCAATGCATGAGATGCAGGAGATATGGGTTCAGTCCCTGGGTTGGGAAGATCCCCCGGAGGAGGAACTGGTAACCCACTCCATTATTCTTGCCTGGAAAATCTCATAAACAGAGGAGCCTGGCAGACTGCAGTCCATGGGATCACAAAGAGATGGACATGACTGAGCTCAAAAGGCCTACTTATGTTGCTTATATCCCCAGTATGTCCACTTCACAAAAGCTATTCCCCATTAATCTCAGCTCCTGACAACCGCTAACCTGCTTTTAATCCCTAAATATTTGTCTGTTCTGAATATTTTATATAAATGAAATAATGTACTGTGTGGTCTTTTGTGACTGGCTTCTTTCACTTCACGTTTCATCTATGTTGTATCAGGAATCATTGCTTCATTCCTTTTTATGGCTTGGTGCATGTTTTGTTTAACCACCAGTTGAAGGATGTTTGGATTGTTACACTTTTTGGCTAATACGAATATACTCCATCAGCATTCATGTACAGATTTTTGTATGGATATACGTTTTCAATTTTCTTGGGTATATATCTAGAAGTAGAATTGCTGGAGCATGTAGTAATTCTATGTTTGATGTACTGCCAAAGTAGCTATACTATTTTACATTCTTCTCCACGTTCTCACCAACACTTTATATCCATCTTTTTTATTTATCATTGTAGTGAATTTGAAGTGGTATCTCATGGTTTTGATTTGTATTTTCCTAATGGCCAGTAGTGGGCTTCCCTGGTAGCTCAGATGGTAAAGAATCCACCTGCAATGCAGGAGACCCAGGTCCGATCCCTGGGTGGGGAAGATCCCTTGGAGAAGGGAATGGCAACCCACTCCAGTATTCTTGCCTGGAGCCTGGCAGGCTACAGTCCGTGGGGTTGCAAAGAGTTGGACACAGCTGAGTGACTAAACACACACACACACACACACACACACACAGTGGCCAGTAATGATCATCTGTTTATGTGCCTCTTGGCCATTTGTATATGTTCTTTACAGAAATGTCTGTTCAGATATTTTTCAATTTGAGTTATTTGTCTTATTGATGAGTTGTAAGAGTTCTTTATAAATTCCACCTCTGAGTCTCTTATCAGATACATTATTTGCAAATATTTCCTCTCATTCTGTGGGGTTTTTTTCACTTTCTTATTGGTGTCCTTTGAAGCTTGGATGTTTTAAATTTTGATGAAGTTCAACTTACCAATGTTTTTCTTTTATTGCCTGTGCTTTGCTGTCATGTCTAAGAAATCATTACCTAAACCAAGATCTCAAAGATTTATACCAATATCTAAGAGCTTTGTACTTTTAGATATTACATTTAAGTTTTGATCCATTTTGATTTAATTTCTGTAGATGGTATTGGTGGTGACCCAGCTTTATTCTTTTGCATGTGGATTTCCTCTTGTCCCAGTATCATTTGTTGCAAAGACTATTCTTTCTTTGTCCTGCTACCCTTGTTGAAAAATCTTTTAATCATAAATGTAAGTGTTTATTTCTGTAATCTCAGTTCTATTCCGTTGATCTGTATTTCTGTTTTAATGCCAATACCACTCTGTTTTAATATATTGTAGCTCGGCAGTAAGTCTTAGAATCAGAAAGTGTAAATAGTCCAAGTTCTTCTTTTTCAAGGTTGTTTTGCCTATTCTGGGTCCTTTGTGTTTCCATAGGAATTATGGGATCAGCTTGCCAGTTTCTTCAGAAAGTCAGCTTGGGATTTTGGTAGCAATTGTGTTGAATCTTTTTTAAAAAAAGTTGGAAAATACAGTTGGTTTACAGTAATGTGTTAGTTTCAGGTATACATCACAGTGATTCAGTTTTATATATACATGTTTATAATTATGTATGTGTATGTATATATATTTTTTCCTTTTTAGATTCTTTTCCCTTTTAGATTATTATAAAATATTGAGTCTAGTTCCCTGTGCTATACAGTAGGTCCTTATTGGTTATCTGTTTTATATATAATACTCTGTGTATGTTAATCCCGTAAATTAAGTGATTCAGAATCTTTTTTTTAATTTTTTATACAACTTTAAAGGTTACTTTCCATTTACAGTTATTACAAAATACTGACTGCATTCCCCATGTTGTACAGCACGTCCTTCAGCCTTATACCCCATGGTTTGTATCTCCCACTCTGCTACCCCTACCTTGTGTTGAATCTTTAGATCAATTTGGTGAGTACTGTCAGCTTCATAATATTGTCTTCCAGACCTTGAATATGCTGTGTAAATTGTCTGTTTATTTAGATCTTTAATTTCTTTCAGTGATGTTTTGTTGTTTTCAGTGTACACGCCAAATTTATTTTCAAGTTTTAAGTATTTTATACTTTGTGATGCTACTGTTAATGAAATCGTTTTCTTAATTTCATTTTCGGATTTTTGACTGCTAGTATATAGAAACATAGTTGATTTTTTTTATCCTGTAACCTTTCTACATTTATTAGTTCTAATCTAATAGCTTTTTGGTGATTTTCTTACAATTTCCTGTATACAAGATTATGCCATCTGTGAATAGAGATAATTTTACATTTGCCTTTTCAGTTTGGATTCCTTTTATTTCAGTTGTCTTGTAAAGAGATTTAAAAATGTGGCAAACCTTATTCCAAATCATTTTTTCATACCGATAGTCTTTTGGTTCAGTACCGATTATTGAAGGAACCATTCATTTCTGCATTGAATTGCCATGGTGCTATTATAAATCAAGGAGAGACTTAAGATTTCGCTACAAGTCTGGCATCTGTGAGAGGAGAAGGAAAGAAAGATTGACTGGGAAGAGCCTCAGACTTCCTTGCAGTCTGAGATAATATATGTAAAGATGTATTATTCTTCCCTTATTATAGCATAGCATCTTACTTGGTAATCTCTATCTTTAATTTTGTGTTTATCATTCTGTTGTTTCTCTTTATCAGAGGTTGACAAACTATTTCTGTAAAAGGCCAGATGGTAAATGTTTAGCCTTTGTGAGACACATGGCCTCTGTCTTAATTATTTAATTCTGCCATGATAGTGTGGAAAGAGCCATATGTATGTCAGTGTATAAATGAAATGCATGGCTGTGTTTTAATAAACTTTTTTTCCAAAAATAAGCTTTGAGCCAGATTTAGCTTGCAGTTGTAGTTTATCGACTGCTGTCCTATATGGTGTAAACATGTATTTGTTTTTTAAACAATGGTGGTGGTGGTTTAGTCACTAAGTTGTGTCCACCTCTTGCAACCCTGATGGACTGTGGCCCACCAGGCTCCTCCTTCCATGGGATTTTCCAGGCAAGAATACTGGAGTGGGTTGCCACTTCCTCCTCCAGGGGATCTTTCCCAAGCCAGGGATTGAATCCGTGTCTCCTGTGTTGCAGGAGGTCTCTTTACTGACTGAGCCACCAGGGAATCCCATAGTTATATGTATATTTCCAACTTTTTATAAATGATCTCATATTGTCTGATTTGTTATTTTTTGTTCAGTGTTATGTTTCTGAGATTTATTTATGCTACATGTTGTCATATTTAATTTCTTTTCCCTGATATTTCAATCAGGGTTTACTCAGTTATTTCAACTGAGAGTATGTTTAGTATATGAAAACTTGTTAAACTGGTGCTGGAGAACTGAAAGGCAAAAAGGGCACACTAAGTTATCATGTAGATAATAACAACAAGACACAACCACCATCTCTAGAGTTGGGAAAACAGAACAAGTTGGAATTATTAAAACCTAGAAACTTGGAGGAGGGGCCACTTAGAGCTGAAACTTGGACCTTTGATGATGGGGAACCAGCCTAAGGGGTATTGCTATCCCCAGGGAGACATGACAAAGGCTGGTTCTCTGAGGCCTGGAAGAATTACCAACTGGAATCAGTTGTTCTTGCCAGGGTGAAGATCTCTGGCAGGGGTAACACTGACAGAAACAGAAAGCAATAGGAAGGAATGTGTCCTTTCTTCCTCTCAGAGCCTCTCCTTCTCCCTGTTGATAGAGCTTAATAGAGAACAGGCTTCCCTGGTGGCTCAGATGGTAAAGAATCCACCTGCAATGCGGGAGACCTGTGTTCAATCCCTGGGTTGGCAAGATCCCCTGGAGGAGGGCATGGCACCCCACTCCAGTATTCTTGCCTGGAGATTTCCCATGGACAGGAGAGCCTGGCGGGCTACAAGTCCATGGACTTGCAAAGAGTTGGACATGACTGAGCGACTAAGCACAGCATAATAGAGAATGATGTGGCGAGGGAGAATTGAGGTTTCCAGAGTCAGCCTCACAAAGCAAAGCAGGGTAGGGTGGGTTTGAAGATGGATGAATGTCAACTAACAATCAGTAGCTGCAGAATTCGGTTGTATAAATATACCACAGTTTAACTCTGGTTGACAAACATTTGTGTTTTCAGGTTTTTGCCTGAACACAATGCTGCTGAAGTTCTTGCCTATTTGCAAGGGTTTCTCTTTTTTGTTTACTGAAATCTCTTAATGGGTTTTCAGCAATTTGTCCCATTGCCAAATCCAGTGACTCCTTTTAATATTCTGGTTTTTGATTATTACCACTGTTAACCTCACATGCTTCTTAAAACTTTTTTCTCCTACAATATTGTATGCTTCTGAGCCTCCTTTTATCTTTTTAGTTATCAGTTTTAATTTATTTTCTTGGATTAGGAGTTGATTTCAAAAAACTAGTATTTTTTCTTAATTTTAAGAAAAATTTTAAAACATAGAAAAATATAAATAAAATAATAAAAATCTAAACATTATTGATAGCAACATATGGCTGAATTTTAAATTTTTATGTTTTTCTCTGACTTGAGATCCAGACCTACATTTCCAGCTTCCTGCCTAAACATTTCCCCTTGAATGTCCTCCTGGCATCTCAAACTAACCATATCTAAAATCTAAAACCAAATCCATTTAATGTTTTTTCTTTTTACTGTATCCTGTTTCCCATTTCCTTTTTCTCCCTTATCTTTCCCATTTTTGGCTACCAGTGCTTCCAGGATTCATTTTAGGGGTCTTGGATTATTCTTGGCCACATGAAGTAATTGGACTAATTTACTTTGTGGTTGCATAACTGCCAATGCCAAGGATTGTTTTATTAAACATATTCCTTCTACGTGTTACCTGCAGGTATCTTGTTAATTCCTAGGTTTCATGGCTTTAAAGACCCCTCTTTGATGTTCATGTACTAGAAGAACTTTTTATAGTATAAGAGGTAGGATAGTACAGTGGCTAAGAGACTGTGGAATCAATGCTTGAGTCTCGATTTTGCTACTTAACTGCTATATTCCTAGGCAAGATATGTACCGTCACTGTAGAATAGGAATAATACCTACCTAACAGCATTGTGGTGAAAATGAAATGGATTAATAAGTATAAAATACTTAGAATATTCCTAATAGCACTAGATATAACGTTATCTATTATTACTATTACTCTTTGATCTAACACCCTTTGGAATGAACCTTGGGATATATTGAGAGCTTAGAAACTGGTGCCTCTGCTGCCAACCTTAGTATACCTTCAAGCAGCCATGGGACTGTGGTGTCAGAAAGGATCTCAGTATCTTCCTTTAGGTGTTTGTTTCTGTGACATTCACCAAGGGAAAGTTGTTTCCTTATTATTCTCTAATACTTAAGCAGGCACATTTGTGCCTGTGAGTTCTTACTCTCTGCTTTTCCTGTGTAAATTTCATGATGTCCCCTGGTGGACAGATAGTTCCTTAGCCTGTTTTGAGTTCACAGTAGGTTTAAATGAAATAGATAGTCTTCTACCAAATAAAAGAGATCCAAGAAATTTCATCTCCTGTGCTAATTTTAAGAAATTTCTTGAAAAGTCTTGAATCAAAATTGTTTTTTGTAAAAGTTTATCAGAATGATTTTTGTTTGTTTGTTTTAGAGTTTCTGCAGGGGAGAAATCAAGAGTGCATCACTGAAGGATTTATGTCTTGAAGACAAAAGACGCATTGCAAACTTAATTAAAGAACTGGCCAGGTGAGACAAAGCCTTATATGAAGTGTATTACTATGTGAGAGAGAATATTTTTTTTGAAAATAGAAAATTATAAATATGTTCCGATGTCATCCTGTCATTGGTCTTATGGGAACAAAGACTTTTAGAAAAAATAATATTCTGTGGTGCCAAAAAGAAAAGTAGAAAAATAAAAACAGCACACGAAAAAAACCCATAAAGTGGAAAAGAAATAAACAGAAGAACAAACACTCTCCAATTTGTGTTTTCTGGATTATTTAATTTCCCAGTTGTTTCATAAAAATATCTACAGCGGTCATTTATCCGGAGGGAACATTTCTTCTATTGATGTAGGTTGATATTGTTGTAATCAGAGGCATAGCAGTTACTTTTGGTTTTGCTTTAGCATCTGAAACGGGAGAGAACATACATTTTATTGTCATCTTTCACAAGAATACTTGTCAGTTTGCTAACTTCTGATAGTTTCAAATAAGGGGTTTTGAATTTTGAGAGAGTTCCTAGCTGTTTTTATGTAGTATTCCAGTTTATTAATGATGTGTTTGAAGCGTATTTACTTTGTATAATTTTTTCTTAACATACATGTCAAGTTTTGAGGTCTTAATAAATGAAGATGTCTGTAGAGGAATGTATTAATATAAATTATAAAAGTTAAGTTTAGGGGGAGGCCATACCTAAACATTGATAAGATAGTAATGATTTTTATTATTGAATTGTATGTTTGAATATAGTAGGTCTATTTTCATCTTTCTTTTTTTTTTAATTAAAGATAACTACATGAAGTGTTTCATCTTAATGCCTTAAAATAATGTTTGTAGAGGCTGTTCTAGAAAGACTGAAGTTAAAAATTACCTTTTTAAATCATAGAATCATAGGTATAAAAGATGACAAAAGCAGTGATGTTTGGGGGATTAGATTACAGAGTATAAGAATTCAAAGTACTGCCTTAGTCTGAATTTGATATGCCACTTGATTAAGCAGTAACCTCTTTCACTGGAATTCTTTGACTATTCTGCTCCCTGAAGTAGACTTTTCATTATCTCAAGCAGTGTTTTTTATAATGGGAAAACATTTGATTGTTAAACATTTGATTTATGATCATCTTACAAGGCTTTTTTTTTTTTTTTTTTACCATGGAGGGGGTGTGAATGTCCTTATAGCTATTACAATTAGTTTGACATCATATATTAATGGTCCTGAATTGCCTTATTGTCCTGATACATGTTCAGCTTCCAGGCTTAGAGAACACTTGACATCTTAGAGCATATTGTTTTGGTTTCAGTAAACTTCTGCTTTCTAGCAAAGTGTAAGATTCTTGGTAGAGTGTCAGTGTGTTAGTACAAGATTACTACAAATTCGACTGCTAAAAATCCCCATTACCACTATCAGTTCAATTCAGTCGATGAATAGTGTCCAACTCTTTGCGACCCTGTGGACTGCAGCCAGGCTTCCCTGTCCAGCACCAACTCCGGAGCTTGCTCAAACTCATGTCCATCGAGTCAGTGATGCCATCCAACCATCTCATCCTCTGTCATCCCCTTCTCCTCCTGCCCTCAGTATTTCCCAGCATCAGGGTCTTTTCCACTGTGTCAGTTCTTTGCATCAGGTGGCCAAAGTATTGGAGTTTCAGCTTCAGCGTCATTCCTTCCAATGAATATTCAGGACTGATTTCCTTTGATTTGATTGGTTTGATCTCCTTGCTGTCCAAGGGACTCTCAAGAGTCTTCTCCAATACCACAGTTCAAAAGCATCAATTCTTCGGTGCTCAGCTTTCTTTATGGTCCAACTCTCACATCCATACATGACTAATGGAAAAACCATGTCTTTGACTAGATGGACCTTTGTCAGCAAAGTATTATCTCTGCTTTTTAATATGCTGTCTAGGTCGGTCATAGCTATTAATTTCATGGCATCAGTTACCACCTGCAGTGATTTTGGAGCCCAAGAAAATAAAGTCTGTCACTGTTTGCATTGTTTCCCATCATTGTGCCATGAAGTGTTGGGACCAGATGCCCTGATCTTAGTTTTCTGAATGTTGAGTTTTAAGCCAACTTTTTCACTCTCTTCTTTCACTTTCATCAAGAGGCTCTTCCGTTCCTCTTTGCTAATTACCATAAGGATGGTGTAATCTGCATATCTGAGGTTATTGATATTTGTCCCAGCAATCTTGATTCCAGCTTGTACTTCAGCCAGCCTGGCTTTTCACATGATGTACTCTGCATATAAGTTAAATAAGCAGGGTGACAATATGCAGCCTTGACATACTCCTTTCCTAATTTGGAACCAGTCTGTTGTTCCATGTGCAGTTCTAACTGTTGCTTCTTGGCCTGCATACAGCTTCCTCAGGAGGCAGGTAAGGTGTTCTGTTATTCCCATCTCTTTAAGAATTTTCCACAATTTATTGTGATCCACACAGTCAAAGGCTTTGGTGTAGTGTATAAAGCAGAAGTAGATGTTTCTCTGGAATTTCTTGCTGTTTCTATGATCCACTGGATGTTGGCAATTTGATCCCAGGTTCCTCTGGTTTTTCTAAATTCAGCTTGAACATCTGAACATTCTCAGTTTATGTGCTGTTGAAGACTGGCTTGAAGAATTTTGAGCGTTACTTTGCTAGCATGTGAAACGAGTGCAATTGTGTGGTAGTTTGAACATTCCTTGGCATTGCCTTTCTTTGGGATTCAAATGAAAACTGATCTTTTCCAGTCCTTTGGCCACTGCTGAGTTTCCCAAATTTGCTGGCATATTGAGTGCAGCACTTTCACGGTATCATCTTTTAGGACTTGAAATAGCTCAGCTGGAATTCCATCACCTCCACTAGCTTTGTTCGTAGTGATGATTCCTAAGGCCCGTTTGACTTTGGACTCCAGGATATCTGGCTCTCATTGTGATTATCTGGGTCATGAAGATCTTTTTTGTATAGTTCTTCTATGTATTCTTGCTACCTCTTCTTAATATCTTCTGCTTCTGTTAGGTCCATACCATTTCTGTCCTTTATTGTGCCCATCTTTGCATGAAATGTTCCCTTGGTATCTCTAATTGTCTTGAAGGATCTCTAGTCTTTCCAATTCTATTGTTTTCCTCTATTTCTTTACAATGATTACTTAGGAAAGCTTTCTTATGTCTCCTTGCTATTCTTTGGAACTCTGCATTTAGAGGGGTATGTTTTTCTTTATCTCCTTTGCATTTAGATTCTCTTCTTTTCTCAGCTATTTGTAAGTCCTTCTCAGAGAACCATTTTGCCTTTTTGCATTTCTTTTTCTTGGGAATGGTTTTCATCACTGCCTCCTGTACAGTGTCACGAACCTCTGTCCATAGTTCTTCAGGCACTTGCTCTATCAGATCTAATCCCTTGAATCTATTTCTCACTTCCACTCTATTATTGTAGGGATATGGTTTAAGTCATACCTGAATGGTCTAGTGGTTTTTCCCTACTTTCTTCAATTTAATTCTGAACTTTGCAGTAAGGAGTTCATGGTCTGAGCCACAGTAAGCTCCCAGTCTTGTTTTTGCTGACTGTGTAGAGCTTCTCCATCTTTAGCTGCAAAGAATGTAATCATTCTGATTTCAGTGTTGACCATCTGGTGACATCCATGTATAAAGTCGTCTCTTGTGTTGTTGGAAGAGGGTGTTTGCTTTGACCAGTGCATTCTCTTGGCAAAACTCTATTAACCTTTGCCCTGCTTCATTTTATACTTCAAGGCCAAACTTGCCTGTTACTCCAGGTATCTCTTGACTTCCTACTTTTGCATTCCAGTCCCCTATGATGACAAGGATATCTTTTTTTTTGTTAGTTATAGAAGGTCTTGTTGGTCATCATAGAATCGTTCAACTTCAGCATTACTGGTTAGGGTATAGACTTGGATTACTGTGATATTGAATGGTTTGCCTTGGAAACAAACAGAGATCCTTCTGTCATTTTTGAGGTTGCACCCAAGTACTGCATTTCAAACTCTTTCGTTGACTGTGAGGGCTATTCCATTTCTTCTAGGGGATTCTCGCCCACAGTAATAGATATAATGGTCATCTGAATTAAATTAAATCATCCATTCCAGTCCATTTTATTTCACTGATTGCTAAAATACTGATGTTTACTCTTGCCATCTCCTGTTTGACCACTTCCAGTTTATCTTGATTCATGGACCTAACATTCCAGGTTCCTATGCAGTATTGTTCTTTACAGCATTGGACTTTATTTCCATCACCAGTCACATACACAACTGGACATTGCTTTTGCTTTGGCTCCATCTCTTCATTCTTTCTGGAGTTATTTCTCTACTCTTCTCCAGTAGCATATTGAGCACCTACCGACCTGGGGAGTTCATCCTTCACTGTCCTATCTTTTTTGCCTTTTCATACTGTTCATGGAGTTCTCAAGGTAAGAATTCTGAAGTGGCTTGCCATTCCCTTCTCCAGTGGACCACATATTGTCAGAACTCTCCACCATGACCTGTCCGTCTTAGGTGGCCTTATATGGCATGGCTCATAGTTTCATTGAGTTAGATAAGGCTGTGGTCCATGTGATCCCATTGCTACTATATTTACTATTAGTATACAGGTATATAGGAATAATGTATTCTTGGTTTCTTGAGTTTGCTGAGTTTCCTCTGCTGGATATTTCAGTCTACTTTTTTCTCCTCATACTTGCCAAAACATTTTTTTTTTTTTTCTTCTAAGACTCAGGTTTGTGCGAGTGGGAAAGTGGAGACAGAATTCCATATACATGAAACACTGGCAGCAAACATTTCTAGCCTTTATGTCCTTTTACCTCTGAATTTTCAACTTGATTTCAAATAACTGGTTTCCTGTTGGCATTAAATACAGTAATTTCTCTTTCATCTTGAGAAATAAAATGCATAATTCTTTGACCAGGTATTTCCCTCTAGCTTCTGCCTTTCTTTGTACAACAACATAACCTGAATCCTAGAAAAGAGTTTGTAATTCTGTTTTCTACTCTGTTGCATTTCATCTCCTCCTCAAACCTCCTCATTTATTTTAAAATATAATATATGTAAGTGCAGTTTACATATGGATAATATATACCCATTTCAATTGTATATTTCATTGAGTTTTGACAAATATAAGGTTACTTCAAAAAGTTACATTGAGAATTTTAAAGTTAGTCCCCATCTTCATCATCCATCCCAGGTAGCCATTAATGTGATTTCTTTTATTACTGAGTAGTTTTATGTCTTTTGAGGTGCCAACAATATAAATGGCCAAACAGTATGTACTTTTTTTCTGTCTGGCTTTTTTCCCTCAGCAAAGTAATTTTTGGTGCATGGTAAAATATACATAGCATAGAATTTGCCATCTTAACCATTTTTAAGTGTAGAGTTGAGTGATATTAAGTACATTTGTTTTGCTGTGTGACCATCTCTACCATCCATTCCCAGAACTTTTTCACTGCTGAAACTCTGTTCCCATTATAGAGTAATTTCACTCTCTTTACACTGCCCATTCCCTGGTGACCACTATTTTGTGTGTTTCATGAATTTGAGTATTCTAGATACCTCATGTAAGTGGAATCATATGATATTTGTCCTTTTGTATCTGATTTATTTCAGAATATAATGTTTTTGAGACTATTTCAATTTGTGTCTAAGTAATTTCTTTTTTTTAATTATTGAGTAATATCTCATTGTATGCCTGTACTTTGATTTATGTGTTCTTCTATTAATAGACATTTGAGTCATTCCAGTGTTTGCCTTTTATGAATGGTGGTTCTCTAACATTTGTGTACAAGTTTTTGTGTGACTATGATGTTTTTATTTTCCCTCTGTAAATACTTAGGAGTGAGATTGTTCAGTTATATGTTAAGTGTTTATTTTTTATAAAAAAAAAATCTACCAAACTGGTTCCCAGTATGGTTTTGCTATTTCACAGTCCCGCTAGGAATGTATGAGAGTTCCATCATTCTGCATATTCAATAACTCGTAGTATTGTCATCTCTCTAAATTTTGATGATTCTAATGAGTATAATGATATCTCCTTGTGGGATTAATTTGTGTTCCTCCAGTGATTAATGTGTTCATTGGCCAGGTTTCTTTCGTTAAGTGTCTGTTCAAATCTTTTGCCTTTTTTTCACCCACTCACCCTATTCCCTCTTGATAGTGAAGTATTAGAGTTCTTTATATATTCTAGATGTAAGTTGTCAAGTATTTGGTTTTCCCCCCATCTTGCAGCTTGCTTTTTAATTCACTTACTATTTTCTTTTGAAAAGCAATTTTTAAAAATTTTGCTCAACTTTCATTTATCAATTTTTCTTTTGTGATTCATGTTTTTAGTGTTACATGTAAGAAACCTTGCCCATCCCATGGTGGCAAAATGTTTTTCCTATATCTTTTTGCAGAATTAGCCTCAGCCTCCTTGTCAAAAATTGGTTGACCATATATCCATGGTCTGTTTCTGGGCACTTTATTTCATTCCATTGACGTGTACTCTTATGCCAATACTATACTAACTTAATTATTGTTATTTTTTTAGTTAAGTCTTGAGATGTCATTGATTTTTTTGTTCGTTTTGAAAATTATTTGGGCTCTTTGAGGTCCTTTACATGCCACTAAATTTTAGAGTCAGCTTATTAATTACTAAAAGAAATTTGCCTTCTGGAATTTTGTGTGAAGTATATGGAATTTGGGCCTGCCTGATAGCTCATTTGGTAAAGAATATGCCTGCAAAGCAGGAGACCCCTGTTCAGTTCCTGGATCTGGAAGATCCACAGGAGAAGGGATAGGCTACCCATTCCATTATTCCTGGGCTTCCCTTGTGGCTCAGCTGGTAAAGAATCTGCCTGCAATATGGGAGACTTGGGTTCAGTCCCTGGGTTGGGAAGATCCCCTGGAGAAGGGAAAGGTTACCCACTCCAGTATTCTGGCCTGGAGAATTCCATGGACTTTATAGTCCATGGGATTGCAAAGAGTGGAACATGACTGAGTGACTGAAGTAAATATGGAATTTACCTCAGGGAAGATCCAGGGAAGCCAGTGGCTCAGTGGTAAAGAAGCTACCTGCCGATGTAGGAGTGCAGGAGACACAGGTTCGATCTCTGGTTTGGGAAGATCCCCTGGAGGAGGAAATGGCAACCCTCTCCAGTATTCTTGCCTGGAGAATCCCATGAATAGAGGACCCTGGCGGGCTACAGTTCATGGGGTCACATAGAGTTGGACATGACTGAGTGACTGAGCATGCATGCATGTGGAATTTGCGGATCAAAGTAAGGAAAACTGACATACTCACACTGAGTCTTCTAATCTATGAATATGTCATATCTCTCCATTGTTTTTTTTAAATTTTCATTCATTTTTCTCTGCATGATTTGTAGTTTTCAGGTACAGGTATAAAATATGCTCATATTTTATAGTATTTATTTTTAAGTATCTTATGTTTTTGACACTATAAATCGTGTAATTTTAATTTTATATTATGCTGTATGCTTAATTTCTAACTTTATTTCTAATTTGAAAGCAACAGAATTGAGCTTTTAATATTGACTTGATATCCTTCAACTTCTTAAAATTCACTTGTTATAGTAGTTTTTTTGCAGAATGTTTTGTATTTTCCACATACAGCAGCATGTCGTCTACTGACCTAAGCAGTTCTTCTTTCCAATCTATAGGTACTTTGTTTTCTTTTCTTGCTCTTTGGCATTGGCTGGGACCTCCAGGACAATGCTAAATGAAAGTGAGAAGAGGGACATCTTTGCCTTCTTTTTCTTATCTTCGCCTTTCACTATTAAGTACAGTGTAAGCTGTTGGTTTCCTGTAGATGTTCTTCATCAGGTTGAGGAGGTTTATTTTTGTTCCTAGTTTGGTGAGGTTTTTTTTTTTCTATTTTGTCATAAATAGAAGTAGAATGTGTCAAATGATTTATGTTCATGTACTATGCTGATAATATGTCTTTTCTTTTTTTCCTCTATTACTGTGGTAAAATGTTGATTTTTGAGTGTTTAATTTACCTTGCTTCCCTGGCCTAAGCCTCATTTGGTCATGGTGGTTTTTGGTTTTGTTTTTACTGTGTTACTGAATTTGATTTACTTATATCTTATTAAAGATTTTTGTATCATGAGAAATGCTAGTAGTTTTCATGAAATGTCATCATGTATTTTTTAAATTTTATGTTTTGATTTGGTAAAATGCACAGAAATTTTACCATCTTAACCATTTTTTAAGTGTACAATTCAGTATTATTAAAGATATTCACATTGTTGTTCAGCCAGTCTCCAGAACACTTTTCATGTTGCAAACTAAAGCTCTCTGCCCATTAAAACTCCCCAGCACCCCCCTCTGCCTGCCTGTAGTAATCACCATTCTACTTTTTCTATCTGTGGGTTTTACTATTTTAGTACCATATTGTGGTAAAATACATATAATATAAAACTGACCTGTAGAGACATTTGTTGTTGTTCAGTCGCTAAGTTATGTCCAACTCTTTGCAACCCCAAGGACTGCAGCACACCAGGCTTCCCTATCCTTCACTGTCTCCCTGAGTTTGCTTAAAATCATGTCCTTTGAGTCAGTGATGCCATCCAGCTATCTCATCCTTTGTCGCCCCCTTCTCTTGCCCTCAATTTTTCCCAGCATCAAGGTCTTTTCCAGTGAGTCAGCTGTTTGCATCAGGTGGCCAGAAGTATTAGAGCTTTAGCTTCAGCACCAGTCTTTCCAATGAATATTCAGGATTGATTTCCTTTAGGATTGACTGGTTTGATCTCCTTGTTGTCCAAGGTACTCTCAAGAGTCTTCTCCAGCACCACAGTTCAAATGCATCAATTCTTTGGTGCTTAGCCTTCTTTTTGGTCCATTTCTCACTTCCATACATGACTACTGGAAAAACCATAGCTTTGACTAGACAGACCTTTGTCAACAACATGATGTCTCTGCTTTTTAATATACTCTCTTAAGTTTGTTATAGCTTTTCTTCCAAGGAGCAAGCGTCTTTTAATTTTGTGGCTGTAGTCACTGTACGCATTGATTTTGGAGCCAAGAAAATGAAATCTGACACTGTTTCCACATTTTCCCCATCTGTTTGCCATGAAGTGATAGGACCAGATATCATGATCTTCGTTTTTTGAATGTTGAGTTTTAAGCCAGCTTTTTCACTCTCCTCTTTCACCTTCATCAAGAGGCTCTTTAGTTCCTCTTTGCTTTTTGCCATTAGAGTGGTGTCATCTCCATATCTGAGGTGTTGATTTTTCTCTGGGCAATCTTGATTACAGCTTGTGAAGAGATATTTAGTACACTCACAGTTTTGCACAGCCACCACTTTTAAGCTCTAGAACATTTTCACCCCAAAGGTAACTGTACCCATCAAGCAGTTGCTCCCCATTCTCACTTCACCCTAACCTCTGACAATAGCTAATCAGTTTTCTGTCCATATTGATTTGCTGACTCTTGATATTTAACTGGAATCATACAATATGTGACTTCTTGTGTCTGATTTCTTTCACTTAGCATAATGTTTTCAACGTTGGCTGAAAAATACTTCATTGTATAGATATATCATATTTTGTTTCTCCATTCATTTGTAGACATTTGGGTTTCTACGTTTTGGCTTTTGCAAGTAGTGGTGCTATGAATGTGTGCTAAGTCACTTCAGTCATGTCTGACCCTTTGCAACCTCATGGATGTAGCCCTCCAGGCTCCTCTGTCCATGGGATTCTCCAGGCAAGAATACTGGAGTGGGTTGCCATTTCCTCCTCCAGAGGAATCTTCCCAACCCAGGGATCAAACCCATGTCTCTTACGTTTCCTGCATTTGCACACAAATTCTTTACCACTAGCACCATCTGGGAAGCCCCACTGCTATGAATATTCATGTACAATTTTTGTTTGAACACGTTTCAGTTGTTTTGGTTATATACCCAGGGGTGGAATTGCTAGGTCTTAGGTTATTCTATGTTGAACTTTTTGGGGAACCACAAGAGGAACTGAAGAGCTTCTTAATGAAGGTGAAAGAGGAGAGTAAAAAAGCTGGCTTAAAACTCAGCATTCAAAAAACTGAGATCATGGTATCTGGTCCCATCACTACATGGAAAATAGATGGGTAAACAAAATGGAAACAGTGACAAACTTTATTTTCATGAGTTCTAAAATCACTTTAGATAGTGACTGCAGCCATGAAATTAAAAGATGCTTGCTCCTTGGAAGAAAAGCTATGACCCACCTAGATAGCATATTTAAAAACAGAGACATTACTTTGCTGACAAAGGTCCATTTAGTCAAAACTACGGTTTTTCCAGTAGTCATGTATGGATGTGAGAATTGGACCATAAAGAAAGCTGAGTGCCCAAGAATTGATGGTTTTGAACTGTAATGCTGGAGGAGACTCTTGAGAGTCCCTTGAACTGCAAGGAGATCCGACCAGTCCATCATAAAGGAAATCAGTCCTGTATATTCATTGGAAGGACTGATGCTGAAGCTGCAATACTTTGGCTACCTGATGCGAAGAACTGATTCATTGGAAAAGACCCTGTTGCTGGACAAGATTGAAGGCAGGAGGAGAAGAGGATGACAGAGGATGAGATGGTTGGATGGTATCACCAACTCGATGGACATGAGTTTGAGTAAACTCCACAAGTTGGTGATGAACAGGGAAGCCTGGTGTGCTGCAGTCCATGGGGTTACAAAGAGTCAGACACTACTGAGCAACTGAACTGAACCACTTTATATTCCCATTAACAATGTACAAAGATTGCAATGTCTCTACATCCCCACTAACACTTGTTGTATTTCTTTTTTTTTGAATATAACCATCCTGGTAGGTATAAGGTGGTATCTTATTTGTGATTTTGATTGCCGTTTTTCTAGTGGCTACTGATGTCACCATTTGCGTGTCTTCTTTGGAGAAATATCTATTCAAGTCCTTTGCCCACTTTTTAATTGGATTGTCTATCATTTTGTTGTTGTAATAATTTTAGATATTATAGTTTTTTAAAAAATAATTTTTATTTGGCCATACCACAGGACATGCAGGATCTTAGTTCCCTGACCAGGGTTTAAATCCATTATCCCTGCATTGGAAGTTAAGAATCCTAATCACTGAACCACCAAGGAAGTCCTTAAATCTCTCTTCTTTTTTAATGTAGGCATTTACAGCTGTGAATATCCCTCTGAGCACTGCTTTTGCTACCCCCATAGGTTTTGGTATGTTTACTTTTCATTTTCATTTCGTCTCAACGTACTTTCTAATTTTCTTTCTGGTTTTTTATTTTGCCCATTTGTTGAGTGTGTTATTTAATTTCCATATATTTATGAATTTCCATTTTTCTTTTCCTTGATTTTTACCTTTATTCTGTTGTACTGGAGAGAATACTTTGTATTCGTTTAATCCTGTTTAAATGTATTGGGATTTGTTTTTTGACCTAAACATATGATTATCTTATCATATGTTAATATGTAGTCAATATGTTAATCATATGTTAATATGTAGTCAATATAGATTGAAGGCAGGAGGAAAAAGGGATAACAGAGGAGCAGAAGGGGACAACAGAGGATGAAATGGTTGGATGACATCACTGATTCGATGGACATGAGTTTGAGCAAGCTCCAGGAGTTGGTGATGGACAGGGAGGCCTGGCATGCTGCTGTCCATGTGGTTGCAAAGAGTTGGACACCACTGAGCAACTGATCTGAACTCAATTGAACTGATGATTATCTTGAAGAACGCTCCATGTGTACTTGAAAAAAACATGTCGATTCAACTGTTGCTGGCTAGAGTGTTTTCTATATGTCTTTTAGATCTAGTTAGTTTATAGTGTTGTTCAAGTCCTCTCTTTTCATATTGTTGATTTTTCACCTCAGTGTTCTGTCCGTTGAAAGGAGATTATTGAAGTCTCCACCTATTATTGTAAAACTGTCTATTTTTCTCTTCAATTATGTCCATATGTTCTTTATATATTTTGGTGCTCTGATGTTTGATATTTTTACTTTTATAATTTTTATATATTCTTAAGAAATTGACCCATTTTTCAGTCTATGGCATCTGTTTCTTTGTCTTGTAACATTTTTTTTTGAAGGTTTATTTTGGCTGATGTTAGTAAAAAGGAAACCCATTTCTCTTTTGGTTACTATTTGCATGAAATAGCTTTTTTCCATATTTTAGCTTTTGTCTTTTGATTTAAAGTGAGTCACTTGTAGACAACATATAGTTGAATTATTGGTTTTTTTATAATCCATTTGCCAACCTCTATTTGTCATTTGGTGAATATAATTCACTTATATTTAAAATAATTTTTTTAACGAAGTACTATTTTGCTTTACATGTATAGATATGTATGTGTGTATGCGTGTGAGTGTATATGCAGGCATATATGCGGGCATACCTCAGACTTATTGCAGGGTCCAGAGCATCACAGTAAAGCAAGTATCATAATAAAGTGAGTTACAAAAACTTTTTGGTTTCCCCGTGCACATAAAAGTTATATTTATACTATACTATAGTCTGTTAAGTGTGCAATAGCATTCTTTTTTTAAAAAGAATGTAGATACCTTAATTTAAAAATACTTTATTGTTAAAAATACTAACCATCATCTGAACTTTGAGCAAGTCAATTTTTTGCTGGCAAAGGATTTTAGCCCAGTGTTGATGCCTTCTGACTGCAGGGTGGTGGTTACTGAAGATTGGAGTGGATATAGCAATCTTAAAGTAAGACCGCAATGAAGTTTGCTGCATCAGTTGACCCTTCCTTCTACTGTGCTGATTTCTCTGTAATGTTGCATGCAATGCTGTTTGAGAGCATTTTATGCATGTAGAACTCCTTTGAAAATTGGAATCAGTCCTTGTTTCAAACCCTTCTCTGCTTTATCAACTAAGTTTAGATAATATTTTAAATCCTTTGTTGGCATCTCAACAGTCTACCAGAAACGTACTCCATCTCAAGAAATCACTTTCTTTGCTCATTCACAAGAAGCAGTTGTTTTTCCTTGAAAATTTTATCATGAAATTGTAGCAACTAAGTCATGTCTTTAGGCTACTGTTCTACTTCCAGTTCTTTTGCTGTTTTCTACCACATGTGCAGTTGCTTTCTTTACTGAAGTCTTGAACCCTTCAAAGTCATCCGTGAAGGTTGGCATCAGCTTCTTCCAAATTCCTGCTAATGTTGATATTTTACACAAATGTTCTTAATGACACTTTAAGAATGAATCCTTCACAGGTTTTCATTTACTTTTCCCAGATCCATTGAAGAAATCACTTTCTTTGGCAGCTTTCAAAATGTAATTTTTAAATATTAAAACTTGGAAATTGAAATGGTTCCTTACTGCAGAATAAGTGTTGTGTTAGCAGGCATGAAAACAACACTAATCTTTGTACATCTCCATCAGAACTTCTGGGTGACCAATCTTATTATCAATGAGCAGTAATATTTTGAAAGGAATCTTTTTCAGAGCAGTAGTAAGTCTCAACAGTGAGCTTAAAATATTTAGTTAACCACATTATAAACAGATGTACTGTCATTCAGGCTTTATTGATACACTTATAGAGTGCAGGCAGAGGAGATTTAGCACAATCCTTAAGGGCCCTAGGGATTTCAGAATAGTAAATAAGAATTGTCTTTAACTTCAATCCACCATCTTCATTAGCCTGTAATAAGAGTCCGACTGTCGTTTGAAGCTTTGAAGCCAGGCGTTGACTTCTCCTCTTTAGCTATTTAAACTCTGGACCATAAAGAAGGCTGAGTGCCAAAGAATTGATGCTGTTGAATTGTGATGCTGGAGAAGACTCTTGAGAGTTCCTTGGACAACAAGGAGATCAAACCAGTCGATTCTAAAGGAAATCAACCCTGAATATTCATTGGAAGGACTGGTGCTGAAGCTGAACTTCTAGTACTTTGGCCACCTGATGCAAAGAGCTGACTCATTGGAAGAGACACTGATGCTGGGAAAGACTGAGGGCAGGAGGAGGAAGGGGCGACAGAGGATGAGATGGTTGGATGGGCATCACCAACTCAGTGGACATGAGTTTGAGCAGGCTCTGGGAGATGGTGAAGGACCAGGAAGCCTGGTGTGCTACCGTCCATGGGGTCGCACAGTCAGATACTGCTTAGCTACTGAACAACAAGTGCAGTATCACAACTAGAAAATTGATACTGATGGAGTTCATCAGCCTTGTATAGATTTCACATGTACTTGTTTAGTTCTGTGCAGCTTTGTATCGCAGGTGTAGATTTGTATACTATCTCTGTAATCAAGATACAAAACAGTTTTGTTATAAGTCACTTATGCTGTCCTTTTATAAACGTGGATGCTTTCTTTCCTACCGCTTTCTCCTTCCCTAATCCCTAGCAACCATTGATCTACTCTCCATCTCTATATGTTGTCATTTCAAGAATGCTATATAAATGGAATTGTAAACAGTATGTAACCTTTGAGATTGGCTTTTTCCCATTCAACGTAGTTATTTTTAAATCCATCCAGATTGTTGCCTGTATTAATAGTTTGTTTCTTTTCTTCCTGAATAATATATCATGCTGTGAATGTACTACATTTTATTTAACCATTTGCATATCAAAGGATTGTTTTCAGCTTTTGACTGTTGTAAATGAAACTGAATTTTCATATATAGGTTTTTGTGTGAGCATAGAATTTTCATTTCCTTGGAGTAGTGTGTCATAAATGCCTGTTTAAGTTTTGTCAGAAACTGCTGAACTATTTCTGAGAAGAATTTACCATTTTACATTCCCACCAACAGTGCAGGAGAGATTTAAATCCTCTGTATTTTTGCCAATGTTGTAATTATTTTAGAAATATGTAATGTGTTTTATATTGTAGCCATTCTGATAGCTATTTAGTGTTACCCATTTGTGGTTTTAATTTGCATTTTTCTGATGTCTGTTGATGTTGGATATTGCTTCATGTGCTTGTTTGTCATCTTCAGAGAAATAGCCATTCATCCTTTTTGCCCATTTCTTGTGGACTTTTTTTTGTTGTTGTTGAGTTTTAAGAATTCTTTATATGTCCTATACATAGATCCTCTGTTGGATATGTAGTTTGCAAATACCTTTTAGTAGCCTGTAGGTTGTCTTTTCATCCCTTTCACAGGGTCGTTCATAGAGCAAACATTTTTAATTTTAACTAGGTCCAGTTTTTCAGTTTTTTTCTTTTTATGGACCATGCTTTTATTTTGAAGACTAAGAACTCTTTGTCTAGCCTTACTACCTGAAGATGTTCTGCTCTTTTTTTTTTTCCTGAAAGTTTTATATTTTGTATTAAGTGCATGATCCATTTTGCATTAATTTCTGTATAAGATATAAGGCTTAGGTTGCAATTTCTTTTTCTTTTTTTTTTGCCTACTGATGTTCAATTGTTTCAGCACCATCTGTTAAAGTATTTTTTATACCTTTGTCAGAAATCAGCTGGACATATTTCCATATGTTTCTTTCTCAGTTCTCTTTGATGACCCACTGATCTATGTCTCTATCCTTCTTCCAACTGTCTTAATTTCTCTTGCTATATAGTAACCTTTAATATTGGATAGAACGATTCATCCTACTTTATTTCCTTTCAAAATTATTTTAGCTCTTCTAGTCCTGTGCCTTTTCATGATAATTTTTAAATAAGATTGTAAATGTCTATTTAAAAACTCTGCTAGTATTTTAATAGCTGCTACATTAAGACTATAGGTAAATTTTGGGAAGAATAGACATCTTTACTATGTTGAGTCTTCCAGTCTATGAATATGGCAAGACTCTCCATTTACTTAGCTCTTTGATTTCTTTCATCAACATTATATAATTTTCAGGATATAAATCATATATGTGTTTTCTCACATTTATATCTAATTAATTTTCTTTGGAGCGATTATAAATGGTATTATGTTTTAAATTTTGATTTTCAGATTTGTTATTTCATGTTTGTTTGCTCTTTAAAATACGATTGAAATTTGTGTTTATCTTGGTTCTCGGAGCCTTGTTCTGGAGGTTTTACTGTTGATTCTTCGGGACAGTGACAGGCATGTTATTTGCAAACAGGGATAATTTCGTTGCTTTCTTTCGAATGTGTATGCTTTTTCTTACCTTATGATCCTGTCTAGGACTTCCAGTGCTATGTGAATAGGAGTGTTAAGAGAGGATATGTTTACTATGTTCCTGATTTTATGTGGAATACATTCAGTTGTCACCATTGTGTGATGTTAGCTATAGGTTGAAGAAGTTTCCCTCAATGCTGAGTTTTGACTCTGATTACCTGCTTAGCTTTGTAAAATACTTTTTCTGCCTCAGTATCATATGAGTTTTCTTTAGCTGTTGATTTGATGGATTATATTAATTGATTTTTAAATGTTGGGCATGCCTTGTATGCTTGTAATAAACCTCACTTCTTATAATTGTTTTCTATATTGTTAGGCTTGCTTTTCTAGTATTGTGTTGAAAATTTTATTTATTTATTTATTGGCCATGCATGGCTTGTGGGATCTTAGTTCCCTAACCAAGGATGGAACCTGGGCCCCAGCAGTTAAAGCAGTTAAAATAGTCCTAGCCGTTGGACCGCCAGAGAATTGCCTGTTTGGAATTTTTACATCAAAGCTTGTAAGGGGTATTGGACTACAGTTTTCTCTCTCTCTCTCTCTCTCTTTTTTTTAATTGCATTAGTCTGGTTTTAGTATCCTGGTAATGCTAGCCTTATAAAGTGAGTTAGAAGTATTCCCTCCTTTTCAGTTTTCCAGGAGAAATTGTTTAAAATTGGTGTTAGCGCTTCTTTAATTATATAATAGAATTCTCCAGTGAAACCATCTGGGCCTAGATATTTCTTTTTAAAGAGCTTTTTAATTACAACTTCAATTTGTTTAATGATTACAAGATTATTTAAGTTGTCTATTTTGTCTTGGTTGAGTTTTGGGAGTCTGTGGCTTTTGAGAATTGTTCCATTTCTTCTAATTTATGTCATCATAAAGTTGTTCGTAGTATTTTCTTATTGTCTTTTTAATGACTGCAGGATCTACAGTGCGCCGTTTGTGATATTACTTGTACATTCTGTCTTTTATTTTTGTTAGTCTTGCTAGGTTTGTCAGTATTAGTGATTTTTTTCCCCTAAAGAACCAGGTTTTTGTTTCATTGATTGTTCTCTATTTTTCCTGTTTTCAATTTTTTTGAGTTTTTGCTCTTGTCTGTTATTTTCTTACATCTTGTTATTTTATATTTATTTGTTCTTTTATGTTTTCTTGAAATAGGAACTTGATACTATTTTTTTAGTAGTCTAATATTTAGTCTCTCTCGTTACTGCTCTCAATGCATCTCATGTATTAATTTTCATTCCCTTCTGTGTATTTTTAAAAATTATTTCATTTGAGACTTCCTCTTTGACCCAAGGATTTTTTGAACTGTTGTGTAATTTCCAAACATTTGGAGGTTTTCCTCTTGTCTTTCTATTACTGATTTCTAGTTTGGTTCTTTTATGCTAAGAGAATAATTAAAAAAAATTTTTTGAGGTTTGTCTCATGGCCCAAGATATGGTTGATCTTGGTGAGTGTTCATAAATGCTTGAAAAAAATGTTTATAATTGTAATCCTCCTAGTTGATATTGAAAATCCTGGTTTGTATTATCTTTAATATATTTCCTTATTTTGTCTAACCGTTGTGTATGTAAGCCTCCATCTCTGCACTGCTCCCTCTACTACACAGAAGCTGCTTCATCCTGCCGGAGCTTGGATTCTCTGGACTCACCAGCCTCCCTCTCGTGGATGCCCTTTCTCTCTGCTTATATTCCAGCACACCAGTCCAAGCCAAACTCTGTCTGAATGTCCTCTTCACTCCACTCTGGTTCTGACCATTCTTGTTGGGACATTGCCACTCCTTGGATGTCCTCTCCTCTTTACTCTGATGAGGCATGGATACCCCGCACCAAGCCACCCCTTTGCAGTTACGTCCTCCTTACCTTTCTCTGGCTCTGACCTCCGCGTGTTGGTCCTCTCCATTGTGTGGAGGCCTTCTCCCTCGCCTTAGGCTCTTGCGTTTCACCAACCTGCCCCTTCTTGAGGATGACCCTTCTCACTCTGCCTGGGCTTGGGTACTACCCTCAGGGCTGCTTTCTGACTGTGCATCCTTCTCATTCTCCTTGGGTTGTGATAACCTGCTTCAGGTTAAGCCTTTGTGTGGAATGTCTCTTCACTCTTTGTCCTCTACACCAGCACCAATCCCTGGTATAGACCGCTCTTCACCATACTGGGACTCTGAATCTTGATGCTGGATCACTTCCGCTGCGTTGGGAGGATACCCACCTCAAACACTTATTTTCTGATACACATGCTGGGCTACCCCTCCATGTGAATGCTCTTCTCACCTTCTTGAGGCTGTGCTTACTCTGCCTTGTTGGTGCCCTTCTCAGCTAGCTTGGCCACTGATATCCCACTGGGCAGTCCTTCTCTGCACTTCTTGATCTCACTTAGAGGATTCTGACTCTGCCCTGTGTTATAGTTTTAGGACTTAATTGTTTAGGAAGAAAAGGAAAGTTGAAAATGAACAGGAGAAATAGGAAATGAAAGCTCAGCATTCACTTTAGAAGAGAAAAAAGGTTTCTCTTTGAATAAAGGATATTTAGATGTTTTTGCTTTTCAACTTGTGTCATTTAAAATACAACAAGAACTCTGATGCTTTTGTGTTCTGCCTGCCTTGCCTTTTCTTTTTAAACTAAAATGCTTTTGAATAAGTAGAGAATAATGAAAAAGTATTACTAAAAGGTTATTAGGGGGCTAAAGTCTTGAAAGTTGTTTTCATTCATGTTTTTTCAATAAAAATTAGGTATAAAGAATGGCGATTGTTTTGATTGTCATAAATGTCAAGTCAAATGGGAAAAGTGCTGGAAGATTTAGAAAATCTTATGTATTCCTATGTCATATTCAAGTATAGCATGCTTAAGAATTTTAGCCACTATACAAGTCTGTGAACATTGTTTTAGGGAGAAGTCACTGGGTGCTTAGTATACAATGTTGACCATTAACAAGCATATTTTCATAATTCTGTAATACTCATTAATTCTCAGTACAACATACAAAGCAAGTAGTGTGTTTTCAATTACAGAGTGACATGCAATATAAAGGCAAAGTGATAGCTGTAGTTTTTTTTTTTTGGTTTAATTATATAGTTTATTTGATGTTTATATTTGTTAACGAGCATGCATGCATGTGTGCTGAGTCATTTCTGACTCTTTTGTGACCCCATAGACTGTAGCCCACTTGGCTCCTCTGTCTGTGGAATTTTCCAGCAAGAATACTGGAGTGGGTTGCCATTTCCTACTCCAGGGGATCTTCCTGACCCAGGGATCGAACCTGTGTCTCTTACATCTCCTGCATTGGCAGGAGCTTTATTTTTTTAATGTTGCCTTTGATTCCCTGGTGACTCAGAGGGTAAAGCGTCTGCCCGCAGTGCGGGAGACCCAGGTTTGATCCCTAGGTTGGGAAGATCCCCTGGAGAAGGAAATGGCAACCCACTCCAGTACTCTTACCTAGAAAATTCCATGGATGGAGGAGCCTGGTGGGCTACAGGCCATGGGGTCGCAAAGAGTTGGACACGACTGAGTGACTTCACTTTCAGTTTCTTGAGATGAAAAATATTCTTACAAAAGAATAACCTTTTTAAATAAAAACATGGCCTTGACTTTAGCAGTATAAGTAGGAAAACCAAATACATCCATATTCCAAGACTGACTTACTTGTATCTTGGAGAATATAGATATCTTGGAGGAGTCCATTGAGAATCTAACTGTGGGGTCCCTTTTAGTCAGTATCTTCATTGGTGTTATGTGTGCTCTCATGCATATGATATCAAAAAGATTTCTGCATGATTTATTGTTGTTTCTAAATGAAAATAAATGTTAATAGGGGATATAAATAAAATTCAGAATTGATATGAGAGGTTGCAAAATGATTTCATTCAAACAGAATAGAAGACAGTGGTGACAAGTACAGGTTATTAAATGTCTGGGATAAAAATAAATTAGAAATTCATTTTAGAGAATGGCTTACTGGTTAAGCCTAGTGGCATTAATGAAAAAAATATACATGGTTCTTAGTTAAATTTAACCTGAACATGAGCAAGCAATATTATGCTGTTTGGCAAGAAAACATAGATAAAAGCATTTGGTATGAGTTTTTAATCTATAGATGCCTTCTTAATAATCTATATGCTCAGAGAACTTTTTCACTTCTGTTAACTATGCTGATAAAATAATCGAATACAGATACAAATCAAAATTTACAAGCTAATGGGTAATACATACCATGGGGATAAATTAGGAATATTATGTTATTTAGTTTGTAGAAGAGAGTACAAGAGATAACTTTGTACATAGGTTTCAAGTAAACGAAGGTATTTCCCTGAGGTGTCCAGCAGTGATTTACATTTGCAGAAGGATAAGTGGAATATTGATTAATCTTTGTAAGAGATATTAGGCTAGAGAAAATTCTTTTCATTGAAGATTGCTGAATTGAATAAGCTCAGAAAGTCTTACAATAAAATTAATGAATTGTTTGCATGGACAGAAAAAGTTGTGTCATTTATAGAGAATTGAAAATTAATGGCTCTGCAAAATATTGTAGTTTGTGCTGAAAGATGGTGACAGTTTCTTATTTATGCATTTGCATTTTTTTTTACTGAGACTTTTTAAAGTGAGGAGGGGTACCATAGACTAATGCACAAACTGTATTATAGCTTATTCCTTAAAGGAAAGAGAAAGTTTTAAAATAGGCCACAACTTCAGTCTTTGATGTATATGAGCCATATTCTAAGAAACCTTAAAAACCTCCACTATTTCATGTCCTGAGCCCACACTGTCAAAGAATGCATGGTTCCCTGGTGAATACTTGAACACTAACTCATTTGAGGACAGAGTTCTTTTTTAAGCTCAGATAGTCTGATTTTTCCCAGAGGACAGTTTGCTGTTTCTACTTGACATTTCTTAGAAGAAAAATAGAATGTGTAGCACCATTAGTTTCCCACTGTAAAATGAGTAGATCATCATTATTTTATATTTATTCTGGTGTTTTATTTTTTAAAACCAATCATAACTTTCTCATTCATAATTAAAAGTACATTGCAGTCCAGTATGAAAGGTAGACTTTAATTTTTCAGTGACTCAGTTTTTTGTTTTCCCATTTGAAGCCTTTATGGATTTAGAGGGGTATAAAAAGAATTTAGGGGCTTCCCTGGTGGCTCAGATAGTAAAGAATCTGTCTGCGATGTGAGAGATGCAGGTTCAATCCCTGGGTCGGGAAGATCCCCTGGAGAAGGGCAGGGCAACCCACTCCAGTGTACTTTTATTCTTTAATTTATTTTTTTTTTTTGAAAGATAATTGCTTTACAGAATGTTGTGGTTTTCTCTCCTACATCAACAAGAATCAGCCGTAGTTAAACCCATGTCCCCTCCCTCCCGAGCCTCCCTCCCATCTCCCTCCCCATCCCACCCTTCTAGATTGTCCCAGAGCCCCTGTTTGAGTTCCCTCAGTCATACAGCAAATTCCCACTGGCTATCTATTTTACATATGGTATTGTAAACTTCTATGTTACTCTCTGCATACATCTCATCCTCTTACTCCTCCCCTACCCCCGTGTCCATAGGTCTGTTTTCTATGTCTGTTTCTCCATTGTTGCCCTGAAAATAAATTTATCAGTACCATCTTTTTAGATTCCATATATTTGTGTAAGTATACAATATTAAGAATCCACCTGCAATGCAGGAGTCCTGGGTTCAGTCCCTGGGTTGGGAAGATCCTCTGGAGAGAAGGAGACAGCTACCCACTCCAGTATTCTGGCTGGAGAATTCCATGGACTGTATAGTCATGGGGTTGCAAAGAGTTGGACACAACTGAGCAACTTTCACGATATTTATATATCTCTTTCTGACTTACTTCTTACTTATTTACTTCTTTATATAATAAGCTCTGGGCTCATCTACCCCATTAGAACTGACTCAAGTGTGTTCCTTTTTGGCTGAGTAGTATTCCATTGTATATATGTACCACAGCTTCTTTATCCATTCATCTGTCAATGGGCATCTAGGTTGCTTCCATGTGCTAGCTATTGTAAATAGTGCTGTAGTGAACATTGGGGTACATGTGTCTTTTTCAATTTTGGTTCCCTCGGGGTATATGCCTAGGAGTGGTATTGCTGGTTCATATGGTGGTTTTATTCCTAGCTTTTTAAGGAATCTCCATACTGTCTTCCATAGTGGCTGTATCAGTTTACCATTCCCACCAGCAATGCAAGAGTGTTCCCTTTTCTTCCACACCTTCTCCAGCATTTATTGTTTGTAGTTTTTGATGATGGCCATTCTGACTGGTGTGAGGTGGTGTCTCATTGTAGTTTTGATTTGCATTTCTGATAATCAGTGATGTTGAGTGTCTTTTCATGTGTTTCTTAGCCACCTGTATGTCTTCTTTGGAGAAATGTCTTTTTATGTCTTTTTCCCACTTTTTGATTGGGCTGGTTTTTGTTTTTTTTTTTCTGGTATTGACTTGTATGAGCTGCTTGTATAGTGTGGAAATTAATTCTTTGTCAGTTGTTTCATTTACTATTATTTTCTCCCATTCTGAGGGTTGTCTTTTCACCTTGTTTGTAGTTTCCTTTGCTGTGAAAAAGCTTTTGAATTTAATTAGGTCCCACTTGTTTATTTTTGTTTTTATATCCATTACTCTAGGAGGTGGGTCATAGAAGATCTTGCTTTGATTTATGTCATTGAGTGTTCTGCCTATGTTTTCCTCTTAAGAGTTTTATAGTTTTTGGTGTTACATTTAGGTCTTTAATCCATTTTGAGTTTCTCTTTGTATATGGGGTTAGGAAATGTTCTAATTTCATTCTTTTTCATGTAGCTGTCCAATTTCCCAGCACCTCTTATTGAAGGGGATATCTTTGTCCCATTATATATTCTTGCCTCCACATCAAAAATAAGGTAACCATAGGTGTGTGGGTTTATCTCTGGGTTTTCTGTCTTGCTCCATTGGTCTATATTTCTGTTTTTGCACCTATACCATACGGTCTTGATGACTGTAGTTTTGTAGTATTGTCTGAAGTCAGGAAGGTTGATTCCTCCAGCTCCATGCTTGTTTCTCAAGACTGCTTTGGCTATTCAGGGTCTTTTGTGTTTCCATATGAATTGTGAAATTTTTTGTTCTAGTTCTGTGTAAAATGCCATTGGTAGTTTAATAGGAATTGCACTGAATCTGTAGATTGCATTTGGTAGTATAGTCATTTTCACAGTATTGATTCTTCCTACCCAGGAACATGGAATATCTCTCCATCTGTTTATGTCATCTTTGATTTCTTTCATCAGTGTCTTATAATTTTTTTGTCTCCTTAGGTAGATTTATTCCTAGATATTTTATTCTTTTTGTTGCAATGGTGAATGGGATTGATTCCTTAATTTCTCTTTCTGATCTTTCATGGTTAGTATATAGGAATGGAAATGGTTTCTGTGTATTGACCTTGTATCCCACAGATATGCTGAATTCACTGATTGCCTCTAGTAATTTTCTGATAGTTTTTTGGGGGTTTTCTATGTATAGTATCATGTCATCTGCAAACAGTGAGAGTTTTACATCTTCTTTTCTGATCTGGATTCCTTTATTTTTTTCTTCTTTACTTGCTGTAGCTAGGACTTCCAAAACTGTGTTCAGTAATGGTGAGAGTGGACACCCTTGTCTTGTTCCTGTTCTTAGAGGGAATGCATTTAGTTTTTCACCATTGAGAATAATGTTTGCTGTAGGCTTATCATCTATGGCCATCACTGTGTTGAGGTAGGTTCCTTCTATGCTCTATTTTTGAAGTGTTTTTATCATAAATGGGTGCTGAATTTTGTCAAAGGCTTTTTCTGCATCTGTTGAGATGATCATATGGTTTTTAATTTTCAATTTGTTAATATGGTGTATCACATTGATTGATTTGCATATATCGAAGAATCCTTGCATCCCTGGAATAAACTGGACTTGATCATGGTGTATGCACTTTTTAATGTGTTTTTGAATTCTGTTTGCTAGAATTTTGTTGAGGATGTTTACATCTGTGATCATCACTGATTCAGTTCAGTTCAGTTCAATCGCTAGGTTGTGTCCAACTTTTTGCAACCCCGTAGATTGCAGCATGCCAAGCTTCCCTGTCCACCACCACTTCCTGAAGCTTGCTCAAACTCATGTCCATTGAATCGGTGATGCCACCCAACCATCTCATCCTCTGTCATCCCCTCCTCCTCCTGCCTTCAATCTTGCCCATATCAGGCTCTTTTCCAATGAATCAGTTCTTCGCATCAGATGGCCAAAATATTGAAGTTTCATCTTCAGCATCAGTCCTTACGATGAATATTCAGGACTGATTTGCTTTAAGATTGACTGGTTTGATCTCTTTGCAGTCCAAGGGACTCTCAAGAGTCTTCTCCAACACTACAGTTCAAAAGCATCAGTTTTTCGGTGCTCAGCTTTCTTTATGGTCCAACTCTCACATCCATACATGACCACTGGAAAAACCATAGCTTTGACTAGATGGACCTTTGTTGGCAAAGTAATGTCTCTGCTTTATAATATGCTGTCTAGGTTGGTCATAGCTTTTCTTGCAAGGAGCAAGCATCTTTTAATCTCATGGCTGCAGTCACCATCAGCAGTGATTTTGGAGCCCCCCAAAATAAAGTCTGTCACTGTTTCCGTTGTTTCCCCATCAATTCGCCATGAAGTGATGGGACTGAATGCCATGATCTTACTTTTCTGAATGTTGAGTTTTAAGCCAACTTTTTCACTTTCCTCTTTCACTTTCATCAAGAGACTCTTTAGTTCTTCTTTGCTTTCTGCCATAAGGGTGGTGTCATCTGCATATCTGAGGTTATTGATATTTCTTCCAGCAGTCTTGATTCCAGCTTGTGCTTCATCCAGCCCAGCATTTCGCATGATGTATTTATTCTGCATATAAGTTAAATAAGCAGGGTGACAATATACAGCCCTGAAGTACTCCTTTCCCGATTTGGAACCAGTCTGTTGTTCCATGTCCAGTACTAACTAGTGCTTCTTGACTTGCGTACAGCTTTCTCAGGAGGCAGGTCAGGTGGTCTTGTATTCCCATCTCTTTAAAAATTTTCCACAGTTTGTTGTGATCCACACAGTCAAAGGCTTTGATGTAGTCAATAAAGCAAAAGTAGATGTTTTTCTGGAACTCTCTTGCTTTTCTTGATGATCCTATAGATGTTGGCCATTTGATCTCTGGTTCCTCTGCCTTTTCTAAATCCAGCTTGAACATCTTTGGAAGTTCTCAGTTCACGTACTATTGAAGCCTGGCTTGAAGAATTTTGAGCATTACTTTGCTAGCATGTGCTGCTAAGTTGCTTCAGTCGTGTCCGACTCTGTGCGACCCCATAGACGGCAGCCCACCAGGCTCCCCCCGTCCCTGGGATTCTCCAGGCAAGAACACTGGAGTGGGTTGCCATTTCCTTCTCCAATGCGTGAAAGTGAAGTCGCTCAGAAGTGTGCGACTCTTAGCGACCCCCTGGACTGCAGCCCACCAGGCTCCTCCGCCCATGGGATTTTCCAGGCAAGAGTACTGGAGTGGGGTGCCATTGCCTTCTCCATGCTAGCGTGTGAGATGAGTGCAATTGTGCAGGAATTTGAGCATTCTTTGGCATTGCCTTTCTTTGGAATTGGGATGAAAACTGACCTTTTCCAGTCCTTTGGCCACTGCTGACTTTTCCAAATTTGCTGACATATTGAGTACAGCACTTTCACAGCATCATCTTTTAGGATTTGAAATAGCTCAACTGGAATTCCATCACCTCCATTAGCTTTCTTCGTAGTGATGCTTCCTAAGGCTCACTTAACTTCACTTTCCAAGATGTCTGGCTCTAGGTGAGTGATTACACTATTGTGGTTATCTGGGTCATGAAGATCATTTTTATATAGTTCTTCTGTGTATTCTGGCCACTTCTTCTTAATATCTTCTGCTTGTGTTAGGTCCATCCCATTTCTGTCCTTTATTGTGCCCATCTTTGCATGAAATGTTCCCTGTTATCTTTAATTTTCTTGAAGAGATCTCTAGTCTTTCCCATTCTGTTGTTTTCCTCTATTTCTTTGTACTGATCACTGAGGAAGGTTTTCTCATCTCTCCTTGCTATTCTTTGGAACTCTTCATTCAAATGGGTGTATCTTTCCTTTTCTCCTTTGCCTTTTGCTTCTCTTCTTTCCTCAGCTATTTGTAAGTCCTCCTCAGACAACCATTTTGCCTTTTTGCATTTGTTTTTCTTTGGGATGGTCTTGATCACTGCCTCTTGTACAATGTCTCAAACCTTTGTGCATAGTTCTTCAGGCACTCTATCAGATCTAATCCCTTGAATCTATTTCTCACTTCCACTGTATAATTGTAAGGGATTTGATTTAGGTCATACCTGAATGGTCTAGTGGTTTTCCCTACTTTCTTCAATTTAAGTCTGAATGTGGCAATAAGGAGTTCATGATCTGAGCTACAGTCAGCTCCCAGTCTTGTTTTTGCTGAATGTATAGAATTTCTCCATCTTTAGCTGCAAAGACTATAATCAGTCTGATTTTGGTATTGACCATCTGGTGACGTCCATGTGTAGAGTCATCTCTTGTGTTGTTGTAAGAGGATGTTTTCTATGACCAGTACGTTCTCGTGGCAAAACTCTGTTAACCTTTGCCCTGCTTCATTTTTGTACTTCAAGGCCAGACTTGCCTGTTATGCCAGGTATCTCTTGACTTCCTACTTTTACATTCCAGTCCCCTGGGATTAAATGGACATCTTTTGGGGACGTTAGTTCTAGACGGTCTTGTAGGTCTTGATAGAAGCATTCAGCTTCAGCTTCTTCAGCATTACTGGTTGGGGCATAGACTTGGATTACTGTGATATTGGATGGTTTGCCTTGGAAACGAACAGAGATCATTCTGTTGTTTTTGAGACTGCATCCAGTACTGCATTTCGGACTCTTTTGTTAACTATGAGGGCTACTCCATTTCTTCTAAGGGATTTTTGCCCACAGTAGTAGATATAGTGGTCATCTGAATTAAATTTACTCATTCCAGTCCATTTTATTTTGCTGATTCCTAAAATGTTAATGTTCACTCTTGCCATCTCCTGTTTGACCACTTCCAGTTTACCTTGATTCATGGACCTAACACTCCAAGTTCCTATTCAATATTGTTCTTTACAGCATCGGACTTTACTCCCACAACCAGTCACATCCACAACTGAGTGCTGTTTTTGCTTTGGCTCCATCGCTTCGTTCTTTCTTTTTGGTGATATTGGCCTGTAATTTTCTTTTTTGTTTTGTCTTTGCCTGATTTTGGTATCATAATGATGGTGGCCTCATAGAATGAGTTTTGAAGTGTTCCTTCCTCTGAAATTTTTTGGAAGAGTTTCCGAAAAATGGGCATTAACTCTTCTGTAAATGTTTGATAGAATTCCCCTGTGAAGCCATCTCACCCTGGGCTTTTGTTTTTTTGGAGATTTTTTATCACAGTTTCAATTTCAATATTTGTAATTGGGTTTTTCATAATTTCTGTTTTTTCCTGGTTCAGTCTTGGGAGGTTGAACTTTTCTAAGATTCTGTCCTTTTCATCTAGGTTGTCCATTTTATTAGCATATAGTTTCTCATATTCTCTTATGATGCTTTGTGTTTCTGTGTTGTCTATTGTAACCTCTCCTTTTTCATTTCTAATTTTGTTGATTTGATTTTTCTCCCTGTTTTTCTTGATGAGTCTGGCTAGTGGTTTGTCAATTTTTTTTATCTTCTCATAGAACCAGCTTTTAGTTTTATTAATCTTAACTGTTGTTTTCTTCATTTCCTTTTCATTTATTTCTGCTCTGATCTTCATGATTTATTTCCTGCTGCTGATTCGGGTTTGTTTTGTTCTTCTTTTTCTAGCTGCTTTAGATGTAGACTTAGGTTGTCTATTCAGTGCTTTTCTTGTTTCTTGAGTTAGGATTGTATCACTATAAATTTCCCTCTTAGAACAGCTTTTGCTGAATCCCATTAGTTTTGGGTCATCATGTTTTCATTGTCATTTGTTTCTAGGAATCTTTTGATTTCCCTTCTTATTTCTTCAGTAACCTCTTTGTTATTTAGTAATGAATTGTTTAATCTCCATGAGTTTGGGTTTTTTTGCAGTTTTTTTTCCTATAGTTGACATCTAGCCTCATTGCATTGTGGTCAGAGAAGATACTTGATATAATCTCAGTTTTCTTTAAATTTACTGAGGCTTGATTTGTGGCCCAGTATGTGATGTATCCTGAAGAATGTTCCATATGCACTCGAGAAGAAAGTGTATTCTTCCCCTTTTGGATGGAAAGTCCTGAAGATACCGATAATTACCTTAAATGTAAAGGGGTTAGATGCACCAACCAAGAGATACAGACTGACTCAATGGGTACAAAATCAAGACCCATATATATGCTGCCTACAAGCGACCCACTTCAGACCTAGAGACACATACAGACTGAAGGTAAAAGGATGGAAAAAAATATTCCATGCGAATAGAAATCAAAAGAGAGCCAGAGTGGCAATCCTTATTTCAGACAAAATAGACTTTAAAATAAAGAACATTATGAAAGACAAAGAAGGACACTACATAATGATCAAGGTATCAATCCAAGAAGAAGACATAACAGTTGTAAGTATTTATGCACCTAACATAGGAGCAACTCAATACTTAAGACAAACATTTACAGGGATAAGAGGGGAAAATCAACAGTAACACAACAATAATAGGGGTCTTTAACACTCCACTCACACTAATGGACAGTTCATCAAGATAGAGAATAATACACACATACACACAAATAGAATTTATAATAGGTTATACAGTAAATTTAAAAAAGCATAAGGAGTTTTTAAGTTGCTTTAGGTAGAAAGGCATTCTCTAAACTTTAATGTATCTTGATGCTGTAAAACAGTTAGCATTCCAAGATACATTCTCAAATTGTAGATTCTGAGATGTACAATTGAAAGAATATTTTTTGAGTGCCTCACATGCTCTCAACAGTCTTTCTCTTGGTTGTGGCCAGATACAACTTCCTAAAAGAGGTTAATTTTTCTATAGGATTTACTTTTTTTTTCCCTTCTGTTTGACTTCTGGAAACGTGTACAGTGCCATATGAATGTGGCCAAGCTCGTCTGATCTTGCTGAATGTACTCAGAATTATGCCTGCTTTACCTGCGTAGAATTATGCTTGGGTTACAGTTTGGTTATAGAAAGTTGGAAGGCCACAATTGTTGGTATATGTTATATGTATGTATATGCTGTTTCCTTTTTGGTCTTTTTTGGGGGCAATTTACATTTTTTTAACCCATGGGCTATATATATGCTGATTATTTTCTTTCATAGTTTATTTTTATATGCCTCTTGAAATAGATTCAGATTTATTAGATCTTAATAGGAGAAAGAAAATCATTGAGTTAAGGGAAGAGTGAAGAGCATAGGTTACCAGAAATTCTTATATTACAATTTTATTAGGTTTCTGTCTCAAAATTGAAACTATAGCTTGAAATACAACATTTGAGTTTTGGTATTATCAGGTTAGTGCTTTGTAACTGAGGGTGTGTATACCATATTAATTATGTGGGTTTTTTAAGCTTTTTATTTTAATTACATGGTTTTTATTGAAAACAATTACTGAGTATTTGCTACATGATGATCTACTTTTGCAAAGCATTTGTGGAAGAGATAATCAATTTTTGTCATAATATGTTATACCTCATGTTTTCTAGTACTTTTCAAAGTAGTTGATTAAGACACAACAAAGGGAACTGGATAATATTGAGTGATATTTTATGCTAGCTCTTGCAGAGCCAGAAATTACGTCTTTATTCACTCCATGGTATATCTTGCTCTCTAATTTTAATATATTAAATAATTACACAACTATTAAAACTATCATCTTGTTATAAAAAAGCTTCAATAAAATAAAATCCCTGTTTGACACTCCCCCCCCCTTCCCCATACACACACTGTTTATGTTTGGGTAGAGTTTGTTTATTTTTAACTTTTCATTTTGAAATTATTTGTGACTTAGAGAAAAGTTGCAAAGGTAGAATTTCCATATATTCTTTACTCCTCTTTCCATACTATTAACATTTGCATTACCATAGTACAGTTATCAATACTAAGAAATAAACAGTAGTGCAGTACTATCAACTGAAATACAGACTTTGTTCGCATTTCACCAATGTCATGTCACTGATAGCATTTTTCTGATCCAATATTCAATTCACTGTGTTAGTCACTCAGTCATCTCTGACTCTTTGTGACCCCCATGGACCGTAGCCCACCAGGCTTCTTTGTCCATGGAATTCTCCAGGCAAGAATACTGGAGTAGATTGGCATTCACTTCTCCAGGGGATCTTCCCCACCAAGGAATCAAACTCGGGCCTCCTGCATTGTAGGCAGATTCTTTACCATCTGAGCTCCTAGGGAAGCCTCATTCAGTAGCTCACACAACATTTAGTATTTCACATCATATTTAGTTGTCACATCTCCTTAGTCTTCTCTAATCTATGATAGTTCTTTTGATCCTTCATAACCTTGACACTAATCAGATATTTTGTTCATTGTCTTTCAATATGGATTTGTCTAGTGTTTTTTCTATATTAGATTATTATTCAGATTATGCATTTTTGGCAAGAATACCAGAGAAGTGATGTGCCTTTCCAGTATGTCATAGCAGGGCCTACCTGAAATTGATATGTCTTTTTCCTGATGATACTAACCTTGATCACTTGATTAAGGACTGATGCTGAAGCTGAAACTCCAATACTTTGGTCACCTGATGCGAAGGACTGACTCATTTGAAAAGACCCTGATGCTGGGAAAGATTGAAGGCGGGAGGAGAAGGGGACAACAGAGGATGAGATGGCTGGATGGCATCACCAACTCAATGAACATGAGTTTGAGTAAGCTCCAGGAGTTGGTGGTGGACAGGGAAGCCTGACATGCTGCAGTCCATTGGGTCACAAGGAGTCGACACGACTGAGTGACTGAACTGAACTGAACTTGATTAAGGTGGCTTCTGCCAGGTTTTTCCACTGTTAAGTTTTTCTCTTTTTAAATTAATACTAAGTTAAATAAGGAGGTCATTAGACTTAGGAGGCTTTAAAACCTTAGTAGTCTAAATAAGCAGGCCAAAACCTATATATATCAGTGCTTTAATGGTAAGAAATCAAAACCTAAAGACAACACATCACAAACAGCCACCTAGGCTTTCCTAAATAAGGCATCTGCTTACACTGTAGCCAAGAAAATACTCTCCTTGCTTGGTTTCCAACTCTTATCTATAAAAGTCTCTTTCCTAGCTCCTGTGGGTAATGTAATAATGCCTCAGTTTATTTCTTAACATTAATAAATATCATTGTTTTATGGTTATTGTCTAAAGTTATTTATTTTGTCGTTCAAATTGTTCCAGCTTTGAAAGTTGGGAGATGTTAGCAGAATAAGAATTTTCAAAAATAAATTGAGACATATTATATTTTTAAGACTTTATTTGAGCAAAAATCCAATAGGGAAGCCCTAAACTGAATGTGTTGAGGCGGCCTTTGTGCTCAAGAGTGAGGGGAGAGACTTTATTATAGGGCAGGCTCAGAAGCAAAGCAAGGTAAGTATTTGATTGGCTGTAACTTAGTGGTGGTGGTTTAGTTACTAAGTCGTGTCCGACTCTTGCGACCCCATGGACAGAAGAGCCTGGCAGGCTACAGTGCATGGGATTCTCCAGGCAAGAATACTGGAGTGGGTTGCCATTTCCTTCTCTAGGGGATCTTCCCAACCCAGGAATCAAACCCTGGTCTCCTGTATCATAGGTGGATTATTTACCAAATGAGCTACAAGACTGTAGCTTAAGTGGTTGCCTTATTTAAGGGAAAAAGTAGGTGGCTGTTTGTGCTAGGTTGTTCTTAGATTTTGATTTCTTCACCTTGAGGCATTATAGGCATAAGTTTAGCTTGCTTAAGTAGGCTGCTAAGGTACTAGAAGCACCTCAGTCTAATGGCCTCCTTGGATAATTTATTTAACAGGAGCAAAACCAGATATATAAATATGTTTAAATAATTCCAAAGCTAAGTGTAAATGGCTGTAGAGATTGTTGCTTCCAACCTTACACTTAAAAATAAGGTGGAACAAACTGCAAGCTCTGGACATTTCTTGAAACAGCTCAATTTAACCAACTAACTCAAAATCTCCAGAGAGATACCTGCCTACAGGAAAAGATGAGATGTGAGCATTAGCTTATATGGGCAGACACCTCTGAAAATGGGTGAGAGCGTTTCAGTTACATAGGCAACAAATTGGTGGAGGTCAAATGTGGGCATGTTAGAATGGGGAGCCTCCTGGGGCAGCAAATATAGGAGCAGCTTGAGCTCTTTTGCAAAATTTCTCCACAGGCCCCACTTGATGAGAGCTCTGTTGACCTATCCCTCTTGGCACAGGCCTGGGAGGAGGAACAGTAGTTGTTATGGAAAAGGGACAGAATATCTTCTGGATCCTTCTTCCATATCTTTTCTATGTAGCAGTAACCATGAGTTTAGGAAGAGGGGTTCCTTAAAATACAGTCCTTATGATACTGGTAAAAACCACTGAAGCTGGGGATAGGCAGAAAATAACTTGCGGGCAGTTCAGGGTTAGATGCTGGTCTCAGAACTGTGGAAAAGAGACAGAAGCACTTCTAAGACTCAGGTATGTAGGGTCTGATTAGCACAAGCCTAAACAGAATAATAGAGAACACCACTCCAATAATAGAGATTCCCACATCTAGACTAATAAGTGTCTAATAAAAGTAACAATTCAGTACCAATGAGAACTTCACAAGATACAGACCCCTCTATAAGGGAAGACTGAAAGCTAAGTGTGGAGCAGACATTGCGGAAAACATCTGGTCCACCTGAGGGGGTGTATCCCTAGAGAAATTTGAAGCCTGTGGTATACTGAGGGTAACCACGGCGACAGTAAACCTTAAACCTGCCCAACATGTGATTAGATAAACATAACCCTTATGCTAAACGCCTAGCCAAAGGAAAAGTCTGCCCATTGCCAAGCATAGAGATTATTTGCCTCAGTCTCTACTGTCCTATTGAGGATATCCATATACCAATAAAACTGTGAATATATGAAAAGGCAAGATAAAACAACAGGTTGGAAAGAGATAAAGCAACAGAAGAAGCAGATGCAGGTGGAATGATCTTAGACATTTAAAATGACTGATTAATATGTAAAAATTTGTATTAGTTATCTATGACTACCTAACATAATCATAAAATTTTAACAGTTTAGAATACTAGTAAGCTTCCTAGAGGCCCTATTGTTTGAGAAGATTTGTGAGAACCAGTCTTAATCTCTTTAAAGTGCTTTTTGTTTGACTCTATTGAGGCATCAACTTTGATCTTTCTAAGTTCTTAAACAGAAGTTATTACCTTGGCTGTATCTCCAGAGCTTGTTTTTCTTGGCAGTGTCCTGGTTTTTCAGTCTACTAAGAAAACATTTAATTTTAGCAGTTTTGCTCTCTGGAGAGGCTGAGCACTTTTGAAACTAGAAAAATCCTGCCTCATTTTTGTTTAAATAGCCTTTTCTTCAACTTCTCTCTCTCTCTTCTCCCAATTTACTGTAAACACAAGGAAGAAACCAGCCAGCACTTTCAATACTTTACTTGGAAGTCTCCTTAGGTAGATCAGTTACTCAGTTTATTAAGCACATTTCCTCCTTTCCCTATTTCTAAGGATGTTGATAAACTTTCTGCCATCACATGTAGTACTTTCTCTTCCTACAGTTTACAGGTATGTCTTCTTGGGTCTGAGTTTCTAGAGGCCTCACTTAGTTTTTTTTTCAAGGGCCTTTCCATATGGTAGATTGCAACTTGGCAACTGGCTCCTATCAGAGTCAGCCAAAGTAATCAAAAATAAAAGTCACTATATTTTGTTAACCTAATTTCAGAAGTTATATTTAGCCAATTTTGATAGTCACTAGGTCAGCCCATTCTCAAGGGGAGGGAATTAAAGAATAGCAAGAGGCAGGGATTACTGGGACCCATTTTAGAGGCTGGCTACCACAGTAATATTGTGATTTTCCTAAATTGACTTGTTCTAATGTATTTTCTGTGATTCCTTAATATTTTTACATATACAATCATGTCACTGACACATAAAATTTTACCTATTCCCAATCTGTATGCATTTTATTCTATTTTCTTTCATTATTGCACTGGCTACAACCTCTAGTCATTATTGAACAGAGGTAGTAATAGTTGACACTCCTGACTTATTCCTGAAGTACAAGGAAGGGGACAAAGTGGGTTTTTTTCATCCTTACAGATATGTATGTATGAGATGATATATGTGTATATATATATATGTATACGTATTTTGTACATATACATATGTATATATGATATGATATATGAGAAAAGAAGAGAAAAGGCAAAGAAGAAAGGGAAAGATATACCCAACTGAATGCAGAGTTCTATAAAATTTCGAGGAGAGATACAAAAACCTTTTTAAGTGAACAATGCAAGGAAATAGAGGAAAACAATACAATGGGCAAGACTAGAGATCTCTTTAGGAAAATTGGAGATACCAAGGGAACATTTCATGCAAAGATGGGCACAATAAAGGACAGAAATGGCAAGGACCTAACAGAAGTAGAGGAGATTAAGAAGAGGTGGCAAGAATACACAGAAGAACTATACTATACTATATTATACTTGTTTATCCAGTAGTCATGTACAGATGTGAGAGTTGGACCATAAAGAAGGCTGAGTGCCGAAGATTTGATGCTTTCAAATTGTGGTACTGTAGAAGACTCTTGAGAGTCCCTTGGACTGCAAGGAGATCAAACCAGTCAGTCCTAACAGAAATCAACCCTGAATATTCATTGGAAGGACTGATGCTGAAGCTCTAATACTTTGGCCACCTGATGAGAAGAGCTGACTCACTGGAAAAGGCCCTGATGCTGGGAAAGATTGAAGGCATAAGAAGAAGGGGGCAGCAGAAGATGGGATGATTAGATAGCATCACTGACTCAATGGACTTGAGTTTGAGCAAACTCCGGGAGATAATGAAGGACAGGGAAGTCTGGTGTGCTGCAGTTCATGAGGTCGCAAAGAGTCGGACATGACTTAGCAACTGAACAACAACAGATATGGTTTTTTATGGATATTCCTTATTAGACTGAAGAAATTCCTTTAGTTCCTAAATTATAGAAGAGTTTTTATGCCTTTTTTGCATTTAGAGATGATCATGTAAGATTTCTCCTTTATTCTGTTATGTATCATACTGCCTCTTATGCTTTGTTCCTTGGAAAATGTGTTTTAGGTCTTTTAAAACATGAATTTTTATTAATTTTCTCTCCACCTAATCTTTCATCTTGTATTCAGATTCATTTTTGTCATTTCCATTTTTGATGTCTTAACTTTTATATCAATTTTAGGGGAAATCATGTCTTCTACCTTTTATCTCGGATTTCTTATTTCACCTAGAGTCTTTAACCACTTATACTTAAAGGGAAAGAAAGTCATTCCTTAATAGGAATAGAATATGGAGTTCAATTCTCTTATTTTTTTAAAGTCAAACTCTCTTTTTAATTAATTGCTTGTTTAATTTTTGGTTGTGCTGGATCTTCACTGCAGTGTGCAGGCTTTCTCTAATTGTAGTGAGCATGAGTTACTCTTTGTTGTGATGCGTGGGCTTCTCATTACGATGACGTCTCTTGTTGCGGAGCTCGAGCTCTAGGCGCACGGGGTTCAGGAGCTGCAGTACATGGGCACAGCAGTTGCAGCTTGTGGGCTCTAGAGCACGTGCTCAGTAGTTGTGGTGCTCGGGCTTAGTTGACCCATGGCATGTGGAGTCTTACTGGACCAGAAATCAAACCCATGTCCCCTGAATTGGCAGGTGGATTCTTAACCACTGGACCACGAGGGAAATCCTGATTCTTTTTAAGATTTTCTATTTTTTCACTTTTGAATATTGAGGTATTGTCTGTACAGTATTGTATGTTTCAAAAGTACAACATAGTAATTCACAATTTTAATGGTTATATTCTATTTATTGCATTATGATACATTACCTATAATTCCTTGTGTTGTGCAGTATATCTTTGTGGCTTATTTATTTTAAAAGTAGTAGTTTGTATTTCTAAATCCTTTACCCCTTGCTTGCCCTTCCTCCCTTCCCTCTCCCCTTCCCTTTCCTCATTGGTAACCATTAGTTTGTTCTGTATATCTGTGAGTCTCTTTCTTTTTTGCTATATTCTCTAGTGTTTTATTTTTTAGATTGCACAAGTAAGGTGATATCATACATATTTGTCATTTTATGGTTTATTTCACTTAGAATAATATCTTCCAAATCTATTTATGTTGTTGCAAATGGCAAAGTTACATTTTTTTTATGTCTGAATAGTGTTCCATTTTGATAGTCAAGTGATACATAGACTACCACTTTCACTTCTTTCATGCGTATTTGCCTTGTCTTGTTTATGCGTTCTGGACGCTTCAGTTGCTTCCGTATCTTGGTGTCTGTAAATGGCACAGCAGTGAGCACTGAGTGCAGGTATCTTTTCAAATTAGTGTTTTTGGTTTTTTATGGATATATACGCACGAGTGGATTATTGAGTTATATGTTAGCTCTATTTTTATTATTTTGAGAAACCTTCATAGTATTTTGCACAGTAACTGCACCAATTTACATTCCCACCAGCAGTATATGAAGGTTCCCTTTTCTCTGAATCCTTGATAACTTTTGTTACTTGTTTTCCTTTCAATGATAGCCATTCTGAAAAGGGTGATATCTTACTGTGGCTTAAATTTGCATTTCCCTGATAATCAACAATGTTTAGAATCTTTTCTATGTGCCTCTTGGCCATCTGTATGTCTTCTTTGGAAAAATGTCGATTCAGATCTCCTGACCTTTTTTTAATCAGGTTTTTTTTTGATGTTCTATGAGCTGTTTATATATTTTGAATATTAACCCCTTATCAGGTATATCATTTGCAAATATTTTCTCCCATTCAGTGGATTGTGTTTTTATTCTGTGGATGGTTTCCTTTGCTGTGCGAAAGCTGGTAAGTTTAATTAGATCCCGTTTGTTTATTTTTGCTTTTTTTTCTTTTATTTTAGAGGATAGATCCATAAGTATTGTTAGGATTTATGCCAAAGTGGTTGTGGCTATATTTTCTTCTAGGAGTTTTATGGTCTCCAGTATTACATTTAGGTCTTTAATCCATTTTGAGTTTATTTTGGTATATGGTGTTAGAAAATGTTCTAATTTCTTTGTTTTGCATGTAGTTGCCTAGTTTTCCCAGATCCATTTACTGAAGAGACTGTTTTTTATCCTTTGTATATTCTTGCCTCCTTTGTTGTAGATTAAGTAAGTGCATAGGTTTATTTATCGACTCTTTATTTCTATTCCATTGATCTACGTGTATTTTTTTCTTCGAGCCCCATTCTTTTTTGAATAGTGTAGCTTTGTATTAAAAGTATAGTCTAAAGTAAGAGTGTGTGTTGCTTCCAGCTCTATTCTTTTTCAAGATTGTTTTGGCTATTCAAGGTCTTTTGTGTTTCCATAGTTTTTTAAATTATTTGTTCCAGTTCTTTGAAAATGCCCTCTGTATTTTGATAGGGATTGTATTGAATCTATAAAGTGCCTTGGGTAGTGTAGTCATTTTAACAATATTAATTCTTCCAGTCCACGAACATGGCATATCTTTCCATTTGTTTGTGTTGTCCTCAATTTCTTTCATCAGTGTCTTACAGTTTTTTGAGTACAGAAACCACTTTATTGTTTTAGTTGCTCAGTCACATCCAACTCTTTGCAACCCCGTGGACTGTACCTGCCAGGCCCCTCTGTCCATGGGGTTTCTCAGGCAAGAATGCTGGCGTGGGTTACCATTCCCAGGGAACGTCACATCCCTGGGATCTTCCTGATTCAGAGATCAGACCCACATCTCCTGTACTGGCAGGCAAATTCTTCACCACTGAGCCACCAGGGAAGCCCCATTTTGCCTCTTAGGTTGGTTTATTCCTGGTTTTTAAAAATCTGTTGATGCAGTTGTAAATGGGATTTTCTCCTTATTTTCTCTTTGTGAAGTTTGTTTGTGTATAGAAATGTGACGTATTTGGGAATATAATTTTTGTATGTTGCAGCTTTACTGAACTCATCGATGCGTTCTTGTAGTTTTTTGGTGATGTCTTTCGGGTTTTCTATATATTTTCATGTCATCTAGTTTTACTTCTTCCCAATTTATATTCCTCTGATTTATTTTTCTATTTTTTCCTAGTGTATTCACAGAGTTGTACAGTCATTACAAAATCAATTTTATAACAGTCTCATTATATCAGAATCCATGTACCCATTAGCAGTCATTCTCACTTCTTACCAACCTTGCTGGCTTTAGACAGCCACTCTAGGTTTGTTGAGACAACAAAACTCACTGAGTTTTTTTCTCAGTGAATTTGCCTATTCTAGGTATTTCTTATAAACAGAATTGTATAATATGTTGCTGTTCAGTCGCTAAGTCGTCTCCAACTCTTCAACCCCATGAAGTGCAGCATGCCAGGCTTCCCTGTCCTTCACCATCTCCCTGAGTTTGCTCAGACTTATGTGCATTGAGTCAGCGATACCATCCAACCGTCCCATCCTCTGTCGCCCCTTTTCCTCTTGCCCTCTATTCAGGGTTTTCTCCAGTGAGTCAGCTCTTCACATCAGGTGGCCAAAGTATTGGAGCTTCAGCTTCAACATCAGTCCTTCCATTGAATATTCAGGGTTGATTTCCATTAGGATTGACTGGTTTAATCTGCTTGCTGTCCAGCAGACTCTCAAGAGTCTTCTCCAGCACCACGATTTGAAAGCATCAGTTCGTCAGTACTCAGCCCTCTTCATGGACCAACTGTCACATCCATACATGACTACTGGAAAAACCATAACTTTGACTATACAGATAATATATGTATAATATGTAGTCTTTTTAAACTAGTTTCTTCAACTTAGCATGATGACTTCAAGATTTATTCCTGTGGCACATGTATTGGTACCCTATTTCTGTTTATTGCCAAATAATATTAAATTGCATATACAGTACCACATTTAACTTATCTATTCATTTGTTGATAGCATTTGGGTTATTTGTACTTTCTGATTTGGGGTAATGCTGCTGTGAACATATATGTATAATTTTTTGTGGGGACATAAGTTTTGTTTCTCTTAGGTATATATCTAGGAACGCTGGTTGAAATAGTAACTCTTCATTTAACTTTTTGAAGAACTGCCAGACTATTTTCCAGAGTGGCTGCACTGTTTTCCATTTCTACCAGAAATCTATGAAGATTTTCATCTGTCCTCTTACCTAATGGCTAATAGTGTTGAACATCTTTCCATGTGCTTTTTGGCTATTTGTGTATCTTCTTTGAAGACATATCTATTCAGATCCTTTCAAATTGGGTTGTCTTCTTATTTTTGGCTTCTCAATGTTCTTTATATATTCCATTTACAAGTCCTTTATCAGATATATTATTTGCAAAAATTTGATCCCATTATTTGCATTGTTTTTTAATTTTGATAAAGTCCAATTTTTGTTGTTGCTTGCGTTTTTGGTGTTATATCAAAGAAACCATTGCCTAATTCAAGGTCATGAAGATTTATGCCTATGTTTTCTTACAAGAGTTTATAGTTTTTGCTCTCACATTTTGGTCTTTAATTCATTTAGAATTAATTTTTGTAAGCGATTTGAGTTATAGGGGCCCAGCTTTATTCTTTTGCATGTGTATAGAAAGTTGTCCCCTATACTACATGTTGAAAAGACAATTCTTTCTCTTTGATTTTCTTGGTATTCTGATTGAAAATTCAGTTTACTATAAAAGTGTTTATTTATGTTCTATACATCTATATGTCTGTTCTTATGACAGTACTGCAGTCTCTTGATTATTGCAGTTTTGAAGTAAGTTTTAAAATTGGCAAGTGTGAAATTCCCATGTTTTTCTCCTTTTTCAGAAATATTTTAGGTTTTCTGAGTCACTTTCATTTCTATATGAGTTTTAGGATTGGATCAACTTGTCAATTTCTGAAGATAAACCTGCTGAGATTTTAATAGAGATTGAGTTGAATTTGAAGATCGATGTGGGGAATATTGCCATCTTAACAATATTAAGTCTTCCAGCCATTAACATGGAATGTCTTTCCATTTATCTAGGTGTTTAATTTCTTTTTACCATATTTTTATAGTTTTCAATGGACACATCTTTCTTCTTCTCTTGAATTTAATCCTTTGTGTTTTATTTTTCTTGATGCAAACATTCATGGAATTTTTTCCTCAATTTTTTGGGAGGTTGTTTACTGCCTGTGTATAAACATATGATTGAGTTTGTATATTAATCTTTTATCCTATAACCTCACTGAACTCCTTTATTAGCTCTAATAGTTTTTAAGTGGATATTTTAGATTTTCTGTATATAAAATCATGTCATAGAAATGGTTTGACTTCTTCCTTTATAATCTAGACACCTTTTATATCTTTTCCCTACCTAATTGCTGACTATAATCTCTTAATATAAAGTAGAATTGAAGTAGCAGGAGCAGACATTGCTTGACTTGTTTTTGATTATAGGAGAAAAGCACAGTCTTTTATATATATATGTGTATGTGTGTGTATATGTATGTATTTAATGATGGAAGCCCTTTTTCACCGTGCATTTACATTTGCTCAAAAACAATATATCCCTTTCTCTCTGCTAGGTATCCTATGAAATCTAGGATATCTAATCTCTAAATTTTACCCACTAAGTTAATACTGAGAATTTATGAAATGCAACCAGCATTCTCTGGTTTGAAACGTGAGATATCAATCAGGGAAAGAAATTTATCTGATTGACCATTGCGTGAGCCTTAATTAATTCTCTTTGGGTTAGAAACTTTATTGCCTTCACCTTGTCTTTCGTATTAGTGTGAAAGTACCCTTTCCTGGGGTACCTGGAAGAACACTGGGGGTATATAAAACCATAAAGTAAATCTCTTTCTTGAACATTACTTTTACTAAAAAGTAAAGAATAGATGAATGTGGGGAAACTTTTTATATTAAAACAGAAAAGGTTGTTTTATTAAGTAAAATAAAAAATATTTAGGGATATTTAAGCTAAAACATAAGGCTTCAAAGAAATTCAGGCCTTATGGCATGGTTTTCAGCCCAACCATGCTACTCTTAAGTGTGTGAATTCTCTGTTCTTGTTAGATAAAAAGAGTTCAATTTGTGGACGTTATTGAGAAATACTCTGGGACATTAAACAAATGTTGAAATGGTGATTTCTTACTTTATGAACAGACTATTGTCCTTCTTGTAAATAATTAACAAACCAACAATGGGAATATCCTCATGTCCAGAGTTTTTAACTTTTCTATCCTATTAGTCAAATATTTCTCTTTGTTGTGTGTATTTAGTTTCTTGATTTGTTAACTAGCTTATTGCTATTCTCTAAATTAGACAGAAGATTAGGTATTTTTATGTTACTTTGTCGTCTGAGAATGTTTTGATAAAAAGTATAGGTCATGATACCAGATAATTTCTCATGTATACACCTCATGGGAAATATTGAACATAAACAGGAAGACATATTTCAGAGTGGATATAAAATCTTGAGTTTGTTTTATTGGCAAGTCCTCAACATTTAAACACTGTATTAATATAATTGCTCTTATTAACTATGCTAATAGGCCACAGAGAAGCCATGCATATCTTTAGATAGGCCTATAGAAGTGTTGCCTTTTGTGCTTAACACAGCTTGTTAATTTTATAGCCTTCCAGAACATAATAATCACTAGTGGGTAGTCTGATCATACTGCGTAAGAGAAAAGATTTTATTTTTTTAAAAAAGCTCTGTTTGAATAGTGTAGCAACAAAATTTTCAAACATCTCTGGAAACTAAATTTAGAAAAGAGTAGTTTTTCTAGATAGAGTACTTTAAGTTTTGGGGAAAGCTCATCATAGCCACTGGCATTATGGAATATATATACAATCATTTTTTGCCCTCAATGATCCCTATAGTTTTCATGGATTTTCTTTACGTTCAACAAAGGGAGTAAGTAAATGTTGAGGTAAATGTTCTGACCTAGCAGGCTCTAGACATACTTTGTGAATTTACTTTGATGTTAGGTCAATGTTACAGTGAACTTTTTGTTACTGTTTTTATGACCTTGGAAGCCTTGCTTTCTTGAAGAAACAAATCTGTGGTCATTCCTCATATTTCTATGGCTTTTATGAATGGGATTGAAATGACAGTGGGCCATTGTGAGGTTCCTTTTGGATATCTCATAACTGGGTAAAGTTACTGTGATTATTTTTTCCTATAGCAGGTATTTGGCTAATATTTTTTAATAAGCAAATGAAAATAAATGTTCTGTTACCTACTTATGGATTTTCCTCTTCAGCCTTGTCTTCAACATCTTACCAATCTAAAGGGAGAGATTTTTCCACATATTTTCTCATCTTGAGAGTGTTTATTTATTCTCTGCTTACAATATATAGCCGTTCCTATTTCATCTTTATTTTATGCATAATTCTACAGAGTCATCACTTTTGTTTTATATTAACCTCATGCTAAATTTTGCATTTTTACAGTTTCTAATGTCTGTTATCCTTTGACACTGCCTCTTTCAGCCTATTACTGTTGCTTTTGCATAGATTACAGTATTATATGCCTTGTACCCAACCAAATGTTTGATGACTTCTTTCTTATTTCTTTGCAAATGCCCTCCATGTTTGTAAAGGACATATATAATTTCAGTATATTTATAGTATAGTGAAAGAAATTATAGAACTCAAGCTGGAAAGAATTTTTTTTTTTTGCAAGAATTTTTAAAATTGTCTAGTCTAGCCTTTTTTGCTTACAAGTGGGAATATTGATGCTCAGAGAAATAAGCATGCTTTGCCACAGTCACCATATATATGCGGTTTTCTGATTTACAGTTTGGGGGTGTATTTGGTCTGGAACAGTTTCCTAAAAACATATTTCAGAAACTGGTTGATAGATTGAAGAGGAATGATTTGTATGATAGAATTGATTAATGATTCAAATGTTTGACAATTTTAGAAAAAACTTAGAGGCAGTGGGAAATTGCTGTGAAACATGTTAGTGCAAATGTAGTTGAGAATACTGACAGGAAAAGGGAAGACATTGTAAAAAGATGGCAACAAGAAAGGCAGGATAACGTGAAACCAGAATATAAATCCTCTATGTATGTATGTATTTGTTCTTTGTTTAGTTTTCTGGATTTCTTGTAATTGTATCAGTACTTCTTAGAAAGAAGGTCCTGAGTCCCATTCATGAGCCTAGTAGTGTGCTACATGTAAATGATAGGAGTTGGGAAAATGATTTGAATGTCATGATAAGCAAGAGAACATAAGCCTATTTTTTAAATATTGTATGCCATGCACTTTCACACAAATGACTTCAAAGATTCAGTCAACTCTTGAACATTCAAAATTCTAATTTTCATTCTGTTATCTCATTGATCTTATCGCCATCTAGCAACAAAGGATAGGCTGTGGAGTCCATGTTATTCAGAAACTGTTCTGGTAGAATACAGGTGTGGGAGGAAATAAATTTAGATGCTCAGAGAAAAGATTTGGATTCCCTGTGGATTTCACTTACACATATCTCAGTGTGATCTTAGAGGGTAAAATGTGTTGTGCTCTTTTTGGAGAATTAATCACCAGTAACATAAATTCAGAACCAACATTTCTGTTCACAGAGTAACATGAAAATTAAGGTTGTCCTTTGTTAAGTTTTAATGTTGTTATTGTTTAGGTTTTTTTTTCTTTTAGTTGGGATGCTTTTCAGAGTTAAGCATTAAGGATACATATTTTTGGTCAGTGTTTTTAACTTCATAATCCTTTTTGAACTAAGAATAAATGTGCAGACATTTTTTATGTTAATTCCATTTAAAAATTCCAGTCCAGTCATTTATATGCTACTGAGGATTGCAGGGTATAAGTACCAGGAAAAAGTAAAATTTCCCATGCATATTTAGTGAAGTATTTAAGTGATATATATGTTGTTTATTTTATTGTTAGGATTTAAATAGAAATATGGAAAAAAATCTAAATCAATATAAATTGTGCCTATTTGATAATGAAAAGATGAAATCTCTGTATTAGATATGTTTCTGTCCTGGATCATAATTGGGAACCCATGAAGTATAGGACTTTCTGTATTTAAGACAATTCTGACTATTACAAAAATTCTTGATGTAAAAATCACATACACGTTTTATTACAAAAGTGTAGAAGATTCCTTTCTGAAGGGTTAATTTGAGAAGAAATTTTAAAGACATAAAGTATCCCTGAAAAAACCAGCATACTTCTGGAAGAAATCTAGTTTTGGTAAACCACAGCTGTCGACACATATTTTATTTTATCCTCATGGCATTTTCTTTTCACTTACATTTCTTTTAGAGTAAGTGAGGAAAAGGAAGTGACAGAAGAAAGACTCAAAGCTGAGCAGGAATCATTTGAGAAGAAGATCAGGCAGTTGGAAGAACAGAATGAATTGATCATCAAAGAAAGGGAAGATATCCTTTTTGAAAGTCTTTTTTAACGTTCAGAAAGTTTGATTCTTTCATGAAGAAAATGTAAACTCCAGAGAAATAATTGTTCTAATTTATTACCGAGTGTAAATCTGCATGGGCTGCCGTTTCGAGGTAATCAGAACGACACTTAACAGCATGTGCTGTGGCTCCCTTTGTGCTTGATACAGCCATCCAGCTGTTCCACTGCTGCTGCTATACAGTGGAGCACATATTTGTCAACTCAAAGAGACAATAAGAAACTTGGGCATTAAAATGTAGTGTTGGAACTTTATTAAATTCTGTTCCACTACTGTAATCGAGCCCAAAACATCTTTGTCTTTGGTATTCTTTCTGGCTAAAGCTTTGACAGTTCTAAGGCATTCTACTTGAATATCATTAAAAAAAATCCATTGTAGTTTATAGATGTTGTAATTGATAGATATTTAAACTGCAGCATAATACCCCCAAACTATTTTCATGGAAGAGAATCTATTGGGTGTAGAATTAGAGGGGTGTGTGTGTGTGTGTGTGTGTGTGTGTGTGTGTGAGTGTAAATATGTATGATTGCGTTATTTGTAAGAAAATAAAGTAAAAACTGAAGTTTTAACTTAAGGATTGTACTTTAAGGGATATATGAGTTGAAATAAGTGTATTGCTGAAATTGTTTTGACTGGGTAGAATTGCTTATCTTTGGGTGTTTTTGCACTGACATTGTCAAAAAAGAGAAGTGACTGTCCCTAAAGTTAGGATCCTGAATCTGCCAGGGTATGTGAATTCCTGAAGGAACCATTGTTCTTATTGTCAGTATCATAATTTATGTGATTTTAATAATTATTTTGTAGATTCTTTGAGTGTCAAAAATGATCACATAGTGACAGAACTACACCTTTGTGAAAACAAGGCAAAGAGAAGCATAAAGATAAATTAATTCACTGGGGAAAAATGCACAGAAAGTAACTATTAAAATTGAGATCTGAACTTGCATTTTTCAAACAGTGGGAATGTGTGATCGCAGATTAATATAATCAGAATTCTCCAATTTGATTTGTAGAGTAGGACATTTGTTAGTTTTATGGGCCCCCCAGTTCAAAGGAGTACTTTTCTAATTATATTTTTTCTTTAGCACTTGAGTAAGCTTAAGCCTTCTCTTTTCTTTGCTTTCATTGACTCTATTGCCTTGGGTTGTCAACTCTCAGGCAGTCCCCCTTTGGTGATTTTCATCTTGATGCTTTTTTCTCTTGATTGAAACAGCACTGTTTAGTCAGAATTTACAACTGTGCTCAGCTGTTTCACTTTGCAAAAGGAGTAGTGACTCGGGACCCTAGCACTTTCAAGAACAGGTAGATCAGGAGTGCTTTTATGTGTAATAGAAGCTCGCTTTACAGGTCTGTTACTTTGCACGTAACAGTTATGAAGGTAAGTGGCTGCTGGCGTTGCTGTAGTGGCTTAAAGTTTTCAGCCATGGGTCTATAGAGTTCTCTTAGTTTCTTCTAATGATTGTGGGATTCCAAGTTGCAACATGGTTGCTCCAATTTCAGTTATTATGTTTGCATTAAGGCAGAAAAAAAGAGGAAGGAAGCCTTTCTGGTAGTTGTGACTCCCTGTTTGTTTTTAGAACACATGCAGTCTTTGTCATGGCATTTCCCCCCACACTGCCACTCAGCAGTCTTTCATGAGATATTTGTTGTCCTGAACTTTATCATCAGTTCAGTTCAGTCTCTCAGTCATGTCCGACTCTTTGCGACCCCATGAACTGCAGCACGCCAGGCCTCCCTGTCCATCACTAACTCCTGGAATTTACCCAAACTCATGCCTGGAAAATCCCATGGATGGAGGAGCCTGGTAGGCCACAGTCCATGGGGTCGCTAAGAGTCGGACACAATTGAGCGACTTCACTTTCACTTTTCCCTTTCATGCACTGGAGAAGGAAATGGCAACCCACTCCAGTATTCTTGCCTGGAGAATCCCAGGGACGGGGGAGCCTGGTGGGCTGCCGTCTATGGGGTCGCACAGAGTCGGACACGACTGAAGCGACTTAGCAGCAGCAGCAGTAGCAGCATGTCCATCGAGTCGGTGATGCCATCCAGCCATCTCATCCTCTGTCGTCCCCTTCTCCTCCTGCCCCTAATCCTTCCCAGCATCAGGGTGATTTCCAGTGAGTCAACTCTTCGCATGAGGTGGCCAAAGTATTGGAGTTTCAGCTTCAGCATCTTGCCTTGAGAACCCCATGAACAGTATGAAAAGGCAAAATGATAGGATACTGAAAGAGGATCTCCCCAGGTCGGTGGGTGCCCAATATGCTACTGGAGATCAGTGGAGAAATAACTCCAGAAAGAAGGAAGGGATGGAGCCAAAGCAAAAACAATACCCATTTGTGGATGTGACTGGTGATAGAAGCAAGGTCCGATGCTGTAAAGAGCAGTATTGCCTAGGAACCTGGAATGTTGGTCCATGAATCAAGGCAAATTGGAAGTGGTCAAACAGGAGATGGCAAGAGTGAACGTCGACATTCTAGGAATCAGCAAACTAAAACGGACTGGAATGGGTGAATTTAACTCAGATGATCATTATATCTACTATTGTGGGCAGGAATCCCTTAGAAGAAATGGAGTAGCCATCATGGTCAACAAAAGAGTCCGAAATGCAGTACTTGGATGCAATCTCAAAAATGACAGAATGATCTCTGTTCGTTTCCAAGGCAAACCATTCAATATCATGGTAATCCAAGTCTCTGCCCCGACCAGTAACACTGAAGAAGCTGAAGTTGAACTTTGTCGTGTGGGCCTGCTCATCTGCAGGGGAGGCTGAGAAAGTGAACACTCAGCTTGTCCAGTTTATACAGTGGGAGGCAGCAGGAAGGGGGTTGGAAATGAAGTCAGCCTTCAACTCTGGTAGTAGAAGTAGAGGAGACTGAAACCACTTTTTGTATACGGAGGAGGTGGTGATACCTTGATCTTCCTGGGAGGAAAAAAATAGTATTGTGTCCAGTGGAATTGGGGCTGAGAAATAAGATGAGAGACGAAAGAGGTCGCAGACAATTTAGAAAGCCTGGCTACAGTTAGAATGGGACCTTGTTTATCTGGTGCTAGCCTAACAAAAAAAATGTGTGGCTATATGGTAAAGCACAATTTAACTTTGGTGGACTATTACAATTAGCACTGTCTGGGTCAAGATTAATTGTATGAAGGATCGAAGCAGTCGACATTCGGCATGATTAGGAACAGAATAATTTCTGTCAGACTGAATATTAAGATACCCTCAGGTGATTGTAGTGACACAGTATTTCCTTTTTTTCTTAGCACATAGGTCAGCCCACTGCCATGGGCCAAACCTGTCAGGTGCCAGCTAAGTGCAGCCACACACATTCATTTATATATCTTCCATGGCTGTTCTTGCACTGCAGCTGCAAGTGGTACAGTTGCAATAAAGATCTTGTGGCCGGAATAGCCTAAAATATTTACTATCTAACCCTTGACAGAAAAGTTTGCTTACTCCGATCTAAATTGTAAGATTAAAAAGTAAAGGAAAATACAGTCAAAGACTTAGACATGAGTCGTAGTTAGACCTATTTTGATATAAAAAGATTTGACTTGAGTATTATTACTGTGAGTGAAGATTGGAGTAAATGTTAGACCATGTTCAACCCCACTCCAATACTCTTGCCTGGAAAACCCCATGGACGGAGGAGCCTGGTGGGCTGCATTCCATGGGGTCCCTAAGAGTCGGACACGACTGAGCAACTTCACTTTCACTTTTCACTTTCATGGATTGGAGAAGGAAATGGCAACCCACTCCACTGTTTTTGCCTGGAGAATCCCAGGGATGGGGGAGCCTGGTGGGCTGCCGTCTATGGGGTCACACAGAGTCAGACATGACTGAAGTGACTTAGCAGTAGCAGTTAGTGTAATTGGTTTAAGATTTTTTTTGAATCACCTAAAGATAAGTGGTATTTGTGGAACTTGTCAAAGAAAAGAGAAAGGAAGATATGATTAAAAAACAGTGAGATCCATGTCTTTTTTCCCAAGTAGATTGCTCAGGTATGAATCTCCTTTACCAGTATAAACCTGTCAAAGGTTAATATAGATGATTTTACTGTACATAAAACTCTGTAAAACTTAGAAACATAAAACAAGGATATAATTTAAAACAATGTAATTTTAACTACAGATACATTTACCTATCATACATGAATGATTCAGACTCACATACATGAAATGAGATCATTTCAAATTATTTTAAAGCCTGTTTCTGCATGAGGAACTATATGGATTCTGATTTTTGGCATTTTAATGATGTGTTATCCTAATTTATGGGTTTCTTTTGTTGTAAAAGTCCTAATAATAGGATTTATAATTAATTATATGAACCCAGAGCAGTCCCTTAGTAGAAAAGAGTGAACATATTTTACATGTTTGCATTTGGATCAAGCTTTTGAAGGATTTGTTCTTAAGCTAATTAGAGAATTTAATACTAAAACATAAACATTCTTAATAGTTTTCAGTCTTTGAACAAAGAAAACTTGTTTTCTGAGAAATTAGCTATGTAAATGAATATGCCATTTACAAAGTCTAGCAATCTGATGAACCTAGTAGATTTTTCCCTAACTAAATGTGTATGAATAGGGAGGTAAATCTGAAAGGGACAGAATAAGATGTCCAATAGGAATAATTCTGAAACATGTTAGCGTGTAATAGTGTAAGACACAGAGGATGTAGCCATTATAAAAGTTGACTAATATTTGAGTTGATGTAATTCCAGAATATATGTCTCAGGTCAGGATGGTATCAAAAGCTTACAGAAGGAAAGTGAAGTCTGATGTTTGCTGACTTCCCTCTTTTAACTGACAGAGCAAGGGAAGTGACAGACAAGAAAGCACAATGGGCTTTAGAGTCACAATTGTTTTAGTACTGATGAGCTGTCTGTTCTTGGGAAAGCTACTGAACTTTTCCGAGTGTTTTTTCATCTATAATATATGGATAGCTAATAATGCCTTTTTTTGCCGGCTTGTTGAAATTTGGTAGCTTCTTTATGTGTGTAAAGAATCTAGCAGTGTGTGTTTCTTACTTTGGAATACTGAAAAAAAGATAGCAATTCTCCTTATTACTATGATTAATTTAGATGAGGAATGAGTTCACTAGCTCCTTTGTTTTTCAACTCTTCCTTTCTTCACTGGGGTTTTGATGGTTTTCATTAGGTTAAGCAGATGCTTAGGCTGCTTAGAGGCCCAGTAGGAGAGTGAAAGGACTTCCCTGGTGGCTCAGAGAGTAAACAGTCTTCCTGCAGTGCAGGAGACCTGGATTCAGTCCCTGGGCCAGGAAGAGTCCCTGGAGAAGGTAATGGCTACCCACTTTAGTATCTTTGCCTGAAGAATTCCATGGACAGAGGAGCCTGGCGGGCTACAGTCCTTGGGGTCCCAGAGACTCAGACACAACTGAGCGACTAACACTTTCACTTTTTTAAGAGAGTGAAATTGATCTGCTTTGTCTTCTGTTTCAATGAAGGAGGAAATCTTTCTGTCTCATTTATACCAGTCAGGTGCTTATCAAGGGCAAACCAGGTTTTACTTTCCTCTCCCAGAAACCAGACTGACAGAAATGTTTGTTTTCTTCTTCTGATCTGTTCCTTATCTCTGAGAGTTAGTCAGTTGAAGAGGTTTAGAGGTACTTAGAGCTTAGATCCTTGAGCCCACTGTATCAGAGGTCATTTTAGAAACCTTGCTCTGGGAAGAAAGCGTTTTAAAGGAACCAACGTTAACCTTTTTGAGGAATGTTTTAGAATGAGCCAAAGGTCTTAGTATATCTGTGCTGAAATTAGGCTAGAGAAAACTCACAAGAATTTCATCTAATTATATAAAAAGAAATCATTTGTTTGAATAGCAGTAATATTTCAGAGGTATTCAAAGCTTTCTATTTAACTATATACATCTCTGCTACATGAGCCAGACTACTATGATCTGATAGACTTTTGCCAAGAGTAATAACCATACTATAGAAAGTTCTATCACAGATCTGGGTACAGTGGTCTTGGGTGGGTAGGCAGGGTAGTATAATAAATAGAAATAAGTTTCATGAGAAAGGAAATTAACTTCAAAAGAAAGGATTAGTCTTCTTTTTCTAATTAAAATTTCTGATCCTTCATAAGAAAAGGCAGGAGATTCTCCAGTCTTAGAAACAGTTTGGGGAGAATTAAAAATATAAACTTAGTGAAGATGCCTATAGGCAGAGGAGAGGGTATTTTGGTGCCTGGCAGTGTGGTTGTGGCATATGAATATAGCAAAGTATGTTGCCCGACACCTTATCAGCTTTGATGAATCTTGGCCTTTTGAATAAATATTGTTTTTTTTTTTTTATGTTTACAAATTGAATTATGGTGATAGGACTTATTTGGTGTACTTGGATAAAGTCAGTTAATTCCATTTAGCAAGCCCTAGACAATGTTGCTTTACTAATCTAATAACTATCTCTAATACTGTGTAAGTTGTACTTTGGGGGGCTATTGTATTTGCTCTGTGGTGCTTTATAACTTTAGCAGGTTTTGGACCATTGTTATTGTATATTATCAGGATAATATTGTCATTGTAAATCATAATAACAGATTAAATAACCCTTTACCGTTGTGTTAAGAAGAAATAAGCATGCTTAAGGAAAGAACTAGCTATTACTAGTAGTACTGTTGCCTTAGCTGTTCTTAAATATTATTTTGTTCTCTTAAAAATACTTAGATATTAATGCTAACTGAAGGGAGAAATTGATGATAAATGTTTACAGAAAGTAAAAAATCTATATACTTTATATACTATAAAAAATCTATATACTTTATATACTATAAAACCCATATACTTCATTTCAGTAAGCCTTTAGAGTTTAAGTTACTCTGTGGTAGTGAGTTATATTTACCCATTACTTTTCTGCACTCATCCAAGATGAAAGTAAAAAGAAGTACTCCTTACCTGCTCTGGTCCCCTAAATAATGCACTTTTCTCACATGAAAATTCTTGAAGCTATCACATGTATAATATTAAACTCATTGTCTGAGATCTAGTTTATAAGTCCATTAGAAGCAGAAGATTAGAAGTAGGGAAAGAAGCTACAGTGAGGATATTGAAGCTGACAGAGTTAGCTATTAAAACTATTAAAAACCATACAAAAACTGAAAATGTACAGCAATCCAGAACTCCCCACCTAGATGTATCTCAAGACCATCCTGTATGAAATGCAGCACACTGCTTAACATTCGTAATGATGATTCTGAGGCATCAAAATAATGACAAATTGTTTTTATCCCATTGCCTTTTTTACGTATGTCTAGTACTTCTATTAGTAAGATGTCTTACATTTGTGTATGGGCTTCCCAGGTGGCTCAGAGGGTACAGCATCTGCCTGCAATGTGGGAGACCCAGGTTCGATCCCTGGGTCGAGAAGATCCCCTGGAGAAGAAAATGGCAACCCACTCCGGGACTCTTACCTGGAAAATCCCATGGACAGAGAAGCCTGGCAGGCTACAGTCCATGGGGTCACAAAGAGTTGGACACGACTGAGCGAATTCACTTTCACTTTTCTATTTACAGAGCACTGAAACATATACTTTTTAATCTTCACAATAACTTGGTTAAGATAGGTGAATCCAATGCTCTTTTCCTTATTTTTACAGATAAAGATACAGCCCATTGCAGGGTTAAGAGTAAAATCTTAATGACAGGAAATATCTTTTGAACAATGCAAATATCAATAGGTCTTACTTTTCTAGCCTGCTTTATAGTTAAAGCAAAATTTTATTTTAAAAAATTGTAATATATTTTACAGTGCTTTTTATCCAAAGTTGATTTAAAAAAATGGCAGGGGGCTGACGGAGTACTTACTAGAGTGTGACCTAATTATCCAGAAATCCAGATATGTGGGATGTTCCTGAGATTCACTTGTATTTTGGCTCTTCTGTACAGTCACCTGGGTTTCTCTTACCTTGGACGCGGGGTCTCTCTTCACGGCTGCTCCAGCAAAGTGCAGCCGCCGCCCCTTACCTCGGATGCAGTAGCTCCTCTCAGCCACCATCCCTGACCTCCGGCCCACGGTAGCTCCTCCACGCTAGTAAAGTAATGGTTAAAATTCTCCAAGCCAGGTTTCAGCAATACGTGAACCATGAACTTCCAGATGTTCAACCTGGTTTTAGAAAAGGCAGAGGAACCAGAGATCAAATTGCCAACATCCGATGGATCATTGAAAAAGCAAGAGAGTTCCAGAAAAACATCTATTTCTGCTTTATTGACTATGCCAAAGCCTTTGACTGTGTGGATCACAATAAACTGGAAAATTCTGAAAGAGATGGGAATACCAGACCACCTGACCTGTGTCTTGAGAAACCTGTATGCAGGTCAGAAAGCAACAGTTAGAACTGGACATGGAACAACAGACTGGTTCCAAACAGGAAAAGGAGTACGTCAAGGCTGTATATTGTCACCCTGCTTATTTAACTTATATGCGGAGTACATCATGAGAAACGCTGGGCTGGAGGAAGCACAAGCTGGAATCAGGATTGCCGGGAGAAGTATCAATAACCTCAGATATGCAGATGACACCACCCTTATGGCAGAAAGTGAAGAAGAACTAAAGAGCCTCTTGATGAAAGTGAAAGAGGAGAGTGAAAAAGTTGGCTTAAAGCTCAACATTCAGAAAACTAAGATCATGGCATCCGGTCCCATCACTTCATTGCAGATAGATGGGGAAACAGTGGAAACAGCGTGAGACTTTATTTTGGGGGGCTCTAAAATCACTGCTGATGATGATTGCAGCCATGAAATTAAAAGATGCTTACTCCTTGGAAGGAAGGTTATGACCAACCTAGATAGCATATTAAAAAGCAGAGACATCACTTGGCCAACAAAGGTCTGTCTAGTCAAGGCTATGGTTTTTCCAGTGGTCATGTATGGATCTGAGAGTTGGACAGTGAAGAAAGCTGAGTGCCAAGAATTGATGCTTTTGAACTGTGGTGTTTGAGAAGACTCTTGAGAGTCCCTTGGACTGCAAGGAGATCCAACCAGTCCATCCTAAAGGAGATCAGTCCTGGGTGTTCATTGGAACGACTGATGTTGAAGCTGAAACTCCAATACTTTGGCCACCTGATGCGAAGAGATGACTCATAGGAAAAGACCCTGATGCTGGGAAAGACTCAGGACAGGAGGAGAAGGGGACGACAGAGGATGAGATGGCTGGATGGCATCACCAACTTGATGGATTGGGTTTGGGGGGACTCAGGGAATTGGTGATGGACAGGGAGGCCTGGTATGCTGCAGTTCATGGGGTCGCAAAGATTCGGACACGACTGAGTGACTGAACTGAACTGAACTGATACAGTCACCAAGTCTTTATCATTTTCACTCTGAAATGTTACTCTTAACCCACTGTCTTTTAAAAAAATTTTTGTTAGGGTATAATTGATATGCAGTATTGTGTTAGTTTCAGGTGTATAGCGAATCAAATCTGTTATCCACTCTTTTCTAGCTTCTTTTCCTATATAGGCCGTTATAGAGTATTGAGTTAAGTTCTCTGTGGTATACAGTAGCTCCTTAGTAGTTATCTGTTTGTTTTTTTTTAAGTTTATATATAAATTTACTTGGCTGCATCAGGTCTTAGTTGTGGCAGGTGGGATATTCGTTGCATCCTGTGGGATATTTTGTTGCAGGTGCACAGACTCTCTAGCTGTGGTGCATGGGCTGAGTAGGAGCAATGCAAAGGCTCTCCAGTTGTGGCACATGGGCTCTAGAGCACACTGGCTCAACAGTTGTGGTGCAAGGGTTCAGCCGCTCTGCAGCATGTGGGGTTCTAGCTCACTGACCGGGAATTGAGCCTGCATCCCCTGTGTTGCAAGGCAGATTCTTAACCACTGGACCACCAGGGAAGTCCCAGTTGTCTGTATATAGCAGTGTGTATATGTCAATGCCAATCTTCCAGTTTATCCCTACCCCATCCCCCAACCCCACCCCATAACCATAGGTTTATTTTTTACATCTATAACTCTATTTTTCTTTTGGAGGTAAGTTCATTTCTAGTCTTTTTTTTTTTTTAAGATTGCACATATAAGCAATATCATATGATATTTGTTTGACTTCACACAGTATAAGAATTTCTGGGTTCATCCACGATACTGCAAATGGCATTATTTTGTTCTTTTTATAGCTGAGTAATATTACATTGTATATGTGGATAAAGAAGTTGTGATTATCTTTTGCTGTTTTCACTGACACATCGCTGCATTCTTGCGTAGTATCCTTTTGCCCATCTCTGTTATCTTCTGCTGTCCTTTGATTGACTTCATCACTGTTGCTGGATTAATCTTTCTTAAGGACTATTTTTATTACATCATTTGGCTTTTTAATAACTTGCCTTGGGTTCTTATGGCCTAAAGTATCAAATGTGTATTCTTAGTTTTGACATTTAAGCCCTGTTTCTGATGCCATGTAATATATGTGACCTTCACTTTTATGACTCTCTTGTGTGGTACCTACATACTAGATAGGAAAAACTCACTCTCTTTTTTTTCCTGCTTACTGCAGTTTGTTTCTATTTCTTTGTCATTGTTCCTTTTTCTAGTTTTCTTCGAGACTTTAGGACTTTTTTTCTGAAAAATTTTTAGCAGTATTTGACTCTTAGAACTCTTTAACTGTTCATACCTATGCCAGTAGCCCTAACTTATGCATCTTATGGCTCCTTGGGCATCTGTGGTGTTCTTTCAGCAGTACTGGATTTTGAATAAGAAAGTTGACGTCAGTCTTGGACCAGCTACTTTATCCCTTTCTGACTCTACTGCAGTCACTGAGTGCAGGAGCATTTCAATTTCATTTTAGAAGAATAAGCTAATTTGCAGTTCTCTTAGACTTGAGTAGCAGAGAAAGCGAAGGCTGTGAAGAAAAGAAGATACTGTCTAGCCAAAAGGGGTCTATATTTGAAAAAATGTTTTTTGGTTTGTTTTAAGGCTGGAAAAGAATGTGAAGTATATTTATATGTTGAAACAAATGTGCTAGGTAATGATTAAGATCTGCTTTCCATCTCATAGTACCTTTTCTGATTTTTAGTTTTTCTTTCTGTGAAAATGAAACAAGTCTTAAAGAAATCTTGATAAATTTATCTAACTGTTAACCTTATATGCTTTGGAGTACTGATATATGAGATTGTGCTTTTCAGCCACTTGCCCTCTATTTTGGGCTTAGCAAGGTTCCTTTGTTTATGTATGTTTGTATTTGTTATTTTTATATTTGCTATGGACTGATTTATGTCCCTCTAAAATTACATATGTTGAAGCCCAAACCCCCTGATGTAGCCATCTGGAAACGGGTTTTTAGGGGGTGATTAAGGGCTTCTCTAGTGGCTCAGATGGTAAAGAAGCAGCCTGCAATGCAGGAAACCAGGGTTCGATCCTTGAGTTGGGAAGATCCCCTGGAGGAGGGCATGGCAAGCCACTCCAGTATTCTGGGCTGAAGAATTCCATGGACAGAGGAGCCTGGTGAGTTACAGTCCATGGACTTGTAAAGAGTCGAACACTACTGAGTGACTAACACTTCACTAAGGTGTTCATTGGAAGGACTGATGTTGAAGCTAAACTCCAATATTTTGGCCACCTGATGCGAAGAGCTGACTCATTTGAAAAGACCTGATGTTGAGAAAGATTGAAAGCAGGAGGAGAAGGGGATGACAGAGGATGAGATGGTTAGATGGCATCACCAACTCAATGGACATGAGTTTGGGTAAACTCCAGGAGTTGGTGATGGACAGGGAGGCCTGGCATGCTGCGATTCATGGGGTCGCAAAGTGTCAGACACGACCAAGTGACTGAACTGAACTGAAGATTAAATGACGTCTATATGAATGGGGCCGTAATCCAATAGGACTCTAGCCTTATAAGAAGAGAAGGGGATCTCTCTCCCTCTCTTCTTCCCATCCCCCACATGTGAGGATACAGTGGCTATCTGAAAACCAGAAGGGAGCTGTCACTAGAAACCAAATCCTATGGGACCTTGATTGGACTTTCCAGCCTTTAGAATGATGAGAAAATAAATTTCACCCAGTCTGTGGTATTTTGTCGTGGCAGCCTGAGCCGATTTAGATAGTATTTAATATGTCCTTAGTTCTTCAGTATTTTTATTCTGTGTATATGTTGAAAAATCCTTTTGATGTGTCGTTGAAGGGGACACTAAATTTCTAAATAATTAGTATGTTTTCAGATATCGTTCTCTGGTAATTTTCTCTTATTTTGGGGACTTCCATGGTGGTGGTAAAGAATCTGCCTGCAGTGTGGCAAACCCAGGTTCAGTCTCTTGGTCAGGAAGATCCCCTGGAGAAGGGAATGGCAGCCTACTCCAGTATTCTTGCCTGGAGAATTCCATGGAGTGTACCGTAGGCTGCCAGGCAGGCTACAGTCCATGGGGTTGCAGAGAGTCGGATATGACTAGTTCTTTGGTATTTTTATTCTGTGTATATATCAAAAAAACCTTTTGGTGTATCTGTAGAAGGGTACACTCAATTTCTAAATAATTGGTATGGTTTCAGATATCATCCGCTGATAATTTTCTCTTATTTTTAATCTCCTGGTTACTTTGAACAGTAATCTTTAAAATATTATTTTGTATTTTTTAGTGAGATTTGCTTTTAAAGAGTTTTCAACCTTACTGTTTGAGATCCTTTTAATATCTGTGGTGTACCATTTTATAATAAAAACAGCTTTACTTTCCAGGCTTGGTTTTGATAGTGTTTTGATCTTTTTGACTTGCTGAAGGTTCTAGATATGAAGCCTGAGCCCCCCCCACAGAGCGATTTCTGTGTTGCTTTGTAGTGAGTGACACTGGAATTCAAATAGCTGTGGTTTGGGGCTTCTAAAGTAGCCTGAGTGGCTAAAGTATTCACTTGTTTCTGATGCCCATGTGTAAATAAGCTAAGCCGACTGAAATTCAAAAATACTGATTTTCTACATTTCTGTTTAATTTTTTTTAGTATTAGTTCTATACTGGATAAACGATACTAAATCTGTTTGGCATAATTTAAAATTACTTTGGGGAGTTTCACCAGTTCTTGCATGAAGAAATAGGCTTTCAATAAATCAATTGCTTAATAATTATTGTTGAGAGTTCATTATTTCCTTTAGCCTTTTTCATTAGTCATCTTCTTTAAAGTACTATTCTGACGTAATCTCTTCGGCTAAATCCATTTGCCATACCACAGCTTGTAATTGCTTTAGATTTGAAGAATGTGATGAATGGCTTTATGATTAACCAATAGCAAATTTGTCTTAGTGTTCTTAACCTCAATGTGGCCTTCACTTTTGAATAGTTAAATGATTAAATGATTCAGATGGTACTATTCTCACCTCAGGTAAAGACTTACGCAATAGCATTTCCATTTTTAGTTTTATTGTCATGCCCAAGATTTTACATTCCCAGCGCTTTAATTGTTCAGATGTAGTAAATCTAGTTATGGTATAGTCATGTAATGATAAAAAGATTAACTGAATATCTGAAATCGATCTCCTTATAGATAAGATGGTAATGATTGTCAGTTTCTCCGGATTTCATTATGTTTTGTTAATAGAGAAATCCCACGCTATTCAGCTCTTTTCCTGAATGCTCAGGCTGGTGAAAAATGGAGAAAGAATCCTTCCTATCAAAAGTCTTACACAGTCCTTGAATTTCTAAATAAATAAGACCTAGAAAACACAAATATCTAAAGATAATACTGATTTATCTTCCAGTTGGTCAGTTTTTCAGATAGTAGTTACAATGTGTGTGTCATTTTTTGGCCATACCTTTAAAAGATCTTTATCTACACAAAGGCCGATAAACACAGGAAAAATGGCAACAGGCAAAGGAGAATATAAGAAAGAGATGAAACCAGTAGAAAAGAAGATTAGAAAGAAATAATAGGAATTAGAAATAATAGGAATTATCCTAATGAGAAATTTGCACTAGAGAAAGTTTGACAGTTGAGAAGAGAGCCTAGCAGTATGCTGATAGAAGTGAACAGTTATTAGTTGAGTGCCAGCCATTTCCTTCTCCAGTGCATGAAAGTGAAAAGTGAAAGTGAAGTCGCTCAGTCATGTCTGACTCTTCGCGACCCCATGGGCTGTAGCCTACCAGGCTCCTCCGTCCATGGGGTTTCCCAGGCAAGAGTACTGGAGTGGGGTGCCATTAGAGATAGCAGAGCCTTGTTAAGTATCTTCTTAACATAGTGTTATACAGTAATCTGAGATGGCTTTTTAAGTGAAAAATCTATGTGAAAAATGCTTTTGTAAACTTCTATCTAGTTAATTAGAAATTGGACGTCTCAAATATGAGTTATCTGTGACATAATAAAAACACTAGTATTTTGGAAAGAACACCAAAATCATAAACTTGAAATCATGACTTCATTTTGCCTTTATTTTTTTTTCATTTTGCCTTTAAACTAGATATATGACTTTGGATAAACTAACCTCTAACCTCTGCAAGTCTGAATTTTATCATATTTAACATGTTAATAATATCTGAACTGTTTACCGAAAAAGGTGATCAAGACTATGAAAATTCTATAAAAATTTAGTCTACAAAAATATTTTCTCACTCTGAAAAGTTTTATAACATACAAATGAATATGAAGAAATACATGATATTTTTATTTTATTCTTTGTATTATTCCCTCACACATTTAAAAATGTTATCATTTCAAGCATTCTGTGAATTTTTATAAGCCTCCTTTTGTACCAAAGCAAATTCTATTATGATTCTTTTTAAAGTTATATTGAAAGTATATAAAATATATATATTTTACTTCATATTTTATTTTTTATTGAACTAATATCAATTTGTAGCATTATATATTTTATATTTGCAACATTATATTTCTACTTCTGTGTATGCTACAGTGTGCTCATAACCAACAGTTTATTTTCCATTCATCACCATACAGTTGATCCCCTTTGCTCATTTTACCCTTCCTCTCCAGGAACAAGTACTCTTAATCTCTGTGTCTACATGTCTGTTTTTTGTTTAGTTTGGCTTGTTCATTATTTTATTCTTTATTGGTTTTATATGTTCCACATGTAAGTAACATCACATGGTATTTTCCTTTCCCTATCTGATTTATTTCACTTAGGATATACGTATATATATATTTCATATCTTCTTTATCTAGTCATTTGTTAATGGATACTAGGTTGTTTCCATATCTTGGCTATTGTAAATAATGCTGAAATGAACCTAAGGGTGTAGGTATCTTTTTGAATTAGTGTTTTCATATTCTTTGGATAAATAGACAGAAGGGAACTACATGGATCATATATGAGGAATCTCCATACTGTCTTCCATAGTGGCTATACCAGTTTATGTTTCCACTAACAGTTTATGAAGGTTCTCTTTTTTTTCCACATCTTTCCAACACTTGTTATTTGATTTTGTTCAGTTGCTAAGTCATGTCTGACTCTTTGTGAGCCCATGGACTGTAGCACACTAGGCTTCCTTGTCCTTCACTATCTCCTGGAGTTTGCTCAAACTCATGTCCATTGAGTCAGTGATGCCATACAACTGTTGTAGGAAGGGGGAGATCCCCCTTCAGGGCCTCAAGAGTGGACTCTTGTCTAACACTCGGAAAAGAATTGTCCGAGGAGACACGTGCTGACAAAGCAAGAGATTTTATTGGGAAAGGGCACCCGAGTAGGGAGCAGTAGGGTAAGGGAACCCAGGAGAACAGCTCTGCCACCTGGCTCACAGTCTTGGGTTTTATGGTGATGGGATTAGTTTCCACATTGTCTTTGGCCAGTCATTCTAATTCAGTCTTTCCTGATGGTGCACGCATCACTCAGCCAAGATGGATCCTAGCGAGAAGGATTCTGGAAAGTGGATGGACATGTGGTGTCTCCTTTTGACCTTTCCCAAACTCTTCCGGTTGGTGGTGGCTTATTAGTTCCGTATTCCTTACCAGGATCTCCTGTCATAAAACAACTCATGCGTCTGGTTATTAAAGAGCCTGGCCAGGGTGGGCGGTTTTAGTCAGTGTGCTTCCCCTAACACAACCATCTCATCCTGTTGAAAGGTTGTTTCAGAGCTGTGAAAGATGCCAGGATTCTTGGGCTCCGGAGGAGAAGAATTCAATCTGGGGCCAGTGACGATGTTTGATCACTCAGTGCTTTTGTGTAATAAAGTTTTATTAAAGTATAAAAGAGATAGAGAAAACTTCTGACATAGAGGGCAGAAAGAGTGCCCCCCTGCTAGTCTTTAGCCAGATGTTATATGGCTACTAGCAGGCTGGTAATTAGAGAAAGGAAATGTCTCAAAACTCAGAGACTGGCACCAGGCCTCTCACTCACAACATGCATTTTGGGATAACATTGGCAGAAGGTGGATTTCCCTGGGCCATAAAATGATTGACATGAATCTTGAAGAAAGGCAGGTTTGCAAGCAAATACATAGTCTCATTAACATAACTTAAGAGAATATTTGCATGAGTAAAACATACTGGTTTGTCAAGTCACTTCTGAGTCTTTGGCAGAACCAACTTGAAGACAGAGTCTAGGGTAAATACATAGTTTATTAACATAGCTTAAGAAAAACATTTTCCATAAGAAAAATGCATTGGTTAGCTCAAGGTTCCAGAAAAGTTCAGTGAAACCAGGTGTCCTTATGGCAACACAGAATTTTAAAAGAAACCTGTGTAGAGAAGGGGAAAAAAATCCAACACTTGTATTTTGTTTCCTCCTGCTGCTTAAGAGAGAGATAAAAAGTGTCTGACACTTGCAGCCTATTTCCTTCCTTGGGAGATCCCTGCCCTTCCTTCCTGTTACCCTCTCACTGTGTTGCCCTCTTCTCCTCCTGCCCTCAATATTTCCCTGCTTTAGGTAATGAGGACATTTTGGTAGTGTTGATTCTTCCAGTCCAAGAGCATGAAATATCAGTTTCTTTCAAAAATGTCTTAAAATTTTCAGTGTGCAAATAATTCACGTCCTTGGTTAAATTTATTCCTAGGTATTTTATTATGTTTTTTGCAATTATAAATGGGGTTGTTTTCTTAAGTTTTCTTTTAGCTAGCTCATTGTTGGCATTTAGAAATACAGTAGATTTATGTATATTGATTTTGTAATCCTGCAACTTTACTGTATTCATTTATTATTTCTAATAGTTTTGTTGAAGTCTTTAGGATTTTCTATATATAAAGTCATTTCATCTGCAGATAGTGACAGTTTAACCTCTTCCCTTCCAGCTTGGATGGCTTTTATTTCTTTCTTGCCTGATTGCTTTGGCTAGGACTGCCAATAATATGTTGAATAGGAGTGGTGAAAGTGGGCATTGTTGTTTTATTTCTTATCTTAGAGGAAATGCTTTCAGTTTTTCACCATTGAGTATGATGGACTTGTTATATATGGCCTTTATTATATTGAGATGCATCCCTCTATATCTAGTTTATTGAGTGTTTATTATAAATGTGTGTTAGATATTGTCAAATGTTTTTCCTGCATCTATTGTGATGATCATATGGTTTTTATCCTTTGTTTTGTTAATGTGATGTGTCACTTTGATTTGTGGATGTTGAACCATCCTTGTGTTCTTGGAATGAATCTCATTTTATCATGGTGCATGATCTTTTTGATGTGTTGTTGAATTCAGTTCACTAATAGTTTATTGAGCATTTTCGCATCTATGGTCATCAGATGTAGTGCCCTGTAATATTCTTTTTTGTGTTGTCTCTGTTTGGCTTTGGTATCAGAGTAATGTCAGCCTCATAAGATGAGTTAGGAAGTATTCTCTTCTTGTCTGTATATATATATATATATATATATATATTTTTTTTTTGGAATAGTTTGAGAAGAATAGGTACTAAGTCTTTGGATGTTTGATTGAATTCATCTGTGAAGTGACTGGACTTTTTAGGTGTGGGGAGCTTTTTGGTTACTGTTTCAGTCCCTACCAATGACTGATCTATTCAAATTTTCTACTTCATTTTTCAGTCTTTGCAAGGTTATATGATTCTGAGAATTTATCCATCTCTTCTTGGTCATTCAGTTTGTTGATGTGTAGCTGTCCATAATATTATCGTATAATCTGTTATATTTCTGTGGTGTCTGTTGTTGGTTTTCTTCTTTAGCTTCTGATTTTAAGGGCCTTCACTCTTTATTTCTCGGTTTTGTATAGCTAACAGTTTTATCAGTTTTGTTTATATTCTCAAAGAACCAGCTTGCTTCATTGATCTTTTCTACTATCTATTTAGTCTGTACTTCATTTATATCTGCTCTGATATTTATTATTTTCTTCCTTCTATTAACTTTGGGCTTCATTTTTTCTTCCTTTCTTGGTTTCTTTAGATGTGAGCATAGATTGTCTATTTGAGATTTTTCTTGTTTCTTGAAGTAGACCTGTATTGCTATAAATTTCCCTCTTGGTACCACTTTTACTGTATCTCATAGATTTTGATATGTCATATCTTCATTTTTGCTTGTCTCTAGGTAATGTTTTGTTTCTCCTTTGATAACTTCATTGATTCAGTAGTTGTTCAGTAGCATGTTGTTCAATCCCCACATGTTTGTGATTTCTCTAGTTTTCTTCTTGTGGCTGATTTTCTAGTTTCATTCCATTGTGAACAAGAAATATGCTTAATATAATTCCAGTCTTATTAAACTTACTGAGGCATGTTTTTGTCCTAGTATATAGTATATCCTTGAGAAAGTTCCATGTGTACTTGAGAGGAATTGTCTTCTGCTGCATTTGAATGGAATGTTCTATACAAATCTATAGAATCCATCTAGTCTAGTGTTTCACTTAAGGCCTGGGTTTCCTTGTTGACTTTCTGTTTGGATGATTTATCCACGGAGGTGAGTGAGTTGTTATAGTCCCCTACTATTATTGTGTTGCTGTCAGTTTTTCCCTTTAGATTTGGTAATGCTTGTTTTATATATTTTGGTTCTCCTTTGTTAAGTGCGGATATATTAGTCACTCAATGTTTTCTCAATGAATTGGCCCCTTTGTTACTATACATCGTCCATTTTTCGTCTTATTACCATTTTTGACTTGAATTCTATTTTGCTAATGTGAGTATGGCTACACTTGCTTCTTTTGGCTGCTGTTTGCTTGGAGTATCATCTTCCCTTCCTTCACTTTTAGCCTCTGTTTGTCTTTAGAACAGACATGTGTCTCCTGGAGGCATGATGGAGTTGGGTGTTGTTTTTAAATCTGTTGAACCACTCTATATGTCTTTTGATTGGTGAATTCAATTCATTTCCATTTAGGATGATTTTTGATAGATGGGGACTTAATACTGCCTCTTTATCTTTTGTTTGATGGTTGTTCTGTATCTCCATTGTTTCTTTTCCCTTGTATTTCTGTCTGCCATTTTGCTTTGGTGATTTTCTATGTTTTTTTTTTTTAGTTTCCTCTTTTTTTATATTTGTGCCTGTGTGTATATGTTTTAAGATTGACCTGAAGTTTGTATAATATGTCTCATGTTTAAAATAGTCCTTTTTCTGCTGATAGCATCTTGTCTTTAGTTACTTATGGGAGTTCCATTCTTTTCCACTTTAATGTTTTTGTTGTCTTAAATTATCCCTTTTTATGTTGTGAGTTTGTTACCAAATGGAGATAGCTACAGTCATTCTTTTACTTTCTTTTTTTTTCCATTAATTTTCATACTTTAATAAAATCTTTAAACTCTATTCTGATAGTTTCAATTTTCAGGTTCCATTTATCACCTTGTTCAGCATTTTATGTATTTTTCCTATTTTGCTTCTTCTAGAAAACTCCTGTCAACGTCTCTTGTAAGACAGGTCTAGTGTTGATGACCTCCTTCAGCTTTTATTTGTCTGGCAGAGTCTTTATTCCTCGTTCATACCTGAATGACAGTTTTGCTGAATCTTGGGTGACAAGTTTTATCTTTCAGTATTTTGAGAGTGTCACTTGTTCCCTCCTGGCCCATAGGATTTCTGCTAAGAAATCTGCTGATAGCCTAATGGGGGTTTCCTTGTAGGTTATCATCCTTTTTTCCCTGGCTTCCTTTTGAATTATTTGTCATTGACTTTTGACAATTTTAATATTACATCCCTAGTAGAAGATCTCTTTGAATTGAGGTAATTAGGTGTTTTCTTAGCTTCATGGACTTGTATGTCCATTTTCTTTCCCAAGTCTGGGAATTTCTCAGCTTAACTTCTTTAAATAAACTCTCCTCCCTTCCCCTTCTCTTCTTCTGGGATACTCACTTATCCTAATGTTGCCCTTCCTGCCAAATGAACAGCTCTGTAGGATTTCCTTATTTATTTTTTTAAGTCTTGTTTCTCTTTCCTTTTCCATTTGTATCATTTATATATTTCTATCTTCCAGCTCACTGATTCTCTCTTTTATATAGTCTGCTCTATACCTAGGGCTTTCTGATAACATTCTTAATCTTGTTTTTGTGTTCCTCAGCTTAAGAATTTGTTTGATTGATTCTTGTTTGATTCTTTTTTATAGTTTCAATCTCTTTGGTAAAGTATTCCTCTTATTAATTAGTTGTTGATTAACTAGAGCTCATTAAGCTGCCTTTCTGAGTTTTCTTGTTTAAGTTATTCATGACAGCTATTTTGAATTCTCTATCAATTAGATCTCATCATCTGTAACTTCAAGTTTGGTTTCTGGAGACTTGGTGTTTTCTTTTTGTGGTATGGTGTTACTGTGGTTCTTCATGTTGCTTGAATTGTTCCTCTGCCTTCTCATCTGAAATTAAATCACAAGTTAGGAGTTAGTGTTTTGCTTTCTTTCTTTTGTTTTCTGGTAGGTGGCACTATCAGACAAGTTTTTGGCTTCTCTTCCCTCCACTGCCTTTATGTTTGACAGTGGCAATTTCCAGCCTCCACCACCTCTGTAAGAGGTGTGGCTCCTTGCCTTCATGATTGCTTCTTGTGCCACCAGGGTTGTTGCTGCCTTGCTTCTTCCAGAGCCACTGTCCCCCATCAGAATGGTGGTCTCTTTGCTTGAGTGATGTGACAGACTCTGCTGTAGGGTGAGGGGTGCATTAATGAGGCAACTGGGTTGCACCATGTCCGTGGTTGTGAAGCTTGTGAATTCCACCATTGTAGGTGAGGGGGCAGAGGCTGGAGTCATGGGCACCTCAACACTGCAGGGGCAGGGTCCCAGGCCCCACTGCCACTGCTGCCCAGTTGCCTGCAGCCATGGGCACTGGTGCAGTTTGGTGGCCACAGTCGTGTGCACCACCTTCCCCACTGGTACTGGGTTCTCTGTATCTGTGGGCCTTGCTGCCGTAGTCAGAGGGCCAGGATTGCAGGCACCATCTCTGCTGTTCCCTTGGTTCTGCCTCCTCCGTGTGTTTCAGCTCACCCACCTTTTGATGTCCAGATGCACAGAATTATCCAGCATCCTGTTCTGTTGGGCAGAGGCACCTTTGTTGAGTTGTGGATGTTTACTGGTTGTAGATTAAAGTGGGGAAACATAGGTAGTTTTTCATTCTGCCATGCTTCTGAAATCATTCTATTTAATAAAGCTTTCAAAAATTGCCTTTTATTTCAAATGCTGTCTTCTACTTGAAGTTTTTGTTGTTGTTGTTTACCTTTAGAGTTCTTGTTCAAATCTCTGTTGCCCAGAGTGGCTAGGTTTCTAGTTTTTGAAGCAAAATAGTTTTTGATCATAGGGGTGAGCATCCTTTAAAATTTTTAAAGCAGTTTTTTGCTAAGAGAAATCAGGTAGGGATTGCTAAGGAATCTCATGTTCTGCCAAGGTATAGAAGAGATCACAAGGAAAGCAGTGTACAAACAAAGCTGAAAAGGCTAGCATTGGCTGGAACATACTTAAGGATGTTTTATGAATCTGTGTCATGATTAATCTTCCTTGTATATAACAAGAAACATCAAGTTAACAGTAACCAAAACAAGATATATATTTATTTATTTTTCATGTAAAAGACATCTGAGTTTTGGCAATTTGAGGCAGATGCGGTGACTCCATAAATTTGGGGGGAGCTAGATTTTTTTATCTTGGCATTCTAAGTTTCAGCCATCATGTGCACATTCTAATCACAGAGTGGAGTGTTATTAATAATTTTGAAAAGTTTGTTCTCAATTTAGTTTTAATCTCAATTTTCAATGTTGGATTTGGAAATACAGCTGATTTCTGTATATTGGCTTTGTATCTTTTGACCTTGCTGAATTCTGATTTGTTAGTAGTTGTCTTACAGATTCCTTTGGATTTTATATGCAAACAGTTATGTCATCTGTAAATGAAAGCGATTAGTTCTTTTTGGCTACTCTGTCTGCCTTTTATTTCTTTTTCTTGCATTACTGCAGCACCCCCAGCTAGATATTGAGTAGAAGTGATGAGTGAGAACATCCTGGTCTTGTTCCACATCTTAGTGGGAAATATTAATACATCCTTAAGATTGATTTAGCTATAAATAGCTATAGTGTTTTAATAGATGCTATTTATCATACTGAGGAGTTTCCATTTTATGTCTAGTTTCCTAAAGTTTTTTTTTCATTTTTAAGTCGTGATTGGATATTGATTATTCATAGCACTTGACGTTTGATTACATATTTATTTATTATCTGTTTCCCTAATGGGAAATCATTTTTGTCTTGTGCACTATTGTACATTGAGAATTTTGTATAATACTTAGTACTGTGTATGTACTCAAAAAAATACTTGTTACATGAACAAATTGTTAAACATCTGTGAGTTACTTGATCAGACTCTGAAGAGAAAACTTGTACTTTGCTGTCAAAACTGCATGATCACAGCACTCTGTCACCACCCGGTGATAGTGTATCTAAATTACAGTAAAAGCTTGGGCGGTGAATAAACTTACGAGAACTGAAACTGCAAATGATGGACTGATCTGACAGTTATAATTTCAAATAAATAAATATTCATTATGTATAACAGTACTGTGTCTGAGATTTAGCAAATATTTTTCACAGTTGGTAGATGCTAAAGTATTCTCTCTTTTCCTGGATGCTAGGAAAGGATGAAGGATCAGCTTAATTACTTATGTTAAAGACACAGAATAAATTGTGAAAGTTGACACAAGTAGGGTGAGAGCAAAGGCATTTCTGTATTTGCATTCATGCTCTGTCAGCATTCCCTTGTTCTTAGATGCTAGCCAACCTGAATTTTAAACAACAGGGATTTTCCAGCTTCTTACTCTCTTGCACTAAATATTTGATATACTGCAAAAAAATCCACCTAATGGCCAAGAAGGAAACTTTAGGTTTGTTCTTAAATATCCAATCCAACTAATTCTGTAGAATTTACAGAATTCACTGAAATGTAAATGTAGAACTGAGTGGGATTTATCTCTTTTATTGTGAGGCATCTTGGAATGAAACCATCTATCCTCTATACTGTATGATTGACCAATGTATATTTTCTCTCCTTAGCCTCCCTTCAAAAAGAAGAACCATGTGCCACATATATTTTGATACATTTTTAAATGCAGTTCAAATATTAAAACTTTCTTACTGATGTTAAATGGTGAGTTTTGTAAAATACTGATATTTTTTGCATAAAGGTTAGCCCTTTTTATGATCAGAATACCCTAGAGTGATAGTTTTGGGAGTACTGTTTTAGTAATAAAGATTATAGTTGGAAAAGTTCCCTACAAGGCCCCATGATGGTAATACCCCTAGATTTTGTCGTTAAAGAAAACTGCTGAGAGGCAATAATTTTTTTTGTATGTGTCCCATTTTCATTAATGCATGGTAATTGATGGAGTTGCAGTGACTTGTAGCAGTAATGAGTTCTAAACATAATAATGCACTCTTTTCTAATAAGTGAGCACTGCTGGGGTTTAAAAGCATACTAAATCAGTTGCTTTAGTATGAATTTATTAGTTTTTTTCAGCATTAGCTTTAATAGTAGTTATTTACATAAGCGTACATCCCATTAACCGCCATCAGGGCTGGAAAACATGCTGAACTGTTCATATTTTCATATAATTATTGAACATAATGGTTTCATTTGCATTTCTAAACAGTGATGTTTCTGTCAGCCTTGGAAATAGTGTCTTTACGCAGTCCCTATTTCACATCCACTTATTTGACATCGTTAAATTTTATGCTAATATGCTTCCCTAGAATATCATCAGTGGGACAGATGCTAGTGCTTTAATATACAAATCAGGGATGCTTTTCCATCCCCCACATGGCAGAGCAAATTTTTAAAATCTGCACTTTTAGATATAGAGTCTGTCTCCATAGAAATAGGTCTATGAAGTAAAACTTCTAGAGTTAAATGTTATAATCTGATTTTCTCTTCAAAATACTTCATTATGAATAGCTATTTACCTAAGTTTAGTTTTGTTATCTTGAATGAGGCAATGAGTCTTAGTAAAGATCTTGTTGCTTATGAATATTTAGAATTCTGCTTCTGAAATGTTGATCTTCAGATGCGTGCTTTTCAGTGCCTTTGAATATATCAGGACACAGCATTAGTTTGGAAGTATTCCCTATGTTTTTATTCCTTTGGTTTCTGAACTGAGATTGTAATATCTCATGGAGGAAGCTGTTATGTTAATACTCTTGGGTATCTAAGCTTTTTGAATGCACTTAGAAAATGTTCAGTGTAAAAAATTGTCATGTGGTCGAGGAGGGGTACAGGATAGGATGCCAAGAGCGTGTCAGTGAAGTCACAGAATAAATAATTGAAAGGACAGGTTTTCTGGAGAAACTCAGTGCCTTTTGGACATCTGTATGTTCTATTAGCTTTTGTTTCTCCAACATTGTGGATGCTTTTGTGAATGCTGTCAGTTGAATGACTGGAAAAGCTTAAACGAGCAGCCAATTAAAGGATTGTTTTGGGAGTTGATTCAGGTCTTCTTGGGACTACCACTTTTTGGGTTTTTTTCCCAGCACCTTTTCATGTGTTCTTACAACTCAGGGCAGCATTTTACTGTTGACACTTAGTTGGACCTGCAGTGCCAGAGCTGACTCTGCAAAGTTCAAAATGCAAGGCTGGCATTCTGGCAAGATAGGCTAAAGAAACAGTTTTAAGAGCTCTTACCCCAAATTACTTGCTAAAAATATTTTAGAACTGATAGAGCATAAAACTGATGCAGCATAAAAGGATTATTTGCATAGAAATGTTATTTGGCTTACCAGGTCAGGAGGCAACTGAAATTTTAGTAAGGACTTCTGTTCTTTGGGGAATTTCCAGGGAAGAAATATGATAAGGGTTGTGAAGAAACTACTAAAGAGGTAGAATTTCATAGCTGAACTTTTTAATGAATTTCCTGTATTGTATCTTAAAATAGTCTGAGATTAGTCTTTCTCACAGTGATGGGATCCTTTAAACTACAGTATTAAAAACATTGGTTGTGCTCGTCTATCTAAGTTGCTAGGTAGACATTGTACGTGAAAACTTTTAGAAAGTTCTTAAAATCTAGTCTTACTATAAGCAAGGCAATATTTTCAACTACTTGTAAAGCCGTTTTTATGATTGCATTCTTTAGGAGGGAAGCTTCTTTTGGTGGGGTGCGGTTTTGCACGAAACTAAAGAAATACATTCCCTGTCACCAAAAAATATTATTTATTTTTTTCCTCCCTGTTCTCATTTCTCTACCTTCAGTATAGCAAAGGAGGTGACTGGTGTCTAAGTCCTGGCCTCAGAAGGATAGAAGATTTCTAAATGCTGTTTTTGGACAGTCTCTCTGTAGGCTTCTTTAAAAATTTAAGACAAAGTCAGGTATTTTCCATAATGTGCCAGCCAGTAGGAGGACATTACCTGTTTGGTTTTACTTATTTTCTCTTTAATGGCTCTGGGAGCAAAATTCAGTTCAGTTCAGTCGCTCAGTCGTATCCAACTCTTTGTGACCCCATGAACTGCAGCATGCCAGGCCTCCCTGTCCATCACCAACTCCCGGAGTTTACCCAAACTCATGTCCATTGAGTTGGTGATGCCATCCAACCATCTCATGCTCTGTCGTCCCCTTCTCCCCCTGCCCTCAATCTTTCCCAGCATCAGGGTCTTTTCAAATGAGTCAGCTCTTCGCATCAAGGGGCCAAAGTATTGGAGTTTCAGCTTCAACATCAGTCCTTCAAGTGAACACCCAGGACTGATCTCCTTTAGGATGGACTGGTTGGATCTCCTTGCAGTCCAAGGGACTCTCAAGAGTCTTCTCCAACACCACAGTTCAAAAGCATCAATTCTTGGCACCCAGCTTTCGTTATAGTCCAACTCTCACATCCATACATGACCATTGGAAAAACCATAGCCTTGACTATATGGATCTTTGTTGACAAAGTAATATCTCTGCTTTTTAATATGCTGTCTAGGTTGGTCATAACTTTCCTTCCAAGGAGTAAGCGTCTTTTAATTTCATGGCTTCAATCACCATCTGCAGTGAATTTGGAGCCAAAAATAATAAAGTCAGCCACTGTTTCCCCATCTATCTGCCATGAAGTGATGGGACCAGGTGCCATGATCTTAGTTTTCTGAATGTTGAGCCTTAAGCCAACTTTTTCACTCTCCTGTTTCACTTTCATCAAGAGGCTCTTTAGTTCTTCTTCAGTTTCTGCCATAAGGGTGGTGTCATCTGCATATCTGAGGTTACTGATACTTCTCCTGGCAATCTTGATTCCAGCTTGTGTTTCTTCCAGCCCAGTGTTTCTCATGATGTGTTCTGCGTATAAGTTAAATAAGCAGGGTGACAATATACAGCCTTTACATACTCCTTTTCCTATTTGGAACCAATCTGTTGTTCCATGTCCAGTTCTAACTGTTGCTTCCTGACCTGCATACAGGTTTCTCAAGAGACAGGTCAGATGGTCTGGTATGCCCATCTCTTGAAGAATTTTCCACAGTTTATTGTGATCCACACAGTCAAAGGCTTTGGCATAGTCAATAAAGCAGAAATAGATGTTTTTCTGGAACTCTCTTGCTTTTTCAATGATCTAGCAGATGTTGGCAGTTTGATCTCTGATTCCTCTGCCTTTTCTAAATCCAGCTTGAACATCTGGAAGTTCACGGTTCATGTATTGCTGAAGCCTGGCTTGGAGAATTTTAAGCATTACTTTACTAGCATGTGCTGCTGCTGCTGCTAAGTCGCTTCATTCGTGTCTGACTCTGTGCGACCCCACAGACGGCAGCCCACCAGGCTCCCCCGTCCCTGGGATTCTCCAGGCAATGACACTGGAGTGGGTTGCCATTTCCTTCTCCAAGGCATGAAAGTGAAAAGTGAAAGTGAAGTCCCTCAGTTGTGGCCGACTCTCAGAGACCCCATGGACTGCAGCCTACCAGGCTCCTCCGTCCATGGGATTCTCCAGGCAAGAGTACTAGAGTGAGGTGCCATTGCCTTTTCCCTACTACCATGTGAGATGAATGCAGTTGTGCGATAGTTTGAGCATTCTTTGGCATTGCCTTTCTTTGGAATTGGAATGAAAACTGACCTTTTCCAGTCCTGTGGCCACTGCTAAGTTTTCCAAATTTGCTGACATATTGAGTGCAACACTTTCACAGCATCATCTTTTAGGATTTGAAATACCTCAACTGGAATTCCATCACCTCCACTAGCTTCGTTCATAGTAATGCTTCCTAAGGCCCACTTGACTTCACATTCCAGGATGTCTGCCTTTATGAGAGTGATCACACCATCGTGATTATCTGGGTTGTGAAGATCTTTTTTGTATAGTTCTTCTGTGTATTCTTGCCACCTCTTCTTAATATCTTCTCCTTCTGTTAGGTCCATCCCATTCTGTCCTTTAATGAGCCCATCTTTGCATGAAATGTTCCCTTGGTATCTCTAATTTTCTTGAAGAGATCTCTAGTCTTTCCCATTCTATTATTTTCCTCTATTTCTTTGCACTGATCGCTGAGGAAGGCTCTCTTATCTCTCTTTGCTATTCTTTGGAACTCTGCATTCAAATGGGTATATCTTTCCTTTTCTCCTTTGCTTTTCGCTTTGCTTCTTTTCATAGCTATTTGTAAGACCTCCTCAGACAACCCTTTTGCTCTTTTGCATTTCTTTTTCTTGGGGATGGTCTTGATCCTGTCTCCTGTACAATGTCACGAACCTCCATCCATAGTTCATCAGGCACTCTGTCTATCAGATCTAGTCCCTTGAATCTATTTCTCACTTCCACTGTATGATCGTAGGGGATTTGATTTAGGTCATACCTGAATGGTCTAGTGGTTTTCCCCACTTTTCTTCAATTTACGTCTGAATTTGGCAATAAGGAGTTCATGATCTGAGCCACAGTCAGCTCCCAGTCTGGTTTTTGCTGACTGTATAGAGCTTCTCCATCTTTGGCTGCAAAGAATACAATCAGTCTGATTTCGGTGTTGACCATCTGGTGATGTCCATGTGTAAAGTCTTCTCTTGTGTTGTTGGAAGTGGGTGTTTGCTATGACCAGTGTATTCTCTTGGCAAAACTCTATTAGCCTTTGCCCTGCTTCGTTCCATACTCCAAGCCCAAATTACCTGTTACTCCAGGTGTTTACTGACTTCCTACTTTTGCATTCCAGTCCCCTATAATGAAAAGGACATCTTTTTCGGGTGTTAGTTCTAAAAGGTCTTGTAGGTCTTCATAGAACCGTTCAACTTTAGTTTTTTCAGCATTACTGGTTGGGGCATAGACTTGGATTACCGTGATATTGAATGGTTTGCCTTAGAAATGAACAGAGATCATTCTGTCATTTTTGAGATTGCATCCAAGTACTGCATTTCAGACTCTTTTGTTGACTATGATGGCTACTGCATTTCTTCTAAGGGATTTCTGCCCACAGTAGTAGATATAATGGTCATCTGAGTTAAATTCACCCATTCCAGTCCATGTCAGTTCGCTGATTCCTCGAATGTCGACGTTCACTCTTGCACAATTACCACTACCTTTTAGAAATGGTGCGAGTACTTTGAAATAAATGTCGAGCACTGTGAGATGCTGAAATAAATGTCGAGCACTGTGAGATGCTGATTGCCACATGTTCTGCAAAGCTGCAGGGACTTTTTGGCATCCGCTGTGTTGCACCCGTTTAAGGAAACTTTGAGCTTCCCCAGTGACTCAGCAGTAAAGAATCTCCCTGAGATGCAGGAGATGTGGGAGATTCAGGTTCAATCCCTGGGTCAGGAAGATCCCCTTGAGAAGGAAATGGCAACCTACTCCAGAATTCTTGCCTGGAAAATTCCATGGATAGAGGAGCCTGGAGGGCTATAGTCCATGGGGTCGCAGAGTGTTGGACACAACTGAGCAACGGAACACACACAAGGAAACTTTAATTTAAGGTATTTGATTTTTCAATTCATGTATTTTATTTTTTCATTGCTAGATAGGATAGTAATTACTCTTAAAATTGTTTAGCCTGACAGATATATATTTACAAATATACATCTGTTCATCTCTCCTCAAATGACTAGTATTAATATTTGAGGACATAGGAGGAATGTTGGGAATACGTGAAAATTAATGCTTTATTTAATTAAAAAGTTTAACCTATATTTCCTGACTTTAAAAACAACACGTGTACATTATGGAATATTTTGGAATAATGCAGAATATTGCTTCATTCTTGATATCATCAGTGTGGTGTATTTTTGTTTTCCTAGTTCATCATTTAATCATCACTTGAGTAGCTGAATGGATGCAAGTAGGTCTAATTTGACACTAAGTGAAAGCATTTTTCAGATCTCTTGCTTTTAATTTTGTATCAATTATGTTGTATTTAAGGTAAAATATTAAACATGTTTTAAACACAACAGAAAAGTCAACCAAAAGATGTTTAATGGTATGTAGTTACAGTAATACTTGCCAGTTCAATGGTGTAATGGTATTTGCAGAAGTTCTCTGTTGTTTTGTGGTTCTACTTTCAAGTGAGGAGGTTGAGGGATGACCCAAAAGAAAGAAAAATCTGCAATTTTTGTGATTTTAAGGGAAATATTGGGAAAATAAAATTTCTATGGTGTTCATTTAGTGCTCAGAACACCTGTGCTTTATTAAGCCAAATGGTTAGATAGCTCTGGGATGTGTATAAATAACTCCAAAACTTAAGGTTCCTTCTCTGAAAAGTGAGAATCATAATACTGTTTTATTTTGAAGAGTTGTTTTGAAGATTAAATGAAATAGTGCATATGAGTAGCCACATTAATCACTCAAAAACCGTTATGTTATCTGTCATTTACTTCCTTGAAGTAGGCAATAGTAAAGTGACCCTGGTTTGCTTTATTCCCTTTCCTCTCATCTTGTAGTCCCTTGCTGCTCCAAGCTCACTCCATGGATTTGTAATGTCAGCATCACCTACAATTCCTGGGACCATGTTAGAAATGCAGAATCTTAGACTTCATGCTAGATTTTATTTTGTCAGAATCCACATTTTAATGAGATCCCTGTATGGTAGAGCAGTGTTTGTACTAATTTCTTGCAGTAGGAAATGTTGAGCAGTGGAGAAATAAAAGCTTTCACTTTATTTTCTAAGTTCTCACTTTCCATTTTATAGCTTTGGATAGTGAAGGAATCTGTGTATGAGAGAAGTGTATTGTATTAATTTGTATCATGCTGCTATTAGGTGGGTTATTCTGTAAGAGTCAGATATGTACTGTAAAGCTTCTCTATGGCTATTGATTTTTCATCTACCTATTTTATCAATTATTCAGAAAGAGGAATTGAAATTTCTGAGTATAATTGTGGATTTATCCATTTCTCCTTGAAGTTCTATCAGTTTTTGCTTCACATATTTGAAAGATCTGTTTTTAGTTGCATATAGTTGGAGATGGTCATCTCTTCCTGATAAATTGACCCCTTTATCATTATGACATAACTTGCTTTATTCCTGGTAATATTCTTTGCTCTGAAATCTACACTGACTACTGTAGCTTAGTCAATGTAGCTTCTTTTGATTAGTGTTACCATGGTAAGTCTTTTTATATCCTTCAACTTTTAACCTAATTCTGTCTTTATATTTAAAGCACATTTCTTGTAGCCAGCACATAGGTGACTCTTGCTTTTTAATCCAATCTGACATCTATACCTTTTATTAGAGACTTTAAGCCATTTACATTTTATGATTCTTGATATGTTGCTTTTGTGTTTATCGTTTTGCAGTTTGTCTGTTTGGTCTTTGTCCCTCTTTTCCTTTTATTCTGCCTTCTTTTGGAATAATTGAATATTAAAATTTTTTATCTCCTTTCTTGGCTTATCACTTTGTTCTTCTTGGTATTTAATGGTTGCTTTAAGAAGTATATGGGCTTCCCTGGTAGATAATCCACCTGCAATGCAGGAGATGCTGGTTCAATTCCTGGGTTGGAAAGATCCACTGGCGAAGGGATAGGCTTACCCACTCCAGTATTCTTGAGCTTCCCTGGTGGCTCAGCTGGTAAAGAATCTGCCTGCAGTGCAGGAGACCTGGGTTCAATCCCTGGTTTGGGTAGATAACCTGGAGAAGGGAATAGCAACCCACTCCAGTATTCTGGTCAGAATTACATGGACGTCCATGGGGTCGCAAAGAGTCTGACACGACTGAGTGTTTTTCACTCACAATAAGAAGTATATATTCACCTAACTAATAGCAGTCAACTTTCCAGTGATGGAGTCTACCATTTTAATTACCTTCCAATAGTGTAATACCATTTCTTACTCCCTGATCTTTGTGCAACTGTCAAGATACATTTTAATTTTATCCTCATACCTTACTCTTCTTGTTAGACAATCAGTTATCTTTAAGAAGGGTTAAATAATAATAAAACATACATTTCCCTGTGTAGTTGTCAGTACCAGTGCTCTTTGTGTGTTCCCTACCACTTCCTCCTGCTTGATAAACTTCCACTGACACTTATTATTTGCCTGAAGGCAAAAGGAGAAAGGAGTGGCAGAGGATAAGATGGTTAGATAGTATCACCAACTCAATGGATATGAATTTGAGCAAATTCCAGGAGATAGTGAAGGGCAAAGGAGCCTGGTGAGCTACAGTCCATGGGGTTGCAAAGAGTTGGACACCAATGAGTGACTAACACTTTCACTTCACTTAATACTCCATAGCTTTTTATCACTTAATGGTACTTAATTGTATGGCAGTACCACGGTTTGTTAATCTGCTCATATATTAAAGGATATATTGGTTGCTTCCATTTTGGGGTGATTATGAGTAAAGCTGTTATAAACATTCATGTGCAAGTTTTGTGTGGACATAAGTTTTCAAATCAATTAGGTAAACACCTGGGAGAATGTTTGTTGGATTGAATGGTAAAACTACATTTGTAAGATGCTGCCAAGTTCTCTCCCGCAAGTGGCTGCAACATTTTAAATTCCCACCAACAATGAATTAGAGTTACTCTTGCTCTGCATTCTCACCAGCTGTTGTTATTTTCAGTGTTTTGGCGTTTAGCCATTCTAGAAGATATGCAGTTATAGCTCACTGTGGTTTTTAATTTGCCTTTCCTTAATGACATTTGATTTTAATCATATCTTCATATGCTAATTTGCCACCTGTCTATGTTCTTTGGTGAGGTGTCTGGTAATATCTGTTGCCTATTTTTAAATTGGATTTTTTTTTTTATTGTTGAGTTTAAGAACTTTATATATGTTCTGGATACAAGTCCCTTATCAGGCATGTGATTTGCAAATATTTTTTTCTCAGTCTTTGTCTTGTCTTCTCATTTGCTTGTGTCTTTAGCCGAGCAAAATTTTTTAACTTTGATGAATTCCACTTTTATCAGTTTTTTTCTTGCATAATTCATGCTCTTGATATTGTATCTAAAAACTCATCACCAAGTCCAAGATAATGCATATTTTCTCCTATGTGTTCCTTAAAAAGTTTTATTACTTTGTGTTTGACAGTTAGAGCTATAAGCAATTTTGAGTTAACTTTTGTAGGGTGTAAAGTCTCTCTCCTGGTTCAGTGTTTTATTCACTTGTTTCAGCACCATTTGTTAGAAAGGCTGTCTTTTTACTAGTGTGTTTCCTTTGCCCCTTTGTAAAAAATTAGTCAACTATATTTGTGTCAGTCTGTTTCTACGCTCTTTCTGTTCTGTTGATTTATCTATCTGTTCTTTCTCCAATTCAGATGGTCTAGATCACTGTAGCTTTACAGTAAATATTGAAATCCTATATGGACAACTTTATTCTTCGTTTTCAGAATTATTTTGGCTCTTGTAGTTACTTTTTTATCAATATCAATTTAGAATCACCTTGTTGATATTTACAAAAATGCTTACTGGGATTTTAATTGATGTTGTCTTGAATGATTCAGACTAGAGAGAATCTGCATCTAAATATTATTGAATCATCCAATTCATGAACATGGTATATCTCTCAGTTCATTCAGATCTTTTATATTTCTTCTGTGAATTCGTAGTTTTTCATCTACAGATCTTACATATTTTGTTAGATTTTACCCAAATAATTTAAAAATATTAATTAATGTTATCTAAAATTTTCAGATTTTAATTTTTAGTTGCCAATATAAAGGAATTCAGTTGACTTTAGTATGTATGTTGTCTCTGTGTCCTGTGACTGCTAGACTTATTTACCAATTTTATGAAGTTTGTTGTAGATTCTTTGGAATTGTTTTACTTAGGTGATTGTGTTGTCTGAAAATAAAGACAGTTTTATTTTTTCCTTTCTAATCTATATGCTTTTTTCCTTGCTTTCTAGCACTAAGTAGAACTTCTAATATGATGTTTAATAAAAATGGTGCTAAAGGACATTATTGCCTTGTTCCCAGTCTTAATGGGAAAGCATTTAGTTTCTCACCATGAATTATGATTTTAACTGTAGGTTATACATGGGTACCCTTTAATTAGGTTAAAGAAATTTTCTTTTATTCCCACTTTGCTGACAGTCCTTAACACAAATGGATGTTGAATTTTGTCATAAGTTTTTTGTGTGTCAATTGATAGGATCGTGTAGTTTTACTTATTTATCCAGTTAATGTGGTGACTTATGTTGTTGTTGTTGTTTAGTCTCTCAGTTGTGTCTGACTCTCTTGCCACCACATGAACCATAGCCCTCCAAGCTCCTCCATCCATGGGATTTCCCAGACAGGAGCACTGGAGTGAGTTACCATTTCCTCCTCCAGGGGATCTTCCCCACCCAGGGATGGAATCCACATCTTCTACATTACAGGCAGATTCCTTTCACTGAACTACTGAGCTACTAGGATGCCCACTGATCGATTTTTAATGTTGAACCGCTTTTGCATTCTTGGACTGAACCCCACGTAGTGCGATTTATTATACTTTTACATATTGCTTGATTTTATTGGTTAATATTTTGTTCAGGATTTTTGCTTAATCAGAGATGTTAGTCTATAGTTATCTTTTCTTATAATGTATTTATATTTATTTTGTATCAGAGTAATAACTAGCCTTAAAGAATGAAGTGAGAGTCATTTCTCCTCAATATAGAATGAATTTTAAGAGTATATTGAATGAAGTTTTTTTCCTTCAGTTTGTGTTAGAATTCACTAACGAAGCCAGATGAGCCTAGAATAGTTTTTGTTTGTTTGTTTTTCGTTTCTGATGGACTTTTTTAAATTGCAAATTAAATCCAAGTTTAATCAATATAGAGTCATTCAAGTTTTTTGCTTTTTTTTGAGTAACTTTGGTAGTCTCTGTCTTTCAAGAAATTTGTCCATCTTATCTATGTTTTCAAATTGATATGTATAAAGTTGGAGTAATATGGTAATTTGGGAATTAACTGAATCAGTTTCTTAAATTATATGTTTAAACTAACTTGGAATAAAAGTAGCAACTTTCTTTTCTCCTTTTTGGGATATACTTGAAAAGAGGAAGCATAGTTGCTCACCCCTCTGCAGGAATTGTTCAGTTTGTCATCCCTTGAGTTAAGCTGTTTACTTGAGGGAGACAGTTGTTCTTAAGATACAAAGGTGATTTATTTTCATTTATTTTATTAACTTGTGGACAATTTGACAATCTGGAACACATAAAGATTTATTATAGCTAATTCTGACCCTAGTTTTGCATGGTAACTTATGAGTCTGTGTGTCAGGTGAAAATTCATTTACATGGGATTGCAAGACAGAATTTGCAGCAGTGTGAATCTAGTATATATGTAAATTGTATGTAAAAATAAACATTCCCAATTCTTAATAGTATATTAAAGGTAGATTGAGCAGCTCACCCCTTCTTATAATATAGAGCATTGTGAAATGAAATTTATTATTAGGACAAGTTTGCAAAAGAATCCCTGTTTTCAAGGCCAAATTGGAGTAGGCTTTATTACCCATCTAGGCTTTCTTGGTAGTGGCAGAATTGAACCAGAGTGTGTCTGTTTGGTAGATTTGACCCCAGTTCTTTTCCCCTCCCTATATCCACTTTCCATGTGTCACGGCAGTTGCATATAGTTGCCTTCTTGTCTACTTTGGGTGTAATTGTGTTACTTTGGCCAAATAGAATGAGGAAGACGTGAAAGATGTTTTGCCATTTTAAAACCTGGGCATTAAAAAAGGGGGGGGGGGCTCAAGTGCTTTCGCTTACCCTCTTGCATTTCTGTCACTGTTTTAGGAAACATGTTCAAGAGGATGAGAAGTCTTTGGAACTAATTCACTACTATCTGCCGAGTGTCAATGTGTTATCCTTTATCAGCATCCTAGAAGTTCTCTCTTATGGCTCCTTCCAATCACTAATAATGGCTTTCCTGACTTACAAACCATAGATGACCCTTTGTCCTCTTGCATTGCACATCTTCAGTGTTTGCAGAAATCCTGAGGGAAAACCAGCCCAGTGTTTGAACCTCTCCCAGAACTCTACAGAAGCTTCCTGACTTTTTACTCTTGTATTCGAAAGACACCTTGTATTACAGTGAACTGATGCTTGAGTTAAATTTGTATAAAAACTATTAGAATCAATCTATAACTTAATTCCTAAGATCATAGCATTTTTAGTTTGTTATCCTACCTTTTCTATGCTAATACTGTAATTAGAAATTAGTATTGTGGCCACAAATTCTTTGAAGCCATCAAGGAGATATGACATTTTTCTTTCAAAATTCTTAAATTACCAAGGTAGGAGAGAAGACTTGGACTTTTTGTTAAAACTGTTATTGATGTTTAAACCAAAAAAGACCTTGTCAACCAGAATTTTTGTTTTTCTCTTTAAGTTTAACTCTGTATTACCTCATTGTGACTTTGTACAGAAAAGTACAAGTAGAGTATTCCGCCTGCTTTTTAAAATTGCATTATTTTCTTGTAGAGCAAGCCATCTGCTCTCTAAAACATCTAGTCAAGAAACACAGACCCCCAAAGAAAGAAATTATATGAACCTGTGTATTATAGTGGTTGAAAAAAATACAAGACATTTTGATTCTACGCAAGGATGTGTTCTACTTTAGCTGTATGAATTTTATCAAGTTATTTTTTAAGCTTCATTTTCTCCATCCATATTCCATGAATATATAACATATTCTACTTCATATGGTTTCTGAGAAGGTTATATGTGATAATGGATGCATATAAAGGCTTAGCACAGTGCTTGGTACATATTGAGTTATCCAAAAAATTCATTCAGGTTTTTCTGTATGATGTTATGGGAAAACCCAAGTGAACTTTTTGGCCAACTTGATAGTATAAGCACTCAGAAAAAGCTCCTTGATGTTGATAATGATACCTTGAAACATTCTTTTCCCTTTAATTCTCTCTTAATCTTGTAGTTGGGCTTCCCTGGTGGCTCAGTGGTAAGGAACCTGTCTGCCAATGCCAGAGAAATGGGTTCGATCTCTGGGTTGGGAAGATCCCCTGGAGTAGGAAATGGCAACCCATTTCAGCATTCTAATCTGGGAAATCCCAATGGCAGAGGAACCTGGTGGGCTACAGTCCATTTGGTCGCAAAGGAGTTGGACACAACTTAGTGACTGAACAACAACAGCAACAATCTTGTAGGTAAATCTTTGTTTTTATGAATTCTTTAAAATATTCATTTTCATTTTCTGTTGCTGCTGTAACAGATTATTAGTGTGCTAAAATCAAGGTATCAGCATGCCTGAGATCCTTCTGGAATTTCTTAGGGATACTCCTTTTTTTGTATGTTTTTTCTTCTCCAGCTTCTAGAGTCTGCCAGTATTCCTTGGCTTCTGACTCTGTGTCATTCCAACCTATTTTTCTGTCATTGTTTCTCATTCTCTATCTCCCTTTTTCCTCCCTTTTATAAGGACCCCTGTGATTACATTGGGCATACCCAGATAATTCAGGATAATCTTCCCATCTCAGAATTCTTGAATTAATCAGATTTGCAGAGAGTCACTTTTTCCAGGTAGTGTATTTAACATATTCACAGATTCTAGAATTAGGACTTAGAAATTTAAGTGTCCCATTATTCTACCATCCTCAACGCTCTGGCCCCTAGAAATTCATGACTGTACCACATGCAAAGTATATTTACCCCATCCCAACATTCTCAGAATCTCAACACATTACAGTATCAACTCAAAGTCTAAAATTTCTTCTAAACCTCACCATGTAAATTAGGCATAGGAGAGTCTTTGGGTATACATTTTTCCTAAGATACTATTCTTACCATCTGTGAACTTGTTAACACTCAAGAAATAAGTTGTCAGCTCTCAAAAAGACAATCATAGGGCAAGATGAAAATTAGACAGTCTCTCAAAAATAAAGGAAATGGAAAGAGAGATGGAATTACTAGGTCCAGGCAGTTTTGAAATCCAGTCTGGCAAGTTCCATTTGGCTTCAATGCTGGGGACAGAAACATCCTCTTTAATTTGAGACTCCTCCCTTATGTACTCATGTCTCTGCCCTTAGGATCATCCTTCCTTTTACACCAAGGGTAGTGCATGTTTTCAGCTGAGTAGCTTCATCAGGCTGTTTGCAGCCTGTGTTGTTTTGGGAATCCAGAACCTTCTTTTATTTTGTCCTCTCTCTGTCCTTTTCAGTAAGCTGGCAGTGTTTCTGTTCATATGACAGTCTCAAGAACCTGTGCGTTTCCTGTGTATGTCTTGGGGATTCATTCGGTTAGACCAGCGGTTCCTCCACATATCTTTCCTGTGTGATCCCATCTCTGTATCTGGATTCTGCTTCAGTGGCTGCAGAAATCCAGAGTCACATGCATACTCTCTTCTAAGATCCCTCTGTTTGACTGAATACTATGACTTTTTGATCCTTGCAAGGCACCACCAAAATGTTGCCATTCCATGTGTTTGAGTAGAGTCCCCTTTGCTATTTAATGTAACATTTTCACAGGTTTTGGGGATTAGAATATGGACATCTTTCTGCTGCTGAGGCATTATTATGCCTACCATAGTATTGTGTTTCAGTTTTTTTAAAGTCCAGGAACACTGATAATAATATGGTGTGTATGTGTATTTTTTATATATATATATATATACCTACAAATATATGTATGTATATACATACTTGCAATCAAAGCATGTCATAGTAGCTATTATTCAGTAGTGCAGTAAATATATTTTGGGTTTATTATCTTGGGCTTCTGGCCAGTTACATTCATTTTTAACACAATGGAAATAACTTCCATCTCTGCCCATCTATACTTCTAGTCCAAATTAAAGTGTAGAGTTCTACTTTCCTATGACATTTAAGCATGAATTTGCTTTATCTGAATTTAAAATATTTGTATAAGTTACTTAGGGTACACATGATTTATTTAACTACATGTTAGGCTCTTAAGTTTAAACTGTTGTTTTCATGTGTTTTAATTTAGCTTTCTTTTTGCTTTGTCTGGTACTGTACTCAGTAGAATAAATTCTCATTGAAAGACTTGCTTTTTTTTTTGGCCTCACTACATGGCATGTGGGATCCTACTTGCCCAACCAGGGATTGAGCCTGCTTCCCCCTCACTGGAAGCACAGTCTCAACCATTGGCCTCCCAGGGGAAAACCTGAAAAACTTACATTTTCATACTTTTTTCAAATTTGTTTTAATTTATCTAAGCTTCATCAGATATTATTTTCCAAAATTTTATGAGGTAATCCAAAATTACCACCAAATATTCTAAAGCCTCCCATTAGTCAGTCTGATTTTGTAAACATCTGGCAAGTTTTTGTTGTTTTCTTTTCTGGTGCATTTTTTTCCTTTAGCACTGGTTACCATTGTTTTACCAACAATGAAATATATTTTTACTACTTAATATCTTTTCAGCAGCTAATACATTTTCAGCCTTTAATCCTACTTTGAAATATTAAGCTATTACTTAGTAGTAAATGTTCACTGCAGTGATTTGAGGGAGAGTAGTTTTAACAGTCGGAGAAGGCGATGGCACCCCACTCCAGTACTCTTGCTTGGAAAATCCCGTGGACGGAGAAGCCTGGTGGGCTACAGTCCATGGGGTCTCTAGGAGTCGGACACGACTGAGCGACTTCACTTTCACTTGTCCCTTTCATGCACTGGAGAAGGAAATGGCAGCCCACTCCAGTATTCTTGCCTGGAGAATCCCAGGGACGGCGGAGCCTGGTGGGCTGCCGTCTATGGGGTCGCACAGAGTCGGCCACGACTGAAGCGACTTAGCAGCAGCAGCAGCAGCAGTTTTAACAGTTTTTAAAGAGTGCAATAAGGTTGCACGTCATCAATTATTATTCTCTGTAAGCATTTGTTAGTGCTACAAAGTTTGAGAACAGTTTCTTAGTTTCATGTGCACAGAGTTGGGAAGAAATTTGTCATTTTTATGATTGTAAACACTGTATGTGACTATTCTTAGCCTTTTTTCCTACCAGGTTGATAATATCTAATATATTTAATCATTTCTATGATGTGACTTTGAGAAGTAAAAGGAAGTAGCTAGATATCAAGATTACCTGTAGTGATAAGAATGAATAATGGCTAGATGGACAAGAATAGTCATTCCTTATTATTTTACAACTCAGAAAAGTGAAACTCATAGAAGTTATGTAATTTGCCTGAGGTCAGTCAATTAGTTAGTATTCCAGCTGGGTTTGGATCCGACACTTGCTGAATCCAATTTACCAGAGACACTTTTAATACTAAAGAAGTAGTTGGTTTTGAGATGAGAAATTTAAAAGGTAACATAGTTTATGTATTATAATGAAATAAGGTGTTCCAGTCAGTTGTAATTATATGTGTATATACATATTTTATTTTCCATGACTCAAAAAAAATAATGCATAAGTAGGCTCCTCTAATTTCCAGAGTTACTACAAAGATTAATGTTTCAGTGGCATTCTTTGCCATGTGGGCAGCTAAGTGCCTAAAAGTTAGTTTTACACAGTTTCAAATGCTTTACTGACTTATTTTTGTTTATGCTCTGTCAATTTGTCTTTGTATTAGTTGACTCCATGTTTTATAGCCATCTTATCCTGAAATAAGTCTTCTCTTTAGTTAACCCATTTTCTTTCTTTTTATTTATTCATGTTATTGTCTATTTTATATTCTACAACAATGTTTATTCTGTATCAAGCTAAGTTTCTCCCCTGCTAAAAAGAATTAATCCTCCCTAACTCACATTATTACAAAAAAAGGTCTGACCCAGATAACCACAGTGGTATGGTCACTCACCTAGAGCCAGACATCCTGGAGTGTGCAGTCAAGTGGGCCTTAGGAAGCATGACTATGAAGAAAGCTAGTGGAGGTGATAGAATTCCAGCTGAGCTATTTCAAATCCTAAAGATATGCTGTTAAAAAACTTCACTCAATATGCCAGCAAATTTGGAAAATTCAGCAGTGGCCACAGGACTGAAAAAGGTCAGTTCTCATTCCAATTCCAAAGAAGGGCAATGCCAAAGAATGTTCAAATTACCTCAAAACTGCACTCATTTAATATGCTAGCCAGGTAATAGTCAAAACTCTTTTAAGCTAGGCTTCAACGATACGTGAACCAAGAACTTCCAGATGTCCAAGCTCCATTTTAAAAAGGCAGAGGAACCAGAGATCAAATTGTTGGATCATAGAAAAAGCAAGAGAATTCCAGAAAAACATCTACTTCTGTGTCATTGACTATGCTACAGCCTTTGTGTGAATCACAACAAACTGGAAAATTCTGAAAGAGATGGAAATACCAGACCACTTTACCTGCCTCCTGAGAAACCCGTATGTAGGTCAGGAAGCAGCAGTTAGCATCAGACGTGGAACAATGAACTGGTTCAAAATTGGGAAGGGAGTACGTCAAGGGTCTGTATTGTCACCCTGCTTATTTAACTTATATTGAAAGTATATCATGCAAAATGCTGGACTGGATGAAGCACAAGCTGGACTCTAGATGCTGGGAGAAATATCAGTAACATCAGATATGTAGATGATACCACCCTTATGGCAGAAAGTGCAGAGGAACTAAAGAGCCTCTTGATGAAGGCTGAAACAGGAGAGTGAAAAAGCTGGTTTAAAACTCAGCATTCAAAAAACAAAAATTGTGGCATCTGGTCCCATCACTTCATGGCAAATAGATGGGGGAAACAATGGAAACAGCAGCAGACTATTTTCTTGGGCTCCAAAATCACTGCCAATGGTGATTGCAGTCATGAAATTAAAAGACACTTGCTCCTTGGAAGAAAAGCTATGACAAACCTAGACAGTGTATTAAAAAGCAGAGACATCACTTTGCTGACAAAGGTCTGTCTAGACAAAGCTTTGGTTTTTCCAGTAGTCATGTGCAGATGTGAGAGTTAGATTATAAAGAAGGCTGAGTGCCAAAGAATTGATGCTTGCAAACTGTGGTGCTGGGGACTCTTGAGAATCCCTTGGACAACTAGGAGATCAAACCAGTCAATCGTAAAGGAAATCAATCCTGAATATTCAGGATTGGAAGGGCTGATGCTGACTGAAGGTCCAGTACTTTGGCCACCAGATGTGAAGAGCCAACTCATTGGAAAAGACTCTGATGCTGGAAAAGATTGAGGGCAGAAGGAGAAGGGGACGACAGAGGATGAGATGGTTGGATGGCATCACTGACTCAGTGGACATGAGTTTGAGCAGACTCTGAGACATAGTGGAGGACAGAAAAGCCTGACATGCTGCAGTCCATGGGTCACAAAGAGTCAGACACGATTGAGCCACTGAACAACAGAAAACTCACACTATTAGGAGATGTTTTTGCCTTATTTTAAAATATTTTATTAGTTACTTATATATGCAAAATTGTGTGTACTTATAAATATTTTTGCATGAAAATAGTTCTGCAGTTTGTTTTTAAGTACGTATTTATTTTTTACTCATTCCTCTACAGATTTTCACATATATATTTAACTTATCAAAAATTTGAAACTAATATTCTTTTCTTCACCGATAGATCATATTAATTCTACTAACTGCTCTCCCGTTTATATGTTGTCATTGTTACATATTTGAGTTATAGGGTTTTTTAAAAGCTTCTTTGAGTTACAGCTTAATAACATCCCCACAAATAATTTCTTCCATCTGAGACTTTCTACCTTACATCACTTACCTTCTGTTTAGAGTATGTTGTTTACCGTTTCATTTTGTTAGGATTTCCTGGTGTTTATTCACAGTTTTGTCTTCAGATGTTCTTATTTTATCTTCATTCTCAAAATGCTAATTGACAGTTACATTTTGTCAGCTCATTGAACATATCACTCCACTGTCTTCTGGTTTCCATTTTGTTCTCATAGAGTTGTCTTTTTTGCATAATTCTCAGTTCTCCTTTCTTTATCTGTTTTTTTTCTGTGACTTCTTTGTGATAACTCTAGGTGTGAATTTCTATTTATTCTGCTTAAGATTCATTTGTTATCTTAAATTTATAGCTTTTCTTTTTCTTGCCAGCAAAAAAAATTTTGCTAGCAAAAGTTTGCTAGCGGAAATTCATTATTTCTCTAGGTGTTGCTGTTGCTCCTTTCTTTGATTCTTTGCCTTCAAGAAACCTAGTAGATTTATTTTAGATCACTTCATTCCACCCTTCCTATCCTTTTATCTCTCTTCATATTATTTCATTGTTTCTCTATGCAGCATTCTGGCTTTTTCAGATTTCTCTTGAAATCTGTTTCTCTCTTTATTTCTGTCTAAGTTACTGTGTTAAATACGTTAATTGAAAATTTAAATTTCAGTTATTGTATTTTTGCAGCTAAAAAGTGTTATTAGATCCTCAAACCTTTTCAGGTATAATTGTTTTCTCTCCTCTGTATTTCTGCTCTGTGTTCTCTCTCCTCTCCTTTGTATTTTCATCTTTTTTTTTTCATTAGGCATGTAAAATATGTTTTATTTCACATTCCATGAGAAATTATTTCAAAATGTGAAGCCTTTGTAAATCTGTATCTGTTGTCTGTTGTTTTGCTGATTCTCAACTCATGGTGTTTGTTGCTGTTACTGAATTTGGAGCTATAAATTACTTACTTGCTTTGTAGCTTTATTTTGGGGAATTCTTTGAGGTTTATTTGTGATCAAGTTAGGTTTTTCCAATATAGATTTGGGTTTGTTTTCAGCTCTCTTTTGGGTGCTCTCTGTAATCTGGAGTTTCATCTTACACCAGCTGAGTAGTATAAATTTTCCCTGAAAATGTACACGAAGGTTGTCTCATGATAACAAATTATTTGATTGATCCTGTAGAGTCAATTGAGCTTTTCATTTTCATGCCATAGTATCTTGGACATGCTGCTGCTGCTGCTAAGTCGCTTCAGTCGTGGCCGACTCTGTGCGACCCCATAGACTGCAGCCCACCAGGTTCCCCCGTCCCTGGGATTCTCCAGGCAAGAACACTGGAGTGGGTTGCCATTGCCTTCTCCAGTGCACGAAAGTGAAAAGTGAAAGTGAAGTCACTCAGTTGTGTCCGACTCTTAGTGACCCCATGGACTGCAGCCTATCAGGCTCCTCCATCCATGGGATTTTCCAGGCAAGAGTCCTGGAGTGGGGTGTCATTGCCTTCTCCGATCTTGGACATATCCTGGACATAATTGTGAAAGAGAAGATTAGGTGCTAGTTTAAACTTTATCTTCATAAAAATCTCATGAAAACTTTAAAAAAAAAAAAGCTCCTGGAACTATTAAATGAGTTTAAAATCTTACAGTATACAAAATGTCTATCACAATGAACAATTGGAAACTGAAATTTTAAAAATAACATTATTTATAATATCTTCTCCACAAATGAAACAGGTATTAAATATATGCAGGATCTATATGCTACCAACTACAAAATACTGACACAAGAAATCAGAAGAAAACCTAAATAAATGGATTGACCAACCGTATTAATGGAGTGAAAGATTCAGCATAGTGAAGATGTTAAATATCCTGGATTTATAGATTGCTATCAAAATCCCAGAAAAATTCTTTGTAGATATAGAGACAGGGAAATTCTAATATTTTATGTGGAAAGCTAAAGGAGCTAGAATATCTAAAACAATTTTTTAAAAGAGGACTTCCACTACCCAGTTTAGCTAGAGTAATCTAGTACATTAGTGGCAAAAGGTCAGATCCATAGATCAATAGATCAGAATAAAACTAGACCCGCACAGTGTGGCCAGTGATTTTTGACAGAGGTGCAGTAGTGACCTTAGTTAGGGAAAGAGTTCTTTGATATGACACCGAAATCATCCATAAAAGAATAAATGATTAGTTAGACTTCATTAAAAAAGTTATCTGTGCATAACACTAAATAAAGAGAATGAAAAAAAATACAATAGACTGGGGAAAACATCTGAAAGTCACATGTCCAGCACAGGGGGATATAGTATTCAGACTGTATAAAATCATATCAAAAGTTAACAATAAGAAAATAACCTAATTTTTTAAAGGGCAAAGATTTGAACTGAAGTATCTTTTTCCTCTATCTTTTTGAGTTCTCAACTAGTACCACCGTAACTAAAGCCAGATTAACAGAAAAGCATACGGATTTATTTAGCATTAGTTTTATACAATGTAGGTGCCTTCCTAAAGAAATGAAGACCTGCAGAAATGATTAAACTTGAGTGTTTTTATTCTCGGTTTGGTGAAGAGTGGAAAGTCTTGGAAAGATGTGATAGAACAGAGTTGTACCAAATGTAGCAAACTGGGGGAAACCTAGCAAGGCCTCTTTGTTCAGATTGTGTTCTGTGGTCCCTCATCTTTGGAGGTAAGGATTCGCCTTTTCTCTCCCTCTAGCTATAAGAAAGGCACTTTTCACACAAGGTGACCTGTTTTAGGGGAACGTCAAAAAGTTGTTCCTGTGCATTTTGTATCTCAGATTCCTTCAGCTTGAAATATTCAGTGTGTCAAGGTGCCACTTTTGAGGGCAGCATGTCTTGAACACCATGTCAGACACGTCACCAAAGATAGCATGCAAGTGGCAAGTAAACACATGAAAAGATATTCAGCATTTTTGCTCACTAGGGGGATGCAAATTAAAACCACACTTTCATTTCACACCTACTTGAACGGGTAAAATGTAAAAATACTGACAAGTCAGTGCTCTCAGTGATGCAGAGGAACTGGTATTGCCAAACATTGCTGGTGGTTATGCAAATGGTATAGCCACTTTAGAAAACATTTGGCAGTTTTTTATAAAGTTACACATAATTTTATGTATGTCTCAGCGATCCTATTTTTAGACATTCCTAGAGAAATGAAAACTTATAGCATAAAATCTCATATGTAAATGAATTGTTGTTCTGTTACTCAGTCATGTCTGACTCTGCGACTCCATGGACTACAGCTCGCCAGGCTTCCCTGTCCTTACCATCTCCCAGAGTTTGCACAAATTCATGTCCATCAAGTTGATGATGCCATCAACCATCTCATCCTCTGTTGCCCGCTTCTCCTCCTGCCTTCAATCTTTCCCAGCATCAGGGTCTTTTCCAATGCATCGATTCTTCGCATCAGGTGGCCTAAGTATTGGGGCTTCAACTTCAGCATCAGTCCTTCCACGGGATCTTTAGGGTTGATTTCCTTTAGGATTGACTGGTTTGATCTCCTTGAAGTTCAAAGGACTCATAAGAGTCTTTTCCAACACCACAGTTCAGATGAATAGAGCAGCACTATTCATAACTGTTAAAAACTGGAAACAACTCACATACATTTCAAAGAGTCAATGAATTTGCAAACCATTTGGTGGAATTATTATTCAACAGTAAAAAGGACGCACCATTGTTATACACAAATCTCAAAGCAGTGCTAATCTATGATTGCATGACCCACAGTTCAAGGACATGGAGTTCTGCTGTAACAGTGAGTAGTTACTGGATGAGTCCTTTCCTGCCATAGTTGTTAGTTTAGATAACTAAGTCTTCAGATAGCATGGAATTACTCAGTCCTTTCATTGTAGGAAAGGACAAAAAAGGAAAAGTAAGCAACTTTAAATAGAGAGCTCTGAACTTTTTATGTGAAATACTTAAGTATATAAGAGTATACATTCTGTGAAAATAGTTTATAACAATATATTAAGTAAGCTCTGTTTCTGTTTTGTGGACCCTGTGACACATGTAGAGTCAGGCATACTTGCTACTGATACAACCTAGGATCTGTGTGAGACGTCTTTACCTACCTGTTGGTCATAGAAGTATTCTGCTGGGTGTTCCTGTAAAAGTTGTACAGCTTTGGCTTTTATGTTTAGGCTAAGAAATTATCTTGATTTAAAATTATATATATGCTCTGACCCTAATGCTGGGTAGGATTGGGGGCGGGAGGAGAAGGGGATGACAGAGGATGAGATGGCTGGATGGCATCACCGACTCAATGGACATGGGTTTGGGTAGACTCTGGGAGTTGGTGATGGACAGAGAGGCCTGCCGTGCTGCAATTCATGGGGTTGCAAAGAATCGGACACGACTGAGCGACTGAACTGAACTGAACTGATGTGCTCTGAGGTAGGGATTGTGGTAGGTTTCTTTCTGTATAGCTATGCTGTTGTTTCAACCCCATTTGTGAACAAACTTTTCTTTACCCCATTGTTGCTGTGTCATCTTTGCTGATGACAAATATTTATTTCTGGACTCTGTGTGATGTATTTTTTTATTTTTATGCTGGTACAACACTATATTGAGTACTATAGCTTTATAGTAAATGTCTAAACAAAGTAATACAAATCCTTCATTTAGTTTTTTATTGAGATTGTTTTGGTTATTCTAGGTCTTTCCATTTCTATATAAATTTCAGAATCAGCCTAACATTTTTTATTTAAAAAAGAAAAGTTTGCAGGGATTATGACTAGGAGACTTGAATCCACAAATTAGTTTGCAGAAAATTGACATCTTAATATTATCTTCCAGTCTCTGAAAATGTTAACATCTCTTCATTTATTTATTCTTTTATTTTTTGCAGCAGTGTTTTAAAGCTCTCAGTGTAAAGGTATTGCATGCCTTATGCCAAATGTATTCCTGAGTACTTTGTTTTTTGACCCTGTGATACATGGACTTTTCTTTTTTTATTTTGTTTCCCAGTTTGCAGTTAGCAAAGAACAGCATAATTGATATTTGTCTATTGATTTTGTATACTGAGACCTTCTTCAGTTGATTTAATGGTACCAACAGGTTTATTTGTTGATTTCTTGGCATGGTCTACCTAAATAGTCTGTGGTTTACAAATGGAAGCAGTTCTTTCCTACCAGTTTGTATGCCTTTAATTTTTCTTATAGTTTATTTTCCTGGCAGGACATTCAGTACTCGGTTGAATAGAACAGACATTCTTCCTTTTTTCCTGGTATTAGTGAGAACGTTCAGTCTTTCATAATATTCAGTATATACTATGGTGTTAGCTATGAGCTTTTCATAGATTTCTTATCAGGTTGAGTAACTTCTATTCCTCGTTTTCTAAATATTTTTTATTGTAAATGGAAGGTGAAAGAGGAGAGTGAAAAAGTTGGCTTGAGGCTCAACATTCAGAAAACTAAGATCATGGCATCTGGTCCCATCACTTCATGGGAAATAGATGGGGAAACAGTGGAAATAGTGTCAGACTTTATTTTTTTGGGCTCCAGAATCACTGCTGATGGTGACTGCAGCCATGAAATTAAAAGACGCTTACTCCTTGGAAGGAAGGTTATGGCCAACCTAGATAGCATATTTAAAAGCAGAGACATTACTTTGCCAACAAAAGTCCGTCTAGTCAAGACTATGGTTTTTCCAGTGGTCATGTATGGATGTGAGAGTTGGACGGTGAAGAAAGCTGAGCGCCTCAGAATTGATGCTTTTGAACTGTGGTGTTGGAGAAGACTCTTGAGAGTCCCTTGGACTGCAAGGAGATCCAATCAATCCATCCTAAAAGAGATCAATCCTGGGTGTTCATTGGAAGGTCTGATGTTGAAGCTGAAACTCCAATACTTTGGGCACCTCATGCGAAGGGTTGACTCATTGGAAAAGACCCTAATGCTGGGTAGGATTGGGGGCAGGAGGAGAAGGGGACGACAGAGGGTGAGATGGTTGGATGGCATAACCGACTCAATGGACATGGGTTTGGGTAGACTTCGGGAGTTGGTGATGGACAGAGAGGCCTGGCGTGCTGCAATTCATGGGGTCGCAAAGAGTCGGACACGACTGAGCGACTAAACTGAACTGAACTGATCAAACTATACTGGAGGCTTATGTTGCATTTACTAGATTGTATTTGTCTTTTCCTCAGTTAATATGGTGAATTCCATTGATTGATTTTTCAAATATAAGTTTGAAATGTATTCCTGGAACAATTCTTAACTGATCATGATGTAGTATCTTTTTGAAGATTACTGGATTAAATAAAGATATCTAGGATTTTTATTGTCATGTATGGAGTATATGGTTCTGTAATTTTTTAAAATACTTTTTTAAGTTTTGGTGTTATGGTTATAGAAATCTAATACAGTGGGTAGGGAAATATCCTTCATCCTCTGTTTCCCCAGAAAGTTTGTGTAAGATTAATTTTATTTATTCCTTACATCATTGATGGAATTCACCAGTGAAGTTTTCTAGCCTGAAGTTGTCTTTATTGAAATTAATAAAAAATTTAATTCCTTTGATATATTAAAAGCTATTTATATTTTTTAATCTATCTTGTTTTAGTTTTTATCAGTTGTATTTTTAAGGAGTTTCCTTTTTATCTGTGTTGTTGCATTCCTCAGCATACATAGTTCATAATATTCCATTACTCTTTTATTTCAGTTCCTTAAAGGTGTTATTCCATTTTCTTTTGACTTATACTGTTTCTGATAAGAAGTAAGTTATGATTCGTATCATTTTTTACTTGCATGTAATTTTTCTTTTCCTTTCTCTTTTTTCAAAGTAGTTTTACTCTGCTGTGTCTAGGTGTGATTTGCCTTCCTACATGGAGTTCACTGAGTTTCTTGAACCTCATTTGTATTTTTATATTTACATTTCTGTTTTTCAATTATTGGAGAAATTTTCAACCATTATTTTTTCAAAAAGGTTTTCTTTCACTTTCTTATCCTGGGACTTCAATTTACTTGTTTGTGTATCTCCTAATAGTGTTTCATAGTCCACTGAATCTCTGTTAATTTTTTAACTCATTTTTTCTTTCTGCTTTTTAGATGAATATGTGTGTTAGTCACTCAGTCGTGTCTGACTCTGTGTGACCACATGAACTGTAGCCCACCAGGCTCCTCTGTCCATGGAATTCTCCAGGCAAGAATACTGGAGTGGGTTGTTATTCAGTAGGTATTAATATGTCTTGAAGCTCACTGACTCATTCTTCTGACATTTCTAATTTGTTTTTTAAAGCCCAGTCAGTGACATTTTCATTTCAGATACTGAATTTTTCAATTCTAATACATCTGTTTTGTAATTTTTTTGTTTTCTCTTCCTTTGTGCAGATTTCCTCATCTGTTTATTCATTACGAACATAGTCATGACAGCTACTTTAAATTCATGTCAGATAGCTCTAATGTCTCAGTCATTTTAGGGTCAGATCTGCAGTGATTGCCTTTATTGGCCACATTTTATTGTAATTTTGGATTATGTCTTTCATATTGTGAATGTTACATTGTGGACAGGTTATATTCTGTTGTATTCCTCTAAAGAGTTTTGAATTTTGTTTTGTTTTGCCTAAATTAAGATTCCAAACTCTCTTTTTCACATTGGACAGTAGGTGAAATCTTTGCTCAGTTTGTCTAATCCTCCCTAGGCTGCTTGGGTACTATATGTGTAGTTTAGTTGTCAGCCCAGAGATTTAAGCATAGTTTAATACGTAGAATTTGTATACTTCCTTTCTCCTTCCTAGAATATGCCTCCTCAGTTTCCAGCTGCCATTGTCATCCTTAATTCTGTTGTCTAACTAAACAGCAGCTAAGACTGTTTCTTCAAAATCTAGCCATTTTGCTGAGCATCTACTGGAACTTACATTCTGATAAAAAGCCTTAAAAACAGGAAACTCACCCATTATTCTCATTCACTTTTTCCAGATGGCAGTTCTCTTCCAGTTTTCCTTCCGGTTAACCTCTAGTGCCTTGAAATAGTTGTATATATATATATATACATATATATATATATACACACATATATACATATATATATATGTATGTATATAAAGCATATATATAGTATCTTGATATCTGGAACTTTAAATTGTTATCTGTAGAAGGGTTGGTTCAAATCCAACTACTTCACCATTATAGGAAATGGGATTTTATTTTCTTTTGACTTATATAACATCTATAGTGATACCTTTTATTCCTTATGTTGGTAATTAGTGTTTTTTCATTTTCCTACTAGTCTTGCAAAGATCTTATCAATTTAAATAATGTTCAGAAAGCCAACAATTGGCATTCTTAATTTTCCTTAATGTCTGTTTTCTATTTTCTTGATTTCTGCTCTTATATTTATTCTTTCCCTCCACTGACTTTGGGCTTAATTTCTTAATCATTTTCTAGCACCTTAAGGTGGAAACTGAGATCATTGTTTTTAAGCCTTCCTTCATTTTTAGCATAAGCATTTAAATACACTGATATCTATCTAAGCTCAGATTTACCTGCATTCCACAAATTGTGAAATTCTGTATTTGAATGATCATTTGGTTTGAAATATCCTTGTGTTTTTAAAAATTTCTATTTTTTGACATGTGAGTTATTTAAAAGTATATTATTACAGTTTTCTAATTTAATTTCTTTATGCTCTATATAATTTTACCCTTTAAAATATAATGATACTTACATGAGCATACCTCATTTTACTACACTTTACTTTATTGCACTTCACAAATACTGCATTTTTTTTTAACAAATTGAAGTTTTGTGGTAAGTCTGCATTGAGCAAGTCTATCAGTGCTGCTTTTCCAACATCATTTGCTCATTTAATCTCTCTGCATCACATTTGATAATTCTCATAATAATTCAACCTTTTTTTATTGTAGTTATATTTGTTATGGTGACCTGTGATCTTTGATGCTACTACTATGCTTGTTGGAGGCTCAGATGATGGTCAACATTTTTCGCAACAAAGTATGTTTTAATTAGTGTAGTTAACATTGTTTTTTTTAAGACATAATGCTCTTGCACACTTAATAGGCTTCAGTATAGTGTTAACATAACTTTCATATGAATTGGGAAACTAAAAAGTTTGTTGGGCTTGCTTTATTGCATTAATTTGTTTTATTGTGGTGGTCTGGAACCAAACTCCCAGTATCTCTGAGGTGTGCCTGTATTACAGCCTAGTATGTGGTGTATGTTGGAGAACATTCTGTGCATTTGTAAGGATGTATATTTTACAGTTGTTGGAGTAATGTTTTGTAAATTTAATTGTCAATTGGATCAAGGTGCTTGATGGTATCATTTGAAGCAGTGTTACTTGGTATGTATATATATATATATATATATATATATATATATATACCTTTATTATTGTTATATATGTATGCTGTTCTTCTCTTATTATGAAAATTTCTGTTATTGCTGGTAACACTTCTCTTGAAAGCTGTTGTATTTGATATTGATATGGTCACAACTCTTTTAAACTTACTATTTGCATAACATATCTTATGTTATGTTCATTCTATCTGTTTCTTTTATTTCTGGTGCATCTATTGTATACACATATAGTTGGGTATTCTTTTACTCAGTCTGACAATCTCTGTATTTTAATCATATGTGCTTAGTCTATTATATTGATTTATTTAATGGTAAGGTTGAATTTAGGTCTTCCACTGTACTATTTGTTTATTTTGTTATAGTCGTGTTTTGTCTCTGAAGCAGCTTTCTTGCCTTATTTTGAGTTAGTTGAATATTCAGCATGTTATATTGATTCCTCTATTGGAATTTTAGCTTTATCACTTTACATTATTGTTTAAGTTACTCTAAGAATTACAATATGAACTTTAAATTATCAAAATCTACATAGAGTCAGTATTGTTCTATATCTTGTTAAAAGAACCTCACAAAGGTAGAATAACATTGACAGTCTACCTCTACCTGAACCTTAATTTGTTTCAGTTTTTGAGATCACAAAAAGTTTTGGCCTTTGTTCAGACACTGAAACAAGATATTTGGAAGCAGGTGATGTTTTTCAGTTCTTGCTTTGAAGTTGCATTCGAGTATGTGTATATCAGTCTTTATTATAGGGTTAAGGACAATGGCAACCCACTCCAGTACTCTTGCCTAGAGAATCCCATGGATGGAGGAGCCTGGTAGGCTGCAGTCCATGGGGTCGCGAAGAGTCGGACACAACTGAACAACTTCACTTTTACTTTTCACTTTCATGCGTTGGAGAAGGAAATGGCAACCCACTCCGGTGTTCTTGCCTGGAGAATCCCAGGGACGGGGGAGCCTGGTGGGCTGCCGTCTATGGGGTCGCACAGAGTCAGACACGACTGAAGTGACTTAGCAGTAGCAGACCCATTATTAAGGTGTGACCTCTCTGAGGACCCTATTTTGTATTACGTAGTTTCTGTGCTCTGGCTGATTGGCATGCTGCCTGTTTTCATCCCTGTATGGTTTATATGTGCTTCTCTGTTAAAGCCTAGTAGATTGCTTTTTCATTGGCCCAGATGTAGTAAGCTGGCCTGTGAATGCCCTTCTGAAATGATTACATCTAAAATGTTTACATTTGGACCTGTTGAGGTAATATTTCTTCCTTTAATGGATGCCTTTGTAAAAAGGAAAAGTTTCTTTTTAGCTCAGGAGAAATCTAAACAAGTTAGACTGTTACATGTTTAATGGTGATCACAAGTGTTGAGTTAGTGAGCATATGACTATATTCAGGTTTCATCCTTTAAGTCAGTTAGGTTGGAAATGTATTTCTCACAATAGATTATTTCTGAGACAGTTTACACATTGCTCTGGGAGGAGTCTTGTTTCCTTCTGGTTAGGTTATCATAATTCTATTCTTTATGTTTGCATAGTATTATAGTATATAGATATATGTTAATGTATTTACAGATTGATTGTTGGACATTTATCTTACTCCCATGTTTATTCTTGTATATGTAAATTATTTTGAAAGAATATCCTATTGTTATGCCTACCCCTAATATTTTTGCACTCTTCCTTGACCTCTCTCTTTTTGTTCCCTGTTACAGATTTTTTTACTGTTTAAGTGCTATTTAGTGAAAATACTTTTGTCATCTTGATTTGAAGTATATGTGTAACATTTAGATATAGAACTTTGTTACAGTGAAAGAAACTATATTAAGTCATGTAATACCATTCTTAACCTTTTTTTTTTTAGTGGAGTTAGTGCTTCCTCTATGTCAAAGAGTAATGTGGAAATTTACGGCTGAGTTTTTATTCCCCACTTACCTTACTTTTCATTTGTAAACACTCAAGAGCCAGAGAAGAAATTCATATGGAAATTAGAAAGCATTTTGAACTTAATGAAAATAAAAACACAGTGTATTAAAATCACTTGGATGCAGTTAAAGCAATACTTAGAGGGGAATATTTAGCACTGAACACCCCGTTGCTAAAGCAAAGAAGAAAAGTCTCAAGTCAGTAACCTCAGCCTTCACCTTAAAGTAGAAAAAGAAAAACAAATGAAATGAGAACTTTTCTGGAGAAATATTGTAGTAGAGATCAAGAAGGAAATCAATGAAACAGAAAAGCAGTAGGTAACAATTAGTGAAGCCAACATCGTTCTTTGAGAAGGCAATAAAATTGGTAAAACTTTAGTCATACTGTTGATCAGGCAAAAAAGAGAAGACATTACAAAATCTGTAATGAGATAGGTCTCATTTCTACAGATTCTACAGATATTAAAAGAATAGTAAGAGATTACTATGAACAACTGTATGCATATAAATTTGACATCTTACAAGAAAAATTCAAGGAGACAATGTAAACCTATGCCTAAAGCAACTAGAGAAAGAAGAACAGACAAAACCCAAATCTAGTAGAAGGAAAGGAATCATAAAGATATAAATAAAATAGAAATGAAGAAAATAGTAGCAAACATCAAAAGCTGATTCTTTGAAAAGATAAACAAAATTGGTAAACCTTTAGCTAGACTCATCAAGAAAAAAGGGAAAGGAGCCAAATCAATAAAGTTAGAAATGAAAAATAAGTTGCAACCAACACCACAGAACTACAAAGGACCCCAAGAGACTACTACAAGCAACTATGTTATTGAGTCACTAAGTTGTATCTGACCCTTTGTGATCTCATGGACTGCAACATGCCAGGCTCCCCTATCCTTCACTGTCTAATGAAGTTTGCTCAGATTCATGTCCATAGAGTCAGTGATGCCATCTAACCATCTCATCTGGGGCTTCCCAGGTGGTGCTAGTGGTAAAGAACCCGCCTGCCAATGTAGATAGATATAAAAGATGCAGGTTCGATCCCTGGGTTGGGAAGATCACCTGAAGGAGGGCACTGCAACCCACGCTGGTATTCTTGCCTGGAAAATCCCATGGACAGAGAAGCCTGGTGTGCTATAGTCCATAGGGTCACAAAGAGTCGGAGAAGAATGGAGAGACGTAGCATGCATGCATGCATCTGCATACCTGAGGCTGTTGATATTTCTTCTGGCAATCTTGATTCCAGCTTATGATTTACCAGCACAGCATTTCACATGATGCACTCTGCATATAAGTTAAATAAGCAGGGTGACAATATAAGCCTTGTTGTACTCCTTTCCCTATTTTAACCAGTCTGTTGTTCCAAGTCTGGTTCTAGCTGTTACTTCTAAAATGGACAGCCTAGAAAGTGAAGTGAAAGCAAAAGTTGCTCAGTCGTATCCTACTCTTTGTGACCACATGGACTATACAGTCCATGGAATTCTCCAGGCCAGAATACTGGAATAGGTAGCCTTTCCCTTCTTCAGGAGATATGCCCAACCTAGGGAATGAACCCAGGTCTCCCATGAAATGGATAAATTCTTAAAATGGTACAGTCTCCCAAGAATGAACCAGGAAGAAATAGAAAATATGAGCAAACCAGTTGCAGGTACTGAAATTGAATCATAATTGAAAGACTCCCAACAAACAAAAGTGCAAGACCAGCTGACTTCACAGGTAGGAATTCCACCAAGCTCTGTATCTATAATATTTTTAGAAATGAACTTGTAGTTTAAAACTCCTACAGAATATCCTACTTGAAATGTTACTAGTTCAATCAGACAAGGAAAGAAAAGAAAATGTATACATATTAGGAAAGAAGAAATAAAAAGCTGTCTTAGTTCAAAGATGACATGAATGTCCCTGTAGAAAATTCTGAAGTATCTACCCCCAGATTCCTATAATCTAATTATAGCAAGGTTATATGATACAAGATTACTATATGAAAGTCCATTGCTTTCTATATACAGCAATGAGCAATTGAATTAGAAAATTGAACTAGCAATTAAAATCATTTGAAAAAGCAGGAGAATTCCAGAAAAAAATCTGCTTCATACACTACACTAAAGCCTTTGATTACGTGGATCACAACAAACTGTGAAAATTCATAAAGAGATGGGAATACCAGACCACCTTACCTGTCTCCTGAGAAATCTGTATGCAAGTCAAGATGCAACAGTTAGAATCAGACATGGAACAATAGACTGGTTTCAAACTGGGGAAGGAGTACATCAAGACTGTATATTGTCACCCTGTTTATTTAACTTCTATGTCGAGTCAGGTCAGTTCATTCGCTCAGTCTGACTCTTTGTGACCCCATGGACTGTAGCATGCCAGGCTTCCCTGTCCATCACCAATTCCTGGAGCTTTCTCAAACTCATGACCATCAAGTCAGTTGCCATCCAACTATCTCATCCTTTGTCATCCCCTTCTCCTCCTACCTTCAGTCTTTCCCAGCATCAGGGTCTTTTCCAAGAATTCAGTTCTTCACATCAGGTGGCCAAAGTATTGAAGTTTCAGCTTCAGCATCAATCCTTCCAATGAATATTCAGGACTGATTTCCTTTAGGATTGACTGGTTGGATCTCCTTGCAGTCCAAGGGATTCTCAAGAATCTTCTCCAACACTACAGTTAAAAAGCATCAATTCATCTGCACTCAGCTTTCTTTATAGTCCAACTCTCACATCCATACATGACTACTGGAAAAGCCATAGCTTTGACTAGACGGACCTTTGTCGATGGAGAGTACATCATGCAAAAGGCCAGGCTAGATGACGCGCAAGCTGGAATCAAGACTGCTAGGAGAAATATCAATAACCTCAGATATGCAAATGACACCACCCTTATGGCAGAAAGCGAAGAGGAACTAAAGAGTCTCTTGATGAAGGTGAAAGAGGAGAGTGAAAAAGCTGGCTTAAAACTCAACATTCAAAAACATGAAGATCCTGGCATCCAGTCCCATCACTTCATGGCAAATAGATGGGGAAACAATGGAAACAGTGAGAGACTTTATTTTCTTGAGCTCCAAAATCACTCCAGATGATGACTGCAGCCATGAAATTAAAAGACTGTTGATTGCTGGAAGAAAAGCTGTAACAAACCTAGACAGCATATTAAAAAGCAGAGACATTATTTTGCCAGCAAAGGTCCAACTAGTCAAAGCTATGGTTTTTCCAATAGTCATGTATGGATGTGAGAGTTGGACCATAAAAAAGGTTGAGTGCTGAAGAATTGATGCTTTTGAACTGTGGTGTTGGAGAAGACTCTTGAGAGTCCCTTGGACGACAAGGAGATCCAACCAGTCAATTATAAAGGAAGTCAGTCCTGAATGTTCACTGGAAGGACTGATGCTGAAGCTGAAACTCCCATACTTTGGCCATCTGATGCGAAGAACTCACTCATTAGAAACAACCCTGATTCTGGGAAAGATTGAAGGCAGGAGAAGAAGGGGATGACAGAGGACGAGATGGTTGGATGTCATTTCTGATTCAATGGACATGAGTTCGAGCAAACTCCGAGAGATGCTGAAGGACAGCAAAGCCTGGCATGCTGCAGTCCATGGGATCGCAGAATCGGAAATGACTAACCGACTGAACAATAGTAACAATAATCAATATGTTCACAGCTAGAGAAAAAGAGAAATAGAAAGAAATTCATTCCTAGGTATAAGTCTAACAAAATACATACAAGATCTAAATGAAGAAAACTGTGAAATTCTGATGAGCACAAGCAAAGGAAAACTAAAAAAACAGAGGTTCTGTGTTCAGCTATAAAGACAATATTTTGGAGAAATTGGTCTCCCCAGTTTGGTCTATAGAGTCAATGCAATCTCAATTAAAACCTGAGCAGGTTATTTTATATGTGTTTACCAAACTGATTCTAAGGTTTATGCAAGGTAAAAGACCCAGAAGAGCAAACATGTTATTGAAGAAGAATAAGTTGTAAGACTGATGCTATCCAACTTCAAGACTTACTAACTATAAAATTATTGTAATGAAGAGAGTGTAGCATCGGAAGTAAACAAATAGATCAGCAAAACTAATTAGAATGCCTAGAAATAAATCCACACAAATATGGTGAGCTGATGTTTGACAAAGGAACAAAGACAGTTCAGTGGAGAAAAGATAGTCTTTGCAATAAATGGTACTGAAACTGTCTGGTCAGCCACATGCAAAGAAATGAATCTAGACACAAACTTTTTATCTTTCATAAAAATAATGGGTCATACACCTAAATATAAAATGCAAAACAGCAAAACTTCTAGAAGATAGGAGAAAATCTATGTATTCTTTGGTTGCGTGACAAGTTTTAAGATATAACACCAAAAGCACAATTCATAAAAGAAAAATTAATAAGTGGGACTTTATTAAAACTTAAAACTTTTCTGTAAAAGACACTGTTAAGAGAATGAAAGGATCGGATAAAGGACTTATACCCAGAATGTATAAAGAACTCTTAAAACTCAACATTCAGAAAACTAAGATCATGGCATCTGGTCCCATCACTTCATGGCAAATAGATGGGGAAACAGTGGAAACAGTGGCTGACTTTATTTTTTGGGGGCTCCAAAATCACTACAGATGGTGATTGCAGCCATGAAATTAAAAGACGCTTACTCCTTGGAAGGAAAGTTATGACCAACCTAGACAGCATATTGAAAAGCAGAGACATTTCTTTGTCAACAAAGGTCTATCTAGCCAAGGCTATGGTTTTTCCAGTAGTCATGTATGGATGTGAGAGTTGGACTATAAAGAAAGTTGACTGCTGAAGAATTGATGCTTTTGAACTGTGGTGTTGGAGAAGACTCTTGAGAGTCCGTTGGACTGCAAGGAGATCCAACCAGTCCATCCTAAAGGAAATCAGTCCTGAGTGTTCATTGGAAGGACTGATGTTGAAGCTGAAACTCCAATACTTTGGCCACCTGATGCAAAGAGCTGACTTATTGGAAAAAACCCTGATGCTGGGAAGGATTGAGGGCAGGAGGAGAAGGGGATGACAGAGGATGAGATGTTTGGATGGCGTCACCGACTCAATGGACATGGGTTTGGGTGGACTCCGGGAGATGGTGATGGACAGGGAGGCCTGGTGTGCTGCGGTCCATGGGGTCGCAAAGAGTTGGACACAACTGAGCGACTGAACTGAACTGAAGAAAACTAAGGACTCAACTTTAAATATTGGCAAAAGATATGAACCAACACCTCACCAAAGAAGATACACTGTTGGTAAATAAGCATATATGGAAAGATGCTCAATATTTTATGTCATTAGGTAATTGCAGGTGTAAACATAAACAAATACTATTACACACCTATTAAAATGGCTAAAATCTAAAACACTGATAGTACCAAGTGCCAATGAGGATATGGAACAACAAGAACTGTTGCTGGTAGGAATTCAACATGGTACAGCCACTTTGGAATATAGTTTGGCAGTTGCTTAGAAAGCTAAACATAGCCTTAAAATGTGGTTCAACAATCATATCCTTGCTATTTACTTGATTGAATTGAAAGCCTATATCCACACAGAGTCCAATTGCCAACACTTGAAAGCAACCAAAAGTTGTTCAATGGGCGAATAGATAAACAAATTGTGGCATATTCATGCAGTAGAATTCACTCATTGATAAAAGAAATACACTATCAGGCCTTAAAAAGACATGGAAAAAGTTTATATTCAAATTGCCCAGTGATAGAAATCAATCTGTAAAGGTTACATACTGTGTGATTCCAAATATATGAGTTGTGGAAAATACACAACTGTAGAGACAGTAAAAATATCAATAATTGCCCAGGACTTGGCTTTGAGAAGGAGGGAAGGCTGAATAGATGGAGCATAGGGGATTTTTAGGGCGGTGAAACTCTTCTGTATGATGGTATAATGCTGGATACATGACATTATGCATTTGTTAAGTCCCATAGAACTGTAAAACACAAAGAGTGAACTGTAAACTGTTAATCTTAGTTAGAAATAATGTGTTAAGATTTGTTTGTAGATGTAGCAATGTACCACACTAATGCAACCTGTTAATACTACATTAATAGGGGAAACTCAAAAGGGAGACTCTGTCGAAGAGCTTTCTGAACTTTCTGCTCAATTTTTCTATAAACTTTAAAATTTCTCTAAAAGATAAAGTCTATTAACTATGGGAGAAAAAACTTCCCATAAAGAAAATTTCAAGCCCAAATGGCTTCACTGGTGAATGGTGCCAAATACTTAAGGAAAAAATACTGCTAGTGTCTGTCGATGGCCCCCAGTATCACACTGTTTTGGGTGTCCCCAAGATCACCTCCAGGTTTAGTGATTTGCTAGGTGGATCCACAGGACCTGGAAGTCATACTCATACCTACATTTTCTTTAAAAACAGCAAACTATACAAAAGCAAAAGCAGTATGTATAAGGGAATCTTGCTTGAGTCTAATAATCTAGGGTTTTTACTGGGATCACTGTAGCTACTGAAAGTAAGTATTCACTATAAACCACATTGTTTGCACAAACTATCTAGACAAATTAAATTGGTACAGTGCAGTTCAAGGCTTCAAACGTGCAAAACAACTTTTTTAGAACATTCTAAGAGTTCAGTTCCCAAAAGCCAGTCACAAAATCAGGCACTTCTGGAAATGTACAAGATTTGAGCAAATCAAGCCTGCACATGTTCCTGAACAAGCTTTGTCTGAAAATTTTTCTAGACACTCCCAAATTATTACTTACATTATCCTGATAGGAAAGCCTGATGAAGATACTACAAGAAAAGTAAATTGCAAGCCAGTATTCCTTGTTATTAACATAGATGTGATAATTCTCAACAGAATATTTGCAAGTCAAATCCAACAATATAGAATATACGTAATTATCATGACCAATTTTTTTCCAGAATGCAAATTTATTTAAGATTCCAAAATCAGTCAGTATAATTCACCGTATTAACCAAAACAAAACAACTATATGATTATCTCAATAGATAGAGAAAAAATATGACAAAATTCTGCATCCCTGTCCTATAAATGCCTCTGCCGACTATAACTAGAATTTCTTTAACCTCTTTTAGGGTATTAATGAAAAATTGGCACTTGTACTTAAGTGAAAAGACTTTATACTTTTCCACTTAAGATTAGAAACAAGCCTGGAAGTTGGAAGTAGAACTCCTGATCATCATTTTAAGTTAACTTATGATTCTTTACTTTCACATTTGTATGGAACTTTCACAGTTCAGTGCAACAAATACATTTTTGAGGGTGGGACACTATTATATCATCCATATGTTTTATTTTTCCTCCTGGTATTTTGTTATCATTTGTTGTATTTGTGAATAATGGGATAAGACAGAATAAAAGTAATGTATTTGAAGCTTTTGAGTAATTTTGGTTTTGCTCTGTGAAACTCGCTGAAAGATATTAGTGTCTTTTTGGTTTAAAACTCTTATGAGCGTATATAACCAAAATTTTTAAGTGGTCATGTCATGCTTCTTTAGTTTGATTTAAGAGGAGAGGTGGTACAAGATTAAAATAATGATAGGTGACTGTAGTGTTTTGAGTAAAAATGAACCATGTTTAACATTTATGATACTTGGTTTCAAAATGTTTAAAACCTTTTTTTTTCTCCTGTAGGTATTGGTCCCCTAAAGAGACAGGGACCCAGGAGATGGCTCAGGTATTTTTGGATAAGTTAAATTCATTTTCAATACGTTCAGTTTGACTTGAATGTAGGTCTTTTGGAATATGTCCATTTACCAAAATAGTAAATGGAAATTTGCCTATAAGACTGAGGTGAAAAGTCAGAGTTGTATATATATCCTTGTGTGCGTGCTAGGTCGCTTCAGTGATGTCTGATTCTTTGCAGCCCTATGGACTGCAGCCCGCCAGGCTCCTCTGTCCATGGTATTCTCCAGACAGGAATCCTGGAGTGGGTTGCCATGCCCTCCTCCAAGGGATCTTCCCGACCCAGGGATTGAACCCATGTCTCTGATGTCTCCTGCATTGCAGGCAACTTTACCATCTGAGCCATCAGGGAAGCTCTTCATAACACATACACAGACATACACACAGTGGTGCTAGTGGTAATTCTTTACCCTCTTGTTGGTGCAGGAGACCCAGGTTCAATAAAGATGCTACAAGAAAAGTAAATTGCGAGCCAGTATCCCTTGTTTTTAGTCCCTCTGGTGGGACTTCAGAGAGCAGAGAAGAGGCTCGCTAGGGATTAATGAAGACTTACTAGAGGAATTGACTCTTGACCTGAATCTTAAAGCACAAAAGACTCTCTAGTAGAGAAGGTAAGGGAGAGAATGTCAGACAAAAGGAAAAGCATGTGAAAAAGCATTGAGATGTAAACAAGTGTGGCATTGTTCAGAGACTAGTATTGGTGGATACTTGCAGTATAGTACTTGTTAATCAGCTTGCAGTTGTTTATCCTAGTGAACAGTGATTTTCTTATTAAATGTTTAAATGTTCTTAAACATTTTCTATAAAATGTTTACTTCTTCTTCCATTCATCAGTGGCTTGCACAGCATTTAACACATAACAGATAACTGAGTAAGTATTTCTTGAAAGAATGACCATAATATGCATAATATGATAAATGGTACTTCTTTTGGAAAAAGGGGTTGCAAGAGTTGATGAGACAAAGAAGACTTAGTATAAAAAAAATCATTGCATTGAGACTTGAAAGATGAATAGAAAATTACCCTGCCAGCAGTTAAGGGCTAAAGAAAGATAAAGGAATATTCTGGACAGAGGGACATATCCCAAGATACAGAGATACAGAGAACATAAAGAGTCACCCTCTATAAAATGGAAGCCAATAACTACATGTGACAATGTAAATTTAAATTAATTATAATTGAATAAAATAAAAAACTCAGTACCTTAGTCACCATGTCGTACTTAAAATTGCCGATTACCACATGTGACTGGTAGTGTATAGGATGGCTATAGAACATATACATCATCACAGAAAGTTCTGTTGAATAGCACTGTCATTATTTGTTTAAGAAGGACTTCCCTGGTGGCTTAGGTGGTAAAGTGTCTGCTTACAATGCGGGAGACCCGGGTTTGATCCCTGGGTCGGGAAGATCCCCTGGAGAAGGAAATGGCAACCCACTCCAGTATTCTTGCCTGGAAAATCCCATGGACGGAGGAGCCTGGTGGGCTACAGTTCATGGGGTTGCAAAGAGTCAGACACGACTGAGCAACTTCACTATGTGTTTAAGAAACTTCAGGAGTTTGATTTACTGAACGTATGGGTTACAGCAGTGAAGTGGAAGTTGCAAAGCAAAGTGGAAGGAAATGATGCTGGAAGGATAAGCTTAGTCCTGATCACTGAGGGTCTTGAGTTGCAAAGGCCTTTGGATTTACCCTGTGGGATATCAGCTTGGGGGCAGGAGGGTGCTCTCAGTGCTTGGTTTTGATAATTGAGGGTAGGGCCTGGTACATTGATCTGCTTGGTGTTGTGAAAGAATCTTTTCAGCAGCAAGACAAAAGATAGATTAAAGGGTGAAATTAGTGTTCAGAAGCTTACTGTGTAGTAGAGCAGGAGTTCAGGTGGAAGAGATGCAAAACTCTGAGCTACATCAGAGGTGATGAGGGTAGAAGGAAGGAGACAGACTTGATAGCTATTTAGAGGTAGAGTAGGGTTGATGATTTGTTGCAGAGCCAACAGAATCTGAGTGACTCTGATTTCTGGATTGGGCGTGTAGGTGGATGGGATAGGAGATACATGGGAAAAAGCAAGTTTTAAAAACATAGAAAGATTATGACTTTAATTTTGGCCACATTAACCTTGAATATAAGTTCAATCTAATTAAGGTAAGAGTCTGGAGTTGGGAATATAATTTAGGACCAGACGTGTGCTTCTGGGAGTCAGAATATAACTGAAGCTTAGACTTTGGGTGAGATAGCCCAGGAAGAACATATAACATGAAGAGAGGTTAAAGCCACAGTCAGACCCTAACTTTTATTAGCTGTAAAAAGATAGGACCTTAGAATGAGAATGAGAAGGAATAACTAGAGACAAAGGAATAGTGTGAGTGTGTCAGAAGAAGCTGAAGGAAGATAGCATTTCAAAAGAATTACTTGTACAGAGAAGTCATATAGGAGAACCATAAAAATATATATTGGATTTGTTAAAGGAGAAATACATGTGGAGTTTCCTAGGTATTTTCATATTCATTCATGTATTGTTAGAAATTACAATACACTGAACTACCATGTGAATTCAGATCTTCATTTGAGGTGAATTTGTAAAGGTCTTAGGAGTAACAGAATAGCTATGCTAACTTCAGCCACGTAGTAAGTTCCCCTACTTCATCTGTAAGATGATAATACAGTATGGTGGTTTTACTATTATGAAGGTCAAGTGAGGGAGTAAGAGAAAAAGTATCTTATCTCTAAAGTTAACTTTTTTTTAAGTTTACAGAATTGTGGTTACTTTTAGGTGAAACCTATGTTTAATTGAAGATGGGAGGGAGGATTTTAGGTGAAGCCAGAAGACACAAAGACATATGATGGTTGATGGTAGAAATTCTAGAGGACCAGTTAGAACGGTATGAACAGTGGAATTATAGGCCAGGAAAGAGTAGGCCTTGGCTGAGCAAGGAAAAGAAATAGAATATTTGTGATTAGCAGACCGTTTGATTGAATACCTTTTTCCTGGGCAAATCTAGACACTAAAAAAGTTTGAAGCTGTTTCTTTACAAACAGATCACTCTTCCTTAGATATGTTCATACTAGTTACAGTAGTTACAGTTTAGCCTGCTTGAAAAAAATTGACTCTTAACACATGTCTTAAAAATAATTTCTTTGAAATAGTTGTGAAGGTTATCTAGTTTTCCTTCTCCTTCTGTTTCTTCATCGCTTTGATTTCTTCTCCTTTTATAGTTTTCTGAACCCCTTTTTCTCTTCTTGTTTCAGTTGTTCTCTGAAACCCTCATCTTTTGTAGCTTTTGAGTGCAGGTTTTCTGGGTGTGGAGTTTCCTAGGCATTTTCACATTCATTTTACCATGAAGTGAGCTCCTTGTTCCAAGATGTTCTCTTTTCTGGGGTCTAACTGATTGGATGGAAGGATAGATTATCTGAGAAATTATTTATAATCTGATCAAGAATAATTGTAATTCTTATTTTAACATATCTGGTTATCATGCCTTCTTTGGCCTCTAGAGATGTAAATTCTGGCAGATCCAGCAGACGACAGCACACAGTGTCTTTGCGTTGTTAATAGGAAAAAGGAGCACCAGTTTCACTCACTTCCTTTTCTTCTTTCCACCCTGCTTACCCTCTACCCTGAAGGAGGAGAGAGGAGGAGGGGACAGAGGGAAGAAGGCAGATGGACGCACTGTGGTTGCACAGTGATGAACATACCAAGGCCTGTTCCGTGTTCCTTCATTCACCACACTCCCTGGATGATCTTTGCTTCTTTCCTACGGTTAATGTTATACAGATACGGGGCAAAATTGTTACTCAGCTGTGACACTTTAAATTTGTTTCTTTTCTTTTCACTGAAAAGTGGACTAGGGACTTATTCCTTGGCTTTAAGAGAGTGAAATCTCAGCTAAAAACATGTACTTTTTCTAATCATTTTACCCCATATTAAACAATAATTTAAATATAAATTCATCAAATGGGGGAGAAGAGACAATGCTTTCTTATAGAAGAATTTCAAATAATAAATGTAGTTACTCCTTCTTTCAAAAGGTGGAGCTTAATTTCCATCCTCTGCTCCTAAGATACTCTCACTTATTTGCATTTCAGAGAACAGGGAATGAAAGGGAAAAGTAACCTCACAGTGGAGAAACACACATCAAACACTACCTTAACCGAGTGATGGAGGCTAACATCACCAGAGTCTTGTTGCTCATCCCTGCTGGGATGGAGTGAGAATGGCACTTGCTGCCTCTGTGGTATGCTTTTCCAGAAACCATCATCCCACTTCAGCAATGAGAAAAACATTCAAAAAGCTCAAGCTGGAAACTGGCCATTGTTCCTCAAAATATTCAAGGTCATGGAAAACAAGGGAACTGTCACAAACTACAGAATATTCAGGAGATGTGGTAACTCAATGTACCTTGAATAGGACTGTGGAAAAGAAAAAGGACATGAATGGAAAAATTAGTAAAATTTGATTAAACTCAGGAGTTTAGTTAATAGTAATGTAACAATGTTGGATTCTTAGGTGTGCCAAATACACTATAGTGATATAAGGTTTTAACAATAAGGAAAACTGGATGAGAGGTTTTTGGGAACTCTGTAGTAACTTTTCTGCAAATCTAAGATTATTCTAAAGTAAAACTTATTAAAATAAATTAATCATAATGCTGTGGAAGAATTGCTGCCTGAAGACTGCCTGCTGTGAGCAGAGACAATTTAGAAATAGTAATAACTTTTCGCTTGATATTATTATGTTCACTGCCCTTTAAAGGGGAGAAGTAGTCTCTAAACGGAGTGCCCTTGTAGGGACAAGTAGGTACAGTTCAGCACCAGCAGTTCATGCAGTACATTTAAAGTCCAGATTTCTTCTTGCCCAGAAGTATTTACCTAATTCAGAAGGAATTGTATGCACTAGGCTAACATTCGTGGCAAACCCCAATATGATAGAAGAAGTTACTGTTCTCCTTTCCATCAGTGTTGCTTTCTTTTTTAGGAGCACAGATGAGGCAAGATGTGTATGGTAGTGGTACTCATGATGTATTAATTATGGTTGTTTATGGTACCATCATGGGGTGGAGGTAAAGGTCTTGACCAAAATAGAATGATGGAGTGATTAAGAGTATGGACCCTGGTGCCATACTGTTGGGACCCGAACCCTGATGCCACAGATTTTAACTGTGTGATCCTGAGGAATTTATTTAACTTCTTTGTATCTCAGTTTCTTCATCTGTAAAATAAAGTATTAAATGTACCTCATTTAATATCTTCAGTATTAATTTAAGGTATTAAAGGGGTATTAAATTTAGAACAGTTTCTGACATGTAATAAGTACTCAGTAAGTGTTAGTTATTCCTGTTGTTTTATTACTTGTAACTGTCAAACCACAGTGTGGAATACAATTGCTATGATATGCTTTTTAAAATACTTTAAAATTATTTTTTCCCATTGTCTTCAAAATTTTCCTTTGGCTTTGATTTTCAGCAATTTGACTATGATATGTCTAGAGAGGAGTGTGTGTGTGTGTGTCTGTGTGTGTATGTGTTTGTGTGTGCGTGTATCTGTGTATGTTTGTATGTTTATCCTGCTTGGAGTTGTTTGAGCTTCTTTTGTGTGTGGTTATGCCTATGGCCTATTCATGCATCCTCAGTCATGTCCTACTCTTCGTGAGCCCATGGACTGAAGCCCACCAGGTTCCTCTATCCCTGTAATTTTCCAGGTAAGAATACTGGAGTGGGTTGCAGTTTCCTACTGCAGAGTATTTTCCTGACCCAGAGATTGAACCCATGGTTCCTGTGTCTCCTGCATTGCAGGCAGATTCTTCACTCGCTGAGCCATCAGAGAAGCCCTTGTGGTTTGTTGTGTTTCATTAATTTTGCAAAGTTCCTGACCATTATCTCTTCAGACATTCCTTCCATCTCCTTCTCTTTTCTCTTTCTAGGTTTCCCATTGTACATATTTGATATGATACCACAGATCTGGAATGCTCTGTCCTTTTTATCTTCTTTGTGTTTCCTTTTGGATAATTCCTGCTACCTTACTTCAAAGTTGACTGTTTCCTGTGCTGTGTACAGGCTGCTAATAAAGCCGTCAGAGAAATTTTTTATCTTTTATTTAATGCCTGACATTGTGTGTTAAAGAACACTGGAGAGTGCGGTAAACAGTATTTATGCTCAGAAATGGCACCTCTCTCCTCTATCAGGCAGGCAGTTAGTATCCACTTTGAGTCATTACAGTCAGTTGTTGAGTTGGATTTGTGTCTCATTATTACTGGACTTGAAATTTCTCCATGTTGGGCTTCTGCTACCTTGTGCTTATTGTGGGTTCTGGGGTACTGGCACAGCTTTCCTAATTTTCCTAGTCTCTGGGTATAGGTAGGACATGAGTGTTTTCTGACCTCCTGGAAGCTTCTAGCTTTTGCTTTGTATAAGGCAATAGTCCAGGAAGGGGGCAGTTTGTATATATGCATCACTAATGAGGATTCTCTTAGGTCTCTTGCTTTATTATTTTGTCTTATAAGACCCTGATAGGGGCCTGTGCGAAAGATCTGGTGAGTGAGTACATACTCTTCTGTGTCTGGTGCTCCCAGGGATGTGTAAGCTGTCACATTAGTCCACACTCAGCCTTTACTGGGGCTTCCCCAGTGGCTCAGTGGTAAAGAATCTGCCTGCAATGCAGGAAATGCAGGAGATGTGGGTTCGATCCCTGGTTTGGGAAAATCCCCTGGAGGATGGATTGGCAAGGCACTCCAGTATTCTTGCCTGGAGAATCCCATGGACAGAGGAGCCTGGTGGGCTAAAGGCCATAAGGTCGCCGAGAGTCAGACAAAACTGAAGTGACTGAACATGCACACACCACCTTTATTAAAATTTTATTTTAATTTTTCAGGTGTTCTTTATCTGCCTTTCATGATGACCTTTGAGTTTTGTGTCCTATCTCTCCTTAAAGAGGCTTGTCACCCTTTGGAATTCACTTCACCTGATTATCTTGTGACCTGAACTCTGATGGGCCCAAAATAGTTCTACAGATTCCCTGGCTCTTTCTCAATGTTAGTGTGGGAGCAACATTCTCTTGAGACTTTCTACATTCTAAGCAGAGTGGACTTCCCTTATAATCATGATATATCTTTTGTACAGGAGTTAAATAGTTCTAAGAAAAAATACTTCACATATAGAATTGCCTTTTCTAACTTTGAATCTAATAGTAGTAGGTTTTAAAATAGTAGTAGCAATGCTGAAATGAATGGATAGGAGCTTATTTTTAATAGGCATGTTGAGTCCCACAAAGAGATGTTATAAGGTGTGCTGTGTAATGAGGTGAGCTGTGCACCAAGATACTTTTGAGTCTGTCGCGTTAAAAGAATGGACCGCCTATTGTATTCTGCCTGTAGATATGGAATCCACTTTATAATTAGTGTTCTACAGATTATTACATCAGATCAAAGCAATGGCCAATCAATTTTTCTTTAGTTCTCCTATTTTAAATATAGAATGAATAAAAAGGATGCCATTCAAAATGAATCTGAATATTATGGTAGAGCGTCAGTGTTATAATAGTTCCATAGCAACTCACAATAATTGCTAGTATTAAAGTTAAAAAAAAAAATTCTTTCCAAAGTTGGGACCCTGCACTTCACCAGAGTTACCAGTTTTTGCTATCTCATAATGCCTTTATGTTTATGCCATTATGTGTATTTCCCCATTGATTGTACATACCGTCACATGGATTTTTCTTTCCAACATGAATCCAGTGAAAAAGCAAAAAACAAGAAGAGAAAAAACAAATTGGCAGAAACCTCAAATGATAAAGAAGTCTTTTGGCTAGGACTTGGATTTATAAAGACAGTTCAAGACATCTTGACCTTTTTCTCTGCAAGTATTAAGAGGACTTCTGATTCTGGTTGGCCTCACTCTTGAGGTAGCTTAGCCTGATGACATATTTGAAGATTTGTTTTTCTCTGACTTTCAGAATTGTGAAATATTCATTTATTCTCTAGGTTTTGTTTTAAACCAGAAGTAAAGTAGCAAATAGATTTCTGTTTTGCAGTGTTTTTGTTGTTCTTTGCTTTAGGGAATCTATACTATGATATAAATTTTTGAAGATTACCAAACCTAGCTATCTTATTTTTTTAAATTGTAGTTTTAACATGTAACAGTTTACTCACACTTATATATATTCTATAAGAATGGCTTTGCTCCTTAGAATTCCACCTTGCATATTATATTACAAAGAAAGTGTGATGTATAATTTAAGAAAATCAGTTATAAAAAATTTAAACCATATGCATTTAAAAGTAATGCCCCTTTCCCTACTTTATATCCATTATATAACTATTCTATCAGTTTATTTTACCAGGGGAGCATAGGAGAAAATATATATAGTATGAACAAAAGTAAGTTTTATTGAAAGCGAGCTTATGATTATAATCTTATTATCTTTATGACCTGGACCATATTAGACACCTTAGTGACCATAAACATTTGTATTAATCTTTTGATTTTCATTTAAAAAGTTTGCAATTTTATTCAAGTATTTCTGTAACTGACATTTATTATAATTACCTAACTTCTGGTGACTCAGACAGTAAAGAATCCACCTGCAGTGCAGAAGACTGGGGTTTGATCCTTGGATCGAGAAGATCTCCTGGAGAAGGGAATGTTAACCCACTCCAGTATTCTTGGCTGGAGGATTCCATGGACAGAGGAGCCTGGTGGGCTACAGTCTGTGGGATCACAAAGAGTGGGACACGATTGAGCTACTGATACTTTAACTTTCATTTTCAAAGCCCTGAAAGGGAAATTAAATTCAACAGTGAATGTGGGAAAGTAGCCCCACAGCATATTCTGAAGCACTTGCTCTGAGATCAGAAACAGGAACAAAGCTGAGGTGCTCTGTCTTGTGTGAGTTTTGCCTGTAGAATTAGTAGAAGATGAAAACTGTTAATGATATTGGAACCGGTTTCAGATTCTACTTTTTAATCAATATATAAAAATGATCAAAGTATGTTCACCCTTGGACTTTCAGCACTCCAGTATATATGTTTTATGTCTGCATTAGGTATTTTAATGCCCTTTTCATTTGTCTTTTTACCTCAGAGGGACAGATGTCTAGACTTCAGTACAGAACATCAGGAACTCAGTCAAAAATTGAGGGTACAAGAATAAGAAAGAAAAATGAAGCAGAGTTTCTTTAATTTGGCCAATTTTATTTATTTTCTAGAGTGGAGATGAACTGATGGATAAATTGAGTCTCTTTGTTTTTCCAGCTTTGCAGGATTTTCCTAATCTCTGTGTTTAAGTCATTTTGTTTGATACAGCTTTTGATTGCATGCATGCTAAGTCACTTCAGTCATGTCTGACTCTTTGCCATCCTGTGGACCATAGCTCACCAGGCTCCTTTATCCATGGGATTCTCTAGGCAAGAATACTGGAGTGGGTTGCCATGCCCTCCTCCATCTTCCCGACCCAGGGATGAAACCCCCGTCTCTTCAGTCTTCTGCATTAGCAGGTGGGTTCTTTACCACCAGTGCCCCCTGGGAAGCCCTAGCTTTTGATTAGAGTCCCATAATTACCCTTCTCTGCCACTGATGTTCATGTTTTTGCCCACAAATAAGGGATCATTCCATTGCCACGATGATTAGTGGCGTTGAGCACCTCTTTATGTACTTGTTGGCCATTTTGTATATCTTCTTTTGAAAAAGGTCTATTTAGGCTCTTTGCCTATTTTTTAATTGTGTTTTTGTTGTTGTTATTGAATTTTGTTATTGAATTGTATGAGTTCTTGTGTGTTTTGGATATTAGCTCATTATTGAATATGTGATTCACAGATATTTTCTCCTATCCCATAGGTTGCCTTTTAATTTTGTTGATGGTTTCTTTTGCTGTACAGGTTTTTAAGTCTGGTATAGTCTGACTTTTTTGGTTTTGTGTTTGGTGTCAAATTCAAAACATCTTTGCCAAGACCAATGTCAGGAAGCTTATCTCTGTGTTTTCTTTCAGGAGTTATATGGTTTCAGGTCTTGTAGTTAAGTCTTTAATCCATTTTGAGTTGATTTTTGTGTATGATGTAAGATAGTGGTTCAGTTTGATTCTTTTGTATGTGGCTCTCCAGTGTCCCCAACACCATTTATTGAAGGAACTATCCTCTTCCCATGCATATTCTTAGCTCCTCTATCATAAATTAACTGACCATATAGTCATGGGTTTATTTATGGACACTTTATTCTGTTCCACTGATCTGTGTGTCTGGTTTTTTTTAAAATATTTATTTATTTTGGGCTGCACTGGGTCTTTGTTGCTGCACGCAAACTCTTTCTAGTTACAGCGATTGGGGGCTACTCTCTAGTTGTGGTACGTGGACTTCTCATTGTGGTGGCTTCTTTTGTTGAGAAGCACAGACTCTATAGAGCATGGACCAGTAGTTGTTGCACATGGTCTTAGTTGCGCCATGGCATGTGGGATTTTAGTTCCCAGACCAGGAATTGAATTTATGTCCCCTGCATTGGCAGGCAGATTCTTAACCACCAGTTAAGTCCCTGTGTGTTTGTTTTTATGCCAATACCATACTATTTTGATTATGATACGTTTGTAATATAGTTTGAAATCAAGGAGCATGATGCCTTCAGCTTTGTTCATCTTTCTCAAGATTGTTTTGGCTATTTGGGGTCTTTTGTGGTTCCATACAGATTTTATGATTGTTTTATTTCTGTGAAAAATGCCATTGAAAGTTTGATAGGGATTGCATTGAATCTACAGATTGCTTTGGGCAATATGGACATTTTAACCATATTACTTGTTTCAGTCTATGAAATGGAATACTTTCCATTTATTTGTGTCTTCTTCATTTTCTTTCATCAATGTCTTATAGTTTTCAGTATACAGACCTTTCACCTTTTTGATTAAAATTATTCCTAAGTGTTTTATTCTTTTTTAATGCTATAGTAAATGCAGTTATTTTTTCTTAATTTCTGTTTTTGATAGTTTGCTGGTGTTGTGCAGAAACACAACTAGATTCTTGTGTATTGATTTTGTATCCTGTAATTTTATTGAACTTATTTATTAGTTCTTAAATTTTTTTGGTGATGCCTTTAGAATTTTGCTTCTTCCTTTCTGATTTGGATGCCTTTTACAGCTAGCTCTCATTATCCATGAGGAATTAGTTCCAGAATCCCTGTAGATAACATAGATGCTCAAGTCCCTTATATACAACAGTGTTATATAGTTGACTCTCTTATTCTCAGATACAGAACCCATGGATGTGGAGGGGCATCTATATTTCATTTTCTTACCTGATTGCTCTGGCTGTCACTCCCAGTGGTAATGTGTTTTTTTATTTAATAAATCAATGAAAGTAACAAGAAGGAAGCTTAGGGAAAGGAAAAGTAAATGTCATTACAATATGATAAAATAAGTCTGTAATAACTATGTGCTTTTATTTAATATTAGTCCAAATTAGTTTTCAAAAGGTATTAGTTTTCATCGCTCTCAAAACCAGTCACAGTGATCTTAGAGACCACTTCCTGCTGGAGTCTAAGTGATTCTCACTCATCATTTCCATTTCTCTTAAAATCCAAGGAAATTTACAGCCATAGTTTTTCTAGTTCTCAGCTAGGCTCTTTGCAAACTACAACCTGCAGGTCAAATCCAGACTACACCCACTTTTGTTTATTAAGCTTGTTTGGAACACAGCCATGCTTATTTGGTTACGTATTATCTGTGGCTACTTTTACACTGCAGTGGCAGAGTTGTTCAGTTGCCATAATGGCTCACAAAATATGAAATACTATCTGGACCTTTAGAAGAAGTTTGCCAATGTTTACATGGACATTATCCACCCTAAATGAATCTCTAGGTCCGAACAGTCTCCCTTTTCTGTCTTAATCTGTTGTGCTTTTATTACCTAGCATAGTTTCATTTGTTTTTCCTCTCTTGCTGATTCTGATGTTTAATACTGCTTATATCTGGAATTCCAACTTTTCAGTTGAAGAATTTGTGCCATTATCTTTCTGAGGAAAGCAAAACATTATAGTTCTCCTGGTAAATGAGGAGGAAATTTACTTTTGTTTTACTTCTGCATTTTTGTTTATCTTTAACCTTTATTGGCCAGTCTGTCTGCCTGAGCATACATATTTTCTTCCTTGCTGCATTTTCCTTTATTATACTCTCCTCTTCCCTTTTCCCACTTATCCAGACTTGAAGTCACTTACTAAAAACTGCAAATTTGGAGCTTCTTTGGTATAGGCCTTTCAATTTATATTTTAAGGAAAAGGGCATCCACCCACTTGTGAATAGCTACCCAGATAACGCCATCTTTGCCATTCCAGATAGCATATGACCATCTGCTGCATTATGTTATCTGGAACCATATAGTTGATTAGTTGGGGTTTTCATTTGAGTTTGGTTTTGTTTTGTTATGGACTTGTAAGAAACAGATCAAAGAAAGAGGAAAACTTCTGACTGGGAGAGAAAGAAGTCCTGGAGCTCTAATGCACAGTGTGGTGAATTTAGGTAACAAAGCTATATTGTAATTATTAACTTGGCCAAGAGAATAGATCTTAATTATTCTCACCACAAAAAAGAAATAATCGTTATCCGACATGATAGAGGTGCTAACTCTCACTACAAGGCAATCATATTACAATATATGTAAAGGTATCAAATTAACATTTTTGTACACCTTAAATTTATACAGTGTAATATGTCACACATACTTTAGTTAAAAAATAAAAGTATGCACACACACAATAGAGAAAGTGGAGGTTCAGCACTTTGCAGCCCCTTGTCCCCATGAAGCAGCCAGGCTAGTCTGTGTCAGGTGTATACTACGTATGTGCCTATTTAGATGTCAGTGGAGATAGCTCAGAGAACAGGGAACATTTTACCAGAGAATTTCTGGGTGCTTGGCACTTATTATATGGCGATATCTGTATATTAATGAGTTATATACGGGTTTTCAGTAAAAATCTGTGATAAATAACCCTATCATAGCAGATCTTATAAAGGTACCATTATTAAACCATTTCTTCTGTAGGTTGTAAGTCACTATAACCAGGACACTCAGTTTAGTGCTTTTTTATACAACTGGGGAAGAAACATTAACTCTCTGTAGTTTTTTAAATGCTTGTCTAATGAAATATGTATGTCCCAGGCATATGACATAGCGTGAGTTTTTATTGTACACATGCTGTTTTACTCACATAAAGGAAAAAACAGTTTTATATTTTATATATAAAAACTTATGTATATATAACATCCTGCCTTTTTAGGAATTAATATTTAGTCATATTTAATCAATTTTATCTCATTTATCTTTTGTGGCCATTCTCTCTATTGTTATCCATTTTGATCCAAGCAGATTGTGTTCTAATAAAGTTAGAAAGACTAACAAAATAGCAGCAGTTTTTTGTTGTTTTTTTTTTTGAATAAGCTTTCCAGTTAATTCACTGTAAAAGACCTATACTTTGGTGGCAGGAAAGCTGTTTTTCTTAATCCATATAAGTGCAAAATAGGTGGAAATGGAGCCTGGGCCTTTGTCAAAGTAGTTCACACCATTGCTTCTCAGACTGTAATGTGTACATCAGTTACCTGTGTGGCTTGAGAAAATGCAGACTGACCCAAATCTGGAGAGGGTCTTGGGATCTTCCATTTCTTAAAAGCTCTCAGTTGATTCCAGTGCAGTGGTATCAGCTGAGATACCAGATATGGTTGTCAAGGCAGAGCAGCGGCACAAATTATTTGGTATGATTAATAGCTTGAATAGGAAAAATGGCAGTGTGTGTGTGTGTGTGTGTGCATAATAAATTTTGTGTTACATATGTATATAAAATTTTTCCCTCCTGAATTCTTAATAAAGGTTTATAACAGAGAAGAGAGCCTTTCTAAAAGGAAATAGAAAGTTAATAATACTCCCATGAAAATAAACACATAAAACATGTTTTTAAGTTACAAAACTTAGATAATTATTTATGATTACTCTTGTCCTATACACAAATATAGTAGAGGCATACATTTTACTATTTATGATGCAGTTCTGCTAAAAGGAGACATACATGTTCCTAAAAATCACACTGCAAAATCATGCCTCCAAAACCACACTTAACGGGAAAAAAATACATTTAGAGGCACAACACTTAAAAAGTTCATCAATGCAACCCCTTTTTATAGTTAATAAATGCATAAATGTGTCTCTGTGTTAGTTACTCATTCATACCTGACTTTTTGCGATCTTATGGACTACAGCCTGCTAGGCTCCTCTGTCCGTGAAATTCTCCAGGCAAGAATACTGGAGTGGGTAGTCATTCCCTTCTCCAGGGGATCATCGTGATTCAGGGATTGAACCCAGGTCTCCTGCATTGCAGGCGGATTCTTTATCATCTGAGCCACCAGGGAAGTCCAAAATGCATAAATACTACAATAAATATGGACTTGAAAATACATGAAGTATGCTGGTGGAAGATCCGCTAGAGGAGGGCTTAGCAACTCACTCCAGTATTCTTGCTGGGAAAATCCCATGGACAGAGGAGCCTAGCAGGCTGCAGTCCATGGGGCCACAAAGAGTCGACCTGACTGATGTGACTGAGCAGCCGGTGCTGGTGAAAGTGGACACTGAAAGGGATTGTAGCTTCTGAAGTATGGTAAAGTGCTCGAAGAACAGTTACTGAGATTGGATGGAAAGTTTTAACACTGGATGTGGGTGGGTGTGGCCATAACGCTGGGTAAAATGCCTTAGCTGGTAGATGTTTGAGGTGTGAGGCATGTTGGTGTGTTTTTATACATTTCTAGTTGGCTGCCATTTTCTGCCTGCATCTAGCGTTTCTCATGGGTGAGAGTCACCTTGTGCTCAAATTATTTTCCAATATGTAAAATGCAGTGAAACAAATTTGTGTGTTCAAAACAAGCATTAGAACTAACAGTTTATAAAATTTGACACTTTTCTTGGAGAAATAAAAGCTTTTTATTTTATTGCAATTCAGTTACACAGTCACCAGGGGGAGTAGTAGGTTCACATTTTGCAGCAGCACTGACCAGTGCTTTTCTTAGTTTTGCAGCTGCACATATGGTAGATTATTATCATTTTATGGTTACAGTTATAAGCAATTTGGTAGAAAACGACAGCTAAATTATGCAGTGTTACTTTTATTTGTTTTAATTTTGTAATCTAAATATATATATTTTTTAGAGGAAACAAAAGGCAGAATAATTTTTAGTACTAGGAGTAGCCCTCCCTGTGTCTTAGTCGTGTGCCACCCAGTGGAGCTAGCATTTCGTTTTTAACGGATTTCTTGTGTATGATAGAAAGTGAAGCACATAGCTGAGAGGTTATGTTTGTATTCTGAGGCATGAATGTTTTTAGCAACATTATTATAACTCTTACTGCTTATTAAAAAGGAGATTTTGCTGGCAGTTGAATTGAAAAATACATAAATTAAAAAATCCTCTACCATTTCCTAGAGCTAGAACAGTCTCAGATTTTATTCCAGGAGCCATCTCTAGAAATGATGCCAAAGCACATGTATTTCCCTGAGCCCCGTCAGAATTTGATGCTACTTGGAGTGCCTGCTGGTTACAGGCATCATGGCCCATCTGCATCTATACATACAGCCCTTTTTTTAACTGAAGGGATGTGCCAGACAAAAGATGTGCAGAGTGCCTTCCTTGGTTGTTTGGGACTTGTATATGCAAAGGGAATGTCAGATAATCTATACCTAACACCTGTGTGAAAGTCCAGAGTGGAGAGTCGTTGCTTTTCAGTCATTTTAAAACAGTTGTTGCACAAATGGTATAGATGGCCCTAGAAAACAATTCGTTTGGGGGTTATAAAACTGAATATTACTGTCATCTTATTGATACTAGTTGTAAAGAAAGAAGAAGTTTTATATTGATGGATAACATAGTCCTTAATTTTATTCAATGTGATTTCTTTCTGTTGTCTATGGTACCCTAACTTACTTCACTTGCAGTATAGCATATGTCATTTTGGATTCATTTCAAAGTGTAATCAAGTCAGGAACTGATTATGCAATATTATTGTTTAGTAAATTTCATGTTTCCTTCACATGAAACTGGCATGTATTTGCATTTTAAAATAAAAAGTGACATCATTCAACAACATTGTGATGGTGCTCCACATGATAGTAGGATGAAAACTTTTGGAGCGTATTAACTTCGGTTATTTAAATGTAAAAACTCAACATTATGATTTGAAAATATTGAAAATGATTTGAGAAATTAGAGGTTTAACAATTATCTTACCTACATTTTATAAAACATATAGGGTCAAATATGTGCATGTACTCTACTGATATAGAACCTTAGTCACTTTGCTGGACTGGTTGAAAAACAGAAACTTGGGGATCACCAGCATATGTATTGAATTTGAGCTATGGTATTATATAAGGTCATGGGAAGAGGTAGTGAATAGGTTCTAGGACATTATCTTAGGGAATATTTGCATTTAATGGGGATAAAGTAAGGGCAAGTCAGTGAAAGAGATTTTAAAAGGAGTAACTGATAAAGAAAAAGCTGAATGGTCAATAACTCAGAGACCAGAAGAGGGAGAAAGTAGCCAGTAAGGAAGATAAAATCAGTCTGTTATACTTGTTGTTCAGTTGCTAAGCCATGTCTGACTCTGCGACCCCATGGACTGCAGCACGCCAGATTCCTGTGTCCTCCACTATCTCCTGGAGTTTGCTCAAATTCATGTCCATTGAGTCATTTTTATACTTAGCAATTAATAAATTAGAGGATATTTATCAAGAACACAGTATAAATAAAATGACAGGACAGGAAAACATGGTTTTAGGCCAGCATTGAAATGGACATAAGAATTAGAGATAATGATTATGGATTAATTTTTTAGTGTTTTGATAATGGTAATTGGCTCCTCAGGAAGAAAGTTTTATGTGAGGAGGGAATTTCTTAGGATGCACTTAGGCTGATGAGAGGGAGCCAAAATCTGTTGAGATCATGAGAAAGATTGTGTAATTAATAGAACGTAAATCACATAGAAGAGGGTGCAGTTAGAAATACGGGTGGAGAAGTTTGTCTTAGAAAGCATTCCTCATTCACTCATTCATTCGACATTTATTGAATACGAAGACATGAGCGGATGATGTATTGAGAGGAAGCTGGGAATGTTTAACAAGGTCATGTTAGCCATCTGCCTTTTCAGTGAAATAGAATGTACTTAAAAAAGAGTAAATTGATTGCTTGCAGATGGAGTTGCTTAAGGTATTACCATTCCATTGTGAGTCTTTTTAAATCCACATCAGACAATGTTATAATTTGTGTTTCAACTGTCAAACATAATTCAGAAAATTTAAGAGGGGAAAGGAAAGTCTGTTTATCCATACTTGTATTCTTTCTGTTCTTCCTTCTTGATGTTCCAAAATTCTTTCCTAGTTAGAGAATCTGTAGCCACTCTTTTAGAATAGATATAAATTGTCTTAGTTGTCTTTCATCTGAGAATTTCTTGATTTCTCCTGCATTTCTGAAGGATATTTTTGTTGGACACAGAATTCTGGGGTAGATAGTTCTTTTCTTTCAGCACTTGAAAATTGGGCCACTTCCTTCTGGCCTTCATGTTTTATGATGAAAATCAACCATCATTCAGTTTTTTCTTCTCTAAATGAGGTTGCTTCCCTCTTGCTTTTAAGATTTTTCTTTGTCTTTAGTTTTCAAAAGTTTGATTATAGTGTGTCTTGGCATGGATTTAGGGGAGTTTATCTTGTTTAGGGTTTGCTTGACTTCTTGACTGTAGGCTTACAGTTCTTGCCAAATTTGGGGAATTTTCAGGTGTCAGTTCTTCATATATTTTTTCCAGCTCCAGCCTCTTTCTGATCTCTTTCCGGGACTCAGTGACAGGAATGCTGGATCTTTTACTATAGTCTCTCAGATTCCTGAGGTGCTGCTCATTTTCTTTTTCTGTTTGTTTTCTCTTTAATATTCAAATTGAGTAAGGTATTGGTTAAGGTATTGTTCTGCCTTCAGCTTCACTAATTCTTTCCTATGTCCACTCCTTTCTCTTGTTGAGCCCATCCAGTAAGCTTTTTGTTCTGGTTTTTATGTTTTTCAGTTCTTAAATCTCCATTTGATTGTTCTTTATATTTTCTGTTTCTTTATTGAGACTTTTTTCATTTGTTTTAAGCACGTGTGTAATTGCTTGTTGAAGCATTTCATGATTGCACTTTTAAAATCTGTATCATTTCAGTACTGGCATTTGTTGATTGTCTTTTCTAATTCAGGTTTAGATTATCAGGATTCTTGGTATTACAAATGATGTTTAATTGTGTTCCAGACATTTTGAGTAGGTATTATGTTGTGGTCTTATTTATATGATCTCTTTTAGCAGACTTTTTCTGACATCACAGCAGTGGTGAAAGAGGAGACTCCACCTCATAACTTTTAGGTGAAGGTGGAATTTCAGAGTCTCTACTCAGCCTCACCAGGGTGAGGTGAGCACTTAATTACGGCTGGGTAAGGGATAGAAGTTCAACACTGTACCAGAGCTCTGCTGATACCACCCTAGCTATGGACAGGGGCTTCCCAACTGGCCTCCACTGTTATCGCTGATACGTCATGAAATTCTTCTCTTTGCATTCAGCTTCCTCTGACATCACCCCAGCAGGGAGGGATATCTCATTAAAGATAGATGGGAGTGGAACTTCAAGCCAAGAGATCTCTGTTAATAATCATGAGGGTGAAGAAGGTAGGGGAGGGAGTCATTAGCGTCAGTCTTCCCCACTCAGTCTTCTCTGACCCCTCTCCAGCAGAGAGGGGTGAGGGAGTAGAGGGAGTAGAAGTCTGAGCTCCTCACTGAGCCTTTGCTGATGGAGGTGGTGGTGGCATTGCAGTCATTTAGGTGATGTTTGGCTCAACTCAGGCAGTTCTTATCTAAAAGCCTTTCATTTTGCTAGGTTCCCACCAACCGCCACCCCCCCCTTTTTTTTTTTTGACTGATAAAAATAAGCTTCTCTTGGATTTTTCTTTTTGTCAGTGGCCATTGTCATTTCTGAATTGTTTTCTACAACACAGTTCCAGATATACAAAGTAAAAACAAAACTAGGCAACTCTCCTCTGTGTTGTTCCCCAGGTTCCGAGGCTCTCAGGCAGTCTACCATCTCTCCATCTTTTAGAGTCTCCTTATGTTTATATTGTATATCATGAACACACTTTTAACTATACTTAATGAGACAAATAGGGTAAATTATACTTACTTCATCTTGTCTGGAATTAGAAATCCCATTATACTTAACTTTAATTTTACTCTTAAAAAATGTTTTTTCTGGCTATGTACATTGACTTAATTTTCTGAACATATCCTGTTATATTTAGATGCTTTGTGTGCGTGCGTGCTAAGTTGCCTCAGTCATGTCTAACTCTGCGATGCTATGACCATAGCCCACCAGGCTCCTCTGTGCATGGGATTCTCCAAACAAGAATACTACAGTGGGTTGCCATGCCCTCCTCCCGGGGATCTTCCCGACGCAGGGATCGAACCTGCATCTCTTATGTCTCCTGCATTGCAGGCAGGTTCTTTACCACTAGTGCCACCTGGGAAGCCCATTTAGATGCTTTACCTTTGTCCATAAGATGGAATATTCCCTTCCAGTGCAGACATGGGTGAATTGATTAATCTAAGACTTATTTTTCAAAAATAAAAAATCACTACTAGACTGACTGAATATATAAAGCTTCTGCCTCCTAGTGGAATTGCTTAAAATAGTCAAAGAATAGAATATAAATCATTGGCTCTTCAGCTCATTACTTTTGAATTTTATGGTAGATTCAGTTCTTTGTTGTTAAGCATATGTAGATAAAATCCTAGGTCTCAGGGATTGTTCTTTTAAATGTGTCCTCTTGGATTATTTAGTGGTCAATATTGTTAAAAAATAGTAAATCAGAAACTTGACTCCTTGATTTTATTGACACTGTAAAACTTTTCTCCTTGAATATTTTGGGCTATTTCTCTATAACTTCTTGAATGGAGGGTCAAGCAAATAATCTGGTTCTTTACCAGTTTTTAAAATGCCATTCTGCTAAACAGTTCACATAAGCTCAATTATATTAGGAACCAGTGAAGTGAAGTTGTTCATAAAACGCTTTATTACCCTGAGTCTTTGCAGCATTTGCTGGGTTTAGATAATAAACCTGCACATAGAAGTTACTTAATTTTTCTCTGTGCAATAATTTACATTTGTGAGCAGTAGCCCTAGTTATTTTCAAAGAGGGAAGAAATGAGATATTCCTACTACTTTTTCCAATTTAACCTTAAAATGTTAGATGTGATTCCATTCTATAAGAACTCTCCTTTTTTACTGTAGTCATGAATACTATTAATATTTTATGGAAATCATTTGATTTTTACTTTGAGTTGTTGTATTAGTCACATTTTCATACTGCATTGAAAAGTGCTTGCATCTGGTGAGGGTGCTCGTCCCCAAGGCCATAGCTGATGGTCTACAATGTTAAACTGAGTTCAGAAGTTATACTGTAGACTTAAGTCTTAAAAATGTCTTGGGCAAGACAGAGGATGGATATCTGTTTGAAAGTAGAAGAGACAAAATGTGGTTGTTCATTTTTTTTCTGTGGACTTTCCTCCAATATAAATTCCCAATCCCTACAGGTAATACTTGCTAATCATTATGACTTCAGTAGTCAGCCACAGTAGAAATGTATTTCTGTATACTTTTTTCCCAAAACAAAAGTTAAAGTGTTAGATTATCAGTTGTGTCCGACTCTTTACGATCCCATGGACTGTACCCCGCCAGGTTCCTCTGTCCTTGGGATTTCCCAGGCAAGAATACTGGAACAATTGACCAAAAAGAGAAAAAGCATCACGTTGTAAGGATAGATTAAAGAGAAGAAGCACAGAAGTTTAATAATGTATTACACTTCATCATAAAGAAGGAGGCTGGGAGGGTCTTAGAGATGATATGTCTGGTCCCTGCACCAGCGATTAGCGCCCCTCAGAAGCTTGTTAGAAATGTAGAACCTTAGGCCCTACCTCAGATCTTCTGAATCAGTATCTGCTTTCTAACAAGATTCACAGGTGATTCCTGTGTGCGATACTTTAATCCAAACCTCAGCTCACTGGCTGAGTGATTAACCTTGGGTAAGTGTTTAGCCATTCTGGGCTACAAATTTATTTGTAAAATAAGACTAATAATAGTACTTTGTTTTTTGTCTTTTGATGATGGTTAAATATGATAGTTTCTTTAAAGCACTTAGAAGTGTCCCACACCCCAGCAGAGGTTATACTGAGGTATCAGTTTTTCTTTTACCAGCAAATCTGTTTTCATTTGCAAAAATTGTCATTGAGTGCCAAACTAGATATATAATTTGGACCTCACTGTTTACCTCGGGAAATGTCTTCAGATATTCTAATTCAGGTATCTATTCCTGGTTGTAAGCATTCAATTGTGCAATAGGTGATGGTGGTCTGTCTGACTCTTATAAAAGAACTCTAATGAGGAACTGAAAAAGGGAGAGAGGACAAGCACAAAGCTGATAAGAGCTGGAAGATGAACTGTATAAGGGAAGCATAATGCCCCTGGATTACTTAGTGTGGAAAAGAGATTTAAGGGACCTCTTACAGTCATTTTACATTTCCACTCAGAAATGGATGATCTTATACAGCAGCATAAATAGTTCAAGCAGACAAATAAAGACATACGAAGAGAGAGAGGCGTGTCTTATATATTGATATTGATAGTTCATGAAGGGTTTTAATTTAATGACAAGAACAAAACTCCTCTTCTTGAAGATAGGGAGCAGAATGAGATGGCTTCTTTCTAAGGTGCTTTTAGCCTATTCATTTCAGTCTAGGGAGCTTAGTGTACAAACTCTTTTCAGTGGTCTGTGTTGTCAGGAATTTACCCCTTTGAAAATTTGAAATGTTCAAGCGTTCATCATTGTTACCATAGTTTGCCTTATAAAGTAGCTTCTGCTGAGGGGAGGGGTGTGATACAACCTTTTTTTCTACAGTTCTAGACTGACTCCTGTAACTCAAGAAAGATTGTATTGATTTAAAGCAGCCTTCCAAATGGCTGCTTTAAATACTTATCCTGCAGGTCTAGTTGCAGCATGGGACCTTTACACAAAAGATATGTTTTAAGCAGGTTAGAAGCTAGATAAAATGTGTGACTTTCACTAGATATATTTTTGCAACCTTGTCTTTAATGTTTACCATGATTTCTTGAAAAAACATATATCCTTAGAGTGTTATGTGGAAAGGAAACTGGTATTAAGAAATTAAAATTGTCTACTACAATATTGTAAAGTAATTAGCCCCCAACTAAAATAAATAAATTTATTTTAAAAAAAAAGAAAGAAATTAAAATTCTAAGCAACCGAGTACATTGATAGCCTGCTTTTTAAGGTATCTGCATATGAACTTTTAAATAAGCATACTTAGCTTTAAAGTCGGAGAAGGCAACGGCACCCCACTCCAGTACTCTTGCCTGGAGAATCCCATGGACAGAGGAGCCTGGTGGGCTGCAGTCCATGGGGTCGCTAAGAGTCAGACACGACTGAGTGACTTCACTTTCACTTTTCACTTTCATGCATTGGAGAAGGAAATGGCAACCCACTCCAGTGTTCTTGCCCGGAGAATCCCAGGGACGGGGGAGCCTGGTGGGCTGCCGTCTATGGGGTCGCACAGAGTTCTAGATTCCCTTGAAAGCTTGTGACTAATGGATGGCACAAGGTGAGCCTGAGTAAAACAGCTCTTTCTTTCCAGGATCTTCTCTCTGAAATGAAATAGAATCTATCAAAACAGTGGGGGAAGTTGTGAACGAACTTGTATTCTGGCGAGAGTCACTGTAGCTGCCTTAATGTCATCTTTAACTGGTGTGGCCTGTGCAGCATTGGGCCCAGTTGACACATCTTTTTATCAGTTCCTCTTCTCTGCCTGCCCTTTACATGCTGTTGTTACATTGACCCTCTTCTCTTAATTTGAACATTTCTTTCTCCAAAAGGGTTTTCCTGGTTCCTCAGTTATTTGGGTCCCCTTAGGAAGTACCTGCATAGGACTACATTACTGTTCTTGCTGTTGCTTTCACTATTTGTTATCTTAAGTATGTGCTTGCTTACCTGCCCTCCCCGTTGGATGACAAGCTCCCTGTAGAAGACAGTGTTGGTCTTGTTCATCATTGTATGGCTAGTACCTGGCACAGTCTGGGGTATTAATGTACTCAGTAAATATTATTCAATAAATATTTACTGAGCACCTATTATGTAGGCTAAGGAATTCAGCAGTAAACAAAACATGTATTCCTGCTCTCATGGTGCTTATTTGTTGAATGAATGAAAGAATGAACAAGCGAATAAAACTGAACACTTTCCTAGATGGTGTTAAACATTCTCATGTCTTTGGCCACCACATATAAAATGATTAACTCCCAGATCTCTATTTATGCTGAGACCTCTTCTCTGAATTCCAGGCCCAGGGCTTCAAGTGTCCCAGTTGGCCATCTCAGTGAATTGCTCCCCAAGCATCTCCAACTCAGTGTGTCTAAAGCTCCACCCCTCCCCCCATACCTTTTGTTTGTTCTTCATTCCCTATCTTGGAAAATGGAACTGTGCATCATACAACTTTCTACTCAATTCATAAGTTGATTTCATCTTAAATTTCCCTCTTCAGCCAAATTCCCCCCATTTCCTACCATTATTACTTCAATTTGGACCCCTCTCATCTGTTGCTTTAGACTGTTGTAGCCAATTCTAACTGGTTGCCTTCATTCCATCTTCAAGCCCTCCAATCCACCCTTCACATTCCTACTAAAGAGATCTTTACAACATACAAATTGGTTGTAAGACATCAATGGGTTCCATAAAAATAAAATTCAAACAACTTAGTATAACATTCAAGATCTGGCCCCTGTTTGTCTCTGCAGCCTCTTCACTCAGTCTCCTTACTCTCAACCAGTCAACCACCCATGCTGTCATATTTGCAGTTCCCTTAATGTGCAAATTGATTTCATTTCTCTGTCCTTTGCTCTGGATGACCTTTCAGCCAAGGGTACTCTCCTTCCTTCCTACCCAGTGCATCTGTAAACTCCTTTTCCAGAATTCATTTCATTTAATGTACTATGAAAACAAAAAGAACACAGAGAAGATTTTTTTTACAGCTTTTTATTATGACAGTTTTCAAATATATCAGTTCAGTCGCTCAGTCGTGTTCAACTCTTTGCAACCCCTTGGACTGCAGCATGCTAGACTTCCCTGTCCATCACCAACTCGTTGAGCGTGCTTAAACTCATGTCCATGGCATCGTCGAGTCGGTGATGCTGTCCAACCATCACATCCTTTGTTGTCCAATTCTCCTCCTGCCCTCAATATTTCACAGCATCAGGGTCTTTTCCAGTGAGTCGGTTCTTCACATCAGGTGGCCAAAGTATTGGAGCTTCAGCATCAGTCCTCCCAATGAATATTCAGGACTGATTTCCTTTAGGATTGAGTGGTTTGATCTCCTTGCAGTCCAAGAGACTGCTAAGAGTCTTCTCCAACACCACAGTTCAAAAGCATCAATTCTTTGGCACTCAGCCTTCTTAATGGTCCAACTCTCAATACATGACTACCAGAAAAACCATAGCTTTGACTGGAACTCTGTCGGCAAAGTAATGTTTCTGCCTTTTAATACGCTGTCTAGGTTTGTCATAGCTTTAAAGCTATGGAGCAATCTGCTATGCTTCCAGTTTTCCCCCTTTTATTTGCAATGAAGTGAAGTGATCAGATGCCATAATCTTAGTTTTTTTGAATGTTTTAAGTTTTAAGCCAGCTTTTTCACTCCTCTTTCACTTTCATCGAGTGGCTCTTTAGTTCCTTTTCACTTTCTGCCATAAGGGTGTTGTCATCTGCATTTCTTCTAAGGGATTCTTGCCCACATTAGTAGAGAGAATGGTCATCTGAATTAAATTCACCCATGCCGGTCCATTTTAGTTTGCTGATTCCTAAAATGATGATGTTCACTCTTGCCATCTCCTATTTGACCACTTCCGGTTTACCTTGCTTGATTCATGGACCTAACATTCCAGGTTCCTATGCAATATTGTTCTTTGCAGCATCGGACTTTACATCACCAGTCATATCCACAGCTGGGTGTTGTTTTCGTTTTGACTCCATCTCTTTATTGTTCTGGAGTTATTTCTCCACTCTTCTCCAGTAGCATATTGGGTACCTACCAACCTATTTCAAATATATAGAAAGGTGAACAAACTCGTGCAATGAACCACCCTATACCTGCTCCCTAGATTCCACACTTGTTGACATTTTGCTCTTTTTGCTTTGCCTCCTCACATATATATTTATATGTGTATATATATACATGCACACAAATCTATGTACATATTTATGTTTTATTTCTATTCTAAATTCACATAAATAAATTTACTTACAGATATAAAATTTATTTTGTGCTTTTTCTTCCCTGAAGTGGCAGCTGTTATATGCCACCCTAAATATTTCACACTCATAAGAATAAGAATAATATTTCTCTTTATAAACCATCTTATATACCACCTAAGAAAATAGGCAGTAATTCTATAATAACTTTTCCTGAATCTATATTCCAATTCTCCTAGTTGTCCCAAGAATGTCTTTTATAGCTATTTCTCTTCCTGAGCCAAAATTCAGTCTGATTGGTAGGCTGTATTTGGTTGTGTCTTTGATCTCTTAATCTAGAGTAGTCCTACCCTCTTTCTTCCACATGACTTGACTTTTTGAAGAGTTCAATTCAAGTGCTTTGCAAAATCTCCCACATTGTGGATTTGTCTGATTGTTTGCGTGTGGTGTAACCTATTCCTTTGTTTCTTTCAATTCCTGTTAAATGGGAGTTAGATTTCAGATTTGGTTGGATTCAAGTAAAGCATACTTGGCAAAAATATTTCTTAGGTGATGTTGCCTGGTTCAGACACTAGGAAGTACATAATTTCTGCTTTTTTCACTACTAGTAATCCTAAATTAATTTACTTTGTTTAGGTGATGACTACCAAATTTTACCATTTAAAGATCATTTTCTTCTTTGCTGTAAATAATTAATCTTAACACCATATGAATTTCTTATTTATTAACCTTTTACCTACTGATTTTGGTATCAACTAATGAGCCTCACCTGAATTAGTTATTACATTGGGGATTACAAAATGGTGATTTTTAGAATTTGACCATTCCTTCTATATAATTAGCATTTTTCTGTAAAGAAGGACTTTAATTTTTTCCCCTTTCACTCTTTTCTTCTTTTGTGAAGTATCACAATAGACTGGTGGATTTTTGTTTACTTAATTTTCTATTAATGAGTCATTCTTTTTGATGCTCAATTTATCTCAAATTTGGCCAAAAAGCCCCAGCTGAGAGGGACTGAGAGTCCCCTTTAGATCTGCTGCTATTTCTCTTGATATGCCCTCATCTATTTGTTTTAAACACTTCCTTGCATTAGAATAAGACTTTAAAGATCACTTGGTACTTTCCCTGTCCAAGCCATTGAAATCAACCTTTTTTCTAAGGAGTCTTGGTTCCCTAAAAAGGAGTTGTTTAAATATATATATATATATATATTTTTTTTCTTTCTCTTTTGTCCTCTCCTGGAGACCTTTCTTCATTTCATTTTGTATTAGATCAGGAATTACATAGTAAATCACCAGATTCAGGTGTCCTAGACATCTGAGGCAAGGGTGGGATGGGGTAATGGGAGTGGTCTCTGCTGCACCAGAAGAATTCTTCCAGTTTAAGACAGTTGCTTAGGCAACATGCTAGTAGCATATGCTGTCTTCTGGTGCTTCTCCTTCCACCCTTGATTTTTCTCTCAGAGTTTTTAAATCTTTCATTTCCCTATTCATTCTGCCTCAATCTCTAGTTTTAGTATTTTTCTATATAATGCGTTTTGGGGTTAAAGCGTTTAAGCTTTGCAAAATCACCACTTCCAGCAGCTGTTTCAGCAAATCAATTTAATGTTTGGGTTTTGATTAACTTATTTTTCCGTTGGGAAGCTCTCTTTCTTTAATGAGACCGTGAGGACTGCTGTTTCTCACAGTCCTTGCATCACAGTTGTGCAGACCTGCAGTGCTGGGTTCACCTCGTGGTTGGTGCACACCTTCCCTTCGGTTGAATTTCATCCGTCTGTTGCATTCTGCCCCGTCTGTTGGCCAGGATTGAGTTAAATATATCTTCTTTCTCAGTATCTCCCATCCCCCCCCGCCATCAGTTAAGAAGGCATTTTACCCACATTTTCCTCACATAAATCTCTCTCTACAGATGGAGGATTGAAATCTCATTGTGCTAGGGAGGAAGGAAAATGACTGTTTTGCATGTACATACATTTTGGATTTTGCAGGAAAGTTGGGGGGGTGCATTTCAGAATCTGGTGAATCAACACAGATATAAAAAATTGATAAAGTTAGGACTGCCTGTTTTATATTCTTTCACATAGCATATATTTAAATGAATTTGCCTATAATTTGCCTTCAAATGCTGACATTTAACTCTTAGGCTGTATAATTGTGCTAACTTTTTCACGAATAAAATTCATATTCTGTGTCCAGGCTAATATGTTCATCTACTATAAACATTATTGCCTATGGTAACAGCTAGAATAAAAAATTCTTTTTATATACATCATATAGCTGGCAGAGACTCTTGGGACTGCCACAAATCATTCCTGTCTTTTTGAGATTGCTGAGAAAAAGCGTGGGAATGTAAAACCAACCTGGTTTGATGTAGATTGACTTTGAAAGGATATTAGCTTATTTAGACAACTGTTCATTGTGTCGTTGTTATTTTTTAAGATGCTGAGTGTTAAACATTCTCTTCTATTTAATATATTCTTTAACTTAGTGACCAGCCTTTCATTATGAACCAGCTCCTGTGCTACAACTCATCTCTGGCTCCTTTTTTTTTTTTCTTTTTTCTGGCTCCTTTTTTCTTAAAGGTTAATAATGAGAATAATGAAGCAATTGGTTATTTATGCAGTCAGGATTGGCAAAAGTTATTAGAATAGGAATCTGCCCAGGAGCAATGATTAGGTTATGAAAATGTTAAGAAGAATACTGAAGCCAGTCACCATTTTTGACATTTAAGAAATACTGTTCCCACCCTTAATCATGATGGCGGGTTATGAAGGTATTTATTCAGACTAATCTCATTGGACAGTAATTTTATACCAATAGCATTCATAATTAGGTGTTGAGGGGAGACTCAGAAATGATCTGAGAGAAAAATGGGCCTGGGGAAGAAATTACCACAATGAGAAGTAAGGAACAGAGAACTCACCCTTGAATAGAATTACCTGTCTCCCAGACACCTGATCTATGCAGTTTGAGCATCTTCTTCTTGAGTATTTTGCAAGTTTGAGAAGCTGTGGGAGAGGGTGACCCCAAGTTAGGTTGCCGTGTTCTACATGCTAGACTGTAAAACACGTAGGGAGCTAAATGGGAAGAACATTTCCCGATGTTGTTTTTATTAATGAAATATTGACTTAACTGACATGCAAAACCAGAGAGCCAAATCTAATTATAATCTTATGTTTAGCATAGTTAGAACTTTCTATGTAAGTTAGTCAGTGATTGCTTTGACCAAAACAGTTTCATCACTTCTACTCTGAATTTTTTGTTAACAGCTTTATTGAGATATAATTCACATACAATAAAAATCACCTGTTTGCAGTATACAGTTCGGTGGTTTGAGTATATTCCCAAAGGTGTACAAAGACAATCATCTAATTCCAAATCATGTTCATTACCTCCCCCACAAAACTCACACCCATCAGCAATTGCTTCCTGTTTTCCTCCTCCATCTTTTGGTAACCACTAATATACTTTCTGCCTATGTGGGGTTGCCTATTATGGACATTTATCTCCCTGCCCTTTAACTCATGTAATGAGTATTTCAGAAAACTGGAGAAGGGGGCAGGAAATGAACATGGATAAATACAACTCTTATTTATGATCTGGTATACTTAAAATTGGTAAAGAATCTGCCTGCCAATGCAGGGGATGCAAGAGACATGTGTTTGATCCCTGGATCTGGAAGATCCCCTGGAGTAGGAAATGGCAACCCATTCCAGTATTCTTGCCTGGAAAATTCTAAAGACAGAGGAGTCTGGCAGGCTTCAGTCCATGGGGTCACGTCAACATGACTGAGTGACTTAGCACACACAAATACACACACATACTTGGAATTGTTTTCTTTTCCCTGGCTCATTGAAAGGTGTATTTTAAACAACAACAGTAGCATACATAGAATATGTAGCCTTTTGTGTCTTAATACTTCTTTAGCATATAATGTATTCAGGGTTCATTCATACAGTAGCATGTAGTATACTTTGTTTCTTTTATAATTGAAAAATATTTCATTTTATAGGTATACCACATTTTGTTTATCCATTTATCACTTGATAGACATTTGAGTTGTTTTCACTTTTTCACTGTTATGAATAATGCCACTTTGAATATGCATATACAAGTTTTTGATGTGAACCTATATTTTCAGTTCTCTTGGAGAATTGGAGTGGAATTGCTGGGTCTTACAGAAACACTGTGTCTAATTTTTTGAGACATTGCTAAATTATTTTCCAAAGCAGTAGCTTTTTACATTCCCCTCAGCTGTGTAGGCAATGGCACCCAACTCCAGTACTCTTGCCTGGAAAATCCCATGGATGGAGGAGCCTGGTAGGCTGCAGTCCATGGGGTTGCACAGAGTCGGACACGACTGAGGTGACTTAGCAGCAGCAGCTATGTAGGAGGGTTCTGATTTCATCATATTCTTGCCAGCACTTGTTATTGTCAGTCTTTTTGATGATAGCCATCCTAGTAAATGCAAAGTGGTATCTCAGTATGGTTTTGATTTGCATTTCCTAGTGGTAAATAGCTAATAATGTGAAGCATCTTTGCTTACACTGCTTAGACATTTGTATATTTTCTTTCGGGAAATGTCAAAGTCCTTTGCCCATTTTTAATTAGGTGATAGTTTTTTATTGTTGAGTTATGTAACACCTTCATGGGCTTCCCAGGTGGCACTAGTGGTAAAGAACCGCCTGCCAATGCAAGAGAAATAAGAGATGCAGGTTCCATCCCTGGGTCGGGAAGATCCCCTGGAGGAAGGCATGGCAACCCACTCCAGTATTCTAGGCTTGGAGAATCCCATGGACAGAGGAGCCTGGCAGGCTAGAGTTTGTGGGTCACAAAGACTCGGACATGACTGAAGCAACTTAGCATGCACATACACATAACATCTTCATATTTATGGATACCAGACCTTTACCATTTGTTCAGTTCAGTTCAGTCGCTCAGTCGTGTCTGACTCTTTGCGGACCCCATGATGATTTGCAAATATTTTCTATGATTCTACATGTTGTCTCTTCAATTTCCTAACAGTGTCCTTTGAAGCACAAAGTTTTAAAATTTGAACTCCAGTTTATTTATTTATTCTTTGTTGCTGGGCTTTTAAGTGACATTGCCTAATCCAAGGTCACAAAGATTTTGCTTTTATGAAACTTATAGTTTTAGCTATTACGTTTAGGTCAGTGATCCATTTTCAGTTAGATTTATTTATGGTGTGAGGTGGGGGTCCAACTTTTTTCTGCATATATTTGCATTTGTTCTTACTTATTCAAATTTAAAGATTTGAGAAAGAAATATTTAAATGGGATGAACATTGTTACTCTCTGAAACATTATTGTTTCATGATTTTGAGGGGGATATATGTGCTGTGTTCATCTGACGACTACACTTACCTGCACTCTCACCAAGTATGGTTGCATTTCTGCTTCTATTTTCTTTGTTGAAATCTGAAATACTACCCTGCTGGATGCAGTTTAAATCCATTTATTAGTTTTTTCCCTTAATTCACAATCTCACCTCTTCAGTTACAATATAAAGAATGCCAAGAACTTCTAAGTCTCTATCAGAAGTATCTGTCGGAACAGCAGGAGAAGCTCACTGTGTCTGTCTCAGAACTTGGTGCTGCTAAAATGCAGGAACAACAGGTGAGTGTCTTACTTCTTACCTTGTTCTTTAATGGATCAACCAGGTGTCAGAAGAGTCATTTGGCCTTTTACTTTGATTGTCTCACTGTATGCATTGTCTTTAGACGTACGATTACAGTCTGTGATCGAGTTGGTTTCATCTACTTCCCTGTTTCCTTTTCCTCTCCTGTTCTGGGGCCCGGAGGTCAGGAATGATTCCTTGACCAGGCTCTGCATCAGGAGGGAAGCTCCTGGTTGTATGGAAGCACAGCAAGAGTGATAAAGAAAACCCAGTGTTAGTGACGATCAGGTGGGCTCTTTTTTACTCATAAGCCTCTTCTAATTCATGTTCAGAGTTTTAGAATAATAAAAGTGTCTTGGTGACTTGTAAAAGCTTTAATTAGAGAAACTGGAATAGTTAATGTGATTTAGTATTTGTATATACTTATTAATCACGTAAGTATATTTGAGTGTTTGCATATTAATGTTTGTATACATACCATCAAATAGTATATATTGCATAGTTAAATGAAACTTCAGAACCCTGTCAGCTCTGATGTGAAACAAGCTCTGAAGATCTGCTTTTTTCTCTCTAGCAAGTGACACCGGATGTCTTTTTCACATCCAAATGAATTTAAATCTTCAAATGGATGAGAGGATACCTTTTGTATTAAAACACTGTAGGAAAAAAGCTATATGCATAGTAGGGTCAAAGTCACTCGTGTTAGTATTAAGACATTGATAATGTACCCATTATCAGAGTAGATTCCATCCTGGTTATAGTTCAGTAGGTTGAGCACAGCTACTTTATTACTAATTCTTCATTATCCATGTTCATTTTCCACTTATGCATGGATGGACAACTTTCAGAAGGATTATCCTGTCTTTCCTGTTAAATTGTACAGGTTCAGGTTCTATATTGATTGCAAGGATTATCCTTTCCCTTTGAGTAGTAACAAGACCTGAGTGGTTTTCTGTAACCCTTCTAAGTTTTATTCAACCTAAAGACACCTGTCTCAGATGGGTTAACAGTTTTGGTCAAGAAAACTCCAGTTTTGAACCTCAAGTTTCAACATGCTTGCCTGCATGCTGAGTCGCTTCAGTTGTGTCCGACTTTTTGCGACCCCTATGGACTGTAGCCCACCAGGCTCCTCTGTCCATGGGATTCTCTAGGCAAGAATACTGGACTGGGTTGCCATTTTCTTCTCCAGGATATGTTCCCAACCCAGGGATTGAACCTGCATCTCATACTTCCCCTGCATTGGCAGGCAGGTTCTTTACCACTAGCGCCACCTAGGAAGCAAGTAAAAAGAAAGAATAATAATTTTTCTGGAATGTGGTAAATCTTAGACTTTTAATATATCCCCCCCCTTTTTTGAAGTCTACAATATTTATAAGAAACAACCAAAGTATGAGTGGTTTATTTGTATTCTAACTTTTGAAAATTTTCTTTGGTTCTGTTTTCTGAAAACTTAGGCTATAAAATGAGGCAGAGAAGGTAGCAGCTAATGTTGTTTGTCTGGATTTGTTTTGCCACTTTGCAAAAAGGCAGACATGTTTTAAGGTGGCCCTTGTCTATTGCTGTCATGAGTGGGTTAGAGAAAACTATAGCATGAAGTTCAGATTTCTGAGCTCTGCTTTTGCATTTCCATTCCCTCCCTCTCCATGGCATAGGTGTTACAGGGCACAGAAACATTGACCAGGGTGTTGGAGGAAAGGCAGAGGGACTTTTCCATTGCCAGTAGTTAAGGATAGAGACTGGAGAAGGAAATGGCAACCCACTCCAGTATTCTTGCCTGGAGAATCCCATGGACAGAGGAGCCTGGTGGGCTATAGTCCGTGGGGTCACAAAGAGTCGGACACGACTAAGTGACTAACACACACATACAATGATAGAGACTGAGAGTCAAGAAATAGTCATTAGGGGACTCTAAAGACATCTAGATTAAGGAGGCCCAGCCCTTTTCTATCTACTTCTAAAAAGAGGAGCGTGAAAAAGCTGGCTTAAAACTCAACATTCAAAACACTAAGATCATGGCATCTAGTCCCATCACCTCAAGGCAAATAGATGAGGAAACAATGGAAACAGTGATAGACTTTATTTGCTTGGGCTCCAAAATCACTGCAGATGGTGACTACAGCCATGAAATTAAAAGACTCTTGCTCCTTGGAAGAAAACCTATGACCAACCTAGACAGCATGTTAAAAAACAGAGACATTACTTTACTGACAAATGTCCATCTAGTCAAAACTATGGTTTTTCCAGTAGTCGTGTATGGATGTGAGAGTTAGACCATAAAGAAAGCTAAGTGTTGAAGAACTGATGCTTTTGATTTGTGGTGTTGGAGAAGACTCTTGAGAGTCCCTTGGATTGCAAGGAGATCAAACCAGTCAATCCCAAAGGAAATCAGTCCTGAATATTCATTGGAAAGACTGATGCTGAAGCTGAAGCTCCAATACTTTGGCCACCTGATGTGAAGAACTGACTCATTGGAAAAGACCCTGATGCTGGGCAAGATTGAAGGCAGGAGGAGAAGGGGACGACAGAGGATGAGATGGTTAGATGGCATCCTGGACTCAATGGACATGAGTTTGAGCAAGCTCCTGGAGTTGGTGATGGACAGGGAAACCTGGTGTGCTGCAGTCCATGGGGTCCCAAATAGTCAGATACTACTGAGTGACTGAACTGAACTGAAGTGAACTGAAAATGAGGCAGGAGGGAGTAAACTTCCTCAAGGAATAGGGTTTTATGTTTAAACTAGTGATTCTTGGATGTTTCCCTAGCAGCCAATCATAGTTAACACTGCCTCTCTTATTTAACCTTAAACTTGAGGAGCAAAACTAAAAAAAACCACAAATATTATAAATTGTTGGTCAATAGTATGGAGCAAGTATATTCTCAAAAGGAGATACTTTTGAATTTTCATTTCAACTTTATCATAGAGAAAAATTTTAAACCATGTTTTCAGGACGTGCCTATTGGTCATACCACTTGTAGGCTCTACTATTTGAACCTGGAGGGAGAAAATAAATTTCCTTTTGAACACCATGTGGCAGTTGTCACCTACATTACCTGATTTGTTCTTTGTGACAGGCTTCTTTTAGCTAAACCAAGGTAAGCATTTTCTCACTCAGCATCTTGGAACCTGGGTGAATTTGGTGGACAAGTCTACTTGTGGTCAGTAAGGGCATCATTCATTGTGAGCACTCTGAGTAAGGATGTGCTGAAGTTAGATGTCCTCTTTATGTGCTCACAAATAGACTGCTCATCTCTATCATAGCACCATTCTTATTCTTTCATAATCACTGTTCATTCATCCATCTCTTTCACCAAGCTTTTTTGAAAACAAGCATCCTGTTGGTTTTTGTACACTCAGAAACGAATATATTTTGGCTTAATAAATATTTAATGTTATTTAACAAAATTTAATATGGTATATACTATGTACTGGTACTGTTCTTAGCTCTTAATGTACATTAAAACATTTAGTCCCTCAGTAGTCCAATGAAGTTATTTTATAGAGGAGGAGCCCAAGGCAGAGCAAGAGATTTGTCCAAGTCATCTAGGTAGCAAGTTGGGAAATCAAGCAACTGCTGTTTAGTCGCTAAATCATGTCTGACTCTTTGCAACCCCATGAGCTGTAGCCCACCAGGCTCCCCTGTCTGTGGGATTTCCCAGGCAAGAAGACTGGAGAGAGCTGCCATTTCCTTCTCCAGGGGATCTTCTGAACCCAGGGATTGAATTCATGTTTCCTGCTTGGCAGGCAGAATCTTTAATGCTGAGCCACCTGGGAAGCCCTGGGAAGTCAAGATATGAACCCAAATAACCTGACTCTGTATTTTCTTGAGAGAAAGACAAGAAAAACTCGAGATAGCTAAAATATATATATATAGAAAATTTGCTTTAAATGTCCTTGTTTCTACAACTAACCCTCTTTTGGATCTTAATCTGAAATCCAGTTTTTTGAACACCAGAGCACAAACCTACTAGAGATGGTGGGAAACACTGTTTGATTTTTCTGTGAGTAGCCACAATGTTAGGTAGATGTAAAATTTTATTTGTTCTCAAAGTAAGGTTTTTTTAAAGTCATCTTTAGATTTTGTCATGGAGATGCAGCAATTCATTTTTCATGAGACATTCATTTGACTTTAAGAGACTTTTTCAGTTTCTTCTTTGTGTTGGTTGCCATGTGGTTCAAGTTGCTTATTATAGGTTTTGTGTATAGTTTTATTAAATCTGCAGTTCTTATGAAGAATGCCCTAGCTTATGGTTTTCTTTTTACTTCTGCCATTTGGTTGAAAAGAAGTTGCTCCATTTACAAAGTAAATTTTTTCCTTGCTTTTCCCCAGTCCTCTTTCTTGCTTTGCCTCAAAGATGAATTTACATTCTCCATTCATCTTATAATTTGTTCAGCCTTACAAATTCTTCACTGTGGAATCTAGAAAGATGTTTCACTTAATTTAGACTGAGACACCTCACTGATGTGTGTCTGTTACTCCATTTCCTGATCCTTAAGAAACAGTACTTAACAAATATAACCTTGGTGCTTGGACATGGGAGGATCCAGTAACTGTAGTTTTGATCAGTGTACATTTTAGAATATAGCTCTTCTTATCACAGGTGATTGTTAATTTCTTTTTCTGTGAATCTAAACTTAATGTCACCTTAAACTATGATGCTTATAACTTCTATTTTAATCTTTTTATAAAGATATTTATTTTTATTTATTTGACTGTGCTGGGTCTTAGTTGCAGCAGGTGAGACCTTTAGTTGTGGCATGTGGGATCTAGTTCTCTTACCAAGGTTCCAACCCAAGCCCCTTGCATCAGGAGCATGGAGTCTTAGGCACTGGACCACCAGGGAAGTCCCCTATTTTAATCTTATTTGATAAGCTGTATCATTTCAGGAATGGTATAGTATTTCCACAGAACTCTTTATATTAAAACCTAGGCTGCATGTTGAGTAGCTTTTCCCACTGTAGTTTGAAAATGTCCCTATGCAAGATTGACTTACTGTTTTTCTAAACTCTTCATTTTTTTGCCAAGTGGATATTAAAAGGTAGATTTGGAATCATCTTGAGATTTCTCCCTTTTCTACCACATGGATAAACTCTCCATTACTTTTTAGCCATGGGCAGTGGATATTAATGAATCTCTGTCATTCTGATCTGGTCAAAGGACTTTTATAAACATTTTTCCATTTTTCCCATGATTACTTGTTCTGTGTTTCTTTATTTAGATCTGGGTCATGGACTGGACAGAATCTGAACCATAATAAAGATAAATCACTGCTGAGTGCATGTTTAATTGTTTCTGTGTTTCTATTACTGCCGTCTCTATAGTTTGTTAAAAGATTTTTGTAGCACTTTGCACCACATTGTCTTGAGACAGCTTCCTATACTGTGATTATTTTCATATATTCTTTTGGTTAAAATTTTTTGTGTAACTACCACATATAGGCATGTGGTAATAAAGCTCCTTACCATTCTTCTTCTTCTTCTAGTACCTTCTGTCTGATTTACTTAGGTATTTTAATATGTAATATTTATTTTATTTCTGTCTATACTAAGATATCTTTGAGTTTGTTATATAAGCCCAGATTTTCTTGGCAGTCCCGAAGTGTCGACACACTTCTAACTGACCAAGAAGCCAAATCAAAAATGTCATGCTCTTTGAATACCCGTTACATGTTTGACTCAAGTGTACTACAGAATTCTTCATGGAATAAAAGATTTGTAGATAGAAAAAAGATGTTATTAACAGCTAACTTCTTATCAGAAACAGTAGAGGAAAGAGGCAGTGGGATGGCATATGCAAAGAGCTGAAGGGGAAAAAAAGCTGGCAGTCAAGCAAAACTTTCCTTCAACAATGAAAGTGACAATAAGACATTCCTAAATAAATAAAGATAGAGAATTTGTTGCTGGCTTACCTGCCTTACAATAAATACTAATAGAAGTCTGTTCAGATGAAAGAAAATGACATAGACAGTAACTCAAATTCACATAAAGAAATACAACACTGGTAAAAGTAATTATATATCTTTCTTTTCTTAAATAGACAACTTAAAAGTCACCTGAATAAAACAACAATTATAAAACTGTATTGTTGAGCTTATAAGATATAAGACTGTGTGTGTGTATCTGTGTGTACTTGCACAAAGGGAAGAAGACGGAAGGAACCTCCGCTGGAGGGAATTTTCTCTGTATTACTGGAATCAGACCATTTTTATCTGTTGACAACATAATCTTATATGTAGAAAATCTTAATACACACACACACACACACACACCCCACACAAACTGATAGAATAAATGAGTTCAGCTGGTTTGCAGGATACAAGATCAGTATGCAAGTCTATTTCTATTTATTATCAATGAACAATTCAAAAATGTATGTATTTAAGAAAAGCAGTGCAATAAAACACTGAAAATAATAAAGCATTGCTAAGAGAAATTAAAGGTCTAAGATACTATTCCATGTTCATGGATTGCAGACTCAATTCTATTAAGATGGTAATTTTCCCCAAATTTGTTTATAGGTTTGTTGCAAACTCCAGCAGATTTCTTCTTCAAAGAAATTGATAAGATGATCCTAAAATTTTTATAGAAATGCAAAGGGACACTAATAGACAGAAATAACTTGTGAAAGAACAACAAAGTATAAGATCACTCTTTCTAACTTTAATGTTTACTCTAAAGGTACAGTATGTAGATAGAATTTTAGCTTGATTTGCATGTCTTTTGACCCCTGATGAAACGGTTTCACTCCAATGTTCTGTTATGTTACTCAGTTCAGTTCAGTTGCTCAGTTGTGTCTGACTCGTTGTGACCCCATGAACCGCAGCACGCCAGGCCTCCCTATACATCACCAGCTGCCAGAATCTACCCAAACCCATGTCCATTGAGTTGGTGATGCCATCGAACCAACTCATACGCTGTCATCCCCTTCTCCTCCTGCCCTCAGTCTTTCCCAGCATTAGGGCCTTCTCAAATGAGTCAACTCTTTGCATCAGGTGGCCAAAATATTGGAGTTTCAGCTTCAACATCAGTCCTTCCAATGAACACCCAGGACTGATTTCCTTTAGGACGGACTGGTTGGAACTCCTTACAGTCCAAGGGACTCTCAATAGTCTTCTCCAACTCCACAGTTCAAAAGCATCAATTCTTCGGCACTCAGCTTTCTTTATAGTCCAACTCTCACATCCATACATGACTACTGGAAAAACCATAGCCTTGACTAGACGGACCATTGTTGACAAAGAAATGTCTCTGCTTTTTAATATGCTGTCTAGGTTGGTCATAATTTTCCTTCCGAGGAGTAAGTGTCTTTTAATTTCATGGCTGCAGTCACCATCTGCAGTGATTTTGGAGCCCAAAAAAATAAAGTCTGATACTATTTCCACTGTTTCCCCATCAATTTCCCATGAAGTGATGGGACCGGATGCCATGATCTTAGTTTTCTGAATGTTGAGCTTTCAGCCAACTTTTTCACTCTCCTCTTTCACTTTCATCAAGAGGCTTTTAGTTCTTCTTCACTTTCTGCCATAAGGGTGGTGTCATCTGCATATCTGAGGTTATTGATATTTCTCCCGGCAATCTTGATTCCAGCTTGTGCTTCCTCCAGCCCAGCATTTCTCATGATGTACTCTGCATGTAAGTTAAATAAGCAGGGTAACAATATACAGCCTTGACATACTCTTTTTCCTATTTGGAACCAGTCTGTTGTTCCATATCTAGTTCTAACTGTTGTTTCCTGACCTGCATACAGGTTTCTCAAGAGGCAGGTCAGGTGGTCTGGTATTCCCATCTCTTTCAGAATTTTCCACAGTTTATTGTGATCCACACAGTCAAAGGCTTTGGCATAGTCAATAAAGCAGAAATAGATGTTTTTCTGAAACTCTCTTGCTTTTTCAATGATCCAGCAGATGTTGGCATCTGGTTCCAACAGATCTCTGGTTCCTCTGCCTTTTCTAAATCCAGCTTGAACATCTAGAAGTTCACAGTTCACGTATTGCTGAAGCCTGGGTTGGAGAATTTTGAGCATTATTTTACTAGCGTGTGGGATGAGTGCAATTGTGTGGTAGTTTGAGCATTCTTTGGCATTGCCTTTCTTTGGGATTGGAATGAAAACTGACCTTTTCCAGTCCTGTGGACACTGCTGAGTTTTCCAAATTTGCTGACATATTGAGTGCAGCATTTTCACAGCGTCATCTTTAGGATTTGAAATAACTCAACTGCAATTCCATCACCTCCACTAGCTTTGTTCGTATTGATGCTTCCTAAGGCCCACTTGACTTCACATTCCAGGATGTCTGTCTCTAGGTGAATGTGAGTGATCACACCATCGTCATTATCTGGGTCGTGAAGATCTTTTTTGTACAGTTCTTCTGTGTATTCTTGCCACCTCTTCTTAATATCTTCTGCTTCTGTTAGGTCCCTACCATTTCTGTCCTTTATTGAGCCCATCTTTGCATGAAATGTTCCTTTGGTATCTCTGATTTTCTTGAAGAGATCTCTAGTCTTTCCCATTCTATTGTTTTCCTCTATATCTTTGCATTGATCACTGAAGGCTTTCTTATCTCTCCTTGCTATTCTTTGGAACTCTGCATTCAAATGGGTATATCTTTCCTTTTCTCCTTTGCTTTTCGCTTTGCTTCTTTTCACAGCTATTTGTAAGGCCTCCTCAGACAGCCATTTTGCTTTTTTGCATTTCTTTTTCTTGGGGATGGTCTCGATCCCTGTCTCCTGTACAATGTCACGAACCTCCGTCCATAGTTCATGAGGCACTCTGTCTATCAGATCTAATCCCTTAAATCTATTTCTCACTTCCACTGTATAAGTCATAAGAGATTTGATTTAGGTCATACCTGAATGGTCTAGTGGTTTCCCCACTTTCTTCAATTTAAGTCTGAATTTGGCAATAAGGAGTTCATGATCTGAGCCGCAGTCAGCTGCTGGTCTTGTTTTTGCTGACTGTATAGAGCTTCTCTATCTTTGGCTGCAAAGAATATAATCAGTCTGATTTCGGTGTTGACCATCTGGTGATGTCCATGTGTAGAGTCTTCTCTTGTGTTGTTGGAAGAGGGTGTTTGCTATGACAGTGCATTCTCTTGGCAGAACTCTACTAGCCTTTGCCCTGCTTCATTCTGTACTCCAAGGCCAAATTTGCCTGTTACTCCAGGTGTTTCCTGACTTCCTACTTTTGCATTCCAGTCCCCTATAATGAAAAGAACGTCTTTTGGGGGTGTTATAGTTAAAAGGAGATCATCTAGGTGCACTTAACCTAATTACATAAGAAAAAGGAGGGTTTCCCCCAGCCAGGAGCAAAAGAGAAAGTCAGAGAGGTTTGAAGCATAAGAATGATATTCAGCATACCGTTGCTGGCTTTGAAGATTGAAAGGGTTAGAAGCTGAGAATTGTCTCTGACCAATAGCAAGAAAATAGTGACTTAAAACTTGCCACCACAAGGAACTGTATTCTGTCAACAACCTGGGCTTGGAATCAGGTTCTTCACCAGATATTTCCAGTTAGAGGATAGCCTAGCTGACACCTTGATTTCAGTCTTGTGAGAAATTAAGCAAAGAACCTAGTCAAACTTGCCTGAACTGCTGACCTGTAGAACTGTGAGGTAGTAAATTTGCTTTATTATAAATTGCTGTTTGTGGTAATTTTTTATACAGAAATAGAAAACTTCAGTATCCAAGAATGTAGTACTGCCATAATGATGGACATTTAGATCAATGGTACAGAATTGTGGATTCAGAAATAAACTCAAGCAATTATGGTCAGTTGATTTTCAACAAAGGTGCCAACACAATCCAATGGGTATAAAATAATCTTTTCAACAAGCATCAATAGGACAATTGGACATGTTCAGAAAAGGTGAATTTAAACCCTTCACACCATGCGCAGAAATTAACTTCAACATTATTTGAACATTGAAGACACTTTTTTTGAAACCTAACTTCATATATTGATTTTTCTCAGTGTCAGATTTTGTTTTTCTGATGCAGTGTTTTTTATGCATATTACAATGAGCACCTGAACTTCAATATTGATCACAGGATTTCAATTAGTCTTATGTAATTAGTAGTAACCAGAAGTACTGCCTTTAATTAAGAAGAATAAAATATTACTTTTATGGTACATGAAATCCTTAATAAGAAAAAAAACAAAAACCAGTGAATGTTCTAGTATTCAAGTAACTACAAAAATCAAGAGATCCTAATATAGTGCCCAAAGCTTTGCTTTTTGGGACCATAATATTAAGACCATTTTGAAATGTCTGGTTATCTTGCTGGTAAATTCACTGTGCTTGTAGGATTGATTGCCAGATCACTTTAACAGCTGTACCCTTAAGTCAATAAACAATGCTAGTCAATAAAATATATACTTTTGATAGCCAAGGAAACAGAATAAGAAATACTACCCTTGACAGATGGGTGAACCTAATAAATCTGGTATTATATCAATTATATTGCAAAGATTCTTGGTTTAAGGGAAATTAATATTAAAAGTATTTGTAGGATTTATTTTGACATAGACTTATTTAAAATGTGGTCCTGTGGTATGAATCATGAAGGCAAAGGTCGTGGGCGCAGGCAAGGCTGTGTGGTCTGCATGTAGCATACTGTGCTGTGTGAATTTTGAATCCTAAGATGACTATGCATATTGAATTTTTTTGTCACTATGGGGATTGAGCTAAGCAAACAATTAGAAAGCCAATTCCTGTGTCTCCCACCACCATCAATCAGATACATTCTAAGCCCAGTACATAGAATTTCAGCTTGTCTGCTATTGTAATGTCTTTACCCAGAAAGTAAACTTAAAATTTGATGATTTAAACTTGTATTTATTGTAGGAAAACAGATAATATAAAGAATGTGAGAGAGACTGACCAAAGAAAGTAATGCTTCATCAAAATGCAAAAAGATTAGCTGAATGTAAATGAGGATAACTCTAATAAAGAAGATGAGAATTCAAAACTCTAATGGGGAACATGAGAAGCATGAATACTTATTCACACTTACTGTCCCCGACTCATTATATATTATCTGGTCTGTAAAGAGTAAGCTCTATCACTGTGAGAGATCAGAACCCTAAGTATAGTGAAAAGGCAAAACCATGCAGACAGTAAAATGATCCGTAGTTGCCTGCATTCAGGGAGACGGAAGGCGGGCGTGGTGGTTGTAACCGGAACATTTGTCAAAATCCATAGTGCTGTGTAACACAGAGACACAAAGAGTGAACCCTAATGAACACTGTTGATTTTATGGACTTTAGGTAATAATAATTCATCAATATTGGCTAATAAATTATAACAAATTCATGGGACTTCCCTGGTGGTCCAGTGACTAAAACTCCTTGCTCCCAATGCAGGGGACCCAGGTTCAATCCCTGGTCAGGGAATTAGATCCCACATGCCACAACTAAGATCTGGTACAGCCAAGTAAATAAATAAATTTTTAAAAATTGTAGCAAATTTATTGAGCTAATGGAAGATGTTAAAAAATCAGGGAAACCATGAGAAGTGAGGGAATAAATGAGAATTATCTGCTTAATTTTTAAGTCTAAAACTGCTCTTTAAAAGTCTGTTAATTTAAAACATACAATGAAAGTAAAGTACACAGTTTAAGTTACTCTAAAGTTATTTGCTACCAAGATTTGTTTTATATTCTAAACAAACTACGTTCTCCGAATTATCGATTGGAATACCACAAGTGAGCAGAGCTAACCATATAACATCTGTATTTTATGCACTTTAGTTTTACATATTTAATAAGTCATTTAATTAATGTAACCAGACTATCAGATATACCTACTTTAAAGGTGATGTTCAGTTCAATTCAGTCAGTTCAGTTCAGTCACTCAGTCGTGTCCGACTCTTTGCGACCCCATGAATTGCAGCATGCCAGGCCTCTCTGTCCATCACCAACTCCCGGAGTCTACCCAAACCCATGTCCATCGAGTCAGTGATGCCATCCAACCATCTCATCCTCTGTCATCCCATTCTCCTCCTGCCCTCAATCCTACCCAGCATTAGGGTCTTTTCCAGTGAGTCAACTCTTCACATGAGGTGGCCAAAGTATTGGAGTTTCAGCTTCAACATCAGTTCTTCCAATGAATACCCAGGATTGATCTCCTTCAGGATGGATTGATAGGATCTCCCTGCAGTCCAAGGGACTCTCAAGAGTTTTCTCCAACACCACAGTTCAAAAGCATCAATTCTGCGGTGCTCAGCCTTCTTCACCATATTAGTCATCTATTCTCTGTAACAAATTACTTCAAAAGACAGCAGCTTAAAACACACTTATTATCACACAGTTTCTGTGGGTCAGAATTCCAGTCAAGTCTTGGCTGGTTCCTTTGCTTCAACGTCCCCTGTAGGCTACAGTAAAGGTGTTGGCAGCCTGGAGGAGGATCTACTTCCCATGCTCACATGTAGTTGCAAAGAATCAGTTCCTTGTGGGCTGTTGAACTGCAGGACTCAGTTCCTACCTGACTCTTGGCTGGAGGCCAACCTCAGTTCCTTGTCATGTAGACCTCTCCAATGTGGCTGTTGGTTTCATCAAAACAGGTAAGCCAAGAAGGCACTAGCATCTACTAGCAAGACAGAAGTTCCTGTTTATATAACCTAGTTGTAGGGGAGACATTTTATCACCTTTGCTGTAATAGAAGCAAGTCACAGGCCCTGCCTATGTGCAGGGGTGATGTTCACACACAAGGGCACCAGTTGCAGGAGGCAGGCTGTGATCGCTGGGGCCATGTGAGAAGCTGCCTGCCACAGGAGAAATTAAGCAAATGGTATGCCGTAGTGGTATTTGAGTATCTGGAAATTAGTTAAGTTCTTAGGACATAGTTCTCTAGTTAAGATTCTACTTTGTTTTATGGAAATTTATATCTTTATTTTCTGTTTTCTAGATACTTGATTTCTCTGATATTTAAGCACAGTTGACCCTTGAACAATGTGAAAATTAGATTTTTAAAAGATTTTATACGAGTCATATCAGAACTTAAAGGCAGAGACTCCAAATCAGCTGATTTTTCCTTGTTAGTCTGGAGCAGAGTTTAAACCAGGGCAGGGCTGCTCCAGCCTGGCCACATACTACTCTCTCTACATTCTGGTCCCAAGTTTGTTTGGTTCAAACTGTGCTAAACCCCAAGGTTGAAAATCTGCATATAAATTTTGACTCCCCAAAAAACTTAACTGCTAATAATAGTCCACTGTTGACCCTTAACTGATGGCATAAACAGCTGAATAGCACATATTTTGTATGTTATATTTGTTACATACCATATTCTTACAGCAAAGGAAGCTAGAGAAAAGAAAATACTATTGATGAAATCTTGAGAAGAGAAAGTACATTTATAGTACTGTAATATCAATACTGTAAGTTTACGTCTCTTTACAAGAAGAATTGGCTTTCATTCAGTTCCTATATCAGCATTATCTTATATAATACAAAACACTGTAGATGTTCAGTTCAGTCACTCAGTCGTGTCCGACTCTTTGCAACCCCATGAACTGCAGCACGCCAGGCCTCTCTGTCCATCACCAACTCCTGGAGTCCACCCAAACCCATGTCCATTGAGTCGGTTATGCCATCCAACCATCTCACCTTCTGTCATCCCCTTCTCCTTCCGCCCCCAATCCTACCCAGCATTAGGGTCTTTTCCAATGAGTCAACCCTTCGCATGAGGTGGCCAAAGTATTGGAGTTTCCGCTTCAACATCAGACCTTCCAATGAAAACCGAGGATTGATCTCTTTTAGGATGGATTGATTGGATCTCCTTGCAGTCCAAGGGACTCTCAAGAGTCTTCTCCAACACCACAGTTCAAAAGCATCGATTCTTCGGTGCTCAGCTTTCTTCACCGTCCAACTCTCACATCCATACATGACCACTGGAAAAACCATAGCCTTGATTAGACGTACTTTTGTTGGCAAAGTAATGTCTCTGCTTTTCAATATGCTATCTAGGTTGGCCATAACCTTCCTTCCAAGGAGTAAGCGCCTTTTAATTTCATGGCTGCAATCACCATCAGCAGTGATTTTGTTACATATATATAAACACTAGCTGCTGCTGCTGCTGCTAAATCGCGTCAGTCGTGTCCAACTCTGTGTGACCCCATAGACTGCAGCCCACCAGGCTCCCTCATCCCTGGGATTCTCCAGGCAAGAATACTGGAGGGGTTTGCCATTTCCTCCTCCAGTGCATGAAAGTGAAAGTGAAGTCGCTCAGTCGTGTCTGACTCTTCACGCTGGACATCAAAATTAAAAGATGATGTGAAAAAGAAATTGATCAGGTTTAACAACTCATCCATTTTTAATGAAGAAGCAACAGTGTGATTGTTTATGGTAGGGTAATTGTTAATTGTTAATGATTGCTTCGTGATAGCTCAGTCTATACACCAATGAATGAATCATTGTCAAATAAAATTCTTACAGCATACAGTATTACAGTCCTCTTCATAATACAATATTGAAAACATTGTTACTTTAAAAAAATTTACCTATGATAATAGACTGATACACAGTTTCTCGAACTATGAGAGACAGTAATATAATTCTATGAAAGCAAAGTTATAAGATAGTGAGAAGACTGACACATTATTAATTTTATATTAAATATCACTCACCTTATGCCTGTGTGAGGAAAGGCTAGCCAACACAAGTCTTTCACATGATATTCTGTAAGATGGAAACTTAGGGGATTACGATGTTGACCCAAAAAGGTCTCACACAGTGCTCACTGAACAATTATTTGATTTTCACATGAGCATACCCACACACACTCCAGATTACTTTGTTTATTAACACTGATGATTATTTACTATTTGTTAAGTGAAAGTGGATCATCATAAAGGTGTTCACCATTGTCGTCTTCCTGTTGACTAGGCTGAGGAGGAGGAGGTGGAGGGGTTGGTCCTGCTGTCTCAGGTGGTGGAGGTGGAAAAGATGGAGGAGGTGGAAGGGGAGGCAGGAGAAGCAGGCAGACTCAGTATAACTTTAAGGAATTATATCCTAATTTCTGTCTGACTTTTTTGCTTTTTCATTTCTCTAAAAATGTTCCTATACAGTACTAATTCTTCTACTATTTGCATTCGTTTCAGTGCCTGAATAATAGAATGGTCCATGTCGTAAAATAAGTTAAAAGCAGTCTTAACAATTTGAACCCTTCTGCCAGATTGTCTAATGCAGTCTGTTTTCTGGCACTGTTTCTTCTATATCTTCTTACTCATCCTCTGGTTCTGACACAACTCATCTTCATCAAATTGTCTTCTGTTAATTCCTCTGGTGTGGTGTCTGTTATCTCTTGAATTTTTCCAAGATCTTTGTCTTAAAACCCTTCATCCCCACCTTTTCCCCCCCTGATATCCACAATCTCTTTCATGATTTTCTTGATTGGCTCTGTTATAAATCCTGTGAAATCATGCACAACATCTGAACCGTTATCTCCAGCAGGAATTTACTGTTGCAGGCCTGATGACTTTCAGGACTTTTTCTGTAACAATGATGGCATCTTCAATGGGGTGATCCTTCTAGACTTTCATAGTCTTCTATCAGGGTTCACTTCCATAGTCTTGACAAGCCTTTTCATAGAGTACTGTGTGGGATGAGCCCTAAAGGTCCTTATGACCTCCTGATCTAGAGACTGAATTAGAGATGTTCACCTGTGTTTGGTGGCAAATAGACTACTTCATTGACTTCGCCATTGAACTTGTAGGGTTCTGGTGTCCAGAGGCATTGTCCAACATCCAAAGAACTTTAAAAGTCAGTCCATTACTGGCAAGATACTTCCTGACATCAGGGACAAAGCATCAGTGGAACCATCCAGAAGAGTTCTCATCCAGGTCTTCTTGTTGTGCACCCTAAAGACTGTCAGCTGATGTTTATCTTTTCTCTTCAAGGCTCAGGAGTTAGCAGCTTTATAGATAAGTGCAGTCTCGATCAAACACCCCACTACCATTTGCACAAAACAATAGTGTTAGCCTTTTCCTTCCTGCCTTAACTCCATGTGCTCACTTTTCTTCCTTACTAATAGATGTCTTTTCTGGCATTTTTTCTAGAATAGGGCACTTTCACCTGCATTAGAAACCTGCTCAGGCAGATATCCTTTCTCCACAATGATTTCTTTAATGGCATCTGGGAGCTTGTCTGCTCCCTTTTCGATGATAGAAGCTGCTTCTCCTGTTATCTTGACATTTTTCACACCAACCATCTTTCTAAAGTTATCAAACCATCCTTTGCTGTCATTAAATTCTCCAGTTTTAGATCTTTCACCTTCCTTTTGCTTAAAGTTGTCATATAATGAGTTCTTTTTAAAAAATCATCTTAGAGTCTATTGGTATGCCTTTCTTATAACCATCCTGCAACAACATAAAAGCTACATTTTCAGTATGAGATAAAAAGGTATTTCACAAAAAGCATGAGGTTTTTGCATCTGCTGGAGTAGCTGTAGCAATGGCTTTACAAATTTCCTTTTTCTTTTTTACAATGGTCCTTAACGCTAGATTCATTTATGCTATAATGGTGGGTAGCCACAGCTGCAGACCTCAATTTAAGCTGCATATCAAGCAATTCAACTTTTTCTGGTAGTGTCATGACTTTTCTCTGCTTCTTGGGACCACTTCTGGCATCATTAGTAGCATTTTGTATGGGTCCCATGGAGTTATTCAAGGTTTACAGTATTGCACTAAACACAATGGAAAATACATGAGAACCACAAGAGATCACTTTTTTACTAAAAGTTCCACAGTTTACTGGAGAGACAAACTGCTCATGCAGAGATGATGAGCATCACATGGTGTTTTAAGCAGACACTCATACTTGCAACACTTGCTGCTGCTGCTGCTGCTAAGTCGCTTCAGTCGTGTCCGACTCTGTGTGACCCCATAGACGGCAGCCCACCAGGCTCTGCCATCCCTGGGATTCTCCAGGCAAGAATACTGGAGTGGGTTGCCATTTCCTTCTCCAGTGCATGAAAGGGAAAAGTGAAAGTGAAGTCGCTCAGTCGTGTCCGACTCTTAGCGACCCCATGGACTATAGCCTACGAGGCTCCTCCGTCCATGGGATTTTCCAGGCAAGAGTACTGGAGTGGGGTGCCATTGCCTTCTCCGTGCAACACTTGAGCACACTGCAATAGTATTAGGAGGTGACTATGAAATTATTACAGTAATACAGCATATACAGTTCATTTATGCAGTTATGATTTAAAACTGAATGTTTATGATTGTTTACATTTATCTCAACTGTGAATGGTGCTATGTACAGTATGTTTGTGTATTTTGATAAATTTTATCAAATTTTTTATCAAATCAAATTTTTTTAATTTGATAAAATTGTGATAAATGTTAATGTTTTGTGATAGACATGTATATTTCATGGTAGTGAATGATAAACTAGTATCTACATACATTTTATGCATTCATGACATACCTTTTTCTTAATTTTTTTTGTATTTCTAGGCTATGTATTTCCTCTATTTTTTCAAATTGTTGCAATTCTCAAACATTTTTTCCAGTATATTTATTGAAAAAAATCCACTTAGAAGTGGACCTGTGTAGCTCAAATCCATATTTGTCAAAGGTCAACTGTGTATGAATTTTGTGTTGAAGATGCTGTCATGGTAGCTGACCAGTCTGTGGAATGAATTATTCTTACCAGGTTTTAAATATTTTACTTTGCTGTATATCTTACCTGTTATTATCATTGTCTTTTTATTATCTATTTGGTCACCTACACAAATTATTATAGATCAGTTGATACCAGTGCGAGAGAAAGGATCAGCCTCTGTATACTCCGTTAAAAGCCATGGGTACCTACTCCAAATCTTCAAATCAGGCTGAATATAATAATAATAAATAACTATCTGATGACATACTATAAGACCATGCTAGTTGAGAGCCAAGTCAGTATTATAGACATGTATTTACTGCTGTCTTAATGTTAATTGTTTCAAGTCACATTGATAATTAATAGTGGGTGTACAGTTTTATATATACTTGCATATTCCACAAATACTTTTTCAAACCAGAAAATCTATTGAAAAATGCAGTCTAGACATTATTGTCTGGTTTTTGACTTGAAGAAATACATTTTATACTAGTAGATTATAGATTTGAAATGAAATCTGAAAAGTTTAAACTGATAATAACATTAACTTTGTGTGTTCTCTACATTAAGTATGACTGGGATACAATGGTTAAAATGCATTGAAGAAATTTAGGTTCATGATCACTCTTTTTGGAGCAAGTAATGTGTGTCCTTATGTTTGAATCTTTATTTGACAGTGATTCCCCATCCTAGATCTCAGAAGGCTATTATATTGTTTATTTATTTCAAATGGACTTTGGCTCTAAGACTGTGCCACCTAGAACAGACCATCATGTGCTAGGAAAGGAAATCTAGTACTCAACAGATTGTCTCGGTACTTCGTGATTCTACTTATATGAGTTTTCTGAAATAGTGAAATTCTTAAAAACAGAAAGTGGAATGGTGGATGCCAGGGGCTGGGAAGGGGGAAAGGGGATTTACTTTTCAATGAATATAGAGTTTTACTTTTACAGGATGAAAAAGTTCTAGAGATCTGTTATATAGCAGTGTATACGGTTAACATTACTGTACATAGATTTCAAATGGTAAAGATGGTAAATTTTATGTTTGTGATTTTGACAATTAAAAATAGTCTCATCCAAAGTGTGAATGCATGTTTATTCATGCAATAGAAAGGCTTAATGTAGAAACACTTCTATTGTATGTATAAGCAGCTATGTTGGTAGTACTTGATTTTGCAGAGTTAATTATCAACATGCTGAGATAAGAAATGAAATGGGATCTAGACCAGTCTTTAATACTACATTAATATCATTCTGATATCTTTTAAATATCAGTCTGAACTCTTTCAACCTAAGCTATTGATCAAAGAGCCTTTCTAAGCTGGAAGGGCTTCCCGAGGGGTAAAGAACCCACCTAAGGGGACTAAGAGACACGGGTTCAATCCCTGGGCTGGGAAAATCCCCTGGAGGAGGGCATGGCAACTCAGTTAAGTATTCTTGCCTGGAGAATCCCGTGGACAGAGGAGCCTGGCGGGTTATGGTCCATAGGGTCACAGAGAGTTGCACACGACTGAGGCAACTTAGCATGCACAAGCTGGAAGAAGTCCTAAATATGCTTCCATGCATTTTGTATGGGAATACTGATGTTGAGATATCGAATATTACTGACAAACCAATTTGACAGACACTGTGCAGGTAAATACTAAAATATAATGTTTGATTGCTTCTGTTTATGGAGTCATACCTTGTTATAACTTAATCTTCTTTCATGTGCCTTTTAGCTGAATTAAATTTCAAATACTTTTGCCACCTGATTTTTACAGTTTTTATTATTCAATAAATATTAAGTTATTTATTCCCTTAAGTATTGACTTTCTTGAACTTTTGCTAGCCTGTTTGTTGCTTTTTTAAAAAAAAAAATTAATGTGAGTTTTGAGCCTTAGTTCATTATTTGATTAATCCTGTAGTTATAGTAATAATGCTCACTGTCTGATTAGAGATTTTAGTGTTTATGTCTATAAAGATTAATTTTCTTATAAGAGAAAGATAAGTGAAACAGTAGGTAAAGATTAAATTATTTGGCAAATGTTTATAGAACATCTACTATGTGCTCACTGTTCTGAGTTCTCTGGGTATACATCCTACCCTCAAGGACCTTATAATCTCAAAGACAGTTCAACAAAAGAAAAAAGTTAAATTTTTGAAATTTCAGATAATGACAAGTGCTTTGTGTTAAGTGACTGCTGGGAATACATGAATGAACCTTCTGAGAAAAATCACAACATAAAAAGTAAACCTGAGATACAAGATGGCTGTGTAAATGAAGAAAAAACAGTAAGAAGAAAAGTACATAAACAAGTCATGAGACTGTTAGATGACATCTCCAAATAATTAACTGCAGGCAGAAAATACATGACCATCACAAAAACTAGGGCAATAGAGGAGGGTTTGTGCAGAAGTCACAGGTGACTGAGAAGAGCTGCGAAGACTCATCCAGTTCACTTGCCTCTTTTCTGAAGCCATATCTATGTAGCTGTCAGCTTTTTTCAATAATTGTTGTGGCCATTGCATTCCCTTTTACTGTATCATCTCTCTGGTCCCTTACTAAACTTTCTCCATTGCTGTTCATTATTTCTTCCTGTTTCTCTCTCTTTTCCCCTTTCATTCTTTGACTACTCCTTATTTCCTTTGAAATATCTAGATGCTTTTCAAGTTCTGATCCCTCTCTCAGGCTCTTCTTTCCACCTTCCCTTCAGACTTCCTACTCATTCAGAGAAACTCACATTGTTTATATCAGTTGCAGATGGAAGGCCTCCTAAGTAGAGGTTTTCACCTGTGACTGTATGACAGAATTACTTAAATTTCTGTTTCATTAACTCTACTGCTGTTACTTTGATCCCACGCTCTTTTGGGGTGGCAGTCCCTGCCATTTTTCACTTCTTGGTTTCTCTTCAGTTGAGTCATTTTCTGTATCCACTTTTATAATCACATAATTTAAGAATCTACTCTTGTACAGTGTAGAGTTGTGAATAAACAGCTGGTTTACATCCTGCCTGTTACCTGTTAAACTGAGGTGACGTCATAATCTTTGTCATAATCCCAGTAGCCACTATTAGCCAATCATTCTGAGTTGACACAAAACTTTTTTTATCATTCCTGGTTTAATGATCTTCCTAGGGCTTCCATACAGAATGGAATAACTGGAACTGAACATATGCACTTACCTTAAATAACTGGGCAGGATATATTCTACAAAAGGTTTTCGAAGTATTGGACACCAGACACTGAAATAGAGCAATCCCTGGAAGAGGAGAAACAAACTAGATGAACAATACAGTTGCCTGGGGATGCTACCTGGAGAGAGATTCCAACTGGCAAGGCAGAGAGGGAAACCCAAGCAGAGACTGGTTGTCTCCTTGAGCTGGGAGGTTGAAGAGGCCAAGGCAGAGTGAATACTAGAGAGGCAGGGCAGAATACCAGCAAGGGGAAAGCTGCAGTTTGAGAGTGCTCCAGAGATCATCAGAGAGCCTCAGGTTTCAAGTTAGGTAATGATCAGTATGTAAGTAAGAGAAAACCTAACGAGTCTGGGGAAAGAACTGCCAAAAGAAGGAACAATCCTTGGAACTTATGTTAGGCTGGAAATAGATCCTGTTTCTATCAGCCACATTGGCATCAGGTACAGTGCTCAGAAGGATATTGCTCCAGTAGATGGGCGTAAGCAAGTCTAGATTAAAAGGATTCTTTTGTTCTGTTATACCTAACGAAGCTTAAAAGTAATAGCTGATAGGATCAAACTGTTTATAGGTAGGTTAACTATATCCAGAATAAAGCATAAGCACATTTGTAGCTCAAGTATAAATACAAAAATATCCAACAACCAAAAAGGTGAAAGACACAGTGTTTTACACCCAATAAACAATGACCATCTCTGTAAAGAAGGAGGAGAATATCACTCAAAATGGGATAAAAGCAACCTAGCAATGACAGACAATGGAATTAATAGACAAAGACACTAAACAAAAATTGCATGTTTTCAAGAAGTTAGAGGAAATATGAGCACATTAAATAGGAACAATATATTTTTTAAAGTCTCAAATGAGACTTCTAAAGACAAAAACTGGAATTTCTATAATGAAAAATACATTGGAAGGTATTAACAGAAAATTTAACGTTGCAGAAGGAAGGATCAGTAAAATGAGGACATATAGCAATATAAATACCCAAAATGAAACAGAGACAAAAAAAGACAGAGAAGGAATAGAGCATATGTGAGCTGTAGAACAACTTCAAGCAGTCTAAGATATGTGAAACTGAAGTTTCCAAATGAATTAAGGAGGATAGAAAATAAATATTTTAAGAAATATGGTCCCTGATTTTTTCAGTATGATGTATATTTTAAACCCATGGATGTAACCAGATGAATGAATTCAAATCACAAGAAACATAGAGAAAACTCTATCAAATCATATCATAATCAAATTACTTAAAATCAAACCAGTGATAAAGAAAATTTCATAAAAACAGGCAGAAAATTAAAACACTACATAAAGAGGAATAAAGATGTGAGCAGATTTTTTTGTCAGAGAGAAAGTGGGAAAACAGTGAAACTATCTTTAAATTACTGAAAGAAAAAAATGTCAAGCTAGAATTTTATACTGAACAAAATGTATCTTTTAAAAATGAAGGTGAAATGCTCTTTCCAATAGCTCAAAAATTGTTCACCCACAAACCTGCATTATAAGTCATGTTAAAGAAAGTCTTGTAGACCAGAATAAATGATACTGGGTAGAGATATGGATTTATACTCATAATGAACACTATAAATGGTAACTTTGTGAGTAAATATAAAATAATTTTCTTCATTTTGTGTTACTCAGTCATGTCTGACTCTTTACAACCCCATAGACTGTAGCCCATAACGCTCCTCTGTCCATGGGAGTCTCCAGGCAAGAACACTGAGTGAGTTGCCATTTCCTTCTCCAGGGGATCTTCCTGACCCGGGGATCGAACCCAGGTCTCCTGCATTGAAGGCAGATTCTTTACCATCTGAGCTACAGGGAAATCATATTATTTATGTGTTTAAAAGACAATTTACTCATTTAAGAAAAGTAATATAATGTGGGGTTTATAAGGTACATAGAAGCAAAATATTTAACAGTAGTACAAAGACTGAGTGAGGCTTTGTAAGATTTCTTATGTGATGTCTGAAATGGCATAATATCTCTTGAAGGTAGGCTATGATAGATTATAAAGATATATGTTAGGAACTCTAAATCAGTCCACCAAATAATACGATGATCATTATAGCTAGTAAGTCAGCAAAGTACATCAAGTGGCATCATGAGGCGGTGACAGATTAGGAATAAGGCAGGGTTATTTTCTTTCACCTCTGTTCAGCTTTGTATTGGCAGGTCTAGACAGTGCAATAAGTCATGAAAAATACATACAGACTATGAAAGAACTAAAACTATCTTTACTTGAAGATGGCCTGATGAAAATGTAAGTGCATAAACCATAAGTGTGCTATCAGACTTTCTATGTAATTCCAAAAAAGGTGGTGGGGGGGTGTGTACTAGAAGTTATATGAGTTAGGAAGTTTGCAAAGTACAAATCAATTTACGGAAACCAATTATATAGTATTTATATGAGTTACTGAGGGTAGTGAAGATCACAGAGATAGGGAATAGAGTTGTTGTTGCCAGGGGCTGTGGGGTGGGGAAATGGGAGGCTGTTGTTTAATGCGGATAGAGTTTTAGTTTTACAAGATGAAAACAACTATGAAGATGGATGGTTGACAGTTGAGCAACATTATGAATGTATTTAATACCTCTGAACTCTGCACTTAAAAATGATTAAGATGGAAAATCTTATGTGTATTTTACTAAGATAAAGTTTTAAAAATCAACTATGTATCTGCATATTAACAGCAAAGTAAGATGTTAAAACTTAAAAACCATTTTAAGTTTTTAAATTGTATAACTACCATTTTATAATAGCATCAGAATATATGAAATTCTTAGGGATAAATGTGACCTGTACTCTAGCAACTGCCCTGCAAAAGATTAGCACCCCATACTTTGAAAGACATACTGTGCTTGTGGATCAGAAACCAATATAGTTAATATGTCAACTCTCCCCAAAGTGACCTATAAAGTCAGTTGATACCAGCTGAAATTCCAGCAGACTTTTCTTGTAGAAATCAACAGCTGAGTCGAAAATTCATCTTAAAATCCAAAGAGTCAGACAAGACTTATTTTTAAATTACAGTAATTAAGACAATGTGGTAATGTAAAGATAAACAGATCAGTGGATCAGAACACACCCATCCAGGGAAATTCCCTGGTTGTCCAGTGGTTAAGACTCCATGCTTCCACTGCAGGGGCCTGGGATTCAACCCCTGGTCAGGGAACTAGGACCCTACATGCAGTATGCTCCTCCTCAAAAAAGCAGTTATAGGAGAAAAAAAATAATACAGCATCCAGAATTAGACCTACTTATATATTGTACCTAAGATTAAATGTAAAACCCAAAGCTATAAAACTTCTAGAAGAAACCATTAAAAAAAAAAAACAACTTTTTCTCATAGAGTTAAGGAAAAATGTCTTAGAATCAATACCACAAGCATGATTTGTGGAAGAAAAATTGATAGATTGCACTTCATCAAAAGTAAAAACTAGTATTCTAAAAGTACTACAGAGAGGATGAAAATACAAATCACAGACTCTAGGAAAATATTTATAAATCACACATCTGATATCCAAAATATGTGACGAACTCTCAAAACTCAAAGTTAGGGAGAGGAACTAAGAGTCTAGCCCTTTACTGCTTGTAGACCTTTGTTGTTGGTTTTCAAAGGGAGAGAGAATGGGGAAGAAAATGCAAGTGAATTTTTTCCATATTTACCCTGTTTAAAATATCTTCAATACTATGGCATTTTGTCTCTTATGTACAGTGAGGTAATAGGTTCTCTCTAGTTTCTATATATCTTACCGTTTAGATTTAGAGCTCAGTGTTGGGGACCACTTAGCACTGACTTCCAGCTGCTAATGCTACCCTAGCTCTACTCCAGAAATCTCTATCCACTCACTTTTCTTAGACTACCAAGGAGTTTCTTTCAAAGTGTTCATGAAATACCATGACTTTGCCTAGGCCCATAGAGTGAGCCAGTGGTAGTAAAGACTTAAACCCAGACTTGGTCATCTGAAGGTCAGTGCTCTTTTTGTTTTACCCCAGCTGCTTGGTTGAAATGAGTTTAGGGTTCTAATTTTTGCTCTTCCTATTCAGGTTTGTGAACTTGATTCAGTCATTTAATTTCTCTGATCTTCCATTTTCTCAGATGGAAAATGAGAAAGTAGATTGAAAGAGAAGTAAGACCCTAAGGCTTTTCATTGTTTCTATTATTTTCTTATCCTTCTGTTCTTCTTCATATTTCCTACCCTTTGCTCAGCATTTTTCTCCCCCCTTTTCTCTTTTTACCACCAGTGAGCTCTCCTTATGAGTCAAGTTGTTGTGTAAAAGTTGTCACTATTGAGTGACATGTGTACCTCACAAACTCGTAGATTTCTCCTGAGCATTCCTCACTGACTGCAGCCCTGTTTTCCCGTCTTCCCACCAGCAGGATGTCCCTACAGTTCTGTTTTTTTCTGTCTCTAAAGCACACCATACTCTAAAACTGAAAATCAATTTTTATCGTTGTCATCTTGAACATACCCAGCTAGAAAACTTACTTCTAAATCTGCACATGCAGAAAGAGTTGTCTTTTCATTTTTTTACTCCCTGAGATTTCTCTTATTCAAGAGTAGCTATTTAATGACAAGTCTGCCCTTTTCTATAGCTCCAAAGTAATTGTTGGAAAAAATTGCATTTCTTTAGAATTTTTTTCTTTTTTTTTTAACCTTTTTTTTCTTTTTACATTTCTTTTTAATTGAAGAATAATTGCTTTACAGAATTTTGTTATTTTCTGCCAAATATCAACATGAATCAGCCATAGGTATACATATGTGCCCTCCCTCTTGAACCTCCCTCCCATCTCCCTCCCCATCCACCCCTCTAGGTTGTTACAGAGCCTCTGTTTGAGTTCCCTGAGTCATACAGCAAATTCCCATTGGCTGTCTGTTTTACATATAGTAAGTTTCCATGTTACTCTCTCCATACATCTTACCCTTTCCTTCCTCTCCCTCCACCCAGCCGTGTCCTAAGTCTGTTCGAGCACTAATGGAATTATATGGTTGAGGGAAGGGTGCATGGCACTACTGCACAGTTTTAGTCCTAGTGAGGAAAAAACTAGCTGTGGAGGTGCTGAAGTACAAGAGTAGCTGTAACCATGTTTTTGTATTGCCCTGTAATCCTGATGCTCTTCATGTTCAACTCACGCTGCCACTTTGTCATTCTTTTACATTTATTTTAACCCCATTTGGTTGTGCATCATCATTTCTCAGGAATTTTCTTGCACAGAAGCTTAAATCACTAACCATACATTTTCACTTAAATAGAAGCCACTTTTCAAAATGTAAAATAGGACATTTCCATTTATGGCTAGCAGGTGTAGTTGGAAAGCCTGTGGCTGCTTTAATTCTGGTACTTTTCTTTCATGAGTCTGATGTCCGTGTGAGAACACTTCCACACCATCCAGCCTTCTCCGACTCCCCTACCCTCTTCTCCCCCTTCCATACTTCCTCATGGTCAGGCATCAGGCCTAACATTTCTAGCCAGCTTGGAACTGTGTTAATAAACCCGCCATTACTTCATTTTTAAAGAATATCACCATATATGCATGGGTACGTGCTCAGTTGCTTTAGTCGTGTCCAACTCTTTGCAACCCTACGGACTGTAGCCCACCAGGCTCCTCTCTCCATGGGATTCTCCAGGTAAGAATACTGGAGTAGGTTGCCATTTCCTTCTCCAGGGGATCTTCCCTACCCAAGGATCGAACCCACTTCGCCAGTGCCTCCTGTATTTCAGGCAGATTCTTTACTACTGAGCTGCTTGGGAACCCCAAATATAGGAACTCTCATACTTAATAAGAACTTACTTTAACTAAATAATTAAGAACAGTAATGAATTGGTGAATTTAATACTTTTATGGGAAGAATAGACTTTCATGAGTCTATTTCAGTGATAGAAATAATCAGACACATAGGCAGATACATATATACCTATATACTTGGGTAGTTGGGGAGGAAGGGTTATTTACAGTAAAATTTTGCAAGGCCCACTGGTAAATGTGGAAGGAGTGCTAAAGTGGGAAAATCATTATTGTGAAACCATTATAGAAAAGGTTGCATCAAGCAAGAGTTATCAGTGGCTGCTAAATCTGGAGAGCAATGAAGAGGAGCAGGATATTTTCATGGTCCTTAAGTGTTTCCCCTAAGACTGTTTATTAATTGTAAGAAAGAAAAAGAAAGCAGTAATTATACCACATGGAGAGATTGTGTCTCCAGATGTTCAACTCTGAGAACACATCACCTATTCAGTATTCTCCGCAAAAGCACACAACCTGAATCTAAATCTCAAGGAAACATCAAACACAAAATGACAAACGTTCTTCTAAATAAAGGAGGGAAAAAAAAAAAAAAAGAAAAAAAAAAAAAATAAAATAAATAAATAAATAAAGGAGGGAACGAACTGTATATTTCAAAAATGGAAATGTCATAAAAGACAAAGGTGATGGCAATCTTTCAGATTAAAAAAGAATTAAGAGGTATGAAAGCTAAATGCAGTGTCTGACCATGTTGGGAGGAGTATAGTACAAAGGATATTGTTAGGTCAACAGATAAAATTATGTGGCTGATAGGTTAGATAAAGTTAGTGACATTGATAACTGTATTGTAGTTACATGTAAGAAAATTCCTGTTTTTAAGAACTGCTCAGTGAAGTATTTAGGGATAAATGGTCATGATATATGTAATAGTGAAAGTCACTCAGTCGTGTCCAACTCTTGTGACCCCATGGACTGTAGCCCACCAGGTTCCTTTGTCCATGGGATTCTCCAGGCAAGAATACTGGAGTGGGTTGCCATTACCTTCTCCAGGGGATCTTCTGACCCAGGAATCGAACCCATGTCTCCTGCATTGCAGGCAGATTCTTTACTGACTAAGCTAGGAGGAAAGCCCTTGATATATGTAAGTTACTCTCAAATACTTCATAAAAATATTACATATGTATAGGTGTAAATACTTGAATGCACAAATGATAAAATGGGGTATAATGTAAACAGTGTGTAAATCTGGATAAAGGGCATATGAGTGTTAATGTACTTTATTTTTGCACTTTTTTATCATTTAATATCATTTCCTTTTTTTCTGTTACTCATTTTCTTTTTTTCCAGATGTATTGACATGAAATATAAATTTAAAATATACAGCATAATGATTTGATATATGTATGTGTTGCAAAATGATTACTACGTTAAGTTTAGTTAGCATCATCACCTCACATAGTTACATTTTTTTTTGCTTATTATAAGAAATTTTAGCACCTACTCTCTTAGCAACTTTCAAATATACAGTATGGTATTTGTTTTTTTTTTTATAAATTTATTTATTTTAGTTGGGGGCTAATTACTTTACAATATTGTAATAGTTTTTGCCATACATTGACATGAATCAGCCATGGGTTTACATGTGTTCCCCTTCCTGGACCCCCCACCCACCTCCCTCCCCATCCCATCCTTCTGGATCATCCCATTGCCCCGGCCCTGAGCCCTTGTCACATGCATCGAACATGGAATGGTGTTCTGTTTCACATATGATAATATGTGTAATATATATAATAACAGTATGGTATTGTTAACCATATTATGTTATACATTACAACTTCAGAACTTACTAATCTTGTAACTGGAAATTTTTCCCTTTTGACCACCTTCACCCAAATGATAGTTTCTAAATAAGTAACTTTTACAATTTAAAAAAATGTTTAAGACTAATTAAAGCCTTTGTCCATCTCAGAATTAATGACCAACTTTATATCTTTTATATAAATAATAATTTTAAAGTCCTATGACATGGCTACTTTAAATATTCTATTGTTTATTTTTACAACTATGATTTTTATATGTATCTTAAATATATGCTTACTGTTTTTCATGATAGAAAACCTTTAGACTAGACACATCCTGGAATATAAGTAAAACAAACACAGAGACTGAGAAATGAGTTGTGAATCCAAGTACCCTATTTACTAGAACAAGTAGAACAGCTGGAGCAGTGATGGAACTGTTCTTAGTGTGCATTTTCCATCATGGTAACACATAATGAGTGTGGCTGTTGAGCACTTGGGATGTGGGTCAGTTCTGTTCAGTTGCTCAGTCGTGTCCGACTCTTTGTGACCCCGTGGACTGCAGCACTCCAGACTTCTCTGTCCATCACCAACCCACAGAGCTGGCTTAAACTCATGTCCATTGAGTCGGTGATGCCATCCAACCATCTCATCCTCTGTCATCCCTTCTCCTCCTGCCCTCAATCTTTCCCAGCATCAGGGTCTTTTCAAATGAGTCAGTTCTTCCCATCAGGTGGCCAAAGTATGGGAGTTTAAACTGCAGCATCAGTCCTTCCAATGAATATTCAGGACTGATTTCCTTTATGATTGACTGGTTTGATCTCCTTGCTGTCCAAAGGACTCTCAAGAGTCTTCTCCAGCACCCCAGTTCAAAAGCATCGATTCTTCGCACTCAGTTTTCTTTATAGTCCAACTGTCACATCCATACATGACTACTGGCAAAACCATTGCTTTGACTAGATGGACCTTTGTCAGCAAAGTAATGTCTCTGGTTTTTAATATGCTGTCTAGGTGGGTCATAACTTTTCTTCCAAGGAGCAAGTGTCTTTTAATTTCATGGCTGCAGTCACCATCTTCAGTGATTTTGGAGCCCAAGTAAATAAAGTCTGTCACTGTTTCCACTGTTTCCCCATCTATTTGCTGTGAAGTGATGGGACCGGATGCCATGATCTTAGTTTTCTGAATGTTTACTTTTAAGCCAGCTTTTTCACTTTCCTCTCATTTTCATCAAGTGGCCCTTTAGTTCTCCTTCGCTTTCTGCCATAAGGGTGGTGTCATCTGCATATCTGAGGTTATTGATATTTCTCCCGGCAATCTTGATTCCAGCTTGAGCTTCATCCAGCCTAGCATTTCACATGATGTACTCTGCATAGAAGTTAAATAAGCAGGGTGACAAGTACAGCTTTGACGTGCTCCTTTCCCAATTTGGAACCAGTTCATTGTTCCATGTCTGGTTCTAACTGTTGTTTCTTGACCTGCATACAGATTTCTCAGGAGGCTGGTGATGTGCTCTGGTATTCCCATCTCTTTAAGAATTTTCCACAGTTTGTTGTGATCCACACAGTCAAAGGCTTTGGCATAGTCAATGAAGCAGAAGTAGATGTTTTTCTGGAACTCTTGCCTTTTCTGTGATCCAACGGATATTGGCAATTTGATCTCTGGTTCCTCTGCCTTTTCTAAATCCAGCTTAAACATCTGGAAGTTCACTGTTCACATACTGTTGAAGCCTGGCTTGGAGAATTTTGAGCATTACTTCTGCTAGCATGTGAGATGAATGCAATTGTGTGGTAGTTTGAACATTCTTTGGCATTGCCTTTCTTTGGGATTGAAGTGAAAACACCTTTTCCAATCCTGTGGCCACTGCTGAAATGTAGGTAATGAAACTGAACTATTAATTTTAATTAGTGTAGTTTCAATAGACACACATGGCTAGTGACTACCATATTAAATAGTGCCATTTGGGAGTGGTGATTAATACCTTGATATGAGAAGTTTATAAGTTCCCATAATCAATAAGCTGATTATTTAAAGAGATGAGCTAGCCATGGCTGGGCCTAATTAGCTTAAGTAAGATCTGTCCTTTTCAAAAAGATTCTTTGATGTTATTGCCTATGTTTTAACTATACTAGTAAAAATTTAGTGTTGGATAATAATGAAGCAAACCCAGTGAAACTTGCAGTGTCACAATTAAGTATAATTATTACAATTCTGCGTTTTACAGTTTACAGCATTTGCCACCAAAAACCCAAAATAGATGCAAGACTTCTGTTTACTGACTTACACTGATTAAAGAGACTTACTGGATACATAGGGATGTAAAAGAGGAAAGAAGAGAAGTAAAGATGATAGTTGGATGGACAAGAAAACAATGCAAGATATTCTATTCTAAATACCACAGGAGGGTTGCATTAAGTCTCTTTTATCAAATGGGAACACACCTGATGTTATCTAAGGTTCCTTCCAGCTCTAACTTCTGTGATGCTAAATCTTAAGAATACTGAGAAGGAGGAGATCTCTGAGACTAGAGCAGTCAGATTAATTTAGGATTTGGAGTTCAATGTTTGACTGGTTTTGTTATATTATCATAATCTCCCAAACCATATGAATGATTTCTGTATTGCTAAGTAAATTTATTTCATTTCAAGCAGAGTATTCATTAAAAGAAAGCTCTGATAAATAGTGTACTCTCTAGAGTATGGTATCTTCCTGGTTACTTTGATAGCTTTTTGAAAAGTGATTGAGAGGCTTTTTAATCAGTCACATATAAATACACTACTTATAAAGGCAACGTGTTGAGAGAATAAGCTAGAAGGAAGGGTAAAGATAACTTGTGTGTTTTCTGAATACAGCACTCTTTAAGCACTGAAACCTCTCAGTCTGTTGTTCCTGTCTTTTACTGTGTATCAATAAGACCATACATTGGCATTGGGAGTAACACCGTTCTAGTTGTGATGCCAAAAGCTCAGCTTCTCTGTTCACTGATGCCAAATTGAATCTTGGAGACAGAGTTTCAGGTGAAATAGAAAGAGATAGCTTTATTACTTTGCCAGTCAAAAGGAGAACACAGTAGGCTAATGCCTTAAACACTGAGCCTCCCTCCCTGGTGAATAGGGAGAGCTTATATAGTCAGGCAGGGGAATGTGATAAAGATAAAGGCAGTAATACTCTTGAATCCCTTCTTTCTTCTGCACGGTTTCAAAAGTGTGGGGTTGCTGACAAGATTAGAGTGTGTGCAGGATCTTAGGTGGTTGGTCTCCTAATCTTGATGAACATCTCTGGTCCCTTTATCCTTTCTCAGATAGTTTCCTGACTGTTCCTCCTTTGTAGGAGTTCTGTTTTGCCCTTTGAAACTCAGGTCATGGAAACTGGAGTCTTGGCTGTAAGAAATGGGAGATAAAAAGGCCTCCATGCCGAGGAACCCCACAGGATCCTGCTTGGCATCAGGAGGACATACTAGACTCCACATATGGTCATATTCACAACTAAGATTTATTGCAGTGAAAGGATACAGAGCAGACTCTACAAAGGGAGAAGGTACATGGTGTGAAGTCTGGAGAAAATCATGTAGAACCTTAAAAGAATTTTGTTGAAGTAGAGTCACACCAGATGTACTTGTTAGCTGAAAACTGGGTTCACCTCTTGGTGGGTCTCAAACCAGTAAACAAAATGAAACCAGACATTAGGAGAAGGAAGGGTTTATATTTATTTGCAGCAAGTAGGAAGAATGTCAGGAATTTTTCCCAAAGCAGTGTCTCACTGAACAGCAGAATAGGAGAAGTTTTAAGCTTAGAGTACATGCACATTTGTAAAGCAGTTTGGTTTTTTTAACTGCATGGTTTACCTTTAAAGTTCTAGTTGCCTGGTCTCATTGGGGTCAGAACAAATTCTCCAGCTCTGACTCAGTTTTGTCTTTTCCCCTGTAATATATTTAACTCTCTTGCTTTTTTGATGATCCAGTGGATGTTGGCAATTTGAGCTCTGGTTCCTCTGCCTTTTCTTAATCCAGCTTGAACATCTAGAAGTTCACGGTTCACGGTATTGCTGAAGCCTGGGTTGGAGAATTTTGAGCATTATTTTACTAGCGTGTGAGATGAGTGCAATTGTGTGGTAGTTTGAGCATTCTTTGGCATTGCCTTTCTTTGGCATTGGAATGAAAACTGACCTTTTCTAGTCCTGTGGACACTGCTGAGTTTTCCAAATTTGCTGACATATTAAGTGCAGCACTTTCACAGCATCATCTTTTAGGATTTGAAATAGCTCAACTGGAATTCCATCACCTCCACTAGCTTTGTTCGTAGTGATGCTTCCTAAGGCCCACTTGACTTCACATTCCAGGATGTCTGGCTCTAGGTGAGTGTGAGTGATCACACCATCGTGATTATCTGGGTCATGAAGATCTTTTTTGTACAGTTCTTCTGTGTATTCTTGCCACCTCTTCTTAATATCTTCTGCTTTTGTTAGGTCCCTACCATTTCTGTCCTTTATTGAGCCCATCTTTGCATGAAATGTTCCCTTGGTATCTCTGATTTTCTTGAAGAGATCTCTAGTGTTTCCCATTCTATTGTTTTCCTCTATTTCTTTGCATTGGTTGCTGAGGAAGGCTTTCTTATCTCTCCTTGCTATTCTTTGGTACTCTGCATTCAAATGGGTATATCTTTCCTTTTCTCCTTTGCTTTTCACTTGCTTCTTTTTACAGCTATTTGTAAGGCCTCCTCAGACAGCCATTTTGCTTTTTTGCATTTCTTTTTCTTGGGGATGGTCTTGATCCCTGTCTCCTGTACAATGTCACGAACCTCCGTCCATAGTTCATGAGGCACTCTGTCTATCAGATCTAATCCCTTAAATCTATTTCTCACTTCCACTGTATAATCATAAGGGATTTGATTTAGGTCATACCTGAATGGTCTAGTCCCCACTTTCTTCAATTTAAGTCTGAATTCGGCAATAAGGAGTTCATGATCTGAGCCACAGTCAGCTGCTGGTCTTGTTTTTGCTGACTGTATAGAGCTTCTCCATCTTTAGCTACAAAGAATATAAGCAATCTGATTTCATAGGTGTTCATTGGAAGGACTGATGTTGAAGCTGAAACTCCAATACTTTGGCCACCTGATGAGAAGAGCTGACTCATTTGAAAAGACCCTGATTCTGGGAAAGATTGAGGGCAGGATGAGAAGGGGACGACAGAGGATGAGATGGTTGGATGGCATCACCGACTCAATGGACATGAGTTGGGTAAACTCTGGGAGTTGGTGATGGACAGGGAGGCCTGGCGTGCTGCGGTTCATGGGGTTGCAAAGAGACATGACTGAGCGACTGAACTGAACGGAATATATTTAACAGTTCATGATATAGTTAGTGCTCACAAAATAAACTTGGAAGCAATTAGTATAGCCACTATCCTAACAAAGTATATATTCCTCACAAAGTAGAAGTGTTCCCATTTGAATTTCATTTTTATGACTCCTTACACAGGCTTTAAATGTCAGTCTTTGTATTTTCAAACATGCGAAAGCTTAAATGAAGTTTAAATCTAAGAGTTATGAACTTCAATAGCAAAAGGCTGAATATCGGTTTCTGAAAATAAATTTCACATGAAATCTTTTCTCCAAATCATTTGGGTTTTAAATGTCTTTAACTGTGACATGTTTATATAAGTACATATAGATTGAAGAAGTAGATATAACCTGAGATTTCCATGTTTCAGTTCTCTTTTACCATAATTGTTAACATAATATAGCTAGCTATTATGTATACTTCATTGTTGACTCTGCAATAAATTACTTCCCTTCTCACCAATAAATAAACAACCATCACTGTGAGAAATGTTAAGCATGTTGACTATACCCTAGAATATACTTCATGCTTTTTAAATGCTGTGTGGATGTGAAAGATGTTATGAGTGACCTTTGGACAAGCTACAGTATTCTACTTGCTTAAGCCATATTTGAGGGTGGTTTTTTTTTTTAATTTAATTAATTTATTGATTTAGTTTTGACTGTACTGAGTCTTCATTGCCTCATGAGCTTTTCTCTATTAGTGGCTAGTAGAGGGTACTGTTCGTTGCAGTGTGCAGGCTTCTCGTGGTGGCTTCTCTTGTTGTGGAGCATGGAGCCTAGGGTGCACGAGCTTTCGTAGTTGCAGCATGTGGGCTCAATAGTTGTGGTGCAGCAGCTTAGTTGCACCATGGCATATGGGGGATCACCGATCAAACCATGTCTCCTGTATTGAGGGGTGGGTTCTTGACCACTGAGCCACCAGGGAAGCCCCTAGGGGTGTTTGTTTATAATTATAGTCTTGCTCTAGTGTTTGCTGTTTGGTGGACAAGATATTTTTCTGCTCATTCCTCAAGGATTCATGAATTTTGGATCCAGAATGCTTGGGTTTACATACATTAAACTCTACCTCCTTGGGCAAGTTATTAATACTTGCCATCAGTAAGCCTCAGTTCCCTCATCTACCAGATGGGTGAAATGTAATGAGTATTCCCTGGTGGCTCAGATGGTAAAGAGTCTGCGTGCAGTTCCAGAGCCCTGAGTTTGATCCCTGGGTCAGGAAGAGCCCCTGGAGAAGGAAATGACAATTCATTCCAGTCTTCTTGCCTGGAAAATCCCATGAAGGGAGGAGCCTGGCAGGCTACAGTCCATAGGGTCCACAAAGAGTCAGACAAGACTGAGTGACTTCACTTTCACATCTTATAGAGTATCTTTTAGGATTGAAAAGTTAATAAATGCAAGGAGAATTGTACTGTACTGTAATATATATTACAGTTAACTTCCCAGTTGTTTTCATCAGTTATTGTTATTGATTTTCTTGAGATTGTGCAGTAAGTTCTGGTAGGAACCAAAAATGTCATCTGTTTGGGAATGACCTTCTGTTTAGTTATTCATCTTTTGTACTTAATGACATTCAGTCTGAATTATTATGTCAATTTATGTATTATCGCACCTTGTTTTTATTTCTGTTTGTCCTGCAGTACCGTCTTGACCAGAATTGAGTGCTTTGAAATAAAATTGAGACTGGTGAATAAAGGTTTTCTTTTTAATCTTCTAGAAATACAGTTTTTGTAACCACCAGTGTTCATTTGGTTTAAAGCACAGAGGCAAATGGCACTTTCTAAAATGAATTGCTATGTTCAACTCTTATTTGAGTTCATCAGAATTAGTGGCTAAGCTTAGATCTATGATCCATCTAGACTAACCTTTGATCTTGGACAGGTTCTCAAAGAGAGAACATCAGCAAATCCAGAAGAACTAACAGAAGCCCCTGCCCAGATTTTGTTTTAATTTTTTCTTCTTTTATTTTCATTCAAACATGACTCTTTGTTTTCTTTAAATCATTTAGAGGGGAGGTTCTACCCCAAGAACTCTAGAAATAGCTGGAGAGATTAGTATTTGGTCATTGTGAACATGAGCCTGGGAAAACAAGATTTTTAAGATAGTTTATTGTTAGTATATTACTTTTTAAGATGGTTTATTGTTTCTTAGTTATTGTTAAGCTAATATATTCTGGTCTTAGAATATCCAAGCAATTCAGAAATAAGCATATTAATTCCAAATCCTCGGTATTCTCCTTCCTCAGCAATAACTACTGTTAACTTTGTATATTATTCCAGATTTTTTCTATGCAAATCTGATACTTTAATTTTTAGAAAGGTAGGTTAATACTATACATATAATTTTTACTTTTATTTTCTTATTTAATAATATGTATCATATACTTTCCAGTAGATTATATGTATATATGAATAGCATCTTTTATTCTCATTTATCATTGTAGTATATGGATATATCAATTAATTTAATCAACTCCTTATTGATGCATATTTGGGTTATTTCTAATTTTCTATTACAAGGAATACTGCAGTGACTATCCTGGTACATATAATTTTTAGTATGTTTACAAGTGTTTCTATTCCCTAAAATAGAAACGTGTGCTCGAAGAAAATTTAAAAAAAATTTAACTGGTAGGTATTGACAAATTAAAGGTGCTTGTTGAAAGATAAATGTAATTATATTAATTATAGATACTAGCAATGGGAGTGGTAGCCTTTGCTTTGCACTCATTTGAGGTAGCTCCTATGTAAACATTTAATAGTGAATCTACTCCTGCTTCTTTGACTATGCTAAGGCCTTTGACTGTGTGGATCACAACAAACTGTGGAAAATTCTTAAAGAGAAGGGAATACCAGCCCACCTTACCTGTTGCCTTAGAAACCTGTATGCAAGTCAAGAAGCAACAGTTAGAACGAGGGATGGAACAATGAACTAGATCAAAATTGGGAAAGGAGTATGTCAAGGCTGTATATTGTCACCCTGCTTATTTAACTTATATGCAGAGTGCATCATGCAAATGCTGGATTGGATGAAGCTCAAGCTGGAATCTAGACTGCAGAGAGAAATACCAATAACCTCAGATATGCAGATGACACCAGCAAGCACCAGAAAGCAAAGAGGAACCAAAGAGCCTCTTGATGAAGGTGAAAGAGGAGAGGGAAAAAGCTGGCTTAAAACTCAACATTCAAAAAATGAAGATCATGACATCTGGTCCCATCACTTCATGGCAAACAGATGGGAAAACAATGGAAACAGTGACAGACATTATTTTCTTGGGCTCCAAAATCACTGCAGACGGTGACTGCAGCCATGAAATTAAAAGACACTTGCTTCTTGGAAGAAAAACTGTAACAAACTTAGATAGCGTATTAAAAAGCAGAGATGTCACTTTGCCAACAAAGGTCCATCTAGTCAAAGCTGTGGTTTTTCCATTAGTCATGTATGGATGTGAGAGTTGGACCACAAAGAAGGCTGATCACTGAAAAACTGATGCTTTTGAACTGTAGTGTTGGAGGAGAGTGCTGAGAGTCCCTTGGACAGCAAGGAGATGCAACCAGTCAATTCTAAAGGAGATCAATCCAGAATATTCATTGGAAGGACTGATGCTGAAGCTCCAATACTTTGATCACGTGATGTGAAAGAGCTGACTCATTGGAAAAGACCCTGATGCTGGGAAAGATTGAGGGCAGGAGAAGAAGGGGGTGACAGAGGATGAGATGGCTGAGTGGCATCATTGATTCAGTGGACATGAGTTTGTGCAAGCTCTAGAATACAGTGAAGGGCAGGGAAGCCTGGAGTGCTGCAGCTGAGTGACTGAACAGCTGGCTTCTCATTCATATCTGTTCTTTATTTTCATTTATTGGTCCTTTATTATTATTAGATAGTAAAAGGAAGGCATGGAGGTGAAAGGAAGTATAGGTGTTGACTTTCTCATTTTATAGAGATACAAGCTAAAGTAATGGATCAGGTAGAGATTGTAATTATTATTCAAAGTTAGAAAGGTATTGAATAGAAGAACTAAAGATTTAAAACACAGCTAAGGAAAGCAAAGCTAAGGAGTACGTCAAAGCTGTATATTGTTACTCTGCTTATTTAACTTACATGCAGAGTACATCATGAGAAATGCTGGGCTGGAGGAAGCACAAGCAAGAATCAAGATTGCCGAGAGAAATATCAATAACCTCAGATATGCAGATGACACCACCCTTATGGCAGAAAGTGAAGAAGAACTAAAGGGCCTCTTGATGAAGGTGAAAGAGGAGAGTGAAAAAGTTGGCTTAAAACTCAACATTCAAAAACATGAATATCCTGGCATCCAGTCCCATCACTTCATGGCAAATAGATGGGGAAACCTTGGAATAAAAGCTGTAACAAACCTAGACAGCATATTAAAAAGCAGAGACATTACTTTGCCAACAAAGGTCCGTCTAGTCAAGGCTATGGTTTTTCCAGTAGTCATGTATGGATGTGAGAGTTGGACTATAAAGAAAGCTGAGCACTGAAGAATTGATGCTTTTGAACTGTGGTATTAGAGAAGACTCTTGAGAGTCCCTTGGACTGCAAGAAGATCCAACCAGTCCATCCTAACGGGAATCAGTCCTGAATATTCATTGGAAGGACTGATGCTGAAGCTGAAACTCCAATACTTTGGCCACCTAATGGGAAAAACTGACTCATTTGAAAAGACCCTGATGCTGGGAAAGATTGAAGGCGGGAGGAGAAGGGGATGATGGAGGGTGAGATGGTTGGATGACATCACCGACTGAATGGACATGAGTTTGAGTAAACTCCGAGGGTTGGTGATGGACAGGGACACCTGGCGTGCTGCAGTCCATAGGGTCCCAAAGAGTTGGACACAACTGAGCGACTGAACTGAACTGAACTGAAGGAAAACTTTAAAGGATGTAGTATGCTGCTGCTGCTGGTGCTAAGTTGCTTCAGTCGTGTCCGACTCTGTGTGACCACATAGATGGCAGCCCACCTGGCTCCCCCGTCCCTGGGATTATCCAGGCAAGAATACTGGAGTGGGTTGCCATTTCCTTCTCCAGTGCATGAAAGTGAAAAGTGAAAGTGAAGTCGCTCAGTCGTGTCCCACTCTTAGGGACCCCATGGACTGCAGCCTACCAGGCTCCTCCGGCCATGGGATTTTCCAGGCAAGAGTACTGGAGTGGGGGTGCCATTGCCTTCTCCAAAGGATGTAGTATAAGTGAGCTAAATTGTATATCTTTCATAGTGAGGAATGTACTGTATCTTCCTTAACATGTAACTGTGATTCAAGAGATAGAGGTCTATACATGTAATTTAAAGTTGTGGAGTTTAAAGTTTGACTGAATAGCTAAAGTCCTAAACAGAGCAGAAAATTTACGTCTGAAGAGTGAAATTGGTAGTAGGGATCAGAGATGTTTTTATTTTTCATTTTACTTCCTCCTATAACTGTTGGTATTTCTAGTAATACCCAGTGTTTCTCATGCCTGAACTAATACCAATCAGCCTACTTTTGAATTAGGTTTGGCTTTGTTCATGCTAAATCAGTTACTGAATCATCTGTCTATTACTTTTCAACATCCAAAGTTTTATTGGTATTTTCTAATATTTTTATCCCAGTGTGCCTATACCTTTTTATATTCCTCTCCTGCCATTCCTTTACTGTTCAGTCCACCAGCTTTAATCAAAGCCCTGGTTTTATTTTTATACGTGTCAAATAAAAATCCATTCTAGTATCGAAGAGTCACTGATACATTAGCAAAACAACAACATGAAGTGACAGCTCTTAGAATGAAAAGTGTACATATGATGAAACTGCTTTGTTGATAATTCTGATTCAGACCTCTAACAGGAGAATCATTTTATGAACTTTTGTTCAAAACATTTCCTTAAATGCACCTTTCTCCTATTTTTACTTTTTTGGACTATAAGAAAGTTCTCCCTTATCTAGTGGTTTTCAGTGAAATTAGATTTACTTTTCTCTGGTTTCTCTTTACTCAAAAGTAAAATGTATAACATCTACAGAAGGCAGGAGAATTCTGTATTGTTTCAGGAGAAGTTGTATGATGGTGATAATAACAGTGGCTGTTATTTATTGATCATTTGTGTGTAATTTGTTTTATAAACACTATCTTTTATTAATCCTCAAAATGCCATAAGTAATTATTATCTATGCCTTTTCACAAATGATGAAATAACTTTTCTAAGGTTAAATAATTTGCCCAAAGCTACACAGTTAGTGTTGGATACATTATCAAATGACTGTAAAATTCATTCTTTTCCCACTTTCCCACTTTATTAAATTCATACCTGTTTTAATAACAATGATAGCCAATACTTGTATAGTACATACTTCATACTAGATTCTATATTAGAGTTCTGGCATTAACATTTACAGACTGACAAAAGCTCAAGAATTTTCTCTGAAGTACCATCTTTAGTTTTCTGTACTCATTGATGTTGTTTCTAATTCCAAGAGGGATTATAATATGTATTTCACCCAGCTTTAACTATACCAGGAGACTGAAGAGAGCGTTCATTACCTTGGCACGGTTTTAGGAGAAAAATCCTATGTCTAGAGTTAGATATTCGAATCTGTTCAAGCACTGTCTGCATCTAACCTGGACTAACACACCAGATATGCCTTCCTGTTAGGTCTGTGACAACCCACTCTAGGATTCCTGGTTGATGCTTTGACTTTCCAGTATTAAATTTCTTGCTTCTTATTAAGCTTGTCCCCTTCTCCCTTACTCCCTCTCCCAAAAAGTTGCTTTAAAAAGAAGAATAATAGACGTATTTTGGTCTCTTGCTTCAGTTTTACCCACTGACATTCTGACTTTATAAGTTCAGACAGTTGGCCATGAAAAATTCCTTTTTAATTCCTGATTATTTTAACACTTTTGATTTAGGAAGGAATTTAATTTCTCTTTATTTTTTGTTGTTATTAAGATTTTGTGATTTGTGTAGCTGGTTCCTCTGACTTTCATAGAAGCTTCTACTTCTGTGACTCAGACATTTTAGAAAGTTTATACTCCTGCTACATTGAGGAAAGCCCACTATTAGAACTAAAAACTGGACAAAAATACAAAAGTTACTATTTAAGTAATCAAAATCAGACAGTTGGTGGTGGGAAGTGAAAACCTGCAGGGGCAACCAGCTCAAGGGTGAGTTAAATTAAAACCTGAAGGGGCAACCAATTTGTGGGTGAGTTTCCTAGTGTTTTATTTTGTTTTGTTTCTTTTTCCCCTGTGATTTTTCCCCTAGTTATAGAAATGGACAACAGTGGCTCTGGCTGTTAAAACTGATAGAAACCTCGTTTCTCTATTCAGAGAAATCAAGAAAATGGGTCCTCATTTAAATAGTTTGAGGGAGAATCTTTATGTTTTTTCTACCTTTCTCAGCTTTGTTTCCTAAGACCCAGTTGCAAAGCTGCAGCTATAGTAGAAGTACTACAAAAGAAACCCTGTCTTTCTTGCCAAATAACCCAGGAAAAGTTACCTCTGTGATGAAAACGTTGGGGGAAATCTCAGGAAAAAAGAGAGCTAGGTAGGGTGTCCCCTCATTTTGTGAATAACCAGCACAAGTGCTAGATTGTGTGTGTGTCACACAGACCCACAGCAGCATACCACAGTCTTTGAGAACTGGAGTTCAATTAGAGCTACTCCTCAGAGGAGGTGAGAAAGAACTTGTCTGAATCTAACTGACCTGATTGCCTGTTAAAACAAATTCTCTAGCAAATTATAAAAGGGCAAAGGATTGATAGTCAAAACAGCATAACATTTAAAATGTCCAGAGTATAATTCAAAATTACGCTACCTACAAAACCCCAGGAAATTATAACCAATTCTCAAGGAAAAAGACAATAGATACCAACCCTAAAGTGACCCAGATTTTGAAATTAACAGGAAGAGACTTTGAAGCAGCTTTTATAGCAATTATCCATGGCACAAATGTAAACACTTTGAATGGATAACAGTTCTCAGCAGAGAAATAGAAACTATTGAAAACAACCAAATGAAAATTTTGGAACCAAACAATACAGTGTCTGAAATTCAAGTTCATTGTGTGGGTTATTAACATAATGGAGTGACAGAAGAAAAAAAAAGTTGTTAAACCTAAAGATGTATCAACAGAAATTATCAGTTTTTAAAACAGAAAGAAGAAAACAGAAAGAAGAAATTATCAGTTTTTAAAACAGAAAATTATCAGTTTTTAAAACAGATTTGAGAAAAAGAAATGAATAGAGCCTTGAAACCTAACTTATTCCCAGAAGGAAGACAAATAATACATAAGAAAATCTGGAAAGAATGACCAATTCTTAAGGGAGAAAAAAGAATAAGTCTTTTGTAAGATACAAATCAGGGTAAACTTTTTTTAAAATCTTGGGAGCCTTTGCAAGGATATACTCAAGAATGTCAGTTAGCACAAAATTGTCTTGAAAATAAAGTACTGAAACATTTTCTCTCATAGAGGATGCTAGTTGCCCACCTATTTTCTATTAGTCCTTATTCCTTCTTAAATGAATGCCAGTCTTATTGAGAGTAACAGCGTCTCTGGATAAAATCTGCACTACCTAGCCTCTTTTGTGGTGGGGTGGTGCTGCGATCCAGTTCTGGCCAGTGAGATATAAATAGAAGTTGTGCCATGGGGCACAACAATTTCCCTCTAAGAAATTCCCTTAAGAGGGCCGGGGGGTGGGGGTGGGTGAGAGTAAAGCAGTCCAATGTCTGCTACACTCTTTTTAAAAAAAAAATTGTTTACTTTAATTGAAGGATAATTACTTTGCAATGTTGTGGTTTTTGCCATACATCGACATGAAGCAGCCATGGGTGCACATGCGTCTCCCCCATCCTGAACCCCCTTCCTATCTCCCTCCCCACCCCATCCCTCTGGGTTGTCCCAGAGCACTGGCTTTGAATGCCCTGTTTCATGCATTGAACTTGGACTGGTTATCTATTTTACATATGGTAAGATACATGTTTCAGTGCTATTCTCTCATATCTTCCCACCCTTGCCTTTTCCCACAGAGTCCAAAAGTCTGTTCTTTACATCTGTGTCTCTTTTGCTGCCTTGCATATAGGGTCATCATTACCGTCTTTCTAAATTCCATATATATATATGTTAATACACTGTATTGGTGTTTCTCTTTCTGACTTACCTCACTTTGTATAATAGGCTCCAGTTTCATCCACCTCATTAGAACTGACTCAAATGTGTTCCTTTTTATGGCTGAGAATTATTCCATTGTATGTGTATACCACAACTTCCTTATCCATTTGTCTGCAGATGGACATCTAGGTTGCTTCCATGTCCTAGTTATTGTAAACAGTGCTGCAGTGAGCACTGGGGTACATGTGTCTCTTTCAATTCTGGTTTCTTCAGTGTGTATGCCCAGCAGTGGAATTGCTGGTTCATATGGCAGTTCTATTTCCAGTTTTTTAAGGAATCTCCACACTGTTCTACATAGTGGCTGTACCAGTTTGCATTCCCACCAACAGTATAAGAGGTTTCCCTTTTCTCCACACCCTCTCCAGCATTAGTTGTTTGTAGACTTTTTGACTGTGGCCATTCTGCTGGTGTGAGATGATACTGCATTGTGGTTTTGATTTGCATTTTTGTAACTCAGGTGGTAAAGAATTTGCCTGCAACGCAGGAGACCTGGTTCGATTCCTGGTCGGGTAGATCTGCTGGAGCAGGAATAGGCTACTCACTCCAGTATTCTTGGGCTTCCCTGGTGGCTCAGCTAGTAAAAAATCTGCCTGCATTGCGGGAGACATGGGTTCAATCCCTGGGTTGGGAAGATTCCCTGGAGAAGAGAATGGCTACCCACTCCAGTATTCTGGCCTTGTGGCCTGGAGAATTCCATGGACTGTATAGTCCATGGGGTCACAAAGAATTGGACATGACTGAGCGAATTTCACTTCACTTCAGTAATGAGTGATGTTGAGCATATTTTTATGTGTTTATTAGTCATCTATATGTCTTCTTTGGAAAAATGTCTGTTTAGTTCTTTGGCCCACTTTTTTGATTGGGTTGTTCATTTTTCTGATATTGAGCTTATGACCTGCTTATATATTTTGGAGATTAATTCTTTGTCAGTTGTTTCATTTGTTATTATTTTCTCCCATTCTGAAGGCTGCCTTTTCGCTTTGCTTATAGTTTGCTCTGTCGTGCTGCACTCTTTTTTTATGCCTCATTTTGTCCTGTGTCCAGTCTCTTTTCCCTATGGTAGCAGTTCTCAACCAGGGGTGATTTTGACCCCCAGGGGAAATTTGAGTGTCTGGAAACATCTTTGGTTGTTATAACTGACAGTTGCTAGTAGTGTCTAGTAGGTGGAGTCCGTGGATACTGGTAAACATCCTGTAGTAGATGGGACAGTCTCCCACAACAAAGAATCATCTTGTCCAAACATCAAGAGATCAAGTTGAGAAGTTTTGCTCCATAGAATGCTGACTTGATGTTGGAGATTGAACAGCCACTTTGTGGGTAGAAGGTGACAAGTCCACGTCTGAACCAAAATCTGGAAAGAACTGAAGTCCTGATGACAGTGCAGCAGTGCTGTCACAGCCACAGACCGTTTCTTCCAGAGGCCTCGCACAAGAAAGAGAAAACACCTAATTTATTTAAGCTAATGGATTTCTCTTTCTCTTACACATTTACTAACTGATAGAGTATTTATTTAGAAATTGTTAGTCATAAAAACTAGGGCAACTAAAATATAGTCATGAAGAGGTCTCAGGCATTGAAAAGAATAGGAAAAAAGCTTAGCATGGAATACCTGGGAAAAGAGGCGAACAAAGTACATGTGGTGAGTAGAGTCCAAAATCTGGGAAACGTCAGAATTACTGTCATAATTTTGCCTGTTGTTGAAAAACTAAAGCTATCTTTAAAGGCATTGTGCTAGAATTTGGTCACATGAACTTCCACTCTATCTGTAGTTGGCTTGGATCACAAAGGGATTTAACTGCTCTAGTCTCTATTGCCTGGGACTGCAGATTGTAATGGGGAAAGTAATGGGGGAAAAATAATGGGGGTTAAGGAAAAGTAATGGGGGTTAAGCACTGTATTCACTGTGGAAGGATAAGAGGTAGCCATTGGTTGAGCTCTTTGGGATCTTTTCTGATTATGGGGGCAGCATCAAAGCTAAAACATCATTTCTAGCCTTGGAACTCAATTAAAATGATGCTGTCATTTGATATCATGCCATGCTAAGATCTAAGGAACTAAAGTTGTTTGTTCTGAACAAAGAGGATAGAGGTATAGTAATAGTTGCTGGAAACAAAAAATGGAAAATTTAACATAAAAAATCCCCTAACCATGAAATTGCTTCATGTTCTCAAGAAGATAGTTTTCTTTGCTTTAAAAATGCTCGTTTGAAACTGTCACAGAGTAATGCCATATTCACCTATATAGGAACCCTTTAAGTAGCCATTTGTGGGGTGCAGGAAGCTTAGGGCACTTGTAAATTTATACTTGTGATAGCCTGATTCTCACTGAAGAATTCTAGGTGTGAAAGTGTTAGTCGCTCAGTCATGTCTGACTCTTTGCGATCCCGTGGACTGTAGCCCACCAGGCTCCTCTGTCCCTGGAATTCTCCAGGCAAGAAGACTGGAGTGGCTTGCCATGCCCTTGTGCAGGGAATCTTCCAGACCCAGGGATCGAACCCAGGTCTTCTACATTGCAGACGGATTTTTTACAATCTGAGCCACCAGTGAAGCCCTAGGTCTTAAAAACACCCTCAAATCTTTTAATCCATTCTCTTAGTATTGTGGGAAATTCTGTGTCAGTAAAAGATATAGATTTTACCCTATAGTCTATTTCTAAAGATTTGAAAAGATTTAGATCTATATCTAAGTGTTTCAACCTAATGAAGCTAACAGCAAACATATACTGGGTCTGTACACTATCGTCTCAAAATTAGTGTGATTGGGCTTCCCTGGTGGCTCAGATGGTAAAGAATCCGCGTGCAATGCAGAAGACCTGGGTTCCACCCCCGGGTTGGGAAAATCCCCTGAAGGAGAGCATGCCAACCCACTCCAGTATTCTTGCCTGGAGAATCCCCATGGACAGAGGAGCCTGGCGGGCTACAGTCCATGGGATCGCAAAGAGTCGAACACAACTGAGCAACTAAGCACAGCACAGCACAAAGTTAGATTCTCAATTTCCCTTCCAAACCTGAAATTCTCTCATTTGTCTAGCTCAGTAAATGGCATTCCTGTTCCTTCTGTTTCTCAGGGAAGAAAACATATTTGAAGTCATAATTCACATTTCTCTTTTCCTCTCACCCCACATCCAGTCCATCACCACTTGCAACCCATTCTAAATATATCCCAACTACTACCACTGCTTACCACCTTCACTGTTCCTACCCTGGTTCAGGTCCAGTTTTCACCAGGATTACCTCCTAGATTTTTACCCAACTGAAACGAAAACCTATATTCACATGAAAACCTACATTTGAATGTTTACAATTTATTAAAAACTGAAGACTCCACACAAAAAAGAGCGAAGTGCTGATGAACACACTACATGCAAGAATCTCAGTGCATCACACTAAGTGAAAGAAGCCGGACTCAAACTGTGAGTCCATTTGTATGACATTCTGAAGAGGAAAACTACAGAGACAGAAACAATTCAAGAATTTGTAGGGCTGACTACAAAGCACAAGGAGTTTTTTTGGTATGATGGAAATTTTTTGATTTATTATAGTGATTACCCAACTGTACTTATTTCTTTAAACTTGAAGAACTGTAAGCTTAAGAAGAGTGAATCTTATTGTATGTAAATTATATCTTAATTTAGAAAAAAAATGAATTCTCTGTAATAGCAAAAGACTCTTATTCAGAGTTCTATATGGGAAACAGAAACCATTTAAGATATTTTAAGCAAGAAGGAATTTTATACTAGGAATAAAAGCTTGAAAAGGCATAAGTAGGTTTATGTTGGACTTCTGGTGATGACTTCAGAATAGTATAGAACTAATATACTTGGAGCGTGACCCTCTGAGACCATCCCTGGAGCTATGCTGGAATCAGAAACATTGCGTCTACTGCAGTGGTCTCTGGTCACCCAGGAAACCACAGAATAGACTTTTACCGATGAGACCGAGGGGTTAGGGAGGCAGGTCAACCAGTCATTGGTGCTTCTGCTGCTGCCACTGCTGCTTCTTACCCCCAAAAGACTGAAAAATGTTCCCTATTTTGTTACTGCTAGAGAGAATTCTCATGTCTTCACCGTTGTCCTTGCCAGCAGACAAAGAAAATCATGTGAAATAAGTAGAACCTAATTGGCATCCAGAGCCCTGACTAATAGAAGGGAATTTGTGGCTTCTCACATTTAACAATAAATGGAGGGTGAAGTAAGCCATGCCTCAGTGGTCAGCACAATATCTAAGCTTCCATCAATAAGGGACTGTTTAATGAATTATGGTGTGTTACACAGGAGATGAAGGATTGACCCAGGTGGCAGTTATTCTGTAAGTTGGAGTATGTAATTGCACTGTTGAATTTTGGTTAATAAATTCTGGTGATTTAAGTATAGAGCTCTTAAATCTATACTGAAGTCAGTATGTTGCAGTTTCTATAATCCTACTTTTAAATTTGTGTTGCAAATATTGCTGTCTCTTGAAAATAGTTAAAATAACTTCTCTTTTCCAAAATTAACTTCAAAGATTACAAGACAAGTTAAGCTTCCTAATACCCAGAATGCCATACATAAATTTAGAAAACACGAGTTTTTTAAAATGGTAAAAAATATAGAGGAAATCTTGAATAACTTTTTACATGAGAGAAATCAACTACAGATAAAGGATTAAGTTTATATAGACTACGTAGTAGAATACAGCCTTCTCTCTTGACTGTGAAACCCAAGTGCTGCCTTCCAGGGGGTGTGTGGTCACTGTTCTTAGAGGCAGGCCCTGATGGCGTCCTCTCACATGTCACCTGCTGGATAGCTGTTGTACATACATGCTCCTGTGTGTACGTACACCCTCCAGAATGGGTTTCAGTAGACTCATTGCAAACTTAAAGCTCCAGGGCAAAGTATTTTAGTTTGTGAACACAAGCCTGTTAAGTTCTGCCCTTTTTCACCCCCACAGAATAAAGTTCAAGTTAAAACGTATCTTTAAGTAAAAAATAAGCTGTTTTATTTTAAAGTGTCGGAGCAATGAGATGAGAGTGAATTGCCTCCAAAGCTAAAAGGCCAGACTTCCTCTAACAGAGTTTAATTATTTTTATAGTTTTTCCCTAGTGAGGACTCACAATAGCCATTTTAAGTAACCTAGAGCAGCTCTTTCATCTTCATTGCAAGCTTCAGACCCTAAACAAAGCATGAAGCAGGGCAGTGCACTGTTAAATTTTCAAATTGGATTTTTCATTATGTTTTATGATAACTTTTTATTTTTATCAAGTTGCATCTTGGCCTTCTGTTTAGACTCAGGAAGATTTATGGCAAATGCTCTGGGTGCTTATTTGGACAAACAATTGCAATAAATCAGTTTACTGTTTCAATAAAATGTTATTAATAGGACACATTATTCTGTTCAATATTATGTTATCTTTAAAATTAAGCAGAACATTAGTGGCAGTGAAACTAGTTTCAATCAATACATTCCTGTAATGAAACCTATTGTGTAAAAAACTTTTCTTTTTAAGGAGGAAAAATGTCCTTAGCACAACTACCAACTTCTGACTCTAGAGATGGCATTTCATAGCTTCTAAAAAATCCTGTTTGGTAGGATTTCTTTGTGTATGTTTTGGTGTTAAGATAGTTTCCTGAAAGTTACCTTACAGCATTTAAAGCATGCTGCTGCTGCTGCTAAGTCGCTTCAGTCGTGGTCCGACTCTGTGCGACCCCATAGACGGCAGCCCACCAGGCTCTGCCATCCCTGGGATTCTCCAGGCAAGAATACTGGAGTGGGTTGCCATTTCCTTCTCCAGTGCATGAAAGGGAAAAGTGAAAGTGGAGTCGCTCAGTCATGTCCGACTCTCAGCGACCTCATGGACTGTAGCCTACCAGGCTCCTCCGTCCATGGGATTTTCCAGGCAAGAGTACTGGAGTGGGGTGCCATTGCCTTCTCCGATTTAAAGCATAAATGTTCCTTAAATGCTTTTTTGTTTTTAATTGAAGAATTTAGTTGGCCCTTGACCTAGTAGAGACTCACTCAGGTGTGTGCCTCAGTGAAATTGAGGTCAGAACTGCTGTTGACATTCAGCATCATTTCTCTTCTAATGGTATAGAATTTCTGGTTAAAGTTCTTATTGTAGTATAGACTCTTGAGAGTACCTTGGACTACAGGGAGATCAAACCAGTCAATCCTAAAGGAAAACAATCTTGAATATTCAATGGAAGCACTGATGCTAAAGCTGACTCTCCAAAACTTTGGCCACATGATGCAAAGAGCTGGCTCATTGGAAAAGACCCTGATGCTGAGAAAGATTGAAGGCAAGAGAAGTGGGCAGCAGAGGATGAGATGGTTAGATCACATCAGCGACTCAGTGGACATGAATTTGAGCAAACTCTGGGAGATAGTGAAGGACAGGGTAGCCTGGTGTGCTGCAGTCCATAGGGATGCAAAGAGTCAGACACAACTTAGCAAGTGAAGCAACGACAATAGATTTCAATTTTTCAAAATGCATATAATGATGATAATTTACTAGGAGTGAGCCATAAAGGGTGATCTTTAATCACCCACTATACTCGCTGTTGAAATTTTAGAATGATGGTTATAAAATCAAAGGTGGCTAAAGTCTCAGGCTGGTACTGCAGTCTTAGGACACCACTGGTACTGCATTCTTAGGGCTGTTTCTGCTGCTGTGTCCTGTTTAGAGAGCAAAGTGCCTGGAGAGAAGTCTGCTATTTAATAATGCCATGGAAAATTAAAGACCTTTGGATGTTAAATAGCATGTATTTTCCAGAGGAAATCTCTTCAGAGACACTATATGCTTTCACTTGGTTCATAGTACTGTCATCACATGGCAGTTTAAGGAGTCTGGAGACTTGCCAGAGTTCCAAGTTTACTCCTTTACTTCTGTCATTTTGTGTTTTTAATCTGAATGTAAGAAACACAGAGTATCCTGGTGTGGTTTTGTTCTCATTAAATTGTTAAGAAATTTTTGTTTTGGGAGATGATAGTTAAGATGAAAAAATACTTATGAAAATCTAAGCCATCCTACATATTCTACTGGCTTAGGATAAAGTTTCCATACCCCATCAGGCACATAATTTGATCATGTTGCTGTACAACTCTCTTAGTAAACAAGTGAATTCTGCGTCCTTTGGATACCGCTGCTAACATTTTATAAAGTCACACTCTCTTCCTCCTGTAATTTAAAGGCAGATGGTTATCATGCTTTTTTATACCAGTGGGAGACTACTTAAAATCTTCATTGCGGTAAAGCATAAGGTAGCAAAGAATTCACTTAATTCTGGTATTTATCTTTCTTAGTTCTACCTCAAATGCTTTAAATGTTACATTTCTGATTAAAGATTTTTTTCTGTGTTTAACTATGAATACCTGGGAACCACTGGGCTTAACTGGTCTACAGGTGACAGTGATTGTGTGTGGAGATTTTGGCAGTGGGTGTAGGTCAGGAAGCAACAGTTAGAACTGGACATGGAACAACAGACTGGTTCCAAACAGGAAAAGGAGTACATCAAGGCTGTATATTGTCACCCTGCTTATTTAACTTATATGCAGAGTACATCATGAGAAATGCTGGGCTGGAGGAAGCACAAGCTGGAATCTGCCGGGAGAAATATCAATAACCTCAGATATGCAGATGACACCACCCTTATGGCAGAAAGTGAAGAAGAACTAAAGAGTCTCTTGATGAAAGTGAAAGAGGAGAGTGAAAAGTTGGCTTAAAGCTCAACATTCAGAAAACTAAGATCATGGCATCCGGTCCCATCACTTCATGGCAAATAGATGGGGAATCAGTGGCTGACTTTATTTTGAGGGGGCTCCAAAATCACTGCAATGGTGCTTGCAGCAATGAAATTAAAAGATACTTACTCCTTGGAAGGAAAGTAATGACCAACCTATATGGCATATTAAAAAGCAGAGACATTACTTTGCCAACAAAGGTCCATCTAGTCAAGGCTATGGTTTTTCCAGTGGTCATGTACGGATGTGAGAGTTGGACGGTGAAGAAAGCTGAGCGCTGAAGAATTGATGCTTTTGAACTGTGGTGTTGGAGAAAACTCTTGAGAGTCCCTTGGACTGCAAGGAGATCCAACCAGTCCATCCTAAAGGAGATCAGTCCTGGGTGTTCATTGGAACGACTGATGTTGAAGCTGAAACTCCAATACTTTGGCCACCTGATGAGAAGAGCTGACTCATTGGAAAAGACCCTGATGCTGGGAAAGATTGAGGGCAGGAGGAGAAGGGGCGACAGAGGATGAGATGGTTAGATGGCATCACCGACTCAATGGACATGGGTGTGGGTGTACTCCGGGAGTTGGTGATGGACAGGGAGGCCTGGTGTGCTGCTGTTCATGGGATTGCAAAGAGTCGGGCATGACTGAGCGACTGAACTGAACTGTCAAAGAGAAGTGACCATTTGGTTATCTCTGAATTGTCTTGTTTTCCCCTACAGTTTAAATATTATCTGTTTGTGAGGTTATCTGTAGTTTTGTTCTTCTAGTAATACTTTTATCTAGCTTGGTATTAAGGTAATTGTGACTTCTTTATATGAGTTGGAAATTATTTCTTCCTTTTTCTATTTTCTATCTTTGTGGTAGAAATTTCTTTAGTTGACGTGGTACAATTTCTTTAATTGACGTGGAACTATTAAGATGTTCTCTTTTTTCTTCAGTCAATTTTGGTAATTTCTGTCTTTTAAGGAATTTCTACATGTCATAAGTTGTCATATAAATAGTATGAAGTTGTTCATTTCTTTAAACTTGATAGTGTCTGTGGCATCTACATCTGTGTGCTTGTTTTTCATTTTTTATTTTGATTATTTCTATCTTTTTTTCTTGATCAGTCCTACTCATTTTTTAACAGGATAGCTTTTACTAGATTTTCTTTATTACTTATTTTCTATATCATTTATTTCTTATGTTTGTTTTTCCTTCTACTTAGTTCAGCTTTAGTTTACATTTCTTTTTCTGACTACCAAGATTGGCATTTAGATTGTTGGTTTGGAACTTTATTCTTTTCTAATAAAAGCATTTAAAGTTACGTTTCCCTCTGAGAATGCCTTTACCTATATCTCACACTTTTTATGTTGTGGGAGTTTTTTTCTGAAATGTTTTCTAATTCTCTTTGAACACTTTATAATCATTTATAAATTTTTCTTAATTTCAAATTTTTGCAGATTTCCCAGATAGCTCTCTGAGGAAAATGGACTCTCCACAATTTCAGTGTCGAAATTATTGAGACTTGTTTTATAACATCTCTGATATGCACTCTCTTGCTAAATATTTATCTACATGTAAAAATAACCTAATATTCAGTTATTGGGTGGAATATTAAAAATGTAGCAATTGGGTTAATGTTTTTACTAGTATTTGTTTAGGTCTTCTATATACTTACGGATTTTTAGTGTGCTTTTTCCATTGTTGACTGAGAGCTTTGAAAACCCCAGATATGATTGTGGATTTGTTCATTTTTCTTTTTCTTTTTATCCATCTTTCCTTCACATGTTTTGAGTTTCTGTTATCGGATGCCTTTACATTTAGGTTTATAATGTGTTCTTGGTACATTAAGCTGTTCCATTTTGAAACATGCTTCTTTATCCCTGATAATATTACTTGTTCTGAAATACCTTGCATGATATTAATATAGCCACTCCATCTTTCTTGTAGTTAGTATTTGTATAGTATATTTTCCATTCTTCTGCTTTTTCCTATATATGTCTTTGAAGTAAGATTCTCATATATAGCATGTAGTTGGACTTATCCTATCTTACAATCTCTGAATTTTTATAGGACTATTAGTGACTGTGCTTAAATCTAACATCTTGTAATTTGCTTTCTATTTTTCACCATTTTTTCTTTAGTTTTTCCTGCCTTCTTTTGATTAAATAGTTGTAGCATTATCTCCATTTGGGGCTCTTTTTTTTTTTTTCTTTGTTGCCTATTTGATCAGGTCTTTATTCATAATTTGCTGTCTAAAATGATTTGACCCTTATGGAATGCACAAATATAAGTTCCTTCAGCAGGCTTCTTTTTTCTGTGGTCCGTTTCTTTTCTGTGGGCTTCTACTCAGCTGGTGGTTTTTTGGTCACTTGCCTTTTTCGGCCACAAAAGGCCTCTTCTGCTTCCTAGCACCAGCAGCCTTCTTTCCTTTCTTCTCCACCACAGGTTTCTTCCCTAGAGCCCTCTTCTCACCTGATTTGGCTGCTGACACTGCTGCTGCCTTATCCATCCAGAGTTTGTGATTCTTGTCCTGGGAAAGAATGGTGTTCCATTCAGCATTGCATATGGGTTTAGCTTCAGCATGATTCTCAAGTTTTTCAGGGGATTCTTCTTCAGGACTCTATGATGAATCTTTTTGTGTGTCATGTGCTCTTTGGATCTCTGGGCTTTTCAAGATTCTGCTAAGGTCTGTATTGAGCATCTTGTGCCTGGAAAGGTTGTTGTTACTATTGAGAGAGGCAGCTTCACAGCAAATGCCATACACATCATCCAACTTGTGAAAAGTATTTTCAGTTCAAATGTAGAAACATCCCACATACTCATGAGAAGTAAGTTTCAAAATGTTCAGTTTGCTTACATTAAGCAGAGTGATTCCAGGCGTGTTTCTGACAGCCTCGATGATACCCTTATCCTCATTATAGATGATGTGGGGTCTGCTACACTAGAGATGATGACAGACACATTTGGCTTTGCCAGGTCTCATTAACTGTGAAGCATAGACCATTATGATACCATTCCAGGCCTTAAATTTCTAAAGAAGCAAAACAGCCTCCTTGGTCTTCTTGTAGCCTTAAGCGTTATCTTCAGCCACCAAAGGAACTTGAGGAACTTCCTCAATTTGATGACTTTTAGACATAACCAGCAAAATGGTAAGGCCGAGACAGCCAGGGCAGAGCAGATGGCATATCACTTCTGTGTTGTGTTTGCTCTGTGATGCCGATGTTGTCAGGTTCTGGTTGGTGCAAACATCTGACCCCCATGATAAATATTTCTAAAAGCACCCTGGCCAGAATAATGAGTCCCACTGCCTCGAACTCTGGGAATTGGAGCCACAGCCCAGCCAGCACCTGAAGACTCAGCAGTGGTTTGATGACCTGCTAATTCATTGACAGTGTAGGGTTGTCTGTTGTTTTGTGCAAGTTGGTGTGAACAAAATTCACAATATCTAGTCTAATGAGAGCCTTGAACACAGCAGGTAAAGTGACATTTTTGCCAGATGACTTCCTTTTCAGAGAACTCTGGTTATCAACAGACAAGCACACGCCATGGCAGGGAGAGGAAAAGGCCTCCACGGGGAATGCTTGGGCTCATTATCTTTGTTTTAGATACATTTTAAATATGAAAAAAAATGCTTATATTTTTATTTCTGAAAGTTTGTTTCCAAGTTTCTGTCTAGTATCGTTTATACCTAAAGATACATGTTTATTTGTTTGTTTGTTTATGGCCATATAGATTACTGGTGGTAAATTCTTTTACCTATCTGAAAATATCTATTTCACTTTCAATTTTTAAAAGAAATTTTTATACAGTTCTGGCTTACCCATGTGTTTTTGTTTTCTCTTCACCACTTTAAAAATATTCCGTAATTTCTTCTGGTTGGCTTTTTTTTTAATGAGATTTTAAAATAAAATTCCTTTATTCTCTTTCTTTGTATGTGTTTTTTTACTGTTCCTACTCAAAAACTTTCTGTCACTAGTTTTTAGCAAGTTGATAATGGTGCTCCTTGGTGTTCTTTGTGTTTTTCTGCTTGGGAGTTACCAATTTAGATTTGTAATTTTTCATCTATTGAGTATCATGCTTGTATCTTTCTTTTGTCACTATGTTAATGTTTTTCTTTAAAACTTAAACAATGTTGTGCTTATTTATAATAGATTTTTAAAAATTGTCGTGTGCTAATTTCATCATTTGTTGTTTGCATTCTTTTTCTGTTAATTGACTAATCAAATTTCATCATATATCTTATACTCTTTTATTGGCTGTTCATTGGTATATATGTTACATTGATGAGTATCCAAATTTTGTGGTCTTCCTTTACAGAATGTCCTAGCAGATATTAAGTTATTGGTAGATCTTGACTTTTTAGAAGCTTATGTTTAAGTTTTATTAGGACTAGTCTGTAGTCTGGTCTTTTCTCTAGCACTGTTTTAGCTCTTTCTATTAGCTCTTTCTGTGTTCTCAGTAGGACTGAGTGAGTGTCCTGGGATCAACTATGACTAGTCAAAACTTGTACATCTCCCTGCTTTGTGTGACTTCTGGAAATTGTTTTGCTTAAAACTCCCTTGTTGTTTTTTTCCCAGGCTATTGCAGTTGCACTCTACGCGTGTGAAATCTTGGCATTCAGCAAAAACTCAAATGTACAGATTACTCAACTGTTTTTCTGAATAGCTCTCTCTCCTCTGGTACTTTGTTTTGTAACTTCTGGCAACCTCAGCCTCCCTGAACCCTGACCTCTGTTTTCATAATTCACCATGACTTTTTTGTTCTGCTTCAGACTCCCCTCCCTGCCACATAGTCTGGAATGTTTTTCCAAACAGAAATCCAGGGACATTGTATGGCTTAGCTCATTTATTTCCTTTTTCAGAGATCATATACTTTTACTACCTGTTGTCCAATGTCTGAGAACAGTTGTTTTATATATTTTCTCTACTTTATAGTGGACAGGTAAGTGTATCCTCTTCCGTAATACCCAAAGTGGAATTTTTTATGGAAACTATCTTTTAAATGTGGTTTTTAGATTTAGCATGCAAATTTAATGGCATTCTTAAGAAAACAAAGAGGCTTTATGGAGGGAGAAAATATATTGTGAGCATAATAATATTAAGTGCACAGTTAACAAAAACTTTGTTAACCAGTATTGCATGGTTTTTGCTCTTTTAAAGAAGGTCAAAATATAACCTCATGGACCAAAAATATACTTAAGTGAGAAAATTTAAGGAAAGAAAAGCTATATTTTTATCAGATTTATTGTAACTTGTAATTAAAGAGAGCCCAAATTGATGTATAATAGGAACCTTGTGAAGAATACTTATTTTGAGCATCCAAAATAATAAAAGGGTAATAGAGATTTAAATAAGAACTACAGAGATATAAATATTTCCTAAAGTCTTGGCTTTCAGGCTAGAAACCAAATTTCATCGTTTTGACTCTAGATGCAGTTACTTTGGGCATGTCTTTTAGCTTTATTAACATATCCTTATAGGAATTATATTTAACTCTTAATAAAAATAAACTTTGACTTTACCCACTAAAAGATTCTCTTATATATCTCATGTGCCTTCATGATGCAATGCTTTGTGAAAATCTGTTAATCCCTTGAAAGGACAGAGAAATGAAATGTAGTTATGGATGGGACAATAATCCTCTGTATCCCAATGGTTTGTGTCTCTTGTAATAAATAGATCTGATCTTAAAATAAAAGCAAATTCAGATAAGTACGAAAGTAGAAAATTTAATCAACATTGTTGAACCAAAGAGCTGAATCAGGTACATCTGATACTGTGCTGGGCTAAAAATGGTGAAAAGTAGTTGCTACAAAATAAGAATAAAGGGGACTGCAACAGAAGTGAAAAGAACTCCAAGTATATTTTCCTCTATTAGTTATATATGTAGACCACAGAGAGACTTTTAAGGAAAAGATAATTTATGAATAGAAGGTACCTATTTTAATGGAAAAGAATTATTCCAGTATTCACAAAAAGAGGATCAATGATTGACGCTTAACCAGTCATGGAGAAAGAAGCCAGAGCAGGAAAGGAAAATCTTTGTGGCCCATTGAATGAAGTAAGGAAATGAAAAACATCTGAACACTCTGTTGGCTTTAAAAAGGGCACAACGTGAGAGCTGTGAGATTTTATTCAGGGCAAAGTGAGGACTGCAGCCCGGGAGATGGCACCTCAGATAGCTCTGAGAAACTGCTCTGAAGAAGCAGGGTGAAAGGTCAGTATATATGAGATTTTGATGAAGGGGGAGTACATGCAGTCAAGCACATACTTTTCCAAACGATTTCTGGTAATCTCATGAAGCTTTTGCCAGTCACAAGGAACAGTTATCACCATGAAGTGTTTTTAGTGTTTTTCTAGATATGGAGAGCTACAAGAATTGGGCTTATTAACTCTCTCCTGAAATAGCTAACTATCTGAAGATGTTTCCTGCCAGTTTTTCCCCAAGCACAGAGGGACTCATTACTACCCTCCACCCTGAACTGCTTTCAGGGAGTATTGAAGGCCAGCAGTTATAGCAGCTTGTGATTTAATCCTTGTAGAGGTAAATGACAAGTGCCAATTTATAGCTGACACCTCACTCCCCACAGTCTGTGGAATCCATTCATGAAATCAGGAGACATTTGCTAGCACATTGGTTCTCAAAATGTGTCTCCTAGACCAGCAGCATCAACATCACTGGGATATTTTGTAAAAATGCAAATCCTTAGGACCCAACTCACACCTACTGAACTAGAAACTCTGGCAGTGGGGCCCAGGGATCTGAATTTTTTTAAAAATATTATTTATTTGATTGTGCTGGGTCTTAGTTGCAGCACATGGGACCTTTCATCTTCATTGTGCCATGCAGGATCTTTAGTTACAGCATGTGAACTCTTACTTGCAGCATATGGGATCTAGTTCCCTGACCAGAGATAGAACCCAGATCCCCTGCATTGGGAGTTCAGAGTCTTAGCTACTGGACCACGAGGGAAGTCCCAAAAATCTACATTTTAATAAGCCTTCCAGGTGATTTTTGTGGTGGTGAAGAAGACTCTTGAGAGTTCCTTGGACTGCAAGATCAAACCAGTCAATCGTAAGAAAATCAACTCTGAATATTCATTGGAAGGACTGATGCTGAAGCTGAAGCTCTGATACTTTGCCACCTAATGCTAAAGGCTGACGCATTGGAAAAGACCTTGATGCTGGGAAAGATTGAAGGCAAAGAGAAGGGGTCGGCAGAGGGTGAGATGGCTATATAGCATCACCGACTCAATGGATAGAATTTGAGCAAACTCTTGGAGACAGTAGAGGACAGAGGAGCTTGGTGTGCTGGAGTCCATGGGGTCCCAAAGAGTTCGACACAACTTGGTGATTGAACAACAACAGCAACCAGGTTCTTCTTATGAACTTTAAAGTTTGAGAATTTTAGTGGTAGTGAAATGGAAATAAAGTCTTTTATTGGTCAAACTGCCAGTGAGTCCTATATCATGAGGTATTTTATAAATTTGTTGTTGTTCAGTCACTCAGTCATGTCTGACTCTTTGGAACCCCGTGGACTGCAGCCTGCCAGGTTTCCCTGTCCTTCACCATCTTCCAGAGTTTGCTCAAACTCATGTCCAGTGAGTCCATGCCATCCAACCGTCTCATCATCTGTCATCCCTTCTCCTCCTGTCTTCAGTCTTTCCAAGCATCAAGTTCTTTTCCAATGAGTTGGCCCTTTCCATCAAAATGTTGGAGCTTCAGCTTCAACACCAGTCCTTCCAGTGAATATTCAGGGTTGATTTCCTTTAGGATTGACTGGTTTGATCTCCTTGCAGTCCAAAGGACTCTTAAGAGTCTTCTCCATCACCACAGTTCAAAAGCATCAATTCTTCAGCACTCAGCCTTCTTTATGGTTCAACTCTTACATCCATGTGTGACTACTGGAAAAAACATAGCTTTGACTATATGGACCTTCGTAATGTTTCTGCTTTTTAATATGCTGTCTAGGTCGGTCATAGCTTTTCTTCCAAGAAGCAAGCATCTTTTAATTTCATGGCTGCAGTCACTGTCCTGGTGATTTTGGAACCCAAGAAATTAGTCTGTCACTGTTTCCATTGTTTTCCCACCTATTTGCCATGAAGTGATGGGACCGGATGCCATGATTTCAGGTTTTTTAATGTTGAGTTTTAAGCCAGCTTTTTCACTCTCCTCTTTCACCTTCATCAAGAGGCCCTTTCGTTCCTCTTCACTTTTGGCCATAAGGGTGGTGTCATCTGCATACCTGAGGTTGTTGATATTTTTCCCAGCAATCTTGATTCCAGCTTGAGCTTCATCCAGCCCAGCATTTCACATGATGTACTTTGCATGTAAGTCAAATAAGCAGGGTGACAATATATAGCCTTGACGTAATCCTTTCCCAATTTGGAACCAGTCCATTGTTCTATGTCCGGTTCTAACTGTTGCTTCTTGACCTGTAGACAGGTTTCTCAGAAAGCAGGTAAGGTGGCCTGACATTCCCATCTCTTTAAGAATTTTCCATAGTTTGTTGTGATCCACACAGTCAAAGGCTTTGGCATAGTCAATGAAGCAGAAGTAGATGTTTTTCTGGAATTCTCTTGCTTTTTCTTTGATCAACAGATATTGGCAATTTGATCTCTGGTTCCTTTGCCTTTCTTAAATCCAGCTTGTACATCTGGACGTTCTCAGTTCACTTACTGTTGAAGCCTAGCTTGAAGGAATTTGAGCATGATGGCAGGCATAGACATTCCATACAATTTGACTTGATCTGTTCTTGTTGAGATATATAGAAACATGAAGATTATTGCCAGTAGGCCCATCTCTGCTAATAGGCACCTGCTCTTTGTATTTGGAATCATCACCCAGGGTCACCACCTGGTTTAGATGCCTGAGTTCACTCCCTTTCATCTTACAGAAAAATTGCTATGAGAATTCAGCTGTGTGTTGTTGCTATATGTACCTCTTCCCTCCTATCCACAGCAGCATTTTAGGACAGGCTTCAGTGATCAGGGCTTCTCTTACTTTTTAGACTTTGTCTAGATTAAAGAGCTGATTTAAACTTTTGTGCTCTGTAGACCGTTTGCAGCTTAAATAATCATCCTAATCATGACCTCAGTCAAAAAATGTCCAAAAATTATCAGTATACAATAAGTCATAATGATTTCCAGCCCCTAAAGAAACTATGTATTATAAACTTTCCATAATTAATTTTTCATTTGAATATTCATTGTTACTCCCTCTTAGAGAAGAAAGCAACATGTGACCCACTATTTGAAATGCTTGTTTTTCTTCATTTTTCTAATAGTTAACTTTACCTCTTTCTACCTATTTTCTACAAATTGTACAGTTTACTAGTTACATACTACCATAAGCATTTAGGACTTGGTGCAATAAATCTCTCCCAAATCAAATTACTTTTCAGCCAATAGGCTCTAAAGGCCTATCAACATGATGAAGTTGAAGTGTGGCTCTCCTGTATTAATGACATGTTTCTGTCATAGCAAAATCAAACTTGTAAAGGTGACAGAAATATTGACACAAGTAAAGAAGTGGAAAGGGTACATTGAGCCTCTGTCACTTACCCCAATTAATTCTTCATCAAATAGCCCTATTTTTAGTCTTATACTACTTAAAAAATGACAAATGACGTCATTTGTTTCCCAATTTGTCTCCACTAAAATGTGAATTTTCATTACAGCAGGCTCTTTATATTCCTGATGACTCCAGTACTTGTATCAGTACTATAGTACCTATATCAGTACTTTGTCCATGGTATGCATTCAGTAAATGCTAGTTAATAAATGCGTATTGTCTTTTTATTATAAAATTCACCCATTTTAAACGTACTATTTGATGATATTAATAAATTAATAGAGTGTACAGCCATCTGGTGTACATCTAGAGTGTACAACAGTCCAGTTTTATAACCAGCATTGGTCCATTAAGAACCATGCCTGCTAGAGGATCCCTCAGGCCCAGTTGCAGCCATTCCTATTACTACCCTCAGGCCTAGGCAACCACTAATCTGCTTTCTGTCTCTATGCATTTGCCTTTTCTGGACACTTCATATAAATAGAGTCATACAGTAGAGAGCCATTTGCATTAAGTTTCTTTGCCTTAGCATTATTTCTTGAGGTTCATCCATGTTGGAACATGTAATCAGTAGTTTGCTTCTTTTTATTGCTGACTAGTATTCCATTTTATAGATACATCACATTTGGCTTCATAATGCACCAGTTAATAGGTCTACCAGCAACTGTTCTCTAAGTCTTTTTTTTTCGCTTTGCTTTGTTTTTAAACTTAGGAATATCTTTACTCTGCCTTCATTTTGAAGAATAGTTTAGATATAAAATTCTTAGTTGACAATTTATTTCTTTTGGGACTTTGTGCCATTCCATTGCCTTTTTGCTCAGTTTTTGATGAACTGTTGGTTGTTAAATGTATTCTCGTTTTTTTTCCCTGATATATTTCCATTTATTTGTGTTCCTCAATTTCTTTGTTTTTGTTTTTGATAAATATATTCTTGTTCCCTACAAGTAATGAGTCAACTGCCTTTGAAGATTTTCTTTTTCCTTGGCTTTAAATAACTTGACCATAACTTTTCTAAGTGTAGATCTTTAATGTTTATCCTTGGAATTTGTTGAGCTTCTTGGAGGTGAAGATTAATATTTTTCATCAAAATAAAGATATTTGACTCATTTTTTCAAATATCTCCCCCCCTCCATTTCTCTTTTCTCTCTTTCTGAGACTACCATTTCATGTACGTAGATATTCCTGAAAGTGTGAAAGTGTTAGTCACTCAGTCATATCTGACTCTTTGTGACCCCACGGACAGTAGTCTGCAAGGCTCCTCTGTGCGTGGAATTCTCCAGGCAAGAACACTGGAGTGAGTATTCTTCAGGCAATCTTCCCAACCCAGGGATCAAACCCGAGTCTTCTACATTGCAAGCAGATTCTTTACCATCTGAGCCACCAGCAGAGTCCTAGTTCCCCACTGTCAAATCTTCTTCTTCACCCTCCTTCTCCCCCTTTTTTTCCTGGTCTTCAGATAAGATTATCTCTATTGATCTAATTTTAAGTTTACTTTTCTTTCTTTAGCTATTTTGCATCTGCTGAGGAGCCCTTCTATTAAATTTTTTATTTAGCTTACACTTTTCAATTCCGGTATTTCCATTTGGTTCTTTCATATATATTTTTTCCCTCTGATATTATCCATTTGTTGTCAATATTGTACTTTCCTTTAATTCTTTAAACATATTTCACTTTAGGTCTTTCAACATTTATAATAGCTCTTTTGAAATCTTTGTAAGTCCAACATTTTGGCTCCCTCAGAGACAGTTGTTTTGTTTTGTTTTCTTAGCATGGGTAACCCTTTTGATAGCTTACAGTGAACGGTATCAGATTCATGATCTCCAGAGATTTAGCTTTGGGACCAGGGACCAGGCTTGATCACTCGAAAGCTTTTGTATGGCAGAAGTTTTATTACAGTAAAAAAGGACAGAGAAGGCTTCTGACATAGACATCAGAAAGAGGATGAAGAGTGCCCCACTTGCTAGTCTTAGCAAGGGAGCTATATACTTTTTCAATTGGCTATTAGGAAAAAATCAAAAGAATGTCTCAAGGTTGTAAAAGTCTTATCAGACCCACTCCCACAATTTACATTTCAAGATAATAGGATTAGAACTAACAATAGAAAGGTCTTACCAGACCCATTCCCTCAAGATACACTTTAAGATGACAGGATTAGTCAGAAGGTTCTTAAGGAGAAACTTGTTCTCAAGCAGGATACACTGTTTTTATGTAATCATTAGTACAGAGTTTAAAGAAAAACATATCCATGAGCAAGATGAGTTGTTTTGTTGTGTAATCATTAGCTCTGGGGTTAAAAAAAAAAAAAAAAACATTACATATGATTAAGATGAAGAAATGTAGAAAAAATAATCTGGCCTTTTCTTCTCCTGGAGAGCCCCAGACCTCTTTCTCCTCCTCAGGGGCCCTAGACCCCTTTCTTCTCCTCAAGGGCCCTGGACTCCTTATCAACCTAAGAGTTAACTCTCTCACCTTCCTGTTTCTTTGCAATTCTTATAGTTTCTTCATTTAAAACTGGATGTTTTATATGATATATTGTAGCAAATCTGGCTTCTTGAAGGTTTTTTATTGCTGTCTTTTTGTTTGTTTTGTGACTCACCTGTGTTAATTTTGTAGAATGTATCTCCCCTGGAGTGTGTGTCACAGGGGACAGTGGTGAGTCAACACAGTTATCAAACAGCTAATGATTGTTGACATGTTGTGCTCAAATACACTGAGTCAACATGGCTTCCACCCTTTGCAAATGGATCCATTTGTGAGTCGGAATACCTTTACTTTCTGCTATACTTTTTCATGTTGCTATTTCTGAGCTAATAGTAATGTAAAAAACTTTAAAATTAAGCTACCCTTGATAGGCAAAATGGTACCTTTGCTGATTCCATATGCTTGACTGCATAAGATGAATTTCTGAATATAGGAAATAAGAACCATATTTCAAAACATCTCAAACAACATGAGTGGTATTTTTGACCTTTAATTTCATAATTCATGTACTGTAACATTTTAAGCATTTTTCTTCCTAACTTTATATAAAACTCTATGTAGCATTCACTTTTAAGGAAGAAAAGATTTCTTAGATGTACCGTTATTCAGTTTCAAAATATCCCTTTTCATCTTCTCTAAAATATATAGCAGTAGTCTCTGAATTTATGAACTTCGTGAGACAGATAAAGTGATAGTTGGAAGCATTAAGTCAGCCATAACTAGCATGAAAGGAAGCCATTTCTACACGGATTTGGTGATTCACATTGAACGTCATTGTATATTGATAGTGCTTTCTTTTTGTCAAGAAGGTTGCTCTTGGTTATTTTGGTGTTTGGCCTTCAGTTCCTTCCGTTTTAGGCTGTGTTCTTTGTGACTTTGCAGCACTTGAAGTTATATCAGCCATAGACTTTTTTGCAGATTGTCTCTGATGGTCCTCAATGTGGAGTCCTTTATAGTTTTTGCTCAGGGGGTGGTACATTCTCTTGTTTCTTTCCAAATACTTTATTGTATCAATGTGCTTCTCAGTACTTGAAACTTTGCTTTTGCATGTACTGCTTGATGTTTTTGAGCAGGGATGCTTAGACATTTGGGGGATGTTAATTGTTTTCTTATGTTGAAAAGTCCACAATGTATTAATAAAAGGATAGCGAAGCACAGCTTTGTAATGTTACATCCATGGGGAATTGAGGTAACTGGCTGTTGTTTCAGGTGTGTGCGTTTTATAAATTCCTATGTGTCTCAGTTCAGCTAGGTACAGTCTTCTGTGTTCAGATATGGGTTTCACAAAAAGAGCTGTTCAGAAGCAAACATGAAATTTGCATAGATTATTCCCTAATATATAAATTATGTTGGGACAAAGCAAACTTTTCAAAAAAGTATTATAACAGACTGGTTGTATTCTGGATCAGTGATCCCCAACCTTTTTGGCACCAGGGACTGGTTTCATGGAAGACAATTTTTCCAAAGGCTCAGGGAGTGGGGGTTGATGGTGTTGAGATGATTCTCATAAGGAGTGTGCAGCCTGGATCCCTCACATGTGCAGTTCACAGTAGGGTTCATGTTCCTATGAGAATCTGATGTCTCAGCTGATCTTACAGGAGGCGGAGCTCAGGCAGTAATGGGAGTGATGTGAAGCAGCTGTAAGTACAGATGAAGCTTCTCTTTCTTGCTTGTCACCTCCTGCTGTGCGGCCCATTTCCTAACAGGTCACAGACCAGTGGTCAGTGGCCCAATTGTTGGAGACCTCAGTTCTAGATGATTTGGATCAGGGCTTCCTGAATAAACTGTCTATAATTAAAGGAACCAGTTTTCATTATTTTTGTTCATCTCTATGGACTAAAACTAAAAACAAAAAAAACTTAATAAAAGTTAAATACTACAAAATGAAATGTGACATAAAATTTTTCATTAAAGTTTCAATAGACATAAATTATATTTTAGTAAACATAATCTGAAAAGACACAACATAAGTTTTTCTTAAAAATTCATCAAAAGTGTGTGTACAGGTGATTAAGATAAGAGAATGACTATTATGTCACTTTTCTTGTTTGCAGTCATAACATTAAAAAATGTATATATGAAAGTACAGCTCCCATACTTACTTTGAATGAGTGCCACCTATATCAATAATACTATGTTTGTTAATTTGGAAAGTTTTTAATATTAATATGATACATAAGCTTACTCCTTCATTCATAACCTATGCAGTCTTATTTGCAGAGGCAATATGATACTCACAGGTAACAATATATATTTAAATTCTTTCTGTTTTCTTTTATTAACACTCAGAGAAATATCGCATAATACTGATAGGAATGGAAGAAAAGATTTTAAAGCACTTTCAATAGGCTTAGATTATTCATTCCTAACTTTTAACTTTTTGTCCAGAATGAAGAAAGTGGTGGTATTGTTTCCTTGATCGTTAACCAGTTTCAACAATTCTTTAAAACTGTAGTTAAATTTAAATTCTTTCAATAAAAGAAGTGGATTTTCTATGTATGCATGGATCTTCTTTTGATGCAAAATAAAATTTGAAACATCTTATTTGAGAAGAGTTCAATGTTAATTTTTCACAGATGTGCAATATCATGATCATCATAAATAAATTTTATTTATTTATTTATGGAATATGACATAATCCCTGGTGACATTGCTCTTCCCAAGTACTGCCATTCATTTTTGCTCTTCAGTCCAATCTGCCATTGAAGACCATATTGGATTTCTACTTTGCAAGAAAGTATTAAAAATCAGCAAAAAAATACATATATATATTAGGAAAATAAGCTGCTGCTGCTGCTGCTAAGTCACATCAGTCGTGTCCGACTCTGTGCGACCCCACAGATGGCAGCCCACCAGGCTCCTCCATCCCTGAGATCCTCCAGGCAAGAACACTGGAGTGGGTTGCCATTTCCTTCTCCAATGCATGAAAGTGAAAAGTGAAAGTGAAGTCGCTCAGCGACATCCAATTCGTCGTGACCCCATGGACTTCAGCCTACCAGGCTCCTCTGTCCGTGGGGTTTTCCAGGCAAGAGTACTGGAGTGGGTTGCCGTTGCCTTCTCCAAGTAAAATAAGCTAGGTTGTGCATAGCTGTGAAAAGAAGAGAAGCAAAAAGCAAAGGAGAAAAGGAAAGATATACCCATTTGAATGCAAAGTTCCAAAGAATAGCAAGGAGAGATAAGAAAGCCTTCCTCAGTGATCAGTGCAAAGAAATAGAGGAAAACAATAGAATGGGGAAGACTAGAGATCTCTTCAAGAAAATTAGAGATACCAAGAGAACATTTCATGCAAAGACGGGCACAATAAAGGACAGAAATGGTATGGAACCAACAGAAGAAGAAGATATTAAAGAGGTGGCAAGAATACACAGGAGAACTGTACAAAAAAAGATCTTCACGACCCAGAAAATTACAGTGGTGTGATCACTCACCTATAGCCAGACATCCTGGAATGCAAAGTCACGTGGGCCTTAGGAAGTATCTCTACAAAGAAAGCTAGTGGACGGGATGGAATTCCAGTTGAGCTATTTCAAATCCTGAAAGATGATGCTGTGAAACTGCTGCACTCAATATGCCAGCAAATTTGAAAAAGTCAGCAGTGTCCACAGAACTGGGAAAGGTCAGTTTTCATTCCAATCCCAAAGAAAGGCAATGCCAAAGAATGCTCAAACTACCACACAATTGCACTCATCTCACACGCTAGTAAAGTAATGCTCAAAATTCTCCAAGGCAGTCTTCAACAGTACATGAACCGTGAACTTCCAGATGTTCAAGCTGGATTTAGAAAAGGCAGAGGAACCAGAGATCAAATTGCCAACATCTGCTGGATCATTGAAAAAGCAAGAGAGTTCCAGAAAAACATCTATTTCTGCTTTATTGACTATGCCAAAGCTTTTGACGGTGTGGATCACAAACTGTGGAAAATTCTTTAAGACATGGGAATAATCTGCCTCTTGAGAAATCTGTTTGCAGGTCAGGAAGCAACAGTTACAACTAGACATAGAACAACAGACTGGTTCCAAATAGGAAAAGGAGTATGTCAAGGCTGTATATTGTCACCCTGCTTATTTAACTTATATGCAGAGTACATCATGCAAAATGCTGGGTTGGATGAAGCACAAGCTGGAATCAAGATTGCTGGGAGAAATGTTAATAACCTTAGATATGCAGATAACACCACCCTTATGGCAGAAAGCGAAGAAGAACTAAAGAGCTTCTTGATGACAGTGAAAGAGGAGAGTGAAAAAGTTGACTTAAAACCAAACATTCTCAATGCATGATACAGGGTGCTCGGAGCTGGTGCAGCGGGGGGACCCAGAGCGATGGGATGGGGAGGGAGGTGGAACGGGGGTTCTGGAAGGGGAAAACATGTACACCCATGGTGGATTCATGTCAGTGTATGGCAAAACAAATACAATATTGTAAAGTTAGAAAATAAACTAATTAAAAAAAAAATTCAGAAAACTAAGATCATGGCATCTGGTCCCGTCACTCATGGCAAATAGATGGAGAAACAGTGGAAACAGTGGCATACTTTATTTTGGGGGGGCTCCAAAATCACTGCAGATAGTGACTACAGCCATGAAATTAAAAGACACTCCTTGGAAGAAAAGTTATGACCAACCTAGACAGCATATTAAAAAGCAGAGACATTACTTTGCCACAAAGGTCCGTCTAGTCAAAGCTGTGGTTTTTCCAGATGTGAGAGTTGGACTATAAAGAAAGCTGAGCGCCATAGAATTGATGCTTTTGAACTGTGATGTTGAAGAAGACTCTGGAAAGTCCCTTGGACTGCAAGGAGATCCAACCAGTCCATCCTAAAGGAAATCAGTCCTGAATATTCATTGGAATGACTGATGCTGAAGCTGAAACTCTTAATTCTTTGACCACGTGATGCAAAGAACTGACTCATTTCAAAAGACCCTGATGCTGGGAAAGATTGAAGGCAGGAGGAGAAGGGGACGACAGAGGATGATATGGCTGGATGGCATCACCGACTCGATGGACGTGAGTTTTGGTAAACTCCCGGAGTTGGTGATGGACAGGGAGGCCTGGCGTGCTGGCATGTGGTCGGAAAGAGTCGGACAGGACTGAGCGACTGAACTGAACTGAATCTAGTTTGGCTCTCCAGTTCCTATCTTATAAAAATTGTGACCAAAGTAGTTTCTTATGTTTCAGAAACACTTAAAGTTTTGTTTCAAATTCCCAACAGAACTTTTCTCTTCTACAGGTGTCATGCCTCAGCATTTAATAGTTGTTACAGGTTATTAGTGGTTGGCTTCTGTATTAGATATAAATAGAATAAACTCAAATTTTATGCATTTGTCTTTGTAAAATTCACATTTTTAATATGTTGCTAAGCAAAGTATTTAATTCACCTGTTTTTTTTTTTTAATAGTAAAACATTTTAGGTGAAGGAATGAATATGTTTATTTATAATTTGATGTATGGTCCAAAATGTTTTCCTATTGCTGCTGTGCTGTCAAACTTCATTTATGGATAATGTAAGCCTTCTTAGTTTTATACTGTTCAAAGTTGTTTATATATGTTGACAGTGAAGCCCCAAAATGCTATCTTTCTTCATATCGTGATTTTTAAGTCGCACATGTACTAGAAAACCTGCCGTGTTAGAGATACATACATGTTCATTCTTCAGCTTCCAATGACAAACACTTTGCTAGTTTTTTGTCTATGGATTTTTTGAATTTTACTAGCCAGTTCCTGCATAGCCACATCAAGCTTATGGTGTCTAGTATGTGGAGCTACTGTATTTTCTACAGATTTACCCAACATCATGCAGACACTTTTGATACAGTCTTTCACTTGTTCCACCAGTTGTATGTGGTCTCTCTGTACTTAGCAAACCATATTGCTACCTCATAAGCCTACGAAATCCTAACAATTATTTGTGACCATTGTTCACTGCCTCTGTGGATCAATACTCTTTATTTCAAAAGACTTTGGGTTTTTAAATGATTTCTTTATGTACGTATGTAAGTACTTCCTAAGTTGTAATAATTTTATTACCTCTTTAGCCAGAATATCTCAGGAGATAACACACTGTGATTTTAGCACTTTACTATCATTTATGGCCACAAAACTGAACTCAAGATATGAGGCATCACACTTTTAAGTAAAACTAGTATGAAGTAAAGCTAGTATGATCCCTTGGCCTTTATTTCTTTAGAATCACTTCCATCATCATCATTTGATTCATAGTAATAAACTACTTCTGTCTTCAGAGAAGGGTGTCCTGATCAGGGGATAAATTAGGAGTATGGATTTAACAGATACATACCACTGTATATAAAATAGATAAACAGCTAGGATTTTTTTTTGTATTGCATAGGGAACTATATTCATTATCTTGTAATAACCTGTAATGGAAAAGAATCTAAAAAAGAATACGTATGTGACTGTATATGTGTGTGTATATATACTTGAATCACTTTGTTATATACCAGAAGTAACACAGTATTATAAATCAATCAACTTAAGTTCAATTAAAAAAAAAGTATTTTCTTGACCAAAATGTCTCGGGAAGCCTGTTTCACTATATGTAAAATAAAATTTTAAATAAAGAAGTTTACTTTCCTAATTTAGCTAATAATATAAAATCATAATTTAAAAACAGGCTTGATTAAAAATTAGAACAGTGTCACTACAGTAAGTCAATTATAGGTAAAAATCATGTAATTAAAAAATTATTACATTTTAATACAGTTTTGGGGTAAAAATGACAAACTGTTGTTGAAATATCACACATTATACCATGATTTTAATATTAAACTAGTGTGCAGCTCATGGACTCAATCATGATTTCAAAGTCACTTGAAATAGCCTCTATCCAGTTTAATTAGAGGAGCCCACTAATAACCCATGTGTGCTGTGCCATGCTTAGTTGCTCAATCATGTCCAACTCTGCAACACCAAAAACTGTGGCCCACCAGGCTCCTCTGTCCATGGGGTTTCTCCAGGCAAGAATACTGGGGTGGGTAGCTGTTCTGTTCTCCCAGGGATCTTCCCAGCCCAGGGATCGAACCCAGGTCTCCCACAATGCAGGCGGATTCTCTACTGTCTGAGCCACCAGGGAAGGGAAAATGTTGGCATGTCTCATGTAATGTTTGGGACATATGTATACTAAAAAGTTATTTGTTTGTTTATCTGAATTTCAAATGTAATTAGAAGTCCTGTATATTTTTTTTTAATTTTGTTTATTTGGCTGTTCTGGGTCTTCCGTGCTGCTCGGGCTCACTCTAGTTGTGGTGAGCAGGGGCTACTCTAGTTGTGGTGCGTGAGCTTCCCATTGCAGTGGCTCTTGTTGTGGAGCGTGGGCTCTAGAGCACTTAGGCTTCAGTAGTTGCAGCACACAGGCTCAGCAGCTGTGGCTCTTGGGCTTAGTTACTCTGAGGCATGTGGGATCTTCCTGGATCAGGGATGGAACCCGTGTCTCCTGCATTGGTAGGCGAATCCTTTACCACTGGACCACCAAGGAAGCTCCCAGGAGTCCTGTGTTTTTATTTACTAAAAATATTTTAGCAAACATGAAGACTATATTTTGCCTACTATATAGATGCATAGACTACCTCATATTTTCTTCAGAATTTTAGCTTTTGTTTTTATGTTTAGGTCCATAATTCCTTATGAGTTAATTTTTGTGTGTGGAGTGATGTAAGGGTTGAAATTTTATTTTTTCCTTATGGCTCTTCTGAGGCCCAGGATTGTTTGTTGAATATGCTGTCTTTTCCCCCATTGAGTTACCTTCCTCCTTGTGACAGACACACACTAAGGTGACCACCGATGTAAATATCCTTATACAGTTCCTTCCTTTTGAATGGGAGTGGAACTTGTGACTGGCATCCAGCCAACAGAATGTGACAAAGGTCAAAGAATTTTGCAGATAGATTTAAGGCTCCAAATTAGTTGATCTGAGTTAATCAAAAAGGAGAGCCTGAGTAGCCTGATTTAACCAAGCAGAAGTCCTTAAAAGAAAGAGGGTGCCCTCTCTGTAAAGAACTTTATCCTGCTGGACCAAAAGAAGCATGCCTCCATGGATTCTACAATTGCAAGGATGTGACTCTGCCAACAACTACATGAGTTTGAAAGAGGACTGCAAGCCTCGTATTTGACCATGGCCAATACTTTAATTGCAGTCTTTTAGGATTCTCAGCAGAGCACCCAGTTAACAGAAGCTAGGAGATAATGAGTGTATGTTGTTTTAAACTTCTAACTCTGTGGTAATCTGTTGCACAACCTTAGAAAGCTAATACAGTACGTTTGTCAAGAGACGGTAGATCTCATATATGTGAATCCATTTCTGGGCTTACTACCACTTTCCAGTTCTCTCATCCTAATGCCAGTGCTACAATGCCTTCAATATATAGCTTTATAATAAATTCTGAAATTAAGCAGTATAAGTCCTTCAGCTTTATTCTTTGTCTTTGAAATTGTTTTTACTATTCTAGTTCCATTGAATTTCCATATAGATTTTAGATTAAACTTGTCAACATCTACTAATGAATATACTGGGATTTCACTGAAACTGTAAATCAATTTGGGAAAAACTGACACCTTACCTGTATTGAGTCTTTTGATCCATGGATATAATCTCTCCATATATTCAGGTCTTCTTCAAGTTTTCTCAGTAGTACTTTTTAACTTTCATGGTATGATAATGCACGTATTTTGTTAAACTTCTCTCTAAATTATTTCACATCTGAGATGTTACTGTAAATACTATTGTTGCTTCAATCTCTAAAATTGTTACTTTTCTAGCATAGAAATATACCTTATTTGTGTATATTGTCTTTGTTCCCTACGATCTTGCTAAACTGTGATTTTCTCCATATATGATCATGCTGTCTTTATATAATGGCAGTTTTATTTCCTAATTTCCAAACTCTGTGCCATTCATTCATTTTCCTTATTGCACTGGCTAGGATCTCTCATACAGTGCTGAAGAGATGCAAAGAGATGTGCTAAGAGTGGGCATTTTTGGGGTTTTTTCCCAATCTCATCTGACATGCATTATTTCTTTCATTGTTAAGTCTGATTGTAGCTATGGATTTTGAGGAAGTACCCTTTACCTAATTAAGGAAATTTCTTTCTTATAATTTGCTGAATGATTGATGAGTTTTCTCAGATTCTTTTTTTGCTTCTATCAATGTGATCATTTAATTATCTTTTTTTCCTATTAGAGTAGTGGATTGATTTTCAATTGTTAGGCCAATCTACCTTTTCTAAGTCCCATTTGGTCATTTATATTTTTCTGTTTTATTGTTATATTTAACTTGGTAACATTTTAATAAGAATTTTTGCATTCATGTTCTTAAAGGATCTTGGTTTATAGCTTTCTTGTAATGTCTTTAGTTTTTTTATCAGCCACATAAAGTTGCCCATGTTCCTCTTTCCTCTATCTCATGAACGAATTTGTGTAGGTTGGCACTACTTTTTACTTAAATTTTGAGAGAATTTGTCAGTAAAACCATCTGAGCCTGAAGTTATCTTTTTGAGAAGTTTTTAGTTACAAATTCAATTGTTTAATTGATTTAGAGCAAATAAGTGTTCAGGGCTTCCCTTGTAGCTCAGTTGGTAAAGAATCTGCCTGCAGTACAGGAGACCCGGGTTCAGTCCCTGGGTTGGGAAGATCCCCTGGAGAAGGAAATGGCAACCCACTCCAGTATCCTTGCCTGGAAAATCTCATGGACACAGGAGCCTGGTGGGCTGCAGTCCATGGGGTTGCAAAGAGTCAGGCACTACTGAGCAGCTAACACTTGATAAATAAGTGTTCTGTTTTCTCTTGATCTGTTTTAGCAATTTGTGTCTTAAAGCAATTTGTTTACCTAGGTTGTCAAATTTATTGGCAAGAAGTTATTCATATTTGCTTGCTATCTTTTTAATGACTTGAATGTATAGTGATATCTCTCATTTCTAATACTATAGTTTTTCTCTCTTGATCAGTCTATGGGAAGTTTCACCTTTTCAAAGAATTTGCTTTTGTTTTCATTTTTTATCTGTCTGTTATACTTCATTCATTTCTGCTCTGATCTTTATTATTTCTGTCCTGATTGCTATAGGTTTAGTATATTCTTCTTTTTCTAGCTTCCTAATGTGGAAACTCATGTTATTGATTTGAGATCTTTCTTATTTTCCAAAATAGATGTTTAGGGCTATAAATTTCCCTCTATACACCATTTTAAGTGCATCCCCTAAACTTCGATGTATTATGTGTCATTTTCATTCAGTTTAAAATACTTTCTAAAAAAAAAAAATAAATAAAAATAAATAAATAAATAAATAAAATAAAATACTTTCTAATTTACTTTATGGGTTTTTTAACCCATAGAATATTTCGAAGTGTATTGCTGAATTTTAAAATAATTGGTGATTTTCCAGATAACTTTCTGTTATTGATTTCTTATTTAGCTTATTTGTCTCAATGTTGGTTCTTTTTGATTTGTTGAAACTTGTTTTTATGGTTCAGTGTATAAGTTATATTGGTAGTTTTTTCAAGCACACTTCAAGTGAATATGAATTAGGTTGAATTAGTTGATAGTCGGGCTTCCCAGGTGGTAAAGAATCATCTGCCAATGCAGGAGACTTGAGAGACGTGGGTTTGGTCCCTGGGTTGGGAAGATCCCTTGGAGTAGGAAACAGCAATCCACTCCAGTATTCTTGCCTGGAAAATCCCATGGACAGAGAGGAGGCTGGTGGGCTATAGTCCATGGTGGGGCCACAAAGAGTTGGACACACTGCACAGCTGAGCACAGAATTGATAGTCTCATTTGTCTTTGATAACCCTATTGATTTTTTGTCTTCTTACTCTATCACTTACTGAGAGTGTTGAAATCTCTTTTATTGTTTGTTTTCTATTTTGCAATTTCATTTTGTCATTTTTCCTTCTTATTTTTAAACTCTGTTACTACGTGCATACTCACTTGGATTGCTTTGATACTTTGATGAACTGAACTCGTTACCATTTTGAAAAGTCTGCATTTTTCCATAGCAGTTTTATTGTTCTGAAGTCGACTTTGTCTAGCATTCACAAATCCATTCCAACTTTCTTTTTACTTGTGTTTGAATGGTACATCCTTTTCTATTAAGTTTACTTTTAATCTGTCCCTGTCTTTATATTTTGTATGAGTTTCTTGTAGACAGCCTATAATGCAGTCTTGCTTTTTTATCCAATCCGAGAACCTTGTTCTTTGATTTGGAACATTTAAGTTCATTTACATTTGTTATAATTATTGATATGTTTGTGTTTCAGTCTACCATGTGGCTGTTTAATTTCTCTCTGCCCCATCTGTACTTTTTCTTTTTGTTCTTTTCCTTTAGGTTAATTTTTTATGTTTTGGGATTTATCTCCAATATTGACTTACTAGCTGTGCTTCTATGTTTTGTTTTCCAGTGGTCCTAAGTTTTACCATGTTCACCTTTAACTTAATACATTTTACTTTATGTATTATTAATACACTCAACAATGTATTAGGTACCAAGTGTTTAATCGCTTGGTCGTGTCCAGCTCTTTGTGATGCCATGGACTATAGCCCCCCAGAATCCTATGTCCATGGAATTTCCAGGCAAGAATATTGGAGTGGGTAGCCATTCCCTTCTCCAGGGGATCTTCCCAACCCAGTGACTGAACCTGGGTCTGCATTGCAGGTGAATTCTTTACTATCTCACCCACCAGGGAAGCCCATTCTACTTTTCAAATACTATTATTCCATGTTATATATATGAACTGTATGTCAGGATGCTTCTCTCCTTGTGCTACTGTTGTGAAACATTTTGCTTCTACATATATTTAAAATACAATATATTACTACTGCATTAAGCAATCAATTATCTCTTAAAGAGATCAATTAATGAGAAAGCAAAGCCTTTTATATTATCTGCTTAGTGATCATTTGCAACTACGTTACCAATTGTAGCATTTTAATTTTCTTCCAGTTGATTCAGATTTCCCTCTGGTGTCATTTTCCTGTGCTGAAAAACTTCTTTGACATTTCATGTAGTACAGGTTTGCTGTCAGTGAATTATCATAGCTTTTGTTTTACTGAGGAACGAAAAATCATTTCCTCTTCATTTCTGAAAGATATTTTCACTGGATATAGAATTTTAGGTTGACAGTTTTATTGGGTCTTTAAAGATGTCAGTTTGCCTTTTGGCTTGGATGGTTTCTAGTAAAAAGTCTACCATAAGTAATGTTCTGTATCTAATGTTTCCCTTTTCTGTGGTTACTACTGAGTTTTTTTTTTCTTCTCACTAGTTTTCAGTTGTTTTATTATGATGTACATTGATGTGCTAGTGCTAAGTCACTTCAGTCATGTCTGACGCTTTGCAACCCCATGGTCTGCACCAGGCTTCTCTGTCCGTGAGATTGTCCAGGCAACAATACTGGAGTGAGTGAAGCCTCTCGGTCATGTCTGTCTCTTTGAGACCCCGTGGACTGTAGCCTGCCAGGCTCTTCCATCCATGGGATTTTCCAGGCAAGAATACTGGAGTAGGTTGCCATTTCCTTCTCCAGGGGATCTTTTCCACCCAGGGATTGAACCCAGGTCTCCCACATTGAGGGCAGACTCCTTACCATCTGAGCCACCAGGGAAGAACTGGAATGGTGGTCTTCAATGGCCATCTCCAAGGGATCTTCCTGACCTAGGGATCAAACCCATGTCTCTTACATCTCCTGCATTGGCAGGTGGATTCTTGACAACCTGTAGCACCTGGGTATGGTTGTTTTAATATTTTTCCCACACAGGCTTTATTGAACTTTTTCATCAAATTTGAAAATATTTAAGCCATTATTCCTTCAAAACATTTTCTATTGTCCCACCCCCACCCCCATTGTTTTCTTCTGGTACTCCAGTAAGTATAATTGTGTATTCATGTATGCATACATACATGCATGTGTATATATGGAAACACAAATACATAAAAACATTAAGTTGTTTGATATTTTACAAATGTTCCCAGTATTCTGTTTCTTTCTCTTCTCCCCTCTCCTCTCTCTCTCACTGACCCACTTATCTTCTTTCTCTCTCTGCTTCATTTTGGATAGTTTGTCATTCTATATCTTCATGATCACAGACCTTTTCTTGTGCAGGTATCTAGTATATTATTAATTTCATGGAGTGAAAATTTCATTTGATACATTGTATTTCTCTTCTCTAGAAATTCCATGTTTAAAAAATATTTTTTTACATTTCTCTCATGTTTCCCATGATATCTTTGAATATATTTGTAATACCTAATTTAAGGTCCTTTTTGGGCTTCATGGGTAGTGCTAGTGGTAAAGAACCTGCCTACCAATGAAGGAGATGTAACAGATGCAGGTTTGATCCCTCCGTTAGAGAAGGAAATGGAAACCTACTCCAGTATTCTTGCCTGGAAAATCCCAGGAACAGAGGAGACTGGCAGGCTACAGTCTACAGGGTCGCAAAGAGTCGGCACGATTGAATCGACCTAGTATGCAAGATCCTTTTTAAATAATTCCATCATTTATCCTTTAGTTCAGTTCAGTCGCTCAGTCATGTCCAACTCTTTGCGACCCCATGGACGGCAGCACACCAGGCTTCCCTGTCCATCACCAACTTCTGGAACCTGTTCAAACTCATGTCCATCAGTTGGTGATGCCATGCAACCATCTCATCCTCTGCCGTCCCCTTCTTCTCCTGCCTTCAATCTTTCCCAGCATCAGGGTCTTTTCAAATGAGTCAGTTCTTCGCATCAGTTGACCAAAGTATTGGAGCTTCAGCTTCAGCAGCAGTCCTTCCAATGAATATTCAAAACTGATTTCCTTTAGGATGGACTGGTTGGATCTCCTTGTAGTCCAAGGGACTCTCAAGAGTCTTTTCAAACACCACAGTTCAAAAGCATCAGTTCTTCAGCCCTCAGCTTTCTTTATGATCCAACTCACATCCATACATGACTACTGGAAAAGCCATAGCTTTGACTAGACGGACCTTTGTTGGCAAAGTAATGTCTCTGCTTTTTAACATGCTATCTAGGTTGGTCTTGGCTTTTCTTCCAAGGAGCAAGTGTCTTTTAATTTCCTGGCTGCAGTCACCATCTGCAGTGATTTTGGAGCCCAAGAAAAGAAAGTCTGTCACTGTTTCCACTGTTTCCCCATCTATTAGACATGAAGTGAGGGGACCAGATGCCATGATCTTAGGTTTTTGAAAGTTGAGTTTTAAGCCAGGTTTTTCACTCTCCTTTTTCACTTTCTCTTTTTAGTTCTCCTTCGCTTTCTGCCATAAGAGTGGTGTCATCTGCATATCTGAGGTTATTGATATTTCTCCCGGAAATCTTGATTCCAGCTCATGCTTCGTCCAGCCTGACATTTTGCATGATATACTCTGTATATAAGTTAAATAAGCAAGCTGGCGATATATACAGCTTTGATGTACTCCTTTCCCAATTTGGAATGAATCCATTGTCCCATGTCTGGTTCTAACTGTGGCTTCTTGACCTGCATACAGATTTCTCAGGAGGCAGGTAAGATGGTCTGGTATTCCTTTCTCTTTTAGAATTTTCTACAGTTTGTTGTGATCCACACAGTCAAAGGCCTTGGCATAGTCAATAAAGCAGAAGTAGGTGATTTTCTGGAACTCTCTTGCTTTATCTATGATCCAACAGATGTTGGCAGTTTGATCTCTGGTTCCTCTGCCTTTTCTAAATACAGCTTGAACATCTGGAATTTCTCGGTGCATATACTGCTGAAGCCTAGCTTGGAGAATTTTGGGCATTACTTTGCTAGCGTGTAAGATAAGTGCAATTGTGCATTAGTTTGAACCTTCTTTGGCATTGCCTTTCTTTGGGATTGGAATGAAAACTGACCTTTCGGTTTTCTCTACTGATTGGTTTTCTCCTGGTTATGGGTCACATTTTTGTTTCTTAATTTGCCTAAGAATTTAGTGTCATACATTATGAATTTTCCATTGTTTCCATACTGAATTTGGTTGTGTTCTTTTGCAAAGTATTAAGGTTTGTTCTGGACAGCAGTAAGTTTGTTTTAAGATTAGTTTGATTAGTTCAAGGCCTACATTTAAGCTGTTTTAGAGTAATTCTAATTTTGTCTCTACTTCAGGGTTAATTTTGCCACATACCTATAGTGTGGCCCCTTTGTGATATGTTTTGAGTGCTTGTTATATTCATGAGACCTCTCTAGTCTGGTATGAATTCTGCCTCTCTTGAGTTTTGTGAATTATTCTTTTTGCAGCTCTCCACAATTATTCTTTCTGTGGAGTTCCTCATGAGTTTTCATTCTTCACATGCACAGATTGGTATTCAGCCAAAGACTCAGGGAGACTCTTATGCTCCCTTAGGTACATAGTCCCTCAACTGCTAGCCGTTTCTGCCTTGCCCAGCTCTAATCTCTGACTCCTCAACTCAGTAAGATTGTTGGGCTCCATTTGTGTTCTTTCTTCTCTGTGCTGCAATTAATAAGTTCCCTTCCAGAAGAAAACCTAGGCTATTGTTAATTCACTGAATTTTATTTCTTTTCTTTCAGATGTCACATTTCTTTTCTCTCTGCTACTTGTTTCCTACTCTCTGAAATGGGTTTTTCCTACATTTTATCAGTTTTTCTTATTTAAGTTTGAAGGTTACTTTCTGACCTACTCAGAACTGGAAGCAAAAATCTGTCGCTTTCATTTGTAATATTTTTTCTAGGTAATAGAATTATTTTAAATTTGAAAATCATTTGTAAGTTTTATTATTGTCTCCTTGAAGGTAAAGTGCCTATTTTTCTACTGGCTTTTCAGAATTTTTTATTTGTCCTTGATTTTGAGCAGTTTTATTATGATGTGCTCTGTGGATGGATTTTGGCATTCTCTGTATTTATTCTCATTTGGATTCACACTACTTTTTATATTTGTGGCTTGATAGCAGTTTCAAAAAATTCTCTGCATTATCTCTTCAAATATTACTTCTTCATTCTCTCTTCTCCTTCTAGTATTATATTTATTTTAGGCTTCTGTCATCCTGTTTTACACACTTGCTGAGATGTCCTATCCCATGTACGCTATACACCCTCACATATACCTTTATCAATAATGAACTCCAATCTGTCTTCCAAAATTTAGTCTAAATGCCCCATCTTTTATGAAAATGTACCAACTTGTCCTTCCCCTACTAATGACAAAGGTAACTTCACTAATGATACTCATCTCTTTGCAATAACAATCTTATCACACAAAATATTTTCCTCCTTAGCCAAAATTTGAGGGCCATGAATGTTGAGACTCTTACCAAGCTTTGTACTCCTGGCAGCTAGGGCAGTAATTCACAGATACTTCCACATCTTCATCCTCCCCACTCACTCCAATTGCCAGCTTATACCTTTGGGTAAAAGTATAGAGCAGGAAGAGGATGATAATTCCTAATATCTTTATCCATAGTATTTTGTTTATAAATACTCTTCGTTCTATTGTTAAACAAATGTAGCTTTAGCTGCAAAGGTTTTGTTTATTCCCATGTATCTCACATTTAATGACTTTTAAGAAATTAGTCATTCTTCTCAAAATGTATCCTAACCTTTTCTTCTCATATTTAGCACTAGCGCAGCACTCAAAAGCGTGGAAGAAAAGGGAAATAAGCTTATTGTAAGTGTTTTTAAAAATAATTCGTAAAAATACAAATAAAACTGTGTTTGAGAGTATCTTTTACACATTGCAGCACACCATTAATAGAAAAAGGATTGGGGAAAACAAGTTTACATTTTTGAAAGCCCTGCTTGTCCAAAATTTTCATAAATCTTTCTTCTGAACCTAATGTTGTCTCTCTCAAAATATGTCAACCTTGTTTATGACATGAAAGTTAATTATGTCAAGACTGATTTTTTTTTAATAATTCAAAGTAAGAATCCTGAGGCAGTTGCCTTTTATTCAGGTGTTATGGCTTATAACCAGTCTGTTTGCCTATCCCTAATAGAGGTTGATACAGCACACATCCTGTAGTCTTTCAGTATAGGTTCTTGTTTTAAAACCTTTTCATGGAACAGTAATACAGTGATCTGCTTCAAGTTTAAATTCTAATCTCAAAAGCAAAAAGTGCTCTTGTTATTTACTGTTTCACAGTGTGTGTGTGCTAAGTCAGTTCAGTTGTGTCTGATTCTGCGACTCTGAACTGTAGCTACCAGGCTCCTCTGTCGAATGGATTCTCCAGGCAAGAATACTGGAGTGGGTTGCCATTTCTTCCTCCAGGGCATCTCCCCAATCCTGGAGTCGAACCGGCCTCTTTTATGTCTCCTGAATTGGAAGACAGGTTCTTTACGCTAGCACCACCTATTTCACAGATCCAAACCAAATAGACATCAAGATTCCTATTTTTAATGACTCTGTATAATGTTGGAATTTTTCCTGCACTTACAGAATTTTTTATTAACCTTTAAAGACTTATTGAAAAGAAGTACTTATGTAAAAAGGAAGTGGCTCCTGCAACAACTACAACACATTTTATAGTAAGTAAAACTAACTTATCAAATTCCTTAGGATACAAGTTAGGTCATTTAGCTGATGCTGCTCCTGCTTCCTGCTTATTGGTGTGTTCCACTAATATTTATTACTTTAAGTATCTTTTATTTATAAAGACCAGTGTCATTGAAATATGAAATTGAAAGTAATATTGCCCTCTCCTCAAGTTCTGTACAATGTACTGTGGTGGGTGAAAGTATATGCAAAGAACATTTGTCAAGCACCTATTATCTCTTACTGAGATATAGCAATGAACAATAGTAATGATATCTTTTGAGGTCACTGCCCTCAAAGATTTCATAGTTTCCACAAGGAAAAGTGTACATTCTTACACATTACAAAGGAACTTAGAGATGTGAAAACACCTAATTATGATGGAACAGGATGAAATAAATACAACAATAAGGGACTGAACACAGTAGTCCTGGGGTGTCTTCTAGGGAAGGCACAGCTCATGTGAGCTGGGGAAATGAGGGAACTACAGTGGAAGGAAGTGGTACTAAGCAAGCCTTAAAATGTGAGTAGAATTTCAAAGCTTAGGAAAAGGAGTTAGGACATTTGAGTACCAGGAAATTGCATCACTATTATCTTTTATTAATTCCTAAGTGAAATCTTTTCTCATGATTTTTTATAATAAACTAAAATAACTAGTAAAAAGTGTTCTGAACTTTCAAAAGTTGGGATTTGGTACTATATAATTAAAGGACTTGTTGTTCAGTTACTCAGTTGTGTCTGACTCTGTTACCCCACAGGCCACATACAGCACACCAGGCCTCCCTGTCCCTCACCTTCTCCCAGAGTTTTCCCAAACTCATATCCATTGAGTTGGTGATGCCATCCAACCATCTCGTCCTCTGTCATCCCCTTGTCCTCCTGCCTTCAATCTTTCCCAGCATCGGGATCTTTTCCAGTGAGTCAGCTCTTTGCATCAGTTCAGTTCAGTTCAGTCGCTCAGTCGTGCCTGACTCTTTGCGACTCCATGGACTGAAGCAGGCCAGGCTTCCCTATTCCTCACCAGCTCCCACAGCTTGCTCTAGCTCATGTCCTTTGAGTCAGTGATGCCATCCAACCATCTCATCTCTGTCGTCCCCTTCTCCTCCTGTCTTCAATCTTTCCCAGCATCAGGGTCTTTTCCAAGGATTCAGTTCTTCACATCAGGTGGCCAAAGTGTTGGAGCTTTAGCTTCACGATCAGTCCTTCCAATGAATATTCAGGGTTGATTTTCTTTAGGATTGACAGGTTTGATCTCCTTGCTGTCCAAGGGACTCTCAAGAGTCTTCTCCAGCACCACAGTTTGAAAGCATCAGTTTTTTAGCGCTCAGCCATTTTTATTGTCCAGTTCTCACATCTGTACATGACTACTGGAAAAAACATAGCTTTATCTAGACAGACCTTTGTCAGCAAAGTAATGTCTCTGCTTTTTTAATATGTTGTCTAGGTTTCTCATTTCTTTTCTTCCAAGGAACAAGCGTCTTTTAATTTCATGACTGTAGTCACTGTCCACAGTGATTTTGGAGTCCAAGAAAATGAAATCTGTCACTGTTTCCACTGTTTCCCCATCTATTTGCCATGAAGTGATGGGACCGGATGCCATGATCTTAGTTTTTTGAATGTTGAATAGTTTTTTGAATTAAAGTAGTAAGAATTCTAAAAAATCCTAGTTCCCGAGGAAGAGCTTGCCCTCTTAAAACTCAAATCTCTTCAGTTTGGTAGTTCCTTGTGCATACAGAAATGCTTTTTTCATTGGGTTTTTTAAACATTTTTGGTCTGTAGACATTTATATGGAGGGAAAAATGAATATGGAAGACCCTAATCTTTAGTGTGAATCACAATAAACTGTGGAAAATTCTGAAAGAGATGGGCATACCGGACCACCTGACCTGCCTCTTGAGAAACCTGTATGCAGGTCAGAAAGCAACAGTTAGAACTGGACATGGAACAACAGACTGGTTCCAAATAGGAAAAGGAGTACGTCAAGGCTGTATATTGTCACCCTGCTTATTTAACTTATATGCAGATTACATCATGAGAAACGCTGGGCTGGAAGAAGCACAAGCTGGAATCAGGATTGCCAAGAGAAATATCAATAACGTCAGATATGCAGATGACACCACCCTTATGGCAGAAAGTGAAGAGAAACTAAAAAGCCTCTTGATGAAAGTGAGAGAGGAGAGTGAAAAAGTTGGCTGAAAGCTCAGCATTCAGAAAACTAAGATCATGGCAACTCATCCCATCACTTCATGGCAAATAGATGGGGAAACAGTGTCAGGCTTTATTTTTTTGGGCTCCAAAATCACTGCAGATGGTGATTGCAACAATGAAATTAAAAGACGCTTACTCCTTGGAAGGAAAGTTATGACCAACCTAGATAGCATATTAAAAAGCAGAGACATTACTTTGCCAACAAAGGTCTGTCTAGTCAAGGCTGTGGTTTTTCCAGTAGTCATGTATGGATGTGAGAGTTGGACTGTGAAAAAAGCTGAGTGCCGAAGAACTGATGCTTTTGAACTGTGGTGATGGAGAAGACTCTTGAGAGTCTCTTGGACTTCAAGTAGATCCAACCAGTCCATCCTAAAGGAGATCAGTCCTGGGTGTTCATTGGAAGGACTGATGTTGAAACTGAAACTCCAATACTTTGGCCACCTCATGGAAAGAGTTGACTCATTGGAAAAGACCCTGAAGGATTGGGGCCAGGAGGAGAAGGGGACGACAGAGGATGAGATGGCTGAATGGCATCATCAACTCAATGGACATGAGTTTTGGTAAACTCCGGGAGTTGGTGATGGACAGGGAGGCCTGGTGTGCTGTGATTCATGGGATCACAAAGAGTTGAACACGACTGAGCGGCTGAACTGAACTGAACTGAATCTTTAGTAAAAGGACTGTGATTCACTTCGAGAAATCTTTAAGATAGTTATTTTCTAGTCTCAAAAATACAACACAAATGCTTTTTCCCTCAACCAACAACATAAATGCATTCTGCCTTTCCCTTAAGGGACAGTTGATCATGTTCAAATAGTATTTTTATATTTTCTAGACGGTGTATTAGGAATTTTTTGTTAAAGCTTTCCTTCATTTGACACAAGCTAATCTTTTTTGATTTTTTGAAAGAAGAAAATGTGCTTTGAAACATGTTCCTGCATGCTGTTTTTGTTTCCATTTCTGAGCCTGACTGTTACCAGAGGGGTAGATGAGAGGACAGTGAACGGGCCATGGAAGCCCTATTTGCAGCCCCGGGTACTCTGTCCAAACGTGTGATGCCGGTGGGCGGGGCAAGAGGCTAGTTGGTGTAAGCACTAATGGACCATCTTCTTGTGCTGCATCCTTCACTGAATCCAAATACCACAGGCTTTATTATTCAATATGTCTTATTTTCATTTTGTACCTGTGAAGATTATCCTCACCACTTCTAACTTGTCTCATTTTCTCTATAAAATTATTTTGCCTGTTTTCTGATCTTCACTAAGTAATTAAAACACCTTGTGCACATTTCCTCTTGTAGATTAAGAAAGCCATGTACAAAACTGCTTTTTTTTTCTTTTAGCAATTATGATCATATATGTGTAAGTGATTTGTATTGGTACTACTGTGATGTATTTCTATGGTGAATGTTTGTCCCATCCCATCAAAATATTTAGATCCCATCAAAATATTTAGGACTCGCCTCACAACCATATTTTTGTCTTATTCAATCTTCATTTGTTTCTCTTTCAGATTAAGTGAGCAGATAGATAAATTTAGTTGCTGATGTAAATTCTTGAGCATGTGAGCCAAATACACCAATAGTGTTAAAAGACAGAATTTGCTGGGAAAATTAGAACCAAGGGGCATTTAGTAATTTTGTAGTATGTCTGTTGGTTGATAAGTGAATGTGTACTGATTGGTACAATTTCTCATCTATCCTTTTCTTTTCTTTCATTTCCTTGGGGTATAGCAACCCATTCCTTGGATTTTTCAGCCCTGAAAGATGATATAAACTATAGAGATTATCAAACTCAACCATTGTATTAACATTTAAAATTACCTAAGAGATGTAAAATGATTTGCCAAAAATAATAGAACTCCTAAGTAGCAGTGCTGTAGTTTTAATCAAGGTCTTTTGATCGGAGAAGGCAATGGCACCCCACTCTGGTACTCTTGCCTGGAAAATCCCATGGACGGAGGAGCCTGGCGGGCTGCAGTCCATGGGGTCGCTGAGAGTCGGACACGACTGAGCGACTTCACTTTCACTTTTCCCTTTCAGGCACTGGAGAAGGAAATGGCAACCCACTCCAGTGTTCTTGCCTGGAGAATCCCAGGGACGGTGGAGCCTGCTGGGCTGCCATCTATGGGGTCGCACGGAGTCGGACACGACTGAGGTGACTTAGCAGTAGCAGTTTGACCTCAAGTATACTGTCAATTATTCTGTACTCTCTATTCATTTTTATAGCAAGTCACCACATGCCAGCTTTCAAAAAATTCAGTAATGATTAAAGAGCATGGGGTTTAGCCTTTTCTGAGTCTGATAATTACTATTAAAAATTTTGCCGGGCGCATGATGTAGATAGTGAAGGCCAGGGAAGCCTGGAGTGCTGTAGTCCATGGAGTTGCAAAGAGTTGGACACGACTAAGTGACTGAACAACACATGGTGTATCCTAAGTATCGGTGCAGCGTTTGGTATCTGTTGCTAGTATTTTGTCTTTTGTACAATCTTGTGTGCCTATTTTCTTGTAAATCTCACAATTATTGACTTTAATGTCTTTCAGATTCAATAATCCTAGGTTGTGCCACCGCCCCTATGGGAACTAGAGTAAGTTATTAGAGCCTTGCAAATGTGTTTGACTGCCGCATTCTGTTATTTTTCTCTTCCACTGATGGCCTGCAGCTTCAGCGGCTGTGCAGTGGAGAAGCTTAAACCTCTAGGGCCCATTAGATTTAACTTGTTTACTGCATTGATATCTATATGTTAAATGACAAGAGAGTTCAGGTTATTGAATAATTTAAAATTCAGCTCTAATTGGTGTCATATGACCTGGAAAAGGCCATGGATGACGCCAGGAGCATGCTGAGAATTTCTTATAAATAATTCATCAATTAGATGATTCATTTGCCTGGATGTCTTGCTAAATGCAAAAGTTTGTAAGTTATAACTGATGATATAACACCTGTAAGTATTTAGTTCATAACACTAGAAGGTAATCTACCTTGATCATCTTCTAGCAGAATCTGCCAGTGTAGGAGAGTTAATTGCGCTGGGGAGAAGGAACATTTATTTGGGATGAAACTTTGGCAAACCATACAGTGCAGCTGTTGCATTACGTAGCTTCTGTCAGCTTGACAACTGGTCTTGTAAGCTCACTAAAAATGCAGCATGTCGTTCTGTGCCTTATTCCATATTAACTCCAAATGTTCTGGATAATACAGTGACCTGCCCCTCACACAGTAGTTTAGGTTTAGAAATATTCAGCTTCTGAATTTCTGATTTCATCATAAAATGAAGAGCACAGGGGGAAATTCTGAAGTTACAAAATGATTTTTATTCTTATAAGGCTATCAGTGAGAATATGAGGTTTGTTAATAGAGTGTTTGCTAGGATAGTAAATTATTATTTACCATTAGAGAAATAAATACCAATAAGATCTGTTGGTACTGTTGGCTAATCCTGTGGTTAACAACTCATAAATGCATTCTAAGTAATCTCTTCCTAATTATGCAAAGTAAATAACAACCTGTTGCAGGAAATAATTATCGCAGTTTAGTTTGCCTCTCTCCTTATGGCTCATAGCAAAGATTGGCTGAGGCTGTAAAAATGATTTGTGCATATTTATAAAACATCACTGTTTACTTGTTGATGCTATTTCATGAAATAATACTGTAGTTTTTATTTTTTATTATGTGAGAACACAGGAAAGCCCTAGATTACCTTAGGAATGTATATGTCCATATATGTACAACACACTTGTATGTGCTTTCATGCATGTATACAAGGTCATATCATAAATATTTGTAAAAAAGACATCCTTTATTTCCTATGAAGTCTTTAAAAAATATCTGTCACATTTTAAAAAGGGATCTTAAAGATTCAGAAAATGCAACTCAGAAATTTACCAACCTTCAGTATCAGAAAATTCTTTGTATCTCATATAACTCTCTCACACTTTTTTTAAACCTTATACTTTTCTCACTGGTGTTTTTTTAATCTAGTCATTGACTTGTGTCTACCCAAGTTAAGACACATTATGCTTCTTCTCTGCTGTAAGCCAAGTGTTGCCAGCATTTTCTCCTCATCTTTCTTTTGTGCTGTGAATCCCACAGCATGCCTTGTCAAAGATTTTATTGGCTTCACTTCTGCCACATCTAGAGTCTAAAGATGTAGCCAAGATTGTGGTACATTTTGTATAAGGCAAATCCTAATATGCTGTTATTTTGAACTTACTATTTTCCATAGGTCATTTTCTGTCCAAACTTTTTTTTTTTAATTTATACAGTGTGTTTTTCCTGTCTTACGTATATTCTTTTACATGCTTTTCTGCTAAATATCATTCCATTTATTTCTCCTTTTATAATTTTATTTAACTATTGGCTGTGCTGAGTCTTCACTGCTGCACGGGTTTACCATTGTGGCTTCTCTTGTTGCTGAGCACAGGCTGTAGGCACTCAGGCTTCAGTGATTGCAGCTCACAGGCTCCGAAGCACTTGGGCTTCAAGTAATTGCAGGCTCAGGAGTTGTGGCACAAAGGCTTAGTTGTTCCATGGCACATGGGATCTTCCCAGACCAGGGATCGAACCCGTGTCCCCTGCATTGGCTGGTGGATTCTTAACTGCTGGACCACCAGGGAAGTCCCTGTTTATTTCTGATTAAGCAGTCGATCCAACTAATTTTCATCACACAGAAAACATATAAACAGATAACATGTCCCAAGTCATATTGTTTAGTTTGTTAGTTTTGACCCTATCCTAGGATATTCATAGACTCCTTTAATTGGGAGAGCATTCAACATAATTGTCAAGTTCACTTGGCAAACCATGGCATGCCAGATCTAGCCAACTGCATTGTTTTATATAACTCACAAGTTAAGAATGGTTTTAACTTTTTAAATGGTTAGGGGGAAAAGACTATTTCTTGAAATGAGAAAATTACATGAAATTCAAATTTCAGTATCCACAAATAAGGTTTTTCTAGAATAGCTATTGATCTCACAGTACAAAAGCAGAACTGAGTAGTTATGACAAAGACTTTATGTACTACAAAGTTTAAAATGTTAAGTGTCTGACCCTTTTCAGAAGAAACTTGCTGACCCCTGCTATATAACTATGAGAATACAGCCACACGCAGCACCATGTATGAACTGACAAATATAATGCTTGGTGAAAGAAGTTAAAAAAGAATGTATATCATATGGTTTTATTTATACTTCAGAAGTAACCAAGTACAGCTGAACTCTACTATGTATTTCAGCAGAGAAGTATTAAAGCAAAGGAGAAATTCTCGTTTAAGTCAAGATAGTCATTCCTTGTTTTGGCGAGAGAGGTAGAGAGTGGTGATGGCTTAGGGTCATCAGAGGTCTTCTGCGTACAGAAGGGTCATCTTCTTTGTGCAGGATGGTAGTTACATTGGACATTGCCTTGTGATTATTCACTAAGCTGATCTTATTTGTTTTGTGTACTTCTATGTTTATGGTATTTCATACTAAAGAAATTTTTTAAAATTTACAACAGAAAGTAATGTGTAAGTATTTGGAGTAAGTCTAAGGGTTTGGAGTGAGACATAGTCCCATGTCTGATGTAGAGTATTGGCATGAGCTTGGGAAAGTTGTGTTGATTCCTTGAACTTCATTTTCTCATCAGTAAAATACCTTACAGAATTGCTGTTAAGAATAATAGGTTAAATATGTAAAACATTTAGCATAGTATATGGTAAACTCTGAATTGAAAACAGCCAGTATGACAGTGTGTTCTGGGAACATGTTCTACATTTAGTGTTCAGTGAAGGTAACCAGTTAGAGCTAAGTAGGCTTATCAGAAATAGTTTGCATGAAATTGTCTTCCCCAGCCTTCATTTTTCATTTCTCATTTTCAGTCCTTTAAGAATTACTTTGAATTATTTAAATATATTTGTTCCAACAATAACTTCATAAAAGAAGATATCTAAATGACCAGCAACCATATGTTCATTAATATCATTACATATTAGGGAAATGGAAAATAAAGCCATTATGATATTTCAGTACACATACACCAGATAGACTAAAAATGAAACACACTAGCAAGTGTTACTGTGAATGTCAGTAACTGCAGCTCTCTTAAGTTGCTGATGCAGATGTGAAACAGAATGATCACTTTAGAAAATTTATTGGCTATTTCTAACAAAGTTAAATATGTGCCACGTGACTTCAAAAAAGAGAGAATATTGTATGAGAATACTCACAGTGGCTTTATTTTTAATAGGCCTAGACTGGTAAAAACATAATCCAGTAAAAAGAATGGGTAAAGAAGTTTTGCTTAATCCATGCAATGAAGTACTATGCAGCAATGAGAAAAGAAGAAACTGTTGATATACAAAGCAACATAGAAGATACTCAAATATTATGTTGAGCTTAAGAAGCCAGGTGCAAAAGAGTAGCTTGCAGTATGATTCCATTTATATGAAGTTCAGCATAGATAAAACTAATTTGTGATCATAAGAGTCAGAATATGGTTACTCCTGGGAGTGTGAGGCTGTGATATTGACTAGAAAGAACACAAAGGAACTTTCTAGGATATTGGAATTGTTCTATAATTTGATCTGGGTGATGATTACATGGGTAAATGCAAGTAAAGATCTGTGCATTTTATTATACATGTTATGCCTTCATTTTTTAAAAAAAATCTAATGGTTTTTAAGTTAGTGTTATATATCTGAAAAATTCATATAAAACCCATATGCTAGAGACAGCAGTTTGGGATTTATTATTAGTTTAAACCGTAGTTAAGAGAAGTTATATTTGTAAACATATAGAAAGCATGAAGCAGAAAGAAAAATACATCTGTTTCATTTAGGCCCACTGGGACTTCCATGTGTTCCAGAGGCAATGTTTTTCAACTCCACTAATAAAATAATTTCTTATGTTCATATTCCAACAGGAAATTTTATTTCTTTTCTCTTCTTCCTTAGTAGCTCATGATTCAGCCTAATCATGGATTCTAATTTTCTTTTCTTTAGTTACTGTGACCTGTAACCCGATTTGAATTTTTCTCCTAAGCTGATACAGTCAGCCCAGAGTTATTGAGAATGTACTTGCTATGTGCAAGCCCCAGTGCTATACATATAGATATACATATATACCTCCTGCCTTCAGAATTTGTTGTGGCAGGGAAGTCAGTGATAATAACAGTAGTAGTCATAGGAAACTTTTTAAAAATATGAACTTAATATTAAGTGCTGTCTAGAGCACTTTATATGAATTAACTAATCATCACAACAACCCTAAGAGACAGTACAGTGCAAGATGTTAGTGTAAGACTGACATCCTTTGTATGAATGAGAAAGATGAAGAACCTCTCCATTATTTCAAGAAGTTCAACTCTGGCCCTACTGAAAACCTCACTGTAGCAAAATAAAGATTAATAACTGAACTCATTCTCTTTTGAGACAATTTAGAGATAATCCGTTGTAACTGAACATGCCCTCGGGTGATCTCATCCCCACACACACATACACACATGCACCACAGTGTTCTGCCTGAAAGAAGTTGGGTAAATAGAAGGTTTATGTTTCCTTTGTAAATTAGTACCCTTATAGATAAACACTCTTGATAACTGTTCATCTGTCTCACCACAATGTTCAGTTTTGACGTAGGTGCTATTTTTAATCCTTATTTTACTGTTGAGGAACCTGAGGCTCGGGCAAGTTGAATAATATTCTATATAGTTTTTTATTGCTGTATAACAAGTTACTACAAATTTAGCAGCTTAAAACAGCACACATTTGCAGTCTCATAGTTTCTGTGAGTCTGGCACAGCTTAGTTGGATCCTATGTTCAGGGTCTTAGAAGGCTGTAGTCAAGATGTCATTTGGGCTGTATTCAGTGGGGAGCTCTAGGTCCTCTTCCAAACTCACAAGGTTTTTGACAGAATTTATTTTCTTGTACGTGTATGGTAGATGCCTTGTTTTCTTGCTCCCTGTTGCCTGGAAACTGCCTTCTGCTCCAGAGGTCATTGCCATATGAGCCCCTCCATAAGCCCTCCCACCTTGTATATAATAGTTTGCCTCTGCTAATCCCAACCCCCCATTCCTTCACTCCCCTACCCCTGTTCTCCCTTGGCAACCACAAGTCTGTTCTCTATACCTGTGAGTCTGGGATTCTCTTCAGTTCAGTTCTGTTACTCAGTTATGTCTGACTTTTTGCAACCCCATGGACTGCACCACACCAGGCTTCACCAACTCCCGGAACTTGTTCAAACTCATGTCCATCGAGTCCATGTTGCCATCCAACCATCTCATCCTCTGTCATCCCCTTCTCCTCCTGCCTTCAGTCTTAACCAGCATCAGGGTCTTTTCCAATGAGTCAGTTCTTCACACCAGGTGGCCAAAGTATTCAAGCTTCAGCACCAGTCCATCCAATGACTATTCAGGATCGAGTCTGGGATTAGCAGACAAACTCTTACATATAGGATGGGCAAAAACAAGTTCCTACCGTCTAGCACAGGAAAGTATATTCAATATCCTGTGATAAAACATAATGGAAAAGAATATGAAAAGGAGTATTTGCTTTCATATTCTTTTCCATTATGTTTTGTCATAAGTGAGTCACTTTGTAGTACAGAAGAAATTAACACACATTGTAAATCAACTATAGTTCAATAAAATCTACCAAAAAAACAAAAAAGCCCTCCCATAACACAATAGCTTATTTCTTCAAGACCAGCAGGAGAATCACTGACCTTGAGGAGAGCACCAGACCTGCTATGAAAGGGCTTATCTGAGTAGGTCTGGCCCACGTGAAATCATCTTCCTTTTTGTTAATTCAGAGTTAGCTGATAAGGAGCCTTAGTTATATATGTAAAGTCCATTTTGGCATATATAACACACAGGATTGATCACTGATCATATTCACGAGTTCTACCCCGCTCAAGGCAAGGAGATAATACAGGGTGGGGGCACCAAGACGATGGAGATCTTGGGGACCGCCTTAGAATTCTGCTTAGCAATATGCATAGTTCCCTAGCAGGTAGTTGGCAAAGCAGTGTTCTCTTTGAGCAAAGCACGCATGGAAATCTTTAAGTCGAAGTGCCTCTCAAAAACATAGAAGCTAACTACAAAAAAAAATTTGTTTTAGAAATCTTCCAAATACCTGACATTTGTGAATAATGTAACAATCAGCACCGTTAAAGTAAGTATAAGCTTTGTTAGTACCTAACAATGCACATATGTAAATAATGTTAAGGAACAAAAACGTGAGTAAAAAATACTATATACATGGTATCTACTGTTATATTAATGATACGTGGATTAGAAGATATATGATGATGTAAAATAGTTGATTTATGTTTCTGGACTCAAAACATTTATCTGTCATTTTAAAAGTATAACCTTTAAAAAGTCAATTTATCATACAAAATAGCAGATGGTAAACATTTCTGTTGACAGTAAGTGCTACAGAAGTTCAGAATAGGGGAGATTAATATGGACTAAAGTTCTTCCTTAGGTGTAAAATAAGGTTAATTTTTTATGAGGTAGTTTATCATAAATTTTGCCGCAGAACTAGTTCCTTTTATGTAGTTTGTCATCTGTTCAGTATACAAGATTGCATGCCTTCTATGAAGAGACCCAAGTCATCTCCACATATGTGGCTGATTCTCATTTAAATAGAACTCCTTTAACATTGTTTTAGAACCTCACTGGAAATCTTGAGTCATTGTACTAACCCTCTTTTATTATAGGCTAGGAAACATGGTATTGCTACATATCTGTTAGTTGACACTTTTTACCCATCAGTTCTTCATTTTCAACTATTGCAAAATAAATTGGTGGGATTTTTTTTCCCCCTTCTCTGCTAGGGATCTTGATTATTCATTCTTCCTATATCTCTAGAATAAAAAACTATCTCAACTGTTTATGAATTAGTTCTTATTTTAAAAGTTGTGGCAAACTGAATAATGGCCTTCCAAATATGTCCATGTCCTAATTCTTGGAACCTGTGAATGTCACTTTATATGGCTCAGAGACTCTGTATGACAAGAGACTTTCCAGATGCCATTCAGGATCTTAAGATGATGAAATTATCCAGGATTCCATGGGTAAGCCTGATGTAATCAGAATGGCCCTTATAAGAGGGACAAAGGAGGAGTCTAATGGCCCACGGTACAGACCAGTGGTCCTCAGAGTTTGGTTCCAGATCGGCAGCACCACCCAGGAGCTTGTTAACAGTGCACATTCTTCGGCTCTACTCGAGCATTGCTGACTGGGAACTCTAGGGAGTAAGCCAAGCAATTCACATTTAACAAGCCCTCCAGGTGATTCTGATTTGTGCTAAAGTTTGAGCATCATTGCTAAAAACTAAGTTTTGCTCTCCCCAGTAGAACAAGCTTGAGGCTAAAATGCTGGGAAAGCTCATTCTATTGGCTTGTCAAAGGTAATTTGCAACTGCTTCCTTTCCTTCCGCCTGACTTCTATCAGACTGTAATCACTCGAACAGCTTAATTGAGAAATCACTTAGGTTTATAGCTGAAATTAAATATGTTTTGTATTTAAATAACTACTTTTGATTAGAATCATATTTTGTGGAAAGTGGTTGGTTTTATCTGTGTACTGTAAAGATATTTATAAAAACTCATCAAATTTCTAGCAGTAACTAACATCCTATTCAGTATAAGGTGAAAAGTTTTACATCAAAACTCATACTGTGTAATGGCCAATCAAAAGATATTTAAGGTGGCTGAATGGATTTCTTGGCTTAGTATTCAAAATTAAACATTTTAAGACATTAACGCTTAATGTTTTTCTTCTCAAAGTTGATGTTATATAACTCTTATTATTTGCAACTCCTGAAGTCTTGCTTAAGCAGTGAGTGGCAACACTTTCTTTCTCTCATCCTTGTGAATTTACTGAAATGTAGATTGTTTGAAAGTGAGTTTAGCCTTGTGGCACATGTCTGTTTAGCTGTGAATACTATCTTTATTAAGAAGACAAAAACACAGCTTTGTCTTGGTGAACATGTATCACTGATTCCTGAGCTCTCAAAAGAACTCTATTTTGCTCTTATTTGACAAGTGATCTTGTGGTCCCTTTTAGGAATCCAACAGGAAAAGCACTGTCCCGTCTACATCTGTGGAACTGGATGGTTCCTACTTGAGTGTAGCCAAACCACAGATCCACACTCAAACCAAGCAGAGGCCTAAGTCTGCAAATCAGGACTCAGCTTTGGAATCCCTTGTGGAATTTAGGAATAATTCTCTGAAACCAGCAACCCTTCATTATTCCAAAAAGGATATGGGCAAGGTGCCCTCAGAGACCAGAACATGTAATTACAGATCCCCAGGGAAAAAACTAGCTGATGCAGTCCCTGCAGAGAAAGCCCCTCCCAAAGAACTGAAGATGAAGGAATGCCAGCACCTTCAGGCTCCTCCATCTAGTCAGTGTTCTGGCCATGGACTTTCTGAAAATGCAGATCATGTTCACGAGAGCCATCCGACAAACATGGGCCCTCAGGATTCCAAGACACATCTGGACTCATGCAGGTATTGTGGGCTTTCCTGGGCGTCTCTGATGCATGGCCACGGGGCACTGCCGCCTAATGAAAATGATGTCAGAAAGCAGCTCTCAGAAGATAGAAGGCAGCAACTTATGCTTCAGAAAATGGAGCTGGAAATTGAAAAGGAGCGTCTTCAGCATCTGTTGGCCCAGCAGGAGACAAAACTTCTCCTGAAACAGCAGCAGCTTCATCAGTCTCGACTGGACTATAACTGGTGAGTTCTGCCTATTTTTTCAGCAGTACCTGTAGTTTGGAGAATACAGTATAAAATGACAGCTGTGTTACTGTAACAGATGTGTAGGAACAGAAGTTCCTCAGAATCTTGGTTTGCTCAAGATGCATAGCAGCTATGACTTCTAAATAAATCGCACTGTCTTTGGGGGAAGAACTGAAAGATTACCTTGTCTTCCAAAATGTTAGCTTAGAATATCTACTTCTTACCTGTCCAGTGTAGTTTTGGCTGGATTCTAAAGAAAGTATTTTTCAACAATGTTACCATTACACAAAATACTTAGCTATTTGATGTCATTGTAGAGAATATTAAGCATTAAGTAAAAACTTAAGATTTTAGGATGTAAAATGAGGCTGACATGTGACTAGGTGTCATCATTCCATATAATAAAGAGAACCTGCTAAATTCAACCTTTTCTGGTTATGAAGCATAACCTATTCAATAGCCAATTATTATACACCTTCCCACATTTAAACTGCTCTTCCTCTGACAATGTTTCCCTAAGAACAATGTTTCAAAAGCTAAAGCCCTATTTAATATCATGTAGTGTTCATTATAGTTTTACATACAAAGTTTGTTATCTTAATTTCAAAATGTAATAGATCAAATGCAATTGTATTTAAACATAAGAAAATATGGCATTTATGTCTTTTTATAAGTAAATTTCAAGGAAAGGATGTGTGTATCTGTGTGTGTGTGTGTGTGTGTGTGTGTGTGTGTGTATCCCTGCCATTTTCTCCTTGGTCAAGCATACCTTTTCCCTTTTGTACACATTCTTAGACATATTGATCCTTACACACCTAATATTAGTGTTATTTTCTTTTACTTCTTGGAGTTAATTTTCTTTAATTTTCAGATCCTACTCAATATTTTTTAAATCCTACTGTCTTTGAAAGTTCCATCTTGACTTGTTTTCTTCAGTGCAGTACTGACTTCCCTAGGAAGCAAACGTGATCTTCCTCTTTCTCTTCCTTTATGATCACTTTTATTCTTCACTGTTGAACCTGGAGGCTTTTAAAGTAGTGAAAGTGAAGCCTCTTGTAACAAGATTGTCACCAAAGCCTGAAATGTTGCTTCAATTTTATGACCCCAATCTCTAATCCTCCAGTTAACGTGTAGTTTCTCCTGAGAACTTCATTCAACAAACATTTATTGAATGTCTGTGTTATGTGAGGAATGGTTCTAGGTAGTTGAGATAGATAAAAGAATTAAATGTGGACTTTAAAGAGATCACAGTCTAGCAGGGGAGAATGGATAATTTTATGTTAGGCATCATATTCATTTGAACAGCATTGTATATTCAAGTAATGTTCCTTAATGTTAATAAAGTGCTTGTTGTTCTCTTGATCACCCTAGCTTAAATGAAAGCACTATGAAGCACAAATTTTGAACAAGTTTTGTGTAGAGAGATTTCTTAAAACTTTTTATTTTGAAATAATTACAGATTGATAGGAGTTGCAAAAATAGTACAGAGATTCTAAGTGCCCTTCACCCAGTTTCTCCCAACAGCTACATTTTATACAACCATAGTATATTGTCAAAGCTAGTAAATTAACATTGGCACAATGTGTGTGTGTGTTTCTGTGTCATTTTATCACATGTGAACTTGTGTAACCACCTCCACAGTCAAAATACAGAACTATTTCAGCACCACCAAAATTTCATTTGTACTATGCTGGTTTTTTTGTTTTTTAATTTTGTATTGGAGCATGGTTGATTAACAATGTGTTAGTTTTAGGTGTATAGGAAAGTAATACACATACAGATGTGTATTTTCTTTTGCAAATTATTTTCCTGATTAAATTATTACTATGTCCTCATCTGTTTTTAATATGTGTTATTCATGGCACATGAGATCTGCCATCTTTGTCATGACGTGAGGCATCCTTAGTTGCAGCACGTGAACTCTTAGTTGCGGCATGCAAACTCTTGGTTGTGGCATTCTGGTTTCCTGACCAGAAATGGAAGCTGGGCCTCCTCCATTGGGATCATGGAGTCTTAGCCACTGGACCACCAGGGAGGTCCCTGAACTATGCTGTTAGAGTCACTCTCTGCCCCCACCTGTCCCTAAACCTGGGAAACCCTAATCTGTTGTCTATTTCTAAATTTTTATTATTTTGAGAATTTTACATAAATGGAATTATACACAATGTTAAATTTTGATATTGGCTTTTCTCATTCAGCATAATGCTGAGATCTGTCTAGAGTGTTACATATATTATACCTTTTGATTTCTGAGTACTAGTCCATGATATAGATATACCTTGATTTGTTTAACCATTTATCTATTGAAGGCAGTTTCCTTATTTTCAGTTTTTTCTGTTACAAATAGAGCTTCCGTGTGCATTCTTATACAAGTTTTTCTGTGGCCTAAGTTTTTTTCTTTCTACAAGTGAGAATTAGGAGTATGATTGCTAAATCATATAAGAGATCATATTTAGCTTGTACTCATTTAGTTTACAATGCGAGAGACCTGGGTTCGATCCCTGGGTCGGGAAGATCCTCTGGAAGTGTGGTAGGCTACAGTCCATGGGGTTGCAAAGAGTAGGACACGACTTCACTTTCACTTTCACTTTCATTTAGTTTAAAATACTTCTCCTACCAGTAACATGAGCAAGATCATTTCTCCACATCCTTGTCAGCATTTGATTGTGTCACACATTTTTATTTGATGTGTTCTGCATCTGTGTGTCGCGATATTTCATTGTCATCTTAGTTTCCATTTTCCTTATGGCTAGTGATAGTCAATATCCTTTCCTTTGCTAGTTTGCCCTTCTTCCATTCTTTTGGGTAAACTGTCTCTTTAGTATCTCTTGTCATAGTCTAACTGGATTGTTTGAATCGTTTTCCTGTTGAGTTTTGAGAGTTCTTTATATATTCAAAAGATATAAGTCCTTTGTCACATAGGTAGGTGGATTTGCAAGTAATTTCTCCTAGTCTGTTTCTTGTCTTTTCAATCTCAGATCTTTCACAAAGCAAAAGTTTTTAATTTTGATAACAGTTCATTTTTAATTTTTATTCCTTTTAGAGTGCGTGAAGTTTTTATGATAACCGTTGAATTTTGTTAAATATCTTTTATGGGATAATTGGCATGGTTGTTTGATTTTTCTTTTTTAGCCTGCCAATACAGTGGATTGCATTGATTGATTTTTTTTTTTATATTGACCTACCCTTATATCCCTGGAATAAATCTCCTGGGTTATAGTGTATAATACTTTTTATGCATTCGGTTCAGTTCAGTTGCTCAGTGGTGTCTGACTCTTTGCGACCCCATGGACTGCAGCACGCCAGGCTTCCCTGTCCATCACCAACTCCCAGAGCTTACTCAAACTCATGTCCATCAAGTTGGTGATGCCATCCAACCATCCCATCCTCTGTTGTCCCCTTCTCCTGCCTTCAATCTTTACCAGCATCAGGGTCTTTTCCAACGTGTCAGTTCTTCTCATCAGGTGGCCAAAGTATCGGAGTTTCAGCTTCAGCATCAGTCCTTCCAATGAATATGCAAGACTGAGTTCCTTTAGGATGGACTGGTTGGATCTCCTTGCAGTCCAAGGGACTCTCAAGAGTTTTCTCCAACACCACAGTTCAAAAGCATCAGTTCTTCAGCACTCAGCTTTATTTATAGCCCAACTCTCACATCCATACATAACTATTGGAAAAACCATAGCTTTGACTAGATGGACCTTTGTCGACTAAGTAATGTGCATTAGCAATTTCTTTTCACTAATACTTTGTTGAGGATATTTACATCAATATTTCTGAGGTCTGTAGTTTTATTTTTTCATACTTTCTTCGCCTGTTTTTGGTATCAAGGTAATGTCCTTGTTGTTCAGCCGTGACTGACTCTTTGCAACCCCATGGAGTACAGCATGCCAGGCTTCCCTGTCCTTTACCAACTCCCAAAGCTTGTTCAAACTCATGTCCATTGAGTCAGTGATGCCATCCAACCTTCTCGTCCTGTGTCATCCCCTTCTCCTCTTGCCTTCAATCTTTCCCAACATCAGGGTCTTTTCCAGTGAGTCGACTCATTGTCATCTATCAACACACAAGATATTACATAATTATTGACTATATTCCACACCCTGTACATTTCATAGCCATGAGTCATTTATTTTGCAACTGAAAATTTCTACCTCAGTCTCCCTCACCTATTTCTCACCTCCCATGACCCTTCTCTCCTCTGTTTGTTCTCTGAATCTATGACTCTGTTTCTGTTTAGTTATGTTTGTTCTTTTGTTTTTTAGTGAAATCATACAGTATTTATCTTTCTCTGTATGACTTATTTCACTTAGCATAATACTCTCCAAGTCCATCCATGTTGTTACAGATGGCAGATTTTATTCTTTTTAGGGCTGAGTAATACTCTGTTGTATACATATACTACATCTTCTTTATCCATTCACCTATTGATGGACATTTATGTTGCTTCTGCATCTTGGTTATTCGAGTAAATAATGCTGCAGTGAAAACAGGGATGCATATGTCTCTTCTAATTAGTGTTTTTGGTTTTTTCAGATAAATACCAGGAGTGGGGTTGCTAGATCATATAGTAGTTATATTTCTAATTAATTGAGGAATCTCTTGATTTATTGGAGAGTCTCTATACTGTTTTCCATAGCAGCTGCACCAATTTACTTTCCCTGCAGCAGTGCACACGTATTCCCTTTTCTTCACATCCTCGCCAGCACTTGTTTTCTTTTTCATAATGGCCATTCTGACAAGTGTGAGGTGATATCTCAGTGTGGTTTTATTTTCATTTCCCTAGTGATTAGTGATGTTAAGCATCCTTCATGTGCCATCTGTGTGTCTTCTTTGAACAAATGTCTATTCAGATCCTCTGCTGATTTTTTTTAACCTGGTGGTTTGGTGTTTTATTGTGGAATTGTATGCTTATACTGTTTTGATGACTATAGCTTATAATAGAGTTTGAATCAGAAAATGTAATGCTCCCATCTTTGTTATTCTTTCTCAAGGTTTAGCTATTCAGGCTCTTTTATGGGTCCATACAGATTTTAAGATTGTTTGGTCTATTTCTATGTCTAAATTTATTTTTACAGGTTAAGGTCTCAAGCTGTATTTAAGTCAAGAGAACTGGTTGCTAATAAAGAGATTACTAAACCTCGAGAGCTCAGTCTGGATGTGAATGGGAGTGGCTCTGGACCAAGGTAAATTTGGGCGGTTGGTGAAGACACAGTATATAGGACACAGATCTTAAGGATATGCTTGGTATATATTTATAGCTTCATACTGGTGAATCTAGTTTTCTGATCATATGTATAAATGTATTCACATTATAAAACTTTGAAAAATATTGATAAGTGTAAAGAAGAAAATAAAAATCTTTCATAATCCTTCCACTCAGAGACAGTCCTTTGAACTCTTTTTCCCATTCTGTCTCTTTTATAATATTATTTTCTATATTATAGTAGGGATTATGCTTATACAGAATTTATTTTTTGCTTTTTTCAATGTATCATAATTTCTGATGTCCTTTTTAAATGAAAAACTTGATGTTAATTCATTGAACAAATATTTATTGTGTGACAGCTATTCAGTATTTATCAATTAACCTATTATTAGATAATACAAGGTTTTAGGTCTCAAAGAGTTGGACATGACTGAGTGACTTTTGCTTCCACTTTCATTATAGATTATGCTTTGAAGGAAATTTCTGTAAATATATTTCTTACCTTATCTCCCCCTATTTCCTGGGCATAGATTTCTGTAAGCAGAACTACAAGCTTAAAGTACATGTGAATCCTTTTAAAATCCATGATTCGTGTTGCCAAATGGCTTTTCATAAAAGTTAAATCAACTTAAACTTACAAACCAATGTTTAAGAATGCTATTTTCATGAAATATAAAGAATTTTTGGCCAGTATTTTTTCAAATACATTTTTTTCCTTATTCCCTTTATCCTCTCCTTTTGGAACTCTGTTTACATGTATATTACCATAGATCTTTAGTTATTGTCCCACAGATTCCTAACTCTCTGCTAATTTTTTAAAACCTATTTTTCTTTATTCCATATTGAATAATTTCTATTGATCTGTCCTCAAATTCATCAACTCTTTTGTTGTTTCTAATTTGCTCATAAGCCCATACAGAGATTTTTTTTTTTTAATTTTGGATACTGGATTTTTTGGGTTTAGAATTTCCATTTGTATGTTTGTTATAATTTCTATTTCTGCGTTAAATTTTTCTATTTTATTCATTACAAGTGTATTTTTTCCGTAAACTCTTTGTCTGCTAATTCTAACACCTGGTTCATCTTGAGGTTTGTCTCCACTGGTTGAATTTTCTTTGAGTTGGTCATGTTTTCCAGTTTCTTTATATGTTGAATAATTTTGGATCATTTCCTGGTCATTGTGAATAGCTCTAGGATTCAGTTATATAGGCGTGTCTCACTTTATCATGCTTCACAAGTAATTTTATATTTTACAAATTGAAGGCTTTTGGCAATCTTGCCTCAAGCAAGTCTTTCAGCACCGTTTTTCCAACAGCATTGGTCACTTTGTGTCTATGTGTTACATTTTGCTAATGCTTACAATGTTGCTAACATTATTATTGTTGTTGTTCCTAATAGTAGTAGTATTATATTTGTTATAGTGCTCAATGATCGTAGATTTGACTATTGTGAAAGGATTATGACTTGCTGAAAGCTCAGATGATGATTAACTAGCATCTTTTTAGCTATAAAGTACTTTTTAATTAAAGCTTGTCATTTTTTTAGACATATGCTATTGTGCATTTAATAGACTACAGTAGAATGTAAACATAATTTTTATATGCACCAGGAAACCAAAGTATTTGTCTGACTCATTTTTTTGCAATATTCACTTTATTGTGGTGGTCTGGAACCAAAACTGCAATGTCTTCAAGGTATGCTTGTTTTTATCTGAACAATGGTAATATTTTGTGTATGTGTGGGCAGTTAATTTAACTGAACTCCAATCCAAGTTCTGTGTCCCTGGAGTAATTAGTGATGATAATCACTGTTGAGTTATTTTAACTTTAATTGCAATGCTTGAGTCTGCCCTGATCATGGGCTTCCCTCGGAGCTCAGCTGGTAAAGAATCTGCCTGCAACGTGGGAGACCTGGGTTCGATCCCTGTTTGGGAGGATCCCCTGGAGAAGGGAACAGCTACCCACTCCAGTATTCTGGCCTGGAAAATTCCATGGTCTGTATAGTCCATGGGGTTGCAAAAAGTTGGACAAGACTGAGAGACTTTCACTTTCATTTTTCAGCATGCTTGAGTCTGCTCTGATCATGTATAAGTTCAGGGGTCAGCCTGAACTGGAAAGATTGTTACATAGAATTTAAGGCTTTCAAATTTCTCTCTTCTCCAAGATTTTTCACTTTTTAGCTCCTTTCATCAGCCTATATTCTGTCCTCTCGTTCTTTAAGCCTGCTTTCAGCTAAAAACCATTAACAAAATTGGGAACTCACCCAGTGCCACTGTTTTCTTTCAAGTGCTGACTCTCTAACAGTTTCTGCTTGCTGTTGGCCACACCACTTTTCAGTGTATTCAAGTTACTTTTTTCCCCCCAGAGTTTATAGTTGTTACATATAGGAGATTTGGGCCTGTAGAAGCTCCTCAACCATTATCAGGAACAGAACCCAAAAATTCTTAGTTTTGCACATTTTGCTATAATTAATTTTTTCAGTTGTGGTAAATACACATAAAATTTACCATCTCACACATATTTTAGTTTCAGTTCAGTTCAGTCGCTCAGTCGTGTCCAACTCTTTGCGACCCCATGAATCGCAGCACGCCAGGCCTCCCTGTCCATCACCAACTCCCGAAGTTTACCCAAACTCATGTCCATTGAGTCGGTGATGCCATCCAGCCATCTCATCCTCTGTCATCCCCTTCTCCTCCTGTATGCTAAGGTGCAAATCCAACTTTACTTTGGTGTCTTAAGAGAGGCTTGGAGCTTAGCTTGAGTTTCTTAGCTCAAACTCCAGATGGCCACAAGGTAAAGCAATATGGCTTGTTAAAGCTGCCTCTAATTCTGAAAACTGTCAAAGCAGAATGGCAATGGGCAGATAGGAATGGTGTGTGCATGCTATGTCACTTCAGTCATGTCTGACTCTTTGTGACCCTGTGGACTGCAGCCTGCCAGGCTCCTCTGTCCATGGGATTCTCCAGGCAAGATTGGATTGCCATACACTCCTCCAGGGGATCTTCCTGATCCAGGGTTCGAACCTGCATCTCATGTCTCCTGCATTGGCAGGTTCTTTACCACTAGCCCCACCTGGGAAGCCCAGATAGGAGTGGTATACTCCAGCAAACCTTGTCTTGCAGTACTCCTAACCAGGAAGATGACACTTCATCAATTTTTTTTCCTTTACAAAGAAATTCATTCTAATTGTATCATTTAACTTTAATACATATTTTTTTCATCAAAAGGACAAATATAATAGTCATGTTTAGAATATGCATATATTTTATATCAATGATTTATACTTCGCATTAAATTTGTGTATCGATCCAATAAAGAAGAAAAAAGAAGAGACATTTTATAGGAAACAATCATATCATAGCATCTCTAAGGTAACTTATGAGAGAAACATGTACGTTCTCATTCCAACAATCAACATTGCTGACAGGTCTAGAATAATAATCTCTAGATCCATCAATGTTGCTGAAAGTGGCATTATTTTATTCTTTTTTATGGCTGAGTAATACTCTGGTGTGTGTGTGTGTGTGTGTGTGTGTGTGTGTGTGTGATGTGGTATATAGTAGACATCTTTATCCATTCATCTGTCAGTGGGAATTTAGATTGCTTCCATGTCTTGGCCACTGTAAATAGTCCTGCAGTGAAAATTGGGGTACATGTATCCTTTCTTTTCTGTACTGTTAATATCACTTTTAATTTTTAAAATTTTTATTGGAGTATAGTTGATTTACAATATTGTGATAGTTTCAGGTGTACAGCAAAGTAAATCAATTATACATATACATATATCCCATATAGGCCACTACAGAGTGTTGAATCGAGTTCCCTGTGCTATACAGTAGGTCCTTATTAGTTACCTATTATATATATAGAGTAGGCTTGTATATGTCAATCCCAATCTCCCAATTTCTCCCTCCATCCTCTTACCCACTGATAACCATAAGTTTGTTTTCTACATCTATCACTCTATTTCTGTTTTGTAGATAAGTTCATTTGTACCCTTTTTATAGATTCCACCTATAAGTGATATCATATGCTATTTGTCTTTTTTTGCCTGACTTACTTCACTCAGTACAACAATCTCTAGGTGCATCCATGTTGCTGCAAATGGCATTATTTTGTCTTTTCTTATGGCTGAGTAATATTTCATTGTATATATGTATCACATCATCTTTATCCATTCCTCTGTTGATGGATATTTAGGTTGCTTGCAAGTCCTGGCTGTTGTAAATAGAGTGCTGTGATGAACACTGGGGTGCATGTATTGTTTCGAATTATGATTTTCTCTGGGTGTATGCCCAGGAGTGAGATGGATTTCTGGGTCATACGGTAGCTCTCTTTTTAGATATATATATATATATGTATCTCTTTATATATATATATATACATATATAGAGAGAGAGTCATCTTTGTTAAAGTTCATGATTACGTTAGAAACTGACATGGATTTCTTTAAGACATGCAGATTCTCATGGGCACCTGCTTTCCACTTTTGAGGATGATAAAGAGGTCAATATGTTAATGTTATTACATCAATTTTTCACCAGATAGGAAACCTGAAAAGGTCTCTTGGGCCTTCTAGGTCACTATACTCTCTACAGACATGCCCATGTAGTCTCTTGAATTTGCAATTTGAAATTTGCAATTTCTTACAAATTCAATAAGTTCCTGGGCAACAGAACACTATAACTCTGCTGGTTTTTAAGGTGCAGTTCCAGGGTTAAATATTGTACCTATACATTTCCAAATCACCTAGGCTTATCCTTCCAATAACATGTTGCTCATTTTACTTGGTGTTTCAGATGGTAAAGAATCTACCTACAATGCAGGAGTCTCTAGGTTCAATCCCTGGGTCAGGAAGATCCCCATGGAGAAGGGAATGGCTTTCACTCCAGTATTCTTGCCTGGGGAATTCCATGGATAGGGGAGCCTGGCAGGCTACAGTCCATGGGGGTCCCAAAATTTTCAATTTAGTAATCTCCCTGTCAAAGAAAGACCCCAAATCATTGCTAACTATAAAGTTAAGTGAGGCTTTTCTTCTCTCCCCAAATCAAGTTGTATGTGGAATCCCCAACAAAATGCTAGTTCCAAGCACACAGGCCGGTAGTCTCTCCCAAAAAGGTCTTTTTAGTTTTTTGAGGGACCTCCATACTGTTCTCCATAGTGACTGTAGCAATTTACATTTCTACCAACAGTGCAGGAGGGTTCCCTTTTCTCCACACCCTCTCCAGTATTTATTATTTATAGACTTTTTGATAATGGCTGTTCTGACTTGTATGAGGTGATACTTCAGTGTAGTTTTGATTTGCATTTCTCTACTAATTAGCAATGTTCAGCATCTTTTCATGTGCAATTTGGCCATCTATATGTCTGCTTTGTTGTTGTTGTTTAGTAGCTAAGTTGTATCTGACTCTTTCCGACCCTATGGACTGAGCCCATCAGGCTCTTCTGTTCATGGGATTTCCCAGACAAGAATACTGGAGTGGGTTGCCATTTCCTTCTCCAGGTGGTCTTCCTGACCTGGGGATTGAACCTGCAACTCCTGTTTGGCAGGCAGCTTCTTTACTACTGAGCCACCTGAAAAGTCTATATATAGTCTTCTTTAGAGAAATGTCTATTTGGATCTTCTGCCCATTTATTGATTGGGTTCATTTTTGATATTGAGCTGTATGAATTCTTTGTATAGTTTGGAGATTTATCCCTTGTCAGTTGCTTGCAAATATTTTCTCCCATCCTGTATGTTGTCTTTTCTGATTTCCTTTGCTATGCAAAAGCTTTTGGGTTTAATTAATCCCATTTGTTTATTTTTGTTTTTATTTTCATTACTTTAGGAGAGAGATCCAAAAAGATATTGCTATAATCTAGATCAGAGCATGTTCTGCCTATGTTTTCCTCTAAGAGTTTATCGTGTTTAGCCTTGCACTTATACCATTGTATATTCTTGTCTCCTTTGTCACAGATTAATTCACCCTAGGTACATCTGTTTATTTCTGGGCTTTCTATCGTGTTCCGTTGATCTATATTTCTGTTTTTGTGCCAGTACCCAACTGTCTTGATTACTGTAGCTTTGTAGTATAGTCTGAAACCCAGGAGTCTGATTCCTCCAGCTCCATTTTTATTTCTCAAGGTTGCTTTGGCTATTTGGGGTCTTTTGTGTTTCCATACAAATTATAAAATTCTTTGTTCTAGTTCTCTGAAAATTGCCATTGGTAATTTAACAAGAATTACATTGAATCTTAGATTGCCTTGAGTAGGACAGTCACTTTAATGACCCTGAGTCTTCCTTCCAACCAAGAGCATTTTATATCTTCCCATCTGTTTTGTCATCTTCGATTTCTTTCATCAGCATCTTACAGTTTTTAGAGTATAGGTCTTTTATTTCCTTAAATAGGTTTCTTTCCAGGTATTTTATCTTTTTTGATGAGAAGGGAAATGAAACTGTTTCCTTAATTTCCCTTTCTGGCCTTTCACAGGTAGAAATGCTGCGTGTTTTTGTGTGTTAATTTTGTATCCTGCAACTTCACCAAATTCATTGATGAGCTCTAGTAGCCAACTAGCTGGAAAAGACCCTGGTGTGGGGAAAGATTGAAGGCAAAAGGAGAAGGGGGCAGCAGAGGATGAGATGGTTAGATAGCATCACTGACTAAATGGACATGAACTTGAGCAAACTCCAGGAGATAGTGAAGGACAGGGAAGCCTGATGTGCTGCATCCTTGGGGCTGCAAAGAGTTGAACATGACTTGGCTACTGAACAGCAACAACAGCAGTTTTCTGGTAACATCTCTGATTGCTGTGGCTAGGACTTGCAAAACTATGTTGAATAAAAGTGGTGAGAGTGGGCATTCTTGTCTTTTTCCTGATCTTAGGGAAAGTGCTTTCAGCTTTTCAACATTGAGTATGATGTTGGCTGTGGATTCTGTTATGGCTTCTGTTATGTTGAGATAGGTTCCCAATATTTGTCTTTTTGTGGCTTGCCATAGTTTAATTTTATTTTATTACTATTGAAATCAAGCATGTACATAATTTAAAAAGTCAATTGTTTAAGAAGGCTTATGTAAAAATAGTGGGGTGCTCTACCACTCCTTCTTAATCTCAATTTCTACTCATTAGAGATAAAAATTTTCACTGCTTTGGATGTTTTTTAATCTATTTATTCTAGTATTTATATCCATATTTTAAAATATCAGACTTAAGCAGGTATTAAGTATTGGCTTTCTGCTATGAAAGATGAATTAGTTAGCTCTCACAGGTAATGATCTACATGCTGTCTCCCTCTTTTCTCCTTTTTCCCTCCCTTGCTCTTCTCTCTCCTTCACTCTCTTCCCCTTCCTCTCTCTCTCTTACATACATACCCACACACATGCTGTTTCTTTTGTCCACTCAGTATAGCTATATCACAATTTGTTTGCAATAAAATTATAGATATTTTCTATATACCTGCACCAGCTACTTTACAGTTATTAAATTTAATTTTTATATAATTAATTGTTTTTTCCAGAGTTTAGAAATGCTTTAATTTTCCATGCACTCATTCATTTATTAATTCACTGAAATATTCATAATGTTTCTCACTATATTCTAGGCACTTTTGAGACTTTGGGGTAATATACCAGTAAACAGAACACCAAAATTTCTGGCCTTAGAAATGTCATGTCTTTCCATTCCCAAACTCACCCAGAAAGTATAATCATCTGAATATATTCAGATATATCAGTTATTCTATCATATCTCTTTATTTTTTTTAATATTTCCTCTTGGGGCCTTCCATATTTCTCCTCTATTCGGTTTTCTCTAAACTTGTTATTTAGAGATTTCATCCTGAAATTTTCCTTATCCATCATCCTGGAAGTTTTCTTTACTGTTCTGTGCTATGTTCCTCTTTTGCTGGTTTACATGTCCGCTTTTTGGTTTATACTCGTCTTCCTTAATCATGTCCTTCAATAGCTGACAAGGAGTACAGAGGCAACAATTTTTTGAGACTTTATACCTCTAGAAAATGCCTTACATCTTTCTTCCACATTTAATGTATAGTTTAGCTGCATGCAGAATTCTTGGTTGGTAGTTAATGTTCCTCCAAGGAGATTGAAGGTTATATTCTATTATCTTCTATATTCTAGTATTGCCATTAAGAGTTTGGTGCAGTGTGATTCTTTATCTTTTTTATGTGACCTATTCTCCACTGTTCTCCATGGACACTGTTAAAATCTTATCTTTCTTTGCGTTATTCTAAAAATTAATGCTGATGTGTGTCAGTTGGGCCTTTTTTTATTTGTTACACTATTAGCCAGATGTTGAATCTCTTGGACTCACTCGTTTTCTTTTTTCTCTCTTGTCTTTCATATCTATGTTCTTTTTTATACTTTCTAAAAAGACTTCTTGAAGTTTATTTTTTAATCTTTCTGTTAAATTTTTTGTACTATTATTTCCAAGAACATTTCATTATCTAAATTTAAAAAAACAAATAAAACCTATGTGCCTTGCAATGTTTTTTCTTATCTCTGAGGATTTTAATAGTTCTTAAAATTTCTCTTTCTTCTAAGGCTCATTGTGTCTATTTTCAACAAGTTCAGGTCTCCTTTTTCTGCGTATGTCTGATGATCCATTTATATTTGCAAACAAAACAGTGAAAAGCTGTTGAAAGTTCTCAGTATATATAAGCAGGGCTTGTCAACTGATGGACTTCAAGCCAGCTTAAAACTCAGCATTTAAAAAACTAAGATCATGGCATCCAATCCCATCACTTCATGGCAAATAAATGGAGAAAAAGTGGAAAAAGTGACAGATTTTATTGTCTTGGCTCTGAAATCAATGCACATAGTGACTGCACCCACGAAATTAAAAGATGCTTACTCCTTGGAAGAAAAGTTATGACAAACAGACCACATATTAAAAAGTAGAGGCGTCATTTTGTCGACAAAGGACCCAATAGTCAAAGCTATGGTTTTTCAAGTAGTCATGTACAGATGTGAGAGTTGGACCATGATGAAGGCTGAGCACCAAAGAATTGATGCTTTCAAATTGAGAGTTCCTTGGACAGCAAGGAGATCAAACCAGTCAATCCTAAAGGAAATCAACCCTGAATATTCAATGGAATGACTGATGTTGAAGCTCCAATACTTTGGCCACCTGATGTGAAGAGCTGACTCATTGGAAAAGACCCTGATGCTGGGAAAGATTGAGGGCAGGAGGAGAAGTAGGCGACAGAGGATGAGATGGTTGGATGGCATCACCAACTCAATGGACGTGAGTTTGAGCAAACTCTGGGAGATACTGAAGGACAGGGAAACCTGGCGTGCTGCAGTCCTTGGGGTCGCAAAGAGTGGACATGATTTAGCAACTGAACAACACCACCACCAACCATTAGCCAGCAAATATTTCAGTTTTGATTTTTCAAATTGATTGAGTTTGAACTTATATGTCTGATCTCTGGGCTTTTAAAATATTGCAGCATCTCTTTATTTGTTGTCCTTTCCTCTTTATTTTTCTGTAACCTCATTATTTTGTGTGTGTGGGTTTTTTTTTTTTTTTTTGGTCCTTTTACAATTATTTGAGAGATGTCAGAAAAGAGTAGAGGTTTATTTTCAATCAACCATGTAAATTGGCTCTCCAATGTTGATTTGTATAGTTAAGGAATATTTGGGAGTTTAATAGAAAGATAGAATCCTATTGTAATTTTCAATTATTCCATATTCAGTTAAGATGAATGTTTTTCTACATATTTATTAACACTTTGTGTTTCTTTGTAGAATTTTCATTTCCTGACTATATCCGTACTTTTTATGTAGGGGTTTTGTATTTCTTTTTTAGCTGATGTGTAAGAACTTTTATTATATTTGTTTTTAACTTAAAATAATTCCTTACTTATTCTTAGTGCTACTCATGTTTACCTATATCTTCATATATTTACTTGCTTGCTCTGGTAGGAAAAATATATAAAATGCTGGTAAGTCAAAAGAAAACAAAACATACCCATGATATCATCTAGAGGTAATCTTAGTATGTAGCTTCTAGGTTATTTTTTTAAAGTATGCAATGCATGTTTATATTATACGTTTTGTCTTATAATTCATCTTATTTTTAGTTACATGTTATCTAAATTTCAAAAGAACAGTGCTTTTCCTATTAAAAGTAAAACATCCAAAGACACATTAAGAAAAAAGCAGTCATCTTTCATTCACTATCCTGTTCCCTATCCTGATTGTCTTGGTACAATTAGTCTTAGCACTCTAGTGTTTATTGTTCTGTACCTTTTTATGTTTACATGTATTAATATGTGTGCTGTGCTAAAAGTCATTTCAGTCGTGTCTGACTTTTTGCCACCCTATGAACTGCAGCCCGCCAGGCTCCTCTGTCCATGAGATTCTCCAGGCAAGAATACTGCAGTGGTTTGCCTGTACTCTCCACCAGGGGATCTTCCCAACCTGGGAACCGAACCCACATCTCTTATGTCTCCTACATTGGCAGTCAAGTTCTTTACCACTAGCACCACCTGGGAAGCCTGTTTTAATATATACAGCATCTATGTCCAATGAGATCAAACTGAACTCATTACTTATTAATCTTTTTTAATTCCACTTAATGATGCTTTAATGGACATTTGTTTTTGTAAAACTGTGGTAAGCAGAATAATTGTCCTCCAAAAACATCTGTGTTCTAATCCCTGGAAGCTCTGAATATATTACCTTACATGGCAAAGGGACTTTGCAGGTATGATGGATGGAATAGACCTTGAAAGATGGAGATTACCCTGGGTTATCTGGATAGGCTGCTCATTCTAATCACATGAGTTCTGAAAAATAAAGAACTTTTCCTTACTGTGTCAGAGAGATAAGACGAAAGGAGGAGGAGAGATTTGAAGCTTGAGAATGACTCATCCTGCCCTTGTTGGCTCTGAATATGGAGGAACGTTGTGTGACCAGCCAAGGATTGCAAGGACTAGCCAAGGAAGCTTGGAACAGTCCTCATCTGATGACCCACAAGGAAATAGGGGTCTCAGTCCTCAAACTACAAAGAACAAGGTTCTGCCAGAAACCTAAGTGAGCAAGGAAATAGATCCTCCCCTACCCTTTGCAGAAAGGAACATAACCCTGCTGACACCTCAGTGTTAGCCCATGAGACCTGTGTCACACAGGTCCGTCTGTAGTCAGACCTACAGGATTATAGAATAACACATTTGTGTTGATTGAGTCAGTAAACTTGTAGTTTGTTATAGTGGTAAGAGAAAGCTAATACAAATCCTAACTTATTTCCTATAAATGGGTAATAGTTCATGACTTCTATATACACAGTAACTTATTCAGCACTTCTATTGAACATTCAGATTGTTTCAAATTCTTTACCACTGCGCAGAGCGCTATAATAAGCATGGCTGTACTAACACTCTGTGTTCTGGTCCTTTTATTTTTTTTTAGGGTAAATTTCCAAAAACAAAATTGCTAGGTCAAAGGCTATTGTTACATAAGTGTATTTTATATAATATACAATTATAAATTATAATAATCCATGCCAACTAAGATCATGGCATCCAGTCTCATCACTTCATGCCAAATAGATGGGGAAACAATGGAAACAGTGACAGACTTTATTTTCTTGTCCTCTAAAATGACTGCAGATGGTGACTGCAGCCATGAAATTCAAAGATGCTTGCTCCTTGGAAGAAAAACTATGACAAACCTAGACAGCATATTAAAAAGCAGAGATTATTCTGCCGACAAAGGTCCATATAGTCAAAGCTGTGGTTTTTCCAGTAGTCATATATGGATGTGACAGTTGAACCATAATGAAGGCCAAACGCTGAACAATTGATGCTTTTAAACTGTGGTGTTGGAGAAGACTCGAGAGTCCCTTGGACTGCAAGGAGATCCAACCAGTCAATCCTAAAGGAAGTCAGTCTTGAGTATTCATTGGAAGGACTGATGCTGAAGCTGAAGCTCCAATACTTTAGCCCCCTGATGTGAAGAACTGACTCACTGGAAAAGGCCCTGATGGTGGGGAAGATAGAAGACAGGAGAAGGGGCAACAGAGGACAAAATGGTTGGATGGCATCAACCAACTCGATAGACCTGAATTTGAGCAAGTTCCAGGAGATGGTGAAGGACAGGGAAGCCTGGCATGCTGCAGTCCATGGAGTCGCAAATTTTCAGACACAACTGAGCTACTGAACAGCAAATGCCAACTTTTTTTTTTTTCCAAAAAGTTGTAGCAGTTGATACTCATGCTTGAAATTTATGAAAGTTTTCATTAATGCTGTTTAGGTAGGTGTAATGAATGCTTTGGAAACTAGTGCTTCAATCTAAGAGATGGGCGTGTTTTAAAGTTTAGATGTATCTGGGCATGTGTGTCCTACATTCAAGTAATTAAGACAAAAATAAGGTAAGACTATGCACTACTTCCAAAAAAAATCTTTCCTAATATGTCTTTTATAATACCATAAATCTTTTAAGATTTTAATACACCACCTAAAAATTTGAAGAAACTCTGGCAATGGTTTCATTGCCAGAAGTGAAAGTCTGACTGTCATTCAAAGTCTGACTGTCATTAGAAAAACAAGAATTCTCACTCAACAGCCCTTAAATTATCTAATCTAATGTGAGATTAAAAGAAGTATAGGCAGTGAGTTCATTTGTCTCCTTGATTCACTTGGCTGTGGAAATGATGTTGTCTCCACTAGTCCCAGAAAGAGTTGGAGGTGAGTCAAAGGAGAATAGCGTACAGCCTTGAGCCACCTTTCCATTAGGTTGGTACAAAGGTAATTGTGGTTTCAGACCATGAATTTTAAATCATTTTAACTACGCTCAAACACATCTTTATTAATCAAAATAGGAACCATTACAACCAACACAGTTTTGCCAACAAGAAATATGTTTGTTTATTTCTGTAGTATAAAAATCCATCTTCAGGATTCAACGAACTGTTGGAAAGCATTTTCTGCCTCCTGCTGGTTGCATAAGCATTTTGCCTGAGAAAAGTTGTTGAGATGCTTGGCGAAGTGGTAGTCAGTTGGCAAGAGATCAGGTGAATATGGCAGATAAGGCAAAACTTTGTAGCCCAATTTGTTCAACTTGAAAGCATTGGTCATGTAACATGCTGTCATGGAGAAGAATTGGGCCCATTCTGATGACCAATGCCAGCTGTAGTCATTGCAGTTTTCAGTGCGTCTCATCAATTTGCTGAGCATACTTCTTAGATGTAATGGTTTTGCTGGGATTTAAAAAAGCTGTAGTAGATCAGACAGGCAGCAGACCACCAAACAGTGACCATGACCTTTTTTTGGCACAAGTTCAGCTTTGGGAAGTGCTTTGGAGCTTCTTCTGGGTCCAACCACTGAGCTGGTCACTGCCAGTTGTCATGTAAAACACACTTAGCTTTGCACATCACAGTCCAATCAAGAAATGGTTCGTTGTTGTTGTGTAAAATAAGGAAGATGACACTTCCAAACAACGATTTATTTTGATTTTTGGTCAGCTCATAAGGTATCTACTTATCAAGCTTTTTCACCTTTCCAATTTGCTTCAGACGCTGAATAACCATAGAATAGTTGACATTGAGTTCTTTGGCAACTTCTCGTGTATATATAAGAGGATCAGCTTCAGTGATGGCTCTCAGTTGGTCGTTGCCAACTTCCAATGGCCAGCCACTATGCTCCTCATCTTCAAGTTTCTTCTCTCCTTTGCAAAACTTCTTGAACCACCACTGCATTGTACATGTGTTAGCAGTTCCTGGGCCAAATGCATTGTTGATACTGCAAGTTGTCTCTGCTCCTTTACAGCCCATTTTGAACTTGAATAAAAAAGTCACTTGAATTTGCTTTTTGCTACATCATTTCTTTAATCACTCATTATTAGAGAAATGCAAATCAAAACCACAATGAGGTATCATTTCACACCAGTCAGAATGGCTGCTATCCAAAAGTCTACAAGCAATAAATGCTGGAGAGGGTGTGGAGAAAAGGGAACCCTCTTACACTGTTGGTGGGAATGCAAACTAGTACAGCCACTATGGAGAACAGTGTGGAGATTCCTTAAAAAACTGGGAATAGAACTGCCATATGACCCAGCAATCCCACTGCTGGGCATACACACCGAAGAAACCAGAATTGAAAGAGACGCGTGTACCCCAATGTTCATCGCAGCACTGTTTACAATAGCCAGGACATAGAAGCAACCTAGATGTCCATCAGCAGACGAATGGATAAGGAAGCTGTGGTACATATACACAATGGAATATTACTCAGCCATTAAAAAAAATATATTTGAATCGGTTCTACTGAGATGGATGAAACTGGAGCCCATTATACAGAGTGAAGTAAGCCAGAAAGAAAAACAACAATACAGTATACTAATGCATATATATGGAATTTGAAAGATGGTAATGATAACCCTATATGCGAGACAAAATAAGAGACACAGATGCATAGAACAATTTTATGGACTCTGAGGGAGAAGGTGAGGGTGGGACATTCTGGGAGAATAGCATTGAAACATGTATATTATCATATGTGAAACAGAACACCATTCCATGTTCGATGCATGAGACAAGGGCTCAGGGCCTTGGCAATGGGATGACCCAGAGGGATGGGATGGGGAGGGAGGTGGGTGAGGGGTCCAGGAAGGGGAACATATGTAAACCCATGGCTGATTCATGTCAATGTATGGCAAAAACTATTACAATATTGTAATTAGCCCCCAACTAAAATAAATAAATTTACAAAAAAAATAAAATAAAATAAAAAAATAAAATAAAATAAATATAAAATAAACAGCAAGTAATAAGTCATTAGCAAAAAAACATAAAGCAAGAAATGCACATTAAAATGATGTATAACATAACCACATTTAAGAACGTAGTCCATTATCAAATGGCAAAGTTCAACAGTGTAAAACTGCAATTACCTTTGCACCAACCTAATAGAATGATTTAAACAAAAATGTCTGCTGACTTTAAAAATGTAATCAAGAAGTGTTACGGGAAATGACCTTCTTTCTACCTTGCAGGCTCTTTGATTTTGCCAGCAGAACTCCCTAGATAAAATTTAATTTTAAGCTGAATTTTCTTTATTTGGAAATTTAAATTATCTTAAGTATAAAAATATTCTGTGTATTTAAATTATTAAACTTACTCAAGTGAGGCATTAAAATTTGGAACTAAAATAAATGAGATAATGAGAAAGTGAAAAACATATTTTTTATAATTAACAGCTCATTTTGAGTTAATTATATACCATTACCAAAATGTAATTGCAATTTATTTTCTATTATCTTTGGAAAAAATCACAGTCAAGGGAGCTTACATTGCTGCTTTCCTGCATAAATGGTATAGAATGAGAATAAATAAATATGTGAAGACTTAATGATAAAGAAGTGCAAATAGCAGAGCACAGCTGAGCTGAACCATTGGAAGATAACTATCACATGAAAGATGTTAATGACTTAAAAAGTCACAAGCAGTTCTGATTGCATATAGGTTCTCTGGTTTAATTTTTGTTTGCTTGATGTTTTGTTGACTATGCAAAGATGACCTTTATAAATGAACTTTTTATTTGTAATTCTGCAGATTTCTAAAAATCTGACCATTTTTATATGTTCATATAATAGTGAGTGATTCAACAAAAAATGTATTAAATATCTGCTATTTTTTTTTAAATCTGACTTTGCTAAATACTGTAGGAAATATAAGAAGCCCCTAGTAGTAAAGTAAGACAAATAAGTAAATATTTATCATCTATGAAGTATCTCTGCTCAGTCGCTCAGTCATGTCTGACTCTTCTGACTCTACGCCCCATGGACGTAGCCTGCCAGGCTCCTCTGTCCATGGAATTTTCCATGAAAGAACACTGGACCAGGTTGCCATTTCCTACTAGAAGAGCTTTATAAAAGAAATACAAAGAAGTTAAGAAAAAGGTTTTTGGAAATGGTAATATTTAAGATAGGTCTTAAAATATAGGATAGAATTTTGGTAGGCTGTGGAATATCTATAGATGTGTGTGTATGTTTGTGTGTGTGTGTGTGCGCGCTCATGCACGTGTTGTTTCTGGGGGGAAAAGACAGGGAAAGAGTCTCAGTAAAGGAAGGAATTCACAACTCGGGCACAGCTTCAGTGTGACCTAAGTATGCTTTAGGAGTTAGAGAAAATGAAACAAGTGATTACATTACTACATTAGATGAAAGGGTTTAAATATCAAACTGAAGAATTTGGACCTGTATGATTGACCTGTCTCTTGAGAAACCTATATGCAGGTCAGAAAGCAACAGTTAGAACCGGACATGGAACAACAGACTGGTTCCAAATAGGAAAAGGAGTCCGTCAAGGCTGTATATTGTCACCCTGCTTATTTAACTTATATGCAGAGTACATCATGAGAAACGCTGGGCTGGAGGAAACACAGGCTGGAATCAAGATTGCCAGGAGAAATATCAATAACCTCAGATATGCAGATGACACCACCCTTATGGCAGAAAGTGAAGAAGAACTAAAGAGCCTCTTGATGAAGTTGAAAGAGGAGAGTGAAAAAGTTGGCTTAAAGCTCAACATTCAGAAAACTAAGATCATGGCATCTGGTCCCATCACTTCATGGCAAATAGATGGGGAAACAGTGTCAGACTTTATTTTTTTGGGCTCCAGAATCACTGCTGATGGTGATTGCAGCCATGAAATTAAAAGACGCTTACTCCTTGGAAGGAAGGTTATGGCCAACCTAGATAGCATATTTAAAAGCAGAGACATTACTTTGCCAACAAAATACATCTAGTCAAGGCTATGGTTTTTCCAGTGGTCATGTATGGATGTGAGAGTTGGACGGTGAAGAAAGCTGAGCGCCGAAGAATTGATGCTTTTGAACTGTGGTGTTGAAGAAGACTCTTGAGAGTCCCTTGGACTACAAGGAGATCCAGTCAATCCATCCTAAAAGAGATCAATCCTGGGTGTTCATTGGAAGGTCTGATGTTGAAGCTGAAACTCCAGTACTTTGGCCACCTCATGCGAAGGGTTGACTCATTGGAAAAGACCCTAATGCTGGGTAGGATTGGGGGCGGGTGGAGAAGGGGATGACAGAGGATGAGATGGTTGGATGGCATAACCGACTCGATGGACATGGGTTTGGGTAGACTCCGGGAGTTGTTGATGGACAGAGAGGCCTGGCATGCTGCATGGGGTCACAAAGAGTCGAACACGACTGAGTGACTGAACTGAACTGAACTGATTGGAATAATAAAAAAAAAGTAATGAAAAAGAACTGATTTTTTGACAAAAATGATAAAGCTGATGTTGAAGACCAGTGGAATAAGAATGAAGAGTTCCAAGTTTTGTCTTTCCAGTAATTAGCCATATGACTTTAAAGATAGTGCTGTGTGCCTCAACCTCCTTGCTTATGAATGAGAGTTAAACTTGAGTTTTATTAAGAGTTTTTTCCAACTCTAATACTGCTGGGAAGAGTACAAATTGCTGGAGCCACTTTAGTGGTCAGTTTGGCAATGCCAGTTTACAGTTATTTTTTGCTATGAATGCTGATTGGCATAGCAACTCCCCTTCTGATTATCTTCCCCTACCTTCTAACTTTTCTTCATTTCTTTGCTCTTTGTAACTCATAGATAACCTTTTGGCCTAAAGAATTGCTTGTGCAAAAAGAGCGTTTCTCTGATTTCTCTTTCAAAACCCGTCAACAACATTATTGACTAACGTGAGTGGGAATCACTGTCGTCTTCCTTAGGCACATTAGAGAACATCAGTAAAACTGTAAAATAGGGCTCAGAGATACCGCAGTAAAACTGTAAAATAGGGCTCAGAGATACTGCAGTATAAAGCAAAAGTAAAGTAAAATGAGAAAAATTGTCCTATTAGTTGAATGTTGCACAGCTTCGGAAATAGAGAAATTTTCAGGGATTAGTGATCTTTCTATCCTCTTTCAATTTTTTTTTTTTTTTGAGCTGTAAAATGAAAATCTGTTTCCTCTTCAGTACTTTCCTCTAGACCCACATTTTAATTTTTTAAGATCCTTTGCCTTTTTGATAAATGTAAAAAGCATCACTTAAAATTACCATATGACCCAGCAGTTCCACTCCTGGGTAACATACATTCACACAAAGACTTCTGTGTGACTGCTCAGGACAACGTTATTCAGAATAGGCAAAAAGTAAAAACAAGCTGAATGTCCAGCAGCTGGTGAACAGGCCAACAAATGTCATGGATCCATTCAATGTAATATTTGACAATAAAAAAGGAACAAAGTACTGTTACACTCTACAGCAAGGATGAAGCTTGCAAACGTTAACTGAAAGAAGGCTGTCACAAAGACCACAGATTGTGTCTTTCCATCTATACAAAATGTCCAGAAAAGGCAAATCTATAAATAAAGAATATGAATTAATGATTACCTAGTATGGGTGGTGGGAATGGGGATGAACAGCAAAAACCATGAGGTTTCTTTTGGGGGTTTGGAGCTATTATAAAGTTAGATTGTGGGGATGGTTGCACTTACTAAGTGCACCTACTAAACATACTAAGAAGTACTTTAAATGGGTGAAATTTTATAGTTAAAAGTGTCTTCTCTTTTTTTTAGTATTTATGCAATACTCAAAGATAACTAAGAACAAAAGAAATTGTACAAAGCTTTGCTTGCTTTCAGACTGCTTCAGCCTTTCTCTCTTCTTACTGAAGACTTTTCTTTCCATTTACTCCTTCTTACCGTTGGGAATTGTTTTTAAAATTTAATTCTCTAAGATGACATCCCGTTCTGTATTTATAACAGATAAAATGATATGACAAGCGGGAGTAAATACTATTCAAATCCTATTCATGAGACGTATTCCTTGGTGAATGACAATTTTATTTTTAAAAACTGTATATAACCAACAATTTTAGGAGATAAATTTAATCAGTATATGACTTATTAAATCAAGTTTTCCTTTTCTTTAATTTTAAGCATTATGGGGTGGAAGCGTGTCTTCAATCTGGTGCCTGTTCCATCTATGCCTTACCATGTGTCTGTGCCTTACTATGACCTCACATAACCTTCAAAAGCTAACCTCTCATATTCCATATTAGGGCACCTCCCTTCTCTTCCCTTGGTACAAACACAGGTTTTCAAAAGATAGCTAATAGTTGAAAACATAAGGCTGCTTAGATTTCTCCCAAGCTATTGTCTACACATGCTTTGTTACTTTGCAGATTAATGGCACTCAAATATGAAAAGACAAACCTTTGCCCCCTGTATATGGTATAACATAACCTTACTATTTGTTTCTTCATGTGTGGTATCTACATGTTCTTGGCTCTGGATTATTTTTAAATCACATTTGTCATCTTTGTACATTTGTGGCATAAATATTTTCTGAACTGGAAAGGCATAGATGTTTCAGTGTTAGATTATGGGGCTTCATAGCATTTTCCCAAGGTCTGGTTTACATGTACGTGGTGGTAGAGGATAGAGAGCAATATCTATAGAAATTAGAAAAATCTCCTGAAGAATATTGCCTCTACCACTGGTTAAACACAAGGAGCTGAATAATAAATTGCACAAATATTTATACTTCATCAGCTGCACAGAAATGAATAAAATGTTGATTTTTTTCATCTTTCACTCTAAGGTACTTACAGAAAGCTTTGTGAAAGTAATTTTCTCCCAGCCAACGATATTAGCAGGACTGGGGAGTTAGAAGTTTCAGTGCAGTTTGCTTTGACAACCTCATTCCCAGATTTGTTTGGAATAAGAGCTGTTTGATTTCTTTTTAGACAGTAACTGCCTATCCTGTTCCAATCTGAAACATATGGGTGCTTGTCACAATATGGAACAGAGGTGACATCTTGGAGAGTGAACATTATTTCCCAGAAAAGAGAGAAGCAGTAGTCTTAAAGGTGCCAGTTGGTTTAAAAAATCATTTATTTTTTAGCATTTTTTACAAACCCCATTAAATAGAGATTAGTATGAGGCCTACAACTGCAGATTTAATTATCATGTCAAATCTTTTATAGAATACAAATGACTGTTTCTGGATCAGTCAGTTCAGTTGCTCAGTCACGTCCAACTCTTTGTGACCCCATAGACTACAGCATGCCAGGCCTCCCTGTCCATAACCAACTCCTGGAGCTTACTCAAACTCATGTCCATCAAGTCAGTGATGCCATCCAACCATCTCTTCCTCTGTCATCCGCTTCTCCTCCTGCACTCAGTATTACCCAGCATTGGGGTCTTTTCCAAGGAATCAGTTCTTCGCATCAGGTGGCCAAAGTACTGGAGTTTCAGCTTCAGCATCAGTATTTCCAATAAATATTCAGGACTGATTTCCTTTAGGATGGACTGGTTGGATCTCCTTGCAGTCCAAGGGACTCTCAAGAGTCTTCTCCAACACCACAGTTCAAAAGCATCAATTCTTTGGCGCTCTGCTTTCATTTTGGTCCAGCTCCCACATCCATACGTGACTATGGGAAGAACCATAGCTTTGACTATATGGACTGTTGTTGGCAAAGTAATGTCTCTGCTTTTTAATATGCTGTCTAAGTTGGTCATAGCTTTTCTTCCAAGGAACAAGCGTCTTTTAATTTCATGGGTGCAGTCATTATCTGCAGTGATTTTGGAGCACAAGAAAAGTCTGTCACTGTTTTTATATTGTTTCCCCATCTATTTGCCATGAAGTGATGAAACTGAATGCCATGTCTTCATTTTTTGAATGTTGAGTTTTAAGCCAACTTTTTCACTCTCCTCTTTCACTGTCATCAAGAAGCTCTTTAGTTCCTCTTCACTTTCTGCCATAAGGATGGTGCCATCTGCATATCTGAGGTTATTGATATTTCTCCCGGCAATCTTGATTCCATCTTGTGCTTCATCCCGCCCAGCATTTCGCATGATGTACTCTGCATATAAGTTAAATAAACAGGATGACATTATACAACCTTGATGTACTCCTTTCCCAGTTTGGAACCAGTCTGTTGTTCCATGTCCAGTTCTAACTGTTGCTTCTTGGCCTGCATACAGATTTCTCAGAAGGCAGGTCAGGTGTTCTGGTATTCCCATCTCTTTAAGAATTTCCAGTTTGTTGTGATCTACACCTTCAAAGGCTTTAGCTTAGTCAATGAAGCAGAAGTAGATGTTTTTCTGGAATTCTGTTGCTTTTTCGATGATCCAGGAGATGTTGGCAATTTGATCTCTGGTTCCTCTGCCTTTTCTAAATCCAACTTGAACATCTGGGAGTTCTCAGTTCATGTACTGTCAAAGCCTAGCTTGGAGAATTTTGAGCATTACTTTACTAGCGTGTGAGATGAGTGCAATTGTGCGGTAGTTTGAGCATTCTTTGGCATTGCCTTTCTTTGGGATTGGAATGAAAACTGACCTTTTCCAGTCCTGTGGCCACTGCTGAGTTTTCCAAATTTGCTAGCATATTATAGCTGGCAATTTGCAGCACTTTCACAGCATCATCTTTTAGGATTTGAAATAGCTCAACTGGAATTCTATCATGTCCTCTAGCTTTGTTCATAGTGATTCTTCTTAAGGCCCACCTGACTTTGCACTCAAGGATGTCTGGCTCTAGGTGAGTGATCACACCATCATTGTTATCTGGGTCATGAAGATCTTTTTTGTATAGTTCTTCTGTGTATTCTTGCTACCTACCTCTTATTAGTATCTTATGCTTCTGTTAGGTCCATACCCTTTCTGTCCTTTATTGAGCCCATCTTTGCATGAAATGTTCCCTTGGTATCTCTAATTTTCTTGAAGAAATCTCTTCTTCAGGGTAATGAGGGATATACTAAGACAAGTGAATTCCATAGGCATGAGCATATTGAAGCACTTAATTTGCTGTGAAGTAAGTTCCTTTATCAGATGTAATGCTGTGTAAAATATCGTGATGCTGGATAAGGCATTCTGTAGGTCCATGAATGGTAATTTTCGTGTAAGTATTGTGGGCACAGAAGACAAATCCATAGCCAGAGTAAGTGTCTATTCCTGTAAGATGCATCTCTGGCCTCATGGCAGCTACTAATACTAGGTATCTACAACCTATAAATTAAAAAAAGACAGAGGGAGAAATTAAACCTAAACAAAGGCATAAGGCTAGAATGAATGCTGTGGTACTAGAGTTGGAGACGTTAATATATATACATGTTTATGTATCGTCTTAGTCTGTTCAGGCTGCCATAAATACCAAAGACCGGGTGGCTTAAACAAAAGAAATATATTTTCTCACAGTTCTAGAAGCTGGAAGTGTGAAATCAGAGCATCAGCACGTTCAGGTTCTGGTGAGCACCACAATAAGTGTAGTTACGGTATCACCATACATATTATTAACTAGATTCCCTGCACTGTATATTTTATACCTGTGCCTCATTTATTTTGCAACTGGAAGTTTATACTTGTTAATCTCCCTCATCCATTTCTTCCACCTGCCTTTGACAACAACCTGTTTGTTCTCTGTATCTGCATGATATAGATAACTTCTTTATTCAGTCATCTGTTGATGGGCACTTGGGTTTAACATATCTTGGCTACTGTAAATGCTGCTGCAGTGGACATAGGGGTGGGTGTATCTGTTTAAATAGTGTTTTCGTTTTCTTCAGATATATACCCAGGAGTGTAATTGGTTGTTTATATAATAGTTCTATTTTCAGCTTGCTGAAGAATCTCCATACTGTTTTTCACAGAGGCAACACCAGTTTGTATTCCCACCAGTACCGTAAGCATTCCCTTTTCTGCACATCCTTGCCAACACTTGTTATTTGTCATCTTCTGTTAATAGCCATCCTGATAGGTGTGACATGCAGTCTCATTGTGGTTTTGATTTGCATTTCCATGTTGAGCATCTTTTCATTTGCCTATTGGCCATTTGTATGTTTCTTTGGAATGATGTCTATTCAAGTCTTCTGCCCATTTTTTAATTGGGTTGTTTTTTGATGTTGAGTCGTGTGAGTTCTTTGTATATTTTGGACATTAACTCCTTATCAGGTATTCATTTGCAGATATCTTCTTCCATCCTGTAGGTGACCTTTTCATTTTATTGATAGTTTTCTTCTCTATCCAAAAGGTTTTCCGTTTGAAATAGTCCCATTTGTTTATTTTTGCTTTTGTTTCTTTTGCCTGAGGAAAATATCCCCCCAAAATATTGATAGTATTGATGTCAAAGAGCATACTATCTGTGTTTTCCTCTAGAAGTTTTATTATTTCGGGTCTTACATTTAAGTCTTTAATCCATTTTGAATTTCTTTTTGTGCATGGTGTGAAAAGTATTGTCCACTTTGATTCTTTGACCATGTTGTTGTTGTTTAGTCGCTAAGTCATGTCTGACTTTTGCTACCCCATGGACTGTAGCCCGCCAGGCTCTCTGTCCATGGGATTTCCCAGACAAGAATACCAGAGTGGGTGTCCATTTCTTTCTCCAGGGGATCTTCCCGAGCCAAGGATAGAACCCACGTCTCCTACATTGGTGGGCAGATTCTTTACCAATGAGCCACTGGGGAAGCCCTCTTTGGCATGTAGCTGTTCAGTTTCCCCAACATTATGTACTGAAGAGGCTTTTCCCCATTGCATGTTCTTGTCTTCTATGTCATAGGTTAATTGCCCATATAAATATGGGTCCATTTCTGGGCTCTCTATTCTATTCCATTGGTTTATGTGTCTTTGAAACTTTACTGGAAATCTTAAAGTATTCCAAAATAAAAACTGTATTTTTAAAAACACAAAAGTATAAAGACGTAATAACAAGCAAATTAAACACAGAAAACATAATTTTGTTTAGAAGATTAATCTTGATTTTAAAATGTATTCATTAGTCTATGACTTAGTGTGGTCTCATAGTGGCTGCATTACTATAGCAATAAGAAACAATGGGATTGTAAAGAGAACTTCAGTGCACTGAATCTCAACGACACCTACTCAAATATCCTCCATAGAATATTAGCTTCAAGTGTTTTATTTTTTTATTTGCTTTTTTGTTTCCCTATAAAATGATACACAGGAATTACTTTGGCTAAGCTGGAATGGAAAAAAATCGGTTTATTGCTCATGGAAAATGAGAAAGATGAGTAATTATTTTGAATTCCTTGTGGTTTGGTATGAGATTATATAATCCTTATTCTTTGTTAATGAAGTGAAGGGCAAAAATGCTTAATGGTGTGAGAAAATAATGGTTTTATTATTAAAGAAATCAAAAGATCTTGTAGTTCATCCAGAGAACCAGCCAGGAAATTCACAAAGAAAGCCAGAAAGGGCTGTAGTTCTGCATAAAAGTGAAATTTTTACCCATGAGATAGTTTACTATTCTGATAAACTGCAGAAATTTTGCTCTATTTGTCTTTCAGTCATAAGTGTTTTATGTGAAAACAGGTGTCTTTGAGGAAAAAGTGGAAAAGGATACCATTTTAAACTGCACCTCAGTAGAAAGGTTGATGAGTTTCTAGAAAAAAAAAAAAATGAAGAAACTAATGAAAGGAATCTGGAAGTGTAAGACTGAGCAAGTGGGTAGATTTTAGAATTTCAGGCTTTCTTAATGGGAAAAGCACTGTCAGATAGGTGGCAAATAGAAAAATATGTCACTATAAACAGAAAAAAGAGTCTCTATTCTACCTACTTATACAATATAAATTGTACCTTTTTTAGGGTTAAAAAGTATGTTTTAGAATTGGAAGAAATCAGTATGTTTATACACCATTTTTTTTTTTCCACATGAGCCAGATAATCAACATTCTTATCTTGGCTTTCCTATGGGGATTTTTTAAATTCATTATTATTTTTTATTGAAGTATAGTTAATGTACAATATATACGTTATATATGTACTAAATAACGGTTCATAATTTTTAAGGTTATGCTCCATTTACAGTTATAAAATATTTGCTATTCCCTGTTGTACAGTATATCCTTGAAGCTTAATTTATACAAAATAGTTTGTCCTTCTTAGTCCTGTACTCCATGTTCCTACTCTCCCCACTAGTAATTGCCAATTAGTTCTCTATATATGTGAGTCTGTTTCTTTTTCATAATATTCACTGGTTTGTTGTATTTTTTAGGTTCCACATATATGTGATATCATACAGTATTTGTCTTTGTCTGACTTATTTCACTAAGCATAATACTCTTAGTCCATCAATGTTGTCAGAGATGGCAAAATTTCATTCTTTTTTACAGTTGATTAGTTTCCATTATGTATGTATGTGTGTGTGTATGTGGTGTATATACATATATATATACCATACACATATATATACATACCACATCTTTATCCATTCATTTATCAACGGACGACACTTAGGTAGATTCCATATCTTGGCAATTTTATGAACAGTGCTGCTATGAACATTGGATGCATGAATCTTTTTAAAGTAATATTTTTGTTTCTTTCAGATACATACCTAGGAGTGGAATTGCTGAGTCATGTAGTAGTTCTGTTTTTATTTTTTTGAGAAAGAAATTGTGCTCTTGAAAAGTCATAAATAAATAATAAAAACCAGAATATGAAGATGAAATTTCACAGTTTTAGAGTTTAAAGAAACTATAGAGGCAAAATCCAAGTTTCATTTTATCAATGTGTAATCTAAATAAATAAACTTGAAAAAGAATAAATTCAGTTACCATTAGGGACATGCACAACAATTTTAAATCACAAAAACAGTAAAGAAAATGTTTTAAGTCCTAGCAGAATAAAGAAAATCTACTATTGTCTTCTATGAGAATGGAGTTCATCAGGTTATTTCATGATTCCCTTATACCCATTTGGAGGCATGTAGGCCTGACATACTTCATAAGAAAGAAGTATGCCATCATTAAAACCTCTGTCTATATCATTACTTAGAAAAAAAAAAAAAACCTGTTGAGACTCTTCGAATAAAATTATTCATCTAAGTGTGACAATATGACTATAGGTCAGATTTAAGAGAAAAGGAACTCTCACTTGTAATTACACTAGAAAGACTAGAAAGCATTTGGATAAAATCAAAGAGAAAGGACCAATGGAAATTTTATTTCACTCTAAGAAGTCTTCTTGACTGCCTCTTGTTAGCGTTTCATATCCTAAAAGGAGATGAAGACAATCATAGAGTTGACATATTCACCCTACTTCTGACAAATGAAAAATTGATAGTAATTAGAGGTGTAACCAAAAGTTAAGAAAGGGAAAGGAAAGAGAAGCATGATCTTCTGAGCTGAGATTCAAAAGGGTAAGAGTTGAAAGAGCTGTGAAACTCAAAGTATAATTCTAACCATGCAAACATAAATTGATTGAGGAATTAAGAGAGGATTCTTTAGATCATCACTGCAAAAATAAAAGATATGTTTGAAGAGTAAGATTTAAGAAGATTTCAAAGAAAAGCAGGAAACTGTCGAACATTCTAGAGCCCAAAATAGGTTTAGGATATTAAAACATGTCATGGATGACTGGAATAGCTGATTTGATACTGTTTAAAGGATTAAGTGCAAATCAAGAACAGCCTTATTATTTAGGACCTATGATGTGTTAGGAGCTTCCCTGCTGGCTCAGACTGTAAAGAATCTGCCTGCAATACAGGAGACCCATGTTCAATCTCTGAGTCAGGAAGATTCCCTGGAGAAGGCAATGGCAACCCACTCCAGTATTCTTGCCTGGAGAATCCCGTGGAGAGAGGACCCTGGCGGGCAGTAGTCTACAGAGTCGCAAAGAGTCAGGCACGACTGAGTGACTAACACACATGATGTGTTAACACATGGCAAAGAGTGTGTTAACACTCTACCAAGTGATTATTTTTCTTCTCAAGATAAATTATCTTTGGTCTATAAAGAGTTGAACAGTGATTGGTACATGAAAACTGAAGCAAAAGATAGGTGAGGAGTTTACATATATACTTCAATATAGATGTATTAAAATCAACTCTTCTAGCTTAGTTTGTCTGCATCTCAGGATAGTAAAAATCACTGTAAGTAAGAACATTTGTTGGTAACCTTGAAGATTTATGGAAAACTGTGGAGGTACCAGGAGGATAGATGGTTAAACTTCATTAAGAAAAGAAAATTTAGAGCAGTGAATTCTGTATATTAGATGCCAATAAACTAGATATTGATTCTGAACATGTTTCTTAATTATAAAATGATTTTTGATCTAAAAATTGGATTGAATATGTGGTTACCACTCTCTCCTACAGAATACCACTAAGATGACAAAATGTTTGAGAAACCCAAACTTAGGCATTTTCAAATGCATTTGTGCTCTGTTGCTCAAAACCAAAACTGCATAAGCCACCTTGACTTTATTTCCCTTTTTTCTTCACCCTCCATATCTAGTTCATTAATAAATATTGTTGACCCTGCTTCTAGGATATCCATTTTTCAGTCCTCTGCTGAAAACTCTGTACTGGCTTCCAATCATACTTGAAATACAGATCCAAGCTCTGCCAGGCCCTCCATGACGTGGCTCTTGCATACCTCTCTGGGCTCATTGTACACAGCTGTCACTCTGCTCAGGATATTCCAGCCACAGTGGCCTTTCAGTTTCTCTAATATGCTAAGCTTATTTTCATGCCAGTCCCTTTGTACTGGCTGTTTACTCTGCCTGGAATGGTCTATCACTAGATTGTTACATGATTAACTTCTTATTCATCAAGGAAAAAGCAGTCAGCTGTCACTTCTCATTTTGTATATTGGCAAAAATTAAAGAATAATAACGCCCATGCCTGTAGGGCTGCAGGGAAAATGACAAAATGCATATCTGTTGAAAATATAAATTATTTTGTAGGCCAGACTGACTCCACAATTAAAATTGTACATATAGAACTGAATGCAAGTAAAAAGCACAACATATTAAAAACTAGTGGGATGCAGGTAAAACAATATGATGCTGTTGAAGTGCTGCACTCAATATGCTAGCAAATTTGGAAAACTCAGAAGTGGCCACAGGACTGGAAAAGGTCAGTTTTCATTCCAATCCCAAAGAGGGGCAGTGCCAATGAATGTTCAAACTACCACATAATTGCACTCATTTCACATGCTAGCAAAGTAATGCTCAAAATTCTCCAAGCCAGGCTTCAATAGTACATGAACCAGGAACGCCCAGATGTTCAGGCTGGATTTAGAAAAGGCAGAGGAACCAGAGATCAAATAGCAAACATTCGTTGGATCATAGGAAAAGCAAGATAATTCCAGAAAAACATCTACTTCTGCTTTATTGACTATGCTAAAGCCTTTGTGTGGATCACAATAAACTATGGCGCCATGAAATTAAAAGACGCTTGTTCCTTAGAAGAAAAGCTATGACAAACCTAGACAGCATATTAAAAAACAGAGACATTATTTTGCTGACAGAGCTCTGTCTAGTCAAAGCTATGGTTTTTCAAGTAATCATGTACGGATGTGAGAGTTGGACCATAAAGAAGCCTGAGCGCCGAAGAACTGAGCACCACTTTTGAACTGTGGTGTCGGAGAAAGCTCCTGAGAGTCCTTGGACTGCAAGGAGATGGAACCAGTCAATCCTAAAGGAAATCAACCCTGAATATTCATTAGAAGGACTGATGCTGAAACTGAAGCTCCAATACTTTTGCCACCTGATGCAAAGAGCTGACTCATTAGAAAAGACCCTGATGCTGGGAAACATTGAAGGCAGGAGGAGAAGGGGACAACAGAGGACGAGATGGTTGGATGGCATCACTGACTCAATGGACATGAGTTTAAGCAAGCTCAGTGAGATGGTGAAGGACAGGGAAGCCCGGCATGCTACAGTCCACGGGGTCGGAAAGAGTTAGACATGACTGAGCGACTGAACAACAAAAAGGGAATCTTACAGATAGAAGTTAGTTAGTCCTCTCATGGAGCTATGGATACTGAAGTCCATGTTACAGCAGAAATAATGGAAGAAGCAAAGGATATTTAACCCCACCCTATTAAACCACCATTTCTGTGAATGGGGCTCAGGCATCTCCATTTCTGGAAAGTTCTCAGCAGACTCAGATATCTGGTTTTAGAACCAACTAGACAGAACCCTTTCTGTGTTCAAGTGGTGCTTGTCGTGTGAAATACTTCAGAATTTCTACATGTTCTACTGTACTGTAACTGATGTACAGTAAACATTTTATTATGATGCTATTGTCTTTATCTGTAGCAAATAGTTCTTATGTATTTTTACGGCCACTGGAAATTCCAAGTTATATCATAATTGCCTTTGCTTTCCAGAGCAGGTATGTGCCAAAGGTGGCCGACTAGTGCTATCTGAAGTCAACCTTTGGAGCCATGGCTTCTCCTCCCTTGATTTTGTGCTTGTAAAGCCTTTGAGCAGTGTGAAGGGAGCTCGCATCTCTAACTGAATGAACTAATAGACATAATAAGCTGTCATGATTTGTTTTTCATGACCAAGTGGTTATTATATATTCATACATAGCAACTCCCTGCTCCAGCCTCTCACTTTTCTCCAACAAGCAATTCAGTGTGACACGTAGCAGTGAGGTTTTTGATGAAACACACTGCACAGAAGCCTTTTTGCCAAACAGCACAACTCAACAGAGACTAGTTTTCAATTTAACAGAATTTTAGAACTATGGTTCATCTGGTAACCATACAGTAACCCCAATAGCAACAAACATTATATGGGAAAAACATGCAAAGGACTGTCTTTGTGTAAATTATATATAACTATTAACATTAAGGTAGCATGATTGATTTCCTTTAAATGAGTCATACTGGGGTAGTTAAAGGCTTTCATTTTATCCTTATACTCTGGGACTTTTCATACTGTTGGAGGGTTCTGGGTCAAATGGGTGCTAGGCCATGGCCCATACAAACTGTAATAAAACCACAATTTTATAGCTCAAAGCTGGCTGCTCTAATTATGGGTCCTTTTAAGTGTTTTCTTTAAACCTCTCTAACATGCTATTTTTTTCTTTTTGCCCAGCTTTCTATTTATTGCATTCTCATTTATTTCAGTGGGTGATGGTTCTATGAATAGTACCCACTGGCAAAAAAAAAAAAAAAAAAGGAGGGATTTCAAAATTGCTCTTCATTTACCCAGAGCTTCCTGCTGTCAGAGGCTATGAGCCAGTTCTAAGAGACCCCTGTGGTGAAGAATGGTGTGTATATACTTACAGTCATATAAAGTGTATGAAAACATAAAAGATCTTGTAGTATGTTGATGTGCCCCGGATTTTTATAGAAAATTTGTTGATTCTAAATCTCACATTACCAGTTTGGTTGTCTCATTATATAACCATAATCAAAGCCTTAGAGGGAGATTCTTTGTTCTGTTTGTCCAAGGAGATGAAGAAGCCTTTGATGACCTCTTGCTAATTGATATTACTCAGCAGTCAGATCCCAAACAAATGATTCTGTAAATGCCAGAAAATGGGTTATTTTTGCAATGATTGCTGATCATGCGAGGTTAATGTGAGTTTCTTAAATGAGCAAAAGTGAAAGGCAGTTTGGAATTGGAACTCCTGATGAATTCTCAGGGTGTTTATTGGAAGATAAGTTTACTTCAATAAATGGAGAATAGGAATTCCCTTTAATGTAAATGATAGAGTCTGATCTCAGAAACTTTGGATGATATTTTTGAAGTTTGTCACAAAACGTTTGTTGAGAATGCAGGGACTGGGCTCCTTTTAATCCATGCTGTTATCAGTGGTAAGAGCCAGAAGACTTCCTGCTTTACCCTCGGACTGAAATTCAGGAGCTTCCTTTGGTTAGCTGCACATTCACAGAAACTTGATTTCCTATAGCCCAGACCGGATATCACACAAAGGTCCTTCAGGGGGTGAATGGATAAATAAACTGTGCTAGTCCACACAATGGAAAACTACTCAGAAATAAAAAGGAATGTAATATTGACACACACAAAAGCTTAAGTGAATCTCAAAGATGTGCTGAATTAAGGAAGCTAGTCTTAAAAAAAAAAAAAACTGAATCTTGTTTGATTTTATGTACATGCCATTCTGTAAAAAAACAAAGCAATAGTGATAGAGAATATACCAGCTGTTGCCAGAGTTAGGTTAGGGATGGGAAAAGTGACTGCATACAAATTTTATAGTAGAGGGAGTTTTTTAGGGTGCTAGAAAAATTTTGTTTCTTCATTGTGGTGATGGTTTAAAGAATCCACATGTGTGTTAAGATTCATAGAATAACATACCTTACCCACAAAGGTCAATTTTACTGTATAATAACTTTTTTAATTAAAAATTTTTGCAGGAAAATTTTTCCTGCCATTGATTCTCTGGAATCTTCCATATTGATGCCAGAGGAGCATGTTGGTAATTATTTCCATGGACTCATCATTTATCATGCTACATAGAGTAGCAGTTCTCAAGTATTCTGCTCTCAGGACTCCTTTACATCCATATACTTTATGGAGTTCCCCAAGGAACTTTTATGTATATTAAATTCATTTAATGTAGGTTATATGTATTACTGTACTAGAAATAAAAATGTAAAAATAAATATTCATTTAAAATAATAGTAGTGGAGAGAAAAAAAGAAAACTCCACCTTGTAAACTTTATGTATGAGCGCATCAGAGTGCTGGCCAAACACTGATTGCTTTCCTTAAAGAAAGAGACACAACACTGACCTTCTACTATCTTTCCACTTTGTCCTTCCTTCACTGTAGGAGGATAGAGAGGTATTTTCATCTCTCTAACTTCCATGGTAGCCTCAAATACCTATAATAATAAACTGTGAGTCCTTTTGTAAAAAAAAAATAAATAAATAAAATAAAATAAAATAAAATAATAGTAGTAAACTCATTGCATATAAAAAATATATTTTCCACAACAAAAAAATTTGGTGAAAAAAGTATCATTGCTGTACATTTTTGCACATCTCTTTAGTGTTTGGCTGTTTTCTCACTGCATTCAATATGCTGTGATGTCACATGTCAGGTATTCTCACTGTACCCTTGTGAGAGAATGAAAGTGAAAAAGATAGATAATATATTAGTATTTTCGAAAATATTTTTTACCATCTCAGACCATACTTTTAGAACCACTGCTTTAGAGATAGCAGAAACGTGGACTTGTCCTCACCTTGCATCTTCAGTAACACTCTGGTCACCATTAGACCTTGTTTTTTTTTTAAGAAATATTTTCAACCACAGTCCTTAACTGACCACCATAAGGTTTTTGACATTTCCAGTAAATTTATAGGTCTTTAGTACCTTGGATTGGGTTGGTCTGTTTTAAAATTTTGTATTCACAGCTCACTGGCAAGATTTTTTGGCATACTATAAACATGTCCTCCTTTTCTCATCTTATACCAGATTTTGAAGATTTTTAAGTGCATGCTTTGATGAAATTATGGATGATAGATCAAGGAATGACTATGAATGGTCCACAATGCAAGGAAGAGGTAGCAGTGAACTAACTCAGAGTTCTGTTTTTTCATTCCACCAGTGTCTTCCAAACGATAACTGTCTCTTAAGTAGATGTGCGTTGGGCCTCTTCTCCGACGTCCACCCCCATAGAATGAATGCATTGCTGGGGGTGCAGAAAAGAGAACATGGTAACTGCCCTTAGGAAATTGATTGTGTAATGGGCACTCTGTGTTTCTTTGTTTATATTAAACTGACATTTTCATCTTCCCAACTGTCAGTCTTCTTTTACATATTTTTAAAAAGTTAAAAAATGCACATTCCCCATTAAAATGTGCATTAATTAGCTTCAAGAGCTATTTTCCTTATTGAAGGCCACAGAGAAATTCTGAAGGCATTTCTAAGATCAGTGCAACAGAACTCTAAATTAGTGGTTTGGTAATGGATACAGCACAGTGTTTTATTTAGCACAGCTTCATCACCATTCTCTTTTTCTTCACTCTCTCTTAGTTGTTGCTGCTTCTGGGAAGAATAAAAATAAACATTTATAATTAATAAAATTCCAGCTACATTCCCTTTGGTGAGGGAGCAAATTATAATCTAGTGACATCTTCAAGTACAAAGTATACCTTCACTAAAAATGAGGTCTGCCCTAATTACTAATTATGTGGTGAGTGAAAGTTGCTCAGTCGTGTCTGACTCTTTGTGACCCCATGGACTATACAGTCCATGGGATTCTCTAGGCCAGAATACTGGAGTGGGTAGCCTTTCCCTTCTCCAGAGGATCTTCCCAACCCAGGTCTCCCGCATTGCAAGTGGATTCTTTACCAACTGAGCCACAAGGGAAGCCCAATTTCTAATTATATGGTGAAGACCCCATTTCTGTGTGAAACACTGACCTCTCTCCAGAGTTCTTAATTTAAAACCCATCAGGTGTAACTGCTTCGTGGTCCAATAGTGTGTCTCAGATCCACAAAGCTCCTGCATCAGTGCCGCATTCACATTCCCATCCTATTTTCTCAACAATTTCACTGTATCAATACTTCTCAAACATTTTTGGGCTCTTGCTCTATATGTTTAAAGATCCTTCTTAGAAAACAGCAAAAACCTCTCATCTTTGCCTTGCCATTGAACCACTGCCCTATCTTTTTCCAAACATGTTTAATAGCATAATCTACGTGTTCTCTGCTTCTGCTCTCTCATTTTCCATTTAGTCCTCTTCTACTGAATCATGGTCATGAGTATCCTCTTAATTCCCAAATCTTTTTTACTTCTTTTCAGTCCTCACCCTACTCGACTTCTCAGTAGCTAGCTACACAGCCAACCTTTCTGACATCTCTTTCAATCCCTTGATTTCTTGATACTATTTGTTCTTTCTCTGCTTATGTCCCTTTTGGAAACTCTCTCCCTATTGCTTTTGCTCCCCCTCTCCCACAGAGTATTTTACTTTTCCTTTGCCTCTACATACTGTTTAAGTAGTGACAATTCCATTCTCTTCCCTCCAATCAGTATTATTTCTCTCTGTGGGAAATTTAATTCATTCTGGTGACTTTAGATCATATTTCTATGCTGATAACTCTAAAATCTTTATCTCAGGTCTCAGCTTTTCCCTCCTGAGGCCCAAAACTGTCCTTATAATTGCATGATAAAGTTATCTAGCCCAGATGACATAGGGTCCCTCAAATTCAAGGTTTTCAGATTTAGTTATCTCTCCCACTACCCCAGTGACCTACTCTTTCTCCATCTTTCTCAGTGATTATACCATCCATTTATTTAGCTAGTCTGTAATAACTTATTGAGAAGCTACAATGTACTAGATGTTGCTCTATTTTAAATACTTCATTTAATTATGACAGAAGTAATGATAATAAATGCTGTTGATAACATTTATGTAGTACTTATGTGCTGGGTACACCTTTGTGTATCTTATGTGTTAATTCATTTAATCCTCACAACAATCCTACATACTGTTACTTACCTCATTTTAGAAATGAGGCGATTCAGCTCAGTAACTTTAAGTAAGTTATTTAAGAAGTCTATCAGATAAACAGCTGTAGAGTGCCCAGTTCTGTGTGACCAAAGCTAGTATACTAAACTACTAAACTGTGCTAACCAGGGCCAGACCCTCTCTCTCTTATGCCATGCAGATCTAAATTAGGTGTTTTCTGCTTGCAAATTATTTATTGTCTTCTAAACACCATTATTCTACCAAACATACCTAAGGGATTTGGTATCCTTCCATAAGTAAATTCTATATGAGGATGGCTACATCTTTTGGAACCAGGGACCAAGCCAGTGCCTTTTGTATGTCCTTAGTTGCTCAGTCATGTCCGACTCTTTGCAACCCCATGGACTGCAGCACACGAGGCTTCCCTGTCCTTCACCATCTCCCAGAACTTGCTCAAACTCATGTTCATTGAGTCAATGATGCCATCCAACCATCTTGTCCTCTGTCGTCCCCTTCTCCTCCTACCTTCAGTCTTTCCCAGAGTCAGGGTCTTTCCTAATGAGCCGGCTCTTGTCATCAGGTAGCCAAAGTATTGGAGCTTCAGCTTCAGCATCAGTCCTTCTAATGAACATTCCAGGTTGGTTACCTTTAGCATTGACTGGTTTGGTCTCCTTGCAGTCCAAGGGACTCTCAAGAGTCTTCTCCAGCACCATAGCTCAAAAGCATCAATTCTTCGGCATTCAGCCTTCTTTATGGTCCAGCTCTCACATCCATACATGACTATGGGAAAAACCATAGCTTTGACTATATGGACCGGCAAACTGATGTCTCTGCTTTTTAATATGCTGTCTAGGTTGGTCATAGCTTTTCTTCCAAGGAGTAAGCATATTTTAATTTCGTGGCTGCAGTCACCATCTGCAGTCATTTTGGAGCCCAAGAAAAGAAAGTCTCTCACTGTTTTCACTTTTTCCCCATCTATTTGCCATGAAATGATGGGACCGGATGTCATGATCTTCATTTTCTGAATGTTGAGTTTTAAGCCAGCTTTTTCATTCTCCTCTTTCACTTTCATCAAGAGGCTCTTTAGTTCCTCTTCACTTTCTGCCATCAGAGTGGTGTCACCTGCATATCTGAGGTTACTGATACTTCTCCCAGCAATCTGGACTCCAGCTTGTGCTTCATCCAGCCTGGCATTTTGCATGATGTACTCTGCATATACGTTAAATAAGCAGGGTGACAATATACAGCCTTGATGTACTCCTTTCCCAATTTGGAACCAGTTCATTGTTGCATGTCCAGTTCTAACTGTTGCTTCTTGACCTGCATACAGATTTCTCAGGAAGCAGATAAGCTGTTTTGGTAGTCTCAGTGTGTGTGTGTGTGTGTGTGTGTGTGTGCGCGCGCACGCGCGCGCTGTAGAGTATATGCTGTTAAATTTTCTTTTCTTTTAACTGACTTCTTACCTCATCTGATTCATGACCCCTCATTCCCTTCTTGGAAGCTTCCTGTTATTTTTCAGCTCCCTGTGAAAAGTGAAAGTGAAAATCCTCACAAAGAGTTGTGTGGGACTCTTTACAGCCCCATGGACTATACAGTCCATGGAATTCTCCAGGCCAGAATACTGGAGTGGGTAGCCTTTCACTTCTCCAGGGGATCTCTTCCCAACCCAGGGATTGAACCAGGGTTTCCTGCATTAAAATTTGAACCCACATTGCAGGTGGATTCTTACCAGCTGAGCCACCAGGGAAGCCCAAGAGTACTGGAATGGGTAGCCTTCCCCTTCTCCAGCAGATCTTCCCAACCTAGGAATCGAACCAGGGTCTCCTGCATTGCAGGCAGATTCTTTACCAACTGAGCTATCAGGAAAGCACTTTGCTTATACTGCTATCATAACATCTGCCATTGTGTGCTCATTGTTGAGCTAGCTATCGCTTCTTGTTTACCTGTAAATATTCAAGGATGTAGCACTTATTCCCTTGTGTACTTCCATACCCAAACACAACTGACACACAGTAGGCTCTCAGATAATATTTACTTGATATATGGAAATAAAATTTGTACTGTGATTTTGGAGTGGGAACATATAAAGATCTGACAGTATGTCAAATACTTCATTTTTGAAAATTTACTCTTTTATCTCTTTGGTTTCAAAATATTTTGTTCATTGACAAGTCCATCTCTGGGGAATGTGACAATTTAGTTGCGACATTGAGGAAAATTATTTTTAAGAGTTATAAGCATTAGGGTTATATGCCATCTGGCTTCACATTCATTGGTAACCAAGTATGCAGAGAAATGCTAACTAGAAACTCACAAAATAAGAAACCATGAATTCTTCCTTGGGAAGTAGCAGGTGGAATTAAATGATATCTTATTGGACCTCCTTTTGCTACTCCTGTTTCAGAATCATTTACCACATCAGTGGATCCATAATATTCCATTTACAGACCAAGCAGACCATTTTTGCTGGATTGATTCATTGAGATGAACAGCTGAAACAAGTTAAAAATCCATCATCACATCCCTGCATAATTTTAAAATGAATTTAGTTGATATTAAACAGACATTTGTTTTTATTGTCTCAAAGATTGGACTTTTCCTCTAGTAAAGCAGAATAATGTATCTATATGGTGTTCTAACTTGAACAATACATAAAGATTAGTAAATAAGGCCCCATTAAAAATACTTATAATGTAAGTAACATGAGTCCCAATAGCATTTCTAATGTCCATTAATGCTTATTCTGAGGATCAGAGCTCATTTTACTGAGCCATTTAGTCAAACCGTGTGATTATTTAGAAAGTTAATTCATGCATACTAAAATCTAGCTTAAGTAATTCAGAGGGTAGGAGGTAAAACTCTATGGAGACGATAGTCCTTTTTGTTATTTAATGATCAGCCATAATTAACTTGCAAATTTGAAATAATTAGAACAAATTAAAGGTATTTAACTTTGCCTCCCTAAAGAAAAATTCAAATTGCACCAAATGCAGCTTTAAATTATTCAAATCTCAGAGGTCTTGGCTAGATTTTTTTTATAATGCCTTTTCTATGATGAGAATACCAATCTGCTTTTTGTCAGAAGGCATCCTATCAAGTAATTGTTCTTTGTGTTTAATAAGTGACAGCTCTTCTTCTTTGTAAAAGTATTCCAGTCTCTCAAGACTACATCAGCATTTCTGTGGCATTTTAATTCAATAAAACAAAAGGTTAATGTTTTTCTGCTTTTTAAGGAATGCAAATACAAGTGGTATTCAATTGGTCCTGAATGACATTTAAAATTCACTATTGAAGTTCAAGCAGACTATCGCGATATTAGATTTGGGAAAAATAGAAAGAAAAGTTCAAGGAGTTTTGGATTATTAGAATTTTACTGAACTTGAAGAACTGAAAATGTGTTTTTCTTTCCCCATCCTAAATTGGAGCTACTCAGAGTTTCCCATCTAGTATTTTATAAGATTAAAATATGGAGATATAGTTCAATAAAATCTTAATAACTTAAGAATGACTTATACAGTGTGGCAGTCCTAAATGCCATGAGTTTAGGCATTTGCTGTCTTGATTTTGAGCATTTTACCATCACTTTAACAGCTCCAACAGATGCCAGTGAAGAACAACAGAGAATTATTTCTGGTAATTTCATCATATCAGTGAATGATGTCTTATATTAGACAGAGACCCTCAGTGAATTTTGTTCATATTTTATCTGGACTGTATGAAATATCAGAAACACTGTTCATCTGACAGTTAGGTTTGACTCTGTGGTCTCTCACACAGAGAATGAATGGTCCGAAATGTGTGCACAGTGAATGAATGGTTCTTCGACTTAGTACCCAATTCTATGTAGGTTTGGAAACAAAATATAGTTTATAATTTTGATATTATCTCAGTGTATCTATCGAAAAGTTTCTTTGGTAATTCCTTTGCTGTTTTAACTTTATTTTTTTCAATTTTAAATATACATTTAATTAAAATGTACAAGAAGTTTGTGTTGTAACAAATGAATATACCTGTGTAAGTAACAGCCCAGTTAATATAAAAAGTATCCATTGTTCCAGAGAGTACTTTGCTCTACTTTGGGTAAGCCCCTCACAAACCCCTGACCCAGTGATCTGATTTCTGTCACTTAAGACAGCTTTTCATGTTCTAAATTTTCATATAAATGATATCATACAGTATGCATGTAATTGGCATCTTTTGCTCACTGTATGTTTTGGAGATCTTTGCATGTTGCTGCATATTTCATTAGTCCATTACTTTTTAAATTCCTGAGTAGCAGTGCGTTGTATAAGTACCCCACAACAAGTTTATCAATTCATTTGTTGATGGACATTTACGTTGTTTCCAGATTTGGGCAGAAAACAGAAAATCTGAACTTCTGTAAACATTTGTGTGCAAGTCCTTTATAGACATATTTTTTTTCTCTTAAGTAACCAGATAGGAGTAGAATGTATAATATTCTAAGTTTATTCTTAACTATACTTGAAACCTCCAAACTGTTTTATAAAGTTGTAAACTTTACAGTCTTAACCACCAAAGTATCAGGATTCTTTTTACATTGTGTCATTGCCAAGACTTGATATAGTCAAGACTTTTTTATTTCAACCATTTTCGTGGCTGTTAAATGATACCTTATTGTGATTTTAATATGCAGTTCTCTGATGACTAATGATGAAGATCATATTTTAATGTTGCTGTTGCCCGTTCATATATCTTCTTTTGGAAAGTATCTATTAAGATCTTTTAATCCATTTTTAATTGGGTAAATAATCATTAAATGTAGAACTCTTTGCATATTTTGGATCAGATATGTTTTGTGAATATTTTCTCCCAGGGTGTAACTTGCCCATTTATTTTCTTAATAGTCTTTTGAAGAGCAAAACTTTTTTCTTGATGAAGATTGAAAAGATATTTTCCTTTATTTTCTTACAGAAGTTGTATGTGGTGTAACGTAGGGCTCAAGGTTCATTCTTTCTCTATACAGATATCCTATCATTCTAACACCATTTGTTGAAAAAAGGCCATTTTTTTTCTTCATTGAATTGCCTGATGCCTTTTCAAAATCAGTTGGATATGTACACCCATGAATACACATTTATGGATTTCTATTTCATTGATCTACATGGCCATCTTCTGGCCATGTCACACAGTCTGGATTACTTTAACATTATAGAAAATCTTGAAATAAATTGTCTTCCAACTTATTTTTCTTATTAAAAATTATTTTAATAGGAAATTTATTAATTATTTAATAAATAATTTTCTTTTAATAAGAAAATTATTAATTATTTTTTAGCTATTTCAGTTTCTTTTCTTTACATTTTAGATTCAGTTTATTGATTTCTATTAAGGAAGTGAAATTGTGATTGGATCAATTTAGTAGAATCAACATCCTAAAAATAATTGCTTTCCAATCCATAAGCATGGTATATCTCTAAGTTTATTTAGATTTTTAAAAATTTACCTCAGTTATATAGTTTTCAGTGTAACAATCTTGTACCTTTTTCACTGAATTTATTAATAGTATACAGAAAGAGCATTGAATTTTTAATATTTACTTTGTATACTACAGTCTTAATAAATGCACATACTCTAGCAGAGCTTGTCTGTTTTGTTTGTTTGGTAGATTTCATAGGATTTTCAAGTTCATAGTCAGGTGAACAGTCATAACAACAGCTTTAAGGCTTTCCAAGCTTCATGCTTTTCATTTATTTTTAACTTGCTGTGTTGGCTAGAACTTTTAATTCAGTATTGAAGAGAAGGGATTAAAGAAGACATCCTTGCTTTGTGCTCAAGGAAGAGGCATTCAGTTATTCACCAGTTAATGTAATGTTAAATATAGATTTTTTATAGTTGCTCTTTATCAGATTAAACTAAGCTCCATTTTTTTTTTACTTGAACATTTTTATAATTCTTGATGCATATTACCAAGTAACATTCCAGAAGGGTTGTATCCATTACCTGTAGGACTAGTAATATATGACTAAATATGTATGTAATAGTAATGTATGACAATTTTCATGGTAAAAAAATTTCCTAGTTTGCTTAGTTTTTATTTTCTCAAATGCTTTTCTTACATTTAATGATATAATCATATGGCTTTGCATCTCTATTCTTTTAATGTGATGATTTACATGGATTTCTAATGTTAAGCCAACATTTTATTTTAGAAAAATACTCGTTTGGCCATTATGTAATACCTTTTATATATTGCTGCATTTGATGTGCTGTGATTTTGTTGAGGATTTTTGTGTCTATGTTCATGAGGGATACCAGTTTGTAATATTACTTTATTGTAATAATTTAATAAGCTTTTGGTATCACATAGTAATATGAAATGAGTTGAGAAGAGTTCCCTCCTCTTTTAGTTACTGAAAGCTTGTATAAAATTAGTAATATTTCTTGCTTAAATATGATAAAAGATACCAGTTATCTGATTAGTTTTCTTTGTAGGGATGTTTTGATTATGAATTCAATTCTTTTAATAGATATGAGGCTATTCATGTATTTCCTGTTTCTTCTTGAGTCAGTTTTAACAAGTTGTTTTCTTTCAAGAGATGTGTGCATTTCATTTCATCTTAATTATTGAATATGGTGGCATAAAGTTGTTCATGAGATAGCTTTAATATTCTTTTACTATCTGTACCATTTACAGTGATATCCCCTCTCTGATTGATGATATTCATAAGTTTTTTTCTTTTTCTTAATTTGTCTTGGATTAGGAGTTTATCAGTTTTATTATAACTTTTAAAGGGCTAGCTTTTATGTTTTTATTGTTGTCTATTTCATGGATTTCTACTCTTCATTGTTTCCTTTTTTTTACTTGCCTTATATCTAGTTTGCTCTTATTTTTCTAGCTGTGTAAAATGGAATAGTATATCATTGACTTTTTTTTTTTGGCCATGCTTTGTGACATGCAGAATCTTAGTTCCCTGACCAGGGATTGAACTCATGCCTCTGCTTTGGGAGCATGAAATCTTAACCACTGGATCACCAGGAAAGTCCCATTATGTCACTGACTTTAAACTTTTCTTCTTTTCTAGAAAAAGGATTTAAGCACTTACCTTCTGTATCCCTCAAATCTTAATAGGTTGTATTTTTGTTATCATTTATTTAAAAATGCACATTAATTTCTCTTGTGAATTTTTGTCCCATGAGTTATTTGGAGTATGTTAGAAAACTTCCAAAGACTTCATACTTTTCTAAAGATCTTGTATTTTGGTTTTAATGTAGCTCCATTGTGGTCACATATTCTATAGGTGTTTATCCTCTTGAAATGTATTAAATTTTATTTTATGACTCAACATCTGATTTGTCTTGGTCAATATTCCAAGTGTACCTTTAAACATTTATATTCTGCTATTGAGTTATAATGTTCTGTACATGAAAGTTAAATTGATGAGTAGTAGTATTCAGATCTTCTGTAGCCTACTAAATATTTGTCATCTTGTTTCTATCAGTTGATAACAAGGAGATGTTAAAATCTCTAAGCATAATGGTGCATTTCTCTATCTTTTCCTTTCTCTTATGAGTTTTCTATGTGTATTTTGAAACTGTTTTAGATAATGCATATTACTTGGGAATGTTATGTGTCTGATGATTTGCCCCCTTTAATCACGATGAAATATTTTAATGATGAAATATTTCTCTTATCTTTGGTTCTACTCTTTTTCTTAACATCTACTTTATTTGAGATCATACAACCGCTCTAGCCTTCCATGTGTACTGTTTGCTTTGCTTACCTCCTTCTATCCTCTGTGTCAGCCTGTTTACCCTTATACATTTAAAGTGTGACTCTTGTAAACAATATGTGGCTTGGGCTTTGCATTTTTCTGTAGCCTAACAATCTTCCTTCTATTTGATGTGAATGTTTAATTCACTTTAATTATTGATACTATTGGATTTCCTTCCTGCTAATCATATCTATTCTCTGTTCCTCTGTTTTTCCTTTTCTACTTTTTTCGGGAGGGGAAAGGGAGAATAGTAATCTTTTTCCATTTTTAAACAATTTCTCTATTATTTCATTACCTATAGCTCTTTGATTTCCTTTAGTGACTTCTATAGGGATTATAATATATTTTCCTAACTTATTAAAGTATATAATACTAACATTGTGTCATTTTATGTAGACTAAAGAACTTTTATATTATATATTTACCTCTCCATTCTTTGTGATATTATTGTCATATATATTACAGTTCAGTGTATTATAAATTCTCTTCTTTAAATATGCATTTACCTTTTAATGGGGCTTCCCAGGTGGCGCTAGTGATAAAGAACCCACCCGCCAGTGCATGAGACACAAGAGACGTGGATTTGATCCCTGGGTCGGGAAGGTCCCCTGGAGAAGGAAATGGCAACCCACTCCAGTATTCTTGCCTGGAGAATCCCATGGATAGAGGAGCTTCGCAGGCTACAGTCCATGGGGTTGCAGATAGTTGGACACAACTGAAATGAGTTAGCACACACACAAATATCTTTTAATAACATTAAGGGAAGAATAAGAAAATACAGAGTTTCATATTTATTCACATATGTACTATCTCTGATGCTCATCATTTCTTAGACCCAGGTTTCTAACTGATTCTTTCAACCTGAAAAACATATTGTTTCTTGTAGTGTGGGTCTGCTAACAGCACATTTTCCCTGTTTTTGTTTATCTGAAAATGTTATTTCTCCTTCCTTTTTTTGAAGGATATTTTCATGAGATACATAATTCTAAGATGAAATTGTGGGGTTTCTTATTTTTTGTTTTTAAAACAAAACTATTTTCTGGCTTTCATTGTTCTTATGAGAAGTTAGCTGTCAAAATCATTGTTTTGTATGTAACTGAAATTTTATCTGGTCGTTTGCAATCATCTTTGTCTTTGGTTTTCAACAGTTTGGCTGTGATCTGTGGGTCAACATTTTTCATCATATTTGGGAAATAGTCTGCCATTATTTGTTTAACGTACTATTTCAAATATTTTTTCTACTTCATTTCCTATCTCTTCTCCTTCTGCAACTTCAGTAATGTTTGTTAGGCAGCTTAATATTGCTTCTAAGATCTCTGTGGTTGTTGTTGTTCACTTGCTAAGTTGTGTCTAACTCTGCGACCCCATGGACTGCAGCATGCCAGACTTCCCTGTCCTTCACTATCTCCCTGAGTTTGCTCAAACTCATGTCCATTGAGTCGGTGATGCCATCCAAGCATCTCAACCTCTATTGCCCCCTTCTCCTCCTGCCCTCAATCTTTCCCAGCATCAGGGTCCTTTCCAGTGAGTCAGCTCTTTCACATCAGGTGGCCGAAGTAGTGGAGCTTCAGCTTCAGCATCAGTCCTTCCAATGACTATTCAGGGTTAATTTCATTTAGTATTGACTGGTTTCGTCTCCTTGGAGTCCAAGGGACTCTCAAGAGTCTTCTACAACACCACAACTTGAAAGCATGCATTCTTCACTGCTCAACCTTCTTTATGGTCCAATTCTCACATCCGTACATGACTACTCAAAAAACCATAGCCTTGACTGTATGGACCTTTGTAGTCAAAGTGATGTCTCTGCTTTTTATTGTGCTGTCTAGGTTTCTTCCAAGGAAGAAGACTTTCTCACTGCAGAGGTAGCCCAGTCAGAACTTAGTGTAGAGAGTGCCTGTACAGAGGTGTGTTGGTGGAAATACCCAGAACAGTGTTGTGATTGGCAGGGGAGGCATGGCTAAGGATTATGGCAGTCGTGATGGAATATTTTCATACAAGAGGACTAATTAAGTAAATAATTATATTAAGGAAATGGTAGCCAGGTTTCTTCTCTGTTACAGAATGTAGTTACATATATGGAAAAGTAAAAACCTGAAATGAACACTGTTGGTTTGGGGTTTGAATTGGAGATACTAGTGTAAACTCATGATTTTCAATATGTTTACCTAGATACATAAATTAGTGCATATGTACATACATACACGCATATAGTCTCTTACCCTATAAGAACTGAGGAGCGGTGATAATCCAATTCTATCAGCTTTAAAAAAAATTAAAAGATATTAATAAAAGATCTCCTTGAAGAAATGGCTGATTCCATAACTGAGCCAGAAATTGGACAATATAGCAATTATTTAGACATGGAATGACTGGTACCTAAACTGGCCACTGGAGAAAGGAAGAAAAGATTTCATAGATATGTTTCCCTATTCTATCTTCTAAATCAAGGACTTGTTTTCCTTCAAGTTTTGTTAAATGACTCATGCCAAAACTTGAGTAATTCGTATTGATTTTCTCTCTTGTGCTTTCATTCTCATAAAATTCTACCTTCCCTTCCCTAATTTTCCTCACACCATAGCACCCCTTTCCTTCCTCTGCCCCCCAGCATTTCGTAAAAGTGCCTTACAGAACCCCTGTCTCACAGACATTAAACTCTTCTCATCCTCAGCCTTTTCACATGCAAGAAATGATTTCTCCCATTCTTGGCCATAGTTTAGTGATTTTCAGTACTTGCTGGACAGTGGAATTATCTGTGAAGCTTTAAAGAAGGAGAGAGAGAGGCATGCCATGTGACTCACTACAGACAGATTCATTCCGTTTCTAAGAGTGGGAAGGACAGCTCATCACTCTTCTAAAATGTTTCCCAGATAATTTGAATTGTGTATCATGCTGTGAATCACTGCCTCAATTTGGCATCTTTGCTAAGAATGCTGCTCTCCAGGCCATTTTTTCTGTCACATCTGGCAAACCACACAGAGTGTAGTACCAGCATTTACCATCTTCCTCATTCCAACACCTCAAACTTTTTTTTTTTAAGCTCACAGTTTTTTGTTGTTTTTTTTTTAATTGAACCAACATCTCAAACTTTTAACTATAATTTTCTCTGCAGCAAACCTCCTCCTCTATGTGAATCTCAGGGTATCTGGTCTTACACCCCATTCTTCCTTTGCTTTGTTTTCTGTCATTGTCTCACTCGGAACTTGACATCCACTCAAAGTCGCTTCCCCCCCACATCTCCTAACCTCATTCTGTGGGATTCCAGTATCCGTGTGGTTGATCTCTCTGTTTCCATAGCTAAGGAGATTTGTCTTCCACAGTTCACTCCAGTTTTCTTTAGCCATATCACCCATGGCCACGTCCAGAGCTTGTTTTCCCCTCCTGCGTTTCCATCACAGAAATCGCTGACTGGTACCCCCCTTTATACTCCACCTCTTTCCCCTGAGTCTAGTCATTTTTTCATTTCTCATATAGACTATACCAAAAGTTTTGTCTGCTTTTCTTCTTGTTTTGTTTTGTCTTTGTTTTACCTTAAAGAGACATCTAAATCCTTCATTTCTCCCCTTTTTTGCCAGTCTTTCAGTCCCCTTTGTCTACCTTTTTTCCCCATGTACACTCTAGACCACATGGTTGACCTAAACTCTTCTTTTATCAGTATACAAATTTCCCTTGACCTTTAGTATGAAGCACCCTCCATGTAGAATCCTCACCCTGGATTACGCTCTCAGGCTGCTTTTTCTGCTTTTACCTCCATGCCCCTGAGCCCCAAAGCAAACTTATGATTTCTATTTCTGTTAGGCTGTCAACATGGAGGGACAATGTTACTATTGTTCTTGGTCATTTTACCTTGAATTCCCTCAATACTGGCTCTAAATCACTATTTTTCTCCTCAGTACCCATTTCTTTCACTCACAGGAATGGATTTACTTCCTCCTTCACTAGCAAAATTGAAAGTAAAGCACGTACTTTCTCAACTCTGTCTCTCTCAACTCTACCACCCTAAAGTCAGTCAGCCAATAAGCAAAAAGCTGCAGGGTTATTGATCCATCTGTTCTCTTGAACGATCTTTCCAGATGTTGCATGGACACCTCAAGCTACATTTAATCCCCCGCCCCCACCACCACCTTCTCTCTATCGCTTATCCACCCAAATTCTGCCATTCATTCTCATGTCATTCCTCTCTCTCACTTTTCACATTCAGACACTTATCAAATTCTACCAATTTTAAATCCTAAATATATTTTAAAAGTTGCCTCCTTCCCATTTCTACCACTTCTTCTCTATTTCAGACTCTCATCATCTCTCATCAGAGCTGTTTCAGCAACCTTCCCACTCATCCAGTCCATTCTCTAAACTGTGCCAGGGTAATTTTTCATAAATTCAAGTTGGAGCATGTCATTTTTCTCCTTAGGGTCCTATAATGACTCCGTCTTCCTGACAAGATAAAGTTCAAGCCCCATGACGTGAGAAACCAAACCTTTCATGACCTTACCTTTCCCATCTGTCTTGCTTCACCCTCTACTTGTGCACACCCGATACCCAAACTTGATGCTATAACAGTACCAAACTTTTTAAGTTGCTCAAAATATATTGTGAAGTTTTTATATTTAGTATATTCGCTAATACCATTTCCTTCTAATACTTTATCTTTCCATCCTACTATCCTTCCTTGTGTGTGTGTGTTAGTCACTCAGTCGTGTCCAACTCTTTGTGACCCCATGGACTATAGCCTGCCAGGCTCCTCTGCTCATGGAACTCTCCAGGCAAGAATACTGGATTGGGTTGCCATTCCCTTCTCCAGGGGATCTTCCCGACCCAGGGAATGAGCCCAGGTCTCCTGCATTGCAGGTAGATTCTTTACTATCTGAGTACCAGGGAAGTCATTCCTTATCCCCTGCTTATCCACCAAGATTTAGTTTGAATGCTTCAGGAATTTCTCTTCAGTTATGCAGATAGAGTTAAATGCCCTGCAGTGCCCCCATAAACACCATGCTGTGAAAAGCTCCTAGAGAGATGGGAATACCAGACCATCTTACCTGTCTCCTGAAAAACCATTTGACCTGTCTCCAGGTTTCTCTTCAAGAAGCAACAGTTAGAATCCTGTATGGAGCAATTGATTTCTTCAAGATCAAGAAAGGAGTATGACGGGGCTGTCTGCTGTCACCCCGTTTGTTTAATCTATACGCTGAGCACATCATGAGAAATGCCGAGCTGGATGAGTTACAAGCTGGAATCAAGATAGGTGGATAGAAACATCAGTAACTGCAAATATGCAGATGATATCACTCTAATGGCAGAAAGCAAAGAGGAACTAAAGAACCTCTTGATGAGGGTGAAGGAGGAGAGTGAAAGAGCCGGCTTGAGACTAAATATAAAAAAACTAAGATCATGGCATCCAGCCCCATTACTGCATGGCAAATAGAAGGAGAAAAGGTGGAAGTAGTGACAGATTTCCTCTTCTTGGGATCCAAAATCACTGCAGATGGTGACTGCAGCCATGAAATCAGAAGACAGTTGCTTCTTGGCAAGAAAGCGATGACAAACCTAGACTTTGTTTTGAAAAGCAGAGCATTACTCTGCCGACAAAGGTCTGTATACTCAAGGTTACGGTCTTCCCAGTGGTCACATACAGCTGTGAAAGCTGGACCGTAAAGGCAGAACGCCAAAGAATTGATGCCTTCGAACTATGGTGCTGGAGAAGACTCCTGAAAGTCTCTTGGACAGCAAGGAGATAAAACCAGTCAATCTTCAAGGAGATCAACCCTGAATATTCACTGGAAGGACTGATGCTGAAGCTGAAGCTCCAGTATTTTGGTCATCTGATGCAAACAGATGACTCATTGGAAAAGTCCCTGATGATGGGAAAGTCTGAAGGCAGAAGGAGAAGAGGGCAGCAGAGGATGAGATGGCTGGATGACATCACTGATGCAATGAACATGAACTTGGGCAAACTCCAGGAGATGGTGAGGGACAGGGAGGCCTAGCATGCTGCAGTTCGTGGGGTCACATGGGGTCATGCGACTGGGCGACTGAGCAACAACAACAAACACCATGCATATTCCTGAATTATAGCATGTATCATATCATATTCAAAATGATCTGTTTTGCATTTCCCTGTCAGTCCGGTAGTTAAGACTCCATACTTCCAACGCAGGGGGCTTGGGTTTGAACTCTGGTTGGGAAAGTTGTGCATGCCACACAGTATGGCTCCCCCCTAAAAAAGCATATGTCTTCATGTCTATCTCCACCAGTAAAATCACTTTGAGAAAAGGAATCAGGTCTTGCTCATGTTTGTATACCCAGCACCTAGCACATAACAAGTCCTCAGTAAATGTTTGTTTTCCACATTTGCCAACCCTAGCCCCATTGTATATATGAGTATGTCCTCAAATATCTGATGAATATATAAATGAATGACTTGGCAATTTATTGAAGAGAAATAAGGAAAGCAGAATTTGAAACAGCTGAGGCTTTTCATCTTAGTAACAAGGAGGATGGTGATACATTAAATGAGAATGGAAACAGGAACTAGTTTCAAGATAAAGATTATTTATTGCTTTAGCATGAGTTGGTTTTTGGAGAGGTAGGAAGAGACATCCCTTCACAGCTTTTCGACAGATTCTTGAACAGGTCAACAGTTTTGGAGGGAGAGCATTGTGGGCGAGATGAATCTATTTATAAGTCATAATTGAAGGAAGATACAATGATGTGGCAAGGATTGCTCAGAAAGTACCAAGAGGGAAGAGAAAAAAGACAAGGACAGAATCATCAGGAACATCTGCATTTCAGAGAGGGAAGTAGAAGTGTTCCCAATAAGAGAAGTGAGCAACAGCCTCCAGAACTAGAAAACCAATCAAGATGTATGTCATGAACTCCAAGGGAAATAAGTTTTAAGAGAGGAGTCAGTTGCTGTCATGTGGTCTTGCAACAAGCAAGATGGTTCAAAGAGAAAATGCCACTAGACTTGTTCTCTAAAATATAGCTTTAGTAGGTGTGTCTATTAAAATTATTTGCTAGAAGCTTGACAAAGAAGGAGATTATAGTAATACAAAGGAGATTGTGAACGTTTCTGTTTTATAATTACAAACGTACATGCATTTTGTAAGAAATTTAAGTATTCAGAACAATATAAATTATAGAAATCTTTCCCTCGGTAACTCCATTTCTACTTCTCTGGTTTGTTATTTATCCATCCAGAACTTAAAAAATATTTTTTTTTACAAAAATGAGATCACAGTACCTTCTATTATTGCAAATTGCTTTTCTCTAACTGTATACTGTGTCATGAAGTTTATTCACAGTGGTGTAGAGAACTACCTCATTCTTTTTTTCTCTTTTTTCATTTATTTTATTTATTTTTTAATTGAGGTATAGTTGATTTACAATATTGTATTAGTTCAGGTGTGTGACTTAGTGATTCAAAATTTTTATAGATTATGTTTCATTTAAAAGTGAAGTGAAGTGAAAGTCACTCAGTTGTGTCCAACTCTTTGCAACCCCATGGACTATACAGCCCATGGAATTCTCCAGGCCAGAATTCTAGAATGAGTAGCCTTTCCCTTCTCCGGGGGATCTTCCCAACCCAGGGATCAGACCCAGGTCTCCTACATTGCAGGTGGATTCTTTACCAGCTGAGCCACAAGGGAAGCCCAAGTTATTTGTAAAATAATGACTATATTCCCACCAACTTTCTCCCATTTGGTGGGTTGTCTTTTGTTTCTTCAGTGGTTTCTTTTGCTATTACAAAAGCTTTTAAGTTTAGTTGCTGTTGTTGTTTAGTCACTAAGTCACGTCTGACTCTTTTGCAACCCCGTGGACTGTAGCCCATCAGACTCCTCTGTCCGTGGGCAAGCAAGACTACTGGAGTGGGTTGCCATTTCCTTCTCCAGGGATAAGTTTAATTAAGTCCTACTTTCTTATTTTTGCTTTTATTTTCTTTGCCTTAAGATATAGATCCAAAAAAAAAATATTGCTATAGTTTATGTCAAAGATCATTCTGCCTGTTTTCTTCTAGGAGTTTTTGTATATAGGGTGAGAAATTTTTCTAATTCCACAGTCGTTTATGTAATTCTGTGAGGTAACTTCTTAAAAGTACAGTTGTAAGAGCGTAGGTACACTTTTATCTTGTAGTGACAAATCACTCACCAAAGGGTTATCCCAATTTGCAGTTTCCCCAGTGCTATAATATAATCCTCGTCCCCACACTTTCTCTGACACTGAGTATTATTATAGCTTTCCCACTTAAGGGAACAGTTTTTGGATTTAGGTTTAGGTTTTGATGTTTAATGAAACATCAGGTCTTATTTGTAATCCTGGGAAAGCACAGAGAAGTTTGTAAGTTGAAAGAAAAGGAGATGATTGGCAGGCCATAGTCACAGAGGGCATGGGTCAAATGGTACCAAGAGTATGAGTGAAAGGTATGATTTTCTTTTGAGGTTTTTTTTTTTATAATTCTATTCTTATTTTTGGCTGTGTTGGGTCTTCATTGCTGCACAGGCTTTTCTCTAGTTGCGCCAAGCAGGCACTACTCTGTAGTTGTGGCACGCAGGTTTCTCATTGCAGCGGCTTCTCGTTGCAGAGCATAGGCTCAGGAGTTGTGGTGCATGGGCTTAGTTGCTGCATGGCATGTGGCATCTTCCTAGATCAGGGATCAAACCTGTGTCTCCTGCGTTGATAGGCAGATTCTTTACCACTGAACCACCAGGGAAGCCCCCTCTTCAGAGATGTTAGTAGAAGAATAGTAGATGGGTAAATTTGGAAGTAAATGCAAATGAAAGAAGAAAATTGTTGTATAGTCATCTTTATTTCAGAGAAATTAGAATCCAGGTTCCTAGGATGGGATTTGGAATAAAGGTACAGACAAAACTCTGTGTAAAATGGAAGGGAGGATTCAGTATTGGGAATGATCAACACTGGCTAGCGTTGGGAGCGTGAGTGACCTGAGAATGTATGACTTGGGGGAATCCAGTAGTCTTGGTGATATTAGCTTTTCTGTAAGAACAAGTAGAGATGTAGTTGTTGAATTTGCCAGGATTTGGGACTTCTGGGTTGAGGTAAATTTATCTTACATTCAGAGTGATGTAGTTTTATTCTCCCTATCTTCCTGTGAAAAAAAGTTTTATGAGCTAAGATACACGTCCATTGGCAGGTCAATAAGGAAAAGTGACCCTTGGGTTCTGGTAAAAAAAATTTAAGCTCATAAATTTAGTATACTGCTTTATGCCCATATAAAACCATACTGCTAACAGTTTTAGTTTCTTTATACCACTCTGAACATAAAGCTATATAATGTATTGACTTTTGTTAATAAATTATGGTGTGAGCAAACATTACTAAAATTTCTGATCCACACAAAACAAGACCAGTGACTCTGACGGGCTTGTGTGATTTGAATCCTGGTCAAGGGCCTCATGGGATTCATAATGGATCCAGTAATACTCCACCAACTTGTTCTAGTCTAGAGATTGCCTCTCCTTCTGGGAAGTTTAAATATTCTAGTTTTTAGAATATTACTCTTTGAATAAATTCTTTGTCTTCATTTTAATTTTCATTGTTATGGTCGTAGGGAAGACAAAACGAAAGTATCATGAGATTGTGGTGAGCTTCAATGAAAAGGAAGGGACTGGTAGAATAGTAAGAGATATACAACATTATAACATTTCTCTCTAAAAAATGAAGTGTTCCAAGAGGAATTGTGCTAATGGTGGGAACATATTTTACTAGAGAGAAAAACATACGCATGTGTGTTTATTTTCATTAAAATTTCTTTTACTCCATATTTGCCTTGTTGACTTTATAATGAAATTATATGAGGACAGAGACCAATTCTCCCACATTCACTATAGTACTATTCTTCATATACTCTGAGTACATAATAAATACCATAACAATCAAAAACGAGAAACACAAATGCATTTTGAAGCAAAATGGTGATATTTTAATCCCTTATGTTCATTTTTAGTACTCAGAAACATTTTAGTTATGCAAGTCTTGTTTTAGCACACTTTTTATTTCTACAGATATTCTGGTTCTTAGTCATAGTCTGTGGCTTTATTAGCAGTTCCATGAGTCTGACGCTTATTTCCCTAACTCCAAACTTTTGAGGATAAAAACCACATCTCCAGAATTGTTTTGGCAGGACACAGAACAGGTCTTCAGTAAAATTTTTAAATTATACATCAATAAAAAATAAGAAAAAGAAAGTTTCTACTGCCATTAATTGCATTTCAACTCATGCTGAATTTATATGCTTTTTTGTGATCCATTCCCCCTTCTGTGCTCTCTATAGCTCATTCATGTTTACTCTTTTCAGTTTATTGAAGTCAGAGTGTGATTGCTGGACGCTTGGAACATCATCGTCCAGCAAAAAGTGCCAAGACTCCACTAACAGTGGAGCAAGTAGAAGGGATAAGAAGACAGTTGGGTTTCAGTCGCAGATGGAAGATGATGCCCTCTGGACCGGTCAGAAGAAAGATGCATGTCGACCCCAAAGAGGTGAGCTGAGCATCTGCAGCAGCAAAATGGGAAGCTTTGGGGGCCAGGTTGCTGGTGGTCACTAGCCATCAACTCCAGATGGTTTCCTGTAACCCTGGAGCAAGAGTTAAACACGTTACAAACCAACATGCACCTGCAAGGCCACAGGTAGCACATCTCCTAGATCAGTGAATTGCATCAACATTTCTCTTAGAACACTCATATGAGAAACTATCTAATGTGTCCCTCTTTTTGCAAGCAGCTAACTGTAAGAATTATTCAGCAGTAAATATGGTCATAGACACAAAATAATACTTAAAATGAATAAAGAGAACCAGAAATTGAACATAAATCTTTGCTGGGAAAGTAAACTCTAACAACTGCAGTTAATCCTCAATTAACTGGAAATATGAGAAGGGTGGAAGAGAGGTCATGGTGGCTAAAACAGAACCTCATAAGTCTTAAGCCTATCTTGCCTAGCAGTCTTTGAAGTACCAGTAGTAATTCTTTCTATTTTATATGTGGTAGATATTTTAAGAGAAATCAGTTATAAATGACTATATGGAATATTAAGTGAAGCAGTTAAATTTAATTTCATATCCAAGTTGTTTCTGAAGTGGCTTTTGGTTTAATCTCTCCTGGAATCATTAACGGAAGGACTCTGGGACAGAATGGAACAAGTCTGAGCTTCACTGGTCAGAAGATGTGCAGAAAGCAAAGGCCCCCAAAAGGTCTCAGAGCCCACTTCTGTTCACTTCTCTTTCCCAGACATCTTTCTTTCCTGTTAACAACCATTAACCCCGATTTCCTCTTTGTTTACCTCTTTTTACTGGGCTACCTAGCACTGCTAGTGTTAACCAACCAAGTTTTCATAATCTCTCTAGTCACTCTCACATTTATTTATTTGAGAATTGGACAGTGCTTTATGAGATCTTCCAGGGGCTTTCCTGGTGGCTCAGATGGTAAAGAATCTACTTGCAATTCAGGAGACCCGAGTTCGATCAGGTCTAGGTTGGGAAGATCCTAGGTTGGGAAGATCCCCTGGAAAAGGAAATGGCTACCCATTCCAGTCTTCTAGTCTGGAGAATTCCATGGACAGAAGAACTGCAGTCCATGGGGTTGCAGAGTCAAGCACCACTGAGTGACTAATACTTTCACTTTTATGAGATCTTATAGGTATACTACTCTCTGCCTTTCCTCATCAACTGCCAGCTTTGTCACGTTTTTGGTTTTAATTATGATTAATCTAGAAACCATTTAGTCCTCTCCAAGATAATTAAAAGAAGGTAATTAGTCCAAGTTTCAGAAGGAAGACTATCCACAATTTGAAACAAGAGCAAAGGTACATTTCATTTGACAGGGCGAAAGTTCTGCAGACCTCTACATTACTTTGCCGACAAAGGTCCGTCTAGTCAAGGCTGTGGTTTTTCCAGTGGTCCTGTATGGATGTGAGAGTTGAACTATAAAGAAAGCTGAGCACTGAAGAATTGGTGCTTTTGAACTGTGGTGTTGGAGAAGACTCTTGAGAGTCCCTTGGACTGCAAGAAGATCCAACCAGTCCATCCTAAAGGAGATCAGTCCTGAGTGTTCATTGGAAGGACTGATGTTGAAGCTGAGACTCCAATACTATGGCCACCTCATGCGAAGAGTTGACTCATTGGAAAAGACCCTAATGCTAGGAAGGATTGGGAACAGGAGGAGAAGGGGTCAACATGGGTCAACCTGAGATGGCTGGATGGCATCACCAACTCGATGGACATGGGTTTGGGTAGACTCCTGGAGTTGGTGATGGACAGGGATGCCTGGCGTGCTGCGATTCATGGGGTCGCAAAGAGTCAGACAAGACTGAGCGACTGAACTGAACTGAACTGTTTTAGGACAACTTAGAACAACCCTTTTCTTTTTAGACTTTGCTACCAGAAACAGAAATGAAACTGAGGAGACTTTGTATCTGAGATGAAATCTTGTTTACTTTGTCTATTAGTTGTCCTTCAGAGATGAGACATTCTTACTTTTGGCTTCTGTTCTTAGTCACTGCACTTTGGAGAGTGGAGAACCAGTCAAAATCACTATGGCAGTTACACCTCAACGCTCAACATAGTCTTCTGCTAAACTGACAACAAACTTGTGTTGTGTGTCAGCACTAAAATAAAATAGCAGTATGAGAAAAATGTAGTATAATAGCAAAGGGACAAATAATTTGTGTTATTGGCTGAGACCACAGCAACATTAGCAAGCTGCAAAAGGCACTTTGAGGAAGGTGTCGTCAGGCCAGCCCAGCTGTGGAGGTTAATTGCTCCCAGGCCCAGCTACAGAAGCCGGAAGTCTACAAAGGGCTTGTGTCCCCCAAAAAAAAAAAAAAATCAATTTCTAATTTGAAACAAAATCATTTTTGACTAACAGGGATTCAGAACCCATTACTTTTTGCTGTGTAGTCTGCTGACATTTCAGCACTTTCTGTTGTGCACAATGAATCCTAATAGTCATTTTATAATGTTACTAGACCAATCAATTTAACCAAGAGAAAGCTGTTACAATTCTGCAGTTTCCAGGCACAGTTTTCACTCATGGTTTTATTTTTTTCATTAGTCTGTTTTTTCCTTCCCCTTTTTTTGAGGGGTCGTGGCGGAGGATTATTACATTATAGTGAGAAAAATAGAACATTTTTCATCTTTTTAAAAGAGTTCTGCTTCAAGGTATTCACAGCAATTATTAACTTTTTCTTCTACTCGCAAGAAATGCTGTCTTGTATTTTTCCCTTCTTTTATTCTAATATGGAGAAAAAAGCAAAATGACGGTATAGCTGATCACTGAGGAGCTGAAGTTGCCCCTTCGAGCTGTTCTGCCCGTTGCAGGGCTGGTGGTACACACAGATCACAGTACACGGCAAGGTTATTGCACTGGCATTTGCAGTGAGAGACAGACTTTCCCAAGGTGTGCTGTAGCAGGATCAGACACCCTGTTTAGCATAAGGCCAATGACCTAACACTAATTGCCTAAGTTACACTGCTTGGTTTAGCATCTCCTTAATTGCTTTCCCCCCTTTAGCGTGTCTGAATTTTTAAACATATTATTCTTCTGTTTCATATCCTTTGTTACTTTTGTTGTCCTTTAATCATTAAGTGCTACATAGGACATTTACTGCAGGACCATTAATCTTTATTATCAGTCTCTTACTCCCTTACCTCTCCTATCCGCCTCACCATTCTGTCAACTTTATTAATACCAAACACATTAAAAAAAAAAAAAAAAGGCCTGATTCTTATCTCAAGAAATAACCTTGTGATTGTGAAAATATCAGTACAGTACAGTATTGTCAGAATTATGCTTGAGATGTAAATTGTTTTTCAATCATCAATGCTTGGAATGTTCTTAGTTGCCTTTATTGAGCTCTGTGGAACAAGGAGACTTACTAAGGAAAATCCAGACTTGAATCAAGAACTTTTAAGCTGGCAGAGGCCAACACAATATTGTAAAGCAGTTATCTCCCAATTAAAAAAAAAATCATAATTTAAACAAAAAGAACTTTTAAGCCAAAAGCATAAATGTAAAAACACCCACTCTTCATTCTTCTTTTTTCCTCCCTACTCAGCAGTGTTTTTATTCTCTCCTAACTTGCCTAGACCCTCTCCTTCCTGAACAATCACTGACTTTCATTCCTGAGTCAGGCTGGAAAGCCACTCCAAAGCCCAGTACTGCATTTAGAGCTATCTCCTGTCTGTTTCTCTGTCATCAATTTCTCACTCCCCTTAACACTTTGAGAGAGTTTAAGAAAGACTGAACCTAGAGTGACTGTGGTTTTCATTCTGTATGTCCTCTAACTGATATGGATAAGAGGCTTATGGAAGCTTCCTGTTGGGAGAGACTGACTGGAGGAAACTCCTCTTGTTCTTATGGGCCTTGTTCTAAATCTTTAATCCAATTTTCTGTTGGTGGGCAGGGCTGTGTTCCCTCCCCGTTTGACCTGAGACCAAACTATGGTGGAGGTAATGAAGATAATGGCGGCCTCCTTCAAAAGGTCCCATAGCTGCATTTAGTGCCCTGACCCTGCCAGCAGGCCACCGCCGACCCACACCTCCCCCAGAGACTCCTGGACACTCACAGGCAAGTCGGGTCAGTCTCTTGTTGGATCACTGCTCCTTTCTCCTGGGTCCTGGTGCACACAAGGTTTTGTTTGTACCCTCCAAGAGTCTGTTTCCCCAGTCCTGTGTAAGTTCTGTAATCAAATCCCACTGGCCTCCAAAGTCAAATTCCCTGGGGGTTCTCAGTCCCTTTGCCAGATCCCCAGGTTGGGAAATCTGTTGTGGGTCCTAGAACTTCCTTAACAGTGCAAGAATTTCTTTGGTATAATTGTTCTGCAGTTTGTGGGTTGTCTGCTCGGCGGCTCTATGGTGGGGTTAATGGTGACCTCCTCCAAGAGGGCTTATGCCACAGGCTGTGTGACCCAGGTAGCTGCACCCAGAGCCCCTGCCCCTGCGGCAGGCCACTGCTGACCCGTACCTCCGCAGGAGACACTCAAACTCAGTTCTGGCAGTTCGAAAAATCAGGAGAATACCAGAAAAACATTTACTTCTGCTTTATTGATTACACCAAAGCCTTTGACTGTGTAGATCACAACAAACTGTGGAAAATTCTTCAAGAGATGAGAATACCAGAACACCTTATCTGCCTCTTGAGAAATCAGTATGCAGGTCAAGAAGCAACAGTTAGAACCAGACATGGAACAATGGACTGGTTCAGAATTGGGAAAGGAATACGTCAAGGCTGTATTTTGTCACCCTGCTTATTTAATGTATATGCAGAGTACATCATGTGAAATGCCAGGCTGGATGAAGCACAAGCTGGAATCAAGATTGCCAGGAGGAATATCAATATCCCCCGATATGCAGATGACACCACCCTTATGGCAGAAAGAGAAGAGAAGCTAAAGAGCCTCTTGATGAAAGTGAAAGAGGAGAGTGAAAAAGCTGGCTTAAAACTCAACATTCAGAAAACTAAGATCATGGTATCCGGTCCCCTCACTTACTTCACGGCAAAGAGATGGGAAAACAATGGAAACAGTCACAGACTTTATTTTTGAGGGGCTCCAAAATCACTGCAGATAATGACTGCAGCCATGAAGTTAAAAGACGCTTGCTCCTTGGAAGAAAAGCTGTGACAAACCTGGACAACATATTTTAAAGCAGATACATTAGTTTGCCAACAAAGGTCCGTCTAGTCAAAGCTATGGTTTTTCCTATAGTCATGTATGGATGGGAGAGTTGGACTATAAAGAAAGCTGAGTGCCGAAGAATTGATGCTTTTGAACTGTGGTAATGGAAAAGACTCTTGAGAGTCCCTTGGACTGCAAGGAGATCAAACCAGTCAATCCTAAAGGAAATCAGTCCTGAATGTTCATTGGAAGGACTGATGCTGACGCTGAAACTCCAATACTTTGGCCACCTGATGCAAACAACTGACTCCTTGGAAAAGACTCTGATGCTGGGAAAGATTGAAGAGGGGAAGGGAAGGGGATGACAGAGGATGAGATGGTTGTATGGCATCACTGACTTGACGGACATGAGTTTGAGCGAGCTCTGAGAGTTGGTGATGGACAGGGAGGCCTGGTGTGCTGCAGTCCATGGGGTCGCAAGACTGAGTGACTGAACTGAACTGAACCTAGAGTAAGTTGGATTTACCTGATGATATTGACAATGCCCTGGGTTTTGTCTCTCAAGTTTTTTAGTTTATATAATATACAGCAGCTGTCACTGGTTGAGACTCCCTGAGAGACTCCCAAATGCATTTTTCTTTTACTGGAAGTGAAGGAATAATCACAAGTGAGGAATAATCTCTGAAGTTCCTAATTCTTCCTCTAAATGAGCCCATGCTTGCAATGATCTAAATGTTCTTTTCAGTCCACGTTGGATTAATATAGAGGTCCTGATTTAAAAAATAAGTGGGAGTATCTAAAGTAAAGAAACAATTTCCATTTTGCCCCTAAGGAGCATTTATTTATGTTTCTTTTATTATTAGCATTATTATTATATGTTTAATCATTAGAAAGGATGCCACAATACCTTACTCCTGGTTCCCAGTAGTTTGAGGTAACAGATTTGTTAAAACTCGATACTTTCATCATCAGAACACAGAAGACAAGCATACTGTGGAACTATGAATAAACCTAACTACGCAGATTAAATCGTCCTGCCTAGCCCACTCAGGAAAGAGATTCACATGCAAGGGACCAACATTCAGAGCTGAAATTGCTGTGTATTGAGTAGTCCCTTAAGTCAGAGGCTCTACATTTCCTATCCTCTGTGATAGAGGTATCTCAAAATAATACCTAATTAACTTACTTATTATGTATGTTTTGTGTCTTCTCCCAAGAGAATATAAGCACTCCTTACGTTCACCATTGTTTCCACATCTCGTTGAATGTTGCTTAACACATGGTAGGTGCTCATAATGTATTTGTTTAATGAATTAATATATTACAGTTGACCCTTAAACTACTCAGGATTGAGCTGCCAGAATGCCCTTACATGTGGAATCCTTTCAGTAGTAAATACTGCAATTCTACACAGTCTTTGGTTGATTGAATCTGTAAATGTGGAAGAACTGCCTATATGGAGGGCCACCTCTAAGTTATACTTGGATTAACCCCCACCTTGTTCAAAGGTCAACTGTATATATATTCATTTTGTTTTCTGTGTCCTTGCCCTATTTTTCCACAACAAGGATCTAATCAATGAGATCTTTGACCTCAGTGCCTACAATGATTTAGTGGTTTAAGAAGTGTACGCGCTGGTCCCTTCAAAGCCCTTATGTTGATTGATTGGTAATATCAGAGATGTCGATGAAGTAGGGGTCTTAAAAAGCACTGCTTGTGAGCCAAGAATACTATGGGTTTTTCTTCAGTTTCTTTTATTCTAATTGAGATTCAATTTTTATACAATAGAATTGCATAGGACTGAAGAGTACAGTTTGATAAACCTTGACACTTATATATACCTACATGGTTAAGAAATAGCGCATTTCCATTATTCATGAAAGCTTCCTTTCGTTCCTTTCCAGTCATTCCCCGTGAGGCCTCTCTCTTTGGTTTGCACGTGGCTGCCTTCTCAGTGTGTCCTCACATGCCCTGTTCGCTGTGAATGTGCATCCTTGGTGTGTCTCCCTTTTCTTAGAAGGACAGAGTCTTACTGGATTATGGGCCACCCATATAACTTCATTTGACCTTCATTACCTCTTTAAAAGGGCTTCCCTGGTGTCTCAGATGGTAAAGAATCCATCTGCAATGTGGGAGACCTGGGTTCGATCCCTGGGTTGGGAAGATTCCCCTGGAGGAGGACATGGAAACCCACTCCAGTATTCTTGCCCGGAGAATCCCCATGGACAGAGGAGCCTGGCAGGCTACACTCCATGGGGTCACAAAGAGTCAGACACGACTGAGAGACTACGCACACAGCACATACCTCTTTAAAGGCCCTATCTTCAAATATAGTCACATTCTGGGCTGTACTGGGGGCTAGGACTTCTGCATTTGAATTGCCGGGGGCGGTGGGGTGGGGCGGGGCTGGAAGCATAATTCAGCCCATAACAGTTACTCTCTTTCCAATCTTTTGATGCCTTTTACTTCTTATTTCACTGTACTCTCTAGGATTCTATTAACAATGTAGAATAAAATGGTAAAAGTGGACTTCATGCCTTGTTCCCAGTGTCACAGGGAAGGCAAACTGTCTTTCACCATTAAGTATGATTTAAATGTAGGCTTTCTGTAAATGACCTTTATCAGGTTAAGAAAGTTTCCTCCTCATTTGCTGAGAGCCTTTATGGTAATGAGGGTTGAATTTCATCAAGTCTGTTTTTTTCTGCACCTATTGAGATGATCCTGAGTTTTCTTCCTTATTCTGTTAACTTGATGAATTACACTGATTGGGAGATACTGGTGCATAACGTCCTTTTTTTTTGGTAATGACCTTGTCAGGTTTTGGTATTAGAGTTATGCTAGCATCATGAATGAGTCAGGAGCATGTCAGCAAGATGGCAGCATAGGGACTTCCAGGAGCTTGTCCCTTCCCGAAACACTGAAAAACCTGGCACATACTGTCAGAACCCACATTACCAGAGCTCTGGAAGATGGTGAATGATTTATGGAAACCAAGCAAGTGCTTAACTGGGAAAAAGGCCACTGAGCCGTGGTAGGAGAACTTTACAAAGTTTTAATTTATCCTCACCCTGCTCCCTTCTGTAGCATAGCAGCAGTCTTACAGATGACAGCCGAGTTCCAGGTATGAGTACCTGGTGCCAGAGGAAGTAGACTTTATTCTCAAGGAGTTGTGTTTATCTGTTTCAACTTGTCTGTGGATTTCCCAAAGGGCTGATACAAGGAAATCGCCTTTGTTTTTCCTACGTCTAAACTTTTTCAAGACAGAGAAGCAGCTACATGTAGGACATTCCTTGAAAACATTGACAGCCAATGAAAACACCACTGCCACCTGGGGTAAAAAATAACAGTTGAGACAAACAATAGACAACTAAAAGCCAACACACCTAGATGAAATGGACACATTCCTAAAAATACGCAAAGTACCAAAACTGACTTAAGAAAAGTAGAACATCTGAATAAACCTGTTAGCAAATAGATTAAACCAGTAATCAAAAAGCTCCCAACAAAAGCAATCTCAAAATTGGATGGCTTCACTGGTGAATTCTACCAAATAGTAAAGAAGAATTAACACAAATTTTTTTCAGACTCTTCCCAAAAATATAGCAGAGGAAGGAATACTTATTCACTCATTAAAATGATTGAATCATTTTATCAGCATTATTCTGAAAGCAAAGTCAAGGACATCACAAGAAAACTATAGACCAAAATCCATTGTGAATATAAATGAAAATATCCCCAACAAAATAATAGCAAACTGAATGCAGCAGCATATTAAAAGAATTATATATCATGATAAAATAGGATTTAGCCCAGGAATTCATCATACAGGTGGTTTATCATATTAAAAAGAATTTCATAACAAAAATACCATATTAATAAAAATAAAAAATATGATCATTTTAATACAGAAAAATCATTTGACAAAATCTAACACTCCATGATAAAAACAATAATAAAATAGGAGTAGAAGGAAACTTCTTCAACATAATGAGGGACATCTGTGAAAAGCCCACAGCTACTATCGTATTCAGTTGTGAAAGACTTCCCTCTAAGATCAAGAACAAGCCAAATATTCCCACTTGTGCCACTTTATTCAACATTTTACTGGAAGTTTTCTATTTTTTAAGAAGACATAGAAAAAATAGGCAAGAAAAAGAAATAAAACATACTCAAATTGGAAAGGAAGAATTTAAACTGCATTAGCAGATGACATTTTATAGAGAGAATATCCTAGAGAATGCAAGAAAAGAAAAAACTACTAGAACTAATTGGACCAAAGCTGTTAGAGCTAATAAATGAATTTAACAAAGTTTCAGAATAGAATTTAGCACAAAAATCTGTTGTATTTGTAGATACTAGTAATGAGCTACTGAAAAGGAGTAGGAAAATAATTCCACTTATAACAGCATCAAAACAATAAAATACCTAGCAATAAATTTAACCAAGATTGCAAGACTTGTACACTGAACAGTTACAAGAGATCAAATTGGCAACATCCATTGGATCATAGAAAAAGCAAGGGGATTCCAGAAAAAACATTTACTTCTGCTTTTTGATTATGCTGAAGCCTTTGACTGTGTGGATCACAACAAATTGTGAAAAATTCTTAAAGATAGGAATACCAGACCACTTAAACTCTCTTGAGAAACCTGTATGCAGGTCAAGAAGCAACAGTTAGAATTGGACATGGAACAACAGACTGGTTCAAAATTGGGAAAGGAGTACAACAAGGCTATGTATTGTCACTCTGTTTATACAGCTTATATGCAGAGTACAGCATACAAAATGCCAGACTAGATAAAGCTCAGCTGGAATCAAGATTGCCAGGAGAAATATCAGCAACCTCAGATATACAGATGTTACCACTCTAAAGGCAGAAAGTGAACAGCAACTAAAGAGCCTCTTGATGAAGGTGAAAGAGGAGAGTGAAGAAGCTGGCTTAAAACTCAACATTTAAAACACTACAATCATGGCATCTGGTCCCATCACTTCATGGCAAATTGAAGAGGAAAAAGTGAAAGCAGTGACAGATTATAATTTCTTGGGCTCCAAAATGACTGCGTATGGTGACTGCAGCCATGAGGTTAAAAGACACTTGCTCCTTGGAAAGAAAGCTATGAAAAACCTGCTGCTGCTGCTGCTAAGTCGCTTCAGTCGTGTCCAACACTTCGCGACCCCATGGACTGCAGCCTACCGGGCTCCTCCGTCTGTGGGATTTTCCAGGCAAGAGTACTGGAGTGGGTTGCCATTGCCTTCTCCATGAAAAACCTGGACAACCTATTAAAAAGCAAAAGCATCACTTTTCTGACAAAGATCCAAATAGTCAAAGCTATGCTTTTTCCAGTAGTCATATACGGATATGAGAGTTGGACCATAAAGAAGGCCCAAAGCATCAAAGAATTGATGCTTTCGAAGTGTGGTGCTGGAGAAGACTGTTGAGAGTCCCTTGGACTGCAAGGAGATCAAACCAGTCAATCCTAAAGGAAATCAACCCTGAATATCCATTTCAAGGACTGGTGCTGAAGCTAGAGCTCCAATACTTTGCCCACTTAGTGCAAAGAACCAACTCATTGGAAAAGACCCTGAGGCTGGGAAAGATTGAAGGCAAAAGGAGAGGTGGGCAACAGAGGATGAGAGAGTTAGACAGCATCACTGATTCAGTGGACATGAATCTGAGCAAACTCTGGGAGATAATGAAGGACAGGGGACTCTGGCCTGCTGCAGTCCATGGGATCACAAAAAGCCAGACATGACTTAGTGACTGAACAACAATAACAACAAATTAATGAATTTAGTAAAGTCTGTATATAACGTTAATATACAGAAATCCCTTGCATTCCTATATACTAAAAATGAGAAATCAGAGAAAATAAGGAAACAATCCTGTTCACCATTGCAACAAAAAGAATAAAATACCTTGGAATAAAACTACCTAAGGAGACAAAACACCTGTATGCAGAAAACTATAAGACACTGATCAATGAAATCAAGAATGACACAAATAGATAGAGAGATATACCATATTATTGGATTGGAAGAATCAATATTGTGAAAATTACTATGCTACCCAAAGCAATCTACAGATTCAGCACAATCCCTGTCAAATTATCAATGGCATTTTTCTCAGAACTTGAACCAAAAAGTTTACAATTTGTATGGAATCACAAAAGACCCCTAATAGCCAAAGCCATCTTGAGAAAGAAAAACAGAGCTGGAGAAATCAATCTTCCTGATTTCAGACTGTATTACAAAGTACAGTCATCAAGACAGTATGGTACTAGCACAAAAGCAAAAATATAGATCAAATGGAACAAAATAGAAATCCCAGAGATAAACCCACACACCTATGGGCGCTTTATCTTAGACAAAGGAAACACAAATATACAATACAGAAAAGACAACCTCTTCAGTAAGTGCTGAGAAACTGGACAGCTACATATAACAGAGTGAAATTAGAACACTTCCTAACACCATACACAAAAATAATCTCAAAATGGATTAAAGACCTAAATGTAAGGTCAGAAACTGTAAAACTCTTCTAGGAAGACTTAGGAAGTACACTCTTTGACATCAATTGCAGCAAGATCCTCTTTGACCCACCTCCCAAAGTAATGGAAATAAAAAAATAATAATAAGCAAATGGGGCGTAATTAAACTTAAAAGCTTTTGCACAGCAAAGGAAACTGTAAGCAAGATGAAAAGGCAGCCCTCAGAATGGGAGAAAATAATCACAGGTGAAGCAACTGACAAAGGATTAATTTCCAAAATATACAAGCCAGATCAATACCAGAAAAACAAGCAACCCAATCAAAAAATGGGCAGAAGACCTAAACAGACATTTCTCCAAAGAAGACATACACATGGCCAATAAACACAAGAAAAGATGCTCAACATCGCTCATTATTAGAGAAATGCAAATCAAAATTGCAGTGAGGTAGTAACTCCCACCAGTCAGAATGACCGTTATCAAAATTCTACAAACTATAAATGCTGGAGAGGGTGTGGTGAAAAGGGAACCCCCTTGCACTGTTGGTGGAAATGTAAATTGATACAACCACTATGGTGAACAGTATGGAGATTCCTTTTAAAAACTAGGAATAAAACTACCATATGACCCAGCAATCCCACTACTGGGCATATGCCCTGAGAAAACCATAATTGAAAAAGACCCATGTATCCCAATGTTCACTGAAGCACCATTTACAATAACCAGGACATGGAAACAACCTAGATGTCCATCAACAGATGAATAGATAAAGAAGTTGAGGTATATATATATATATATATATATATATATATATATATATATACACAATGGAACGTTACTCAGCCATAAAAAAGAACAAATATGAGTCTGTTGAAATGAGGTCGGTGAACCAAAGAGAAAAACAAATATTGTATGTTGATGCATATATATGGAATCTAGAAAAATGGTACTGATGAACATATTTCAGGACACGAATAGAGATACAGGCGTAGAGGAGAGTCTTCTGAACACAATGTGGGAAGGAGAGGGTGAGACAAATCGAGAGAATAGCGTTGACATTATACACTACCATGTGTGGAGTGGATAGCTAATGGGAAGCTGCTGTTTGGCACAGGGAGCTCAGCCAGCCTGGCACTCTGTGATGACCTAGAGGGGTGGAATTGGGGGAGGAGAGGTTCAAGGGGGAAGGGATATATGTGTATATACATACATACGTGCTTATGGCTGATTCATCTTGTTGTGCAGCAGAAACCAATACAGCATTGTGGGGAAATTACCTGCTAGTTTAAAAAAACAAAGAAAACGTGGTACATATATATAATGAAATATTACTCAGCCATAAAAATGAATGCAGTTGTGTCATTTGCAGAAACGTGGATTGACCTAGAGATTGTCATACAGAATGATATAAGTCAGAAAGAAAAAAATGTTGTATAGTAGTGTATATATATAAAATCTAGAAAAATAATAAAGGTGATCTTATTTGCAAAGCAGAAATAGGGACACAGACATAGAGAACTAATGTATGGATACTAAGGGGGAAAGGAGATGGGTGGGATGAATTGAGAGATTGGAATTTACATATATACATTACTATGTTTAAAATAAATACCTAATGAGAACCTTTTCATACTGTTCATGGGGTTCTCAAGGCAAGAATACTGAAGTGGTTTGCCATTCCCTTCTCCAGTGGACCACATTCTGTCATACCCCTCCACCATGAAAAGGCAAAATGATAAGATACTGAAAGAGGAACTCCCCAGGTCGGTAGGTGCCCAATATGCTACTGGAGATCAGTGGAGAAATAACTCCAGAAAGAATGAAGGGATGGAGCCAAAGCAAAAACAATACCCAATTGTGAATGTGACTGGTGATAGAAGCAAGGTCCGATGCTGTAAAGAGCAATATTGCATAGGAACCTGGAATGTTAGGTCCATGAATCAAGACAAACTGGAAGTGGTCAAACAGGAGATGTCAAGAGTGAACGTTGACATTCTAGGAATCAGCGAACTAAAATGGACTGGAATGGGTGAATTTAACTCAGATGACCATTATATCTACTACTGTGGGAAGGAATCCCTTAGAAGAAATGGAGTAGCCATCATGGTAAACAAGAGAGTCCGAAATGCAGTACTTGGATGCAGTCTCAAAAACAACAGAATGACTGTTCGTTTCCAAGGCAAACCATTCAATATTACGGTAATCCAAGCCTATGCCCCAACCAGTAACGCTGAAGAAGCTGAAGTTGAACGGTTCTATGAAGACGTACAAGACTTCTTAGAACTAACACCCAAAAAAGATGTCCTTTTCACTATAGGGGACTAAAATGCAAAAGTAGAAAGTCAAGAAACACCTGGAATAACAGACAAATATGGCCTTGGAGTACAGAATGAAGCAGGGCAAAGGCTAATAGAGTTTTGCCAAGAGAACGCACTGGTCATAGCAAACACCCTCTTCCAACAACACAAGAGAAGACTCTGCACGTGGACATCACCAGATGGTCAACACCGAAATCAGATTGATTATATTCTTTGCAGCCAAAGATGGAGAAGCTCTATATAGTCAGCAAAAACAAGACCTGGAGCTGACTGGGGCTCAGATCATGAACTCCTTATTGGCAAATTCAGAGTTAAATTGAAGAAAGTGGGGAAAACCACTAGACCATTCAGGTATGACCTAAATCAAATCCCTTATGATTATACAGTGGAAGTGAGAAATAGATTTAAGGGACTAGATCTGATAGACAGAGTGCCTCATGAACTATGGGCGGAGGTTCGTGACATTGTACAGGAGACAAGGATCAAGAAAATCCCCATGGAAAAGAAAAGCAAAAAAGCAAAATGGCTGTCTGAGGAGACCTTACAAATAGCTGTGAAAAGAAAAGAAGAGTAAAGCAAAGGAGAAAAGGAAAGATATTCCCATTTGAATGCAGAGTTCCAAAGAATAGCTAGGAGAGATAAGAAAGCCTTCCTCAGTGATCAATGCAAAGAAATAGAGGGAAACAACAGAATGGGAAAGACTAGAGATCTCTTCAAGAAAATTAGAGATACCAAAGGAACATTTCATGCAAAGATGGACTCGATAAAGGACAGAAATTGTATGGACCTAACAAAAGCAGAAGATATTAAGAAGAGGTAGCAAGAATACACGGAAGAACTGTACACAAAAGATCTTCATGACCCAGATAATCACAATGGTGTGATCACTCACCTAGGGCCAGACATCCTGGAATGTGAAGTCAAGTGGGCCTTAGGAAGCATCACTATGAACAAAGCTAGTGGAGGTGATGGAATTCCAGTTGAGCTATTTCAAATCCTGAAAGATGATGCTGTCAAAGTGCTGCACTCAATACGCCAGCAAATTTGGAAAACTCAGCAGTGGCCACAGGACTGGAAACGGTCAGTTTTCATTCCAAACCCAAAGAAAGGCAAAGCCAAAGAATGCTCAAACTACCGCACAATTACACTCATCTCACACGCTAGTAAAGTAATGCTCAAAATTCTCCAAGCCAGACTTCAGCAATACATGAACCGTGAACTTCCAGATGTTCAAGCTGGTTTTAGAAAAGGCAAAGGAACCAGAGATCAAATTGCCAACATCCGCTGGATCATCAAAAAAGCAAGAGAGTTCCAGAAAAACATCTATTTCTGCTTTATTGACTATGCCAAAGCCTTTGACTGTGTGGATCACAATAAACTGTGGAAAATTCTTCAAGAGATGGGCATACCAGACCACCTGACCTGCCTCTTGAGAAACCTGTATACAGGTCAGGAAGCCACAGTTAGAACTGGACATGGAACAACAGACTGGTTCCAAATAGGAAAAGGAGTACATCAAGGCTGTATATTGTCACCCTGCTTATTTAACTTATATGCAGAGTACATCATGAGAAATGCTGGGCTGGAAGAAACACAAGCTGGAATCAAGATTGCCAGGAGAAATATCAATAATCTCAGATATGCAGATGACACCACCCTTATGACAGAAAGTGAAGAGGAACTAAAAATCCTCTTGATGAAAGTGAGAGAGGAGAGTGAAAAAGTTGGCTTAAAGCTCAACATTCAGAAAACTAAGATCATGGCATCTGGTCCCATCACTTCATGGGAAATAGATGGGGAAACAGTGGAAACAGTGTCAGACTTTATTTTGGGGGGCTCCAAAATCACAGCAGCTGGTGATTGCAGCCATGAAATTAAAAGATGCTTACTCCTTGGAAGGAAGGTTATGGCCAACCTAGATAGCATACTGAAAAGCAGAGACATTACTTTGCCAACAAAAGTCCGTCTAGTCAAGGCTATGGTTTTTCCAGTGGTCATGTATGGATGTGAGAGTTGGACGGTGAAGAAAGCTGAGCGCCGAAGAATTGATGCTTTTGAACTGTGGTGTTGAAGAAGACTCTTGAGAGTCCCTTGGACTGCAAGGAGATCCAACCAGATACCCGGGACACCCCACAATTTAAAATAATAAATGTATTTTTTACTCATGCCAAGAAAAAGAAAAGTTAGAGAACATGTAGAGAAATCAGAACCCTCATACATCACTGCTGGGACTTTAAAATTTAGGGGCATTGTAGAAAACACTTTGATAATTCTTCAATACATGAACATAGAATTACCACAAAACTTATCAGTTCAACTCAGATGCTTTCAAGCAAATTTTACACACATGTGATCATAACTCTATTCATAATATGCAAAAGGTGGGAGGAACCCAAATGTCCATGAACAGATGAATGGATAAACAAAATGCAATATATCCATACAGTAGAACATAATTTAACCATAGGAAGGAATAAACTTATCCACGCTACAGTGTGGATATACCTCAATGATATCTTGCTCAGTGAAAGTAGTCAGACACAAAAGACCATGTTGATGGAATCATGTTGTATGATTCTATTTATATAACTACCCAAAATAGACAAAGGCCATTAAGTGGTTCACAGGGGCTATTGGGGAAGGGAAAATGGAGAATGACTGCTTACTTGGTGCAGGGATTCCATTTAGAGTAGTGAAAAGTTGTGGAACTAGAGCGTTGCAGTGGTACAACATTCATTATAGTGCACCTAATGCCAGTGAATTGTACACATTGCGTGCATGCATGCTAAGTCGCTTATGTTGTGTCTGACTCTTTGTGACCCCATTGACTGTAGCCCACCAGGCTCCTCTGTCCATGGGATTCTCCAGGCAAGAATACTGGAGTGGGTTGTCATCCCCTTCTCCAGGGGATCTTCCCGACTCAGGGATCGAACCTGCATCTCTTGTGTCTCCTGCATCAGCAGGGAGGATTTTTACCACTAGTGCCACCTGGGAAGCCTCTAATTGTACACGTTAAAATGGTAAATATGTTTTTTACCACAATTTTCTTTTTAAATAAGTCAGAAAGTATTTTCTCCCTTTGTTTCCTAACAGAGTTTGTGTAAGAAACTGTTGACCCTGCCATAGAAGGTCAACAAGGAGGAGTAGGGGTATGAAAAACTACATATGAGAGGTTTCGAGATTTTTAATAGGCCTGAAACAGCACCAACAGTGTCCACTAGTTTTCCGTGTGACCATACATAGTTACAAGGGAGAGCAGGGAATACAGTCTAGCTGTGTACCCAGGAAGAAGAGAAGAGTACATTGTGGTGGATGACTAGCAGCCTCTGTCACAGCAGCATTCTTCAAAATAGCCCCAAACCAGAAACACTCCAAATGCCCATCAATTGCAGAGGAGATAAGAAGTCATAAATGCATGCAATGGAATACTGTATAGCAAAGGAAACAGACTGCAGGTAGGTAAACCATCAACACAGACTCATCTCACAGACATAATGTTGAGCAAAAGAAGTCTCAAAAAAGAATATATATATATTTCTCTTTGTATAAAGTTTTAAAGCATCAAAACTAAGCCACATTCTGGGATGCATACCTAAAGTGGTAAAACTATAAAGAAGAAAGGGAATAATTATGAGAATAGTGGCTGGCTCTTGGAGGCAAAAAGAGATTGTAATCAGAGATGTGTATTGGTGATGCTTCCAGGTGGCATGCCGCCAGTACTTTCTCTTGATCTAGAAAGGGCTTACTCTGGTGTTTTCTTTACTGTTTATTCTTTAAACTATACTGAATACTATAATATAGCTCAGCTATTTTAAAATGCAAAATGAAACAAAGGCCCAGAAATGGAGTTTTCCTAAACATTGAACTCAAAGAAGTTCTCTTATAAGATGTTGACTGATGGATGAGCAGACATATCCCCAGCTCTGTATAAATAGGACATGATCCATTATATTCAATTCCATCTGTGTATGCAAAGATATATGTGTGTTTATTTATATAAATATATTCACATATGTATAAACATATGCCTTTATGTGTGAAAAGTATCAGCCTAATGGATGATAGTCTTAACAGCACTTTTGTTTTTAAAATGTGTACATTGTGTGTGTGTGTGTGTGTGTGTGTGTGTTTAGAGAGAGATATGTCATTCTATGAATATGCATTAACTATATGTAATTGTTGGTAATAGACGGGGAAACAGTGGAAACAGTGTCAGACTTTATTTTTTTGGGCTCCAAGATCACTGCTGATGGTGATTGCAGCCATGAAATTAAAAGACGCTTACTCCTTGGAAGGAAGGTTATGGCCAACCTAGATAGCATATTTAAAAGCAGAGACATTACTTTGCCAACAAAAGTCCGTCTAGTCAAGGCTATGGTTTTTCCAGTGGTCATGTATGGATGTGAGAGTTGGACGGTGAAGAAAGCTGAGCGCCGCAGAATTGATGCTTTTGAACTGTCTTGTTGGAGAAGACTCTTGAGAGTCCCTTGGACTGCAAGGAGATCCAATCAATCCATCCTAAAGGAGATCAATCCTGGGTGTTCATTGGAAGGACTGATGTTGAAGCTGAAACTCCAATACTTTGGCCACCTCATGCGAAGAGTTGACTCATTGGAAAAGACCCTAATGCTGGGAAGGATTGGGGGCAGGAGGAGAAGGGGACGACACAGGATGAGATGGTTGGATGGCATCACCGACTCGATGGACATGGGTTTGGGTAGACTCCGGGAGTTGTTGATGGACAGAGAGGCCTGGTGTGCTGCAATTCATGGGGTCCCAAAGAGTCGGACACGATTGAGCGACTGAACTGAACTGAATATTAAATTTTACAGAAGGAATAAATATTAAAAGCTGATAAATAGCTTTCTCACAATAAACTGTGGAAAATTCTGAAAGAGATGGGAATACCAGACCACCTGACCTGCCTCTTGAGAAACCTGTATGTAGGTTAGGAAGCAACAGTTAGAACTGGACATGGAACAACAGACTGGTTTCAAATAGGAAAAGGAGTACGTCAAGACTGTATATTGTCACCCTGCTTATTTAACTTATATGCAGAGTACATCATGAGAAATGCTGGGCTGGAGGAAGCACAAGCTGAAATCAAGATTGCCAGGAGAAATATCAGTAACCTCAGATATGCAGATGACACCACCCTATGGCAGAAAGTGAAGAACTAAAGAGCCTCTTGATAAAAGTGAAAGTGGAGAATGAAAAAGTTGGCTTAAAGCTCAACATTCAGAAAACTAAGATCATGTCATCTGGTCCCATCATTTCATGGCAAATAGAGGGGGAAACAGTGGAAACAGTGGCTGACTTTGTTTTTCTGGGCTCCAAAATCACTGCAGATGGTAACTGCGGCCATGAAATTAAAAGACGCTTACTCCTTGGAAGGAAAGTTATGACCAACCTAGACAGCATATTAAAAAGCAGAGACATTACTTTGCCAACAAAGATCCGCCTAGTCAAGGCTGTGGTTTTTCCAGTGGTCATGTATGATGTGAGAATTGGACTATAAAGAAAGCTGAGCGCCGAAGAATTGATGCTCTTGAACTGTGGTGTTGGAGAAGACTCTTGAAAGTCCCTTGGGCTACAAGGAGATCCAACCAGTCCATCCTAAAGGAGATTAGTCCTGGGTGTTCATTGGGAGGACTGATGTTGAAGCTGAAACTCCAATACTTTGGCCACCTGATGCGAAGAGCTGACTCATTTGAAAAGACCCTGATGCTGGGAAAGATTGAGGGCAGGAGAGGAAGGGGACGACAGAGGATGAGATGGCTGGATGGCATCACCGACTCGATGGACATGGGTTTGCATGGACTTAGGTAGTTAGTGATAGACAGGAAGGCCTGGTGTGCTGCGGTTCATGGGGTTGCAAAGAGTCGGACACAACTGAGCGACTGAACTGAGCTGAACTGAAACTTAAGAAGGAATAGAGCTTAAAGAATTAACAAAAAGAGGTAAATTTGCCCTATGCCTTAGCGCAATCATTCTTAACTTTTTGGGGTCTCTTTCAGAATTTAATGGAAACTATGGTCCCTTGACCCAGAAAAATGAATGCGCATATATACATACATTATTGTGCCTGCAATTATGAGGGATTCTTCATAATTCTGTGTATTTATGAAGAATATAGAAGTCCCTGTACTCTATTAAAATTTCTTTAAAAAATTTTTCCCATCAAATATCAATTGTCTCAACCAAGTTTTTGACAGAAGTATCAAAACAGAGAAAAAAAGGCAAATGTTCAAATTTTCTATAATAGTGACTAACAAGATATTTCTCTTATTACTACCATGCATTTCTTCTTCCCCCTTGCCTCAGCCACAAATCCCTCCCAGTTGTTTCTCTTCCTATTATTATTTTTTTTTAGATATTCAACACTTTATCATAAAATAGACTTTGTTTTAGATATTTCCCAGCTATAGGCTAATGTCAGTGTTCTGAGCACACTTAAACTAGACCAGGCTAAGTTCTGATGTTCATTATAAGTGTATTTTTTTAATTTTTAATTGGAGGATAATTGCTTTTCAATGTTGTGTTGGTTTCTGCCGTACAACAGCACTAATCAGCCTAAGTGTGTGTGTATGTGTATATATATACATACATACATATATATATATATATATATTCCCTCCCTCTTGAGCCTCCCTCCCACCCCCACCACCTGTCCCACCCATCTTGGTTGTCACAGAGCACCCTGGTGGGCTCCCTGTGTTATTCAGCAGCTTCCCACTATCTGTTTTACACATGGTAGTGTATGTAGGTCAGTGCTACTCTCTCAATTCGTCCTACCCTCTCCTTCCCCCACTGTGTCCACAAGTCCATTCTCTACATCTGTGTCTCTATTTCTGCCCTGGAAGTAGGTTCATTTTTCTAAGTTCCATGTCTTCCCTTCCATCACCCAGGATTCCACCCAGTAGTTACAGTCATGGTGAACTGCTTTTCCTGCCTCCATTCTCTCTGTTCCATTCTGTTCTAAGCTCTGCTACAAGAATAATCTCTCCAAAGACCAGTGTGGATTTTTTTAAATTGTTGTTGCTGCTTTGTTTTATTTTTGATCCCAACTAACACAGTGTTTAAGAGTTTGCAATTCAGAATCAAATAGACTTTAACTGCGTTCAAAGCCCAGCCTTGTTCTGACCAGCCCTGTGTGATATTGGACAGGCTGCTTGCCCTTTTCACAGTTTCCACTTCCTTATCTATAAGATGAGGACAATAATATAATTTACTAACTGCTATAAAGTTTAATAAGATAATGCAGGTGAAGTGATTTAAAGTGGTTAGCAAAGGACATAGTGATGCTCAAGAACTATTTCCTGAATTTATTAAATATTTAGCTATAAGTTTTTTAATTTAATGCTTTTGTGAACTCCATGCTCCCTTTCCTTTCTTTCAAAATTCCACCTCCTGCATCAGATCTTCCCTAACCCTAAAGCTAGATATGATCTCTCCCACTTCTTAATTCCTCAGACTTTTCACATTATATTTCACAGCAGTATAGCATAATGGTGAAAACTCTGGGATCAAATGCTGGTCACTTACTAGCTTTGTGACCTTGGGCAGGTTATTTAAGTCCCTTATAGTTTATTTTCCCCATCTGTAAATTAGATATTAAAAAATAGTGTATGTTACAAAGGGTTTTTATGAGGATAAACATAAGTAATGTTTAGAAGTGGCAAAATTATAGAGATGGAGCTGGAGGGGGATATGAGCAGAACAGTCAGAGAGAAGAGACTGACTATAAATGGGTATAAGGAAACCTTTTGGAGTGATGAAATACTTTAAAATTGAATTACAAAAACAAGTAAATGCATGACAAAAATATTAAAAACTGGCTATGTAAATTTACTACTATTTATCAAACTGTACACTTAAGAGGGGTAAATTTTATGGTATTCAAATTATACTTCAATGAAGCAATTTTTTTAAAAAGCAAATGAATATATATGGTATATGGAAAAGGCTTAGGACAGTAACAGGCACATACTAAGCATACTGTTATCTGTTGGCTGTTATTAATACCTTATACTGTTTTATGCTGCCTTGAGTTGTTTATGGCTCCTCACCAGATTGTTCAGTGTCTCATTTCTTACTCACATATTCTTTCCCCTCTCCATAAACTAAGCCTGAATTTAATCCTGGTACTAGCCCCTGTACCATCATTAGGTACTTGGTAAACATTTACTGACTCATGTGTGCATTGTATGAACTGATGGAATTTATGTCCACTATGAGAAAGTACTGGTTTGGGTTGAGGGTCCCACAGGTTTGTGTATAAGAATTCTGAATTGTGCTTTTGGCCAACTGGTCTTCTACATCTCTACATGATAGAGAACAGTCAATATTGAGTTATGGCTTTCGAATACCAGGAACTTGGTAATTGTTTTGATGCTAATCTCTACAGATGTAAGACTCTTACCTTATGTAGGCCTGGTTTTCTCTGGTCACAACTAAACCCTGCCATTCCCTGAGTTAGCATATGGTATTCCTGATCTGGTCTTCCTAACACACCAAAGCTGTCTTTTCAGATCGTTTGAATATTCACCATTTCCTCAAAGAGATAGTGACTCTTCCCAAATAACTTCTTTCAGCAGTCTGGGCAACAGTTTCCTAGGAACCAGAAGAAAATTGTGAATGAGATTCTTATAGTCTTCCAAGAAAAATACAAGAATGTTTTGTGTATTTTTGGAATACACAAAATATTCCACATAATATTATGTGGGAAATAACATTAAGAAGAAGAAGGAGGGAGAAGGAGAAGATGGCGGAGTGGCAGGATGTGGAGTTCACGTCTTCCCACAGAGGCATCAGGAATACATCTACAAATGGAACAGTTCTCACAGAGCACTTGCTGAACACTGGCAGAGGACCTTAGACCCCTAAAAGAACCGGAAAAAATGAAAGAGAGAAAAGGAAAGAAGAGGAAGCAGGACAGGATATGTGCTTCTGGGTTGAGGGGGTGAGGAACTAGAGGAGAGGAGAGGTTCCTGCATCCAGGGGATCCTCCTCACTGTGGGGAGATCAGCTGAGACAGAGGAGAGTGCCGCAGCCAGTCTGTGGCAGGAGGGACAGAGTGAGACGTCCACAGGTGGGCTGTGCGTAACCCTGCGCACCTCAGTCTCAGACGTGCGTCTGCCGGTGTGGACGGGGAACTGGTGTGGAACGTGGAGTTTGGAGAGCAGACCCGAGGCGAGGACTGCTGTTGGCTGCCTGGAGACAGCCTGAGGGGATGAGAGTGAGGAGCTCCACAACCAGGAATGCTGCTGGAGGAAGCCCAGAATGCCGTAGAAGTGAAGCGCCACTGTTGAGTGAGGCATGAAAGGCAGAGCCGCCGTTACAGCCTCATCCCAGTTAGTTGCTGCTTCCCCGCTCCTGCCTAGGTGAGCACACGCACCCCCTTGCTGCCTCTGCCCCCTCTCACGTAGGTGAGGAGTAGATGCCTGTGGGTGGCCCACACACAGAGGTGAGGCTGAAACCCAAGCTGAACCCCAAGGACTATGCAACCAAAGAAGAAGGTCTGAAATCTCTCCCTGCTGCTGCACAAATCACAGATGATAAATACCCGTGACCATCTTCATAAACTCAGCACCTGCAGAACATCTGAATGGACAAGTGCCCCCACAACTGAGACAGGTCTGGTTATAGCAGCTGTGGAATTTGTCGGCACATACACTGAGGGGTGGACCAAGTCAGAGTCCAAGCTGCCCCTGCAGTGCCTTCAGTGGGTCCAGATCAAGGATTCCTGCAATCCTGAGACCTGACTTGAGTGGATCTGTGCTGGCCACCTGGTGGAAACAAAGCCTGATAAGACACCAGGGCCAACTGCTGGCATACACACTGTTACAGTGGGGCTGAGAGCAGTGCCAGCAACACAGTGACTCGGGATCTCACACAACAGGTGAAAAATGACACAAGCAAGCATACCCACAGGTGACAGCTCCAGAGGAGGAATTCTCAGTGTCTTCTCTCCCAGTGGGAGTGCCCAAACCTGCCTACCTTGCACCACAGATGAGAAGCACAGCAAGAATAAGATCTGGGGCCTCTACTACAGCAGCTCGGGAGCAGACCCTGCCCCTGACAGAGCAGTGACAACTACAGAACAAAGGGGAGCCCCCCAAGCTCAATATCCAGGGCAGGCTCTGGTCACCACAACACCAGCCAAACTCCCCTATCAAGGGGATAATGGCCAGCATACATTGAGGAAAGAGGTGGCAAACATTCATACTAAAAACAGCCCTCTCACCAAGCAATACACACACACACACACACACACACACACACACACACACGTAAAAATAACCCTCTAAGGGCTATTAGACCCTAATTCTGAGGGTCTGGAATTGGGTGGAAGAACTGCCAACATTTAGTCTTGAAGGCCAGCAGGGCTTAGGTAAAGGAGCTCCACAGGACTGGGGGAAACAGAAACTCCACTCTTGGAGGGCACACACAAGATTTTACATTCACTGGGACCTAGCAGAAAGCAATACCTCCATAGGAACCTGGGTTATACCTACCCAGGGGTCTTGAGGATCTCCTGGAGAGACGGATTGACCGTAGCTCACTGTGGAGGCAAGGACATTGTTAGCGGAGGTATCGGGGAATATTAATTGCTGTGAGCTCTCTCAGGGGTTCCCATTTTGGAACCACTCAACAACCTTCAGGTTGCAGTATTGGAATGCCTCCAGTCAAGCAACCAGTAAGACAGGAACACAGCCCTACCCATCAGCAGACAGGCTGCCTAAAGTCGTACTAAGCTTACAGCCATCCCCAGCACATCCCCTGATAGAGCCTTGCCTACTAGAAGGAGAAGAAGACTCAACTCCATCCACCACAGGGCACCATTCCCTTCCACCAGGAAGCCTGCACAAGCCCCTCGACAGACCTCACCCACCAGGGGACATACACCAGAAGCAAGAGGAACTACGATTCTGCAGCCCATGGAAAGGAGACCATAAACACAGTAAGTTAGACAAAACGAGTCAACAGAGAAATATGTCTCTGTTGCAGATGAAGGAACAAGATAAAAACCTACAGGAACAACTAAATGAAGAGAAGATAGACAATCTACCTGAAAAAGCATCAAAATAATGATAATAAAGATCCAAAATTTTGGAAAAAGAATGGAGACAGGCAAGCAAGGTACAAGAAATGTTTAACAAAAAGATAGAAGATTTAAAGAACAAACAGATAAACAATACAATAACTGAAATGTGAAATACACTAGAAGGAATCAGTAGTAGAATAACTGAAGCATAAGAGCAAAGAAGTGAGCTGGAAGACAGAGTGGTGGAAATCACTGCTGCAGAACAGAATAAAGAGAAAAAATGAATAGAAATGAGGACAGTCAAAGAGACCTCTGGGACAACATTAAACACACCATTTGCATTATAAGCGTCCCAGGAGACAAAGGGCCTTAAAAAATAATTGAAGAGATTATAACATGGGAAAGGAAATAGTGACATCCAGGAAGCTCAGCGAGTCCCACATAGTATAAACCAAGGGGAAACATGCCAAGACATATATTGATCAAATTAACAAAAATTAAATACAAAGAAAAAAATGTTAAAAGCAGTAAATAACATACAAGGTAATACCTATAAGATTATAAGCTGATTTTTCAGCAGAACCTCTGCACACCAGAAGAGGGTGGCATGCTTTATTTAAAGTGATGAGAGGGAAAAACCTACAACCTAGAATACTCTACCCAGCAATGCATTCATTCAGATTGTACAGAGAAATCAAAAGCTTTACAGACAAGCAAAATCTAAGAGAATTCATCACCACCAAACAGCTTTACAACAAATGCTAAAGAAACTTCTCTAGGCAGGGTAAAAAGAAAACAAAAAGAGACCACAGCTATAACAGAAACAAGAAGATTAAAAATGGGAAAGCTCATTTGCTTGGTAAGGGCAAACATACAGTGAATGTAGGAAATCATCCACACACAAATGTGATATGGTACATATAGATAATGGAATATTACTCAGCCATAAAAAAATAATGCCATTTGCAGCAACATGGACCTGGAGATTGTCATACTGAGTGAAGTAAGTCAGAGAGAGAAAGACACATATCATATGATACTACTTATATGTGGAATCCTTAAAAAATGACACAGATGAACTTATTTACAAAACAGAAATAAAGTCACAGATACAGAAAACAAACTTCTGGTTACTAGGGGGAAAAGCAGAAGCAGAGGGGAGGGATAAATTGGGAGATTGGGATTGACATATACACACTACTATATATAAAATAGGTAACTAGTAATGACCTACTATATAGCACAGGGAACTATTCTCAGTACTCCATAGTGACCTATGAGAAAAGAATCTAAAAGAGTAGAGTTATGAATATGTAACAACTAATGCACTTTGCTGTTCAGCAGAAACTAACACAGCATTATAAACCAACTATACTCCAATAAAATTTTTTAAAACATTTTTAAAAAATGAAACCTTAGCCAGAGCTCTTCCTATAAAAAGCCTCTATCAAAAAAGAAGTAAGATGAGATGATCTGCAAGGTCTTTTCTAGCTTTATCATGAGAATTTGATACATGAAAAAGCTCAATTATATTTTTAATAAAATTAAAAGTTGGAAATTTTTGTTAAAAATATTTTTTAAAAGAGGAGAAAATGATTTAATAAGTAATAATAAAACAAACAGAAACAAAAAATTTTTCTTTCCATGCCATGTTATTACTTAGTACTCCAAAAGTAAAACGTAATTACCAACTGAACCTTGCTTGTTAGAAACAGAAACCAAATCAGCCCTGGAATGGTTAGTTGAGCATCTTACTTGTTTTAGCCCAATGTTGAGTTCTTTAAAAGAAGCATTCACAATTTATGCCTACGTTGAAAATTTTGGGGGGGTAGAATCAATTTAATTTGGAGGGTTTAAAGGTACAAATTTTCTATTTTGTCAAGGAGAGGAAAGAACCTTTCTTGTGACAGTTAAAAGGAGCAAAATAAAGCAATCTACTTTCTTGGGCATTTTTACCCTAAACGCAAATCATCAGGACTTTAATAATCAGGTTTACCAACCAAATCTCTAATTAGTCTGTTATTGCCCAAATCCACGTTTTTAAAAACAAGATATTGTGGACCACTGGTGTTTACAAAACCAAAACAACCCACTGAGCTTTCCATCTGCCATTGTTGCATTTCATAGGGGAAGACAGCTTACTTCTAAAGCTTGGGGATTCCTATAATCTCTCATGTATTATGCATAATAGACTCTTGCATTTTCTTTTATTGAATGCCCAAATTATTTCCTTTATTGTACGTGCAGGGACAGTGGCAGAAGTTCGAAAAGATGCGTCCACGTCTCCTATGACAACAGGGAGCCAGAAGGAGCTTGTAATCCCAGCTACATCATCATCCCAAAATGACAGCTCCCGGTGAGTTTCAGGGATTCTTTGCTTTACCATTCTCCAGGTAAGAACTTTTGCTGAGTTACTTAATAAAAGTGAAAAATCTTAACAGTTCTTAATGTCTCCTACTCAAGAGAGAGGCCCTTATTTGGAAGCATCTAGATATGACCAGGTAGAGCTCCTGGAGCCCTTTCCTTTATCCATGCTTGTCCTTAATTGGTAATGGTAATTGACAGGGTTTCCATAGAAACACAAAGCTAATCCTACCTTTCATCAGAAAATATGTTTAGGAGTGGGTCCTACCCAATTTATCCTGAAATGGTTATACACTTGGACTATAAGCTTAATTTACTGAATCAATTGATACTGAAAACCATAGTGGATTTTGTACTACAGTTAAATGACTGTCAACATTTACTTATACCAGAGACATTTGAGGAGCTAATACTTTGATTGGCCTTTTCTGCAGTCAAGAAAAGAAATATGTTATTAAAATTTCTCATGTCTAATAAGCCAACTCCTATATTATACATTTAAGGCTGAATATATAAACATTAACACCAAAAGGGCATGATTGTGTTTCCTTGGGGATTTGATTTTTTAAGCACTTAAATTCCTATCATCTTATCCAATAAATATAGATTTTTAAGACTTAATTTTAAAGAACTTTTGGGAAATGACTCAACACAGAGGATAATAATAATGGAGGAGTTAAGGTAAAGAGGAAAGGCAATCTGGGTTTTCAAATGAATTTTCCTATATTTGATGCTAAGATCTTGGATCAGATCTTTAACACTACTCTAATGTGTTTTTGATGATTGCACTTCAGTTTCGTGAGAGGCATGAAAAAGAAGAATAAAATGTTTCCCCAGTAAGGGTTTTATAGACCATCCTCAGCACACATTTTCTGAAATGACCATATCAACTTTGTGGAGTTTTACAAGCCCAGGTTAAAATCGCAGTGAAGACTCATATCTACGGACCTTAAAAAAAGGATTCTTTCTCTGTTAGTTCTTAATGCTGCAGATCAGCTAGATACAGATTCTCAGAAGCTTCTTAAATAATGAGCATTTGGCGAAATAAAACAATGTGCAGCACCCCAGATTTCATCCTTAGAAGTGCATGATGGCGTATTATAGGTCTGCAATACAAAGTGCAGAGTTGAAAAAAAAAAGATTCAGTACTATGAAAATCAGTTACCAAGAAAGCACAGTGGTTGCTTTCCAGATTTCAGAATCAAGATTATTTGAATTATTTTTATTTCAAAGTGTAAAAAAGGAATTTTTATAGACTACTTTTACATGTAAGCTTTTAATGCAAAAGGAAAGCCTGTTATTCTTCATTCCAAGAAACCTTTGACAGTACTGGGACGAACAAGAATAAAAGCCCTTTCCCTGTCTACCCAAAATTCCAAGAATTTTCAAGACCTGCAGAAAAGGATGGGGATGGAACAGGGGCCGTCGGAGACAGCTTTTCCTTTGTTCTCTGAAAAGTGCTAACACCTAGGAGAGTCCCATATGGGTCCATGTGCAGGTGATAAAACCCAGCGTGGCAAAGTCATCTTTCTCATTCACAGTGTAGGTTGTTAATTGTTCTCTCTGCTGCCTGTCAGTATAATGTGAAATTTTCATTCCCCATTCAAGATGGGAAAAGTTGTGGCTGAAAATGTTAACATTTGCATTTTTATTTGTTGATTTATTTAAAGGACAGCCTCTCCTACAGCAATCCATCACTTGGTGACACCCCAAATATGAATAATGTATTGTAGACTTGCGGTTACAATGTGTAATAAGTGCTAGAGACAGTAAAGGAATGTTAACTATGTTGCAAATGTAATATTTATTGACGCATAAAGTTTATTGCTTTCGAGGTTCAATAATACTGACCATAGGACATTAATATCACTTATCCTGATTTTAGCAGGGCACCTTTGCGTGTGAAAATATTCATCTATCTCATGCTAACAAAATAAATATGTAATTTACAGTGCAAGCAAAGAGGGCTTTTAGTTTTGTGTGCTGAGAGTGGCAATGCTTCTTTCTTTCTATTTTACGTCTGTCCTCCAACACTGATCACACACCCCTGAGGCATCCAAGAAAGTAGGCACAGTGGGCATCTTGGCACAAGAAGGTGGCACCACCGAGCTAAACAGTGGCATGCATTTCTGCTGAACTGGAACAGGCAACACCCCTAGACCATTACACCTGAAGAGAGGGCTGGAGGGACTTTTCTCCCTGTCATTCCAAATACTAGTTGGGTAGGTGCACCTTTGCTCACAAAGAAAGTTGAATAAATACTTTTCCTGACACGACTCTGAGTCAGAGTTTACCCAATTCTGCTTGATCTTCTGGTCTCCAGTGTGGAGCCAGAGCTGGGCAAGTTACCAGTGAATTTGTTATGAGCAGAAATGTTGCTGATAATTAACCCTTTTGGGCCTTCTAGAATTAGTTATGTCCGTTGCCAGCATAAAGATCATAAAAGAAATATCTGAGATCCAGAGCAGAAGAACTAATGTTAATTTGCAACCATCGGCTGTAATTGTCATCCCCATTAAGATGCAGAATTATGTATTTCTTCGTTATAAATAACCTTTCTAATTGTACTTGATGTATGCCAATTTAATCAAAAAGCATACTTGCAACAGGCAGATATTTGCATTAATGTAGTTTTGAATCTTCAGATCTTTTATTTCAGATTTGAGGAGAAAAGTCTATTACATGCTGTATATTTTTTAAATGTTGGTATCTTTTCCTATTCAGATATGTATAACTGGAACATTTTCTATTAAAATGAAGACAGTATCTTGTGAAGCTGTTCATTGAAACAGAAGTCTTGTCACTTTTTAAAGTATTGGTGGAGTTTCCCTCAGTCTTATGACAATTCAGTGATGATTGTTCTAAACTGATAAATAAAGACAAATACCTGGCCTGCAGCAGCATTGTTAGTCACTCAGTCCCTGAAGTAAAAGGTTACTAAGGCCCCTTCTTGCTGTTCTTCCCTGACTCAGAAGAGCTAAGGCCAGGACTCTTGAACTCTTTTTTTTTCACCCCTCTGAGACGTGAAGAGAGAAAGACAGATCTCACCAAATCATGGCCAATTAGTGAATTTTTGGAACTGGAGCTGTGGTTAGCCTGTTTCTAAGATGTACTGTTCACCCTAGTAATCTAGGTTTTTTTTCAGAAAGTTTATATCACAACAGCAAGTTGAAGTTTTCTGTTTTACTTTATTTGGTTTGTTTTTTGATGTATGTCATGGGAGGTGATTTTGTAGAACTTGTTTTTTGTTGAAGGAGGTTGGGAAATATTTGTGTATGTGCTTCAAAGGACTTAATAGGTTATTGGGGAAACTTAAAAAAATAATAAGCTGAATTTGTTTTTGTTTTTTTGAGGCCTTGGCCCTTTGCTGTCAAACCGTATGCTTAATGTATTCCAAAAAATTTGCCGTAAGTTTCCACCTTGCTGAGCTTTTTATAGAGCAATTGCCAGGACGCAGTCATGCTCACAGGCTACTGTTCACATGCAGCTGACTTGAAAGTCAATTGTGGAGACTCATCCACTGAGGTTGAGATTGAGGGACCCAGGCGTTGCTTCTTAGCTGTTTGGATGACTTTTCTTTTTTTCTTTTTTCTGATCCCAAATTTCAGTGTTTTTTCATTCATTCACACTGTGTGAAGCTTGGATTTGGTTCTGAGGTATAGGCATTAAGCCCATAAAACTCTGATTTAGAGTAAGAATCTGACAGACTTACTTTAAGGGTCAGAATTTGTTTTTATAACTTGATAGGAAGTTAATCTAAGAGAAGGGAAAGTATTGTGTTTCCATCACACACAATAGCCAGATTGCAACACTTTCTTGCACTTGTGCCCAGAATCCTATCACAAAATCTTTTTTTTTTTAATCAGAACTTTTCCTCACCTAGACATTCACACAAATATCTTTAGTACCTAACCAGATCCCTTCATGTGCCTAGCACATAACAATGTGTTATTCTCCCAAGGTGGAGAAAGAAGAACTAAACTAAACTAAAATCCATAACCTCAAACTAGAGCCTTGCAGGCGCTACTTGGCTTTATGTGGTCTGTTTGAACAGCAGAGCTCACTGCCTCTATACAATAGAGCGTATGAGTGGTGACCGTATGTGACGATACTGGCTTCTATTCATTGAATGCCTATTGTGTATCAGGTATTGTGTTGGGCATGTTCAGATATGTCCTTTCACAATATATGTTCATACAAATTACGTGTCATTGTAAAGCTCTTTTTAATGACTATTAAAACTCATTTTCAAAGTATTGGATTTCTCTTAGAATTTTCAAAATAATTTCCAAAAGTGTGAACTTCTAGGCCAAGGACTGTTATTTTAATTTTGTCTACCCTCAGAATAACAATTTCACAGTACACATAAAGTACCATTCACTATAACAATTCCATTTTGTGTATATTGTAAGTAACAAAATAAAAACAAAACTTAATGAACTCCGGGAGATAGTGAAGGACAGGGAAGCCTGGCATGCTGCTGTCCATGGGGTTGCAAAGAGTCAGACACAACTTAGCAACTGAACAACAAAATGAAATATTGCACAAAATGATGACAAATAAAAAGGGATAATGTGAAAACTTTAGAAAAGAATTGGCTGAATATGTAAAAGAAAATATGAAGTTATAAATATACCTATCTTCCATATCAGGAGATGAAAAACTCAGCCATTCAAAAGGATTTTTATTTAAGCCAAGTTGATAAATTGAAATTCCCTGCTAGCAGGTGCATTAATACCAAGAACAGTTGCATGCATGGAAATTTTTGTGTGTTTGATGAAGAGATGTTGCTTTTAATTAAGCCATGATTTGGGGCTGTTACTGTAATTCCCACTGTTAAAAGCCATTAATATAATCATCCATTCCTCTTGTACACACTGCTTATAGAGTGTGTAAATTAAGAAAACAGAAACAAATAGGCTAAATAGAAATAATAAAGACATAGTTTAATTCCAAGAAATGAATTCAGCTTGAGGAAACTTGTCAATACATTCTTGACATAGAAGGAACATACAGTACAGAGAAAGTACACATCATAACAGCTTACATTTACTAGCCACTTAGAGTTCTAGTCAGGAAATCTGTCTAAATTCTAGGTAAAGGGATTATAAGAGCTATTTTACTGCTCATATGTTTCTATATTTTCCATATGTTTTATAACAACAATGTATTACTTAGGTAATTTTGAAAACAATATTTAAAAGAAAACAAAGGGCACACATTCATAGGAGGGAAACCCATTTCATTATTTTACACTCTGTAGTGCCAAGTAGTTGCAACAAACCTGTTATCCTTGGAACATATGACATAATTATGTTATTTCTTTGTTGAGCCAGCAATAGATGAGGATTATGCTTCCTTGGTGGGTCTTCTCTAGGGGACTGAACTCTGGAAAATGCTGTGATTAGTGACATCTGTTCAGTATTTTCAGTTCCTGCTATCATTTCAGTTTTGGGCCTCATTTAGACTTCCTCATTTGGTCCAAGGTCATCAAATTCCCTTCACTTCAGTATTAAAAAACATTTGTTGAGCGTTACTTACTGCCCTAGTCACTTAAATGCTTTTATAAAAATTATATATGTTGCCTAATGTAATCCTCATAACCATGAGAAAGTAAAGCTCAGAGAAGCAATTATAGAACATTTAAGTGCCTGGGGATAATAATTATAACACCCAGGTTAATAGGCCTAGGTTTCAATGCTAGCCTGTGTGGTTTTGAGCAAATCCCTTAGTTTAATCTATAAAATGGAGATAATAATATCTCCCTCATAGGCTTGTCATAATGGTTAAGCAAGATAGATTACATAAAGTACCGAGCACAGTCCTGGTACATGGCTAATAGGCGCTGTCATTGTAGAACTTCCCAGGACCACACAAGCAATAAGAAACAGAGCTCAGATTTGGACCTTGCTGTTATAATTCCAAACTCGCTGTGAATTCCCTGTCAAAAGGTTAGGAATAGGGTTAGGCTCATCTGGGAGTGGGCAATACTGCTGCATTTTTTAATATTTACCGTGGAAATGGTCTTGCAAACATACCTAAACCTGATTCTTCATGTGAAAATAAGAGTATTAATAACCACCTTGCAAATTTGCTCAGAGGATTAAACATGACTAGATATGCAAAGCCTTAACTTGGGGCTGGGTAACAATATGCCCTCAGTGTTAGCTTCCTTTTCTGTGCTCTGGGCAACAAGATTTTGGGGGGTGCTTGGAACACAGTATATGTGCATGACACCCCTTGGAAAATGTACTGAGTGGCAGAGCTGTACAGAAATGTGGCTTAGAAGCAAGCTGAGTAACCCTGCATTCAACGTTATTGATAATGGATTTCTTTTCATAATTAGCCCTTTGTAAAAATTCTGAAAGGGCTTAATTCCCTTTAGAGCAGTGGTTTGGAAATCTATGTACACATTGGAGTCACTTAGGAATCTTTGTCAAAGTAGCAGTTTCTAGGCCTTACCTGGGTTAATTGAACCAGAATTGCCAGGAATGGGCACCAGTGATGTACAATTTTTATTTTCCCGGATGACTCCGACGTACTTGGTCTAAAGACACGCATTTGGAAGCCCTACTCTGAAGCTGCCCATCTCACTGCACACTGGCATTCTCCCTTTCTCCTTTCTGCCCCTCTCCTGTCCCAGGGCCTCTCCCCTCCATCAGCAATTTTCTGTAGCCATTGTCATCCTCTCCCCAAGGGACTATCAGGATACATCAGTAAGCCTGCAGTGAAAAAAAAATTATCAAGAAGCCCTTGAAGAACTCCATTCATCAATCTCAATTGTTGAAATTGTAGACTAATCACTGGGACATATTGTTGATGGCTTTCTTCTCTATAAAGTGTATGGACACATCATTCTATCTGTGAAGGAACTCTCAGCAAACAGGAGAAATATGCCTAAGGAAATAATTCCTAATGTTTTCTGCCACTTCTCTTCTTCTCTGCTTTATCCTTTTTTCACAGTACTTATCACTTTCCAATATACTGTATAATTTGCTGATATATTTTGTCATCTGCCTCACCTGTGTCACATGGAACGTAAACTCATGAGGATGAACACTTCTATTGTATTCATTACTGCATCCCTATGCTGAGCAGGGCCTGGCTCATGGTAGACATTCAATAAAATATTTATTGGATGAATGAAAGAATGAATTAATGATCACAAAATGGATGTTTCCTTTTATTTATTCATTCAGCCACACTGTGTGGCTCCTGGGATCTTAGTTCTCCAAACAGGGATCGAACCCAGGCCCATGGCAGTGAAATTGCCAAGTCCTAACCCCTGGACCACCAGGGAATCCCGCAAAATGAATGTTTCCTTTTAAATTTTTCAGTTCATACATTCATGTAGACAACAAGTTTCCTTCATGTCTTCTCCATATCTACAAAAGAATCGTGTTTATACCCAGCTAATATTAATACATTTGTTGTGCTTCATTTATTTCCCAGAACTTCCTCACATTTTCATCTCCTTGAAGATTTTCCCATTGTATGAGAATTGGAAATGTTTAGGTTGTCAGGAGGTTTCCAGGCTGGATGACAGCAAGCTCTCAATTGTGACCAGTTTTGGCATGTTCTTTGCATTGGGATTTGTTGCTTCCTTAACATCTCACAATTATCTTCGCTAAGTGAATGTAGAGTGTACACCACTCCATTATCTTGTGTTCATCCTATCATAGAGCTTCTTCTAAAGCTCTGCTTAGGCCTACAGCTAGGTTTCTGTTTTGGTTTCCTCAAGTTAATATCCTTACATGCAGGCAGGCAGCATGGCTTACAGGAAAGGCCTTGAGAATTAAAGTCCAAAGACCTATATTCATCCTGCCTCTTTGCTTAGCAGTAGCAAAACCTTGACAAAGTCCCTTGACCACATGGACCTCAGTTTTCCAGCTGTCCATCCTATGTCTAAACCATACCCTCCGTTTAGAGATGAGATCAAAATGAAAACATGTACATCTGTCTCTTGGTTTCAGAGTAAATTACACATTTTGAGGATAAAGTAATGGAAAGATGAGTATTTTTTCAAAAATAATTAAATAATTGATTTCAGAATAACATAGTTTAAACTTCTCTTCAAAATCTTTGGGTTTCCTGCTGGCCAGTAATTTAGAAATGCTAAGGAGATAAACCAACTTGGCTCCACGTCATTCAAAGCACAGGGACAAGCAACTCATGGGTAATGCTGGCCTTCCCAGTTGACAGGAGGCCAGGTGTAATTTACGTTCCTGAGATTATGCTCCGTGAACATGTGTTTACTGAAGGTTTTTTCTTTTTTGAGGTTTAAATGAAATTGTATCTGGAAAACATTAGATTTTACTTTAGGAAGGACACTCGGAATAAAACAGAAAAAAGTATCCTTGAAGTCCAAATTGAGGTCATTAGTCATGCTGAAAAAGGTGACTGGGTATTAGTGTAGGCTACATACTTTGCCTTAGGACAGGAATGGTCAGGATTGTGTGTGATAGTGCCAAGTATGCCACTGAGTAAAATCAAAGACACTATCAACAACAAGACTTGCAATGAAAAAGAGAATAATGTATCAGTTAATAGTCATTGACTAATACATTTTCAGCTCAGTTGGACATTTTTACACACTGTTTATGTATTCAAATATATACATGTGTTATATTGAGTAAGCGAATGAAGTCGCTCAGTTGTGTCCGACTCTGCGACCCTATAGACTGTAGCCTACCAGGCTCCTCTGTCCATGGGATTCACCAGGCAAGAATACTGGAGTGGGTTGCCATTTCCTTCTCCATATACTACTTTTAATATATTTAACACTTTTCATATTTTCTCATAAACTATTTGCTTTTGATATTAATAAACCCCTCCCCCAAAAAAGATATTACGGCCCTTTTTTTCACATTCAACCTACCTTGTCTTTATTTCTTATGGAGAAATTTATTTTAGCATTTTGCATTATCTACAAATTTTTGTGATTCTAACCACAAAACTTGAGGCAGGTACCTAGAAATTTCTTGTAAATAATAAAAGGAAACACATGAATATTGTTATTTTCATTAGCGTTAATTCATCTTTTTTGGGACTATGTATGGGCCACTTGGTGTACAAATCCTAATATTACCCATGAAATAAAGAGGCCAAGTTGGTCTTCAAGCTCAAGAGTAATTGGCCAGTGCATCACATATTTACTTACCAAGACTTTCATTGATTTTCTTTCTGTTGTGGGTGGCTACTGAAATAAGACTGTTACTAAGATTGAAAGCTCATCATCTCATTGCTTTGTACTCACCCCTAAATGGCTGTAAAATGATTAACTTGTCTGGAAGGTAAGCCTCTTGGCCAGCAAGGGGAACATGATTACTAGTACACATGAGAGGGTGTTTCTTCCTTTGGGAAAGCTGGGGAATTGTGAAGTGGATTGTGACTTGTATTAGAATAGGGACTCTGCTTCAAGCTTTCCCTGTCATAGGACATGGGCTACTTGAAAACCAGAGCCAAGAACGCTCCATTCCAGACCAGGACAATGAGTAGAAAGCAGACAAATCTTGTATGTAATCGCATGTCATATAAAAGTCCTGCCTGCAATTGTGCTTCTTGGAGAATTCGTCCTTTCCACTTTTGACAATTTAAAAATCACCTGGATTAATGTTCATATTAAATAATAATAATAAATAAGGGATATAAGATAAAGTGAATGGGATTGTTAGCCATGGGATTGATTTCTAAATCTTATTTAGTAAATAAATAAAGAGTTGATGGAAGTTGTACCCTAGGGATTGTCTTCTTTCTGCGACTGAGTAACCCTGAAAAAGTGAAAGTGAAAATCACTCGGTCTTGTCTGACTCTTTGTGACCCCATGGACTATACAGTCCATGGAATTCTTCAGGCCAGAATATTGGAGTGGATAGCCAGTCCCTTCTCCAGGGGATCTTCCCAAACCAGAGATCTAACCTAGGTCTCCCACACTGCAGGCAGATTCTTTACCAGCAGAGCCACAAGGGAAGCCCCGAATAACCCTACTGAGGCATTTTTAAGAGCCAGAACAAAAGTTAGAGCTGGTACACCATGCCATTTCACAATGAGTAAAAGGATATTAAGTTTATTTTCTTGCTGAGGGTTGTCTCTTCCCCTCACCCTGGAAGAAATGTGTACAACAGAAGTCGGCACAGTCATGTACTTGGCACGTGGTATAACCTGATAAATGCTAGCAGTATCAGGCCTTGGGACTTTGTCCTACCAGATGCAGCTTGAACCGATCACCACAAATGGCATTCTATGTGGACTGTCACTCGGATGCCTCTACATGTTCTTCGTTAATGAATTGGTGCCCTCCTGTGTGGGAGTTGGTGGTGCAGTGTGCCCCAGCTCAGAGGAGACATTTCAGTCAGAGTATGTTCATTCTGTCCAGCCCCATGTCTGCTGTCTTCACTATCCCAGCTCCTGACTGAGAAACGAGCTGCTCCTAAACTAGAACTTCTCCGTGGACCCGCTGATACACCTCACAACCAACCCCTGTCTTTGGGCATTGGGAAGAAATAGAGTGATGGTGCAAGAGCCAGATTCTGGTAAGAGCTGAGGTGTTGCTGCATCTCAGGGGCAGATCCTAATTGTCACACAAACCATTGGTTTACAAAAGGAACAAGCTAGCTAGTGGCAGAACTAAGACTGGAGCTGACCTTGGAGCCCATGGGAGCCATGGCACCCTGAACAGCTGGAGAGTTAGAGGTCGGCAGCATCGCTGGGACGCAGTAGATGAGCCACCCTGAGCCAGGGCTGCAGTTCCCCGTCGCTCCTCATCCCTTGTGACTCAGCTGGTAAAGAATCCGCCTACAATGTTTGAGACATGGGTTCAATCCCTGGGTTGGGAAGATCCCCTAGAGAAGGAAAAGGCTACCCACTCCAGTATTCTGGCCTGGAGAATTCCATGGACTGTAGTTGAAACGTGACTGAGCAACTTTCACTTCACTCATCCGGGTGCGACTGGAGCTCAGTGGCTTCTCCAGACCTGTCCCTCCAGTCCACTGATGCTTCACCAGCTTGTCTCGGTTCTTTTATCTGCCCTCCTTGAGTATAAATATTTTTGACAGCAGCGAAATGGTTCTACAGATGTACAGCTGTAGGTCACATGGTACCGACTTTTATTCAAACCAGAAGATTTCATGCTACGACTGGAGTACTGTGTTATTACCTCAGCAGAGTCTTTTGTATCAACGTGGGGATTTCAGTTTCACGCCCTGCAGACTTCACAGTCTTCTGTGCTCTCTTTGCCTCTGTTGTGGCATAAAGGGTAAATCCCTGTGTCCCGTTCATCTTAGATTGAAAAGAAGTAAAGTTGATCCATTTGAGATCTCCAAACAAGATAGATAAAAACCTATCGGCAAAAGCTTTTATTAAAGAAAAAAAGAATTATTTTCAGCTAGTATGGCTTTCCATATGGATGAATATGGTCTTAAGGCACGAAAGAGGAAAAAACTTCTGTGTTAACGTTGGCTTCTGGTCCTATTTCATTATTACAGATTATCTTGACTTTACTGATTGAAACACAAGGTGTCCTCAAGTGTTTGGGTATCATAAAAATCAGGCTGGGGCCAAGATCTGTTTTTAACCAGTCACTAGCAGCAGCAGCTGGCAAAGAAATTAAAATTTCTTCTTCAAACAACTGTTTATTTGAAAGAGAGAAAGAAATATTGTAGAAGAGAAAGCTGTCAGTATTAGGAAATGTCTGGAATAAGTTAATAGCAACCAAGGTAGAAACAAATCAGAACTTATTATTTAAATTGAATATTTGATTAAAACAAAATCTTTAAAATGAAATAAAAACCTTATATATGGAAGTTTACCATATCAGTGGCTTAAGATCAGAGATATCACAGAATTAGAGTTATAGCTTAATATCATAAATTGTTTAACATTAACTACTAAGAGATATATTTATTTAACCTTTACAAAAAGTATGAAATACTGTGTGGCCTATAAATTTACCTTCTTGCCACCACCTTCTGCCTGTGGCCCCAGTAAGGTTGAACTGCCAAATGAGCTCAATCGGCTATGATGCAGGCACCCAGCCCTCACTCCCTCATGATACCACCTGTCTTCCCCCAAGGGCTGTTGTGTAGGGGCAGGGAAAGCCATTTGAGAATCTGTTTGCTAATTAATTTTTAAAGGAACTGACATCAGTGATTGGCAGCAATCACTTCAACATTTATGCTTAGTTGGGACAGTTGTAGTGGTAATATATATTTTTAAAAGTGACATTTTAAACCACCTATATCCTCCCACCCACTGTATACACCAGTTAATATTTTAGTCTTCCGTGTATTTCCTTCCAATCCTTTTTTTTCTTTTACATCTTATATACTTCTCTTTTTTTAAACTAACTTTTTCCAAATTGTGAAATATCTGGAAGTTTAAAAGGAAAAACTCTTCTTTGTGTTAATCATCCCATGAGTAAATAAGAAACAGGTAAGTGAAAATTAGCAGTGCTAAATAAAATCAACTGGATAGACCTGTCAGCAACGTTGATTGTTGGAATGAGAATGTACATGTTTCTCTCATAAGTTACCTTAGAGATGCTATGATATGATTGTTTCCAGTAAAATGTCTCTTTTTTCTTCTTTATTGGATCAATACACAAATTTAATGCAAAGTATAAATCACTGCTATAAAATACATGCATATTCTAAACATGACTATTATATCTGTCCTTTCGATGAAAAAAATATGTATTAAAGTTAAATTATACAATTAGAAAGAATTTCTTTGTAAAGGAAAAAAAATTGATCAAGTGTCATCTTCCTGGTTAGGAGTACTGCAAGACAAGGTTTGCTGGAGTATACCACGCCTATCTGGGCTTCCCAGGTGGCGCTAGTGGTGAAGAACCTGCCAATGCAGGAGACATGAGATGCGGATTCGATCCCTGGATCAGGAAGATCCCCTGGAGGAGTGCATGGCAACCCACTCTTGCCTGGAGAATCCCATGGACAGAGGAGCCTGGCAGGCTGCAGTCCATAGGGTCACAAAGAGACATGACGGAAGTGACATAGCACGTATACACCATTCCTATCTGCCCATTGCCATTCTGCTTTGACAGTTTTCAGAATTAGAGGCAGCTTTGACAAGCCATATTGCTTTACCTTGTGGCCATCTGGAGTTTGAGCTAAGAAACTCAAGCTAAGCTCCAAGCCTCTCTTAAGACACCAAAGTAAAGTTGTATTTGCACCTTAGCATACAGGAGGAGAAGGGGATGACAGAGGATGAGATGGCTGGATGGCATCACCGACTCGATAGACATGAGTTTGGGTAAACTCCGGGAGTTGGTGATGGACAGGGGGCCTGGCATGCTGCAATTCATGGGGTCACAAAGAGTTGGACACAACTGAGCGACTGAACTGAACTGATACCCCATTTATTTATTCTTTTACCTTCTTCCTTCCATTTATCGTTAACTTTGACCCAAACAAGGGACATCAGGCTTAGTTACTGTGCTGGCCCCATGCCAGCTCTAATGAACCAGAAGATCTTCCCCTTCCCCCCAGTCTTCAGTCTTTCTTACTGACACCTCTTATACTTCAGTGTCAAATTTATGGTACTTTTCCTTGCCATCCAGTTTTCTAAATTCTTCCAAACTAGGATAGATTGCTGATCTGAGTCTTGTTACTGGCAGAGCCAGTGGCCTCCCCAGTCTTGGTGATCCTGTTGAAACTCCACTTTCTTCCCTATTAATTTCTGCTTTTTCCATTCCATGTGTTTACAACTGAAATATTTTCACCCTATTTGGCCACCCTTGTTTTCTCCTCTATTGACTCCCTTCTTTTCCTTTCTACTGAATCATTCTAATTTTTCTAGCATCAGTATAAAGTCCACTGAAAAGAAGTTAGAGAAGTAAATCAGATACAGTTTCTTGCACTGTCTCTTATCCACACCTGCCTCCCCAATAACACAGCATAGCGGGAGGAACACTCGGCACACTCTAATCGCATCTATTATAGTGCTCTGGGTCAGAGGCATTTTCATTAGGAGTATTTCCTGGCTACTGTAATGTCAGGCGAACGCGACTTGTATTCAAGCATATCAGTTGTCCCACCACTGGCATTCCATTTAGTAGGGAAGTTGCCTTTTTCAGGGTACATGCTGTGTACTGTTGCTCTTACTCACCCCAAAAAGCTGGATGTTCCCCACCTCTAATTTTTATCCAAGCTGTCACAGACTATGACCAGTTGGGTGCCATACATTAACCAATAGGTGCCTCTGTATCCAGCTGAGTCCAGAACTAGGGAAACAGTCTGAGTCCACAATCTTGAAAAATCATTTAAGTGGTGACTTTTCTGGGAGCCACCTATACTTATCAACATAGTAGGTGAGCTCTTTAACTGTCTGTCCCCCAGTTTCTGTTGTTTCACAGTTTTGCCCTCCGCCAACCTGTATTACCTCCTTTGTAACCAGAGGGTGGAAGGGTATAATCTGTTAAGTTAAATTGAAAAAATCTGAGGTCCCTTTCTTCAAAGAACTTTCATTCCAGCTTGCTTCCAATCAGTTCAAGTCCCCCAGCTTCAGCTATGGCACTGAGAGCAAGCACCTTAATCTCCAGCTCATGCTGTCCCCACTGACACTTGAGTTTTGCCTAGACTAAAGGTAACGGCCTGTGGCATACACATAGGGAAACTGTGTGTAGGGGTGGGGGTGGTTTGTTTTTTTGTGTGGGGTTGTTTTCCCTTATAGGTATATATAAAGTTTATGAAGTCCATCTACCCATATTGTCTTTATTTTTGAAAGTATATTATTGTAAAGTTAAAAAATAGATAAACTAATTTAAAGAAAAAAAATGAAAGTATAGACAGCCATAAAACAAAACACGACCATTTAGTCTTGTAATCTTAAATTTCCAACAATGCACTAATGAATTATTTATGTTATAAAATGTTTTTTCAGTAATGTGTAGCATAAAATGGAATAAATGCATATCTATACATGCCCTGAACGTTTTAAAGTGCAGGCTAATAAACAGGGTAACCTGGCATCATTTTGGCCTCGTAGAGTTCACAAGCAAGCATTTCTCCCCTCAGTTTTAGTTTCTGCATTGTGTTCCTCGGAAGTCAACTTACTGCTTTTGCAGCTGGAACCTTTCAGGTAACATTCTTTAACTCCAAACTGTCTAACAGTGCTTTTCTCTCAAGATAACCAAGGTTGGGGTCTATAAATTTCACTTGTCATTCTGGCTTCCAGACATATTCAATTAGGCTTAATTCATAATTAGTTGGAAGCTACAATTCCATAGAAAAGAGAACATTTTATATTAAATGACAATTATCCAGCTTCCTGATTTCACAAAATGATTAAGATGCTAGAAAATAATTAAGATATTTTAAGTTTCCCAATACTGAAAAATGGAGGCATGGGGAGCTGTGTGTGGCTCTTGTTACAATGACAGAAAGAAAAGAAATTCTTAAATAATTTTATTTTTATAGTTGCATAAATTATCAGATTTGCCCAAATTTTCTTTCCATATCAAAATCGCCACGATCCACTACGTTGCTTGCACGTGCGTGTGTGTGTGCTAAGTTGCTTCAGTTGTGTCTGACTTTTTGCAAACCTATGGACCATAGGCCACCAGGCGCCTGTCTGTGTGATTCTCCAGGCAAGGATTCTGGAGTGGGTTGGCATATCCTCCTCCAGGGGATCTTTCTGAGCCAGGGATCCAATCTGCGTCTCCTGTGTCTCCTGCATTGGCAGGTGGGTTCTTTTCCACTAGCGCCACCTGGGAAGCCCACATTGCTTGCAAAGTTACAGTCTTTAATGAAAACTACCAAAGAGCAAGAGCAAAAGGCCAAGAGTAGGCATTTCATAAGCCTTAAGTAGTGAGTTTTGTTGAACAAGAGGATTGGGTAACTGTCAGAAGGCTCTTTCTGTTAATGGTAATACCTTTGTGTGAAAACTTAACTCAGGACCGACAGTCAGGAGAGAAAATCATACAGGTCCACAATCCTTCATCCAAAATTCTTAGAGCCAAATGTATTTTGAAATTCACAAAATGTTAAAGTAACATGGTTTACATACTATATTGGATACAGTATAATGTATGATTATTCACATTAAATGTAATAAACAATACATATAAATTGCTTCATACAAGTTCAGGTCAGATTTTACTACAAAATAAATTTGAGTTAGGTCAGATATTGCTACCAAAAAGGTTATGAAAAAACTTTCACTTTTTATTAATCTTAAGATTTTACAATCACAGATAAGGATTCTGTGCCAACATTATCACTTTTGGACATTTTATTTTATTTACTCCTAGTTCAGAAATCTCCATAAAAGGCATTGTCTCTGCTTTCCTGTAAATTATTTCTTCATGTTGTTCTCTGAGACAGAGGCTATACAGATTTCAGGAGGAGCCCATTAAGGAATTTCAAATCCATTTGGGTTAAATATTCACTTTCAGAGACAGAGAACTAAGTTAAATTGTTTTTACAATTATTGTCTTATTCAGGAAATAAAAATTCATAGGAATATTTGGTGAAAAATAGGCTTTCTCACACCTCAGTTTCCCAGCAGCCAAGTGCCCTCCATGGATGTAACCTCTCTCAGTTTCCTGTGTGTCTTTTCAGGGATAGATATACATGTATAATCTTGACTGTGTGTATGAACATGTGTACTGTAGAACTTACCTTGTTTTTTTAAATCCATACAATGTCCCACTGTATGAATGTACCACAGTGCATTTAACCAGTCCATTAAAGAGTGAATATTTGAGTTATTTTCAGTCTTTTATGATTGCAAAGTATAATGCTGCAATGAATATTTCTGTATATGTCATTTATGCATGTGTGAGGATATCTGTAAGATAAATTCCTAGAAATGTAGTTGTGGGTCAGAGATAAATTCATTATAAATTTTTATAGATATTGCTAAAAGGCTTTAATAGAGGTTATACAACTTATATTCCCACTTGCAATATTTGAAAGTGCCTATTTTATTATACTTCAGAGAGGATAATCATAAAGTTTAGTTCTTTGCCAATCTAAGAGGTGAAAATGGTATCTTTTAGTTATAAGTTACGTTTTCCCTGTTATGAGTGAAGTTTTATATTGTAGTCATTTGTATTTTCTACAAACTATTGTTCTATTTTTTGTCTGTTTTTTCACCAATACGTTAATCTTTTTTCTTTACATGTTAAAAAAATGTAGTCCTTTTGCAATATGTGACAAACATTTTTCCCAGCCTCTCTATCATCTTTTAACTTGGCTTCTATAACATTTTTTTTTTCCCATGCAGAAAACTCTCCCATGCAAATAATTTTTCAGGTCCCTTTCAATTGGTTCTACCTTTGATTTGTCTTTAGTCATGTCACTCTGCATTCATTCATGTAATAGTTTGTTATGATAGCTTAAATGGCACATTTATCCAGAGTTCTTTTCTGATCTTTCTAGCTGATCTCCCTTTCTCTGCCTATATCTTGCTTCCTAACAACAATTCAAAGTTAATAGTAATTGTAATTGTTGTTGTTGTTGTTCACTCACTATGTCGTGTCCGACTCTTTGCGACCACATGGACGGCAGGACACCAGGCTTCCTTGTCCTTCACTATCTCCCTGAATTTGCTCAAACTCTTGTCTATTGAGTTGATGATGCTATCCAACTATCTCATCCTCTGGTGCCCCTTTCTCCTTTAGCCCTCAATCTTTCTCAGAATCAGGGTGTTTTCCAGTGAGTCAGCTCTTTGCATCAGGGTGCCAAAGTATTGGAGCTTCAGCTTCAGCATCAGTCCTCCAATGAATATTCAGGGTTGATTTCCTTTAGGATTGACTGATTTGATCTCCTTAGTGTCCAAGAGACTCTCAAGAGTCTTCTCCAGCACCACAATTCAAAAGCATCAATTCTTGGGCACTCAGCCTTCTTTATGGTCCAACTCGCACATCCATACATGACCACTGGAAAAGCCACAGTTTTGACTACACGGGCCTTTATCAGCAAAGTGGTGTCTCTGCTTAACTTTCATTTATTGAGCACTTACATGGCAGGCATAATGCTAAACGCTTTGCAAACATTATCATAATTCCAAAATAAACGTTGTCTTTGTCCCCGATTTGAAGATAAGGCAAGTGAAGCTTAGAAAAACTAAGCATCTTGCCCCAAGTCAGTTAGAAACTGGTAGAACCAGGATTCAGATATAGCATCCGACTTAGGAGCCTGAGCTCTTACCATTACCTTAAAGTGTTTTTATAAAGAATATAAATTTGGAGCTATTACCAGAAATACTGCAGTAATGATCAGCCCTATAAAGATGATGATTAAGGTATTATTCTCCTTGAAAAGCAAAGTCTTGGGCATGAAGATTCCCAAATTCTTACGTATTTATTCACTTTGTTATTGCCTGTTTCTCATTGGTGTCAGAAAAACTGTGCCATTTAAAATAGATAAAATAGAATGGTCATCTATTTGAAATATATATCCATGTGAATTTGGCCCATTGAATTGTTCTACTTTGCTGAAAGTCTCTAGCTACAACTTTATTTATATGATAATGACTTATCAGAGTAACAGTTTCATCAGCTGTATTAATTTTTAAAAGCCTCAGCACAGCTGACAATATTAACCTTGTAGATCTAGATGTTGAGACCACAAGTTTGGTTTAAATATAGGAGTTAAACTTCTCAGCCAACATTAATTTCAGTTTAACTGATACCATAGGACTAATAGCATTGAGAAAGCAGAAGAGAACCTATAGGAAGTCTTAATTTCTCCAGTTCCTGTGTCAGAGTGATGCCTGGACTGTCCACACCTTGCCTGCAGACCGTGGGGACTGGTTGGCAGGAATGTGAGAAAACAGTACATATCTTGTGGAGATTGCTGATACTTATCTGAATTCAGTATCTCAGAAAGGAAGACAGATAGATCTTTATAAACCTGGCTAGATTATGACATGGTAAAAGCAAACCTAATTTGAGCTATTTTATCTGAAAGTTCCTGAACCCTTCACTGTGTTTTGCCATCTTATTTCTGCTCATCAAAGCCAGTTATGTTGACATTATCTTTTATTAATTTAATAGAAAGGAAGTTTGAGAAAAGCATACTTGAAAGGAAATATTTTCAAATAAACTGTCCCTAAATCAACACTAATGACCAAATACTGATTTCTTCCTTAAGATGACAGAATAGGAATGCTAAATACAAAATATAGCTAGAGTAAGACTATAAAAGCTATGGATTCTTTAAAATTAGAGCAATGGCATCTCATAAAATATAATACTGCTGTAGTTTACTTACAAGAATTGGGTGTATCTCTATGCATTATTGTGGAATTATCTCCAGAATATTTTGTTAAGTAAAAAAGCAGATCATAAATCAGTACATAAACTTGGCTCAATTTAAATACATGTGTATCAACGTATGTTTAATTGTATATGCATATATAAGCATGTAACTGTATAAAAAATGTTTAGGAGGATATATACTAAAGGATATACACTATATATATATATATAAACTGGTGATCTCTGGGAAAGGGAATGGGATTTGTATTTGAGTAGGAGGTGAAGGGTTGAGGGGAATTTTATTTTTCTCTATTTAATTCTATATATTTGAATTTTTATAGTGGAAACATACTCTTAAATTACTTGAGCAATTATATTTTTTAAGAAAACAGTTGTGACAGAGTAGTTTCATTCATTTTTTATCCAGTAGTTTAGATTAAGAATACAGTGTTTCATGGAGTGGGGGATGGGAGAGAGTGTCAAGGGGCAGGGTCGTATGTATACTTACGGCTGATGCATGTTGTTGTATGGCAGAAACCAACACAAAATTGTAAAGCAATTATGCTCCAATAAAAAATAAATTTTAAAAATTACAATGATTCTTGCCCTTGTAGTTTCCAGTGTAGTGAGGGAGACAGGCATTAAACAAATAATTGCAAACTGTGATAAATGCAATGAAGGAAAACAGATTATTATGAGGAAAAAAGAGCTACAGCAATCTAATTTAGACAGTGGAGTTAAAGAATGCTTTTCTGAAGCAGTGGTATTTCAGTTGATATCTAGTAGGATGAATTCCAGTTTAAAAGGAGAAAATTAGGTAAATGATTGATATTCAAATATTTATCTTGTTAATATTCTTAACTGTTCATATATACTGTATAGTCTCTTCTGTATTAGAAAGGAAAAAGGAAAAAAAAAGGAGAGAAAGGAAAGAGAATGAGAGAGGGAAAACATTCCTAATAGATAAAATAGAAAATATGCAGATTTTAAGGCAGTAAATAACTTGTCTATTCCAGAAATAGAAAGAAGACCATTGTAGCTGGATTATAATGATTGAAGCAGAAAGTAGTATGTGAAATGAGAAAGGAGAAGCAGGTAAGAGACAGGACATTCAGGGTCTTGTTGCCTGTATTAGGGTTCTCCAGAGAAACAGAACAAATCAGGAGAGAGAGAGGGAATGTGTGTGTTATTTTAAGGAATTCATAAATCACAAGGGCTAGAAATTCAGGTAAGAGTTGATGTTTGCAGCTGTGACCCTGAAATCCATAGGGCAGACCAGCAGGCTGAAAATTCAGGCAGAAGAGCTATGTTGCAGTCTTAACACAATTCCTTCTCCTGCAGAATATCTATGCTGCAGTCTGAATACAGAATTCTTTCTCTGTTAGGGAACCTCAATCCTTGCTCTTAAGGCCTTCAGTGAATTGAATGAGCTCTCCCCCCACCACACACACATATACACACTATAGAAGATGTGTGTGTGTATTAGTTGCTCAGTCATGTCCTACTCTTTATGACCTCATGGACTGTAGCCTGCCAGGCTCCTCTGCCCATGGAATTCTCCAGGCCAGAATACTGGAGTGGGTTGCCATTCCTTTCTCCAGGATTACAGAAGATAATTTTCTTTAAAGTTAACTGGTAACTGTTAATTAGATCTAAAAAGTATTTTCTGGACTGCTGTTTGACCAAATGATTGGGTATCATATCCTAGCCAAGCTGACACATTACTTACCCATTGCACTGCCCACTTGAGCTGTTTTATACTTAAGTACAAGGGGACATCTGTGAATGGGATTGATGGGATCTATTTTGACTTTGCAAAAGTTCACTCTGGTTGCTATGGAAGAGAGCAGGCATGAAATTGGAAATGGTTGGGGCTATTGCAGTAATACAGATAAGAGATGATGGAACTGAGACCCAAGGATTGAAATGGAATAGGAACAATCAAACTGACAATATATTTAGGAAGCAGAACCAACATGACCTCATAGGGAAGAGGACAGTAAAGAGAGGGAGGTGTTGAGGATGACTGTAAGGTTTTCGTTTACTAATGGAGTGAATGAAAGAACTTTTGTTGAAATGGGAAAACTGGAAGAGGAAGAAGCAGATTTAGGCATGAGGAAAAGGTAGGTATGGGGCAAAGATGAAGACTTTGGTTTAGGGAAAGTTAAGTTAGAGATGTGAAAGGAGAAAGTGAAAAAGCTGACTTAAAACTCAATATTCAAAAAACTAAGATCATGGTATCTGATCCCATCACTTCATGGCAAATAGATGGGGAAACAATGGAAACAGTGACAGGTTTTATTTTCTTGGGCTCCAAAATCACTGCAGATGGTGACTGCAGCCATGAAATTAAAAGACACTCGCTCCTTGGAAGAAAAGCTATGACCAACCTAGACAGCATATTAAAAAGCAGAGACATTACTTTGCCAACAAAGGTCTGTCTAGTCAAAGCTGTGATTTTTCCAGTAGTCATGTATGGATATGAGAGTTGACCCATAAAGAAGGCTGAGCGCCAAAAAATTGATGCTTTTGAACTCTGGTGTTGGATAAGATTCTTAAGAGTCCCTTGGACTGCAAGGAGATCTAACCAGTCAGTCCTAAAGGAAATCAGACCTGAATATTCATTGGAAGGACTAATGCTGAAGCTGAAGCTCCAATACTCTGACCACCTGAAGCAAAGAGCTGACTCATTGGAAAAGACCCTGATACTGGGAAAGACTGAAGGCAGGAGGAGAAGGGGATGACAGAGGATGAGATGGTTGGATGGCATCACCAACTCAATGGACATCAGTTTAAGCAAGCTCTGGAAGATGGTGAGAGACAGGGAAACCTGGCATGCTGCATTCCATGGGGTCGCAAAGAGTCAGAAATGACAGAGCAACTAAACAACAACAACAAAACTAGAGATGTTTAAAGATGTTCAAGTGGAGAAATCATGTAAATAATTGGATTTTGCAGCTTGAAATGAAGATGATAATTTTGAGAATTGACACAGGTATTATATAAAATACTCAGGGTGGCTCAAAAGGAAAAGAGAAGAAAAGCAGAAAAGAGACCTCTAACCTAAGCAGTGAGGAATGTCAATATTTTTAAGTTGAATAGAAGAAAAAGATCTAGCAAGTCATTTTAAGAAGTGGCCCAGAGGGCCAGAAGAAATTCAGGAGGTTGTAATGTCCCAGAAACAAAAACAGAAAAAAGTGTTTCAAGGAGGGCGGATGTGGTCAATTCTGTAGAATGAGTGTGAAAGTTCAAAATAATTGAAATGTCTGCTAGATTTGCCAAAATGGAGGTTTTTTTGGTGACCTTGGAAAGAATGGTTTCAGGAAAGTGGTCAGGAGAAAGCCAAGTTGACTTGGTTGCAGAACAAACGAGAGGTGACAAAGAAGAGACAAAGTGAAGTGCATGCTACCATCTCAGAAAGCTTGTTATAGAAGCAGAAGGGAGTGTGGGTTAAGTGAGGATTTCTTTTTAGTTTTCTACTGTGGAAGTTTTCAGATGCACACAAAAATAGAGAGAATATAATGGACCCATATGCTTTATTGAGTTTCAGCAACCGTCATCATTCACTATTTCCTCTCAAGCCCAGACAGCATATAATCTTACTAATACATTCTTTAATATGTATTTTTAACAGATAATGATGTTTTAAAACATAACCACAATACCATTAACACACCCCAACAAAATAAAAATTCTCTAATATTATCTAATACTCTATCGGCATTCAGTTTTTCTTCATTTGTTTCAAACGTACATATTTATCATTGATTTTTTTTTTTAATCAGTATTCAGTTAAAGTCTACATGCTGCATTTGGTTGATGGATCTCTTAAATCTCTTTTAATCTATAACAAATTTCCCTTCTTGTGTAATGCCGTTTATTTGTTGAAATAACTGAGTCATTTGTTTTTGTAGAATTCCACACTTTCTGGGATTTACATAATTATATCCTTGTATCATTTAGCCTCTTCCTCTGTACTTTACATTTCATGTGCATTGACAAATTGGATCTAGAGATTTGATTAAAGTTTAATTGTTCTTTAGTAAAAATACTTCATAGGTGATGCTGTGTACTTCCTGTTGTAACATATTAGGAAGACCGTAATTACTGGTTGTCCCCTTTTCATGATTTTAAGATCAATCAGTGTGCTTAGATGATGTCATCCTGATCTATCTGTTATAAAGGTCACTATTGACCTTTCACTTAGGAGTTTAGCAGCCATTGATGACTGCTAACTAGATTAGAGGCTGCAAAATGATGACTTTTCTATTGTTATTCCCTCTTCATTTATAAGCTGTGATTTTTCTATAAAGAAGGACTTTAAGGATTTGTTTTTAATATTGAATGGTATCAGGTAATGCTGATGGTAATTATTTAATTGAGAGAGAAAAACTGATACTGAAGAAGAGGGAAGAGATGATCAAATGATGACGGTCCCCAAGAAGGTGACAGGGGATGGGATTCAGAGCAGGTAAGGAAGAATCAGCTTTTGTTAGGAGCTGGTCCGCTCCTCCGGGTAGAAAAGTGGGTGCAGATGCAAGGAAGCTGGTAATTGGGTGGTCAGAAGAGTAATTTAGTTCCCTTAGTTCCCTGTGGTTATATTTTTTTCAGTGAAGTATACAGCAAAGTCATTGACTAAGGTCCGGAGAAATTGGGGAAGGAAGTAGGGGAGCAAAATTTTAATTCTGCTTTTATGTTTAATGAAAACTTTAAAAAAAAAAAAACCCAGAATTTCTGTAAAACCAATGGCTTTATTGGAGCCTATCAAACTAAAATTATTTTTTCCTGAAAATCTTATCATTCAAAGGGATTCCTGAAACCTAACCTCTTTGATGGAAGAAGAAATCAAGAATTTGTTCCAATACACTATTCTGTCTGTATTTTCTCTATTCCTTCCTGAGATTTTAACTTCATTCTTTAAAAGGAAAAAAAAAAAACGGCATTCTCTTTCCACTCTGGTTGTTGTTCAGTTGCTAAGTTTTGTCGGACTCTTTGTGACTCCATGAATTGCAGCATGCCAGCCTTCCCTGTCCTTCATTATCTCCCCAACTTTGCTCAAACTCGTGTCCATTGAATCAGTGATGCCATCAAGCCATCTCATCCTCTGTTGCTCCCTTCCATCTTGCCCTCAATCTTTCCCAGCATCAGGGCTTTTTCTAATGAATTGACCCTTTGCATCAGGTGGCCAAATTATTGGAGCTTTCAGCATCTATCCTTCCAATGAATATTCAGGGTTGATTTCCTTTAGGATTGACTCATTTGATCTCCTTGCTGCCCAAGGAACTCTCAAGAGTCTTCTCCAACACCACAGTTCTAAAGCATCAATTCTTGGGCCCTCAACCTTCTTTATGGTCCAACTCTCACATCCATACATGACTACTGGAAAAACCATAGCTTTGACTATAGACCTTTGTCAACAAAGTGACGTCTCTGCTTTTTAATACTCTGTCTAGGTTTGTCATAGCTTCTCTTCCAAGGAGCAAGCGTCGTGGCTTCAGTCACTGTCCGCATTGATTTTGGAGCCCAAGAAAATAAAATCTGTCACCGTTTCCACTTTTTCCCTATCTCTTTGCCATGAAGTGATGGAACCAGGTGCCATGATCTTAGTTTTTTGAATGTTGAGTTTTAAGCCAGCTTTTTCACTCTCCTCTTTCACCTTCATCAAGAGTTTCTTTAGTTCCTCTTTGCTATCTGCCATTAAAGTGGTATCATCTGCGTATTTAAGGTTGTTGATATTTCTCCTAGCAATCTTGATTCCAGCTTGTGCTTCATTCAGTCCAGCATTTCACATGATGTACTCTGCATATAAGTTAAATAAGCATGGTGACAGTATACAGCTTTGACATACTCATTTCCCAGATTTGAACCACTCCATTTTTCCTTGTCCAGTTCTGTTGGTTCTTGACCTGCATACAGGTTTCTCAGAAGGCAAGTTAGGTAGTCTGGTATTCCCCACAGTTTGTCGTGATCCACACTGTCAAAGGCTTTTGCGTACTCAATGAAGCAGAAGTAGATGTCTTTTTGGAATTCCCTTGCTTTTCCTGTGATCCAGCAGATGTTGGCAATTTGATCTCTGGTTCCTCTGACTTTTCTGAATACAGCTTGTACATCTGGAAGTTCTTGATTCACATACTGTTGAAGCCTAGCTTGAAGGATTTTAGCATGACCTTGCTAGCACGTGAAATGAGCACAATTGTGTGGTAGTTTGAACATTCTTTGGCATTGCCCTTCTTTGGGATTGGAATGAACACATCTTTTCCAGTCCTGTGGCCACTGCTGACTTTTCCAAATTTGACGGCATATTGAGTGCAGCTCTTAAAAGAGCGTCATATTTTAAGATTAGGAATAGCTCAGCTAGAAATCCATCACCTCCACTAGTTTGTTCATAGTAATGCCTCCTAAGGCCCACTTAAATTCACATTCCAGGATGTCTGGCTCTAGGTGAGTGATCACACATAGTGGTTATCCAGTTCATTAAAACCTTCTTCGTACAGTTCTTCTGTGTATTCTTGCCACTTCTTCTTAAGTTCTTCTGTTTCTGTTAGGTCCTTGCCATTTCTGTCCTTTATAGTGCTCATCTTTGCATGAAATATTCTTTTGGTATCTCTAATTTTCTTGAAGAGAGCTCTAGTCTTTCCCATTCTATTGTTTTCCTCTATTTCTTTGCATTGTTCACTTAAGAAGACTTTCTTATCTCTCCTTGCTCTTCTCTGGATTGCTCTTCTCTGGATCTCTACATTCAGTTGGGTATATCTTTTCCTTTCTCCTTTGCCTTTCGTTTTTCATCTTTTCTCAGCAATTTGTTAGGCCTCCTCAGACAACCATTTTGCCTTCTTGCATTTCTTTTTCTTGGGGATGATTTTAGTCACCATCTCTTGTACAGTGTTACAAACCTCCATCCATAGTTCTTCACGCACTCTGTCTACCAGATCTAGTCCCTTGAATCTATTCGTCACCACCACTGTGTAATCATAAGGGATTTGATTTAGGTCATACCTGAATGGCCTGGTGGTTTTCCCTACTTTCTTCAATTTGAGCCTGAATTTTGCAATAACGAACTGAAGATCTGAGCCACAGTCAGCTCCAAGTCTTGTTTTTGCTGACTGTGTAGAGCTTCTCCATCGTTGGCTTCAAAGAATATAATCAGCCTGATTTTGGTATTGACCATCTGGTGATGTCCATGTGTCGAGTTGTCTCTTATGTTACTGGAAGAGGGTGTTTGCAATAACATTGTATGGGGACAAATGGTTATTAGACTTACCATAGTGATCATTTCACAGTATATGCAAATGCCAGATCACTTTGTACTGCACCTGAGCCACACTATATACTACACTCTGGTGGGTTAGATAGTTATCCCCTGTTTGCTCCTTTTACCTTTAATTTGCATGTGTGCTATGGGAACCTCTTTTAGGAAGACAATATATATCAAACCTGAAGGTAGAATTTGTTTTAAGACTTATGCTTACTTACCTGACATATAAGAATGAAATAGAATCATTGGTATATCTGGCTAGTGTGACTTGTACAACTGATATATCTGTTACCCTTTTTGTTAGTTAATTCTTGATGTTGACTTGGATTGCATTGATACACATTTTTAAAAAGCGTGATTGTTTGCCTCTAAAATTTATTTCACCCTGTGAACATATCACTTGTCTATTTGGCCCCTGAGAAACTGGAAGTGTGGATTGCCATACATGAATACATGCAACTTTTTTTTTGTAACTTTATTCTGAGTGTTTTGGGAAATAAATGTGTTATGTTCTGGCACCTCTAGAATGCAAATCCCAGGTATATTTCCAAAAGTGTTACTAAACCCTAAGCAAAATAATTGTTTGCAGGCAAGGTTAAATAGCTCCAGTGGCAAAGCATAAATACCATCAGAAAGCAAGGTACTCTCTTAAAGCATATTATTTTTTAATTATAATATAGTTGATATATAATATCATGTTGGTTTCAGGTGTAGTATATAGTGATTTGGCATTTGCATATAGTATGAAATGACCACCTTGGTAAGTCTAATAACTATTCGTCCCCATACAACATCATTGCAATATTATTGCCCATATTCCTTATCCTGTATGTTACATCCCTGTGGCTTATTTATTTTATAACTGGAGGTTTGTACCTCTTAATCCCCTTTTCCTATTTTATCCATCCACCCCTCTCCTTCAGACACCCACCCATTTGTTCTCTGTATCTATGATTCTGTTTTCATTTTCTTTTGTTTGTATTGTTTTTTAGATTCCACATGTAAGTGAGATCATACAGTATTTGTCTATGTCTGACATTTCACTTAGCATGATGCCCTCTAGAATCATCCATGTTGCTGTTAGAGGCAATTTTTTAATAGCTGAGTAACATTCCATTGTGTATCAGTGTCTGTGTGTGTGTGTGTGTATACACACACACACACACACACACACACACACACACACACACACACACACACGCAGACACTATATCTTCTTTATCCATTTATCTTATCAGTGGAGAATTAGACTGCTTCCAGATCTTGACTGTTCTAAAGAATGCTGCAGTGAACACTGGGATACATATAGATATCTTTTCAAATTACTGTTTTTGTTTTCTTTGAGTAAACACTCAATTCCAAGAGTGGAATTGCTGTATCATATGAAGAGCCTTCATATGTTTTCCATACTGAAGTATGAAAACATACTTCATACTGTTTTCCATAGTGGCTGCACCAATTTACAATCCTACCAACAGTGCATTCTACGTATCCTTGCCAACACTCACTGTTTGTTGTACTTTCATTAATAGTCATTCTGACAGGTGTGAGGTGGTATCTCATTGGGGTTTTGATTTGCATTTCTCTGATGATCAGTGAAGTTGAGCATCTTTTCATGTGTCTGTTGGCCATCTGTAGGTGTTCTTTGGAAAAATGTCTGTTTAGATCCCCTGCACATTTGTTAATTGGGTTGTTTGGGTTTTTTTTTAATGTTGAGTTACATGAGTTCTTTGTGTATTTTGATATTTACTTCTTATTGGATATGTTTGCAAATATCTTCTCCCCGTTAGTATGCTGTCTTTTCCTTCTGTTGATGGTTTCCTTCTTTGTACAAAAGCTTCTTAGTCTGATGTAGTCCCATTTGTTAATATTTGCTTTTTTTAATATTGCAGGTGATTTTATTTTTAATTAATATATAAGCAATTCATATTCACTGATTTATATTAATCTATCAAAAATGTTTAACTTTTTTTATTTCCCTTGCCTGAGGAGACATATCAAAAAAAAATTTTTTTTCCTAAGAATGATGTCAAAAAATGTACTACCTATGTTTTCTTCTAGGAGTTTATGATTTCAGGTCTTACATTTACATCTTTAATCCATTTAGAGTTTACTTTTGTATATAATGTGACTTAGAGCATATTCTTCAAGCTTGCTTTTGAAATTCAAGTCTAGATCAAGGTGCTTCCTTTTTCAACCAAGATGGAGTAACAAGGATTGAATTCATTTTCCCACTTGAATGAGTAAACAAGCAGACAAAACACATGAAAGAACTGTTTTCAGATATTGCATATCAAGGACAGTTATCCATGAAAAGAGGAGAAATAAGGAGGTTAGCTCTACAATTACATTTCTAGACCACGAATCGGGAACCTCCATGGAGCCCAACAAGTTCACTGACTTGAGAAGGCAGCATTGGAAGCCTGATGATGCCAAGATGGCTAGTGTTTGCAGGGCAGAGGAGTGGATAGGAGAGAGCTACAAAAAGAGAGCACTCTAGATATCTCTAGTGTCTAAAACTGCTTAAAGAGCTAGTGCTGGGAGGAGCATCAACACTCAATTTAAAAACAAGGCACATGATTTCAGGTGTTTTTCCTTGACTCAATGAGTTGACTGATGTTATGGATATGGTTCAGTTGGAGTCAGTGCCAAATCCGTACCAGTGACTGAAGAATTACCTTCAATGAATATGAACAGCCTATGGGAAACAATTACAGACAAGAATATTTTCAAGAAAAGACTACATCAATACATCCTGAAGTGGAATCTACTAAGATGTATTACAGCTGACAGTAGCAAATTATGTGTGGAGCTGAAAAAGATTTTAATTAACCCCATCTACAAAGCTTGTGAAAAAATAAGGTATTTAAAATATGTTATTTATCCTTTTATTTGTCAGCAGCTACTTTGAGGAAAACATTTTAATTTATTATGTGTTATTGAATCAGTAGTGTCAATAGCCAAATTTATTTTCTCTCATGGACTTCAGTTCAGTTTAGTCGCTCAGTCATGTCCGACTCTTTCCAACCCCATGAATCGCAACACACCAGGCCTCCCTCTCCATCACCAACTCCCGGAGTTTACCCAAACCCATGTCCATCGAGTTGGTGATGCCATCCAACCATCTCATCCTCTGTCGTCCCCTTCTCCTCCTGCCCCCAATCCTTCCCAGCATTAGTGTCTTTTCCAATGAGTCAACTCTTCGCACAAGGTGGCCAAAGTATTGGAGTTTCAGCTTCAACATCAGTCCTTCCAAGGGACTCTCAAGAGTCTTCTCCATCACCACAGTTCAAAAGCATCAATTCTTTGGCACTCAGCTTTCTTCACCGTTCAACTCTCATATCCATACATGACCACTGGAAAAACCATAGCCTTGACTAGACGAACCTTTGTTGGCAAAGTAATGTCTCTGCTTTTAAACATGCTATCTAGATTGGTCATAACCTTCCTTCCAAGGAGTAAGCGTCTTTTAATTTCATGGCTGCAATCACCATCAGCAGTGATTTTGGAGCCCAAAAAAATAAAGTCTGACACTATTTCCACTGTTTCCCCATCTATTTCCCATGAAGTGATGGGACCAGATGCCATGATCTTAGTTTTCTGAATGTTGAGCTTTAAGACAACTTTTTCACTCTCCTCTTTCACTTTCATCAAGAGGCTCTTTAGTTCTTCTTCACTTTCTGCCATAAGAGTGGTGTCATCTGCATATCTGAGGTTATTGATATTTCTCCCAGCCATCTTGATTCCAGCTTCTGTTTCTTCCAGCCCAGCATTTCTCATGATGTACTCTGCATTTAAGTTAAATAAGCAGGGTGACAATATACAGCCTTGACGTACTCCTTTTCCTATTTGGAACCAGTCTGTTGTTCCATGTCCAGTTCTAACTGTTGCTTCCTGACCTGCATACAGGTTTCTCAAGAGACAGATCAGATGTTCTGGTATTCCCATCTCTTTCAGAATTTTCCACAGTTTATTGTGATCCACACAGTCAAAGGCTTTGGCATAGTCAATAAAGCAGAAATAGATGTTTTTCTAGAACTCTCTTGCTTTTTCGATGATCCAGCAGATGTTGGCAATTTGATCTCTGGTTCCTCTGCCTTTTCTAAAACCAGCTTGAACATCTGGAAGTTCACGGTTCACATATTACTGAAGCCTGGCTTGGAGAATTTTGAGCATTACTTTACTAGCATGTGAGTCATGGCCTTAACCACCATCAGTTCTGTGAGTTTTTGATATAAAGAATGACTATCCTGACTTGCCACACAATAGTTCAGTGGCTTAGAAGTGGTAAGGACTTTGTGATTTTTTTTTTTTTTTAGTTTTGTGATTTTGGGGGGTTGGGACTGAGATTGAAATTTTTCTGAATAAGAAAAATCCCCTTTGACCTCTATTATTGAACACTTGATTCACCTTGTAAATTAGCTTTTGTTGCATATTTGACAATGTTTCTTAATGAATTCAACCTAAAATGATAAGGCAAAACAGATGCTTATATATAAACTGGCTGTGATAGTCATTTTAGTGACAGCTAACTTTGTTTGAATCACAAAAAAATACCATTTTTTTATACTTCTCATGCTGTCAAAAGTTAAAAAAAGTGAGAACATCATTCTCATACAAATTTATGATGAATGTGATTTCTGAGCTCAACCTACAGTTCCAGGAATGTTTTTCTGACTTGGATGCAAATGCATAGAAAGGATATTTCTATGTTGCAAAATTTGTTTAACTATGTAATTCTACCTAACCATCAATTGGAGTGATTAGTCTTTAATGTAATGACATGTTAAAAGGCAAATATTAATAGAAGAACCAAATCGAATTCTATGTATTATCAATTAAAATCATATTCTTGTACATTAATATCACTATTTAATAGTATCTATCTGCATTTTCACATATAAAATATGTTTTAAAATCTCATTGTAGATTAGCATTAACAAATGAACATTTTCAATTTGGATGATAGGAAACATTAACTTTGAACCCCAGTTAAATGAAATTATCTCCTCCCCACAAAAGAATTCTTTTCATTAGTGGACCTGAATTAAAAAGAAAAAGGTATACTCAATTATTACTCCATTTTTAATTTTGTCAATAAAAAACTTTGTGGAATTTATTTGCTCCCTTGTTATAGAAGAAAGTCTTCTCATGAATTTTGCTTCTCAGCCAGCAAAGCCTACAGTATTTACTATTTGATTCTATACAGAAAAACATTTCTGACCGCTGCTCTAGGTAGCAGATCACAGGCTTTGAACTAGAGCGTTGTCCACTGCCCAGGTCCCACACTGCTGGGTATGACATATATGGGACTGATCCAGATAGCACTGCAAATATTTGAAATTTTAACTGGTTTTGTTAAAAAAAAACAAAAAAAAAACCTGCGAAAACAATTTGAAACTATGTCCTGAACCAATCCTGGTTGAATGCCTGCTACAATAGAACATAACAAAACAAAATCAACAATCTCTTTAGAATTTAAACAAAACCAACTTGCCAGGTAGCAAAGTGGTAAAGGATCCACTTGCCAGTGCCAGAGACCCAAGAGACATGGGTTCGATCCCTAGGTCAGGAAGATCCTCTGGAGCAGGAAATCGCAACCCACTCCAATATTCTTGCCTGAAAAAGTCCATGGACAGAGAAGTCTGGTGGGCTACAGCACATGGGGTTGCAAGAAGTTGGACACGACTGAGAGAGTTGAGCATAGACAGAAGCCAGATGACATAAATTTTCAAAATGTCCAGGACACAGTCTAAAATTACTCAGCGTGTGAAGAACTTTGGAAATCTCAACTTACAAGACAAAAGACAATCAATAGATGCCAAACCTTGGGTGACACAGGTGTCACGTTTATCAGACAATGTTAAAACAACTATCGTAACCATGCTTCATGAAGTAAGGATAAACACACTTCAAACAAATGGAAAGATAGACAATCTCAGCATAGAAGTAGAAAATATACAGAGCTAAATGAGTACTTTAGAACTGAAAGAGTAACTGAAATTTTAAAATCCACTGATGAGCTTAATGGCAGAATAGAAATGATAGAGGAGAGGGTTATTAACCTTGTAGATAAATCACTAGAGATTATCTAGTGTGGACAACAGAGAGAAGAAAAAAGACTGGGAAAGATGTATAAAGAGAACCTCATGGACCTGTGTAAAAATACCAGAAAGAAAAAAAGAAATTAGAATAAAATATTTCATATTCAGTAAAGGACACTAGAAAACTTAATAAATTCAGCAAACCCAAGCAAGATCAATTCAAAAACGTCTCTCCTAAACACATCATAATTAGATTTGTGAAAACTAGAAAGAATTCCAATACTGGAAATTGCCAGAAAAAATGGTGTGTATCATATATGGGAACAATAATTCAAATCTGTATATTTCTCATCATAAACCAAGAATAATAGAAGATTTTAAAGGGCTGAGGGGAAAAGAAATGAAGACACTCTCGGATGAATAAACAGAACTCATCACCTGCCGACCTGCTCTATAAGAAATGCTAGTACTTCAGATGAAGAATTGGAAAAAGATATATAAAACTGTCCCTATTCAAAGATGAAATGATGGTCTACATAGAAAATCCCATGTACTCTACAGAAAAGTTCCTAGAACTAAAAGAGTTTATTAAGGGATACAGGATAAAAGACCAACAACTCAGAATTCAATAGTACTTTTATATACTAACAATGAACAACTGGAAACTGAAATTAATGCAACAGTGCCATTCACAAAGTTTCAAATAACTAGAACAGTCTACCCTTAAGTAATAGTAATGCATTTAATGTATGGTATAAGACCCACTGGCTTCCCTGGTGGCTGAGTGGTAAACAATCCACCTGCCAGGAATCAAGACATGAGTTCGATCCCTGGGTAAGGAGATAACCTGGAGAAGGAAATGGCAACCCACTCCAGTATTCTTGCCTGGGAAATCCCATGGACAGAGGAGTCTGGCGGGCTACGGTCCATGGGGTCACAAAAGAGTCAGACACAACTTAGCAACTAAACAACAACATATAAGACCCATACAACAGTATACTCTCACTTTCCCCCTCCCAGCTTTTGTGCTATTGTTATTATACATTTAATTTATACATATGTTATAAATACCAGAGAGCAGTTTGGGGTTCACAGCAAAATTAAGAGGAAGATACAGAAATTTCTCACATACGCCCTGCCCCTACACTGCATAATTTCCCCCATTATCACCACAGCACATATCAACATACCCCACTTGAGAGATACGTTTGTTATAACTGATGCATGAGCCAACATTGACACATCATTATCAGACAAAGTCCATAGTTTACATTATGTACACTCTTGGTGGTTTACATTCTGAATTAAGGCAACTTTATAATGGCATGTATCCATAGTTATAGTACGATACAGAGCATTCTCAGTGCCATAAAACCCCTCTGTGCTCTGCCTGTTCATCCCTCTCCCCCAACTCCTGGCAGCCAGCAATCTTTTTACTATCTCTGTAGTTTTGCCTTTTCCAGAATGTCATGCAGATGGAATCATTCAGTATGTAACCTTTCCAGATTGGCTACTTTGTCCTAGTAATATATACGTAAACTCCCTCCATTTTTTTTTTTTTTATGAGTTGATAGTTCATCTGTTTTTAGTGCTGAATAATATTCCATTGTCTGGTTGTACCACATTCATTCACATCATTATTTGTCCATTTACCTTCTAATGAACCTCTTGGTTGCTTCCAAGTTTTGTCTGTTATGAGTAAAGCTGCTGTAAACATCTATATGCACGTTATTGTGTGGACATAAGTTTTAAGCTTTTGGGTAAATGTCAAGGATCATGATTACTGGACCATAGGTTGAGAATATGTTTGGTCTTCTAAGAAACTGCCAGTTTGTGTTCTAAAGTGGCTGTGCCATTTTGCATTTCCACTAGCAATAAATGAGAGTTCGTGCTGCTACCCATCCTCACTAGCAATTAGTTTTGTCAGTATTCCAGATTTAGGCCATTTTCATAGATGTGGTGGAGTAGGAAGTGGCAACCCACTCCAGTATTCTTGCCTGGAAAATCCCATGGACAGACTATGGGGTCGCAAAGAGTTAGACACAACTGAGTGACTAACACACACACATACACACACAGGTGTGGAATGGTATCTCATTGTTGTAATTTGCGTTTTTTTGATGACATAGATGTGGGCATCTTTTCATATGCTTATTTGCCATCTGTATATCTTCTTTAGAAATCTGTCTGTCTGTTAAGATCTTTAGTCCATTTTTGTAATCAAGTCATTTGTTTTTATATTGTTGAGTTGTCAGGGTTCTTTGTATATTTTTGATAATCTTTTATCGAATATGGGTTTTGCAAATCTTTTCTCCCAGTTTGTAATGTATCTTCCAGTTCTCTTGACATTGTCTTTTGCAGAGCTAAAGTTTTTTAATTTTAATGAAGTCCATCTTATCAATTATTTCTTTCATGGATAGTGCATTTGGTGTGGTGTTTAAGGAGTAATCATTATACTCAAGGTCATCCAGCTTTTCTCCTATTTATCTTCTAGGAGCTTTATAGTTTTGCACTTTGCATTTTGAGTTAATTGTTGTGAAAGGTATCAGGCCTGTATCCGGATTCATTTTTCTGTATATCTGGTTGTTCCAGGCTATCTTCAAGCATGTATTGAAAAGGTTATCTTTGCTCCATTTCATTGCCTTTGTTCTTTTGTCAGAGATCAATTGATTGTATTTATGTGGGCTCTGTATTCTGTTTCACTGATCTACTTGTCTATTTCTTTTTGCCAATACCACACTGTCTTCATTACTGTAGCTTTATAGTAAGTCTTGAAAACAGGTAGAATTGGTCTTCAATTTTGTTCTCCTTCATTTCTATGTTTTCTGTTCTATATCTTTTGCCTCTACACATTAACTTTAGAATCAGTTTATCAATATCCACAAAATAGCATGTTGGGATTTTTTTTATTTATTTATTTATTTTAATTGGAGGCTAATTACTTTACAATATTGTAGTGGGTTTTGCCATACATTCACATGAATCAGCCATGGGTGTACATGTGTCTCCCATCCTGAACACCCCCTCCCACCTCCCTCCCCATCCCATCCCTCAGGGTTATCCCGGTGCACTGGCTTTGAGTGCCCAGTTCCATGCATTGAACCTGCACTGGTGATCAGTTTCACATATGATAGTATACATGTTTCAATGCTATTCTCTCAAATCATCCCACCTTCGCCTTCTCCCACAGAGTCCGAAAGTCTATTCTTTGTATCTGTGTCTCTTTTGCTGTTTTGCATATAGGATCATTGTTACTGTCTTTCTAAATTCCATGCTGCTGCTGCTGCTGCTAAGTTGCTTCAGTCGTGCCCGACTCTGTGCGACCCCATAGACAGCAGCCCACCAGGCTCCCCTGTCCCTGGGATTCTCCAGGCAAGAACACTGGAGTGGGTTGCCATTTCCTTCTCCAATGCATGAAAGTGAAAAGTGAAAGTGAAGTCGCTCAGTCGTGTCTGACTCTTAGCGACCCCATGGACTTGCAGCCTACCAGGCGCCTCTGTCCATGGGATTTTCCAGGCAAGAGTACTGGAGTGGGGTGCCATTGCCTTCTCTGCTAAATTCCATATATATGCATTAATATACTGTATTGGTGTTTTTCTTTCTGACTTACTCTATTCTGTATAATAGGCTCCAGTTTCATCCACCTCATTAGAACTGACTCAAGTGCATTCTTTTTAATAGCTGAATAATATTCCATTGTGTATATGTACCACAGCTTTCTTATCCATTCGTCTGCCAGTGGACATCTAGGTTGCTTCCATGTCCTGGCTATTACAAACGGTGCTGCAGTGAACATTGGGGTACACATGTCTCTTTCAGTTCTGGTTTCCTTGGTGTGTATGCCCAGTAGTGGAATTGCTGGGTCGTATAGCAGGTCTATTTCTAGTTTTTTAAGGAATCTCCACACTGTTCTCCATAGTGGCTGTACTAGTTTGCATTCCCACCAACAGTGTAAAAGGGTTGCCTTTTCTCCACACCCTCTCCAGCATTTATTGTTTGTAGACTTTTTGATAGCAGCCATTCTGACCACCATGAGATGGTACCTCATTATGGTTTTGATTTGCGTTTCTCTGATAATGAGTGATATTGAGCAACTTTTCATGTGTTTGTTAGCCATCTGTATGTCTTCTTTGGAGAAACGTCTGTTTAGTTCTTTGGCCCATTTTTTGATTGGGTCATTTATTTTTCTGGAATTGAGCTGCAGGAGCTGCTTGTATATTTTTGAGATTAATTCTTTGTCAGTTGCTTCGCTTGCTATTATTTTCTGCCATTCTGAATGCTGTCTTTTCACCTTGCTAATAGTTTCCTTCATTGTGCAAAAACTTTTAAGTTTAATTAGGTCCCATTTGTTTATTTTTGCTTTTATATCCATTACTCTGGGAGGTGGGTCATAGAGGATCCTGCTGTGATTTATGTCAGAGAGTGTTTTGCCTCTGTTTTCCTCTAGGACTTTTGTAGTTTCTGGTCTTATATTTAGATCTTTAATCCATTGTGAGTTTATTTTTGTGTATGGTGTTAGAAAGTGTTCTACTTTCATTCTTTTACAGGTGGTTGGCCAGTTTTCCCAGCACCACTTGTTAAAGAGATTATCTTTTCTCCATTGTATATTCTTGCCTCCTTTGTCAAAGATAAGGTGTCCACAGGTGTGTGGATTTATCCCTGAGCTTTCTATTTTGTTCCATTGATCTATATTTCTGTCTTTGTGACAGTACCATACTGTCTTGATGACTGTAACTTTGTAGTGTAGTATAATCTGAAGTTAGGCAGGTTGATTCCTCCAGTTCTATTCTTCTTTTTCAAGATTGCTTTGGCTTTTTGAGGTTTTTTGTATTTCCATACAAATTGTGAAATTATTGTTCTAGTACTGTGAAAAATACCATTGGTAGCTTGATAGGGATTGCATTGAATCTATAGATTGCTTTGGGTAGTATACTCATGTTCACTATATTGATTCTTCTGACCCATGAACATGGTATATTTCTCCATCTATTTGTGTCATCTTTGATTTCTTTCATCAGTGTTTTATAGTTTTCTATATATAGGTCTTTTGTTTCTTTAGGTAGATTTATTCCTAAGTACTTTATTATTTTCGTCGCAATGGTAATGGGATTGTTTCCTTAAGTTCTCTTTCTGTTTTCTCATTGTTAGTGTAAAGGAATGCAAGGGATTTCTGTGTATTAATTTTATATCCTGAAACTTTACTATATTCATTGATTAGCTCTAGTAATTTTCTGGTGTTGTCTTTAGGGTTTTCTGTGAAGAGGATCATATCATCTGCAAAAAGTGAGAGTTTACTTCTTCTTTTCCAGTCTGGGTTCCTTTTATTTCTTTTTCTTCTCTGATTGCTGTGGCTAAAACTTCCAAAACTATGTTGAATAGTAGTGGTGAGAGTGGGCACCCTTGTCTTGTTCCTGACTTTAGGGGAAATGCTTTCAGTTTTTCACCATAGAGAATAATGTTTGCTGTGGGTTTATCATATCATGTTGGGATTTTGATTGGGATTATGTTGAATCTGTAGTTCAAGTTGTGAATTAACAACAATACTGTCTTCTTATCCATGAAAATGGAATACCTCTTCATTTACTTAGTTCTTTTTTTACTTTTTTCATCAGAGTTTTGTAGTTTTCCTCATATATATCTTCTACCTAAGATTTATACCTAAGCATTTCATTTTGCAGTGTGCTAGTATAAATAGTACTTTTATTTCAAAATCTATCTGTTCGTTTCTACTGCACTGGAAAGCACTTGACTTTTGTCAGCCTTGTATGCTGCAACCTTGGCTATAATTGCTTATTAGTTTTAGGAGGATTTTGTTGATTCTTTTGGATTTTCTACATAGAAAATCGTATCTTCTGTGTACAAAGACAGTTTTATTTCTTCTTTTCCAGTCTGTATATACAGTCAGCAAAAACAAGATCGGGAGCAGACTGTGGCTCGGATCATGAACTGCTTATTGCCAAATTCAGACTTAAATTGAAGAAAGTAGGGAAAACCACTAGACCATTCAGATATAACCTAGATCAAATCCCTTATGAGTATACAGTGGAAGTGACAAATAGATTTAAGGGACTAGACCTGATAGACAGAGCGCCTGATGAACTATGGACAGAGGTTCGTGACATTGTACAGGAGACAGGGATCAAGAAAATCCCCAAGAAAAAGAAATGCAAAAAAGCAAATGGCTGTCTGAGGAGGCCTTACAGATAGCTGGGAAGAGAAGAGAAGCGAAAAGCAAAGGAGAAAAGGAAAGATATTCCCATCTGAATGCAGAGTTCCAAAGAATAGCAAGGAGAGATAAGAAAGCCTTCCTCAGCGATCAATGCAAAGAAATAGAGGAAAACAACAGGTTGGGAAAGACTAGAGATCTCTTCAAGAAAATTAGAGATACCAAAGGAACATTTCATGCAAAGATAGGCTCAATAAAGGCCAGAAATGGTATGGACCTAACAGAAGCAGAAGATATTAAGAAGAGGTGGCAAGAATACACAGAAGAACTGTACAAAAAAGATCTTCACGACCCAGATAATCACAATGGTGTGATCACTCACCTAGAGCCAGACATCCTGGAATGTGAAGTCAAGTGGGCCTTAGAAAGCATCTCTACGAACAAAGCTAGTGGAGGTGATGGAATTCCAGTTGAGCTATTTCAAATCCTCAAAGGTGATGCTGTGAAAGTGCTGCACTCGATATGCCAGCAAATTTGGAAGACTCAGCAGTGGCCACAGGACTGGAAGATGTCAGTCTTCATTCCAATCCCAAAGAAAGGCAATGCCAAAGAATGCTCAAACTACCACACAATTGCACTCATCTCACATGCTAGTCACCATGGAAGACGTGACGAAGACCACCGTCCACACACAGAACCCTGTCAAAACTGAATGGAATTCCCGCTGTGTCCTTTTCCACTATTTCCAAGGGGACATTGGCAGTCTGGTGGATGAACACTTCTCCAGAGCTCTGAGCAATGTCAAGAGCCCCCAGGGACAGCACCCTTCCAGCCCGAGCGGAGATGTGCTGCTGAGGAATGATAGTGACATGTCTCCAAATCAGCAGCGTTTCTCTGCTCCATGGACAAAGCCACAGCTGCAAGTATCTTTTGCAAATGGCGCTGCCAGCTGCAGCTTGAATGGATCTGGTCTCATGCCTATGGATCAATACCCACTGTCCCTGACTGGGGGCCCCTCTGTTCAGCCTGGCGAGCAGTGGCATTTCACCCCCCTCGCCAGCCCCAGCTTCCCAGAGCCTGGCTACCCTCATGCTTTTTCCACTGGGCACTTTGTTCCGGAGCCCCAGCCTGAGGGGAGGTATGAGCCCCTCCTAAGTCTCCTCCAGCCAGAGAGATGCCTAACCCATCCTCAGGAATCTGCCTTGTGGGAGGATGGCAACTCTGCCCAGATGGCCGGAAGCACAGGATTGTTCTTCAACCTGCCTCCCAGCTCAGCCCACTTCAAGAGAATCTATTTCCCCCCTGATGGTGGACCTGCTGGTACCAGCTTTGCAGTTGAAAGAAGCCAGTCTTCAGAGAGGAGAAGGCAATGGCACCCCACTCCAGTACTCTTGCCTGGAAGTGAGGTCAAGACTCAAACCTGGGTTCCTTGGGCACCAAGCCAGCTCCTACCTCATCAAGCTTATTCTATTTTTCAGGAAGCCAGTCTTCAGAGAGGAGAAGGCAATGGCAACCCACTCCAGTACTCTTGCCTGGAAAATCCCATGGACGGAGGAGCCTGGTAGGCTACAGTCCATGGGGTGGCACAGAGTCGGACACGACTGAGCTACTTCACTTTCACTTTTCCCTTTCATGCACTGGAGAAAGAAATGGCAACCCACTCCAGTATTCTTGCCTGGAGAATCCTAGGGACGGCGGAGCCTGGTGAGCTGCCGTCTATGGGGTCGCACAGAGTCGGACATGACTGAAGCGACTTAGCATAGCACATGCTAGTAAAGTAATGCTCAAAATTCTCCAAGCCAGGCTTCAGCAATTCGTGAACCGTAAACTTCCAGATGTTCAAGCTGGTTTTAGAAAAGGCAGAGGAACCAGAGATCAAATTGCCAATATCCGCTGGATCATCAAAAAAGCAAGAGAGTTCCAGAAAAACATCTATTTCTGCTTTATTGACTATGCCAAAGCCTTTGACTGTGTGGATCACAATAAACTGTGGAAAATTCTGAAAGAGATGGGAATACCGGACCATCTGACCTGTCTCTTGAGAAACCTGTATGCAGGTCAGGAAGCAACAGTTAGAACTGGACATGGAACAACAGAATGGTTCCAAATAGGAAAAGGAGTTACGTCAAGGCTGTATATTGTCACCCTGCTTATTTAACTTAAATGCAGAGTACATCATGAGAAATGCTGGGCTGGAAGAAACACAAGCTGGAATCAAGATTGCTGGGAGAAATATCAATAACCTCAGATACGCGGATGACGCCACTCTTATGACAGAAAGTGAAGAAGAACTAAAGAGCCTCTTGATGAAGGTGAAAGAGGAGAGTGAAAAGTTGTCTTAAAGCTCAACGTTCAGAAAACTAAGATGATGGCATCTGGTCCCATCACTTCATGGGAAATAGATGGGGAAACAGTGTCAGACTTTATTTTTTTGGGCTCCAAAATCACTGCTGATGGTGATTGCAGCCATGAAATTAAAAGACGCTTAACTCCTTGGAAGGAAGGTTATGGCCAACCTAGATAGCATATTTAAAAGCAGAGACATTACTTTGCCAACAAAAGTATGTCTAGTCAAGGCTATTGTTTTTCCAGTGGTCATGTATGGATGTGAGAGTTGGATGGTGAAGAAAGCTGAACGCCGAAGAATTGATGCTTTTGAACTGTGGTGATGGAGAAGACTCTTGAGAGTCCCTTGGACTGCAAGGAGATCCAATCAATCCATCCTAAAAGAGATCAATCCTGGGTGTTCATTGGAAGGTCTGATGTTGAAGCTGAAACTCCAATACTTTGGCCACCTCATGCGAAGGGTTGACTCATTGGAAAAGACCCTAATGCTGGGTAGGATTGGGGGCGGGAGGAGAAGGGGATGACAGAGGATGAGATGGGTGGATGGCATCACCGACTCGATAGACATGGGTTTGGGTAGACTCCGGGAGTTGGTGATGGACAGGGAGGCCTGGCATGCTGTGATTCATGGGGTCGCAAAGAGTCGGACACGACTGAGCGACTGAACTGAACTGAACTGAACTGAATTTTTATATTAAGGCATGAGATTTGTGCTAAAGTTCTTTTTTTTTTTGCTCACATATAGCTAATTGTTGCAACACTATTTATTGAAAAGATTATCCTTTCTACTCAATTAACTTTGCATCTGTAAAAACCTCAGTTGATCATATTTTGTCTTGATATATTTCTGGACTCATGTTTTTCTGTTGATCTGCATATCCATTCTTCACTAATACCCCATTGTCTTGATTAATGTAGCTTTACAGTAAGTCTTAAAAGCATGTTATATGAGCTATCCAACTTTGTCTTCTTCTTCAAAATTATTGTGACCATTTTAGTTCCTTCTTCTTCCTATGTAGGAAACTGAGCCTCAGATGAGAAGGTAAATATTATAGAAAGACATATAACATAACTAAGAAATTTTACTTTGTTATGTGTGCCTTTTAATATGTTCTATTAAAATTGTTCTTGATTAGAGAGTCTCCCATATACTCATTGATGTTCTGGTAAATTCTTTAACCTCCCTTCAAGTTGCACTGACTTCACATAATATTCACTCTATGACTTATATGCACTTCAAGAAGAAATATATTAAATTAGGGTTAGCAGAATCCTTTCATGATAGCACCTCTGCTGAATGGAGAACACAATACAGAAGGTAAGATTTTGAGTATTACCCTCAATCCTGTGTCTGCACCTATCTGTCTCTGCATCTGTGTGAGTGGTTCTCCTGTGAGAGCTAGTTTCATAGGCAGATTCACGACTACCTGTTTTTCTTTTCTTTAATTTAAAACTTTTTATTTTTTTGGAGTATAGCTTATTAACAATGTTGTGATAGTTTCAGGTGAACAGCAAAGTGACTCAACCATACATACCCATGTATGTATTCTCCTCCAAACTCCTTTCCCATCTAGGCTATCACGTAACATTGAGCAGAGTTCCCTGTGATATACAGTAGATTACCCATTTTTAAATATAGCAGAGTGTACATGTCCATTCCAAAGGAGCTGCATTTTAAATAGTGGAAAAGCAATATAAAGCTTAAATTTACCAACTTAACTATTTTAAGTATACAGTTCAGTTAATCACCCTTTGTACTAATGTTTGACAAGTAATTGTAAAGCACTGATAAAATATGCTGTATCTTCTATTTTTCAGAAACCTAAATGCCAGCCTAGGTTTGCTTTAGCAGTTAAAAAGTAAGAAACCTTTTGAGAGGAGCTCTTTTAGGATTCCTGAGAAGAAAGACCTATTCTAGGACTCCTAGCCTAGTGTGGTAATTGGTTATCCTTCTACCTTCTTTATGAATTCATTCTTCTTGGTACTATCCCTTTTCTCCCAGTGAGGTAAGAATAATATATAGGGATATAAAGAATCATAGTGTTACTCACTCAGTCGTGACTGACTCTTTGCGACCCCATGGACTGTAGCCCACCAGTCTCCTCTGTCCATGGGATTTTCCAGGCAAGAATACTGGAGTGGATTGCCATTTTCTTCTCTAGGGGCTCTTCCTGACCCAGGGATTGAACCCAAGTCTTCTGCACTGCAGGCATATTCTTTACCATCTGAGCCACCAGGGAAACCTCAAAGAATCATAAGAAGGAAATTTTTTCTTTTATTTTTCTTTTTTAATTGGAAGAAAATTGCTTTACAATGTTGTGATGACTTTTGCTGTACAATAACACAAATCAGCCATAATTAAACTTACATCGCTTCCCTCTTGAGCCTCCCTCCCCTCCCCCATCTCACTCCTTTAGATCATCACAGAGCCACCTGTCTGGGTTCCCTGTGTTATATAGCAACTTCTCACCAGCTATCTGTTTTACAAATGTAGTGTGTATATGTATGTATGTATATATATATATCGATGCTACTTTCTCCATCCATCCCACTCTTTTCTTCCCCCACTTTGTCCACAAGTCTGTTCTCTATATCTGTGTCTCCACTCCTTCCCTGCAAATAGGTTGTTGTTGTTCAGTTGCTCAGTTGTGTCTGACTCTTTGCGACCCCATGGAATGTAGCACACCTGGCTTCCCTGTCCTTCACCAACTCCCAGAGCTTGCTCAAACTCAAGTCCATCAAGTCCGAGATGCCATCCAACCATCTCATCCTCTGTTGTCCCCTTCTCCTCCTGCTTTCAATCTTTCCCAGCATAACGGTCTTTTCTAATGAGTCGGCTCTTCACTTCAGGTGGCCAAAGTATTGGAGCTTCAGCTTCAGCATCAGTCCTTCCAATCAATATTCAGGTCTGATTTCCTTTAGGATTGACTGGTTTGATCTCCTTGCAGTCCAAGCGACTCTCAAGAGTCTTATCCAACATCACAGTTCAAAAGCATCAATTCTTCAGGACTCAGCCTTCTTTATGGTCCAACTCTCACACCCATACATGACTACTGGGAAAAAACCATAGCTTTGACTATGTGGACCTTTGTCAGCAAAGTAATGTCTCTGCTTTTTAATAAGCTGTCTAGGTTGCTCATAACTTTTCTTCCAAGGAGCAAGCATCTTTTAATTTCATGGCTGCAGCCTCCATCTGCAGTGATTTTGGAGCCCAAGAAAATAGTCTGTCACTGTTTCCATTGTTTCCTCATCTATTTGCCATGAAGTGATGGGACTGGATGCCTTGATCTTAGTTTTCTGAATGTTAAGCTTTAAGACAACTTTTTCACTCTCCTCTTTCACCTTCATCAAGAGGCTCTTTAGTTCCTCTTCACTTTCTACCATAAGGGTAGTGTCATCTGCATATCTGAGGTTATTGATATATCTCCTGGCAGTCTTCATTCCAGCTTGTGCTTCATCCAGCCTGGCATTTCACATGATGTACTCTGCATATAAGTTAAATAAGCAGGGTGACAATATACAGCCTTGACATACTCCTTTCCCAATTCTGAACCAGTCCATTCTTCCGTGTCTGGTTCTAACTGTTGCTTCTTGACCTGCATGCAGGTTTCTCAGGAGGCAGGTAAAGTAGCTGGTATTCCCATATTTGTAAGAATTTTCCACAATTTGTTGTGATCCACACAGTCAAAGGCTTTAGCATAGTCAACGAAGCAGAAGTAGATGTTTTTCTGGAACTCTCTTGCTTTTTCTATGAGCCAATGAATGCAGGCAATTTGGTCTCAGTTCCTCTGCCTTTTCTTAATCCAACTTGAACATCTGGAATTTCATGGTTCACTTACTGTTGAAGCCTGGCTTGGAGAAATTTGAGTATTACTTTACTGGCATGTGAGATGAGTGCAATTGTGCAACAGTTGCCTTTCTTTGGGATTGGAATGAAAACTGACTCTTTCCAGTCCTGTGGCCACTGCTGAGTTTTCCAAGTTTGCTGGCCTATTAAGTGCAGCACTTTCACAGCATCATCTTTTAGGATTTGAAATGACTCATCTGGAATTCCATCACCTCCACTAGCTTTGTTCGTAGTGATGCTTTCCTAAGGCCCACTTGACTTTGCACTTCATGATATCTGGCTCTAGGTGAGTGATCACACCACTGTGGTTATCTGGGTCGTTAAGATCTCTTTTGATTAGTTTTTCTACATATTCTTGCCACCTCTTCTTAATCTGTTCTGCTACTGTTAAATCCATACCGTTTCTGTCCTTTATTATGCCCACCTTTGAATGAAATGCTGCCTTGGTATCTCTAATTTTCTTGAAGAGATCTCTAGTCTTTCCCATTCTATTGTTTTTCTCTATTTCTTTGCATTGATCACTTAGGAAGGCTTTCTTATCTGTTCTTGCTATTCTTTGGAACTCTGCATTCAGATGGGTATATCTTTCCTTTTCTCCTTCGCCTTTCCCTGTCTTCTTTCTCAGCTATTTGTAAGGCCTCCTCGGGCAGCCATTTTGCCTTTTTGCATTTCTTCTAGATTCCATATATAAGCATTGCAATATGATATTTGTTTTTCTCTTTCTGACTTACTTCACTGTGTATAAGAGACTCTAGTTTCATCCACCTCAGTAGAACTGACTCAAATTTGTCCTTTTTATGGTTGAATAATATTCCATTGTATATATGTACCACATCTTCTTTATCCATTCATCTGTCTATGGACATCTAGGTTACTTCCCCATGTCCTAGCTATTGTAAATAGTGCTGCTCTGAGCATTGTGGTACTACTGTCTTTTTCATTTCCAGTTTTTTCAGGGTATATGCCCAGTAATGGGATTGCTAGGTCATATGGTAGTTTTATTCCTAGTTTTTAAGGAGTCTCTATACTGTTCTCCATAGTGGCTGTATCAATTTACATTCCCACCAACAGTGCAAGAGGGTTCACTTTTCTCCACACCCTCTCCAGCATTTATTGTTTCAGGATATTTTATGATGGCAGTTCTTACTGGTGCAAGGTGATACCTCATTGTCATTTTTATTTGCATTTCTCTAATAATTAGTGATTTTGAGCATCTTTTCATGTGTTTATTGGCCATCTGTACATAAGAAAGATTATAAACAAATATTCCCTATAGATATAGATGTTTTAAACCCTAAAGTAATCATACGGGTCTAATTTAAGAGTAAATATGAAGAATAATTCTATGTACCCAAGCAGAATATATTCTAAGAATTAAAACATGGTTGCTATATATTTTGGAAGCCAGAAATAGAATATATCTCAACAGTATATCAAAGATAAAAGTATATATTATCATTTCAGTCTATACTTAAAAGTTATTTACTTGGTAGAATTAATTTTTCATTTCTGATTTTAGTAAGCCAGAAGAGAAAACACTTCTTAATATAATAAAGAATATCTAGGTGGGAAATACTTAATAGTGAAAAAATAGAATAATTCCTATTAGATCAGAATTGTACAAAGGTGCCTATGAAAATTGTAGTTTTAACATTTCCCTGGAAGTTCTAGCCAATACAATAATATAAGAAAAAGTAATACAAATATGGGAAAATAGATAAACCTTATGATTATCTATATTCAATATAACTGTTCCCCCATAAATCCCATAAAAATCTATTGAAAAAATAATCTTAAAAATTAAGAGAGTTCAACAATGTTCAGAACTCAATTACTGTAAATCTTGATACCAACATTAGCTATTTAAAAAATATAATGGGTAGGGGAGAGCTCATTTATAATAGCAGTGAAAAAATTCAGAAATGTCTAATAATAAACCTAGAAATTTATGGAAGCTTACTGCAAATGTATATCCTAGCTAAGATGATTCATTGAGCACTTGTATTTATCTCTGCTATTTCCTGAGACGCCAGTAAGATGAGAGTAAATGAATGTTTTTAAAGGTGTAAACCCACAAAAGAAAAGGGAGAAGAGTCATCAATGTACCAAAGATTTTTATACATTTTGGAAAATGGAAAATGAATGGAGGATTAGTAACTTATTAGACAGGACAGAGGAAGCTACCGCAGAGAAAGCACTGAGAAGGCTTTACAAATGAAGAGAGATTGATGTCACAGAACTTTGAAAAAGTTTGGGAATTAGAAGCAACACGAACAATAAAGAGTGGTGAGTGGGGTAGAACTAAAAATAGTATGAGGTGGACTTATGGAGCAAGAATCCAAAAACCTAGTACTCCTGCCACAGTCCACATGTGGAATATGAGTCCCAGACAACAGACTGGAGATGAATTCTCTGCATAAATTCAGTAGAGAAGAGAAGACTCAGAAATGGTGTGGACTTTGGAAGATTTCAGGTAGCACTAATGCAGGAGATATAAGCAACACAGGTTCGATCCCTGGGTTGGGAGAATCCCCTGGAGGAGGGCATGACAACCGACTCCAGTATTCTTGCCTGGAGAACCCCATGGACAGAGGAGCCTGGTGGGCTACAGTCCAAAAGGTTACAAAGAGTTGGACACAACTGAAGTGACCAAACACATACAGGTAGCGCTGAAAACGGGATGAACTCAAAGTCTACAGATGGAGAAAGGTCACCCTCCTTCCCTGTTCCAGAAGTAGATCAAATCTCTCTCCCAGAACACTGAAAGTCTCTTTTCCAAGAAGCTTAATAGTCCCAGAGAAAAGACCTCCAAATTCTGACTTGAAATGGCACATCCACTTTGGAGAACAGTGTGACAGTTCCTTAAAAAGTTAACTGTAGAGTTTACAATCCAATGCTTAGGTATCCACCCAAGAGAAATGAAAACATATGTTTACTAAAAGCACATACATAACTGTTCAAAGCATCACTATTCACAGTTGCCAAAAGAAACAGTCCAATATCTATCATGTGATGAACAGATAAATAAAATGTGGTATACCCAAGAGTGCGTACATGCTAAGTCACTTCACTCGTGTCTGACTCTTTGTGACCCTATGGATTGTAGCCTGCCAGGCTCCTCTGTCCATGGGATTCTCTAGGCAAGAATACTGGATTGGGTTGCCATACCTTCTTCCTGGGAATCTTCCTGACCCAGGGATTGAACCTTCATCTCCTGCATCTCTGCATCACAGGCAGATTCTCTACCACTGAGCCACTGGGGAAGCCTGGTATATCCATACTGTGGCATGTTATTTGGCAACCACAAGGAGTGAGATAGAGAGTGACTGCTGATGGCTACAGGGTTTCTTGGGAGGGGTCAGGCAAGGAAATGTTCTCAAATATGATAGTTGCACAACACTGTTAAAGTAAAAACCACTTGGCTGTAATGATTTAGATCGGTTCATTTTTCTGTATGTATGTTTTACTTCAGGAAAGCAGTTTAAAATAAAGAAGCAGTCAGCCACATTGAATGCTGGAGAGACATGTAAAGCAAGGACTATAAAATGTCCGTTGGATTTAGCAGCACAGAAGTCATTGGTGAATTGCTGAGTTCAATTTTAGTAGAGTAGTAGAAGATGAAAGCCAGGTAGGAAAAAATTGAGAAGTCGTGTGGTTATGGAAATGTGTAGATGTCTTAAGTGCTCTTAGTTATCTAGTAAACAGGAAAAGATGGAAGGTTCTAGAGTGGAGAGTCAATACTAAAAGGTTCCTGAGAAGGACAGATGGAGTGATTAGCCCTGTCTAAGAAAAGAATCACTTCCTTTAATGTAAAAGGAGGAAATGATAAATGCTGAAACACTTGGAAAGTGACAAAGGGAAGACAGTTTTTCTTTTATGACCCCTTTCTCTGAAATGGGAAGCAAGACCATCTGTTTAGCCTAAGTTGTGGAAAGGGAAACGGGAAGAGCAGAGCAGCTGAGTAGAGAAGTACAGTAGCTCTGTCAGAGAATGTTTAGCACCCACTTAAGGTTAGTGACTAGGAATCTATATTGGATCTGCTGTTTGTATGTTGGCTAGTTTCTTTAATCTTGTTTTTTTTACACTGAGTTTACCAACTATAAGTCACAGAAAAGACAGACATTTGGTTCATGCATTGTTATGATTTTGCCAGATGTCGGGGGTGGATAAAAATACAGGGGACGTGTTTTTAGAAGCATTGTCAAAAGAGTTTTGGGAATGCTAGGCTGTGAAATTCAAGTTAAATAAGAGAGAAAAGGGTTGGGAAGAAAGTATGCTATTAATGGTCCCACCAGGACAGAGATTTGAGCTGTCTTGTTCACCACTTTGTTCCCAGTTCTTAGAACAATGATTGTTTGAATTAATGGTCCATTGAGACCAGTGGGCAGAGATGGTAGGAGTAGCTGAAAAAACAAGCTTGAGGGTAAGATGTGGGCGTCAGGAAGTAGTGGGATGTTTGAATTACTCAATTCAGAAGAGAGGCTGTTCACAAGTTCTAGGATATAAAAAGAAAGATTTGCTGAGAAAATCTTTTTTTTTTTCCCTCTTTTGACCATACCCCACAGCTTGTGGGATCCTAGTTCCCTGACCAGGGATTGAACCCAGGCCCATGGCAGTGAGAGAGCACCAAGTCTTAACCACTGGACCTTCAGGGAATTCCCTGAGAAAGTCTTTGACCTGCGAGGTCAAAGAACTAAGAGTACTGGGTGAGTGCCATTCATGTAATGTTGATGTTAGCAAGTATGATGGTAACAGTTGAACTGAAGGAGAAGACTGAATCAAGTGTTATCATCATGATTGAGAGTGAGTGGGTTGATGGATGACATAGATGCAGAGAGGTTAAGGGTGGTGTAGCAGATAACAGGATCCTCAGAGCAGTAGGAATTTAATGAGAGACCAAGAGAACAATGATCAAAAAGCAAAAGTGGAAGCAATGATGCTCCAAATACTACCTCTTGACCCTAAAATTCATAGGGTACGTTGAGTATAAACAGCTGTCACTAAGAATGTAGGGGAGGCATTGACCTCAGGAAAGAGCCAGGTTTCAGTTAAAACAGGAGATGGAGGAAGTACTGTAAGAAGAGGACAAAATATAGCTGAGTGTCTCATAAGACAAAAGTTCCAGAAGCACTGGGGGCATGGGAAATGTTGGGTAAAAAGAGGGTAAAACTATAAAACATCATAGGGATAGCAGTGCTCTGCTAACTTGGGATGAGTTGGAGTGGAGAATACCCTAAGGGCATTGACTGATTTAAAAAGGAATGAGAGATAACAGCTGATTTAGTCTCAGAAGGGGCTTCCTGTGTAGCTCAGCTGGTAAAGAATCTGCCTGCAATGCAGGAGACCCCGGTTAGATTCCTGGGTTGGGAAGATCACCTGGAGAAGGGAAAGGCTACCCAGTCCAGCATTCTTGGGCTTCCCTGATGGCTCAGCTAGTAAAGAATCTGCCTGCAATACAGGAGACCTGGGTTCAATCCCTTGGTTGGGAAGATGCCCTAGAGAAGGTATCAGCTACCCATTCCAGTATTCTGGCCTGGAGAATTCCATGGACTGTATAGTCCATGAGGTCACAAAAAGAATTGGACATGACTGAGCAACTTGTTTTTAAAAAAAGTATTAAAGTCTTAGAAGACCTTGCACCTAACCTAAGCTGTCTTCAGTAGGGGATTGGTTAACTCAATTAGAGTGCATCTGGGAGACAAAGTAACCTGAAGTCATGAAAATGATATTATAAAAAATTTATACAGAAAAATATTCTCAACATTTTAAGTGAAAAAGTAGTTTACACAGTCCATATGTATATTTTCTTTTTTACAAAAGGAAAACAAGAATAGATGGATGAGTAATACTTTCATGTTTGCAGTATGTTGTAATTTTTTAAAAGACTCACTTTTCAAAGATTGAAAAAGCTGCCTATAGAGGAAGGTGCTAAACTTAAGCCACAGAACCATTCATTTTGTCAACAAATATTTAGCTCCTACCTTATGTCAGATCCCATTCTTGGCCCTGGAGATAATAACAGAAACAGAATAATGACCTATTCTCATCACTGTTAAAAGAGAAAAGCAAATAAGCAAAATCTGAATGAAGAGTGTCCGAAGGAGAGAATTCAACGCACACCCAGGCTCAGAGGTAGGAGTCAAGCATAACAGCAGGTTTGGGGCAACCCTGAGCAACTGGGTTGGTGGAGAAGAACAAGAGTTGGAGGGGAAAAAAAGAAGAGTAATGTTTTGATGCCTGTCACACCGCCAAGTGGAGATACCAGGCAACAGTTGGGTGTATGAGTTTGGAACTTGAGAGCAAGGTTAATGGTAGAGCGATACATTTAGGAGTCATTGACATATTGATGTTATTAAAAGTCATGAGGATGAATGAAATTACCTCAGACATGAGAGCTAAGGATTAATCTCTGGGACATTCCATCATTTAAAAGAAAAGAGCAGAGAAAGATAATCGGGAGAGGCCTACTGAAATCACCAAAGATGAAAAAAGAATGAAAGGGGAAAGCTCCTGCATCACGCTTCGCTTTCTACCCAGTGCAGCTTATGGGATGGACAGTGAAATTTTTCATTTCCTGGCCTTGTGCTAATATCCTCAGACACTATGTCAGACTGTCGCTTTCTTAAATTGGTGGCATGGAGCCAAGTCAAAGCTTCAAAGGCTGCATCCTCCCCTGGATACCTAAATGTCCTGCTAGGTCAGAAGCAAACAAAACTGGGAAGAGAGCTCTAGGAGGAAAGATTAATTCCGGTATGGCCAAGTTCAGATTGCTTCCTGGATGGGACTGGCACAACAGACCAAATAAGCCTTCTGGTTAACACCTCTCCATGATGAAACTGTTAAAGTCAACCTATGTGCCTAGGTGACCCATGAATACTGGCTCTGTGAGGTGCAGAGGCAAGAAAAGTCAACATCGTCATGCCTGTGGTTAACATATAGTCTGATTTTTTTCAAGGGATGGTATTTTATCGATTTGAATAAGTTGTATGTCCCTTTACATAATTTGAATACAAAACGTCCCCATCAGGGTCAGGCCAGGGTAATCAAATCCTGTCACATGTCACCTCAGCAAACACACTGCTCTTTACTGGTAGTTAGTACAAAATACCATGGGAATTCACTTTTTATTTTGCTTTATTGCATATATAGTTCTGGTGTAAAGTTGGGTGACTTCTCAAGTGTTGGTATTTAATATAATCCTTGCTGTTTTGTTGCTTTTTAATCTTCCAGATTATTTGGTCTTTCCTAATAGCAAAAGTACTATGAAAACATTTACTGAACAAAATCAGCTGTGAGCTGTCACTGAAATCCAAGTCTCTGCCTACCACAGACTTCCTGGGTCTTCTGCCACAGTGTAATCCATGACTGAATGTGGCTTCAAGAGAAATGGAATTTTTATGATGACAGCAGACCCATGAAGATAAGCCTTTGTACTTTAGGGTAGATGAAATTGTTGGTGAAGATAGCCCCATTGAATAGGAGTATGGCAGTGTTCACACTGAGTTACAACTAATCCTACTATACTTTTAAAATAAAATGTAGTTGGAAACAGCAACCATTTTCTTCTTTTACTGTTCCTTTAGTTACACGTCTTGTTTAACTTGATGGAAAGATTAAAGATAAACTAGTTTAGGAAGTCGAGGAAACTGTGTTAAAAAAAAAACACTTGGCTCTGCCACTCAGTTGCTTTGTGACTCCCAGCAGTTGACTGCTACTTCTCTGGACATAAGTTTCTTCATTGGCAAAATGAGAGAATTATTCCAAGTTATGTCTCAGACCCATTCTTCAGTGGTGGGCATTACTGGCGTTTTGGCAATACCCAGTTCTCCTTTCCAATCCATGACTGATTCTGGCCAATTCAATGTAAGAAGAAGTGTTATGTCACATCCTATGTGGCTGTGGAGAATCTTTGTAAGATTCTTCAGCTTCTTTCCCTGCCAAGACAACAGAGAAGCTCACGTTACCTTGTGAGACAGCGGAGCCACTGTCTGCCTGCACCTGCTTTGAGCACATAGCATAAGCAAGGGATATATTTAAATTGTATTGAGCCACTGGAATTTTTAGGTTAATTTGTTACTGCTGCATAACCTAATTTATCCTGACTAATACAGCAGGTCTAATTCTCAGTGCTGTTGTGGATCACTCAATAAAGATTTTTTTTACTATGTTGTATCTGAATAAAAATACTTTGAAGAAATTTGAAGCCCACAACTGTTTTTCAAATGATGAATAAGTTGGTACCTTTAAAATCAGTCTTTAAACTCAAAGTCTTATTGTTACTCTGGATTTCAATTTGCATCTCTGAATTGATTGATTTCTGGTGTAATTCCTAATCCCCAATTATTTTAGTTCTGTTTTTTAATAGAAAAGGCAGCTGGTTTAATTTGTTCACTTAGAATATCTCTCCTTGTTTTGTATACAACAAAAATTTGAAATTGTATTTAAAAATAGGCTTCCCATTGTTTCTGATTTTAAACTAAATTAATAATTAAATTAATTATTTAATTAATTAAATAAATAAATTAAGAGATGAATATTAGCACAACATTGTTACGTGCCTCCAAGGAAAGTTCAAGGCCTGGGAGGGAGGGGACATGGGTGCACCTATGGATGATTCTTGTTGATGTATGACAGAAGACCACAGAGTTCTGTAAAGCAATTATCCTTCAATTAAAAAATTTAAAAAAAAAAAACAGGTGATATATGAATAATATCATAAACCTACAGTTAGCAAAAAATTATATTTTGATATCATAATTTTTATAATAAATAATAATACTTTATTAATGTGATAACTTGGTTGATCATAAAATTTTTCTGGTTCACATTTCTTCAAATTCATTTATTAGATCATCAAAGTTTATACTTTTAGTAACTTTAAGTGATATAATTAAAAGCAGATTAGTTGCTCTTGGCAAATGAAAGATCACACTTAAATTTTGGTGATTTTTAATTTTTAGAAGGATCTTTCTGCTGATGCAACTGACACTGAAACTGTTAAGAATATTTTATAGACTGTGACACCATTTGGGTAGATTTCTAATAAATTATTTCAAAATATAAATTTTAGTATGTCTAAAGCTGCTGCTTCTTATGGAAGAAAAATTTTTAAAGATTTAACTCTTCATGCACATTAATTTCATGTGTATTTATCAATTTAAATTTTTACAATGCCATTTTAATGTTTTCTCTAGCATCTCTTGTAACTTGTAGAGGTCATACAAGAGACCAAAAGTCACTTGATGGTTTGTAGATAATTCAAAATGCCTGTTATGCTTTCTATTACTGTATCTTAAATTACAAAGAAAAGTGAATTTTAAAACTGTGCTCATTTATCTGTTCATTTAAAGCTGCATATAAGAACAATGTTCTTTTCCATTAAATGCAATAATCTTTATATTTCATTTCTATGTCTCAGCCAGTGGATATTTGCTCTGCAATGTTGCAACAGCGTTTAACACCAGAGATTCTAAACTCTTCCAAGAATCCTAGTATCGCTTTGATATGCTATGTTACAGTGTCCACATGTATGCTTTTATTTTGTAATTTTACTGACATTTATTGCCTAAGCCCTGGCAGTTCTTAACTCCATGTTCAGGCCAGAGAGCTAATATTTTCACCTTGGGAATAAGCTCTGAGAAGAAGGCAAGCCAGCCTCCCATCGGTGCCACCACCACTGCGCCTTCTGTCGCCATCACCATGACTCATCTGGGGCCCTGCACCGCCTCCCCCACACTGCTCTGGCATGAAGGCGCACACAAGCAGGAGCCAGCTACCTGGCATACACACAGTGCTGTGGGCCAGAACCCACACACATGCCCAGCGTACCTCCTCTCTCACGTGCATGCTTCCTTGTTCCATCAGACTTTATTTCTAATAGACAAGGTCAAAGATAAGATCACTAAGAATTTCAGGACAGCCACAGCAGAGCACTGAACCATGTGTGGGGCCCTGTGCAGCTATACAGGTCACACATGCCCTGCCTAGGCTTCACGTTCTGTCCATAGAAATGATTTGACCCCTTGTGTGAATGAATGTGGAGGGAGATCCTTTTATGCCTTTGGCTTCCAATCCTGGAAATAAAAACAGTGAGATGCGGATGAGATGTTGTCCACCATAATTTGTTTCTCTGCCTCTAAACTGCTCTGTTTACTTTTTTATAAAAATGCTAGACACTAAGGCACTTCTTCTTTGGAGGGATTTCTTTAGTTTCAAATAAGAGTTCCTTTTCCAAGATTCTTGAGAAAGTGGAAGTAGTGTATCAGGAAGAAATTAGCATTTATTGAGTACTTGTCACATGTTGATTTATTGTTGTTGTTTAGTCACTAAGTTGTGTCCAACTCAGTGACCCCCATGGACTGCAGCACGTGTCCTTCACTATCTCTTGGAGTTTGCTCAAATTCATGTTCATTGATTCGGAGGTGCTATCAAACCATCTCATCCTCTGCCGCCCCCTTCTCCTTTTGCCTTCACAACCTCTCCCAAGCATCAGGGTCTTTTCCAACAAGTTAGCTCTTCACATCAAGACCCAGATGGTGGGAAAGGTAGAAGGCAGAAGGAGAAGAGGGCAACAGAGGGTGAGGTGGTTGGATGGCATCATCGGTTCAATGGACATGAATTGGGCAAACTCCAGAAAACAGTGAGGGACAGGCGGGCCTGGCATGCTGCAGTCCATAGAGTTGCACACGACTCTATGGACACGACTTGGCAGCTGAACAACAAAAACACTGCATATAAGTTAAATAAGCAGGGTGACAATATACAACCTTGTCGTACTCCTTTCCCAATTTTGAAGCAGTCAGTTGTTCCATGTAAGATTGTAACTGTTACTTTTAGACTCGCATACAGATTTCTCAGGAGACAGGTAAGGTGGTCTTAAAGAGAGATTTTAGCAAATCTCTCTGACTGCAAAGACTTTGAGAGGCAGCTTTAAAAGTGCCCTGTGTGTGAGTGCTGGAAACAAATGACCTAGGTTCAAATCCTGACTCAGCCGTGTAGTGGCTTCTTGCTAGACAAGTTACTTCTCAGAGTCTTGGTTTCTTCAGGTAACTAACGGGGACCTACCTCATAGGGTTGTGTAGAGGGTTAAATGAAAGTAAGATACATGTAAAGCACGGAGAACAGAGCCTGAAATCTGTGGCAAATGTCGCTACTAATGTCATTACTGTTACCATGATTACTCTGCCCACTCTACAATCTCTCTTCACAGGTTAGTAGTCAGCAGAAAAGAAGGGCTTAGAGACAGATAGGTCCTTCTGGTGTTTACCTTCCCTAAAGTTTCCGGAGAAGGCTGTCTTGTGTATGATGTGATCTGTGATCTGATTCTTGCCCTGGGCAGCCCATCTCTGTGGTCTTTATGGATTTTAATGTTCTGCCGACTTGATCATTTTCTGTCTGGGTTGTATGTGTTACAGGTATGAGACGTCTCTGTTGGATTTGGTTCAATCTCTGAGTCCAAAGACTGCTTCCAAACCGCGGCCCCATCGCTCCAGAGAAGCTGGGTCATGGAGTCACAGTACTTGCCGACTCAACCCTCTGAAATCAACCTGGAACAAGACCAGGGCCAGCAGCACCCCCGAAGACCTGGAGGAGAATCAGATTCTGGAAGATATCTTTTTCATTTGACACTGAAGCACGTGCTGCAAAGTTTCCATCAGAAATGAGTGGGTGTCTTTATGTACTGATCTAGGATTTTAAATTATTTAACTGTAATTGTGTCTCTCCTTTCACAGGGACCTATCTCACTAGCATCCTGTTATATATCAAATTTAGAAATCATTCTAACAACCCAGGGTGTTTCTGATCAGACCAGTCAGTAGGTAACACATTAAGGGTGGATGAGGGTGGAGGGCTGAAGCCTTTCTGTGCTAAGCAGAGATTAGAAAATTAACAAAGGACACTTACTGCCTGGCAGAGGCCATTGTTTTCTCAGCCTCATTCAAGAGTGTTTCCTTTTCAGTATTTTGCTGGAAAAGTTGGGCTCTGTTGTGTACACAAGGAAAACCTTTCCACTGAAAAATGCCTCTGGTTTCAACATAGCCCCTTTGTAACATAAGCAGTTTTGAAAACGTAGACCCTTTTACCTCTCCACCCTGTTTTCTTACCACCTACCTCTTTGCAATGCAGTCAGTTAATTCTGAAGTTGGAGTCGGTGCCCTTCCCATCACAGGAAACACTGAGGGCCAATCGTGAGTCAGCCTCAGCAGTCATCAACCTGGCAGCTGCCCACCCCATACCCAAAAGTGCTTAATGAGCTAGAGAGATCCACCCCCCACACCCCAGCCCTTGGAAACTGGCATTAGATTACACAAGAGAGTGCTACCCCAGTGGAGACGCAGGCCAAAATGCTTGTCCTCCCATCTTCCGTTTCCTTGGGTAAGTTAGAGCAGTCTCTCAGTATCTTTCCTTGATCCAAGTGTCTGTCTTATTCACGCTCAGGCTAATAGGCTTCCTGGCCTCCCCTCTTTCCCCATGAGGAGCCAGAGTCCCGGTCGACCAGGCCTTGCATGTGCTCTACTCAAGGCCACTGTCTCATGGCCCCACAGAACCACCTCCACTTGCCAGATAATGTTCTCCCCTGCTCTCCCACTGGGCGCACCAGAGAAAGCCTGTGGAAGAAGTACACCTGAAATGTCGATTCTCAGCTCTCCTGCTTGGCAGAGCTCTTGAGCTGGGTTGCTGTGCTTACAGAGGGCTCTAGTGGGCTCTAGCAGCATCCCAAGCTGATGGGCAGTATGGTGAGCCTGGTAGAGCCAGTGAATTTAAAACTTTCCAGTCCTTGGAAGCAGGGTAGGGGGAGATGTGTATTACTCAATGACTTTATTTGGCATAAGGGGTGTTATTTTTCTCACTCTCCCTTTCACCAACCCCAGATGTGAACTGAAACTAAGACTGTCAGTCATTATTAGTAGCCAAGGTCAGAACATGCAGGGCAGCCTGCAATTAGTGAGACATGTGGTTTCCCTGAAGTCTTTATCAAAACTAGATTATTTCAGCCTACAGAAGCCTTCTAGAGCAGCTTCCATGTCTGGATAAATCCAGATCTCATTGTCTTTTCAGACTGGGCCCTGTCACTTCTGCCCAGCCTTCCTTCACTTGCGTCTTTTTGTCCTTTGGAGGAAGAAATATAGCCTGCCAATACCATATTCTCAATCTGAGGGAAATATCAGGTCAGGACAAAGTAGCTGTAGTCATTTGGTTGAAAATTATTGCAGATTACAGTCTTCTCTGAAAGTTCACCCCTGTGAAAGTAATTGAATCAGTGCCATCCCATTCCAAAAGCCTTTGGAAAAGAGCTTTCTTTGGTGTGGCAAAAAAAAGGGGGGGGGGGACGGGGGGCGGGTGAAAACAAACTGAGAGCCCTTGGCCACTTTCTCAGTTAAAGTTAGGTTCCTGAACTATCTTTCTGTTTCTCAGTGTATCATGACCACCTTAAGTACACCCAGATCTTTCAAATCATCCACAACCACACTTTCCCCTCCTGAACACCAGTGTCCTTACTGCTCTCTGGAGTGAGAGGATGCCAGAAAGACCACAAAAAGGCCTGTGATGTCTTCAAGAAACTTGTTTGCCTTTACAAGAATCATAAGTAGGCTCTAAACTAAAGGCTTTTGGGGGTCACATGCCACAAAATGGAGTTTAACTGCTTGCTTACCTCTCCTGAATGAGCAATGTGGAACAGCAAAGATGGACTTTCAGCAGAGCATCAATCAGCCTGTTTCTCATATGCCATAGTCCCCCACCAGTTGCCTTTCTCTATCCTGTAGGCATTTCCTGTGTGTCAGGGCAATAGGATGTGAATTTGTGTCTGGTCTAACGTCCTCATTATGAATTGAACAGTATATGTTAACATTTCAATCTGTGTCTCACTTTGAGATCTATATATATGTATGAAAAGGTTGTTGTAGAGCCTCAAGGCTTTTGTGGAGCCCGGAGGCTTAACCTAATTGCAGACTAAGCTACCAAGGGAGAGGGTCCGGCACACAGGGATCTGCCTTTCCTCTCAGTAAGCACTCCCAACAGTGACTGGGATGCACTCCCCAGCCTCCAGCCACTTCCCCACAGCAAGGCTGGACACGTGCGAGGGATCCTGCTGGTGTTACCACTTCCCCACCCTGATTCCCACCTTTCTAGAGAGAAATGCCAGTCAATGTTTGCAAAATGGGGAAGGACAAATGCCAACGGATGGTCCTTAAGTAGGGCCCAACGTGCGTTATCTCAAAAGCCAGGTCTGCCAAGGGAAAGGCTTTCCTGGTGGTCACCCTTCCTGGAGGCACGCTTGTGTTCACAAACCTGACCTCCGTGGTGGGGGCTTGTCCAGAGCGCCCCGAATGTCATGAGAGGGAGGGGCTCCCTCCTCCTCCAGGGACACTCCTTTCACTTGACTCTGCTCTCAGCACCATTGTCTATACGAGAGATTTGCTGGTCTCAGACTCCAGGCCTGAGGAGCAGAGCCAGACGAAGTCTGCCGTTGTTAGGGTGGGGGCTCTGACAGACTCCCCCAAACTCACACTCTATCCCCACCCCAGGGTATGTTATTTTTAATGTGGGCCAATGTTTATATATGTGTGTGTGTGTGTTGTGTGTGTGTGTGTGTGTGTGTGTGTGTGTGTGTGTGTGTGTGTGTGTGTGTGTGAGGTTTTATGATAATAAATTCTCTGTATGGCTATTTCCCCCATGTGGTTTTGATACTGAATTGCTCCTTGAACATCCCTCATCAGATAAGTGGAGTTTAGCTTGAAAACAAAGCAGAGCCTCGGGTTATCAAAATGTTATTTTCACTTAGTATTTGTTAAAGCAACAGGAGATTATGGTCAATTGAAAGAAAGGAAGTGGTTTACCACACCCTGTAAATTTCTTGGCTGACCCCAGCTCATGCTCCTCCCAGAAACACCACGCCTCCTCTAGGCTGTGTGGTCACTAGAATGGGGGGTTCAGTCTCTGTGCACCGCTGAGCCCCTGCTGTGTGCTTTTTCACAAAACTGCTCAGTAAAGAACTGCCTTGGCACTTGGACACAGGAAAAATAGTCCTGGAGGAGAAAATGGCAACCCACTCCAGTATTCTTGCCTGGAAAACCCCACGGACAGAGGAGCCTGGTGGGCTACAGTCCATGGAGTCGCAAAGAGGCAGACACAGCTTAGCAACTAAACAGCAAACAGTTGGCTTTGGGTGCTGAGAAAACATTGGTGAGGGCTCACATGCCTGAAGCGCTCAGTTTTGAGATCACATCTGTGGATTCAACTAAGACAGCTAAAGGCCCTATCCTGTCCCTGCTCCCCTGGCCAGCTTGGCACCTCCCTCTGAGCCAGGGGCCTTTGCAGCTGCCCCTCAGAGACAGAAGTGATGAGAATAAAGTCATCACTCAGCTGGCTCCCAAGCTAAAAATGAACTAAGAAGTGTTTGACCTGATTGAAGTAAGATTACTCTTGAGTCTAGGAACAAAGCCTGATCCTCAGAGGAAGAATAAACTGGCATCCAGAGAGCCCGCTTCATAAGTTAGTAACCAGCCACACAGTTCCTTCCAGTTTCTCAGATTTGCTATTCAAGGTGGGTTGTTCCTGAGCCTCTGGGGTTCCATTGTTCCATTCAGAACTGAGACCTTTTATCCTCTCAGGCTTCAGCCTCATAGCTGTCCTCACTCATGTCCAATTCTACCACATGCATGCTCAGAATTGAGCAAGCACCTAGAAAATGTCCCTGGGTCCTTTTCTACCTCCACTCTCCTCACAATTTCATCACCTTCCAGAGTCACAGATATCTGTGGCGGGATTGGACCTTAGAGCCCATAAAATCCATCACTTTGATTTTACAGATGAAAAGTCCAGAAAAAAGTGAGCTCTCATATCCTGCCAGTGGTAGGTCTGGCCACCAATCAGGGACACACCACATCTGCCGCTCCCCCCCCCTCCACTGTACATCACTACTTTGATCTATGTTCCAAGGTGAACATTTTTAAGAATCTCAACTAGGACTGAACATTCCACCACCATCTCTTGGAAGTGAGCTTTTGTAGACTGCTTGGGCCAAAGCAGTCAGAAACACAGCATGCCCCTCCTTCAGGGGATTTAGGTCGGTAACCCTCAAGGAGTGAATGCCGCCATCTAGAACTTCTTTCTGTTCATGGAGGTGGAAACCATGAGAAGATTAAAGAAAATCCCTGGGAAAAAGCTAAATCTCTCCAGGTGGCATAATAGACATCACTGTCTTCTGTAAATAATAAAGGCTATTATGGCCCTAGTTAGGACTTCTTCTAAAAAGACAGTTGGCAAAAGGAGAGTGAGGTCCACCTTCAACTGGCTGGGGAAGTGGTAGATGTAAAACCAGAAGAAATGACCTATATCATACGTTGTCAATAGAGCAGCCAACTACTTTGACCATGACCTGCCAAAACCCAAGCTTGTCTTCATTGGTGATCTCAGTCAGTTGAGTGGCTCCCCTGGGTCCATCATTGTGTCACATGCCTTTGACCCCACTAAGGAAGAGAGTAACAGCACAGGTTATGGAACTAGTTGGGCTTCCCTGGTGGCTCAGATGGTAAAAGAATCCACCTGTAATGCAGGAGACCTGGGTTCGATCCACGGGTTGGAAAGATCCCCTGGAGGAGGGCGTGGCAACCCACTCCAGTATTCTTGCCTGGAGAATCCCCAGGGACAGAGGAGCCATGGAGTCACAAAGAGTGGGACACGACTGGGTGACTAAGCACAGCACATGGAACTAATTAAATCTTATCCAAATCTCAGTTACACTGTTTCCTAGCTGATTAATCTTAGGCGATTTATTTATTAACCACACTAAACCTAAATTTCTTAACATGTAAAATAAGGACGATAATGCATGCCTCATAGAAAGGTTATAAGAGTAAAATTCAATGAGATAATGTATGTGGGTTAGTGTTAGTCACTCAGTTGTGTCCAACTCTTCGCAACTCCATGCACTGTAGCCTGCCAGGCTCCTCTGTCCATGGGATTCTCCAGGCAAGAATACTGGAGTGGGTTGTCATTTCCTTCTCCAGGGGATTTTCCTGACCCAGGGATCAAACTTGGGTCTCCTTCATTGAAGGCAAAGTCTTTACCATCTGAGCCACCAGGGAAGCCCTTAATGTATGTGAAGAGCCTAGGAATAGTCCCTGACATATACAAAGTGTTTCACTAGTGGTAGCTATCATTACTGTCATTTATTTCTCGGCTAACTAACAGACTAGATAGAAGACAAACCTTCATACTTTACATTTTTAATTAATTTTTATTGGAGTATGGTTGCTTTACAATGTTGTGCTACTTTCTGCTGTATAACTGTTAAATGAATCAGTTATACACACACATATATTCACACTTTTTTAGATTTTGTGCCCCTTCAGGTCAGCACAGAGTACTGTGTAGAGTACCTCGTGCTGAACAGTAGGTTCTCATTAGTCACCTATTTTAGGCATAGTTCATACTTTAAATTTTTAACAATAATAAAGCAAGAGCTCAGTTTAGTCGTGTCCGACTCTTTGCAACCCCGTGGACTGCAGCACACCAGGCTTCCCTGCCCATCACCAGCTCACGGAGTTTGCTCAAATTCACGTCCTTTGAGTCGGTGATGCCATCCAAGCATTTCATCCTCTGTTGTCCGCTTCTCCTCCTGTCTTCAGTCTTTCCCAGCATCAGGGTCTTTTCCAATGAGTCAGTTCTTTGCATCATGAGGCCAAAGTATTGGAGTTTCAGCTTCAGCATGAGTCCTTCCAATGAATATTTAGGACTATTTCCTTTAGGATTGACTGATAAGCAAGAGCTATCTCAGTAAATTTCCCAGTGACTGGTAAACACTATAGTTTCAGATAGCAAATTGCTGGACTGCGTTTACTTAGAATTTGTGGGAGGAGGCAAAAAAAGAGGGAACTGTAACCTGGGCTTGGGAAGAATATCTAAGATGGATGGAGGGTGGGGAGGGACATGGCGGGTGGGAAAGTGCAGAAGCTGAATGTTCATTGGTGAGAAAGCTCAAGATGTGCTTTGAAAGAATGCCTCGGCAATCATAGCTAGTAGTTGAGGTTCCAGACAAGAACGCATGGGCATGCACTGAGAGAAGTAGGCCAGGCCCAAATTGTGAAGACTGTTGGATGCCAGGCACTGGAGTTCCATCCTTCAACAAAGAGCCATGAACTATTTTAGAATCACCTGTTCAGAAATATCTACCATGCAGAAGTGTCAGGCTCTGTCGGGGAGCAGGGGCATGGATAAGAAAGGGAAGGAAGGAAACCAGTTCTGCGTGCCTACTAAGTGCTGAGCAAGGTCTGTAGATGCCTTACCTCATTTAATCCTAAAACTTGGGTGGCAGTATCCCCGTTAGAGATAAGGAAACTGATCTTGGAGAGGTTAGGTGTTGGGCCTCAACTGCTAAATTGAGGAGCTAGAGGAGGCCTGGGAGACGAGTGTCAAGTTCCATGGGTCTGCTCTTTGTTCCATACAAGCCTTCCTCCAGCCTAAGCAGGTAGCTCTTTAGGCAGAGACACCAATTGTTATGCAGTTGTTGCACAGGTCAGATGAGGTTCTGGGAGACCTGTCACTCCATCCAAGGACTGGGTAGAAGGCTGTAGAGTGGAGATGCTGCTATTAGGATCAGGCTTCCTAATACCACCTCCCAAGATTGGACTGTGGGACAGCCCACCCAGAAGAGAGTTGGGACGGCAGATCAGACAACCTAGGATTCACATCGCTTGCCAGGGACTGAGTTGGAAAGAAAGACCTTGAATGCAGCATTTAAATCAACCTTGCTCTGTTGAGAATGTGCACAAAATGAAGTCAGATTGCCCCTGGCTGGAAAGATAAATAACAGAGGAGGAAGCCATGAGCATGGGACACAGAAAGAAGTCAGAACTTGCTCCGTTGGAGCTCCCTTCATGGAAACACTGGACAGGAGGGCTAATAAGATGCTGAACCCCAGTAGTGGCAACAGTGGTATCAAAAGAGGAAGATCTTACAGGAAAGTAAGCAATTTCTAGGAACCCTCATACTATGCTGAAGGCAATGTGAAATGGTACAGCTGTCTTGGAAAACAGTCTGTAAGTTTCTCAAAAAGCTAAACAAAGTTACCATATGACTAGCAATTGTACTCCTAGGTGGAGACCCAAGAGAAATAAAAACATTGTTTAGTTGCAGTCTATCCAACTCTTTGTGGCCCCATGGACTGCAGCATGCCAGGTTTTCCTGTCCTTCACTATCCCCTGGAGCTTGCTCAGACTCATGTCCATTGAGTCAGTGATGTTATCCAACCATCTCATCCTCTGTTGCCCCCTTCTCCTCCTGCCCTTAATGTTTCCCAGCATCAGGGTCTTTTCCAGTGAGTCAGCTCTTCATATCAGGTAGCCAAATTATTGTAGCTTCAGCTTTAGCATCAGTCCTTCTAATGAACATTCAGGGTTGATTTCCTTTAGGATTGACTGGTTTGCCCTCATTGGAGTCCAAGGGACTCTCAAGAGTCTTCTCTAGCACCACAGTTCGAAAGCATCGGTTCTTCCTCACTCAGCTTTCTTTATGGTCCAACTCTCACATCCGTGCATGACTATTGGAAAAACCATAGCTTTGACTATATGGACCTTTGTCAGCAAAGTGATGTGTCTGCTTTATAATTTGCTGTCTAAGTTTGTCATAACTTTCCTTCCAAGGAGCAAGCATGTTTTAATTTCATAGCTGCAGTCGCCATCCACAGTGATTTTGGAGCCCAAGAAAATAAAATCTGTCACCGCTTCCACTTTTTCACTTCTATTTGCCATGAAGTGATGAGACCAGATGCCATGATCTTCGTTTTTTGAATGCTGAATTTTAAACCAGCTTTTTCACTCTCTTCTTTCACCTTCATCAAGAGCCTTTTTAGTTCCTCTTTGCTTTCTGCCATTAGAGTGGTATCATCTGCATATCTTGATTTCAGCTTGGAATTCATCCAGTCCAGCATGATGTACTCTGCATATAAGTTAAATAAGCAGGGTGACAATATACAGCCTTGACGTACTCCTTTCCCAATTTTAAACCAGTCCGTTGTTCCATGTCCAGATCTAACTGTTGCTTTTTGACCTGCATACAGGTTTCTCAGGAGGCAGGTTAGGTGGTCTGGTATTCTCATCTCTTTAAGAATTTTCCACAATTTGTTGTGATCCACACAGTCAAAGGCTTTGGCATAGTCAATAAAGCAGAAGTAGAGATTTTTTCTGGAATTCTCTTGCTTTTTCTATGATCCAACGGACGTTGGCAATTTGATCTCTGGTTCCTCTGCCTTTTCTAAATTCAACTCGAACATCTGGAAATAAAAACATATGTCTACAGAAAACTTTTTACATGGATATTCACAGCAGCATTATTTATAATAACCAAAAGGTAGAAACAACCCAAATGTCTATTAGCTGATTAATGAATAAACAAAATGTAGCTTATGGACATGTGGAATGTTTGGCAATAAAAAGGAGGGAAATGCAATCTGCAACGTGAATGAACCTTGAAAACATAAAGCTAAGTGAAAGAGGCCAGTCAAAAAGACCTCATATAGTATTATTTCATTTACATGAAATGTCCAGATGGGCATAGCCACAGGGACAGAGTCTATTAATGGTTGCCTAGGGCGGTAGGGGATGGGGGTAATGGAGAGTGACTGCCAAAGAGTGTGGGATGTCTCCTAGAGTGATGAAAACATTCTAAAAATTTATTGTGATGGTTGCATAACTGTGACTATACTAAAAACCACTGACTAAACTGTACCCTTTAAATTAGTACATTGTATGGTATGTGAATTAGATCGCATAAAGCTACCACAAGAGAAGTGTCCTGGGGCATTGGTTGCTGGGTGGCAAGGAGTGCTGGAAAGTGAAGAGCAAACACCTGATCTCCAAGGCTCTAAACTTCGAGTGAAAGCTTTGATTTGTGAGGTGTTGGGGAGAGCAGTGCATCCACAACCACTCATCTTAGAAATCAGCCTGTGAAGGAAGGAGAGACCAGAAGAGCTGATGGAAGAGAAAGTTCGGGCCAGCTACAGGGTGCTTTTCCAAGTTAGAGGGGCTTCCCCTCGATTCCCAGACTAGTCCCCATAGGTGTTACCAAGAATCCATGAGCAATGTTCATGATTTCAGAAAGACTGATGGAAACCTGTGTCTGCGGAGAAAAGTTGCACGGGCCAACTGTATTACTTCTTTATGTTGTAATTAATAAGTAAGTAATCTTCAGTACTTCTTTATGTTGACCTGGAAATCACTCTCTCAGGGTGTGATACCCTTGGTTATTGTGGCGGGGGGGGTCACCTCTGATTTGTTGGTGTATCTTTATCACAACGCATGAATCTGTGCTTAATAAACATGCATATAAATCTATATATGCATTTCAGGAAACTTTCCCTGCGCGGGGTGCATGGGGGAATCATCAAAGGAGCTCCCTGGAGATGCAGAACTCAGGGACTGCTAATAACAGGAGAGAACCAAGCCACAGATGGGAAGAAACTGAGATGGGGAGCAAAAATAACGTCACTGCAGGGTGATGATGCAGAAGGGACAGAAAGAGCCAGGAAAGAAGAACCAGGAAGGGAGGAATATGTACAAAACCTCGGGCTTGTGGAGTAGAGGCCAGTGGGTGTGCCAGGAAAGCATCAGAAACTCATGAAGCTCTTACTGTGTGCCAGACTCTGGGCTGGGCCCTGAGGGTCTTATTCAGTCCTTATGAGATGTGGCCTCTTTTCATACTTTAAAAAAAATTATTGCATGGGGTTCTTCTTGTAAGTCATCTCACATCCTTAATGGAATGGGGCTAGGCACACATCTATACACACCTAAAATTTGAGGGTGATGTCATTGGCACCAATAATGAAAATGTTTTAACAAGACTTACCCAAGGTCGTCAGAGCATTGAGTAGAGCATTCCAAGTATATAGAGTGGAGACTTGGAAACAGGATTGGGAGGGTCATTTCTCACGTCTCTGCTCTCCTACCCTCAGTCTCCAAGTAGCACCTAGTCCTTCTACTTATCAGCCTGCCCACTGCTCACTTTTCTAGTACAGTGGTCTGTTCGTTGACGTTCCTGTCCAGTGGCCCAAATTCATCCTTACATGTGTGACTTCACCTCTCTCTGCTTCACTCTTATCTTTAAATGGAGATTGCAATGGAACCTACCTTGCAAGGTTATTGTGAAGGTTAAATAAACTAATGTCTGTGGAGAGTGCTCGGCAGAAAATAAATGAGGTCCCAGGGAGGGTAACCTGTTATGACTATTCTCCAGAAAACTACCAGGATCGTCATCACATCACAGCCTGGCTTACGTGAGAGGTCATTTCCTATCGCCCTTTGACAGCCTGGACTTGGAGCACATGCACAAGGCTCTTGGTGATTTGGCTCGCTGCAGTCTGGAGACCTCCAGCCCCCTTTTCCCTCTCTCTCTTTCTCTAGACTTCTGGGCTCCAACCACTGTGAGCTTCCCTTAGTGCCTGAAGGCACCGTAATGTTCGTTTCCTGACCTTCTTAGGAGCTCTCTTGGCCCTTGTGCACCCGTTGTCCCTGTGTACACAGTGGCACTGTGCTGGGTTGCCTATGTATCTGATTCCTCGCGTAGACAAAGGCCCCATGACGGCCAGACTAGGACATCAGTCTCATTCATCAGTGACTCCCCAGAGCTCAGCGTGGCTGCTGGCACACTACAGGCTCTCAGTCCTTATTTCTCAGGTAGATGGATAGGGAAGGGGCGTGGGAGGGAGGGAGGAAGGGAGGGAAGACGTGAAACAGAGCTGTTTCCAAAGTCCAGCCCTCTTGGCACTGTTCCAGGCTGCTCGCAACTCTCACGAGGGAGAGTGGGGCCTAGGATGCCGCCACTACACACCCACACTGACAAGCCTTTTCTCTCCAAAAGAAATCTGACATTTGTAACTTCCCTGCCTCAAGTCCAAAGGACTCTGCAGTGCTTGTGGGTCAAGGAGCACACCCCTGAAAGAGACACCCCAGGTTCTCGGCATCTCACCCGCATTCCTTTCCACCTGCCCTCCCTCCCTGCATTCTGCTCCCCTTGCCACCCACCACCTTTGGGCATCTCCCGAAGACACACTGCTTTTTCCTGCCTGTGTGACTTCCGAGCCCCTCCCTTTCCGATGAATCTTTCCAGACCAGCCTCGGCGGTCTCTGCCGCCATGTTTTCCTGACTCCTCACCCCCTGCAACAGTATCAACTCCTTTCCGCTCCAACTGTGCCTGTAGAGCTTCTGTTACAGGCCACCTTCCAGCTGTGTTGTATTGTTTTGTGTACTGCTTATCCACCTATTGGAATGTTAAGTGTCTAAATGCAGCTTACAGTGACCGCTTGTGAGCTATATACATTTAAGTAAGTTACTTATACCCACTGAGCTTCCCACGTGATAATTTACAGGATTATTTGTAAAAATGGAGATGCCATCCCTACCTTACAAGTTTGGTGCCTGGCGTGCTGACCTAGCCCTGGAAACCAGCCCCAGGGAAAGCCAGACGATCAGGCCAAAGTGTCCGTGAATGTAGGACAGGCAGGGTGTCCAGCGGAGCCCAAGGAGGCTCTGAGAGGGGGCTCCTTGGAAGAGAAAGAACCGGGAGGCCGAGGAGGGAACAGCTGTGTTGGATTTGTGAGAAGTCGAAGAGGTGGCTGGCTCGAAGCCCAGTCCTCATCTGAGATCTGGACAGGGCGTTGGCGCTGGCCTCTCCCACCCTTCCTCCACAATCCACAGCTGCCGACCATGGCTGGCATGTGGCTGGCACTGCCACAGAGACCACAGCCATGGCCTGGGCTGCCCAAGAGGCCTGAGGCCCACTGGGCTGCACACGCGCAGCAGTGGTAAACTTTGTCCTTCTCTTCCCCGTATTTTAGCCACTTCCTAAGTGGCGCTAGTGGTAAAGAGGCCGCCTGCCAATGCGGGTGATGTAAGAGACACAGGTTCAATCCCTGGGTCAGGAAGATCCCCTGTAGGAGGAAACGGCAAACCACTCCAGTATTCTTGCCTGGAGAATCCCATTGACAGAGGAGCCTGGCGGGCTACAGTCCATGGGTCGCAAAGAGTCAGACGTGACTGAGCGCCTACACCAGCACCACCAGGTTCTGCAGTGACCTGTCTGGTGCTGGGATGAGTGGCTAGAGGAAAGGAAGTCACTCCCCCACCTCTTGTGGCTGCCGGTCGAGACAGGATGAACCCCAGCCCGGGTTGGTGGCGTTCCCCTCCCAGCTGGAAGTGATTTAAGCTTGTTGGATTTATATAACACTGAGGAACGGTAAACTGTGTAAATTTGCTGTGTTTTCCAGGGACAGTTATTTATGGAGGGGCATTTTTAACTCAAGTGCAGAAGTGTTAAATCATTATAATAAATCCATGCTATTCAGACTTTCTTACATTGTAATAAATTTTTTCTAAACATGAATGAGGAGATCCATGCTTCCTCTAATATACCATTATGTATTTCTTCTCAAAATGACACAGCTTACTATATCAACTTGGAGAATAACAGAAGATTTACTGACTTGGAGGGGGAAAAAAATGTTGAGTAGCAATGAGTCTGAGAAGGGACTAGGGAGCGTGACCCCCACGCTGAACTTCTCTCGCATCTCCACTGGCTTCTTCCCCAACCACATGCGGCCACAGCAGGGGAGGACCTGGCTGGGGGCGCCTCCCCAAGATCTCCGGGCTGAGCCTTTGAACAGAGAGATTCAGCCAGAAATCCATTCACCTTCTGTTCTGTCCTGTCCAAGGAGAGGTGTTGGGATGAGGCTCTATGAAACATGAAAGCTCTCTCCCTATGATCTGAAATCCCTTCCAGAAGCATCAGGCTGGCTAGAGAGTTCCCCTGCCCACAGTGCTCTCATCACCTGCCTCACCCCCCTCCTCACCTGGATGCCTAACTGGACCAGAGGATTCACAGTTTTCATCAGATTCTCAAAGGAATCTGCAATCCAAAGAATTTAGGAATCACGGGTCTTCAGGAAACCTAGAAGCATCTTTGGAATGACCACTAGGTAACAGACAAAAGTCCAATGGTGTGGTCCCAGCAGCACCTGGGAACTATGTCGAGCTGCAGTTAACGCACCCAGAGGTCAGTACAGGCCCAGAGGCCTGAACGGCAGCCCCTGGGATGCGGACTTCATCAGAATTTCCCAGAATATAAGATTTAATTGCTGGGCAAGGGCTGGAAGGAAGAAAGGAAGATGCCCTGGACCAAGGAAGAGTGTCAAAGGCATGGAGACAGAGACCCCAAGATCAGGAAGCTCATGGACAGCCTTGGAGGCTAGTTCTGGTGTTTAAGCTTGGAGAGCAGCAGGGCCCAGTGGAGAGAGACCTGCTGAGATTCCAATACACAGTAACAGCTTCCAGTTTACCTAGGCCTCCTCCAGAGGCTGGGGTTCAGGTTTTGGCTCTGCAGCCATAACTGTGTGACACGTGCAGTTTCCTTCACCTGTGCAAACTCAGTGCCTGACTTGCTAGATGTAGACAGCGCACACCTGCACAGCCGGCTCACAGATGACGTGGGGGTACAGTGAAAGGATGCTCGGGCATCTGCTGGATGAACAACTGTGAAGCACGTCCTAAACATCAGGTGTTTTATCATTTATCTGATGGCTGGTAAGGGGCGATGGGCCCTCTGAAGCATGGAGACCTGGCGCTTCCATGACAACCAGGCAAAGCTAGCCCAGCCCGCTCCATACCCGGCGCTTACCTGCACCCGCCACCACCCCAGACAGTGCTCCCAGCCCTCTTCTCGGCCTCCAGGAGGGCAGCCCACTGCACACCTGCCCGTTTCAGAATGCTGTTTACCTCCATCTCTCTCCACAGCCTGGGCTGCCTCCCCTGGAGTTGGGATTGTGCTCTCATCACCACCTCATACCCTTGTGCAGAATTGGACCCCGGCCTTGAGGACGGTCCAGAGCAGACTGAGTCAAGAACGGTTCCGGAGCAGGGACCCTGGAGCTGTGGTCCACGCACCTCCATCAGGCACACCTGCGGGCTGCCCACAGCCCTTCCTTCTCCCCTCCCATCTCCACTCTCCACCTCTAGGATTTTCAAATCTGTCCCTTCTCTCTTCAGAACTAAAGATGTTGTGTTTCTTGCTTTGCTAATCAGGCTGTTCCTGAGGATGGGGGTGGGAATAGGCACCCCCAGGAGCCAGGATGGGGTAGCAGAAACCACGGTGGTCCCATCTCACCGCCCATGACACGCGCTGCTCACATCCATGTTGGAGGGTTTGTCCTCTCAGATTCCCAGGGGAGGAAGGGTAACCGGTAAGGGATGGGGCGGGGGGTGGTCCCTGCAGCACCCAGTCTAGATGGCTGACAGCTCTCAGGATGACCCAGCTGATAGTCAACTGCCCACATTTTTTTTTCAAACATTTTATTTTGAAGTCAGACCTACAGAAAAGTTTTAGAAATAATACAAAGAATTCCTGTACATGAACACCCTTCACCCATATCCCCCAGGGTTAACATTTTTAACTCAGATTCACTCTATCTCACACATATATAATGCATATATCTCTCACATGTATTATTACTTTTCTTCTGAAATATTGGAGAGTAAATTGCAGACCAACTACTCTTCCTTCCCCTAATAATTCAGCATGTATTTCTTAAAAACAAGGACATTCTCTTCCATACCCACAGGACAATGATTGAAATCAAGAAAGTAACATAAATAGAGCACTATTTTCTAATCTGCAGACCAGATTTAAATTATGCCAATTTTCCTTTTTTTTTTTTTTAATTTTTTAAGTTTCCTTTCCTCAAATATCTTTCTGACAAAAGGAAAATAAAATCTAGCCAGGATCCAGTCTATGATCATGAGTTGCATTTAGTTGTCATGTCTCTTTGCTGCTGCTGCTGCTGCTAAGTCGCTTCAGTCGTGTCCAACTCTGTGCGACCCCACAGACGGCAGCCCACCAGGCTCCTTCGTCCCTGGGATTCTCCAGGCAAGAATATTGGAGTGGGTTGCCATTTCCTTCTCCAGTGCATGAAAGTGAAAAGTGAAAGTGAAGTCGCTCAGTTGTGTCTGTGTGTCTGTCTCTTTAGATGAGTACAAACTACTTATATTGTAGGATGTCCCCAATTTGGACTGGTTTGCTTTCTTGTGACCAAATTCAGGTCTGCATTTCAGCAAGAATTAAATGATGTTGCGTTATTCTCAGTAATCACACTGGGAGGCCCGTGATAGCTATTTCATTCCAGGTGATATTAACTTTGATCACCAGGTTAAGATGATGTCTGCTGGGTTTCTCCACTGTAAAGTCGCTTCCTTTCCTGTATAACTTGTAAGTATCTTGTGTGTGAATCAGGAAGGGCATTACCTGAGACTATGAAAATACCATTTCTCATCTATCCTTGACCGAGGAGTTTCAGCAATCAATGGCCACATGCCACTGTTTTTTCTTTTTTTCCAAACTTACTTTTTGTTTGTTTTTAAATTAATTTATTTTAATTGGAAGATAATTACTTTATAATATTGTGATGGTTTTCACCATATATCAATATTAATCAGCCATAGGTATGCCTATGTTCCCCCATCCTGAACCCCCCTCCCACTTCCCTCCCCACCCCATCCCTCTGGGTTGTCCCAGAGCACCGGCTTTGGGTACCCTGCTTCATGCACTGAACTCTCACTGGTCATCTGTTTTACATGTGGTAATGTATATGTCTCAATGCTAGTCTCTCAAATCATCCCACATCCAAAGGTCTGTTTTTTACATCTGTGTCTCCTTTGCTGCCCTGCATATAGGATCATCGGTTTTGTCTTTCTAAATTACATATATGTGTGTTAATATACAATATATGTCTTTCTCTTTCTGACTTACTTCACTCTGTATAATAGGCTCCAGGTTCACTAGAACTGACTCAAATGCATTCCTTTTTATAGCTGAGTAATATTCCATCGTGTATATGTACTACAACTTCCTTACCTATTCATCTGTCGATGGACATCTAGGTTGCTTCCATATCCTAGCTATTGTAAATAGTGCTGCAGTGAACATTGGGGTACATGTGTCTCTTTCAGTTCTGATTTCCTTGGTGTATATGCCCAGTAGTGGGATTGCTGGGTCATATGGCAGTTCTATTACCAGTTTTTTAAGGAGTCTTCACACTGTTCTCCATAGTGGCTGTACTAGTGTGCTTTTCCACCAACAGTGTAAGAAGTTTTCCTTTTCTCTACACCCTCTCCAGCATTTATTGTTTGTAGACTTTTTGATGATGGCCATTCTGACCGGCGTGAAATGATACCTCATTGTGGTTTTGATTTGCATTTCTCTAATAATGAGTGTTGAGCATCTTTTCATGTGTTTATTAGCCATCTGTATGTCTTCTTTGGAGAAAGGTCTGTTTGGGTCTTTTGCCCACTTTTTGATTAGGTTGTTCATTTTTCTGGTATTGAGCTGCATGAGCTGCTTGTATATTTTGGAGATTAATTCTTTGTCAAACTTACTTATTTTTAATTGAAGGAAAATTGCTTCAGAAAATTGTGTTGGCCTCTGCCATACATCATCATGAGTCAGCCACAGGTATACATGTGTCCCCTCCCTCTTTAACCCCCTCCAAGCCCCTCCCACCACTCTAGGTTGGTACAGAGCCCCAGCTAGAGTTCCCTGAGTCATAAAGAAATTTCCCATTGGTTATCTATTTTACATATGGCAGGGTATATGTTTTCATGTTACTATATCTATTCATCCCACCCTCTCCTTCTTCCCTGCTGCTCATGTCCATAAGTCTGTTCTCTATGTCTGCATCTCCATTGTTGCCCTGTAAATATGTTCATCAGTACTATCTTTCTAGATTTCATATATATGCATTAATATATGATATTTGTTTTTTTTCTGACTTACTTCACTCTGTATAAGAGGCTGTAGGTTCATCCACCTTATTAGCATTGACTCAAATGCATTCCTTTTTATGGCTGAGTAATATTCCATTGTGTATATGTACCACAGTTTCTTTATCCATTCATCTGATGGACATCTTATGTTGCTCCCAAGTCCTAGCTATTGTAAACAGTGCTGCAGTGAACGTTGGGGTACAGCTACATGCCATTTAAATCCTTAGTCTTCTGCCATGTTCCCACTACCCTCTTTGATGGTCCCAGTGCTAGGAGACAGGCTGGAAAAGGAGAAAATTATTGTCCTCAGGACCTTCAGCTGGAGAGGGAGCTATAGACTCAGAGCAACACAGAACAGTGTAATCAAGGGCCAGTGAAGTGTCTCCAACCTGAGGGCAACAGGAGGTCAGGAAATAAGTGTTTAGTTTGAGCTGGAGACTCCTGAAGCAAACAGAACCTGAACCAAGGGCGGGAGAATCTGAGCGGGCAGAAACTTGGGAAAACAGGAGAATCTGTGTCCATAAGCCATCTCTGAGGGCCCCAATAGGACCAGAATCCCAGGAGGGTCCCTGTCATCTCCAGAGCTCCCCGGGTACTAAGAAGACCAGAACCACCAGGCTTCCTTGTGATTCCTGGTCAGAGTTGGGGAAGCTGAGGCACAGGGGCCTTGCCAAGAAGACACAGGTGTGGGGTGCTTTGGGAGGGCTCGTGGGAGGCAGCTCCCCCACTCCACACCTCTTCTCGTTCATTCAGCAAACATCATTGAGCACCGACTATGTGCCAGACACTGAGTTCAATGCTACAAGTACAAAATGCTCTCAAGTAGTTCTTGATTAAAGGGGATGCTGCAGACCCAGAGGCATCGTCAGGTCACCCAGCTCTCAGGACAGGATAGCAGGGGTCCTCTGCCCAGTTGAGAGCAGGGGAGAGTGGTGGCTAAAACCCTGCTTGTCCCTGTGAAGTCATCTCATCCAGGTGCTTCTCATGTTGAGACCTTGACTGAAGGCATTCAAGGCTTCCCTCCTCTACACCCCTTCTTTCCCCTCCCAGCACTTAGCAGAGAGCTCTGGACACAAAGGGGCTGGGCCGAATCCTTGAGACCCACCCAGGATACCTCACTTTGCAAAGGAAGAAACTAACACGGAGGTCTGAGATTTTCCAGGCAGGTCCTGTCTCCACTTCTCTGCCCTGTGGTTAGGCTGCCTGTCTTTGTTTGAGGCTTAGAAATACAGCCAGTCAGAGGCTTCTGAGTGAAGACTTCTTATACTTGTGCCTTGGAAAGGTAGCCCCCTCCAAAGTCATATGGTGATTATAAGCCTGGAACCTGCTAACTGGGACTGGGCTCAAACCCCAGCTCTGTCAAACCAGGTGACTTGCAGCACATCACTTTAGCCTGTCTGTAAAACAGGGTGTCGGCTGGTTGGGAAGGTTAACTGGGATGGTGTCAGTGAAGCAGCCAGGACACTGCCTGGTCTCAGTAATGGCTTCTTTTTAGACAAGGCCCTGTGTCTTCCCCAGCATGTTCCCCGCTTACCTGAGGCATCTTGCACGTCTTTAGCATATCTGGGGTCCTTTGTTCCTCCATAACCCTCTCCCTCGGGGTCTGTTTAACCCCTGCTCACCCTGCAACTCTCAGCCCAAGTTTCTCCTCCTCACTAGTCTGAGCTTCTGGCATTGTCTCTTCAGGGCACAATTCACCAGGCTGTCCTGCAGCCATCTTTACCAGCCAGAGAACCCATGGGAGGGGACAGTGCAGCTGATTTTGAAGCTGGGATCCACTACTTGCTTACAGTGTGATTTTTTTTTTTTAAAACTTCTGTATTGTGGTATAGCCAATAAACAATGTTGTGACAGTTTCAGGTGAACAGCCTGAAACTGTTCAGGGGGACTCAGCTGTACATATACATGTATCCATTCTCCCCCAAACTCCCCTCCCCTCCAGGCTGCCACACAACATTGAGCAGAGTTGCATGCACCATGCTGTATTTCCTTGTTGGTTATCCATCTAAAATAGAGCAGTGACTTGCAGTGTGATCTGCAGCAAGTTATTCACCTCCCCAAGCCTCTGGTTGGTCATCTGATAGCACCTTACAGGATGACTTCCGGGATTCGACAGCACACCCACAACACACTGACCTTGTGCCTGGAACGTGGCTGTGTGTGGTCTTCATCACCCCACCCTCAGTCCTTAGCACTGAGCGGGCACTGGATGTGTGCACTTGGTTGAGTGCTAAAGGAAGAAATAAACTCCCAACCCAAGGTGATTTCCATTAAAAAAGCAGAACTAAATAAGGCCCTAGTCTCACCCAAAGTAAAAGGCCTAATGACAGGATCTGAGGTCCTGAGCAGGGCAGGAGTGCAGCAGGGTGGAGGTGTGGGGTCTGCTCTGTGGCCCTCATGTTAGTTTCCAGGGCTGCCTGTGCAGAGCGAAAATGCCCCACAGGAGCCTTGCTTCTGAAGCTCCTCTTTGGACCCCAAGAGGGACCTGAGTGGGGGGGCAGAAGGGAGGTGGGTGGACAGCACCCAGCTGCCCTAGGCTTCCTGCCACCCTAATGCCCACGGTGCCCAGAGCTGAGCCCCAGGACAAGGCGGGAGAGAAGGGCAATGGCCAAGATGGTTCATGTGGAGAGTCTGGAGATGAGGGGCATCTTTGTGCCTTAGTTAGTGGAGTCGGGCACCTTCAGAAATGGCCACAATTTCCCCTTGATTTGGAGTGATGGTGAACCGGTTTGCATTGATCTTAACAACATGCTTATAGTTTTATCCAGAGTTTAGCGTGCTGGGGAAAACCAAGCTGACACAGCTCAAAAGGGTTTTGAACTTCAGGTAGCAGCATAAAATGTTAATAAATGCTCCATTTATTTCCATTTACTTTCCTCTCCTTGTTAATAATAAAAGCTAACCAGGCCTTTGGGGTTTTTCTCTCTCCCTCCACTGTGTCCCCACCACCAGGTGGGAAGGGTCACCTCCTGCATGCCCTCACCTTTACAAGCACTGGGCCAGCCCACATAACCCAGGAGGGAAGGGAAGAAAAGGACTGGCACCTATGTCAATAGAGGCGATGCCACTTCCTAAAGGTAAAATTAATATTATTGAGAAAAAAGTGAGAAGGAGGGACCAGAAAAGAGAGACAGGAGAGAAGGGTTGGAGCGGAGCAACTGTGCAGAGAATTTACAAGCGAGGGAGACAAGACACGGAGACTAAGAGCACAGCTCTGCAGACAGCCCTGGGCTGGAACCCTGACCCTGGGTCATCTCGGCGGGGACTTAGCCTCTCCGAGCCTGGTTCCTCATCTGTCAAACAGGGACGATAACACCGAGCTCAGGGAATCAGATAAGATTATAATTAAGCAGCTCTTCACAGTGTCTGGCTCAGGACAAGCACTTCAGCAGTGACTGCTCCCTCATGCCTCAAAGGGATGCACCCAGCTGATGAGTGTGCTGGAAAGGACCTGGTTCTCCTACTTCGCCAGGGGGTCCTGAGCAACCCCAAGGCTGGGCTCACTTCCTGGGAATCCCACCAGTCAGCTTCAGGCCTGGGCACGGCACCGCCTGACTCTGGGTCTCCTCACTGATAACTGAGTTCCTTACACCAATGCACACACATCTGCATGCTAAGACCAAGGTAAACAAGACATCTGGTAACACTGGCTGCCTTTGGAGACAGGAATGGGTGACTGGATTCAGGGGTGGAAAGAAGACTTTTTATCATACACTTTTTCGTATTTTTTGAATTTTGAAATATATAGCATGTTACCTATTCCAAAAATTAGATAACACTTTTTAAGCACAAAAACCAAACTAACATGCAGCCTGAGGCTCTGTGAACCGGGAGAGGATGCCTGCAGACACTGACAGCCACAGTGGTGCTGGGGAGGCTCATGGGGAAAAGAAAGGGCAGAGAGAGAGGAAGGGGCAGAGGACCATCCGTGAATAGGGGTCCCTGGGAAGGTGTGTGAGCAGTGAGAGACAGAGAGGTGTGCACCTGAATATGACAAATTCTCTGCAAGTCTCACAGGCTCACTGAACTTAAGAGAAAATGATGGGAAGTGGCCTGGTACCAAGTTCAAGTTCACTTGGTTGGGACGTGAATTGTCAGTAGGATGGAACTAAGGAAAGGGAAGGAGGAGGGGCTCAGAGCCTCAATTACTCATTCTGAGTATCTGTACTATTCAAGAATTTACAACTCAGAGGATCCTTGGGATGGGGCATGGTTGTGTCTGGCTGTGTCCTCTTTACTCCTCACAACTCTTGGGGGCGGGGGCATATTGGTATCCCCATTTCAGAGATAAGGAAACTGAGGTTCAAAGAGGTTAGGTCAGCTTTCAGCTTTCCAAAATGACACTAGAGGTCTATGCATCCCTTCAAAGCTCATGCCTTTTTCACTCTGACATACAGTCTCCCACTCTCCTCCTGGTCTGGGCAGATCGTGGTTAGATGTCCACAGAGATACAAGGTAGGACAGAGACATTCAGGGTTCCCTGAAGAGATGAGGAGCTAGGTTAGCGTGAGGGAAAAGAAGTTGGGTTGATAAGGAGGAGTGAGTCTGGGGTGCTGGCCGTCCACTAGCCAGGCCTGGGAGCCTGGGGTCTGGGAGAGCTAAAGACCAGAGACTGATGGGGTAAGGGAGGGCCTACAGGGAGAAGGGAGGACAGCTTAGGGAAATAGGAGGGGCAGTAGAAAGAGAAAGCTAGAAAGTAACAAACGGATACTCAGCTGAAAGGAAAGGGAGTGTCGGCTACCCACTCATTCCAAATGTCCTCTTGTTCCTTTAAAGCATTTGCAGAACACCTACCTCTTTGGAACATGCTTTCAGTTGCCTGCAGTTTGTGCTTCCTTCCTTCTTTAACTCATTCATCCCTGCAGGCAGTGGACCAACATGAACTGAACGGCCGGCTGACTAGAGGGAATAGTCAATGGAAGGTATCAATGCTAGCTAATCATTTTGGTTTGAGGGAATTCCATTCTGGGAGAGAGACAAATGGCACTCACACCAAGGCTGGTGCTGTCACCTTAGGCAGGGCTGGGGCCATGACCGTGCTGCCCAGATGTCCCCTTACCATCTTACTCACCTGGGAAATGTCCATTTGGGTTCAACTGAGTGTAATTCGAACACTGGCCCTGCAGACCTCGTGCCAGGAGGAGCTACAAATTCACCTGGTTTGGGGGCAGCAGAACACGGAAGATGGATGCTGGACTTGGAGGCACGCGTGTGGGTGGGAAAACTCTAGGACATTCCATGTGTGGCTGTACCAGTGCCCTGTGTGCAGGAGCAGGTGGGATACAGCTCAGAATAGGGACAATGTCGGATCTTTATAGAAACCCAGAAGGAGATGAAGCGTGAAGTGAAAGTCACCCAATCGTGTCCAACTCTTTGTGACCCCATGGACTATACAGTCCATGGAATTCTCCAGGCCAGAATACTGCAGTGGGTAGACTTTCCCTTCTCCAGAGCATCTTCCCACCCCAGGGATTGAACCCAGGTCTCCTGCATTGCAGGCAGATTCTTTACCAGCTGACTCTGCAGGGAAGCCCAAGACAACTGGAGTGGGTAGCCTATCCCTTCTCCAGCGGATCTTCCTGACCCAGGAATAGAACTGGGGTCTCCTGCATTGCAGGCAGATTCTTTTTACCAACTGAGCTCTCAAGGAAGCCCAAAAGAGATGGGAGCTATTAACTCTGTGTGTGTGTGTTAGTGGCTCAGTCATGTCTGACTCTTTGTGACCCCACAGACTGCAGCCCGTGAGGCTCCTCTGTCCATGGAATTCCCCAGGCAAGAATACTAGAGTGGGTTGCCATTCCCTTCTCCAGGGGATCTCCCTGACCCAGGGATCGAACCTGGGTTTTCTGCATTTCAGGCAGATTCTTTACCATCTAAACACTCTTCTCATATTAACATCACACAGAAAGGAAGGGGAAAGAGAGAGAAGGAAAGAGAAAAGTGAGAGAGAAGATGAGTACAGAAGGGTGAACGAAGACCTGAGAGGCCTTTGAAAGTGCTGCCAGGGCAGGGGCTGGAGGGAGGCCGGGGCACCAGTGCCCACCTGTGCGTGAGGCTGGGCGAGGCCACAGGGAGGCCCCACACTCCCCACAGCAAGGGTGCAGCTGCCCGACAGGCCAGAGCATGTCAGGTCAGCATCGACAGCACTGAGGGGAAACAGGTGTCTGCCAATGAAATGACTTGATAACTGGGATTTTCTTCAAAATAATCAGGGAATTGATGTATGTTAAAGCTAAGTGCTGTGTGCACAGGGGGTTATTATGCAAGTATCTCTACTTTCCCTTATGCGCGAAATAAAAAGTTTACAAGAATAAACAAAAAGTCTTTTAAAAAACTACGGAAGCTGTGAAGGAATCACACGCTGCAGGTAGAATATAGCCAACCCTCCATATCCACGGAGGAAGAACCCACAAAAACAGCGGCCCGACTGTACTGGGCCATTTTGAGCATCCACAGACTTTGCTTTATCTGTAGGGGTCCGGGAACCCATGCCCTGAAGATTCCGAGGGATGACTGTGCTACCAGAGGAACACAAACCGTAGAATATAAGCAGAAATGAATGAGAACCATATCTTGGGTTTTCTTAAATAACACTGCAAATCAGGGGTTCTTAACCAGGGGGTGATGGATGGGCTGTGGGGCCCCTGAACTCCCTGTAATCAGGTGCAAAGTGATCTGAGAGTTTGCAGCAACTTTTCAAGGAACCTCTGGTGCCCACCGCGTCCCCCCACCCCCACCCCACAGAGGCTAATACATTACCTTCTCTCTTAAATGTGCTGTGTGTACCCAGCCACTTGGTGGGTGGTTTTAAATAAAGGTTTATTTTCTAGAACTGGCGTATTCACACCTGGGCCCTGGGTTTTCCTCTCTCTTCTCAGTCAGCCATGCCTGGAACAGAGCAAAAGAGGCCGACCCACTGCATAGCCCGGCTCCTCAGGGATAGTTCCCTGAGGCCCCACTGCTCTGGCTCAGGTAGGGGCTTGCTGTGTCAGAGAGAAGGGGACACAGCGGGGAAGGGCTGGGGAGGCCGGTGGGGCTCCCTGGGGTCTGAGAGAGTGACAGCAGGCAGTGTGGTTGAAGCTGTCATCCTCTGGCAGGCACAGTGGCTTTCAGCTGCAAATGTCCAGCAGAAACCATGGTTTTGAATAGTCTGAGGCTCAAAACCCAGAGAATTCCGTAGAAAATACCTTTCCGTTCCTCACAGGGTTGCGTGACTCCCAGTGTGACACCTACCCCTCGCAGTGAATTCCTCCAAGAAGTCCAGCTCCCTAGAGGCTCCCTAGAACTGGCAGGTTAAGTGTGGGTTATTTCAGAGGACAGGGAGGGTCTCAACTTAGAACCATCTCCACGCTGAAGTCAAGGCTTGATGGCCTGCCCCCAGGTCCCGAGGAGTGAAGGCCCTTTCTCCCCAGGCTAGCATCTCCACAGGCTAGCATGGGACGCATGGGAGAGGGGCTTGGGGACTGAGATGCCAGGCGAGGAGGGAGGCAGGGCCCAGGTGCTGCTCCCCACCACTCCCCCCACACAGAGGACGGGGAGCTGAAGCCATTCCCCACCTCTCACAGGAGGGCACAGACAGACAGTCAGACACCTGTGCCTACCAGGACTCCCGCCATCTCCCCCTCTCATCACGTGCGGGGAGGAGATGGAGACCCTTGGTGGGGCCTGCCCATTCCTAGACAGGTCTGCAAGGACAAGATGGGCTAGCAAGAAAGGGCTGTCCCAGGACAGAGTGTGACGAAGGTTCACAGCTGCTGTGCACCTGGGGTCTCACCTCAGGAGGACCTCCCTTCTACTTCCCCTCCCCCAGGCCCTACTTCAGGGTCTCCTGCCTTGGGAACCTCCCCACACCCCATACCTTCCTCGAAAGCCTCCTGTGGCACTCAGGGTGTGGACATCTCCCTGCCTCCCTCTCATGAATCAGAGATGGCAGCACTCCAGGCTCCTCCCACCAGAGCCCCGCCTCTGCGGATCATCTAGAACCTCAGTCTTCTCCACCCAGAGAAATGTCAGGGCAGTGGAAGGTGCAAGACCAAGAACAAAATGCTCCATGGCAAGTCTCGGGTGTTTGGGGCTGCGTCTTCCCCCTCCTTTACTGTAGGTCCTGCCTCCACTGTCTCCTTCCTCAGCTCCTCAGAACACGTCCCCCCACCCCAGCTGAAGGTGTTCTCACTTGTCCTTCTTCCTGTTGGTTGTGGGATCTGTGGCCAATCCTACAAGGGAACCTAGGAATGGGCATGCGCTGGGGACCTTCAGAGGTGCACGTCCGTAAAGAGAGCCTTTTCTAGAAGGTCTAGGCAGCAGACTGACTCCGTGCAGGGAAGAACCAAAGCTACTTCCAGTGGGCCAGCCCTAGGGCAAGAGACACTGCCCGCCAAACTCCAGGAACCACAGACCACCATGGAAGAGCCTTTTTTTTTTTTTAAACTGTGCTTTATTTAGGGCTAAGCTGGAGAAAGCGTCATCCAATAGTTACAGAAGGTTACAAGGAGCTTTAGGGAGTTGAGTGTGAAAAGAGCAGTTGTACTGAACTGCAGCTGTTTTTTTTTTTTTTTACAACATCTGGACATCCTAAAAAGAAGGAGCCAAGAGAAAGAAAAATAAAATTTTAAAAAATAATAATTAACCAACAAAACAGAAAGAAAGGAACGGCAGAAGGCCTGAGAGGAACCAGATAGATGTTCTAAAGCAAAAAATTAAAAAACATGGTAGGTCCAAAGGCCTCCCCGCCAGGCCTCCAGATGAACCGGAGGTCAGTGAGGAGGGTTTCAAGGCAGAAGGTCAAAGCAAGTCTTCCCAACGGTGCAAATAAATTATAATAAATATGTTATACTTTAAAATATATGTGTTCTTAAATAATTCAGTGTTTTTTTCTGATTCTGAGTTTTTTTAAGCAATGTCTTTTTTAACTGCTCTAAAGTCATTTACCAAAGATAAATATCGTGCTTTCATTAAATAGTTTTCCTTGTTTTTTTCTCTATCATTACAATTAAAAGTCCTACAAAATATGCAAATTTATTTACAGAAAAACAGAGCCGGCATCATTTAAACATCCCTGTTTTTCAAAATTCCTTGTAAACAGTTTCAGAAATTCTTCAAAGATTGTTTTTTTTTTTTTTCTCTCTCTTGTTAAGGTTTTTGTGTGTGTGTGTGTTGTTTAGTTGTTTTAAGATGAAAGTTCCCAGGTCTCCCTTGCCCGGAAAGTCTCTGGAGCAAGCATGGAAGGCGAGTGAAGCGGAGGTGTCCAGGGCTTGCGCGGAGCGGGCGAGTGCGCGCAGCTCCCGGAGCGAAGCGAGGCGAGGGCGGCGGCGGCGGCGGGCCTTCCTGCCAGCGGCGCGGCCTACACCGGCGGTGGGCACCCCGAGGCCCACGGTTCTGGGCGGGTCCGGCCTGGCCCTCGGGGTCAACGGCGTCCAACAGCACTCGCGGGGAGAAGGGATTGATGCTCAGTCTAAACTCTACAAAAGTACAGTCCTACAACATCTGGGATTTTAGCAATAACGCTAACTTCTATAGTTTTTTTTTTTCTTTTTTTTTCTTTTTTGCTTTCCTCTAATTTTTCTTCTATTATATAGGTATTTTAAACTTCTCCTTTTTAAAATTCTGTACAACTATTATGATTTTAAGAGGGGGGGAAAGTTAGAAGCATTTACAGACTTTTCACAACAATTATCTTGCCTTGTCAGTCCCCTTTGTTCCCCTCGTTTTCTCACACTTCACAGTTAACGAGTTTTCGAGTTTTCGTATTTTGTTGCTTTCCCCAAATATCCACCAATTTGTTCATCTTAACAGCTCCATCCAGACATATAATACAGAAAACCATAGGAAAGTGTCATAGACTTGAATGAGGGTAATCAAAGCGCCTCTCAAAGTATCAAAGAACTATTATCTTGCTGTTTTAAAAGCATTGAAGCATTATTTTTCCTTTTTTAATTTTTTTTGTTTTTTTTTTGTTTTTTTTTTTTGACTATTTTTAATTACATTTTTTCATAGAATCGCTCTAAGCTGTTTCAAGAACAGCCACGAGGCAGGAAGGAGGTTCTCCTCCTCCATTCCCCCTCTATTTGACCTAGAGCTACACATCTGCAATAAAAAGTTTGGTCCTTTGGTCCCTAAATAGCTAAAGGAATGACAGATAGAGATGCTCTGCAGCGACCTCCCAGCCGCCCCCCTGGGGACCAGGCCCCGTCAGCCACACCGCTTGCCCCAGCCTGCCTCGGGCACCCGCGAGCTGGAAAAGCCCCGGGGATCGGGCAGCGGCCCTTCCCAGTTCCCAGCCCTACAGTCTCCCCACCTTGTCTCAAGTTCTTTTGTTTTAAAGTTGCCTTTTTTGTTTTGTTTTGTTTTTTTTCTTCTCATTTTTCTTCATCATCTTCTTCTTCTCTTTGTCATATATATATTTTTCCCCCAAACACGTGCCCTCTGAACTCCACAGACGCTATACTTTCCTTGAAGAAATGTGACAGTCACAGAGAGTGTCTGGAGTCTTCAGCTTGATTGATATTGGCTGATATGTCAAAGGTGTCATCCAACAGTTCTCATTTATAAATATATATAGAGAGAGGTTTGTTTTTTAATGTAGCCCGTTCAGCATCCTGCCCTAAAATGAAGAAAATCGGGGCTGATTAAGCCAAGAGAGGAAATGCAAAATACATCCAAACACCAAAAGGAACCTGCCTCGGGGGGGTTAGGGTGGGAGCTCTGGGGGGGATGGCGGGAGGGAGGGAAGAGACCAGTATGAGAATTAGTCATGATCATGATACGTAAAAAAAGAAATTGACTCTTGTATTCAGAGTAAGAAACCACTGGGAAGGCTATAGGTGATGGCTGTATCAGAGGAGAGGGGTTTTGATTTGGGTTCCTTTAGAGTTCTGGATTGGGGGATGGCTAGATCTAAGGGAAGAATTTGTGACTGTGGGGTATGAATTCATCATTAAACTGACCTCTGAGGGATCTAGCCCAGATACAATATGTATACAGAAGCCTAGCAAACAAGATGGCAAAAATCTAGCAGCCCAGCCGGCTCCTCCCCACGGTCTGTGACCTGAATTTTGTAGAACCCTTGCCCAGTTTCCAAGTGAACCGCCTCTTTTCCAAGGTCAGTAACTATTTGCGAGGCTATGTATATATATGTATATCTGGATATATGTGTAGAATATATTCACCTGCACATATGTGGATATACATGGATATGTGTGTATGTATATGCATAGATATACACATCCACACACACGTAATGTTTTTCTCAAACATGCCAGGGAATTTAGAGGAAATTCAGCACTTTGAGGAAGTGGATGGGAGGACCTAAAGGAAGTTAGAACGGATTTAATCATCGAAGTTAAATTAACTCAGTTCTCGATTTTGTTTTGAATGGTGGCTTTTTGGTGTTTTGTTTTGCATTTCAAAGAAAAAAAATCATGATCTGACTAGAATCAGAAGGAGAATGCTTAACCATTGTGAATTAACAAATGAGACTCGTCTCCATTCTAGCAAGCAGCTTCCACTTATACATGGGGGTGACTGGTTACATCAAGAGAGTTATAACTGCAAAGCCCCCAGTTGAGGGGACAACGTCATGCGTATATCAATCCATGCTGGCAGGTTTTTCACACTGTTGATTCAACAAACAGCAAACCGTACACAGCAATCTAAACAATTACAACACCAAATAAAATAATAATAAAATTAAAAAACACTTGTCAAGGACCCTTTTTCAGTTGTAAACAAAAAAAGTGCATTTTGCTTTTGTCAGTACTGTTTTTTCAAACCAACCAAAAAGCCCTCCCCAAGCCCCAGGTCCCCCACCTCCCCTCCCCACATTTAATTTAGCAGAAGTAGCTACAATACAAACCTTACAATTGTGACCGGGCTCTCTCTCAGAGGCCTCGGGCTTTGAGCTCTAGTTTTTTGGTTTAGAATTTTTTTTTTTTTTATCATTCTGTTACTGTCGAGATTTTGTTTTTGTTTTTCCTTTTGAAGTGAGATTTAAAATAGCCTAACTTGAAAAAGACCAGACCTAGGAAAGTGTCAATTGAAAAAGGCCCCCAAATTTCTAGAAAAAAATAAAATCACAATATTTTCAAGTGCAAGTAAATCAACCACGCATAGATACTTTTAAGGTGTTTTCCTTATTTTTAAGAAAAAAAAATAATGGTTTGCACAGTTAAATGATCCCATGTCTGATAATTCGGGAATTCATCTTTATTTTTACTATTTTTTTTGTTCTTTTTTTTTTCTCTATGTGACATCTAGAGAAGCATAAAAAACGCTGAACAAGAAAAACCAAACAACAGAAAGTAAAACCACTGCAAGCACCAAGAACGAAACGAAAATGAGCACAGCAAAAAAGATTGTGGCAGCACAAAAGTCAAGAAAATGCACGTGTGATCATGACTGGCCAATCATCAACTGATACAACATCCAAGAAAAACGCTCCAATCACAGCACCTCCACGAAACTTGACGGCAATTGTCATGCAACCGATTCTTAGCCTTGTTACATGACGCCATCATGTCACACTGTGAACTTTGAGTTGATTTGAACTTACGGATGGGGGACTGTTTTCTCCACTCTCATGTGATTACGTGAACTTTATTCCTAGCTCAGCGCGAGACTGTGGTGGATTTGACTGGCCCTGGTTGGGTTGTTGGAATTTGATTGAATGACAAAAGAAGAAAAGATTTATATATATATTTATATATGTAGAGAGAGAGAGAGAGAGGACAAGAGTGTGGGTAAGCGGGGAGGAGGAGGAAGGGTGGGTGGGGTTGGGGCTTGTGGGGAGCAGGGGGAGGGACAGGGAACGTCGGGTTGAGGGTGAAGACGGGCAAGGAAGAAGTTAAAACAAAATTAAAAGGAAAAATATTTATACAGCACCAGACCACAGCATCAATCTAAAAGCTCGGATGAGAGAACAGCAGTCAAATCATAAGAGAACGGAAAAGAACTCAAAAGGATGGAGGAAGCGGCAGACGAACGACATGGGCACGTCAACACGCACACGCACGCGCACGCACGCACACGCACGCACGGTTGTTGATGCAGACAGGTGATACACTGTGAACAACAGCAGAACCTCACACAGGGCCACTACGGGCATCCGTCACGCTCCGGGTAACAGGAGGGGGGGCCAGAAAAAAAGAAAACAGCCCCTCAAAGCACCTTGCCCGGTGAGCAGGTCAGGGCCCACGCTCTCTGCTTTGACCCCCTCCTTGATTCTTTCTCTCTCCCCCAGGGGCCGAGCGCCCCTCGCCTCCCCAGCCTTCCTGGCTGCAGCCTGTGGTCAGCAAGGGGAGCCTGACCGGGTGGCTCCCATTTGCCGGGTGGGTCAGAGGCTGCCTAAGCCAACTGCTGTGTCCGGGGGTCCGTCCAGGAAACACTCGGCTGCCCGGGACGGTCCACACCCACAGCGACTCGGCCTCCCACCCTGTCCCGTCCCGCAGTGGCCACCATCCCCAGGGAAGGACGTCCCCACTAAGAGCACCGGGAGGCTGCGGGAGGCCATGGGCCTGTCCCCTGCCGCCCGGCCTCTTCCCTCCGTCCTCAGAACCTTCAGAAAACGAGCACTCGCAGTTGTGAGATTTGGAGTCCATCACAGCAATATTCTCAGAATTCTACAAACACACCCTGGCACGGCTGAGTTCGTGTTTCACGGCTGCCTTACTCTGCTTTGCTCCCAAGGGGGCCCAAAGTGAGGTGGGGTCCTGGCACGTGAAGCCTTTCGGAAGCTTCAAAGCTCTGACCCAGGAAAGGATCACGGGGGAGGTTAGGGCGCCCTGGAGGGTAGGTCGCAGGGAAAAGGAGAGTCCACGGGAGAGGGGCAGCTACGGGCCTGGCTCCCTGCCGGTCCCTGCGGCTGTCACCGTGCTCCTCTGCTTCCCCCCCACCCCCGCCTCCCCCTTCTCGGCTCCTTCACACCCTACATTCCCCCACGTAGGCTTTCTGGACTGACCCTCCTCACTGTCTTCCTTACTGATGGAGCCCTAACTGGTGTAGGCTAAGATCCCCCTCTCAGTGAAGCACCATCCAGTTATTCCAATCTGAGTTGTCTTGAACACGCTTCATTCTCCATTTGGGGTCCTCTGCCCCCACCCAGAGCCCTGGGGGTCCCCAGCCCCACCCCCTCCTCCTGGTTACCCCCGAGCTCGCTCCCCAGCCCCTGGTCCGCTGCAGCACCCCGGCCTGTGCACCAGGCTTGTCTCCAATGTCCCCAGCTTCTACCCGCAGCGGCTCCTGCTCTCAGCTTTGGGATTTCCCTCAGGCCGTGTGGAAGGGAAGCCTGAGACTGTGACGTGTCGCTGCAGATAAGATGCAACATAGCTGAATGGTGACGATTCTAAGCCTAAATCTGGCCCCCGGCTCTGCCTTCTCTGAGGAGCCCGGCAGGCAGGGCCGTCTGGCTCTTCCTGCAGCAGATCCCCCTCCCCGAGACCAGGGCCCACCAAGGCCCGCCTACAGCCCCAGCCCCTCCACAAGGAAAACCCATAGACCCGCCACACGCGAGAGCCAATGGCAGGCCCTTGGGGCGGGAGAAGAGGACTCAGATCTGAGGGGCGGGGCTGGGGGGACCCCCTAGTTATGCAGTGGTGTGGACTCCCCGCTTTCACTGCCCAGGACCCAGGTTCAATCCCTGGTGGGGGAACTAACATCCCACAAGCCCCGCGGCACAGAGGGCAGCGCCACCAAATGTCAACCGTGCGGGTGTGACTAAGGGACACCCAGGGACTCTCCCACCCAGTCCTGGGGCGCCCACTCCTCCCGCCCCGCTGGGCTCCTTCACTGGCTGCCAGCTTCCCTCCAGCCTCTCTTCAGTGCCTGGCTCTCCACACAGCCCCTCCTCAAAGCTCCGTCAAGGGAACTCTCTCACACACACTTGGCCCCAGCACACAAACACACTCTCACACTTAGCCTAAGGAGGCTCCCCGGGTTCTGCCGGCTGGCCACTCCCTTCATGTGAGAGCCTCGGCCCCTCTGCCCGCTGTGACCCTGCCTGGCCGCCCTCTGGAAGAGGCTCTCCCAGCCCAGCCCTAGACGTGGCAGCAGGGTCACTGACCAGCGTGGGGAGCGTGAATCAGGCCTGGGAAGCCACCTCCCCTCATGACCTGGGTGAGGAAGTTATGGTCAAGTTGAGCCAATTTAGATGCCAGGTTCTAAACACAGCTGGCCTCCAACCAGAGAAGGCTCAGGCCCAAAACCACAGCCTAGCACCAGGGAGGTCTGACCCGAAGCACCTGTGCCTGCAAAGCTCGGAGCAGACGCTGTGCAAAAGCACACTCAGATCCAAGCCCAGGGTCCAGAGACATGGGGTGGGGCTCCCAGAGACACGGGGCTTCCAGAGACATGGGGCTCCCAGGGTCCAGAGACATGGGGCTCCCAGAAACACAGGGCTCCCAGCGTCCAGAGACATGGGGCTCCCAGGGAGTCAGACCTGCCACTCAGCACATTCTCCCCCTCAGCTCTTCCCCTGCTAAACTGCACAGCCAGGCACCTGCCCTCAGCTCAAGCCCAGCATGCTCCAAGGTGGGACAAGGGACTTGGGTGTCTGCCTGGACCTGATCATGTTCATGCTTCTGCCTGTTTCCTTCCTCTTAGTTTCCCAGTAAAGATTTCTGGGAGAAACTCCCATCTTAGCACAAGATAAGGGGCAGGGGCTGCAAGGATGCCAGGAACCTACCTAACTATCAGGAGGCACAGACTGCATCCTACCCAGGCCTTGTTTCAGGGAACTGAAGCCCAACCACACTTCCCTGCCCACAGCTGCCCTCCCAGGGCCCCTCTTCTTCCCCAGACCCCTCTCACTCCAGTTCTGATTTGGCCACCTCTAAGCCTTCTGTCTTCACCACTGGCTCTGAGATCCCCTTCCCCGGGCCTCTTCACGTCTAGCTATGCCCCCTGAGCCCCTGCTCAGGTGAGCTCTGTCCTTCTGAGCAACTGGAACTCATCATCGTAAACATCCCTTGTTGGTTTATAAAATCATGCAGCTTTAAGCTGCTTTTACAGCTGTTTCCTCCCTCCCTTGCTGGCAGCAGCCACTTCCCACTGCAGTCCCCAAGTCTGGCCCTTAGCTGGCACCTGCCTTCTGTTACAGCCTCTAACAGCCTTGGGCTGGGAAAGCCTGAATGCACCATTTGTTAAAATCCTGTGAATGCAGCCAAAAGGTCAACTTGAATGTAGGAGTTACGTGTTATTGTTTAGTCGCTAAGTCGCATCCAACCCTTTTGCAACCCATGGACTATGTCTATCAGGCTCCTCTGTCCATGGGATTCCCCAGGCAAGAATACTGGAGCTGGGTTGCCATACACTCCTCCAGGGGATCTTCCCGACTCAGGGATCGAACCCACATCTCCTGCATTGGCAAGCAGATTCTTTACCACTGAGCCACCAGGGAAGCATAAGGGTTATGTGACATCACAGTGTTTGTAGGAGACTGCCTAGTGAAGGGGTAGTCAGTCAGATGGCTGACCCCAGAGAAGGGAGATGTCGTGATGTGTCCCCTCTGGTAGTCAGAAGACTCTGGGGTAGGAGAAAGTGGGGCGAGAATAAAGGGGGGGTTATCATTCTCCTTACTTGAAGGGGTTAAGCAGCCCCCCCAAATCATGACTCAACCACTCAGTAGCTGATTGGCAAGTGACTTAATCTGTGTGTGCTCCAACTGTAAAATGGGAATAACAACACTGCCTACCTTATAGGCAGCGACAAGTATAGTTATGTCTTAGAGTTGCCACCTACGAGAACAAAGCCTTGTGCATGGTAAGCACAGTGTGAAAACCTGTGGTTCTCATCTTTCCTGGCTTTTGTATTCCCTGGTGGAAGAACCACTCTGCTTTTTAAACTACTCCTCTCAAGTCCCCGCTGCAATTACGACTGCTAACTGGTTCTACCCCGAGGGCCACTTCTTACCTTCTGTCCCAAACAACAAATCCGCCTCCCTCACCCCTTCCTCTGACCTACATGGTCTCTCCTTTCTTGGGTCTTAACTTGCGTCGAGGTCTACAAGGTTAAGACAGGCTACTGTCAAGGGAGCCACAGAATCCCAAGGCATGAGCCCCCAGCATGCCCCCACCTGAAAACTCCAACACCTGGGTTTCATTACTGGAGAAATGGAAGCCCAAGAGGAGAAGCACCTTGACCCAGGTCATGCCCTGATGGCAGAGTTAGTCTATTGAAGAAAAAGTGCTCCATGTCACAAAAGGGCACTTCCACTGCACCATCCCTCCCTCCTCTGGAAATGTGCCCTCTGCACCATCTGCTGGCTGCCACAAAGCCAGAAGCTCCACGTGGGCAGGATGGTGACCATGCATCTCTGTATCCCGGAACTGAGCACAAGAAAGTGCCCACACTCTGAATGGATGAGTGTGTGTGTGTGTGCACACATGCTCATTTGTGTGTGTGCGTGTGTGTGCGCATGTGCTCATGCACATTTCATGCAGACCAGAGACGGGCAGGGGCAGGAATTCAGGAAGCAAGGGAGGCAGACTTCGCTTTTCCAGCCTTGCTGTAAATGGAGGCTCAAGAAACCTCTTGGAGAGAAGGTGAGTATGGCTGCTCCTGAGTGGACAAAAGGGGTCCTACTGGCAGTGAGGGGATCTGAGAGGAGACTGGGAAACTGGAGCCCTCCCTCCCAGACCCCAGACTCTGACCCTTCACTGGGATGTGTAACTGTCACATGGCTAACCTTTCTCACAAGCCCTCTCCATCTCAGGTCACAAATACTCTGCTCTTGCAGCCACTCTGGCCAGAAATCCAAGTGCCATTCTAGCCCTCTTTCTCTCACACCCCCTCAAATTCCTTCCCAACAGCACCAGCTCCCTCACAGCACCTCGACTGACTGCTATCCCCCTGGACTGAGCGGTTAAGGCGCTAGACCTCTGCTTGTGGCCCCACGGTCTATCAACATAGCAGCCAGAGATCCTACTGAAATGCAAGTCACCCACAGCCCTTTGCCTTGCAGAGCTCTCCAGTGGCTCCCTTAGCCCTCCATTTCAGCGGAGAGGCCGAAGTCCACACAGCGAACTGGGTTCCTACACAAGGCAGCCCTCTTCACCTCTGGGATCTCCTTTTCTGCTACATGCCTCCCCCCACACCCGCCATAGCTCTCCATCATCTCGGCCTACTGCTGGACACACCACCTAGCCCTCACGTTGGAGCCTGTACACCATACTCCTCTGGACCCTGGCATGGCTCCCTGCCTTCCCTTCTTCAGATCTCTGCTCTAACGTCACTTTCTCAGCAAGGCCTACCCTGACTACCTGATTTAACTGTAACCAACAATTTCAACACCCTATACAAGTTACTCTTTGATCGTATGTCCTTGTTTGATGTCTGTCTCCCTTGCTAAGGACAAGGATTCTGATCAGTATCACTCATGCTGAGCACTTAACAGTAGCTGACGCACAGAACTGTGGAAGCGGCAGAGGGCTGGCAGCCTGGCCTTGGCCGGGGAACAAGCTGGGATGGCAAGAGGGCACCGCAGTGGGGGAAGCCAGGCTGGGGGTGAACCCTTGATGACCAGGCACATCTCCCAGCCACCCCCCCCCACCCCCACCCCAGGAAGCTGCTGCATCCAGGGAAGTATGTGGCCTGGAGGAGGAGTGGCCCAATGGTGCCTCCAGCTTTAAGGCAGGACTCAGCTGGGAAGTGACACCTGCCCACTCATCACGGGCTCTGCGAAGTGGGCAGGGTAAGTGGCCCCAGTCCCATACATACAGTTACCCTCCTCAGCCTCTGTCCCCTCTTGTTTTGTTTTTTTTTTTTTGGTAAAGTTCTCTTTGAAAAGTCGTGTTCCCTCTTCTCCAGACTGAGCTGTGGGGAACTGGAGGCGTGAGGCGGTCAAGTGTTGACAGGCCCCCAGAGCTGGAGAGTGGAGAGCCAGGGAGTCTGGGAGAAGGCCCCAGACTTCATTACTGGAGAAGTTCCCCACCACAAAGCCTATGCCGCCCAAACTCTCCTAGCCCCTCCAAACCATGCCATCGGCTCACCCCAGGATTTTCTGGCAAACAAGATTGCCAGTGTAGACCTTCTCAAAGCAGTTCCCTCCCTCCAGCCCCCTCTTGGCTCTGCGGCAGGGGCATGGCCATACCCATTTCTGCCTGGGATGACCACAGCTCTGCGCCTGCCCCCTGGGAGCAGGTCGAGCCGGGCGCAGCGGGTCCAAGGCACAGCTAGGGTCCAGGCAACAGAGGCCAGAGGAGGCGGCGGGTCCGTCCGGTATCAACCTCCCCAACCTCCCCCGTCCCCGCGCCCCGGCCGACCCCGGTTACCTGTGCGAGTCCTGGTCTCCCCCGGGGGACGCTCCCGCCGGCGCTCAGTACGGGCGATTGGCGTCTTTGGGCCGCTTCAGCTGCACTTTGAGCCTCTTCATGCCGATCTGGAAGCCGTTCATGGCCTGGATGGCCGTCTGCGCGCTGGCCGGGTTGTCGAAGCTCACGAAGCCTAGCGAGACACGAGGGACGAGGGCCTGGGTTTCCACGGGGCCGCCCCGGCCGGGAAGGTGCGAGGAGGGGAGGGGGAGAAGGGCGGGAGCCGAGGGCCGGGGGCGGGGCGAGGGCCGGCGGAGGCCCCGCCCACTCCCGCCGAGCCTCCGGCCGGGGCGGGGCTCGAGGCTCCGCCCCCTCGCGGCCCCGCCCCCCGGCCCGGCCTCGCACCCCTCCCCAACTGCCCTCGTGCGCTCGGCCTCTTCCGGGGCCCGCGCTGAGGAGGCTCCCGGCTCCCCGACCCGCGCGGGCCCGGGTGGGCCGTCCCCGCTCCGCCTCGGCTCTCGGCGGCGCCGCTGTCCTGGGCGCCCTCTCCCCCACCCCGGCCGGCCCCGGCACCTAAGCCCCCGCCTGCGGTGGGAGAGGGCGGACACACCTGCGGGCGGAGGAGTTTATTGGACACTGTCCTCCCTGACAGGAGGGGGCCTGGCAGCGGGAGGGCACGGGGGGCCGGCCTGGGGAGAGAGAGGAGTGCGAGGGGAGGGAGGGGAGGCGCCCCGGAGCGAACTTCGCCGCCGCCTTCCCGGCCGCCCCCCTCGCGAGCGCCGCCGGCCGCAGGGCGGGGCCGAGACCCCCCCAGCCAGGCTCCGGGTGGCCACCCGGGTCAGTCCACACTGGCTCGCGTTAAACGCCACCTCGCTCCCAGAGGCCGTCCGCACCACCCTTTTATGTTTAGTACAACTCCATCCTGGGAGCAGCGGCTCTTACCCTGGACTAAGCAGGCGCCCGCTGACGCGTCCCCTGTGAACCTCTCATAGCACTGATAATGGTGTAACAGTAATAGTACAAATTGACACTATTAGCGAAAGTTCGCTGAGAGCCTTCTGCGTATACTACAGGCTGCAGAAGTGCTTGTCACACGTTCACTCCTCCCAACATCCCAGGACAAGGATATAGAACCATCCATGGCTCCCAGTCACCTGAAGCAAGCAGTTTCCAGGTGGGACTGGATTAGGTTCCCAAAGTTGACACCTTTTGGAACTTCGAATGCATCTCCTATTTATAGACTACACTACATCAGCATTTCCCAAAACGGCTCAAAATGGTGCTCCTCGAGAAAGGACCTTCTGTGGTCAGGTGGGTTTAGAGACAGGTCACTCTGGAACAGTTCCTGGCACATTAACAAACAAAAACATCCCTCTCCCACCCCAGCTTCTCTCTTCTTTATGGCATTTTTTCAAACCTCGTATTTCCTGGAATTTATTTGACTTTGGAGGCCGTTTCTCTGGTAAAATGGACTTAGATCTTGCAAATATGAAACTAAGCTTGGCAAAGTTTCCTGGCCATCCTGCAAATGTGCCTCATTTGGGGCATTTGTCCCCAAATGGCCATTAGATATATAAGGGACAGATGTACAGACTCCGCCGAGGTAGAAAGCTGTTTCTTGGTTAACTATCTGTGGTCCCATGGTCCTTCCTGAGACCCCTCCCTCACTCTCCCCATGTGGTGACCCTTTCTCCCCTTTACCTCCACCCAGACACTACCTCTTCTGGCCTCTTTTCTCTTTTTCCCTCCTGCATTTCTGCACATTTTCTCTTGCAACCATGCATCATCAAAGACGGGGGAGGGATGTGTGCAGGTACACGTGAGTGTACTCAAAGAGGGCTAGCATGTGAGCTCAGATGAGACTGGTCACAGCTGGGCCCAGGGCAACATATCCAACATCTGTATTCATCTATACACCTAAATACACAGGAAGGATTTCAGATTATCCGTAGTTGGAAATCAACGTGAGTCATCTTTCCACCTCCCCCTCTCATGCCCTCCTGGTCCATCCCTTTCCCACAAAACTACAGTCAAGCTGTCAGCAGAGCAGTTTTCAAATGTGTGAATGGTGCATCTGTTACATCGCTCTCTTTTTAGGCAAACTAAAAGCCTCCCTTCCTACCAGGGCAAGATAGCCTAACTGTTGGTGACAGCTCCCCCCCCCACCGCCCGCAAAAAAAAAAAAAAAACCCCAAATATGAGCAAAGTGGGAAAGAGATGGGACAAAGATAAAAAGGGCTGGAGATGCTGTGTAGGGCGAAGGTGTAAAAGGAGGGAGAGAAGTTCCTGGAGGAGGCAAGAAGCCCAGCCTCAGGTTGAGTACTGGAAGCCTGGGGGTTGGGAAGGGTTCCAGGCTCAAGGAACTTTTCTTTCTGAACTTTCTTAACTGGCTAGCAGTCAGGGTAGGGAGCATCTCCCCAGGGCCCCCTCGGCAAGGCTCTGGGCACCATCTCCCATGTACCTCGTTTCCAGGGCTGTGTCCCTTCTCCCAGAGCCCCCTTCCCCATTCCTCCCACCCCTGAGAAGGCGCCTGCCTCCCAGACCGTGAAGGCTGTGCAGACAGGATGCCCTCCTGGCGGCCCTCCAGCCCCTCCTCCAACGCCAAAACCATTTGTGCTGCTCACAAAGGCCTCCAAAAGATTCTGTTTATGGTTATAAAGAGCAAGGGAAGACTCTGAGGAGTTCACTTTCACAGAGGACCACGTGTGGAGCAACATAGCCCTTTTGGGGGGAATAAAAGGGGCCCTAGCACCTCCTGAGGGTCCACTCTGACTAGGTCCCTCACATGGAATGTCTTGTGTAACCTTCACAGCATCACTGAGAGCTGACTGCCGAAATCCCCATTCCACAAATGTGGACACTGACCCAGAGAGTAAGTTCACCCATGAGTGTGTGCTGAGGAGATGAACAGGTTGGGCTGCCAAAGCAAGGGAGGGAACCCAAGAGACTGAAGGAGGAGCCACTGGGCCGGCCAGATGGGTGGGATCCTGGCCTTTCTCAAGGCTGGTGGATGTTCAGGGCTAGATGTTTGTTCAGGAAGAGAGAAAGAACCAGAGCAGAGGTATATGGGGGAGGACTTCCAGAAAAAGTAGGGCAAAAGTCTGCTGGAGAACTTGAATGAGCTAATGGCAAGGATAATCTGGGATTGACTGGAGGGAGCGGCACAGCATAGATGCCAGAGGAAAAGGCTGCAGACTGAGCCTGCTCCAGCCTGGGTACCCAGCACAGTCTGGGCTCTTTGCAGTTTTCTTCTGACTTATGGAACATCTGAGGCTTACTTAGAGACCAAATGCAGCTGATCTCCAGTCTGCTGTTTTTACATACGTAACTGTAATTCGTCAGAAGAAACACCAAACAGTGGAGGGGTGCACCCTGGTCTTTTCCTTTGGCCTTGTTCACCCATCCCCCAGAGTAATGAGCTGTTGGGCAACTCTATGCCTCTGAAGTACCACAGATTTTTAGTGGCAGCTGCCAGAGGGGAAGGGACACTGTGCAAAGATCTTGACTGCCTTGGGGAGCATCATTTCCACCCCGAAGCCCTTCATGGACCTGGAGAGCTGGTCTCCAAACTGGAATCTCCTTAACAAGTGCTTTCTGGCACTCCTGCACTTTTGTACCTTTTCCCCTCCCCTGTCCCCAAGAGGGAACCCAGGTTTCCTGGTCAAAGAAGGATCCTATTCTGTCCTCACAGCCCCTGGATCTGGGGGTCAGCATGGAGGTGCTGGGCTGACTCAGCTCCGGTTCCATGTGTGGCTGTCTAGGGACCGGACTCCTCAATTCTGGGGGCCTCAGGAGTAGATCAGACCTAAGAAAGAAGCTCTCGTGGAGGCAGAAGAGGTGGGAGAGGAGCCGAGGAGGAGCGGAGAGGAGAGGTGTGGGGATGAGGTGAGTTTCCAGGAGGTCTGAAGCAAACTGAAACTCAGGAAGCCCAGCTGAACTGGAATTTCAGATAAGCAATAAATACTTTTTTAGTATGTCTCCAGTATTGCATGGGACACATTGCACATAATATTTGGGACATGTGTGTGTGTTAGTCACTCAATCGTGTCTGACTCTGCGACCCCATGGACAGTAGCCCACCAGGCTCCTCTGTCCATGGAATTCTCCTGGCAAGAATATTAGAGTGGGTTACCATTCCCCTCTCCAGGGGCTCTTCCCAACCCAGGGATTGAACCTGGGTGTGCCACCTTGAAGCAGATTCTTTACCTTCTGAGCCACCAGGGAAGACCCATTTGGGACATATGTATACTAAAAATGTATCTGTTACTTATCCAAAATGCCAGTTTAAGTGGGTATCTCGTGTTTTATCTGACAACCATACTCCTAGATCCTCCCAAGTCCTTCATCTCCCATCTAACACTCTGTCCAGAGGAATTTCCCAAAGGTATCTTCATCCAATTACTCCCCCATCTTCCACTGCCTACAGCACCATATGAAGCATCTTCACCTGAATGACTGAAACCCTCCCCAGCACAGACTTGCCCTCACAGCTGGTCTTCCCTGAATCTTCCTTTCTCCCCAAAGCCTCCAGCTTCCTCATTCACTAGCCTTTGACTCTCCTCATCCCAGCCCCCATACGCTCATCCGTTCTATTTCCCCTGCTTGGAAGTCCCTCCCCTTCTGTCTGTTTGCATCCACCTGCCTTTCTCATTCCTCCATTAGTTGGTGCCTGGCAGATCTCACTGCCATTGAATAGAAATGATTTTCATCTAAGCTCAGACCTGAAGCTTCCTGAGGGCAAGGACCAGTTTCCTCTTCCTGATTCCTTGACAGTTTCACTCTGGTGGCCTGAGGGGTGGGGGTTTGGGGAGCAGGGTGCATTGGATGGCAAGAGGGGAGCAAAGAGCAGGGTAGACAGAGAAGGGGGCAGGCGCAGGACAGAAAGATGGACAGAGGAGGCCAAGGGGCCAGCGGGGTAGGGACTTCAGTTGGATGAACCCCCCACCCCAAGGATCATGCTCAGCTTTGATCCCCAGGGCCACTGTAACCTTGAGAGGAGAGGGGTGCTGGGAGAATGGCTGTTGTGAGGCTTTGCTCCCTGCCCCTCCTCCTCCTGCCCAAGACGGGTCCCTTCCCTTCTCAGTTGGTGGGAATTGAGCTTTGGGGCTGGGAGGGGAGGCTCTCTCTTGGACTGGGGGTGGTGGGTAGGAGACTGGATGGGAGTGGGCAGGGAAAGCCAAGAAACCAAAGAATAGAAGAGAAAAGAGGGTGAGGGATGGAGGCTGGAGGCTGGGCACCGCACTTGGGAGTCAGGGCGGGGGGGGATGTGAAGGAGCAGGTTAAAAGCAGTTGGACACCGGTAAATTGGTGCGAGCACCACCCTGTCCTAGGTGAAGTTGGTTTGTTATCTTTACCCACCAAAGCATTTACTTTGGTTAGTCGCCCGATCCACAAACACTTTCGAGGAGATGACATTACCGAAAGGGAGGAACATCTGCATCAGCTCAGCGTCCCCAAACTCCTGGGGCAGATGGTAGATGAACAGGTTACAGCCCTCGGGCCCTGCGGTGGGGGGGGGGGTCAGGGGAGGAGGGATGGCGGGGTGGGGGAAGAGAGAGACAGAGGAGAGGTGAGCGAGTTAGGCAGCGGCAGCAGGGAGGGGTAGGGGCGAGGTTAGGAGGGGGGTCTCATCCAAGGTCCAAAAGCGGCCACGAAAAAGTGGGGAGCTGCTGAGCCCCGGGTCTGAGCTCTGCTCTCCACTCTGCTCTCCAGCAAGTCTCTGAATCTCTCTGTACCTCAGTGGTCTTTTCTGCATCACAGGGTGCCTGGCAACTCTAGGGCTCCAGGGGCGGAGGCAACCAGTGAATAGAGTGAACATGCCTGATTAGTCTTGGAGGAGAGATGCTGAGGAGAGGCAGTGGGTAGGGAGACCTGCCCAGCCCCCCTTCCCCCTCCAGGGGAGGATGGAGGGAAGTGCCAGGGGCAGCCCTGTCTCTGCAAGCCTCACTCCCCATTTTTCTCCAGCCAAAGGCAGGACTCTGGGGCCTGGAATCCCCATCCTCTGTCCTGGCCTGCAGCCACTCTTTCCCACTTGATCCCCAAAGGCCTTACCCTCTGCAGCCCTGAACCTTAAAATCAGCCCTAATCTTGAAGGTGGAAACCAAGATTTATCCCACCTGCTCCAGCAAGCCAGGTGAGCAGAAAGGGCTTCATAGAAAGGCTTCATGATGGGATACCCATAAGCCAGGGTACTACCAACTTCATCATATAAAAGACTCCCCATTTCAACAGTAAGAGCCCTGCCACTTCTGTAGTGCTAACTGTAGTGCCAGGCTGCTCTGCACACTTTATGTATATGTTAATTCACGTAATCCTTACAGCTGCCTTGAGGCTACTGTCATCCCCACTTCACAGATAAGAAAGCTGAGGCCAGAGAGGTTAAGTCACCTGCCAAGTCACTTAGCTTGTAGGTGATGGAGCCAGGATATGAACCCAGGCCCAGGCTGTCTGTCTCCATGGTCTGTGTCCTCCTCTCTCTCTACTTCCCTATCATAAATCTCAGTGCCCCAGAAATTTCCAGATAGCTAAAGATTTACAAGTTTCTTTTAAAATAAATTTATTTTTTATAAAAATTAAAACATATTGGCAGTTTCTTTCAAAATTAAATATGAATTTGACGGGGGAGTATGTAATTTCCTCGTTTCTGTCTCACCGCAGCAAAAAGTTGAAGCGACAGACGGAGGAGTGTTACAGCTCTGTTACAGCTCAGTTTAAATGCCAGACCCATGTTATAGCTCGGTTACAGCTCAGTTTACATGTTTCTTTTTAAATGACCAAAAGGCTGAGTTTTAGCTCTTTGAATGAGAAATCTCTCAAAGCTGCTTCCTCTTTTTCTTGCATCTAAAATAGAGTGTGCCACATAAAATTTGATCTTTTAAACTGTGTGTGTGTGCTCAGTTGCTAAGTCATGTCTGACTCTTTGTGACTCCATAGACTGTAGCCCACCAGGCTTCTCTGTCCATGGGATTTTCCAGGCAAGAATACTGGAGTGGGTTGCCATTTCCTACTCCAGGGGATCTTCCTGACCCAGGGATGGAAATCATGTCTGCTGCATTGCAGGTTGATTCTTTACCACTGAGCCACCTGGGAAGCCTAACTACTTCTGACATACTTCTGACTTCTAAGTTTACATCTTCCATCTATTTCTGTACCCTTGAGGGTCACAGCTGATAGCTAAGAGTCCTCTGACCATCAAAGCCTCCCTCTGAACCAATGACCTCCTTGGCCCTGGTCCCTGCCCCACACCATCTGTCCATCCCCACTCTCTGGCCTCCCCTCCCTGAACGGCGCTTTCAGAACGGGTGCAAGCGAGCTCCCTCACCCACTGCCAGGGGTCCCAGTGCAGAATTCCCCAAGCCCTGGTGGCCCTTCCTCCCCTCCACACCCACCTCCCGTCCCCTTCAGCCATGGCATGTTTTCACTGGTTCATACACTATGGATGTGTCCCTTGATGGTCCCCAGCTAGACGTGAGTCCCCACAGCCCTGGGGCTCCCATAGCCCATATTCTGGGCAATACTGAGGCTCTTTCTGCAGTAGGTCTGGGAAGATTTCTCTCCAGCCAGAAGGGGGTGCTTTCTAGGGGACAAAAGCATTTGCCTTCCCCATACTCCTACTCTGCTCTCCCTACACGCTGACACCCACCTTGAACTTGGGGGCCTCCCTACAAGCTCAAGTCCTGCAAGCTGCTTGGTACGGATGTTATTTCTGTTCTCCTTAAAAGAGATGAGGAGCCTCGAGGGCAGAGCCTCTGCACTCAGTCTCCTCAGCATCGTGTGTGGCTGAGCCCCACAGGACTGGCTCTCCCAGTCCCAGGCTAGCCCCCTGCTCCCTCACCCCCAACAGTGGGCCTACACATTGTCATTCTCGGGCTACCCTGGAGCCCTCAGTGCATTCCCTAATTCCCAGATTATCGAGCATCCAGATGGCACAACAGTAGGGCTTTGGATATCAATCTGGTCCAACCCAGCCTTCGGAGAAAAGAGAAATGGAGCCCCAGAGACAGAAAGTCATGGCCCTGGAACACATCACATCCCCTGGCACGACAACCCAGGCGGTCTGTGGGAAGACAGCCTCATGGGCTTCAGGCATCTGTTTTCAGGGTAAACTCAAAGACAAGGGAGCTAGAAGGTGGTTCCTGCCCAGCAGCCAGCGTGTCCTGGTATTTCAATGGCATTGACACAAGTGGTGGTGACTACGTGGAAAGAGGCTAACCACTGGCATGCCTGGAGGAACACAGCCTTCCGGTTCATACCTCATGCAACACTGGACATGGCTTTACTCTGGCACCATCCCACTCCATTTCCAGGCTCACCTTATACTTGGCAACACCCATGCCTTGCCTTTGCTCCTGCTGTTCTCCCTGCCTTGGATGCCCATCTCCCCATCTCCAAATCTCAAGACCTCATCCTTCAGGACCCCAAAGAATTCCCCAAAGACCCCACTCCCAGCACTGTGAGCTCACCCCTGTATGCAGTGTACTTCTCTAAAGATCTGAGTTCACATCTCACCCCTCCCCCTGCCCCGCTCCCCCAGGGCACCAAAGTCAGGGAGGATGGGAACAACAGTGGGAGGGCCCCCTGCCCGAGGGGAGGCCAAAGTGGGGACTGACCACACAGCGTCTGCTCTAGGGAGCAGGGCACAGGGGTGGGAGGGCCTGAAGCTGCTCTGAGATGGAGAGAAGGTACGTGGAAGAGTTCGGAACTAGATACATGGGCTGGTACAAAGTGTGAGGTAGGGGGTAGGACAGGGAGCAGATGAAGAGAATGGGTTTACGCCAGTGGGAGGGGCTGTCATGTGTGTTGGGGCAAGCAGCACTGATCTGCAGCTGTGTGTGTGTATGTGTGTGTGTGTGTGTGTGTGTGTAGAGACCTCTGAGCCACAGGCCAGAGCGATGCAGGGCACTGACTACAAGGTGAGGGTGGGTCAGCCTGAAGTCAGAGTGGTGACAAAAGCAGTAAGGGCCCTTGGGCACAGTTCTGGGCCTGGGATGGGCAAAGTTGCACCCCACTACTTGTGGCTCTGACCCGACTGATGTGGTGCTGGAAGGCCACTGGAGGGAGGAGGGCAGGGCAGGCTCCAGGGCCACAGCCTAGGGAGAGGATCCGCTGGCAGAGGCAGGCTGATGCCCTATCCCCCACCCCTACTTCACCGATGGGCCCAGGTGTGACTTGGAGCTGCAGCAGCGCGTGCTGCAGGAGTGAGCAGGGGGCCTCACTGTGCACCCCACTGGGTTCCTGCAGCTTGATCTTCACGGGCCCTGGGAAGATGGTAACACAGGTCTCGGGAGCTGCCCCGTGCACGTGAACTGAGAATACCTCACGAACAACTTTGGAGGGGGTGACCAACTGGTGAGGGAAGGGCGGCATGCACGGTGAGAAATCAGCAGGTGACTGCTGGAGTCTGGAGGCAGTCTTGAGCTAGGTGATCCTCACGCCCTTCTAGGGAATGGTTACCACTGTCCTCATTCTACAGGTGAGGACGCCAAGGCTGAGAGAGGAGAGGCCAAGCTAGGACTTGAACCTAGAAGGATTTGCTTCAAAGACCAGGCTCTCAGCTGTCCAGGCTCTGGGGCCTATTCAGGACCACAGAGCTTTGGACTAACAGACCCTGAGGTCCTTTCCAGGACTAGCCCACCTCCCATAGCTCTGGGACCGTCTGCTGCAAGGACTACGAGCCAGTGATCTGGAAACCACTGGACCTTTCTGGCCATGTGGGCTACTGGGGCGGGTGTGGTGGCCTTACTGGCAGAGTGACCCTTCTCATGGCGTAGGAGACAGGACCCCACCAAACTGGGCTCTGTGAGCATCCCCGAGCTTGGACTTGTTATCCAGTCCCCGTGGGGCTCCAGACTCTGTAATGGGAGGATGCTGAGGGTCTCTAGGAGGTTCCAGCATCTGAGGCCCATTGGCCTGCTGCCCTGTTCACAGCAGGGCCTCAGAGGCAGCTTTCTGGGATCCCCTTATTTTGCCAGGCCTACACCGGAGCACCCCAACCCCTCACCCGCCCTTGGATCCTGCCCTGGGAGCTCCAGGTGGGCTCTCCTGCTCACCGAGAGGGCACAGCTTCTGTCCTTGATGAACTGGTCTCCCCACTCCTGCCCACCACCCCAGCCATGAGCATCCCTATGTCTCCCCTTCCTCTCCATCGGACAAATGCTGCCCATTGTGGGAGGGGCGAATCCTGGACCCTGTCTCCTCCAGGCCCCAGCCATCCTGACCACCCTCCACTGGGGTTTGCAGAACTGCCTGTGACATGCATCTCCGCACCGCCTCTCACAGTCCTGCGACCCCCCTCACCCTTGGCACACTGCAGACATGGTCACCTTGCCAACAGAACACAGCAGCCAAAGGCCTGGGGGAGCAGCCTCTTTGGGGGGAGGGGGGAGCGTAGGAGCCCTGCTGGCAGACTCACCTTCTCTCTGTTGCTGGGGGATCATTGGAGGTGGCTGAGGAAAGGCCTGGCTTATCTGACCATAGGCAGCAGGGTAGGCGGCTGCTGGAGGACCCAAAGGAAGAGGCAAGAGCGAGAGACGGTGACAGTGACACGAAGAGAGACAGGGTGAGAGGCAGGAAGAAAGAGAGAAGTTTCAGTGGTGAGCAATCAAAGCAGACCAGAGAAAAAACTGCATTTTTACATAAAGCCAGTTTTTAGCAGTAATGAAGGAGAAGCAGCAAAGGGAAGACTAGAAGTTGCATATGTGTGCTGATGTGTGTGCATGTGTGTGCATGCTGGTGTGTGCCTGGGGGGGACAAGTTTAATCTGCAACAATGGACAACCCATGTGTGCAGATAATCCACAATAATGGATAATCAAAAACATCAGAATGGAAGGGATGGCCCCACACCACCTGGAACGCACCAGGTTTCCCCTTCTCTGAGCCCCGGCTGCCTCGAGCTCACACAACCTCACCCGTGCTCAGATGGCACCTGTGTGGGAAGGAGGAGTCACCTTAGGTGTGAGCTTGGCCTCTGGGATCCTGCTAGTGGGTGGTTCCCCAGGGGCTGAGGACTGAGTTGAACAAATCTGATGCTTTCTATATTCAAATGGAAAGGGTGAGAGGAGGCACAGGACTGGCTAGACCCTCCTCAGCATGGGTTGGCTCCCAAAGGGGTTCGGGGGGCTCAGCAGATAAGGAAGAGGGCTTCCCCTGGACTCTAGGTGACAGCCAGCTCATGCGGGCCCCCATGTACCAGGCAGCCCCGTTACCCTCCGGGGAGACACTGCCGGCTCGTCTGAACACAATGAAGAGGGACCCTGACGGGGCCAGATAGCAGGACCCTGGCTGGCAGGGATGACTGTGGGGGGGGGGGGTGTTTGTACGCGTGTGTGTGTTGTCCAGCCCAGAGGTAGGAGAGCAGCGTGGCTGACAGCTGGCCTTGGTCTTCCCACAGTAGTTCATCACCTCCCCATTCAGTGACCCGAGGCCACCTGCCCGCTTCTCCTTTTTTCTACCTCTGGCGGCCTGTCCTCCTCGCTCGGGCCCCACTCCTCTTGTCTGTGTGTGGCTGGGGGTGGGAGGATGGAAGCTGCTTCCCTTCCTTCAAATGGGCATCTGTGCTTTCTGAGCCAGTGGCCCCCCCAGCTCCAGTCTTACGCAGTGCTGCTGGGAGGTTTGGTGCCCCTGGACAGACCCACTCTGGCAGCACCACGGGGGCGGGATATCTGGCCTCAGAAATGTCGCTTCACAGCAAGGCTAAAGTTTAGCCCAGCTCACCAGCTCAAGTGGGGTTCTGATCCCCCACCACTGCCAGGATGAATTAGGGTGAGGTAAGCTCTGCCTGATCACCAAAGGACCCCTGCAGAGAGCGAGGCAGCCTGGGGGTGGGGGGACCACAGCTCCCTGTCAGTCCCTCCCCACTCCCCCAAACCCCCAAACTGCTAAGCCCAGGCTTGGGTGGGGCGGGGCATTGGTGCCCAGGCATAGGGAGGTGCACACAGCCAGGGACCACCGTGGGGACGCGTGGATACTAACGACCTGCATACTGCTGCACTCCCGCGTAGGCCTGCTGCAGGGGGTCCGCGGCCGTGGGGCTCTGCGCTGCAGGGGAGCCAAAGGGCAGAGGTCAGAAATGCTTGCCCAAACCAGCCCCTCCCACACCACACCCCTGGAGATGCTGCAGCAGCCACACTGCCTTCCCGGCCACCACGGTCCCTGTCCTGGGGCAGGACATCTGAGGCAGGCTCCCTGAATGGCTGGGAGGGGGGAACCTTTCCACAGTCTGGGGCCCTTAGGAGGGTGTTAGGCTGCTCCCCCTGGTTGGGAGATGTAGGCTGCTGCTGGTTTGGGGGGCTCATGTGGAAGGCTGGGGAGGACGGGGAAGGAGACAACAGAGGAGGGCTCAACCGTGAGGGGCTGGGTGGGGAGACACCTGAGGGACCTAGTCCTGGAGAAGGGCTGTGCGAGAGCAGGCAAGGGGGCCAGAGGCTGTCAGGAGGGTGGTCTCCTCCTCACTCATCCCTAGTCCCCAGCGGAACTGGGGGGCAGAACCTGAAAGAGGATGGAGGCCTCATCCTGCCAATCTCTCTGGGCCACCCATGCCTGCTCAAATAGGGGTACCCCCTCTCAAATTCTTTAGGAGTTTGCACGAGGCACAGTGGTCTTCCATTCCCGGGAACGCCCGTGGTAGGACCGACCACACAAATGAGATCTGCCCCATGGTGCCCACAGATACTGGAGAACCAGAAGACCTTATCACACCCAATCTCATGACTGGGTATCTGCCACCCAGTGCAAGAGGACCACAGGCTGATACTTTGGCAAGCAACTCAGGGAAGCTGGACCAGGGAACAGGCTCAGTTCAGTTCTGTTGCCTTTGTGGTGTCTGCAGACGTGGTGGGCAAAAGGCTGGATGGCGCATGGACCAATAGTGAGCTCTGCCTTTGGTGATGCAGGTCAGTGACAACTAAAGTGGGAGTGGGCTGGCCTTGGGGTCCCAGGGAGATGGGTGGGGACATATCCAGCCTCATTACCTTTGAGGCCAGCTGGAGAATACAGGGAGATAGAAAGGAAACCATCCAGGTTTATCTGCCTGGTGACCCAAGCTAGCCAAGCTAACTGGCCATGCCAGGCTCTGGAGCCAGTAGACCAGGGAGAATTCCCAAACCTCCTGTCTGAGCTCCCTCCCCTGAACCTCTCAGTAAAGTCACACTAGAACAATAGGGGGACAAGGGCAAGTCCTGGGCCAGAGGTCTTCGGGGGAGGGCACAGCTCAGAGGGGTGAGCTAAAGATGGGCAAGGATGCAGGCTCCTTCCCATCTGGGGTTGTTCAGGACAAAACCTATCCCTCTATTTCCCCCAGGGTGGACACTGGAGCGCCCAGTGGGGAGGTGGTGCCGGTGGTGGTTGGCCAGGTGACTGCCTGCTCCCTCTCTGCCTAACTCTTGCACCAGCCGTAGCTCCCCGGAGAGAGAGCTATCTTGCTTGTCCTTGTGGTCTACCCAGCTCTGGAACTGGCCTTTATGCCAGCTAGAAAAAAGATCTCTCTACTTTGGGCAAAGTTTGGGCCCTATGCAGAACATAATGTGTACCACTTATATGGCAGGTCCCTCTGCAATGATGCCAGGATCACAGCAAGGGCTCAGCAAATGTTGCGACACAGAGAGGAATGAACAGTCCTTATCATTTCAAGAGCCACCCCTTCAGGGTGTTATGTGGCAGTAAAGGCCACACTGTGTGCTTCCGGCATGATCTCAAGGGCAAGAGGGGAGAGCAGAGATGCTACCTGGAGCTAGGTAGTGGAGAAAAGCATTTCCAAGCCTCCTCTCTACTTCTCTGCTTAATGACCTCATTAGTAACTGCCAAAAAATGAACACTTTGAAGGATCTCGCTCATTATAGCAGCTCCAAACTCCGCATTTAAAGATGGTAAATTAATTTTTTTAATGTACTACTTTTTTTCGTTCCTCTCCTTCATCCCTCCCTCCTGCTCTGGCAGGGGATTGTTTATGGGATGTGCCAGATTGTTACAAATGGGGGAGAAAAACCCTTCCAAATTCCATAGGGGAAATAGTTCACAGATGTTGGTGGGGGTGGGGAAAGAACAGGTTTGTCAAAATCCAGAGATCCAGATGAGCTTGTGGGCAGGGAGGGGAGGGGGCGGTGAAACCACTCAGATGTGCTGGGGACTGCATCTCCCAGCCCACAAGCCTGAGTGAGGAGGAGCCCAGGAACCTGAGATGGGTGGGGTCTCTCCCACCTCCAGCTTGCCAAGCCCCTCCCAGCCTGGAGCCTTCACCCTTCAACAACACTCCAGATCCCCCTCTAGGCCCTGTCACTTCATCCTCTCAGCTTCTCTGACCTCTTTGCTATGCACTGAGGGGTGAGGTGTGGGAAAACACTGGGAGGGGATCAAGAGCAACTCCAAGTTCAAAGTCAGGAAATTCTCCTCCATTTCTCTCTAGCACGGTGACCTTGTACTCTGCTGCTGGTGGAGCTTGTACATTCTCTGGGTGTCTGGGCCTCACACCAGAATGCTGAAATCAGAATCTGGGCATCTGTAGGTTTGCAAAGCCACACAATAGATTCTAGTGGGCAACTAGAGTGCGGAGCACTAATGTGCCCCCCAAGGCTGCCCTGCTCTGCTCTAGTTGGGCCAACGTCCTTACACCCCCCGCCCTACCAGGCCAGCCCCTCCACAGCACACTGCTCCTTGCTCTTCCGTGCACAATGAACTCTCCCTTCATTTGAATCCTTAAGCATCTCAAGTCAGAGAATACTCACTCTTGACAAAACTCTGCTCTACCATATTGCCTCATTATTCTGTCGATGCATACTGTGCTCCTGCCTGGATTCTGACCTCCTCAGAGATCAGACCATGTCCTGCCCTCCTTTGGGGGCCCCCCTTTCGTCTGTCACAGATTGGGCACTTACTGGGGCTTATGGGGACTCTGTGACCTCATCACCTGCCCTCCAAGAAGGAGGACACAGCTCTCATCATCTCTATTGCACTGCCTCTTACCAGGCTGCTGCTGCTGCTGCTGCTAAGTCGCTTCAGTCATGTCCGACTCTGTGCAACCCCACAGACAGCAGCTCACCAGGCTCCGCCATCCCTGGGATTCTCCAGGCAAGAATACTGGAGTGGGTTGCCATTTCCTCCTCCAGTGCATGAAAGGGAAAAGTGAAAGTGAAGTCGCTCAGTTGTGTCCGACTCTTAGCAACCCCATGGACTGTAGCCTACCAGGCTCCTCCGTCCATGGGATTTTCCAGGCCAGAGTACTGCAGTGGGGTGCCATTGGCTACTCTAGGGCTTTGGGCCCACATTCCCTGCTCCAATGCCAGTCCATCCTCAAGACCAGAGAGAGGCCCTGCTTCAAGTCAACTGGGCAGTCTTACCACAGGAGAACTGCCAAATTTTAGAGAAACAAAGTTATTCAAATTTTAGAGGAACAAAGAGAGAGAGTCCCTTGGACTGCAAGGAGATCAACCCAGTCAATCCTAAAGGAAAGTAGTCCTGAATATTCACTGGAAGGACTGATGCTGAAGCTGAAACTCCAATACCGTGGCCACCCGATGCAAAGAAGTGACTCATTGGAAAAGACCCTGATGCTGGGAAAGATTGAAGGCAGGAGGAGAAGGGGACAACAGAGGATGAGATAGTTGGATGGCATCACTGACTCAATGGACATGAGTTTGAGTAAACTTCAGGAGTTGGTGATGGACAGGGAAGCCTGGCGTGCTGCAGTCCATGAGGTTGCAAAGAGTCAGACATGACTGAGCAACTGGACTGAACTGAAAGTTATTCAAGGGCAGGCCTCCTGGATCTTTCTATGTGCCAGAATTCAAGGAGGACCTAGGAGCTGTCCAAGGTTCTGGTCCTCTGTTCAAGGTGCTGACCACATTTTGGTATGCACCAAGGGACCAAAGTGATAGGTACTAACCAGTCTAGCAATCTATATACCTCCACTTCCTTCCTGGAAGAGTCTTTTCCTACTTAAAACTAAATATAATTATTCTTTTAGCATATATCCCCTCACTTCTTTGGGTCAAATTCACTCTCAAGTAATTTGCAGTTACTAGCCTCTCTATACCTGGTTGGACGATTCATCTATTCTCTTCTCTCCCCCGAGAAAGCCCTGGGAATATTTTTTTTCTCACCCATCAGACTGACAAACACCCACGGATCTGTCTTCTCTCCCATCAGGAGCTCCCTGAAGGAGGGCAGGAGGCTGGCTCTCCCTGATCACATTTGGGGTTCCACCAAAGAACAGACATAGGGCAGGAGCCACACATTCCCATGATAACAGCAAGGGCAAAGATAGGAAGGGATGAGGAGTATGCCGCACGGAGAAGGAAGGGGTACCAGATGTGCTTACCTGGGTAGGGGTGGATGCCATTGGCAAATACAGCTTCTGCAGCGGGTTGCCCATTGGCCTGTGGGGGGAGGCCGGTGAAGCCGTTCACCCCAATGGGGGATGGGATGCTAGGCACGGCTGGTGCAGTGATGCCCGGAGGGGTGCTGCCACCTGGTTTTAGAGGTGATGGGGGTGGAGGAGGGGAGACAAGGCAGAACAAAGGCAGTGAAGGTCGACCCATGGAGCTCCACCCCCTGGCTCCAAGGGCCCCGGGCACAGACTTGGACCTCACACATCAACTCAGTCCTATCTGTGAATCAAGCCTTGGGTTATCTCCCTATGTGTAACAACTCTACTCATCCCAATGGCATCTATACTTCAAATTGGAGTCTGAATCCCACCTTCCCTACAAAGACTTCCCTGACCACTGACTGCTCGACCTTGGAGCTGCAGCACATAGACCTCTAAGTGTCCATGACTTTGACCACAGTCAGTCTTCTTTTAGTCTTTTTCAATGGTTCGTGCTCACCCCAGCTAAGTCAGGATGGACTGGTCCTTGTTTGGCCACCAAAAGGATTCTAAGCTGTGGCTCTGCTCTCTGCTATCTTGACTGGATCACTGATGGGCTGATCTGCCTTCCCATGAGGGAGTCTTGATACTCAGGTGGAGGGAGTCTTAATTGTGGTACTTTCTTGCATTGAGGGAGAAAGGCCTCTGTAGAGTCCAGATTCAGCCCTTTTCATACAAAAATTAGACACCCTGGCCACTTCTAGTGAAGACAATGGTGATGCTCACTCTGGTGAGGGTAAAGTTGGGGTTAGATGACAACACACTGCCCTCCCTACACCAGGTGGGTGGAAACCAAGGTGTGGATAGCGTCTTTATTGTACTGAGGCCCCAGAGGCTGAGAAGGGCCTTCCTCTTCATGTAGGAGGCAGGGAGGGTCTCTCTGTGGATAAGGACCTGAGGCCATCAGAAGTGTCTCCAGGTTGGGGATCAGAGCTGTGGGGTGGTGCTCAAGTTGAGGCTAGAGATGGCACAGTCTTTCATAGTTTTTAGCTGGGAAAGGAATAGCTCCTGGATGCTGGGAATACTGCTACTATGGCCTGAGAACAGAGAGCCAAGGAAGCTTGATGAATGAGAGCCCAGCCCTTGGAGCTAGACTGGGACGCTTAACTTTGAAACTATTGGCATTTATGGCCACACATTTCTTTGAAGGGAGCTATCCTGTGCATCACAGGATGTTTAGCAGCATCCCTGGTCTCTGTCTACCAGATTACAGTAGCACTTTCCCTCCTTCAGTTGTGACAACCAACAGTGTCTCAGGACACTGGCAGATATTTGGGGGCGAGGGGCAAAATTGCCCTGGTTGAGAATCATTGAACTGGATAGCAATCAAGATCCAATTAAAAACATGCTTTGTAAGTAGAGCTGTTTCCAACCCCTCTGTCCTTTAGCAACTCCTGCAGTTCTCTCTTGCTTGTTCTGTAGTTGTCTTGGAAAAAATCAGTGAATCTAGCTTGGGTTAAAGGAAAATGAAAAATGGGGCTCCTTCTGTGGTTGGGCCAGGGACCAAACAGGGCCGCAAAATGGGCAGGGCTCTTCTCCCTCAGACCTCAAAGGGAGATGTGTTCGTGTCAATTTCTTTCCAGATCTCTATACTACTGATCAACACAGACTGCTTCCTGACGTGGCTTAACAAGTCAAGTGAAACGGTCACCACTCTGAAATCATATCTTAGATAGCAGGGGTTCCACATCCCGTCTTCCCATGGGTCCTCAGGAATTAGAACATTTTTGAAACAAACTGCTCAAGGATGAGGCCGGCACTGGGCACAGACGCCAGGCGCTCTTGGCACAGGATGGTCCGTTGGTAGCCAAAATTCACCAAACCGAAGGTACAAACCTGGGTTCAGCAGCTTTCCTGCCAGGCCAGGCCCCGTGTTGGTACCTGCCCACTCACCTGAGGTTGGGGTCATGGGTGCGGCCGCCAGGCCGTTCATGTTGAGGGCCGCCATCTGCTGCATCTGGGCGGCGGCGAAGGCAGCCATGGGGTTCAGGTAGCCGCCCTGTGCGACTGACGCCATTAGGGCCGCTTGCTGCTGCATCAGCTGGGGCAGAGGGAGTGGAAAAAATATCATGCGCTTCCAGGAGGGCGGCCCTCCCCACCAAGGGGTCATTCGGCTCCTGCTCCTGGAGACCAGCCTTCCAGGCAGTCAACCCCAGGGAGCTCAGATGCATGTCTCTCCTCCCTTCTCTGAGAGCCCTGAGCCTTCTCTACGCCTGCCCTAGTTCTCAGTGGCTATTAGAGATCACCCCCCAAGAGAAAGCTGTGTTTAAAAGTAGAGTCTTTGGGACTCCAAAGTTGCAGAAGGTGGGGGAAGGGGACTGGCTCCAAGGGTGCCAGCCAGTCCCGCAGTTCATGGAGATGTGACATCCAAAGCTCTAGAGACACCTGGATGAGCCACTGTAGACCTAAGTTGGCAAGGGTTTCTATTCAGAATAGTCCTAACTTGGAGTCTGCAGGGTAGAGGCTACAGGAGCATCCTAAATGAAACCCAGAGGTGAGCAGGGACTGGGAAGGCTGTTGAAACTGGCCGTTTAGACACTGCTGAAGAAGTAAGGTGAGCTTGCAGTTTTAGAACCAGAGCCCTGGCCTACCTTAGCGCCACCTGTGTGGGGGTTGTGGTCACAAATCCAGCAGGCAGCTGAGGGGTGATGCTGGCAGAGCCTGCCCCAATGTGGGAGAATGGGCCTGAGAGGACCTCAGGGGAAGTGTGGGTGAGGGGCGCTTTGAGGCACCTCACAGGATCCCTGCTAGGAGTAACCAGAAGGTGTAAGGACACCCTTCCCCTGAGTGGTGGCAGGGGTGGGGTGCAGTCAGCAGGACCTCGAACCTCTCTCCCTATTCCAATCAGCGCTTCCTAGGCTTTGCCGAGAACTGCCGCCCCCGGCCCCACCCCGCTGGGCCCCCACTTACTGCCTGTGCGTAGGCGCCGTAGGCCCCGAAGGGAATGGCCATGGGGTTGAACATGCCCATCTGGCCGGCCATCTGCTGCATTCGCCGCATTGTGCGCTCCTTGTCGGTGTCGGCGAACTTGACCACCAGACTGGATGAGGCTCCCTGCAGCCGGGACTGCGCGTGAGGCCCACCGGCCCTGCCCTATCCGCCTTGGCTCCCTGGCCTGGGCCCACCCAATCCTCTCCATGGGGTGCTATGGGAGCGGGGGAGGGGAAAGGGGCAGGGTAACAAGCACCAACCCTTGCCCAGGAGTCTGGAGCTTAACCTCCCCGCAGGCTTTTTCTACCTGGGTGACCTTGGGCTACTTCCTTAGCATCTCTGGGCCTCAGCGTCCTTGTCTGAGAAATGGGGTTGTTGGCAATGCCTTCCTGTCTTCCTGGGGAGGCTGCGAGCGTGGTATGCGGGCACGCGTTTGGCACCGTGTGGCGCAGCGGGCGCCGGGACAGGCGGGGCCTTGAGGATGTGTGGGTTGGCAGAGATGTCCGGGTCCCTCATTGCCCCGTCTCCCGCCAACTCCCCAGGGTCGGCCGCACTCACCGGCATGGTCTGGCTGCCGTGCAGAGCATTGATGGCGGCTTGTGCCTCAGCGTGGGAGGAATACTTCACAAAGGCGCACCCTGGGGGGACGGGAGAGGCTGAGCCAAGGCAACTGGACCCAGAGAAAGGTCAGAGAGGCGCGGGGACTGAAAGACGCGGCACAGGAGGGGGCTGAGGGGAGACGGCGCCTCCCAGAAGAAAGCAGAGTGAGACCCAGAATCACTGAGAGACACCGACAAGCACAGAGCTACACAAGGAGGCAGAGAAAGACCTGGGCCGGCCAAGGACGTCAAAGGACCCTTAACTGGCCCCGTCCCAAATCTGGACTCGGATCGCGGCCTTTCCTAATTCCCAGGCCTGACAACTTCGCCCCTTCCAAGCAGCTTTTCCCCGCTGGCAGGAGCAGGCCAGCTCCAGGTGGCTCTGGACTCTGCCACCCGGCCCCGCCCTGTCCGCCCTCTCTACCTGCCCCACCCAACTCTCGCCCCGCCCCACCCACCTCTGGCCCCGCCCCGCCCACTTATAGCTCCGCTCCGCCCACCCTCTCGCCCCGCCCCCACGCACCCTTGCTGTTGCCGTCCGGTCCGCGCAGAATGGTGCACTCCTCGATGTTCCCGAAGGCCTCGAAGAGGCGGCGCACATCGTCCTCAGACTGCTGCTTGTTGAGCATACCCACGAAGAGTTTTCTATCTTCTGGAACAAAATTAGGAGATGCTTACCCGGGCCAGGGGCCCGGAGGCGCGGGGTTGGCCCGCGGGAGGAGGAAGAGTTACGCAGGGGAAGGGTAGGAGCTGGTAGGGGGCAGGAGGGGGGCTCACAGCAGGAGGGGAGGGATAACAGCGAGAGGGAGGCGGGTGGGAGGCGGGTGGGAGGCGGGTGGGGCACCGCTAAAGGGAGGAACGACCGGGTGAGGGCTGGACGAAGCCGGGTAGGGGGCAAAGCCAGAGGGGGAGGGGAGGCGGGAGGGGTTGCGTCTGAGCTGGGGCGGGATTGCAGCGACTCTGCCCCTTTCCGCCTGAGGGCCGGGCCAATGGGCTGGCCGCTCACCTGTGGTCCACAGGTCCTTTGGACAGCGCTACATCCTCTTCCTCCCTCCTGTTAGACACTCACTATCTTCCTCAGCCACTTTCACCCCCAGATGCCAAGATTAATTCACAGCTAGCAGGTGGGCCACAGGGCTTGTGTACACGCTGTTCTCTCTGCCTGGAGTGTCCTCCACATCACAAAGCTGAATCCTCTAATGCTAGGTCTCCGCTTAAATATTGCTTTCTCATCAAAACCCCTCTTTCTGCTTCTTCCTTCTCTGTCTCAACCCGTCTCCTGGTGCAAAATTCAAAGGACGATTATTTACTGCTTTGCCTGAGTAGTGAGTTTCTGTCTAGCTCCCCATCCCTCAAAGTAGGCTCCCCTAGCAAAGAGGCTAGGCCTCTGCTGGAGCGGTGGTAGAGGCACCTAGTAGGCCCACAGGACTGAGCTATGGAATGAATGAATGCATGCCCTATGCCATTCCCAGGGGCAACCTCGTTTCTGCCTCACCTGTTCTTACCTCCATCTGGTGCTCCCTCTTCTTGCCCCTTCCTATTCACTCTACAAAATTCAGTCCTGGGCACTTTGGAGGACCCGGTTTCTGAAGACTGGGCTCCCTCAGCAGACACCCCACACACACACACACACACACAATTGTGTTGAGTACCAAATGGTTTGTTGACAACACTCAGATGTGAGCTTAGGGTGACAGGGATTACATTAGGCTGTGTGAATTTGTAGTAGCTTGTGACTGCAAAAATGTTTCCCATCCCACAAGCTCCTATTGCCCTGTGACTTTCACTCCTCCCAGGGAGATGGGGTCTATGTTTCCTCCCCTTGAATCTGGGCTGGGCTGTGACTGTTCTAACCCATAAAGAATGGCAGAAGTAACACCAGATGCCTTCCAAGACTGGGTCATAAAAAGGATCAGCTTCCACTCTCTGCTCTCTTTCAGGGATGGTTGCTCTGTGGAAACCAGTCAGCATGCTGAGAAGAGCCCCTAACTGGCCCACACCAAGAGTCCACACAGAAAGGAGCCCAGGCTTCCAGCTGACAGCCAGCATCAGCCACCAGACATGGAGTGAATGAGTCCTGAGACGATTCCAGCCCCCAACCCGTGAGTCTTCCAGCCAAGGCCCAGACAGCCTGGAGGAGAGACAGGCCTTCCAAGCTGTGCCCAGCCTGAATTCCTGACCCACAGAATCCGTGAGTGTAGTAATTGGTTGTTTTACACCACTCCATTTGGGGCTGAATTGTTAAGTAGCCATAGTTTGCTGGAATGTGGTCCTTGTGGTGGCAGACACCCACTCGATGTTTGTTGACTATTCAATGACTGACATGCACAGCCAAGGCTGCAGAAATGCACACTCCAAAACTGCAGACAGCCATGTGTTCATGGTTTCCACAGAATGCAAGGGCACTCCAGGACCATGTCCTTCTGGATCCAGGGTGGTTGGTACCTCCTGCCCCAAAGCGCTCCCATCACCCACACTGCCAGGAGAGTTCACATAAAGATGGGGGCTGACTGGGCACTGGAGCAGAAGAAACCTCCAGGTCCTACCTGGCTTCACAAGCCACCCTAGAGTCGTCCTCTTCAGGAAGGCCGGCTGCTGCCCTACTGGTACTCCCCAGCCTGGAGCACTCAGCACTGGGCAAGCTCTCCCTGACGAGGTGCTCCTTCCATGCCCACAAGGTACCATTGCCGGTCCCTGCGACCAGGGCTGGGTCAGGACACACCGGCTTTGACCTCCACCATCAGGGCCGGGGAGTGGGGGAGTGGTGTTCCAGCTAAAGCTCTGGGTTTGGATCCCCAGCCCCGTTCCAGTCTGGGTACTCCACTCGGATGCTCAGGCCCTGGCAGGGCTGGGCACACCCCCACCCCATCTCCAGCACTCACCAACTTTAAGCTCTGGGCTGGGGGAAGCAGAGACTGGGGGCCTGAGAGGGAGTGGAAGGGGTGAAACCGAGGAGGGACAGAAGGCGATAGATTCATACAGAAAAGGGAGGGACAGAAATGTCAGAGACAGAGGAAAAAGAATTAGAAATAAAGAGCTGAGAGAAGAGACGGACAGGAGATGGCAGAGACAGAAGTAGGAGGGAGAGGGACTTGGGGTTAGCTCCCAGAAGCACAGCAGCATTTTACAGGAAGTGAACTGAGTTTTGAAGCCTTCAGTGGAGCCTTGAAACTCTGCTCCCAGGTCATCCCGGTCTTCCCCCTCTCCCAGCACCTTTTAAAGGCTCTGAGTTAATGGGATTGCTGGGAAGACAAAGAAGTGGCAACCTGCCCTCTGCTCATGCCTGACCCTCCTGCTCCAACACTGCCTCCCAGGAAGGACCTGGGAGGCAAGAGAAGGCCCAGACTGCACCTCCTTTCCTGACTTCTGAATGTGTTCCTCTGGTTTCATTGTGACAGCTTTCTGGTTGCATTAAAATTCATTAAAATCCCCACATGCCTTTCTAGCCAGCCACTTCCCTTTTGCCAGGTTTTTTTCCCCCAATTCCTTCTTCGCCTCCCTGAAGTCGTCCCTTACTGCCAATTCTCGGTTCTCTATCCTAAGCCTGGGTCCTTCTTGTTTGACAACTTTCTCAAGGTGGAGGGGGCCAGGCTCCCCCTCTCCCTGCCTGTTCAAATCTCCTTTTCTGGAAGGCCGCCAGGAACCAAAGAAACCTGGCTGTAGACTCACTGCTTCTGGGTGATCTTGGATTGACCCCACCCAACACACAGGTTTATTTGTTTCTGGGATCCTTTGTATCTCCAGTTGGCTTTGGCACTGGGTGAGTGATTCTAAGGCTTGTCTTTCAGACCAGGGAGTGAAAAGACTCTGAGTCTGAGGGTCGCTCTCCTCTGGCCCAGGCCCACTGGCTCACCCTCCCGCCCTGCTGCCTTCGGCTGCATACTTCCTCACCCACCTCGGTGTCAAAAATGGGACTAACTAGGCCCTCCTCATGTGGATGGTAGATTCCCAGGACTTGCTGCAGAATGAAGCAACCAGCAGTAGTAGAACCGCGATGACCCTGACCTGGGGTTCTCTATCCAAGAGGAAGAGGAAATGGAGCTCCTGGCCCTGACTCGAGGTGGCAGAGGTCACAGTTGGGAGGGGAGAGACTAGAGGCTCCACATCCAGAGGGGGTGGGGGGCAGGGGGTGGCGTGGGGGTCAGGGAGGAGACCAGAGGCTCCACATCTGGAGGGGCGGGGGGTGGGGTGGGGGTCAGGAGGGAGACCAGAGGCTCCACATCTGGGGGAGGAGTGCTGGAAGTGACAGACTGCAGCAGACCCGTGCCGTGGCTGCCCAGCTGGGATGGACCGTCTCTCCCTGTGTTCCCACCTCCAGGCTACTTTCCCGAGGTGCTGTCGCCAAACTGTGTCAGACGACCACCAACGACACCACTGGGCTGGTGTCTCGGACCTTATGCCAACCTAGCGAGAGTCTCAGAGGGTGACTGCATTTCCTCAGCCACTGCCCTAACCGCTCCATCATCGACACAGACTCCCGTTTCCCGGGCCAGGCTGAGGAGTACTTGCCCACAGCCCTCCTGCCCAAGGGACGCAGGGCCCCTGGGTGACGGTGGGGCTAACCCTCAGCCTGAGCCATTTTGGGGTGTGGAGCTGTGGATGCTTCTCTGAGGAGATGTTCAGGCAGGTGCTGCTGAGACTGGGCCACGAAAGCCACCTTCACGGAAGGTAAAGCCAGGAAAGACTTTAGGGCCAGGGTGGATATGGACTGAAGCTGTCCCTGAGTGTGAAGTCATTGAGACAGCGTGGGAGTGGTCACCCTTGGGGAAGCAGGAGGCTGGTCTCTAGCCTAGTAGGTGGCTGTGTGAAGCTCACCTTCCAACTTCCAGCAGGTCTGTAGGGGCTAGTCGGGGAAGGGGCAGTGGCAACACCCTGAAGGCTTCCTGGAGGAGGTGGCCTGGAGTTACGATGTCCAAGGCTCAGGAGCAGGAGCGCCAGGCCCACAACAGAATATGAGCAAAGACTGAAGGATGAAAGGGCCCTTTTTGGTGGTTCTTTTCGTTTGCTCCCTGGCTGGGGTTCCGGGGGAGGGGTGGGGGAGTTTGGGCTTTGCTTTCCTAGGTGCCTCTGGCCTACCCTACAGCCACCCTGCCCCCAACACACACGTCTCCCAGTCCTCTGGTCTCAGGAGTCTTCTTCCTTTTCCCAGAACCTCAATCTAATTCTGAGTTTCAGTTTCCCAGCCTGCTAGCACTGGGGGACACCTCCAGGAAGCCTTAAGTGTCAGTGAAAAGGCAGAGGAGTCTAGTTGCCAGGAGCTCATGCTTGGAAAAGACCCTGATGCTGGGAAAGATTGAAGACAGGAGGAGACGGGAACAACAGAGGATGAGATGGTCAGATGGCATCACCAACTCAAACAGACATGAGTTTGAGCAAACTCTGGGAGATAGTAAATGACAGGGAAGCCTGGAGCGCTGCAGTCCATGGAGTAGCAAAAAACTGGACACAACTTAGTGACCGAAAAACAACAACAACAATATGCTTGCTCCAGCCCCTCCAGGAGGGAAACAGACTCCTCTCTCATTGACTCAGACTATCCGGACTATCTGGGCAGAATGGGGCTCTGGCTGGAAGGATTTGCATTTTAAAAGGAGAGCCCAGAAAACAGAGAAGCAAGACTCTGATGGCAAGATGAGGACAGGCTCCTATGGGGCATGTTTCAGGGTGGTGCCTCAGGGCCCCAGACCTGTGGGGAAGCATCTTGCTGGCTGTGCAGGATGAAGGGCCCTGAGCGGGGTGGAGGCGGGTGGCAGCCGCAACACTTGACTTGCCAAATGCCAGCACCCTGGCTCTAATGCTCAAATTCCGGTTTAATTTTCAAAATTTGATTCGCTCATTACCATCGGCATTAAACAATATTTCCTGCTTAAGGATAGATGGCTGCCGGGGCACCGTGGACGAGTGCTCAGATGGCTAATGCCTTTTATGGCTGCAATAGACTTTTACTGTTCTCTTCACTGCAGCTGCCGAGGGAGGGTTTGTGGGGGACCTGAGCTGGAGAGAACCAGGAGGCCCAGGGCAACAGTGGGGAAAAATTGGTTTTGAGTTCTGTGGCTAGTGAGGTGGGCAGGGGGGCTGCTAGGAGATCAAGAGAACCTGGCTGGGTGGGTCTTGTAGGGCCACAACTGTAGGGGACGCTCTCCATAGGGTCCCTGGAGGCCCGAGGGCAGCAGTTTGGGGAGTGAGAAGAAACTTCCAGACATCCACAGTGACTGAGTCAGAAGCCTCTCCACTCTTGCGCCTTTGGCCCTGGGGGTAGGGGGGACTGGGCAAGAGCCTGGAGCTCAGAGCCCCAGGTGCCCATGCACCTGCCCCTTGGCTGCTGGCAGAGGCCATGTCGGGCCCTTAGCATCCCTTCAGCTGTTCACTGTGGGACCAGGGGACTTCCCGGAGCGCCTCCTGGATCCCAGGACCATCTGCTGTCCCTGGGGAGTGATCTTGTGCCTGAGGTCCCACAGGGGGAAAGACGGGTTCCTTCTCCCTGAATTCACCCATGGATCAGGGAGGGCTTTGATTAGAAAGCACATAGACTTGATGGGGGTGGGGGTGGGGGAATTGGTGGGGAGGGGGAGGGGCGAGGGGAAAGATGGTGGGGGGAAGGAAGGGGCGGGGCCAGGGCATCTTCCAGGGAGTAACTGAAGCCGTGTGTCAAATCCTGGTTGACTGGGCCCCCTTATGCAAGTCACGCTCTCCCTGGGCCTCCATTCCCTCATCTGTAAAAGGGGAGAGTAATCGCACCCACCTCATAGGGCTGTTGGGGATGAGATGAGTTGAGGTACCTGAGATTTTTAGCCCAGGGCCCAACACAAGTAGAATAAGCCCAGTTCTGTGCTAGTTTCAGTCAGACAGCTGCTCACCCACAGGGGCGGCTTCTGGTGGGATGGAGATGCCCACCCCACCCCCGGGGCATGGAGCGGACCCCAGGGACACTGATCAGACACCTGCTTGAGGGCCAGCCTGAGAAGCCAGGCTTCCCTCAACTAAACAGCAGTGTTTTGGGGTGATCTCTGAGATGCTCCCCAGCATCCTCCAGGCCCCAGCCTAGACTGATTCACAACAAGAGACATTTCCTTGACGTTTACATCGAGCCCTGCTTTGGGCCCTTTCCACTGCCCCGACCCATTGAGCGCCCTGGCTCCTAAGGGAGAAAGGAGCATCAAACCGGACATCCGAATTGAAATCTGTGTCATTTTCAAAGCTGCTGACCCCACCCTAAGTCTGGAGGCCTCCTCTGCCCACTTCTGGCCAGCCCTGAGGTGGGCAGCACACACCTCACATCTGCCTTTCAAAGAGGGGAGCAGCAGGCAGGGCTGCGGGTCTGCGCCCCCTTCCTCTCCTGCCTGGGGGTCCCGTGGCTGCCTGCTTTCCTGCGGAGGACCAGGAGTTTGCAGCATCGCCTTCCATACGGGGGTTAAGGGCCTAGATTTGGGTCCCTCTGCAGCCCTACGATCGGGTCACCTGCCCCCTGAGAGCTAGTCTCTTCACCAGGTCATGGGCCAGGCCTCAGAGAGCCCCGCACGTGAAGCGAGCCCGTAAGTGGCAGTGTGAGCCCTCCTTCATTCCCACAACACACAGTGTCGGACCCAGAGCCTGGCGCGGCGGAGGATAAAAGCGTTTCTGCCTGGGAAGAAGGCTGAAGGAGACATCAAACCAGATCAAAGGCTGCCGGGGATGGGGCGAGACAGGGCTCCCACTCCACGGGGATGCAAATGAGGACCCTCAGCTGCTCCGGCCCCCAGGGGAGGCAGTGCGGGGCCTTGATCTGCCAAGCTCCCTGCAGACACACACCTCTGATGTTGGGGTGGGGGGGAGGAGGAAGAACTCAGCCAATCTCCCCCACACTGTTCCTTCAGCCCAGTCTGCCTTCCAAATGCTTCAGGATGGGGCCGGGGCCATGAGAGTCCCTTCCTCACTGTCTCCTGACATGCACCCAGCCCCTGCTGGCTGCTCTCTGCACAGCCCCACAGGAGTCAGTTACAATCCAGGGCAGGTCCTTTCTCCTGCTCAAACCCTGCAGGGGCTCCCGTCTCACTGAGAACAAGGCTTGTGAGGGGCTGCAGGGGCATTCCACACTCCGACTCCCCCAACTTCTCCATCCCTCTGCTCAGACACACACAGTTCTCGTGAAGTGTCAGGGATGCTTCTTGCACGCCCTGCCCCAGGACATTGGCACTGATCTTCCTCCCCCTGTCGCCAAGATCTTGTGCTCGGCATCTGCAGAACGCTGAACTCCAGGAATCCTCTGAAAGTGGGGATGAGTGGGCAGCGGCCATTGTGCGGGCACAGAGCTTGTCATGAGGAGCTCTGCGGGGATGGCGGTGGGAAGGGATTCACAAGGCTTGAGCCGGGCACTAGAGGATTCACACACAGGGCTTGCAGCGTGGAAAAGGCATGTGCAGAGGCAGGGAAAGTGACAGGCACAGGCTGAAGAGTTGAGGTGATACACACACCCCTTCCCTCCTTCCTCTTGTCCGCCCACCACATTCTCAACACTTCCCTTGAGACCCCAGCCTGGACCCTGACCGCTGACCACAGGAAGCCTAGCCTGGGACTCAGTCTCTGTACACAGGCTCCTCCTCACCCGTGTCCATCCTCACTGCCCACCACATCCTCCCTTGGCTCAGCCTGGCTCCTAAGTCATAGCACCGGGGTTCTTCTGTGGTCCTGCTGGACGCCGAGGGCCACCCACCTCGATGGTCACCCCAGTGTTTTCATGACAAGAGCCAGTGGCCCCAACTCCCTCTACCAGAGCCTCTGCCACCCCCTGACAACAGTGCTCCCTCTCGGGGCTCCTTGGTGCCCCTGTCCGAGGCAGGCCACAACTCTGACTCGCTCACTCCAGGAGGTGGTTAAACGAGCCACAGTACTAATAGAATGGTTCTCATTTATCAAGTATTTACTGCGCGTGTGTGCTCAGTCACTTCAGTCATGTCCGACTCTTTGCAACCCCATGGACTGTAGCCTGCCAGGCCCCTCTGTCCATGGGAATTATCCAGGCACGGATACTAGACTAGGTAGCCATTCTCTTCTCCAGGGGCTTTTCCTGACCCAGGGATCAAACCCACATCTCTTAGGTCTCCTGCATTAGGCGGGTTCTTTACCACTAGAGCCACCTGGGAAGCCCATTCACTGTACCTCCAGCATGAAAATAAGCCCTTTGCAGGTATAACGAGTATTTTATCCTTTCCACTGTGTAGATGAAGAAACTGAGGCTCAGGAAAGTTAAATATCTTTCCCAAGAACACACAGCCAGTCACTGGGGGAAGACAGGACTCAGACCCAGATGGTCTGGATGGAGCCAAACTCTCAGATCACCCTCCTTCTTGGTAGAAGACCAGGAAGTGCTACCTGGAGATCTCTGTCTCTCTTCACTCTCCACTCCCCCAGATCTGCCCAAATAGTGGGCAAAGGCCTAATAACCCCACTGCTCCACGTGGGCCCGGGCTTCTGATCAGAGCCCGGAAGTGGGGTGGGGTGGGGCCTTCAGAGGCTGCTGCTCAGCTCAGATGGAGCAGGCCCCGGTGAATCCCAACTGCCCAGAGACCCTCAGACACGACTCACAGCCTTTCCCCGGCTCCTCTCACCCCTCCGCCTAGAACAGGGCCCTCTTGAAGTCTCCCGGGTGACCAAAGAAGTCAGCTCTGTCCTGATGAGTCCTCGGGCCTTCCTCCGCCCGGGATCTAGGCTGCAAGGTCCTCTTCCTTCACCACACAGAGAATCAGACCTGCTGACAAGATCCCCTCGACCTGCAGTCCATACCCCTCCGGGCCCTGGTGCCTGCCCAGGACAGAGGGGTGGCTCTGTGCCCTTGGGGGCTTGCAGCACATCTGAGGAGGCAGAACTGGAGTCTGGGGACCGTCACCATCCCAGGGGGCACAAATAGCCCCTGTACCCTCTCCTTTTGCCCTCTGTGAGGGGATGGGCAGACGTGGGTGGAGGGTCCGGAGGCCATACCCACATCCCTGGCTGCCTCCTTCTCTAGGCCTCCACCCTTGACCCCTGTATCTGTGAGTCTGCGCCAGGCCCTCCCAGCAGGAGCCTGGGACCCAGGGTGGTGCTGACTAGAAGTCACCTTTCACGGGGGCGGCCGTCTGCCCGGCTCTCCAGGTAGCTGATTATACATTTGATCTGCTACCTTATTCTTCCCAGGCGCTGTGTGCGACAGACGGCCCGCGTTCTGCGGGGACTTCTGCAGCCGAACCTTGTTGTCTGATGGGGTTTCCGCTGGCGTCTGGCGCGCTCTCCAGCATTTCACCCATCACAGGATAATTTATAGCATAATGGCGCCTTTTTTCCTTTATATCATGCGGGAGCATAAATTATGGCCAGTTTGTCCTCAGCTCTCAAGGAGACAGACAAAGCCAGGCTTTATTCCAGCAAAGGGGGGATGTTTCTGCAGGGGGTGGGCAGGGGCCCGGTGGTCCACAGGGGAGTGGGGACAAGAGGAGAAGAGACCAAGGAACATCTTGTTGAGGGGGTAGAGAATCAGAGACAGCTGCAGACGGTGGGGAAGAAGTCACAGCGTGCACTTGGAGAGCTCACTCTGTTAACTGTGGAGGGGGCTCCTGTCTGCTGAGCGGTAGAGATGCGCAGTGGCCACTGCCTGCGGACAAGCAGGCCACAGCCTCTAAGCCTGGCTGCGGGCTGACCCTCACATTGGCCACAGACCTTCCCACAGCCTCACGGAGACAGTGGTGCACCTGGGTCCACCCCCATCCCCTACCCCCTGCCACTGCCAGAGACAGAAGGCAGTGTGCGGTGCCCAGTAAACCTCTCATCTCTCTGACTCATGGCACGTTTTTAACACTGAGGGTGGGGCTTAACTTCTCACGGGGCATGGGAAGAGCTGCCTGTCCTCCCAGGGAGGTGCACTCACCTCAGGGTCAACCTCACTAGTCTAATACAGTAGGGTCACACCTGAACTCAGAGGCTGCAGTCCCCAAACCCAGCCCCCACTCCAGGGTGCTGTGACAAGGATTTCTGGTGACCCTGGGTGGGGATGACACTGCTTGAATACCCTGGCAGAAGACCCCACCCTCTGACCCCCCATGTCAGGCTCGGGAAGCAGCCTGGAAGAAAATTCCCTCTTTTGCTCCCTGGAGACCCTGCCCAGACAGAGCCCAAGTCCTGCCCCTGAAGAACCACTTAAAGCACAGCCTTCCAAGGATAACAGCATGAGTCTTGGCTCTTGCAAGATGCTGGTTCTCAGCCCTGGCTGCTATAAAATTTACCTGGGGGGTTTCAAAACACAGATGTGCCCAGCCAGCCCCTGAGACAGAGATTGGTCCCGGCATCTATATTTTTGTTTTGGTTTTTTTCAAAAGCTCTTCAGGTGATACCAGCACAAACTCAGGGTTGGGAAGGGCTGGGATGGGTCTTCTCCAGACTGCTGGTCCTCTCTCCTCTGGCACCTCCATCTCTGTTCTCAGCCTGCCTGCAAGAGCTCAGCCCTTCAGAATAAAGGGTTCTGTGTGTGCTGGTGCTGAGGGAGGGTAGCACCCACCTTCTCTGCCCTGACACCTGAACCTGGGCATCCCTCCATCCCTCATGGGGTTATCCTGGAAAGACATTGTTCTAATCTGGGAAGGTTCCCAGGTGGCACTGGTGGTAAAGAACCCGCCTGCCAATGTGGGAGATGTAAGAGATGTGGGTTGGGAAGATCCCCTGGGTTGGGAGGAGAGCATGGCGACCCACTCCAGCATTCTTGCCTGGAGAATCCCATGGACCGGGGAGCCTGGCAGGCTACAGTCCATAGAGTTGCAAAGAGTCAGACAGGACTGAAGTGACCTAACACGCACGCATAGGAAGGTAGGATGGGGAGGGATTAGCAGGCTTAGGAGGCCTCCCTCCCTCCCTCTCTCCTCTCTTGTGCCCCCTCCCCTCCATCCATCAGGCCAGCCCAGCTGTGAGAGGAAGGTCCCAGGCACCTCTTTCATCAACCCTGCAGTTTCTTTCCTATCCATGTTTGTTCTCGCCTCCGAGCCCTCCTGGAATCACCACTGTTCCCACCCCTTCCCCTTGGAACAAGATGGTCCAGGCTTAAGTACAGGACTCCTCACTGTATTAACTCATGGTTGATAATGGACTGCAGATAGACACAGAGATGGATGGGTGGCAGACATGATTAATAGATGCTAGATACCCAGATTAAATGTTGGATGATAGATAGATACAGAGAGAGAAAAATGATTGCAGAAAGCAGATAGATTTATGATCGATGGTACATAAATAGTGATAGGTAAATATGGATGGATAGATGGCTGAGATGTTTCTGAGGACTTCAGATAATGGGGTTGAAATGTAAAAGGTGAGAAAACTACACATGGTCACTCACACCTGTTGGGGTATGAGCTCTCAGAGGAGCAAGGAGCCCTGTTCTGCTCAAGACCTGTCTTACACCAACTTCTCTGAACCTCTGCTTGTCTGATGGGTTTGATGTTAGCATAGGTTGCAGTGGGGCTGGTTTCCTAGGGATACCTGAAGCTTTGATGCTTTGACCCTGAGTGACCTCAGCAGGACCTCCCTTCCTGACTGTTTCCCCCTTCCCTGGATGCATGCTCCTCAAAGGCTAAGGCCACGCCCTCAGAGCAGTTGGTTTTTGGAGTGGGGTAGGCTGAGTTGGCCCCTGCAGTTAGATGGCAGGTGTCAGCCCATATGGCACTCGAAGATTCATCCATTCACTCCCTCCGTCGGGACCCACACCCTCAGAGAGGACAATGAGGGCTGACTCATCTGAAGCACTCGCTGCAAGCCAAGCACTGCTCCCAGCACTTTAATTTTATGGGGTGGGTACCACGGTCACCCCCATTTTTCAGATGAGGAAACTGAAGCACAGAGAGGTTTGTCAACTTTCTGGAGGTCCCAGAGCTATTCACTGCAGGGCTTGGATTTGAACCCAGGTTGTCTGGCTCCCAAGCTTTCATCAACCATGCAGAAGGTGCCCCTGGTGCCCTCAGAGGGTTGCGAGGCTCTGCTGGGCTCAGGACAGTACGTGGCTCTGGGAACTGGGAAGAGCTGCCCGATTTGCAAGATGTCATTATTTCTAATGAGTAATGAGATTATAGGAGGAGTGTCAGTTTCTTCGAGAGAACAAATTATTTTGAAGGGTGGCAGCATATTAACTAGTGGTATGTAGCTGGCACTGCTAACTGCAGAGGACCCTGCTCTTGTCACTCAAAGGGGCACTCTGAGCTTGGTAGGACTTGGTGACTGTGAGGTTCAGTTTGCAGAAAGCCAGCTGGGTGACAACCCTGGACCCCTTCTATTATCCTTTAGTCAGTCATGCAGTCAGTCAACAAACTGTGTGCAAGGTATCATGCTGGGAGATATAAAAGAAGTTGACCTGACCCTTGGGAAAGAGTGTTTCGAAATCGGGGCTGGCCTGGCCTACGGGTGGTAGGCAGAGCAGGCCGGGGGCTAACAGAGGGGCAGCTGCACTGCAGAGCATGAAGACTTTGCCAAGCTGGGTCGTCGTGACCACTGAGGCCATGGGCACTGAGGGTAGGCTGCCTGCCTCCCTCCTCCGGGAAGAGTTGGGTGGGCGGGTGAGGATAAGGAAGGAAACCCAGGACGGGAGCACAGAAGAGAGCATGCAAAGAATTTGACTCAACTCCAGGGCCTGTGTGCTGCAGAAATATGCTTTGAAAAGCCAGCCACAAACCTCCCACTGACAGGTCTGGGAGGGGCCATGGCTGGAAGTGCCAGCATGTGGGCTCTTTCAGGCCTGTCCGGAAGCGGAGGAGGGTGAAGACCCTGGCTTGCTGGCTGGGGCAGCCCCCTAGTCCTCCTCACTCGGCCACAGCCAGACGCTTCTGCAAGGGCTGGTGCAGGCTGGGCTCTTCTGGCATTCTGCCCACTTCTCACTGCCATGCTGTGTAAAAACATGCTTATAGCCCCATCTGACAGGTCAGTCCACTGAGGCTCAGAGAGGCTGCGGAACAGGCTTCAGCTCACTGGAGCAGTATGTGGCACACATGGGGCCAGAGCCACGTGCCTCTGCCAGCTCTGGAGCACAGGATGGAATATGACTCCCACCTTCCTGCCCCAGGGCTGGAACTTGGTCCTTTGGATTCTTGGCCATTGGATTCAGCATGGTCTCTGAAATGTAGTTGCTTATGTCACCTCAACAGGACAGTTTTTTACTAGAAAATGTCCCTTATGATCAAAGGGACCCAATAAGCCTTTAGGTCTGAGAGTGGAAAAGGAGATGCATGAAGGCACAGGGCTGGGAAAGGGCCAGAGGGGCTGGGGGAGGTGTGGCTGGTGGCTGGGAGAAGGGTGATGCTGGTGCTGAGCTGGGGAGGCCACCAAGGGTGGGCAGGTTGGGAGGAGAGGGGCAAGTGTGTGTTCTACTTGCTATAGCAGCCCCAGAAAGGGGCCCCTCACCTCCAACCCTGGGCTTAAGGTGAGAAAGAGGAGGCTGGAAAGGCTGATAGAAAAGGAGGAGAAGCAGGGAAAGACAAGGACTCTCAGCCTAGGTGCAGCCTTAGTGGTCAGAGGGAGTGGTCTGCACCAGCGCCGTGCCCCTGCCCCCTTTCTCTCCTCCCAGCTCCCAGCAGCCAGATGGTGTAGGGCAGTGGTGCCTGCTGACCTTGGGGTCCCAGGCGCCTCAAGCTTTGTCTGTTGACTGCATCAAAAAATAGTTCACCCCTGGGTAGATGTGACTATTTTTCAAATGCGTATAGATGTTGTTGTGATTTAAGAAGTAGCAATTCATTTAAAAGCAATGCCGGCTTCAAGGTAGCTTATTGCCATTTTGCATTCTCTCAAACAATGGATACCCAAAGTAAAACATCTGTCAAGGAGGGGTGCTGATGAATTTTTGATGTTAAAAATGGCTCTTAACCTTGAAAAGTCTGGGCATGCTGATCCAGGGAGGGCAGCGGGAGCTCGAGGAGCCGAATCCCACCCCCATGGCACTCATTCACAAAACAGCAGTGCTGTCAGCCTGGGAAGGGGGAGCACGGTGCATGCGGGGTGCACTCCGCACCTGCAGTTAGGAAAACTCAAGCTCATCCTTTGATGTGTCCAGAAGAGCCGGAATGGTGAAGACCCACAGCAGCTTCCAGTTAGAAACTGGGAGTGGATGGTGTTTAACTCTGTCGATGCCAGGAGGGAGCTTGCTGTCTTTTCACTGCAGGGAGTTCCTAGCTTAGTGCCGCAGCTATACATGCTCACTTGATAAATGTCGGAATGAATAACCGTGACCCATGTATTCATGAGGAGGCATAGTCTGAGTGCACACAGACACCTCTCTTTCCCTCCCACACCCGGCATGACCAGGGTCTACTTTCAGCAAAGATAAAATGAGAACCCACATTGGGTTTAGTGGCTGGAGGCCTGGATTTTGTTCCCACCGGCTGGGAATTCAGAAATTCCCAGGTGGCACTAGTGGTAAAGAACCCACCTGCCAATGCAGGAGACTAAGAGATGCAGGTTTGATCCCTGGGTTGGGAAGATCCCCTGGAGGAGGGCATGGCCACCTACTCCACTATCCTTGCCTGGAAAATCCCACGGACAGAGGAGCCTGGCGGGCTACGGTCCATGGGGTCACAAAGAGTTGGACACAACTGAAGCCACTTTGCACGCACGCATGCACGGCTGGGATCAGCTCTGGGATCAGGCTGATTGGCTCAGCTCACCTGGGCTGTGAGGTAACTGTGCCTGCAGTGGTGTGCTGACTGTGGTCATGGGGATTTAGACTCCTTCTGATCTAAAAGAACGATACAAATAAACTTATTTACAAAAACACAAACAGAGTGACAGACGTAGAAAACAAACATGTTTACAGGGATGAATGGGAAGAAGGAGAGGGAGCAATTAACTGGGAGACTGGGATTGACACATACACACTACTATACATAAAGCAGATAACCAATAAGAACCTACTATACAGCACCGGGAACTCTGTAAAGGCCTATATGGGAAAAGAACCTTAAAAAGAGTGGATTTATGTATATGTATAACTGATTCACTTTGCTGTACAGCAGAAACTAACATGACGTTGTAAAGCAACTATACTCCAATAATAAGAAGAATCCCTTAATATCGAGCTGCTCAGAGGGTAGTTACCTGTGCTCATCTGCTCACTCCCACGCCTACCCCACCACACTGGGGACATTCCTTCCAGATCACCAGGGTCCGAAGTTGTCCCTGAGAGCATCCTTTTTGGCCAGATCTACTCGGGGAGCACCCATGATTAGATGCAGCCCTCTTTCTAACCTTCATAAAAAACTGTCCCCAGTCTCTTGTCCCAGCATGGCAAGGCCCTGTGCTCCCCTTGAACCGGCGGCTTCTAGAGTGCTAACGGTGGACCCTGAGAGGAAGAGGCTTTCTTTCTAGGATAGAAGCATTTTATCAAGTCCCTCCAAAGCCTTAACCAAAGGAATGGAGGTCTACAGTGATGTTAGGACCTCTGACATCAGGGGGAAGATGTGTGATGGCTTAGGACAAGGTGGCCTTTCTAAGACCCTCAAACCACCCTTCAGAAGTGCCCATTGGTTCTGAGTTGGGTAGGGCTGTGCTTGGAGAGGGCTTCCCAGAGAGATGCCTGCTCCCTGCCGCCCAGAAGTGACCCACGCAGGCCAAGTACTTAGCACAGCCCTTGAAATGGAGGAAAGTTGCCTGGTTATTAGTGGCGCCTAATGATATTTGCATAGATTAACAGACTTTAATGCAATCATGAATGCCACAATCCCAAGAAAATAATGAAGAAATCCATTACAAAGTCATAAAGTAACTAAGTCAATACAGTAATAATTTGATCCCATATTAGTAATAATTTCATCTCCTGCTGCAAGGCGATTTTCTAATGTGCACCGATTCTGAACACTTTTATAAATTTCACCTTTGTTTGAGATAATTAATTAACAAAATTTAAAAAGTATACTGCTGGTATTTTATACAATAAATTAGTCATTAGTCTAAACCAGCAGGCTATAATAAAACTTATTAAGATGGATGTGCTAGGATTGCTAACTTCTCTTCAAGTGGCCTATAAACCTCTCTTGGGCAAACCTGGGGTCTGCCCAGTGGCAGTGGTTCAGATGGACAGTCTGGACCAACAGAGACCCATGATGTAGTAGGGAGGGAACTCCCAGCTGTCTCCAGGCACTGTGTTAGTTTCCTAGGGCGGCCACGACAGAGCACACACACTGGGCATCCTAAAGCAACAGAAAGCTATTCTCTCACAGTTCTGGAGGCTAGGCATCGGCAGGGCTGTGATTTCTCTACAGGCTGTAGGGACGGATTCTTCCTGGCCTCTCCCTAGCCTCTGGTGTGTGCCAGCAGCAATCCTTGGCTTTCCTTAGCTTGCAGGGTTATCACGCCAGTCTCTGCCTCCATCGTCACTTGACGTTCTCTCTGCATGGTCTGTGTCTCTGGGCTTGAATTTCCTCCTTCCTCTCGGGGCACCAGTCCTGCTGGCTCCATGTTGCTGTTCAGTCTCTCAGTCATGTCCGACTCTTTGAGACTCCAAGGCCTCCCTGTCTTTCACTGTCTCTCAGAGTTTGCTCAGACTCACGTCCATTGAGTCAGTGATGCCATCCAACCATCTCATCCTCTGTCGCCCCCTTCTCCTTCTGCCTTCAATTTTTTCCAGCATCAAAGTCTTTTTCAATGAGTTGGCTCTTGCATGAGGTGGCCAAAGTATTGGAGCTTCAGCTTCAGCATCAGTCCTTCCAATGAATATTTAGGACTGATCTCCTTTAGGATGGACTGGTTGGATCTCCTTGCTGTCCAGGGACTCTCAAGAGTCTTCTCCAACACCACAATTCGTAAGCATCAATTTTTTGGTGCTCAGCCTTCCTTATGGTCCAACTCTCACATCCGTACATGACTACTGGAAAAACCATAGCTTTGACTAGATGGACCTTTGTCAGCAAAGTTGATCTAGGGTCCATCGTAGTCCAACATGACCTCATCTGCCCTTGATTATATTGGTAAAGACCCTATTTTCAAATAAAGTCACATTCTGAGGTTCCAGGTTAACATGAACTTCAGAGGGACACTGTTTAACTCACAACAGGCACCAGGGCCTTTTGTGCTCATTGCCCCTCCTTCCCCAGGAAGGAAGGGATGGACTGAGTCAGGCTGAGGGGCTGAACCTGCCAGATGAAGCAGGGGCTGGCTATTGAAAATTCATGGTTTCCTAGGAGGTTCTCTGACAGGCTAAAGGGGGCCTGTGGACCCCCTGAAGTGGTCAGCACCATTTCATATCTATGAGTATTTCTCCTGGAGAGAGGGTTCATAGCTTCCATCAGATTCTCAAAGCATCCCAGTGGATTCTTGTCTCATTACCACACAAAGTATGTAGGGGTCAGGGAGGGAGGGATCGCAGAAACTAATCAAGCAACCAGCCGACAAAGAACTGACAAGCGCACAATGTGTACGGTGTAGGTTCTGGGGGATTCAGGAAGGAAGCTGTTGGAACCTTGGTACTATCATCAATATGACGGCAGAGTCAGGGGGAAGACGCAGCGGCTCATGCAACACTACATCTGGAATGAGACCTTCACTGGGGAGATGTCTTTGGGTTGTGAATGTACAGTCTAGCATCTCATCCTCCAGACCAGCTGTGGGTCATGAGTTCATTTAAAATTCAGCTTCTATGACTTCCCCTCCCAACCAGGTCCTAGATAAAAATGTTCAACAGAAGGGCACAAAGATGAAGGCCATCGATGTCTCCAGGGAGCTTCGTCCCCATCCACCCAGCTCTTGAAATGGAGGAAAGGCAACCTTCACCAAAGGTTGTCTTCAAGGCTGATGAGCTGCCGATTTTTGGAATCCAGCCTCTTCACCTTTTGAAATCTTGAGCCTTGTTCATTTCCAGGCTCTAGGATGCCTCAGAGATGACCCCCGGCTGCTGCAGGAGCCAGTCTGCCTGTTTCATCTGTCTTCCCAGGGCTGCAGCTCAGAGTTGGCTCTGACCCTAGACTCAGTCTAATTTACGGGGCTAGGTTTGCTGGCCTTGCCTTGTTTGGGTGTTAATTCTCTTTTTACAGTTTATCTACATTTCTCATCCTGCAGACCAGTCTCTGCTGGAGAAGATAGGAGAGATGCAGAAAGTTAAACTCTAGTTTTCTCTTAGACATCAGTTTACAGTTTGATTTCCAAGCAGATATAATAGGTGAATCTCGGGCAAGAAGGCCACTGCCCACACTCCTGCTGCCAGAGGCACCATTCTAGCCCTGTTGGTGCCCATCCTCCTGTGCCATGTGGGTATGTGGTTGAACAGCAGTCCTCTTTCCATCTGTGGGGCTCCACTTCCGGTTTGATGGCAGGGGGAGCCGTTTCTTCATCCTGTGGCCCCCTTCTTCATAGGTGTCTCCCCTGGATGATGGCTTGGCCCATCCCTATGTCTGTCCCATAGGCTCTGACTGAGGAGGACTCGCTGATCCAGCTTTCCACCTCCTGTTTCCTCAAGGACATCGCCCAGTGGTCACTGGTGCCTAAGAAGCCCAGACTTGAAACTTTTCAAGAAGGAACTGGAATCCAGTTTGGGATGAAGTGAGTGGATCACAAGCTAAAAGGACTACTTTGGGGGTAAATGAGGAGCACTCCATTAATTCAATGCCAGTGGCCCCACAGTGGCTTCCCTAGTGGCTCAGCGGTAAAGAATTTGCCTGCAAAGCAGGAATTGCAAGAGACACAGTTTCCATCCCTGGGTCAGGAAGATCCCCTGGAGGAATGCATGGCAACCCACTCCAGTATTCCTGTCTGGAGAGTCCCATGGAAAGAGGAGCTTGGCGTGCTACAGTCCATGGGGTCGCAAAGAGTCGGACGTGACTGAGCGGCTTAGCATGCATTCTTGCACGGCCCCACAGAGGGTCATGGGTCAGAGAACACTGAATTCAGAGAGGGCCCAGAAAGTGCGAAGGGAAAGGATGCTCTCTTGGACGCTTAGGGAAAGGACATCGCCTATATTTGGAGTTCCTGCAACATGCCCGTCGTCAGAAATGACATTACTAGGGTGATGGTTGCTCCGTAGATGAGGAAACAAAGGCACATAAAGAGATTAAGAGGCTCACCCACAGCTGCACAGTTAGTAAGAAGTAGAATTTTATAATCTGTACCCACACCTAGGTAGGGCCTGGGGAGTCTTCCACCCCCAGTGGCAGTAGTGGGACACCCAGCTCTCACTCTTTCCCCAGGTGGAAAGGATGGGGTGCTGGGGTGTAGGAGAGGAGTCTGAGTTCTACCCTTGTCCATCACCAACGAGCTGGAGCTGTGTGGCCTGTGTCCAGTGCAGTCACTTCTCTGGGTCTTTGTCTTCTCTTGGAAAGAGGCATGTGGGGTTGCTGAGACCCTCTGACTTGGGGAGGGGCCCTGTGAGGTGCTCTGAAGGCTCAGGGCACTCAGGGCCCCAGGAGCATCCCCAGCCCCTGACTCTGTTCCTCCTTGCTCACTCCTTGCCTCCTACAGGACCCCTCCTTCCAGCCACTTGGCAAACCTATGGGCATACTTGCCTCTGGGCTTTTGCCATTCAATTATCTGTTTTGTTTGTTGGTTTTTAATGTATTGAGTAACTCTATAATGTATTGCTCAAACTGGGACTCTTGTTAGGTTGAAAGGGGATACTATTCACAATTAGTACAGGAGAATCGATAACTCTGGACCTATTCTGGTGCACTGGGACTCCTGGGTGCCCTAGTTTCACGCTGTTTCCCTCCTCCTACTGAGCTCCGCACTCCCCGTCTTAAAAGCCTCTGTAACACCCCTCCCTGGAAGCCCTCCTTGACTGCTCCAGTCCATACCAATGACCCACCCAAGGGACAGCCCCTGGCTCTGGTTCCACCCACAGTGTAGCATCATTTTCTTAAGGGAATCTTTCTCCTTTCAGACTGAGCAAGGGTGGAGGCTCTGGGACCTGTAAGCCAGCGATGTATGAGAAAGCCTCCCCCCACCCCTGCCCCAACCAAGGGCTAAATCAAGAGCACAATCTCCCCTCCAGACTCTTCCCACAGACCCAGGGCTTTGTGTGAGTCGGGGGGAGAAACACACCAGACAGAAACCAGACACAAGAGCTCTGACCTGGACCAGAAATCAATTAGGGTGATATTGACAGCAAGGGGAAGATAAGAGGGGAGCAGGGGAAATCAAAGGCTGACAGCCAGGGGGCTGGAGGCCAGTGGAAAGTCAGTAGGAAGGAGAGAAATGCTTATAGACTCCTCTCTCTCCATTTTGCCCATTGTATACACAGGGCAGATGGTCTGTGAGGCATAACGTGTGGCTGAGGACTGGGAACCCCTACCCACTGTTGCCTAAGGGTTCTTGGATCCCACCATTAGCTTCATCTCATTGGGGTAAGCGTCACTGTCTTTAGGACTCTCTTCTAGAACACAAAGTCCCTCATCCCCTGTAGTCAGCCTCTAACACTTCAACACACACGCCTTTATCAGATGGCGTTCCCCTTGCCTGCAGCTGCCTCAGAGCACTTGATGATGGTGGAAGGGGGGGATGTTCCCCTGAGACAGGCATCCTTTTAGGCAGCTGATCCTTCCTGGTTCTTTCTGGAACACAGCATTCTTCTTAGATTTTTTTGTTTTTTTTTAAGATAAATTTTACCAACAGGGAAATATATATATATTTAAATATATATATATATATATATATATATATATATATATATATATATATCTTAAAGTGTAATAATTAAAAAAAATTTTTTTTACTGCACCATGCAGCATGTGGAACTTCCCTAACCAGGGGTTGAACCTGTGCCCCCTGAAGTGGAAGCATGGAGTCTTTAACCACTGAATCGCCAAGGAAGTCCTAATTTAATATGCTTCGACATATACAAACCCCGTTGTGCCCCACACTCCTATCAAGATACAGACCATCCCCATCTCCCCAGAGGCTTCTCTCATGACCCTTTCCAGCAGCCCTACCTCCTCGAAGACACCCAGTATCCTGACCTTTTTTGCCACAGTTGGGGCGAACTGTTCTAGAACTGTATTCATAGTGTGTCGATGCAGGTCTGCTCCTGCACTCAGCATGATATCTGGGAGACCCATCCATGCCTCTCCTGCCCTCTCCAGGCTGCTAGAGATGGTGAATGGTTCTGGGGGAGCCGGTAAGGGGACCCCGGCTGACACACGGCTCACCTTAGCTCCACAGATGGGCAAAGGGTTAGAGGTGTCCAGTGCCATTAGGGTGAGAGGCCTGGGAGGGTGGGCTCTGAACCCAGGGCCACGGGACCTTAGAGGGACTGTGGGTGAGAACTGGGGTCCGGAAGCGTATTGAGAGAGTGCACAAAATAGCTAAGGATGCTCCCTCTTTCAGGGAGATAGACTGTAGTATCTCTCACTGAGTCGCCTACCACCTATGTTCGAGCCATGCCCATCTCTCCTTTGTCACCGCGGGATCTCTGAGCTGTCCCCTGCTTCCCCCTCATTTATTGTCTGTCTCCACAACAGCAGCCAGCACCGGCTGAACCCAGCCTTCCTCTGCTCACAGCCACCCAGGGCTCTCTGTTCCGCTCTGAGTAACATCCGAAGCCTTTTAAACGGTCTGCTCAAGACTGCGTAGGCTCTGTTCCCATCCTCCCCACTCACTCCTTCTGTGTCCTCACTCTTCCCGCTCCAGCCAAGTCCGGCCCCGGCCTGACCTCGAACACCGGCTGAGGCTGACGAACGGGAGCCATGCCTTTGATTGGGGTTCTTGTTACTGTCTGCCCGTCCCCTGACCGTGAGTCCTGGGATGGCAGCCCAGCTCTTAGCAGAAGGCCGGGCGGTGCTCACTAACCGCTGTGACACACGGAATGGATGAATGAAAAGCTTCCCTTGCTTTCCCAAAGGGCTCTGTGACCCAGAAAGGTTAAGAACCTCTAGGCAGGACCAGAGTAGCCCCGTCAGCACCAGGCCAAGGATGGAGGGTTCCCCGTGGGGCACAGAGAGGCGGGGGGACAGGCCTGGCCAGGCAGACAGAGGAGGCACAGTGGAGCGAAAAGGGGGTCTGTCCTTATCATCACGGGAGGCCAAGAGCTCCTGAAGGCAAAACCTCTGGGGCTCTTAAATGCACTTGTTGCGAAGACTTCTTTGATGTACGTTGGTTTCCTGTCCCCACGGGGCTTCTCTGATAGCTCAGTTGGTAAAGAATTCACCTGCAATGTGGGAGACCTGGGTTCGATGCCTGGGTTGGGAAGATCCCCTGGAGAAGGGAAAGGCTACCCACTCCAGTATTCTGGCTTGGAGAATTCCACAGACTGTATAGTCCATGGGGTCGTGAAGAGTCGGACACGACTGAGCGACTTTCACTTTCACGTTGTACCCACTCTTAGAAGTGGGGTGGATGAAGAAGGGTGCTGAGGGCATGGCTGGGGGCCTGGGCATCTCCGGATTAGGAAATTCCTGAGAGAAAGTGACCTAGGTTCTGGAGTGGGGGGGATCAGGGACCAGATAGAAGACCTGGGAGTCTCGGGGACCCCCTGGAATCCTTCCCCTTGGAGTGTGTGGCTCATGGGAAAAGGAGGAGCCAGGGTTCGGGTCCCGGGACTGAGCTCCTGGGAGGCAGGGGAGGCAGGCTGGCTGAGGACCGAGACGGTGGACTTGGCCAGCTCCCGCGGACAGTGCTGGACTCCAGCTCCCTCTCTCCCTCCCACGTGTCACTTAATGTTTGCAGCTAAGTATTTACAGATATGTTCCCATGGCAACTGAGGCTTCCAAGTTACTCTCACAATTCCGTTTTCTCAAATATGCTTCTCTGGTTGATTGCACAGAGTTTTTCTGGAAGCTGGCCAGGCCAGGGAGTCACATTTCCAGCCCTGTGCTTCTGTGCCTGACCCTCCCCGCCCCAGATTCCTGTGCAGTGACTCCCCTACTCCACACTGCCCCCTGCACCCCGCCCACCACATCTCACCTTCTATATAAACCCTTCTGGGGCCCTTTCTCTCCCAGCTGCTGTCAGGTTTCTCAGGACCTGAGCTTGGAGCCTGCTCCCCTCCCCACCTGGAAAGACCTGAACCCGGGGGCTACCCCTGAGCTCCTTGAGGTTTCTTGAAGGAGGGGCCTTCCCCCTTCACCTCTGACCCCTGTAAATGTAACTCCTGTGTTGTAGATTGTGACTGACTGCCCCCCAGGCAAGATCCTCCATCTCTACACTTTCACAGCATCATCTGCATGGTCCCTGTCCTGTACCTCCAGACACCCATTACCAAGCCCCTGCTCTGGGCCAAGCACAGGGTAGGATGCCAAAGTACAGAGAAGAGCAAATAGAGTCCCTGTCGGCTTAGAGCTTGCCTTTGACTGGGGAGAGGAGGACGGTGGATGAGAAAAGATCAGAGCAGTGGTCTGCGCTAGGGATAAAATAAAACAAAGTGGCAGCAGGGGCAGCTGGGGCGATCTCAGTTGGCAAGTCAGGCAGGCCTGGATGAGATGGATGGGTAAGCTGAGACGTGATGAAAAGTGATTATGGGGGAGAGGGAACAGCTGCTGCAAAGGCCGGAGCAAGGATGTCTGAAGAGCCAGGAGGCCAGGGGAGCTAGCGCCAGGGATTGAGGAAAGGGGTGGCTGGAGGCAGAGTCGTGGAGGCTGCAGGACAACTGGACCAGGGAAGGTAAGGGCTTTGGACTCGCGCTTAGGTGAGACAAGCGGAAGCCTCTGGAGAGATGCACAGTGGAGAAACGGGCTCTGATGGGACCACTGTGTGGAGAGTGCACTGCAGAGGCCAAGGTGGAAAGAAGCTATCGGGTGAGGAGAGGCTCATCTCAGGCAGGGGGTGGGGGGAAAGGGCCTCAGTTAGAATGAAGGACCACCCCAGGGATTCCACCGCCCTGATGTCCTCAGGCACTCTTGTCCCTGCCTGATTCCTCATTCTTGTCCTCCACCAGACCTGAGGAGGCAAGGGGGCACCCAGCACAGAACTCCCAGAGGGCAAGGCCATCGCTTCTCCACAGCCCAGACTCAGCACTCACTCAGGGCTGAGGGCTCCAGGAGAGCCCCGAGGACAGGCGTGCTCCCTCCATCTCATTGCACCCGCAACTGCTTCAGGCAACAGGGGCTTGGACCACATGGTTTCTCCCAGCTCAGCCTTGGCTGACTGTGCACTTGCCTGACTCTCCTATTCTAAGCAGTCCCTCCTCCATTTCCAGGAGCCCCGGGGACCTGTCTGTGGAGGTACCAGCGGCCTGAGCCCAGCCTGAACCGTCACTCTGGACCCTGCTGGGAGCAAGAAGATGCTAACTCTGCTAATGGTTCACTGAGTGGCCATATCTCTATTAAAGATGATTTAAGTCAAAGGCATTTAATTGACGTTATAACTGTGATATTGGGAAACAATGTGTTCTCTGGTCATTGTACATCACGGGGCATGGATGTCTCTCTGACATTTAAGCTTTCCACCATCAGCCTTCTCCCCGCTCTGCTGTCCTCGCCACTACCGTGCAGACCTGCTGCCTGCTTGGGGCCCAAGCAGGCAAAGGAAAAGGCAGGCTGTCTGTTTGGGAAGGTGGACCTGCCCTGGTTCTTCCCCTTGGGCCTCGCTTAGGAAGATGTGTGGGCTGAGCCTGCTCTCTGATCCTCAGGAACTTACGACCTTCTTGAGGAACAAACACATACCTACACACAGCACACACAGAAAGGATTATACAGAGGCCTGAGGAGTCTGGGGAGAGCTGGTGCAAGCAGGGAAGGCTTCCTGGAGGAGGGAGGCTTTGCGCTGGACTTTGTGTCTGGGTAGGATTTGGAGAAAGAATGAAGAGACAAGGGCTGAGAGCCAAGACTTTGGAGTCACACATCTGGATTCCAATCCAGTCCTTACCATTTAATTTTTGTGTGGCTATGGGCTTCTCAGGTGGCACTAGTGGGAAAGAGCCCACCTGCCAATGCAGGAGACCTAAGAGATGTGGGTTCAATCCCTGGGTTAGGAAGATCTCCTGGAGGAAGAAATGGCAACCCACTCCAGTATTCTTGCCTGGAGAATCCCATGGACAGAGGAGCATGGTGGGCTACAATCCACAGGGTCACAAAGAGTTGGACACAACTGAAGTGACTTAGCATGCATGCATGGGCAAGTAACTTCAGAACTGTAAATGCCTGCCTCATTTGTAAGATTGGCCCGTGGTCTTATCATTAAAGTGGCCCATCACCTCTGTTCTGGACACTATGCTTCTTAGAATGGCCACACAGTGAGGTGAATCGCAATAGAGCTCTTCGTTTTGGTTCTTCCTAAGTCCCTCCATGCCCACCCTGTACTCCCTGGAGGGGATGAACAGCTGGGGCCAGACTGAGGGGGCTCTTGAAGGTCAGTCCAAGGGGAAAGGAAATAGGGAAACATTCTATTGGGGTGGCCAGAAAGTTTGTTAACATCTTATGGAAAAACCCAGATGAACCTTTAGGCCAACCCAATGGATTCCTGAGTTTGGGTACAGAGTATCAGGTTAGTTTGAGGAATTCTGATCTGTGGGAGGTGCATAGAGTCATGCAGTTGAGTATTTCAATGTAGTCCCTACCATTTAATTTTTTGGGTGGCTGCGGGCAAGTAATTTAGTCCTTTTGAACCATAAATGCCTCATTTGTAAGGTCTCATCGTGGGAGGAGTTGGAGGTGGAGATGCCCAGCCAGGATGGTTGCTGGTGTTCCACCCCACACCCCACCCTGTGGCACCACACTGTCTGTAGCAGCCTCATCATTGCAGACTGTTTTCATGCCTGCCTAGCTCCATCCACCTTTCTAGAGACCCTCTCCAGCAGTAGCCAGGGTCCCAAGAATTGGAATTGGGCTCAAAGTTAGTCATAGATGCCATCCCATTGCACCCATCCCATGAGCCCTCTCTTCTGACCTCTGAGAGCCCTTCTCACCTCCCTTACCTCCTCGAGCCCTGAGCATCTTTGTGGGAGGTCAAGGAGCTGCCACCCTTCCAGGAGGGGCAGCAGCTGAAATGAGCTCTCAGCTTTGAGGATCTGGCTTCCATGGCTGAGGGTAGAGGTCATTCAAAACTACAGACAATCTAAAAAGTCGGGTGATCCACAGAGTTGGATAGTGTGCACACTATTTTGTTTGGGCTTTGGAACATATGCTGACTTTCATACCAGGCATGTTGGATGCTATGAGAATTTGGCCATTCTAGAAATAGTGTTAAGAATACACTGGAAGAACTGTCTGATGCCCTCTGGCCGCACCTTTCTGGGGAAGCTTCATGGAAAGTGAAAGTAAAAGTGAAAGTGAGGGTCTCAGTCATGTCCAACTCTTTGCGACCCCATGGACTATACAGTCCGTGGAATTCTCTAGACCAGAATACTGGAGTGGGTAGCCTTTCACTTCTCCAGGGGATCTTCTCAACCCAGGGATCGAACCCAGGTCTCCCACATTGCAGGCAGATTCTTTACCAGCTGAGCCACAAGGGAAGCCCAAGAATACTGGAGTAGGTAGCCTATCCCTTCTCCAGGGGATCTTCCCGATCCAGGAATCGAACCGGGGTCTCCTGCATGGAGTTACCCGTGTAACACCCCACCACATCAGAGCCTTCTCCCTCACCCCTGCTTCTATCCTCTCCTGCCGCTGGAAGCCGATGGGGAGCATGAAGCTCTGTCAAGTTTTCGCAGGACTTGAGCCTCCATGTAGGGGGTCAGAGCCTCACAGTGCCTTTATCACCCCCCTCGCTGTTACCTCGGCAGGCAGCCCCTCCATCAGCACGCACATCAAACTCTCAGATGGGGAAGCAGGCTGAGCAACTGGCAGACGGCCTAGGAGGGAGGACCCAAGTCAGGGACCACATCGGAAGGGGCTGAGGTGACACCGGCTAGCATAGGAACCTCCGCCCAGGTTTCCCGGAGGTGGTGTGGGGGAGAGAGGGACAGGACTAGTGAGACAGAAGCATGGGGACTTTGGGGGGGGGGCACAGCAGAGCTTCCTGGGGGCCGCAGGTGTGGAGAAGCAGGAGTGTGGTGGGTCCAGCCGGCTAGACCCTTCTCCTAGACCTGCCTCTGGGAGCCTTCGGGAGAGCGGGGCTGGGGGCTGCAAACAGCCCTCCTCTCCCAGCTGGGCTTCCTCATCCCTTCTCCTCCCAGGAGGCCTTGGCATGAGGCAGCCAGGAGCACAGCTGTCTGAGCACCGGTTCTACTAGCCAGGTCAGGGCCAAGCGGGCATGAAATGGAGGTGCGGGGGGTGCAGAGTGGGCAGGGGGTGCCATCCTGCAGGAAGAGGGTGAGCAGGCAGGGAGGGGAACATGAGCATCGTATGTAGATGGCCTCTGGAAGGAGAACAGAGGAGAAAGAAAGCTGGTAGACGGGGCTGTCAGGAGCTGGCTGCAACCACCCCAGGGTTCTCAGACGGTTCCTTAAGTCTCTTATGCATGTGCCCTGGGGTGAGTGAGAGCCGGTCAGGCTGGAGCCAGGGGGCCGAGGTGGGCAGGGCAGAGCATCGGGACCAGATCGCTCCATCCCCTCCTCCCGCCTACCCTGAGCCCCACCCCACTCCCACCCAGGCGGTGCCCAGCCACGTCCATCTTCGCCTTGCCTGCCAAAGGTTAACATTCAAAATCCTTTCGGAGGACTCCTTCCTTCACTCCCTACCCTTCACTTCCCCCTCCAAAAAGGAAAACAGTCGTTGAAATTGAAAAATGGTGCTCAGTGAAGGGTTTAAAGACATTTTGAATTTAAAATATATTTTAAAGGTCATTTTCAGCAGTAATTATGTTATAATGGTGGGGCTCTTAGCAAAAGGCAGAGTCCCGCAGGAGTTAAGAGTCTAACCGGGAAGCGGCAAAAGCCAGCCCCACCCCCACCCCGGAGCCCTCAGAACGGGGCGGGGGGGAAGGAAGGGGGCACGGCACCCTCCCTTTTAGAGTCAGTGCAACGATCACCACGGGGTCCCCAGGAACACGGGACTACACAGTTAAATGTGGCCCTGGCACGGAGGGGTCCTCTGAGCCCTCCCCTGCAGGACACCCTCTGGGCTCCCAGAACCCTCGTGGTGGCAGACACCGGGGGTCTGGCCCCCCTTCTGTCTTACCTGTCCCCCCCACGCAAGGGACAACCTTTCCTTCTGCTTCCAGGCTCTCACTCTGGGGGCTTCTGGTTGGCAGGCTCCCCAGCCCACCCTGGGGCCAATCCCCCCTGGCCTGCTGGTGAGATGAATCCATGGCTTCCACTCCTGGAGCTGGAGGGATGTTCCTGCAAGGAGCCCAGTCCCCGCCGTTCTACACCATGGCTGCAGTCTACATTTCTGGGAACCGATTGAGGCCATGACTACACCGGCTACCTATTTATTTATGCCTCAACGCTTTCTATCCTACATCCCCAACCAAGAGCCCGCCCACCCCTCGGCCCACTTTTATCCTTCTCCGTGACTGCACCCATTCTCTGCAGGAAGCCTCACCCACACAGAGGCACAAGCTTGTTGAAGCCACACTCATGTTTGAGTGCCTATCGTTAATTTTAAAAGGGTTGGCCTGGCCCCAGGGGGTTCCTGAAGAAGACTGGCTGGCAGGCTGTGGGGAGAAGAAACAGGAAGGAGGGCAGTGGAGAAGGGGGTGGGGGGTGTCTGGGCTTGTAGGAAGAGCAGAAAGGGCTGCTGGAGGTAATCCGGGAGGGCTTCGTGCAGGAGGTGTAAGGGGTATGAGCAGGCAAAGCCGCAAAATAATGAAGAGCCAAGGGCAGTGAATAAAGAAATAAGTTGTGGCCTCCGCTCCCTAGCTAGCTGCGGACACTGCCAGCCCAACTGGGGAGAGGCAGGTTCGCTCACCACGCTTCTGAGGGTCCCCAAAGGCGGCAGAGTCCCGGCTCACGAGCTAGGGGCACAGAACCTGCCTGGGACCACGTTCTCCGCGCATCGCCCAGCCTTGCTCTTCCGCGAGGCTGTGGCACGGAGGTGGGGGCTGGTGGTCCCCTGGTTCCCAGGGAGGAGCCGGAGGGCGGCGGGGAGGGGGTTGATGGAGTCCTGGCTCTCAGACCAGAGCCCTGTAGGCGGCGCGGAGGATGGAGGGAGGCAGGAGGAGGCGAAATACAAAAATATCCGCGAGAAGTGCGGCGCTGGGCTACAGTGTTATTAAACTAAAGCATCTTATAAAACTCAAGCCATTAATAACAGGCTGCTGCCACGTCGGGGTAATTTATTCAAATTGCGGGTCCCGGATAGAGGAGCAGATGTTTCAGAGCTGCTGGTGTCACGGAATGAGCTCCAAGGGGGGAGGGGGCGGCGCAGAGCTGGGGAGAGGGGCGGGAAGGGGTCCTCAGCCGGGCTCATCAACACTCTCCGCCTTCCTAGGAGGTGGGGACCTCTCCCCCGGCTGCCGGAAGCGGGAGGGGGGACCCCGCAGGGTGGGGGTGGGGGACAGCTAATTTAGCTCAACAAGTGCCAGGATAGAAAACCAGGGGCAGAGGGCAGGCAAGCAGGGCTCCCTGCCTAGAATGTCGCTTCTCCCACCGTATCCAGCTGAAATGCCACCTCCTGCTCGAAGCTGTCCTAGGTTTTTCCACACTCACTGCTTGGTGCTGGAAATCAGAGGGTCCTAGGCTCCATCCAGGTGCACTACCCACCAGCTGGTGACCCCAGCAAGTAACCCTCTGGGCTTCAGAGTCCTCTTCTGTCCAATGCCCAGTATTACCTAAGCTGTGGAGTTGGGAGAAGCAGAAACACAGGCCACCCACGGAAGGACCTGGCCCATGGCAGAGCGGGAGGGGTTCAGGCCTGTGGGATTCCTGCACTGCACCTGATGGCCCTCACTTGAGGTCAACTTAGTATATTTGAGGTCTTTTCCAGTTTCCTAATGGTCTCACTGTTTTTACCCCAGTCCCAGCCAAGAATCTGCCTGCAATGCGGGAGACCCTGGTTCTATCCCTGGGTTGGGAAGATCCCCTGGAGAAAGGAAAGGCTACCCACTCCGGTATTCTGGCCTGGAGAATTCCATGGACTGTATAGTCCATGGGGCCGCAGAGTCAGACACGACTAAACGAGTTTCACTTTCAGGCAAGAATCGTGTTGGCGGGGCTCATCTGTCTGGGCTGTGGGATGCACACAATGGATGCTCAATCAGAGCTTACAGAAGAGAGTCGGGTAGGGGGTACTGTAGGGGTAGGACTTCGGGGCCTTTCTTCTCTGATGGAAAAGATGCAGCGAAGCTCACACAGTTCTCCCCTTGGGCTTCCTTCAGCGCTGTCCCCTGGGTCTTGGTAGGTGGATCCTAGTACCTGGATTCTAGTAGATGGTCAGGGCCTCAGGCTCAGGGTGGTCGCAGTTTCCAGGACACAGACCAGGAAAGTTGGTGACCCTGGGGGTGCAGAACTCTGGTAGATGAAAACCCTCCTGCCTAATTTTGCCTTTCTGGCAAAACACACACCTTCCCCACGAAGCCGTTTCTGCCTCTCATTGGCTCTTCTCCCAGAGTGTTGGATGCTGGGGGTGGGGGGTGAGGTGAAGAGTCTGAAGCCGCACCAGCAGGGAACACAGAAGGGGGGCCTGGCAAGGTCTGGGTGCCCTGAACTCACTATTTAAAATGGATGAAAAGAGATTTTTCTCCTCTTTTCTCTCTCTGGCAGATCTGGAGGCCTGCTTACTGAGTGGACTTAAAGTGGAGCTAAGCCCAGTCGAGGATGCTCTGGAACGCCCCCCTTGGGTGTCCAGCGTCGTGCTTGGGTTCCCCTTGCTGACGAGAGGCCTCCAGCGGCCCCTGACGACAAGGTGAGTGGAATGTGGAGACGAGGGTGATGCTCCAGAAATGTCCCAATTGGAGGCAGACACGTCTCTCCCCACAGGCCCCACCCCGATGGTACCACTACAGCGTGATGAGAAGAGAGCGAAGAGGCCCTTCTGTGCCTCACACAGCCCTGACCTGAAATGACACCACTAGAGCGATATCCTGTGAGGGAGCGATGCCCTTGGCGGGACAGCGTCCCTGCCTTTAGCAGATGCTGATGCCCGAGCAGGGGGCCTACCCTAGCCATTTCTGGTCTGGACTGGGGGCCGCCCCAGACAGCAGGCTGGGTGGGGGATTGGCTGTCAGAAGCCTGGGGAGAGTGCGGGGGCCACCCATAGCCCTTCCCCCAACACTCCCCAGGGGAGGTGAGGGGAGGCAAGACTATGATGGCAGGAGGGGGCTTGCTCCCCTCTACCCCCACCCTGGCCATCCCCCAAAGTGGCCCCTGCCCACCTGGCTGGGAGCTCATGGGCAGCCGCGGGACCTGTGTCTCTGCTCCCCGCAAACTGGACCTGCTCACAGCCCAGGGTTCATTTCAAGCGAAGGAGAAAGTGCAGCCCCACACTCGCAGGGCAATCAGCGCACTCTGTGATGAATGGAGCCCGTGTCACTCAGTGAAAATGAATATTTCTTTGCGATAATGGCCAGATGGTAGCAACTCTCCGATCCAAATTAAAACATGCATGATAAATGCCAGGAAAACAGAGGAAGACAAAACCCCAACCTGGAGTGAATTCTCTCTATAAATCTTCCCCCTGCGCCCCCTCCCCCTCTACCACCGCGGCCCTGCTAATAGCCATTAAATTATTAAGACGCACCGCAAGGAGAATGCCAATGTCAGCGGCATCCCCCCCGCTGCCCACGGCTGCCCCCTGCCTGTGGGCCAGGCTTTGGAGGGCCTGGGGTCGGGGAGATGAAAGAGAGGGCTGCCTTTTCGGCCAGCAGAGAGCTGAGATGTAGAGAAAGGTCCTGTTTAGAGAGCCAAATGGGAAGCTGGCCTCTGAGGCCGGGCCGGCAGACTTGCCCTGATGAGAAACTCACACCCACTGCCTGACTTCACGGCTCAGACAGAGAGCGGGAGAGGCGTTCTGAGCTGGAAACACCAGCGAGGAACCACTGGAGACAGCCTTCCCACAGGGTGGACCCTGACGAGGGCCCACGCAGAGCTGGGCATCTGGAAGGGTCAGAGTGGGCTGTCCAAGGGTGACCATGTGCCTGAAGGTGGGCGTGTATCTGGAGGTCTGAAGGCAGCAGGTACTGGGCAGGGCCCCCGAGTGGCTTCGGGGCTTGTATTTCATGGTGACAAAAGAGCTCTTGAACTTAGAGTTTAATTCCCATGCCTCCTGCCCGCCCCCTCACAGCCGGAGGCCGGAAGAGCCTCTCTCCAGTCTCCTTGACACCTTGTCCGGCCCCGCTGCAGGTGACCAGCCTTCCCATACCCAGCTTTCACCCATCACCAGTTCCCTTCATCTTCCAGAAGACCTCCAGCTCTTCAGCGGGGCATTCCCTGGAACCCTCTCCTTGAGTCACTGGTTTCCTTGTTTTCCCTGGACAGGGTCTATGCCACAGGGCCTGCATCCTGGTGTCACTGGTTTCTCAGCCTGAATTCCCTCCAGTAGGGAGCCTCTTCCAGAAAGCCTTCCCTGACTGCTTCCACCTGTACAGCTCCCCCCTCTGCCAGCCATGGCGCCTGCCATCCCCACTACTCTTCTGGTGCCCCTGAGGTCTAAGCTGATCTCCTCACCAGACTGATCTTCTCTAGGATCCAAAGCTCAGCAAAGACTTAAAGACACCTTCTGGAATCCCCCACACATTTGTCTTTCATGGTCAGCTCTCCAGGGGCAAGGATCATCTCTCTGCATTTCTGAGTCACTTGCAGTCGGCCATTCATGTCCCAACCTTAAGCCTCCTAAGCCGCCTAGGCCTGTTATCCAGTTGGGATGTGGCATCTGGGACAGGACATCCATGAGTCAGCATCATGGACTTGTCTCTGATGTGATCGAAAAGAAAATCTATTCTGGCTTGTCCCTGCTGCCCTCCAGCCTCTGCCAAGCTTTCCTCCTCTTCAGGCCCAGCAGACAAGACCCCGGGTTCTCAGGCTGGCTCTCCCCTGCCAGCAGATGTGGAGTGTCTCCACCTGCCCCTCCCAGCTAACCCTTGGTGCTGAGAAGGACCACAGACAGGCTCATCCTGTTGCTGCGTTTGCACCTTGGAAAGTTCAGCTTCGGACCCTCCCCAAATCCCCCTACACCCACCCCCATTCCCAAAGGGCATCAGGGAGGGGAGTGAGGAGCCAGAAAGCTCATCCTGAAGGCTCTGGTCCAACTGCATCCTTTGTGTCTCTGAGGAGGGGCATGGACGCTGGGAGAGCATTCTCTGGGTCTCGGCACCACAGCCAGGCCTGAGAGAAGGCAGCAAGGTCCTGCCCAAAGGGCTGAGGGTGAAGGCTGATTACTGACTTTGTGATCTTGGGCAAGTCACTTCTCCTTTCTAGGAGAATAGGGGTGCTGCTTGGCCCACCTTGCAGGGCCAAGACTGGTGCGCTTTTACTGGAGGCTCTGGGTGGCCTAATGGGAGAACCGAGGTCCCCACTGGCTCTATCCATCTTCCTTCCAGAGTCCTGGCATGGCTTTAGCAGCAGCTGCTGCAGGCATTGCCTAGATCCCCTGTGTATTGTCCTGGGCTGGATGGGGAAGGAGCAGACCTCTCTAACAGCAGACAGGCACGTCTGGTCAGGAAGATTGGGCAGCGGCTTATGGTAGAGAAACAAGCCCTGTGATGGGCCTGGTGAGCTGGGGCTGAAGGGTGAGAAGAGACAGGTTGGCCCCAGATTCAGACTGCCCAGGTGCCACCCCCAGGACTTCTGTGCCCTGGAATACGAGGAGCAGGGAGACCCACAGTACACTACATCTAGTCTTCTTACTGCAGGGAGTGAAACCTCCTCTCCCTCCAAACCAACTCTACTTTATTTTTAAAAAGATCTAAGATGCCATGGACGGAGGAGCCTGGTAGGCTACAGCCCATGGGGTCGCGAAGAGTCAGACACGACTGAGCGACTTCACTTTCACTTTTCACTTTCATGCACTGGAGAAGGAAATGGCAACCCACTCCAATATTCTTGCCTGGAGAATCCCAGGGACGAAGGAGCCTGGTGGGCTGCCGTCTATGGGGTCGCACAGAGTCGGACACAATTAAAGCGACTTAGCAGCAGCAGCAGCAGCAAGATGACACATATTTGCCTTGTTTGCCTCTGTTTTCATGTCTTTGACTGTGGCACAGTCCAGGTGCTACCTCTTGGTAAACCTGTCATCCCAATTATCATTTCCTCCAGGAAGCCTTCATTGGCTCACCCCGTTTTGGTACGTTCACACGCACAGTACAGCTCTGGCCCTGGGAAGTATGATTTCTGTTGGCACTTTGTTGATCACACCTTGTCAGCGGTCCTCACCCCCATCACCTCTCACTGCCCGAGGACTGGACTGTAAGAATAGAATAACCACAGCAGCTGTCATCAGGGAATATTCCACAGCTAACCAACTGTGTTCCACCTATGGCAGCTCTGAGGGGGTGTCACCATCCCCTTTGCAATAGGAGCTGGTGAGAGATTGTTGTGGGAGGGCCAGGATATGTGGGTGTGATGACCAGCACCATCTCTGCCGGTCTCTCTGCTCCGGCTCCCTCCCCACATCCGACTGAGTCTTCCTAACCTACTGTTTGCAAAGCATAACATATATATACATATATATATCCTGTCACCTTCTGCCCCAAAGCCTTAGATGGCTTCCCTTCACCTAAATGTGTCAGTTTAAAGCACCTTCTGGAAATCACTGCTCCCATATCCTGCCCTCCCTCATTCCCGCCTCTTGGGATCCTCCAAGCTATCCTTGGCTCTGGCTATTTTCCCATCTGGAAAACTCTGCCTTTCCTCGGGCAAATCCTCTCCCCATGAAGGTCAAGCAGGGGTTATCCTTTCTAATCTCTCTGGTCCTCGTTGTCTCTCCCTGCCTCTCACCCCCCACCTCCCCCTGCACAGCCGCACCGCTGCCACGTTGCAATCAGGCTGTTTCAAGCAGGGTGTGTCAGGGGCCAGGAGAGCACTGGATGGGTCTTGCCTGCATCAGGGTTCACTGGAGGCTGCGCTGAGGACTACCTGGTCCAGGAAGGACTGCCTGTGACATCCTCTCTCACATCCTGCCTGTCTCCCGAGGAAGTGTGCATTCACCTTCCACACTGTGCACACAGTGCCTGCAAGAGTGCCCCGCGGGACAGCGCGGGAGACAGGGGGCCGTGGTCCCCTCTCTCTGTCATCCCCGTTCCTGTCATCGGTCCCTTCAGCCTGGGCACACGCGAGGCAGCTTTTAAAGATCATCCAGGAGCCCATTTGCAATGATTAATATCCCTTTTCCCCTGAAACAGTCCTTTGCTAAATTAGCCGGGGGCCAGAGGGAATTTGGTGAGGAGCCACGAGTCTCCACTTAACTTGCCGAATGGATTAAAAGAACTTTAACAACAAAATGCAGATCAATCAACACCCCTTCCCCCAGCAGCAAAACTAAAGTCCATTTAAGCTCAGCAGGTTTGCAGTTAATTATAATTTCGCACCTATGGCAGGAGTTACCGAGGTATTTATAATGTGCGTCTGCCCCACAGGGGCCCTCTCCAGGGACCCTTTTTCCCAACAGCCACTCTTCCTTCTCCAGCTACAAAGACCTGTCTTCATGCAGCTGCTGTTAGGTTCAGTTGTGTAAACAAGAGGACCTTTCTGGAGTTTAAAATTTTCTTTTTAAAAGGAATGTGGGAGAGAAAGGAGGCAAAGATCCTCTTAAGTCAGAAGGAACAAGCGTTATGGAGAGTAAAACCCCAGGACAGAGGAACCTTACACAAGCAAAGACTGAGGGCAGGAGAAGGGGACGACAGAGGATGAGATGGTTGGATGGCATCACCAACTCGATGGAAATGAGTTTGAGCAAGCCCTGGGAGTTGGTGAAGGACAGGGAAGCCTGGCATGCTGCAGTTCATGGAGTCGCAGAGTGAGACACGACTTAGCGACTAAAGAGCTTGGAAATTCCTAACAAAAGTAGGCGAGATTACGGTCAGATATGTAGTAGAACTTCCTGTCCACCAAAGAAGCCAAGCCCTGGGTGGGCCACTTGGCCTGGTGATGAGATGTCTGATCCTCAGCCCTCCCCAAAGGCAGATGGCCCCTGCCCCAGGCTGCTCCTTGAGCACCACCACTGTCTGGGAAGTGGGGACGTGCTGTCTTAGATCTGACACGAATTTCCCGAGCTGAACATTGTAATGCCTTTTCTTTAAACATCAGTCCAAAATAAATCAGGGACGTGAGTACATGAGAGATCTGCTGGGGTATCAACTCTGGGGCTAGCATTCAAGGGAAGACATTACAATCTACAGCTCAAGAAATTCCGGAGATAATAAGGCAGGACAGGCTGACAAAACGGGACTTCCGAGCTCTGAAGGAGGCTGAGAGAGGCCAGGAGTTGCTTTCTTTCTGGATGGTTTTTAAAAACGGGAGGGCTGTGTGAGAGGTGTACTGGGACAGGGGTACCAAAGTGGGATGCGGCTGGACACAAAGGCCCCTGAGGCCCCTCCCGGGCACCGAGTGCTACATCCAGGCCTGGCTGACCGGGGCAGTTAGCTGTCCCCCAGCCAAAGTTTCACCTTGACCCCTCGCTCTGGGCCCTGGGGGCAGACACAGCTGTGAGAAGGGAGCATGATGTTGAACCTGATGACTGAGGAGCTGAGGATGTGGGGGTCTGCAGGGTCTGGGGGCTGCGGTAAGGAAAGGCATCCCGGTGCACCACCATCACACACATGGACAGCAGCCCACAGCGGAGCGTACACACTGCCTGCCCCCAGGGGCTTCTGTGAGGCCAAGAAAGGTGCGGGGGGCGGGGGTGTCTTCTGCTCTGAGCTGCAGACCTCTCTCCTTTAGGTGGCTGCTTGGGGCCCTAGTCACCGGATCCCTTCTCAGCTCAGTGTAGCATCCTCTGGCTGAGGTCAGGTGGGCTCCACTCATTTTGAGATCTCTCTGGCAGGGTACCAGCCAGGAGTCCCAGCGTAGAGGTCAGGAGGCGCTGAACCTCGGCGGACACTCCTGATGCCCCAAAGGGGAGAGACTGGGCCGCAGGTGGGGTGGCGCCCTTGCTGTGGGACTCGACTTCCAGTCAGTAGCTTGGCTATGGCAGAAATGAGGCGGTTCTTGGGGCTGGGATCTCTGCCCAGCCCACCTCGACCCCCAGGGGAACCTCACCCAGGACCTTCTGCAATGATTCACACCTGCCTCCAAGCCTTTCCTGACACCTTCTCTTGAAACTGTACCTTGGGTCAGGTCATCTAGAGTAACATCGTTTTTTAAAATCTTATTTCCTACCATCTTGGCGTCATTTCAGATGAATCTTCAAGGTGCTGTGGCCCCCGGCTGTCTAGTCTCATGTTTTGTGTACCCCCTCCCACCTGGGACCTGGGGCTTCCTAGCAGAACCCCGAGGGGCCTCTTTCTTCCTGGAAGCTTTGGTCAAAGGAGTCATTTGTTGCCCCTAGAGATTGGAAAATGGAAACTTCTGTATATTGAATTTTCCGAAAGCGGGGCCATTTCATCTGCTGCTCGCGAAACTGCCTAACTAGAGTATGGGACTAAATAGCTAGAAAAGTCTAGACGTGAGAAACCCAGAATTGGGGGTCAGCAGGGTGGCTCTGGCTCCCCAGGGCCCCAGGAACTGAAGGTGAGGCCCACACCCCTCAGCTGGTCCCCCAATGGACCCTCCAAGGCCTCCCAACCACACTGGGTCTGTTTAGAAATAAAATAATGCTCCGAGGAGAAATGAGGAACTTAATAGGATTTTAAAAGCCGCAGGAACTGATGGGGCTACAGATGGTGGAAGACCGAGTCAGCCCCGGTTTTGTGGCGGGGAATGTGGCCTAGGGGAGGGCCTTGGAGCCACGTTCACACGCATCAGGTCCAACCTCATTAGCTGGCCCAGCGGGACTCCACTGCCACGTGAGCGCTGGCCGTGGTGAGGGGCCCTGAAGATGCTGGTAAACGGACAGGGAGGAGCGAGAGGCTCATCGAGTTGCTTGGCTAAGTGACTGGCCTGCACTTGCTCTGCATCGAGTGGAAATGAACGTCTCACGGACGGCTGTCACATTTGCCCCAACCCTCCCTGCCTTCCTCGTCCTGCCGGAGAGAGACTGAGATAGGCGGGGGACCGGGCTGGTGGAGAGACCAGACGTGGGCTCCCAGGCTCCAAGTTTCCCTATGTGGGGGGGGGGGTCATGGCTAGGGCTCAGGGCCACTCCCTTTCACCTCTCCGGAGCCTCCCCCAGGCCCTGAAGACGGCGGGAGACACAGGGCTTTATAACAGGGTGCTCAGCCTTCCTGCTGCATCGCCGGTACCCTCCCTTCCGTGATCACTGGTCTCCATCCAGCCTCCCCTCTCGGGGTCAGTCTAAGCTGTCCCTTTGCCTCCCTTGCTTGGATCTGATGAAAGCCCCCTCCGGAAAACACACCCGATGGACCAGGGAGGGGCTGAGGGAGCCCCCTGGCGGTCCCCACTCGGGCATGACCATGCCCCCAGCTCAGGCCTCACACTGGAGGCTGGAACGTGCCCCTGTGGTTTCCAGTTCAAGTCCCGGAGGGGTGAGAGCGTGGCAGCCATCCAGCGAGGCAGCTCTCACCGTTGCTTCCGGCGCCCCCCTGCAAGGGCTCCTTGGTGCCTCCCTGCTCGTGCTGAGGGGGCGGCCCCCTGGGTCCCGGAGTCCCCCTCTTCCCCAGGTCTCCCTCCCAAGCCCTCTTGGTTTCTAATGTCTCCAACCCTTCAGCCTGACATCTCGCTGTTTGTTTTTCATTTTTCTTCTTGTCATTTCATGTTGATGAGAAAAAACCTGATGATGGTCCCCGTCTGGGCCCCACCCCCAGTCACTGGATCCCCGAATGAGGTGGGGGACACTTAGTTCCTGCCTCACTGGAAGCAGGTGTGGAGTTGGGGGTGTGTGGGTGCCTTTGTCGGTGTGGGTGTACAGCACAATGGTGGGAAGGTGTGTGAGTGAACCCCGCTAGGGGCTACTCCATAAACAGCCTGGATGAGGTCCCCACTAGCTGAACCTCCTGACCTGTAGCCGGCTACTGGGAAGAGGTGGGGGTGGTTTCTGGTGATGGAGCCAAGCGTGGCAGCGGGGTGGTTCCTAGGGGACAGCTCACATCTGCTGGGGTGTGTCTAGGAGTGGGGTGGGGTCAGGCCAACGTCTACTCTGCTGGCTCAGGTCTCAGACACTTCTTCCCTCCTCAAGGGCTCCTACTTGCCTGCTGACTCTCTTGAGAGCCCTTTGTTGGCGGGCGGGTTGTGCATCCCAGCCCCAGCCTCCTCCAGTTCAGTCCAGGGAGTCCCCAAGCAGTTTTGCTGCCTGAGGCCAGGCAGTCCAGAGCCTTCTGTTCTGAAAGGAGCCCCTACAACCTGTCCACAGGAGCCTGGCTTGCGGGGGGTCGGGGGGTTGTCCTGTCTTTGGCCGTAAGGCCCATCCTGGACTGAGAGCGGGGTGGGTGGGAGGGGTCAGGGCTGTGGGCACCACCCCCGAAACTGAGAGTGATGCGGAGAGGCCGGAGGGCCCCAGAAGCCACAGAGACGCTGACCGTGAAGCAGCTCTCAGGGCGGGTACGTCGGTCTGCTGGGAGACACGGGACATCACGGGGCATGCCCAAGGAAGCATCCTGGTCTCTGAGATGTCAGGGCAGGTACCAGCGGGGAGTAGGGGGGCCCCACCTGGTGTTTCGCTGTCCCCAGCCTGCCTTGGTCCCCTGCTGAATGAACGGGCTTGCTTCTTTGGGCCTGGGGGTGAATCTGAGCTGAATGCAATTTGCTCCAGGAAGCTCTGTGGTGTTAATAGGATCCTCCTTGCAGTGGGATGGGTCCGGGGTGGCTCCTTCTCCCTTGGTTTTCTTTCACAGCTGGACTCCTGGCTCTTGGGGGTATCGGGGGCTGTCTCCTCTCCTCCTGCCCAGGGGTATTAGAGCTCTGATGCCCTCTCTCTGCCTGGTCCTCACACAGGGTCAGTGGCTCCTGCTTCTGACAGAGACACGCTCACCCCCTCGGCCCTGTGCTCGGGGCTCCATTTTCACTTCGTGCCCTCCCTGTCTCCTGCCGCGTCTACACCTCTTGGTCCAGTTTTCACCTCTGGGAAGCCCTCCCTGCTTGCTCCTCAATGAGTTCTCTCTTCTCTGATCCCTGCAGTCCTGGTCTCTCACGTCTTATGGGTAGGTCCGGGAGCTCCTTGTCCAGCCGGGACCTGCCTCCCTCACCTGGGACTCTGCTCCTTGCCCCTCATTTACCTTGAGAATGAGCCCAGAGGTAAGACAAATGCCTGTGGCACCTTCCCATTGTCCCCGGAGTCCGAAAGACTACCCTAGGAGTCTGAGGAATGCAGAGCATCTGGCTGCTGGTGACTGACAGGCAGGGCTTTGAATTTTGGCTCAGCCACCACATAGCTGTGTGATCTGAAACAAGTTACGTGGCCTCTCTGGGCCTTCGTTTGTACCTTTAAGCAGGCCAATAACTTCCACTTCCCAAAGTTGTTGTATGGGTTAAGTGTGTTTGTTTAAGAATTCCCCAGCAGTCCAGTGGTTAAGACTCTGTGCTCTCACTGACAAGTGCCTGGGTTCAATCCCTGGCCAGGGAACTAAGATTCCACAAGCTGCATGGTGCCCCCAAAAGGAAAATAAATAAAATAAGTGCTGGCCCTCAGTGGGTGCTCTGTAAACACCAGCTTCCCTGGGAAGTGAGCTCTCCCATCCTTGGGTGAAGATGTGGAGGCCCAGAGAAGTGGTGTTCAGGCCAGAGCTCATTTTGCACAAAGGTGGGGCTAGAACCCAGGACCAGAACAAGAACTGCCATCCTGTACTCTTCCTGGGGAGCCCTGGCCAAGCACCTAGCCTGTGCAACCTGGGATGAGGAGAGCCAGGGTGGGGATAAACCCCTTCCTCTCGCCCCCACACCTGTGCCCCCAAGTCTCCCCGGCTCCTGGCCGTCTTCCCATCTACCTGCTTTCTCCCAGGCCTCTCTCCACCTTCTGCTCCTTCCCCTTCTCCTTTCTGGGCTCTTCCTTTCCTGTTGGATTTCTCCTCCCCTCCCCCTCCTATGCCTTCCTCCATCTCCCGTCTCCTTTTCCCATTTCTTTCATCTTTGTTAATGTCCACCTCTCCCCCATACCCCTCCCTCCATAGAAGAAGTATTTAATGGATATTAAATTATTTTAAACTTTCTTTTTTCCAAAAGAGCTTGGTGATGATGCTGACTCAGGATCATCTCACTGTCTAATATTGAATATGCAATTAATAGATAGATGTTTAGGTTTGGCTCTCTTTCGCCCCCCCCCCCCGCCCTTGCTACTGCAGGAAGGATAAAAAAAAGCTGATTAATCTGGTTTGGGGCAAGTGTCAACGCGGGAGATATATGGGAGAAAGGAGATGAGGTTAGCAACTTGGAGTCGGAGAGCGACTGCCTCCAAGGCAAGTGAGGGAGAAATGGTTTGTGTTCGAGCTCAGCGAGGCAGACCTCCCCGACACCTGGCTGTGAGCCTTGTGTAAACCGTCGGGACTCTGAGCTGGTGGTGGTGGAAGGCCCTCCTCCCACTGGGTCTTCCTCCGGCCACTCCACCTTCCCCAGGTGTGGAATGTCCCTTCCTTCAATCCGCTCAGGTGCCACCTCCTCTGAGGCCTCTGGCTGCCCCCTCCTCGGGGACCCCTCCTCTGGGGGTGTGGGTGTGGCCTGCCGTCCAAGCTCCCTCCCTTACATGACAGGTGTCCCCCAAAGGGCTGGGGTCTCCGCTGCCTCTGTGAGGTCCCGCCGCAGGGAAGGGGCATTGCCGGAGGCCTGGCCCTGGGTGTTTGAGGAGCCTCTGTGTGCAGAGAAAAGCGAGTAACTGGGCTGCCAGGAGGGGGCAGGAGCGAGCAGTGTGAATCAGGTGGTCTCTGCAGCACAAGCCCTTCACATCGGAACCATTTCTGCTCTCCTACTGACCTGTCTCCGCCTCCACGATGGGGGTCCCCAGGATGGGACGCTCTCAGGGGGTCACGGGGATGCGGGCCTGTGCCCTGGGGCATGGGGCCCCTTAGGGCAGCACCAGGACACCGGTTGGGCTTGTCAGGTGTGACTCGAGGCCTGGGTCCGGAGGGCCACAGAAGACTTGTACCCAGGTGGGAGCCCTGCTGGGCCCCGAGGGCAGCGACCTGTGCTGGAGGGACCCTAGACACCGCCTCTCCCCCTGGGGTGGGCAGGCTACCTGTGGCCACACTACAGGACAAGGAGCTCGCCTCTGAGCTTTGCAAGTAGCTTTTGTCTGTTTGACTTCGGGCTCTTAATTTCCTGGAAAATTTGGGGGGAGAGGGGAGAGGGACAGAGAAGATCCTCAGTGCCCAGCTGAGCTGAGCTGAGAGTGACTGTCCAGGCCCAGTCAGGGAGGGCCCAGGGGCAGAGGGTGCTGGCGTGGGCATGGAGTGGGCACGGTGCCCGGTCAGAACTCAGGATGGTGGGTGCTTGACAGAGGAAGCTGAAGCCTGGCCTGGTTGGGCCTCTGTGTGCAGTGGGGGTGAGGCCACACTGGTAGAGAGAACACAGCCTCCCCTCGAGGTGCGGGGGCCTGCGTTTGTGGGTGAGGCTGTCTGTGTCCTTTTGCTCTGGCCCCTTCCAGACATCGTCCTGCCTGCCTGTATCTAGGTCCAGGATCTTGGCCGGAGGGGCCCCACACCCTCAAGGGCAGCCCTCCTCAGAGGTGCCCATTCTGGCCTGAGATTCCCACCAGAGGTGTGTGCTAAGTCACTTCAGTCGTGTCTGACTCTTTGCAACCCTACGGACTGTAGCCCACCAGGCTCCTCTGCCCAGAGGATTCTCCAGGCAAGAATACCGGAGTGGGTTGCCATGCCCTCCTCCAGGGGATCTTCCCCACCCAGAGATCGAACCGGTGTCTCTTCCATCTCCCGCAGTGGCTGGCGGGCTCCTTACCCCTGGCGCCACCTGGGACGGCTGGGGAAGGATTGAAGCACATTTCCTCCCTCCCATCCTGGCGCCCTTTCAGCCAGTCCAGTCCCATCACAGTGGGGTTTTCCTTCCTGACACGGAGGCTGGCCTGCCCTTCTGGATGTCTTAAAGGGGGCAGAGGAGCACCCAGGACATCCTGCCTGTTGACTCACAGAGAGGAAGGAACCCCAGCAAAACGCAGACCCCAATCCAGTCTCCTCTTAAGTCTGTCCCCATACCAGCCACCCAGGGCTCCAAAGCCCCGAAAGCCCCGTCCCAAGCCCCAGCCACGAGGTCCCCAGGGGGCTGGAGGCGGCAGGCAGGGAGTCGCTGCAACCCCCTCCCGTGGTGGGGGCGGGAATGGAGGGAAGGGAAGGGCTGAGACAAGTGGGCCCTCAGGTGAAGCGGGAGGCTGGAGGGGAGAAGACGGGCCGGAGAGAAGGGAGGGGCAGAGACAAGTGGGCCCTCACGTGAAGGGGGCTGGCGCAGGCAGCTACTACCTCCTCGGCTCTCGCTGTCCGCCGGTTTCACCTGGATCGGCCGGTTCATCTGTAACAGAGCACAGGGGGGCAGCATTAGAGCAGGCGCGCCTGCACCCCGAGGTGCGCGGGTGTTCAAGGGACACGGCACACTGCCCACACCCCTGACACCGACACCCACGCCCCCAGCACCGGCGCGGCGACAGACGTGAGGGTCTTCACTAAAGCCCCGCCCCCCCCCCAGTGCGGTCCCCAGGCCCCCCTGATTTCAGGAGGGTTTCTCAGGACTGAAGACCCTAGGGTGTCCCCTGTGAGTGGCTCTTGCTAACTGCGGTGTTGGTCCACCCAGGACACAGCTGGCTTTGCTGAGCTGGTCTCTGGCCGAAACTAGCTCCTGCCTGGCTTGGGGCCTGGCAGTGAGTTACGCCCCACTCCTGTGCCATCCCCAAGACGCCGGCGGTGGGTACCAGGGGTGCCTGAGGCTCCGGGCCGCGCAGCTCCTGGTTGGAGCAGAGCTCAGACTGCAGCCTCCAGGCTGTCCCCTCGGTAGGGTGGGGACGATATGTGCGGGGTGGGCAGCTACTCGTCTCCTGTGATGTCCGGTGCCAGGAGGACACCAGGGCGCCTCCTGCCTCCCCATGTCCCAGCTGCCGGCCTCTCGGGAGGATCCATCCAATGCCTCATTCAGGCCACTAGGGGGCTCGCAACTCCAAGGATCCGAGGCTCTGCAGCCTGTTTTTAATCCTCCTGCCGCCGGAGGCATAGGATGGGCTAGGAAGGAGGCCCTGAGGTCCCAAGATGTTTCAGACAATAAACACTGGAGGAATCGCGCAAATGGATCGAACTTTGTGTCTCTGCCTGTGCTTCTGCGTGTCATGTACCTCCCTGATCCCTCAGCCTACCTGCATTTCTCTCCCAAACGCACCCCGAGAGGCAGGCATGTACTAAACGCCCCATTTGATAGATGCAGAAGCCGAGGCAGGGCTGCCTCATGCCAGGATGTGCCTGGGAACCCGGGTCTACTAGGGCTATTTGGGGGCTTTTTGTTCTATACCAGGTGACTTTCCATTGCCACTTCCCCTCGTGTCCGGAGGAGGCTGGACTAGCCCGTGGCAAGCTTCCTCCTGGTCTAGGATTCTGAGCAAGTTTTGGCTGCATCGAGACGACTAGGTGGGGGAGCATGGGGGCCCATGACTCAGCAAGGTGAAGACAAAGCCGGGGAAGGGCAGAGTCACTCGAGGAAGGACAGAGGCAGAAGGCAGGGCACGGAGCAGAGGACCAGGAAGCACAGGTGGCCAGAGGGCAAGAGAGGATGCTGGGAGGCCGGCCCACTGAGGGGGGGTTGGGTGTCACTGTTTGCTCGGAGGTCCCCAGTCGGTGCCCCTCATGGAGCCGAGGGAAAGGAAGGTGCTAGGTATGTAAGCTCTGACAGCAGAGTTAAGCGTGCGGTACGGGGACCTGCAATCACAAGGAGAAGAAAAAGGGCCATAAGGAAATTCCCAGCTTCCTTTCAGGGGCCCTGGCTCCCCCATAAACCACCTCCTTTCCAGTCCTTGAGAAAAAGATCCAGGAGGCTGAGCAGGCATTTGACTGTGGGAGAAGGGCTCTCCCCCCGGCTTCCATTCTATGCCTTCGGAGGCTCCACACTCAGCCCTTTGCGGGGCTCTCCCCCCTTCTGGAGCACCCCTTCCCCCTGGTTCACCCCCTCCCCCAGAACTGCAATGGTCTCTTACTCCAGAAAGGCTTCACGGCTGACCTGGACCCAGTTCTGGCCACTGTACTCTCCTGGGTGAATTTCTATGGCTTTCTTGCTTATGTAATTTTTATAATTCTCCGAGGAAGGTATTATTCTCTCTTTTCCAATGAAATCCAAGCCCCGGGAGTGGGAGGTCTGGGATGCAGCCAGGGTTGGTAGGCACAGAGATAACATGACAAGGGTGGGTTGGTCTTCATATATTTCATCTCATTTGACCCCAAGCTGCTCTGGAAGGGGGGCTTCCCAGGTGGTGCAGTGGTAAAGAAGCCACCTGCAGGAGATGCAAGAGGCATGGGTTTGATCCCTGGGTTGGGAAGATTCCCTGGAGTAGGAAATGGCAATCCACTCCAGTATTCTTGCCTGGAAAATCTCACGGACAGAGGAGCCTGGAAGGCTACAGTCCATAGGGTCACAAAGAATTGGACACGGCCGAGTGAGCACACCCTGTACTGCTGCTCTGGAAGGAAGGGACGAAGGGAAGACGTCCTTCTGGCAAGGGGTGAGTGGGCCATCATACTGACTACAACTTCCTCAGCCTAGCCCCCCAAATCTGGCCCCCACCCCCTCTTGTATCATCCCACTCCTCATGGCCCAGCCCTGTTTTCCCCCTGTGTGTTCCTTTGGGCTGTGAGCTTCTCTCCCACAGCCCCTCCAGCCTCTTGCCCTTGACCCTGAAGTCTTCCTGGTACTCCAGGGGGAAGACCCTGCAGGAATTCTCCCTTTTCTGTATAGAATGTACAGTCAAGTTTGGGCATTGAGTTGCAAGGGGGCCACTGCCCTATTACACCTACAGGAACACAAACAGCTGCTCCAAAATCATATTGTCAGACTATCATCACTTCCCCTAGGGTGTATGCAAATAGAGAACCTTTGGCCAAGGAAGCGGAGTTTTGGAGAGGTTAAGAAACTTGCCTGAGGTCACAAGGTGGTCAGTGGTGATCAAGATGAACCCAGGACTTTGGACACTGGCCTGCATGTTCAAAGATGCTGGGAACCAGGCCTGATGGGCTTGGGATAGGTCTGGGAAAGTTCAAAGCAGAAGAGCAGCGAGCAGGTGGGGATGGGGGTGGGGTGATGCAGGCTTCTCCAGGGAGGACTGGGGGTGAGCAGGGGCAGGCAGAGGTGTGTGAACCAGAGTTAGGGAGGAGCCCACAGAGGAGACTTCATCCCCGGGGCCAGAGCAGGCCCGGGCCAGCCCCAAAAGCTTAGGTCAGAGACCCCAGGAGGACGCCACCCCTGGCACCTTGTTTCCGAAGGTGGGGACCTTGCATGAAGCCCCGCAGCAAGCCTTCTCTTTGTGCGAGCAGAGGGGGTGAGTCCTACGGATTGACAAGGGCTGGGGTGGGGTGGAACTGTTTCTGTTGTGAGGAGACCCATTCTCCATGGTAAAGTAAACAAGGCAAATGGAATCTGCCTGTGCCTGGAGCCTTCCCCGCCCCCCACCGCCCTGTGGGGGCACTTCAGCTTCAGGCAGCCAGCCACCGGCCCACTGTCCTGGGTACCCGGGCGCTTGTCAATGCTCTGCCCCAGGTCATGGACTCAGGCTTAGTTCCCTTCAGTCCCCTGCCTTCCCCCCCCGCAACGAGCCCTCCCTGAGCAGGCCAGCCCCGGACGGTGCTCCCAGACCCCCTCCAATTCTGGGATCCTGGCAACAGGGACCCAGGGGCTTGTCCAGCCTCCCACCTGCCCTCGGCCATGGGCCAGGCACCCGTGGTGGAACAGAATTGACTTGGCTCCCGTGGACCTGTGACTCCCGGGGTCATATTTCATATCCCATTACGATCTAGGGATGGTCAGCATCCACACAGCCTTCGCGGGGATGTCAGAGAGTGCCTTGCTAGATGGAGAGAGAAAATATGGCCTGTGCTTTCTTAATTCTCAGCAGAAATAAAGTGTCAGGATCAGTTGGGAAGATTTCTTAGCAGGCTCTGTACTGACGCCTCGGGCCTGAAGGGAGACCTCCCTTCTTTGGCCAGCATCTCTCTTCCCTGTTCCAGACTCAGGCCCTGTCTAAGCCTGCCTCTGTCCTGAGGAGAGGAGGCCACACCAGACTGCAGAGATGGCCTTGCGAGGCAGGAACGGTGAGGAGGGGGAGAGAGGATACAGGGAGGAAGGCGGGAGGGGCGGTGGCCACTTCCTTGCCCCTCTAATCTTGACCGTGGCCTCTGGATCTCTCAGCCACATGAGCCCCAGGGCGTCCCTTGTAAGTGAATGTCGAGGTTGCTGGAGCCTGAGTCTTTGTGTTTGTCCTTTAACCCATCCCTTGCCCCTCTGTCCAGCTGTCCCTCTCAGCCATGATATTGTCCTTCTAGGTGGGCCTGGGGCTGGAGACAGGGTCATCAGCCTGGAGGTCATCACCCCATGCCCCCTGTGGCCTTCAGCACAGGTTGGGTCTCCTGGTACCTGAGCTGGGCTGCCGGTAGGACAGATTAAGCATGAAGCCACCCTCATGCCTCCGGGGTCAGCCCTTCTGGGGACATCGCTAACTTTTGTTGTCCTCAACTGTGTTCCTGCTTCCAGCCCGGGGGGCAACTCTCAGGGGGAGCGGGTGGTCCTGGCCCAGGACTGGGGCCCTCCCTGTCCTGCTGTAGCCAAGGGTGGGCGGCGGGGCTCCTTCCCTCCCAGGCCCCTTCTGCTCTGGCACGGCCTCCCGTACCCCTCCCCATCTCTGCCACTTTTTGCGTCAACACATATCCATGCATTAAACAAGACATTCCATTAATTTCTTCATCATCATAACTTAAGCTGGGACATACCCTTTAAATATTCATTCAGCTATGAAAACTGGGCATTAAAATTTTAATAATGTCAAGCTCATTTGAACCGGGCTCCTTGGGGATGATTACTATACAATTAGAATAAATATGATGATTGAGCTAGTCCAAAGGCTTCACCTGTCGGTCCAGCGTGGCTCCCCATGGAAGGAGAGGCCTGTGGCCAGTGGGCAGACAAAAAGACTGATGGACAGGCCAGCCAGATCTTTCCTGACACTCTCTAGCCCTCCCACACCCCACTCATCTCTGCTCTGGGGGCCACGTGGTCCTCCCACAGAGGTCTGTGGCTCTCTGCTGCCCCCTGTGGGCCAGGGTACTGGGCCCTCCCTCCACACCTGGGAAGCCAGCCCTGGTTAACCTGGAATCAGTTACCCTTTCCCTTGTCCTCCTGGTACAACTCCCGCTGTGCTTCTGGGCTTGTTCCTGTGTGGCAGCCACACCCCTGTCTCTGTGTCTCTTCTCCCCAGCCCTGAAGGGGCTCTGCAAGGCTGGGATGAGGCCACACCGGAGCAGGGCAGCCTGCAGAACCCTGAGTGCCCACAGCTGTTCTGCCCCCAGACCAGAGAGGGGCTATCTTCACCTGGCTTTGCTTCTGCTATGACCACCTTCCTGAGGGCTGGCATGGAGGTTTTTGGGGGAGAGCTGAGCCCGTGCCCCACCCCCCCACTCCATGTCCCTTACAGTGCAGCCCTTGCCTAAGACAGTGCTGTGGAGGGCCCTGGGGACATTCAGAACTCGCCCTACTTCACTGGGACAGCCCTGACTGCCCGCAGCATCCCTTGGGCCCCTTGCCCCTGAGCTGGGTCCTCCTCCACCTGTCTTCTCAGGACGCTGAGCCCCCTGCTTCACACCAGGCCCCAGTGAGCTGACCGAGAGCTGTCTCAGAAATAAAAAAAGAGCTTGGAAAGCTCCCTGTCACTCCTCCAAAAAAAAATAAAAGGTGAAGTGAAAGTGTCAGTAGTTTGATCGTGTCCAGCTCTTTGTGATCCCATGGATTGTAGCCCTCCACGCTCCTCTGTCCTTGGAATTCTCTCAGCAAGAATACTGGAGTGGGTTGCCATTCCATCCTCCAGAGGATCTTCCTAACTCAGGGATTGAACCCAAGTCTCCTGCATTGCAGGTGGATTCTTTACCATGTGAGCCACCAGGGAACGGCCACCCAAAGCCTCCTTCCTCAACAAGACTTCCTATCCTTCCAGTAAGACTTCACTGGTTATCTCTCAGCTCCCTGGCCGCACGTGGCCTATACTACTCTCTCTCTTGTGTGTGTGTGTGAGTGTGTGTGTGACAGACTGGGACAGTCACTTGTTTCTCAAACAACAGCAGGGACCTGATTTCCTCCCCCCAGACTCCCAGACCCTAACTCAGGACTCTTGTCTCCTGGAGTGTGTGTGTGTGTGTATGTGTACACACGTGCACCCACGCCCGTGCTTGAGTAGTACTTGTGTGACATCACAGACCTCATGAAGGAATTCCTTCAGGTTGGGGATGGAATTAAACGAGATGAGGGAGGAAACTAGTGCAGTGGTCTCAAAAACGTCAGCTTCCATGTTGTTTGCCAATCTGTGGGCCAGAAAAGGTCTGGGCCAGTGCCCTGCATAAGGCTGGGGGTGGGGGAGGATGGAGGGGGTGGCAGGGTCACTGTGGTGGCCTATGGAGACGGCCAGCATGCTCTCCAGTGGCAGCTGAGCCCTTGGAAGTACTTTCAGGGTGGGTGTCCAAACCTCAAAGCCAAGGGTCCTTTCTGGCTCCTTTCGGGGTATGTGGGTACCTGGTAGTGCTCAGTTCCCTGCTTACCCGAAGGGCTCACATCTCCCCAAACCGGGAATTCATGGTAATGCTGACTCTTCTTGTCCAAACCCGCAGCCTGCACTGGAGGCGGCTCTTAGCTCTGTGTGCGCCCACCCACTCCTCAAACCTGGCCCCTACTCTTCCTCTGTCCCCCAGTCTGTTCTCATCCTCCCAGAGAACTCAGCTTTTACACTGTCTGTCCCCCACCCTAGCACACATGATGGCCACAGAAATGGTAAAAAAGCAGACTCTGTGTTCTGGGCTTGTTGGGACATCTGTGCCCCAACCCCAGTGGCACCGCTGCTCTGGGAAGAGAGACAATTTGCAGGGCTCAGATGGTGAAGAATCTGCCTGCAGTGCTGGAGACCTGGGTTCTATCCCTGGGTCGGATTCCTGGGTTGGGAATATCCCTTGGAGAAGGGAATGGCAACCCACTCCAGTCTTCTTGCCTGGAGAATCCCGTGGACAGAGGAGCCTGGCTGGCTACAGTCCGTGGGGTCGCAAAGAGTTGGACACGACTGAGCAACTAACACTTTCACTTATTCAAAAAGCAAGGGAAAAGGCATCATTAGAGCACTAAAATACAAAGCTTTCCCTTTCTTTCGTGGTTGCTATCTTTCTTGACTTGTCATGATATTTTTTTTTTTACTCAGCTATTTGATGTCATTTTAAGTAAAGAAAAATATAAAATTTAAAGTATTAGCATGGATTCTACCATTCATCTTTATTTTGTGTGATGCCAGTTTTAAATGCAAACATCAGAACATTTAACTCCTATGCAGAATCACCAAAATTATACAATTTCGTTTTTGTGGCTCATGCCTGGAGGGTGCCTTGAGGAGAGAAATGTAAGCTAGACTCAGGAAGGTTAAGAAGAAAGAGAAGGTCCCCTCAGGTATGGAGACCCTCAGAGGTACCCAGAGCCCCGTGCTGTATCCTGAGGGTGGGCTGGGTTCCTCTTTCCACTGACTCCAGACCAACCTGGTACAACCAAGCCCAGGGTGGGCCCTGGGAACTCAGGCCAGACTCCACTTGTGCCCATGGCCCTAACCCACGTGGGCAGGTGACCCTCAAGGGTATTTTAAAGGCTGTTTCAGAGATGCATTAGTCACTTGCTACAATAAAGGCTCTGTTGACCAGACAGACATGTCACAGCGCTGTGAGCCAGGGCGGGCCACAGGGAGAGTGGGCCTGACCCAACCCTCCCTAAACCCCACCCAGGCCGTTGCTGGCTGGCCTAGAAAGCAGAGTGATTGCACGTGGGGACCAGAATGTATGTGGATCAGGCAGGGAGGAGGAAGAATCGATCATAAGCAGAGTCCCCAAGCCCCCCTACACGGGCTTCTTCACGCCACGAACTACACTTACAAAACCCAAGTTCAAGGATAACATTATAAGAATTTCAAGGTGGCAACTGCAGAGCACTAGACCCCAAGGATGGGACCCTTCTGAGGGTGGAGGCCTGGGGGACAGGACAGGGCAGGGGCTGCCCGTGAGGCTGCCCTGAACACGCTGCCTTTCTGCGTCCCCATCACCTTGCAGGCTTATCTCCAGGCATCAGACATTTCCTTGACCATCACGTGTTTTCAGGTGGAACTGTGAAACAGAGCTCCAGAAACAGTGTTACTCAAAGATTTATCTCTTAAAGATGACCTCTGGGTAATTTGTGGAGGATAGACTGAGAATTTCCAGCCTCTGGTTTAAATGAGGAGGCAATCATCCAGTATGGATAGAGAAGAGAACCCCTGAATGGGACTGTGCGGAGCACAGGCCGGCTGCTCTTCAACGACCCTGCCCTCCACCTGGATTTTGCCTTTGCCGCACTTAGCAATTTGTAATGAACAAATTAATGAATGGAGGGATTGTTTCTTTAAAGCCCCAGAGGGCAGATTTTGAAACCTAGGCTCCTGAATTCCCTGGACTGTGCACAATAGGCCCTCAGTAGCCTTGGAAGGAAAGGATGAATCCCTTGCCCCGCGGCTCCTGAAGTCCCCTCGAGACACGGAAGGGGCCTGGCAGAAGGGGCACACACTATTTGCAGCTTGTTGTAAATACACTGTTTTAATTACCTCCTCAATAAATTGCATATGGTTCACTCCATAGAGAGGGGTGAGAGAGTCAAGGGATCCTGTTGGCTGTCATCATAAAGTTTTGCCTCAAGGACACCCAGCAGTGATTGCATAAGTGACACATGCCTTTGCTGGAGCCCCTGATCATGGGCCAGACTCTGAGGCGACTCTGGCCAGGCCAGATGGTGGCGCCGTTCCCAAGGCGTGAGGGCAGGTCCCAAGCCCACCTGTGGGTGCAGGGCACTTGCTGCCCGGCCACCCCCCAACACCTCCTTCAGGTCTCCACTCCCCCGCCCCCACCTGGAAGGGTCCCTTCATGCTCCCCTTACTTCACTGCCTTGCCACCAACTTAGGACAGTTATGAACCAGTACGGTTCTCAATTTGTAGATTTATTTGTTTAACATTTGTCTCCTCTTTATGAGGGAAGGCCAACATGGTTCTGTTCCCACAGCTCCTGGCACGCAGTAGGTGTTCAGATGCTCACTGAGCAAATGGAAGAAAAATGATAGTGTTAGTCACTCAATCACGTTCGACGCTTTGCCACCCTATGGACTGTAGCCCACCAGGCTCCTCTGTTCCATGGAATTCTCCAGGCAAGAATACTAGAGTGGGTAGTCATTCCCTTCTCCAGGGGATCCTCTTGGCCCAGGGATCGAACCCAGGTCTCCTGAGTTGCAGGCAGATTCTTAACCACCCAAGCCACCAGCAAATGGGTGACTGAACCCTCTAATGCACCTGTCACCGGCATCGCTCCCTCCTGCCAGCCATGCCCCGGTGACAGGAGGGTCCAGAGGCCAGAAGTGGTCACCCGCCGAACAGCCCTATTTCTGGTCCAGAGAGAAAGGCCTTTAATCCTCCCTCCTCCAGCAAAGTGGCGATGTTGTACCTTTGGATTAGGAAGGGTTTACTGAAGCAGTGATCATGGTTTAGAGAGACAACCAGTGAGCGCAGACCAGACAGAAGAACCAGGAGGTTATTGTTAAAATATGCAAATCCACAGCCCATTGAAATGCAAACCCTCCAGATAAGATTTTTAATAAATCTGGTTCTGCTCCCACTCCCCGCTTCCAAGAGGCCATCTGATACTTGTTGGGTCAGGCATGTAGGCCCTGTCAGCTCTTCACCCCTCTCCTTGTTTAGATGGTCCAGCTCACGGCTGCCCCTCAAGTGGTAGTGGGGCCGCCTCCCACCCATGGCCCCCAGCTCGACACAGGAAGTCACCTCTGGGTCACCCGTAGGGACATCGCACACTCATCCTTCCCATTCTTCACCTTCATCCTCACCTCCACTCATCCATCTGAAAAACAGAGTCCCAAGCCCTTGCACCCTCTGCCAGGGGGACTGCCATGTGGGTCCCCCCAGGCACACCTCTCGCTCTGTGAGGCCTCTGGACTCACTGCGGACTCTGCTGCCGTCCAAAGTGGCCTTTGAGGGGATGAAGGAGGGCGATGGAGAAGCAGCTCAGGGGCCCAGAGTCTTAATGACCATCAGGACAGGAGTGCGTGTGGACCTGCGTGGGCTCTGCCATGTACCTGGACGGAGGACAGGGAGGCATGTGCGACCCTGGTGGGTGACCCTTCTCAAGTCCTCCTCAACTCCAGACCTGGGGCTGACCACACGCCTAGGCTTACCTCCCTCCATCCTCTGGGACACCAGATAAGCCAGGGGAACAAAACTCATGGGGTGGGGAGGACATGGAAGGGGGGGCGGGAGGGAAGAGGTTCAGGGCAGGAACAACCGCGGACCACGCTGGTGGGATTCGGAGAAGAGCCCGCCGGGTGCCAGGCAGCAGGGACTGCGATGTGCAGACAGGTCAGGTGGACGCAGGAGGGTCTGAGCCTGTGCTGTGGGCAGTGGTGTCCCTCCTCCCACCCCGTCAGGTTTTGGCAGTAATAGCATTCCACCGGGGCCACGCTGGGAAAGAGCAAGGGCGCAGCGCGGGCACAGGGCAGTGGCGCCCGATCGGGGTGGACGTTTAGATCAGAAACGGCCAGCACTGTCTCGGCATCAGGTCTCCTTCCCATCTGCGGGCAGGTGGGGGGCGGGGGGAGAGCTCACGCCCGCAGTGAGGGGGTGGGGCAGGACGCGAGAGCCTGTACAACCCGCACATCCTCCGTGGTCCAGCCCCACAAACAGGCCCCCGGCAGTTGCATAGCAACAGGCTGCTCTGCTCCGCAGTATCCAGCGAACAGCGGCGGCGCTGACGGAGCCTATTGGTGGGACTGCCTGGGGCGGCCCCCTCCCCTCCACTCTCCTTTCTTCTCTCTCCCCCGCCTCTCTCCCAGCCTCCGCCCTCTCCGCTCTCTGGAATCTAAGTTTACAGAATGCTTTCCCCTCACCCACTGGGTACAAACAAAGGAGGTGCCCCCTCCCCTGGGCTGGTCAAAGGTCTCTCCTGCTTGTTTCCAAACGGAGGGGCTGCCCGTCAGCTTCTTAGTTTTCCTTGTCCGCCCCCCACCACCCCGACCACTGCCCGTGGGGTGGGGGTTAGGTCCCCCCTGCGTGGGTGGATGCTTCTCGGGGCTGTGGCAGGTGAGGTTGGGGGAGGGGGCGCAGTGATCCCGGAGATGCAATAGTGCGGCTGGACTCAGCCCCTACCCGGCGGACAGGGCTTCCCAGGTCCACGCGGCCAAGGGCAGCCTGTCTCTTTGTCTCCAAGCCCCACGTTCGTCTCACCCGCTCCCACCAACGCGCCGGAGCTTCCCTGGCAAGGGTGGGAGGACCCAAGTGGTCCTAATTACCGTCCGCTGCCGTGGAAACGAAGCTCATTAGCCTGCTGGGTCAGGCTGGGTCGCTAACCCTTTTCAGGGCTGGGGGGTGTGTGTGTGATTTAAAAAAAAAACAAAACAGCAGTGGACAGATAGATAATTCTGGACGAAACGAGCCCTGACTTCTTTGCGAGGCCTGGATGTCGGTCCTAGCTCTGCCACCTACTTGTGCCATGAGATGGGACCGTCACTTGACCTCTTAGGGTCTCATCCCTGGAGTGTGGAGAACCCCGCAGTTGTGAGACTCTTAGCACAGTGCCCGGCACCTAGTAGGTGCTCAGCCAACACACGACAGCAACCCCCCTTCCCTCCCCCGACTCCTCATCCCCCAGAGCCTCTCCCCCACTTGCCCCAGCTCTGCCCTGTTCCCCGCACAAGGAGGCACAGCAAACCTTCCCTGGGGAGCGCACTGCCCAGTCTGCAAGAGGGTCTTGCTGAAAGGCGTTCAAGCCCACCCTTTCTGGGCCGCAGCCACGCAGGGTGCCTCTGCCCTCAGCCCCTCAGCCCCTCAGCCCTGCACTTGGCCGGGACCCACCACCTGGAAGTCCCTTCTGCTCTGCTCTGGCGGGGGTTCTTTGGTACCTGCTCCCACACCACGGCGGTGGGACATGTTCTTCTTGCACGGGTGCCCTAGTTCTTCCCTGGCCAGCTCTAGTGACCAGAGAGGAAGTATTCCCAGCCTCTCACCCCCTCCTTTTCCTCTCATCAGCCCAGGTAGCAGAGCTCCACAGGGCAAGATGAGCCCACCCCCCAACGCTTCCCTCAGCTGTGCCGACCATCCAACCCTGAGTGTGCACGCACCTCACCAGGGCCCTCAGCTCGGGGGCTCCGGGCCTTCCGCAGGCGGCTGTGTGCAGCTGTGTCTGACCTTTCCCAGCTCACGTGGAACCACTGCCTTCCTGAGTTGGACTTGGCCTCCTCTGTGTGGGCAGGAATGAGACGGCGAGTGGGCAGCCTGGCCCTGGGGGCTGGATGGAGACCCTGGCTTGTGTGACCCACGACCCACCTCCCCTTCTGCTTCCCCCTCCTCCCTGCAGCCCGCCCCTGAGTCTGATGCACTGAGTCCTCCTCCACCACCTGCCCCACCAGGCCACCCTGGACTCTGGACCCTGCAGCCAGGTTCAGCACCCACCCCTGTGAGCAGAAAGGGGGCTTTCCGCATCACTCTGCCCCAACCAGGGACCCCTCCTTCCTGTCTCATGGGGCTCAGTCTCAGGCCTGGAGGGACAGTCCCCAGGCAAGATAAAGGAAAAAAAACAAAGCCCACACCACGAAAATGACAAATCTAGAGGAAATTGCTCTTAGTCCCACACCACAGTCTGACGATGCCAGCCAAGCGCAAACCTGAGTCATCCTAGAAACAGCACCAACATTGGCTTTTTGGAATTTGTTTTGTCTCTGGGCTTTAGATTTAATCATTCCTTCTTTCTCTCCTCCCCTCCCCCCACCGCCTGCCTCTGCCCCTTGGTCTCCGTTTGCTAATACGAGCCTGCACCGCCAGCTCATCCAAGTCTGTTTTCCTGGCATTAATTAACACAGCACTCCAGCCTCCAACAGGCTAAATGATGAATCAGGTTAAATTCCAGACAACAGCCGCACACCGCCATCAATTAGCCATCTCCGGGGCAGCTTCATTAATAAGCATCGATCATGGCCCTCCTCCTGGAACACGCCAGGGTCTCTGGGTCACGGGCACGGCCCACGAGTGTGTCAGGCTTAGGTGTGAGTGTGATCATGTGTGCGTGGGTGCTGGGGTGCCTGGTGGGGGTGAACACCTGAGTGTGTATGCAACACTGCAGGTGTGTGGGGGAAATTGGTGGCAGAGGGGATGGTGCGTGTGGTGTGGGTGTGGGTGGGTGTGTGTTTGTCAGTGTCTGTTATGGGGATGGGGTGCTAAGTACACGGGTTCACTCTCCACTCTACTGCCCGCCCCCCTTGCTGGCACTGTGCCCCTCTGCACTGTCCCCCTGATGGTGGGGTTCTCCCAGGAGCCCCTGGCCCCTCTCCCCTCCCCTGCTCTCCCCCAGACTTTGCCCAGCCCCTTCTCATCAACTTGTACCCATGGAGGCAACCCTAGAATCCCTCTCGCCATCACCACCATCTTTCCCCTTGCATCCTGGGTCCTCGTGGTCTCTGGCCCTTGGCTATCCCCAAGGTACGCATGACCGCCAGCCCAAAGCTGACTCCCTGGGTTTTCTGGCTCCAGGACCACCACCGCCTCTGCCAGGGCCAGGCTCACAGCCTCCAATAGCTTCTGCACCGGCAGGTTGGAACCCAACCCTCTTGCAGGCACTGCTGACCTCCACCTGGACAGTCCCCTCACTCTGCCTCGTTCCACATTCCTTGCAGGAAGTAGGATGATTCTGAACCAGGAGTTGCAGGGAACCCCTCAGAGACTCCCTCTGCCCAGGGGCTAAAGCCCACCTCCTCACAAGGAGACAAGTCCCCTTTGGTCAGATGGTCCCTGCCTCTCAGGTGGTCTCGACGTCACAGGCCTGCCTTGCTCCCGGGACAGCTCCCTGACAGAAGGCGGCCCCCCAGTTGACCGCGGCAAGAGGCCGCGGCTCCCCTCTCCCTAAGTGTTCACGGGGTCCATAGGGTCACAAAGAGTCGGACACGATCGAAGTGACTTAGCACGGCACAGAGCTGCCTCCCCGACTTGCAGTGATTCTGAGCCGGCCGCCTCAGTGGGATGAGTGCTCCAGAGCCTTCTCGAAAGAAAACGTGGTTCAGAGCAGGAGGCTGTAGTCACCCTCAGCCTCGCGCGCGGGGCGGTTCGCTCTGCGTGGAGAGCCGTGCGCCCTGGGCGTGTGCGCCTATGGGGATGGACGTGGCCTCCCCAGGCGGCCACAGCGGATCGTCTCCTTAAAGGTTAATTAAGAATCTGAAGCCGGCCGGCGTGGTGCGGCCGGTGATGGCGGATGTGGCGTCTCTCCAGATCATTAAACACTAATTAGGTTTGGAAAGTCTATCCAGCTCCCGAGGTCTCATCAAGGCAGGCACTGGCTCCTGGGTGCCCTTCGAAATGCCAGAGCTGTCACCCCTCGACCTGCCCTCCTCCCCGCCCCTCTCCGGCCGACCCTCTAGACCTGCCCCGCGACCCCTGGCTTCGGGCAGGGTCCTGCTTCATTTCTCTCCATCTTATTGTGTCTCCCTGGCCCCGGCTGCATCACCGCCTACCCTCCTCCTGTCGCTGGCCTGGCGGTGTCCCTGGACCCTTGGAATATCTTCCTTCTCCCTGCATCTCTCTGCACTCAGGCAGCAACATCGCCTCTGTCTCTGTTTTCTCCCTGGTGGCTCGGAGGGCTGATTAGAAAGGGGTGTGCAGTGGCCCCCCACCCCAGTCTGGTGGACAGAAAGCTGAGGGTGTGGGCAGAGCGGGCCTGGGCCCCGGTGTCCAGAAATGAGGGTGTGGTGGAGATATGGGGAGACCCACCGCCGGGGGTCCTGAGCCCCACACCCCCTCCTCAGGATTCTCCCCACCTTCATCAGAGCCTGATTTCAGAAAGGCTCCCTTTTGAGACCTCCTGGCCTCTTAGCTTGCTAGGGGCTGGACTCCACCTGCGTCTCACAGAGCCCCTCGCCAGCCTGTTTCCCCAGAGACCTGGCTCCCCTGAGGCCATCCTTTACCGGCTCCAATTTCCTTCCCTGCCTCTGAATTCAACCAGTGCACCCAGGAGGAAGCAGCTCCTGACAACATTCATTCATCTCATTCATTCAAACTTCTGATGTAAACCCCGCCTTGGAGAAGGGCATGGCAACCCGCGCCAGTGACCTTGCCTGGAGAATCCCATGGACAGAGGGGCCTGGCGGGCTACAGTCCATGGGGTCGCAATGAGTCGGATAGGACTGAGCTACTAACATTTTCACTTTCACTTTGTTCTCAGAGGACCTAGGGAGAAAGTGCCCCTCTTAGGACATGCCCTCAGTCACTGGTGCTCCCCCAGCTGGACGGCAGGACCTGAGTTGGGGGATCCTTGGAAGTCATTTTTCCCTCCCACTCCACCTCCCCCCCACACACACATCTTTAGCACAAGAGGCTTGTCATGAAGTAAAGGGATTTCCCCCTCAGGGACAGAAGAAGGCTCATGTCCAAATCTGCCAGGAAGAAAGATGGCGCCACATGCTTCTGGGTCTCCCGGGACACAGTGTGGCATTCTTGGTTCGGTTCTTCTAGAGAAGTTGTGAAGTAGAAATGTTTGTCCCCTGCAATGCCTGACCGTATTTTACGCTGACCCCCTGCCCTATGTTTGTGACAAACGTGTCTGAAAACCATCACTGTCAACATCACCACTGTCACAACTGTCACCATCACCGCCTGTCACCGTTGTCACCATCATCACTGTCACCACCTCAATTATTGTCACCATCACCACCACCACCGCATTTTATAAACATGAATAGGATATGGCTTAATTCCAAGGGATATTGCTACTGGTGGAATTCTGGATGCTGGGACAAGCAAGGGGACATTTGGGGTGAGGTGGAACTTTCTTGGGGCCCCTCACACCACATGGCATGGACAGCCCTTGACACCTTTTTGTTCATGTGATGTCATGAACAATGCAACGGGCTCTGCCCTGACTAGCTGTGTGACCTTAACTCAGTCACTTAACCTCTCTGTGCTCCAGTTTCATGGACTGGAAAATGCAGGATAGACTCCTCTACCTTCACAGGATATGTTGTGAGCAGAACAAATATGTGCCCAAGACGTGGCCTGACATAGGTTAGTTGGCTTCCTTCCATCTTTAGACAATGCCCCGCACTGCCACTTCTCCCGGCAAAAGGCAGGGAAGGAGCTGGGCGGGGTCCCAGTCATTTGGGCCCCTCCACCCACCTTGGGTCCTGCCTCCAGGGTCCTTCACACCTTGTGACAGGCAGGGCTGAAGTGGGCCTGTGGGCGCGGGTGGTGCAGCCCAATTTCACAAGCACAGAGTATTATGATTGCATTGATTTCCATCATAAATCATATTTCCTATCTTCTGCCTCGCTCTCCTGCGTGCCCCAAGTTAAGCCTTGGTATTTTCTTTAGCGGCTGCCACTGTCAAACTTGGAGATGATATTAGGATAATGATGATAAATTTTACCCTGCAGCCAAGCCACTCCCTCTGTGGGGGGGAGGGGAACGTCTGTCCCCCCAAATGGATCCGTGTATGGAAAGCAGCTGAGCTTCGGGAGGGAACTCACCTGAGCTTGGTAGTGAAGGTCCTTGCACCTTGACACATGGACACACATGTGTACATGAGTCACGTGTGTGCAAAGATTTGGAAGTTTTCTTTTCTGGCGTATTTCGTGTGGACACGTGGTGATGTTCTGGCCAGCGACACCTGGCAGGAGGCAGTGGGGAGGGAAGGCTGTGGGGAGGTCTGTGCTGAGCTTCCCGAGGTGCAGCCGCCCTAGTCTCGGGGTTCCCAGTGACTTGGGATTCTGGGCGTCCCGGGGTTTTCCCTGTACAATGCACTTCACATCAACCCTCGTGCTGACATCTGGGCTGGTGACGTGGGTGTCAGCACGCATTTTTCTACAAAGCTGTGGCTCAGAAAGTGCAGTCAACTCCCAGGCTAGAGCATCCTTTCTGACCTCAGAGTTGCCGCATCTGTTTGTAGGGTGAAGGCTGGCTTATGGCTCTCTTGAGTCTTGGGGCTTCTGCCTCTGCCAACTGGGCTGGGCTCAGCTCTGACTGAACTGTGGGCCCCTCAGAAGAGAGACAAAGATACCAGGTCCCAGGTGCAGCATCAGAACATTTCTCGAGAGGCTTTGGGGTGTGCCCCATGGGGGAACAGTCCCAGGAGACCCTATGGGTTCTCTGCAGTGGGGGCTGGCCTTGGAGCTGGAGGAAGATTCAGCAGAGATGTGGTCTTGTAGCTGCCTATTCATTCACTCACCTACTCACCCATTTAACAAGTGTTTCCAAGCCAAGTGCCCTCTCCTGTCTGCCAGCCCCACAGACCAGAGAGGGGACCTCAGCACCCTCTTCATTGTCTACACCATGGCCTGCTAGACTGAGATCCCTGGGTGGGGAACTGGCAAGTTTTCTCAGATGGTTGTGCTAAACACATCTTTTTCTTGAAGAAGGTACCCCTGCTGATGGAGGTGATGGTGACGGTGAATCACCGACTCAGAAGATGATGGGCAACTAATCCCACCACCCATGAGATACTGATGGCAATCTCACGGCACCCTCCAGGGCTCAGGCAGTCCCACTTGGATGCCTCCCGTGATGGGGTGCTCACTCCACCTGTGAATGCGATGTCTCTACCAAACACGCTTTCATGGATGTCAAGCCAAAGCCTGAGCCACTTGCAGCTTCCCCTCCTTTGCACCCCCTGCTTTCCTACAGGAAATGCCTAATTTCTCTTCTTAATGATGACTTGTCAAAGTAGAGGTGATGGTGAGAACCATCTCTGTGGCTAGGGAACAGCACCAGCCTTTGGGACGCCCTGGCTTGGGTTCTCAGTGGGATGCAGTGGGCTAGGAAGCTAGGTGTCAGCAGATGGGACTGTATCCTACAAGAGACACCTGTGTGTAAATGACCAGCTCTGTGGTGTGGCTGTGTGTCTGGCAGGCTGGGCTCTCCCTGGGAAACCAGTGGTCCTGCTGATCCCAGAGGAGCAGAGGGGTAGCATCCACTCACGCCACCAGCTCAGGGCTCTAACTGCTGCCCACGGGAGGGGAAGTCTGGGCCACGGGGTGCAGACATTCTGGTGGAAATATGCAAGGTGCTCATACAGGGGGCAAGATCACCCATTTGGACCCACATTGTCTGGAAGCAACTTACATGAGGATGGTTGTGGGCAGGGGTGAGGGCATCACACCCTCTCCAAAGGGCTGAAAAGTGGTGCCTGGAAGGTGTCAGGATGTGGCAGGAGCGTCCTGTTCCAACAAGGAGCCGGCCACCTGGCAGCCAGGGCACTGCCACCCGTCCCCTGGGAGGGCTCCAGGAGATCCTGGCTGTGTCTGCACACACGTTCAGTTGGGCCCAGTAGCCACTTCTGTTCCTTCTGACATTAAGATTGTATGATGATGATAAAAGAAAGATGCCAGAAGCCAGAGAAGCTAAGGTTTCCATCACGACTCAGTCACTTACTGACCGTGTGACCTTAAACAGCTTACTTGACTGCTAAGCCTCAGTTTCCTCATCCATCAAAAGGAAAATGATGATTCCTACAAGTAAAGGTTGCTGTGAGTAGTAAATAAGATATTCACATGAAGCTGCTAACAATGCTTGTCTCAGAGCAGGTACTTATCTCTCTGATGGATTCCTGAGGCCACTAGGCTCAAGATCCTCCTCCTCCAGGAAGTCTGCCCTGATTAATCCCACCTCTCTGGGGCAATCTGTGTCTCTCTGCTGAGATTTGCACCCTCTCTTTGTCTGTGGGGGCTTGGTGCTTGTGTGTGTGTGTGTGTATGTGTGTCCCAGTCTCAGAGGATGGAAGAACATTGCAGCTCACCCTAGGTGACACCTCCAGCTTCTTTCCTCCTTCATCCTCCTCTGCTCAGCCTCCAAGAGCCTGGTTATTGTGTCCTGAGAGGGTTCTGGCCATTTTGCACACGTACAAATTGGCCACATACAGGAATTTAGACTAGGGGAAAATATTAGTGTTCACGTGCATGTACACACACACACACACACACACACACACACACACACACAGCGGCATGTGGCAGGCTCTCTACCTTCTCCTAGGTCCTCCTGTCCCCTGCTAGCAGTCCCTGGGGGCCTTCAGTAACAGCAACCTTCTCTGAGCAGCTTCAGCTTGGTTGGGCCCTGCTGGCCCAGGGGCAGCTTTCCCCTCTCACAGAATAACTGACCTCACTTCTCTTCTGTTGTGGTGGCCCTGGTGGGGAAGGGTCCCTGCCTCACAGGATCCGGGAAGCCTCCGGGAGGCAGTGCAGAGGAGCAGTGAGGAGCGAGCATCCTTTCTTGCCCCACCGCAGGCTCTGCAGTCCCACTCTGCCCACCCTCCTTGCACTGGACCTGTCCTGAGAGCCCTGCCCTCCAGGGAGCCCTGCCCTCCCCAGGAGGCACAGGTGAGAGTTGGGGGAGGGAGGCTGGGGTCTCTGCAGCCAGCTCCTGGTCTTGTGGCCCTGGGTGAGTTAACCTCTCTGAACCTCCGTGCGTTCATCTGGGAAATAATGGGGGGGGGAGCATAGATAAAAGCTAGTGTTTGAGCTAGTGTATGTAAAGATGTGCTGTGAGTCTCATGGGACAAAACCAATGCAAGAGAGTGTGTTTAATTTTACCATTCCTATTAGTGAGAGGAGGCCCATTGGGATGAAGCATGGGGTGGATTACATGAGCAGCCCCCACTGTCCTGTCCCCCAAGTGGTCCTCAGGGTGTGTGTGTCTGTGTGAGCATGCACGCTGGTGGAGGCCACCTATGGCACCATCCTGGGGCTCACATCAAAGGAGGGAGTCCTGGAACCACGTGGACACATCTAGACGTGCGAGCTTGAACCCATGTGCAGTGTGACCACTGGAGAGAATGAATGGTGTGCTGAAAACAGACCAAGGCCGAGTGGAAACACACAGAAGACATTTGCTGTGATTATGTTTGTGCTGAGCTATGAATAGTGTTTTATGTCCTTATTTCCTAAAAATTTTCTTAGGTAAGAAGAGGTAAAAAGAAGTGTGAATGCAAATGACTGCCTCTGTGTCTGTATGTATCTTTTGGAGTTTTATTGTGAGGCACCGTGTGCATCTGAGTTGGGCCAAGTGTCAGGACTGGCCAGCAATGATTCTGTGTGTGTGAGGACCGGGGGTGTCCCTTCTCGGTGTGACATCCCCAAGGCTCCCAGCAGTCTGATACCTCAGAGGGTGCAGTGTTCAAGGTAACCACCAGATGGCGCCCATGTGCAGTCTAAGGGTTCAGCTCTGAGGGTTTGGGCCAGGCTGGGCTTTGTGTTCAGCCTCTGTGCCTTTCCCGGCCCATGGGGGTGGGGAGCCTGTATGTGTGTGTGTGGTGTGTGCATAGTGTGTGTGTGGTGTGTGGGTGTGTGTGGTGTGTGGGTGTGTGTGGTATGTGTGTGGTGTGGGTGTGGGTGTATGTGGGTGTGTGGTGTGTGTGTGCGTGGTGTGTGGTGTGTGTGGTGTGTGCGTGTGGTGTGTGTGGTGTGTGTGTGGTGTGTGGTGTGTGTGTGGTGTGTGTGTGGGTGTATGTGGGTGTGTGGTATGTGTGTGTGTTTGTGTGTGGTGTGTGTGTGTGGTGTGGTGTGCGTGTGTGTGTAGTGTGTGTGTGTGGTGTGTGTGGTGTGTGTGTGTGGTGTGTGTGTGTGGTGTGTGTGTGGTGTGTGTGGGTGTGTGTGTGGGTGTGTGTGTGCGTGTGTGTGGTGTGTGCGTAGTGTGTGTGTGGTGTGTGGGTGTGTGTGGTGTGTGGGTGTGTTTGGTATGTGTGTGGTGTGGGTGTGGGTGTATGTGGGTGTGTGTGGTGTGTGTGTGTGGTGTTTGTGTGGTGTGTGGGGGTGTATGGGTGTGTGTGGTGTGTGGGGGTGTGTGGTATGTGTGTGGGTGTATGTGGGTGTGTGGTGTGTGTGTAGTGTCTGTGTGTATGTGTGCGTGGTGTGTGTGTGGTGTGTGGTGTGTGTGGTGTGTGTGTGTGGTGTGTGCGTGGTGTGTGTGTGGTGTGTGTGTGGTGTGTGGGGGTGTGTGGTGTGTGGGTGTGTGTGGTGTGTGTGATGTGTGTGTGGTGTGTGTGTGGTGTCTGTGTGTGTGTGATGTGTGTGTGGTGTGTGCATGGTGTGTGCGTGGTGTGTGTGTGGGTGTATGTGGGTGTGTGGTATGTGTGTGTGGTGTGTGGGTGTGTGTGGTGTGTGTGGTGGGTGTGGTGGGTGTGTGTGGTAGGTGTGTGTGGTGTGTGTGGTGTCTATGTGTGTGTGTGTATGTGGGTGTGTGGTATGTGTGTATGGGGGTGTTGGTGTGTGTGGTGTGTGTGTGTGATGTGTGGGTGTGTGAGGTGTGGGTGTGGGTGTATGTAGGTGTGTGGTATGTGTGTGTGTGTGGTGTGTGTGGTGTCTGTGTGTGTGTGTGTGTACATGAGGGGACCACCTGATTGCAGGCCCGGCACCTGTGCATGCCCATGGACTGGCTAGTCTGCGCACAGCGTCCTCTGGGTCATGACCCGCAGGCACAGGCCTCACTCGTGCTTCTGTGAACGGGGCTCCCCCGAATAGGCAGGTAGACCAGCTGGTGGCTGCAGGTATGTTAAGCTGACCCCATCTGGCCTCCCGCTTCCCAGAAGCTCACCTCTTACTCCTGCTGGGCTGCCCCACCATGGTTGGTCCCTTTTTCCTTTACCCAGGCCCCAAAATGTTCACCTCGCCAAGAAGGGTCTGTCTCCCTCCACCTCAACCGGTCCTCCAGAGACTTCTGCCTTGGCGCCTCTTCTCCAGGAAGCTCAGCGGGTCTCTCCAGTGACTCCTGGCTCCCGCCACCGCCCACCACCCCGGGACGGTGTGTTGGGCCCAGCTGCCTGCTCGAGATGATTGTTCCCGACTCTCCCCAGAGGCTGAGCCCTGCAGGGCGGGATGGTGTGCAGTCCGGAGACAGGCACCCAGAGGAAGAGCCAGGCAAAAAGCCAGATCATTGCGGGGAGGGGGGCACATTTCCCCTACTTGCCTGCCCCACAGGGTCCCAGGGAGCTGGTGCCAAGGACCGACTGTGGGAGGACCCCCTGGAGCAGCCCCTGGGCCACAAGGACCAGCGACTTCGGCTGTGGCTGAACCCTGGGGCGCTGAGGGAGAGAGGGAAAAGTAGTCGGTGGAGTAGCTGGCTCCTGGGGCTGTTTTTAAGACCCAGAGGTGGGCCATCCGCTCTCTAGGCGGGGAGAGAAGGGGGCAGTGTTCCTTAGCTGCAGCAGGGGCTGACTGTTAAGACTCGAGAACGTGTCCTCGCCAAGCCCAGGGGAGGCTCGGGTGTGAGCTCTGGGAGCTCACAGGGGCCGTGTCGCCATCGCAACGCTCTCTGTAGTTTTTGCTGTGTCTGCTCTCCGTGCGCTGACCCCGAGCCACACTTTGGCAAAGGGTTTGCAGAGGCGCTCAGCCGCTCCTGAACCTGAAGACAGGCGCTGTCACCGTTCCCGCGTGACGGGCCTGTGTCTGGAGGGGGGTGCTCGCCTGTGAGTGGCCTTGCAGCCTCCTGTCGACATCCCCTAGGGCTGGCACCCAGGGGTCCTCCCCCCCCCACCCCTCGTTTTGAAGGCTCTGAGAGAGGAGGGTGTCTTTCCCTACCCCGTCGGTGCTCAGCGCCCCACATTCTGTTCTACCTGCTGGAGCCCTCTTCCTGTTCCTCCCGAGTGTGCACAAGCCCAGGTGTGGAGGATGTGGTGAGGAGGGGAGAACTGAAGCAAGGGGGTGGCAGAGGGGCTGTGAAGTGTGAGCCCCTCGGAAGACGGATGGCTCCTCTCCAAAGGGACTGGCGTCCCAGGCACTTGGAGCTCCTTTAAGGCGCCGGTGCAGGCCTCCCTCCCAGCAGGTTCCCCTCCACCCACCCCCCCAACAAAGGGAACTGCAAGAAAGCAAAGAGATTGCCTTTCTTTGTATCTTAATTGTTCTGCAAGAGAGTCTAAGTGGGAGACTGAGTGGGGGAGCAGGAGACAGAGGAAGTTGAGAGAGAGGGATGCGCCGGAGAAAGGGAGAGGGAGAGTGAGGCAGAGATGCCGGCGGGCGGAGGCCGAGCGAAGGGCCGCGCCTGAGCGGGGGGCGTGGCCTCCGCCGGCCTCGGTCTGAACCGGGTGGGGGGCTCCCCAGAGGGGGGCGCTCGGGGCGGTGGAGGATGCCTCGCAGATGTTTAAGTTCACCCAGTGCTTCGGTGAGGGGATGGGGCCGGCTTTCTGCTCCGTGGAGTGGTGCCTGGGGAATCTCGGGGAGGACTCCTTGGGAGGGGCTGGGCTCCTGGGAAGCTCGAAGCGGAGGAAACCACAGGTGGGCCCCACACACACACCTTTTGGGAGGACTCGGGCAGGTATCTCCTGCTGCTCCTGGGTGAGGGGAAATTGGAAAGAGGACCCAAGATAGAAACGCAGGAAGCCCGCTCGGAGGCTGAGGTTGCTCCAGCTCCCCCCATCCACCCCCTACCCCAACCTGAGCCCCCCGGGATTTCACGCTCATCCCCTATCACTCCCCCAGCCTCCTCAGCGCCCCGGGCTGAAGACTGCGCAGCCCCTCCCTGCGTGTGCCTGACCCGCTGCCCCCCAGGAGTTCTGTCCTAGTTCCTGGAGTGGCAGCTGGGCAGGTTACACACATTTAATTACTAGTAATTAAAAAACTGATTACTCCAAATGGCGCCTTCCCGGGGAGAGGCGTGCAGTGCCTGTCCTCCGGGCCCACCGTGAACGCCATCCCTGGGGCATGGGGCAGGGAGGTCCCACTGTCACCTCCTCTGCCAGGTAGGGGAGGGGGGTTCCCCTCCTCCAGTGCAGAACAGTGCCCACCTCCTTCTCCTGGCCCACCGGCGGCCGCCTGACGTCACACCAGTCCAGCGTCACCTCCCGGATGAATTACAAGTCCCCTTCTTCGAGTCCTCTTCTGAATGCACACCCCCCCAAGCTAGGAGATGCGCTCAGAGCTGGTGCATCAGAAGGAAGGTGCCTCCCCGGGGAGCCCAGGGGAGACAGGGCTCCGGGCCCCTAGGGAGGAGGCAGGAGCTGAACTCAGGGCGGGGAATGGGTGTGACAGTTGTCAGTTTCCTAGCTGGCCTCCTGGAATTGACTTGCTTTAGTCGTCATATGACCGCGGTGCGGTGGGTACCTTCTGTGGGCCAGGTAGGGAGGGCCCGGCCCTGATGGACCGTCCTATCTCCCCCAGGGCAGGAGGTGGATCTTGTGCATAAAAGTGAACTGTGTACAGATGATGGTAAACTGTGAAAGGGCTGCCGGGCAGAGAAAGGTGTTGGGGGGGTAGTTTAGATCGGGCAGTTGGAAAAGGCATCTTCTCCATGGTGATACTGAGAGTGACAGGGCAGGGGAAGGTGGGGAGGGCTCTTGGGGAACCAAGAGCTGTTTGTGCAAAGGGAGGGGTGGGTGGGGGGCAGGACTGAGGAGCTTCAGGAAGACTAGGGCCACTCTGGGGGGACGGCAGGCTTGCGCTGGGCTGGGGAGATCAGTGGGGCCCCCGGATGCCATCCCAGTGAGTCCTTACTCCAGCAGCACTGGGAGTCCCCAGTGGGGAGTCCCTGGTGGGGAGTCCTTGATGGGTGTAGGGGGGGCACCTGACCTGAGCTGCGGAGGATGCAGTGGAGGGGAGGAGGGTGGGAGTGAAGGGGGTGAGACGTGACCTGGAGATAGGTCTCTAGGACCTGCTGATGGAGGGGTTACTGCCTGAGGAAGCAGTTCCCATCCTCAGCCCTTGCCTTCAGAGGAGACTTCAGGGATTTGCCAGGATGCCCAACGGTGGGGGCTGCAGAGAGACCTGCAGTCTCTGAGGCATCGATGGAAGAGGCGGGGGAGCCCAGAGCACTCAGGGTGCACCGGGAGTCTCCACCCCGCTGGCCACGTGGGTTGGTAACAGCGGCTACGCAGGGAAGCTTCATCCGTGGCCTCACATGGGAAATGCTGACACACCGCTACGCTCATCAATCAGAGGACCGCGATGCCAATTACTCATTTACCAATAAGGAGTTTCAGGAGCCTCCCTGGCCCTGCACCAGACTCTCTGTGCCTGAGAATCCCTTCTTATCATGGGAAGTGTCCCGGAGAGGGTGGCTCTACCCCTTTGACTGGGCAGGTCCTCCTCACCCACGGAGAGAATCAGAGCAGCTGCACACGCTCTGCTCTGCGGGAGGTTCCTCCTGGCCCTGCCCCCATCTCGTTCCTTCCTGGGGGCATCAGAGCCAAGCCTACCCTTGCTCACACCTGCCCACACCTGCCCACACTTATCCTACCCCTGTCCACACGTGTCCACACCTGCCCTACATCTGCCCTACCCCTGCCCACACCTGCCCACACTTATCCTACCCCTGCCCACACCTGTCCACAACTGCCCACACCTATCCTACCCCTGCTCACACCTGTCTTACACCTGTCCACACCTGCCCGTATCTGTCTTACACCTGCCAATGCCTGCCCACACTTGTCCCATACTATCCCACATCTGCCAGACTTCCCTGGCCCTACTGGGAGAGGAGTCTCAACAGGAAGTAGGAGGAGCCAAGCAGACCGGTGCCACTGAGGATTTGGGGCGTGAGGGTGCACAGGGTCTGACTCTAGAGTAGGTTGCGGGTTAGGGGTGGGTCCTGGACCTTTACCTGGGTGACATGAAACTCAGATGAGACACACACGAGCCCTCTGAAAGTTGTCCAAAGTCGCCGTCCCCCCCACTGGGTTTGTCCTCCCGACTGGCTCCCCACAGGCCTGTTCACCCCCACAGCAGGCCCATCTCACTCTACAGCCCCCATGCTCCCCAGCACGAAGGCCCGGGGTGGGGGGCCCAGGCTGGATCCCCTCCCGTTTTCCATCTGCCTGGATCTAGAGATCAGGGGACAGGACCAGGGCCTTTGAAAGTCTGGGGCGGAATTCCTCTGTGGATTCGCTCAGCATCCCAAACAGTTCAGGACCCCAGGACCAGTCAGTCCCCAGCTCCCTTCATTCCTTTCACCTCCTCCTTCCTTTTTCTTCTGCAAAGAAGCTTTATTATCCCATAAGGTGAGGCATAAGCCTACCCTCTGCTCCAGGAAGACAGAAGGGCAGCCACCCAGGGCAGCCCTGGAGCAGCGTGACCCTGAGAACTGCTGTCCCCAAGGAGAGAGGGTGGGGCTGGGCAGGAGGGGCTGCGTCTGATAACCCCCAGCCCCCATGGTGCTCCCTGCTTCCCAGAGCCCCAGGAATAACCAGGTATAAAGGTGTGTCTGTGCCCTTGAAGAGAGCCCCGGGGTAAAGTGCCACGGTGGGTGACGGGTAGGAGAGAAAGGCTGGACACAGGCAGAGGGGACCTCACTTCATGGAATCCACTCCAGGGAAGGCCAAGACAGAGTGGGTCTGGGGCAGGGGGTAGTCGGCGTTACTCCATTTCCTAAGATGACTTCTGTTCTCCTTCCCTGAATCTGAATCAAGGATGCCTGCTAAGTCACTTTAGTCATGTCTGACTCTGTGACCCCATGGGCTGTAGCCTGCCAGGCTCCTCTGCCCAAGGGATTCTCCAGGCAAGAATACTGGAGAGGGTTGCCATTATCCTCCTCCAGGGGACCTTCCTGACCCAGGGATCGAACCCAGGTCTCTTATGTCTCCTGCATTGGCAGGCAGGTTCTTTACCACTAGCCACCTGGGAAGCCCTCTGATTGCCCTAGTCTGCCTTTATTGAGGCCTGTCATGTCAGAACAATAAGTGCTGGAGAAGGTGTGGAGAAAAGGGAGCCCTCTTGCACTGCTGGTGGGAATGTAAATTGATACAGCCATGTGGAGAATGGTATGGAGATTCCTTAAAAAAACTAGTTTTAAAACTACCATATGACCCAGCAATCCCACTATTGGGAACTACTGAGGAAACCATATTTGAAAAGACACATGTACCCCAATGTTCACAGAAGCACTATTTACAGTAGCTAGGGCATGGAAGCAACCTAGATGTCCATCAACATATAAATGGATAAAGAAATTATGGTACATATAATATATGCAGTGGAATATTACTCAGCCTTAAAAAGGAACCCTTCCCATTTTTGAGTCAGTTCTAGTGAAGTAAATGAACCTAGAGCCTATTACACAGAAGTAAGTCAGAAAGAAAAAAAAAAAACAAATACCATATATTAATGCATTTATATGGAATCTAGAGGGGCTTCCCTGGTGGCTCAGATGGTACTGAATTTGCCTGCAATGCAGGAGACTGGGTTCGATCCCTGGGCCGAATACCCATTCCTGTATTCTTCTCTGGAGAATTCCATGGACAGAGGAGCCTGGTGGGCTTTCGTCCATGGGGTCGCAAAGAGTGTGACATGACTGAGCGACTAATACACACAGGGAATCTAGAAAGATGGTACTGTTGAGCCTATTTGCAGGGCAGGAATGGAGATGCAGACAAAGAGAACAGACGTGTGGATACAGTGAGGGCAGGAGAGGGTGGGATGAACTGAGAGAGTAGCGTGGAAACATACATATTAACATATGTAAAATTGGTAGCCAGTGGGAATTTGCTGTATGATGCGGGGAGCTTAAACCTGAGGCTCTGTGACAACCTAGAGGGATGGGATGGGGTAGAAGGTGGGAAGGAGGTTCAAGAGGGAAGCGGCATATGTATACTTATGGCTGATTCATGTTGCTGTATGGCAGAAATCAACATGATATTGTAAGGCAATTATCCTCCAATTAAAAATAAATAAATTAATTTTAGAAAAATATTCTGGAAGGGAAAAAAAAGTCTTGTCAAGTCAGAATCCCCCTTACCCCTGTTGTCTCCCCTTGGGAATATTCTATCCACTGTCCTCACCCCCTGACCCTGCTCCTTGACTGTAACCCCCTGCTTGCCCATGCTATCTTTGGATCTGAGCCCGGTTCTAAACTGAAGTCTTTTGTCTCCTATTGCAACAGTCCTGGAAATAAAATCTGTTTTTACTGCTTTAAGCACTGTCCAGCTCTAGTTTTATTTTGACAGCCCTTCTCAATCCCAATCAGGTTTCCACATTTCAAGATCCACCTTCAACCAACCCCTGACCTTATAAATGCCTCCCGCTTCTGAGATAGCATTAAGGCCATGAGGATGATGGGCAGAGGACTTGGCTTTGCTTGATCAGTGATTTATTCTGCTAGTCTTTTAGGGAGACCAGCTGAAATCACATGGTTTTCAAGGATTCTTTGCCATCTCAGAGTCCAGAAGATTTGGAATGTCTGGTTCTGGGGTTGTAACATTTCTCATCTGAGACTCTAGAATTCTGGGATCCTCATTTCCAGGGTTCATACTGTGTCTGACCTGAGTCCTGAGAGTCACCCAGGGGTAGGAAGTTGGGTCAAGATTCTATCCCAGCAGGGCTGCAAGCCTGATCTTTGATCTCAACCACCTCCTCCAGGGAGCCCCCACTCAGAGGGCTCCTCCCTACTGCCTTCAAGGTGACCCGAGTCTTCCTGTCGGTCACATCCTTACCCATTTCCCCCCTTCTTTCAAGATTTTATTTTTGGCCAGGTAATTAGCATAGCTCTACTCATTAATATTATATTTAAAAAAGAAAAGGTGATGGTGTGGGAGAGAGGAGGTTGGGAGGGTGGGGCTTGCATATGCCAGTAATTGTCTTGACAGCCGGAGATCCCGGTGCAATGAAAGTCTACTTTAAGTGGCCCAATTAGCATAAGAAACGGCTCGCCAAAAGTTCTGAAGGCATCGTGTTGATTAATGCAATTTATCTTGCAAACCAGCGGCAGACAGCTGAATCGCTACTAATGATTATTATATACATTTATACACATTATGTACATGCGGTTCCCTCCAAGAAGCGGCGCCTCCTCCCTCTCCTCCTGCCTGTGCCCCCGGCCCAGTAGACCCCTGCACTCTGCTGCCCCTGCCCCAAACGTCCTCCCAGGTCTCCAAAGTGTCTCCTGCATCCTCAACTGCCATTGACCAGTTGCCGAAATGTGATTCGAAGGGACTGGTTTTACCCTGAGATTGAGCCGGTGTCTAGAAAAAACACTTCCAAGAACTTTCACTGTTCAGGGAAAGCTCCAGGTGGCCAAAGGAGTGGTCTGCAGATGAAGTCAGGATAGTGAAAACAGTCTGGACACAAAGCAAGGTTCTAAAGGCACGGCTGGCAGTGCAGTTTGAACAAGGGCTGTGTACTATCTGATGCTGCCAGCCACCCTCTTCCTGCCCAAACTTCCGGCTGTGGACTGGGATCCTGGGTTCCACATCAGGGTCCTGGTAGCTGCAAGGGCCAGGCCAGGGCTCCATAGGTGGGGCTCTGTCTGGGCAAGGCCAGGGCAGAACACCAACGCAAGCCAACGCAAGCCAACGCAAGTTCTGAGTGTTCATCTCATTCCAGGACCGTCCTCAGAGCTGACACATTCCACTCCTTCAGTCTCCCACCTCCCCTCCTGCTCGTTCTATGGAAAAGGAACATGGAGCCCAGGCAGCCTGGCTCCAAAGCTGCTGCACCTTTTGTCGCCCTTCTCAGCAGCCTAATTCAGGTCAGAGTCTGGGAGCTGGATCAGAGGTGGCGGAGGGTGGGGAACTGGCTCAGGCGATGGGAGCTGCCAATCGGGCCTCAGGTAGGAAAGACTTCTGGGGGGACGTGTGGGACTCAGCCAGCTGAGGGGAAGCACCTGGGAATGCAGGGAAAGACAGAAGCTATGGCACAGAGGCAGGGCTGGAAAGGATGATGCCCTTGGTGTGATTCTGTGCCAGGGGCAGCAGTTACAATAATGCATCAGGAAGGACCCTTTCTCAAGGGGCTAAGGGGCTGGGGTAAACTTGATTGGGCATATGGTTTTACAGATAGAGTACAATTCCTACAGATTGAGCAATCCCAGGGGACAGCAGTGGAGCAGTCAGGTTGGCTCCTGGGAAGGGTCTGAGATGATGGGGTGTGGTCTTGGGAGAACTGAAAGGGCCTGGAGCTGGCTGACAGCAATGAGGTGGGTAGGGGAAGGACCACTGGGGATGGGTCACCAGCAGGAGGGACCAGGAGTCATCTAAGGGGACTCAAAGACTTGATGGCAGTGATGTCATTGACAGTAATAGGATATCAGGAGGGTGGATGGTGAGGATTAGGGAGGAGGGGGAGGTGATGAGCTTGAGTTTACCTCTGCTAAGATTTAAGGCGCAGATGTCAAATGGACCAGGGAGGTAGTGGAGACTGGACCTTCCTTAGGACGGTGATTGGAACAAGGGATGTGGGTTTGGAATTTGTTTTTAAGACAAACTCTTCGGGGAGGACCCAAGCTTTGCTGAGCACCTCCTGCATTCCAGGCAGTACACCAAGAGCTCAATTCCTCTCCCGATAACGATAGGAAACATGGTGTTCTTGCCCCATTTTACAGACAGTCAAACAGCCTGGTGATTAACCTCTGAAGGTCTTGAGGAGTAGAGAGAACAAGCCTGGTCTCACCAGATGCAGCCTGGCTTGGCGTTCACCGTGGGGGAGATGGGTCACTGCAGACTGAGGGGTGTGTGATCGGGCTGGGGGCTGGGTGGGGGTGCAGTGGACCTGGATATTTCCACCCACATCTGGGGGAACTTCGAGACCCCTCTGTGAGGATGTTTCTTTCATGGGCCTGTGAGTGGCAACACACAATATAAACCAGAAAACATCCTGGTCCCTGTGAGTAGGTAAAAATATACCTATTCTCTCAGTAAACCCCTGGGCCTTTTTGGGCCAGGTTCTGAGATTGGAGGCTGCAGGAATCATTTGGTTTCTGGATCCCTGACTCTTCACCCTGTGGCTTGTGGTGGAGGTCCCAGGCTGGGGCTCCGGGGGGAGGGGGCTTGCCCAGGCCTTCCCCCTATGCCACAGTCTGTCTCTGTTGGCCACAGGTGCCCAGCTCAGCACAGGGCCTAGTCCCAGGGCCTCTCTGGAAATGTTGCCACGGCTGTGCTGAGACTCCAGATTTTCTGATTCAGGCAGCATCCCTGTGGCCCAGGAGAACACCCCCCACCTTCTCAATGAGCACCGATCTGTGGGTGAAACCACCTTGGGGCCATCCTGACCGCTCTGTTCAGCTTTTGCTTTTTAATGGGAAAATATAGTGTGGCACTCATCCACTTTATAAATGAAAAACAGGGGACATAAAACTTGATTTAATAAAGACACCAAATAATAAAATATTCTTCTGTTCTGGGTTATGGTAATTGAAAGGAGAGTGACAAGAGGGTAGGGAGGCAGCGAAGAGAAAAGCGGGGAGGTGTGTGGAGCGGGGGCTGGGAAAGAGGGTCCGACAGGCAGACAGATGGATGCGGAAGGAGGCAGGGGCAGGACAGAGGTGCAGAGCGAAAAGGAGGTGGAGGAGACAGAGCCCGGATCCCAGCACATGGGGGACCCCTGTGTCTGGAAGGGCCCCACCCAGGAGGGGCCCTGAGGCCCAGCAGAGGCTGTGCGTGTCCTGCCTGTTGTGGCGGAAACCTCTCCAAGGTCCTGAAAGGCATCTTCTGGGCAAGAAGCATGGAGGCCTAGAGTTTTGTTGACTCGCTCAGGTCTCCAGCTAAGCCATCTTCCAACCTTGCTCCTGCTGACCCTGACCCTCATTTCCCGCCAGCTGGCACCCAGGCCCGTGCCAGACTCTCTGCACGGGTGTCCACAGCCCACACCTCTACTCTGCACCCCGAGGCCTTGGCCCATCCACACAACTCATTTGAGTGGCTACGGCAGCCTCCTCACGGGTCCTCTGACCCCACTCTGCCCCTCCTGCTGGCCTCCATGCTGCTGTTCTCGCTGGACCCCCGGGTGGGCTGCCCCCAGCCCCTCTTCCACCTCTTCTCCCATTTGCCCTGTGCTCCAGTCATTGGTCCCCCTAGGTCATACTGTGTGCTTTTGTGATCTGATGTCTTTTTGGCCTGAAATACCCTTGGGGACTGTGACGGGAGCCTTAGAGGAGGGCTTGAGGGTGTCGGGGGAGGCTTCCAGAGGAGCTGAGGTCTGAACTTGGGGCCCGCGTTCCGCTGAAGTCCAAGGGCATCCAGGTGAGGGAATAACCAGTGCAAAGGTGAGGAGGGTGAAGGCTGGAGCAGGACAGGCGAGGGCAGAGGTGGGACAGCGGAACCTGGCAGGGAGGCAGACCCCCCAAGATTATCCTTGTCTGTGCTCTCCTTTGTCCGGGTGTGCATTGCATCTGGCTTTGAATCTGCCAGACACAGGCGCAGTGGTCCTGCACAGGTGCACAAGTGGGGGGCAGGCCCTCCCCCCAGGGCTGACCCACATGCTTGCCAGCTGTGCCCAGTCAGCTCCCAGTTGCCTGATGGACCGCAGGCTCCAGGTGAGCACACAGTGTGCCTGACTACACTCTGGCCTGACACACAGTAGGAGCTCAGTAAAGTCCTGTTGAGTGAGCGAAGGGATGGTGAGCCTCAAGGAGAAAGATTTAAGGCCAGGTACCCTGGGAAGAGCTGGTCAGTGGGTCTCTCCCAGCCTGGAGCTGAGCAGCCCTGGGTTGTCTGGACCCCAGAGCAGCCATCAATTGTTGCCTTCAAGGTTGCAGGTTTCTGCTACACTCGCTCAGGTTTGTCCACCTCCCCTCTCCAATCTCCAGCCACCGCCATCTGGGCCTGACCCAGGGATGGAGCTGATAGGAATAGAATAGGATGGTTGTAGATAGACTACAGGTAGTTGTAGATGTCCCAGTAGGGGATTAAAGATAGGGAGGGAAATCTAGGGAACTTTGGGAGACCACTGTATGTTAATGATCGCTCAAGAAAGCTATCGGAACCAAGCAGGTTGGCTCAACTGTAAAAGCATGAGATATGCCCCAGGTCATGTGAAAGAAGAAATGTTACCACCCTTCTGCTGATTTGAATAAGTGCTATGACAGTCCTAGTTTGATCTCATAGGGTCAGACATTCTCCTGCCAGATGCAAAGGAGGAGCTAGTGATGTAAGCCTGATGTCTACTGGAAGAATGAGGAATAAGGTGGTCTTTCCCCCCACTCCTTCACTTTCCTTTGGTTATAAAAATGTAGCTCACTTGATCCTCAGGGCAGAGCCCCCTCGTCTGCCTGCTCGCAACTCTCACAAGTGTCCTATATTAATAAATCTACTTCTTGCCTATCATTTTGCCTCTCACTGAATTGCTTCTGTGCTGAGACACAAAGAACCTGAGTCTCAGTAAGCCCAGACCCCAGGTGAGTGATTCCAATGAAAAGACTGTGGGTTCAAATACCAGGGCGAGGTGCATGGTTTCAAGAGCCTCAGGGGCAGCAGAGAGCTGAGGGCTCCAGGTTAGCACCGCATCTTCAATGCTGGGCCAGGGACCTCACCCCCAACACCATTGCCACCCCCTGCACAGTAACCAGCCCTCACTGGGCAGAGTCCAAGACGTCCTTTCGTGGAGCTCTTCTAGTGGAGAAATCCCCATGTGGTCTCTTGTTAATAACATTGTGAACCAAGCCCCACTCAAGACTGGGGCTACTGATAGCATTCCCATTGGACAGATGAGGAAACTGAGGCCCAGACAACAGAAATCACGTACCTAAAGCTAAGCAGCTGGTCGGAGTGCAGGCTCTCTGGAGGCGGTGACCCCGCTCCAGCCCATGCTCTTAGTGATCACGATGTCCTTCTGTAGGAGGCAAAGGCCCCTGCTGGCTTGATGTCTGGGTTCTGACCAGGCATCCGCAGGTCTGCGGGTAAGTTCTGGGGGAGCATCAGGGGGAGCCAGTGGGAACTGCCTGGGCTTTGCAGCCAGATGGCCTGGAGTTGCCTCTTGGCTCCAGTCCGTGGGTCTCCGTGGGTCATCGCAGGTGAGAATGTTGCTGTCTTCCTTGCCGGGGGCTGAGGGTCCATGAGGACATGTGCTATAAAATAGGGCCTAGTGCAGGCTGGCCCATCTTTTCAGGGGCTCGCTTAATTCCAGCTATTACTAGCAGCCCTCACAGTGGCCCCAGCAATGCAGAGCACAGATTTGTAACAACAGTTGAGTCGCTAAGTTGTGTCCGACTCTTTCGTGACCCCATGGACTGTAGCCCACCAGGCTCCTCTGTCCACAGAATTCTCCAGGCAAGAATACTGGAGTGGGTTGCCATTTCCTTCTCCAGGGATGAGAGAGGATCCAGGGATCAAACTCTCATCTCTTGCATCTCTTGCACTGACAGGCAGATTCTTTACCACTAAGCCACCAGGGCCCAGATTAGGCCTTGAAAAATGCGGCTTGAGAAGGTGACGTTTGTACAGGACTGTGACTGTTGTTTGCACAGGGGTGTCAATCTTTGGAAGTGTTGCATTCCTGTCCTGGATCAGGCTCAGCAAACTGCTCTACCTGAGGGGCAGACTTACACCAAGAACTCGCCTGAGACTCTTGGGTGAAGGGATGCGCCAGACCTGAAATTGCTAAATGGGGTTTTAGGAACTTGACCCCCTCACCCCATTATTGCAGATGCCCAAGTGGCTCAGGCTCAACCAGGGGAACAGGCAGAGCTCTGAGGTCTGGCAAACACAGGCTGACCATTAGTGATGTTACTTAGACTCCTGTGTTAATGACTTCTGAGGACCGCACACCTCCTGGATGTGCAAATCAAGCCCTAGGGGCTAGTAGAATTAGCCTGCTGGGCTTCCACTGGCTCAGAGGTGTGACCTGGAGCAGAGGCTGAGCCTCACACGGGCAGGTAGACCTCGGTGTGGCAAGGGGGAGGGCGGGCTGCCCCACGGCTCCCCTCAGCTCTGCGCTCTCTTCTGGCCTTTTTTCTTCCTGAGGGGTCACTGCTGCTCATCAAGGACATTTTAAGTGGCTTTTAAAGCCTCACTCACGTCTCCACGTTCAGGCTCCCCTCGGAGATGCCCAGCCGGGGAGCAACCTGGCCCATTAGAGCTGCTCTAGCGGCAGGCCCTGCGGGAGGGCGGGAGAGGGGCCGAGAGGACTCCTTCCCTTGGCCTCTGAGACACCCGCTGGGCAGGGAGAGGCCAGGGGAGACCCAAGAGGAGCTTCAGAGGGTGGGCTGTGAGCACCCAGGGGCACAAAGGCTGGGCCAGGCCGTGATGCCAAGGGAACAGAAGCCAGAGGGTCGGAGAAGCCCCGCGGTCAGACCCCACCTGGACTCGTGGTCCGACAAAGGACGGCAAAGACTCTGTCAGGTGGGACTGAAGGGCAGTGCCCCTCAGTCCTGGTGCAAGGCGCGGGGAGCTCCAAGGAGGGACAGAGGCGTGGCCCTCCTCGCCCCCAGGACCCCCAGGACCAGGAAAGGTCTTCACTTGAGAGTCCGCTGAGCAGGCTCCTTGGCCAGACGCCGCCCCTCTCCATGGTTCCAGCTCCGAGGTTTGTTTGTTCCAGCCCTGCAGCCCTCCTCCTCCTCCTCACACCAAATGGCATTTAAATGTTAATCAAGTCAGGGTGCGGCTGCCGCGCAGCCGGCAGCCGAAGGTCAAGGCTGAGCCTGAGAGGCGGCCCTGACCTGAGCTGGGCTTGGCAATTCCTGGGGTCCTAAACCCCGGGGCCTGGGGCTGGCCAGACTGTGGGCTCTTAGGAAGGGGCAGGGCTTGGATGGGTGGGGTCTGGGAGCAGATCCAGACCGCCTTGCTGGGCACCCTGCTGCCAGGACACAGGGAGGACCTTGGGGCTGCCCAGGCCTGGGGTGAACTAACCCTGGACTTCTCTGGGGGGCCCATAGGGCCCCTTGGACCCTGCTTTCCTCACCGTCCCTCCCCGAGTTCTCTGACTGTCCCCCCCCCCCCGTCCTGTGTCTCCCATGGCCTTCCCCTCCACCTCTTGTCCATCACCTGCAGGCTCTGTTTCCCTGCCTCTCTGGCCCTCCTCTCTCACTCCGCCAAATCTCTGGGCATTGGCACCCACTGGCTCAGGGCTCAGCAGCTGGTTTGGGCAGCCTCCTGTCTGGATGATGGAGATGGTGAGCCTGGAGCCTGGTGCTCAGGGTCCCTGAGGAGATGGTGAGCCTGGTGCCCAGTAGGGTCCTCTCTAGACTCCGCTGGTTTCTCCCTCCATTTTCTCCTCCAATTCCCTCTGAAACTCTATCCTTTCTCTTCGAGTCCACATAGGGTGGAATCCCACCTCTCCAGTGACTAGCTGGAGGCCACAAGAGCAGAGATGCCCACGCGCACAGACACTGCCAGGCTTTTGGGGCCCTGGACCTGCCTGTGTAGGGTCGTGGTGGGGCAGGTGTGTGCTCGTGGGGAGAAGATGCCCAGCTGGGTGAGGTTGGGAGATGCTGAGCGGTGCTTTTGTGCCTCGAAAAAGCCATTAGGAGCCGTGCAACAAAGGAAGGGAACTTCTCACTCGGGCAATATTTCCATGTACAGAGATTTATCACCTACCAGGACACAGAAAAGAAATAGAAAAGAAGGAAACATTTTTCCAGGTATCCAAAATCAACATAAAGAAAATAAGTTACAAGTTTTTTTTTTAAGTACAAAGCATTTTTCATATCATAGATTTTCTCAGGCCTTCTCTTAGAGCTTTATAACTCTTACTTTAGGCAGAATTGTAACATACAAGAGCTCTCAGAGTACAAGAGCCTGGAATTAAGACTTAGAAAGGCTGCAGGTGTGACGAGAGAGGAACCTGGTAGAAGTGGAAACTTGGCAGCTGCAAACCACCTTACAGGGAGTGATCAGGACTATCTTGGGTGATTCAAAGTTAAGTCTCTTACAGAGGCTTCCAGCTGACGGGGTTTGGGGCCCTAACGTTGTCTCTGGAAACATCTCCTGCATGGTGACCAGCCCCCTCCCACTGCTGGGCACTTCACTGACCTGCTTAGGGCACCAGCCTTGTGCTCAGCCCCTCCCCATTCTCTGTGCTCCTCCGAGTGGCCGAGTGGCCCTGTATCTGTGTATATGAAGGACGGTCAGGGTGGGGGCCGCATACTGTCGCTCTGTCTCCAGGAATACACCGCATCTAAATTCTAGGCCCCTCTGGGTGAGGAGACTGAGAAGGGGAACAAAGGAAGTAGGCTCCTTGCCCAGCAGGGCTTCCTTTGTTCTGTGAAATTCTTCCTGGAGGGTGGACGGAACACGGAACATGTCCTGACCACCCCTCACTCACCCTGCTGGGAGCAGAAACCCTCATCACGAGTAGCATGTCCTCCACCCTCTGACTGAAGTTGGGAGCCAAGGACTGGGGAGAGGTCTTGAGGAAACAGAGCAGAGGTGATCCCTTCACTTTCCCCGAAGGCGGACAGGACACCTTGAAAACTAAGTCAACAGCAGGACATCAGATTCCCTCTTGAGAAATGGCCCTTCATGGGGACAACAGTAAAATCCCACCCAGGGTCTAGGTAGTCAACTGGATAATCAGGAACGCGGGCTCCCTCCTGACCGTGATCTGTGTGAACATGACAACGCGGTGCAGTCAGAATTTAGAGGGAGGCAGGCTTTAGCTCAGCCTAAGGAAGAACTTTCTAACCCTTAAAACTGTCTGACCATGGAACAAAACGTCTTGAAAAGGCCATGTGCTTCTGGTCACTGGAAATGTTTGCGAAGGAAAGGTCTCAGGTGGGGCAAAAACTACCATCGTGTTCTCTAGTTCTAAGTCCCGTGAAGACCTTGCCAAAGGGGATGGTCTCTATTCTCCCCAAACCAGAGGTGGCCATCTGAACAAGGCTTGAACTGGGACAGCGGTAGGGTGGTCCCAGAAAACTGAGTCTAGGGCAGAGTGCCGCAGGGCTTCCCAGGTGGCTCTAGTGGTAAAGAACCCACCTGCTAATGCAGGAGATGTAGGAGAGGCAGTTTTGATTCCTGGGTCAGGAAGATCTCCAGGAGGAGGGCATGGCAACCCACTCCAGTACTCTTGCCTGGAGAATCCCATGGACAGAAGAGCCTGGCAGGCTACAGTCCATAGGGTGTCAAAGAGTTGGACATGACTGAAGAGACTTAGCACGCATGCAGGACAAATTACCACCTGGCCAGGCCTTTATATTATCCTAATTATGAAGTACATCCACAATGATGCCCAAGTCATGCCCAGGTGTCAGCTCTGCTGTGTCCCGGGCCCTGTGCTCTTGACTTCTACCTGCTAGTTCAAAACCCCACCCAAGTCTCCCAGGATAGATCCCTATCGCTTTCTTGCAAACAGTCGAACTGAGGCTCAGAGCTGCGAAGCTCATGCTCAGGTAGAGGTGGAGGGGGCTGCCGTCTGCCCCATCCTGTCTTCTCCATGCTCCTGCCTGGAGCCCTTGCTTGGTCCTCTCCTGGGACCTGAAGCTCGGCTCCCGTGGAGATGGAGCCAGTAGAGGAGGAAAGGATATTTTCAATGGAAGACCAAGAGGCTGAACTTGGAGAAGGGAACAGCATCCTTGGGGTCCCAGAGCCCCTGGGCTGGAGACTGAGACCCGCCCACCTCACAAGCTTCAGCTGTTCCCACTGCACCCAGAGCTTCTCTGTCTGGGGTGGATCTGGTGCCCCACTCCCACCATCTCCTTCTTTTTTCTTCTGCTTGCACCCATCTCCCATTCCCTGTGAGGCTTCCTGGGTGGCTCCTTACTGGTCCCCCACTTAAGAGGGATTTACTGAAAACCCTAGTGAAAATGTTAAGCTCTATAGGATCTGAAAGTAGGGGAGCTGGGATACTGGACTCTCAGAAGCCTTGAGCTGACTTAAGAGATGAAATCTGGGGGAGGAAGCCTGGGAGGCTGTGGGCCAGTGTCACTGGAGGAGAGGGTGTCTCAGGCTGTTTGCTGGAGGGTGCGAGGAAGGGGGGGCTTGGGTAATAGTGGTGGTGGGCTTCCTGGAGGAGGTGTGACCTGAGAGCTGGAGAGGCTGGGGCAGGTGGACTGGAAGGAAGCATCCGAGTCAAGGGGATGGGAACGATGGGTCCTGACTGGAAACAACCATGGGAGGGGAGAGAGGGGTGCCCAGTGCCCTGACACTGCAAAGAGTTGGGGGCTGGGCCTCTCTCAGCCTCTTGAGCTTCCTTCTCCCAGCCTTGGGGGGCGGCACAGGGTTCCCAGCCAGGGCCAAGCTGGGAGGGAGGGTAAAGATGCTCTGGAGGTGTCTCTCTTGTCCTGCAGGAGACACTTGGGACAAAAGGAACAGGAAGCCATATCCAAGTTTCTCCTAAGGGCCCGGGGTTGGGTGCCCACAGCCCACTGGGTGCAAAATCCTGGAGTGCCTCCATCCTCCCTTCTCTAGAAACAGGGAAGCAGAGGAAGGAAAAATGTAAATCAAGTCAGGGAGACTGGTTTTTTTTTTTCCTTAAGAGAGAGAAAGAGAACGAGAGTACAAGTGACATTTGGAGCCATAATACCTTAAAGTCAATATCATTACCTCTGATATTTACTGTCAGCTCCGTGGCGCCAGTGAAGTGGGAAAGTTCATCCATCTCTCCCTACGCCAACTGTGACTTCCTCCCTCCCCCTCGTGCAATTCCAGCTAATTGTTTGGCTGTGTTAACACCGCCCCCGACACACACACACACACACACACACACACACACGTATGTGCGTCAGCCTTCCTGCAGGGTCAGGGGATGGTGGGCTTGGTGAAGAGGTGGGCTACTGGGGTGGGTCCTCGGAACCCGGGGACACAGGCTGGGTGATGTGGGAGGGGTGCCAGCCCTGTGATTCTCAGAGCCAGGTTCCAGCCTCCTGCTTAACACAGCCTGTGGGTCCTGTGGGTCTCAGAGACTCCGTCTGTGACCTGGATGTGGTGACATGAGATATGTCCCAGGATACAGAGTTCATTCATTTACTCATCGACCTGTTAGGGGAGAACACAACCTCCCCCTCGCTCCCTGCCCACAACGCCCACCCCACCCCCCACCGTGTGCGATGCCTGAGGAGCCCCCCGTGCACCCCCCGTCTCCCCTCGGCCTTCCTGCCAGGTTCCCTCCTCTTGACCCCTCACCCTGGCACTCATCTTACACAAATGTCTGTTTCAGCCCTTTCTGCCTGTTCGGCCCTGGGGTCTTGATCCTTCCCCCCAGGAAGGAGAGAGCAGGGTCTGGCTCCCCGGGGAGGGGAGGCTGGGGAGGGGGGCTGGGGGTGGGTGGGGAGGGCGCTGTCTCCCCGGCACCTTTGCCCCCGGCTGGCCTCTCCAGCCACTGCCTGTCCTGACGGCTGTGGCCTTGGACTGGCCCTCTGCCCAGGGACCTGGTTTGATTTCAAATCCAATTTTCTGCCATAAAACTTCCTCTCTCTCTGGGTTGGCGGCCAGCCTCAGTCACTTTCAGCCAGCAAAGTCATTTTTCCAGGCTGACTCCAGGGTTTGGGGCCACCTTGGCCGCAGAGGGAGCAGGCTGTTATGCCCGCCCCCTGCCCCCCGCCCCACCCCCAGTGCGTGAGCTCAGGGCTGCCCGTCTGCAGGGCCCTTGCATGGCAACCCACACACACACCTGCGTTGTTGGTGCTTTGTGTGGTGCAGGTGGGCCAGCGCCATCTGTGCGTGAGCAGGTGTGGGGCTGGGAAGACCTGGGTGAACCCTGGGGTGTCCCTGTGTGGGTGGACACACGGTCCCTGCAGTGTCCGGGTCTGCACACAGGAAACCTCAGGGCACCTGCCTCTGGTGGGGGGCCCTATGCTTGTTTGAGCAGCGCTAAGATCAGAGAGGGGCAGGCTGGGGAGAGGCCCCCTTAGAGATACTGCCACAGGGAGACGCAAGCTCCTGCCCCATCAGGCCCTTTCTGCTGCTGAGCTCTACCTTGGTCTGCAGCGCAGCATCCCCCCCAACACACAGGCCCCCAGCACCCAAGGGTGTAACTCTCTGCAGGACGCCGTGGGGTATGAGGGACAGCAGGGGGCTGGGCTGGGTTCCAAGGCTTGGTGCAAGCGAAACTCTCATGCAGCAGTTGCTCAAGGCCCATGCTTACTCTCCCCACTCTGATCTCCCGGAGGACTGGCTCTCTGGGCTTCTGGAAGCATCTATGAGTGGGAGTGGCCTGGGAACTCCTCACGGGAAGGAGAGAGATGTAGGAACAACAGGAATGTATGTTTCCCCTGGGTTTTCTGAAGTCTCAGGGCGGCCTTCCAATGACCCCTCTCTCTCCTTGCTGGAGTTGCCCCTTCCTCTCCAGTCTCACCATCGCTGCCCTAGGTCCTCTCCTTTCTGCCCCCCAACCCTGCCTGATTACACCGCTCACTCAGCTGCTCAAAGAGATGCTGGGCTCCGCAGTACTGGAGGATCAGCCCTAAATCCTCCAGGCCGGCATTCATGGTCCATCTGTGGTCTGGTCCCGGTGACTCGCCCAAGATCACTGCTTCCTCTAACCCTGTTCACATCTTCTGCTCCAGCCAAGAAAGGCCATGGCCTTAGGCTCCCAGGGGACCCAGCCATCACAGCATATTCTGAGAGACGCTGCCCAGGGAATGTGCCAGGGTTCTGTGTCCCCTGCCTGAGACCCTTGCTCTGGCTCTGCGCCCTGGGGCCTTGGGCTGTGCAGGCTGCAGGGAGCCTCAGCTCTACTCCTCCCCTTTGCTCTCTCTCCTCAGAGCTCCCGGATCCCGTCAGGTGTTCCTCTCAGGCAGACAGCGCCTCCTGCCCTGGGAGACAAAGAAAAGCGAGCAGCAGGCCAGGGAGAACCCAGACCTCCCAGAGCCTGCAAGCTGAGGGCCCATGAAGCTTTCCAGCTCCTCATCCACTAGATGCCATCCTGGGAAGCCTCTCTGGGCACAGAGCTGTGTCATTCCTTCCTCTGGGGGACCAGCCACCCCACCTGCCTGAGCCCAAGGAGAAGCAGGAGAGAATGGCTGCCTTGCTCAGTACAGGGTGGGGCCATCTTCCCAGGATTATATGCTAATGGATTCGTTCTGCTGCTCTGAAGCAGGGGTGGGGGTTCCACTCTTTCCGCCAGCCCCATGGATGTAACAATTATTCATCAGGGTGCGTGCATGCAAGCTTCATACGTCGCTTCAGTCATGTCTGACTCTGCGACTCCACGCACTGTAGCCCACCAGGCTCCTCTGTCCATGGGATTCTCCAGGCAAGAATATTGGAGTGGGTTGTCATCTGCTCCTCCAGGGAATCTTCCCGACCCAGGGACTGAAACCACGTCTCTTAGGTCTCCTGCGTTGGCAGGTGGATTCTTTACCACTAGCGCCACCTGGGAAGCCCGTATGTCAGGGTGGAGATGTCCCTAAGGTTTCGCCACACTCAGGAGGGACTGAGGAACCCAGGTGCACTGTGAGGCCATCTGGCCTCTCCATGTCCTAACCATAAGTCCTCACTAAATGACCCCTACTCTGAAGTGTCCAGTTCAGCCACGCACAGTAACCACCACCACAGTGGCCACCCATCCCTTGTGTAGCAATGAAAGCTATCATGCTTTCACTGCTTCCCCTAAATCTGACCCAAGAGTTTTCATAAGTGGTCCTAATTTCATCCTTTGGAGGCATAGGAAACAAACTTTTCCCACGGGCTCACCCATGGGAAAGAAAATGGTCCTTCGAGGGCGCCGTGTGTGTAAGCGTCATGTGTCATGCTTGTAAATTCTTCCATGTCCTATCTCGTGCCTGCCCGGTGTTAACCTGCCTCTCCCTGGGCCCCAGACCTGGTTTAACAGCACAGAGTAGAGTGGAACCAACACTTCTTCCTTTCAGATACTTCACTTGTCTTAACACAGCCTTAGGTGCTCCTGGAGTCCAGGGCAGCAGAGTTAGACTGAGTGGGAGAATCCTACTGAGTTGCCAAAGCTGATGGAAGCTGCGTGCATGAGTGCGTGCTAAGTCACTTCAGACGTGTCCAACTCTTTGCGACCCCATGGACTGTAGCGCACCAGGCTCCTCTGTCCATGGAATTCTCCAGGCAAGACTACTGGAGTGGGTTGTTATGCCCTCTTCCAGGGGATCTTCATGACCCAGGGATTGAACCTGGGTCTCCTGCATTGATCCTTTACTTCTAGTGCCACCTGGGAGGCCCTGGTGGGAGCTGCAGCTTCTCCTTTCCATGCATCTGCAGTTAGAACGTCAGCCCCAAGTGAAAGGTCCTGAATTTCTCCCTATTGATTTTGCTGGGATCTGCCCATCACTTTTATCTGCTGAGATATTTTTGCATTCTTATTCTGTCATCTTTCCTCTCAGTTTTAAGCCACCTGACCAACACACTGGCAGCCAAGTCACTGATAACAACACAGTTCAGGCCAGGATGGAGGCCAGAGGCAGCTGCTTTATCTTGGAGGCATCTCCCTGGGTTGTGACCCTCCTAATTGCCACTGTGCCCTAGGAACAGGTCTTCAACTGATCCAGATTATACTTCGTCAGTTGCCCACAAGAGCCTCAGGAGAAAACTGGCGGAGAGTCCCCCAGCTCAAACTGACTTGTCCACAGGGAGACAGATCGTCTGGCCCGGCTGCTTGGGTTGTCCATGGTAGGCCCTGAGGTTTGCTACTTCTGTCTCTAAGCATTCACAGGCCATCTCTTCTAGAATCTTGTTGGGGGCTGGCACGTTATGTACTCACTGGTTTGTTGTTTGAGGAACCACCCTTCTCTTTGGTGGAAATCAGACTTATGCTTGCCTTGCGTGATCTCACAGCATCTTTCCCACCTGCCATGACTCCTCAGAGATCATTAACCAAGAATTCAGTCAACAAACACTTACTACCCTTGCTAGGAATAAGCAGTATTAAGCCCCAAAGTCCACGTTACCAGGCCTGGGTGTTACCAAGGTCTTGGGATACTCTGTGGGTCCTTTGAGGCCTGAGTGCTGACCAGAAGCCCTTGACCCTGGCCTCTGAGGATGTGCATGGCCCCTCCTGGGGTGGGCTTTCTGTGGACAGCTTATCCAGTGTCCCTTTTGCTCAAAAGTCTGTGGCCACGCCTCTCCTGATGGAAAGACCCCTCCTCCCATATGGTCCTCACACTGAACAGCTAGAGACCTCTCACAATCTGAGGGTAGAAAACTCCCTGGGCAGTGCCAGGATCCTAGTACGGGTTTTCTTGCTTTGTTACTGGTTTGAGTGGATGGGGGTGGAGAGGGTGGGGTTGGAGGGGAAGAGGCCTGGTCTTGCTACCAGGACCTGGGATCTTGGAAGCTGGGAGGGGGCAACCAAGGCCCTCCATTATCCCCAGGGCAGTTCTCAGGGAGTGCCAGGCCCTGGGGGTGGCACCCAGGGTGACTGAGACATCCACCAGATTCAGGGGCCCGGAGAGAGCAAGACTCAGAGTCAGAGAGGTCACATGACTGGCCTGGGGCCAGGTACTGTTCAGATCCTCGGAAGTATGTGTTTCTTTTCCAGTGTGCAGTTGGAGTTGGGTAAATGAAGTGAAAATGATAGTCACTCAGTCGTGTCCTACTCTTTGCGACCCCATGGACTGTAGCCTGCCAGACTCCTCTGTCCATGGGGATTCTCCAGGCAAGAATACTGGAGTGGGTTGCCATTCCCTTCTCCAGGGGATCTTCTCGACCCAGGGATCGAACCCGGGTCTCCTGCATTGCAGGCGGATTCTTTACTATCTGAGCTACCAGGGTAAAAAGTAGTCTTAGAAAGAGAAGCGCTCTCTCAGGGGCAGGGTCCTGCTGGAGCAAGTGATTGATGTGGCCTGTTGACAGCAGGAGTGGGGGATGTGCCAGGGTTGAGCAAGAACCCCAAGTATCAGAAGGTTTCAGCTGAGGAGACGCCGTTGACAAGACATCCTTTACACTCCCTTTACTGGATACTTTGAGGTGCGTCACTGGTCTCCCTCCAGCTCACAACAAGCTGGGAAGATACGGGAAAGAGAGGATCCAGTTTTACAGGCGAGGATGACTAGGTGGCCCTGAAAGACCAAAGCTGGATTGAACCCCATCTGGTAAGTGGTGTGCCTCGCACACCACGCACCCCCACCGACCAGAGAGGACAACGGCTCTGGACCCAGTCCAGATACTGAGGAGCCATGTGATGGAAACAAACACCCACAAGGCAGAGCCTCTTGCTCCTGGAGGATGTTGGTGGGAACAAGGAATGTTGTCATAGTAACGGTGATGCTTCGTTACCGACGATCAGCAGGTCTGACTATTTACTCCTTTGATTTTCACCAGGAGAGCGGCACTTAGCATCAGCACTTTATAGATGAGGAAACTGAGGTGCAGACAGGTTCACTGGCCTACCCAAGGACGCCCAGCCCCAGAAACCCAGTGTGTGCCAGCACCTCCCTGCCTCCAAGAGACGGGGGCATCAGGGGAGAAGGCCGAAACATCAGGATGGGTAGGCGCTGGCAAGCCGGAGAGGAGCTGGGCAGGCTGTCCAGCTAGGGCATCAAGCCAGCTGGGAGCCGGGGGGTGCGGGTGCCCAGGCATTAGTGGCCCTGCCAGGCTGCTGGTGGACACGAGAGGCCCAGGTGGGCGGGCCTCCCCACATCACAGCCTCGGGCGAGCTGCCTGTGGGCTCCCTGACAGCCGATGATCTACAGCTGCCGGGTTAAAGGCCTGCTTTAATCGAACAATAATATTGGGGAGTGCTGAGCCACTGTACAGCAGCTCTGGCCAAATGAAAAATTCCAGAAGAGGACGTGGGAGGTGAGCGATGGATGGGGAGTGTGCGTTTCACCCAAATCTACAGCAATTTACATGCTAGAGAGACAGCCGTTCCTGCTGCCAAGCCGTCAGCTCCTAACCACAGATCGGCCCAGCCGGCCCAGCAGCCCCCAACGCACACCCTGCCCCCTGCCCTTAGTCCAGCCTCTTGCAGGCTCGACAAGACTAGATTTTTTTCTTTTTTGAAAAATCATCGTTTTAAGTTCCCCAATGGCAGGCTTTTTATTTTTAAAATTAAGAAAATGTGGTGAAACACGTTAACACAAAATTGACCATCTTAAGGCATCTTAAGGGCTTCCCAGGTAAAGAATCTGCCTGGCAAGGCAGGAGTCTCAAGAGATGCGGGTTCGATCCCTGGGTCGAGAAGATCCCCTGGATGAGGAAATAGGAACGCACTCCAGTATTCTTGCCTGGAGAATCCCGTGGACAGAGGGGCCTGGCAGGTGCAGTCCATGGGGTTGCGAAGTCAGACAAGACTGAGTACAACTCATCCGAGCCCTCCCCTGCAGGAGGCCTGGACACCATGAGGCTCCCTGCCTGCCCCCAGATTGGAGTTGCTGCCCACGACAGGCTAGTGTGCAGAACTGCGGTCTCCCTGGTCTTGCCCTCGGGTGCACAGAGATGCTCCCAAAGTCTTGGGAAGGGACCGGTTTGAATTAATCCTGATGGACAGGCCTCAGGAAGCCCATCTTGTCCCTTCCTGCCCCTCCAGCAGAGTGTAACCCCTAATGCGAGGAAGGCACAGAGTAATGTTATCCTTGCCCAGCGCTGACCTCAGACCTTGGCCCTGCTTCTTACTGGGCCTGCAGTTCTGGGTCCAGCCCTATCTCCCTGAGCTGCGGGCCCTCCTCTGTGGACCAGAGACGGAGTGAGTTGTTGGCTGGTTGTAAGCTGGTGGCACAGGGCCAGCCCGCCGGACAAAGCTGTGCAAGCGGGTGTGACTGTGGTGTGGCCTGGCCAGCCCTGGACGTGTTTTCAGGTCGAGCAAGTGTATGGGACGGTAGTCACTCATCCATTAGCTGCAGCTGGCCAGAGCGGGGTGGGGGGTCACGAAGACCCGTGTGTTTGTGTGACCTCTAAAACCTCCTTGCCGCAGAGTATAAATATTTATACAGATACCTGCCATAAATCTGCCCGTCTGGCAAACAAATGAATTGCAAACGTAACTTTGGGAGTCTTTACGAAAGTGCTCAGCAGGGATAGGGTTGAAGAATGAAGGGAGAATTAGGGTGATGAAGCCGCGGGGTCCGGTCCCAGGTCAGGCAGTGGGGTCCCCTCAGGGCTGGTCCCCTCAGTGAGGTGGGAGGGACTCCCAGCCTGTGGAGGTGGAGCCCTTCCCACAGACTGAACTGTGCTGGCATCATGGGGTGGACTCGAAATCATCCGACCAGAACCAGCCATCCCTGACTGCCTGCCCTGTCTGAACAAAGTGCTCATTGAGTCCTCCACATCCTGTGAGATGGAGGAGGCTGAGGACCACAGAGGGAAGCGGCTTCCCTGGGTCAGGGAGCCAGGACGCAAACCCAGGTATGCATGAGGCTGGACCTGGCTCCTACCAGCAGGTACTGACTGCTGCCCATGGCCTGGCTGGAGCTGGATGCCTAGGCTGGAGCCAAGCTCCCTTACTCTTTCACCCTCAAATATCTGCTTCTGATGACCACCTCCCCCGCCCCCCAACTCTCCTAGCCCCTGTCCCAAGCAAGCCCCTGCCCATGGGCTGGAGAAAGCCTCTTTAATTGGGTCCATAAGAACTTTATTACCTGGAAGCTAGTTCCTTTGCTTTTCCTGTAACAAATTATCCTAACGATGTGACCTGGGACTAGATGTTAATTGCAATGGAAAGCAATCAATTTCCTTTACTGAGCCCGGACTTGGGGGCAGGTTAGTCAGGAGCAGAGAGGGGGTTCTTAATCAGGAGGGCACCCGAAGCGTCCAGCGGGCTCAGCAGTGCACCCACGGCTGCATCCACCACCCCTCTCCCCATCAGCCCTCACCCCTTCCTACCAGGACAGCATCCACACCCCCACCCCATCCAGCGCTTTCCTGGCCTGGCAGCCTCCCATTGCTCAGACCACATCACCTCTTGGGGCCACCTACTTCTCAGGAGCTTCCATGGCTCCTTGACCCTGTGGGATCAGCTGAGTCCTCCTTCCTCTGTGCTCAGCCCCAGGTCCCTTCCTGGCCTGGGCATTGGCTGCGTCCCCACTGCAGCCCAGCCTGCGTACCTCTGCAAACATGCCACCTCGTTCCTCTGGCTGTCTCCTGCAACCCTGCCCTGCATGGCTGTGCCCCTGCCTGCTCCCAGCAATCTGGCCAAAGCACCGTCCTCCTCTGGCCTTCAAGGCTTCCGAGAGTCCAGTGATGGGTGCGGGAGAATTCCAGGGAGGCCTTGGGGACCCTGGCCTCTGGTGCTTTTTGGTTCCTTGAGTGCCTCTCATGTGCAGAGTGCAGGATAGGGTGGGGCTGTGTGCTGGCTGAAGACTCATTTCTGAAGGTCTTCAAAATGAGAGGGAGGCACCAAGAAAACAGCCATGAGAGAGGAAACGGAGAAAATGAAATCAGTGTACACGAACGGGCTGATAACCCGAGTCCTGGGACTGAGCTGTTGGGAAAAGGCAGGTGTGCTAACGGTTTGAGTTATTCAAGCCAAATGCTTCTGGGGTTAGAGATGGACCGTCCTCCCCCATCCTCCCCTGTCTGAGGAAGGAGCACTCATTCACAAGGGTGGGGTGGGGGACGGAGGGAGGGCAGACAGGGAGAGGGAGGCATTCTTGGCCAGCCTGGCTTGGGTCCCGGGACGCGGGGTCTGGCCTCACCTCACCGAGGTTCCGAAGGAGTGGGGCACACGGACAGGGAGAGTGGGCAGCCCAGGGAGGGAGGTGGGCACTGGCTGGCCATAGGGGTGGCCAAGGACAAACTTCTCCGACTTTACAATTTCCCTGAGAGTCTACAATTCTATTAAATAGGATAATGGATTTTAAAATGCCCCGAAAAGCAGAGAGTGCTGTAAGATGGGCGGCATTATTGTTATTAACAACCACATCCTTCTTGGAATGTTGAGAGGAAATAAATCAGACGACGCTTGCAATGAGCAAGTCCCTCGGAAGCATTCATTGCCATGAAATAAACACACATATATTATAAACCCCAAATTAAAGGGAAATAGCACTTGGGGATAAGCCCTGCTTTTAGATTTGAGAATCTTATGAAAACCCACAGACGCTGGGCGAGCAGATCTTCCAGGACACAGTGAGGGGGCACCCAGGAGAGAAGTAGGGGGCTACTCTGCCCCCATGTCAACACAGGGGGCAACTTGGGGGTCTTGGAAGGCCGGACAGCCCCGGGCAGCCAACACCTCCTGATTTCATGGCATAAACTCGTCCTTTGTACCCTTCAAGGCTGACGTGTCTCCTTCTCCAGAGAGTTCCCCCTAACTAACCTCCCACTCTCCTTTCTCAGCCCCCTTGGTCTTCCTGTTCTTGTGTCCGACCATGCCACCCTGCTCTTCAGCACCTGGTGTCCTGACTTCTGTAGCTGGCACTATTGAGGCAGGGTGGTGGAAGTGGAGGTGGTCATCCAAAAAAGGACTGGGGGTTGTTTTTTCCTCTCGTACCTCATTAAGCTTAGATTCCAATTACGTGTTAATGATGCTGGCTGCCTTTTGCCCTTCGTAGGCTGGAGTTTACTGCAGTGTCTTTAAATTTAATCACCTCCATAATGGCCAGCTCTGGCATCACAAATAAGAGGCCGTGAGAAAAAAACATATATATAGCCCGATGCTCCTGAACGAGCTGGCAAGATCTGGGGCCCCACTGAAGCCAGAAAAGTCCTTCACTATCTCCACACCCTGGACAAATTCCAGGATCTGAATCTGAGGGTGAGCCACTGGTGACAGGTAGACCCTCCCCAAACTGGTGTGATTTCGGAGATGCACAGAGAAACTCTCCTGACCTCACCTCCTCCTTAGACCTGCTGCCCTTCCTCTCCCAGCCTGTCAACCACCACTGCCCTCTCCCCACTTAGCCTGCTACTGACTCTCTGGGGAAATTTCCATTTTCCCCAGGGCCGTGTGGTGCTGAAGTCTCTGCTCCTGGGCCTTGGGTTACAGGTCTGTGTGCAGCTGCCCTCTCCCCACTATTCCCACCAAGTTGACATGCGTGTCCTCTCCCAACTCCACACCCACATCCTTCTCTCTACCTGGCTATTTCTGAAACTCTTTTGCAAGGACTCTTTCCTTCATTCCTCCATCTGCCACCCATCCTTCCATGCACCCATCCACCCACCCATCCACCCACCCACCCACCCACCCATCCACCCATCCACCCACCCACCCATCCACCCATCCACTCATCCATCCACCCACCCATCCACCCACCCATCCACCCACCCATCCACCCATCCACCCACCCATCCACTCACCCATCCATCCATCCATCCACTCACCAATCCACCCATCTACCCATCCATCCACCTACCCACCCATCCACCCATCCACCCATCCATCCACCTACCCATCCATCCACCCATCCACCCATCCATCCATGCATCCATCCATCCACTCATTCAATCATCCATCCATCCGGCCAGCCAGCCAGCCAGCCATCATCCATCTATCCTTCCACCCATCCATGTTTCTATGCACCCAAGCATGCTTCATCCATCATTCAACCATCCACATCCATCTATCTACTCATCCAACAACCAGTATTGAGGCCATACATAATGCTGGGCCCTGCATTGGTACTCGGATAGGTCTAGTCCCAGTCTTCAGAAGACCACGTTAGAGTAAACAATGTAGATAATCTACTAGGTGATTATGTCATAAAGTCAGGGAAGGCTTCTGGAAAAGAGGAGCTTTAAAAGACAACTCGTCCTCTGTCTAGGCTCAGCTCAGGCCCCCAGGCTTCAGGCTCCAAGCTCTCTGAATGCTGAAGGCTGTATCACACCACATGGGAGCTCCAGAAGGCAGGTGGGCTCCCTTAGGTGAGGGAGCCTTGCCAGTGCCCTCAAGTAAGAATGGACCCCTTCATCATACTAGCGCTCCCTTAACAGGAGGGAAAGGAAAGCCTTGCCTCTGCCATTTGAATAGGATCTTCCTGATGCCAGGGTGATGCCCTTTATTCCTCCACATCTCTTCCCACTGCCCAGGCCAGGACTCAGATGCTAGAGTTGGTTTTAATGAGCTCACAGGATATCCTGTGACTGATTGCTGACCCCCAGCTGCCATCTGGATTAAGACTCAGATTCCCGTTGGTCCCCAAACCCTTCCTCCTGCTAGACCCACTTCTTACACCTAAAGAATTCACAGCAAGATCCTGTCCTGCCCCACTCTCAGCCCGAGCTCTTTACCACTCATCAACACCCCCAGGGAAGGCAACGAGGAGCAGGGCAGAGACAACCCATGGGCTTGTGAAGGAGGCCTCCACCTGTTCCAAGACCCAGGAGCAGGAGCCTCGGGCTTGAGAGGTGGCCCAGAGTAATACCCAACACTGAAGGACCACTCTTTACATTAAATCTTGTGGTCTTTAAAATGAGCTGCTAAGGATGTTCAAGTGGAAAAAAAAGCAGAAATATTTACTTAGAGCTCATGATGTGCTGCCACTGATTCTGCATGCTCAGCATCAGTTATCAGAGGAAAGCCTGGTAATGATGAGATGAGGACTGTTACTGTCCCATTTCAAAGAAGAGAAAACTGAGACACAGAGAGAAGAGACAGCTTGTCCAGGCTCAAAGAGCTGGCATTAGCAGTCAAGCCTGGGTGAACATTTACCCACTCTTCTGTTTCATCTCTCCTGGTAGAAGTCATGTACTTCCCTAGTAGCTCAGTTGGTAAATAATCTGCCTGCACTGAAGGAGACCCAGGTTCAATCCCTGGGTCGGGAAGTACCCTGGAGAAGGAAATGGCAACCCACTCCAGTACTCTTGCCTGGAGAATTCCATGGACAGAGGAGCCTGACGGGCTACAGTCCATGGGATCGCAAAGAGTTGGTAGAAGTCATTTGTTGAAAATGGGAAACATGGATCCAGGGAGGTTCAGGGTCTCCCCACACCCACAGCTGGTCCATAAGCCAAGCAGTCTCCATCTCAGGCCTGGCAACCACAGACTGGGGCTCCTCCCCGCTGCCTTGTACCCTGGGCTTGGGAGAAGGTGGTTCATTGTTTCCAGAAGCCCTGTTATTCCTTCCAATGGTGCAAAAGCCAGTGAGTTTATACACACACACACACACACACATACACACACATACACCACGTGTGCACACTCATGCATGTATAATGCCTTTTCCATCTGCAGTGCAACTAGCAAGCATGCTTTCCACTCTTGAGAACATAAGAGAACCAGGAAGTAGGTCATAAGGGGTCCTAAGGTTTATTAATCCCTTCATTGATTCGACAAATGTAAAATATTTACGGTCCATGTATTAAAACTCTTGTGCGCTTTGCTCATGGAAAACCCACTTCAGAGCTATTAACCACTAGTTTACAAACAGTGTTGACGAGCTGCTCCCTGCTCCTCTCCCCAGAAATGTGAGCGCCGGGATTGAGTCACTACTATTGTCCGTGCCAGGAATGGAACCTGGCACTCATACTCCTGGATAACTCAGTGAAGCCTAGTGATTCTGGTTTCCATCACCAAAACTGATGAGCAACTGGTTTAATGAAGGACCAAGAGCAAACCACCCAGAAGAGAAGCAAGAACCTCCAGAACACACGGTGGCCGCTGACTGCCCAGGGATCGATCCACACCCTCTGGCAGTCTTGACTACAGCACCCTGCAAAAGGCAGACTCAAGTCAGGAGGAAAACTTCAGGTGATGTTTTTATACTGAATAAGAAGATGGCACTGGAATGCATTTTAGGAAGATGTTCCCTCCTAATAGTTAAAATAAAAGTTTTAAAGTTTGGATGCTTGAAGGCGGCAATCCTCAGCCAGCTGAGAACTCTATTATACATAATCCTTAATTTCCAGATGGTTCATATATAATACAGAAGTCTGTAATACACAGCCCCAGGATTTCTTCCTCCCATGCCAAATACCATGTGGCATCTGTAAACCCCTCCTTACTTTTCAAAGCACGTCCACAACCGTTATCTCGTCTGATTCCTATGATAGTCCCGTGATGCAGAAAGTCAGGTAGAAACCTATTATTTTACAGAAGATGAAACAGAGGCCCAAAGAGACCCCAGGTCTTATATGAGGGACCCCAGGTCTTGACTGAGATCTGCACGGAGCCAGGGCTCCTGACTCGCAGTCCAGGGCCTATGCTCCCTCCTGAGTCCCTCTCCTTGCTGACCAGAAGAGTGAATTCTCCCTCAGCCCACCACGCCTGTCCTATCTGGGGGCCCAGATGGTTCCCCCTGTCTCTGGTAGGCTTTCCAGACACCTGGCCACTCTGGCTGCTCCTGATGAGCTCTACACAGCCCTTTCTCGGTTCTGAGAGGGTCCTGCCTCCTCTAGCTAACTGTGAGATGGGCAGAAAGGCTCCACGCTGGGTGCAGGGTGGGGCAAATGCAGCAGAAAGAGAGAGAGAGAGAGAGGTGGATAGATAGATAGGGAGATGATAGATGGATTGACGAGAGAAAGTTGTGCAGGTTAGGGGATGGGAGGGGGGACAAATTTGGCTTCTCAAATCTGGTTAGCTTGCTTATGGGAGTGGGGGAGGGGAGACTGTCCTTTCTGAGCTGCTAAATGCTGTCACAAAAGCATTTATTAATATGCAAATTCTAAGTGGCAATCTGGACCCAGTCGGGTTGTGCTAATTTGCACATTAATATCTGTCTTCAGGCCGGCCGCCACTCTGGAGGGAGTGGGGAGCCGGTGGGGCTGGGAATGGGGGCTGGAGGGGGAGGAACTAGGTGGGGCAGGCTGGAGGGGCCCGGGGCCCCATCCTGACCAAGGGGGGCCTGCAGTGGAGGGAGTGGGATGCACCTTGGTTCAGCAAGTTCAGCCCATGATCAAGGCGGGACCCAACTCTGGCCTTTGGCCCCTTCTGGTGCCTGAAGTCCTCAGGGCCATGTCAGGAGTCATGAGAGGAAAGGGAGGCTGCAGAAGCCTTAGCTCAGAAAGGATGCTGGCGCTGACCGACAGCTCAGAGTGAAGGTGGTAGGAGGAATAAGTGGGGAGCACCACAGGACGTGGGCCCGACAGGGCTGTCGTGGTCCCACTCACGGAAATGGGCATCTTGTGGGCGGAGGAGGGGCTCAGGAACGCTCCTGATTGACCTGTGCCTTCCTGGACCCGGGCCCATCCCCACACCCAGAGAGCTGGCCTCCTCTCTGCCCTCCGCAGTGGACTCCTAGCCCCCATTCTGCACCCACGAGCTCAGAGCCATTCATCTAAATTTGCTAGGTCAACCGCATCCCAAACCTTCGCTCCCTTTGTCCCTGTAAGTACCGTTATATTTGTCGGACTAAGTGTCAGACTTTCATGTTAAAGTGATGGTCACTTGTAATAATGGATTCAGCGATGGTGGTAGCGGCAGTGACGGGATGTCAAAAGAAAAGTGGGAGCCAGGTGCAGTGGCTTTTCCCGACCTTAGCTGGTCCACTTCCCCGGGTCACCAGACAGGCCAGTGGCTGTCTGAACTGAAGTGCCGCATCCCTTCCAACTCCCCCAACCTACAACACACCCTCCTGCTGTCTGGCTATGTTCTGGTAGGATTCATTCTCCAAACCCTGCTCTGTGCTATCAAACCCTGTCGACATCCTGCCCAGGAAACACAGGTTTCTTTCTGTGTCATCTTGTGCTACTCATCTGCAGTTTTGAATCTCTCTGTTTCAAGTGTGAATCTTGTTTCTCTAGCTACATGAGGAGCTCTCTCCTCCGCAGTTTCTGGCGGGGACCAGACATGTGGTCTGGGTTAAACATACAGTTATCTGTTTTCCAAAGCATTTTTGTCAGTTAATACCTTTCACTTTTGTTCAAGCCCATGGAATGGCTGGGCTGTTACTTCCAGACACTAAACTCACAGCACTTAAGCGTGATATTTATTGTTACTTCACAAGTTTAGATTTAGGGATTCATTTGAAAGTAAGTGAAAGTGTTAGTCGTCAGTTGCATCCAACTCTTTGTGATCCCATGGGCTATAGCCCACCAGGCTCCTCTGTCCATGGGATTCTCCAGGCAAGAATACTGGAGTGTGTTGTCAATTTTCTTCATCAGGGGATCTTCCCAACACGGGATCAAACCTGGGTCTCCAGAACTGTGGGCAGATTCTTTACCATCTGAACCACTGGGAAGCCCAAGGATTCACTTCAGTTCAGTTCAGTGGCTCAGTAGTGTCCAACTCTTTGTGACCCCATGGACTGCAGCACGCCAGGCCTCCCTGTCCATCACCAACTCCCGGAGTTTACTCAAATTCATGTCCATCGAGTTGGTGATGGCATCCAACCATCTCATCCTCTGCCGTTCCCTTATCCTCTCACCTTCACTCTTTCCCAGGATTAGGGTCTTTTCAAATGAGTCAGCTCTTCGCATCAGGTGGCCAAAGTATTGGAGTTTCAGTTTCAACATCAGTCCTTCCAATGAATATTCAGGACTGATTTCCTTTAGGATGTACTGGTTGGATCTCCTTGCAGTCCAAGGGACTCTCAAGAGTCTTCTCCAAGAGGATTCACTTCGTTTGTCAAAATAAACTAAACTTGCAATTCTGAGGATAGCCACCAGGTGGTGATATGTGCATTTGGTACAGCCTTTCTGCTTTGAGCATATTTTTATGGAGACAACGAAATAATGTATTTGTGTTTTTTACATTTCTGCAATTTTAATTCACCTGTCTGTATGCTACAGGCATATCCACTCCCACCCCCAAAAGATTGTCTAATGTGAGACTGACAAACGGACAAAGAGGATAATAGTATTTCGTGGTGTGTGCTGAAATAAACTGTGGTCTAGAAGCTTAGAGAAAGGGATAATCAGCTCAAAGAAGGAGAAGCCTTCACAGAGGAGGTGACATCAGAATGAAGCAAGTAAGAAGAAAACCATAGTTTTCCAGGAATGTGTGAGTCCACGGAAAAGAAGGAGCTCTCGGCAAGAAGAAGTCAAGGTGTATAAAGAAATAGAGGTGATGACGGAGAGATGACAAGTGATGTTGCCAACGGGAGAGAGTTCCCAGAAGAAGAGCAGGAGCGGAGGGCCTTTAGCAGCTGCTGAACGGGACCACTGTGAGCCTGAGACACCTTCTCTTCAGCGTGGGTGGGCAGCATGGAGCCCATCACGAAGATGGCAAGTGTTTCACGGCTAGAGAAGCAGTTCTGGGGCAGAGTGGGTGAAAGCTGAGTGTGCCAGCCTTCCGTGCTTGGAAGCCGAGCTGGAGCTGAAGGGTCCCGGGGACTAAAGGAGGGAAGTGATGCGGAGATGCAGAGAGGCCAGCCTGGGGACAGGAGGGAGGGCTGGAAGGGCAAGGAAGGGAGGGGTGGGGGAGGCAGAATCGGCACAAGACACTGAGCTGTCCTGGTCGGGAGGCAGCGCAGCTGATGACGACTGTTCACCAAGAGCGAACATGCGCTTTCCCACTCATTGTCCTCAGCAAAAGTCAAAATAGAACTTTTGATTGGATTAAATTAACTTGAACATGGCACCATTAAACAGGAGATTGGAAAGTCTTAGAAAACAAGCCTATAAAGCAAAAAAACCACCTAGGTACAATTTAGTCCCTTTCTCAATAATCTTTAACTGTTATGGTCCTAAATAGTTCCTGTTTTCCTGAAATTGTTTCCCCTCTAGGGTGTCACGAAGAAACCCTTGACTATGGGCTCACCCTTCAGTCTGCTCTCACACCTCAGGGTGGCTACAGAGTTGGGTTCTGTGAATTCGCTTTGCAATAAAAAGCTGCTATTGCCTCTGATGGGGTAAGTCTGCACTCTCTAGCAGTGAAGAGACCACCAGTGGAGAAAAATGAAGAACGTGCCTCTCAACTGGCTCTGGGGCTCTCTCAGCTCCTAGTTTCACTGGTGACGTCAGAGAGATGGGGTCCCCCCGGGGGCTGCATCTGCGGCTCAGAGCCCTTGGGGACCTCCCTGGGGGATGTCCGGATATTGCTTTGACCCTTGCCCCAGGCACAGGTTCTAACAGCACAGGGAGGGAGACAACTCCAACATAACAGAGCAGGACCCAATGAGGCCTTCCCGGGGCAGACTCCTCCTCCCGTCCGCTGCTTTAGATCCTCTCTGAAGCACCTAGGTACCTGATGCACATTTCCGGAGCTGTTTTAGAGATGCTATTAATAAAATCCCCACCAAATGGAAGAAGTTAACTGTTTGATGACAATGAGCACGTAGCCCCCAGACCTATTGGAGTCTGAGGATTGGTAACGTTAAGCCCTGTGACACCATCCAGTTATCTCACCATTAACCAATCAGACAATTGCTCACAAGCTGATCACATAACTTGGGATGCCCCTCCCTCATCTTGCCTTTAGAAATGCTTTGCTGAAGCCTGTTAGCGGGTGTTTTGAGCACTAGCTGTTCCAGAACGCTTTGCTTGGTGCCCTGAAATACAGGCTGCACTTTCCTTCCCTACAGCCTAGCGTCAGTAGATTGGATGAGTGGACCCAAGTTTTGGTTCAGTAACGCAAGTTGCTCTGGCCCCTTGTCCTGGGCATGATTTGTGTTCAAGACTCTACAGCAGAAAGCTGAAGGCGACCCCTCCTTTCCTGCCCTTCTAATTTCCACTGTGCTGGCAGCCAGGAGGTCAGGGTCAGCTGAGCCCCTCTGTGAAGCTGAACCCATATGTCTGGGCCAGGCCCTGCTTCTCCCAGCAACAGTGTGGGGCAGGGGCCCTCAGAAGCTGCCCCCCACCCCCGAGCACTGGCTGGGTCCTACCCCTGCGATCGGGGCTTTGGATGCCCAAGACTACAGCCAATCAGCTGCTTCCTTAACCTCCAAGTCCCCTCTTGCCACCCAGATGCTCCTGCTCAGTCCTAGAGGTTCACGATCCAGCCACCACCCTGATGCTAAATCTGAGCCAGGTCTCCACCCCACAGGACTGGATGCAGTGGTTCCTGCTCAGCCTCCTTGGATGGACCCAGAGGCTAGCTAGAAACCCAGGGACACCAGACTGGCAGCTTTTCTGGCCTCAAGAGGCTGGTGGAAGGTCTGGGGCTGGCTGAAACTCCAGATTCTTCTTGTACCCTGGCTGCTCCTTGTGGGCTGGCCCTCATTTTTGCAGCATCCTGAGCAGACTACCAGCATGTTCTGCTTTCCATCCCAGCCTTCTGTTCTTTCCAGCTGTAATCCCCAAAGATCAGTGCCCTCACCACGCCTCACTCCCCAAGGGGAGCCTAGGGCGGGCGTTGGGGGCACTGACCCTAGAGCCCAGGAGAGCCCTGTCTCCTCACACCTTCCTCTTTCCCATCAGATGACGATGCTCTGCAACCTTACTTTGGGCTTCTCAGGTGGTGCTAGTGGTAAAGAACCCACCTGCAGAGGCAGGAGACGAAAGAGATGCAGGTTCAATCCCTGGGTTGAAAAGATCCCCTGAAAAAGGCAATGGCAACCCACTCCAGTATTCTTGCCTGGAGAATCCCACGGACAGAGGAGCCTGGCGGGTTACAGTTCATGGGGTCGCAAAGAGTCAGACGCGATTGAGGTAGCTTAGCATACATTCTTACTTACTGTCCTTGTCCCTGCTTTAATGCAACAGCCCCTGGGGATCACGGTGAGATAGGTGGCAGTTTCTTTGGGGCTGATGTTCACAAGCGGAGGGACCTCTGAGGTGGGAAAGGGGGATTCTTAAAAAAAGGTGGAGATTGGCTGCCCAGGCCAGCAGGGCCCATTTGTCAGGCCTGATTCTGAGGGTGCCAGAAGCTGTGCACAGAGGTGGGGGTGGGGGGAATACGGCTCCCCTCTCTGAATGGATGTCATGACCGATGCAGTGGGCATAAACTTGGGTAAACTTTGGGAGATGGTGAGGGCCAGAGGGGCCTGGTGTGCTGCAATCCATGGGGTTGCAAAGAGTCGGACTGGGCGACTGAACAACAACTCTGAATGGCTGCCCACTGGCCTCTGACTGCTGCTCTGCTTTTCTGGCCTTCTCCTCCCTCTCCGCTCCCCATCCTCCTCCACTCTCCTCCCTCTTCCTGCTCTCCCTCCCCCAGGGTACCAGCAGTGCCTGGGCCTCAGAGGTGACCTCAGTCTGGTTGGGTCCGAGGCTGGGGCCCCTCCCCACCGGCTACAGATATCCTTTCGGGCCTGTTGCTAGAATTCATTAGCATAGCAGGCCACACAATAGCTATCAGAAGGGTTGTTGTTCAGTTGCTCAGTCGTGTCCGACTTTTTACGACCCCATGGAGCGTAGCCTGCCAGGCTTCCCTGTCCATCACCAACTCCTGGAGCTTGCTCAAACTCATGCCCATCAAGTTGATGATGCCATCCAACCATCTCATCCTCTGTTGCCCCCTTCTCCTATTGCTTTCAATCTTTCCCAGCATCAGAGTCTTTTTCAATGAGTTGGCTCTTCACATCAGGTGGCCAAAGTATTGGAGCTTCAGATTCAGCATCCTTCCAAAGAATATTTAGGGTTGATTTCCTTTAGGATTGACTGGTTTGATCTCCTTGCACTCCAAGGAACTCTCAGGAGTTTTCTCCAACACCACAGTTTGAAAGCACTAATTCTTTGGCGCTCAGTTTTCTTTATTGTCCAACTCTCTCATCCACAAATGACTGCGGGAAAAACCATAGCTTTGACTATATGGACCTTTGTCAGCAAAGTGATGTCTCTGCTTTTCAGTTCGCTGTCTAGGTTTCTCATAGCTTTTCTTCCAAGGAGCAAGCAAAGGAACTCTCTGCAGGAGTAGGGGTGCTTCCCAGGACCTCCACAAGGCACCCAAGGGCCCCTCTCCTCCTGTTCCCTTTCCCTCTCCACTCCTTCCTCCCTGTACCCTCTGCTTCTGCCCAGAGCACTCAGCATTCTCTATCCTGACCCCTCTGATCCAGGAAACGGGCCCTGGTGCCCTGGAGGGTGACCTTTGTTCATCGGTGGACAGGCATTTCTGGGGTGTCTGCTGGGGTACCTGGCTCCCCACTTAGCCTTCCTGAGCTCTGGGTGATGCTCCCAGCCTTCCCCCACCCCTGACCTGGAGCAGAGTCAGCCCCACATGAAACAGAGTGGGAGCTGGCCTCCTGAACTCTTGATGGTCAGTTTAAAGTGAAGAGGGAGTTTAAAGGTGGAGGGAAGCGGTGGTCAACGAGTGAGCGCGAGTGACACACCTGTCTGGAGCCACCCCCCAGATGCGACAGGGACAGAGAAGAGGGGCTGGGTGGGCGGGCTGCAAACCTCTCTCAGGCCGCCCAGCCCTGCCCGCTGAGGCGAGGCCACACCCACAGGCGGCCGGTCTGGCTGCCGAGCTGGCAGGCCACAGGAATGCGAGGCTCCTAAAATTTATGGCTAGACTTTATGACAATGGAAATATTTTTTTAATTGAGGTTTGCACCACCATTACACTGCTAATTTAATTATTCCCTATATTTCATCCGTCACCATCTGATCCTCAGGAAGCAACTAGCTTGTCTTCTTGACAAGAAAGCACCAAATTGATTAAAAGCGTGTGTGTGTGTCGGGGGGGTGGTGGCTGGGCTGTGATTTGCTCCCTGTGGCCGGACCTCTGGGTGCCCAGAGGAGGCAGAAGGCAGCAGAAAGCAGAGAGCAGATGTCTCCTCCCTACCCTGCCCAGTGTGGTCACCTCCCGTCAACCCGCACTCTGCTGTCACAGTCACACCCACGCCCACTCACACACAAGCACTCACCCTCACACACATGCTCAGACATATTTACAGACATCGCCTGAAGTACAGCAGCAAAACACTCGGCCCTGCCCACATCCAATCTGTCTCCGGGGCCACGTGCAGGGAATCCACCCTGGTCCCAAACACACAGGCGTGCACGCGTGCACACACACACACACCCTGGAGAGTCTCACACAGCTGCCTTGCAGAGGACACTGTCAGGACCCCGTCAGGAGCTGCACCCACCCTCATGCCCCATGGATCCCTCAGGCAGGCTCATGGAGCGTTCTGGGGATCCGGGTTCGCTTCTGCACGGGACTCGGGGCCTTGAGCCTGCCTTACCCCCTGGGTGAGGGGCCGGGTGGGGGGAGAACTGGCTGCTCTGGTCCAGCCATCGCCCCAGGACATGTCATAAGACGCCTCCGTTGCCCCTACGGGTGAGCTGGGGGCACTTGTCTACAAGGCGTGGCCATGCAGCTGCCCACAGTGTAGCAGTTTCTCCACTGGATTCTTTCTCTTCTTCCTTCATGACACCCTGATGCCCCCCGAGCCCTGAGAACGAGAGAGCTGGAAAACACTGGTGGCTGCCCCCCAGTCCTGGCATGCGCACACAGCATCTCTGGGCCGTCCCAGGCTGGGCTTGATTTTCCAACAGTTTTATGCAGGTGGGTCTTCTCGCCCCACCTGGAGGGCAACTGTTCCCAGGCGGTCACTGGGGGCAGGGCGAGGGTGTGTGTGCCTTATTCCTCTCTCTTTTCCACTGCTGGGCACATGGGGCCGTGTTAAGTCAAGGCTGGTGGGCTGGGACAAGGCCCCTGCGGGGTGACTGAGGGCACCTGTAGTGTGCTGGGGTGGCAGAGTGGCTGGTGAGCAGGGAGGGGGATGGGATAGAAGTATGGAAGGAGGGAAGGAAAGAGGGAAGGAAGGAAAGAGCCGTCAGAACCAGACCACGTGGGAGGGAGCCAGACAGGGACTAATGGAGAGGAGCGAGGTGGAAGTGGGGGCTGGGAGAGGGGGTGGGGGCCGCCTCCGCGGGGCTGCCATCAGTCATTGTGAAAGCTGCAGGTGACCGGTGCAAGCCTAGCAGACCCCTGACCCAGCCTGATCAATCCTAATGGAATGCGGCAGAGGGGCAGCCGCCCGAGGGAGCGGGCCGCCCGTCCGCCCTGCCGGCCCCGTCCTTGTAACTTTGTCAGCTGTCATGGCAGCCCAGAACGTACCGGCTGCCCGCCTCCGTCATGTCTGGTCTCGTCTGGCTGGACGGGCTGCCACCAGACAGGGGGACACGAGGCGGAGGGGGCAGAGAACGGATGACCTGGGGAGGGGGGCCCAAACCACAGCCGTAGGTGGCCAGAGACAAAAGCACTAAGGAGCAGGCAAAAAGAGGCTGTTGGGCAAAAGTCCCTGATCCGCTAATTCACACTTGTTTCCCGAGACGGGCAGAGGGGCAGGAACCCCAGACCTTTTAACCGTTAGGACACACGAACACATCTTTAGGCAGATCGCCCCCTTCGAGGTGCAGCCCCTACCCACGCCTGTAGGAATCAGTGTCCCTGTCTCCCCTCTGAAGCCCCACTGTAGCGTCTGTCCTGCTTGCTCTGAACTCGGGGGGTGGGGCACCTTCCAGGCTCCGAGTGACACAGGACAGGTCCCCTGTGCTACTCTCTGGGTTCGAGTGGTCTTGCCTTCCAGTCTAGGTGGCCTGGAACGTTCCTGTCATTGCTGTGATCTGCTGGTGCGCCCACTTCTCCCATCAGATCACAGCTTCCCTGAGTTGTCCTGACTCCCAGCACGAGGGGTGGAACCCGGCTGCAGCCCAACCACCTTGGGCTTCGGGAGTGAGCGCTCCTCTCCCGAGCCCCTTGGGCTCTGCGTGGGGCCAGGCGCACGGTATAGGCTGAACCAGGGCTGGTTTCCTGAGCATCAGGTGAGGAGCAGGGGGAGGACGGGACTCAGGTGAGGTGGGGCAGGGAGGGAGAGATGGAGCTGGGCAAATAGGATGCAGGCAGTTGAGGCCTTTCCCAGCTGCATCATTCTGCCTGCTGCACCCCACCCTGAGTGCCTGTATCCAGGGCACCACTGGTCCCAGGGCGGCTTTTAGTGAGAGCAGGGAGGACTCAGTGATGCTGCCTGCAACTGGGTCACAGGAATCGAATCTGGGGGGCCCTGGGGGCTGTGGGTCTCTCTGCTCCCCTTCAACTAGAATTACTTCTGTGATGATGATTCAGCTGTGAGTGTTCAGATCTGCTCTTCACTGTGGTGGGGAAAGCAGGGGAAAGAAAGATTTTCCCAGAGAACAGGCTGGAAGTTGAGTTCAGTGCGGGGGCTGGTGGGGGGGTGCTCCATCACCTTGACAGGACCACGATCCCTGTTGTCCCCCTACCCACCAGGTCTCACTCGGGAGGCACAAGAAAGTACTTAGAGCACCACCCTCAGCCATCCTCGTTTTAACTCCTGGGTTTGCACTTGGCCATCATTTTGCATACAGGCAACCCCTGAACGTGCTGTTGAAAGGCTCCTATTTATGTGCACAGGCTGTGAGAGACATCTTGGGAGCCTGACCCACATCCTGTTGAATCTACCCCTAAGAACCCAGCTAAGCTGAGCAAAGAGAGCAGAGCCCACTGCAAAGCCCTGGTCTGCCTTCCTGAAAACAGCAGGCTGTTTCTTGCACTTAGAAAATTCCTTTGTGCTCAGTGGGATCTGGCAACTCTTCCCAGGGGCCATTTCCCAGGAATTCCTGGTCCCCAAAGAACTGGACCTGAATGTGCAAGAACACATTCTGCAATGCACAAACTCAGACCGATTTTGTCTGTTACAATGATGTGTGCAGGCACATACACATGGACAGGTACACAGACACACACACACATACACACCTCACACTGAACCTTCTGCAGTCAGAGTAAGCTGGGGTCTCTGTTTTGGTACATTTGAGAGACCTTCCCGAAGAAGGTGAGTTTTGAAGAAGACAATAGGGTTCAGAGAGGTGAGGACAAGGGAGGAGGCAGAAGAGAAGCAGCCTGTTGTGCTAATCAGGATGTTTGGGGCCCTTCAGGTCTCAGCCCAAAGTCACTTCAGAGGGGACTTCCCTGCCACTTCAGCTCAGATTGCCCCTTCCCTTTCTGCCCTGACACCTGCCTCATTCTTTGTGATGGTATTAGGAGGTAGGACCTTTGGGAGGTAACAAGGGTTAGATGAGACCCTGAGGGTGGGGCCCTCACGATGGGATTAGTGTCCAAGAAGAGACCGCAGAGGGCTTGCTTCTCTCTCTGCCACGTGAGAACAAAGTGAGAAGGTGGCTGTCTGCAACCCAGGGAAAGAGTCCTCACAGGGCAACCAACCCTGCCAGCACCTTGCTCTTGGATTTCTCAGACTTCAGAACTGTGAATGATAACTTTCTTTTGTTTCAGCCACCAGGTCTGTGGTATTTTGTTACACAGCCTGAGCTGACTGATACAGGCGCTATGTGTTGAATGAACACGTGGATTGGGGGAACAGAACAGAGGTGTGGAGAATAGCTCTGTTCATCTCAGGAAGATCTTCGTGTTCTCCCCTGACCTCTTGGTCAAGGAGTGACCAGCTTAGCCTGGCAGCCAGCAGGAGAAGCCCACCCCAGACCCCAGACCTATCCTGATGGATGTTCTGGAAACTTGCTCAAAACCACTCAGAATCGTGGCAGTCCCAGGTGGTATGAATGTTATACAAATGGGACATTCTTTGTTTTCCAGAGATTGTCAGGCTGGCCAAGAATTCACCAAAAATCCCTTTGGAGAATCAGCTGTCTCTCTGCTTACATGGGAATCTGATACAAACTGACCTTTGGGGGTCAGACTCTCACCATCAGGGGGTGCTGTCCAGCCCCACGTGAAGGAGGTGAGGGGAGTGTTGGCAGGAAGGAGAGCTCTGGGTACCCATGTCCAGGTCAGAGTGGGCAAGACTGGACTTGGGCTGCCAGGGGTCCCAGGAGAATACACTGCGCTTGGATGGAGACCCTGGTCATGGGCACAAGCCCACCAGAAGAGGACTGTGGGTGGAGGTGGGGAGGCAGGGGCTTCCTGCCAGAGGACTGGTTTTTGAAGTTGGGCCTGGGTACCTAAACCAGGGTCTGAGTCTGTCTCTGGGATGGGGGTGCCCCTCTAGATTCCTTCACCTCCTAACTATCACTCCCTACCCCAGCCTTGGCATGCTCTGAAGGTGAGCTGCACACTGGGGAGCCACACACGCTGAGTGCAAATAAAATTAAATAAATGATATTCCTTTATATGCCTTTTCTTGCCTTTTTTTTTTTTTTTTGGAAACAACACAACTGCCACAGCAAAGGCCAAGGGAAGGGAAAAAAAAAAAAAGAAAAAGGTAAAAACACCCCACCTCCTCAGAACCCAGCGCCAGCGGCCAGCTCTGGGATTTGCATGACAAAAGCACTCGACAAACAACAACAAATTGCCAGCTTGTCGGAGGCCGCGGGGCGCTCGCGACAACTGGCGCGCTCTCCGGGCGGCGATCGGCTCCGGGGCCGCAGGAGGGGCCCGCGGCAGATGCCCGGGACCCGGGCGGCCGGCCGCGATGCCAAGGCAGCCGTGACCGCGGCCCCCGCGCGCTGCGCAACCGCGCCCGCCCCGCACCCGGACCCGACGGGAAGGGCAGGGCAAAGGGCGTGGGCGGGGCAGCCCAGCGCCGCTCCCCCAGGGGGCAGAATTGCCCCTCTTTCTCCTCTGGTTCATGGTCCACCGCCTGGCCCCTTGACCTGGCCTGCTCCCTCGGGCTCACCACGGGGGCACCGCGGGAGCCCACCCCAGGCGGGCTGTGGGATGAGGTCCCCGCCGACAGGCGGCCCTCGGTCCAGCGTGCCCGCCGATGGGCAGGGCCGCACCTCCGTCCCTAAGGCTGGGCTGGGGCGGGAGAGCGCGCCGGCCCCTCCCTGCGCGAGTCTGGCTCCCCCCACGTGAGGCCCGGGCAGATGGCTGGTCAGAGCTAAATTGATTCATAATGATTTGTGTCTCTCCCCTGCCCGGCAACGGGTAACTTTTCATTAGAGACACAGATGTCTTAATAACGCTGTGTCAGTGTCCTCCCAGGGCAGCTCCAGCATCTACTCCACACCTCTGCAGACAGGTGGGGGTGCAGGGGGTGGGGAGAACTAGAGAGCGACCCCCTGCCCAGAGGTACCGGCCCAGCTGGGTGGCTGCCTCCAGGGCCCAAATATGCGTGGTCCGTGAATCTGAGCAAACTCCAGGAGATGGTGAAGGATGCAGTCCATGAGGTCGCAAAAAGTCGGAAATGACTTAGCGACCAAACAACAACAGCAACAACAACATTTCCCCACCCAGGAGCTGCTGACCTGCCCACCGGGCCACCACTTAGCCTCTGGGCTTTGTGGGTGCCCCAGCGTTGCTCCTGGAGCCCCTCCCGTGGCCCCTTCCCACCCTCCCTGCAGGTCTCCAAGGCCTGAGCCTGTGAGCCGTGCCACCACTCACAGGGCCTCTGCCACTGCTCTCAGATAATCACCAAACTCCAGTCCCCCAAGTCTGTCCCGATGAATATTCTTCCATAATGGAAAGTAGCTGTCCAGTCCCTTGGCCATGGGGGTCATCACAGCTGCCTGGCCTCGCCCACTCTTTCTCCGTCTAACTACGCCCACACGCAGGTCCACACATCTTCTCAGCTGAGCTGAGCACAGGGGTGGATGGGTATCACTGTGGTGGTTTCTCTGCATCCTTCCTGTAACTGTGCCCCATGCCTGGTGGATATCAGGAGCTCACTGGCAATGTGTCGACAGAATGAGTAGTTTCTCCCACTGGTGATTCATCATCTTGGGATTAGGAGTCCCTCTCTGGTATCCACTTGTAAAACATCAACCCCCGGAGAGGTCGGATCAGGGAGGGGTGAACACTAGGGTCCCCGTCTCCAAGTGTGATGGTGTCCCCTGGGGGTTTTCAAACTGGTGGGGGGAGGCTCCTTCAGTTGCTGCAGGTGCTGAAGGCTAACCCAAGCATGCTTGGCTGGCAGGAGCCAGCTCTGCCTGGTGGGCAGGGCGAGGGGATTCGGGTATCACACACCAGTACCAGACCCGGTTCTGATGCCCCTGTCTGTGGTGGCAACGCTCGCACCAAAGGAGGAAGGAGTGGGCATCATGGCGCTCTGCCTTCAGTGCTCTCTACAGCCCGTGGTGCCAGCCTGGGAGCCAGGGGCCCCAGCCCCACCCCACGTCCTGCTCTCCTGTTGCACTGCTGCCTCACTGACCCCAGCCACTGTTCCTCACTCTTTGTTGGAATCTTTGCTCACCTCAGTTCCATCTTTCCCTGTCCTTGCCTGTCTGCATCGGTGCTAAGTCTCTTCAGTAGTGACCGACGCTCTGTGACCCTGTGGACTTTAACCTGCCAAGCTCCTCTGTCCGTGGGATTCTCCAGGCAAGAATACTGGAGTGGGTTGCCATTTCCTCCTCCAGGGGATCTTCCCAACCCAGGGATCGAACCCGCATCTCTTATGTCTCCTGCATTGGCAGGAGGGTTCTTTACCACTAGTGCCACCTGGGAAGCTGTCCTTGCCTATCTAGGTAAACCTGGTTCACCCCTCCAGGCCAGGTTATGGACCTGTCTTGTCTGTGAAGGCTAGTTTCTTGTCTGTGAAGGCTAGTTCCTTCTCTCCATTCAGACCATGAGCACAAGGCCCCTGATCTCTCACATTTCCCTGGGACCCAGCCAAGGTGCCTTTGTGTGAACTCGTGGGATGTCTCCCGTGAGGCTGGAAACCCCTCTGCTCTCCCCACTCTCCCCCACCCCCACCCCCTGACTCCTGACCTCAGGTTCCCTTGAGCAGCCCACGGCTGCAACCATAAGAATGTGCTGCAAGGCTCCAAGAACGTGCAGTTACAAGACGGGAACCCAAATTCTTGTCCTAGCTGTGCTGCCCTTTTCCCATCTGTACATTTTGGCTGTTGAGAACATGCTCAAGATGGTGGATGGGAAGAAGCTCTGAAAAGGACTAGAAACAGACAAACATAAACAAGGATGAGTCATGTCCGAAGGGTGGGGAGTGAGCGGCTGTGAGCGCAGAGAGACTGCATGGCTCTCAGCTTAGTAGGTACTCAACCGACCCTGCTGGAGGGAATGAAGTGGCCCTTCTGGGAGGTGGCAGGGTTGAGGACAGTGGCCGGATAGAGCAAGGGTCACTTGGAGGCCATGGCTGGCGTCAGTCTGGGACAGAGGATTAGGGTTCTTTTTCCCAGGCCCTGTGGGTTGTACTCTGCGACTTCAGCATCAGTGATGGCACAGCCAGGCCACGGAGTGCTCCTTGCAGACAGTCTTCCTGGAGGAAGCCAAGAACCCATCCTTTTCACCTCCCCTGGCATCTCCCAGGCACACTCACCCGGCTCACGACTTTTGTTTTTCTTAATTAAAGTAGCAAGAGCCAGGATTCCGTCTCAAAAGGGGCAGCCTCGTGTCTGGATGTCTTCATCTCGGCTGTGCCATTGTTGTGCCCGCCTGCGTTGGCAGCTGGACGCTGGGGCTCACGAGACCCAGTGGGGAGAAGTGTGCCAGGGCCCTGACCCACTGCAGCTCAGCCTACAGGTCTCCCTGCTGCCCCCCGTCACCTCTGCGTGTGTGTGTGTTAGTCCCTCAGTCATGTCCGACTCTTTGCGACCCCATGGACAGTAGCCCATAGGGCTCCTCTGTCCATGGGATGGTCCAGGCAAGAATACTGGAGTGGGTTGCCATTCCCTTTCCAGGGGATCTTTGGGACCCAGGGATCAAACCCAGGTCTCCTGCATTTCAGGCAGATTCTTTACTGTTACACAACCAGGGAAGCCCCATCACCTTTAGCTTCCTGCAAACCTCACCCCTCCCAAACCTTACCGGGCCGTCCACTCTCCCCGCTGTGATGCAGAGTGGCTGTCAGCGCTGGGCACCTGGCTGTGACCCTGACTTTCTGGGTTTCCACAGCGCCGGCAGCCCCTCACCTCATTCGAGGACCCCAAGGTTCATTTATTTGTGCACAAGGAGTCTTGGTAGACCCTTCACTCCTTCAGGGAAGTTTGTGGGTATGCTGTGGTATGCTGGGCTGGACAAAGCCTGGTCCCAGGAAAGCCCCAACTCTGGGAGTTTCCAGTCTAAACTGGGAGGGGGCAGGCCCGACTGGGTAGCTCAGGGATCTCCCGCCTTCTTTAGGCTTCAGTTTCCTCACCTGCAGATTGTAGGCATTGGCTGGGATCTACATATTGTGTCTTGAGAGGCTCTGGGGAATCCACAGAGGCAAGGTCTGGGCTCGGAGCCCCTTCTGGCCACTTCCTACTGAGCTGCACGCACGGGTCACGCTGTCTGGAAACGGGGCCCAGGGTGGGGAGACACTGTCTCGTCGTGAATAATGTCTGTGGAAGAAACTGGTGAGGCAGGTGTTGCTGGCTTTTAATCAGGGAAGAACTGCAGCCTCAGCCATGGGGAGGGGGCGCTGAGCTGGGACTGGAACCCAGATCTGTCTCTGAGCCCTGGGAGCTCCTGGGAGCCCTGGGCCCCGACCCTGGATGGGGGGCAGGAACCTTGGACGTGTTTTGCTTTGACACAAGGTCACTCTGCTCTCTGCAGCAGGGGCTTCCCTGGGCCTCCGTTCTCCTGCTGCGTCCTCCCTCTGGTCCCTCCTCGCCAGGCCTGGGCTGGGCATCAGGGCTGTAAAGGGGCCCCGGGCCCCTCTGGAGTGTGAAGGGCAGGCGCATCAGAGAGGACGAGTGTGCGGGCCCCACCGCTGGGAGGCAGGGAGAGCTTTTATGGCCCCGGAGGCCTGCACCACCCCCTTCCCAGTTAATAACACTCTGGCCCCAAACTGCTTTCTCCTCTATAGTTCTGGACTTTGGAGGTCAGCAGGAGGTGGGGCTGGGAGACATTAGCCAAAGCGGCAGGATTGACCAGGAAGGGAGGAGGGGTTGGTGCGTCTCAAGCAGGAAGGCTGTTCTATTGTGGACGGTGACTTGTGCTGAGAAGGGGTCCTCCCCTCTCAGCCGTGTCCCCACACCAGGGGCTGCTCCATGGCCTGGCTCTGGACTGTGAGGGGGCGTGGAGAGCGGACCTGTTTCCGTCTTGAGTTAGAGGCTGGGCCAGGATCCATGGGAGGAGGCGTTTAGCTGTGTTACAGGAGCCGGACGAGTGGCTCCCCCAAAGCAGTGGTCAGTTTCCTCCATCCCCTCCTCCCTGACCAGCAGGGGTCCTCCTGAGGACAGGTAGGTGGAGAGGGGCAGAAAGGAGTCCGCTGCAGACACTGCATGCTGTCCCTGGCCTTCGCCTCCATGGCTGGGGGACTCAAGGGGAGGAGGGCTTGGTGGGCGGAGCACCGCCGGGCTTGCAGTACGCCCGCTGCCACACAAGCCAGGCAGCCCCATGCCCTTCAACTGTGCGAGGCGGGGACCACATCCCCCCTGGGGGGCCCCCCCAACGGTAGGCCTGCCCCTCCCTTCACTCCAGGAGACCCTCCTTAGGGTCAACATCTGTGAGGCCCTCGTTCTGCACCAGGTGCTGGGCCAGACGACAGCATCCGAGCTGATTCATAAGCACAACAGTTCACAGCCATTTCTCATTCAGAAATAGTCGCCAGCAAGAAGCTGGGCATGCTAACGGGGCTTTTAGTAACAATTGGATGACTGTCTGCTATGAAGGCCCCAAGTAACGGGAACACTGGGTGCCCGAGACCCTCCAGTCCCACGGTGGGTGTGTAACGGAGCCACACACCTGGAGCCCTTGCGCTTCACCTGCCTTCCTAAGCACATCACCCCATCCACGACCTGGAGGCAGGTGCGAGAGCTTCGTCCAGGTGGCCAGTGAGAACACTACGATCCTGACCCCTGAACACACCTGCTTGTCTACGTAGCCGTGGGACCCCGTGGGACCCCATGGGACCCTGGAATTTCGAGCTCTTGGCATCGGTCTCACCAGTCACATCCTCCTGTGGGGTCTGCTCAGTCTGCAATGTTCCCTGATGCGTTGCTTCCTGCCCGGTCAGGTGAGCCTCACTGGTTTAGGTCACTTGCGGGCAGAGATGCCAAGGGAAATGCAGCTGTCAGAAGCTGACCTGGTGTGGGGTTCCTTCATAGGTGAGCTCAGAGAGGCTCTCGCACTTAGGTAGCCAGTCACACTCGCATCTAGGTGGTGTAGTGACAACATTTTGAAGACGTGGGTAACATCCACACGGATTGACTTTGAGCAAAGGAGACTATGCTCTATTATGTGGGTGGGCCTCATCCAAGCGGTTGAAAGGCCTTAAAAGCAAGCGGAGGTTTCCCTGAGGAGGAAGAGTTTCCTGCAAGACTTCAATGATGGCTTCCGCCTGAGAGCCTCTGTCTGCTGTTACTCACGGATTTCAGACCCAGCAGTGTCCTCCCAGTTACCTGAGTCGATCTCTTGAAATAGACCTTTTAATACATATTAATATACATGGTGGCTCAGTGGTAAAGAATCTACCTGCCAATGCAGGAGACGCAGGTTCAATCCCTGAGTCAGGAAGATCCCCTGGAGAAGGAAATGGCAACTCATTTCAGTATTCTTGCCTGGGAAATCCCAAAGACGGTGGGCTACAGTCCATGGGGTCACAAAAAGAGTCGGACATGACCTAGAGACTAATCAACAATGTAGATTAGGGGTGTGTGTGTGTGTGTGTTTCCTATTGGCTCTGTTTCTCTAGAGAACACTGCTGATATACCAGGGCTCAAGAACCCTTCAGAGAAATGCATTTCTTGCTTTCACGTTCTTTCAGCAAATTGTTGTTCAGTCGCTAAGTGATGTCTAACTCTTTGCAACCCCATGGACTGCAGCATGCCAGGCTTCTCTGTCCTTCACCATCTCCTGGAGCTTACTCAAAGGCATGTTCATTGAGTCGGTGATGCCATCCAAACATCTTGTCCTCTGCCATCCCTTTCTCCTCCTGCCTTCGATCTTTCCCAGCATCAGGGTCTTTTCCAATGAGTCGGCTCTTTGCATAAGGTGGCCAGAGTATTGGAGCTTCAACTTCAGCATCAGTCCTTCCAATGAATACTCAGGGTTGATTTCCTTTAAGGATTGACTGGGTTGATCTCCTTGCAGTCCAAGGGACTACAGATACTTAGAAACAAATCAGGAGGACTTCAGTAATGGAGACTCATTCGCGGTTGCTCTTAAATACGTCCTCTTCCTCACCAGGCTGCACGCCCAGCCCGTTTCTCAGGCCAGACTTGGAATTCTTGGTCCATTCCATCTGCTCAGATTCCTAAAGGCAACCTGGATTCCATGATCCCAGACCTCGAATGCATGAGGCTCGCTGGGCTATTTTTTTTTTTTTTTAATTTGACTGGTATCTATTTTACTGTTCTGAGCAGATGATGTTCTTTGTTTATGAGAGAAATTAGGCCAAATCCAACTTTTCCACAGATGGAGAAACCTGAATTATTTATCAGAGGATCATGAATTTGGTTCTGGCAAATGGCAGGGCCGAGGGCGGCTGATTTGTGTTTCATTGTTGGAACAGCTTGCTCCCAGCAGGTCTGGGGCAGTCTTGACGCAGAGCTGGCTCTGGGCAGGGACTGGTGGTGGAGACCTTCCCGTGGCTGTTTCTGCTGGGCTCCACTGGTTCCCAAAGGCTGTGGGAGAGGCCCTGATGAGTGCTCTGACCAGCCACTGGGATGCTCCGGCTTCACAGGGGTGCAGCAGGTGGGCCCAGGTGGGTCTTCTTCAACCAGAAGAGAGTGATGGAAATGGAGAAGGTGGTCATTGCAGTTTCCCTTCTGCCATCAGGCCATTCTTTCCTTTAAAATTGAGCCCTTTTGTGTGGGCGCTGTGTTTGGCTGCTCAGCAAGCAACTGGGAAGGCCTCGTCCAGGGCTCCTGTTGGGTATAGCATCATGGAAGAGAGTGGGCTTTGCATTTATTGGGGAAGACCTCAGAAAAGCACCTTTTGGTGTGAGCTGGGCCATCTTATGAACTAACAGTAACTTGTGTTGACCCAGCCCTGATTATGGGTTGAGTGCTGTCCAGGCATTAGCTCATTAACCCTCAGAACAGCCCTGTGAGCCAGTTCTACAGACAATGCAGCCAGGGAGAGTCCAGGTGCTTGTCCAAGACCTCCCAGCCAGTGAGCCACAGGGCCCAGCTCCGGATCCCATGTGACAAGGATCTGGGGGCTCCCTGGCACTGGCCAAGGCCCAGAAAACCCCCAGACTTTAAGGTGCTTGTAGATGATTGGGAAGATAGAGGAGGAAACAGCTCAGCATCGTTCCCACTGCCCATACTCACATTGACCATGGCTCCCACCTCCCTGGCGCTGTGGCTGTCCCCAGCCCTGTAGAGATGAGAACTTTGCACGTCAAGCCTGGAGTTGCCTTGGCCAGGGCCTTTGGGGCTCTGTGAGGAAGTGGAACCAGGCCCCAGGTCTCCCTACCTGTTTAGGTATATCACCGCAGGCCATGGCCTGGCCTTAAAACCTCACTACGAGTGTTCCCAGGCTGCTGGGGGCCTGGGATAAGTCCTTGCACCTCTCCGGGCCTCAGGCTTCAGGTATCTGGACTCCTGGGCTCTGGGCTTCCTTCCCTTTTTATTTGCAGGGTCACTTGAAGGGGGCCAGTCCCGTCTCCTGATTTAGTGGGAATGAGCAAGGAGGCTGCCAAGGAGAGTCTTTAGGTGTTTGATTTGAACCATTTTAATGTGCATCGAGTTGGATTAGCATCACCTTTCAGGTTGCCCACGTGGAGAAGAGGCATTTCAGCCCCTGGACACTTGCTCCTGCTTCTTAGCACTCTATCCCCTCTAACTGCTCGGGATGAACGCCTGGCTCCCCACCTCTGGCCAACCACCGCCTTGGGCCCCCATCCAGCTGCCCCTTCCCTGACCCCTCTTGCCCTGAGGTCCCACGGGGTTGACGTTCTCTCCTTGTGGCCTAAGTAGGAGCCCCCTTCCCAATCCTTGCAGCTCGGAAGTGGCAGGGGGGTGTGGGTATGCGCTGGGGTGAGGGAAAAAGCTCTTTGTCCTTCTTTATTTCAGCAAAGAGCCAGGGTCTGGGTGGGGGAAAAGGTGAGGAGGAAAGACAATAAATAAGAAAGAAATCGAAGTTCAAGTCAAAGGGAAATTCTAAAATTCAAAATGGTCTGTCTTCCTCCTCTACAGAACTCCCCCCACCATCCTCTCTGCCCAGTTCATTCCGCCCTGGGCATAGCGATGCTTCTCCTTCTCTGGGCAGCTGTGTGCCCTTCCACCACCTACCAAGTTTAAGGTCCTTTCCAGGCCTAACTCAAGGACTCCCTCTTCCAGCCCCCACCCCAACCTTGTTGGGACTTCCCTGCCCTCCACGAGCACCCAGACGTCCACCCCAGTTTCTGTGGCTGGTGTGGCATGGCGTCTTTCACCTCACTGGGCAGGGGGCCGGAGGGGTACCAGGAAGGGAAGGAGGCAGGCAGAGAAAGAGCAAGGGGAGAGAGACAGGGAGGGGAGGGGGAGAGGGTGGCAGAAATGGGGAGCCCAGAAAAGGAGGAGGAAGGTGAGTGGGAGGAGGGACCAGCCAGCCAGCCGCGCTCATTGGACTAGACACAGTCCCGGGACAGCAAGGGCCTCGGGTCTGAGTCAGCAAGTTTCACCCACAATTTCTTAAGCATCTGTCAGGCCACCGCTTCCCCACCCCCCGCTGTGAAAGGAGCAGCCACTTCGAAAGGGAGCCAGAGCGAAAGCCTCATTTAGCAAATGAGGGAAAAGCTTAAAAATACCGCAAGGAGTCACCCTCCACGAAGGCAGGCGAGTCCACCTCCTCTCCTGCTGCTCTCCGCACCCCTCCCCCAGTCCAGTGAGGCCCAGGAGAGGGGCTGGGGTGGGGAACAGTGTTTGCACGTGACGTGGTGTGACACGGGGACTGTGGGGCAGTGCGTGAGCTGCTGGGGTGGCGTATGTGGCTGGGCGGGTGTGTGATGGAGCAGAGCTGGGAGGCCGGGCCCTGCCTGTGAGTGCAGCCATCCAGGTGTGGGGCTTGTGACAGGGTGTGACTGGGCAGCGGAAGGTGACCCACACAGGCGGGGGTGGAGGGGGGATGGATGCTACCCACACAGAGGGGGTAGCACTGGGCAAAGTGTGACATGTGTCGGCATTGCTATCAATACACATTCAAACGATGTGTGATAGAACATTGTATGAGACAGATGGACGGATGGACACCATAGCGGGGAAAGCAGCGCACAGATCTTCTGGGCTGCGACTGTCCTCAAGAAACAGGCCACAACCCCCTCTTCGGAGCTGGTCTTGGCTACAGGCTCCCCCAGATCTGGGCCCAGTTCTCCCTTCCTGTTCCCCCACTTCGGCTCTGCTGCCAGTGGCTGGCCTTGCCCTGGCCCGGCCCCTGCCGTGAAGCCATCTGTCCAGGAAGCCAGGATGGTTCAGAGCCAACGTCTTCTCCTCGAGTGGGATCATGACCACTGTCCACTCGTTCTATCACCCCCTCCCAGGGCCTGGCCAGGCCTGCCAGCCTCATCTCCCTCACCCCCACGGCAGCCCCACGACCAGGTGCCGCTGATCGAGAGACAGTGACAACTGGGAGAGGCCACGGCACGTGCTCGGTGACAGTGAAGCAGACCCACCACGCTCCTGCCCAGCTCCTGGCCAGTTCACTGTCCAACGGGAAGCAGAGGGTCCTCGCCTCGGGATGGGGGCTTCTCTGTTCTCTGGGTCTCACCCCATAGAGGAGGATGCTCCCTTTTCTGAATAACACCCGGGATTCCTTTGAGCAGGGCATCTCTGGAGTTGAGTTTTTTATTTTCAGGTTATTAATTCACTGACGAAGAGGCTGGATGTGGTCTGGGGAAGGGAGACAGGGAAGGAGACTTGGAGAGCAGGGGGCCCGGCTTTGCCCGGTTGGAGTGTGTGCACACCTGGATGCCCAGGAGCCAAGGGTCCTCGCACACTTGGGCTGAGCCTGCCCATCACCCAGCCCTCTCACCCTTCACCCTCTGGTTCTCGGGGAGCTGGGCTCATGGAGGACTTGCCAGTGTTCCAGAAGGGCTCAGAGAACTAGGATGGAGGGTGTGTCCCTTGCAGCCAAAGCCAATGAGGAGACGCTAAGGGTGAAATCTGAGGTATGTTGGAAGCCCCTGTCCTCCCAGTCTTTCCCCTGTGAGTCTGCCCTGGTTGCAGAGACACCACCATCAGCTCCTAATCTGGGGTTAAAGCATTGCCTATCCCGTGTGCTGTGCTGTTCTTAGTAGCTCAGTCTTGTCTGACTCTTTGCAACCCCATGAACTGTAGCCGGTCAGGCTCCTCTGTCTGTGGGGATTCTCCAGGCAAGAATAGTACAGTGGGTTGCCATGCCCTCCTCCAGAAGATCTTCCCAACCCAGGGGTTGAACCCAGGTCTCCCGCATTGCAGGCAGATTCTTTACCATCTGGGGCACCAGGGAAGCCCAAAATTACTGGAGTGGGTAACCTATCCCTTCTCCAGGGGATCTTCCCGACTCAGGAATCAAACCAGGGTCTCCTGCATTGCAAGCGGATTCTTTACCAGCTGGGCTACCAGGGAAGCCCTGCCTATCCTTTGCACTGTGCTTTTTCTTGCTACGGTGTTGCAGTACTTTTATTCATTCTGCTCTACCCTCAGAAACACCTTTTCTATTTGTCTGCCCGAGCACACCCTCCTTGTCCAGGCCCCAGCTCCTGCACCAAGCCCTTTGGCCCATGGGGATTCCTCCCTGCTCTTAGCTGGCTAGGCCGGTGTCTGAAGGCAGGGCTCATTCCTCCCCAGCTTGTTTCCTTTAGATCCTATGAACTGTTCCTCATGGGATTTGTTTTTCAGGTACTTCCTTCACCTTACCATCTGCTCATTTTCACTAGCTGTTGAATGTCTCATCACTTTAGTGCTGTCTAGAGGTCCCACAGGATTGAGTGTCTCGGTGGGGGGGGGGGCGGGGGAGATTTCCTCAGGTGGGGGCCTATTCCATGGAGACAATCCCCTCTCGTTGGTTCAGTTGTCATTTAGTTGCTAAGTTGTGTCTGACTCTTTGTGACCCCATGCACGGCAGCACCCCAGGCTTCCCTGTCCTCCACTATCTCCCAGAGTTTGCTCAAACTCATGTCCATTGTGTTGGTGATGCCATCCGACCCTCTTATCCTCTGCTGCCCCCTTCTCCCCTTGCCCTCCATCTTCCCTAGTATCAGGGTCTTTTCCAGTGAGTTGGCTCTTCCCATCAGGTTTCCCAATGGTCCGCAGCTTCAGGTCCAAGCTGCCCACTCTGGGACAGGCCCCCTCCTTTCCATGTGGCATGCACACCAGTTCTTGTGCCTACCCTGCCCAGGGCGGGGGCACTTCCCTGGGGTGAGGAGACCCAGAAGACCCTGAGAACCAAGATAGAGGGGTGTATCTCTTATGGGCAAGGCCAATGAGGCCCCTCTCTGTGTTCCCAAATGCAGAACAAGCCTTTCTTTTTACCACCATCATTTACTTCATCTATGAAACCAGGTGGAGAGCGTAACACTGGCTGGGTGGGTGGGGTTGGGGGATCCTACGATTGCTTCTGGTTTTCAGAGCCTGTGGCTGTGCCCTCCCCTCTCAGAAGCGGCTGGAGCCCCCCCCTCTACCTGTTGAGGGAGGGGCCTGTGGCAGGGGTGAAGTCTGAGAGTGGAGCGCCTGCATGAAGAGCACTGTGAGCTGAGCTCCTGATTCTGGACCCCCATCTGTCCCTGCCCTTCCCTTCACATGTCCTTTCCATCATTTTAGTCAAGAGTGGGATTGGGGAGGGGGCTGGCTGGCCCCCCTCCAGTCGGGAGTGGAAAAATCCATCATGCACCTAACATATATTTTAAAATAACTTACACGCAAAACACCCCCACGCTCCCATTTCTGTGTCTCAGATCTGATTATCTGCAGCTCTCTCGCTCTCTTTTTTAATAAAAAATTGCTATAAATCTTTTTGTCACAGGAGATATAAGACGCAGGTTTGCTGGAGAAACTGCCTTGCTGAGTTGTTTTGTAGATGGTTTGGTGCCCTGCTCTGTTTTTTTTTTTCTTAACTCCCCTACAGCTCAAGCTGAATTTCAAAGAAGATGAGAGTAAAGGAGAGATATCTCTGGCTGGCATTAAAGAGGGAAAAGAAGTTAGCAGGGCTGATGGCACCCATCCCTTCTCACCCCAGGAGTCCCACACATATTTCCACCACACCACATGTGGATTTGGTTAGTGTGATCCACCATGTGACATAGCTCATTAAAATCCTCATTTCATGTGTGTGTGTGTGTGTGTGTGTGTGTGCTAGTTGCTAAGTTGTGTCTTACCTTTTTGTGACCCCATGGCTGCAGCCTGCCAGGCTCCCCTGTCCATGGAATTCTCCAGGCAAGAATACTGGAGTGGATAACCGTTTCCTTCTCCAGAGGATCTTCCTGACCCAAGGATCGAACCTGTGTCTCTTACGTCTCCCACTAGCAGGCAAATTCTTTACTGTCTGGGCCGCAAGGAAAGCACATCCTTTGCCTCCCACATATGTCCCTATCTCCTGGCTAAGACTGACCATCATGGACCCCCAGGCCCTCTGAGACTGGGAAGGAGGGGGGATGGGATATTGGGGAGCCTAATCCATGGGGCCTCCAAGGACCTGAATCACAGACAATCCACAGATGGACAACTTGGAAGGTAGCTATTTACTGGGAAGTTGTCCCAACACAGCTGACCCATTTGTTAGCCTGGTCACAAAGCAGGTTGAAAGGAGAGAGTATTCCTGCCAATGCTCCCCTGGGGGTCCGGGTTGAAGAAAAGGGAACCCAGCCAAGCTGCCTGTGGAATGCAGCCCTCTGTGTGCAGGACTCTCCAGGCCTCGTATTCAGCAGGTTCTCTGTGGGCTGGGGAGGCGAGGTGTAAGGTGTGTCTCTGGAAGAGAGGCTGGGATAGGTTTTGTTGGGTGGGAGGGGGAAGGCTGTGAGCCAGGGAGTGGAGGGAGGCGTATCTGGGGGGTGGTGAGAGAGATCAGTCTGAACAAAATGAACATCTGCTGCTGAGCCGCCTTCCAGTTCATCCATCCAGGCAGAGTTGGCCTCACGTGGACACCCCTCAGGGAAGGAGCCCGGCTTAGGGAGGAGGACATGGATCTTTGGGTGGGTAGATCTACCACTCACTGTTCTGTGGATCCGGGCCACTTTCATTACATCTTTGTGCCTCAGTTTCCTCACTGGCACAACGAGGATGATACTGTCTTCAGAGTTACTATGGGGATTAGAGGACCCTATGAAGCTACCCTGGGCTTCCCCTGTGGCTCAGCAGTAAAGAATCCGCCTGCAATGCAGGAGATATGGGTTCAATCCCTGGGTTGGGAAGATCCCCTGGAGGAGGGAATGGCAACCCACTCCACTATTCTTGCCTGGAGAATCCCATGGACAGAGGAGCCTGGTGGGCTAGAGTCTATGGGGTTGCAAAGAGTTAGACACGAATGAACCAACTTAGCATGCACACACACCTGAAGCTACCCCACAAAACTAAAACTGGGTACACAGGGACTTGGCAGGTGTCCCCGCCTCCAACATCACTTCAGGGAGGGCGCTGCGGGGCTTCTGCTCCAGGCCCCTGCAGGTCTTCTTGAAAACCAGGCAGGTTTTGCCAGTGCAGCACGAGTGAGCAGGACCCAGCACTGCCCGGCTGTTCCCCAGCCTGCCGCCTCCCGGGCTGCTGCCAGAGGAGGTGTCTTTCATTTGTATTTAATAAAGTCCAGTAATGCGGCAGTGTGTGAATCACAGTGTAACACCCAAGAATGGATACTAGATAAATGTATATGGATGTGTGTGTCTATCTATATATACACGTGTGCACAGGTTTATTGGGATTTTCAGGCCCACCACTGTTATTAATCTGATTCAAAGCCTGCAGCCTGGTTTAATATATTAAGTGAAATGGCAAGTCTTTATCCGTCTTTGCCTCCTCCTGCTCCCTACCTTCTGTCTGCTCTCCAGGACAACACCATGCATATGCCATATTAGATTCCATTTTGGTCCTGTTCTGATAAGCAGGAGATTAAATAATGAATGAGATTCCCATTAGCTGGATTTTTTTTGGGCATATTTCAGGCAACCTTTTCCCTTTTTAATCAAATCGGCTCCGTATCGCAGAATATTTTTACATTGATTTGAAAGAAAAGGATTTTTAAAAAGACCCAGTTACACTGACATCGCCATGTGTAGGAAACTTGGCCGGCAGAGTCATGGGTGAGAGGAAGGGGCTGGAGTGAAGCTGGAGGGCAGCAAGTGGGGTCTGGAAAAGACCCTGCTCCATCTACCTTCCCTCTTTCCTGCCTCACTCCTTTCCCCTTCTTTTCCAGATTCTTCTGCTCTTAGACTGAGGAGCTGGGGGAGACACGTGGCTCCTTTGTTTTTGTTAGAAAGCAGGACTGTTCATTGGAATGTTACCCCATGCATGGTAAGAACTATGTGTAAGGCGCCCATCCTTCTGGAAGCTTCCTTCATTTAGCTGGGGCCACTGCCTTCCTCTTAGGAAGACCCTGAGGTTACCCTACCTTTCAGAGGCTGCGCAAGGGACCCAGAGCCCCAATTCCCTCACCCCACCCCCCCAGGTGCTTCTCATCTGCCCTGACTAAACACCTGTCCTTCGTGGAAAAATCAAGGCTTTTTTTTTTTTTTTCTCTAGGCAGTGGATAGGAGAGGAGACCTGGCAGATCTGAAGACTTCATCACACGTCACCGTTTGGTTCTTCCCGTTTTCCAGATGTGCAGGCAGAGTTCTGAAGACCCAGGTTCCATGCTCCTTTCCCTGGGACCCGGCTGGGAATGCCTGGACTCCCCTTTGTTGAATCCTAACCAAGCAAGAGGGGGTGTGATAGGTGATGTAGGGCTGGGCTTCTCCACAAACTTCAGGCAGGTGTAATCAGTATCCACTGAAGGGACGAAGGAGACCGGGGCTCAGCACACCCTGTCACTCGTCCATAGGCCGCAGCTGCTAATAAGCACGAGGGTCTGGATTCAGGCCAGGGCGCTCTCTCCCCTGACCCAGGCTGGCTGGTGGTGTCCCGTGGTCTTCCTGATGCACAGTGTCCGTTGCTTCTGGCTCCGGGGTGTGTGGCATTGTCTCTGCCCCCTTTCCTGTGCTCCCTGTCCCCAGAGCTGGTCTCCTGGCTGTGTGCTCAGTCGCTTCAGTTAGGTCCGATTCTTTGCGATCCCATGGACTGTAGCCTGCCAGGCCCCTCTGTTCGTGGGATTCTCTGGGCAAGAATACTAGAGTGGGTTGCCATGCCCTCCTCTGGCCTCTTGGCTATAGGGGACAAACTGAGGGGGTGAGATGAGACAGTGGCAGCTGCAGTAGCAATAACCTAGTCCTGTATGGGCCCCTCCGGACAGTAGACGGGAGTGGTCTGAGGATTCACCATGGGCCCCCTGCACCCTGGTCTGAGGATTCACCATGGGCCCCCTGCACCCTGGTCTGAGGATTCACCATGGACCCCCTGCATCCTGGTCTGAGGATTCACCACGGGGCCCCCTGCACCCTGGTCTGAGGATTCACCACGGGGCCCCCTGCACCCTGGTCTGAGGACTCGCCATGGGGCCACCCTGCTCAGGACACATTGGTTGACTGTCAGTGAAGGCTTGGGAGGGGGCCTGGCTGACACTCCTCAGAAGTCCAAGGTCATGAGGAGGAACCCGGCGTCTGATCTGCACACCTATATCCTGGGGAACGTGGCTCTCTCCAGGGATTTCTCACGCAAGCACTTGTCCACTTTCAGACATGACTGGACCGAACTCACAGAGCAGTTTCTGCTCCTCCGTCCTCTGAGAACCTGGGGCTGCTGGCTGATAAGAGGCAGGCGGTGGGATACACTGGTTCCCACTGAGGGGCTAACTGGGGCCCACGGACAACGCAGAGAGTCGGAAGGAATCATGGGGCCTTCATGGCCCCCCACGTGGATGCTTCCTGGCTGGGACAGCTGGTCCCTGCACGGGAAGCCACCTGTGTGCCGTGGGACACCCCTGCTCCACGCAAGCTCCGCCCACTCCTCCCTCCTACACCCCGGCCCACTCTAGGAGACCCCGATCAGGGCCAAGCAGACGAGCCATCGAGGTTCAGAAAGCCTAGGGTGGGGGCTACATCCGGAAGGAGCTGGATGGCAGGGGGCAGGGGGTGTGGGGACAGGGCCTGGGCAGCGATGCCCTCCCAGCCTCCCTTCGGATTCCCAGCCCTGGGGCTGCTCATGGCCGGCTGGTGGCAGGCAGGAGGGACAGAGAGTGAGGGTCTGCTGGGGGCGACAGACATAAGACACACTGGGGGCTGACACATGACACCCACCACGGGGACAGAGCTTCCGTTTACAGATGTTCCCTGTGCTACCCTGTCCACGCCACCATCCCTCCCTGGTTCCCCTGGGCAACCGAGACACACTGCTTCACGACCCTTCATCTGTGGGGCGTCAAGGCCATGAGCACCCTGGCAGAGTAAGCTGCTCAGGCCGGGCCTGAAAGTCATGGTGGTTGGCTGTTAGTACTGGAGGTGAGAAAGGTGTCATGGTTGGCTGTTAGTACTGGAGATGAGAAAGGCTGTGGGAGGCAGAGGCGGCCTCGGGGACATTTTCAGGTGTTGACTGGCCAGGGGCTGCCCCTCCTCGTGAAGATGTGCGTGAGGTCCTTGGGAGAGTGTGACAAATAAAGGACAGAAGGGGGAGATAAGAGAAGGAAGCTGCGGATGCCCCTGCCCACCCCCCACACCCCCACCCCTCGCCCCCCGCGTCTCTGGCAGCCCAGGCTTACACAATCCCTGGTCCGTGTTCCAGGTCCAATTAATCTCCGCTCTCCCCCGTCTCCTTCCTTCTCCTGCTCCTGAAGACAACGGAAGGAGAGTGTGCCCTTTTGGCTGATGCCTCTGCTGAATTATTTGAGAGATGAGACTTTAAATGGATGTTTAAAGGGCCAGAGGCCCGGGCCTCCATGCCAGGGCACCTGAAGGTCTGGGCCTGCAGGGAGATGTTGAGGGGGGGCAGCCCTGCCCTCTGCCTACCCCCTCACTGTGCTGCCATGACCTCAGGCTGATGACCCAAGGATGGGGTCTGACGTCACCGGTGTGCTTGGGGGACACATGTGGGCACCCTGCATGGGTGTGTGCTGGTGGACAGTCTCAGCACACAGACCCGTACACAGTTTGGGCACGTGGTTCTGTGGACACGTTGGGGAGATGTGGATGCAGCACGTGAAGGCTCTTTGTATGCCTGGCTGTGGCCTTTTGTGTGCACGTGTGTAGGTGCGACTGTGTGAGTAAGGGAGTACATAAGTGAGTGAATGTTCACGTCCCCGTATGTGAACTGAGTGAGGACGGTCTGGCAGGGGTTGGCCCCGCGGCCTGGCAGAGCTGACCGGCAGGAGTGCCCTCTTCCTGAACTTCTGGTTCTATGACATCCAGAGACTTCAAGAGGGGCTGCGCTCCCAGAGGCAGAAACCAAATTGCCCACACTTGAAGGAAAGAGTCTTGGGATTTCTTCTGAGTGCAGATAATCTAGAAGAGACGAAAGACTGTCCCCAAACGTGAGATCTGTGTGTGTCTGTGTGCACGAGACTGTGAGTTTGGTACAAGCTGATCCCATGACAACCAGTGGTTCCTGGTTGTGTGTGTGTGTGTGTGTGTGTGTGTGTGTGTGTGTGTGTATGTGAAGGAGGCGATGGAAAGGTCAGCTTTGCTCAAATCATCTCCAGGACACAAGGCTGTGGGGTAACTTGTCTGTGAAAGTGAAAGTGTAGGTCTCTCAGTCGTGTCCAACTCTTTGCAACCCCATGGACTATACAGTTCATGGAATTCTCCAGGCCAGAATACTGGAGTGGGTAGCCGTTCCCTTCTCCAGGGGATCTTCCTGACCCAGGGATCAAACCTGGGTCCTCCTGCATTTCAGGCAGATTCTATACCATCTGAGCCACCAGGGAGTATCCAGAGGGGCAGCCAGATTTGGGTGAAGACGAGGCTAGGCTGGATGAGGGGCTGGCAAACCTCCCCAAGCGCCGAGGTCACTGTCATGGGTTCAGCTGTTGACTGGCCCTTGCTCCCAGCCAGGGGCTCTGCCCACGCTGCCTCTCCCAGCCACTGTTTCTGCATGTTCCAGTGGCCCGGTGCAGTGAGGGTGCCCCCTCCTTGCCTGCCTCCTCCAAGGAGCAAGTCCTGGCCGCTCAGCACCCCCTCTTTGCTTTGTGTTGGTGTTTTTTTCCCTCTCACTCACTCCTGTGCTCAGTGCTGTCCTACTCTTTGCAGCCCCATAGACTGAAGCCTGCTGGGCTCCTCTGTCCATGGGATTTCCCAGGCAAGAATACTGCAGCGAGGAGCCATTTCCTCCTCCAGGGGACCTTTCCGACCCAGGCATCGAAGTCGAGTCTCCTGCATTGGCAGGCAGATTCCTTACCCCTGAGCCACTTTGGAAGCCACTCACCCCTGTAACTACTGATCAACCATACACACTGCTGCCAGCCAGGTGCTGGGGAATGAGAAAGGGTGAACTTCAATTCAATCTCACACATGTTCACCAAGCATTCATTGTGTACCTACTGGGGATTAGGTGCTGAGAGTCCATTGCTGGACAAGACAAATAGGGTACCTCCTTTCACAGAATTTATAACCTACTGGAGATTGCTAATGGTGTGGTTATAAACCGGAATGTCTGGTGCCATTTCTAATATGGGAGCAGAGGGATGGTTGGAGCACTCAGAAGCTCTCCAGGCTGGAGGTCCCTGAGACACACACCTAATCCTAATCAGAGTGGAAGCTTCCCAGGCGGCGGCAAGGACAGCATTTTTCTTCTTGCCAACACCTCCACAGCCCTTATCCCAGATCTGTGTGGGTTTTCATAGAATATGAAAGGATGGATGGATCCCTAGTTAGACGGATGGACGCATGGGTGGAAAGATGGATGGGTGGATGGGTGGGTGGATGTTGATTCTATCTCATTCCGAACTCTCAGCTCTGGAAGCATGGACTGCTCAACCAGGTCAGGATTCGGTGTCGAGTGCCAGCAGCGACACTCACTGCTCTTCCCAGGGGGTGGGGGCTGGGCAAAGGCGCCTCCCCTCCCAGCCCAGGCTGTGCACACACATTATTGGCTTGCTCCTCAATCATGCCTTTTCCAGCTAGCCGCTCCTGTCACAGCACATCTTGTTAGCCCTGGAGGCTCAATGAAATGGAAATTCATGTTTAAATTTAAAAACAACATATTGACCCTGGGAGCCAGCGATGTCTACATTTTTAATAAGTTACTCAGAATGAAGGTTTGGATGAGCACATGTGCTTCTTTGTGTCTGTGTGTCCCACATGTGTGGACTTGTGTGTTGCATGGGGTGCATCTCTGCATTTGTGTATGTGGGTTTCGATAGTGTTTTCACTTGTGTCGGTGAGCATCTGTGTGTGTCAGCATTTGCTCTGGAGTGCTGTGTTGTCTCACTGTGTGGTTACAGCTGTGTGAGGCTGTTGTGGGGTGTGTTGGAAAGGTTTGATTTGACTGGGACGTGTTCAGGGAGCTCAGAGAGCACTTCACCCCTTCATCTCTTGGCAGAATCAGCATCCACCCCTTGGGACAAGTGCTTCCTTCCCACTCAAGCACTGCAAACTTCCAGAGCCCCATTCCTCAGGAGGCCCAGGATCTGGCCCAGTACCACCAGCTGTGTGGTTGAGCTAAGTGCCTGCAGCCTCTGTATACCCTGCAAAGGACACCCTAGGTCACCTTAGTAGGGTAGGGGGCCACAGTAAGACCTCAGAAAGGGCTATCCTAGGGTCTGACAGCTGTCATGTTATGATTCCTACTCTCCAACCCAGTCTCATCACTGTTATCCTGTCCCAAGCACATTCAGTATTGGGTCATTGACACTTTTTCTGATTTCCAGCCTGATACAGCAGAGGTAAACACCAACCCTAGATGAATGGCAGGGGCTCAGCAAACACTGGCTCATTGACTGAAAATAGTGTGTTGCCAGTTTCAAGCATCTTCTTCCTTCATCCTTCCATCTATCCACCCACCTACCATGGGTTCATTTACATTTCTTTCCTTCTTACTATATTCAAAGGCTTAGTCAAGCATCTTATTCCTTAATCCATCCATCCATCCACCTACCATGGGTTCATTTACATTTCTTTCCTTCTTACTATACTCAAAAGCAGCTTCGCCTCTTGAGATGTTTTCAGCCTACTAGTGAGGATGGTGTGTAGGGAAGAACCGGGTAAGAAAGAGCCAGGGTGCTCTGGGGAGGACTTGGTGGAAGAGAGCATGTGCAAGAAGTGGGAAGAGAGCGTGTGTGAGAAGAAGAGGTTTCATGAGGGAGGTGGTGGGAGTGGAACTGAGCCCAGATGACTAGATTGGTCAGATGGGGAAGGAAGGAAGAAAGAAGGGGCCCTCTCTGGTTGGGTACATGGAAGCATGTTTGGATAAGAGCATGGACAAGTAGGGGGCAGCAGGGGAGAAAATTAAGCCCAACTACCCATCCATGGCCTATAGCACTTTTTTCCCCATCACCTTGCAGTTCTCTCATTACCCTTAGTTCAAAAGCAGAGCGGCACTATCGTCTGTCTTTCAGAGATAGGAAACTTGGTCCAGGATGGTTGAGCATCTAGCTCAAAGTCACACAGCAAGTGTGTAACAAAGTGGGGACCACAACCCAAGTCTCTGGACCCGATGACCTGGAGTCTCCTTCTCAATGGTGAGATAAAGAACCCATCCAGGAAGTTTTTAAAGTCTTATTTTTTAACTTTAAGAGAAGTGGGAAAGGGTCTGTGAGCACTTTGTTTCTATTACCTAGTGAAATTTGACATAATGCCTTGGCAGCTCCCCCTTAATATTCTGCTGTATATGGAGCCTGACGATTTCTACCATCGAATGTGACAGGTTGGGAAGATTAAAAAGAGGAGCTAAACTAGCAGCAGTTGGAGATGAGGAAAAGTAGCACATTTATGAATAATTTCAGCTGAATCCTCACAACACGACACTCCCTGGACAGAACACATTCATTATCTTATTCACCACGACTACTGCAATATTAGTGATTTGTTACCGAATCAATTATTAATTCATACAGGAGAACGAGGCTCTGTCACTTAACTCTTCTCTGAATGTTGGGCCCAGGGTGGGATAGGGAGGGGGGAACAGCCAGATTTAACCTTCATTCCTTGGTTTGGGCTCTTCTAGAATGTGGAAGGACAGCTAAGGGTGGTGGCAAGTGAGAGGTCTGATTAGAGGGAGCATCTCACACCCCTCAGAGCCGTGTCGTGAAACCACAGACATCCAATACAAGGGAGCAGTGCAGAGCCAAGAGGTCTGTCGGGGCCAACTAAGGACATCCATACCTCCATCCATCCATCCAGCTATCCATCCATCCATCCATCCATCCACCCATCCATCCATCCATTCATCCACCCATCCATCCACTCCATTCATCCACCAATCTATCCTCTCCATCCATCCAATTATCCATCCATCCATCCACCCATCCATCCATCCATCCACCCACCCACCCATCCATCCATCCATCTACCCACCCATCCACCCATCCACCCACCCACCTACCCATCCATCCATCCATCCATCCACCCATCTGTCCATCTCTCCAATTTATTGCCTACCATCTGAAGTATCTGACTCAAATATTTTGCTCTGTAATCCTCCCTCCTCTGACAACCCATGCATATCCTTCCAATTGTCAGAGCCCAACTCAAGTGATCAACCTCCAGGACACCCCCCTACCCTTGATTTTCCAACTCTCCAGCTCCTATTCCAAGAATTCTCCAGCCCTTCACTCAAGGTGGATCCACACTTGACTGAACACAGTTTTCACATGAATTGTCTTGACTTCTTAGTTCAAAATCATCAAAACATCTTGGGACCTACTTTATACCACCTGGTCTGTTCTTTAAGAAGGCAGACCCCGGAGCTCCACCCCAGACACACTGAGTCAGAGCTCTGGGGCTGGGGCCTGGGAGTCAGCCCTTTAAAAGAGGACCCAGGGGATCCTTGGGCATGCTTCTGGGCCAGCCTGAGACCGGCCCCCTCTGTCTTCTCAGGCACCACGCCCAGGGCTGGGCCTTCAGGCAGCTGAGGGGCTACAGACTTCTGCTCATCCAGGGCTTGTCACAGGCTTCTTCCTCGCTCTGCACGGTCCCTGTTGCTGCAGCACATGTGCTCTGTGTTGAGGAGGCAGAAGCGCGCCGTTCTGGATCAGGGAGGCTCGGAAGCAAGGCAGGTGGAAATGCTAAGGGTGGCAGTGTCTCCCTGGGGAAGAGAGAGGGGCAGAGGGAGGGAGAGGAAGAGAGGATGATGTAAGGAGGATAAAAAGGAGGGTGAGAAGGGATGGGAAGAGAGGAAGGGGGAGGAAAGGAGAGAGTACGGAAGAAGAAAGAGTAAAGAAAAACATGAAAGGGGGAAAGGAGGAAAGGCAGGAAACAAGGAAGGATGGAAGGAAAGAAAGAAAGAGGAAATAAAGAAGCCACCCCCATAGGGTGAGCCGGCTCCGTTGTAGCTTCCGGACAGAGAAACTGGGCTTCAAGGGGAGGAGGGGTGTAGGCTGGGAGCCGGGTCTGGGGGTGGGCAAGCTTATCGGCAGGGGTGGCTCCTGCTGAGTGGAGTTGGGGAGCCACCCTCAGCCACTCCCTAGCCCAGGGATAGGCCCCGCTTTCCCCTTCTCCTCCCTGTTTCTCTAACTTGACCTGTGGAAGTAGTAGAAGTGAAAGTCGCTCAGTCATGTCCGACTCTTTGCGACCCCATGGCCTATATAGTCCATGGAATTCTCCAGGCCAGAATACTGGAGTGGGTAGCCTTTCCCTGCTCCAGGGGATCTTCCCAACTCAGGGATTGAAGCCAGGTCTCCCTCATTGCAGGTGGATTCTTTACCAGCTGAGCCACAAGGGAAGGAGTCTCCTTTTCCTGGGTTTAGCTCCGCACATCTTCCCAGGGCCCTGCCAGCGAAAGACAGCAAGCCCAGTGAACATCTGCTGCCGGCCAGGGGGTTAGCAGTGACCTAGGGAGGTGCTTCTTCCCTGACCAGTGGCTGGAACCCTCTCCCAGGAGAATGGCCTGCTCCAGAGCCCACAGGGAAACCAGGAGAGAGATAAAGCCAGGAGGACAGAGTTACAGGTGCCAGGGTTACACGGACCCCAGAGCCCAGTCCGATCCTAATCTCAGCCCCTTTCAGACCCTGGCAACCCCATCCAGATGTCCTGTCAGACCCTCTGGGCATCCCAGTCTCTCTGCAAAGACCACTTAGAGCCCAGACCTAGCTAAGAAAGGTCACCTGCTCACAATGAGTTGTATGGGTGACAAGTCATTTGAAGGATGGTCTGCAGGATGTTTTGGAGCCAACTGAGTCCTAAGTTTCTAAATCCTTCCTCTTAACCCTCAGTTCAATGGCTGGCACTGTCCACACCCTTGGTGTGTGTGATCTCCTGGAAGTGCCACCAATTAGAGCTATCATGGAAACTTATCTCTCCTTCAAGGCAAAGTGGTTTGACCAAGGACCCCAGCAAAGTCCCCGCCTGGCCTCTCCTGTGCCTGCTCCGCAGAGCAGGGAGCAGGAGTCAGTGTGTGGCTGTGGATGCCAGCAGCCCCAGTGCCCCGCTCCACTGGTGCTAGTCACCACTGGAGAAATAAACAAGGGGGCTTCCCTGGAGGCTCAGTGGTAATGAATCTGCCTGCCAATGTAGGAGACTCAGGTTCAATGCCTGGGTTGGGAGGATCCCCTGGAGAAGGAACTGGCAACCCACTCCAATATTCTTGCCTGGGAAATCCCATGAACAGAGGAGCCTGGCGGGCTGCACCAGGGAGTTGCAAAAGAGTTGAACGTGACTTAATGACTAAACAACAACAACAAATAAACCAGGGGGGAACATCTTCGAAAAATCTAATTATTGCGTTGGTCAAGTACAGGCGGGTCTGATTTATTCAGAGTTCTAAACCCTGAGCACTCAGGTTGTCCTGGCGGGTCACCTTTGTGGGCTCTGCTCCCTCTTCTCAGGACCACCGCACCTCCTGAGCCTCCAAACGTTGTCCCAGCTTTCTCAGACTTGGGCTATGCTTGTTCCCTAATTCCTTGGAGTCATAGGATTTTCAGAGTAGAGAGACTTTAGAGATCACCTAACCCTACCTCGGAGGAGCCGTGAAGAAGGAACCGGAAGGTTTGGGTTCGCCTCCATTCCCCCCACTGTGTGGGCCAAGTCGAGCTCCTCACCTCACTGACCTTTTCCCCATTTTCAAAAATTAACATGGGATAAAACATATCCTGGCCTGTCTCACATGGTCACTGTGAAGATAATCAAAAAAATGCTGCAAACCATCTCTCAAGCAGGAAGAAACTCCTGCACAGAGAGATTCAGTAACCTCCAAAGGTGTGCGCCCACTGTCAGGGAGCATGTGGGTCACACTCTGAGAGCCAGACTGACCTCCGGGCCAAGGTTAGCTGCGCTTGACAGTCCTCTGGAAGTCTCAGCTGACTTGCACGCTAATCCAGTGTCTGGCATGGAGCTGGTGCTCAGAGTGGGGCGGGGTGGGGGCGTGGATGGAAGGGACCTGCTGCATTTTTGTGATGACGAGGCTGCAGGGTCCAGCCACGGCTGCCGGGCCCCTCTGTCCTCAAGTGCAGGCAGTGTCCTGTTCCTCTTTCTTTCCTCAATGCCTAGTGCAGGGCCTCACACCCACGAGGAGCTCCATCAGTGTGATGGAACATATAGGCTAATTGCCAATCAATATTGGTTTTACTTTTCTATGTTTGATTACACGGGTTTAACAAATGAATCGCACATTTAAGTGATGAAACTGCATTTCTTTAAAATGATTCCAAAAGTATCTTTGTGCTTGCAACTCAAGAAAGATGTACTGGGAGAGGCTTCATCTCTCTGGGATATTCCACTCGGGGGACCGCAGGCCCTCTGGAAATCAGGACAAGAGGCTGGGGACAATGGGCTTGGGCTGCAGTCTGTGACCCCAGGGAAACCTCCCACCAGGGGCCTGGCCTCAAGGCTGCTGGGTGGGCTAGAGTGGAGGCCAAGCCTGAGGATTCGCAGCACTCCTGGATGCACGGAAGCCCCTGTCCCACCCTTTCCAAAGGAAGAGGTCAGACAGACAGAGAGCTTGGAGCTCCCACCGTGGAGAGGCTGACGACCTGCCTTGGGTTGTGCTCTGGGAGGGGAGGGGAGGGAGGTGGCCTTGTCGCCTGGACCGCTGGTCAGGAAGTTGGCTGGGTGCTCTCTCCCTGGCAGAGTGGAGACAAGAAAGCCCTCAGAAAGACCCTGAGGTACCAACAGTATAAGATCCAGGGGATGACAGGGTCCAGTCAACACTGGGAGGGTCCCTACAGGATTAAGGGCAAAGAGAGCCCCGGTCCTTCAGGGTTCCTCGCCCGTCTGTTTCTCAGGGTTCCTGGGGCAGGGCCAGTTCACAGAAGGATCGGAGAAGGGAGCGAGCCCTGCAGTGGCACAGGGGCAGTGGGAGGGGTGTCCTCTGCAAAGGACTCACAAAACGGCCACTCCCGGCTTCTGGCAGCTGCTATCTCGAGCTCACAGGAGCCAACCGCTCCCCTAGTCCAGCAGCACATTGATCCACCAGCTCTCGGCAACCCCCTGGCGGGCTTGGGGGTGGGGAGTGGGCAGAAGACTTTTTAAGTCCTGATCTTGCCTGAAGCAGGCCAGCTGTGTGGCGAGGGGGCACTGGCCCTCCAAATAACGGAAGCAGCCGCAGGGGCTGCTCTCGTCTGGTGCCTGATGTCCCGCAGTGGCTGTGAGAGGCTGTGTGGCCTCAGGGTGCCGGCTCAGACCCTGGAGCCAGCCCAGTAGGGGTGGGAATTCTGACTCCACGCCGCACCAGCCACGTGACTCCAGGCAGCTCTTTCATTTCTAGGCGCCTCTGTTTCCTCATCTGGTATAAGGGGTAATGGACTTCCTGGGTGGCGCTAGAGGTAAAAAACCTGCCTGTCAATGCAGAAGACCTAAGAGATGCAGGTTCGATCCCGGAGTCAGGAAGATCCCCTGGAGGGGGAAATGGCAACCCACTCCAGTATCCTTGCATGGAGAATCCCATGGACAGAGGAGCCTGGAGGGCCACAGTCCAGAGGGTTGCAAAGAGTCGGACACGACTGAAGCGACTTAACACACACACACACACGCACAGGCACATAAGGGACAGCAGCACTTCTCTCAGAGGGCTGCGAGGAGGAGGAGTGAATGAAGCAGCTGAGAATGTGATGCCACCTGCGGACGGGATCCTGGGGGAAGGCTGTGTGTAGGAGGTGGGACTTGTGCCGGTGGCCAGAGGGGGATGTGCAGGGAACTGCCTGAACCCAGTGAGGAGGTGGGATGGGCTGGGAGTCCTGTGGGGGGTGCTGTGTCCCCCTGCTCCCCGCCAGGATGCTCTGCTCAGCCAGGCAGGGGTCCAGGCGGCGTATGCGCCCTCAGGATGGCCCGGCTTCTGGCAGAGAACAGGGTCCCCGCTGGTGCCCTGAGCCTGGGAGGCTGGACCTGCCCAGAGGTATACGAGTGCTTCAGACAACAGGCAGAGCAGTGGCTTCTTGAACCTCAAGAAGGGAACTCTCCAAGCACAAACTGCAGACCTGGAGCACCCAACACTAGGAGAAGGTGTGTCCACAGTGACCCCAGCTCCCCGCCTGTCTCCTGGTCTCCATGGAGCCTTGAGTGTCTGGAAGCCTGTGATGGACCGCAGGGCCTAGCCTCCCCTAGTAAGAGCCTTGTGCCATGTCTTACTGCCCTGTTCTGATCCAGCTCAAGTCTGGGGCCTTTTCAGTTTCCTTGGCTGATGTCCCTGCCTCCCCCAACTCACTCGTTCCTCGTTTCCTTTTCCACCATTTGATCCAAGGGTAGGATCCGCTGGATCTTCGGTCCTGACCTTCCCAACTCTAACCCTGCTCTCCTGGCTGTGTGCCAGCTCATATTCTGCCTCCCAGCCTGTGGTGGGGGGTGGGATCTCCTCGTACCCCCAGTTTGCAGAGGTAGAAACGAAAGCTCCGAGGAAGCACCACAGGCAGGGCTGTGGCCGGAATGCGGCTCATCGGCTCCCTGGACAAAGCTCATCCTTCCCTACCTCCCTGGACTCTGACTGACCCAGCTGCAAGCTCCAGTGGGGGCTCTGCCACCTTCTGAAATACAGGGGGCCTCTTTGCTGCTACCCCGGGTTAAAGCTTTTCTTTAACCACATCAGCGCACACGTATCTCTGCCTGCAGTGGAGGAGGCAGCCTTTGGAGTCCTCAGGCTCTGATCGACGGCCACCCCTGGTCTCGATTGTGTCATGTGTGTGAGTCATGTCTCCCCAGCCAGACAGTGACCTGGCCGCCTGCCGCGGCAGCCACGTGCTCCTTTCTCCAGAGCCCCGTGGCCCGAGCGCACAGTGGGGACTCAGCGGGAGCCACTGAGTGATAAATGGATTGGAGACTCAGGCGTGAGGGTGATTGAGGTCAACCTTTGCTCTCTTTGTAGACAGTGCACTCCTGGAGCAAATTAACGGGCCGGTAAACCCAGGACGGTCACGTGCAGCCTATGGAATGTGAACTGTAAACATCCGATGTGAATTCAAGCCTCCCTGGGTCCGTGTGGATGAGTGTGGCCTGGTTCTCTCCATGGAAAGCAATCCTCATGCCTCCCCCACACCCCTGGTCACCCACGTCAGTGTCTTCAGAACCTAGCTGAGTGTGAGCAAACACGGAGAGGAGATATTCCTGGATCCTTGCCCTTAAGAGCTTTCATTTCCAAAAGCTAGTCCTTTGTGTCTAATCCAAAGCCCTCTTGCTGTAAGAGATGCCACTATGCCGTGGACAACAAATTACTATGCCCATTAGATAGGTGGGGAGACTGAGTCTGGGGGCAGGTGATTCCCTCAAGATCACAGAAGGGGCTGGTGCCTGAGCAGGGACCAGACCCTTTAGCACCCCTCCCTCCATCTGCAAGTGCAGGGCAGAGCGGCTGGCAGGCTGCCTCACCCTGGGATGGCCGTACAGTGGTGACCCCCATGGCCCATTAAGAAAAGAGTTGTTTTTTCCCTGCTGCCGCCAGGCCGCCCGTGAAACAAACAGGATATTTACCAGGGAGAAAGGAGGAGCCTGCTGGCTCCTGGTGGCCCCTACCCTTGCACTGCTTGTAGCTCTGACTCCAAAGCCCTGCCTTTATGAAGGGCACCATTCAAAAGGCAAAGCCGCTCCTGCAAGTGTCAGGAATAAGGGGGAAGCAGGGGGTGGAGACTGAAGCCTGGGGGAGGGAGCAGCTGCAGCCAAAGAACGTGAGACCGAATGTGTATAATTGCGCGTGGGAGCATGTGAGTGAATGTGTGCGAGTGTGGATGTGTGTGTTCCCGCACATGGGGAGGGGTGGTGAGGCAGAGTCCTGTGACTAGGGGATGCTGCCTTTTACAGCTGCCCTGGTGATGTTCATGGCCACAGAGAAGCCTGTATCCTGCCATGTTTTGTCAAGGAGACTGACCAGAGCCACCCCATGCCTGACTCTCTCAATGGGAAAGGCTCCCTTGCTTTACTTCTCCAGCAGAAACAACCCACACGTGCCCCTGCTCCTCCTCGCTTCTGCAGTGAGCACAGCCACCCCCCAAACCTCTTCTGCGCTTTTCACAGGACTTGCAGTACCCTACCCTCTATCTTCTTTTTCCAAGCCACGTTCTCTGATACTCGACAGGGCTGGGAAGGATCCAGGAACAGCTGGTGCTCCCAGTGTGCCTGTCATTCAGGTAGAATGGACATCCCCCCGCTGCTCATCAGCTAAGACAAGCCCATACAATGCCCCAGGGCAGTGCTGAGAGTTCTAGAAGGTGGGCTGGGGGCAAAGGAAGTCGACATGGGTGGGTCCTGACGTTGGCTCATCCAAGTCTGATTGGGCTGTGCAGGTTTTCCTGGTGAAATAAATGGCACTAAGGATTTGACTAGAATTTCTCAGGTCTTGTAGGGTGCTAACTCTAAGGAGGACTGTCTCTCACAGGGAAGGGAGTCCCCTGTGCGACCAACCTGGGTTGGGAAGGCTTCCTGGAGGAGGTGGGATTGGAGGTGGGGCCGGAGATGAGTCTGCAGTGGGGTTAAGAGATCTTATTGGCAGAGGTGGGGCCTGAATTCAGCGCCCTTGAATTCATCCTTGGCGGAGCACCGGATGCCTGCCTTCCTGTTCTCTCCCTGTTATTGGCACGTGTGCACTCTGGTCACTGCCCTGTTGTCCTCCTCCAGGCCCCGAGCTGGGAGACGTGGTGAAACCACTGTGGTGAGAAATCAGACTAGTGGAGGTACCCGTAGTCCTGGCAACAGATACGGCCTTGGTCTCCTGAAGCTACCCCCAGGCCCTCTGAAAAAGCAGGGAAGTCTGCCTGTTCTCCTTTCTCCTTGTCTCCACTCAAACCCTTCAGGGGAATGGCTTTGGGAGGCTTCCAGGAGACCGGCCGTGGCTGAGACTGTCACGGATCTTTCGCTGGGGTTCATCATGCTTCCCTGTCCACCTCTTGGTCAGATGCCAGGCCGCTCAAATACCAGGCCACCTTCTCCTTTTCTCTGAGTGTTCCCCTCCTACACCCTTCTAAATCTCTTCTTCTGAGAAGCCCTCCAGGATGCATGGCGCCTGGCCTACTGAGACAACTCCCTGTTCCATGAACTTGGGATGGTCCAGCCCTCTTCTCTAAAGCTGTGGTTCCTGCAAAGCTCTGATTTGCTGGTACTCTCCGCCCAGGAATGATATGTTCTTGGCTTTATCCCAAGAAGGCCTAAACAGTAAAGTGACAAGATCTAAGACAAAACCCAGCTGCGCACAACATATACTGTGTCAAGGAGCAGTAGGTTATTATGGGAGGCTCTGGGGAGTAGTGACATCAAGAAGGAATAGAGGGGACTGGTCTGCCAAGGAGGAAGAGGTGCAAGGGGGCTCAGAACAGGCACTAGGCTTGTTGGCATCAGAGGGGGATGAAGAGAGAAATGTGCCTCCCTGTCTCTCGCCCTGGATCGTCCTGGCCTGGCTCTAGAACCCAGCACCTCTTGCCTGGGGCACTCTGAGCTTCATGAGTGTGTGCAAGCAACATTGTATGCTTGTGAGCTGAGTTGCTTCAGTCGTGTCCGATGCTTTGTGACCCTATGGACCGCAGCCTGCCAGGCTCCTCTGTCCATTGGGATTCTCCAGGTAAGAATACTGGAGTGGATTGCCATGCCCTCCTTCAGAAGATCTTCCCAACCCAGGGATCAAACCCAAGTCTCCTGCATTGCAGGTGGATTCTTTACCCACTGAGCCACCTGGGAAGCCCAAAGTGAAAGTGATGGCTCAGATGGTAAAGAATCCACCTGCAAGACCCAGATCTTCCCTGGGTGGGAAAGATCTCCTGGAGAAGGAAATGACTACCCACTCCAATATTCTTGCCTGGAGAATCCCTTGGCCAGAGGAGCCTGGTGGGCTATAGTCCACGGGATCGCAAAGAGTAGGACATGATTAAGCGACTAACACTTTTGGCAAGCAACATTGCCCAGGCTATTACTAAAGCTTTGTGCAGTCACCTTGCAGCTGGAGTGAGGCTTCCCAGCTGCTTGGTAGCCATGCCTGTGGTCACCATGGGGGTAGGTCTCTCATGGCTGTGGATGAAGGGTCACATATGCTATCCCCTGCAGTTTCCCCAGCCCGGCGGTTAGGATGGTCTGCCCCACCCTCACTCCCAAGCCCCCGCTGTCTCCCATCCCTGTCCCTTCTCATACCCCCTCCATTCTGGCTGGAAGAGAAGGTCCAGATTCCCTACTCACTCCCGAGGCCTGGGCCCCAGCGACTCCTCTCCTGCCCCGTGACCTTGCTGTCACTGGCCACCTCCCTGGCATCCTCACTCTGTTCTTTCAGACCCACGTGCATCCTCTCTCCCCACCATGTCTGGCCCTCATCTGGGGCAGATCCCCTCGCACCCTCTCTAGGAGCGTCCTCTGACCTCTGACCATTGCGGTCCATACGGCCAGCCCTCCATGCCCGACACTCCTGTTTCCTAAAGCCTGGGCTCCTTTTTGGACACTCGGTCTCGCCCTGTCTTATCGTGGGACCCAGCTATCAGGTGTGACCGTGGGACTCCGGAAGAGAAAGACAACTTATTCCAGTGATCTGAGCCTCCCATCCTGGCTCGACCAGGGCTGGCACCTGAACATGCTTTGCCCGTGACTGGGAAAACAGATCATCTGACCATGATGTCACCTGTCCCTCATGGACTGTGACTTGGGCAGAATCCCTCGGGTTAAAATGCGGAAGCTGTGCACACATCTATTAATATCTCGGCTTTGCAGCAAAGACAAGACCCTTCTGGGTTCTAACCCTTTTCTTGTGCCTCAGCCAGGATGACTAAAGGGGTCTCAGAACAGCCACCTCAAGAAGATCCCCCCACCTTATCTCCAAGTTTGCTACCTGAACCCCCCCAACCTCACCTCCCTTCTTGCCTCCTGAGCCCCTACCTCCAACCTCACCTCCCAGCTTGCCACTCGACTTTATTTAATTGCCCCCCGGCTTTATCGGTACCTCCTAGATTAGAATACCTGAGACCTAGAAAATTCATAATCACGTGATTTTTTTTAAAAAAAAAAGAAGAAAGGACAGGAGAAAAAAAGTGCATTGCTTTTCCATCAAGTTATTCATAATTACCTAATTAGAGCGGGCACTGTACACTTGTCCATGGGGAAAGAAACCTCATAGAGATTCCAGAAGGAAAAGCGTGGGTTCCCTGGGATAGCTCTAGGGGCAGGAACCAGCTCCCCCGGCACAGGCTAGACCATTTGTATTAGCAACAGCTAAAGTTGCTGAGCGAAAGCAAGCTGGGGCTGCTGTCCTCGCCAGCTGAGGGACATGGTGGAAGACGGGTACGCCCCGAAGCACAGAACAGGGCTGCCTGCCGAGGGCACTTTGGTCTGTATGTTGATTCTCTGTTGGGTGCTGGGGGAAGGGCCTCCATCCCTCAGGGAGGATGCAGGTGAGGGCACTGACAACCGTGGAGGGACAGAGGGCAGGCTGCTAGTGGACACACCCCTGCCCTCAAGGGGAGGTGGTCCCCGCTCTGTCTGTGGGCTTCCCCCTCTCCTCAATAGCAGGGGACAGGCACCTCACCCCTCAGCCCGATCTGTCCCCAGACATGGATCCTGGCCGAGGGGAGATGTAGGCTCCCTGGCCCCCTCCTCCCCCTCTGTGATTCAACGACCATAAGACGTGGTAGCGTGATGTGATGTGGGCTGTCGGGTGGCAGCCCCAACCATTTTCAGTGTCCCTGGAAGAGCGGGCATGGACAGGGAACTGGGTAGGAGATGGACTATGGGGACCCTGGTCCTCTGCCTGCCACGGACACTCGAGGTGACTGAGGGGAAGCCAAGTCCCGCTCTGGGCTTCAGTTTCCCCTTCTGTAAAAGGAGAGCGCTGGGCCCAGGCGCCTGCCTTTTCAGCTCCCAGCCCTGGTCCTAGGCTTTGGTGGTGGGTTAGGGGCTGGACAGGCCCAGGGTGTGGAGAGAGACAGACTGTCCTGTGACAGAGCCTTAAGAGGGACTCAGGGCCGCAAAGATCTTCCTGGTGACCAAGTGGGGGCTGAGCTAAGGGAGGGCCCATGGAGGGCCACCTGCCTGCTGAGTCACTTCAGTCGTGTCTGACTCTTTGTGACCCTACGGACTGTATCCCACCAGGCTCCTCCGTCCATGGGATTCTCCAGGCAAGAATACTGGAGTGGGTGGCCATGCCCTCCTCCAGGGGACCTTCCTGACCCACGGATCGAAACTGTGTCTCTTACATCTCATCTGCTGCATTTGTAGGCAGGTTCTTTACCACTAGCACCCCCTGGGAAGCTCCGGGAAAAGCCACGAAGGCCCACAAAGACAACAGCAAACCTGCAGAAAATTGAGAGGGACAACGTAGCTTCCCAAGCAGGCTGAGCAAGGCTGGGCTTGATGGCTTCTAGAGCACAACCTTCCTTCTCCATCTGAAAGGCCACGAAACTTCTCCGCTCAGGCAGGCAAGGAAGGAGGTCACAGGGTGTGGAGGGAGGAGTGCAGGGCAGCCTGATGGGGGTCCTGTTGCCTTGAGACTCTCGTTAGGACACGTGGACAACAACTGGCCAGGCTGTGTTGCGTCACCGCCTGTGCGGTTTGCTGCACATTAAATTCATTATTTTAACAGGTCAATGCCTCTGACAGATATTCATTTGTGGGAGATGAGCACGGCTGCTTCTTTAATCCCTGTGGATTACTTGGCTCTTCTGAAAGGCGATACCAGTAACTTGCAGAGACTTTAATCCCAATCACTCCAGACTGTTTACAAGGAGAAAAAAAAAACTGCTCACATGCAGCTGAGCGCCGTCTCCCAGTCCTGCCCCTCAAGGCTCAGCCTTGGCAGGGACATGGAGGGACTGGGAAGGTGGGCCCCACAGGTGAACCCCTGGCTCCAGCAGCCTGGAGCCCACCCTGGTGGGCGTCTGGGGAAGGTCCTTGTTCTACTGAGGCCTCTTTCTTCCGTCAGCTAGATGCTGGTCTCGCTTGATCCCACCCAAGGCAACTGTGCAGATCACTGGCCTGGGTGGGAGGTGGGGGTCCTAGCTGACTTTCCAAACACATTCCTGTTTTTCTCTAAAGGTCTCGGCAACCCAGATGGGAAACAGCACAGGGGGTCCCTTGGAGGGGGGCCGATGTTCAGCTCCCCCATCCTCTCCCTGGGGCTGCTTGGGCCTCTGCTCTGTGGATGGCCCAAGGCCATATACACATGCTGATGTTGCCAGCTGGGTCCCTCTGGGGAGCTGAGTGTCTCGTGCAGTTGCAACGAGGAAGGGACCTGGAAAGCCCCAGTCCCTCAGAGTCCTCAGTGAGACAGCGACAGAGGCTGGCCTGCCACCAGGGACCTGCTGTGCCATGCTCTGCTTCCTCGTGGTCTCCAAACTCCCTAGACACCCTCTGCCAGGCTTGACTTCTACTGGCGAACGTGTCCAGGGTGCGTGCGTGTGTGTGTGTGTGTGTAGGTGTGTGGTATGTGTGGTGTGTGTGTATGTGTGTGTGTGTTGGGGTGTGTGTGTGTGGGGTGTGTGTGTCTGGGGTGTGTGTGGATGTGTGTGTGTGTGTGGTGTGTGTGTGTGTGTGAGTGTGTGTGTGGTCTGTGAGTTGTGTGTGTTGTATGTGTGGGTATGTGTGGGGGGGTGTTGTGGGGGAGGGTGTGTGTATGTTTGTGGGGTGTGTGTGGATGTGTTTGCGTGTGTGTGGGGTATGGGTGTGTGTGGATTGTGTGTGTGTGTGGTATGTGTGGATGCGTGTGTGTGTGGTGTGTGTGGATGTGTGTGTGGAGGGTGTGAGTGGGGTATGTGTGTGTGTGGTGTGTGAGTGGTGTGTGTGTGGGGTGTGTGTGTGTGTGTGTGTGAGTGGTGTGTGTGTTGGGGTGTGTGTATGTGTGAGAGTGTGTGTGTATGTGGGTGTGTGTGTGAGTGGTGTGTGTGTGTGTGTGAGTGGTGTGTGTGTTGGGGTATGTGTGTGTGTGAGAGTGTGTGTGTGTGTGAGTGGTGTGTGTGTTGGGATGTGTGTGTGTGTGAGAGTGTGTGTGTATGTGGGTGTGTGTGGTGTGCGTGTGAGTGGTGTGTGTGTTGGGGTGTGTGTGTGTGTGTGAGTGTGTGTATGTGGGTGTGTGTGGTGTGTGTGTGAGTGGTGTGTGTGTTGGGGTGTGTGTGTGTGTGAGAGTGTGTGTGTATGTGGGTGTGTGTGGTGTGCGTGTGTGAGTGGTGTGTGTGTTGGGGTGTGTGTGTGTGAGAGAGTGTGTGTATGTGGGTGTGTGTGGTGTGCGTGTGTGAGTGGTGTCTGTGTTGGTGTGTATGTGTGTGTGAGGGGTGTGTGTGTGGTGTGTGTGGGTGTGTATGTGCTCTTGCATTTCTGTGCACAACTGTCGTGTGCATGGCCTCGCCTGTCTGTGAGTGTGTCCAGCCATGTTCTGGGGGCACCGGCTACCTGTCCAGTGGATGAGTAATTAATTGGAGGGTGATAAAGCGATTAGCCCCAGAGCTTTTGAAAATAATGAATGAGGGTCCTGTAGATGTCAATATTTGAAAATACTAATTTAAGGCCTATTAGCTGAAACAAATTTTAATTAAACAGGGAATAATCAAGGTGATGAGAGGAAAATAAAAGCTTCGGCCAGTGACTGAGTCCTCACGAACGCGGAGTGAGGCGAAGGAGCAGGATGGTTTGGGTCCGGAACTTGGACCTGGCCAGTCCTCACTCGGGCAAGGAGCCAAGGATGGGCAGGGGTCGGGTAAAGGAGCTGATGCCACACTTCTGCTCTGGGTTTCAATCTTCTCATCTGAAAAATGAGAGGGGCCCCCAGGGCCATTCGCTAGTAGACTTCTGACTGTGAGGAAGCAGGGGTTGGAGGAAGCAGCTAAGCAGAGAGGTTCTACTCTGGGAGCGTATCCACTGGGCTGTGGCTTGTTCCCAAGGCTGTCTCCGGGGTGTCAGCCCACAAGCACTGGGACAAAACAGCTGGGACTGGATTCTTGTCCCATGGACTGTACTGCACCCACAGAACAGTCCTCAGGACACATAGGCCTTTGGAAGGACTCACTGCTTGGGTTTTCCTGAACAAGGTCACGTTATTCCCTACAATCTCAACTTGATACAAACATTAAATGTGCACGCCCAGGAAGAAGACCTGCTGTGAGTGGGTCACATGGGAGAGAGAGTTTGCTGGGCAGGTTACTGTCTACCCAGCTGGTGGACACCTAGGACTCGCAACTGGATGCTTTTCCAGGGAGAGCACCTCGATTCAGGTTTCCCTCTTCGAACACTGCAACCATCCTTCTCATGGAACCCTCTACCCACTGGCTGCCACAGGTGTGAGTTGCTACAGAGTGAAGCCGAGGGTTGGGAAGGTGTGTGTATATGTGTGTGTGTGTACATTTGTGTGTGCCTGTGTCTCTATACCTGTGTTTATGTATGCAAATCTGTGTATGCAGGCCTATGTATGCTTGTGTCATTGAATATCTACATGTGTCTACATACATGTTTGTGTGTGTGTGTGCATTTGTATGACAAGAGTCCTGGAGTTTCCAAGTGGGCAGTGCCACCCCCCCACAGGACTGCCCCCTTCCCAGGGCCTCAGCCCCACCAGGCAGAGGCAAGAACTTAAGCTCACACCACAGCGGCTTTGCTTGGTTATTTATTTATAACCCACCACATTCCACAAATGGTCGGAGGTGGAGATCTTGATTAGTCTGGGGCTCCCCTCTGGCCTCGCACAGAGGCTGCCCTCTCAGGCTTACTCCAGGAACCCAGAACAACCTCGTCTCTGCTGACGACAACACCCTTGACTTCATCCTTCCCTCCCTCTGCCTCCTGAGTCAGGCACCCACCTGCAGTTTCTGCTTCCCATTTAGCTGCCAGCAGCCTGCCTGGCCCCTCAGCCTCCTGACTCTGAAAAATTCCAGGTCAGCTGATTTCTCCCAAGATCTTACCCTTGGCCCCAGACTTCTCCCATAGCATCTCCCCCCCACCTCCCCAGAGACTGTGATCGGGACGCTCACTCTCCTGCTCTTCTGTCCACCCCTGGCTCTGCACCCTGGCCCCAGCTAACCCAGCCTCGCCATGAGCCTTCTCTGTGGGCCGGAACCACACGACCTCCTGCCCAGTCCCCTGCCCCCACCTCTGCAGCTGACTGGGGGCTGGGAGGGGAGTTGGCCCACACACTGAGTCAATGCTGCTGGAATTGAAAGTTGCCTAATAACCTGGGGCCCCTTGGAAACTTTTCATCTCAACACGGAGACTGATTAAATAGCAACAAAAATAAATTATGTATACACAGGGTTGTAAAAGCATCCAGAGACCGGAGACTTGGGTCTGTGCCTCATATAAATGCAAATACTGTAATAGCATTGCTGTGGTCCCCACCACCACCCCGCACACACCTGGGGAGGGGAAGGTCAGAGCCGGGCAGGATGGTGTACAGCACAGCCGCCTCTGAGCTCAAGCCCGCGGGGACTTGAAACAAAACCTGAAGCCAGGCATGAAACCCAAGCCAGCGCAGAGAGAGACTGACCCCAGATAACGAAGGTTTAAGGCAAACAAAGGGATACAGGAAGCAGTTGATGTGTCTTGACTCTGCGGGCAGGGGTGGGGGTGCAGTGAAGGGAGGGGTGATGAGAAGGGAGTCAGGGGGCCTGCTCTCCTGATATGGTGTATCTCCATAGCAGATATCACCCCCTAGCCTCTGCCAGAGACCCGCCTCCCAGGGGCTGAGCCAAAATGACCCTCCTTCAGGATGCCCCGTCCATGCTGCTCTCCTCTTGGGCACCCCGCTCCCCAGAGGAGGTGTTTGCTGCTTCTCCTCACCCTGGGGAGCTTGTTGGGCACTCACATTAGCAGCTCTCACTTGTGCCAAAGGTGGGACAGAGCTTTTTATAGTTGCAGGTGTCTCTGGGCCGGGCTTCCTCCCCCAGCCCTCCTCTGCTGCCAGCTTCCCCCTCAGCCCTGGTTCGGGGAAAGCACCCCTGGGCCCAGCTGCTGGAGGCCCGGGCACTGGGTCCCGCCTGGGTCCAGGGATGAGAAAGGGCAGAAAGGTCTCCAGATTCCAGTCCTGTTGGGCGACATGGTGAGTCATGTGCCAGGGGCCCCCTCCATGCCCCTCTGCCCTGGGACAGCTCTCTCCTTATTCATCATCTGCCCACCGTCTAGTCACTCCCTGACATACAGTAGGTACCCAGTGAGAGCTGGCCAACTGATTGGTTACAAAGTCATTCTGTGGAGGACAAGTACTTTTTTCCTGGGGGGCTATCGTCCCTTTCTGATTTTCAAAACCCATTCTCCTTCCATTAGACAGCTGCTCTCTCCTTTAAGTTACCTGAAACCTCCATAAACCAGTCACTGTAATGAGATTAAAGTATTAAACATCCATGGCAGGTGAGCTCAGCACTTTATACTTCGCAAAGTGCCATCTTATTAAATCTCTCATGTTCCTAACACATCCGCAAGGCTGTTGGGGCAGGCACCATCATGCCCAATCTACAGATGAGGAAATTGAGGTCCCGAGAGGCTTGGCTGTGCTCACATAATTAGGCCTCCTGAGTCTTAGGCTGCCGTCCTGGGGAAAAGCTGTAGAGGCATGAAATAGGTCTCCTCGCCTTGAATGTTTAATTTTCCACTGATGGTAAGGAGTGAGAAGCACAGATGATGCCTGTCTATTGCAGTCTCTGCAGAGGTGGGGAGGCTGGGACACCTGGCCGCTTAGCCTTGGCTTCTATCTGATCCTTCCTTTGGGTTCACTCCTCCTGGGTCCCTGATACAGTGGCTGAAGCGCAAGCAGCACTGCAGTGGACCCCAGCTCTCATCTGTGCACCGCATCTGGGGGTGCTGGGGAAGGCTCCAGAGTTCACCCAGACTGGGCCCATCCCAGGAACCTCTCATCCCCACCCTTACATCCCACCTGAGCCCAGAAAGGGAGCTGGGAAACAGGACAGAGGACCTCTGTACTCCTATCTCTTATTTGAAAAGACTAAATTAGAGAAACAAGGATTCAACAAATAAGAGAAATCAGGGCAGGCGGTACTGTCCTCCAGAGTTATAGACAACAACAACAAACAGTGCGATGAAGGCTAGGTGTGGCCCAGCCAAGCAAATCCCCACAGCAGAAGGGTGGAGATGAGCTGCAAGAGGCCACGCAAGTGTTTTTAGATGGCAAATGCAGGGGAGAATATAACTTGTTCTCACTCACACAGTCTGACATAAGTGTTGGACCAAGACTGTGTGTCCATGTTCTATTGAGAATGACCCTTAATGCTTCAGGGTCAACTGCATCATTCAAGGCAGAGTGCCGGGCTCCTCCTGGAAGCCCCTGAGGACAGCCCCCAGGATACATGCCTGGGTACCCTGCTGTGGCCCCCCTGGAGAGACTGGCTCTGGGGCCCCAGACCTGCAGTCAGCCCTCCCTTCTGCTTCACACTCTTCTCAACATAACTTCTTATAGGAAGTTTTCTTAGATCAACCTCCTGCCTCTGATGATTTTCTTACCGTCTCCTCTCGGCACCTTCATATTCTTTATATTTTATGCTCTTTTGATTTGTTCTCAGTTAGACGTGAACTTGTAAGTACCACCAAGTTTCCTTCTAACATCTGGCTCCTGCTCTAATCATGGGCTGTACAACATAGTAATGCCATTGCCAGGTGCATGTATTTCTGACACTCGATAAAACCAACAAATGGATTGGGTGAACTGCATGAACTGCCATTGGAGGTGAGGAACGATGGAAAGTGTGCCAGTGGGGTGCCACCCTTGCACCTCCAGGATCAATGCCTCCCGCTCATCTGTCCAGAGAGGTGACTGTGCTCCCAGGGGTGTGAGAACCAGGGTGGGCTTTCAAGACCCTCTGGGCCCACACCTTCTTTCTGCAGGAAAGGACACGAGGGGATGCTCAGGGAAGGAGCTGCTCCAGATTACCTGGCAGTTAGAGGTGGCCCGCCTGCAGACCCGGGCTCTGGTCTTGCCACAACAGTGTAGCAGGTGATGCTTTCTCCTCTGTGGGGTCAGCCTTTTTCCATTGTCTGGCCCCCGACTAGACTGGATGCTGCCTGAGGCCAGGATCACAACTTCCGCTCTGTCTGTGTCCCCAGAGTGTCCGGCAGAGCACAGAACACACAGTAGGCAACTAATAGTAACATTGAAACCGTTGTTTTGGGAAATTATCTTAAAATACCATGTCCTAGCCATGACTGTCTTTGTCTGGGAATGCCTATAAGTACCGGCCAACAACAGAATGGACCACCTTGCAAGTGGGGAGTAAGTAAACCTGTAGGAAGGCAGGTGCAGGTAAAGACTGGTGACCATGGTGAGAGATGCCAGGGAGGGATTCCTAGAGCACATGGGGTGGGACCACAGAATATCGAACTTTCATTCTCTCCCTGGTTTTATGATCCTGCCCCTCTGAGTATGAAGGGACAGATGGAATTTGGTAGGGTGACTCGTGTCTGGAACCCTGGAAGATGGCTTGCTGGGTTGAAACCAGCCCTTGAGATTGGCCAGCTTCGTTTAAGACTTGAAATGTCAGTGAGAGGCAGAGTTCGGAAGGCTTTAAATAGAGAAATGTTAAATTGAGTGTCCAGGACATGGGAGGTGCGATTTAGCATCCTAGGGTGGAAATGGTGGTGGTTTAGTCACTAAGTTGTGCAGGCACAACTCTTGCAACCCCATGGACTGTAGCCTACTAGGATCCTCTGTCCATGGGATTCTTCAGGCAAGAATACTAGAGTGGGTTGCCATTTCCTTCTCCAGGTGCCAAGGGTAAGACAGAAAAATCAGGCCTGGTATCTGACTTCACTGAGCTTACAGTTTTGTTGGGGAGAAGAGAAGCTGCCCATAAACTCTGAAACATGAACCATAAAAGCAAATTAATAACGAAGAGTTCAGAATAAGGAGAGAAGCTGTGTTTCAAAGCCATACACAATTAACCACCCAATGACGGGTGTAGACAACAAGGCCTAGGGTTACCCGGAGGAGGAGGGGGCACCCACTTCTGGCTGCAGGGCTCGCGCAAAGCTCTGGAGGCTGGTTTCCGGCATTTTCAGTCTGTTAACTGCAGTCGTGACCATAGGGATTTGACTTCCAGGGACCATCCAGGGGAGGAGCCCCTTGATGGCTGGAAAGCCCTGAGCCACTCCTGCGGCTCCCCTGGGGGAGGGGCGCGTCACCCATCCTCTTCACCTGAGTGGCTGTCTGTGGCTCCTGTCCCCAGAGCACAGTGACACGCAAGGGGCTTGGCTATTGTTTTCCCTGCCCTGCCTGCCTCTGGGCGTGAGGTCTGCGCCTCATTACACCAGCAAGGTGTGGCACGGACCTGGCAGCAGGCTGGTGCCTCTCCCTGTGGGGCTGAAGGAGCAGTGGAGAGGCTGGACTCCCACGGACTCGTCTGTGGATGACGGGAGACCCAGCTGCAATCAAAAAACACCTACAGCCAGCAGACTGTCCCAGCGGAGGGGGTGGGGAGGGGACTCTGCTCCCTGTACCCAAAGCCCTGAGTGTCCTCACGTTTGGTTTGGAAGGCAGCTCATAAGCTCACCCTTGAACACACCCCTCAGCCCCCAGCCCCCTCCTTCATGTCCCAGCTGAAGCCCGGAGCAGGGAAAACGAGCTTGTCTCCCTTTGCTGCTTCTTGTCCCTGCGGGAGGATGGCAGCTCGCTGGTGGTGGCAGTATGGATCTGGATCTTTGGACCACCTCCTCTGAAACCCCGGGTGGGAAGAATGACCAGTCCACAGGAGGGGAAACTCTAGGGGGCGTGGCGAGGGGCCAAAACCAGGCCCCTCACTTGTAAGGGTTCCCATCTCCCCCAGCCCCTGTCGGGTCTTCCCTTGGCCCCTCTTTGGGGGCTTAGGGGTGCTGCCTCTCACAGCAACCCACGTGTCAGGGCTTAGATCCTCAGTATCCTGGCTGCCTGGGAACAAAACCCCTTACTAGCCGAGCTGAGACAAGGGGGTATTTTTCCAGCTGCATTTTCTCCAAGAGAGGAACAGGAGCAGCTAGAAACCATGGGGAATTGCATATCTTGCAGGAGGCCCAGGGCTCGGCAGGCTGACTGGTGACCGCTGCCTCATTCCCCGGGCCTGGATGGGCTGCGAGTTTTTGGGGGCACTCCTGGCTTGTGTGCGGTGTCTGACACATCACTACCCTGTGTATGCGGCTCTAGTTTGGGTCTGGGCGAGGCTGCCACACCTTCCCCTCTCCACAGCCAGTGGCAGCTCCTGCTCCTCTGGTCTGGTTTCTGCTCCCTTGGCCACTAAGTTCCTCTCCCTTGTGGTGGAAGGTCTCCCATCCTTGGTTCTCTTTGCCTAGCTGAACAAGACAACTGACAGGTTTTGAACTTAACAAATGATCAAGCTCTTCTCAGTTCAGGATCTCAGCAACACCCACTTGCCTGAGTCTTCTGCGATGATTCATCACTCAGGTGCCTCTCCCATGCCCCTACCTCATCACACACCTACCAGGTCCCAGCTCCCCGGAGACTCCCAGAAGAGGAAGCTGCTCCCTTGGGTTCAGCCTTGATTGACACCCTGGTCTTCAGCGCGCTAGCCCATCCCAGTGTGTCTTTCCCAGGGAGAGCCCAGTGGGACCCCTGATCTCCCGGGCAGAGCCCCACCCCAGCCTCGAGGCTGCCTGCAGGGAGGGGAGGAGAAAACTAGTGGATATAAGGAAATGGGCCCGGGGTGGGGGGGCAGTCACAGAGTGCAGGGGACGGAGGGCGGGTGGGCAGTGCCCCGGACCCCTGCCTGGCCTCCCCACCTCTCCCCTCACCTCCCCCAGGAGCTGGAGAGGGCGGGTGGAGCGAGCTGAAGGCAGCAGGAGTGACTTCACATCTTTGTTGCTGTAGCTGCTGCGCTGAAAATAGTCCTCTCTAGGGCAGGCTGGCTCGGGGTGTGAAAAGCTCGGCTCCCAGGGAGCAGCAGGAACCAGCTAGAGAGAAAAATTAACCACAGGTCTGGCGCTTGCTTGCCTAGCTGAGGAACACAAGCGTCAACCCTGCCGCCCTGCTTACTGCTGAGTTTAAGATGTTGGGGGGACCACGCTCACTCTACACAGCTCATGGCGACCCTCGTCTGTGCCTCTCTGTTTCCTGAGGGCTTCCCGCCCTTGGGAGCTAGAAGCTGTACACCTGGCAGCATCTAACCTCTAGCTACTCTGGACACAGGGGGTAGTGCCCTCATTTGATAGATGGAAACTGAGGCTCAGAGAAGTTAATTAGCCTGCTTAAGGTCACACCGGGCTCCGCTGGTGGCTCAGTGGTAGAGAATCCGCGTGCCAATGCAGGAGATGCAGGTTTGATACCTGAGTCGGGATGACCCCCTGGAGGATGAAATGGCAACCCACTCCCATTCTTGCTTGGAGAATCCCATGGACAGAGGAGCCTGGCGGGCTACAGTCCATGGGGTTGCAAAGAGTCAGACATAACTTAGAGACTGAACAACAACAACAACACAACAAGGAACAAGATCATGTGGCTTCAGAAGTGGGGTCCTCTGACCCCAGTGCTTCCACAGCAAACACTGGAGGCTGCACAGGATCTGCAGTCTCTGTTGCTGTATCCCAGCTGCTGCCTGCTTCCTGCACAGGAGGGCGAGTGGTGTCAGGACCCATGTTTCCGGAGCTCTGTGGCGGGTTGGTCAGAGATGCAGGCATCCTCCCCACTGGAGGGAGTCTCTTGGGCCAGATGGAGCAGGGCACTTCCCTACCTCGGCCCAGGGGCCGGCATCTCAACCCAGCCTCAGTGTGATCACTGGTAAGTTTGTCTATTCCCAGCACGATCCCCACCCTCCATTTCCACCCTAAAGTACTTCTAGATAATTAAGTCTCTCTCAGGCCTCCTCAGTATTATGCAGATTAATTTATTATTTAAATCTGAATAGAATATTAGCTCATTGTCTTAATAGTTCTGATAAACGTTTGGGGGGGTGGCACAGGATGGAAATCCTCCCACTCGCCCCCTCCCCCCATCAGAATGGAAAGACCCCTCAGGCAGGTGTTGGGGGAGGGACGCGGCTCCAGACCCCAGGGCACACAGGCGGCTTTGAGCATATGCAGGATCCTGCGTGTGCCCTACACAGCCCTCTCCACATAGGCCTGGCCTCCTGCTCAAGACAGAAAGAAGGAGCAGGCAGGGAATGCAGGAACCACAGAGAGTTTCCCAGTCTGGAGGCTCTCCCCACGCTGTTCGGACAGGATGGGGTGAGGGGGCAGGATGAGAGTGCCTGAGACAGCTTGAGTGTCTGTCAGCGAAGGGGACTGTGGTCTGAGAGCTGGGAAGCCTCTCAGCACTTCAGTCTGCCCTTCTCAGAAATGGTTCTGGGGTAAGGGAGGACCTCGTCACCAGGGGTGCCCTGGTGGCTCAGACAGTCAAGAATCTGCCTGCAATGTGGGAGACCCAGGTTTGATCCTTGGGTCAGAAGACCCCCCAGAGAAGGGAATGGCTACCCACTCCAGTATTCTTGCCTGGAGAATTCCATGGACAGAGGAGCCCTATGGGCTACAGTCCATGGAATCACAAAGGGTCAGACACAACTAAGTGACTAACACACTTCTTCACCAAGCAATCCAGAGAGAGCTGTTGGTAGAGTTGGTTGTGCTGAGGGAGGTTCTACAGACATAAGAAGTGTGGGGTGCAAACTGTCCTGGCTTTGCCAGCACTCTGCCTCCCCACCCTATTCCACATCCCAGGGGACCCAGGCAAGGCCTAGGGGCCCTTCCTGTGAGGCCCACCGCCTCCTCTGTCAACAGTTTCTGGTGAAGAGGAGTTCAGGTTCATCCTTGCTGCTTCCACCTACTGCAGAGATGTCCTCTTGGCCACCTGATCTCCACAGCACGTACAGTGATAATAAGACCCTTAACATTGAGATCAGCACATGAGCACAGAAAAGGAACTGTGGGCCTTTCACTAGGCACATCTGTTATGGACTGACTGTGTCTCCCCAGATTCATACCTTGAAGCCCTAAACCCCAAGGTCATGGTATTGGGAGGAGGGGCCTTTGATGAGAGGCTGATTTAGATGAGATCATGAGGGTGGGGCCCTGTGATGCGATTAGTGCCCTTGTAAGAACAGCAAGAGACCAGAGCTCCATCCCTCTCTGCCAGGTAAGGTCACAGTGTGAAGATGGCCATCTGCAAGCCAGGAAGGGTTGGTGGGGGTTCTCATCAGGACTTTGATCGTGGACTTCTCAGCCTCTATCACCATGAGAAACAAGTTTCTTCAGTTCGAGCCACTCAGTCTCTGGCATTGTATTACAGCAGCCTGAGCTGACTAAGACAGTCACTCTTTGTAGATGTGGAAATTGAGGCCAGAGAGGTCAGGTGTTGCCCTTTTGCTGCAGAGGGTGTGGGTGGTCACAGAATAGATGATGTGACTGATGCTCAAGGTACCATGCTGCACACTAACATATGAGTCAGTGTCCACCTTGGGGGTGCGAGGATGGGTAGGGGCACAAGAGGACTGCCATTTGGTCCTGTGCTCAGAGCACTGACAGGGTAGAAGTTGTCTCTTCACACATAGAATAGACACAACGCAATCCCTGAGGGATGAGGAAAGCGGGACCATGATGAGGTGATGGATATGACCTCCACCAGCCCTCCTGGTGGAGGGGAGGGAGGCAATGCCTTGTGCCCCCAAGTCTGAAGCTCCCCTGGCTGCATCCTAACTCGAGAAGGGTTGGTATAGGGTCATGTTTACCCTAGTGCTCCCCACCCCAAGGTCTGGAATCGAGCGGGCACCCTTGGCACAGGCAGTATTGAATCCAGCCAGGAAAAATATATGGGACACATCGTGTGGCTGTGGTTTCTTTGCACCATCCAGTCATACAGCTGGCAATTAATTTCCCCTATAAATGAAACACCTTTCATATCACTTTATCTGGAGAGCTTGAATTGACAGCAGCGGGTGTAATTTATACATACTTTTTACCCATCTGTTAGCATTCAGGCTTCAGGCTGCTTGCGTTTTTTGTTTTTTTTTTTCCTTCAATTCTCTCCCCAAATTGAAAGGATTAGGTTAGGATTAGGTGAGTGTTTTAACCAGATATTCACAAAGATGGATGGTGGTGCTTCCAGACGGCCGGTGCCCAGGGGAGGCCCTCACACGATGGTGGCCAGGTGGGGCTCAGTGATCTGGGAAATTGCCTCCACCTGAGAGCCAGTGGCCCTGCAGTCTGAGGCTGGAGCTGCAGAGGGCCTCAGGGACTCTCCGGGCCATCCTTCATTTTACAGACGAGAAAACTGAGGTTCAGAGAAGCAAAGGGACACGTGAAAGGTTGAGCAGCTGGTCAGAGGCGGAGCTGGAAGGGGGTCTGGCTGGAGAGAGTGCCAGAGGGAGGGTTGCTCCATTTTACCTGACGGAGCAGAGGGGCATGGATGGGGCCCCGGAAGTACTTGGCTGTCCAGGCTACAGTTCCTCCTGCCCCTTGGTGTCCAAGGACATGGACACAGCCTGGCCTCAGGCTCCCAGGATGCAAGAGATGAATGCTACAGGGCCGGCCTTTTGAGGTCAAGGGCAGACCTCTGGCCTTCTCGATGGCCCACCTCCGCATCTCTCGGCTATTGCAAGGTGTCTGTGATCACTGCCTCCTTCATCCCCTCCTTCTTGCCCAGGTACAGCCCTGGAGCCATTAGCAGTGTGACTCTGTCTGGTAAGAACCAGTAAGATAGTTCTGTATTAACGCAGGGGCCTGAGGAGATTTGGCCATTAAATGTTACATTAGACCCAAGGTGTCCTATACATGCTCCCGGTGGAGTTTTTCAGGCAGCCTTGGCTGGGGGGCCTCGGCGAGGGGGAACGTGCTGGAACTGACAACCAGGTGGAGGTGGGGGGTGGTGGATGCTGGGCTGTGCGCTCCCCCTGGAGCTCCGAGGACATCCTGGAGAACCGCGGAGGAAGGGCAGGCATGTCCTTGCCTCCCGTTCAGCCCTGGCGGGCCCTGCTGGCTATGGCTGGGTGCCCAGTTTGTCCCCAGCCCAGCGGGGCAGCAGCCCAGCTCACCTCTCAGTCCCGGACAGCCCTGATTTCGCGTCTCCTACCGTCTAGGAGCTCATCCTCCTTATTGGACCAGATGTCCCGAGTTTTAGCTCCAAAAATACACACATGGAGGTGAGGGAACAGACAGAGGAGAAGCTGTTTCCCTTTCTAGGGAGGACATAAGACCTGCAGGGAATAATTAGTGAATAGCACTGGCTTAATCAAAATACAACTAACTGCCTCCTACGGGGCAGGTGATTACTGTTTGAGTGGCCAGGAGGGGAGACATGGCTGTTGGCTGAAGTCAGCTAGTCTTCCTGTCATCCTAAGTACCCAGCTGCCCAAACACCTACATCACCCAGCTAAATACCCATCCACCTAACTCCCCTCCCACCCAACTAGCCATCTATCTGCTTGTTCTCCTAGGATCCTGGGTAAACTGTGCAGTCTCTTTGGGCCTAAGTTTCTCTGCTGAAATGGAGATAAGAATTCTCCCCTGATCTCCTCCTGAGCTTGTTAAAGGATCTGATGGACCCAAGGATGGTTCTGGCAAGCGGTGCAAAGAATACAAATATCAGACGGTGGGTATATTAACGATTGTTATCATTACTACCACGCTGCTGCTGTCTAAACCCTTCCTGACTTGAGATCTTGGCCGCCTCTCCCCTCCCTTGGACCGGTGACTCTGCACATCAGCTGAAGAGAGGCTTGGGAACTTGTTTTAAAGATCTCCTCCCAGCGCTGCAGGGTGGGGCAGATCCTGGAGAAAGCTCAGCTGCCCCGCCTCCTCCGGGCACAGGCAGCTGGCTCCTCCCCCTCCCAGAACGCAGCAACGGGAGGAGGAGCAAAGCGGGGAGCGGGGCTGGGGAGCCGGTCAGCCCCGGCTTGTAAGAGCATTAATGGCCGGGCAGGTTGGAAGGAGACCGCAGACAGATGCTGGTTATGCTTGTGTTTTCCAACGTTAGGGCCTCAGAACCAGAAAAAAAAAACCAAACTGGGAGCTTTAAAACCAGGAGGCTAATTGTTCGGATGGGAAGATATTATTTACAGTAATGGGGCAATGAGGAAGGAGGCGCCGAGTGAGCCGGGTGGTTTTGGCAGAAGCAGCCCAGTCCATCCGGGGGGGTTTCTGGGGGCAGCCAGGAGGCCATCCTCTTGAGGCAGGCAGTAGGTAGACCTGCGGTTACCCTCTGTCTCACAAGTCACCTTCCTTTGGGGAAGGTGCACACGAAACAGAAGCAGACATCTCCTCTCTCAGGGTTTCTGGAGTGGCAGCCAGATCACCTCCCCAGCCAGCACTAAAGACGTGGCCCTGGCCCAGGGAGCCTTCTATTCTTTAAGGCCCAGTCAGTCGCCCCCTCTCAGGAAGCCCTCCTGACTACCGAAACTCACAGGTGGTCTCTTCAGACTCCTGGATCTCTGAGTCTGAACTGCAGAGACCCTTGACCACACAGCTTAGTGGTCTGAGCTTCTCCTAGTGATGGGCTCCCCATTAGTGCCTGGCACAGGGTTGGTCATGCTGCTGGGCCCGCAGACTTGGGAAGGGAGGACGAATTACACTGGGGGGCTTTAGGAAAGTGCCTGGAGTTGGGCAGGAGGAGAGGGATAAAAAGCAGCAGCAGCTCAACTGAAGGAAGAAATTGGGAAATCCAGGTAACAAGGGCTCCGTGGGGCCCCTAAGCCTCAGGCCCCTCATTCATCTGCCTGCTCACTGGGTCTTGCCGTAAACAAATGAAAATAGACATTGAGAATCCACACTCAACATGCACCAAACTCGATCTTAGATCGATTCTGGCTAGTCATTTGAGAATATTAAAAAACTGCAGATCTCAGAGGGAAAAAAAAATCATCTTTCCTTTGAAGCAGAAAATGGTCCTTTTGCAAATTAATGGCTGGGTGAGCCAAAGCCCCTCCTGGAAGGGAGAAGGGGGCCCGTCAATATCTCAGGAGAAGCAGAAGGTCTGGCTGAGGTGATGGGCTCACGGGGCCCGACACTGCTGAGCCGAACTGGATGCAAACCACAGGTGTGCTGTGAGAGTCACGTGTGCCCCAGTAGTGACTCTAGGGGAGAAGGAACCCAGACAGGCTGCCTTCCGTCAACAGGGCCCACTTCCAAATGCCAGGAAACAGATCGTGCTGTGCTTCTCTGGACGTTCCTTAAGAAGTGGCTGGGCAGCCAGTAGCTCGGGCTGCAGGATGGGTGGGAGCTATGTGCACAGGATTGCAGGTGACTTGGAATCTTAGACCTCTCCAAGGAGCCTCTGGGCTGGGCTCCATAATCTCCCTTGTCTGCTCCATTAAGCTCTCCCCCTTGCCTGCACAGTGCCTGCTACCAACCACAGTGCCTGCTACCAACCACAGAGCCATCTCTGTCTCCTGAGGCGCTGGGTTGGTTTACACCTATCTTCCTGTCTTCTCCATGCTCCAAAATTCTACCTGGTCCATAAGGCCACCTGACTCCCCAGCACATGGCCCTAAAGCACACATGGCCCGACACTGGGCTTCCTCTTGTCCCCCTAAATGTGAGCTAACCAGGGGGTGAGAACCCTAGTTCTCTGTGACATCCAGTGTCCCCTGTGGGACTCAGTGGATTGTGAAGCTGGGTCCCCGGTGGATTAGTGCCAGACCGTGAGGCCACGCAGGGGGTGAATCCTCACCCATATCTGCCTGGCCACCTCCTAGGATTTCTTTCTTCCCCTTCCTTTGCTTACAAGATAGGAGTCATTCTTCTGCTTAAAGGTAGATGCACAAGGCAGACTCTGGGTTAATTAGCAAAGGTCTTCCAGCTGCACCCCTACCTTGCCCCCACCCCACCTCAGTGCCAGCACACAGAGTGGGTAGGAAGAGGAAGACGAGGCATCAATTCCCCAATGGCTGGAGAGAGGCCGCCAAGCTCTGTCCCTCAAAACCCTCAGGATGAGGAGCCAGCTCTCCTGCCCCAATCTGGGAGAGTGGGGAGCAGAACCCAAGCCCTCTGCACCCTCTGTTCCCCGGGTGGGGGGAGTCATCAACAGGAGGCCGAGTCTCTTCCCACATCCACAAGCTCAGCCCTGTTGGGTCCAATTCATAAAGCCTTCATCTACCAGGTATGCACTGCCCACCACAAGATGCCGGCAAGCTGTCAGCTCAACAAACATTCAGTGTGCATATTCTGAGAGCAGAGCCTAAAACAGATGCTAAAATCTAGAGGTTTATGTAACTGAATATAGCCCGATGACACAGTCATGTGTGTCCGTGAGATTCTCCTTCTGATCTGTAATGCCTGACCTTGAATCCCAGCTCCGCCACTTATGGTGCTGCGGGCATGTGTGCTCAGTCGCTTCAGTCGTGTCTGACTCTTTGCGACCCCATGGACTGTAGCCCCCTGGGCTCCTCTGTCCATGGGATTCTCCAGGCAAGAATACTGGAGTGGGTTGCCATGCCCTCCTCCAGGGGATCTTCCCGACCCAGGGATCAAACCCGCATCTCTTGAGTCTCCTGCATTGCAGGCAGATTCTTTACCCCTGAGCCACCTGGGAAGCCCAATGGTGGTGCGACCTGGGACCAATTACTTAACTTCCACCTACCTCATCACTCCCATCTATGAAATGAGTCACTGTGCCAATTAACTGTTAGACTTGACCTATTATACTGTCATTTCCTGGGTTCCTGCTGCGTGTGAGATGCTGAGCCCACCGCCCTGGGCCCTGTGGTGTTTACCCTGCACGCAGGGCCCTCACAGCCCTACGGACCTCCCTGTATGGGCGGCATGGAGGAGACCAGCATCCGGTCAGATCTGGGAACAGCACAAGCAGTCAATCAGGAGCTGCTGCTTGAGGCGCTGATGAGCTCCCTGAGAAAGGCCATTGCTCGGGGAGCTGGAGGGTGTCATCTCTGAGTCCTTCTGTAGCACCGGAGTCCATTTACGAGGAGGTCACTTATGAATATTAAACTCTTTGCTCCAGGCTCCGAAGAGTCCCGCTGCCCTGCTCTACCCAAAAGTCAAGGTTACAGCCCAAATAAACAAAGCTGCCCTTCTCCAGAAGAAACACACTGTCTCACACTCACACACACACACTCGCATTCACACCTGCAGTATCTGAGGGGGAAGGAGGAGGGGGAAGTGCAGGGGTTGGGGCAGCTGTTTCCTCACCCCTGGCTCCATGGGGAGGGGGTGTCCTGGCCCGCAGGCTCCCCTGACTTGCCTCCCCTGCCAGTTTCTCAGACACACCAGGCACGGCTTCCCCAAGCAAGTGGGGTCTGACTTTACAAACAAGAGAGGGAGCTTCCAGGAGAGGGCGCTGTTGGAACATCCTGGGAGTGGGAGGCACCGGGTGGGCCTGCGGCGGGCACACAGGGCCGGCCAGCTTCAGGTGCAGAGCCCTGAGCTGGGCCCGGCCCCAAGGGAAGCGGGAGGGGCCCTGCGGGTCTAACTTTTGTGCACTCACTAAAAATGCAGTAAGCCTGAGGGTGGGGCCGGGAGCCTTAGCTGGCCCTGAGAGGCTGACTCAGGTGGCTGCCCAGGCCAGGCTGAGAAAGGGTGGATGAGACGATAGGATGGCACAGCCCCCCCCACCTCCCACCACTCACACTCAAACAGCCTGAAGCCCCCGGGGCTGCTCTCAGCCCCACTGAGCATGACGAGGGCTTGCCCCGCTCCATCCCTCCCCTGGGGGCAGAAATAGAACCAGGCAGGGCTGAACAGCATTATCAGGAGGCTGAGTCCCCAAGGAGGGTTTGGGGCCAGCTGAGGAGGGGCCTGGGGTCCGGTGGTCAGAGCTGGCATCCAGGCGCGGGTGTGTAACCCGGGGCTGTCCCTGCGCAGGACTCTGCTTCGCCCGACAGCCAGGCTGAGTTACAAGGACATAATGATTAAGATGGTTAAGCCAAGGAGAGAGTGAGGGGACAGGGTGAGAGGCGGGGTGACAGACACTGTGAGACAGAGGCAGGGAGCGGGGCAGAGGGACAGAGAGAGCGGCAGGGGGGATAGACACACTGACGAGAACTCGGAAAGAAGGGAGACAGGGGAGGGATGAGTCAGATTCATTCCTTCATTCCGTGTCACCCACAGAGCTTCTCCCGGAAGCTGAAAGAGGATCTGCTGAAGGAGAAGAGACGACGGTAGAGAAAAGATGGTGGCAGCTAGGATGCTCGAGGAGCTTTATGGGGTCTCTTGGCCTGTCACCACGTCACCATCCTCCTCCTCCTCACAATTATTATCTACCCTTTGAGTGTGTGAGCCGTGCCAGGCACCCCATGTGTGCCAGCCTTTATCCTCCCAAATCCCTACCTTAAGGCCGGTATGCATACCTCCACTTTACAGAAAGGGGAAGGGGGGCTCTGACCTACGACTTTCTGATACCATCTTGCCTTCAGGCTTGTTCACTGCTCCAGAAAAGTTTCCAAACATGGAGGGTTTGCCTCAGCAGGAAGAGACCAAGCTGGGCCTGCGAGGGTCTGTCCAGGTGGGCATGTGTGTGTGTGAGGAGGGGGCCAGGACAGTACAAATACCACAGCCCTCCATTCACTTCTGACCTTTCACCATCCACATGCAGGTGCTGAATAGATCGGAGAGTGCGAACCTTGTGTTCTAGGTCCCAGGCCACGGAGAGGTGGTGGCCCAGGCTGCTCCTGGCCCCTCCTTTCCCTTGCTCAGCCCCAGCCTGGAGGGGCTGGGCCAGGTCTGGGTGACTGCCAGCCACTCCAAGGTCCTCACCTTGGGGGTGCTCCCCTGGGAGGATGGGAACAAGGAGCCAGTTAGAATTGGGAAAACCTCTTGTCCCTACTCCCCAGTGAAGCCGTGGGTCTCACCACCGCCAGGCTCCTTGTGTGGGGAAGGGCAGGAAAGCCTTTGGCTGCTGATCCACAAGGTCGGCCCTGAGTCCCAGCTCTGCCACTCAGCAGCTATGTACCTTCAGCGAAAGGTCCTTAACCTCTATGTGACAGCTTCACCACCTATGAAATGGTCCCGGCCTCCAGGGTGGATGATCAGATGAGAGTCCATGTGATGCACTCGGTCCTGGCACACAGCAAGACTCAGTAAATATCTGCTGACATCTCTTTAATCACAAGCATCATTGTTTTGGCCTCTCACACCTCCTCTCTCCCTACTCCTTAGCCCCATCCTCTCTCCCTCAAACTGTCAAGCCTGTTTTCAGAGGGTCTCCAGGCGCTGTGCCTCTGCTACGCTTAGAGCCACTCATGAGAAGGCCACAGGTTAGTGAGGAAGAGGTGGCCAAATTAATTCAGTTCAACATTCCTAAGTGTTTTCCTTACAGAACCCTGTGACCAGCACCAGACATGTTAGACTTTCTTTTCCCCTCAAGGAGCTTCTACCAAATAGGAGGAGCATGGTGCGTATATGAGTAATTTTCACTCACTCACTCACTCACTCATTCATTCACCACTAAGCTTTCCTTCACGATCATCAGTGATCCAGCAGGGTGTGATCAGTTGCAGGAGTGAGGAAACAAGAGTAGAATTCTGCCCTGGCATGAAAAGTGGAGTAAAATAAAAGACCCTCCCTCATAAAGGGAGGGTCTCATTCTTCGGAGGCTAATGTCACACCATGGGGGCGCCTGTGTAGCCACTGCCAAGAGGCTCCAGAGCCCAGGAGCCCAGGAGCCAATCAGCAGACAAATGGAAGGGAACCTGAGTTACACGACCTGGTGTTGTCACGGAGAGGATTCACCCTCATGCTCATGGTCAAGGTTTATGAAAAGCCTTGTGTGCCTTTTTCACTGCATCTCTCAACGGCCCTGGGAGGCAGCTGGGTTGGGGCTGAGTGTCCCCAGCTGTTGCTATGGACACTGTACAGGGAGTGACATGACTCACCCGCAATCCCCCACACTAACTGTCAGGGCTGGGAAGAGACCCTGGCCTCCCTTGGATCTAGGACTCCATTTAGGCCCCATTGTCCCCACCTGGGCCTTCTCCAGGAGCTTGATGAGGGTGACTGCTTCCATTCACTTCCCTGGGCAGCTCGTCCCCCATCCTCAGGGGGCCCCTGAGCAGCCCAGGCTGCCCCAGTACATCCTTGGCCCCTGGAAAGAGCAGAACCCTCTGTGAAGCTCAGCTGCAGTGCCTGGGGGCCCCAGGGGCCCCGGGGGCGGGTGATGGTATCTGCACCCTCCTTCCCTTTGGAATTTGACCTTCTCTTCTGATTTGCATCTACCCCAAGTGAGATCTAGAGCAGTGCTCCCAAACTTGTTGACTGTCTTGTCTTTTCTGGGGGCCTCATCGGGTCCTCAGCCCCTCGTCCCATCCCCATCCACGCGCTCCACACGGGCTGAGTGCGCACTCGACGGCCAACACCTCGGGTGTGTATCCCCTTCACCTCCCGCCACAGGCAGCTCCACGTCCCCCCAGGCTCCCGGGGCCCCCTTGCCCCCATTCTGCTGACAGGAATGTGTCTTCCCAGGCCCACACATGGGGCCCTCAGCGCACCCGACGTTAGAACCAGCTGGAGCTGTGAGGCGGCCGAAGGGCCAATTGTGTAGAACCTGGAATGGTCGGTAGAGAACTTCCGGGCTCTGTGGCGTCACCACGCATCCGCTTCCGGCCTCAGACTCAGGGGAACGAACCAGTCCTCTCGCAGAGGCCTCGAGGCAGTGATGACGGCGGGAGCCTGAGGCCTGGGCAGGTCTCAGGGACCTTTTATTTCTCCTCTGGGAGGTCCCAGGCTGTCTGTGGAGAATGGGGTGAGGCGCCCCCTGCCCTCTGCTGCCTCCCTGAAGCCTCTCAGACCAGGGCAGCCCCCTCTACGGCTGAAGACCCAGCTCGGCCCACCTGCCACTCCCCAACCCCCGCAGTTGTTTCTTCAGGAAGGTTTTCTTCTTTCCCCAACTCTGTTCTCTGTCCCCTCAGGGGAGTGTCTCCCTGACAGGCATTCGCTGGCTGGCGGGGTCGGGAAGGGCAGCCGCCCCCACGCCCCTCCTCTTGCGCGTGGGCTCCGGGAACAGGCCGTGGCCCCCAGCCGAGCTCCAGCATCTGCCTCGAGCCGCTCTGACCGCCTTCAAGGGCACTGCCAGGAATAGATGCGGCCACCCCGCCGCCTGCATGGGCCTGGCAGCCTCGGCCTGCCCTTTCTCCAGCCTTTCTGCACACTTCCCAAGGAGCGTCCCAGCCCCAACTTACAGGTGAAGGCTCTGTGGGACGCCGCCGTGTGCTGGCTTGTTCAGAATATGCAGAGCTGACAGACCAGCACACGCTGCCTGGCCACCTCTCAGCCACCAAGCTGCAGCCCCCAACCCCGGCCAGTCACCCAGCAGGTCTGTCCGAGCCGGAGCCCTTATTGATGGAGCTGTACCTCTTGGATTCGTGGTCCAGAAACCAAGACAGAGAGATGAGGTACTTGCTCAGTCACAGCTGGCCACCAACCACAGCGCCTGACTCCAGTCAGGAGCCCTAGGCGTCTGCAGGAAAGGTGACACTCTGGGGCCGGAAGAGGGCAGGGCGCCAGAGAGAATGGGACACCTGAACCCCTCTGGGCAGGTGGTGTTCAGGTCATGAGAGACGAGGAGGGACTTGGTCCCAGGACACAGGGAAGAATGGGTTACCTCTGAGCACCCTGGAGTAGAACAGTGAGGCCTGAGATGGGGGTGCCCATGAGGGACAAGGAAAAGGATAGGGTGGGCTCTGACTACGTGGAACCTAGGGAAAGAGATGTCAAAGCACTGGGAAGTCAATCTTGACTATGCTATGAGGCCGCCGGCGTGACTTCAGTGGGTGGAAGAGATTCTGCCACCATCCACGGCCATGCAGGGTTTATGGCGTGGCCCCTTGACACCATGGGACAGGCCCTGTTCTAGGATCCAGAAAGAGAAGAGAGAACAAGGTTCCTGCTCCCATGAAGCACACGGAGAGAGGTCGGGTGGAGACGGACACAGTGAAGCAGAGGAACAGGGAGAGGATGCTGGCCCTGGGGCCAGGGCACAGCTGTTTTATATTGAATGGCCAGGGAAGGTCTCTCTGGTAAGGTGACATGTGAGAAGACGCCTGGAGGAAATGAGGGAAAGAACCAAGTGATCGGGTGGAAAAAAGAATGTTCCTGGCAGAGGGCAGAGCAAGTGTAAAGGCCCTGAGGCGGGGGTGTGCTGGGCCGGCTGGGGAAAGAGCCATCTATAACCTGTGGAACCAAGTATGTCACAAGAATGGCTTAGCTCACTACCCCAAGATCAAGCTTCCTCAAACAGAGCCCCTCCTGCCTTCATGCTCCTATCTTTTCCCCTCCCCAAGGCAGGAGAGCTGAGACGCCTTTGCCGAAGGGTGATCCAAAGATGGAATTTGGAATCTGGGCACAGCCAGGAAGGGGAAAAAAAAATAAGACTCTGAATTCTTAACCTCAAGGTGTGTCCCTTATTTAGTGTGAGGCTCTTTTCTCTGCCCACTGCTCCTTCCTCCATGTGTAGGACTCTGTGCCTATCTCCTGGGAGGACAAAAGGGGAGCTGAAGTCCCTGAGTGTGGAGGGAGTCTTGGGGAGGAAGGCATGAGGGCTTCCTGGAGGAGGGCCCCAAGGAGTGTAAGCCTTCGGAGTGGCCAGGCTTGGGGCAAGAGAGGAGCAAAGGCTTAGGGGATGGATGACTGTGTGTGTGTGTGTGTGTGTGTGTGTGTGTGTGTGTGTGTGTGTGTGTGTGTGTGTGTGTGTGTGTGTGTGTGTGTGTGTGTGTGTGTGTGTGTCTGTGTGTGTGTGTGTCTGTGTGTGTGTGTGTGTGTGTGTGTGTGTGTCTGTGTGTGTGTGTGTCTGTGTGTGTGTCTGTGTGTGTGTGTGTCTGTGTGTGTCTGTGTGTCTGTGTGTGTGTCTGTGAGGAGCAAGGGGAAGCCAAGAGGCCCCATGGCGGCTGGAAAAAAAGGGACAAGAAAGGGGAAGGGGTGCACATACACCAAGGGGGTGGGGTGGTGATGTTCTGTGATGTTCTGGAAGGGCCTCCTCCCTTCTCTGTTAGCTCTCTCCCCCTCCTGTGCCTGTGCCTGTGTTTCTGAGTGAGTCTGTGAGTCTGCGTGCATGTCTGTGAGAGGTCTCTCTCTCTCTCACTGTCTCTTTCTGGTTCTTTCCCATCCTGTCTCCATGCAGCCTGCAGCCTCTCAGTCTCCCTGCGGTGCCTGTTTCTCTGTCTGGCTGGCTCTGTCTCTCTCGGTCTCCATCTCTCTCTCCCTCCCTCTCTTCTCCCGCCCCCCGCCCTTCTCTCAGAACAGGAAGAGGCCTGCAAAAGAACTGCGATTTCCCTCCCGCCTGCCTCCCCACCCCCTTTCCCTCCCCAGGTTTTTTCTCTGCTCCTTATTCAAGGCAGATAAAGTGCACACAGCTGCTCCCAGCTGAAACGGGCCTTAATTGCACCCCCGTTGCCATGGCGATCCCTGATGATCTCCGTGGCTGGAATGTTGCCCTCCGATCTCCCTGCTGGGGCCTCCGGGCTCCGCAGCCTTGCTGGCCCTGGAGCTGCCCCCAAGCGGCACCCTGGCAGGGCAGTGAGGTGGCCCTGAGCAACTTCCCCCTCCCCCACCCCGGTCTTGGTCACTCCTCGGGACATTTTGGGGTCCAGAGCAGTAATGCACATGCTCCTGGCCAAGGACAAAGCGCTCCTCTGTCACTACCTAGGCCCTGGTTTTAGGGGTGGGAGGGACCCAGGTCAGAGCGCTGTGCTCTGGGCTTCACCCCCTACCTGCGGACCTGCCACAGCCACACCCAGGGTGAGCACAGGAGTTGTCAACGTGAAGCAGCCTTTTCACTGCAGTTCCCATCTGAAGAGCCCCCGGCACATGGGGGTGGTGGGCACTGCAGGGGGATGGACCCAAAGACCCCTCTTACAGTGGCACGGTTCTGCAGAGGGACAGGTGCGGAATCAGGCTGACCCAGCCCCGCTATGGAAGACAGGGTGGGGGAGGGTGGTGCCTACATTGGGCACCTCAGGGGCAGAGGGACACCCCAGGAGGATGTGCCTTCTGGTGCCTGAGGGGCGACCTACGGTCCAGGTAAGTAAGCCCCATACAGGGTGATGGGGTGTGTGTGCATGCGTGTTGTGTGTGCTTGAGTGCTTTGTGTGTGTACATGTTGAGTGCATGCATGTTTGTGTGTGCACACATGCTGTATGTGCACACATGTTGGGTGCACGTGTGTTGTGTGTGCACACATGTGTGTGCATGTGTGTGTGGCCTCATCCACATGTCCGCTTTACACTCCCCTTCACAGGACCCTCCCTTGGCATCCAAGCTGGGCCACACTAGACTGTGTGTTCACAGCTCAGTAGCTCCTGACAGGGGTCTCAGGGAGGGCAGCGTACTTAACGCCCCAGTCAGCACACCCAGAGGAGCCAGCAGATTCGAAGTGGGATGGCTCTGACCAGTCCCAGGAGACCTGCCACTGGCCCTGGTCCTCCGCCATCACCACTCCGCCCTCTGGGTACTAACCCCAGCTCTAGTCTCATGAGACCTACAACAAAGTGGGGTTTCTGAACCCTTGGCAAACCTGGAGGTGGGAGTGTCCCAGCACTTTCTGTCTGAGCCCTCCTCTTGCCAAGCAGGCATGTGGGCCAGACCCCTCCCTCTGGTCTGTGTCAGAGCCCTGGACTCTGCCTGGACACCGCTGGCCCGTCCCTGGGTGGCATGTACTACCTGCTCGCTGGCCAGTGGGTGAGCCCAGGGGAATACCAGCCAAGATCCCCAGCATGGGGCATCTTTGATGGCCCTGCTCTCTTCCAGCGATGGTGACAATGGAACGCACCCTACCCTTAGCCCCGCTGGGGGTATAATAACAGTAATCATAGCAGTGGGAGTAGCGACAGCTACTGCTTATTAAGTGGTGGCCACGTGCGAGGGGCCGTGGGTAGAACTGCACACTCACCATGGCTGGTCCTTGAGGCCAGAACTGAATGTCACACAAATGGGAAACGCATCACCTGCCTAACCAAGGCCACTACGCTCTCGATCACCATTGTGTGTGGGACCCTGAGGTGGACCCAGGGTCCACATCTGTCCCGCCCCAGCCTTTGGTGAGCAGTTTACCCAGGGTCTGGGAGGCTCCTAGGCCCAGTGCCTCCTGCCTGCAGTAAGACCACATGCGGGTTGTGTTGGAAGCAGCAGGAAGGCTTTCTGCATGAGTCTCTGTCAATGACACCTGCACCATCCAAGCGCCTGCCCCACCGTTAACCTTGAGTCCACTGGATGCTGCTCTCGGGTTATCCTCTCTCCCTCGGGCCCCACGCTAGGAGGTTTTCCATTAATATTTGCTTTCCAACTGTGGTGCTGGAGAAGACTCTTGAGAGTCCCTTGGACATCAAACCAATCAGTCCTAAAGGAATTAACCCTGAATATTCATTGGAAGGACTGATGCTGAAGCTGAAGTTCCAGTACTTTGGCCACCTGATGCAAAGAACTGACTCATTGAAAAGACCCTGATGCTGGGAAAGATTAAAGGCAGGAGGAGAAGAGAGCGACAGAGGATGAAATGGTTGGATGGCTTCACTGATTCAATGGACATGAACTTGGGCAAACTCCGAGAGGTGGTGAGGGACAGGGAGGCCTGGCGTGCTACAGTCCATGGGGTCGCAAAGAGTCGGATACAACTTAGTGACTGGAAAACAGCAACAACAACAAAGTAAGTGAAGGCATGAAAGACCAGTACTTCTTGTCTTGACTTGGGGCCTCAACCTGACTTCCCTTTTCTCACCCCTGAAATGACTACAGAATTCATCTCTTCTCTTTCTGCCCAGCTGAGACCCCAACACAGTCCCAAGCCAGGTCCCCACTGTCTCCCATCCCCTCCCAGTCCCCACAGCCTGAGTGAGCCCGAGACAGGGCTGGCATCGCCTATCTGCTCAAGTCCCCTCTAGCCTGCAGGACCATGCTGCCTGCAGGTCAGTCCAGGTCATCTGGAGGAGACCAGGCCCCTGCCTCCCCTCGAATACTCCTCCTGTTTCCTCAACATGGTTCCTACACCTGGCCATTGACCTCGAGGCTTCCTCTGCCTGGACCGCCCTTCCTCTTTTGCTCTGACTATGGAAATAATATTCCTTTCCTGTCTCACTTAGTCGCCAGCACCTCCTACCGCATTCATTTTACTAAACTGACCACCTTAATGCCATGTGCTATTGCTATTGGCTGAATGAACAGAAGAACATCGAGGAGCATCCAGAGAAGACAGGCCACACATCTGGGGTCCTCCCTAATTGTCAGCTCAGCACTAAGATTCTAACCAAGCCCGGGTCAGCTCTCGGAGCTGTAGGAGGGGATTCCAGGTAGAGGTGGCATGCCCTGCTCTCTGGAGGAGAACCCGTCCCTGTCAGAACCCTTCGCTTGGTCTGGAGGTGCTGTCCAGACTCTAAGGACAAAGGGCTGACACGTGAACCAGGGAAGATTTGGAGGGAGAGGTCATTTCCGGTGGAGGGATGCTTGGGGCGACGGCATGGAGGTGGGACACTGTAGGGTGATTGACAGGGAGCGGGTCGGCCAGCCTCAGATGGCCAGCAGGCTGAGGGTAGGACCACCAAAGCTCCAAGGCACTGGTGGTCACCGGATGGACGGCAGCCTGGAAACGGGATGGTCGCTGAAAGAAAATGCCTGGAGGAGCCTGTGCCTTACTTTTCCTCCTGATGACAAATAAGGCAAGACAGAGCAGCTCATTTCTCTAGAAGGAGTTGCGGACCCCTCAAAGATAGGGCCCAATTTTCTCCTCCTCCTGTCTTTCTGTCACCCCGTCTGCTCTCAGTCAGGCCGACCTTGGGCCTTGCCTGCAGTTGGACTGGGAGACCTTGGAAGGCCGCTGTCCAATGAGCTCACATAGTGCCCCCACCCCACCCCACACTTTCCTCTCCATTCATCTGTCTTTCTAGCCAAAAACCAATTTCCTTGCCTCCAGACAAACCAATCACATTAGGAAAGGGATGGTTGTAATTCACGTGAAAACAACACAAAACAAAGCAGAAAGCAGAAACAACTTTGCAAAGATCTGTCCCCTAGGATGCAAAAAAAAAAAAAAACAAACAGTCCCACTGGGTGGAAAGCAGCTTCTCACTGTGAAAAACGCTGGCAGGTGTCAGAAGCCTGACCACACCTGGACACAGCGCTGGGAGGCCGGCAGTGTGACTCTATTCTGCAGGGGACCTCAGGACCCTGGAGGCTCACTCTATTTGAATGGTCCCAGTCAGACCACCTGACTCCCCACTGACCCCTTCCTGCTTGGACAAGGTACTGCAGCTCTTTGCAGGTCTCCTTCCTGCACCCTTAGCACCTGTCTCAGGGCAGCAAGCCCCTCACATCTCACCAGGCTCACAAAACAGGTTCTGGATGTGCTAAGGACCTTAAGGAGGAAAGCAGCTATCAGTTAACTCACAGCCGTTGACCCCTTCCCTCGCTGTGGCCACACTGGGAGGACACGGGCACCCATCCCTGGTGTCAGTCCCTGCAGGGCCAGCGTCCCTTCCCACCCCTGCTGGTGAGAGCGTTCTCCAGGGCTGCTCAGGGTTTGCATTGCTAAGTGGTACTTTGGGAGAAACATATCTACATTCGTATATATTTCTCTGCCTCTCCACTCAAAATCTCTGGGCTTTTAAATATGAGAGCCTTTTATTTCCTTAAAACAGCAGCTGCTTTCATTTAGTTTGATGGATTTAAAGCCTTTAGAGGCGGAAGGAGCAGATGGGAGGAGGTGGATTTCTCAGGCTACCTGCTCACACCCTCCAAAGGATGCCGTGTACCTGGCGCACAGGATACGGGAGCTGGGTAAAAACGTCTTAAGACTTGGGACTTAATTTGTTCCGAGGGTGCTGGTCAGTGAGATTCCCCCTTTTTAAAAGTTTCTCTACCCAGTCTTCTCCCTTTCCCCCTCCTTGGTTCCAAGACTCGTTCATGGATTCCCCTTGCCGTTCACCCCGGCATTTCCTTATCCTCCTGGGAAAACACGGCAGGAGCTGGGGCCACAACTAGGCTCTCCTCAGTGTCACTCTCCTGGCAGGAAGGAACAAGCCTAGGGTTGGGGCTCCCCAAGGGCTGAGAACCCTACCCTTTCAAGCCCTGGAATCTGAGGAACAAGGGCTGAAGCTCTGAGCCCAGAGCTGCTGCTGCTTCTGCCCGTCTCATGACTCGTCTGCGGGTGGGGTCTCAGAACTGGCAGCTGTATAATGAGGCGGAAGACAGATGGTGATCCTTGTGCAGACCCCCACTCAAGAGTCAGGGCCTCTCAGGCCACAGGGTCATGGGTCTTCCTCGGAGAAGTGGCTGATCATAAACTTAGCTGGGAAAGGCTGCCCACCTCCCCAGGGCTCTGTGGGGAGGCCTCCCCTGACACCTCAGAGCGCTGGAAGGTTCTCTACCTTTGGCTCTTGTGGCTTCCTCCCTCCCTTTCGGTCTGTCTCCCTCTCCAGACTGGAAGCTCCCGAAGGGCTGGGCATCTTCTTTTCTCTTGTATCTCCAGTGCCACAAATCGCAATGAGACAGTCCTGTGGCTGATTCTGAGCCCTGAGGCTTCTGCTCTCAAGGCCTCTGGAGTGTCTGGAGCCCCCCTCAGCACCCGCGGCAGAGGGGACCCCAGGCCTCCAGCCTGCTTCGGCACCAGCACTGTCCTCTTCTGCTGCCCACCTTCCCTGAGGGTTGTCTGGACTCAAGTACTTCTCCAGGCAGCTACCTCGGTCTTCCTCTTCCCTTCTGAGGCCCCGTCTCCATCTCTACGTTCTGACACTCACCCTCCATCATGGTTCTCAGTAAGAACTCAAGGAGGGGGCTGGATGGGGGTGGGCCTGCCGTTAGACCTTGTTTCTGACTTCCACGCACTCTGGCCGGCACTTTCTCCATCTCACTCCTCATCCTCCTGGCCGGTCAGCCCAAGCCTCTTCACCTTCTTCCACAAACACTCTGAGCAGGTGCTGGTTTGTTGAAGACACAGGCTGGCTTCTTCCGGCCTAGATTTCGCCCTCCCTGGATGGACCAAGTAGGGTTGAGGCTGGGCCTCTCCATGCAGGGCCCTGGGTTAGCATCCTGCTAGTCCTGCCCTGAATACCGCCCCTGCACTGTGACAGGACACAGGGTTGCCAAGGGGTTGCCAAGGAAACCTTCTCCAAGGGCTCAGGGCCACCCGGCTCCTTGATGAACCTGAAGACAAGACTGTGTCTTGCCAAAGGGCTCCTGCTGCCCTCTTCTGATTGGATCCTCCTGGGTCAAAGGTGGGGAGGGAGGGTCTTCCTAGCCCCCATTTACAGGTGGGGAAGCTGAGGCCTGAGTGGTCAGGTGACACAGTTGGGAGGAGCAGAACCAGGACTATGCCCTCCTGCGGATGCTCACTCTGGGGCCCGTTCCTGATGAACCACAGTGATGCCCAGGTGAGGGGCGGAGACTCACACTTCCTCTCTTAGCTGCCCATGTAGCCATCACTACCACCAGGCAAGGGGCAGGGCCTGCGACTCAGCCTGGGGACTCTCCTCCTATTCCAGGGCTCCATGTTCCGGGAGACAGGCTCCATCCCACTTCTCCGCTCCTTTGCTCATCCTTGGATGTGACCCATCCTCAGAGGCCTGCAGAGTGAACCTGGCTCACAGGGCTCCCTCTCCAAGGCCTTCTGTCATTGGCCCTTCCTGGGAGCATCTCTCCTGGGGTGGCATCTCTCCTGAGAGGGCTTCTGAGACCTGCCCCCACCCCAAAGGTACAGTGTGAGTGCCAAGAGGCTGGCTCTATTACTGGATGCTGCAGAAGCCAGGCTGTCTCCTGGGGACTGGGAGGGCCTCTGGATATTTGTGGCCTTCCTTGAGGGGTGGAGAAGCTGGTTCTATGTGACCACTGTCACCTCTATAGCCTGCTTGGTGCTGCCTCCAGCAGATGGCCGATGGTGGCCCCTCTGTGCGCCCTGGACCACTGTTGAATCTGCTGGTCTTCCTCCTCTTCTGAGGGGTGTCGCCTCCTGGAAGCCTCCTCCAGGGTTGCCCTGAGACCTATGGCCAAGAGTCCTGTTAGCTCTCCGGGTGTGATCAGAGCTTGGAGAGGGGAGGGGGAGGAGGCTTCACCAACTCACCTCCCAGGCAGCTGCTGAGCAAATCCAGGGAGTTAATAGGAGCCACACAAAGCCCTTGATTTGCTCCAGAGATCAAGGGTCAGCCTGAATAACTCATTAATTAACCGAGCAAGGCTTCCTGCTATCGACAAGGTCTGGGAGCTCGGCCTGGGAGCAGACCTCACATCCTGCAGCTAGAAGACCATTCCCAGCTCCCCCTCCCCCTCCTTTCTTTCTTCCAACTCGGCACACGCAGACCTGGGAGATGTCAAGAAGGCCATTCCACCCTCTGACCTCAGCTTTCCAAGGCTCTGGCCTGGCAGGGTTGTGACCTTTGACCCTTTGGCTTTTAGGCTTGACCCATGAGCTGTCTTCCTGCTCCCTTCCCTGCCCACCCTGCCCAGCCCTCAACGGGCATCATAGATGCTCTAAGGATCCAGGCGTGCACGGGCACCCACACAACCTGCCAACGCTGCTCTTGGACATCTATCACCAGGGAGAGGACACGATGAGCTGATTCACACTGAGGCTGTGGGCTGACGGTGTTGGGACAGTGCATGGGTGGTAATTTCATTTAAACGAAGTTCACGCTTTAACTTGAATGGTGTAAGCTCTAATCGTGGGATTTCAGCAACAGGGAAGGCTAGGCGGCAGAATCCTTTTGGTCAGGAGTTCTTCCCAATGACCACTAAGATCATGGAGTGGGGATGGCCTCTTTCCATACCTATGGTCGAGTCCCAGGCAGCTTTTCCTCCCATTAGGGTACAGCTTCTTTACCACAGATGTGAATATCTAAGCATCTGCTTTGGCTACCTCCACACCCACCCCTGGCAGCACCTCTGAGTTTTCCAAGTGCATGTTTACACACCCGCATTTGCGAGTGTTCTTTGCCCTTAAAAGGACGCACCCGCAGAGGAGACGTCTCCATGGAGGAGACCGGCCACCCGAGTGTTGCTGGAGGGAGGACCCTCTCATCTCCCAGGGGCTCACATGAAGGGAGCACCACAGGACTCGGTTTGGACAGAGCTCTCCCAGCATGGATACAGCTTTCTTTAGCCTGCTATTTCTGGAGACCAAGACAGGGGAGACCTTGATGCAGTTTGAAGCACCTCTGTTATTCCTTGCAGAGCTCGGCTCTGCCGACTGACATTTGCACAGCTCTCTGCTGCTTGTAGAGTCAGCTGTTTCTGGAAGGTCTTGTCGCTGGCTCTAGAGCCCGTTGCTGTTTGTAGAGTCTGTGGTTAGCAGAACCAGGCCTTACAGGCCGAGCTCGTTACTAGCCACAAAGCTGGCTTCCACTTGTAAATTTTCTTGGGGTTTCTGGAGCCTGATATTGCTTGCAAAGCTCATGAGAATCTGCAGAACTGAGAGCAGTTTGTAGAGCCTGTGGTCTGCAGAGTCAGTCCTTGCTGGCAGAGTTCTTCACCCACTTTCGAACCAGGTACTGTCCTTAGGTTCTGTTGTCTTTAGCAGACGCTGGCTTTGTAAGCTGAGTTCATCAGGAGCTACAAAGCTTACTGCTGTCTGCAGAGCTTGCTCTACTTGCAGAAATGTCATTGCTTGCAAAGCTTCTCTTGGTCAGAGAACCTGGGGTTATTGTCAAGCCTGACATCGCTTATAGGGTTCACCATTGATAACAGAGCTTGGGACATGTTCTATTTCCTATGCCTGGATTATCCACCTTGTGGTGAATTTTTAAGGATGAGTGTCCATAGCCTCAGGTTTTGAAGTGTTTTCTTGCACTTGTGGGTTTCGGATTCTCTCCAAGACGCCTGGCGTGTAGAGACCCCACAGCGTTCCCTCTGGTCTCCATGTATCCCATGATATTGGCTCAATGACCAGACTCAGTTTCCCCTCTAGAGCCAACATGTTCTGAGTTCTCTCCCTCTCAGAGTTATCAGTCTGTTATGATCGACTCTTCCATCTTTGCTCAGAGCTCTTGAACTTCCAGGCAGGTGCCTGGGTTCTCATTATTGGCTCAGTAAGATCTGATGTCCTTCAGCCTATGTGCTTTCCTTAGCATAAAGGCCTAATGCTTTTGTATTCACAGATGTTTATAGAATTCATGTGAAGCAGTGGTAAAGAATCCGCCTGCCAATGCAGGAGAGGCAAGAGATGCAGGTTTGGTCAGGTTTGATCCCCGAGTCAGAAAGATCCCCTGGAGATGGCAATGGCAACCCACTCCAGTATTCTTGCCTGGAAAATTCCATGGACAGAGAAGCGTTATGGGCTACGGTCCATGGGATCACATAGAGTTGAACATGACTGAGCAACTGAGCATACAGCACACACAAAGAATTCATGGATGTGACACCCTGGCAATGAGGGAGTGAGGACTGGACAGAAGCAGGTCGTCTGTGTCACATATGAGGTCCATTCCAGGCCCTGGGGGAAAGCCATGTGAATTTGGCCTCAGAAACTGGAAGGATAACTCATGATTATATTCTTCAGAGCTGCCTTATGGCCCTCTGTGCCCCTCTGGGACTGCGAGGGGGGGTTGTTGGCGCTCCTTGAGCAAGGCTGTCCTTGGCTGCAGCTGTTGTTGTTGTTCAGTTGCTAAGTTGAGTCCAACTCTTTGCGACCCCTTAAACTGCAGCATGCCAGGCTTCCTTGTCCTCCACTATCTCCTGGAGTTTGCTCAAACTCACGTCCATTGAGTCGGTGATGCCATCCAAACATCTCATCCTCTGCCACCTCCTTCTCCTGCCTTCAATCTTTCCCAGCATCAGGGTTTTTTCCAGTGAGTCAGCTCTTCACATCAGGTGGCCAAAGTGTTGGAGTTTCAGCTTCAGTATCAGTCCTTCCAATGAATATTCAGGACTGATTTCTTTTAGGATTGACTGGTTTGCTCTCCTTGCTGTCCAAGGGACTCTCAGGAGTCTTCTCCAGCACCACAGTTTGAAAGCATCAGTTCTTCAGTGCTCAGCTTTCATTATGGTCCAACTCTCACATCCATATGTGACTACTGGAAAAACTATAGCTTTGACTAGATGGACTTTTGTAAGCAAAGTGATGTCTCCGCTTTTTAATATGCTATGTTTGGCTGCAGCTGGCATGCCCCAATCAGTCCTGGTCACCCATGGACACATTCAATCCGTAAAACCATACCAACTTAGGACCCCTGAGCTGAACTGAGTGTTTTTGTTTATTTATTTATTTTTGGCTGTGCTAGGTCTTTGTTGCTGTGTGCCAGCTTTCTCCAGTTGTGGCAAGTGGGGGTAACTCTTAGTTGCAGTGTGTGGACTTCTCACTGCGGTGGCTTCTCTTGTGGAGCATGGGCTCTAGGTGCATGGGCTTCAGTAGTTGTGGCATCCAGGGTCTCCACAGCACATGAAATCTTCCCAGACAACAGATTGAACCCATGTCCCCTGCATTGGCAGGCAGATTCTTATCCACTGTACCACCAGGGAAGTCCTGGGCTGAGTGTTTTTTATGGGGACATAATCTTTTAAACACACATATCCTTGGAAGCCAGAGTTTGGAGGCATGATTTGTCATATGGAGGGATTTTTCAGAAAACTGGAAGGAAGATCAAACAGCAATTTCCAGTTTCTTCTTACTAAAACCTAGCAGTTCACATTGTAAATGGACAGGCAGAAGTGAGCAAGGATGATGGAGTACAAGGAACCGACCCAGATGTCACCAGTATTTCTTCAGAACTTTTCCTCAGTATCACCACTGCCCAGGACTTGCCACAGCTGAACACAGTGGGTCCAGGTAGAGACCTTAACACCAAGGGTTTCTGTTCTTAGGAAATCTGTCCTACCAAAAGTCAAGTCAGAAGGGGGTCACTCCTTTTACATAAAGTGAAAGTGAAGTTGCTCAGTCTTGTCTGACTCTTTGCGACCCCATGGACTACAGCCTACGAGGTTCCTCCATCCATGAATTTTCCAGGCAAGAATACCCGAGTGGGTTGCCATTTCCTTCTCCAGGGGATCTTCCCGACCCAGGGATCGAACATGGACTACAGCCTACGAGGTTCCTCCATCCATGAATTTTCCAGGCAAGAATACCCGAGTGGGTTGCCATTTCCTTCTCCAGGGGATCTTCCCGACCCAGGGATCGAACATGGACTACAGCCTACGAGGTTCCTCCATCCATGAATTTTCCAGGCAAGAATACCCGAGTGGGTTGCCATTTCCTTCTCCAGGGGATCTTCCCGACCCAGGGATCGAAACCGAGTCTTCCGCATTGCAAGCAGACACTTTTACCGTCTGAGCCACCAGGGAAGCTCATAAGGAGTTTGTCAAATAACTCCTGGGTACATTTGAAACAGAACACACTCGTTTCCATAGCCCAGCTATATACATCCACCTCTTAGGCTGTGATGGGTTCCCGACCAGCTCTCAGTTCTGCCACTGAGGACCTCACTGGACCAATGACCCTCACTGATGGGGTCTGGACCTTCTGATCAGCTCCACTTCTCTGCCTTGGGACGGCCAGAGGTTCCACTCACACAGCGAATCCACAATCCATGGATGGGGCTTAAGCAAACTCTTTCCCTTTCTTAAAGCTTCATTTTTTTCTGTCCTTTGTTCTTAGAAGAAAATGAGCTCTAGATAGGGTGCACTGTTGGCTTTGTCCACAAGGCCCCAGGCAAGCGCTGCTCAGGAGATAATTCAGAGTGCTAATGGCATACAGATGCATGCTAATTCATGTGCGCACACACAAATTAGGCTGCAATTATCACAGGAACTATTTGCTAATGCTGGTTACCATTCGAACCATTACTCAGCATTGGTTACTGCAGACGGCTGGTCAGTATGGCTCGGCAAGAGGCCTGCCTCTTAGGCAGCCTCGGAAGCTAATGGAACCTTGAGTCAACGTCAAGTAACAGCCTCTAGCTGCTTCCATGTGGGAAGTGGGCCTCCCAAGGCTGACTGTGGGAACGGAACAAGCCTGCTGGAAAATGACACTCCGATCTCATCGGGGGAAGGAAAAGCCAGCGGCAAATGCCACATAATACACTGTGGAGTGCGTGTGGAAGGCCAAGGGGTAATGTAGAGGTATGTACGTTTGTGGATAGCTCGTTCCTGGCTGTTTCCTGTGTACTGGGGAAGTATGAGACTCGGAGGATGAGATGTAGGCTGATAAGTGACTTGTAAGACAAGAGCCACCCACAGAAGCAGCCAGTTAACCCACAGGCGTGGGGGCTGATTCACTGTTGAGTCCTGGAGGGATTCACCTGGGTCCCCTGGAGAAGGCAGGGCTTGAGCTTTAGAGTCACGGATGGGACTGATTTTAGTGCAGGTGGGAGGAAGGTGGTCAGAACGCCGCCAGGACGTGTGGTCATACATCAGAATGGCCACCGAGACACAGTGGGAGCCTCTGCTCTGCCAGAGTTTGCCATTACCACCTTGTCTTGAGGGTCCCACCAAAGGAGGCACGTGCATGTGTGCTAAGTCACTTCAGTCGTGTCTGACCCTTTGCAGCCCCATGGACCTGCCGACTCCTCCATCCATGGGATTCTCCAGGCAAGAATACTGGAGTGGGTTGCCATTTCCTTCTCCGGGGGATCTTTCTGACCCAGGGATTGAACCCGCATCTCTTATGTCTCCTGTATTGGCAGGTGGGTTCTTTACCATTTGCACTACCTGGGAAGCCCAAAGGAGGCCAATTTTATCAGAGCAGTTTAAGAGATTACCTCTGAAGCAACACGGTTGGGCTAGAATTAGCTTTCACGTATGTCTGTTGGTGAAGGCACTCAGGACAAGGCAGGGTTGGGGGTAAGTGAGGGGTGGTCTCAGTGGTACTACCGAAACAGCTCCTGGCACGGCTGAATTCCTTCCACCAGAGAAGGGAGTATGGCCAGTCAGTGACAATGCTTGGTTCACAGTGTGTGTGCAACAGAGTAGGAGCCGACAACGAGCTTCGCACTGACCACTGAGTGCTGGATTCCAGGGAGCCCCCAGAGCCCAGCAGAAGTGGGAGGGGATCCGGGTGTTGCCCTTGTAGCCATCTGGCCTCCCCTGTATCACAAGGGCTCCTCTGGCACTACCTGGTCATCTCAGGAGGGAAAAGGAGAGGGGTCCAGTGGCCCCCATGTCCCACTTCCCTTCGAGCAGGAAGCTGGGGTTCCCCCTGCTGACCCTGGTGCCACATCTTTTCTCTCCACCCTCCTCCTTGCTTCACTGGAGGACTTCCTGTCAGGCTGGCCATCCATGGGCCCTGCAGGCATCCTGACTTCTCTGCCAACCCTCCCCCTGTGCACGTGCCCTGAAATCTCCAAGGCACAGCTCCCGGCCCCCAGAGATCGGAGCTGAGGCTGCAGCAAGGCGCCACTAGCATCCACTCTTCTCTGCTGAGCTGGGACCTGGGGCACGCATTTTGCTGAGAGATGGGAGTGCGCTGCAGGGAGATGGAAGAAAAAAAAAAAGCCTGCGTGCATGAATAGATGGCCCAGTGTGACTTATCTCAGCCAACTTGGGGCGCACGGTGTGGAAGACCCAGGCTAAACCCCACAGTTCTTTGCAGAGCATTTCGGGGGAGCCCTGCCTGCACTCTGTGGACAGCGAGAAGAAGACCCAGCCCTTGTCTTCAGGGAGCTCCAGGAGGCACGATGAATACACAGAAGTCCCCCAGGACTGTCCTTGATGGTTCTGACAGGAGGGGGGACATAGTTTTTGGGTGCAAAGTGAAAAATCGGAAACTGTTGTTCTGAAATTACTAAGAATTTAGAACTGGTGAGCATGGAACCAAGTGCCGGCCCTCTGAGCATGGGGCACCTGCCCACAAAGCTGGCTGGGGAAGAACAGGTCAGAAAAGGAACCGTTCTGCTGTGCCCCAGCTCTGCCAACCCCGTTCTCTCCCTGACCCTCCAGGACCAAACTGGGACCACCCACTGGGGCTTGGACTTTTCCTTGGAAGGAGCTTCGAAGGAGCTTCCTTTCCTCCACCCTCTCCAGACCTGCCCGGTGCTCTCACCCTGAGACCAGGGTGGTCCCAGCTCCCACTCTGCTCAGCGCCCAGGCCCCTGAGTGATCCTGCCAACTTAGCACTTATTTACCTCTGCCCCCCACCCCAACTGAGTGAGAGGCATCATGGGGTTCCTTCCTCTCTCCCTGCAGGGCCATCAAGTCCCTTGGGAGGCCTCCCCTGGTTGGTGGTAATGGCACCTCCTGTCCCCTCCCCGACACGGACACACCATGGCCGGTGCCACCCCAGACCCTCAGGCCCCTCCTCCTGACCCCAAACTCCGGTTACCCCTCCCTGATAGGCCCCCCAGCCCCAGGGCATATTTACAGAAATGCCACTCAGCAGAACAACCGAAATCGAATAAACGTTCCTGGGAAAGCTGCGAGCTTCCAAATTAGCGGTGCATAATTAGTTTCGTTCAGAACCCTCTCGGAAGCGCTGGGCGCTGGCTGGTGAGACAGACAATTAGTTTCTGCAAGGAGGAAGTGGAGGAGAGCAGGGAAAGATTGTGGGGAGCGGGGCGGGGACAGGGTGTTGGGAGAGGGGTGTGCACTGAGCGAAAGGCAGATGCATTTAGCTAGCTGAGGCTCTTACAGCCCACCCAGCAAGGCCCCTCCAGGATGTTCTGGCTTCAGTATACACTCAGGTGGGCCCTTCCAGGCCGCTGGGAAGACTGCACAGAGACACTCTGGATCGCGCTTGGGCCCTCAGGGGAGAAGCCGTGTTTGCCCACGTCTGCCCTGTGACTCAGGACTCTGGCTGGCCCGGGGTTCTGGGAGTGGAAGCGCGCCCTGCAGAGCAGCTGGCGGAGACTCAGAGCCCTTGTGCATTCCAGGGCTCCTGGCACTCCGGATCCCAGCGGCCTCACAAGGGGAGGCGTCTCATGGCTGGAGAGCATCCAAGCCCGGCTGCAGCTCGCCGAGGCTGGTGAACACGGAGCCAGGGTGACAGCATCATCGCCAGACTTTCAGACCCAGCTCGCTCCTCCCACTCCACACGGGTGACCGGCTGAGAGCAGAACCTTGACCCGCTGTCCTCAGATACAATCCGGTGATAACCTTCTGCTTGGCGTGCATTCCCAGTGGGTGAACAGGTCCGCAGAGACTTTTCTGTGGACCCTCCCAAGGCCCCCAGGACCCCCCCAGCCACCCCATCCAGGCCCTACCATGCACTCTCCCTCTCTGCTCCCCTACTTCAGGGGGCCGGCACGTCCCTTGATGCACCAGTGACACCAGACAGCTTCAGCCGTGTCTGACTCTTGACGACTCCATGGACTGTAGCCCCCCAGGCTCCTCTGCCCATGGGATTCTCCAGGCAAGAACATTGCAATGGGTTGCCCTTTCCTCCTCCAGGGGATCTTCCCGACCCATGGATCACACCTGCGTCTCTTAAGTCTCCTGCGCTGGCATTGGCAAGCAGGTTCTTTCCCACTAGCGCCACCCTGACAGGTTCATGACAGTTCCCTATCCCCAGCCATAGCTCGAAAGGCTGGACCGGCCCCTCTGCCTCACTCACCCCTGCCCCTCCAGGCCTAGCAAGAGTGATGGTGGCGACCTCTTACCCACCCAACTGCATCCTCTCTATGGTGTGGGGGAGGGGGCCCCAGCATGATGGTGATGGGGGAGGGATCGGTTCGGAGGCGAGCTGCAGAAGTCTGCTCTCCTCTCTCACCCTTAGGTAACCGACAGTGGCCTCTGAGTGGGCCCTGGGAAGGATGGCAGCACCAGCCTTGTGTCCTTGGAAGAGGCTCCTCCTCCCATCCCCCAGCCTGACCCACCTATGAGACGTCAGGGAGCCCAGAGCAGGACAACGGTGATCCGGGCGCGGCTGCCTCTCCCTGTGGTCCCCGGCAGGTCTCTCCACCTCCACGGGCCTAGTTTCCCTGCCTATCAGTTGTTGATAACAGTACCTGCCCCACCCCACCCCTTCCTCAAGGTTTTGTGGGGTCAGTGGCAGCAGAATATTACAGGCTTTCTATCGATGCCACCGTGCTCCCCACTCCCTGATGGCTGAGCCATGTGGATGCTCAAGTTCACCGCAACAGCGAAGCTGGCTGAGAGCTCGGGAGGGTGGTATCTCTCAGGCTGGGGTTCTGCTGGGTCTCCGGTCCCAACTGCGGGGCCTGCCCAAGGAGAGCTCTTTACGTGGAGGCGTGCAGTCTTTATTGCTTATTATATATTATTTATTTAGTCTTGATTTATAATTGCATGATTGCCAGAGGATCTTAGCGCCATAGGGACAGAAATGTGCTGCCCAGTCCTCAATAAAGAATGCTTTTCCTGCCATAAATAAACAGAATAGCCAATCAACTACCCATCAAATTGCCTGGCCCTGGCACAAACAGAGTGCCACTAATGAGACACAACATGCATTAGCTTAATGTTTTGCCAGGGGAAGCAGGGTGGCCTCTGAGTGCCTGCCTGGGCCACAGTGGCGACCGGAATGGGTGGGTCTCCATGTGGGCATTGGGGGAGGGGCTCCACTTGTGAGCCCCCCAGTGCCAACCAGTCACCCCAAGGAGTTGGGGCTCATCTTGGTGGGGTCACTGCTGTGGGTTCACTTTGATTCAAGTCAGCAGGAATTGACCCGTGTGTCCAGTCCTGTACTGGATGCTGTGGGCACCATTTAGGGAGTCGGGTGTTTGTTCAGGGAGATACGATTCATGAGTATGACGTGGGTTAGAGCATGAGTGAAATCATGTAGCAAGGGCAGGGGGTGTGGGTGGGGGAGTCCGGGAAGGCTGCCTGGAGGAGGAAGGCATGAGCTCCTCCTTCAAACACAAACGAGAAATGAGGGTGAGTGTGTTCAGGTGAGAGTCACAACATGAGCCCAGGTGTGGAGGGAGGGAGGAGCAGTGAGCATGCTGCAGAGATGGGTGCCCAGGGGCTGACACCGATGCTGGGAACAGCCAGAGGATGCAAGTGCCGAGGGCTGGGGTGGGAATCCGGGCTGTGCTTGACAGCACCAGGGACTCATGGAGGGTCCTGGAGTTCTGGGAAGATCAGCGTGGCAGAGCTGAAGCCTCTGCGGAGCAGGTTTACCCGAGGTCCTTTCCTGCCCGCCTTCCCCCGCCCGCATCCCCTGCCCAGGCCGCCAGGGACTGGGCTCGGGAGGAAGGGGGGTGCACAGCTCCCTCTTGCTCTGTCTGCTCTTTATCACTGTCAGCTGCTTAAAGCCAAGCCTGAGCAACCACCTCCCCAGCAGAGCTGAGCTCCCCGAAGATAAGATGAATGTCTGCAGGCCACAGAGCTGTGATGCTCTAGAGGAAGTGGAAGGGGAGGAAGAAGGAATAAACACCCATCACATTAATAAGAGTTGGGGAGAAGTGAGGGGCTGAAGCCAGGAGTCTCCAGATGGTGTTTAGTGAAATGACAGTTTGGTGCTTAAGAGGAAAAATGGAACTGTGGAATGCTGGGAGCTTCGATCTTCATGGGGGTGGGAGTGAGGGGTGGGCATGTGAACCCCGTGTGAGACCTGTGCCCACAGGGGCCTGACCAGAGCCCGTTCAGGGTCCCAGCAGTGAGGGAGAAACGCCTCCAGGATGTCCGGGGAGGGGTCCCTCACAGCAGCTCTAGTCCTGAGGTTTCAGGGGCATATCCACCCACACATTCCAACGTCCTCCCAGCCTCTGAGAAATTAGCAGGCTAATCCTTGTGCCAATGCTGTGCCCACAGGGATGGGCGGGGCTCAGCCTGTATCCTCTGGGAGCAAGTGGTCCAGGGTGAGGGACTGGCCAAGAAGGCATGTCACAATATGGCTATTGAGGAATGCTTGGGAACTTCTGGGAATCCCGGATAGGGGGCATCTTATCCAGCCTTGTCCAGACTGGGGAAGGCTTCCTGGGGAAGCCGATGGCCTGGCTGAGTTTGGAGTGTCGGCCAGGGCTTGGGATACAGGGGAATGCCAGGCCAAGGGAAGCAGCAAAGCAAAATATGGAGTGTGATGCTGTGCAAGAAGCAGAGTCAGGGGTTCCTGGATCCTGGGGCATCCCTGGTGTCAGGGAGGAGCAATGGAGACGAGCTGGGCTAACAGTCAGGGACGGCTGGGGGAGTGCCTGTCCTGTTCTGTGGGAGTGTGGCTGCCAGATCTACCCAGTCCCCGCTCCCTGGTCTACCCTGAGTGCCCTTCCGTGGGTTAAACAGAATGCGCTTTCAGCATCCATCCTTGAGAGTTCAGGCACTTTCTCTGCTCTCCCCTGAGGGCAGAAGCCTGGAGCCTGGTGGCTGTGGGGAGGTACTCAGGGGAGCAGAGGGCCAAAGTGGAGGGAGGCCATTTCTCTTGGCTCCGGCTATCCTAGCGGAGGCTTTATTTGTTAGCCCTGGGGAGCCGCGACACTCTGGGACCCACAGACCAGCAAAGGCAAGATCCCCCAGGCTGGGGATGACGTGGCAGGGAGGCTGGTGTTGGGTGGAGGCTGGGGCGGACAGGCAAGGGCGGGGAGCAGGAGACAAAGGAGGGAGTGAGGCAAGGAGAGTCAGAGGAGTTGTCGCAGGCTTTGGAATCCATTCTGCGTCGATTTCCCCCCAAGTCACACAGCTGCCAGGGTTCAGACAGATGCTGTGATTAGCATTTTAATGCATTTCAGAAGACCTTGTCCAAACTACTCTGGAAATCAGAAATCAAGAGTTTATCTTCAGCTGTCCCTGTAGAGCAACCTTCCCTTTTAATTCTAAAAGGAGCCAGAGGAGAGCGTGCATGCACATGTGTGTTTGTGCGTCCACACGCAGGTGTGCACCTGGGTGCCAGAGTGTGCACGCCTTCCTGTGTGTATGTTTATGCATACACACACGCATCTCGTATGGGTACAGAGCTTCCTGCACACACACACATGCGAGGTGCCCCGGTGTATGTGTGTGGGCACCTTTGAATGTTGAGTGTGGGTGTGTGCGCATGCCCACGGACAGTTCGCACGTGCATGCTTATTCTTCACATGCCTTTGCAAGTGTGATTTCATCCAGGAGCACTCACGTGGAAGTGGGGGTAGCTGGACGCGAGATGAAAACAGGTCAGGGCTGAGTGACGCGGGCTGTCAGGGCGTCTGGGCCTCAGGTCGTGGGAAATGCATTTCAGAGGCAGCTACGGTGGCCTGGCTTCATCCCAAACCCGGGTTTCCGGACAACACAGGCCAGCCGTATTTTCGAGCAAAGTGGAATTTCTAGAGTAAGAATTCTACTCCCTTTGGACAGTGTTGGCGTTGCAGCCCAGCCTCTGAGATGACTCTGGAGCCCCGCACGGGGGCGGTGGAGCAGCTCCTGGAGAGTCAGGCATGGTTGGGGTCGGGAAGTCAGGAGAGGCTCCAGACACATCCTGTAGGAAGGGGGCTGCCCCTCACTTTCAGGCTGGTTGGCACCAGCCAATCAATGGGCTTCAGATGGAAGGGTTTCCTTCTCGTTCCTTTGTCACCCTCCTGGACACTCTCCCCTGGGAGGTGTAGCTCTCAGCCCCAAACCCAGATTTCCAGGACTCCCTTCCTAGCCCACAGACAAGGGAACATTGCTTTCCTCTATTGGGGAGAGTCACCTATTCACCTGGCAAGATGGTGTCAACTCTTAGGGATCTGGGCAACACCAGTGGCTCCCTTCTCAGGGTCAACTAAAACTCCAAGCCTTTAACCCCTGCCACACCAGCTCCCCACGTAGTGTTATTATGGCGGAGTATCGACTTGTAGTCTCACAGACCCCTGAGGTTGCTCTGGACCCCACACAGTGGATGGCACAGTGACAGGGGTTGCTGGTGCTTCCATTAGAAGTCAGGCAGGGAAAAAACAGACAGTTCCTTGCGAATTTGTTTAATGTAAATACACCCTCTATTTATCTTTGGATGTTAATAAATTCATGTATTATTACAAAATCCCTCATACCAGCAGACCACGCTGTGTTAGATCAGCTCGCTTTAAGAGATTTCCTGTTGGCAGGATTCAAAGCCCACACCTGCAGCCGGCCCAGGCACAAGGATTTAACTAAACGCCACAGATAATTAGATCAGTTAACCTCGCAAATTAAAACAAGCACATCGCATTAGCTCAGTTTATCCTAAAAGAAAATATTAAGTTCCCCTAGATAAGTCCTTTAATAAGAATGGAGGGAGACAGCACGTATTGTCTTTCAGAACCTATGTGCAGGAGGTAGGGGGGGCTCAAACAGTGGCCAGACAGAGGGATTGTCTGATGGGTGACTGATCGGGTTCTTGCCTAGTGATCTAACAGGGTTGGAAATGTCTGCAGGACAACCAGGTGGGGTGTGGGCTGAAGCACACAGAACAGCGGCAAAGCTCCATGAGGTCTCAGAGGCGTGAGGGTCATCAGTGGGATCTAGTCTGCTCTGCAGGTTCACAATGCAGGATAATCCCCAGGGACACCCTGAGACTATAGAGAATGGGGTTCACTCCATCAGGGGAGGCTTTCTAGAGAGGTGGTGACCCACCTACCGAAAGTTCCTTCTGTATGAGATGCTCGACACTCAAAGAGTTGGTTGAAGTCTTTGTAAAGTTTGAACTCACCAAGTCAGAATGGAAGGTAATCTGGACTTGAGGAGAAGTCAGTGTTTGCAAAATCTATAGCATAAAATATTTTAAGCAACAAATAAAGAGTGTAGACAATATTACTGTCTGTAGGAATATGTTGTCTACCTAAGAGACCAACAGCATTTACAAGTGGCTCACTGTTCCCACTGTCACACCATGGCTGTGCTAATTGCACACTCTTTGTATCTGTTCATTAAAGCAGGCTTGGCAGGACATTAACTTGGAAGCACCGTTGGATCGTCTACTCAGAAGTCATAAAACTGCACTGAGCAACCCCGTCATATGGATGCTAATGGGAATGGGTGTCCCCCTGGTGCTGCTGAATTGGGCCAGGTTGACCAGATGACCAGATTCATCAATTGTGATGAAGCCTGTGTTGTAAATGATGAAGGCTTGAATGTGGCATCTGGGCAGAGCCATGCCCACTGTCCACGGACCTTCACAAGCCATGTGCCCTCTTTGGACTACTGTGTTTCCCATGCACAATGGTGGGGAGAGGATGGTTCTAAGGCATTGCCCCTTCTACTTCTCTGAGGTTCTCTGGCCCTCAGGAAGAAAACATAATGGTAGAGAAGCGTCTCATTCATGGATCAAATTCCTCTAGCCTGAGAGGAGGAATGAAGGTCTTCCAACAATGCCAGACAGACAATGTTGGTGCCCAGGGCTCCCAGAGTTGGCAGGCACTCGGATCACAGCAGGAGCCCTTGTAACATATGGATTTGCAGGCCCACCCTGACCTCATGCCTCTGTGTGTGTGTGTGTGTGTATGTGTGTATGTGTGTGTGTGAGAGAGAGAGAGAGATTGAACCTCTATCCCTTGCACTTGTTACAAACTTGAATGTCTCATAAACTTCCATTTGCAGCCAGGTGGTGTGGGGACCTCTTCAATACTCTCCTTCAGATGGGGCAAGCCCTTCAAGTGGTCGTGTGGAGGGGAAGTCAAGTTCCCCTCACCAGCTTCAGGGTCCAGAGGAAGCCAATTTCCCCTCAACACTCCTCCAGCAGGCCTTCCCAACCCCAGAGAGTAGCCCCTGCCAACCCAGGCTGGAGGTGTGCCAGCTGCACCCACTAAGGCTGTCACTCTCCTACCCTGGAAGCTTTGATAGCTCCCAAGTACCCAAAGAGACTGAATTGCTCAGTGGGATGTTCAAGACCTTCCCCACTGGAGTCCCAAGCCTCCTCTAACTCTAGGACCCCTCAATCTCTTTCTGAGAGCTCCAGGAGTGCAGTCTCCCTCCCTCCGTCCTCCTCGATATGTGCGTCACCTCACTGGAATGCTGTGCCCAGCCCTTCTCCATCCACCCAAATCCTGCCCGTCCTTCCCAGAACAGCGGCCCTGGTGCTCAGGGCAGCAAGGCTGACAGAAGGCACTCTGTAGACACAGCTTTGCAGAGCTCCCTGACTACTCAGAGCTCTACACTTCAGCCCAGGGTCTCAACCCATTGTCCCCTGACCACATGGCATATACATCATTTCCCCTCTATAGGAGGGGAAGCCGCGGGGCAGGGGATCCTTGCCCTCTCCTTGTGCCCACCCGCCGAGCAGCACCAACACAGGGCCAGGCTCCCGATGGGTGCTCAGGAAACACTTACCAATTGAATGAAAAACCTTCTCTCAGGCTCTGAACGGTCCCAGCTGTCGGATGCCAGCTGTCAGAGCTGCTGGGAGAGGCCAAATGCATATTCATTTCAGATCCCTGGGTCGCCCTGCCTCAAAGGGCCTCCTGGACCATCCGAAACCACGTGGATGCTGGGATCATGCAAACTGTCAGCACGGACTTCGCTAACACCTCTCGGGGACTGAAGGGCAGGAAGGGGCAGGAACCTCTCTCTCCAAGCACAGCCAGGCCTCAGCCGGGACAGGACCAGGGGTCTCAAGGGACGGTCCCACCACTCCCATGCCTGGCTTCCTCTCACTGAGGTACGTCGGTCCCTCATGTGGCTGGCCCTGTGTCAGCCATGCGGCTCTGCGCCCTGGGCCAGTTGTCCACCAGGCCAGGGCAGGAGGGGTGGGGATGGACAGAGGGGGCCACGCCAGGGGACTCCCTCCTGGGCAGGGTGGGGGTGCAGGTGATGGCCACAGCAACGGCGGCAACAGTGGGGAGCCCATTACAGAGTTCTCACGTGCACACAGGGTGTTCACATGCACATCACTTCCTGCAGCAGTCCCTGGGCAGAGAGGCACTGTTGGCAGCCCAGGGTCTAGAGGAGAAAACCAAAGCACAGAGGGGTGAGTGGTTTGCGCAGGGTCGCAGAGCTCAGACTGGTGGAGCTGGGTTGGCTGAATCTGGGGCCTGAACCTGCCCAAGATGCGGTGGGTCCCGAGTGTCCTCAGAGAAGGGAGAGATTGGGAGGGCTGGGTGGCCTTCCTCTTGGAAGGAGGCTGACAGTGCGGGTCACGGGTGTAGCTGGGGTTGAGGACTGCGTTGGCACTGGTGCACTGCGGGGCCATTTATGATGAAGACCCAACAAGAGCACAGAGAATCATGGTCTTGGCTCACCTCCCAGAAGGGAGTCGTCCAGCGTGGGGTTGCCTGTGTTGTTCTCCTTCCGAGTCTCCCCCACTTCTCCCCCTCCCCACCTCCAGGGACTCAGTCCCAGCTTGAATACTTCTGTGGCTGGAGGCTCACTCCCTCCTGGGACAGCCCGTGCCCCGGGGAGTGGCGAGGGCTGGGTGGGCCTTTCTGGCGCTGCAGGCTGAGCCCAGACGGAGGGCCTGAGGAGCCGAGGGCCACACAGGCCAGCCAGGTTGTCCCTCACCCCTTTCCTCCCTACTCTCAGCGCAGCCCGGTGGAAGTTAATCACGCGGGCACATCCTTCCTCCTCAGGTAAGCTTGGCACAGAGCATCGTGCCTCACTCCGCACCCCCTGACAACAGGCCAGAAGTACGGCTGCTTCCATTTCTGAAAAGTCAAGTCGTCACCCCGAAAACTGGCGGGGCTCTTTCAGAAGGTGTGTGCCCCTCCAGGCCACAAAGCGAGCATGGGGACCTACCGTGGGACCCCCGTGACATGGGGACAGCTGGGGGTGGCACGGTGGCTTCTGACTCTAATATTTAAGCCACATACGGGGGTGCAGAAGGATACCAGTCCAAGAGAGATGTAGAAGATAAAAATATGAGAGCTAAGGGACTGAAATCTTCATCCCCCATGAAGGATTTCATGGAATTAGAAACCATGTCCGTAGTTGGATGGACATGCTGAGTCAGCAGTGCTGTGTTGAGGAAGCAGTCTTAGGACACCTTCTTTCTGAACAACTTTTTCTGAATCAGCCTCCTCACACCAGCGTCAGGTCAGGATCTGAGCTGAAGGCAAACACTGCTGGTGTGTGGGGTGGGCTGCTGCTCTGCGCGCTGCCCAGCTTGCCCTTCTGTAACGCCACCCATGTCTAGGAGACTAATGGGGGGACTCTCTTGGCTCCTACCCATTATCCATCCCCTCTCCCCCCTCACTGACCAAAGCAGGTTTGATCATGGCAGATATATGCCTCTTTCTTGGCAAGATATCCCTTTTCTCAGCCTCCTTTGCAGCCAGGGTGGTCACAGACATGTGAGTTCCTATCTAGTTGTGTCTGACTCTGCAACCCCGTGGACTGTAGCCTGCCAGGCTCCTCTGTCCATGGGCTTCTCCAGGCAAGAATACTGGAGTGAGTTGCCACGCCCTCCTCCAGGGAATCTTCTCAATCCAGGGATCGAACCCATGACTCTTATGTCTCCTGCTTTGGCAGGCAGATTCTTTACCACTAGCGGACATAGTTCTGGCTAACAAGACCCACACAGAATTCTACCGGGGAGGAGCCTTGGGAAATCTTTTGCATTCCTGATAAAATGGACAGACACAACTGGACTTACTCTGCTGGACTGTGGGTATGACGCGTGGAGCTGAGGCAGCCATTTTATAACCATGAGCAAAGAGACTGATGCTGACGTTATGCTGCCACGCAAACATCAGATCCCGAATCCGTGCTAACGCAAAAATCCAAAGCTCCATTTGTTGAAGTCACTGCAGCCAAACATATTTCTAACTAACAGGGCAGTCACTGAAACTGAGGTTCAGAGAAGTTAAGTGACTCTCCAAGGGCACACAGTTAGGCTCCAGGCAGAACTGGGGCTGGAATTTGACTCTATTCCCCATGCAGAATAAGGCTTCTCTAATCCAAAGGCAGATTTGGTGTGTGGTGACATCTGTGGGGCCACTGCCCTGCCTCACGTAGCCCCCCCCGAGGGGGGGGTCTAGCAATCACACCAGGGCCCCCTGTGGGAGCAGTCTGGTCTTGACTTTGGGGTGACAGAAACAGAAGAAGCTGACCCCATTCCCACCCTTGTGATGCTTGGGTTTTCCACAGGCTTGGCCCCACAGGATGCGGTGGAAGAGGAGTGGGCCCTGGAACCAGACCCCCCCACGAGTGAGCCCCTCCTCCTCAGCCCCCTCGTCCATAAAACAGTGCTGGCGATGCTTACAGGAGAGTGCGACCATGTGATGATGTTTTGACAGATAAATGACATAATATCTGTGAAGTGTCAGGCTTTCAGGGAGTTCTCAATGAGTGGTGGTTGTCACCCTGTGGCATTTTATCACTTCCTATTCGTGTTTCTGGGGTCACCATCTAAAAAAACCCACTTGCATTCAAATGCTTTTCTGAAGTCCGCTTCTGGGAATACTTAAATGAAATGTCTTTGAGAACCTAAAGTTAGGCCAGTGGTCCCCAAACTTTTCGTGCACATGATTCTCCTAGCGATCTTGTTAAAATGCCTCAGGGTGCAGGCTAAGTGGCATGGCGCAGCTGGTCCAGGTGGCGCTGAAGACTCTGCGCGTCTAATAGGCACCTGGTGATGCTGATGCTCTGGGCCCAGGTCCACACGTAGCCAGGGTTTAGACCTCCGGCTCTGTTGACCTTGCTCAGACCAAGGGGAGACCGACCTGGGTTAGAGCAGCCTAGGAGAGCTTCCTAGATGATGGCAGGGCTTGGAGCTAAGTCCAGAGGCCCTGGAGGACTGGGGTGGGTGGGCAGGGAGAGGGCAGGGCCTTCCCAGGGAGGAGGGAGGCTGGGGATTGCCAATGCCCAAACCACGCCTAAGTGAGCAGGGTGTCGAGGACTCATTGCCTGGAGTTGACTGAGGCCTGCAGGCTATATGGGCTGGACATTCTGAAGGGCAGCAATGTGAGAAAGTCCTGCGGCCTTTTCTCACCACAGTCTCCCCATTCAACCCTTAACTCTGGGAGGACAATTCAGACCTTCCCAGCTCCCAAAAGCCTGCCCTCCACACTCCCTTTCCAATTTCCCCTCCCTGACACACACCTGGATCGGTCTCCTTGTCCTCAGGGTCCTTCATGGTCATTCCACTCCCAGTCCTTCCCTCTTCTGAGATGTAATGAGGCTTAGAATCCAAATCACACCGTTGACCATTCTGTATTTTTATTGTCCTGTAACTATCTCATGAATGAGTTAGAAGGCACTGGACATTACTGTGCCAGAGGACCCTGGTCAAGCACACTCGCATCACTGTTCTGTCCTTCGTGGCAATCCCTGGATTTATAGCATTCCACAGCATACGAAGGGCTTACACACAAGATTTTCACTACGGAACTAGGAAACAGGCCCAGGAAGGTCATGAGGCTCGTCCCAAGTCATCCAGCAGCTTGCTGTCGTTCCCACAGGCTGTAAGCGCTCTGGAAGGAGGAGCAGAGCGTTCTGCTGGGCGCAGAGTGGACACCACAGTCTCACAAGTTGCTTTATGTCCACCCAGCCACCGGAGCAGGAGCTGACCTGCATGGCGCCCCCTGGTGGTCCCATGGAGAACATACCACAAAGGCCTTCGCTCAAAACACACACTAGGGCCACAGTGAACTGGGGCCCTGAGCTCCAGCCCTTTTCTCTTTATAACTATTTTCAGGAAGATCTGAAGAACAAATAACCACAATGTCTTCTGCCATCATCACCCAGGGTTGCCCATCTCTGATGGGACTTGGCAGCCCACCGTTCTGGAACAATATAGGCCCATAAAGCAGATGCCTGGCTTTTTATACTCGCCCACGCACGCACTCTCTAAAAGAAACCCTGTCAGTCCTAAAACACATCCATTCCCACAGCAGGAGTTCACATAGATAACTTGCTTCCCTCTCACACGATAACCTTGCGTCGTGCTCTGGTGAAAGGTCAGCAAACGCTCAAACAGCCTCACATGGTCTCACCTAGGCACACCACTGAGACACCCTCCTCCCACCCCTGCAGCTGACACACGTGTATGGGGAAACCCCTTCACTCCTGTTACTCCTGGCTGCCCAGACACACGTGTGCCAGCTGCCACTGGCCAGGCCAATGAGCCTTCTACACAGCGTTTCCTCCAGGTGTCCGTGACCACAAAGAGAGAAACTCCTGTTTTATCAAGTGTGACTCCGCAGGTTGAGCTAAGCTGAAAACTTTCCAGGGGGCCCCGGAGCATGGGGTAATGTGGGTAGAAGAGGAGCCCTGAGAATGGATCTGCTGGAATGATTCTGGGTGTTGCCAAGGCCTGCAAGGTCAAGGGGTAGAAAGAGAAGCTGTCCTCTGCCCCTGCCCACTGCCCAGCTCTGAATCAGCTCTGAGCAAGAGAGCAGATGCAGAAAGCACTGAGGGGTGGGACTCCAAGCACTGAAAGGCAGAGTTAACACTGATGTGTGTCACTCGCTCAGTTGTGTCCAACTCTGCGACCCCAGAGACCGTAGCCCACCAGGCTCCCCTGTCCATGGGATTCTCCAGGCAAGAACGCTGGAGTGGGTGGCCAGGTCCTCCTCCAGAGGATCTTCCCAACCCAGGGATCAGACAACGGAGCAGCCTGGAAGCAAAGGGCTGTGCAGGAAGAGGAGGCTGAAAGAAGGCGAGGTGCTTGGCTGAGAGCTGTGTGGACCTGTGGCTGGTGAGGGAGCCTGCGCTCAGCTGGGCCCCTGGCTGACTGAAGGGTTTCCAGGCAGGCAGGCAGTCTTTATGTCACCATGACAACTGGGCCAGTCTAGGAAGCCCGTCAGAGGGGGAGGAGCCTGGAACTGGGAGGCCTCCGCGGTGGGATGGGGCAGGCTCCTCCAGGACACGCTGGTTTGTCCTAAGGCCTCTCGCGGCTGAACTCCTGGGCACTTCCCATCACCACCATTTTTTGTCACCTAAAGCTATTTTCTGGATCATGAGCAGTCTTCACACATGCCTCCCAAACCTTCAGCTGTGTCTCACTCATTTGTCTGATGCCAGGCATCCCTGCTTCCCTCAAAAGAAATGGGCACAAGCTGGTAATCTGTACACACTGCTGCTGATGACTGGGCTGATGGCAGTCATGGTCCAAACGATACCTGGGCGAGTGCTGAAGAAAGTTGAGAAATTTCTGCCTGGTTTCCTTGGGAAGAAAGCTGAGCAGAGGGCAGCGGGGAGGCGAGGGGCCCAGGGGCAGGGATGGACACGGAGGTGGGGGTGCAGCCCTTCCCTGAAGCTGTCCTGGAGCCGGCCCTCGGGGGCGGGCAGTCTGGCCGCTCTGCCTCAGGGAGACACCGAGCTGACCCTTGCTTTATTACACTTGTCACAAATGGAGTCGGGCGGTGGAGGCCAGGAGACACCTTCCTCCCCTCGCCCTCCCCTCCCCTCCCTGTTGGCTTCAGCAAGGCGAGTAATGCCAAGTCTATTAGTCTCAGAATTGTAGAAAATGTCAGAGGCTCCAGAGACCCCGCTGGACCACCACCCCCTTCCACAGTCCAGAAGGTGGAGGCTCAGGGTGACTCCGAGCTGAGCGTTTTGCCCAAAGTACCTGGTTTGTTTGCAGTAGGTGGGATCTGGCGCCCAGGTTCCCTGATTCCGGCCCAGGCTCTGACCATCACCTCACGTGGCCTCTTATTTATTCCTTCAACTTAGAGATGGTGGCTGTGGACACAAGGGTCTCTGGGTCCTTCAGACAAATCCGTGAGCGTCTTGCTGAGGACAGGCCACGGCCAGGCCTGGGTTCTGTCGTGGGGGCCACGGGGCGGGTGTGAGAGTCACTCCCTGGAAAACTGGGGACACCCCCACACCCAGGTGAGTGACGAGAAGAGTGCACGCGGACACAGGGCAGCCCTAGTGGGAGGGGGGCTTCGCGACCTGGGAGGAGGGGCGGGGAGGGAAGACTCCCCGTGGAAGCTGAGGGAGGCGGGACCAGGGACCCCGGCGTGAAGAGGACAGGCAAGCTGAGCGTGCTGCGGGTGCAGATGTAGCTCTGGATTTCCAGCATTTTTGCCTTCTCTCCTGGAAGCCCGTGCTCCCTCCTGCTAGGAGAGCCCTGGGAGGAGATCCTGTGCGCTCAGCTCAGCCCCAGCCTGCAGTATGGTCTGCGGGCAGGGGAGGGGTGGCTTGGCTGGAGACGCGCCTGCCCAATCTGCTTCCGGTCAGGATGGGGACTCTTCCAAAGAGGGGAGGCTGGAGACCCCCACACGTGGGTGGGTGAGGGAGGCCTGGATTCTGGCCCCAGCTCTGTCATAAGTGAACTGCAACTCATCTCACTCGGATCTCAGATTCTGTGTGAGTAAAATGAGAAAACTGAGCGAGACGTCGGTGCTGAAACTGGACAGCCTGCAGAGAGGAGTGTGCGGATGGCTACTCAGAAGCCACCTCTCAGCCTGGAGAGGAGCCTTCGTCCTCTTCTGCTGCCCACTGTCTGCCCTGTGCTTATGCTGTTTGAGCTTGTGCCGCTCGACGAACCCTCCCACCTCTGACACTCTGAGGACCCTGGGGCTTGTCCCCCAGGTGATTGAGAAGCAGGGAGAAAGAGGGACAGAAGCTTCCCCCCAGGGCCTCACTGTGCCTTTTCCATCTGCCCGCAGTCCCAGCACAGGGTCCTCGGCACCACTGATATTCTGGGGTCAGATCCTTCTTTGTTGTGGTGCTGTCCTGTGCATTGTAAGATGTTTAGCAGCATCCTGACCTCTGCTTATCAGATACCTGCAGCATCTCCAGACAATGTCCGTAGGTCCTGCTGGGGCAAATGTGCTCCCTGTTAAGACCCACTGCCCTAAAAGGACAGATGAAGAGTTTTCTGTAGAGAATATGGGGAAAGAGAGAAGATATGTCATTCATTTCCCCAAGAGAGAAAGAAAAGAGCATGAGGCCAGTGGGGAAGGGCTGGTGGAATCCCCCCACCCCACCCCACCCAGTGACTTGAACACTGCTGAAGACCTTTCTCTCTCTGCCATGGAAGGGCCACAGGGCTGCCCTTTTTTCAGTGTTACAGGTTGAATTGCGTCCTCCTCTCCCCCCAAAAGATGCCGAAGACCAAACCTCCGGTACCTGTGAATGTGACCTTATATGAAACAGGGTCTTGGCAGATGCAATCAAGCTAGGAGGAGGAGGGATCAGGTTGGGTCCCAATCCCATACAACTGGTGTCTTTATCAGAAGGGGGAATTCAGACACAGAAGCAGACGTGCACACCAGGAAGTTCTCGTGATGGCATAAGAACACCATCTCCCAGCCCAGGAATGCCCGAGGCTACCGAAAGTGAGAAAGAAGGCACAGAACAGGTCCTCCTCCCAGCGCTCAGAAGAACCAGCCCTGCCAACACCTTGATCTTGGTCTTCTAGTGCCAGAACTGTGAGACGATACCTGTCTGTCATTTTAAGTCATCTGGCCTGTGGGACTTTGTTACAACAGCCCCCCAAACCAGGAGCAAGAAGGACCACTGGACCAGGGAGGTAGAGGGAAGCAGGGACCTGGCTTGTGACTCCATCATCTACATCAGAGACAAATGCTGCTGGGACCCAAACTCACCATATAGAGATTGAGCCTACAGGACAGACAAGTGGAAATACATCACATCTCTAAAATGAAACACTTTGCGCCAATCACTAGAAGTTGTAAAACTGCCCCGTACATGCTACCTCCATCCATCATAAATTCATCTTTAGTTTCTGTTATCATATCACTGTCTCTGGGGACCCCTGTCTTGTCATCATTTGCCCTTTATAATTAATTCATCTTGTTCTTGCCTGCATCCTTTCTACTTATCATTCATCTTTACAGTTATACATAAAGTTGGACGGATCCTTCCCAGGCGGGGCTGTCAGGAGGGAGATGGGCCTTACCAGGGAAGTCCCAGTAGAGCTGGTGGAGGTCCCATGAGAGCCCCCTATGGGTGTCGAGGCAGAGGTGAGTGCGGAGAAGGAGTCAGAGGGAGGCTGTGTGGGAGAGGCCAGTGAGAAGGATAAAGGGGAAAGGATAGGAAGTGAGAGGGAAGAAGAGGAGGAAGGTGACCAGAAGGGACAGAAAAGAGGAGGAAATAGGCACAAAAAGAAAGATGAAGATGGGACTCAAGGAAACAAACATGGGAGGAAGGGGGAGCAAGGAGGACACCCTGAGACAGCGCTCTAGAAATCCAATTGAGTTTTTCCCTTTTTTTAATTTTCCATTTTAACATCTCTCCTGGTAAACTCAAAGAAGGTCACATTGAATGGCCATGGAGATGACGTGTCCTGAGCGGCGGGGACCTGAATGGGGAGGTGTGATGGCAGCGATGGCGCTTGTCGACCAGGCTGAACAGGGGCCGGGGTCGGGGTGGGGGCCGGCCACGGAGGAGTGTGCGGGCTTGCTTTGTATTCTCAGGTTGCCGGAGTCAGGGCACAAAAGCCAATCTTTAACTAGTGAATTGGAACTTTAATGTTTACCAAGCAGATACAGCTCCCACTCGCCCCTGCCCGCCTCCCCTGCCTGCCCCCTCTTCTCCCTGCTCCAGGCTCCTGTTAACTGGACCACCTCGTGCCCCCTCGGCAGCCCTGGCGAGGAACCTGGTCTGCTGCCCATGGCGCCTGGTTCCCTGATCAGAGTCTCTTCCCAGAGGGCTTGCTATCCCAACTTTGGAAACATATGGACTCTTCCTGGAAGACAATTCCCTGCGAAGTCCCAAAGGCAGGGGGAGCTGGAATTGAGCAGCAGGGGCCTATTTTAAGGAACAGAATTCTTCTGAGAGGTCTCCTGTGCCTACTCAGGCCCCAGGGAGCCCTCCAAGTGGACCTCTCCTGCCCAGCTCACGGCTTCTGGCCTGTCGTGGGTGCCTCATCTTCCAGACTGGTTCTCAGACCACTGCTTTCATCTGACACCCCCACCTTCCTTCCAACTTTCTAGTCTCATCCTGTCCAGATCCTGAACACATTTTTGAGCAACTCCTGATAACTTCCCTGGTGGCTCGGATGGCAAAGAATCTGCCTGCAGTGCAGGAGACCTGAGTTTAATCCCTGGCTCAGGAAGATGCCCTGGAGAAGGGAATGGCTACCCACTCCAGTATTCTTGCTTGGAGAATTCCATGGAGAGAGGAGCCTGGTGGGCTATAGTCCATGGGGTTGCAGAGAATCAGACATGATTGAGTGACTAACACTGACTCCATAGTTTCCCAGGTCCCCTCTAAAGCAACTGGTGGCCCTAGAAAGGAGAGGTGGATATGCTGGGTTTTGGTAGCAGAGCTGGTGTTGGTCCTTTCTTGGCCATTTATTGACTGTGTGACCTTGGGAAAACTGCTTAATCTCTCTAGTCCGGGGTCTCCTCATGTATGGGGGATACTCATGACATCTTCCTCATAGAGTGGCTGTGAAGATAAAATGGTGGTCCTTTCTTGGCCATTTATTGACTGTGTGACCTTGGGAAAACTGCTTAATCTCTCTAGTCCGTGGTCTCCTCATGTATGGGGGATACTCATGACATCTTCCTCATAGAGTGGCTGTGAAGATAAAATGGGGTAATGGAGGTAACTTGCTCACATCACGCCTGTCAGATAGTAAGTGCTTAATAAGTATTAACTGTTATCATTGAGCTATTTTCTACTCTACCCACTTTAGGATAGCATGCTGTCTTATATCACTGATGTGTGTGTGACTTCTGTCTCCAACTTGATGGACAGCTCCAAGAGAGGTGGGAATGCAATTTTCTTATCTCCGTGTCTGCCTGGATGCCTAGCACAGTGCTCGGCACACACACACGGCACACACACAGGAGATTCTTGTTGATAGGTTGAGAAGCCATGTTGATGATTACCCTACAAATGATGAACACACACTGGGGATGGAAGAAGGTGGGCTGAAGAGGGCAAGGGGTCAGGAGAGAGGGTGAATTTGAGAGTGTGAGGGAGAGATGGAGAGTTTCAGAAAAGTAGAATCACTTCCTGGATGCTGGCAGAAGACCCTGCTCGAAGGGACCCTGATGAGGCTTTGTGGCTCAGTAATCTCATTTTACTGAAGGCATGCCAAATTAAGAAACAATAATCCATTTGTAACACTGGTCCAGGGCTGACTCCGTCAGCCATCCCAGAGGCTTTGGTTAGGCTGGTTCCCAGGGATACTGACCTCTGGCTTGTACAAACAGCCACTGTGATGTGGTTTCTGAGCTTCCACTGATCCTAACAGAAATGTCAGCTCCTCTTCCCAGTCCCCACATGAGGACACGTGGGAAGGGTGTCTCTAGCCCTGTCTCAGTTGTTGGTTATTGTTTTTGGTGGTGGAGGTGTGCGTGTGTGGGCCCACAGATGACAACCAAGGCAGTGTTCCCTGCTGTCAACAGGATACTAGCCCTGTAACTTGCTGGGAAACAGAATGGGCTGCCAGCACCATCTCCTCCCCTCTGCCTCTCTCCAGTGAGAAAGTGGAGGACTGATTTTAATTGATAGATTTTAATGGATTTTGAAGTCTGGAAAAGTGCCTAAATTGCTGAGGTTACTGGTTTCCAGGTTCTTTTTTTTTTTCCAGTTTTCTTCTTCTCCTTCATCAGACAAGGAGTGCACTCACCAGGGCCCCTCGGGTGGTGACCCCAGACAAGAAGAGGCCTCTCTCTGCTCCCTAACCAAGCAGCCAGTCAGCCTGCCTCAGCTGGTGGCAACACCCATTATACGGCCGGGTGGGAGCACTTTGCTTGGTCCTGTCCCAGCATTTGCTAGCGGCTCACTTTCTCTGATCTCAATAATGACACCAAGTCCTGCTTTCTGGAATCCAAATGACTCCGCTTTAAAATCTGGTCACTTTGTTTTTCATTAATCTCCATGTGAGTTTGTGCACGGACAATGTGCCCTGGGAAGTTTGAGCTGCAATCCTGTCTTTTCTTCCTGTCCCTCCCGCTGTGGGCTGTGCCTGCCCTGAGAATTGTGATGGAGTCTTTGAGGCCTCATGTCTCCCAGTCTCCCCGTGAGGCCTCTGAAGAAAGGACAGCTTCCAGGCACCGCCAGGGGACTCTGGGCTATGTTTTAGTTTCACTGTTGGCCTCTCTCATCACCCCTCCCACCTCCCAACATACATTCACTTTTTTTTTTTCTTTCTTCCAAACTTGCCCAACTTGTCTTTGTGGTTTCAGAAAAATGCCACTGGATCTCCCAGTATGAAGGATTAGCACAGATTATGGGGAACAGTGTTAATTATCGGTGGAAGTGGGGCGGGCGCGTTGCTCCAATGTGCTGCTGATTTCCCCTGGGCCTTTCTGTCTGGTAATAAGCCTTCTTTAATCTGGCAGGCCCCTTGGTGAAATCAGCACCACGGACAGTGGTATTGATTGCTTCTGAGAAACCATCACAGCTGCTCAACCAAATTACCTTTGATATGTGACCTTTAATGTAATTACTGAAACATCAAAGTATTTCTATAAATTATTAAAGAACTAATACACTCGATCATTTAGCTATTCTATTATATGTAAAATAAACAACCACAAGTTAATGTTAGATCCTGAACAATCCACATTTGCTACTGAAATTCTCCCAGTTCCCAGCCTCTCCCCCTTCAAACCCCTTAGCCTCCCCCCGCCAGCTTCTCTTTCTGTTTCCCCATCTAATTCCAGGCTTTTAGCCATCACGAAACTCCCCAGCAATCTCTCTCAAGCTGATGAAGGGCCTCCCATAACAATGTGGTATTTTCTATTCCATTTGGGTGGCTCTGAAATATCTATCACAATCTCCCCCAAAACAAAGTACCATAAACACTTTATTAATCAGCACAAGCCTTTCTCAGAAGCCTTTGATTATCTTACAATATGGCTTTATGCCTCACACATAACATGGGGCGATGTGGAACATATTTCTGCCATCTTACAGAGGGCACCCAGAAAGTAATTACTATAATATATGTGCATGTAGCCGCGCCACTAAAAAACCAACTGGGGAACGACCACCGTGCCAGAGCGGGGCTCCACACAAAAACCGGAGCGGTGCACGATTTCCATACATTTGCATCCGCGGGTGTGTTATTAAGATGACTCAGCCCCGTGCTTTGCAATCACAAATAACAAACACAGTACAAAGGCTGTCTTAATGGAAGGAAGGCCCTCCCCACACCTAAACGAGTAAAGAAGGCTCTCTGATGCAAAGGAAGCCTGCCCCCAACCCGGGTTGGGCTTTCTCTCTGTCTACCTGGTTAACCTTTCCCGCTGCGGGGCAGAAATGGAAACGTGTGTTTACATACGGTTTGCTTGGTAAGAATGTAAACATGCATGTGTAAATATTGGTGAGCATACATATAGAACACACGTGCTTCCCTGCAGTGTCCATTGTATAAGCTTAAACAAGGTACATCTTAAAATTCTTTATGCCCACAAACGCTCACATCTTTCCATTTATCTTTAGATACTCGGCGAGCTGTATATCTCCCCCCTCCCGCCCCCGCCCCCATCTCTCTGAACCCACAGGAGAGACCGCGCAGACCCTTGACCCGGTCTACACTTCTTATTTTATGGTGATGAACTAGCCTCGATAATAGCCATGGCTGATATCACACCCAGTTAGGGGGGCCATAAATAATTCTCTTCTCCCCCGCACAGAAGCTATAAACCAGGGTTGAGGCGCGATAGTTTATCAAAGACGAGGGCTGGCTCCTTAAATAAACCGCGGTGATCTCACTCGCGGCGCCGCGCCCGGGCGGGTAGGCGCTCCCTCCCGCCCCGGCCCGGCCCCCACCCCAGGAACCGCGAGTGTCCGACGGAGATCGGCGGGTGTTCGCGCGGCTCTGCCACCGGCGGCCCCGCCGAGGGGGCCCGGGCACCCCGCGTCCCCACCCCGGGCCGCCCGCGCCGGGAGCGCGCGGAGCCGAAACACGATCGGCGGCGCCCGGGAGCGCCAGGGGAGAAGCCGCGCCCGGGCTTCGCGGCCGCGGCCAAGTTCGCCCCACCGCCCGGGGTTCCGTCGGGCCTGGACGGCCGGGTGCGCGGGCCTCCAGGCGAGGTCCGGGCTCGGCGCCCACGCGCCCGTTTCGCACCCCGTCCTCGCGGCCGCCGGGGGCTCGAAGGGCGGCGCGCCAGATCCGGGGCGAAGGCCCTCGCTCCCCGCGCCGGCCGCGCCGCCGCCCGGCCTCCCGAAGTCGCCCCCTGTCGGCGTGCCCGTCGCTCGCGCCTCGCCGGGCGCCACTTACCCCGGGCAGAGTCTTCTGCTCGTGCAGCGCGCTCTGGGCCTTCAGCGCTGACTCACGCTCGCAGTAGGTGAGGAAGGCGCAGCCTGGGGAGGGAAGCAAGCGCCGAGAAGGGTCAGTGGGGGCGCCCCCCGGCCGCCCACGCGCCCGCCAGCCCGTCTCCAGCCCCTCCCCGCTCTCCGTCCCTCTCCCCACCTCTCTTCTCTCTCCCGTGCGCTCTACTCGAGCTTTCCTGCCTCCTCGTTTTCCCGTGTCTGCTTTTCGTCCCTCTCGTTCGTTGCTTTTCTCTTTCGCTCCTTGGGCGAAGTCTCCCCACTCAGCATTCCACCCCCCCGCCACGCCCCCTCTCCCCGCGGGTCTGTTACGGTCCCCGCGCCCCGGGGGGGCCTGCCTGCCTCCGTCTGGGTGTTCTGCTATTTCAGCTCCAGCCCCATACCTCCCAGGAAGGGGCAGCTTCTACCCTGCACCCTCAGCACCTCTGGTCACTCTTGATCAGGAACTCCTCCTGTTCTGGCCCCCTCAGGAGGGATGCGGCAGGGACCCTCCAGGCCTTTCAAATAAAGGCTCCATCTGTAAGGAGGACCCCAGGCCAGGCTGTTCCTAGTGAAGTGAATGGGGCTGTCCGTGTGTCCGCCACCCCAGTCGGTTGTTGCATCTGCAGTGCTATCTTTACACGCCTACGGGAGGTCTTGGAGACCAGACCCCTCTGTCTCTAATTCCCTGGGGGACTCCAGTAGCGCCCTGCCCTGCCTCAGTCTCCCCTCATGTGAACAGAGGGGGTTGACTGAAGGGTCTGCAAAGTCCAGTCGAGTTCTCCCCTTGCGTGATTCTGATAGCACCTTGCCAGGAAATCTGGATTTTACAGAGCACCCTGCGTTACTCAAGGGGTGACTTTTTAATGCTGGCCCTTCAGGCCCAGCGACAAGGCAAAGAGAATGCCTGTGGATGGGAGAGTCTTTGGGGAGTTCCCTCAAATTTCTCAGTGTCAAGGCTTCTTCCCGTGCCTGCAGACGTGGCTGAGGGTGTCTTAGGGCACCTAGGGCCTTAGGGAAAGTCAAAAAGTCAACTTCAGCCAACAGCAGGCTTGAGTTTCATGGGGCGCAGTGGCCTTAAACTTTCCAAAGTCACCCGCGGCCCCAGAGAAGGCACTCTGCAAACTGGCCACCGTCTCTGTTTCACTCTCTTCTTTTTCCCCATATTTCACTCTCTTCCCCATGATCTGACCTCCCAACCATCTGAGTTCACCACTGTCCCTATCTTTCCTTTGCTCTCACCAAGTCTTCTCACCCTGTATACTTTCTCTCTCTGCATTTTCACACCTCCCAATCCCATCCGTCTTTCAAGAATCTGGTCAAGGTCTACCTCCTCCAGGCAGCCACCTTGACTGGTCTGGTCCAGTTTAAGTCAACCTCCCTTCTTAACTGTCCACAGTTGGCCAAGTGGTCATTCTCATGGCCATTTAACAATTATTTCCTGAATGTCCTTGTGCCAATTTCTGTGGCAGGTCCAGGAGCCCAAGCCCTGTTGTAGGAGGCTTGTAGGAGCCTTATCACCCTGCTCCGTCTGGCCTCTCGTTTCCCTGGGCATAAAGTGCTCCCAGTGTCCTCTGCAGTTCCTGACTTCTCCATCACCCAGTAAAAACCTCCCTTCCCAGGTGGTGCTAGTGGTAAAGAACCCGCTTGCCAACGCAGGAGACACAAGAGACATGGGTTCGACCCCTGGGTCGGGAAGATCCTCTGGAGAAGGAAATGACAACCCACTCCAGTATTCTTGCCTGGGATATCCCATGGACAGAGGAGCCTGGCGGGCTACAGTCCATGGGGTTGCAAAGAGTCGGACACGATTGAAGCGACTTCACACACGGGTATCCTCCTCTTCCATTTTAAAAACTGGTCCTGCCTCCCTTCCCTCCTAGCTTCAGAGAGGAGATGGAAGGAACTGTATGTGTGAGGGAGACACCGAGATGGGGAGAAGGAAGCAGGGAGACAGAGCTCTGTGTTCCTAGGGGCTCTCTGCCTTCCCATCCTCCTCCTCCTGCCTGTCTGGGGCTGGGAGGAGCTGTGAGTACCACGGAGCCTCTGTCCACTGCATCTCATCCCTCCCCAGCCAGACTCTGGATCACCCCTCCTCCCCGCTCCCCGCTCCTCCGTCCCCAGTCGTGGCAGACGGTTATTGATGGAGACACTTGGGGACTGAAATGAATAGCGGTCAGAGGCCCCCGTGACGTCGGCCCTCGTGCTGTTGCCTGCCTCTCCCGGGGCCTCTTTCCTCTTGTCCCCTCGCTGGCCTTGTCCTCCGCCCGTGCCTGCCTGCAGCCGGGAGGCGGCCGCTGTCTCGCTGCAAGCCGGCAAGCCAGCTCAGGACAAGGTCAGGGGCAGGTTTGGAGGAGGAGGAGGGAGGCAGGAGAGGAAAGGGAGGAGAGGGAAGGAGAGGAAGTGGCCACACTCTCCGTGGCCCGGGATAACAAGGAAAGGCTTCTAGAAAGAAAAAAGGAAGAAAAAAAAAAAGAATCTGTTGCTTTTGTCCAGCTTCCAGGAATTTTTGCCACAGTTTTTTTTTTTTTTTGAGAGACAGCTCACAGCTGTGTTGTGAAGCAGAATCTGTGAGGGACCCTCAGGCCCTGTATGACCTCCCCTGTTGTCTCCACCTCCTGACTTCACCTTCTCCCCTTGCTCCCCTGCTCACTCGCCCATCTTTCTCCTGCCTCTCCACCCCGCCAGGCACACTGTGCCCCTGGACCTTTGCACCAGTGGTTCCCTCTGCCCAAGAGCCCGTCTGCTGTCCGCATGGCCTTCTCCTTCCTTCTCCTCGGGTTTCGCTCAAATGTGACCTCTTCAAGGATGTCTCTCCTGACAGCCTCACTGAACGCATCACCCCTCACCCCCCAGGACACATACCTGCTCTCTGACCCCTCGTCCTGTTGGCACTTCTCTTTGGCAGTGCTCACCCCGAAATATTAATATTGTTTGTTTGTTCCTTGATTAGTGTCTCCCCGGCTCAGATGAGGTCAGGACTTGACTTTGTTCTGTTCCTGCTTGGTTCTCACTTCCCAGGAAGGGGCCAGGAGCTCAAAGCACGTCTGTTGAGAGCATTGAATCCTGAACACCTTGGCTAATTTGGGGGTGCTAGAGGGTGGGGGGACTTGGGAGTGGTGCAGGGAGCTTATCAAGGCCCTGAAGACCTAGAGTCTCACTGGACTTTCATAACAGGGGGGACAGAGGTTGCAAGTGAGAGCGGATGGGTGGCCTGGGCAGGAAAACTTTTGTTCCCGAGGCCTCCTTGAGCCCATCTGCTCAGGCCCTTCACAGCCTGGTTACCATCATGGTCCTGCTCTCATCCCCAGCAGATCATCCCCTGTCAAGGCTGATGCGCACAGACAGGAAGCTGTGCTCGGCCAGGGCTCACTTACTGGTTCCTCTCTCTTGAGTCCAAGTTGTCTTATCTCCAACTCCCTTCAGAGGCTGGTGGAGAGAACTACTAAACAACAGCAAGCGTTAACAACCTCTGCAGAGCTCGCTGATCGCAGAATGCGGTGTCAACACAGTCACTCTTGTGGATGGGAGCGGGGACTCAGAGAGGCAGAGTCCCTCCTGGCCCTCTGCACCTCCGTGAGCAGGGACCAGTCTTATTTGGGGGTCAACTGGTACCCACTCAGCCGGCCTGCTCAAATCGTCTCTTCGGCCAGCCAGGTGCCACGTCTGATAGTCTCCCCTTGGGAGAACCGTCTCACTACAGCTCTTTAAAAGTCAGAGATGGACATGAAGTTATTAACTGCTGGTTCCAGGTGCTTGAAGGGACCACGTCAGCTCCCTTGCTGGGGGCAGAACCCCAGGAGCGGCCTCTCGGTGGAGACAGGGCTTCAGGAGGAGAGTCTGCCTTCACAGGATGCTGCAGAGTGCAGTGGGCCTGGGTGGGGGTCGAGGTGGGGGCCCATGGTGGCCAGGGGAGAGGGGGGTCCCAAGCCATCCCCCTGGACGTTTGCTGAACTAACTGTGACTTCCTGTCCTCATCATCGCTTATCCCAGGAAATTGAGGTAGGGGCTCCGAGCTGTGAGGGGAGTCACTAAATCTGCCAGGCTCACCTCCTGTAAGAAGCCAAGGTATCCCCAGAGACACGCCCAGTGAGACCACTTGGGAACGCTCAGTCTAGTTGGGAAATGGAGTTCTTTCAGGGAAACAGCCTTGTTCTGATCCAAGACTGGTGGGTGGAGGGGACAGTGAGGCTGGTACCAGGCTCTGCAGCTCAAGGCTGAGAAGGTCTGACGATGGAGAGCCCCTCCCAGGGATGGGGCTGGTGGCACAGACATCTCTCCTTGCCTTCAGGCCCAACACTTCCCTTCCCAAGCCTGATCCTGCCCATATCCTTGTGCTTACAGCTGAGGGAACACAGCTGAGATCCCCTGTGGCTGTTTGGAGAAACAATAAAATTGAAAACCATCTAAAGATTTCTCAGTGCCAGAATGCTTTTATGTTTAAACTGTGGAATACTCTACAACAGTAAATAAGACGAAATGGTTCTAAATGTCCAATGTGGAAAGGTGCACTGTCAGGTGGGAGAAGCAAATTGCACAGTAGTGGACGCCAAGTGTATACATCAGAGACATCTCCACAACTCCCACACGCACCCAAATCTGTGCCTACGCTATAGCACAAGGTCTGCGAGGACTCCCACCAAGCTGAAAACAGGGACGAAGGGGGTAGTGGGTGTCTCTCACGACTTCAACATTTTTTGTTTTGTTTGACACATTTAGACCCAGAATGTATTCATAATGTCACTTATATAATTAACTTTAAAGAAAAGAAACTTTGCTGAAAGAGGAAGACAGAGTGCAAAGGGGGTGGGTAGAAATGGGTGAGCCAGACAGGGTGCAGGACCCCTTCTGAGGAGATGGACAAAGTTCTCTGGACGTTAGCCTCCTGGCAGGTTCTTCATGAGCGACATTATCATGGCGGGTCCTGCGATGGCCCTGGGTCAAAGCCTCCTCTCAGCTCTGGGATTCGAAGCAGATTTTCTCCGCCCAGCAAGCTGTACATGGTATTCGTTTGGGTCCTGTGGCCCCCAAGTCCCAGAAGGTATCTGGGCTGGGGTGAGGATAGACTCCATGCTAGGACGTAGAGGCCTCCCTTCCCCCATACCTGGCCCCGCTCTCCAGTTTATCTGAGACCCAACTGGATGCGTGGTGCTGAGGGCGGGATCTGAGGTGAAAAGTTGCGGGAGTGACTGGGAACCTCTGGGTGAGGTCTGACCTCCTTGCCCCTCAGCCCCCGTCTTCTCCATCTGGCGGTCTGCGATGTTTGTCTCAGCTCCAGCTCATCACCTGACTCTTCCACCCTTCAGGATCAGCTCTTTCTAGCCACCGCCTCCTGAACATGGGCCTGAGCGGAATAGAACTGCAGCCTAGCGGGGCGGGAGCAGGCTTGGGAATTCATCAGGGTGGGCGTGGAGCAGGGAAATGTCACACTTGCAGAAAAGTCACGCCCAGTGCCGCCACCCGCTGCCGATTGACTGGCCTCCCTGCACGAGGAGGACCCCTCTGCCCGCCCCCCCAGACCTGCCTCTCCTCCGCTGCTCCCGATTCTACCACATGTGCTGGACAGAGGTCCACCCTCATATTTCCTCAGGCAGCCTTCTCACCTGTTCTCTCTCACCGTCCTTATTTACTCGTCCTTCTGTGCAGCAGCCTCATGTCCCGTATCCTTGAAGAGACTGTCAACTCCGTGATGGGTGGAGACAGGCTCTTCTACAGGGAGGCTGAGCCTCTAGCCCAAGGGAACTGAGAAGGGTGGGGGAACACGACTGAGGGTTTGGGGCTCTGCAGAGAGAGCAGGAAGCAATGAGGGCGGCGGAGGAGAAGGGTGTGGCCCCGGGGAGGTGAGCCAGCTGGGGAGGCACGTGGAGTGGGCGTAGGCAGCTCAGGAGGGTGGCAGACGCCCGGGCTCCAGTGGGGCAGCCGGCTCTGAAGATGCAAGGGCGCTGCTGATTCCTGAGAAGCTGGGCGGGGTTGCAGGGGGCGAGGTTGGGGGGGCCCTCTCCCATGTGAGGGAAAAACACAGCGCCGCAGAATTAATTGCACGGAGATGGCAGTCATTTACAAAGCCCCCGTGTGCGGGGATAAAAGGCCTTGTCATTGTGAAGTGAAGGAAGTACAATTTCCTGCCCAACTCTGAACAGGGCTGAAGCCTGCCTGGGGTGTAATCACTGCGGAAGGGCACACTCCCGAGGCGCGCCTCCTCCCCCCACCATCCCCCCACCCCACCCCAGCAGGGCCTTGGCTTCCTACTAATTGAATTACAGAATTAGCCAGAGGAAGGTGGCCCTGGAATAGGAAGATCTGGACTTTAATAAAACATGAGATCCTCAGGCCAGGCACGTGGCTGGCCTGGAGGAAGCGAGGGGAAGCGGGCTGTGGGAGAGGCCAGGGACCAGGACGGGAGCCCGAAGCCCACCAACCAACCAGGCAGACCCAAGGGTCAAGGAGGGGCTCCCTGTTCTGAGTGATTTTTCTCTGCCTGGAATCTCCAGGCATCCGCCTGCCGTGGTGCCTGAAACCCCACCCTCAGAGCAGCCTTCCTTGGTGATTCTCCTCCCAGCGTTCACAAAACAGACGTGGGCCCCACCGCAGAGAAATCGAGGCAGACTGTCTGGGGGTGGATAGAGCGAGGGGGAGAGGGGATGTCTTCCAGCTTCCCTGGAAAGAGGGTTACTGGCATTCTGGGAGCAGGTCTGTCCCTCCATCCAGTCCCTGCCCCCCCTGCTCTGGGTGGGCAAGAACTGCCTCCCGGGTACCTCCTGGGTCAGATGCCCCCTTCCCGCTTGTGGGACAGACACCTGCAGGGCCGGTCCTCACATACACACTCTGCCCCTGGGAATGTCCCCCCAGCTCTGGGCCTGCCCCAGGTCTGCACCTTCTTCAAGACCCACAGCTTGTGTCCTGCTCTTCAGCGAGGCCCTGAGAGCCTACCTCCTCCTCGTGGTCTTACCTTCTGTGGATTCCTCTGCGGCTGCACCCTTGACCACTGCTCATGGCTTGCCACAGGGGTGAGCCTCGTCTGCCCCTCTAATCTGTGAGCTCCTTGAGAGTCTGTGAGCTCCTGGTAACAGGCAGAGAAAGAAACCACGGGGCCAGCCCTGCCACAGTCTCTGCCCCTATTTCCCAGTGCCCAGCCACGGGCTGGCTCCTTCTGCCATCTCCCCAGGACCTATCCTGGCCTTCCAGTTTCCTCAGGTCATTCCATCTGGACCTTACTCCCTCCCTCCCCCTTCCCCCGGGGAGTTCTCTTCTCTCCATAAGAGAAGGATGATGATCATCCACCCACATCATGACTCTCTTGCTTCTCCACCTCCATCAGGGGAAACCTGAGCCTTAGGACCGCACCCTTACCCCTTGTTGCCTCCTCCATGTCTCCCTCCTTTGGAGCTCACTTGTCCTTTTAGGAGTGACTAAGCCTCCCCTCCTCCAGGAAGTCTTCCTTGAATACACCAACATCTCTTAAAGCCCTTAGCAATGGCCCCTCTCATTTGGCAGTTGTCTCTCTCACATTTATGTGTGTCCATCCATGGGGACATATTGTACTCCAGGAGCTGCCAACTCCAGGGTCCCCTTCTTCCTCCAGTGATAGACGTCACTGAATGCAGTGGTTACTAAACCCCACTATAAGCCTGGCTGGGTGAGAGTGGGGAGATGGCTGACTGCAGGGGAAACTGTATGCTGAATGGGTCTTTGATGGGACTCCCCCCACCCCCAGCTTAGACACCCCTGGAAATGGCAGGAGCCATCCATCTTTCTCCAAGGAGGCCTGGGGGGGTGGGGACAATGGGGGGACGGGCAGGCGGGGCAGGCGGATAGTGCCCTCAGCCAGTGAGTCAGGGGTGCTGGCCTGCTCCCTTCTGCAGGGCCCTCCAGCACTGAAACCCCGCCCTCGGCCCACAGCCTGCTTCCGGGCTCAGCACTGCCCTCCTGCGGCAACTCTCTTTACACCAGAGATTGCAGAGGAGTTTGAACTCGGATGAGCTCCAAGATCAAATGTTTCTCAGAGATCAGCAGGTGGTGTGATGTGAGGGACTGGGCCTGGCTCCCTGTGACTGTCTCAGCCCTTCTGCCCTCTGCGGCTGCAAGGTGCATGTGGGCACGGGGCTGTGGGACCTCCCCAGACCTAGACTGGGGAGCCCCAGGGGATGGGACCAGCCCTCTCTCTCTTCCTGGGGGCACTGGGCCAGACCCAGTGAGTTCAGACCCAAGGACTTAACTGGCTGTGGACCTTGGAGGATGAAGGCCCAGCAGGCAGGCCTTTGCCAAGTGCCTGTCCCTGCCAGTAACCCTTGTTTACGCTCTCAGCGCCGGAGAATTGCATGTCTGGTGTCTGCTGCAACATCTTTATGGCACTGTGAAAAAGGACGAGAAGTGGACATGATGTATTGATGGCCTCTCTCCTTTCTCAGCAAAGAGTTCTCGGTCTGTGGATGGAGCTGATGGGCCCACGAGGCTCAGGGGTTGGGGACTGGCCCAGGGAAGGTGTCTGTCAGCCTTTCTAAGGCCCAGCGCTTAAGTCCAACCTGCTTCATGACACATGCGCTGGGTTTTGCTCCCGCAGTTGAGGGGCTGCCCCTGTACCCCAGCTCTGGGCCGGCAGCGCCTGCTGTGCCCGGGATGCACCAATTTCCCCTTTGGTCATGCAGCGAGTTTTTAACTCTCTGCCATGCTGTCATGCCTGCGAGCTCGTGATTCTTACACCTCAGAGCAGCCTGGGGCTTTATCAGAGTCTGACAAGCTGGGGCAGCCTGTGTGACCCGTCAGGTGATGGGACAGAGATCTGGTTTGGGGCTCAGATCCTGCCTCTCCCTCCTGAGCCCCTGGGCAGGGTGTCAGGAAGTGTGAGTGGGGACCCTGGGGGCCCTGATGGGCGATGTCCTCCCTGCCGTGGCCGGGATTTGGGGTAAGGGGCTCAGGGATAACTTCTTTCTCTTCCTCTAAGGACCCAGGGGGAGACAGCTGGGCTCTCTGGGGGTCCCTGGACCGCCGACCCCCGACCTCCCTCTACCCGCCAGTGCCATCTCCAATGTCAAAGTCAGGTCATGGGCTCCTCCACAGAAGCTCTATCTGAGCACCAAGGCTGGATCTGAGATGCGCTTGGGGTATTCGTTCCTCCCACAAACACCAAGGTAACCGCTCGAGCCAAGAAACTGAACTCTGTCTGCTTCTAATGAACCTGGCTTAAATCTTCCCGTTTTGAATTTTCTCAGTTCAGGGTGCCCCTCCTGAGAAGCCAGGTGGGACTCTGTGGGAAGCGACCACTGCTCTCTGAGCCCCACGTGACAGGGGCCTTGTTGCTGTGATCCCACCAGTTGCTAAGCCGTGCGGAATAGGGCCCCTGAGAAAGCGAGCCCTTCTGACTGACCTGAGAGGCAGACCTGGCCTCCCCCTCTGCCCTCTGCCTGCCCCTCTCCACACCTGCCTGCCTTTGGGCACCTCTCTCTCCTCGCCTGTTTGGCTGGAAATGCAGAGCCTCGCTGGCTGGCTTCGGCCATGCTGCTGACCCACTGGACTCCTCAGGGTGTGGGGATGACACGGGGCTGGAACTGAGTCCCCAGCATCCCCAGCATTTGCCGGACATGTGCAGGTTCTATGCCCACAGAGGAGCCAGGTGAATGCTTTTTGAGCTGCATAGAACTCCCCTTGTTGGAGCTTTTACATGGTTTTTGGACAGGATAAATTAGCGGGGTGGGGCAGGGTCACTTCCCCCAGAAGATCCCTTTCCCTATGCAGAGGAATCTCTCCTTGGTATGACCCCAAAGCCCCGGGCCCCAGCCCAGAGCTGTCCTCAGCCCACCCACAGACAGCACTCTACCCCCATGATGTCCTGTGGGGTGGGGGTCAACCTCTGTGACTCCTTTCTCCTCTGATGGAGAGGCCATCAGACTTGACAGGCAGGGGGCTGATGAGCCCCTCAGTCCCTTTGTGGGCCACCCTGACCACGCTCCCCACAGCGGGCGTCCGTGTCACCCCTGGGCCTTTATTCTCGCTCCTCCCTGCACCCCCGGACTGCCTTCCCTGGTCCTGGGTCCTCTACCAGACCCGCCGGCCATCAGAACCCTCCACAGCCTCCTCGCAGGAGGCCCTTTCATGTCCAAGTGTCCGAAGCATGAAAACAAGAGTGAGGTTGAACAGCTTTCCACTGTTCTCATCTGGGGGAACTCTGTCTCCCCAGCTAGACTGCAGCTCCTGGGGCTGTGTCTCTCCTCCTGTACCCATGACAAGCCCTGGGATGGGGGCTTCACCAGAGCAGCTGAACTGTTCAGAGTTGGGAAGGAGGGCTCGCCGCCCCACTTTGATAGCAAATGGGCACCCAGGATCCACCGGTGAGGTGAATTAATCTCACCTCTCTTCTCTGGCTCCTTCCTAACAGGCTCTAATTCACTTAAAGAAAAAAAAAAAAAATAGAAGCACACCAACCAAGAAATTCCGACCTCAGCATCCAAGACAGGCTATTTTGAAATGACCAATAGCCAGGAGTCCTATATTAACAGGATCAATGTTTGGAAAATGTGATTTTGTTTTTAAAAGCAGAAAAACAATCTCACCCAGCGCAGGCAGGCCATGGTCCAGCTCTTGGTGGAGGAAGCTGTTCCCTCATGATCCTGGTCACTTAAGCCACTCTTCTGGCCAGGTTTTGGGCCTCACCCAATATCAGTAAGATAGTCTCAGTCACAGGCATTTAGCAATATTTAACCTGAGGGCTGTGGCCAGGACATAGTCAGCAAATGTCACTGGGATGCTGACTTCAGTATGTGAGCATCAAAGCTGGGATGACCCCCACCCCACATGCCCACAGAATCCACCAAGAAAGAAGACTGAGCTAACTAATCGGTTCACTGGTACTCAAGACTCAACAAACCCTGTGACTGGGATCAGGGTACCGTCCTCTGTGGATGGAGTAAAAGTTGCTTCATACCTCATTCATTCATTCATTCCATGACCATTTATGGATAGACCATCATTTGCCAGATGATGAAAGACATACCCCCTTCCCTCTTTTTCTCCTTTCTTTTCCCTTCCTCCCTCTCTCCCTTTCTTCTTTGTTTCTCTCTTTCTTTCCTGCTGTAAAGGAGATGCCAGGTAAACACACTTGCAAGGCCAGGTGACATGCCTGCAATAAGAATACCCACTCAACCAAGGTTAGCGTAGGGCTCAGCAGTGGCACAAATGATAATAGCAAACACGTGGTGATTTGGGGTTGTATGTTGGGCATTGTTCTGAGTGCTTTACATGTACTGTCTCATTTAATACAGCAACTGTATGATGTAGAACAATTATCCTCATTTTACAGATGAGGAAACTGAGGCAAAGGTGAAAGACTTGCCCAAGGTCTCGTGGCCAGGTCCGTGGTGGAGCTGGGCTGTGAGCTGGGACAGGCTGCCTGTTGGGTCTGTGACCTTAGCCCTGGGCTCTGACCCTCATGGAGGGGGACACTGTGCAAGGCCTCCTGAGTCTTGAACCCAGAGTGACCTCCAGGGAAGGATGTGCTAGTAAAGAGCTCTGTGTGGTGGCACTATCGGCAAAGAACCCGTCTGCAAATGCAGGAGACGTAAGAGACGCAAGTTTGATCCCTGGGTCGGGAAGTTCCCCTGAAGGAGGAAATGGCAACCCACTCCAGTATGCTTGCCTGGAGAATCGCATGGACAGAGGAGCCTGGAGGGCTACAGTGCATGGGGTCATGCAGAGTCGGACATGACTGAAGCGACTTAGCACACATGTGCCAAGGTGAAGATGTGTAGGCAGAGGTGTGGGTTTGGGGCCTCTGGAGTTGTTTAAAAGGCTGGAGGGTAGGGTTTTTAGAGCCTCTGAGGGTAAGGCCCCTTCAGAGCTCCTCCAGACACCTTCCCAGCACCTTTCCTTGGCTTTCCCCCTTGTCCATTCTTCCTTTCCTCCTTTTCTCTTCTCTTTTCCCTTCTTTCCTTCCTTTCCTTGTTTTTTTCTCCACCCCCCACCCCGACTTCCAGCACCCACCCTCCCTCCTTCCATCCTTTCATTTCTGGCCTCACGACCGGGACCCCTTATTCTCTCCTGTCCATCTATTCAATTCCCATCCTGACTCCTCCAGGATATGCCATTTTTTCCAACTCGAAACAGCGGTCACATCTGACCCCTGGGTTTGCCTCTGGGAAAAGCATTTAACCCCTGTGGCCTGACAGCCTCCATCAGCAGGATGTCTGAATCCTGGGAGAGGGCTGAGGATCTGGTTCCAACAGCAGCCTCTGTCTTGTTCTAGAAGCCCCCTGGGGTCGGGCGGGTCATGTAGCCTGCCCGCTCCCCGGGCCTCAGGTTCCTTCCCTGAGAAGTGGGGACGATGATGCTTATCTGCCGGGGTCGTGGGTGTCCAGCAGAGTGCCTGGCATACAATTAATGGGGAGGACTACTATTGCTGCCATTTTCAGCAGCAGCAGTTGTGATGTGATGCTAAAGATTCCCCACGGTGTGAAAAATAGCTTTGGCATTTATACTGTCTGCTGGTGTCTGCTGGCTTTGCGTGGGACCTGCGCGTCCCCCGCGTAGACACTCACAGGGACTGGGGACCCCGCGTGTGCTTCCGGCCCCGGCACAGGCCGGCTCGCCGGGGGCGGGGTGACTGATGGCTTGCATTGACAGTCTGCGATGTGAGTGTGTTTTGTTTACCTCATGTATCTAATATGCTAATGACAAGGAGGCAGTAATGAGCTGGCAGGGACCTGGGTGACAAAGAGCTGGCTTCATGCTTCCCCAAAGAGGCACCTCAGTGTCAATTGTTTCCTTTGTGAGAGGAATTGTTAAGACCTGAGAATGTGGGCTGGGAGAGTTGGGAAGAGGAAATCGGGGGTGGGGGTGTCTCACTCAGAAGTGGTGCAAGACCCAGCAGCGGGGAGGAGTGGGCACCCCAACTCCCGAAGGTGGGCATGGACTCCTCCACTCTGGTGGGAGTGGATGGCTGTGGACTGGGCACTCCCATCTGTGTTCCTCACTGAGTTCTCTGAGGACCCTGTGAGCTCTCTGATTGCAGGGTGGACCTGCCCACAGTGGACCCTGGTAAGCCCTGCTCCCGGCAGGTGTGGTGGCTGGAAACACCAAGTGCCCTGGTTTCACATTAGGATGCCGACCAAAGACAACCTCGCCATAGGTAAACCCCAGCCTCCAGCAAGAAACCAGCTCTCTCTGGACCTCAGTCTGCTTTTCTGTGAAATGGGTCTGATTTCCCTGCCCATGAGTCGTGTCCCCAGCATTAGCACAATCCCAGCACAAAGCAGGTTCTGGCACATATGATAGATTTGTCAGTGAGTGAATGAATGGGTCCATCCTAAAGGAAATCAGTCCTGAATCCAGTCTATCTAAAGGAAATCAGTCCTGAATCTTCATTGGAAGGACTGATGTTGAAGCTGAAACTCCAATACTTTGACCACCTGATGCGAAGGAGTGACTCATTTGAAAAGACCCTGATGCTGGGAAAGATTGAAGGGGCGGGAGGAGAAGGGGATGACAGAGGATGAGATGGTTGGATGGCATCACTGACTCAATGGACGTGAGTTTGAGTAAATTCCGGGAGTTGGTAATGGACAGGGAGGCCTGGAGTGCTGCAGTTCATGATGTTGCAAAGAGTCGGACGTGACTGAGCGACGGAACTGAACTGAACTGAATGAATGGAGGAGGTGAGAGAGCGGGCAGTGTACCTCGTTCTTTTACAGGAGAGGAGAGGGATACTGTCTGGAGGTCAAGGTGAGGCTCCCATCCCAAGAGCACACAGCTGGTCGGTGAGGGAAACAGCTCAGGCCCGCCACCCGGCCTCCTGGAGGGCAAGCCTGTGAGAGGGCCGGCCTGGAGGGGTGAGCAGGCCAAGGCTGGGTGCTGGGCGTGGAAGGTCCCAGAAAGAACATGCAGGGAGCAGACTGTCTGCAGACGCAGGAGTGTCGCCAAGACTTTGCACCACGGGAGGGGAGCAGGGAGAGCAGACTCATGGGAGCAGGTGGAGGCCATGTCCACGCAGCACCCGGCCCCCACCTGGGAGACTGGGGGACGGCCGACAGGGCTGGTAGAGGGGGAGGTGCAGGCCTGACCTGCTCCTGTGTCCTAGAGGCGTGTGTGGTTCTAGCTTCCCTTCTCACTGCCCTCGGGAGGGCCTGGGAGTGGGAGGACCCCGGGCTGGGGCTCTGTGAGCCGTGCCATGTGGGGCCAACCTGAGGCCTGACCTTATCACCTCCATCACGGGGCTGACTTGGCAGCTGCCCGTGCCTCAGTCTTTGCACCCTGGGGTTTCCCCTTTCTCTTGGCTTGCTAGAAATGTCCTTTAGACCTTTGCTTTGTCTTGGCCGAGCTGACCGTACCGCATAGTCAGGTAGGCCAGCTTGGGGAGCTGAGGCCCAGAAGGAGAGCTGGAGCCTTGGGGTGGTTAAAGGAATGGCTGCTGGGCTGCCCATTCCCTACCCCACCATCCGCCAGCAGCGGTGGCCCCTCTGCCACTGAGCAGGAGACCCTGCCCTGGCGTTATACACTCGGTGAGGGGTGGACACCGGTTTTGCATCAGGATGCCAATCAGCAACCTCTGGATAGGTAAACCCCAGCCTCCAGCAAGTCACCAGCTCTCTCTGGACCTCAGTCTCCTTTTCTGTGAAATGGGTCTGATATCCTTGCTCCCAGTGGGCGCTGCCTGTTTTCATCTGCAGGTCTGTAAATAGTGATGGAGATGCACGCTGGGAAATCGTCCTCAGAGGTCCCCAGCGGTGCCAGACACGTGGCCCAGAGGTCAGGCTGGGTGAGAGCAGGGGGTCCAGGACTGGGGTGAACAGAGTCAGGGATGCAGACGGAGACCCTGGGTGCAAAGGATCCGGTGGGCCCTGCAACTTGGATCGGAGACCAGACAAGGGTGCCAGCCTTCTGGGGACCCTGGCTTCCCTGCCTGTAAAATCCTGGAGGAGCCGCAGATTCCTGCTGACAAACTTCCCAGGAATGAAGTTAGGAGGCTGACTCCAGAGTTCTGGGTGTTAATCCTGCTTCACCCTGTGCCTCCATCTCGCTGAAGGCCCAGGTGGACGTGCTTGAGCCTCTAGTTCCTGGCAGTCCTCTGGGGCCTGCGGCCCTCAATTCTTTTCCCTAAGTGTCCACCACCTGCTCTTTGCCCAGGCTGGCCTCTGGAGGGAGGCGAGGACAGGGGAGGAAGACGGGCTGCCAGACAGACCCCAGCGACACCACCCAGCTTGGGACAGAAGAACATGGAGGAAGCTGAGAAAGGTGGCATGCCACCCAGGGACCGAGGGGCCGCCGCAGACAGTATGGGGGAGCAGGGGGCCCTCATGGAGGCAGGCATGCCCCCTTGAGCCTTGACAGAGGGGTGAGGCAGGAGGGGGCATGCCGTTCCTGGTGCCAGGAGCGAGCTTGCTCCGTGTGGGGCCTGCGGGGCAGCAGGCACTGAAAGTGAGGTGGTACCCTGTGTCAGGCCACATAGGGGTAGCCCAGCCTTGCTCTCTCCTCCCTTCCCCTTCTTTCCTCCCCTTCATCACCAGGTGTCTCCCCGCCAAGCTGGGGTAGGAAGCAGAGTAGACGCATGGGGACTCGAGTTTGCACATCCCTCCCTGGTTACAGGGGTGCAGGCCGCCTCTGCCTCCCACGACCAGTTCCCCCTTGAACCACGAGCCACTGCACGCCACGGAGCTGGCTGTTTTCGTCCGTGGATCTATATATAGCGATGGAGATGCACACTCTGGAATTGGATTTGATGTAGCCCTCTGGACTCGAGCTAACTTTTGGGGAGTAGTTTTCTTGGGAGCCTGCCAGTCCAATTCCTCCCTCATGAACACTAATTACCGCACAGACCTTCTCCATGAAATCGGCGCTGAAGCCATTTCCATCTAGGCGGCTCTCCAAGATGAAATTTTTCTGCTGGGAACCGACAGCCGCAAATAAACCTACCATCGACTTAGCAACAGAGAGCAGGAGCGGGTGGGAGGCGGGGAGGGAGGAGGGACGTGGGGAGAGTGGGAGGGGGAAGGACTCTGAGGAGAGGGCTCGGCTTCTTTTCTTCCCTCTGTTCTTTATTTTGCAGAAAGGGTGTAATCAGCGCTCAGTGAAGGTGGGACAGGGAGTCTAGGGAGACAGCGCAGTGGCCTGGGAGGAGGGGCTCTTTGCTGTCTGAGCCTGGCCAGGGCCCTCCATCCACTGCTGGTCACTGCGGTGAGAGAGTCCCCTTTCCCAGCCTCTCCAGCGTTTATTCCCACCTTCCCCACCCTAGCCTCCCTGGTACAGGTCTGGCTCATGCCTAGCATCCTCGGTCTCGCCTCACTGAGGACGGCTGGCTGCCTGATGAGTTTCACCCATCACCTGGGGCCTGGGTACCATCCCGTCTCCACCAGGCTGGGCCTCGTTGACCCCTCTAGACAGCACCAATCCCTCCATTCTGAACTCCAGGGGTTGTGCCAGGCACCCAGCAGTGGGTGGGGACTGTTCTGTTCTGTGCCCCCCTTGAAGTCTGCACATCGACTGCCAAGGAAGGAGTGGGCACTAAAGTTAGCGGGGGAGCTTACAAGGTCAGGTCCTGCCACGTGCTTCACCACACCCCTGAGATTAAATGCCTTCTCCTTGATTTTTTTTCCCCAGGACAAGCCTGAGCTCAGAGAGCTCAGGGAGGATGTTCATGGTCACTTGTTACCTAGGAAGAGGCAGGGCTGGGACTTCACCACATGAGTCTGCATCCCAAGGCCAGATGCTGCTGTGCCCTCTTTCCTGGCTCCCCGGCATGGTTCTGGGGGCACAGCCTGCTTCCCGCCCACCTCCGTCAAAGGTCAGCCCAGGACTGTGCACTCAGCACCGACTCTCAGAGTGCTTGCATCCAAAGGGCAGGAGAACTTTCCCTCTGAGTTTTCTCAAGGTCTAGGGCAGGCCCAGCGAGTTCTGTGATCACTGGCCATGTTTCAGGTTCCAGCACCCCAGTCAATAAAGTCAGAGAGGCCCCCACAGCCTGCAGGGGTCATGGCACGCTGCACCAACCTGGCCCCGTCAGCAGAAGCGAGGCTCCCTCCCTTGGCAGAGCCCGTTCTGTGTTCTGTGCTGAGGGACACACGGCACCACAACCCCAGTCCATAAGTCACCTCTCCCACATCCCTTAACTTCTGTTTTCTGAGAACCACAGCCCAGGATAAGGCACTCCCCCAAAGTCAGTTATGCCACCAAGGCCTGGTGAATCCCTTCACCTTTCTGGGCCTCAGTGTCTCCATCCATCAAACGGGCACAACAGTGCCTGCCCTAGTTTCCTCACCCAGGGTGGCAGTGGGGAGTGGTGTGTGTGGCAGGGGCATCAGTGGAGATAGCAGTAGTGTTACCTAGTCATTTCCTTCAAGGCCACTGTCCCACACACCCGGCTTCATGCTCACCCTGGATCCTCCTGGCCTCGCCCACCCATCCGGGGTGGATGGGTGACGTCAGGGCTCAGCGCTCCTCTCTAGCCGAAGCTGAGAGACCTCCCATGGTGGCATGAGGAGGGGAGAGGAGCCCCCGGAAGAGCTCTCTCTTAAGAGACCCCTGGGCTGGAAATCAAGAAAGTGGGTTGATGTCTGGGGCCTTGCTCGTGAGGAGAGCTGTGGGGCCGGACCAGGTGACCTCTGTGGCCTTTCCCTCGCGGGTGTCGAGTGGGACTCCCACACTGCTTGCTCTGCCACCTTAGCTGTGGTTTGGGGCAGGTTTCTTAGGAACTGCCTCAGTTTTCTCACCTGTAAAATGGGAGACTAAGAGCACTCGCCTCACTGGGTTGCTGAGGGCTAAATGAGAACGCCTGTGCCCAGTGTGGGGTCAGCACGCTGGGCAGTGTCTGCTTGTCTGTAGGCCATACGGTCCTGGCCAGTGATGGAGCACGTCCTGGTGAGCACCGTGCACTCGCTTCCTCACTTAGTTGAGTAGTTCTGCTTTCATTGTGTGTGTGTGGACGTGTGCATGTGTGTGCGCATGTGTGCATGCACATGTATGTGTGTGCATGTGTGCGCACGCGCATGTGTGCGTGCATGTGTGTGCGTGTGTGTGTGTGCATGTACATGTGTGTGTGCAAATGTGGACTCCCAGAGGCAGGACCAGAGCATTGCCTGGGAGTGTGGCTGTCACTCGGCATCTACGGAGCGGGTCCCAGCTCCCAGCATCTGGCCGCTGTGCGAGAGTCCTCAGAGGACCGACCTGAGCTGCTAGTGGGGCTGGTGACCGCCAGGCCTGGGGCCCCCAGGGGTGGTCATCCTCAGGCTCCAAGGGGCACCGGGCTGAGCCTGCTGAGATAAGGGAGGATCCAGGGGTTTCTGGTCGAGGAGAGGAGGGAGCCAGCTCTCCTGACAGGGACTGGGATCCTCTCACCAGCTTTAAGTCCAGGTGACTTTACCTGGCCAAGACCCTTGAGCCTGATGAAGGCCAGCCCGGCTGACCCAGAGAGCAGGGAAGGCAGCCGGGCTCCGCACGCCCTTCCTTTCCTCAGCTCTTGTGTGTTCTGGTTTTGCTTCCCCACTTAGATTCCTGGTTTGTCTTCTCTCATAAAATTCTAACTTCCCTTCATCAGAGCTAAGCTAAGCACCCATCACAGAGGCTGCCCCAAGGTGGGTGTGGCCGCGGATACGTCTGTCCTGGATGGAGCACAGGTGCAGTGGGCTTTTGGGGACCAGGTGGGGATGGCTGTGTGGCCAAGCCTTTTCCATCTAAGGTTAGTGCTCTCCTCCCAGGGAAGCACCAACAGGGAGCATCCTTGGGTGGGGAGCAAAGAGAATCCTGGAGGCAGGCAGGGGAGCAGGGCAGTTAGAGATGATGAGCTTTGGTATCAGACAGACCTGGGTCCCTGTCTGGGCTCTACCATTTCCTGGCTGTGTGATTTCAGGTGAGTTACTTAGCCTCTCTGAGCCGCACTTTCCACATTGTACAATGGATTCGATACAGACCTGTTGGAAGAGATGTGAAGCTCCCTGTGCGGTGCCAGGCCCCACACGTGTTCCTTTCGTGACGCCACTGAGCAAAGGTGTCCTCTGGATTGCACTGCCCTGGGACAAGCTGGGGCCAGTAGGGCAGTGGCTTTGGCCCTGTTGGTAGGGGTTCCCTCCTGGGCTGTGGGCTCCCTGAGCCTTCCAAAGCCTCAGCCCATGCCTGTGTCTCCCCCTCCCCTGCCCACCCACCACCGCCCCCCTGTTCTTTCAGCATTCTCTGTTCCTTCTCTCAGGCAGGCAGCTGAGCAGAAAAACAAATCAAAGTTGCCTGCATGTCTTGGAGCCCGCGATGCTCCCACGAAGCGATCCCTTGCTTCCCATTACCCACCCCAATAACTCTTGTATATGGAGTGTGAAATAATTAGCAGTGGCAAAAATAATTTAGGAAACAAGAAGAAACTAATTGTATGAGCTTGTTTGGGGAAAACACAGCCGACCAAAAAGCCCACTGTGTCGGGAGGCCAGGGCAGTCAGACCGGCTCTGCGGAGGTCAAGCCCCTGGCCGGCCCGTTGGAGGGGATCCCTTGTGAGGCCCTCTCTCAGGACTGCTTTGTCTACTGAGATCCTCTAGGAAGGGCCCAGTGCTGTGGCCAGGACAAGCCATCCCCTTGGGCCCAGGGTGCCTTCTCAGAACACATCCACCACCTCCACTCGGGCCATCCCGTGGAAGCAGGTGGGAGGGAGGCAGTTGTGGGGGGAGCTCGGGGGCAGTCTTATGTGGTCACGTGGCCTTGGCCACCTCCCTGAACTTGAGCTGGGGCTGCAGGTGGGCTGGAACGTTCCATTCCCTCTCCCACCCGCCTGCGTTCGCTGCTCGGACTCCCCAGCCCCTGACAGATGCCCAGCGCACAGTGAGCGCTCAGCGCCTGGACCACGTGGAGCTTCCCTGGGAAATGGGGAGAAACAACTGGTGCCTGTTCCCCGGCCCTTCTAACTTCGAAAACTTTGCTTCCTCCCTGAGCATGTGTCCAACTCCTGGGCTCCTGCCCATCCTCCACCCCAGGGCTCCTCACTTTCCCGGAGGTGGAGGGTCAGGCACCCTGAAGTTTCCAAGTGACAGATGAAAGGAGTGAGGAATGGACAGTCTCAGGGTCAGGGGAGGAGGGACCAGGGAGAAGAAACACTGCAGAAGGTCAGAGTCACCAGCAAGGCCGCTCTGGGTCTGACCCGGGTGCTATGTCTCGCCTTCCTTACTGCGCTGGACGACTCAAATCACCGGCCTGGATCCTCATTGAGCACACTGTTGGCCTCCTCTGCTCCGAGGGACCCTGGCCAAGGTCCTTGAGACCCCCTCCCCTCATCTGAATGACAGCTGGGCCCTGGGTGGGGAGGAGGCCTCTTCTTCACTCCACCCCACCCCCTTAGATAAGGAGCATTTATATAGTTATTTCTAAGGACAGAAATCTCAGATCTCTCCCTGTGAGCTCCTGTCCGCTATCTCCTTACTCATCTTCTCTTGTCTGGGCTGTTAAAGACAGCCTCCTAATTTGTGCCTTGGCCTCCCGTGTCTCAGTCTCAGGCCAGCATGGCAATCATCCTAAGGCCGACTTCTGACCTGTCACTTCCTGGCTTTGAAAGCTTCCGTGACTTCCGATTTCCTCTAAGATCAGCACTTATTTCTCAGCCTTGCCTCCTTGGTGCCATTGTCTCTCCATCTCTCAGGTCTTGATGTTGGAGAAGTTACTTTAAACCTTCACTCCGTGGTGAGAAGGCAACTGACTAAGCACCGATCTAGGTTCATACCAGGTCGGCCCTCCCCTTCGCTGTTTTCACCTGGAATCACAGCGGCTCCCTCACAACCCTTAAGCCACAGTGGCCCAGTGTCCATCCCCCAGACACACCCTTATCTGCTGAGCATCACTGCTTGGAGGGCTTGTGGTGCCTGGGGTTTAACTTGTGCAAAGGAACGACAATTATTTTGCTCATTGTTTTTGTTCAGTGGCCCAGTCGTGTCTGACTCTTTGCGACCCCCCTGGACTGTGGTATACCAGGCCTCCCTGTCCCTCACCATCTCCCAAAGTTTGCCCAAGTTCATGTTCATTGCATCCGGTGATGCCATCCAGCTGTCTCATTCTCTAACACCCTCTTTTCCTTCTGTCCTCAATCTTTCCCAGCATCAGAGACTTTTCCAATGAGTTAGCTGTTCGCATCAGATGACCAAAATTTTGCCCATTCCTGGACCCATTCTCCTGGATCCCAAGCCAGGAGAAACTTGGGAGCACTGCCTCCTCCTTCATCCTCATGTCCTCTGAAGTCATTGCCAAGGTGGATATCTCCTCTCCATTCTGCCCTATTCAGGCCCAGATTTTGTCATCACTTGCTGCATTTCTCTGCTGCAGTTCCCAAGAGTGGCCACCCCATCCCCAGTGTCTCTGTGCGGGCCTCCTCAGGGCCTCTCCTGTCTCCTACTCCTTTTGCCTGATTTGGCTGAAATCTGGTGCTGAATTGCCCTGGCAAATGAGACAGAGTGGGCTTGATCAGGGTCATGGAGCCAATGGAGACTGTGGCTGTTGAGCCTCGGGGGCAGGGGAGTAATGTGTGTACGCTGTCTGCCTGGGACCAGCACGTGGGATGAGGCAGCAGAAAGCATTTGGTGTCAGGAGGGCGACTCCCCACAGGCAGGCTCCTTTGGGCCCATTTGCTGTGCTAATTGCCTGACAGAATTACAGGGCAGGTGTCCAGGACTTGGGCTGTGGTCTCATCACATACTCAGCAGCTGAGGTCTTTGCTGGGGGGGGGGGGGCGTTGGGGGGAGTGGCACCCTGCCCCCTTCCCCACCTCCTGCTGGGTTGATAGATGGCACTAGGTACGCACAGGTCGGGCATGCCTGTTCTCCAGGCTGACAAATGCCACAGGTGCAGCCGCAGGGGACACAAGCCAGCTGCTCCCATCACATCTGTGATGTGATGTTCAAGGTCATGCTGTGAGCTCAAGTGGTCTGGTGGGCTGTGGGCTTGGAGCCCCCTTGCTGCCATTGATGGATCCCCTTAGCTAACCATCTCTTCCTGGCTGAGGAAGCAGAGGTAGGAGGTGGGGAGGGTCCTTTCCTTCAGAGTCAAGCTTTCTCAACTGTGCATATGCCGACATAAACCCTGAGATTACAGTCTCTGTTCTCGGGGTGAAAACAGCCACCTCTGCAGTCTGCAGCTCTCCTGACCCAGGGGGTCACCTCTCCTGCTTCTCCAACATCTCTGCTGTCTCCTGCTTACCTTTCTCCTGCCCTGATGTGGTCTTCCCACCCCAGAGCCCTGTTTTGTCTTTTTCTGGGATACCAGTCTCCCTCTCTCTCCTACTGGAGGGGCAGTAGGGATCAGCCACTGAAATGGACTTCAGCTTAGCCTTCCCCAACTCACTTATACAAAAATAAACTTGATGGAAGAATGTTATCCATTTCATGTCCTCTTTTCCAGTTAAAAAAATATTAGCACCTGCAACTGTCCATGGTAGAATGTGGAGGATGCTGATTTGATACAGAATGAAGTATTTGGACATTCTGAGTTCTGGAGTGAGCACTGTGAAGCTGGGGCCTCTACGTACTAGGTACTAGGTGGCCGTGTGGAAGAGCCGTGTGGAGCAGCAGGGAAATACAGAAAACAGTACCTAAGTGTCTGGCACCCCTCAGACCTTATCTTTGGTTGTTGTTGTTCAGTTGCTAAGTTGTGTCTGACTCTTTGTGACCCCATGAACTACACCATGCCAAGCTTCCCTGTCCTTCACGATCCCCTGGAGTTTGCTCAAATTCATGTCCATTGAGTCAGTGATGTTATCTAGCCATCTCATTCTCTGCTACCCCCTTCTCAGTTTGCCTTCAATCTTTCTGAGCATCAGGGTCTTTTCCAATGAGACGGCTCTTCGTGTCAGGTGGCCAGAATATTGGAGTTTCAGCTTCAGCATCAGTCCTTCCAATGAATATTCAGGGTTGATTTCCTTTAGGTTGATCTTCTTGCTGTCTTCTCTCCAAGGGACTCTCAAGAGTCTTCTCCAGCACCACAATTCAAAAGCATCAATTCTTCAGCGCTCAGCCTTCTTGATGGCCCAACTCTCACATCCGTACATGATTATTGGAAAAACCATGGCTTTGACCATACAGACCTTTGTCAGCTGACCAGCAGACCTGATCTAACTGAACCTTAACTTTGTCGTCTGTAAAATGGGATGGAACTTACTAGACAGGATAGCTCCTAGGACCAGTGAGGGCATGATACACAGTAGGCATGTACTAAGTGTTGAGTTAAACTGGGTCAAAGTGGAGACCTTGAAACATACAAATCAGCTTGAAAATTTACAAAAAATAAGATGATATCAGTCATATGATCCAACAATTTCTCTCAGCTGTATATTCCAAAGAAATGACGACAAGTCTCAAAATAAATATTTGTACACATGTATCCAAAGCAACACAATTCCCAACAGCCCCAGAATAGAAACCATCCAAATTTACGTCAACAGATGAATGGATAAACAAAGTACGATATACACACAATGGAATATTATTCAGCCCAGAAAAAAGAAGGAAATTCTGACCCATCCAATGTGGATGAACTTTGAAAACATTATGCACGGTGAAATAAAACAGACACGAAAGGTCACATATTGTATGATTTGTGTGAAACATCTGGAATATGTACTCCATAGAGACAGGAAGAAAACCAGAGGTGGCTGGTGACTGGGAGGAAGTGGGGATGAAGAGTAACTGTTTAAGGCATATGGGGTTTCCTTTTGGGATGATGAAAATGTTTTGGAACTTGATAGAGGTGATGCTTTTACAACAGTGATTGTACCAAATGGTGCTCAGTTGTACACTTTAAAATGGTTAATGGTTAACTCGAAAAAAAAAAGAAGAAGAAAGAAATCACCAGGGGGAAATTAACACATTAAAGCGCACAGGCTCTGTCCTCTCTCTCAGGCTTGAGCAGAATACTCGAGGCTGGGCTTCTCTGTGCACACCAGGCTCGTCCTTGCCCTAAACTAGTCGGACATTCTGTAGGGCTGCTGGCCAAACTACTGCAGGGACACTGACCTCCCAGTGCTAGCAAGGGTCCACTGTCCCTAGCTCCTGGGCACTTGGGGTGCCCCAGCTCTGAGGCTCCCCTGCTCCTCCAGGCTTCCTTAGTGACCTTAGCAAACTTTCCCCAGCCACAGCTCAAGTTCTGGCCAAAGAAGTGTCCCCATTTCCCTAGTGGAAAGCCTTCCTGAGCTGCCCGCTCTCTGCCACAAGGATGTCTGAAGCCTGAAGCTTAGCTGGATGCTCACGGAAGCTCCATCCTTGGAGAATGAGACTTGAGTTGCCCTTGGCTCTGGCTCAGCCTTCCTGCTCGCCCTGTAGACTGAGGGATAGATGTCACATTGCCAAGGTCCCTCCCTGTGAAATTGTACAACAGTAACTTCTCCTCCCTGGGCATCTGTTTTCTCTTTGGAAATGCCCTCCCTCCTTTTCCAGGTACTCCCCCCTGGCCTGTGCACATGCGACCCCTCCCATCACAACACTTAAACAGCCAAGAAGATGTGACCAGTCAGAGCAGACCCCAGGCTGGGCCTGAAAGGGAGGTGGGGGGAGGGGTGGCCCCCTGGGGATGGCTCTGCATATAGTCCAGCCTCTGGTCTTTGACCAGGGGCACCACTTACCACTCACCATCCCACGTCCTGGTCATGGAGGGCTCACCCCAACCCCGCTCCCCGTCCCAGTCCCCAGGCAGTGCTGTTGAACTGGTATGTATGTTAGTTGCTTAGTCGTGTCTGACTCTTTGCGACCCCATGGACTGGGGCCCATTAGGCCCCTCTGTTCATGGAATTCTCTTGGCAAGAATACTGGAGTAGGTTGCCATTTCCTTCTCCAGGGGAATCTTCCAAACTCAGGGATCAAACCCAGGTCTCCTGCATTACAGGCAGATTCTTTACCATCTGAGCTACCAGGGCTTCCTAATGATGAATAAATAAAGGGGGTGGTGAGGGAAGTGCTCAACAACCCCAACCTTCCCTGAAATACATATGTTTAGAGCCAGAACTGCAAGCTTCCCTAGTCACTCATTCACTCATCTTTCCAATGTTCAAGCATCAGCTGCTCTCCTAAGCCAAGCACTGTGTTGAGCCCAGTCCCGCTGTGCACGGCCCAGGTGACCGATGCCTGAGTCTGGATTCCCAGGGTGCACCAAACACCCTGAGAGGGACCGGTCTCCCCACCTCCGGGGGCTCTGCACAGGGCTCTTGTCCGTCGTTCTCAACCCAAGGGCTTTGCTCCCCGTGTTTTCCTCTTGGCACCCCGCTCAGCCTGCACCTCCTTCAGGGCACAAGGCCTTGACCCCTTACCCCACACCCACTCTCTTCCAACTCAGCCTGGGACCCCGTTGGTCTCACATACCCCGGCTGACATCTCTCTGATCCCATGCACTGCCTCTGACTACCCAGGTGTGGGTCTCCCCAAACTGTGAGCCCCTGCAGGGCAGGGACACAGATATCGTTCCAGCCCCACATCCACCGCAGCTCTCAGCACTCAATAAATATCTCCAGCTGGTAAAAAAAAAAAAAAAAAGTAGTGTTGGTCTGTGAGCTAAGTAGCTGGATTCCTCTTTTCCTCATGGCTCTCTGCCGTTTTCTTCCTTTCTTTCTTTTTTTAACCTGGAGGGAGTACAACTTCAGCATCTCCACCCACTTTATAAATACTTTGACAAATGGTTTCTCTGCTGCCGTGCTTACCCCAAGCAGGGGCATCTGTCTTTTGGGAAGCACTGTGTACAGCCCTTCCGACCTTGAATGCGGAGTCAGCGGCTGGGGGAGAGGTGGAGGCGGGGGCAGCCAGGCCACCGGAGTTCATCAGGCCCAGCATTTACAAACTCAAAAGGAGGAAAGAAAGGCAAGCAGAAAAACCCTACCCAACTCACAGAGTAATTGCTATCTCCTTGGCAACGAAGCTGCAGCCCGGGGGGGGGGGGGGGGGGGCCCTGGACTCCGGCATCCTTCCTGGGTCTGGGGAGGGACGGACAGCTGGGAGGGTGTTTCCCACCCTCCTGCGGCATTTGGCAGGAGGATCTGTTTTCAAGTCACTCCTCAGCCACCTTGATTGTTTCCCGTTGGTGTCTGAGCTGCAGTTCCTACTTTCCAGCCCAGTGTCCTGGCATGAAGTAGCAAGCATCTCCATGGGAAGCATGGTGGGAGGCACCGTTTATAGGACCCGCACTCCAGGCCGGCTACCCTCCCAACCATTTTTCACCACCACTGAGGCTTCATTCCAGGAGGTCTGTCTCCTCCACCCACTTTGTCCTTTCTTGCTGTTGTGTCATCAGGAAATGCGCTTCTTCCTGGCAGTCTTGTAGAAGGACTTGGCCTCTGGGGCCCAGGGTTGTGTCTTGTGGGAGCAAGGGGCTGAGGGAATGGGCATTCTGAGATGTGTAGGGGTGCCCAGGGCTGGGAGAGGGTTGGTGCAGCTCACTAGCACAGGGACCCAAGCAAAAGTGAAAGAAGTGCCTTCCCAGAGCCGGAGAGGAGGGAACTTCCATCTTCCTCCACACCCCACAACCAGTGGACAGGCAGGCTGCGTGTGGTCCAGTGGAGGCTGAGATGGACCAAAGGCCTCCCTCCCTGGCTGTCCGTGTGGATCCCTTCATCCTCCAAGAGTAAGCTCCGGTCTCCCCGCCTCCAAGAAGCCTTCCCTGGCTGCGCCAACTCTAACGGCCCATGCTCCCCTTCTGCCTGCCGGGCTCTCTCACTCAGGGCCTGTCTGTCATCTGGGAGGTGGGGTGGCCCCCAGACAGGGTGGGAGCAGCCTGAGAGTGGGGCCGAGGCTTGTCCTCATGGGCTTCTCTGCACTCACGTGGCTGTTCAACAAACATGTGTCCACGGTTGGGTCGTGGTGTGGGCTTCCTACATTTGGAGCCTCCCTCCAAAGAAAGGCTCCCAGAACCATTGGGCAAGGTGAGGATCATTCTCACTGAGTGTGTCTGATTTTCTCTGTTCTTACATTCACTCATCCAGACTCTTCTTAACCAGGACCAAACTTCTCTCTCCTGTTTCATCTGCTAGGTTATTCTATGCAATTCGGCTCCTGAGTCATACCTGCTCATTGACACCACCATGCCTGTGTTCACATGATCCTAGCTTCTCTACATGTGGCACATCATTGGCAAACATTTACCGAGCACCTACTGTATGCAGAGCACTGCGCTAGATGCTAAAGAGAGGGAAAGGGAGATTTGTCCCTTGGGTGCGGTATTGACCTCAGGGAGCTCAGAGTTCACCTGAAGAGCAAAGCTGATGCATGAACAGTCAAATCGTAGGAGGAATGGGGAAGTAAAACTGTGTTGGCCACTTATCTGACATTGACCCACTGGGCCCCAGGCCCAGGCCCCAGGAGGCTCTGTGGTGAATAAACAGCTTAAGGAAAGCAAAGGGAATTAGAATTTTAAAAACCTTCCTGTGGTAATAAAATCTGGAGTGTAAAATGGGTTAGGAAATTTATTTTTTCAATATGCGATTTTTTTTCCTTTCTCCTCTGAAAATCCACATATCTATTGCGCTTCAGGTTGGGGCTCCTTTAAACGGTTTTATTAAAAAAATCATTTACTTTGGGCTATTCAGTTCAACTTTAACTGGACCGGGTGGAAATTAAAAAAAGGATATTTTTTAAATAAATTATATAAATTACAGCCCTAATTATAAAAGAACTTTTAAAAATGTATCCAAGCAATACCAGAAAAATCTTTTTTTTTAAAAAAAAATGCCCCATTTCCCTGTTCCATCGCGGGAGCATAATTTAGATACTTTGAACAAATCTCTTCCCCTGGAAGAAGCGGGCACTCCAGGCCCATTTGCCTGTGTCTCTTTCTGCGTGCCATTATTATTTGATAACTTTGGGCTTAAATCTGCATGAGAACCAATTATCTCTCTTTGTCATCGAGCAGCCTTGCTGTTCGGCAGTGGCTGTTACAGTATGGTGAAGCCTGCCGGAGCCGGGAGGAGGCGGATTTGCGGTTTAGATCACGCTTGTCTCGCCTCCCCCGTGGCTCCCCTTAGTCTTTTTATTTTCTCTGCTTGTCACCACTTTCTGATGCAACAAGTCTTCCTCCCCCTTGGCCACGTGCTTCTCTCTGCCTCCCAGACTTCTCCCTGGCTCGGCCTCCTTCCTGGAGGACCCCATCCCATTAAGGGTTTTCTCCCTTCTCCCATCTCTTGCAGACCCAGGCTTCCTGCACAGGACTGGGACGGACTGGCATTTCTCGACCCACCCTCCAGTGGGGGCCTACATGTGGGTCTTCTATCTTCACAGCTAAAAGGAGGGAGGCAGGGCCCCTGCTTTGTGGCGCTCAGAGCAGACCCAACCTAAGGGACGGGAACGAAGGCTGGTGCCGGATCAGGCCCTCGGCAGTGAACTGAGGACATTCCAGGTGGAGAGCCGCCCTCCCTCCTGGGCCCCCGCTCAGGCCTGGGATGTTGTTGCTCTCGTTCCTCCAGCAAGAAGAAAGCAGAGGTGATGACCACAAAGTGGGTGAGGGACCTCAGCCCTGCCTGATGGACTGGACCAGGTGGAGGGGAGGAAAGAGTTCCAGGGAAGAGGCAGACCCAGATAGGATGGGAGTATTTCATCCCACAGGAAAGCAGGCGCTCGGCCCCCACTACCTGGATTGGACAGTGTACCTGGAGGTACTTGATATACTTTGGTGGAGTGAATGAATGAATGAATGAATGAGGCTATGAAGGGAAAAGGTCGGGGAGGCTGAAGATGGATTGGTGGGGTTCGGGTGTGTTAGACCTTTCCTGGTCCAAATGGCAAACTGCCTCTTCCACAAAAACAAACAAACATTTCCTGTCTTCCCATCACCCTAAGCACAGGGCCCCCAGACCCTGCCTTCTTGTGCACCAGGCCCTCCCTTCTACTCCCTTCCAGGCCTGTGCACTCACATTCCCTCTGCTGGAGGACTCTGTCCCCCACCCGCCCGGATCTTTCTTCCACCATTTTTAGACATTACTACCTCTTGGAATTCCTGCTTGATCCCAAAGTCCAAGTCAGATACCTGTATGACTCCAGTCCTCATTCCCTTCTGTCCCTGTGCTGACCCCAACCTGGCTCCCGGCCAGTAAAAGGAACCCCAGGGGAAGACAGGGGCCGCCCTGACCATGGCCACAGATGAACCCTTATCCCACTTGGGCATTTCACACAAAACATAAATGACCTTCAACAGTAGCTAGAATTGACTACACGTGGACCAGGCACTGTAGTCAGCATTTTTTAAGTGCTAAGAGGTGGAGCTGGTAAATGACTGACTCAAGGCTAAACATCATAGACAAGGCAGAAAGCTGATTTAGAACCTAGGCAGATCTGGCTTCAAAGCTTTCTGTTACACTTCAGGTCATGAAGGCCTTGGACTCGGAGAGGGCAGCTCACGCCGCAGCGGCCGTGATGTGGGTGGTGGGATCCTGCTATCGCTCTTGGCGGAGAGCTCGGCACCTGAGCAACTTCACCTGTTGACAAATCTTCCCTCCCTCAGGGGATGTGTTAGGACAATAACAGGCCTGTATCATTTCCGTGTGAGACTGCGGAGGCCTGAGAAGCTGTGGGGACTGTGCCTTCTCCTTTTGGCATCACACCCCCCTCACACATGCATGTGTACACGCACCCCATCCCAGCACACACTCCCACATACACATGTGCACACACATATGCATACACACCCCATCCCAGCATGGGGACTGGGGTGCACACGCATGCATACACATCTCATCCCAGCATGGGGACTGGGGCAGGGAGCAGGTGGTTTTGGAGGTCTCTGTCTTCCACCTATCCCTGAGCAAGCCAGGAATGCTCTGAAAATGAGTGACTCCCCCCTTGTCCAGGTTGGACGGCTGGAATTGGCTGGCTGAGTGCCCTGCTCCCTCTCACCACTCAGAGTGTCTAGCAAGGGGCCAGCTGTTTGCATTTGGGATTCAGGCTCATGTGCCTTTTTGTTGGAGGGAATACATTCTAGTTTTAAAATGAGAGCTTCCTGGGAGGTGATGGGAAATGCCATGATTTCTACAGGAGGTGTTTTGGGGAAAAGGGTATTGTTCCCAGAACGGCTGCCAGAAAGGGGCTGGTTGGATCCTCCCAGGAACTGCCCAGGAGAGGTGAGCTCCACTGGGTTTCTCCACCATTCAGCCCACTGTAAGGATCATTCTTTAGTCACATTTTTCTGTCGCAGTTTGAGTACAAAATATCACATATTCAAGGGTCCTCTCAGTCCAAGGCAAACCGAGACAACTGGTCACCCTCTTGTCCAACACACTCTGAGTGTCTCTGGGTGCAGCTCCTCAGCGTGGCTGGGGACACCCTCTCTCCACCTTCACTTGCCTCCCCCACTGGTAGAGAGTCTGGGAAACGGCTTGTCATGGGTGCCCGATGGAGCACAACTGGGTGACGGAGCACAGCTCTATGTACACTGTGTGATGACTTCCTGCTCTGTGGACCCCCTGGGGCCAGGGACGGCACCTTCAATCCAGGTTCAGATCCATCACCCTTACATAGGCCTCCTTGAAGCAGACCCCTGAGTCTCCCAGAGGCTTTGGAGGGGGATTTGCATGGGGGAGGGCAATTACAAGCATAGGTGGGGGGCTGTAACTAGGGGAGAGTTTGTAATGATGCAAGAGACAATGCTAGGGCTGTGGGGGTCCCCAGGCCTCTAGATCCTGGCCATCACGGGGCCCCATCAGGCCCTCCACTCTCCCTTGCTTGGCCACCCAGCTCTTGACTCAGTGCTGGCCACCCTTGGGGACTCTGTGGCCCCTGGGGAAAGTCCTTTTGGTGGTTGCTCCCCGGCCTCCCACTGCTGGCTGGCAGGCACGCAGGCAGGCAGGCGGGTGGGCGGGTAGGCTGAATATTACCCCTAAGATAAATGAAGAAGAGTTTCAGGCCTTATTGGATTATAGTTTTTATTGAACTTTATAAATTCCAATTAGCAGACCCCTGGGCAATAAGCGACACGCAGCCCATGGCTCACTTTATGGTGTGATTATGACCCTATTTATCCTGCCCTGAACGAGAAGTATTAATGGAGGAAATGGAGGAAAGGGGGCCCGAGAATACATAAAACAGACATTGGTGACACAGAAATAAACAGACAGGGTCAGGGAGAGAAAATAACCTCTGGGCAGGCAACGGGGGAAGGAAGACCAGAGGTACCAGGAACCCACGTGCCCGGAGCCACAGCCAGCCTGGATGCCCTTCTGGCCTCCCTTCCAGGGCAGGGAGCCCCCTGACCTCTGATGGCTGCTGGGGCCGGGAGAGCACACTGACCCTGCCAGCCCTGGGCCACCTTGTTCGGGCTGGAGTTTGATCTACTAAGTGCAGGGCCTCGGTGTGTGCACTTGCCCTGCTGGGCAGTCCACTGCCTCAGGAGGCCCTGACTCCACGGCTGAGCAGCTTTGGGGCAGCCCAGTAGGTTTCTTAATGCTTCAGAGGCAACTCTCACCCTGTGACAATCTGATGGACGCTGAAGGCATTCTTCCTAGAAAAAGGCGCCTAGTGCATGCATGTGCCTGAATGCATACACAAGCTGTGCACACAAACAAGACATTTTGCATACAGTTTCAGGGGCGAGGGGATTGGATCCCTGAAAACTGATCATGGCTTCTCCCTCCCACAGGGTACTGAGAGCCTCAGGTGAAGAATCTTGGAGATGGAGGAACCAAGACACGTCTCTTGTTAGTTCTAGCTGGAGGTGCTAGGAGCCCACGGAGAGGCGGGCAGCCTCTAAGGGTCTGACCATGGGGATGGAGGAGGGGGTGCCCATTGGATCCCACTTTATTTTCCTTTCTTCTTGGACACTGGGGTTTGTCCCCACCCACTCAGCTTTAAACCTTTAACAGCTTGGACCCAGAAGACGCTGCCTCGCAGTGAGGGCTGGGGTGACTTGACAGGTTCCCCCAGAGAGGGCTGGGGTGAATTGAGCTGACAGGGTTAGGGGTGGCCACACTCTCCCAGACTGAAACCCTCCCTGTATTTCCTGCGAGAAAGAAGCAGGCTTGGGGCCGCCATGCCCTCCTCTGGCTTGTTCGTTCCTTCCTCCCCCCTCTGTGGGTCATCTTTCTTGGAGGCTTCAGTGGAAGATTAAAAAAGAAAGAAAAAAAAAATTCTCCTATCAGCATTTTGCCATTGTGTGGAAGCAGGAACACAGAAGTACCCGAGGAGGCTTTTGTAGTTTGAACAGAATGAAAAATGCTTCAGGTGTTTTGTCAGTCTGCAGCAGTATGTAAATAACATGCTGAGATCTGTGGGCAGCCCAACGCGGGTCTGGCTCGCTGGGTCCATCAGGGGTCACTGAGGATCCTCACCGCAAGTGTTCCCCCAGCTGGCCTGGGCCTTGCCCACCCTCTATGCCGCTGTGATTTATGGAGCCCCGCCAGGCCTTGTCTCACTTCAGATAAGAAGTGTGGATGCATGTAAGCACCAGTGGTCATGAACCAGCCTGGCCTGGACTTCCCTGCTTCCTGGCCTCAAGGAGAGCAAGTCAGGGGGCCTGAGCAGGAACCGGGGACTGAAGAGAGGGGGCCGGCCAATTGGTGGGAGACCAGGGGTTCTCTTGAAACCCTGGGAGAATCCCCGGGAGGGGGAAGGAGGTTCAGTGGATACTCAGGCGACAAGATGCTGTTGCTTCTACCTCCTTGGGTAAGACTAGGGCTTCTGGAGATCTTTGGCCCCCAAGGAATTCGGGGGCATGAAGGGGAGACCATCCCTCATCTTCCCAGGTCTATATTCTCTCCCCTCATTCCCTGGGCACTCACATTGGCTGAGCCTGACCCCAGAAGAATAGACTGCCCCTTCCCCTGGCCCAAGCTCCAAATAAAAGCTTCTTCTCGCTGCCTACTTCCTGGGCAAAGGCCAGCAGTGCAGAGGCCCGGGCCTGGGACTGCAGAAAGCCCCCCAGAGTGCTATGGGCATTTGCACCCTTTAGAGGACATCTTATGGGCGTAGAAAAGAAGGCCCAGAGAGGACTGTTGGGTCAGCCAGTGTGTTAAAGCATTTTAGAGAGCTTTGGATCTGGCTTTGCATCTGGTTTCTCTGGTCCAGAAGGCCTCTGGGTCACCTATAGACCTGGCGGGTAGAGGGTGATGGACTTTGGATTTTTTCCCTGAATAATTGAAGCAAGCTGGGCCCGGGTGGGCAGGCAGTTGACAGGAACCGAGAGCAGAGCAGGAGCCTAGAGGTCACTTGTCTTCTCTGTTCATACCTTCTAACCTGGCTGGCTCCCTGGAACCCAAAAGCCCTTTTCAAATACCTCGGGGCCTGCCTAGAGCTGCTGGCACAAGCCTGGGCTAGGGCAGAGCTTCGGCCCAATCTTACAGTGTGTTTGGTATCATCCCTTCCCACTCAGAGGGAAGAGTCTTATGACATCACACATTTCTTGGTGGCACTTGGTCTCCGTTATGCTGCCGTGGCCCTAGTGAATGTTCAGTCCAGGGTTTCAACAAGTAGAGGGTCAATGCCAAGGCTTCAGGTGTTGCAATGCACATGAGTGAGCAATGGGACTTGGGGGCTTTCCTGGCCCATCTACAGTCACATTTCTACAGCCCTCCAGGCCCCTGGTCATATGGATGAGTCTGTCATAGGATCAGGGGACCCTTGGGATCCTTTGAAACAGTTTAAGAAACCATTTGCCCACACAGCCTCCCACACCGGGTTTGGGTGCTGGGGATGGGATGGGAGTCTATCAGGGAGCCCTGGGGCCTCCACCAACGACCCTCTCCTGCTTCTGGAGCCCAGGACACAGAGTGGGCAGAGAGGCAGGGCTGGCCATCACAAAGCCTGGCTCTAGCCCACCTCTGCCACCAAGTCACCCAGTGACTGTGGCCCTGTCTCTCCCCTGGCTCCCTCACAGCAAAGCGAAGGAGTTGGCATGGCTGATTTCCGAGGTCTGTGCCAGGCCTAAAATATGCAGATGTCCCCTCTCTGATGTTTCAGGCACGAACACAAATTAGCACATGTGGAAAACTGTGGATGAGTAATAATGGCCCCCCAGCACCCACCCCCCAAGCACACACACATTCTTCTCTCTCTTCATGCCCCCCTGTAATAGATCATACAGGATGGATTACATTAATTTTCTATAAACTATATCAACTTGAGTGACATGTCCTTAAGGGTTGGCTGATTGATATCTACAATGCGGTCTTATAATCTAAAATCATATTAATATTAATATTAAAGATTTTCTGTCCTTTACGCGCACCATTAAATCTGGAGTATAAGGTGAAATTGACAACATACATTTTGACAGCTTATCTATAATAAATATGCAAATCCTGATGCCCACATGTCATCACAGATGCTCCACAGCTCTCTGAAGATCAGAGCCTGCCTGTCTCCCGCGTGACATTTCCAGCGGAGGATCAGAGCACCCGTCTAGGCGGCAGGAACTGCGCTGGGTGCGCCTTTGCTGACGGTGACCCTGGCCTCTCCTGTCTGCTGTGAAAGCCTGTCCTTCATCCTGCCAAGCAAGGGGGAGGGCTTGAGGAGTGACAGGCACAGAGAGCTGGACGCCATCTCACGTACCCTCTGGAACACAGAAGACTCCAGCTTCCCATTTTCTTAAGTCACAGAGGCACTTTTGATATCTTCTCTACCCCCTCTGGGTACAGATGGTTGTCATCGCTCGGTACCCAGTGAGTTTAAGAGATGGGGCTCCTGAGTTGGCAGTCCTGGGTCAAACCTCATCTCTGCCACTAACCTGTGCTCTTAACCTCCCGTAGCCTGTTTCTGCATCTGTAACCAGAGAAAGGAAACGGGACCTCCATTCCTGGTGGAAACGCGAGGACTGAATGAGATCATAGAAGCCATAGGCCTGCACACCTAGTGATGCCTTGCTCAAGGGCAACTCTTTAGATTTTTCTAAATAATCCCACTTCCTCTGACCCCTACAATCCTTCCTATTCCTAAATCCCTGCCCTCGTCATACAGATCCTACCACTTAGCACACTGAGCATGCCAGATTCTTCTCTGCTTCTGTCCTGTGCCAGATGTGAGCTCCAAGATGGAATCTTGCATCTCCCTGAGCCCCCAGTCCTGGCCCAGGACCCAGGTGGAGCAAAATGGGACACGGACTGAGACTGGGACGAAGAAGTCAACTGCAGGGGGAAACATCTAGTTGCCTCTCTGCTGAGACTCTGCTAGGTCCGACTAGAAAGTTGTGTGTGCGTGCGTGTGAGTGTGTTGCAGGGGGATGATGAAGTGAGCCTGGAAAATGCATTATCCTTCTCACATTAGACTTCTTTGGTGGCTCAGAGGGTAAGGAGTCTGCCTGCAATGTGGGAGACCTGGGTTCAATCCCTGGGTTGGGAAGTTCCCCTGGAGAAGGAAATGGCCACCCACTCCAGTATTCTTGCCTGGAAAATCCCACGGAAGGAGGAGCCTGGCAGACTACAATCCATGGGATTGCAAAGAGTCGGACATGACTGAGTGACTTCACTTCATTTCACTTCTCACATTAACAGGGAGGCTGACAGGAGAGCTGAGGAAGGGGTGCAGAGGAATTTTCAACAGGTGCAGGACTGTTTGCTTGAGAGAGCTCCGGGTCATCTCAGTGGTCCCTACCCTCACCATGCATCTGCTGACACGCCAGGCCCTGGGGCTGTATTTCTGATCACTCGCTTCCTCCCAGCCTCTGTGAGCCCACCTGGCCAGGCAACATCCAGTCTCCTAGGTTTGATCGATCAGTTTGAGTCTCCTCAAGTTTCCAGCATTGTATTTAGTGCTTTGCCATTCACCCTCCTCCACAAAACCCTCCCATATCAGGCCAGCCACATGAACGGCTTCTGTCTCTGAACTGCATGATTTCGAGTGTGAAGAACCAGAGGACAAGGTTCCTCGTCACCCCCTTGTATTCTTCCGTAATTGCTTGGGAGTGGACAGATTTGTGCTCCCCAGCTAGACTGAGAATGTGCTGGGTGGGGAATGTGCCCTTTTTTCTGATCCCCTGAGTGGCTCACTGTGTGGCCAGGGACACTTGCAGGTTTGGACCCTTCAGGACTGGATGGGAGCCGGCACAGACATGAACACCCCATGGATCTGGAGAAGTCTTCAGAGGCTCCTTTGTCAGGCATCTCTAAAAAGGAAAGGTCAGAGTTGTCCTGAACTTACTCCTCTGAGTCTCTTTGGGGGCCAGGAGCAGGGCTCAGAGGAATCCCAGATGTTCCTCTGGGATATCAGAAAGTCCATTCACACCGCCTACCTCCCCTGCAGGGTGATGGCCTGAAGGAAGCTCCATCGTTTACCGCTTGTGCCTGTCGTGTGTCCCCACTCTTGGGCTGCACCCCCCACCCCAGCCCTGGGATCCTGAGCTACACACCTGCAGTCCTGACCAAGGGTAAGAAGTTTGGCAACCCAGGCTGGGGAGACAGGCTGCAGGAGGAGGAGTACCACTGCTGGGAGAGCCAGCTAGCAGAAACTGGCCCAGCTTGGTTCTGGGAAATTCAGGCCCATCACAGGATGCTCATCAGCTGACTCCTGCAGCTTGGGAAGCAAGCAAAATGAGTCCTGGGGAGACGGTGAGACCCCGTGGCCTGCTGAGGGGGACCCCACCTAACATGGCTTTCTTGGCTCTTCTACTCTTTGTCTCACTGAGTCTCTTGCCACAAATACCTTCCGGTCCTTCATATCCGTGTAAAACTTGAGTCTCTACGCTGTCTTTAATACGGAGTGTATTAATGTATCAGATGATCAGTCATCTACAATTAATCAGTCAGCAAGAGGTGAAGACTGGAGGAGGAGGAGTGTTGAAGAGGAGAGCGTGTGACTTTGAGCAACTCACTCAGGCTTGCTGAGTGTCCACAGTGGCTGCCCTACTGTTACTGCCATATTTGTTTGTATCTTCAACTGTCTTTCAACTGATCCTTACTGCCTCTGGGTTACACAGGCTGTGCTGGGTGCTGTGGATGGGCTGGGCCAGGGTGAGGAGACAGACTTGCCCCAGCACTTATGGAACCTGTCTTCTGGGGCTACTGAGGAGGTTAAATGAGCTACTATTTGATGCTGCTACTGCTACTGCTACATCGCTTCACTCGTGTCCGACTCTGTGAGACCCCATAGATGGCAGCCCACCAGGCTCCCCCGTCCCTGGGATTCTCCAGGCAAGAACACTGGAGTGGGTTGCCATTTCCTTCTCCAATGTATGAAAGTGAAAAGGGAAAGTGAAGTCGCTCAGTCGTTTCCTATCACCAGGCAATGGCAACCCACTCCAGTACTCTTGCCTGGAAAATCCCATGGACGGAGGAGCCTGGTAGGCTACAGTCCATGGGGTCGCAAAGAGTCGGACACGACTGAGCGACTTCACTTTAGACTTCACTTTTTGGTGCTCACCAGGCACAGTGCCTGGCATACAGCGATATGTTGTATGCCATAATGTTGGTTCCTCTCTGCCTTGAATGAGTCTCATCTGGCTGGAGGAAAAAAAAAATGCCATTCAAAGTAGGGCCAGATAATATTATGGAGGAGGAAGAGGTAAGGAAATGAGTCTTGCGGAGGGGTTACCTGTGGGGTTGCTGGCTGGAGGTGGGGGTGGGTGGTGACCAGGTGGGTGAGAAGAAGGAAAATGGCTTCAATGCCAACCCCAGGAGTAAGGAGTCTCGCCTTTTAAAATCTTTTTCTTTCTCTCCCCTCGCTCATCTCTTCCCTTCCCCGCCGGTCTCTGCCTCCTGCTCCTCCCTCCTCCTTCCCACAACTAACTCCAGGCTGTCGCGATTGCTCCCCGCGTTGACGAATGTCTCTCCCCATCCCCCGCCTCCTCCTATCAAAAAAATTTGTGTATGTGTGTTGACTTGACTCGACAAGCCCTAATCCCTGACTCAGCTCCCACTTCTTGTAGAAACCAAAGGTAAATTCTCGGTGGCCGGCGGGGCGGCCTGGAGCAGCAGGATCCACACCGCGGAGTTGCCGCGGGAAATATTGATATTAGCCGACCTCTGGCGCCGGCCGCCCGCGGTGAAAATAGGACGCGGGGCCAATCAATTACCGAGCCATTAAGAGCAGGGAGGCGGGAGGCAGCGGAGAAAAGACGGGGCTCCCCCCACCTCCACCCTCCGCCGCCGGGCCTCGCCGCCTGGGGGTGCGGAGCCGCCTTCCCGCGCCGGGCTCCCCGCGCGCCGCTCCGACCGCGGGCCCCGGCGGTCGGCGTCAGTGACCCCAGCGGCCGCCGGGGAGACCTCGGGGGCCGGGGCGGGCGGGGTGGCGCCGAGCCTCGCGCTCGGGCAGGTCGGGCGCTGGGGCGGGCCGGCGCTCTCTTTTGTCTGCACCTCTCGTCCTCTCCCTGGGATCCTGCTCTGCAGCCCCCAGCCCCTTCGCTCTTAGCTGGCCCTCCTCCTCCTCCTCTTTGTTACAACCTCTCCTGCCCACCTCGGTGCCGCGGGCTCCTCGGACCACCCTTGTGTTGTTTTTGTCGGCCTCTCCCTTCCTCCTAAGCCGGCCGCAAGGGTGGCTGCTGCTTCCCGTCCCCCCACAGTGTGTTCAGAGCCCCCGGGCCCTGGACCAGCCGCAGCCAGGCTGGGACGGTGGATGGGAGTCCCTCGATTCAGATTTCATGCCCCTTAACATCTGTCTTCACCCATAGCAGCCCACATCAGGCCCTTCCGATATGGGGTCAGGGACTTCTGGCAGCCCTTCCCGGTGTTCCTGTGTCTCTTCTAACCCAGACAAGAGCCCCACGTTAGGGGAGGACCCCCACATCGAGACGGGAACCGGCTGTGCCTTGGGAAGACAGAGCCGTTGGTCGCTGGGTTTCTAGGGTGTGTGGAGCAGAGTGGGAGCAACCTTCTGTATTTGGGTGGGTGTGGGTTCTGTGATTCCGTGACCAGGTGGAGGCCAGCAGGTGGGAGCAGGCAGGTTGGGGGCTTGCGCCAGTACTTAAAGTTTCTCTTCTGGAGCTGGCCTTTCTTAGGGGTGGGGAGGGGCAAGGAGGGGATGAGCTGTTGGGCTTATTTGTGGATTGGTTGACTGGTCGGTACTATTTCCCGAAACTTCCACAGGTTCTTAGGCAAACAAATTGCATGCGTGAAAGCTTAAATTTGTAAGATATGGTTTTGGAGGGGAAAAGTTGTACTTTTACTATTTTAAAGATAAATCCCGCATTTTGCAAAATTTAGAACAGTAAAAAGCACTCCTTTTCACAAGTTCTCTTGTTCACAGATCTCCAAGGGTGGCCCCAGACCTTCAATATGGGCCCATGGGCTTCACCTGGGAATCTGTTAGAAATGCAGGTTCTCAGGCCTTACCCACTGGTTGAATCAGAAACTCAGCGGGAGCGACCTGGCCATCTGTGTTTAACAAGCCCTCCAGGGGACTCTGTAGAGCCCTAAAGTCTAAGCACTGCTGACTTCAGTTTCCCCTGGAGGTAGGTGGGTGGAAATGATTCTTCCACCTCTGGAGGAAGGGTGGTAGACAGCCCTCCACGGCCAGATGGCGGAGGGTTGGGACTTGGTCTAAGTGTGAGGCAGGCTTTAAGGGTGTCAGAGGGGCGTTTGGTTTCACCGCACAAGCACCCCTTTATGGAGGTAAGTATTCCATTTAGAGATGTGGCATTTGCTTGGCAGTGAGGCTGCTTATGCCCTGTGCAAGCTGACAAGGTTCTGGATTTTTGAGGCCCCTCTGGCCTCGGCACTTGGGAAAGGAAGTAACTTGGGGGTATAGCCACTTACATTGGAAAGCAGGATGATTCTTTAAGACTGATTGTTTTTAGTTTGAAAAGCAGCTTGAAAGCAGCTTGGCGTAGAGCTGTATCTTTCACACCCACAGCCTACCTCAAGGTTGCGTCAGGCGTCCTTTGAAATATAGGCTTCCCAGGCCCCCTGTCTGACAAACCGGTGCCAAAGCTCAGGGAGAAGGAGGTTCCAGGGCCTTGGGGATCTCATGGGTGAAGCTTTGGTGTCTTCCAGAGCTTCCATAGAAGGGTGGCTATAGTTTGAATCCCCAACTCTCTCCCTAATGGACTGTGTGGGACCTTGGGCAAGTCCTGTAACCTAAATGTCATGAAAGAGCCCAAATTGTAAAGGTTACTACCCGAATTCAGAAACCAGCATCTCTGGGCCCCAGTTTCCTAATCTATAAGTTCCAATCTACAGTTGGAACCAGGAGCCTCTTGGGCTGTAACAAACCATAGCTAATACTTTTAATGACTATAAGCCCCAAACGGCATAACATCAATTTAGCAGAGTCCTCAGCCTGCTGCAATGATTTTCCTAGTGTCCCCACCCCCTTCTCAGGAAGATGAGCCAGACTGCCTACAAATGAACACAATCGTCAAGAAAAAAATAGCAAGCCCTGTGCTCTGTAGAGCCCATCAAATGTCAAAAAATGATGTCTGAGCTCCCTAACATCAGCTCATCACCATCAATCAAACGTGCGACCCTCTGGCTACAGGAAGCCTTTCCATGGAGGCCACGGGTGTGGATCCTGGGGTTTCGAGTCTCGCACCAGAGAAGGGTCACCCACCTGGGTTGACCGAAGTGGGAGAGGAGCTCAAGCCTCCAGGAAACTTTTTTTTTTTTACCCTCGATTACCCAGAAAACAGAATTAATTAGAATCCTCCATTTTCTGAGAATCTGGGTTAATCAAGGTTTATAAGTAGTAATTTTTCCCCCCTAGAACAGTACACTGAAGCCATGTCTCCACAAAGAACACAGTACTTAGTGAAACTGCTGGGATGGGAATGGATCCTCGTTGAACTGGGACTGAGACAACCCTGATGTTTCACTGCGTTTCAGCTCTTGGTGGGAAAAGAAGCAGACTGTGGGATGCTGGGGGAGAGAGGACACAGGCTGGCTTTCCAGGCTGGCTCTGGGTAGGGGGGGGATAAAATGCTTCCTGTTATTTTGTCTAAGAGGCCACATCTGGCCACTGCCCTACCCATTTCATGCAAGTTCTACCTCCTCCAAGGAGCTGCCCCAGCCATGGCCCCTCGGTCACAAGCTCACAGCCTAAATAGCACAAATTTGTGCTTGATTTCAGAAGGTCACATGTTTCTCCTTAAATCTTCCCTCAGTGTGTTCCCCTCAATCCCCAACTGGGTTTTAGGCTCTTTTGGGCTCGGAGAACTCATGGGTCTCAGACAGTTTCAATGCACAGCGGGTGCTTAAAATTGGACAGACAGAGCTGGAAGGATCCTTACAGATCAGATCATCCAACCTCCAGTTCACAGGTGAGGAAACTGAGGCCCAGAATGCAGAGTGACTTGTTGAAGGCCTCATAGCTAGTCAGTCTCAGGGCAGGAATTGAAACCCAAGGCTCAACAAATATTGAGTATTTTCTGATTATACACCATGTTAGTAAGGAGGTTGGGAAGACAGGAATTTAAAAAAAAAAGATTTAGTATGAGCTTAACTTGGTACAATCTCTTTGGAAGCAAATATCAATCAAATGTGGGATGCTCAGAAATCATTTTACTTGTAAGAATTTATTTTACAGGTGGAATCATACATGTGAGCAGTTGATGTACACAAAGATATCAACAGAGTGTGCTTTGTAATAAAATAAAACACACAACTAGAAATGGTCGAAAGGTCTTCAGTGGGGCCTGGCCACATAAATTAGTGAATATCTGGATAACTGAATACTTTGCATGCGTGCCAAGTTGCTTCAGTCATGTCTGACTCTTTGTGATGCTATGGACCATAGCCGGCCAGGCTCCTCTGCCCATGGGATTCTCTAGGCAAGAATACTGGAGTGGGTTGCCATGCTCTTCTGCAGAGGATCTTCCTGAACTAGGAATCAAATTCATGTCTCTTCTGACTCCTGCATTGGCAGGCAGGTTCTTTACCACTAGCACCACCTGAGAAGCCCAACTGAATACTCACAGCTACTAAATGGGATACAGTGGATCCACATGAGTGTCCTTCTGGAAAGAGCCAGGATGGACTGCAAAGTCAGAAATCAAGGTGCACAGCGGTGTGGGGAACACATCCCAGTCTCCACAACAGAAAGTGTCCATGGGTGTGTTTGCATTAGCTGACTGTACTTGACATATTTCTGGAAGAATACACAGGAAACAGCTCCTTCTGGCAAGTGGGATGGGGTCTCGAGTGGGAGGGAGAATCTCACTTCACTGTGTACCCCATGCACTTTTTACCATGTGCATGCGTTACTCTTACAATAATAATGATTTAAAGCCTCAACACCGCAATCTCCCAGTTCAGTGTTTCCCTTCACTGTATCAAGCTGCCTCTCTTGCTGTTATTCTGTAAACTGGTAACTTGAAGCCTAAGTGTCATAATTTCAAGTAGGTGTGTGTTTATGTTAGTCATTCAGTTGTGTCCAGTGCTTTGCGACCCCATGGACTGTAGCCTGCTAAGCTCCTTTGTCCATGGAATTCTCCAGGCAAGAATATGGAGTGGGTAGCCATTCCCTTCTCCAGGGGTTTTTCCTGACCCAGGGATCGAACCCTGATCTTCAGATTCTTTACCGTCTGAGCCACCAAGGGAGCCCAGTTTTGAGCGGGTAATAAACAACAAACAAGCCATCTGCTCTTAGCTCATCCTTTTACTTTTTAAGCCCCAAATTGTGCTTTTTCAGGGAACTGAAGCTCTAGGGTGGTACACCCCATGTGGAGGAGGTGCAGTACAGAGTTAAGAACCAGATTCTCAAGCCCAGTATTTACAAGGCAGGTTCCTCATGTGCTCAGTGCCTCAGCCTCCTCATCTGTAAAATGGGGATAATTATAATTCCAGCATCCTAGGTGAGCAGGAAGAGAGTTCCCCTCTGTTCGGTGCCCTGTCCCAGACCACGGGATGAAGGTGCCCGTGAGTTGAAGACACTGTCTCTGACCTTGGGGACTTCAGACCTGGCTGGACGCAGATCAGCAGGAAGGAAGCCGATAAACAAGGGCACGTCCAAGGAGCCCAGCACTTGCTCCCACGTGGTAGAAAGTGGGGAGAGGGATGAGGGCAGGGGCGGGGAGTGGGAGAGGGAGAAAAGACACTCCAGCAGGTGAGACAGCTGGTTGCCTCACCTTCCCCCAGGCATGGAAAGCCCTAGGTTTTTGGATTTTCTTTGCAAACAGCTGGCAGATTTCTGGACAAGTCGGGATGACCTTTGGAGAGAGATTGTGGTATGATACTGATTGCAGGAAAGGAAACTAGATTCTGTTCCTGAGGGGGGCGGTGTCCAGCACTCAGCTGCCACCCAGCAACCACTGGGGCCTGGGCAGGAATTTGACTTGGTCCTAGTATCTCCAGATGAAAAATGCAGGTGCCTGGGTCTCACCTCCAGGGATTCTCATTCCGTCAGTGCCGAATGGGGACTGCAAGGGGCTGAGACATGAAGTTGGGTCCCAGGAGGCTGCTGGAGACAGTCTTGTGGGTTTTCTAGTATGGGGTCCAATCACAGAATGAATGACAGTCAGTGTGCTGATCCAGATGATTTTGGTTGCATCAGAGCTGACTCACTGCTTCACTGTTGTATTGTCTCTGAAGACCGCATCTCCCTGCCCCAGATGGCACCCAGTCCATCTTGCAAAGAGGCCAGTGGGCCAGATTCTTTGCTGGACCTTCAGATGAAGGTGTAATAGTGACTATTTATTAATAATAAGATGAACATTCAGGCTTTTCCTACAGATAATCTCAAATAATTCTCACCATGACCCTCTAAGGTTCTGACAATTACTGTGTCTGTTTTACGGGAGGAGGTGGGGTGCAGGGAATTGAGGCAGAGAGGGGTTCAGGAACTTGGCTAAGGTCTCTGGTGGGTCACCCATCTCCTCAGTACCTTTGCCGAGTGTCACTCCCGCAGACCCCTGGACCCAAATACGCTTCCCCATATTGGAGGGGCCTGGCTGTCCCTAACTGTGGGCCTCCCAAGGCAAGAGCCCAACTCTCTGTGGCTCCAGAGGATAGGAAAGCCTTGTCTCTGCCTGCACAGCAAGGTGCTTTGAGAATGGCAGGGGGTGGGCATAGCCATCTTCGATTTTTTTCCCAACCCCTCCCTGGATTCCTGACCCGGATGGATGGGTGGATCATATCTGCATCCTGGGGCAGCCACTCTTTGTTTCCCTTCCTTTGTTCCCCTTCCTCCTCCTGCTGGTGACGTGGTCACCTTCCCAGGAGATAATGCCCGCCTGGTTCTGTCCTGACAAGCCCTTTCGGCCCTATCTCTAATCTTCTCTGGGTTTAGGATTAATAGACTTTTTCCTCGTTTGGGATCAATAAGCACAAAGAGAGAGAGAGGAAAAAAAAGGAAGGAAAGAAGTCAGCAGGATTAAAAAAAAGAGGCTGATAAGAATCTGGTCCAAGTCTTAGAACCCTGATGTTGCTAGTGGTATCTTTCAGCTTGGGAGACGGCAGGGTGGAGGGGAGCTGGGGACTGAGGCCCCAGGACCCTCAGCCTCAGGTCAGGCCAGGTTCCAGCCTGGATTTTGGCCCAGGAAGGTTCTGAGTCCTGGGTTGCCTGTCCTGAACACCCTCCCAAGTTGGCAAAAACTCTTCTCTCTCAGCAGCTAGTCCCCGATATTCAGGAGCCGGGTCCCCAAACTGCCATCTCCTACGTTCCCAAGATCCCTCAAGGGTATGGACCATTTGGCTGAGCTTGGCAACCTGCAGCCCCAGGGCCTGAGCTCTTTCTCAGTATTTCATCAAGCCTAACGGAGACTGCACATGTCCCCTTGATGAGTCTGCACAGGGAAAACAAAAATAGCACCTCGCTGCTTTTAGCGAGAATTATATCCACTCCGTGGGGCTAACACTGGTTGCCACAAGACGATCCGCAGCTCTGATTAGCCTTTGATTAATAAAAAATGGGGATGGGAAATCAATTATTTATTTAATAACAGCAGTTTGTTTTAAAGGCAGAAACTTTAAGAAAGTGGAGGACTCTGGGGTGGGGGTGGGAGTGGGGTGGGAGGGAACTGGTAGAGGGTCTCTCTGGGGAGAAGTTGGGGAATGAAGGGTTTCCATGATGGAGTTGGTGTTCTCCTGCACCCGGGCTAGAGGGCTAGTTCCATCAGGCTTTCAAGATGTAGGATGCAGCCTGGAGTGAGGGGAGCCAGGCCCCAGCACCCGGGGATCCAGAGCAGCGCAGGGGTCCTGGAGGCTTTGGTCTGCTTTGATTACTGTGGGGTGACGGATGCGTGACGCCAGCCCCCTCGGGCCCTCCCTGTAGCCTCTGGCCTTCATCTCTGGCGTGCTAACCCTGGGAAATCTCCTCGAGCCAGGCCTGAGCATGTGGTCCCTGCCCATGGACAACAGCCTGCCTTCCTTGACCTGGACCACTTCCGCCAGCATGCAAGCTCCCCTCTGCCTGGTCCACTCAGGGGCCTGTTGCCTGGCCCAGCCAGGCCCTGGCTCCTCCCCACCGTTACTCAACTCGCTTTCTCCTTGTGGAGGGCACTCCTGCTGATCTCCGCATTTCACAATCATATCCATTCATCAAGGCCAAGATCGAAGGACACCCCATGCGGCAGCTCCCCAAGCCATCCCTCAGGAGATGGCCTTTCTTCTTCTGAATGCTCCCGGCACTTTGAACGTGCGATCCCGTGGCTGTTTGGGAAAATGAGGCTTTGTACTTGATTTCTTTGTAGGTATTTTGAGGGCAGGGACCGAATCTCAGTCACCTCTCTAACCCCTGCCCAGGGTGTGTGGAATAATGGATGAAGGGGGTGGAGGCTTTCTTTTGGGGAGACTGTACCCCATTTACATCTGGAATAGCTTTCAGATTAAGAAACTGGCCTTCAAGGGAGATGAGAACAGCCTCTTCGAGGGACGCAGAGGAAATACGTGCTTTTGTACTTGAGACAAGCAGATTAGAGTACCTGGTCACGATTTTAACTTTTTTTATTGCTGGAAGATAAGGCAGGAAAAAAAATATTGAGTGACACAGTGTTAATTTTCTAACAAAAATAAACCTAGCCTTTTGCCTATGGAAATAACTACCCTTCTCCCTCGACAATGATATTCAGACTCAGTTTTCTCATCTGCCGGTTGGGATGATAATCTCTGTTCCCCCCCACCGCAGTGGTGGTGGAGTAGTTACTCAGTTGTGTGTGACTCCTTTGGGACCCCAGGGACTATAGCCTGCGAGGCTCCTTGCCCATGGATTTCCCAGGCAAGAATACTGGAGTGGGTTGCCATTTCCTTCTCCAGGGGACCCAGGGCTCGAACCTGTGTCCCTGCATTGCAGGTGGTCTCCTTCGCTGGCAGGTGAATTCTTTACCAGTGAGCCACCGAGGAAGCCCAATCACTGGGCAGTTACAAATCGTGCATGAGAGACAAGAGAAGAGAGAACTTTGCGAAGGAGAAAGTGCTTCATCCATGGGCTTGTAGTGTCTGTTTAGATGACCATGAATCACCTAAAGTTGTTGTCTTTGGGATCCTTTGGAAAGAGGGGTGCCCCACAATTGTTCAGGCGTCCAAGTCCTTTTTCCCGTCTCCATTATCTGGATCTCTCTCATGGAAGTTAAATTTCCCAGAACGATCTGGGCTGCTGCCATCCCTTCCTTCTGAGTTTACTGGTATGGGTAGCCATTTCCAGCGTGAAGCCTTCCAGCAAGCAAGCTCAGCCACTCCAGACACCACGCCCCACAGCCGGGGCTGGGGATGCAAGTGTGGCTTATGCAGTACTTTGAATTTTCCGAAATGTCTGCTTTCACAGACGTTATCCCATGGATGGGGCCAGATTTGCTAAGCCTCACAAAGGCTGTGGGGTTGGTTCCTCTGCCTCCAGAGTGGATGATGAGACATTTGAGGGTGGAGAGTTTCTCTCATGGAGTTGATGTTCCTGCCCCCAAAGCTCCCCAGCTGTTGACCTCCACAGTAGGGCTGATGAGCGGAGTGAGGGATTTCTGACTCAGAGAACCAATCACCTGGTAATTCAGGGGGTGGCTTTAAGAAACATGGTCATGTGGGAACCCTCAGTTCATAAACCAGATGAATTAAGGGCGACTATACACATGGAAGATGATTCTCTCCTTTCTAAAAGGATTCCTTATAAGGCTCTTCTGATGAGCAAACACAGCACATTTCAAACGGGATTCATTGTTAAAAAAAAAAGAGAAGAAGAAGAGGAAGACGACAGAAAAGAAGATAATAACAATTTGCATTCACTATTTCAGGAGCAGTGCTTATGAAACGTGAGGCCCACCTGTTTCTCATCAAAGTGCCTGCAAGTCCCTCTCCTGGAGAAAGCGGGGAGCTGCAGAGACGGGAAGAGAACTTGGGGGACAGGAAGAGAGGTGCTGCTCTGATGGAATCTGTCGTTCTCTGACTTGGAAGGAAACCTGTCATCTCCCGGCCTGGGGCGAGGGTGGGGAGTAAGGGGTGATCTGGGAGGTGGGGCTTGCATTGGCCAGCTCCCCACTGTGAGCTGCCCGTGGGGTGTGCAGCCCCATCCAGCTCCATGGGGCATATGGTGGAGTTTTTCCAAAGACAGAGCTGCTGACCCCGCCGGGACCATGGACCTGGCCACTGGGTCCTGGTGAGATCCTCCCCTCTGGTTCATTACTGACAGGCTCCTGGCTTTGGCAATATTTGCCTTATGGCATCAGTGCCACGTTTCCCGTATTCACATAGTTAAATTAGTTAGCTGGATAGAAACCTCAGAGATGATGTATCTAGTTGTCAGTCGTGACTTGGTGCTAATGGCACTACAATTTGGTTACAGCCCTAGCCGTCATTAATCATCGGCCCCCAGTCAGCTGCATCTGGGGTGCTGGGGACGGGAGGGCGGGGTTGGCAGGGGCGGAGAGGTGCCTGCAACCAGGCTGGGCCTCTCGCTCTTCCTCCGGGCCACGCTCAGGCCCCGTCCCCGGGCAGGCCACTGTCCCTCGGTTCCCACCACCACCAGCGTCGCACACCTCTATTTATTAGCATCATGCTACTTATGCTAATAGCAGACCATACACTATTTCTGAGCGAAAACATCTGCTCCAAGCAGCCGACTTTCACTTACAGAAACTGATTTCAGCTCAGTCAAGCAGATAAACAGAGAAATCAAAGCAGGTGGCTGAAAGTGAAGGAGGAATTCTCAATTCCTGCGTTCAACCGATGAACTTCACTAAAGCCATAATTAATATTCAGATAACTATATTCCGACACATAGAATAAACAAGATCATTTAAAGGATGCAAAATACATCCCCAGGGCCAGAGGGGAAGGAGAGGGAGGGGAGGAGAGGGGAGGGAAGGCGGAGGACTGAATATGAATGCAGACACTTCCCAGGCTGGCCTATTGTCTGCATGGTTTCAGCCTCAGAGAAGTGGAGACACGCCTCACAGAGCCCACAAGCCCGGGTGTTTGCAGAACCCCTTCCACAGCCACAGGGGCCCGGCTGCTCACAACACTCTCTGCAATAAGGGATCGGGGTGCAGCGCCCCCAGCAGGGCTGGCGGAAACTGCCCTCTGCACTAAGGATGGCCAGCCCGGGCCAGCTGCTGCGGCTCCCTCCTCGAACGCAGGCCTTCTCCTGGATGGAATACCCTGCTGGCAAGCCTTTCTGCCTACAGTCAGCAGTTCTAGAATTCAAACTAACATCTCTGTGTGATGTGGATGAGGCTGAATCCAATTCTTTATACTCAAAGCTACAAGAGAGTATATACCTTATTGAGTTAAGTGTTTTCATTGTTTTTCCTAATTGGTCATTGCAGAAATAAGACTAACGCCACCATCTGGGACGAATTCTGAAGGCAATTATTCCTGTTCTCTGAAGACCAGTGGCCCCAAGGCTCTGAGGAGCAGACTTGCCAACCAGAAGACAGTCTCCATGTGACTTGCGGATGCACGTGGCAAGATCCTGGACCTGACTCACTTAATCATGTTAGCATAGAATGAGAGTGGGAATAACAGAAGTTAATGGAACCTGTCACCTGATATGGTGCATGCACACTCCTGTGTGTGTGTGTGTGTGTATGTGTGTATGCTCATGCACACACGTGCCTGTATATGCATGTATGCATGGGCCGTGTGTGTGTGTGCTAAGTCGCTTCAGTCGTGTCCGACTCTTGGCAAGCCTATGAACTCCAGCTGGTCAGGCTCTGCTGTCCATGGGATTTTCCAGGCCAGAATATTGGAGTGGGGTGCCCTCCTCCAGGGGATCTTCCTGGCCCAGGGATAGAACCCACATCCCTTATGCCTCCTGCATTGGCAGGTGAGTTCTTTAACACTAGCTCCACCTGGGAAACCCCATGCACAGTCTCTGCTGCTCTGTGCTTAGTCGCTCAGTCAAGTCCCATTCTTGGCAACCCCATGGACTGCAGCCCTCCAGGCTCCTCTGTCCATGGCCATTCTCCAGGCAAGAATATTGGGGTGGGTTACCATGCCCTCCTCCAGGGGATCTTCCCAACCCAGGGTTCGAACCCAGGTCTCCCACGTTGCAGGCATATTCTTTACTGACTGAGCCACCAGGGAAGCCCATGCATGGGCTATAGATGGATAATTTATAGGAGTGAATTTTTTGAGTGTGTACATGTACTGTGAGCTCAGAAGGGACAGTAAGTGACCCTGCCTGTGGGGTCCTGCCTGTGGTCCTGCCTGTGGATCCCAAGGTCCTGCCTGTGGGACCCAAACCAGCCCTGAGCCCCACTAGAGGGTGAGGCAGGCACCAGGACAGGGGGACCCAGAGGAGCCAGCTTAGGTGAGCCCTGCTCAGTGGGATCTGGGCAGGCTGAGCTGGGCCCTGTCGAATCCCTTCTTGCCATCCCAAGGGACAGCCAGATTCATCCCCGGTGAGCAGGCCCTTGCTAACTTTTGCTCGGCTCTTTTTCAGTTCCTGTAGCTGCAGGGACCCCGTGGCTAAACAACAATGACAACAAAATGTTATTGATAACTTTAATTTCCACTTGGGGGACACATTGCTCATGCCCTGGGCGCGTCCCTTCCTCAGAGAGCAGTGTTGACAATGCTGGGAGCCCCAAACCACGTCCTGCCTGCTGTCACTGCTCCTTTGGAACCACTTGCTTTGTGGTTGAAATTTCCCCATGCCTGGAATTCTTTTTTTTTTTCGTTTCCTTGGAAATGACTCTCTGAATCACAGCTGTTTGCAGCAATGGGGGGAGGTGGGAGGATATTCCCTGGAGGGGTGCTGGGAGGGGTGGGGGTGGGAGCAAACAGCCTTCCCCAGGGAAAGCTGAGCACAGCACAGGCCACTGAGCCTGTGGGCTGAGGCTGCCCATGCTCAGGGAGCCCTGGAGACAGACTTTAGGGCAAGAGGTGGGGCGGAGCATGGACCACCAGGGACTCTTTCTCGCCTGCAGCCTGACTGGCTTCTGTGTGTTTTCCCAGCTGCCCACTCGGCCCCGGGCGGCAGGCATGTTCTCAGCTGGTGTCCCAGCTTCACGGCCTTCGTGGGCTTCTGAGTGGGCCTGTGGCTTCCTATACATCTCTCCCTAATCTGAGCGTGACAGCATCTGTGTGAGGTTAGCCAGGCAGGGATTTTCGATTGCATTCACAGAGGCCGAGGCAGAGCCATGGTGAGGTGGTGACCCACCTGAGACAGGGGGTGAGTCAGAGGCAGCTCTGGGCCCTGACCCCTGACTCCCAGCTGGCAAGTCTGATGTCTTTGCACACAACCTGCAGACATGCGTGCCCAACTCACAGAGCCCCGGCCCCTCCGCTCCCTGGGGCTCGCGGCCTCACTCATATACGCTCCTGCACACACAGCTCCGAGGAGTGGGGGGATGTCTCTCTGGCTGCCTGGGCTGTGGGGGAGGGAGGAGGCAGGCCTCGCCAGGTGACTGACTCAGACGCTTACAACCGAGGCAGACGTGGCCCCGACTCAGGCCGACGGGGCCTGCTGTGGCTCTATGGGGCTCTGCTCTTTCTGGCCTGGCACCACCCTTCAGCAGGGCTGGCTGATGCCGGTCCCCAGCCTGATGTTCCTGATGCTCGTCTGGTCACTCGGTCCCCCTCCCCCGCCCCTGTGCTCTTTCCCCTCCGCATCTACCTGGCCCTCCATCTCTGCCCCTTCTCCCCTCGCCTCTCCGGCTCTGCACTCGGGTATCACCACCTCGATTATCTCTGTCATCTGAGTCTCCAGACTGTCATCTCCCGAACCGGACGTATGCTGGTGCTCGGAGCCAGGAGGAGAGAAGCTGAATTCAGACCCACATCCTTTGGAGTTTTGACTTTCACCCAGGCTGGGCGGAGGTGGGCCTGTAGACGCTCTGAAGACCTGGGTGCCTCGATTGGGAATGGGGCCTCTGTTCATGAGACGGCAGGTCCCCGGGAGGTCCTTGGGGGTGCCTTCTTCCCTGGTGGCTCAGCGGTAAAGAATCTGCCTGCAATGCAGGAGCTACAGGAGACACAGGTTCGATCCCTGGGTCAGGAAGATCCCCTGCAGAAGAGCATGGCAACCCACTCCAGTATTCTTGCATGGAGAATCCTATGGACAGAGGAGCCTGGTGAGCTACAGTTCATGGGGTCGCAAAGAGTCGAACACGACTGAAGTGACTTAGCATGCATGCACGTGCTCACGCTTGCCTCCTGCTCGGCATGAAAACGAAACGATCTGCAGAAGAGCAGCCCGAACGGTGACTGCCCAAGGCCTTTCTCCCTGGGGCAGGAAGGCTGGTTTCCCGTCAGGTTTGTAGTTGAGGACGCGGTTCCCCTGTCTGCAAAAGGACATGCAGATGGCAAGTCTTTGGGGCCTGTTTCAGACTACTCTCTCCGCCTCAACTCCACACAGACTGGCAGGAGCTCTTTCTATCCTCTTGGTTGGCTGTGGGGGTTGAGGAATGAACCCCAGAGGTGGTGACAGATGGAGGTCCCCTCCCTTTGCCTTCTCCAAATGGAAACTACTTAAAACTACCCTCATTTTATGCGCAACCAGACTCAGGTTTATCTTGGGAGGAACCTGTTTTTATTCAATTGCAGGTGCCACCTTTGTGGACGTGCCTGATTCTGGGAGGGGGGCGGGGCATGAGATTTCTCTTCCCACCCAAGCATGCCCCTGTGAACCCCTTGGGTAGCTCTCCCGTCTGGTGTCCCACGGCAGGCACACGCTGAGTGGACGTGTGAGTGCGGACAGGTTTGTGCCCGGCGCCCTGAGGGCCCCAGGCTCTGGACGCAGAACCCGGGCGGCCCCTCTACAGTCCGGGTTGTGCAGTAGTCCTGACGCCCTCTGCTGGCCGCGTCTGAAAACGCAGCCTCCAGTCCGCGTCTGGGCGGGGCCGTCGGAAAGGGAGGCTTCCAGGACAAACAGGGCTGGCCGGGCGGGATGGCTCTGGTCTCGCTCTACGGGCCTCGCTGAGGGCCGCGCTCTCCGAACCACACGCGTAGGGGTAGGACCCCTTTTCTCGTCTCTCCATGGGAGAAGGACCTCGTGCCTGGGACCTCGTGAGGTCCCGAACAAGCCTACCTCTCTGGATCCCGTTTTGCTCAGTCAGGTCTTGGCCACCCTTCAGAGCCTATTTCAAACGCCAGTCCCTGACTGTGATCCTTCCCACACAGGACCCCGGCCAGCCTGGAACATCCGTCTCACCTTCCGTGGCTGAGGGCTTGGATCTCTCTCTCTCAGGCCCTCCACTCCTTGAGGGCAGAGAACCTTTCATATCTTTTCTCTTTCTGAATCCCCTGCAGCTCCCACAAGCTGGCTTGACACACAACAGGCACTCCACAAATACCTGTTGAAATGATTTCTGTTAAAATGTCTGCCTTGGACCAGAATTTCCCTCAGGTGCCACCCCGACGCTGATTCTTTTTCATTCCAATTGTCGCGTGTGGGTTGGTCTCATCTCCCAGGTGAGACTTTCGATCCTGGAGGGCAAGGTGTGAGGGAATAACTGTCCTGCTGCTTCACTGAAGAGAGAAAGCAGTTTTGACACTGCAAAACAGTTACGCGCACGACTCTCTCTCCCTTCCAAGCAGGACATCTTTAGAGCAACATACGAAAATCTAGGTTGTAAAGAACGTGTAAGGTCCAATTCCTTTTCCGTTTCCACCCACCTCCTCTTCCATACGCACCTCTCCTAATCTGCACACCCCCGTCACCGCACCCACAGGGCCATCCTGTGCAACTTCTCACCAGCTCATTCCCCAGCCCCTGAACTGCACGAGTATGAGATGATCCTCATGTGTCATCAGAGTCCTCCCCTACGTGACTCTTCTCCAAGGCTGTCCCAGCACAGCAAACACACTGCCTCCTGGAAACGGCAGTAACAGCTAAGGTTTATTAATAGCTCACAGTGTGTTGGGAGCCACGCTGAGAGCTGTGTGTGTATTATCTCACGGAATGCTCCTAACAACCCTCTGCCACGGCTCTATTATTATCTTTGTTTTATGAAGAGAAGGCTGAGGTACAGAGAAGTTAAGCCACTTGTCAAAGGTCACACAGCTTGAGAGGGGGAGAGGGAGAATTTGAATCCAGGCAGTTTGATTCTGGAGTCTGTGTTCTTAACACCGCTTCTGGTGGTAGGAGGTCTGGGCTGGTAAACAAGGGTTCGGCACCTCTGGGACACCCACCCACTTACATACACACACACATGGCATAGTGACACCCACACGCACCCACATACTCTCAGGTTGGCATGTGCATGCATGACATCTCACTTTCTTACCTGCCTGCAGTAGTTTATAGCAGCATCATCTGATAGGATTTTCTGCCCTGCACGACAGGTTCTATGCCTGTATTGTCTGGCATAGTACCCACTAGTTACTTGTGGCTACTGAACATTTGGAACGTGGCTAGTGCGACTGAGGAACTGCATTTTTAATTACACGTTAATAAATGGACATAGAAATAGCCACACGTGGCTGGGAACGGCCCAGCTGGTGATATCATGGGGAGAGGTTGAGAGGATGCAGGACTCTGTATGGCCATGTGGGTAGCACCGCCTGATGCCTTAGAGAGCTTCACAGTAGATGTGTGTTTACTCTTACCACCCGAGAGTGATGCGCTGATGTGCGGGTCAATTCTGTGTCCACCTGTCCTCTCATCTAGCCACCCATCACTTTCTTTTTTTTTCCAGTGCTCTACTTTACTTTTATTTATTTTAATTAATTTATTTTTCATTGAAGGATGATTGCCTTACAGTACCCATCACTTTCTTAGAGGGGGCTTTTGAAGACCACCCTCCTGACAGTGGGCTCTGACCCAGACATGTCTATGATGGTGACAGGAAGGGGAGTTTGGCTCTGGGGTCCCCAAGGGAAGCTGTTCGGGAGCCACAGGCCAGGGGAGGGCAGCCTGTGGCCCTGAGGGGGGGCCCTTCCATTCACAGTCTCCTTCACCCCAATCCAGGCTCTCAGAGACTCCCAGGTGCCTGGGGAACGGTTTCAGCTCTAATCTGTAAGTAAAATATCAGCTTATTTCCATTGTGCGTTGCTTTTGTTAGTTTTTAGCTTTAAAAGAGAGAAAACAGGGTCAGCAGTCTGTCTCAGGTGTTTGGCGGTGGCTCTGGGGGGCCACATGGGAGTCCCCCACAGGGTGTTTCTCCTCCAGGGGTTCGGAGCAGCCACAAGTGAGGTCAGGTTGGTGGGTGTGCAGGCCACAAGGACACGGTTGGTGGGGCAGGAGGGGCAGGGCGACTCAGCCACTGCAGCAGCAAGAAGGAGGGAGCCGGGCGACCTACATCTCTGCTGAGAGTCCGGCTGACTCACCCTGGACAGCTCCTGCTCGCCATCCGGGGTGGGAGGCCACCGGGGCATTTTGGGAAGGAGGCACTCCCGGAAAGGGCATCGGCAGTGGCCTTGGCAAAAACCGGAGCGGAGGGAACTACACAATGAGGGATTTAAGTGGGAGCATGGGAAGGACAGATGCAAGATAAGCTCTGTGAGATGGTCCAAGGGGGAACTGAGGCAGGAGGAACAGTCTCCTTTGCTGCGTTCGTTAATGACGAACTGAGTGCCAGAGGTGTCTGGCAGGGCAGTAAAGCCCTGCTGAGAAGTTGGGGAGGGGTGGAGGGAGGAGGGGTCTCCCAAGACCCAGTCTCAGGCTTCATGCGTGCCTGCCTCGGTGTGTATCGTAGTGACTTCACTGCTGCTCAGACCACACCGAGGAAAAATGATAATCACATCTATGAAGTCTTGTTTAATCTGTCTTATAATGAATAACTTTTAAGTATGGGCTTCCCTGATGGCTCAGATGGTAAAGAATCTGCCTGCAATGTGGGAGACCCGAGTTTGATCCCTGGCTTGGAGGTTTGATTCCCCTGGAGGAAGAAATGGCAACCCACTCCAGCATTCTTGCCTGCAGAATCCCGTGGACAGTACAGTCCATGGGATAGCAAAGACTCGGACACGACAGAGTGACTAACACTTTCACACTTTCACTTTCTTACATTTATACCTCCAGCCCGGATCTTCACTCATCTCCAGGATCATAATCCACCTGCCTTCTTGATGTCTCCACTTGGAGGTCTAATTGGCATCCTCTTCTCAGCATGGCCAAAATGGGATTTTGGTCTCCCACCCTTAAAAGGTGTTCCTTCTTTGTAACTGGCACTACCAGCCATCAAGTGGCTCAAATCATCTGGGGGTCCCCGCTTTCCCCTCACTCCACATCCAATCCATCAACAAATCCTGGGACCTCCTATCTTCCCAACACACCCTGAACCCATCTATTTCTCGCACCGTCACTGTCCAATACACACCCTCATCATCACTCACCTGGCTCCCTGCCTCCACGTCTGCTCTCCAAGAGTAGCTGGTTTCCCATAGCAGTCAAAAAGATCTTTGTGAAATATATGTGAGATCAGACTGTTTCCAGTTTCTTACTACACTTAGAATACAATTCAGACCCCTTCTTGACCAAGAAGATCAAACTAGTCAATCCTAAAGGACATCAGTCCTGAATGTTCATTGGAAGGACTGAAGTTGAAGCTGAAACTCCAATACTTTGGTCACCTGATGCGAAGAACTGACTCATTGGAAAAGACCCTGTTGCTGGGAAAGATTGAAGGCAGGAGGAGGGGACAACAGAGGATGAGATGTTTGGATTGCATCACCAACTTTATGGACATGAGTTTGAGAAAAGTCTGGGAGTTGATGATGGACAGGGAAGCCTGGTGTGCTGCAGTCCATAGGGTCACAAAGAGTCGGGCATGACTGAGTGACGGAACTGAACTGAACTCAACCCGCCAAGCCCGACGTGACTTGCCCCTCCCACATGCCTCTCCCCGTTACCCTCACGATGCTCCGGTGACAGTGGTTTTCCTTCTGTCTCTTGCACACATTCCTGCCTCTGGACCTTTGCATCTGCTGTTTCCTCTGCCTAAAGAGCTCTCTCGCTCCATCTTGACTTGATATTTGGACCTCAGCTTCACTGTCAGATCCTGTGGTAGAGATGCTCCTGGCTCACACAGTGTGGAACAGCTTCAGTCACTCCATATATCATCCATACATTTTAATCCTCAGCATGGCACTTAATTTGTATTTTTTAATTTGTCATCTAAGTCTTCTCATGAAGATATAAGCTCCAGGAGAGCCAGGAGTTGTGTCTCCAGCAGCTGGATTTGTGCCTGGCACAGAGTGGGTAATCGATAACTATTTGTGAATGAATGAATTATTTAATCCTGATGGTGTTTGTCTGAGAAGGCTTTTTGCCCGGGGTAGAAGTGTGAGCTCATGAATGTGTTTCCTGGACCGGCTCTTGTGTACGAATTGCAAGACTAATTAAACTCATACATATTTGTGGAAATGCAAATATAATTTTATTTACCAATGACTGTAATAAAGGTAAATGCTCCTTACTTAAACAAACAATTCACTTTGGGAATAGAGCTGTAAACAGAAGCAATAAATAAACACTCGTTATTGAGTGCTTACTGTGTATCCACTGAACTTCAGGAGCTGGCTCTCCTCATCTTCCATCATGTTTACACGTGAAGAAGTTCCCATCCCCAGATGTGGGACTTGACCACAACTGGGACAGGCACCCTTAACCAAGCCTGTGGCTCTTGGGGGGCCCTGCTTGGCATCTTGGCTCTGTCATTTCCTCCCTGTGTGACCCAGGAAGTTACTTAAGCTCTCTGTGCCTTGTCTGTTTCCTTGTCTGCAAAATAAGGATGGAAACTGAACCTTCCTCCTAGGAGAAACGGGAGCACGAAATGACACAACACAGTGGAGATGCTCGGTTTCGTGCTGAGCGCTTGGTAAATGATGAAGGCCTGTTAACCATTTCACTTATTATTCTATTATTATTACGCTTATTACCGTTATCCAAGCCTGTTCTAGATGTTTCTATATACTCTCATTTAATTGCCACGATAACCCGTGGAGTCTGTGTTGTTATTCTCGATTTACAGGCTGGGAGCTCAGTGCTCAGGAAATAAAAGACCTGCGGTCATCATCCACCGCTCAAGCATGAAAACTCAAGTCTTTGGACTCCAGCTGAAGTGCTCTCTCCACAGCGCCACCACTGCCTTCTCTAGTTCTCTGGGAGAACCTGGAGCTAGTGACGGCCAACCATCACTCCATTTCCATTTCAGCTTATGACCAAGCCCCAGTCACAAGCAGTTCAATCCCTCTGTGGACTCACTGTGGCCAGTTACCTCCGACCCCCGACTGGTCTCTCAGCAACTCCTTAAATCTTCCCACATTTGCCCATCCTCCTCCAAGAGTCCCTCATAGTTGTGAGGCCCTGGGCTTTAAATCCAGCCTGAGCTTCGCCTCACGGCTGATAGACTGCAAAACAGGACGTGTTCTCAGAGGGGATCGGTTTCATCTCCATTCCCAGGTGAGAAAGTGCAAATCTAGAAAAGCCCAATGACTTCCTGCAGGGGTCCCTGCACCAGAACCCAGGGCTTCGTCCCGCTTCCAAGCCCTGAGCACAGGAGCTGTGTACAGCCCCCCTGGACCAACTGCACAGTAGAACTGGCTGGTGGTGGTGGTGGGTGTGGGTAGGCTGTGTTCCGTTTATGCTTCAGGTGTCATTTTTCCCAGAGTTATTTCCTCTCGAGACTGGGAGCCTCTGTAGCCGGGGGTTGTGGCTCTTCCTTCGGCTTCTGACACAACGTGAAGCCCAGTGCTGGGCGGGCTGGAGACAGGCAAGCTCGGTGTGTGTAACTTCCGAGCGGAACTGTCAGTCAGACCTAAGGAAAATCACCGTGACATTCACAGGAGCATCTTTGGGAAATGCACCCGTGGGCGCCTTTTCTTCTTCTCCGTCCGCATTGCGTTAATTTTTTCTATGAGTGTTGCTCACAATGGGAAACATTTATAGTAAACTTAATATTAAAAAAAGCTACTGGCCTGTTCCAGGGCCAGGGGGACTTCAGGTGAGTGAAGGCGGTCACCATGGATCTGTGCTTGAGGTGTGTCTGGCCAAGGCTTGCAGGGGAGTCTGTCAGGAGCTCACGGGGGAAGCAGAGCCCGGATGGACCCAATGGACGTGCACTGGCTGGGGGCTGGAGCAGTAGATCAGAGGCCCTGGGTGGAGGTTTGCGCTGCTGCTGAGGGAGCCGGCATTCCTGGATGATGCTGCTCAGCCGTCTCTGCAGAGGGCCAGCCTTTGGGCTGGGGGTGGGACGGAGGGAAGAGGGTCACAGGGCGGGGTGCAGAGCTGGAGCTGATCTCCCAGGAAGCACAAGGGCAGCGAGGCCAGAGGCGAGCATCCGGGCTGCGAATTCCATCCCTTCTTTTTCTTTTTCGCTTGTTATACAGCTACAATTCATCTCAGGCTTACTGTGTTCCAGGCACTGTGCCAAACGCTTTGCTTAGATTACCGCATTTCATACTCAAAATAAACCCATTTAGACAGTTTATAGGTTCCCATTTGCTGGAAGAGGAAACTGAGGTTGGCCCAGGAAGTAAAGTGACTACCTTGTTGATGGAACAGCTGGGGTGTGACCTCAGGACTGCCTGTCTCACAGCCCCTGGCCACCTCCGGAACCTCCACCTTCTCTGAACGGGATCTCAGGGGGCCTGGAAAGCCAGGGGAGGCTCTGAGCACAGCCATGACTGACTTCAGAGATTTGGGAACAGAACAGTGTCACCCACGTGTGCGTCTGTGTGTATCTGTGTGTCTATGTGTGTGTATCTGTGTGTCTGTGTGTCCATGTGTGTGTCTCTGTGTATCTGTGTGTCCATGTGTGTGTATCTGAGTATATGCGTGCATATGTGTGTGTCTGTGTGTATCTGTGTGTCTCTGTGTGTCTGTGTGTCTATGTGTGTGTATCTGTCTATGTGTGTGTCTCTGTGTATCTGTGTGTCTATGTGTGTGTCTCTGAGTATCTGCGTGTATATGTGTGTGTCTCTGTATCTGTGTGTCTGTGTGTCTCTGTGTCTGTGTGTGTCTGTGTGTCTACGTGTGTGTCTCTGTGTGTCTATGTGTGTGTATCTGTCTATGTGTGTGTCTCTGTATATCTGTGTGTCTATGTGTGTGTCTCTGAGTATCTGCATGTATATGTGTGTGTCTCTGTATCTGTGTGTCTGTGTGTCTCTGTATCTGTGTGTCTGTGTGTCTGTGTGTGTCTATTTGTGTGTCTCTGAGTATCTGCATGTATATGTGTGTGTCTCTGTATCTGTGTCTGTGTGTGTCTGTGTGTGTCTACGTGTGTGTCTCTCTGTGTCAGTACACCTGTGTGCACCTATGTCTGGATGAGTGGATCTGTGTGTGCACCCATGTGTGTGAGTGTGTGAAGGGAAAATGTGACAGTGTGAGGTAGGGGCCCTTTTTTGTAACTGGTGGGGAAGTCACGGGGCTCTGGCAGTCATGCGGCAGTCTGAGGGGCTTTATGTCCAAGCACATGGTCCTGGCTGTGGGGAGGTCGTCTCCCTGGGGAAGAAGGCTGTGCCCTGGGGCTATGAGGCCAAGCACAGGACGTCAGGGGACGCTGGGGGTGTCCAGCTTTGAGGCAGGAGGGAGCGACCGTCTGGGCTGGGCACTGATCACGGGGCTGGGGGTCACCATAAGGCAGCTCTGGGACCAGGCCTTGGAGAACCCCAAGCTGTCCTCCAGCTGCAGAGTGTCTGTCCCATTTTCAGGGAATTCCAAGGTCTGGGGCGGAGGCCAGGATGCTCATTTCTCATCAGATTTCCAGGGAATTTGGATACAGGTGACCTAGGAAAGGCAGGGCAGGGTCGAGGTCTGGCCTCGGCTGTGGGAAGACAAGACAGGCTCATCTAAGGGGTCTGCGTGCCCGGGGGCCACCTGCTGCTGATGTTGCAGGAAAAGCCAGGTGACGACCCTGGGTGTGAGCAGAGGGCTGTGCCCTTAGAGTCCAGTGTGGCAGTTCCCTCCAGATGAGCCCAAGACCTCAGAGCCCATGGCGGCAGGAAGGACAGCCTTCCTCCTTCCTGCCTGGACTCGGAGCAAAGTGAGTTCATGCCGGGGCTGGGCTTAGGGAGAGCCTGCCCTTCCTGCCTGCACCCCAGGAGCTGGATCCGCCCCAAGCGGCCCAGAGATGAGGTGAAAGAACCGGGCCCCTGCAGCTAGACGTGTGGGCAGGGTTCAGGGGCTCTGGGTGCGCCAACAGAAGGATGATCGGGGAGGACAGAGGGGATTTCAGCCGGGAGCACTTCCGGGGAGCCCCAGACTGGCCTCCTGCGTGCTGTCCTTCCCTCAGGACTCACTGCTTCCTTCCTTCTCAGCGCTGCCTCTGGCCTTGCTGGTGGGGTCTGAGTGCCATCTGCTCCCACCCAGATGGAGGCACGGGGGAGGGGGCCCTGTCTCCTTGCATAGCTGCGACCCCACTCCACCCCAGCTCCCTCTCTGTTTCTCTCACACACAAGCACACACACACACGCACACACACACACACACACACACAGCCCCACACTTTTGGCTGTCTCCAGGAAGAGCTGGGTGCTCAGGGCTGTACCTGGGGAAGCTGTGGGCAGAATGTGAGAAAAACGCCACAGATGGCCCAGCCGTGCAGCCGCGAAAGCAGTGAGGTCTCGGGAGGACAGTTTCCCTTAGCGTTCCACTGCCTCAGGCTGCCCACACCACTCGTGTGGGGACCCTGCCTCCCCCCTGACCTCCTCACTCGTCCCGCATAACCTGGCCAGAGGCCCCACAGAGACCTCCCCGACGCACACTGGCAGAGAACTGCAGGAGTGCCCAGCCAGGGAGTTAGACCCACCTTTTCTGCTGTTTATCACATGCACTTAGTAGAAACTCAAGCCCTGGACTTATAATCTGTCACTTACAGACTGGCCCACCCAGGCCCGTTACAGCCCCTATATGCTCTCATCCACTCAGCACATCTGAGCATGCACATCCACGTGGCTCCTGGCCTGGGCCTCCCTAGCTGAGACTGCAGTGTGCTTACATGGAGGTGGTGTGCATGCACGTATTTACACATACACACACACACACAGACACACATACACACCCTGTTCTCACAGCGGCTCCAGAGAAGGGCTCCAGATTCCAGGGCTCTGCTCACACCCAGAGCCTCAGGAGGGGAGCTGAGGTGCTCCAGGCACGAGATCCCCTTAGGCTGAGAGAAAGGGGGGCCTCCTGGGCACAAGTCCCAGGATGGGGGAGCTTTGTGGCTACGCAGGAACAAGCGAGAGCCCTCGCTGCTCTCTTCCTTCCCTTTCCAGAGCCAGGGCAGAGACCACAGCTCTCTACACCTGACACACACACACACACACACACACACGACCCACACAACATCAGTACATGGGTTACATGCACACAGGACACAGCAATGCCAAACACAAGGAGACAACACGCATCCACGTGGCACTCCTCCAACAGACATACTGCACGCCAGCAACTGGCCACACCGCGGCCGTTCATAGCCGTCTCCACGGTCCCCAGAGCTGCCCACGGAGTTTCACCCCTCTCAGCCCGTCAGCATGTTACGGTCACATGGAATGGGGCAACACACACACACACACACACACACACACACACGGCCTCCCAGGGCAGCCCACAGCATCTCCTGTCCAGCAGGTCCAACCCAAGTCTTTTCATGGAAGAGAAGCCCCACCCCATTATTCTGGCAAAGTCTCAGTTTCCATATGCTTTGTTCATCCTCCAGGTGCTGAACATTTAGAGAACTCCTCAGGATTTTATACTTGAGAAAAACCATAAGTTTCCCATTCTCTGACGAGATCCTTGTCATTGCTAACCCTTTACTCTATGGCATGTGTGTGTGTGTGTTCTCTTAATATGGATGCATAGGGCCACTTCGTCTGCCAAGCCTGGAACAAGTGTGGTTCCACAGACCCACGAGAGCCCCGCAGGCCAGGAGCAGGCCTGGCTGGATAGCAGAGGGCTCGTTGTGGGAAGACACCCTCCCACATCGCTCGGAGCCACAGAAGGGGCAGCCTGAATGCTGGCCTCCAGGACAGACCGCCTGCAACCTAGACCTGTCGTCTCGTCCCTTCCAATCTCTGTTTCCTAGAGGCGCCTCTTTGCTCACAGGCCTGGCTTTAGCTACACTAGACCAGTCCAGGGCAGATGTATGGGGCTGGGGGGCAGAGGGGGAGGGGGGGCCCTTGGAAGGTCTGCTCCAAACTTCTCCAGGACCTTTCTTGGTTTTGGTCAGATGAATGGAAGCTTGGCTGGGCTCCTGCAGGTGGACACAGAAGGGCAATGGCAGAGGGAGTGTTCTCAGCAAATGACTTCTGTGAGTTTGTTGATTCTAATGAGGATTTAGCCTAGACTTTTGCGAGGCTCCTGGGCACACAGGCGCTGGTGGAGGACTTTTGGCCTTTGGCCTAAGGCTGAGAGGTGAGCTGAGGGGTCAGTGGGCCCCCTCCCTGCCTGAGAGCTGGGCCTGGGTCAGCTCTTTCTCTAAACCAGCTGGCTTTAATTCTCCTGCTCGAGAGGTATGGGGCTAAACTGTGTCTGTTAATTAAGCCTTGTTGAGGTCTGGTGTTTTCGAGAGTGTGCTTCCATGTGAGTGCACGCATCCATGTCTGTGTGGATACCTCTATGTGTGCATGTGTCTATGTGTGTCTCAGTGTGTTTCTATATGTGCATCTGAGAAATGTATTTATGTATGTTGTTGTATCTGTATTTTGGGGTGTGTGTACTCTGCACTCCATCACTCAGTCATGTCCGACTCTTTGTGACCCCATGGACTGTAGCCCGCCAGGCACCTCTGTCAGTGGGATTTTCCAGGCGAGAATACTGGAGTGGTTGCTATTCCCTTCTCCAGGGGATCCATATTTGAGTGTGTTCCTATGTACGTCTGTGAGTGTATATTTCTTTGTGTGTCTATATATGTGTGTGTCTGTGTATATGTGTATCTGGAAGAGGGTGTGTTTGTGTGAGTTACCTCTGTGTGTCTGTAATGTGAATGTGTACTTGTGTGTGTGCACGTGTTTTCAGAGCCTCTGTGAAAAACGGTGTGGAATGATTTAAGAAAACGTTAGCCTGTAATGTCACAGGGCTTCAGCATCCCCATCTGTAAAGTGACGGCGATGGGAGAGATGATTTTTTTATTTACTTCCATAAAGGGAGCTGCAGTCATGGAAATGAGGTGGGCTTGAGAATATGACAGATTTGGTTGCAAATCCTGGCTCTGTGTCTCCGTAGCGTGTAAGCTCCGTCGAGTTGCTGCTCCCCGAGCTTCCGTTCCCTTGGCATTCAAAGGGGCACCGTGACATCTCAGTCACAGTTTTGTCACGAGGATTGGATGAGGTAAAATAAGCAAAAATCCTATGTGTGTGCCATGTAGTAGGTCCTTTGTCAATAGTCCCTTCCGTCCATCCTTGGACCCTGAGGTCAGCACGAGCACCCTGTTTCTGAGGGAGCAGGACTTTCAAAGCTCCCTGTGGTCTGACGTGGGTGCTGGCACTGAAGACATGACATTGACCCTGGAGATTTTAATGTTTACACCTTGCTTTCCCTCCTCTCAGCTCCTTCCAACCTCACAATGACCCTAAGAGGTGGGGTGAGCAGAGGTCACTGCTGTGATTCTAGAGAGGAGAGAGCTCTGAGCCAGGCATTCAGGCAGGGTGAGGACCAGGTGTCCGGCTCCATGTTTGGTGCACTGGCCACTTCTGCAGCGGGCAGTGTCCAGGGCTCTAAACACTCTGCTCCCAGGGGCCCCTCAGAGGATCCAGGCTCCCTTGCACTGTCAGGCCCAAAGCAAAGGAGATTTCTCAAGGCCCCCAAAGCACACAGACCATCTACTGGACAGATTCAAAGAAGCAGCCTTTTGCACAGAATCAGAGCAGGTGGCCAGTGGCCAATTCCACCCTTCAGAGGAATCATGAAGGAATCGAGGCTGGTCACTCATTGAGTTGGCTCTGATCTGCCTGTAAGGAGCAGATTCCCCCTTCCCTCAAAGAGCCGATGGTGTGGGTTGCCAAGGCCAGATTCAATAGCTGTGTCACCTACCTTACCTATAGGATTTGACTCTAAGTGATGCTTGCTGGTTTTCCCAAATCCAAACCACCCCAGAGCAGAGTGGTGTGGCCCCAAGAGCAGGGGAGCAGATACCCTGGAGTTACTCAACAGACTCAGTCTCCCAAGGAGATGCACTCAGTTGCACATTTAACTTTGCACAGGTTGGTAGGGAAACAAACAAACCAAACGGCTACTCCTTAAATCATTGCTGCCCTTCGGCCAGCGGCTGCCCAGAAGGCCAAGCCCCAGGAATCCGCCTGCTTGGCCAGCAGCCAGGTCTCTGCCCCCTCTGGTTTTCCCAGGCCCCTTCCCTGGCTCACCAGCACCCGTTCTGAGTCTGAGCCGCTCTGCTGAACCCTGGCAGGATTTGACCAGGTTGTAATTTTCCTTCATGATCCCTTTTTCATTTTTCTTTATAAAAAAGGTATCAACTGTACCTGATTGCAAGAGGGATGAAAGAGGTAATAGACAAGAAAGCACTTTACAGATTAAAATGCTATATAAATGGAAGGCATAGTAAAATGTAAATGAAATATATAATCTAACACCCATGATACAGTCTATAAGGTGCAAGGTCTGACTTTAAATGACCAAACACCTTTGGCACATAGGTTATATAGGTACAGTAAATGGTAAGATATAGGACTTAATTTGGTATATAATGTGATTTAGAGTACATACTGTGATCCATCGGATTATATAATACCTTATGACATATCACATTCCTAGCACAGAGGAAAGTAGAATCAGAATCAGTCGACATTAGGCTATTTCGGCATTCAAAACACCAGCCCCAGATTTGTGATTTTAACAGCTGAAGCTGGGATGGTGAAAACTAAAAATACAAACGGGGAAGACATCTCCATCGACCGGCAACATGGCCCACTGGGCGGGGGTCCATGGGAAGGCAGAAACCCCAAGAATAGGTCTGGGGAGAGGGCCTCTTGGGAGGAGGTGGAGGAAGCCAACTTGGCAGTGATTATTCCTACTATTTATGAGGCCAGATGAGGAGCTATAGGGCTTGCCGTGGCCCCCGAGTCTGCTGATTAGCTGGAGATTATATTGATGATGTAATAAAAATTCACTTTGTCTATTAAGTTTCACCAGGACAATCAGGAGAGATTAGATAAAAATCAGAGGAAATGAATAATAGAATGGAGGAGAAAAGCCATGAGCCTCCCTCCCTGCCATGGTCTCTGTGGGTCTCCCCCCAGGCCCACAGCAGGGCCTGGGCCCAGAAGCCCCCAGCCCTGCACCCAGGCAAAGCTGAGCTGGCAGCGTCGCCGGGCTGGAGCTGGGCTGCTCTCTGGGAGGGACTTGGTGCTCCAGATACGGCGCTGGTTTAAGTTTACTGACTGTGTTTAATATTTGATTAGACCTCTGGCTTGGCAGCCTCCTGGGTGCGCAGGCCCTGCCGGGAGACAGGCAGGGTCTCGGCCCCTCCGCTGCCTGCTTCCTCGGGTCCTGCGGTGTGGGGGCGGGGAGGCCCACATCTATGTCCCGGCCACGCAGTTTTAAGCCAGGCTGGTCCATGCCCGGGAGCAGCCAGCGGCCTCCCGGCCCCACGGTGTCTCTCTCTGCCCTGGCCTGTGCCGGAAATTCCCCCCTTAGGGATGTTTCTTAGGGTTACATCTTGGGCTCTCAAAGGTCCCTGAACGAGGCACATGTCACCAGTGATGGTGAAGCATTAAGGTCCATTAGCCCCTAGGGGTGCATCTGCCCGGTTTGATTTGTCAGATCAGCAAGGGGCAGGACTTGGAAGGGACATTAAAGGGAGGTCATTTGGGTTGGGGACTGTTGTCCCCTGAGAGCCTGGGGCTTGGGGCTTGTCCCTTGGAGGGGCTCGGGGGAATGCAGAGGAGGCTGGGTGACTGTGACCTGGGAGGGCACTGGAAGACCGTGTCACTGACCTCCACGTCCTACACGGAGCAGCCAGCCGTGTGCAGTTACTCTAGCTCCCTGGCAGAGCCCAGTTCTGCTCCTCTCCGAGAAGCCCCAGGGGTTGGGATGATGCCAGGGCCAAGCTCTGTGGAAGGCCTGAAAGAGGAGTCTCCCTCCCCTGAAGAGTGGGTCACAAACATACCCGCCTTTGGAGCCCTAAGGGTCACCTCGTCTCTTCCTGCTCCTCTGGGCTGGGTTTCTCTCCCAGAGAGGGAGGAGGCGCCCCGATTGCTCCTCTGCAGTATATGGGTTGCTCGGGGAGCCTGGTGCCCTTGCCTGGGTATGCTGTCCACTCTGGGAGTGGCTCCTCCTGGAGTCTGCCAAGACTCCTCCGGCCACAAGACCAGCGTCCCCCCAGGAAACGTTGTCCTTGGCTTCCTCCCACTGCCTGGCTGCCTGGAGCCACTCCTGAGCTGGGGGTCCCCCGCAGACAAAGGGCGGGGGGCCAGGGACTCTCACCTCTGGAACCCCCAGTTCACCACTCGGGGCGTTCAGCTGAGTACGCCTGTGGGGGACAGTCTGGACGCCTGCCTGGGTGACAGGGAGCATGGGCATGGGTGGAAATATTCCATGAGTAATTTCTCAGCCCAAGTGGGCTGCTGTTGGGACAGCTGAAGGACACTGCAGCCCCAGAGCAGGTGAGCCCTGTCTTTGCAGGTCCTGTGTATGTCCCCAGCTCCCTCACACGTATCTGCAACCCGCCCCCCCTCCACCTACCCTTGCCCCCATCTCTTCTCCCTCAGCCGGGCTGGTGGTGGGTCCAGATTTATTCAAAGTGAAACAGTCCTTTATCCACCAGCCTGAGAATGAGACTTCACTGCAGTGGGACAAAACCGAAAGATAATGGAACAAAACGAAACAAAACAAGCAGGTCGTCGGCGAGCCGACCTCCCCGCCCGACTCGGTCTTGTTCCCGCAGCATCCCAGCCTGGCTGTCCCCACCCTCTCTATCTGGGAGCCTGGCCCGAGCCCTCTGGGCAGGAGGCTGGTATCCCCATCTGATTTCTCCCCTGTGGAGGGCTTCTTTTGGTCCCCATGCAGGACACCCACATTGGGTAGTCTTCTCTATTTGTAGGTCTGCTGCTTCCTAACCCAACCAGTTATTTCATGGTGGTGACGGGGGAGCCTCACCTTCTGGGGAGAGAACTTGACCCTCCAGACACCTGAGTCACATGTGAATCTGCCTCCTCGAGGGAGCCCTGCTTCTGCTCCATCATCTCAGGTTCTTCCTGGTGTGGGGCATGGCGTGGCTCCCCCACTGGAATGCCGCAGTTGCTCTCTGCTTTGCAGAAGGCTGCGCCGGGCCCCAAGGTTGGGAGTGTGACCCCACACTCCTCTTGGCACTGGTCTGGGGTTGTCATACTAGCAGCCGACTGGAGCCGGTCCATGCCCCTGTTCCTGCCCCAGCAGGATCCTCTGCCAGCCTTAGGGGACCCTCTCCTCCCGGCTGCGGGGCCTCTGTTGCAGACCAGCCCAGCTCCGCTGACCCAGGTCAGAACACTCAAGAGTTACTGTTTGGCTGAGAAACTTGAGAAACTCAGGAGAAACTCACCAAGGCTTTGGAGACAGTGTGAGTCACGGATAGGGGTCTCGCTCAGATGAAAGCCGGAGTCTGGCCGCCCCCTGCTCAGCTCCATGGTCGCCACCCAGGCCCCTGATCCCATCTCTCCCCTGCTCCCCTGGTCCAGCCGTCTGCCGCTGTGACCTGGTCTGCGGAGTGGCCGCTCCCTGCCACCTCCGGGCATGCTTTCCCCGTGGAGACACTGCCTGGTCATCTCTGCTGCACTCCTCTCTCTGGGGGCCTGCTCCGGCCCTTCCAGCCCCAGGCCTCACCCTCTGCTCCTCATTCCAGTGGACTTTCAAAGCTGCCCAACACAATCAACAACAGAATTGACTCTCAAACAAATCTAATAATTTACTTATTGAAATCATCAAGATGAGAGCAAAGAGGAGGTCTTGGTTTTCCCGAAAAAGAATTTTAAAAACTGCAAGAGAAAATGAGGCTTGGCAAGAAGCCAGCGGTGGCTCTCCTGCTCCACGCCTCTAGCTCAATGGTGGGACTTCGGTTCGCGCCCTGGGGTCTCGGCTGGACCTCGGGGGTGGGTGAACCGAATGATCCCTCACGAGTTGGTCCTGCAGCCGGGCCTGGATTGTCAGGAACACGGTCGAGTGTGCCTGTGTGTCTTCTGGGGGACATTTGCGGAAGCTGAGAGATATAACAATTCATAGCTGGACTCACATCAGACCCCAAAGTATGGAAAAGATTCTGGTGTCCCAGTATATGGAATGAAGAATAAAACCTATACTAAACCATACACAAATTATCCATGTTTGGAACGAAACAAAACACACATGCATACAGAACTACAGCACTTTCTGGATTTTCTGATTCTCCTCTTATTTCACGTCGGTGCTGTTTGACTAGTGCCCTCAGGCGTAGGCTCAGGGTCCCATGCAGTCCACTTCTGCACGGGGCTCCCCCACATAAAAGGCAAGCCTTCCTCGTCCTGTAGGGGTAAGGAGTGGGGTACGGGAGCTGAGCCAGGACTGCGGCAGGAGCCCGTGTCAGGGGCCAGCTTCAGGGCTTCAGCGGCCCAGCTTGAGAGTTGGAAGAGGGCAGGTGACTGCTGGAGCAGTGGGGAGCCCTCCCACAAGCTCAGCTTGGGGGCCCCTCCCCAAAGTAGGGATAGTCCACAGGAGAGGCCCAGCTTCTGGCCTTTGGGCTCTTCTTCGACTGAGGCCTTGAGGCCCAGGAGGTGGTGAGGCTTTGTGAGCCGGGCGGTGGGGGGGGTGCCCTTGGGCACTAGGACCTGTCTGCCCCCAACACCTCTGCAGCCACACCTAGTGCCTAATCTGGGCAGGAAGGGGAGTGGTGAGCAAGGTGGAGATCTGAGAACTGTCCAAGGTAGCCTAGGCTAGCGAGGCAAGGCCGTTAGCCCCAGGGGAAGTGAGCAGAGACTGGCCAAAACCCTTGATCCCAGGGACCGGGTGTAAGCACCTGGCCGGACTCTGAGTGTGCCTGAGGCCAGGAGGGGGAGAGCCCAAGTGCTCCCATGCCAGCCACCCGAACCACTTCCTCTCCTTCCTCCTCATCAAAGGCATCTCCCCTGCACCTGCGCAGCTCTTTTCCTGTTATCCACGGTCACCCCACTCGGGGACCTGGCCTCTAAGGCAGTCTCCCTTCCAGCCACCTCCACAGGCTCTGGTAACAGAGAAAAGAGCCGAATTGTCAGCTCTGTTCTCTCTCTGCCAAGCCCCCAGCCACTGTCCACTCCTTCCTGTGAACATCTGACCCGGAGCTGCCCAGGACGGCCAAGGAAGACCACGCATGGCATGACCTGGGCTCCGGCAGGAAGGATTCCAAGGCCAGGGACTCACGGCCTTCCCTTTTCTTCCTGCTCACTGTGCCTGGAGGTGAGCCTCAGTGAGCAGGGGCCTTCTACAGTCCAGACCACTCCAACCCCACTGGCAATGCTGGTGAAACAAGACCTTAAGCCTCTGGCTCCTCTGGTCTCAAGAAGCCAGTCACAAGATTGATTGGATTGGGTGTCTTTCTTCCTGGGACCCCCTAAGCTGCAAAGGGTGCACACTGACATCCCCTGGGGGCCAGCGTCCGCCCCGTGTACCTGGCGATGCTCCTCCAGGCTCACACCGCCCCTCAGAGATGGACCTCTTCACCCAGCAGGCTCAAGGATGCTTGCTGTGCTCCATCCAGTGAGACCAAACCAAGCCAAGTATCGATTTGACAGAAAGATATGGATATGTTAGGTGGATAATGGTGAGGGGATCCTATTTCTTTCTTTTCCTGTTCAGAGAACACCTCTCCTCCACCTCACCCCGCTGGAAAGCAGAGGCTGGATGAAGGAAAGTGTTCTCGCCGGTCACCCAGGGACACCTCCATCTCCCTGGGCTCTTTCCAAGGGTTCAAGACCATGGAGCCTCTGGGAGCAAGGTCCCCCTTTCCCACCACGGCAAATGCTCTCGATGTCTTCGCCTCTCCGTATATTCTTAGAACCAGTCAATATGATTAATTTTACATGGGCCTAATTTCCTGCTTTTGCCGCGGAGTCCTCCCAGCCTCGCCCATCAGCAGTGACATGATACAGTTTCTGGTTATATTGGTCAACCAAGATATTGATATTATTAATAATGGATATCTATATGCTGACCTTTGTCCACACAACTGAATCACTCTGGGCTGGCTGTCACATTTCTTCAAGAGGTATTGATAAGCCCATTACTGGAAGGGCATGTACAATCTTAGGTGTGTGATTTCACTCACCTTCAAGCATCTCCTGTGCAAATCTACCCTTGTTGGGTGAGCTGGTGTGGGTACGGTGCCATGTGCCAGAGGGAGCCTGCAGGTGTGTGCTCGTGTGGTGAGTGTATGTGTGTGTGGACATGCGTGTGTGAGTGTGTGTGTGGATGTGTGTGTGTCTGACTTGAACACCAGCCCTTTTAGAGCTGATCAAATAGTCAATTAGAGCATTATAGGGAGGTAGCAGAATCAGAGAGTGCCTACAAATACACTGTGATGTAGTGTTTGATCTTTGGATGCCTCTTGTCTCCTAGGACTAGCGCAGGAGGCTTGGCTTTATAAGGATATTATTAGGTTGATGCCTCGTTCTCTCATTGTACCTGCCAGGCAAGAGGCAGCGCTCACTGGGACCAGTCTGGCCAGAAGCAGCCACGAGGAGGTTCCCTGAGGGCCATGCTGAAAACTGGACTTTGGGGCCCCGCTGCTCCCAGCCTCGGTCTCTGAATCTATGCAGTGGCGGCAATGCATCTGGCTTGCTTCAGGCCAGAGAGGGGATTTGACTCAGCTCAGCCTCCCAGCCTTCTGCACGGAAATTCCCAATCATAGGAATGCTTGACACTCCATAAGGCCTTGATGTTCCATACACACTGGGAGTGTGGCCCATTGCCTACTAGAAGGTTGCCCTGGTAGAATGCACGTTTTGTGTGCCCACGTGTGTGTGCACAGAGGCACACAGATCTCATCGCTAGTCTCTCCGTGACTGCTGTCATCTCTGTAACTGCTGTCATTCCTACGTGGGTGGACAGTGTGTCAGGGACAGTGCCTCCATCGAATCTGTCTACAGTGATCCATTCCTGTTTGGACCCAGACACACTCACTTGTCGGGGGAGCCCCCTCTCTTGCCCCTGTAAAAGGAAGCCAGCTAGCTAGAGAGATCTTTTGGATCCTCAGACATAGTGTATGAATAAACCAGACATGGATTAATTAGGTGTGACTGCATCATTAAATTAGAATAATGAACAAACAGCCATGTATGGCATTCAAATCTGCCTAGAACGACTCCAAAGGTTGCTTTCAAGTAAGTCACCTGTCAGTTTGTAGGTTTGGGGGACTCTGGAGAGTGAGGCTCCTGTCATACCTTGAGAAGTGGACTCTTCAGGCACCAGCTATTCCAGGCAAGGACCATCCTTCAATGGGCACCCAGATTCCACCACCGAATCCAAACAATGGCTTGGTTCGATATAGCATCATCTATGCATGCTTTGGCTGTGAGCATTTCTCAGAGTGAAATATGACAGTAGCACAGGTGCTCAAGAGACAGGAGGGAGAAGTTAAGAGGTGTGGGCAGCGGATGTGAAATGTATCGATCCCGTAATATTTATGTGGATGCGCACATAGTCGCTTATGCACATGCCCCCACACACAAACACTCACACACACATACACACACATTTTTTCTTTTCTTTTGCATTTCCATGAAGTCTGTTCTTATTCTATTGACACTCCCCGTTTCAGCCAGATAGATCTGAAGATGAACCAAGTCCCAGTGGTGTAATTTTAGAAACAGCTGCGTATTGGCGGTCCCAGCCATCGGTGGGCAACACCCCTCTCCATCCCCACCCTAGGACAGAGCGGCTATGCAGTAAGATGTGTTTGTCTTTAACAAAGAGGAAGAAGCAACAGCTCAGAGGAAAGGAAATGAGAAGGAAGGTCGCTTGCCTCACCTCGAGCAGTGGGATAGCCTCATGCAAGGAGGGTTTGTTATAGCAAGATCTGTTAAGTAATCAGAAACCTTTGATCTGGAGCCGCTCTTAACAAAGGTGATAATTAATTAAAGCGGAGTGTATTGCACTAAAGTAACATTGCGGTCAGTTTATGTGCTGTCCCGAGCCGGCCTTCAGAAGTCTCCGTCAATTAAACTCTTGTTGGAGGCCAGCTCATTATCAATTTTTCCCCCCTCCGAGCTTTGATCAATATTTTTGTCTGTTCCATCCTCACAGAAGCAGCACTGTCTGTCTCAGCGAGGGCACCAGTTTATTTACATCTTGCAGATAGCCACGTAGGATTTGTTCTGTGCTGAGCTGCTGGGAATCGCTTGGTTTGAGTGTCAGTCGGCTCATGCTGGCGGGGAGATACAAGGAGGATAAGGGAAACCAGAGGTGGAGCGCGAGAGGGGAGCAGCCCCGCGCGAGTGCACGGTCCTGAGCGCATCTGCCTCTGCTCCCTGAGGGACTCGGAAAGGAGGGCAATCGCCCTGGGGCTACCCACCTGCCTGCTTTGTTGGTTTCTGTGGGCAGAGCTGTGGCTTGGGCTTTATACCCATCCCGGGGCCATTGGAGATCGGATGAGTGGAGATGGAGGAAGCCCTTAGGACAAGCGCATCAACTCTGGAAATTCCTCTGTCACTATTTCTACCCCATCATTGTCCTTTCGCCCTGACATTTTTAACCACACCCTCATGTTGCCAGGTGGAACATGGATCTTTCTCTCCAGGCCCACTGTGGGATTTCTGAGGGCATTTTAAGCAGCAAGGTGGGGGGGGGGGGAGGGAGATGGAAGATGATAAAAGGGCCTCAACTGAGCTGGGGGCTCTGTTCCCCTCACCTAGGCTATTTGGGCAGGATTAGATGCTTTCTGTGATTCTTGAAGATATGTGTATTTGAAGGGCTGCAGAAAAGGTGAAAGTAAAGGAAGTGAACCTGTTTTCTTTGCAGAGAGCCCAAAAGGTGGGCCACCAGATCCCTGCCACCTCCGCATGCATTCAGGTTAAATGCAGCCCTCTGCTTGCCAGGGCCTAGCTCGACTCACATGGCCAAGTCCTGTGTGTGTGTGTGTGTGTGTGTGTGTGTGTGTGTGAGAGAGAGAGAGAGAGAGAGAGAACACTACAAGAGGAAAGTAGGACTGGGATGCCAAGGGGCAGCAGGTGGGGTAAAGAATGCAGTCGGTGGAGGGGGTGATCCCTGCAGAGAGCTGGGCTCTGTGGTTAGCCACTCAGATATTGGATGGAAGGTCATTTCTAAAACGAGTCAGTAGGTGAGCAGAAGTGGGCAAACCTTTGAAGAGCAATGAGTGAGGGGAGATGAAACCTCTCCCCGACCTGGACACTTGGGTGGGGATATCAGGCCAATGAACAAGAGCACACCTCCACACTGGAACTTAGATCATTGACAGATCCAAGCCACAAGTTCTGAGGTGGAGCATGCACATAATCAAAAGGACAGCGTTATTCTCTTTTCTCCATCAACCATCTCCCTGACCACACATACAGCCTTGCAAGATGAAACTATCCTTAACATCATCTCCATGTCACTTGAATTCGTCGTGTCTTCCCTGCACGCGCACGCGCACACACACACACACACTCACTCACTCACATTTACACCAACACCCACGCAGGCTGCAGCAACTTCCCTCCCCCAGCCCTCCGGTACCCAGAGACACACACAGGTTTTCACACCCTCCAGCTCTTCTCTCAGCATGTCACATGGGATTTCCCTTCCAAGTTCAGAAGCTGCTGCAGTTTCAGCCACTGTAAACCAGTGCTCCCAGCTACTGCCTGGCATTTGGGCCTCCCAATTTTCAGTTTTCCTCTTTTCTGCCTATGATGTTGGAACTTAATTTCTATTGCCTCTTCCTTTCCTCTACAGAGTACTCGTTCCAGATCTTCTCCAGTGGGATCCCTCCTAGGTCAGTTTGGAAACTGACCACCTTCCGGTGACGTGAAAGGCATGAGTTGTGCAGTGTTTTTCCCAAATCCATCAAGGGCAAGTGAGCCCAGCTGTTTTCTCAACCAAAGAGGTGGTGTCTTGGATATCTCCTCAGGCCTCACTCAGAAACCCCTCTCCCATCCTGGTCTATAAATTACAATAACGAGAATGATGATGATAATGATGACAGTGATGGCCTTTGCTCCAGTCACTGGAGTCTGCTGAGATCGCTGGGTATTAGGAATGCCCCCCTGAAAATAAGCTCCTTGAAAGCACTCTGAAAACTTTACAATACACAGAACGGAGGGGACGTTTTGCATATCTGTGGCACGCATTTTTGTAATTGTTTTCCTTTGGGTTGTTTTCAAGCTATGATTTCATTCAAGAAAAGCTTTTCTTTTTGTTTTATTTTGGTTTTTTGTTTGAGAAGCCACAAACATCAGCCAACTGGAGCAGGTGGAGAGAGTGAAAGTATGCCAAGGGGGTTCTTTCAACCCAATCTAGAATTCCCATTAAAGCTGAGTGGGGCGGGGGGGAAGAGTGTTAACATCTCCCTGTTGAATTGCAGTAAAATCTAGGCCAGCCCTGGTTCCCATGTGTGTGGGATGCGCTTAGTCATGCTTGCACATGGATGCATATACGTGCACATGTGCAGATTAATTTATTTCTGTGTGTGCGTGTGTGTGTGTGCACACACGTGTGTTGATTCTCAGTAAGACTGATAAATGAAATGATGCACAACCAGCAAATAACCACCAGCATCTTAAGTAAACTAATCATTTCCCAATAGTTTTTTTCTTTACTCCTAAATAGAATACTTATCAACATCTGGAATTTGGAGGTTTTTAAAACAGGGGCTGTGGTTTAGATTTATTTTACCTTTGCAATGATTACTATTGCTAATTTTCTTTAGTGAAACTTATTTTTTAAAATGTTTTTCTTCTTTTTTTAATTACAGCGTTCTCATTTTTCATCTCTTTCTCACAAGGCAAATCTTTCTTTTAAAAGCTAGATGTGTGTGTCCAGCCACTCTGCCAGTGTCTTTCCCTGGACAGAACAGAATTTTTATTTTTCCAAAGTGTTTTTTTTTAAGTTCATCTTAATTGAGCTGATGACCATGCTGATACTTTGGCTTTCCTGTCTCTTAGACTCATTTGAAAACAGAAATCAGATAGAACCTCACTGGCTTTAATTCACCTACCTTGGGAAAAAAACAACAACCAGCTCTCTCAGCAAAAGTCAAACAGTGGAAACTCAATCATTTTGTTATATCTTACACGAAACTATGAGACATAATTTTATGAAGCTGGTCACAAATCACCCTATCATAATCATAACCCTTGCCCTTTCCCTTTCTCCCAGTTGCACTCCAAATCAAGGGGCTTGAGGAATTTCCTACTCAGATACCATGGAAATGAGAGGTTGTGAATCTGACGATGAGTATATTTCAAAATGATATACTCTCCGGAGCTCAATTCACAGAAGGTTCCATTAGTCTGTCCCTACCCTCCCTTTGGATGCAGTATGGAAGTATGAGGGGCTGAAGTCCCTGAAGCTGTGGCTCCCAGATTGGCAGCCCCTGGGGCTGCTAGTAGAGTATATTTTCCTCCATGCAGTTGAGGAAAATCTCAATGCAGAAGGGTTATCCAGGCCACAGATCTGTTCTGACTGGTTAACAAGAGGGACTGTGATGAGGACTTGGCTGTTTAGATTAAAATGCATTGCAGGCTCTGGGAACAAGCACACATCAGTAGTAAAGGCCGTTTAAACCTTTGGGGACAGCCCTATGTTTAGATTACATTAATTCATAAATATTATACTAAATACCACTTAAATTGGACTTAAATGACTTCAAAGATAATGCATTATAATATGGCTATCCAGAGAGCACTAGTCTTTATGTCTCCCAGTAACTCAGTCTTTGCTGCCTCCTATCCTGCTAGACAAGACCAAAGTTATGAATGGATTGTGGCTTGTTCATGTGTGATCCACTAACTGCATGTGTGTGTGTTAACAGTCATGACTAAATGTGCATATGTATTTTCAGTCCTGCCTCTCTTCTCCAGGAAACACAAGGAAAAAAAGAGAAATAAATAAAAAGTGAGAGAGGGGAAGAATTAGACTAGTGGGTGATCTGTTTCTTCCTCCAAAGGAGAAAATTTCTACAGGATGAGGCAACATTGGTCCTCAGCTCACTTTTGCTGTTACCCCGGGAGTTTACCTCTCTCTTCTTTAATCAATAGCACAATGTCTTTCTCTTTGGAGCCTGGAAAAACAATCTTTCTCAAAGTGCTTCTAACGGGGGAGAAAAGGAGACTCTGAGTTGGCTGGGAGAGTGCATTAAACTGGATTGTCTTCCCTAGGTGTTGTTTCTTCAAATTGTTCTGGGCTTTTTTTCTTTCTTTCTCTCTCTGCCTGGCACCCAGATCTCCCTTTGCCCATTTGCTTTCTGGTCTCCAGAGGGTGAATTTACCTTTACAGTAATCACCCCAGTCCACAACTGCTATTTGCTGCCTCCCCAGCCCAACCGCCTTTCTCTGATACGGCTGAGTTTGCTCCACAACACCCACCTACTCCCTCCTCCAGACTCCCAATTTGACTGGAGTAATTGCCTTTTAAGGTTCACTCTACGCATGGCAGGTATTCCATTAACCCTTAGAACTCTTTCCTTCTTTAGTTACCAAAGATGGCAGGTGGCCAACAAATGGATACCCACCTGAAATCTCATGCACTTAATTTAATTTTTACTTATTTTTTTCTTCTTCTCTTAACCAATAATATACTTATTCCATCCACACTGGAGGCCAGTATCCTATCATGTCTCTCAATTTTATCCCAGGCTGATTCATTAGAAGTTAGAAATTCAAGCAGGGGAAAGAAAAAGCCACAAATATACCCTGAAACCAGGCTTAACAAAGGCACGCTTCTATCCCTAGCCTCATGTTATAATTCAGAGTTGGGGGAAATCTAGAAGCCAAATGCAACCCTCATTCTTCAAGCCTCATCATGCTTTTTGACTTAACAGTAATTAATCACCAATGGCAAGCGAGTAATTTTTTAAGGTGGCCGGAGGCTTATTTTATCAGGATTAGCTAATAAATCAGGCTGTATCACTGAAGGAGGAGTTCAAACTCTTCTAGGACTGAATAAACCAGCCCTTGGAAACTGTCTCATTTATTCAGCTCTCTTGGAGCTTCCAGGCACTGTTAGAGACATTGTGGCCCAACCTTGCCTATAAAAATCCAAAGGATGGAGAGGCAGGAAGTTTCATAGGGAAAAATATATGCTCAGGCTCTGAAGGGTGAGCTTCGACAATGAGGCACCCAGAGCCAAAGGGCCTGCTTGCCCCTGACTGAGCCAGTTTAGGGGAGGAAATATTTAGAAAATGAAGTTTTGTTTGTCCTAGGATTTCTGGCCAGATATGTGTATGTGTGTGTGTGTGTGTGTGTGTGTATATATATATATATATATATATATATATATATATATGATGTGTTACATATGATACCACTATATCTTAACCTTCTCTGCCTTCATGATGCAAATAATGATAATTCTATGTCTTTACTATAATACAAGGGAGCCCCCCAAACCATCAGAAACAGAGTGATGATACCAGTGGGGGGTCTTGACAAAAAATCAAGGAATATTGTTTAAGATTATCTTCATTTAAAATAAAGAAGCAAAGAAAGTGCTCCAACCCAGATCTCATAGGAAGCTCAGTTCTTCACAACTGTCTTTTTGCCTCTAGTGGATTCTGATTTTTTTTAAACTTTAAAATCTCAAATCCCCACACGAACCTATCATTAAGATAGGCAAAGTATTTCCATACCTCTGCTTTTTAATTTTCATTATTGCTATTTTAAAATCTGGGGACATATTAAAATGACAAAGGTTTGATACAAACCTTGATTAGCTTCTAGGGAGCTTGATTGGAAAGGGAAAAACTACAGAGATATGGTTGTCTTGAGAGGGAGGGTGATAAAAGGGGAAACAAATATTATTTCAAAGACTGCCTCCCCAATCCACCTTTCCAGTTTCTCTTCTGAACAGACAGACATTTTCTCCATATTGAATAAAGGTTGGTTTCTCCTTCCATTACAGCCCCCACCCTCACCCCACCCCAACAAACCCAGTATATTTCCATTCTGTGTTTTTGTGCTACTCAACATGCCATTAACTTTAAGATTTACTCCTCAGCAGGCAAGCTGGAAGATGCTAAAGCCAATAAAAACTGCTCTCTGGGACTCCAACTATGAAGAGTTTGGAGCTCTGCTTAGTATTCGGATGAAGGGAGGGCTGGAGAAGGAGGGAGGTTGTGATAGTGAAAACCACTGCTGCTCAGAGAACCAGACAGCTCCGCACTCTGCACCTAATGTGCCGGAGGATCAGCTCTGTTCATAGCCCATTTGTGGCCAAGGATGAGGCCGTTCTCTGCGTGTGGGTGGGTGTGCGTGTGTGTGTTTTCATCTTTAAAACCACCAGCTCTAACACAGCATCTTCAGCAGCTCTCCCCACTACTGTTTATTAAAAATGGAATGTCCATACACATCCCTTACAACTTCCTTAGCCCGGTGCTCCCTCTCTGCCTGACGATCAATCTCTCTCAGAAAGCATTTAACTTGCCCACACAGCTCCAGCCCCGATTAATTCCCGCTGCACATCCTATACATTACTGTTAGGGAGCAAGCACTGGGCTAATTTCGTCACCCACCAGCCACCCACACACGTTCTACAACTGAACACGTTTGGGGCTCTGCCTTAAAGATAATAAAACAGGGAGAAAACAGGCAGGCTGCAGACAATTCCCATGACCACTTTCCTAAAAAGTTGCTGGGTTTTAATTCTTTGATCATTCTGATTCCCCCTCCTCCAAGCACTCACTAGCAATGATTGCTTCAAGGGAGAGAAATAATGTACTATAAACCTCTGCACGGTGAGTTTGGGATAATTTAGGATACACCCTCCAAAATGCCTATCTTTCACGCACACATTTTTTTCCCGAAGCCCTGCCTGCTTTCTTGAGGAGGGGATCATTCAGGCGTCCCTGACCCCCCACTCTACCCAGGGGATGGCTGGTTCCTTGCTATTTCTTGCCTTAGGTTTTGTCCCTCTTTTCTTCAAACAACCAACCCCCACCCCCTCCTCCACCACTCAAACCACAACCGGATTATACAGGCACACGGCTCGACAGGGAGAGTTTACTGTCAAATTGACAGCGAAATAAAAATATCTCTTTGAATTTGTCACCTCTCTTCTTTTTAGACGGCTGCGCTCCCTGCTACTCTGGCCCGGAGCAGAGAAGGAGAAGACCATCTCCTGTTAGCATTTTCAGCACCACGGCGATGGACAGCACCCTTGGTCCCCGGCCGGCTGGAGAACCCGCCAGTCCGCTCAGCGTCCCGGGCTCGGCCGGCGCAGCCGTCCCCATCCCAATCTTTCAAGTCGCTGGACCCAAAACGCCAAGCCCCGATTTCTCTCGATCCTCTCTCTCTTTCTCTTCTTCTGCTCCCGCTTCTCTCCTCACGACACCTCGTCTATCAGCTTCTTGCCCAAAATCCAGCCTTGCCCCGGCGAACAGCTCCCTCATGCACCCCAGTCCCGGTCTCCACTGCCCGAGCGCCTCCCTCCTCGGCGTCCGCCCGAGGCTCCCTCTCGCGCCGTCTCCCGCTCGCTCGCTCGCTAGTCACCGGCCGCCCGGCCCGCCCGCCCGCTCCTTCTCCCCGGCAAAGTTGGGAGGGAAAGGTGCACTCACCTTTGTGCATGCCTGTGAACCTGTCCTTCAGAACCGTCAGCTCGTAGATCTTGCCGAACTCCTCGAAGAGGGGCTTGAGGTCCTTCTCGTCCAGGTTGCGGGGGATCTGCCCAATGAACAGCTTGATGGCATCGTGGTCCTTCATGGGAATGGTCGACGGGTTCCCCGGGCTGTGGCTTAATCCGTTCATGTGCCCAGCGCTGCCCGGGCTGCTGCCGAGCCCGCTGGTACTGAGGCTCGCGTTGTCAGCCTGTCCGTTTGCTAACGTGGCCATCTTTATATACATAGAGAAAATCTTCTTTCCTTTTATTCTTTCTCGCTCGCACTCTCTCGCTCCTCTCCCTCGCAAGCTCGCTCGCGCTCACACACGCACACGCACACACACACTCGGGTTCTCTCCCCCTCGGTTGCTCTACACCTCGCTATGCGCTCGCTCTCTGCTCTCTCTCTCTTTCTCCTCTCTTCTCTCGCTCGTGCTCGCGCTCTCTCTCCTCTCCCCCCTCTCTCCCTCCCTCTCTTCTCTCTCTCTCTTTCTCTCTCTCTCTCTTTCGGTCTGATCTGATTTTTTTTTTTTTTTTTTTTTACATTGAACAGACAGGATCTCTGTCCTTTCCGTTTAAACAGGCTGGACCGGTTCAAGTTCGCAGTCAGACCAGGGGTGGGGGCGGCGAGTGCGCGAGCGCGGCAGAGGGGGGCGCGGGGCCCGGAGAGGGTGAGATGCGGCTGGCGTGGGTGGGGGGGGCCCAGCGCCGCGGGCGGCGGCTGGGAGCCGGGCGGCGTGGGGCGGCGCCGGCCCCCCGCGCCTCCCCCGTCGGCGGCCCCGGCGAGCGGCGGTGGTACAGTCCGAGACGGCCCCCGGCTATAAATAGCGCCAGGCGCATGGCTCTTCGGGAGGCGCTGAGATTCCGGGCCCGGCGGCCGCGGGGAGCGGGTGCCAGTTAGGAACGGGGCTGCTGGTCTCCTCTTTTGCATTTTGGGGGTTCTTTTTGTTCATAGCAGCAGGTGCAACTTTTTGTCTTTTCTTAAAAAAAAAAAGCATTGATTTTCATTTTCTCGTGGGTATGTAGGGGGGCGTTATCCACCGAGCTGCGCTCTATTAGGGCGCCAGGCGGGCGAAGCAAAGGCTGGGATGGCGGGCGGGGCGGCGGCGAAGGTAGAATGGGCGCTTCTTTTCCTCCCATCTGGTTCCCTTTATTTATTTATTTAGACTCGAAAAGCGAGCCGGCTTGGAGGAAATCCGCCCAGCGATCCGAGTGCGCATTGATCAGTGTCGAGAGAAAAAAAAAGCTACATAAATATATATTATGTGGATAAATCTATAGACAAGAGCTCTCTCTCGCGCGCGCGCGCTCTCTGTCTTTCTCTGCTTTTTCCCTCCTCGCATCCCCAACCTGCCAGAGCAACCCCAAATCTTCGCCCTCCCGCAAAACTGTCTACCGCCACTGGAGCTACCTGGGGAGGACGGGTCTGGGGAGCGGTCGGGCCGCGCCGGGGGGCCGGGGAGTAGAGATTCGGGGCCCGACCCTCGTCCCAGCCCGCCCGCGAAGGCTGGAGGTGGGTATTTCCGTCCGGGACGGCCTCCCCGCCCCGAAGCGCGGCGGCTGCACCGGCAGGCGGCTGGCGGGAGGAAGGTAGGAGCCGGGCGCGTCGGCCGCTCGCCCGGCGGGGAAGCAGGCAGCTTCTGGGCGCGGTGGCCGGTGAGCCAGCACGAGGGACTGGCTTGATTTTGCCCTTGTCTGCTTTACTGGTTCAAATTGAAAAAAAAAAAAATTATTATTCTTTTGCAAATCCACCATCAAAAGAAATAAAGTCCCCGAGTCGCTCTCCGGGCTACGGCCGGACTCAGACACCCGCTGCGTGCGCTGCCCCCCTCGGGCTTCGTTTGCAGCACTTCCCGCTCCAGAAGTGCGAGGCTGGGCGGCCCGTCTGCAGGAGAGGGCCGAGGGTCCGGCCGCCCAGCCCGGACTCCGCTGGGTTCCCCATCGGGCCCGCGGCGGCCGGGACGTCGGCTGCGCGGCAGAGGGAGTGGCTGGCGCGGGAGCTGGGTTCCAGCAGCCCCGCCTCTGGGGGCCAAGGCTGGTAGTGAACTTGATTTGGGAGAGCAGATTTTCCTTTTTAATGATATTTACCTGCGCCCCATGTTCCCCTACATTGGCGTTTCCGGGACAGCCTCTTCTCGGCTTCAGAAACCGGACAAATTAAGATAACGCGCCCGCTCCTTCGCGGGTTGCCGGGCAGAGCTGATGGTGTGACCCTGGACTGGTCCCCGTCGGCCCCTTTCCGGTGTTTTGGGTTTCTCTCTCCTTGCCCTCTGCTTACGTGATGTTACAAGACGATGTGTTTAAAATTTAGTTAAAGAAATGAGACCCTAGCTGCCTGAAAATCGAGACCCAGCCCGTTTGTTACAGCGACGACGCCGCCAAGCTCTCTCCAGCGCCGAAGGAGGCCCGAGGTTTGCTGCCCCGGCCCGGAGTCCAGCCGGGACACCTCTCCCTGACGATCCGGGGCCCAACCCTAACAGCAAGTACAGTTCTGAGAATTGTGGAACTTCATCCTTTCATTTTAAGACACTCCTGCCTTTGCTTGATGGAATCCTGTGTAAGTAGAGTGAGTTCATAACTCGGTTCAGGGCTTACATTATCCAGTGCTATCTGATGGTCTAAAAAACGCCCAAGTTGAAGGAATGCAACAGAAACTCACACGGAGAGCTTCCCTGCCATGTGGCTCCGAGCTTGGTGTGCCCATGAAGTGCTCTAATAAAGCCCGGTGTCCTTGGTAGCCACACGGAGGGCTTGAGCTGGTTTCCGGGAGATGGGTGCATATGTCTGTCAGGATTATGGGTGCTTGTGTGGATGCAGTGTGGTTATGTACTTAGACCCTGTTTGTATCTATACTCTGCGAGTGTGTGTGTGTGTGTGTGTGTGTGTGTGTGTGTGTGTACACCCACTGGGCTAAGACCTCCCTCTCTCCTTTCCTACAGGACACATCAGCAGAGGCCAATAACTTTGTTCAAAACATCACTTCCAGCATTATCCTGTGGCACTGATACTTAACTCCCAGAATTGCACAACAGAGTGGAATGCATTTTCTGCCATAAAAGGGGAGTTTAGGAGAGTGATTTCTTCTTGAAGCCTCTTTTTCTCCCTGCCTCCCCCACCCGCCAAAGTGAAGTGAGGACCAGGGGAAGTAAAGAAAGTGAGTTGAGGGGGGCTGGGGAAAGAGGGGTCTGCACAGAAGAGGGGACTGAGGTTCACGGTCCACTTCTTTCTGACCCCACCTCAACCCCTTCCCTCCAGATTCAAATGAGTCATTCACAGGCATTTCATTATTCATATTTTATTATTAATAATAATAGCCAATACATAAATAAAAGCAGCCCCTGGGCAGGAGTGAGTTGGGGCATGCATGGTGTTGTTACTGAAAGGGAACATCTGGTTATTTCAGAGGCCTGCAAAGATTCCTTGCTTGGTGCCTTTCTGCACATCCCCCCCTGCACCGTGGTTCCTCTCCACATCCGGACCCTGGACCTGAAGCTATGAAGAGCCTCTTCTTCCCTAGGGAAGGTTCCTGACTCTCCCCTCTTGCCCATCTGAGGATGGCTTATTTTGGATCTGGGCTGTCTTCTCTTGCACATTCTTCAACTTTTAGCTCCAGGGCAGGTGTGCGGTGAAACACCGCACCTCCCCCCAGCTTCCTGGGCCAGGAGCAGCTTCTGCCAAGGCAGGATCTCTTAAAGACGCAGTGAGGATCTCTTCAGCTCCCTCCTCTCAGCCACAGTCAAGAGATAGGGTTACCATGACACAGACAGGTGTCTCAGAACATAAAGGGCTCCTGAGAAGAGAGTAAAGAACGTGGTTCGGTCAGTGCTTTGGCCTCCTTGTCCTTGATCGCCTAGAAAGACTTAATTTTTTTTTTAACCTTCAATCATCAAAGAGAAATGTAATTAGAGGAAGATGGGGGCAAAGTATGACTCACTGTGACATTTAAACAGATTGAGAACTTTTTCTCCAAGTGCCACTTGGTGGCCACAATTGTTCCATCCATTGAGAAGGAGAAGGCTGGCAAATGAAAGGGGAGCTGGGAACAATTGCTTCTCATTTGCTCTCTGCCTTTGGGGTTTATACGTTGACGCTGATTCATCTTTGGGGATGTAAGACACCCCATCCACGTGGTGGGAATTCTGGCTCAGGGGGTATCCTTGTGCAGCCTCTTGCTTCCTGCTCATCACTTCCTTTTGCCCCCCCTTCTCTTCAAGAAGGGAAGAGGGCCTTATTGTGCTCATCTTCCCCCCAGCTGGGTTACATTACTCCCCTCGCTCTGGTACCCATGGAACCACGTTTGCAGCTTTGGCCATGATCACACACCCTCAGACCTGCACAGGCTCCCCTGCCTGCAAATTTTCTTTCTCAGTCGAGACTGGGACCTGGCAGAGGGCGGGAACCAAGCCATCTGGACAGGTAAGGGCATGCAGCAGGTGCTAGGGGGGAGTTTCTAGATCCCAGTGGCTAATCTGATTTTGGGGGCAAGGCTGTGTTCATTCAAATAGACTCTAAGGATGGGGGGCTGCAAGGCCTTGGGCAAACTGTCTCCCAGAAGGAGTTCAAAGCCCAGGGTGAGACACAGGCAGGGTAGTACACGCACAGCAACTTGGCTTAGAGGCACCCACTCAGTCATTCTTACATCGATCCAGCCTGTCCTCTTCTCCCCTGGCAGCAGCATAGAAAGGACAGGCCTGTGAAGCCCCAGCTATCTTGTTAGAAAGACCCCAAAGTCATCCCAAGTGAAAAGCCCCAGAAGAGCAAACGGCAACAGATGGTTAAATGTCTTCCCAGCCGAGGAGTTCCACATCCACACGTGAGAAAACAGAAGACGATCCCAAGCTGTGTGTGGTGATCTGTGATGGGGGTAGCAGCTTTAAGGGAAAACGGGCCCTTAGGAAAGCAGGATGCGGAAGGGTAGATGGCCAGAGAGCTGGCTGATGGCCTGGCCTTAGGGCTAAGAGGGCAAGAAGTATCTGTTCTCTAAGATTTTGTTGACAGCCAGCTGAAAACAGAGCTGTTGTCTGATGGGGCTCCCCCCGCAGAGACCAGACCTCCAGTTAAAGTCCTTCTGGAGTGAACTGCTTGCCCAGCCCTGCAGAGGGCAGTGAGGGGAGGTTGGAGAGAAGAGAGAGAGAGAGGCTCAGTTGCTGGCTGTTTGGGCCAAGAGACTGACTCAGAGAGCCCGGTAACCACCCAAGGGCAAGACCCAGTTGGGGGCCAGAGGGAAAGATGCGGGAGACTTGTGCCATGGGACCCTGGAGAAGGCGGCGCTGCTGTGGGCAGTGGCACCCAGGGTTGGCTGGTGGGGTGAGCTCTGATCTGGCCGTGCAGGAAGTGGTGGGTCAACTTGGGAAGAGACAGAGAGGTTGAGGCAGTGGGTGGAGCTGTCGGACCTGGAAAAGACAAGGGGTTCTGGGCTCTGCGGGATGCCGAAGAGGTGAGGCTTCTGTGTTGAGTCAGGTAGGGTGGGTAACATGAGGCTTAAGGCAGCCTCGGAAGTCTGTTTTTCTATATTCCTTATAAGCCCAAGGGTTCTGTCCTTGAATAATTTGGGAAGATTTCGTGGTATAAGGAACAATAAATGAGGTGGGAAAAAAGAGGAAAACAGCATCTGCCTTTTCTCAGTTAATTAGCAGCCTCCTGCCACCCAGAGTGCACAGTCGAAGGGCTCCCCTGTCCTGTCCTGAGCCCTCAGCAGGCCTGGCCAGAGGGGTGAACCCCTGGAGGGAGGAAGAGAATTGGAGGTGGTCCACGGTGTGTTTGGAAAAATCCACTGGCTGCTTCCTGGACCTCAGATCAGTGGCAGGGCTGATAAGGCCAGGGCCTCTGGGCTTTTCTCCTGGCTGGCTGAGCCCCTCGGGACTTGGCCTTGGTCTTATGGGAGCCCCTGGGCCTGGGCAGTGGCGGGAAATGCCATGGGGAGTCTCCCGCCTTAGGGTCAGCATGGGTGTGCCCTCCAGGTTCCCGTTCCAGGCTTTCCTGCTGATCCAAGCTTTGCCTCACTTTCGCTGAGGGCAGGCAGGAAATGGAAGGGCAGGACAGACAGACCTGGAGGTGCTGCCTCTGGAATCCTGCTGGCTAGCCTGAAGTCAGTGGGAGGGACCTGAGTCATGACCTCCCTGGGTCTCAGCTTCCTCCTCTGTAACATGGAGACTGGGGTCCTTTCTGCCACCCTCCTTTCCTTCCTCACATCACATCCAAGAAGGGGAGACAGTACCTGGGAGGCTGACTCATGGTTCTCATGTAAAAACTGTTATGTTGAGAATAGAAATTGAGGGTCAAAATGGGTGACAGAAAGATGTAGAGAAAGTTATCTTGTTTGAACTGAAGGGTTGGGAGTTTACTCTTTATCTCTTCTAAACACTTAATTTTTTTTCTTAGGAGCCAGTGCTCAGTCCACCAGGAGCAGGTACTTACGACTGTGTTTAGATGAAACTGGCTTCAAGTCCTGCCTCTCCCACTTACTAACTCTGGGACCTTGGAAAGGTTCTTTAGTCTCTTTGTGGCTCAGTTTTCTTATTTGTGAAATAGGAAGAGGAATAGAAGCTTCCTCATTAAGTGATGATGAGGGGTAAATGAGTAGATGCAGAGGAAGTGCTTAAATCAATGTCTGATCAGCCAGTATTGTCAGAGCATCACTATAAGCTGTCGGTGGGGAGCGAGGAGGGTGCTGAGGGGTTGGCTCAGGTCCCTCCACATCCTGCAGAGGAGGAGGTGTGCACCCTCCAGCTGGGGCCTGAGTGGGACCCACAGTGGGTACCCTCACTTGCTGCCTCCTTGTTTCTCAAGGTGCTCCTGGGAGCGGGCATCCTTCAGGGTGAGCAAGGTGTCATCAGTGCCTCTACCTGGGGCCTGCCCTAGGTACCGGCTGCTGGCAGCCCACGGCCCCTTCTTACCTGTGAGGTGTTGCTGCAGCAAGTCCTTTTAATTGTGATGTTACGAATTAGTTTTTAATTATATTAATTTATTGTACATGAGCCCTGAGGTTTTCAGACACTGGGCTCACTTTAGAAGCTGGAATAGTGACTTGTGTTTATTACACACCCAGTGCTGTGCATACATGTCACTTTCTCGGGGCTGTGATTTCTGTGATAAAGTTGCTGGATGGATAGCTTCTATCTGCTCTCTCTCATCTGAATTCTCCCTACTGCTGCCAGGTTCCCAGGCTGGCACGGCACCCTTCACATAGTTTTGGGGGTTAAGAAACCCAGCATCAACTGGCAGTGGACATGTGCTGATGACCTGGAGTGAGGTGGCTGGGAGGGGAGAGGGAGACCCCAACCAGAAGGAGGCTGGGGAAGGTGAGATAGCAGAACATCAACATCAGGCTGGTTCTTCAAAGGGTTGTTTTCCAGGTGTTTCAGAATCTCCCATCTCTGTGGACCCCTCCTGAGGCCTCACCCAGCAGCTGGGTGCTGACAAGAGCTTGACAAGGAATCTGTGGCTGCGTGGTCTGGGGAGAGAGAAGTAGAGATGGGTAGAGGGTGGAGAGGGCCCATGGCACAGTCAAGTCAGCCAGTGAAGGCCAGGGCAGGATGTAGGCTTATGTTCTGGGGTGGCAGGTGGCCATGGGGCAGGGGTTTGCAGCAGGCTGAGCCCACAGGTAAGACTTGGGGTAAGAACTCTCTGACCATCTGTTAACACAGAAGAGTATTATCAATGGCACAAGACTGGGACACAGAAGGTAAAGACTGGGTATTTATGAAGAAGGAAGAAATCACCCCTCACCTCCAGCCCAAGACATGTGCTGAGTGTGAGGGGCACTTTACTGGGCCCATTTCCCACAGGTCATTTCTACATTCAAAGGCCGAAGGTTTGCTATCACTAGGAATATTTAAAGAAGGTCCGTAGGTTTTTAAGAACCATCCTCCTCCCAACAAATAATTTCCAGATGGCAACCTTCTTTTAATAAGTTTAAAGTCTTTCAAAGTGTTTAAGCAAAGTTGTGTATGTAAATTCTGCTCTCTTACTAAGCAGACACATTCATATAAATCTTGTGCAGAGTAAAATTTAAAGAAACACAGTCTATAAATATGATTAGGAATTTATTGCTTTAAAATATGTATATGACTTAAGTGACTATAGAGACATATATGCATAGTGCATGCATTGTGTACAGAAAGAGTCTGAACTTTGGAATCAGGTCTCTTTAACTTACCAGCCACAGAAGTCCTGCTCTCAGCCTCAGTTTCCTCATCCGAAATATGGGCATGATAACACTGCATATGATTGTCATAAAGAGGCGATCTTAAGTCCTAAAAGGAAATAAATATATCATGTCTGCCACACTGCCATTAAAGGTGAGCTGTGATTATTGTGAGTGGATTTATTAAAAATTAAACTAAGGCTCTCCTTTCCAGGGGTAAATATAAACTGTAGCTGGAAATAGCATTTAGACCATGTGTAACAGGACATGGGTATTTTCTGAGGAAGAGGACAGTTGGGGTTTCTCCTCAGTGGTCCTCCCAGTGTGTTGCAGAGATAAAAGTGATGTAAGTATCTGGTTGCGGGTGGGTGTAGTGTTGTGAAGGTGTTTGGGGGAGCAGAGCCCATGTCAGGGAGGGGCCCCATGGGTTTCTCCTACCCAGCAGCGATGCTCACCTCATTTAGGCTTGGGAAGGGCCCACACTGCAGCACACCTAGCACCCCCCCCCCTCCACTGCCTGGGAGCCTGTGTGCCCCGACCCCCAGGAGGCTCCCACACAGACCTGCATGACCCCCTTCCCCGGGAAGGAGGGGGTGGGCAGGCTCTGTGACTCACTCCCTGGCTCTGTGCCGTCTAGCTGAGTCACAGTGTAATTGATCCCTCCCTGCCCGAGGTTCCTGCTCTCCTGTGGCCCAAAGCAGGGTCATTTCCAGATCGGGGGGGGGTGGGGGGGCAGGGCTGGGGAGGCCTGGTTGAGGGGGCCTGGCTGGGGAGAGGCAGTCAGAGGAGGGAGGGATGGGTCGTCAGAACCTGAGGGTGGCCCTGAGCCGGGGCAGACTTTTCTGGATGTCTGCTGAGGTGCTGTGTTTGGAGGAGCCAGAGCTTGGTCCACCGCCCACCACCACACTTTGGTGCCCCCATCAGGGCAGGGCTGTCTCTTTGAAAGCTACTGCAGGAAATAAGGAAGGCAGTGTTTGGTCTCCAGGCATCTCCTTGAAGCTGTCCGTGGTGTTTGTGCTTCAAGGAGGAAGGTACTTCCTTCTTGGATCCAAACTGAGTTGTGGGCTTGGAGGAGCAGAGGGGTGGGAGGTGGGAAGTTGGGAACATGTGGTGCACACATCATACCAGGGCAGCCTCATGTCATCCTTGGCCTGGAACCAAAGAACCACCTGGTACTGATGAAATGGGAAACTCTGACCAGCGGGATGGAGTCCTCCTGGATAAAGTCCTCCTGGCCTGGTGGCAGAGGACGGAGTAAGGTTACCTCTGCCAAGGTCTTCACCAGGAGACAGATCCGGAGTGTGGTCTGCAAGCTCCCAGACCAGCCTTGTCCCACCAGCCCTGCCCTTGACTGCATAACTGCCCTGCCTGGGACAAGTCATGTGATCGCTCTTGGTTTCCTCATCTAGAAAATGGACGTACATTTCTCCCTGTATGCCAGAGAAGGATCTAATGAATATATATAGCTCTAAGAAATAATCAATCATATTGTTATAAGCCTGTCTCCTCTGCATATCCCAGTTCCTTGCTCTTGTCCTGCCTGAGATCCACACGGAAAGACCTACTGGGTCTTAACGCGTGTTCCCAGTCCCAGTTCTGAGATGATGCCACTCCACTGAGGGCCGCGCCAAGCCTCGATGGGCTTGATGCCAGGAGTCACTTCTATGGCCATCAGATAACAGGGAGCCTCAATCCCGGCTCTGGTGGGACTTGGGCAAAACCCACTTTGTCATTGGGCCACCTGCTTCCCCTCTCTGGGTCTTCTTCTCTGAATTATGGGATGGGGACTGTAATACTTGCTCTGCACAAATCGTGGGAAGCAGGGACAATCAGCAGCAAGGAACGACGGAATTGCTTCCCGGAGTGTACGGTGCTTATGGCAATCTACCTGCCCCTGCCCACCCCATCCTGCCTTCCTACAGCCCCCGCCTCAGAGCAGCCCTGAGAACAGAACGAGCAGCTCAGTTCGCTCATCCTTCCTCCTTCTCCTGATTATTTCTCCCAATCACACTTAATAGCTGCCTGGCTTTTGGCTGCAGCCCGGTATATAATAACCTGCAATTATTGTCCACTTAAGCTGTCCCCAGGGCCTTGTCTGTTGCGCTGCCCGGCCTGCACGGCCGGCCTGCTGATTTCCGTCAGTCAGCACCAATGAGAAGAAAGCTCTCAAGGGCTGGTCTGACAACTTGTTCGGCATGGCTGCCAACTCCATGGCTATAGCTTCATCGGAGGTGGGGCCCCCTCCAGTCACACCCTCATCCAGCCTGGGTACCTCAGCTTTCTGGGGCCTGACCCTCTGGGTCATTCCCAGCCATCTCCGTGTCCTCTGCCCCCTGCATTTATGCACACACTATCCGCATTTAAGCTTCTTTGCCTTTGTTTACCCTTCCCTGGTGCGACCAGCTGCTTAATACTGCTCCGCCCCCATAGTGGCTTAGTTCCTCCTCTCTGCATCCCTATGAGGGAGGCGTTGGCATTTTACATATCAGGCTACTGAAGATCAGAGAGGTTAGGTGTCTTTCCTAGAGTCACATAGCCAAGAAATGTCAGAGTGAAAAATCAAAATTGAGTTGGCTGATTCCACAGCTCTCTTCATAACAAGAAGTCCTACCCTTCCTTGGGGACTCTGCTCCATGCCACCTCCTTTGGACAGCTGTCTCTACCACTGCAGTAACATTGGTCTCTGCTACTCTGAGACCCTTATAGCCCTTGAGTTGGAAGCAGGTACCCTTGGTCCTATGTGGGCACAGCTCACTGTTTTGATTCATAAAGCATCTTTCTGCACAGATGGGATAAAGCTGAGCTTTGGTCATTGTTCACATCTCCCTTTCCCAACTTTGATCCATATCCTCCTGAGCGTCTCTGCTAGGACCTGATCCTTGCAGCTCCTGACCACGGCCCTCTCCCACCTATCTGGTTTATCTCTCTGAACCCATGGTGGTGATGGTGATGACGATGATGGTAGCAAAAGTCCATTTCTAGGCTGTGAAACAATAGGCAGGATCTGTGCCAGCACTGAGAGATGGTGGAACCTGAGGCTATTTTCTATTTTCACACCCCTGAGAATCTAATAATGAAATGACTAGGATTGCAAGGGGGAAGGAGGCCTGACTCTGAGTGAGGCCCCTTATCCTGAGTGCTGGTCATCTTGGCATGTGTCTGTATGTCTCTCTGTGAGTATGCCCTTGTGTGTGTTGACATGGTCTAGAGCAAAGAGGTGACCACGGGCCATGGGGCCTGTCGGGGCCTGTGGTGAGTAGAGTCAGGGGTCTCCTGGACCGTCACCCAGAGGGCCCAGGGCTTGAGAGCTTTGAAGACCACTGTGTCCAGAGGGTGCCCTGGCTGTGGTCTTATTGGCAGTCACACTGGGCTCTGGGCTGTCTGTGGAGGAGGTCCAGACGCCTAGGACCCAGTCTTCATTGGGTCCACCATCTGTCCAGGTCCCAGTCCACCCAGGGGATACTCCCTGTCCGCTTCCCAACTCACCCTTTGCCTGAATATTCTTACAGGCTCTTGTATTCTTCAGTCCTTTGTCTCAGCAAGAGGGCTTTGTTTGAAAACAGTTTGGGGATAGCCTGAGGCCCCTCTGGCCCATCGAATCTTGTAAGCTAAGTCTGAGGCTGGCCTGAAGTTGGTGTCTCAGGAAGGAGCTGGCCTCTCCTCCTCTCTGCTGCCCTAGCTCATGTTATGACGGGGCAGAGGTCTCCAGTCACACCGGTGCCCACACCTCCCTCCTCCCCCAGTGGCTGGAGTGTGTCTCTGGCCTCTCCCAGCTCTGCCCTGCCTCTCTGGCTGGAAATGCCCCTGTCCTTGGGTCCCAGGCCCTGAGGCCTGGGGTGAGACCTCTCAGGAAGGGCTGGAAGATCCTTAGGCAGGGTCAGCAGGTGAGGACAGGGCCAGAGCCAGCCCGGCCAGCTACTACCTGCAGCGGCATTCACTTCACCCTGACGGGGGCAAACACAAAGTGGCCTTTATTTTCTTTAGCTGCCATTTGACTCTCATGGCCTAGACCTTCCATGCCAGGAGGAGAGGAAGGGTTCAGATGTGTTCATTAGTGGTCAGTCACTCTGATTACTATTAGTGATCAGTCTTGTATGGGCAAATCTTGCACCTTTGGAGGGTTTTCTCCTCTCCTCTGTAGCCAAGATGGCATCTGAGGTGGGGGAAGCTTACACATGCTGTCATGGGGAGGGGGGGCCCTGGGCTGTCCTGTGCAGTTGTCTCGGCCTCCACAGGCTCCTGGGGGATCTCCATCCTGGAGGTCCTAGAGTGGGAGCTGACAAGTTCCCCTGCCCACCAGGCCCCAGCTGGGCATCATTGTCCAGCCTTTGAGTACCCCCCACCACAGCAACCTACAGCCTCTAGCCCTCCCTCACCCAGGGGGTCGGGGGCAGACTCTGGCTTCCGGGTCTCTTTCCGTGTTTTCCACCCCAGAGGGCAACCAGGTAGCTTCTGGAATTCTCCCACACCTCAGGCAGATAGAATGGACAGGGAGAAAGAATGGATGAAAAAAAAATCTGTTTAACCCCATCTTCCTGCCTAAACCCACTCCTCTTTTATACACAACCCCTTCCCAGATGCTGCTAGTGGTTAAAGAACCTGCCTGCCAGTGCAGGAGACATAAGAGACACGGGTTAGATCACTGGGTTGGGAAGATCCCCTGGAGGAGGGCGTGGCAACCGGCTCCAGTATTCTTGCCTGGAAAAATCCCATGGACAGAGGAGCCTTGTGGGCTACGTTCTATGAGGTCGCAGAGTCAGACGTGACTGAAATGACTTAGCACGCATGCACCCCTCCAACGGTGGCTCCAGGTTGCTCGGAGCCACCCAAACAGGAGGTGTTGCTCAGCACCTAGCTTTTAACTTCCTTTGAAAATGTGCTTTTTCTCTCTCCCTTCCTTCCTTGGTTAAGGCCCAGCTCTGAGGTGGGACAGGTATGCTCTGTAGTGAGAACGCCTGCTCTTTCTTGTCTTCATTCCTGGCTCTTCTCTCCAAATCAGGAAGGCTCCTGCAGTCTGTTCCCTCCTACTGCTATGTCTGGGGGCACTGGCGGATGGCCCTTCCACCGAGGGGCCAGCCTGGCACAGCGCCAAGCACCAGGACAAGCAGGCCTGTTGGGAAGCCACAGTGAAGCCGGGTTTGGCAGAGTCTGCTTATAATACACACACAAAAAAATCAAATATATCCCTCTGGGTGGCTTTTAAAACTAGTTTTGATCATTTGAAGAGTAAATCCTTAGCTACTTAGAAAGCTTGACAATCTAAAATGATTCATTTGTCAAATATTTAGGTTAGTTGAGATTTAGCATTTCCTAGTATGTAGAAGAGGCGTGACTGTAAATTGATCAGACAAGTTTTATGTGTGAGCTCTAATGGGCTCTAAACCACGTCCTTCACTGAGAGGCAGACCCTGAAACAGAGTGCCCACCTTCCCTTGTGTGCCCCGTGTGTGTGTGTGTGTGTGTGTGTGTGCATGGGCCTGTGCACATGTGTTCACGTGTTTGTCAGACACACGCGGGTGAGCACCTCACCCTTACTGGGGTTTATTATATTTTCTTTGTGTTGCTAATGCTTTTGGCCTCTGGGGGTGCTATATATATACAGATACAGAATTTGAGAAACACAGGATTTTCCACCTGAAAGGAACCTTAGGCATCTTCTAATCCACTTTTCTCATTTTACACATCCGGCAATTAACATCCAAAGAGGTAAAGTGACTTGCTCAAGGGTCAGATAGAGAAGCCAGGGCGCTCTCATTCTCTCTCTCTCTCTCTTTCATGCACACGTGCACTTAACCCTCTAGTTATAAATGCCTGTTTCTTCATTGTTCAGCATGTCTTTGTTTCTTTCTCTCTCTCCCTTGTGCTTCCTTTTCACCCTGTCTGTCTGTCTTTCCTCCTCCCTCCCTCCTCTGTGTTCCTGGGTTGAGAGCTGAGGCCACATGGGCAGCGGAGATGCTCCTAGGAAGGCTGCCTTGGCAGCTGGCCAGGCCAGGGCCCACGGGGAGGTCGAGGCACAGGGTGCTCTCTGCTTCCCAGTTCGCAGGGAGCCTAGGGGAACAGTGCCTCTGCCCTGGGGAGAGGCACAGAGGTGGCAGGGCAGGTCATCTCTGCTGCCGTGCAATGTATTTCCAGCCTGATCCTTTTTCTCTGGATCCCTCCCAGGGGGAGCTGATGTTCTTAGTGGGAGGAAATGGGTTCCCTCCTGAATCCCTTTCTCAAGCCTGAGCCACGTGGCCTCCAGATGTTTTTTTTAAGGGAAGATGGGCACATTCCTTGCCTCAAATCCAAGATGTGCAGGAAAGCTCCCCCACTAACCCTGCTATCCTGACGCTGATGCTGAAGTTTGGCTTTCCGTCCAACAGACTCTGTGGAATGACTGTGGCTCCAGAGAGGCTTGGAATCTCAGATTTGGGGTGTGGCTTAGGGGTCATCTTTTTCACCGCCACACGCATTAAAGGACTTAATCCCCTAGCACCCGCGAAGTCTCTTTGGTCTGCCTAACCTCCTCCCACAACAGGCCAGTTCCTTTAAAAAGGCCTGCCATGACTCCCTTCTCCCAAGATGTTCCCATGTCTTTGCATTCCTGTGGCTACCCTTGCTTTCTCAACTTTGTTGTTTCTTATCTGTAATATGCTTAGAGTGGCTTTTGTCTTTCCCACTTGACCCACATTATTCTTACTAAGTCCATCAGTGGCTTCCTTGGCCAAATCTAGAGACTCCCTTTTTTAGCTTTTGTATTAACGCTACCAACCACTTCTTTGAACCATCTTTCTTCTCTTTTAATAAATATGTTGTTCTCTCTTTGTTCACCTACTACTTCTCATTTGTCCCCTAGACTGAGCCCTTTCTCTGTTCATCCTCAAATGCTGGGTTGCCCTGGTGCCAGCTTTAAATTATCTTTTTTTTTTTTTTTTAGGCCTCACAGTCTCCTAGGGTATAGGATGGTAGTTTCCTGTAACAGGCTGAAGGTGCCAATAACACACGTTCAGTCTCCTCTACTTTCCTGAGCTTCACCCTCTTGTTGACAGCTTCTGGGGTTTTCCATCAAAAAACCCTCAGACTCAGGGGTTCTCTCTTCCCATGAGAAAAAAGATCCCCCCACATGAGGTCCTCATTTTATCCCTGTGATCTACCCGTCATCTCAGCCAGAGTGTGAATCACTCCTGACTGTATCATCTTCCTCATCCTACAGATGCCCTTGGCCACCACGTCCTGCCAGCTCTCTTCACACCCCCTCTTCCCCACCAGGCCCACATATTCTCTCTCACTTAAACTGTTGCTGTGGGCTTCTAACCAGTCTCTTTGCCATTGACTTTACCTTCTCTGACCCACATGCACTTCATTCTGCACATAGACTGGGCTTTCTAAATCCTAGATCTGGTCATGCCAACTCTCTCCTCAAAAGCCTTCAGTGACTCCCCATTGCCTTCAGGATGGAGAATGATCTCCTAGGCTTGTTATTCCAGGACCCTCATAACTCCTCCTATCCCCTCTGCTTCTCCTTCTGAGCTTGTCTTGTCACATCCCTTGTCCTGTGCTGGGTGCCTCAGCCCCAGCTGGCTTCAGTTTTATCCTCTCTTTCTTATAGCCATCTGCACAATAGTTATTAATCGATTAAGTAACTGGATGATTCCTCCCTGCTCCCCCAGCCCTGGTAGACTCTAAGCTCCTCAAGGGCACAGTGATGCCTTTCTTGTTCAGTTTTCCAGCCCGGAGCCTAGCATCCTGTGTGCCCAATAAATCCTTAATGACTGGGTGACTGGTGAGCTTCAGATAAGTCAGTCTGAGTAGAATTTTGACCCTGTAGTGGAGTATTCCCAGGTGGTGCTAGAGGTAAAGAACCCACCTGCCAAAGTGGGTAAGAGATGTGGGTTTGATCCCTGGGTTGGGAAAATCCCCTGGAGAAGGAAATGGCAGCCCACTCCAGTATTCTTGCCTGGAGAATCCCATGGACAGAGCAGCCTGGTGGGCTACAGTCCATGGGATCTCAAAGAATCGGACACGACTGGGCGACTGAGCACAGTTGAGGAATAGAGTGCAGAAAAAGTCGTCTCGATTACAGTGGTGACTTGCTACAATGTTGAGTTTCAGGAAGATTGGCTGGGGAGCTTCAGGCAGGATGGTGTAGAGTCAGGTGGTATCAGGGTCTGGGGACTGGCAACAGTACAGGCGTGAGGTGCTGGTCTGAAATGAGTGACTTTCCCTCTCCCATCCCATATGCTTCTGATGGAGAGTTTAGGAGATGGAGTAAATTCGTGCATAATTGAAAATGAACAGAATCCAGGAATGAGCATATAATAAGCTCAGTGCATAACTGTGAAATGACCCTACCTTATTGTGGGAAGGCTTTCTCTTACTTTCTGCTCTTTCTAAATCTGTTCTTGTTTCATTCCTTGGTCTCTATCTCCACCTCTTTCAAGAGTGGAGACCAGAAGATATGTTCACTGCTTGGAATAGTATTTCTGTCTGATTGGCTGGCAGTTCTGGTTGTTATTCTCTATAAAACATAAGCACCTTTCAGATATCACCTCTGGAGACTTCTACCCCGAGAAGAATTTTTGTGATAGGGACAAGAAGCACCTGCTCATGCTTCTCTCCTCTGGCCCACGTTCTCCAGCCCAGTGACAAGTTCGGAGGCTGCTTTTCTGCTCTTTGTTATACTGGGTTCTGCCCCATCCCTCTAAAGCAATCTTATAAATCATTGATGAGAATATTTCTATTTTTGTCTTAAATATCCTAGCCAAGAAAAGCCTTATGAATACTTTCCAAATCAAATGCTGGCATTGCACGATGCCTCCTCATTGATGGCGGCCCCATTTCATTGTTTTTGTGCTTCTTGGCTCTTCCATCCATGCCAGCAATGCCAAGTCTCAGCTTGGGGGAAGGGGTTGACCCTGGCATAGAACCCTCTGTGGCCTCTATTTCTTGGGCAGAAGCTTCTTCCCTTCCTTGCTCTCCATGGCTGCCCCCAAACCTCTAAACCTTGCTGTGTGATAAATTATGATGAATTTAGTCTCAATAAGGTTTCCTTCTGCCATCTGACCTGCTTCTGAACCACCACCCTTCCATCCCCACCATCATTCATTCTCATTCTGTGCCTAGGAATTCAGCTCGCTTGCATATTAACATACATTTGAAGGCATGAAGTTCAAAAATTAAGAAGACCCTCTCATATGTGAGGTTTTAGTCATATCCAACTCTTGTGACCCATGACTGTAGCCCATCAGGCTCCTCTGTCCATGGGATTCTCTAGGCAAGAATACTGGAGTGGGTTGCCAAGCCCTTCTCCAAGGGATCTTCCCAACCCAGGGATCGAACCCAGATCTTCTGCATTGCAGGCACATTCTTTAACATCTGAGCTACTGGGGAAGCTACTGGAGTGGGTAGCCTACCCTTTCTCTAGGAGAACTTCCAGACCCAGGAATCGAACCAGGGTCTCCTGCCTTGCAGGTGGATTCTTTACCAGCTAAGCTACCAGGGAAGCCCACCCTCTCCTATAGTACATTTCAAACCCCAGTAGCCCATAAGAACCATGTAGTTCACCAACATATTCTGAGTTTAGCACTGGACCTGGCACATGGTAAGCACTCAGCAAATATCATTGAGTAATGAATTGGGAAATAAATGAAAGGCCTAAAGGATTAGAGGCCCTACCCACTGGATCTCCTCCTCTGCCAGAAACCATCTGGACCTGACGTCCTAAGATGGTGAATACAGGGATTTTTGAGACTCTTTATTTGTCTCTACTGAGAAAGTGGGATTCCCTGGTGGCTCAGATGGTAAAGAGTCTTCCTGCAAAGGTAAGATGCTTCCAATGCATCATTCCTGATTACTCTCAACTTTTTGGACTTTAATTTTTCCTTGGAATTCATGTTAATAATTTACATTACTTGTTCCTTACTTGTGTAATGTGTATTTTCTTTGGCTTGTGTATTACTGTTTAGCTTGGTTCTTTCATCTGAGTAAGTCTTGTATTCCTGAACAGAACAGAAGCACCCAGAGGGAGAAACTGCATTCATTTACTTAGTAGCCCAATTGCAAGATTGTTTAGCGAGTAGTTTAATAAATTATCTCCAACTGACTTATGGGACAAATGGGCCTCAAGCCTGACATCCACTTTCATTTTTACCCTTAGAGGTTAGAATCTAAGTCCAAGAAGAAATCCACAATATATTTTTGATCCCCATTCATCATGGCTTGCATAGTATCTGTCTGATAGGACTGAGTGTTACAGATTCACATCGTCTATTTAATTGTGTGAGTATATAATAGGAAGAATGCCAGGCAAGTCAAAATTATCCAGGGCACTAGACGATTTCTATTACGTCTTTGCGATAATTCGATGCTTCAAATAATTCATGTTGTGATACTTTGATGATTGTCTCGATAATATTCTTTGTTGTGGTTTATATGCCAACAGGAACACTGGAACTGTCCATTGGTCCATACAGATTGAATTGAAGCTCACCATGGTCAATGATGGGGCTCTTTGCCATCAAGACCATTCTCTGCCCCCATGGAGCTTACAGGGCTGGGGGAGGCAGATGTATTCCTGTGGCTCAAGGCCAGGTGCTGTAAATATTTGAGCATATAGAGAAGGATGAAGTTACTCCTCATCAGGAGACTGATGAACGCCCCATGCACAAGTCAGCATTTGCACTAAGTTTTGGAGGAGAAATCTGATCTTACAAGCCAGCACTGTACCTGATCCCTAGTAGGTGCTCCACAAATGTTTGTTGGCAACCTAAGAGAAGAAAGTACTGTTTTAGGAGAAGGGAAAAAACAGTGGGAAGGGCAAGGCTCATCTGGAATGCAGTGGGTCCTGTTCTGAATCTGAAGCTGGTTGTCAGAGCCAGGAAAGAGGACAGATCTGAGTGGTTGGTTGGAGTCTGAATGTCTGAGTCCCTGAGTGGAGCTGCTGATTTGAAACTTCAGTGGGAGTCTCTGAATGTGTTGGGGCACATCAGGGCTGTGCTTCAGTGCGGTCAGGCCGCATTGACAAGAGGGCTGTGTTGGGATGGATGGGGCTAGGAGCAGGAGAATCACTGTGAGGCAGTTGTAGACAATTGGGTGGAGGGTAGCAGGGTCCTGAACCCCAGTACTAGCTGTGGGTGGCAGAGGGTCTTTGTCAAGACAAATTGCAGGACTGGGGGCTGCCTTCACCAGCAGTTTGGCCTCACAACCTTCTCTCCTCCTAATGTCATCTCCTTCAGGTGTCTGGCATCCTGCACCTCCTGCCCCATAGGGAGACTCTCAGTAATGTGGGGAATTGGCTTTAGGCAGGTGAGTGTAGATGTTAAGTGTACCAAGGTCCCTATTTATTTGTAATTAGTGTTTTAATGCCTTCGTATGGTCTAGGGTTTGAGGAAGACAGTGTGGCTGTACAGACACATGTTTTCCCCACCAAATGAGACCTGCAACGTCAGTGCAATTTCTTGTTCAACAGTACAGCTGAAAGTCAAAGCTCTGTGGGTACGTGAGTGGGTTTGAATCGTGACTCTTCCAGTGGCTCGCTGCATGACCGTCATCAAATTACATGTCAGTCTGAGTCTGATGTTCTGAGTTTTAGCCTCCTTATCTGTGGAGTTGAGGTGAGCATCACATGCCTCCCAGCTTTGTTGTATGGACTGAATGAGGTCAAACATGTCAGATGCTTTGTGTAGCACCTGGGCCACAGGAAGCACTCAAATGGATAGTCAATATCACCAGATTCCTTACATCACTGTGACTGTTATTACTCCCTTGGGCATCAGTGGTCTGGTTGGGAGGGTCTCTCCGTGTGGATATCCTCACCATCCTAAGCCTTTGCCAGTTAATCCTGTATGTGACCACCTACTTCATTGATGAGATAAAGAAGCACATATGTTTCCTCAAGGCACAACTTCGTATCTGATATTCCCCTGAGTTAAATCTTGCCCATTTTGACTAACTGACCCAGGAGAAATACAAGCAGATGATAAAGTTGCTAGCATTTCCATTTAGGACTCATTCATTAGGAATACAAAACAAAACCTGACCTCTGTTCTTAAGGACTTCCTAAAGGGGAAGGGAGACACAGACATCTGTACAGATCATCACATAACAATGAGGCAGGTGATAAAAAGGGGTGGATGGGGTGCTGTGGGAGCAGCCTAAGCTAGGTTTCATCTGAGTCAGGAAGGAGCAGGCGTCTACCTGGCAGACAAGGGAGGGAGGCATTGTGGCCAGTGGAAGGATTGGTGACCCGGAAGCATGATGTGTTGGAAAATGTTGGAGAAACCCCAGCTAACTCAGTAGAACCAGACTGTACAGTTCCTCATGAAGAAGACAAGAGAAAAAAGTATTGGTGATGGTGTAAAGGGAGCCCTTGTACACTGTTGGTAGGAATGTAAAATGATGCGGCCACTATGGAAAACAATACAGAGGTTCTCCAAAAAATTAAAAATAGGTCTACCATATAATCTAGCAATTCCACTTCTGAGTATACACCCAAAAGAAATGAAAACAGGACATGAAAGAGATATCTGCACCTCCATGTTTATTGCAGTGTTATTCACAATAACCAAGATGTGGGAACAACGTAAGTACCCATCAGCAGATGAATGGGTATATCATGTATGAAAGTGAAAGTGTCAGTTGCTCAGTCATGTCCGACTCTTTGCAACCCCATGAACTGTAGCCCACCAGGCTCCTCTGTCCATGGAATTCTCCAGGCAAGAAGACTGGAGTGGGCTGCTATTCCCTTTTCCAGGAGATCCTCCCGACCCAGGGATTGAACCTGGGTCTCCCGCATTGCAGGCGTATTCTTTACCATCTGAGCCACCAGGGAAGCCCAAGCATATATATATATATATATATATATATATGAAATACTACTCAGCCATGAGAAAGAAGGAAATCCTCCCATTTGTGACAATGAGGATGGATTTCAGGACATTACGCTAAGTGAGATAAGTCAGACAGAGAAAGACATATATCATATTATATCACTTAAAAGTGGAATCTAAGAAAGCTACATTCGTAAAAATGGAGAGTAAAATGTTTGTTACTAGGGGCTATGGGCTGGGGAAATGAGAGAGATGTTGTTTAAATACTTCTTAAGAGATCTAATGCACAGGATAGTAAATATAAGCAACAGTATTGTGTTATAATCATCAAACTCCTAAGAGACTAGATCTTATTTATTCCCACTACAAAAAAGAAATAATTAGATGACGTGATAGAAGTGTTAACTACCGCTACAATGGCCATCATATTATAGTATATAAATATATCAAGTCAACATGTACACTTTGTATATATATTTAAACAATGTTATAAGTCAAATATATTTCAATAAGAATTGAAATTAACTATATTAACCTTAAAAAAAATCTGTGAAGATTCTAATGGGGTATTTGCATATCAGTAAGGGTCTGATAAGAAAAAGGGAGAAGACACTAAAGCAGGTGGACTGAGAAAACTCTTCATGGGCCATCCAAGTGCTCCTCAGATCACTCCCAGATTATTACCACTTTCTTCTACAACCAGTCTTTATAGTCAAGCTATGTACCATATTTCCTGGTGTGAAATGAAAATGAAAACTGAATAACTTCTTTTATTTTTACCAGATTTATATTCAATGTCTTAATTTTAATTTTCTTTTATTCCTCTTTTACTCTGCAGAGAGGTATTCAGTGTCAAAGACTTTCTGGCTCAAAATAGAGTTACAGATGTAGAAAATAAACTTATGGTTACTGAGGGGTAAGCAGGGGAAGGATACATTGGAAGACTGTAGCTGACATAGACACACTACTATGTATAAAATGGGCTTCCCTGATGGCTTGGTGAGTAAAGAATCTGCCTGCAATGCAGGAGATACAAGAGACTCAGGTTTGATCCCTGGGTTGAGAAAATTCCCTGGAGGAGGAAATGGCAACCTCTGAGTATTCTTGCAAGGAAAAATTCCATAGACAGAGTAGCCTAGTAGGCTACAATCCAAAAGGTCACAAAGCATTGGACATGATTGAGCGACTAAGCACAAGCACATATATAAAATAGATGACTAATAAAGACCTATTGTATAGCACAAGAAACTCTATTCAATACTCTGTAATGGCCTATATAGGAAAAGAATCTAAAAAAAAGAGTGTACATATGTATATGTATAACAGATTCACTTTGCAGTGCAGCAGAAACTAACACGACATCGTAAATCAACTCTACTCCAATAAAAATTAGAAGAAAAAAGACGTTCTGACTCCATCAGCTGAGGGCATCACTTCCATTCAGCCCTATCTCCTACCCTTGACAAAGGGTGACCAGGCACCAGTTAAATAGCTGTCCCTGAGTGAACTCTGACAGCCTGTCCCCCCACCTACCCAAGACTCTCGACCAGCCTGTTGCTCCTAACTGGTGCTCACACCCTTTGTGATCCTGCAGGGGGAAGTGGCAGCTGCCCAAACATGGCATCTGAGAAGAGTCTTCAGAGTGTCAAGGAAGGCTCTGTGTACCACGAGGACCCTGCTGGCTTCCAGAACTGCCTTGTGACTGCAGGACAGACAGGACCTGCCCTGGGGAACTTTGCAAGGGCCTCAGGTTCCATATGAGGCCTTGGTGCCATTCTGGTCCTTGATTCCCCATCTCACTTGTATTCCTTCTCATTTCTGCTAAATGCTGAAGGACCAAGTAGGAGCCATTGATGTTGTTTTCCCTGCTGACTGAATGAACAGATCAGCTTCTTTCTCAAGGCATTCAAGGGCCATGTGATCTAAACCTTGCAGACCCTGTGGTATCTTTTCTGTCTCTCAGTTTAAACCCTTTGCCCTGGTCAGGCAGTGTCTGATGTCTCATTTCCAACTGGACTCCTTTGAGCCTGTAGTTCTTGCCTCTGCCTGTATCATGCACCCCATCCCAGTCTGCTCATTCTTTGAGACTCAGGCGCAGGATCACATTTCTCTTGAAAGTCCTTCTGGCTTTTGTGCCCTTGCTTCTTTTCCTGGATCTAAACTGGGAGCCCTGAGAGTGTTTAAGGGCTGAGAACTCAGATGGGAACCTTAGTGTTAATTCATGTCCATAAATGTGTTGACTTCCCAGACCACTCCATCAGCTTCTGAATGATGAATACCGTGTCCTCTTGTCCTCTCTGAGACGGTCGGCACAGGATAGGATGCAGTAATGTAATCAGCTCCTGTGGCTTAGCAGCGGGCTGCTCTTGTTTATTGAGTTGACTCGTCATTTTCATTTGCAGAGAATGAAGTCTGAAGTATCCCAGCCTTGGAGCTTAAGGAGTGCTGGGCAGGCATTTGCTACATTCTGACGTCCAGGCAAGGGCATGACCAACCCTCTGAGCAGATTCCCACGCACCCCTTCCTGGCAGCCTCTGTTGGTTGCCCCCTCTTGGGAACTGTATTCGGCAGAATTCGAGGGGGTCTTTCATATGCTTGGCCATAGCCTCCACCCTAGAGGGCCCTGTGTACAGTCTCCCCTATGCTAGGTCCTGGGGATAAAAGAAGAAGACTCGGACCCTGCCTTTGGAAGCATGGTACATGCCTCCAACCCAAGGGCAGTGCTGGGAGGATAGGAGATTTGGATAGGCAGGGAGACCCTGGGAGTGTCCTTTCAGATGTGGGAGAGGAGCTGAGGCTGGTTTCCTTTTGCCTCCAGTACAATTCCTTTGTGATCTCTTCTCTCTGGACCTCTGTTTTCTCCTCTGTCAAATGGGTATAACCAACTGCTCATTGATCCACAGGATTGTGGGATAATTATTTGAGGTTATGTGAGGGGAAATACAATTTTGAGGTTGATGGGCAGCCTCTGATTGAAGGATCAGCCCCTCCCTGCCCTTTGCATGAAGTTAGTGCTGCCTCACTCAAATTTATACTATATTATCAGTTTTACCACCCTCATTTTAAATAGATTGTTGGCTGAGTGGGCCTTGAGAACCCCATGAACAGTATGAAAAGGCAAAAGGATAGGACACTGAAAGATGAACTCCCCAGGTCAGTAGGTGCCCAATATGCTAATGGAGATCAGTGGAGAAATAACTCCAGAAAGAATGATGGGATGGAGCCAAAGCAAAAACGATACCCAACTGTGGATGTGACTGGTGATAGACGCAAAGTCCAATGCTGTAAAGAGCAATATTGCATAGGAACCTGGAATGTTAGGCCATGAATCAAGGCAAACTGGAAGTGGTCAAACAGGAGATGGCAAGAGTGAACGTTGACATTCTAGGAATCAGCAAACTAAGATGGACTGCAATGGGTGAATTTAACTCAGATGACCATTATATCTACTACTGTGGGCAAGAATCCCTTAGAAGAAATGGAGTAGCCATCATGGTCAACAAAAGAGTCAAAAATGCAGTACTTGGATGCAATCTCAAAAACGACAGAATGATCTCTGTTCGTTTCCAAGGCAAACCATTCAATATCACGGTAATCCAAGTCTATGCCCCTACCAGTAATGCCAAAGAAGCTGAAGTTGAACGGTTCTATGAAGACCTACAAGACCTTCTAGAACTAACACCCAAAAAATATGTCCTTTTCATTATAGGGGACTGGAATGCAAAAGTAGGAAGTCAAGAAACACCTGGCGTAACAGGCAAGTTTGGCCTTGGAGTACAGAATGAAGCAGGGCAAAGGCTAATAGAGTTTTGCCACGAGAACGCACTGGTAATAGCAAACACCCTATTCCAACAACACAAGAGAAGACTCTACACGTGGACATCACCAGATGGTCAACACCGAAATCAGACTGATTATATTCTTTGCAGCCAAAGATGGAGAAACTCTATACAGTCAGCAAAAACAAGACCAGGGGCAGACTGTGGCTCAGATCATGAACTGCTTATTGCCAAATTCAGACTTAAATTGAAGAAAGTAGGGAAAACCACTAGACCATTCAGGTATGACCTAGATCAAATCCCTTATGAGTATACAGTGGAAGTGACAAATAGATTTAAGGGACTAGACCTGATAGACAGAGTGCCTGATGAACTATGGACAGAGGTTCGTGACATTGTACAGGAGACAGGGATCAAGAAAATCCCCATGGAAAAGAAATGCAAAAAAGCAAAATGGCTGTCTGAGGAGGCCTTACAGATAGCTGGGAAGAGAAGAGAAGTGAAAAGCAAAGGAGAAAAGGAAAGATATTCTCATCTGAATGCAGAGTTCCAAAGAATAGCAAGGAGAGATAAGAAAGCCTTCCTCAGCGATCAGTGCAAACAAATAGAGGAAAACAACAGATTGGGAAAGACTAGAGATCTCTTCAAGAAAATTAGAGATACCAAAGGAACATTTCATGCAAAGATAGGCTCGATAAAGGACAGAAATGGTATGGACCTAACAGAAGCAGAAGATATTAAGAAGAGGTGGCAAGAATACACAGAAGAACTGTACAAAAAAGATCTTCACGACCCAGATAATCACGATGGTGTGATCACTCACCTAGAGCCAGACATCCTGGAATGTGAAGTCAAGTGGGCCTTAGAAAGCATCACAACGAACAAAGCTAGTGGAGGTGATGGAATTCCAGTTGAGCTATTTCAAATCCTCAAAGTTGATGCTGTGAAAGTGCTGCACTTGATATGCCAGCAAATTTGGAAAACTCAGCAGTGGCCACAGGACTGGAAAAGGTCAGTTTTCGTTCCAATCCCAAAGAAAGGCAATGCCAAAGAATGCTCAAACTACCGCACAATTGCACTCATCTCACATGCTAGTAAAGTAATGCTCAAAATTCTCCAAGCCAGGCTTCAGCAATACGTGAACCGTGAACTTCCAGATGTTCAAGCTGATTTTAGAAAAGGCAGAGGAACCAGAGATCAAATTGCCAATATCCGCTGGATCATCGAAAAAGCAAGAGAGTTCCAGAAAAACATCTATTTCTGCTTTATTGACTATGCCAAAGCCTTTGACTGTGTGGATCACAATAAACTGTGGAAAATTCTGAAAGAGATGGGAATACCAGACCATCTGACCTGTCTCTTGAGAAACCTGTATGCAGGTCAGGAAGCAACAGTTAGAACTGGACATGGAACAACAGACTGGGTCCAAATAGGAAAAGGAGTACGTCAAGGCTGTATATTGTCACCCTGCTTATTTAACTTATATGCAGAGTACATCATGAGAAACGCTGGGCTGGAAGAAACACAAGCTGGAATCAAGATTGCCGGGAGAAATATCAATAACCTCAGATATGCGGATGACACCACCCTTATAGCAGAAAGTGAAGAAGAACTAAAGAGCCTCTTGATGAAGGTGAAGGAGGAGAGTGAAAAAGTTGGCTTAAAGCTCAACGTTCAGAAAACTAAGATCATGGCATCTGGTCCCATCACTCCATGGGAAATAGATGGGGAAACAGTGGAAACAGTGTCAGACTTTACTTTTTTGGGCTCCAGAATCACTGCTGATGGTGACTGCAGCCATGAAATTAAAAGACGCTTACTCCTTGGAAGGAAGGTTATGGCCAACCTAGATAGCATGTTTAAAAGCAGAGACATTACTTTGCCAACAAAAGTCCGTCTAGTCAAGGCTATGGTTTTTCCAGTGGTCATGTATGGATGTGAGAGTTGGATGGTGAAGAAAGCTGAATGCCGAAGAATTGATGCTTTTGAACTGTGGTGTTGGAGAAGACTCTTGAGAGTCTCTTGGACTGCAAGGAGATCCAATCAATCCATCCTAAAAGAGATCAATCCTGGGTGTTCATTGGAAGGTTTGATGTTGAAGCTGAAACTCCAATACTTTGGGCACCTCATGCGAAGGGTTGACTCATTGGAAAAGACCCTAATGCTGGGTAGGATTGGGGGCGGGAGGAGAAGGGGACGACAGAGGATGAGATGGTTGGATGGCATCACCGACTCGATGAACATGGGTTTGGGTAGACTCCGGGAGCTGGTGATGGACAGAGAGGCCTGGCGTGCTGCAGTTCATGGGGTCGCAGAGAGTCGGACACGACTGAGTGACTGAACTGAACTGAACTGAACTGAGTGGGTTATACTCTTTATTAAAACTTCTTTAAAAAAAACTGCTAAATAGATATATGGTTAATACACTGTAGAAATATTCAACTGTATCAGTTCGTCATAGAAGGACCCATTCTCTGAGTGTGAGAATGTGTGTGTGTGTGTGTGTGTGTGTGTGTGTGTAAGTCATACCATGGAGGCGTCTCCTGGCTGTAAAGGAACCTAGAGATATTGAGGAGCATCAGCTAGGAGGTATGGGGTTCCCTAGTCTGTCACTTTTAAAATCAGCTGTGAATGGGGTAGAACTTTGAGGGGGTGCCCTGGAGCACTTGGGAGTCTAAACCAGGGCAGGTTTAATTTGGGAAGTAGGTGTTGGTTCTTGAACATCACATTGTACTCAGGTAAAGCTTCTTTCCCAGCTGTGGAACAAAAGGCTGTCCTCAGGCCTTGGTAGGCAGGAATAAGACCCCCTGCAAAAGGGCCTGTATTTGAATGGAGTCCATTTGGAATCAGACCAAAGATATCCTTTGGATCAGTGAATTTAAGGACCACTCTTTCCTGTTTTACTGGGATTCTTAAGATCAGAGTATGAGCTTTGAAAACTTGACTGATTTTACTGATTTGATTGATTGATTGATGGATGATGAATTAATTAAGTGCTCTAGCCTGCGGATAGGCTCACAATTTTAATTTGTTGCCAAGATTTAAAAAGTCAGAGACTTCAGAAGGTCTGGACCCATTAAGCCCTTACTCCTGGTGCTGTGCATAGAGGGTGCCAAGCTTTCTGCAGTTGAAGCCCACTGCCCAGCTGCCTTTGCATTTTAGGCCACATGCCTGGGCCTTGAAGCACTTGTGTTTGCAGCCCTGATGTGGTCAGCTGCACCAGTGGGTCTCTGTGGGCACTTTTATGTTGACAAGTTAGAGGTATTATGTACACTCAAACCTTGGACTTAGCTGATCACAACCAGCTTTCTGAACCCAAAGCAGCCATCTCCTACCCATTGCAAGCTCCTGCAGTTTCTCCAGTGTATTTCCAAGTATGTGTGTTATGGGCTGAATGCTTGTGCTCCCCTAAATTCACATGTTGAAATCCTAACTCCTATAAAGTATTAAGAGGTGAGGCTTTGTGATTAAGTCATGAGGGTGGAACCCTTATGAATGGGACTGGTGACCTTTTAAAGGGATCCAGAGAACTCTCTTGCCCCTTCTGCCATGCAAAGACACAGGGAGAAGAGATCCATCTGTAAAGGATAGAGTTGGCTCTCACCAGACACTGAATCTGATGGCACTTTGATCTTGGGCTTCCAGCCTTCATAACTGTAAGAAATTAATGCTTGTTGTTTAAGTCTCCCGGTTTATGGTATTTTATTATAGTAGCCTGAACAGACTGAGACACTGGGTATGATCCAGCAGCCAAGTGGACTTGGGCAGGGGAGAGAGCAGGGCTGAACTTGGCTGGATTTGAGAAGCATTAAGGAGAGGGATCAGGGTTCAGATGGTGAAGTTGCAGAGTGGAATTAAAGACTGTCCTGGACTGGGATTCTGCAAAGGAGATATGATGAGCTTATAGAAGTGTCCCATATTTGAAACTTCATTTGGCTCTTCAGATATAAATTCTCTAGAAATTTTGGCCCTATAGAAAAAAAAAATCCCCCTATAGGCATAAAAAGTATGAGAGAATGAAAATATATGTAATCATACTTCAAATATATTTTTCCATAATACTGTCACTTAAAAATTTATGAATGTAAACACTTATTAATTATAAATTGTTGATAATATATGCATAGAGATGTGAAAATATAGAACAAAGTCATATGCTTTCAGTAGAGAAAGAAGAGATCTTTATTTAAAAAGTCGTATCTTTTATAGAACAGAACACAACCATTTTAGATACTCAGAATCCTAGATCAGGGGACCTCCTAAGGCCCTGGAGCTCTATGAAAATGCATCTCTTTATTTTCCATCCAGTGAAATGGTTAAACAATTCTGTAAAACTCTGTTTGTTCATTGGTTACGCTGTCTCTAGCTGTGCTCTAACTAACATTGCACTAAGAATCACATTTTTCTGTCTCCTGACTTAGATTTAAATCTTGCAATCACCGCTGGGAAGTGAGCTGTATCATCTTCAGAAATCAGACCACAGAGACAGGCTTGCAGCTGGCAGGCTGGGTCATCTTTAATCGCTTAACCCTTCATATCAAAGGATGGGTTGTAGCAGTAGATTCTTCCTCGAGAATTTGCCATGGCATATTTTCTCAAGGAAAAGCTGAAAGTTAAAATGAAACTGAGTGTGCACAGCAAGAATCTTGCCTTACAAATGGTTGTTTGTGCCTATACACACAAGTGGTTTTGTTGTGTATATCTCCATGTAACTCTTTCTTGTGAGCATGTGTCCATGTCCGGGGGTATGTGTAACTGTGATGTGTATGTACAGTGATTTATGTGAGACTATACAATGAGTCTTTGTGTGCATGTGTGGATGTAAGTATGTGAGTGTGTATGAGCATGTGGTGTGTCCAAGGAAAATTCTTCCTTATCTCATAAAATAAGATCCAAGCTATTTAAAACTGGTATAGCAGAATGTTTAAAAAAGGGGGTGAGATAATTCCCTTTTTGTATTTACACCCTCTTAAACTGACTCTGCACTTGGCCATAGGCTTTTCTTCAGTCAATGGGGCATTACCAAATGTGACACAGAGACTTGAGAAGCAATTGTGCATTGAAGTTGTCTTCTACCGCTCTTGGAACCCTCAACCAGCATAATGTCAATGAACAGGACAAGTCTGCTGGAGACATGTGGCCCAGTGGCTCCAGCCACCCACCTAACAGCCACCACTAACTGCCAGACATATGGATGAGGCCATCCTGGACCGAGGAGTCCTCATCCCACCTGTGAGCTTTATCAGCCACAGGAGTGATCCCAGGGAGACCAGCAGAAGAACCACCTTGCTGAGCTCAGCCCAGATTGCCCACTCACATAATCCTGAGTTAATATAAAATAAGCGGTGTTTCAGATCACTAAGTTTTGGAGTAGTTTGTTACATAGAAAGAGTTAATTCACTGATCTAGTTGGTAGTAGAGGGAAAAGTTTCTCTGTTGGAGGAAGGGGTGTTTGTTAAGAATTTCTAAGCATGAATCAAGGGAGACATGTTGTTTTGTGTTTAAATATTCTTTGTAACCCTGTTCTCACCTTATGAATTTAAAAACATAAAAATTAGCTCTATTGGAGGACCCACCATTAATTTTCACTAGAAATGAATGTTAACAAGACAAGCATGGTCATAGGATGGTGGTGCTGGCATGCTCCAGCAATTCTTCACTGAGTCCTTGGGAAGAAAGCCAAAGAGAACCAAGCCCAGGGAAGATGCTGCACTACAGAATCTATGTGGAAGCTACAACTTGCTCTTGGGAAGTGAAAGAATTCATCTCATCCTGGCTCCCAGTCTGTCTCCATGGGGTGGGCATCACTTCAGCATCTATTACCCAGGAGCTCACCCCAGGCATATGACTCCTTGAAGAACAGTGCCTATAAAATGAAGCTCTGAAAGAAACAAGATTCTCTTCCCTGCCTGAGGCTTGCCTTTCGGGAACCTGCCACCTCTTTGCATAATTAACTCTAGGGATGATTGTCCCTCTCAAGGGAGAACATGTGTACTTCTAGGGACAAGACCTTTACCCTGCAGACCACAAAAGGAAATCAAGATATAACAATAAGCCTATTCTAGATGGCTCTACTTACATTTAGAAGCAGAGACTGTGTGAGAAAATTCTTTCTCTCTTTCTCTCTCTCTCTCTTTCTCTCTTTCTGTGTGTGTAAATGTAAGCATATTGGCTCAGAAGTTAGGGCACATGACTTTTGCATTCCCAGGTTCAGTCCTATTTTACAAGAAATTCCTAGTTGGTGTGACTTGAAAGAGTTTAGGGCAGAATCTAATCTGCTATTTGCATCAGTGCTTTGGATCAAAAGATATTTTATTTCTAAGAATCCTCTTTCAAAACACAGGAATATTCACAAACCTCTGTTATCTGTTAACACCTAGATAGGAAATCACAGAGGTAAGGCAGGGGGTAGAGGTTTTGGAGCTCTCATGGGAACCCTAATGGATGTGTGGGCACCAATACTTATTACCTTTCATACTTGGAGTTTCATTCAAGCTTGAACCTGCCCAGCCTTCTTGCAAATAAATACATCTCACACACTGCCCCAAAGCACATGCTACATCAGTTAGGTCAAAAAGTTCACTGTGACGGACTTTCTTTCTTTCTTTTTGTAGATTTAAGAATATTATAGGAGAAGAAAGTAATTGCATTAATTATCTTATTATTTGAGTTACCAGAAGAGAAACTTGCTTGTTAAAGAAATAGCTATCTCGAAGCCCTATGCAAAGTCCTTTACAAACTAGTGTATATTATTACAGGTCCAATTTTCCACATAAGGAAACTCAGATCCTTAACTGGAAAGTTCTAATGTCTCATCTACAGTCAGTTCAGTTCAGTCGCTCAGTCATGTCCGACTCTTTGCGACCCCATGAACTGCAGCACGCCAGGCCTCCCTGTCCATCACCAACTCCCGGAGTCTACCCACACCCATGTCCATCGAGTCGGTGATGCCATCCAGCCATCTCATCCTCTGTCATCCCCTTCTCCTCCCGCCCCCAATCCTACCCAGCATTAGGGTCTTTTCCAATGAGTCAACCCTTCGCATGAGGTGGCCAAAGTATTGGAGTTTCAGCTTCAACATCAGACCTTCCAATGAACACCCAGGATTGATCTCTTTTAGGATGGATTGATTGGATCTCCTTGCAGTCCAAGAGACTCTCAAGAGTCTTCTCCAACACCACAGTTCAAAAGCATCAATTCTTTGGCGTTCAGCTTTCTTCACCATCCAACTCTCACATCCATACATGACCACTGGAAAAACTATAGCCTTGACTAGACGGACTTTTGTTGGCAAAGTAATGTCTCTGCTTTTAAACATGCTATCTAGGTTGGCCATAACCTTCCTTCCAAGGAGTAAGCGTCTTTTAATTTCATGGCTGCAGTCACCATCAGCAGTGATTCTGGAGCCCAAAAAAGTAAAGTCTGACACTGTTTCCACTGTTTCCCCATCTATTTCCCATGGAGTGATGGGACCAGATGCCATGATCTTAGTTTTCTGAACGTTGAGCTTTAAGCCAACTTTTTCACTCTCCTCCTTCACCTTCATCAAGAGGCTCTTTAGTTCTTCTTCACTTTCTGCCATAAGGGTGGTGTCATCCGCATATCTGAGGTTATTGATATTTCTCCCGGCAATCTTGATTCCAGCTTGTGTTTCTTCCAGCCCAGCGTTTCTCATGATGTACTCTGCATATAAGTTAAATAAGCAGGGTGACAATATACAGCCTTGACGTACTCCTTTTCCTATTTGGACCCAGTCTGTTGTTCCATGTCCAGTTCTAACTGTTGCTTCCTGACCTGCATACAGGTTTCTCAAGAGACAGGTCAGATGGTCTGGTATTCCCATCTCTTTCAGAATTTTCCACAGTTTATTGTGATCCACACAGTCAAAGGCTTTGGCATAGTCAATAAAGCAGAAATAGATGTTTTTCTGGAACTCTCTTGCTTTTTCGATGATCCAGCGGATATTGGCAATTTGATCTCTGGTTCCTCTGCCTTTTCTAAAATCAGCTTCAACAGCTGCTAGTAAATATCACAATGAAAACTCAAATACAGCAGGCCTATCTGATGTTAAAGCACTGCTTTTATTATTTAAGTAATTTGTATGAAATATTTCAACCATACAGAAAACTTCAAAGAGCGACACAGCAAACACCTGTGTGTCCATCACCCAATTTTATTATTAATAGACCCTAATAGTCTGCTGGATCTTGGGATCATCATCCCTTTTAAAAGATAGTTTTATTATGTAGTTCAGCTCTGTTTAGTCGCTCAGTCATGTCCAACTCTTTGCAGCCCCATGGACTGCAGAACACCAGGCTTCCCTGTCCATCACCAACTCTCGGAGTTTACTCAAACTCATGTCCATCGAGTCGGTGATGCCATCCTACTATCTCATCCTCTGTCGTCCCCTTCTCCTCCTGCATTCAATCTTTCCCAGCATCAGGGTCTTTGCCAATGAGTCAGTTATTATATATGTGGATTTCTAATATTTCTTAACAAGCAATATAGCTTGGTTGGTTATTTAAACTTTTCAGAAAAAGAGATCTTATGGTGTAGAGTCTCTGGAACTGTTGTTTTTCAACAATATAGTATTAACAAGAGTCAACCATATAGTTGTATGCAGCTGCAGTTCATTAGTTTTGAGTCCATTATAATATTTCACTGTGATGTACTCTGGAATTTCCTTATCCATCTGGAATGTTTCCAGCTTTCCCCCAAGAATAGAATTGCTATAAATCCTCTTGTACATTCTTCCTAGTGCACATAAGTGCAAGTTTCTCTTGAGCACATACCCAGAAATGGAATTTGGGGTTGCAGGATAAAAGGCTCTTTAATTTTATAAGATAATGCTAAATTCTTTTTCAATGAGGTTTTACCAGTTTAATTTCCCCCTGGCAATCCTGTGTATCCATACTGTCTCTAACATTTAATATCATCTTTCTTAATTTTGTCAATTAAATGGAAACCAGACACAACTCATTATGCATTTCCTAGATATTTTCTTAAATATTTATTGGCCATATGTGTTTAGCCTTCTGTGAGATGGTTCTTTATGTCTTCTGTCCCTTTCTTTCTAGCATCTTGTTTGCTCCTTTCTTACAGATTTATAGTAGTTCTTTGTATATTCTCAATACTAATCCTTTGTTGGTAGTATGTGTTGCAAATATATTTTTTCAATTTGTAATTTATCTTTTCTTTATTGTGTGTGTAAAATACATGTTGGTGCCTTCTCTACCTCTTTTGACACCTCCCCCCATTTAACACTGTTAACTTTTCCCAGAACAAAACCAACTTGACATAGTCTTGTATTATATTTCTTAACACATTGGTATTTGCTCCCATGATTTCAAGGAACCATCTATTCAACATGTGTTAGTGTCCCAGTGGTGGATAAATATCCTCAAGGTACTTAGTTGGATTTTAATAGGGGGGTTCTGAGGCCTAAGATAGTGACTTGGAAGAAATATTTCTGGGCCAGGCGGCCATCATCCTTCATCTCTTACCTGTCTACACCCACCACACTATGGGCAGCTGAAATATGTTTAGGATTCACATCTTATAGAACTCTTCTGAAATACAATTCCCCAGGAAGCTTTCATTTTTTCTCCAAGTAGTAAAACTCCCACTTCCTGATAGTTATGGAGATAGGTTTTGTTGTCATAATGCTTTCTCTGTGTGCTGCTTTGCAATCAGAGTTTTCACCACTCAATGGATCCATCACAGAGCAGCACATTATGGCAAACGCATATCCGTTTGCCTCTACTATTGTCATAATCAAAAGGCGGGGCTACACTGAAATATTTGCTTCGTGCATGCATATCTGTTATCCGAAGGGCCTTTTAACCTAAATGGTGTGCTTTCTGTAATGTCTTCAGTTAATGAATGGGTCTGTGAGGGCCTCAGAGCAGTGCAATGTGGGAAGAACGCTATAATTTCTTTTTAACATGCAGGAATTCTGAATACGAGAAAATGCATGCCAAATTTTATTGCTTCTAAATCTGAATAATTGTATTTCTGGGCTGTGCATCTGGGTAGATAATAAAGCCACAAAACAATTTAATGAAACATATAAAAAATAAAATGACATTACTAAATATTATAATATGAAGAAACTATTTTTTGCATATTGTCACCTAATCTTTCAACCATATAGCAACAAATAATGCAACCATAATTGAAAGTTTTATTATCCATCTGAGTAAATTGAGCTCAAATTTACCTTGTTCTCGTTAGTTGGTGGGCAAGCCTATTGGGGTTACTGACAGGATTTCATTTTCATGGTGGATTATTTTTTCTCCTTTCCTATGGAATCTAAAGTGGTCAATAAATAGCCCTGCTGCTTAATCGATTCTGAACCCAGCTCTTCAGAAGCCACTCCTCGGCCCTGTGACCCATGCTGGCAGCCAGCCTTGTGTCTGCTGAGTTTCAGAAACTGGCTCCACATATCATGAGCCTTCCTGGTCCTAAAGCCCCACAGACACAACAAGCACCCAATGTCTTTTACTCTCCGTGGCATGCTGTGTTCCAGTCACACTCTATTCCTGCAGCCCTGCATCTTCTATGGCAGGAATTTCATTGTGTTTCTTGAGCAGAGACTGGAAATATGTTGACTAGTGTTGGTCTACCCAAAAGATCTCTCATTCCACTCTTTCAAAGGTCCATGAACAGTCTCATGGCATGGGGTGGGGTCAGGAAGAACCCGCTGGTATTTCTGATCTTGAGACCCTCCAGTAGCCTGCACTACTGGAACTGAGGCCTCTGAATTTTCAGGGCAGGCCATTGGGCATGGGGGATGCCAAGACTTGGGGAAAAGATGGCACATCTTTGTGGGGAAAACTCTACTGATTTCAGTAGTAATCTTTGGTTATGTTAATTATAAAATATTCAGTTTTTTCCTGGAGCCTCGGTTTGGAGAATCTTGGTTGTTTCCCTGCTTCTGAGTCCACTGCAGTGGGCCTCTTGACTGTCCAAGTCGTGGATAGGTCCCTGGGAGACAGGATGCTTCTACACCAGGCAGACTCTGGGACGCCTCACTGTGAGAAAGCCCAGGCCCCAGGCCTCATCACCCTTCTTTCTTACTCCCAGGATGCCTTTCATCCTCCTTATCTGCAGGAGAGACTAAAATTAGGCAGGTGATACTTCCAGAACTGTTCTCCCTTTACAGAACCTGGGAATGAAGTCTGACCCCATTCCATTAGAGTCATTTTTTTTCCCCCCTCAGGGATCTTGCCCTCCTTTCCTGCCATTTAGCTTAGGTTAGTCCTATTCTAGATCATCTGTGCTCAGTTGCTCTGTCATGTCTGACTTTTTGTGACCCCATGGACTGTAGCCTGCAAGGCTCCTTTGTCTATGGAAATCTCTAGGCAAGAATACTGGAATGGGTTGCTATTTCCTCCTCCAGGGGAATCTTCCCAACCCAGGGATTGAACCTGCGTCTCCTGCATTGCTGACAGATTCTTTACCCGCTGAGCCATCAGTTCCATATTTCAAGGAGATGAGGTTGGGGAGGATTCATCTGTTTCCTCCTGAAGCTCTGATGGGCTTATGTAGACATACCCAGACCCTTATCCTCAACCTCCAGCTGCAAATACAAAAGGGTGAGTTGGGGGCGGAGACCCAGCATCTCTGGCCTTACTGTGGCTGGATGCTGCTGATTCATCAACAGTTCCCCCCACACACTTCTTTCCAGGCAGAGCAAATCCCTGGGGGCACATTGGTTATGCTTTCCATCACCACACAAGTCCTCAGCTCCTTGGAGTCCCATTAGGATTAAGAAAGCCTCATCACCCCAAAACCCCACACTCCGTTGACAGCAAGATCATGGTGATATTTGGAGAAATTATTTTCAAAGGAGACTTAAAAAATATATATGCTGCTTGCTGTGTGCCAATCTTTCTGACTCATCCTCAGATTCTGGAGGGAAATGGGGGTAACCAGAAAAGGTGAGATGGAGAAGACTCTTTAGTTTCTCTTGCCCTTTGTGTCAGTCAGTTCAGTTCAGTCGCTCAGTTGTGTCTGACTCTTTGCGTAATTTAGTGTAAAACTTTGAAGACAGTGGATTGGGCCAATCTTAATTTGCCTAATAGCTCTTTGGGAGACAGTATATGCTCGTCACTGCCCCAGTGGAGGGACATCTACAGTCCTGACATCTCCCCAGGCTCCCTTGCCTGGGTTGGGGATGGAGATGAGAAGCTGGGGGCATGGGGATGGAAGATGCTGAGATCAGGCTTTGCTCACCCCCTGGTCAGATGCAGCCAGTCTATGGGATTCCAGCCCATGTGTTCTCACCTTCGTGAGCAGGGCAGGGCAAACCAGAGCTCATGCATCTGTGGGAGCTTTAATTTAGGGGTGAAGGGCTGACCAGCCCACTTGCCCACAGAGCTGAGCTACGTTGATATTCTGTTTTTGACCCCTATGGCTCTGAGGGGACGAGGAGGAAAGGCTGAGACTGATGTGCCTGATATTGTGATGGAGGAGAAAATGATCCCAAATTGAATTTGGGAAGCAAAGCTCAATAGCAGCATCATTCTTTTAGAAACACTTTTTTTTTTTCTGAATTGTATTAATTTTTTTAAAACTGAGGTAAAATGCACATAAAATTTACCACCTTAACCATTTTAAAGTGTACAGTTCAGTAGTCTTAAATGCATTCACATTGTTGTGGAACCAACGTCCCTAACTCTTTTCATCTTGCAAAACTAAAACTCCATACCCATTAAACAATTCCCCATTTCCCCTTCTCTCCATCCCTGGACAACTGTCCTTTTATTTCCTGTAGCTATGAGTTTGACTCCTCATATAAGTGGAAGATACCTCATATAAGTGGAAGCATACAGCATTTGTCATTTTATGATTGTCTTATTTCACTTAGCGTTATATCCTCAAGATTCATTCATGCTGTAGCATGTGTCAGAATTTCCCTTCTTTCTCAGGCTAGATAATATCCCATTGTTTATCCTCTTATTTACCCATTCATCTGTCAAAGAACACTTGGGTTGCCTTTACCTTTTGGCAGTTGTGAATAATACTGCTATGAAAAAGATATACAATATTTCTTCAAAGTCTTGCTTTCAGTTCCTTTGGGTATATACCTAGAAGTGGAATTGCTGGATTACATGATACTTCTATGTTTGATTTTTTTAAGGAACTGCCATAATGTTTTTCACAGCAATGGCACAATTTTACATTCCCAAGAACAGTGCAAACAAGGGTTCTAAATTCTCTGTACCCTTGCATCTGCTTTATTTGGAAATAGCCATTCTAATGGGTGTGAGGTGATAATCTCATTGTGGTTTTGATTTGCATTTCCTTAATGATTAGTGATATTGAGAATCTTTTCATGTGCTTATTTGCCATCTGAATGTTTTCTTTTAAGAAATGTCTATCCAAGCCCTTTACCTATTTTTAATCATTTTTTCTTCAGTTGTAGAAGTCATTTATATATTATAGATATTAATCTCTTATCAGATATATGATTTGCAAATATTTTGTCTCTTTCTGGTGAATTGCCTTTACACTCAGTCTATTATGTCTTTTGATGAACAGTTTCAAATTTTGATATAGTCCAGTTTATTTATCTCTATTTTTGTTGTCTGTGCTTTTTCTATCCATTGCCAAATTAGATGGAAAATTCTGAAAGAGATAGGAATACCAGACCACCTGACCTGTCTCTTGAGGAACTGTATGCAGGTCAGGAAGCAACAGTTAGAACTGTATATGGAACCACAGACTGGTTCCAAATAGGAAAAGGAGTATGTCAAGGGTGTATATTGTCACCCTGCTTATTAACTTATATGCAGAGTACATTATGAGAAACGCTGGACTGGAAGAAGCACAAGCTGGAATCAAGACTGCCGGGAGAAATATCAATAACCTCAGGTATGCAGATGACACCACCCTCATGGCAGAAAGTGAAGAAGAACTAAAAAGTCTCTTGATGAAAGTGAGAGAGGAGAGTGGAAAAGTTGGCTTAAAGCTCAACGTTCAGAAAACTAAGATCATGGCATCTGGTCCCATCGCTTCATGGCAAATAGATGAGGAAACAGTGGAAACAGTGTCAGACTTTATTTTTTTGGGCTCCAAACACACTGCAGATGGTGATTGCAGCCATGAAATTAAAATTCGTTTACTACTTGGAGGAAAGTTATGGCCAACCTAGATAGCATATTAAAAAGCAGAGACATTACTTTGCCAACAAAGGTCCGTCTAGTCAAGGCTATGGTTTTTCCAGTAGTCATGTACGGATGTGAGAGTTGGACTGTGAAGAATGCTGAGCGCCGCAGAATTGATGCTTTTGAACTGTGGTGTTGGAGAAGACTCTTGAGAGTCCCTTGGACTGCAAGGAGATCCAACCAGTCCATCCTAAAGGAGATCAGCCCTGGGTGTTCATTGGAAGGTCTGATGTTGAAGCTGAAATTCCAATACTTTGGCCACCTCATGCAAAGAGTTGACTCATTGGAAAAGACCCTGATGCTGGGAAGGATTGGGGGCAGAAGGAGAAGGGGATGACAGAGGATGAGATGGCTGGATAGCATCACTGACTCGACGGACATGAGTTTGGGTAAACTCCGGGAGTTGGTGATGGACAGGGAGGCCTGGTGTGCTGCGATTCATGGGGTCACAAAGAGTCGGACATGACTGAGAGACTGAAATGAACTGAACTGAACTGAAGTTTTCCCCTATATTTTCTTTCAGTAGTTCTTATGTTTAGGTTTTTGATCAGTTTTGAGTTGCTTTTATATGGCGCAAGGTAACGGTACAACTTCATTCTTTTGCATGAGGATATCCAATTTTTCCAGGTTTATTTGTTGAAAATCATTTAATCATATAAGTGAGAATTTATTCCTGGGCTCTGTATATGATTACATTGGTTTAAACATCTGTTTTTATGCCAGTACTGCACTGTTTTGATTACTGTGGCTTTGTAATTAGTTTTAAAATATGGAAATATGAGATCTTAAACATCCTCAAGATTTTTTTTGTTGTTCATTCAAGTTCCCTTGAAATTGCATATGAATTTTTGGATGAATCTATTTCTGCAAAGACCACCATTGTAATTTTGATAGAGATTGCATTAAAGTTGTAGTTTGCTTTGGGTAGTACAAATCTCTTAACTACGTCAAGTCTTGCAATTGATGAATACAGGATGTGTTTCCATTTATTTGTACCTGCTTTAATTTTTTTTAGGAATGCTCTGTAGTTTTTAGTGTATGAATCTATCATTTTCTTAGTTAAGTTTATTCCTAAGCATTTAATTCTTTTTGATGCTATTATAAATGGAATTATTTTCTTAATTTGTTTCTTTTGGGAGGAGTTCATTGTTAATGTATAGAAATGCAAGTGATTTTAGTGTGTTGATTTTGTATTTTCCAACTTTACCGAATATGATTATTATCTCAAGTAGGTCTTTCCTGTGTGGAACATTTAGGGTTTTCTACATGTAAATAATCTTTAGAAACTTAAACAAATAGTTCCTACATCAGTCCTCCAAGGGGTTTTCTTTCCTCTCACCTACTTTTCCTCCTGGTACCCATTGCTCCCTTCATGGGTGCTTTCTTTGTTACTAGTCATGTCTCCTCTCTGATTAACCAATTTCAGTGACTCCAATGTCTTTCTGGTAATCTCAGGGGAACGCCCCAACTCCTGAGGGGGCTTGGAAGGCCCCTCATGATCTGGCCCTGGCTCCAGAGGCCCTGAACATGCTTCTTTGAACATGCTTGCTTGCCTCAGGACCTTTGTACTGTTCTCTCTGCCTTAATGCCTACCATTTCTCTGACCTCAATTTCGGGCTCACTCTATGTGTCAGAAAGCCTGTTGACCTGATATACCTGGGTTAGGAGACCGTGGCACATGGGTCCATGGGAACCTGTGCGTTATCCCATAGTGTATCCACAGAATATTTTGGTTGCTTATTTCTGTATATTTCCCAACTAGACTGTGGTGTCTGCATATAGGGGACTGTGACTTACTCCTTAGAGTATCCTCAGTGCTCAGCACAATTATATACACAGAGAAGGTACTCAGGAAGGACATGCAATGTGCAGCTTTGGACAAGAATGATTCCATTCTCCAAGGGAAAGGAGGCAGCTCAGCCTGGAAGTGATAGGAGCTTGTGGGGGGCAGATTTCCCTTTCTAATCTATTAAGGTTAGAATAGTTATAACTACTTCATATAATCCACATCAAACAAAATCCATGCAAATAATGTTTTTTGAGGGGTTCTCTGGTGGCTCAGATGGTAAAAAATCTGCCTGCAAAACAGACCCGGATTCTATCTCTGGGTTGGGAAGATCCTTGGAGTAGGAAATGGCAACCCACTCCAGTATTCTTGTCTGGAGAATTCCATGGACAGAGAAGCCTGGATGGCTACAGTCTATGGGATCACAAAGAGTTGGGCACAACTGAATGACTAACACATACACACATACACATACACACACACACACAGTGTTTATTGAGCATCTACTACAATCCTGTTCCTGTTGACACACCAAGATGGAAATGGGTAAGATAAGGAGAAATATTTAACTAGAAATTGATTAGGGTGAAACATCCTAGAGAAGAATGCAAGGACACAATACACAGCAAACATAGAATTCAAGAAATTGTGTGTGCAGGGGATTAAAAGAACAAAGGAAGATGGAAGAGGTTTGGCAATGTAACAAGTAGACCGTAATCCAGTGTCATGGGGCATAGTGCCTCCAACAAAGGCTGTAAAGTGCTTGGTGCTCAGGCACAAACCACAAAAGAGACAGGAGTCCTGCTCTGGGTTAAGGAGGGACCTCACTGGGGAGAGGAGGTGGCCCTTTTCATCAGTCCAAACTTTTCCATCTCAGTCATCATATGGAATTAGGACCAGAGCCTCAAGAAGGAGGATTATACAATACGATGTGATATTGTGGTTTATTAAGGTGCTGCTGTGTGCTAGGCTTGGTGCTGGCCCTTCAGTGACTCATTTTTCTCTCAATAACACCTAAAGGCACCAGCGCTATGTGAGAGATGAGCACCTGAAGGTTGTAGACTTGATCCACTTCACAGTGATAGGCACGTCTGGAGAGAGTTACATTGACTGTATAAAACATTATAAGGATACTTGGGGACTTAATAAGCAGTTTGGGACTGGACGCAACTTTTTCTTTTTGAAGTATAGAGGAGGTAACATGTAAAAAAATGTGTGTGTTTTTTTTTTTTGAAACTAGATAAAACTGTTAAAATGATAATTTCAAAGACTTTTATCTCCTTATCATTAATATTTTAAAAAAATCGGGTAAAAAGTGTCTTCTACTCCCCTGCTGTATACACTACATTCCGTTCAGCACTTTGAGAGCCAGGAAAGAAGGTGGAGCTGATGTAGCCTCACAGACCTGATGGTGGATGTATTTTCCCACATGAGTGTCAGCTCTGAAATTTCTGGGTGTTTTCTTTTGTTCACAGCTGTATCCTTAGAGGCAAAAGAGTGCCTAGTACCTAGTAGATGCTTAATAAATACTTGTCGAATGAACCCATCAATACACAAAATTTCACTCACAAGAGACAGTTAAAAACTGTGCGAAGTGACATGAAATCCAGAACCAGGATGTACTGTCTGAGTACTACATGCCAAGGACTGTCCAAAATGAAAATGCTGCTATCACTTGCCATTGCTGGAGAAGGTCAGGGGCTGCCATTTGCTTGTCCTAGATGTGGACGTGGAGTTGGGTGTTGAAGGGTGGACAAATAGGAATAGCAAGGACTGTTCTGGGTGTGGGAGGGGCTTGAGTTGAGCACAGGATGTGCAAAGGATGTTGAGGCTGGATGAGGAAACTGAGGCTTCAAGACCTGCCGGGGAAGTGCTGCTCAGGGAATAAGTGGATTTAAACCCAGGTAGTCTGATTCCAGAGCTCAGTCCACATTTTTCTGATAAAGCTAGTTGATAGCTTGGAGGAGGAAGGCTGTGACGATCTATCTCAAAGGCAGGGAGGAGCTGTGAGGTGCGATATCCTCTGATTGATACGTATTTCTTGTCCATGGAGGTCTTCTGCACCCAGGAAGTGGAGACAGTTATTTACCCTGCCATTTCTAAGAAAGTGAGCATTAATTAGAGAATCAGTTGGGAATTCTTTGGTGAAAAGTAATGCACAAAGACGGAGCATTTCTGTACCAGTTAGTGGTGAAAAATAAAGGGCATTTCAAAGAATATTCTCATACAACTCGATTTTTGCATAGAGGATTCAGACAGACTGCTTTTGCAGACTTAAATAATCCCAGGATAAAAGGTACTATATAAATGCAAAGTATTATTATTATTATCCAGCAGTAGAAAAGAAGGACATTTCAAAGAATGTTTCGGTAGAATACAATTTTGTTTTGCACAGAGAGTTCAAGGGAAAAAGCTTTATTTTATAGACTTAAATAATATCATTATGGAGCTACAGTAAAATAAATAATACAGATATGGTGTTAAGATAAATAATACAGTTAGGAGGCTTAAATAAATAATGGTGGAGAGAGAAGAGAAATTAAGAGTCCTGGGAGAAGGCAGGGGGAGATGCAATTTTGAATTATAAGTGGTAGAGAATTGAGGTCCTAAAGTCCTAAAATATTCAGGATGTTTCTACACTGACCAAAAAGATGGCAGCAGATAGTTCACAATTCAGTGGCTGATCTGACAGCATTTTTAGTAATAGACTTTTTTAGTGACAGTCTTTTCCCATTGTTTCAATGAGTGCAATATCAAAATTTTTGGCTGGAGAGTTAAAAGATAATTAAATCCTCCATTTTATGACATTTACACACAATGACATCCTCCTCGTTCTCCCCTAATCCTTATTCCTTGATCTTCTATTCCTCGTCCAATTATGGAAAAATAATGACCTCATTTTCTACAAAATTCAGAGATGCTTCCTGTAAAAAGTCTGTCCCGTCCCGTACCCCTGAGAGCACCCCTGTCTTCCTCCTCAGTGGGTGTGGGTCTTGTCTCCTTTTGTGGCTCTGATGTTCCTTTAGGGTTTGGGTTCCCATCTTTTTAGAGAGACAGGGTTGCAACTTTCCAGGCAGAAAAACAGAAGCTCTTCTTTAGCTGTAGACTTTAGCTTGGAGATCTGGTAGACCTGAATTGGAGGAGAGTGAGATGGGGTCTCTGGGGCAGGAGCAGGGAGGGGGGAACTGCAGATGAGTGCAATGTCTGGTTCTGAGCTTGGGATGAAGACCCTCGGACTCAGGCTCCTGCAGATGGGAGATATGGAGCCCAAAGGGGACCAGAGAGGGGGAGCATTGAAGGCAAGGTGAGATTTGATCCTCCCAAGGAGAGCGTGGGATTCTGAATTCTCCAGGCTGTGAGAAGAGGGAATGACTGCAGGTGAAAAGTCCAGAAGAGGTTCAGACCTATGCTTGGGGGACGGAAGGATTCCCTGGAGGCCAAGCCCTTGAAGTCTTGGGCAGTCCCATCCTTGGAGGAGGTGTGGAGTCTGGGCTGGAGGTGCAGGATTTTAGCCTGGACTAAAGGGCCTTGTGCATTCCATCCCCTGTCCACAGACCGGCAAACTGGGCCCTCCCTGTACTGGAGAGACATTTTCAGCTCTTGAGACAAGAGAATATTTTTCTCAGAGGTGTCATTTTCCTGTTGGGGGCTCTGATTCTCCATCCAGATGTACTTAAACGTCCAGGTACCATTGTGCTTGCAAAGAACAGCATAAGGGAAGCCTCGTTTTCCAGAAGATGGGGTAGGGTCTCTCTACTCTCAATGGCTCTGTCTTCTTACTTGTCCTTCAAAGCCTAGTGTCAGTTCACAGCCTCCTTTAGCCTGACCTTGTCTCCCTCCAATCCAGTTTCTACAGCCTGGTTGGATAAGTGCTTGCATTGTCACTTCTCATATACTCTCTTTTTTTCTTTCTCACTCAGTAAGAAGACGATGGGCTCCTATCTTCTGTTGTCTCTTCCAGATCTTTCCGCTCAGGTATAAGGCATGCAGTATTTGTTCGGTAGAGATTTTTGGGTTTGAAGACAGACAGGAGTGGGGGCGGGGTGGAGCAAGCCTCCTGTCCTCAGGACATAGCCATGCCCCTCTGAGTTTCCTTACTTGGCTCTTGAGGTCATAGGTCAAGTTGGACAACCCCACAGGGAGACAGTCAGGGAGAGCCTTGGGGTGGGGTGGGGCATTGTTTCCTTGGGAATAAAGAGTTGGATGTGCTGTTATGTAACTTTGAAGGGAAAGAAAAAACACAGCAAACAAAATAGAAAGGCAGGGAAAATATAAATAAAAAAGAGTGCAAAGTTTTATTGTCAACTGCTGCTGTCACCTCCTGGAACTACAGTCGTATCTAAGAAATATGTGACATACTAATAGGAAGTAATTTACCCAAGGATGTTTTTGTGCCTTGAATTGCCTTCCCTGCTCAGCTGCGGAAACTTCGTGAGTGTATATGCATGAGAGCGGGCGAGGTGCTTCAGAAACTTCCCAATTTGTGCACAATGTGACTTTTATAAGGCCATTAAACTCATCTTGGGGAAAAGCGCTCCAGAAAACAGTGATCCATGGGATCTCAAGGAGCCCGTGAAGGCAGACAGAGATGGCAAAATGATGACCGAACCCTCTTGGCTCAAGTGACTTTGGGGTGGTGGCTGTTTCTCTGCTCACCCTCCTGCCCACCCATGGTTTCTTGCTCTCCCTCTGTCCTTGAGGAGCTGCAGTGTCTGGGTGGCCTTCATCTGTACTGCTTTTGATCCAGAGGGCACTGTCATTTTTTCTTGCCGTGGCTGGGTGGGACCTGAGGTTGGGACCCAGGTCTAGGGGGCTTAGGTCTCAGCCCGGAAGCAGCCACAGAGCCAGTTCTGACCTCAGGGGGTTCGTGGTGAAGCTCGGGTGGGACTTCTCACAGGCTGTGCCCACAGATGAGGATCCAGGCTTTTAAGCAGCCCGCGGATCCTCAGTGCTTGGGGAAGAAGGTCCAGAGAGAAGAATGGTACAGGGAAGGAGGGTGGAGAGAGCAGGGAGGGTAGCAGAGATGGCAAGAGAGTGGAAAGAGAGAGGAGTGAGTAAGAGAAGCATACAGTGGAGGCAGAAAACGAGGACAAGGACGAAGGAGAAGAAATGGATCAGGAGACAGTCCTGCTTATGTCTTTCTCCTCAAATGCTTGCAGATGCTTGTTCAGTAAACACAGGCAGGGCCACGATCAGAATATAATCAGAAAATAGAAACCACGAAGAAATGAATAGCACCAAAGGCAAGAGGTTGGTCCGCCAGGTGGGTGTGGCCATGAGGAGCGCAGGTGGCCCTGTTGAGATCTCCTGGCAACTTCTTTGATCACGTCCCTCTGGCTCTCAAGTCCCACCACGGTCTGCCTTGGACAGAGCATGCGCAGTTCACAGCTGCTGGGAGGCCGGGAAGGAGTCCTTCTAGCCGCGCGGGGCAGCGGGAGGCCCTGAGCTTCCTGCCAGGCTGGGGGATCGGCTGAGATGAGAAGCCAGGGGATGGGTGGGGAGGGGGCAGAGCGGGTGGGGCAGGCCTCTGCCGCCTCATCGCTGGACCAGGAAGCAGGCTCTGTGCACAGAGCCACTGGAAAGGGGGCACCCGAGGGTGCTCAGTGGGTGTGGGTGACTGGGCGGCGACAGGGCAGGGAAGGAAGCAGGGTGCCTTTAATTTGTACTCCAGCCTGTCTCTCTCTCTCTGTGTCCTAGCTTGGGAAAAAAGAAATGAGCCCTTTATCAATTTTTAATAAATTGAAATGACAAATAATCCATTTAATAAATTATTAACTGAGAAAATTACTGAAAACTGAAATATCAAACAATCGTGAGCAAATGCTTGGAGCAGTGTGTTTATTAATAACAAGTCCTGCCTCAGGAGAGCGCTGATGCTGTGATTCTGACGTGGCTGCTGTCCCCACACTGACTTCGGCCCAGCCTGGGAGGGGCCGGGCGCTGGGGCATCTTTGGGGTGGGGACACACGCTGGTGGAGCAGGTACAGTAGCCTGGGAGCTCACAGATTGACAGCTCAGAAGAGCTCTTGGGGAGGTGGTACCTGGATGTGGCACTTTAATGGGCACCAGGGCAAAGTCCCCAGTTTCTGCCATCATGGTCTTGGAAGGGAGCTGCAAATAATCCCATCCCTGGGGTTTAGTGCTTTAAATCAAAAGCTACACTTTCAGAAAAAATTGTGTGTGTGTGTGTATGCACGTGCATGAGATTTTGTATATATAAAGGATGACGTCAACCCGCAATCTGCCTGGTGTGATGATCCGCTGAGCTGGCGGTCCTACAGCAGACCTGACCGCCCACCCGGGGCTGGGGGGGTGCTTGGTGGTGGCAGAGGGCCCGCCTGGGGAGCTGGGGCTGGGGAGGCTCCAGCACTGTGCAGGGAGGGGACACGGGGTGGCAGTTTGGGGAGTCCTTTTGCAAAGTGCCCATGGTGCTCTTGAAAGGCCATTGGCGATCACAGAATCCAGGCCATTATTCACTCTGAGAAACGGAGATTCAGAGAGGTGGGTCTCATCTTCAGTATCAGCACTAGTGATGATGGAGAGGCAGAGCTGGCTAGGGCCCGGGTTCCTGGTGAGATGCCCTTTCTATTATGGCTCCAAGTCTCAGGCTGGTTCTAACTTGCTGGTCCCTGAGAAGCCTCCCTCTCTCCCCATTGCTTCCTCTCTGCCCTCTGGGGGCTCCTGATCATGCGTAGAGTCACACAGATCTGTCCAGGGTCGCTGGCTCTGGAGGCATTACTGCATAGCTGGCTGTGGTCTTCCTTGCATTGCCTGGGCCTATGGTCCGAGACCACAGGCATCATCTCCTCCTAAGTCCTGGGTGTCTCTAGAAGCATAACCAAGCCTGCCAGCCTGCCTCTGCTCTCCCAAGGCTGCGATAACCCGGAAACGTGGTTTCTTCATGATAGCCCTGCTGTGGGGCTTGGAGCTGGGCAGGTGACCTCCTTGTGTCCTAGTTCTTTTATCTGTAAAATGGGGATAATAATAAACAGGGTAATTTGATGGCTGGGATTGAAACAGTCCCATTATAAAAATACAATGCAGCAGTTCGGGCTGACAGGCTGTAGGCTTGAAGATGGTGCTGCAATGGGTATTTTTAGGAAGGAGGGAAAGGGGGGGAGGGATGGGTGGTTTATAAATGTTTGTTGCATTAAAAAATGTGCTAGTTTGAATTGTGCAGAACCGAGTATCATTTGTTTCTAGAAAAATTCACTGCTGTGGAAATGAATTAGTTTACATTGAATATGTGATGGTTCAGAGAAAGGGATATTAACCCAATTTGCATTTCTTTGAACTGAAATAAATTATTGCCATGTTTGCATTAGTTGGGTCAACTGAATGTGATTGGGCAGACCCACAGTGGTGAGGGCTGGCCCTGGGCTAAGAGTGTTACGATGGGGTCGATGAGTGCAGATCAGCAAGCACCCTTCAAAGCAGGGCTAATTAACATTTTGAGGGGGACTGTGACCCTTTTGGGGGTCTGATGAAAGCAACTGGCAGACCTATCCCATACAACTGCGTAGGGATCTAACACCGAGTCCTTTAGCCTTTCCTGGTCCAAAGAAGCCAATGTCTATTGTCCTGATGTCTCAAGGCCAAGTCATAACCCACATTGGTTAGAATTCAATTTCTGAGGTCCCTCCCATCTGTGGAATAAAACAGGATCCTGGTCCTGAAGAAGGGGACAGCCAAAGACAAGCTTATGTGTGTACTCAGAGCTGGGGGTGGTGGACATTTCAGACCATACAAGACAGTCCCAGCTAGGAGAAGGAGCTGACTATGCCACCTGCAGGCCTGTCAATCACAAGGACTGGCTTGGTGGGCCTTGGTGGCAGGCCACAGCCCCCTCTGCCTTCATTTCTCTATGCCCAGGTCTGTTTTAATTCCTTGCTGAGCCAAGTAAAGAGCGTCCCCCAAGGGCAAATAGGTGCCAGTGTCTGGGTTCCTCCAAACCTGGCCCTGGCCAGCCCCCAGGAGAGCTGAAAGGCAACATCAGGGCCATGGATCAGTGAGGGGGCAATTGGTGAATTCATATGTTGGTGATGGGCTTCCCTGATAGCTCAGTTGGTAAAGAATCCGCCTGCAATGCAGGAAACCCTGGTTTGGTTCCTGGGTCTGGAAGATCCACTGGAGAAGGGACAGGCTACCCAATCCAGTATTCTTGGGCTTCCCTTGTGGCTCAGCTGGTAAAGAATCCACCTACAGTGTGGGAGACATGGGTTCAATCCCTCGGTTGGGAAGATACCCTGGAGAAGGGAAAGGCTACTCACTCCAGTATTCTGGCCTGAAGAATTCCACGGACTGTATAGCCTATGGGTCACAAAGAGTTGGACATGAGTGAGAGGCTTTCACTTTCACTATGCTGGTGACAGCATATGCGGACAGTGATGCCTATTGTAGATGGACATCGAGAGTGAATTGAAAGTATTAGTTGCTTAGTTGTGTCTGACTCTGCAACCCTGTGAACTGTAGCCCATCAGGCTCCTCTGTCCATGAACTTCTCCAGGCAAGAGTACTAGAGTGGGTTGCCATTCCCTTCTCCAGGGGATCTTCCCGACACAGGGATGGAACCCGGTCTTCTGCATTGCAGGCAGATTCTTTACCATCTGAGCCACCAGGGACTCCCAGATGGATGTTGAACATAAAGGTAAATCCAGAAGAAATGGAAACTATTCACAGACACGTGCCTGGAATTTGCTGTCATCTGTCGGACCAGAACAACTTAAGCGACCCAAAGACTGTAATATGGGGGGAGAGAGATCGTGGGATGGAGAAAATCACCTTACCTTTCCCCAGTAGAGGGTGGCAGAGCTAGCTAGTGAGCAACCAGTGGCCAGAGAACCTTATTTAATGAGTCCCCTACCTGAACTTTAATTGGAAAGAAACAACTGTAGGACAATAAGATGATAAGGAAGAACTTAATTTAAAAAATAGCTTCAGGGTGAAGATCCTTTTGCATCACTTTCATGCTTAAAACCCAACCATTGTGCTTTAGTGATGTCAGGCTAAAGCCGGAGCTCCTTAACTCAGTATACAACTCACCCATCCTGTTTCACCGGTGGTACTGAATTTCCTAAATGATTCACACCCTCTATTGCCTCCAAACCTTTATTTCTGCTGCTCTCTCTGCTGGGGACATCCTCTCCCCTTTCTCATGGATGTCATGCCCTCTAGGCAGTTTGCCCTGGCCGAAGGACAGAAATGGTATGGACCTAACAGAAGCAGAAGATATTAAGAAGAGGTGGCAAGAATACATAGAAGAACTATACAAAAAAGATCTTGACGACCCAGATAATCATTGTGGTGTGATCACTCACCTAGAAGCCAGACATCCTGGAATGTGAAGTCAAGAACAAAGCTAGTGGAGGTGATGGAATTCCAGTTGAGCTATTTCAAATCCTAAAAGATGATGCTGTGAAAGTGTTGCATTCAATATGCCAGCAAATTTGGAAAAATCAGCAGTGGCCACAGGACTAGTAAAGGTCAATTTTCCTTCCAATCCCAAAGAAAGGCAATGCCAAAGAATGCTCAAACTACCACACAATTGCACTCATCTCACATGCTAGCAAAGTAATGCTCAAAATTCTCCAAGCCAGGCTTCAACAGTATGTGAACTGTGAACTTCCAGATGTTGAAGCTGGATTTAGAAAAGGCAGAGGAACCAGAAATCAAATTGCCAACATCCATTGGGTCACTGAAAATGCAAGAGAGTTCCAGAAAAACATCTACTTCTGCTTTACTGACTATGACAAAGCCTTTGACTGTATGGATCACAATAAACTGTGGAAAATTCTGAAAGAGATGGGAATACCAGACCACCTGACCTGCCTCCTGAGAAATTTGTATGCAGGTCAAGAAGCAACAGCTAGAACTGGACATGGAACAACAGACTGGTTCCAAATCAGGAAAGGAGTAGTCAAGGCTGTATATTGTCACCCTGCTTATTTAACTTATATGCAGAGTACCTCATGAGAAATGCTGGGCTGGATGAAGCACAAGCTGGAATCAAGATTGCCAGGAGAAATATCAGTAACCTCAGACATGCAGATGACACCACCCTTATGGCAGAAAGTGAAGAAGAACTAAAGAGCCTCTTGATGAAGGTGAAAGAGGAGAGTGAAAAAGTTGGCTTAAAACTCAACGTTCAGAAAACTAAGATCATGGCATCTGGTCCCATCACTTCCTGGCAAATAGATGGGAAACAGTGGAAACAGTGACAGACTTTATGTTTTTGGGCTCCAAAATCACTGCAGATGGTGACTGGAGCCATGAAATTAAAAGATACTTGCTCCTTGGAAGAAAAGTTATGACCAACATAGACAGCATATTAAAAAGCAGAGATATTACTTTGCCATCAAAGGTCCATCTAGTCAAAGCTGTGGTTTTTCCAGTAGTCATGTATGGATGTGAGAGTTGGACTATAAAGAAAGCTGAGTGCAGAAGAAATGATGCTTTTGAACTGTGTTGTTAGAGAAGGTTCTTGAGTCTACCTTGGACTGCAAGGAGATCAAACCAGTCCATCCTAAAGGAAATCAGTCCTGAATATTCATTGGAAGGATTGATGCTGAAGCTGAAACTCCAATACTTTGGCCAGCTGATGTGAAGAACTGACTTGTTGGAAAAACCCTGATTCTGAGAAAGACTGAAGGCAGGAGGAGAAAGGGATGACAGAGGATGAGATGGTTAGATGGCATCACCAACTCAATGGACGTGAGTTTGAGTAAATTCCGGAAGGTGGTGATGGACAGGGAGGCCTGGCATGCTGCACTCCATGAAGTCGCAAAGAACTGGACATGACTGAGCAACTGAACTGAACTGGACAAAGTTTGAGCCTCTGTGATAATACTTACTGCATTATATTATTGGCAGTAGGAGAAGCTGATGGGGACCAGCCAACCAGTGGGCTCCTTAGGGCAGAGTCATGACTCATTCTCTGTTGGGGCCTGTGGCCAGCCAGCCACTGGGAGGGGCTTGGCAAATGCATCTTGAATGCCTGAATCCCTAAGGTAATGACTCAGTGAAGAAAAAGACTTCAGTTTCATTGTCCTGCCCTTCGCCCAACTGATCCCTCTACAACATCAAATATGGCTTATATTTACTAAGCCTGTCTCATCTGTAAAGTTGGGAATACTACTGTCTTCCTGATGATTTTTGTGAGGGAGAAATGAGTGAATTCAAATAAAAAGCAGTGCCTGGCATTCAGTAAGTACTCAATGAATGCACAGTAGTATTGATCTCTGTAAATAAGTTTGCTGTTGTTTTTCAGTTGCTAAGTTGTGTCCAGCTCTTTGCAACCCCATGGACTGTAGCCTGCCAGGGTCCTCTTCCATGGGGTTTTCCAGGTAAAAATACTGGAGTGGGTTGCCATTTCCTTCTCCAGTAAATAAGCTGAGAGACACCAAACCCAGAGCTGTCCTGGAAACAAGAAATGTCACCTGTCTTAGTCATTGCTGCTGCTGCTGCTGCTAAGTCGCTTCAGTCGTGTCCGACTCTGTGCGACCCCATAGACGGAAGCCCACCAGGCTCCCCTGTCCCTGAGATTCTTCAGGCAAGAACACTGGAGTAGGTTGCCACTTTCTTCTCCAATGCATGAAAGTGAAAAGGGAACATGAAGTCGCTCAGTCGTGTCCAACTCTTAGCGACCCCATGGATGGAAAATCCTCCATCCGTGGGATTTTCCAGGCAAGAGTACTGGAGTGGGGTGCCATTGCCTTCTCCCTCTTAGTCATTAGACCCACCATTAACAACTTGAAAATGCTTCTAGAAAGTGACCTATGGAAAAATTAGCATCAGACCTGGGAGCAGGAATCAGACTTTGGGAGACCATCATTGGGACCCACTCAGGCTGCCAGTTCTGCCAGGAGTCGCCTGGCCAATGGTGGTCAGGCGGAGCTGGAGGAAACTCCTAGCAGAGTCTGTGCCAGTCCCTGGCTAGGCTTTACTTAAGTCAGGGAAAGGAATTCATGCTGGGTAAATGAGGTAATGAATGTGCAAGTGCTTTGCAAATTGCAAAGTGCTATACAAATGTGAAGCATTGTTACACTCATCTATTTCTCTTCTTTGTGCTCCTAGGGTTTCCTAATAGGAACTCTTTTTGAAAGTCCTAGGCTGGCTTTCAGTTAACTATAGGAAAAGAGCATGTGCAGTGTGGTAGGAAGGGGGGGTCCTGTGTACCCCAAGAGTAGCAGAAGTCCAAGCTAGGAAAGGTGGGGGTACTTGCTGGCAATAGGAACTAGGACATGAAAAGGCTGAACATTGTGTGGTGATTAATCCCTCCCAACCTGGACCATTTCCCAGGGCTGGGCTATCCTAGAACTGTTCAAATCATTCCAGAGAGACAGTTTGGCTTGTGCTGAGAAGGGTGAGTGCAAACCCAGGGCCCTAGTGGCTGTGAATAAGTGTGGAGTGTCATGGGCAATGTCCCTAATTCCTGTCTCCTGCCTTGCCCAGGCCACTGCAAACCATGTCCAGCTGCTTTGTGCAAAAGACACAGATTGGCTTGGAAGAGGGAAGAACTCAACCCTAACATCCTTACACTAGGCTCATTTGCTTCTAACTGTGCCTAGCCTGCTCCCAGGCTTCCCTCCCCACCTCACAGCCATGGGTAACCAGGCAACTGCAGAAACTCATGATGGTTTACATCTCAGCTTCAGCAAGGTCCAGCCAGCCTGGACAGAGGAGCCAAGGCATCAGACCCACTTCCCAGGCCATTGTTTATGAGTTTATGATTAAACTCAACTTGCTCATATGTTTATTTTGCCAGGAGTCGAGTTAGCCCCACCTAGAGAGAGTCACATGAAATCTCAGCCTCTTGGATCCCACTAGGGTGTGAGAACGAAACCTTGCATGATTGCAGAGATAATCATGAAAATAATGTCTGTGGTTCTTCATGAGAGTTGTGAAGAACTTCTTCAATGCCTGGGAGTTGTCTACACCATTGGCTTCCCAATGGTGGAAGCCATTGGGAAATGGAAAGCTGGAAACAGCAGACAGCTCCTAAGCTATGAAGCTTAATCATGAAGTGGGAATCATGTCCCCATATCTGCTTGTTCATTGCTTCATACCCAGCACTTGGCACAGTTCCTGTAGACTAGGGTCAAATATGTTTGTTCACTTAGTGAATAAATGAGTAAGTATGAGTGGATCATCCCAAGGCAAATTTCGAAGGTCTCAGTAAGACAATGTTGAAATAGGTTTTTGCCCAAACGTCAACTGATTTTCACGTGGTTAACCATATACATGATTTCCTCAAACAAATGAGTGTGATTGGAGAGGCCATTGAGGATATAAAAGGCAATATAGGTGGTTGAAGAATTCCATAAACTGAGTGATCATGGCATGGGGAAAACTAGAGGGGTCAGATGTTAAACTCCCACTATTTGAGTCAATGGTTTCATTCAAGACTTTCTGATCTCTTAGAAAACTACATTTAATCTTTCCTACTCCACCCCTCCCTCCAAGGGCATGTAAAAACTGCAATTAGAATTGAAGAAAGTCCATAAGTCATTGTCTGGTCTTGCTCTCCTCAATCTTCATAGTGTATCAAAAGCATCTGTGAAACTTCAGGAGCCATAACTGTCCAGGCTCCATCATAAACCTACTCCATCAGGCCTTCTAAAAGTAGAGCCTTGGGGATTAGTTGCAAAAACTTCATGGTTGATATTAATGCTCTGAAAACAACTAGCATAGTTATTCATCTCACACAATTCATTGAGTATTTTCGCAACATAAAAAGCATTGCTTTTTTAGATAGTGCTTCCTAGTTTCTGGGGTTTCTTAAAGTGTGTCCCCAAAGTGGTTTTCCACATCCCATGTGCCTACCATGTGACCAGGTAGAGAGCAGAGGGACCCTCAAATTGTCCACAAAGAGCAGCATGACTGTTTGCCCTTGCTTGTTTAGATTGGATGTGCCGCTGACAGTGTGGACATGGCACAGGCGAGTTTGGTTGGAGGCGGAGGACAGATAGAGCCTATGGCTTTGGCCAGAGGGACTGTCAAAAGAGTAGGATACCTGTGGCTATTCTCCAGAAGTGTCAAAGGCAGTGTATTCCAGGCCTAAGCAACTCCCTCATTTATTTTTCCTTCATTCATCCGTTGTTTACCGAATGCCTACTACATGTCAGGCGCTGCAGACACCATGCTGTGTGAGATGGCATCTCTCTGCCTCATGAAACTGGCAGTCGGGCTGGGATGTCATGGGCAGAGAGAGACAGTGGATGTCAACAAATAAATAATTTTTATGCAGATTTTAGTAAGAATGACAGTCGTTAGAGAAAGCCTCCAACTACTTTTCACACTGTTTGGATTCCACTCAACCCTGCATGAGTCAGTGGGTGTGGCCACCTGCATCCCATGACACGCTGCCCATGATGCCTGGTTTTCGCTCAGCTCTCCATCCTCCTCCATCTCCCTCACTTTCTCTATGTAATTTACATTTTAACGTGTGCTGATGCTAAATATTTTACAGATGAGGCAGCTGGGGTCTGAAGAGCATATGGCCAGTGAGTGGGGTGGTGGGCTTGGCTTTGGGCTTTGAACCCCACCTTGTCCTTCTCCTTCAAGCCTCTACCCACCTCTCTTCAGTCCCCAGAGCAGATTGCCTCAGTTCCTTCTCTATTTAATTTTCTTCATTATAGTCAAGACTCCAATTAACTTTTCTCTGTAGAAAGACTGTATTAGGCAAAAGTTTGTGTGGGATCCAATAAAACGTCAGAGGATATTGAGTCTACGTCAGGCAAAAGCCTGCAGTGTGATAAGTTATTATGTGTAAATGTTACAACTTTATTTTGAGGAGAATACATGTGTACCATCAAGCTGTTTTATGGATACGCAGCGTGATTGATTACAGCACGCGGATCTGTCGCAACAAGATAAAACTCAGATAGAATAGTCTGTGGATAGTTAGGCCTCAGCAGTTTGTTATCAAAAGACGATGCTAGGAATGATAATTCCTCTCATTTCAGCAATTTCTTCATGCCACTCCCCAGTAAAAATCCATTTCGAGAGAGCTGACTGCTGATGCTGGGGGCAGGAGCGGGGGATTCCTCTTTGCTCTTGGGTCTTTTCCCATTTGTTCAACAACGAGTCATAGAAGGTGTGTTTGCCATCAAAGCCACAACCATAGCTGGGACTTGGTCCAAAGTGGGAAGGTGTTGGAGGTGGGGACCTAGGGCTGCTGCCTTGAAACAGCCTATTTTTCAGCTAACAAATAGGCAAACGTGAAAAAATGGCCATGATTTGTGTAGCACATAAAATAGTTGGGTAAAAATGGATTACATCAAGTAGCAGACTATTTTGCAGATCAGCCCCAAGCAACTTGTTGCTAAAAAATAACTGGATGGAATTCGTCTGCAGCTTTTCAAATAACCATTTGTTTGTGAAACAAAGAGTTGCTTGAATGACTTAAATCAAGCTCAAGCCTGCAGCTCTTCCTTGAGGCCATTGCAGACTCCATGGGAGATATGGTGACCTTCTTTGAGATCCTCTAGGGTCTAGGCCCACGCTTTCGATAATGAGTCACCCATGTGCATTCCCTTGGATCCTCGTCCTGAGTTAGGACTTCTCTTTATTTGTTACATGCTTTTTTGTGATTATGGAGAGGTGCCATGGTGCAGTCGGAGAAGGCAATGGCAACCCACTCCGGTACTCTAGGCTGGAAACTCCCATGGACGGAGAAGCCTGGTAGGCTGCAGTTCATGAGGTCATGAAGAGTCACGACTGAACGACTTCACTTTCACTTTTCACTCTCATGCATTGGAGAAAGAAGTGGCAACCCACTCCAGTGTTCTTGCCTGGAGAATCCCAGGGACGGAGGAGCCTGGTGAGCTGCCTTCTATGGGGTCGCACAGAGTCAGACACGACTGAAGCAACTTAGCAGACTTAGCAGCCATGGTGCAGTGGAAGGGAGTTCTAGATCTGGAAGGCAAAACCCTGTGCTGATATCTTTCTCTATTGCCCATGGGTTCCCTGACTCTGGGCAAGGCACTTCTTCTGAGCCACAGCCCCATCATCTGAAAAGCAGGGACGATGACACCTGTCTTATCCATCTTGCAGGATTGTGAGAAGCAAATGGGCGGATGAAATATTTGAAGGCACTTTCTAAATCATGTACTTCTACCCGAGAAATACTTAGGAAGGGCCTGAGACCACTGCACTTGCCTTGGATGCAAATATGGTCTCTTCTGTTTTATTTTCCTGATCAATCATCTCAGATCTCAACTTCTCTTATCAGGGAATCCAGTTCCTTATTTCTTACCCATGGCCATGCACGGAAGCAGGGAGAGAGAAAATGGAAAGCTCTGCTCACCATGACACAACTGCTTAGGGGGTGTTGCCTTTACTGCATCCTGGTCTACAGGGCCTGTGTTGTCTGTGGGCTTTTTCCTGGTATGCTCCTGATGCCCTTGTGGGTCCAGATCCCTCTTGTTGTTCAGTTTCTCAGTTGTATCCAACTCTGTGACTCCATGGACTGCAGTAGAACAGGTTTCCCTATCCTTCACTATCACTTGGAGCTTGCTGAACTCATATCCATTGAGTCGGTGATGCCATCCAACCATCTTGTCCTCTGTTGTCCCCTTCTCCTCTACTCACCACCATTTCTGGGGTTTCCTGTACTTGGATCCTCACTCTCACATGCTTAGCCACTGTTTACCCAAGGTGCTTCTCCAGAGGGACTGGGTCCCAAGGCATTTCCAGTTTCCTCACAAAATCACCTTGTCCCCATGAAACCTCATAAACTCTAGGATTCATCTTGGGTTACCAGTTTGCCTCCATCTTCCCTGTTACGAGGTGCCCTTTGGAGTTCCAGCCATCCTTTCTTGCTAGAGGTTAGCATCCCAAGTAAGAGCAAGGATTCTGGAGATCAGCCTGCATCAGATCAAACTCTGATCTCACTATTTCCTAGCAGTGGGACTTCAGGAGAATTACTTAGCATCTCTGAACCTCAGCATTATCATCTGTAAAATGGAAATAAAATGGTACCATGTCATAGGATTTCTTTGAAAATTAAATAATAGATATAAAGTCCTTGCAAGTGTCTGGCATGAAATAAAAACTATAGACATGTTATTAGTTGTTATCTATTATGAATGATTGGGACTACCCTGTGGCTTAGACGGTAAAGAATCTGCTTGCAATGAGGGAGATCTGGGTTTGATTCCTGGGTCAGGAAGATGCCCTGGAGGAGGAAATGTCAACCCACTCCAGTATTCTTGTCTGGAGAATTCCATGGACAGAGGAGTCTGGCAGGCTATAGTCCATGGGGTCACAAAGAGTGACGAACACTCTTTGTTAGTCTGAGTGACTAACACACATGCACACACACACACACATTATGACTGATCACGGTCACAGTGATCCAGACATACAAGTTCCCCTACTCTGAAGCTGTGCTACAGGGATTAGGGTGTGGGCTATGTCTCCCTCCAAATGCTCCTGGACTCCTAATACAACTAATACGACTTGGTCCACGCCCTTTGCTTCCATGGCACTTGCCAAGAGTTAGATTTGCTAAAGCAAACAGAAAGGGTCAGAGGAGAAGTTGTGTCCATTAGCTTTTGCTGTGCAAAAAATCATTACCAAAATGCAGGGGTTTAAAATGACAACTGTTTATTTGGTTCATAAACCAAACCAGCTGTTCTGGGCTGGTTCAACTGATCTCTGCTGAATTCTTCTCAGGTGTCTCTTGTCGCCTGGTAGGGTGACTGGTGGCTTGATGAGCTGAGATGCTCACTCACATGTCTGAAAGTTGGCAGGCTATTGGTCAGGAATTGGCTGACTGTTGGCTGAAGCTCTCAGCTTCTAGCAGGTTAGTTGTGTCTTCTTCACACAGTTCTTTCAGGGTTGCAAAGATGGAAAAATAAGAAGCTATGAGAACTTTTAAAAAATATTTATTTATTTGGCTGCACCAGGTCTTAGTTGCGGTATGCAAAATCTCGTTTCCTAACGAGGGATCGAACCGGGTCCCCTGCATTGGGAGCGTGGAGTCTTAGCCACTGGACCAGCAGGGAAGTCCCTGGTGGGTTCTGTGGTAAAAAATCCACCTGCCAGTACAAGAACTTTCCAAGCCTAAGCTTGGAAATCACACGTTCTTTTGGTCAAACCCAATTCTTAATGGAAGATACTTGGCTGCTAAGAATTTGTGGTATTAGCAGTTAATTACGATAGTAAACCCTTTGCTTAAGACAGTGGACTCTTTCTTAGTTTCCATTTGCATTCTAAGAGGGCCGGTAAATGCATCTTTATTAGCGGGACTCACTCTCTCTTTTAAGCTAATTACATATCCACACTGTGCCAGGCACACTGGCTACAGAAAGATCAGGTGGTCATAGAGTACTCAGGGAGAAGAGGGAAGGAAGTTTGGAAGGGCTGGGCTAGTACCTGGTGAGGACTTAGCCTGGTCAAGAGGCAGTAGAAAGGCCTTCCTGAGAAAGCGAAGTTAAGCCCGAGTCGAAGGATGTCAGGAGACAGCCGTGTCTGGGGGTTGAGTGTAGTAAAATGTAAGGATCCAAATGAAGTTATGGAAGAAGGTCACCCCGTCTTGCTCCCTTAGTTACAAGTGAGAACAGTGAGGCCTGGATTCTCCCACATTTAGGGGAAGAGCAGAGATCCGGGCCTCCTGGCTGCCCTGTCTTGATTTGTACCTAGAATTAGGTCAACAAATACATTTCAGCTAGAGCTGCCTTGGAAAGTCCATCATAGACTCAGTCATTTTTCAGTCTCTGCTTCTACCCTCCCTTAGGAGGAATTCTACATTCCCTCCACCCTTGGCTCTCATATCCCATTTATCTCTAAAAGCAAAGATTCACTCTGGACTGGCTGGTGAGGAACCCAAACAGATGACCCCCTTTACACCTGGTTGTGTGGCCTGTGGACCCATGTGGCCAGTGAGGCACCTCCACTATGGGCCATGCCAAGGGACCAAGCTCAGCCTCCAAGCTGCAGGTAACACGTCAGAAGATGTAACCACCAAGAATTTCATCAGATACTGTTTGGTTGCAAAAAGGTGCAAGAGGCCATGAATCTATCATTAGGTATCTGGAGCACTTGGATCCTGCCTGAATTAGAAACATGCTAACCAGAATAGTGTCGGCTCTCCTTTTGGCCTTAATTTCTAGCTGAGGACATGGACTGTCCCCAGTCTGACAGAAGTCAACCATGACCTCCACCCTGGGCCATTGTGCAGTACTTTGCTCTACTGCCTTCAAAGCATCCTCAAGACCATCATCTCATGACATCCTCACGAAACTCTATCCAGACGCCAGATAGGAAAGTTCTCATTGAGTACATGAAGAAATAGAGGCTCAGAGGGCCTGGTAAACTTGTTCAAAGCCTCCAGTTAGTGGGGACTTGATCCACGACATAAGGCCAGGCCTTGGGCCTTCAAGAGTAGACGTTTTATGGAGAAAAACAGAAAAAACAGCCTCTGACTTGGCAACAGACCGTATCCTCAGGGTCTCCTGCATCCTGTACAGGTCTTGTCAAAGCCAGTCAGCCCAGGTGTTAATACATTCTTGAACCCTTCTCTTTCTCTCTTTTTTTGGGCTGCATCATGAAGCATGCAGAATCTTACTTCCCTGACCAGGGATCGAACCTGTTCCTCCTGCAGTGGAAGCCCAGAGTCTTAACCACTGGACCGCCAGGGAAGTCCCCATGAGCCCTTCTCTTTGATTCAACTTCCTTGCCCATGACCTGGCCTACCTACAACCTCTGTATGATGCTTCCAGTTCCACACAGCCAGAGCAGGTTGTCAATGGGAAGCGGAGGATACAAGGCTTATTGCATGACACAGACACAACAATGTCTACCCGACTAGGGGTCAGTCTCTGGTGGGCAGGCAAGGAATCCTGGAGCCATGCCTTATTTAGCTGAATCAATGCACACAGATTGCCCAGCTGTTAGACATGGAGGAAGGACCACAGGGAGCTTCTGTGGTGAGAAGGCCTGGCTTAGAATATCTGACAAGGGGGTGGTGATTAGACTCTCTTTGTGTTGTTGAGAGCAGATCTAGGGCAAACCGCTGAGAGTGCCGGGAAGCAAATTGTAATCCGCCGGGAGGAAGAACTTTCTACCCCTTCAGAACTGTCCAGAAGGAGAAGGTTTTGTCTTAAGTGATCGCTTATCTGTCATTCAGGGGAGTTGCCAGTCCCACTGCTGAAGAGCAAGAGCTGACAGAAGAGGCTTTTTCAGTCAAACTGAAGCCCATCAATTTCTCTTTATTAGGCCCAACCATTGGTCCTAATTTTAGATTCTGGAGCGGCATCAAATAAAGCTAATCACTCTTGCACATTTTACAAGAGGGGCTTGTAAATGAGTTTCTAATTGGTGGAATTTCAAGCATGGTTATAAAGTGCAATGAAGAATTTCAGGCCAGTGGGGAGATATTTTGGGGAAGTGTGGTCTTTTCACAGCCCTTAAATCATGCTGCAGAGCTGACCAGCCACCACCAAGGGCTGGACGAACATAGGAGAAATTCGTTTAATGTTCAATTGCCAAAGATTCTTTTGGTGGGAGTGAAGTGGCATCAGTAGGGTGTTAGAAGTTTTCTTGGAGCTTTGGCAAATGTCCCTTGCCTTTTAGACTCTGATAGTGAAACTGAGGTTCCCAATTTAGGCAACGGTAGGGGCAAGGAGGGGCTTGCAAATGATCCAAGCATTTGGTCTGCTTGCTTGGGGAGATTTGTGGAAAGAATGAATGTAAGCAGTGTTTACAACATCCCAGGCTGGGTTTGAGAGGAGTTCTACCTCCTGGTACTGGCCACAGAAGTCATTACTGGAGATGCCCTGGCTTCTGCCTTTGTGGTCACTGTGAGTTAAGAGCAACATTCAGTAGGACCCCAGAGGTATTTGAGCTTCCTGCTGGAAGTCACAGCAGGGACCGGAGACACTGTCAGCAAGGTGTGTGTTCAGGGTCTCTGCCTCCCCTCTCTGTATCACTTCCCTTCTTCCCTTTTCTGCATGCACACTGTTTTGTATCACACTGGGTCCCAAGTATTGTGGAAGCAGAAATATGGCTCTGTAGCTCTCACTGGGGTGTTAGTGGCTTACTCTGTGCAGCCTGTATGCCCAGCCTGGAAGGTGGCACAATCAATTTCCCAGGTGTTTCTTGCTTTCCCCATCTTCCTTGTTTTTTTAACCAGCCAGCATTACTCCTTCTTTCTGGCGATAGCTAGGAAACATAGCCTGGTTTTCTCTGCATGTATCCATCCATCCATGCATCCACTCATCCATGCATCCACTCATCCATGCGTCCATCCATCCATGCACACCTGCATTTGACAAGCACTTGCAGGGCTTTCATATAGCGTCAGACACCATGTTAGGCACTATAGACACACTCGAGGTAAAATGATGCCCTTGCATGACTAGCTGAGAGACAGGCCTGCAAATATACAAGTTCAGTACAATGAGACAGTGACTGCAACAGAGGTTTGTGCAAAGGGCAGGAAGACCCAGGGAAGGCGTGGCTGCCTGTGGGACTCAGGGAAGTCATGTCTTCTTTGTTTCACTCTCTTACTTTGGTGAAGAACCTCTTCCAGAAGCTTTTCATGAAAACGCACATGGGGTAAAATTTTAAAGCTCTTTTTAAAAGTGGAGCATAGTTGCATTACAATGTTGTATTAGTTTCTGCCGTACAACAAAGTGAATCAGCTATATGTCTACATATATCCCCTCCCTCTTGAGATTCCCTCCCACTCCCACCCATCTTACCCCTCTAGGTCATCACAGACCACAGAGCTGAGCTCCCTGTGCTTTACAGCAGCTTCCTATTAGCTATTTATTTTACATATGGTAGTGTATACATGTCAATGCTTCTCTCTCAGTTTGTCCCACCCTTCCCACCCAGCTCTGTGTCCATATGTACATTTTCTACATCTGCATCTCTAGCCCCCCCACCCCACAAATAGGTTCATCAGTACCGTTTTCTAAATTCCATACATATGCATTAATATAGGGCATTTGTTTTTCCCTTTCTGACTTTCTTCACTCTGTATGGCACATCCACATAGAGCTCTAGGTTCATCCACATAGAGCTCTTACATGTCTGAATATGTCTCTTATCTCTTCACATTTGACTTACCAGCTGGCTGGATATAGAATTCTAAGATGGAAATGCCTCGTTTTGCAATATTTCAGATTCTAGTGTTACTATTGACAAGTCTGGTGTTTTCTTGATTTCTAGCCTTATAATGTGAGATCTCTTTTTCATCCTTTCTTGGAAGTTTTTATTCCTACTCTTTATCCTTGGTGTTTTGAAATTTCACAATGAGATATGTAGATTCACATCTTTTTTGTCATTCACATATTTGACCTTTCCATAGACTCTTTATACCTGAAATTTCATACCCTTTAGTTCTGTAAATCTCCGTGGGATTTATTCTTTGTAATCACCTTTCTTGTTCTCTCTGGGCTCTCTTATTGAGACGTCTATTAAGAAGCTATTGGATTTCCTTGAAGGATGCTTTAGTTTTCTTATTATTTCTTTTCTTCACTCCATGTCATTGTCCTTTGTCTACTTCCCAAAAGATTTCTTAGATTTGTCTTCTAGAAATCTATTTTATTTTTCATTACATTTATTCTATATTTAACATCCATACACTTTTCTTTTCTGACTGCTCTCTTATAATAGCTTTCTGTTCTTGTTGCATGTCTACTTATTTTTCTGAAGATGTTAGCTATAGTTTTTTTTTTTTTTTTAAGAATTCTTTTGCCTCCTACTTCACCTTTGTTTCCTCAGTTTCTTATTTTCAATTTTTGCTCTTTTTTTTTGGAGTTCTTCTTTAACGCCTGCTGATCCTTGACTATCTATTCATATCTCAGAGTGTGGAACCATGGGTCTGACTGGAATTCTGTGATTATGGGTGGACCTTTTTGACTGATGGGCTTCAGTGTGGCGTGATTGGGTCCTGGATGTTTTGTTAGTCAACTCACAAATGTCAGGACCTCTAGCAATAAACTCTCTAGCTCTTGGTCTTATTGTCAGTATTCTGAGACCCTAGAAGGTTAAGGAAATGGAATATCTCATTATTGCATCTTTAGACTTGACTTTATGTGGCTGCTAGTTCTAAAGGAGACAGGCTTGAGACCTGACCCTTAGATCACCTGTATTTAGGGAAGAGGAAGATGGTGAAGTTAACGAAGGGGACAGAAGAGTGGCCGAGAGAACCAGGGAGGGGGAAACGATCAACAGCCCAGATGTTCCCTCAGTTTTCTTTAGGTAACCATTGAGCATGTTACAGTGGAGGTAGAATCTAGCTTGTGGGAGGGAACTTTGGGATTCAAAGTTGTGAAACCTTGTGTACACGTGTGCTTAGTCGCTTCAGGGGTGTCTGACACTTTGTGATCCTGTGGATGGTAGCCCAACAGGTTTCTCTGCCCGTGGGATTCTCCAGGCAATAATACTGGAGTGAGTTGCCATGCCCTCCTCCAGGGGATCTTCCTGACTCAGGGTTCCCATCCACGTCTCCTACGGCTCCTGTATTGTAGGCAGATTCTTTACTGCTGAGCCACCTGGGAAGCCCAGCTTGTGGGGAAAAAAGAAGGAAATGGAGGAAGGAAAGCTAAATGGCTCTGTAGAAATTCAACTCTCCATCTCACTAGAAACTTGTCCTTCCATTGGCATTGCTGGCTCGAGTTCACATTCCTCCCAAAGGATCTGAGTATATTCTGGAGAAATAGGGAATGCATACACATCAGCCATCAGAAGTGATTGACAGGAGACACCAGGGATTCTTAAATGTATGAAAGTAAAACAAACACTTTATTTAAGGAAAAGGCAACTTGGAAAAAAAAAAGCCTAATAAATAACTCAGTATAGCTGGCTTAAGCACTTTAAAGCCAGTGTCTGTGATAAGCAATGAAAACATTAATATAAAATGCTTCACCATAAATGAGTACAATTCAGGCTGATGTATTGCAGCAGAGCTGGCTGTTGGATGGCATGCTTTTAAAGTGATGTTTACAATTGGTATCTTTTCCTTTGGTAACTTGAGGGAGGCAGAAATGGCTGGAAGCCTTGCCAGGATGAGGCTTGGAGCCTTGGAAGGGTGGGAGCCTGCCGGGTGGCTGGTCCCCCATTATGTTCCTAACCAGCTCAAGACAGGGCAGGCAGGAAGCTCAGAGCAGGGAGGTGCCAGGCCTGTGTGGGGAACAGGAGCCTGGGTCTCATCAGTAGCCAGCTGTGAGATCTGCAAACAGGGGGCCAGGTTTCTGGGCTCTCTGTCTCTTCAGCTAGCCCTGGAGGTCACAAAGGGTGTTCCTTGGGTGTTTTGAGACCAGTGCCTGCCTGCTGCTGCTGACTCTCTGCTTCTCTGTCTGCAGCCTCTTGACAGTGATGCCCCTTGAGCTTGGTACCCCCAAAGTCCATGCAAAATAAGCCCATGTTTCACTTTGACATTTTAAAATTTATAAAATGGAGGGGAAAATGCCAATTGTTTACCATCTCAATGTGGTTATGGAAGAATTAGATAAAATGTCATATGACAGAATGTAAACACCTTTTTAAAAATGTGTGAGTAATCTGATAATCATCCTCTATTAGGTAATAATAATAATAAGAGCAGCTCATGTTTGCTGAATGCCAACTTCATGCCAGGGCCGAGGCGAGCACCCAGTGGTCCATCCTGGGGATGTAGCCATGTGCTTCCTGTGGTCCTGGCTCCATGCCTGTGTGGACAGTCTTCTCACAGACTCTGAAAGCCCTTTATTTTTCCCTGTCTCAGGCTCTAGGCTTCCACCATGGCTCAGGGGGTTAAGAATCTGCCTGTAATGCAGGAGACACAGGAGATGCAGGTTCCCAGGAGGAGGAAATGGCAACCCATCTAGTATTCTTGCCTGGAAAATTCCATGGATAGAGGAGCCTGTCCTATGGACTGGTGGGCTACAGTCCATAGAGTTGCAAAGAGTTGGACATGACTGAATCAACTCTGTATGCAAATGCACGCATGCATGTACACATGTCTCAGGCTCCATTAAGATTCTGCTTCTTTGTGGTCAACACCCGTTTCTCTATCCCAGGTTTCTGGCAACCCTGCTGGTTGGTTGGGGAACTGGAGCTGTTTTGTTCTGTTCTTTATCATAGTTTTCATGACACAAATTACAAGGCCCTTTCCTTTAAGTGTTCAACTGTCAATCATTACACGGAAAAATAAACAAAACAGAGGAGATGATAGAGAGGTGAAAGACGCTGGGTTCTCTTTCTTGGAGGCTGTTACTGGATAGTGCTTCCTGAATTCTTTTTTTTTTTTTTTTAGGATTTTTGGGGGGGTAATTTTTTTTTAAATTAGTTTATTTATCTATTTTTTAACTTTACAATATTGTATTTGTTTTTCCATATTCTTTCTTAACCGATGATGCCAAAGCTTCCCAGGGAGGGGGCTGGAAGCCTCTCCAGCTGTGTCTGGGTTCTCACCAACAGCCTGTGATGACTTAGGAGCGAGGCCAGACCACTCAGACCCACTGCCAACCCCACTGGCTTAGTGGGGTGACCCCACTCAGTGACCCCATGCTACCGGAGCTGAGTGCCATCCCACCCTCCTAGTCCCACATCAGGGGAAGAATCAGCCTGCTTCTCTGGACCCTAGCCTTTCTTTTCTCTCTGAACTCAGATAAACCTACACTGTTTCCTGCTAGATTCCTGTGGCTTCTGCCATATGTAACCACGAATGGAGTGGTTTAAGACAGAACAACTGTGTTCTGTTACAATTCTGGAGGTCAGATGTCTGAGCCAGGCCTCACCAGGCTAAAATCGGGGTGTTGGCAGGGCTGCATTCCTTCTGGAGTATCTTGAGGTGAATCATTCTTTTCTGCCTTTTCCAGCTTTCAAAGGCCGCTCACATTCCTCGGCTCCTGGCACCCTTTCATCTTCAAAGTCCACTGTGGTGGCTGAGTGGCCTGTCACTCTGATGCTGACACTCTGCCTTCCTCTTCCATCTGTTAAGGACCCTTGTGATGACATTGGTCCCACCTGAATAATTCAGGCTCATCTCCCTATTAAAAGTAAGTTAATTAGCAACCTTATTTTATCAACATTTAATTAATTGCTTAATCCCCTCCTTCAGGAAGATCCCCTGAAGAGGGAATGGCTGCTCCAGTATTCTTACCTGGAGAATCCCGTGGACAGATGAGCCTGGCGGGCTACAGTTCATGGGGTCAGAGTCAGACACAACTTAGTGATAACAACAACTGTGTGTGTGTGTGTGTGTGTGTGTGTGTGTAAATATATATATATACATATATATATACATACATACATATATACATTATATATACATACATATATATATATATAATTTCTAAGATAGAGGGGGAAGGATCATTCTGACAACTCCCTTCTCAGTGGAAGGCCATCTGTTCCTCCAGACATGGTCAGGCTGCACATCCAAGGCACGTTGCACAGTTCTGGGACCATGTTTTGGATCCACCACTATGTCATTTTGGATAAGCCACTTCACCTCTTCGAGCCTCAGTTTTCTTGTTCCGCTGATGGGAAGACCTCATTTGAAGAGTGAGGAAAGAAAAGTATCAGATGTGGGATTCTTCTTCCTTTCACTACTTGCCTCTCCCCGCCTTTCACACTCATTGTCCACTCTTCCTTCTCCTTGTTCTTACTGTGCTTCATTTATTTCTAAAAAGTCCAGCAATAGCATGTTGCTATTTTCAGGACCCCCTCCTTCCACCTCTCTCCCTCCCCTCCTTTCTTCCTCTCTGTCACACACACACACACACACACACACACGTACACACACACATACCTGGTTTGTGAATGAGAGTTAAACCCATAGGAGGAAGAAATCGAGGACACAGACAGGAGGCTTAGGCAGTGGAGTTATGGATGGGAGAGGGGAAGGCCTTGGGTCCAGAATCATCTAAATTGATCACTCACACAGCTTTCGGATTTGAGAGCCCATTCCTCAGGCCCAATGCTGCTTTCCAAACTCCTTTTTTCCTTCCATTGGGGAAAGTGATAGCTGAGCTGCACCACAGAGTGGGAAGGGGAGAGAGGGATTTTTCAGAGGCTGAATTCACCAAGAGTGATTTCTGAACCAAAAAACAACCCAGACAACTCCTGTCCCTTCCAGAAAACCTGCACATAAAGGACTGGGGAAAAAAGCCAGCTCTTCAGCCCTCCTGGATCACCTCTGTGCTTTTTTCCCAGACCCTAATTATAAATTTGAACCGAACAGATGCATTTCTATGGAAATGCGTTAAAATATTATTAGGAACAGCTTTTGCATTAGTGGTAATAAATCCATACCTGCAGTCACTCTTCACTTCTTTCTAACTCTTTGATAACTTGGAAAATATAAATTCTGCTCTGGTGTATTATGCCAGCAAATTTGGAAAACTCAGCAGTGGCTACAGGACTGGAAAAGGTCAGTTTTCGTTCCAATCCCAAAGAAAGACAATGCCAAAGAATGCTCAAACTACCGCACAATTGCACTCATCTCACACGCTAGTAAAGTAATGCTCAAAATTCTCCAAGCCAGGCTTCAGTAATACGTGAACCGTGAACTTCCAGATGTTCAAGCTGGTTTTAGAAAAGGCAGAGGAACCAGAGATCAAATTGCCAATATCCGCTGGACCATCGAAAAAAGCAAGAGAGTTCCAAAAAAACATCTATTTCTGCTTTATTGGCTATGCCAAAGCCTTTGACTGTGTGGATCACAATAAACTGTGGAAAATTCTGAAAGAGATGGGAATACCAGACCATCTGATCTGTCTCTTGAGAAACCTGTATGCAGGTCAGGAAGCAACAGTTAGAACTGGACATGGAACAACAGACTGGGTCCAAATAGGAAAAGGAGTACGTCAAGGCTGTATATTGTCACCCTGCTTATTTAACTTATATGCAGAATACATCATGAGAAACGCTGGGCTGGAAGAAACACAAGCTGGAATCAAGATTGCCGGGAGAAATATCAATAACCTCAGATATGCGGATGACACCACCCTTATGGCAAAAAGTGAAGAAGAACTAAAGAGCCTCTTGATGAAGGTGAAGGAGGAGAGTGAAAAAGTTGGCTTAAAGCTCAACGTTCAGAAAACTAAGATCATGGCATCTGGTCCCATCACTCCATGGGAAATAGATGGGGAAACAGTGGAAACAGTGTCAGACTTTACTTTTTTGGGCTCCAAAATCACTGCTGATGGTGATTGCAGCCATGAAATTAAAAGACGCTTACTCCTTGGAAGGAAGGTTATGGCCAACCTAGACAGCATATTTAAAAGCAGAGACATTACTTTGCCAACAAAAGTCCGTCTAGTCAAGGCTATGGTTTTTCCAGTGGTCATGTATGGATGTGAGAGTTGGACGGTGAAGAAAGCTGAGCGCCGCAGAATTGATGCTTTTGAACTGTGGTGTTGGAGAAGACTTTTGAGAGTCTCTTGGACTGCAAGGAGATCCAATCAATCCATCCTAAAAGAGATCAATCCTGGGTGTTCATTGGAAGGTCTGATGTGGAAGCTGAAACTCCAATACTTTGGGCACCTCACGCGAAGGGTTGACTCATTGGAAAAGACCCTAATGCTGGGTAGGATTGGGGGCAGGAGGAGAAGGGGACGACAGAGGATGAGATGGTTGGATGGCATCACCGACTCGATGAAGATGGGTTTGGGTAGACTCCGGGAGTTGGTGATGGACAGAGAGGCCTGGCGTGCTGCAATTCATGGGGTCGCAAAGAGTCAGACACAACTGAGCGACTGAACTGAACTGGTGTAGACTTAAGCAAATGGATTGGTGCTCTCCTTTCCTCACTCTTCCGGTCTGGTCCCTCTGGATCCACTTGCCCCACTCCCCAGGCCTGCCACATGGCACTATCCAGGATGGGGCGTGGGGGCAGGGAGAGAGTGGAGAGCTCAAAGCTGCGATCTCTGACTCTGACCTCCAAGCCACCACGTGACTGTGAAGGACCAAGGCACCTTCAGTGCCCCATGTGGTCGGCTCCTTCTAAACGGGCCTCAATGATCTCTGCCTGGTGATTCAGACCCTTGGTGTGGGCTACGCCTAGTGATTAGATTCTAATGAATAGAATACTGTGAAAGTGATGGAAGGCCATTTGGAGATGAAGTTATAACAGGTTGACTTTCACCTTGCCAGCCCTCTCTTGCCTTTTCAGCTTTCTGGTTCTGATGAAGCAAGCTGTCATTGTGGAGAGACCCACAAGGCAACTACCCAGGAGTAGTCTCTGGATAACAGCAATGGGGGAAACTGAGACAGATCCTCAGTCCAGTGGCCCTTGAAGAACCTAACCCTGCTGACAACGGCTGTGTGAGCTTGAGGCCGAATCCTGTCCTCTCTGAACCTTGAGTTGACTGTGGCTCCAGCTGAGACTTGGATTGTAGTCAGTGAGATTCTGAAGCAGAAGCTATGCCTAGATTTCTGAGTCACAGAGAAAGGAAAATAGTGAAGCTAAACAATAAATATGGACTGTTCTAAGCTGCTAAGTTTTGGTGTGATTTGTTATGCAGCAGTAGATAACGAATACACTCATGTCACTAATCTGTGAAATTGAACCATTCCCACCAGTGCTTCTAAGTACAGCAGGACAAATGCGTATTAAGACACATTCTAACACTAAATATTGTTCAGTGTTTTTTATTCTGTAATTTGTATTTGCATCAGTAATAGTCATTGATTTATTCCCTGAATACTTGCTGAGTACCAATTATAGTTAGATGACATGCTGTGAACATAGGCTACAACAATGCATGCAACATTCTTGTTTCCTTCGATGAGCTCACGGCCTTTGTGAGGGGAATGATGAATACTTTGGAAATAGAGTGAAATATAATATATTAAAGGTCTGAAATACTCTCAAAATGGTTTGGAAGTCCAGATGCCATATACAACCTCACATAACAAATTGCTTACCAAAGTAGCAAGAATTCTTGGAGATCCTATTCCTCCTTTCTCAGTGGGAGTGCTAACAAGAAAGAATGTGTTCAAGAGGAACAGAAAGCTTAGAATTTGATGGGATGCTTGGGTATAACCCTGAAGTGTGTATGGATACACTCTGGGATTTTGAGCTCTAAGTCCTAGGACACATTTTCAATAGGGCCCCCACAGCATTCTGGACACTCGGCTCTGGCCCCATGAGCTCCTCCATCCATGGTAACCCCTGCCTTTTGTGCTATTCCCAATCCCTCCAAAGTTTTCTGTGATTTTTCCTTCTCACCGGACCCCCAAGAGTCCCTGGAACCCTAACTAATAATCCAGCACCAGATTCTCTTTGGCTTCATGTATGATGTTTATTCTCCCACTCAGTCCTTTATTCAACAAAATGAAATGGAGGCTCTGGGTCCCCCAGAAGGTGAGAGCAAGTGCTGGGATTGCTTAAAAAATAGACTGAAAAGACAGCGGTTGAAAATCCGTTTAAGGAGTGGTTGGTCGTCTAGAATGACCCAGGTCCTAGATTTACACTGTAACAGGAGAAGGGTGGTTGAGTCTCTGGATAAATTGAACCACATTGGCCCAAACTCTGCATCACGGGCCACAACGGAGGGTCAGGTTTGATGCCTTAGTGAAAAGAGTGCTTAAATGAAGACCATGCTAGGCCTGTGCTAGTAGCTTCATTGCTTTCATGTAGATGAGACTTGAATTGATTTTTTCCATTTCCGACCACTCACTAATCCCAGTATTGACCTCTTGCAGAACATCTCTGCTTGGAAATTCCAGCATTATTGCAATCACAACTATGCAAAACCCTGCAACTTCTCTCAGCACCATTTTGGCCCCCATGCATCCAGGCACCCAGTACCTCAGGGCCTTTGAACTGACTTTTCTCTCTCTCTCCCCATATTGCTATGGCTTCTCCCACTTCAAGCTTTTGTTCAGACTTCCCCTTTCTGATGTCTTCCTCTGATCATCTTATTTAAAACCTTGAACAACAGTTGGCATATAGTCCTCCCTCAATAAATGTTTTTAGAACGAGATGTCTGAGCAGAAGCTGAAAGCCTGCGTATTTTTGGTATGTGTGCTAAAATATATATAAGATAAAATTTGCCATTAAAGCCATTTTTAAGTGTACAGTTCAGGGACATTAAGTTCAGTCACATTGTTGTGTAACCATCACCAATAACCATTTCCAGGACTTTTTTATTATCCCAAACTGAAACTCGGAACCCATTAGACAATAACTCCCCACCTTCTCCCTTCTCACAGCCCCTGGAAACCACATTCTACTTTCTGTCTCTCTGTATTTGACTCCTCTGGCTATCTCATGGAAGTGGAATCATACAATTTTTTTGTATAGTTTATTTCACCCAGCAAAATATTTTCAAGGTTCAACCATAGCGTGACATGTGTCAGAATTTCCCTCTTTTTACAGCTGAAAAGTATTCTATTGTATGTATAGATCACATTTTGTTTATCTATTCATTTGCTGATGCTGAAAGCCCATGTGTTTTGCAGAGATGATGCCTGAAGGACTAGAGTGTGAGACAGCGAGAAGGCTCAGTAACCCCTTGTGTTTCTCCTGATGGCTAAGATCCACCGAGCTCTTCCTCCCACAGGTTTGTGGTGCTTACCCTAGCAAGGGAGAGGGACTTCTGAACCGTGAGGGGAAGCCCCAAAACTCTGGGTATGGAGCTATTTTCCTTTCTCCAGTATTTCAACAGAAGCTGGAGACAGAATTTATGAGAGCTGTGAGGATGCGTTATCTACCTTATGGTTCATAAATAATTAAAAAATGAACTCTGTATCTCCAAACATTATTTATATCAATTCTTTATTGAATAGGTGACTTCAGGCTAAACACTAACACCAAAAACAAAACTTGAAAAAAAATGAACAACTATAGCCAGCAGCAATGGAGAAATCACCTTGCTAGTGGGCCCAAGGGAATTTCCACCGAGTGCCTGCGCTGCTGTGGGCTGGCAGGACCCAGAAACGCACTGGCAGGTGGGGTGCTCTTTGGACCCTTGAGAGGGCACTGACGTTCACCCGGCCTTGGAATCTCCTCTTTCACCTTCTCTCGTTCTGTCTTGATTTCTCTTGTTTATTCTATTTGCCACCTAATAATGTACCCAGAGATGCTTGTCGTTTTAAAGGGACACATTTCAGTTTTTCCTGTTTTGACATTGTGCCCCAGGCATATCTTCTTTCTTCTTGGATGTGTTTGGTGCAGTTCTGGGCACTCAAGGTGCTTCTTAAGACAATGGAGGGAGTCTTAGCATTGTTTCATCCATTCTTGCACATCCACCAGCCACCCAGGGCTTCATAGAGCACACAGGTGAGCCATGCTACCTGCCTCCCAGGTAAGGCTTTTCCTTGCTGCCCTGAAGACAGGACAGCTGGGTGAGCATCTATCCGATTCCCTGCTTGGATTGGTTTGTTGTGGGGAAAAGCATCATTCGACTGTGAATGGCAAGATGTGGAAGTAAAGCAGAAGACTGATGAATTCCAGGGGAGGTGTTTGGAGCTTGGGATGGCTTGAGGATCCATCCCTCTGGGAGCTTGAGGAGATCCAGTGACCAGTCCCACAACCCTCAGAGATGGAATCTGGAGGGGAGGAGGAGTCCCCAGTTAGGACCCCGAATGTGCTCTTCCATAGAAAATGTTGGGGTCTAGGGTGCAATTAGGACAGCATCACACTCCAGTTCCTTAAGGCTTCAACAGGCTCCTGTGGGCTGCCTGTGGCCCTAACCACCACGCACAACAGGGTTTCTATGGGAAAATGCATTTTGAGTACCAGGAAACTGACATCCACTCAAGCTTTTGGAACAGAGCCTGCTCTTAAGCTGGAGACTGCTTGAATACCACATTCACAGCTTAATTATATGGATAGGCCTATTTTTAAGATATATGCCTATTTCCAAGACACTCAGCTTATATAACAATGGGAATCGGAAGAAAGAATTGGTAGAAGTCGTGTTCTTGGTGGAGAAGGGGGAAGATGTGAATATTCGTTGTGTAAAAAATACAATTCTACCTGGCAGGAGAGTAGAAGACACTGAAAATATCGAAAACATTCTCTAGGTTTGTATGGTTTGACCCACATAGTCTTTCTTTTAAGCAACACCACACCCATATGGTTCTTAATTTTAAGACCAACATTTGAATTCTACAGTAACAAAGAAGATTGAGTTAAATTTAGAGGTTAGGGTGTGAGCAAGGTCTGCATGCTACAAGATTTGCCCAAGTCATGAAGCATGGTTAGTTTCCTGTCTCCCTTTGGTGTATGGGGTTTCAGGATGGGCCCATGATGAACACCCAGGGCCACCTACATTCCCTGGTCTCAGGGGGGCTTTACCTGCAGGAACTGGCAATAGCTTTGTGCATGACCCTGCCTGGTGCCAGTTTTTCAGTACAATCAATTATTCATGGTCAACACCCACTTCCGTTGATCATTAACTCAGTGTTAAAAACCTTAGTTATCCTGAATCTAAAAATGAACTAACCTAGATTCACTTCATTTTACTTTATTTCAAATAACTCAATTCAACTCAGTAATTCACGAAGTTAAATTTAACTACTTTAAATCAACAACCCAAATCGTCTCAGATGAGAACTGAATTCAATATTCTAAGCACTGGTAAAACCACTCTAGTTGGCTGGTGGCATGTTCTTAACTATGGAAAGTCACGAAGCTGGTTCAGTTGGCCTTTGGGTTGGCAGAGAGATGTGGGATGAATCGTCTCCTCCTCTCCAACTGTGTGTATTTTATTCATAGACTGCCCTTGTATCCTAGACAAAAATAACTAACGTAAATGCTGTTGTTTTTTGATTGTGAATTTAAGAAACAGAATTTTAGTTCTGATTCATACCTCATGTTTGGAAGAGTAGTTGGTGTCTCATGACAAGAAAGATATGGAGGAAAATGGACAGGGAAGGTACCTGAATTCCTGGGTACTGGAAGCTGGCTCTTCTCCATGGCATGATCACCATGGCATCCACACCCCTTCCCTGTGCCTTAGTGAGGAGGTGGCCTCCGTACCCAGGAAAGGAAGACTCCTGCAGTATGTGTAGCTTCTCCAGGCCTGGCCTGTTCATTGGTAGAGGTCTGTTTCCCAAAGGAAGAGTTACCCAAGCCTAGAAGGACAGATCTGTGTTCTAATAGGGGCAGTGAGGAAAGGAGGTAGGTAGGTATGGATGCTTTCTTGTATCGTGAACATTGTGAAGGTGAATAACTCCAGCAGAACGGCAAGAATACTAGGTTCTGGGTTCGGAGGCCTCAGTTCTGATAATTGCTCTGTTACAAACCAGCTGGGTGATCTTATGCAGATCTCTTTCCTTGCATGGGCAAGCTGATTGCTAGTGAGTCTTTTAACTCTTCAATCCAAACCAATGGTGGTACCTCTGGGAGGTGCCTGTGTCTCTGGACACTGCTGCTGCTGCTGCTAAGTCACTTCAGTCGTGTCCGACTCTGTGCAGCCCCATAGACGGCAGCACACCAGGCTCCCCCATCCCTGGGATTCTCCAGGCAAGAACACTGAAGTGGGTTGCCATTTCCTTCTCCAATGCATGAAAGTGAAAAGTGAAAATGAAGTCGCTCAGTCGTGTCCGACTCTTTGCGACCCCATGGACTGCAGCCTACCAGGCTCCTCCATCCATGGGATTTTCCAGGCAAGAGTACTGGAGTGGGTTGCCATTGCCTTCTCCGGCTGGGCACAGCATCTGCCAGCTCCAGTAGTGGACAGGTGGAGTGGGAGCAGCTTTAGGTTTACAGTTCTTCACTTTCTGCATATTCCTGACCCAGCTGGTTAGCGTTTAGCTGTCTGGCTCCATGAACCAGTTAGAATCTGAAATTAATAGTTTGGTTTCAGTAGCTCTAGATGTCACTGTTAAATTTTTTCCTTAAATATCGGCCCCATCTCTGCCTTCAGCACCATCCTGGTACCATAAATGTATGCCTGGCTCTGTATTAATCACTTTTCATTCATTATCTCATTTAGTCTTTACGGTAGTTCCCCAGGGAGGTATTCTGCCCATTTTTCAAGTGAGCAGGCTGGATTTCAGCCCACATCTACCTGACTTGGAAACTCATTCCTATAAGCCCTATTGATACAAGCCTCAAGAAGGATTTTCTGCTGCCGTTTGCTACCTTGTCTTCTAGTCCTTTGGAAGGGACTGAATGCTGTCTTGAAAACCAGGCCACTTGGGTTTGGCCTTGACTCTCTAGCAAGTTTCTGCCTAGACTCTGTGATCCTGGACCTGTTCCTTGCCTCCTAAGCTAGTGGACAGTTTCTGGTTCTAAATGAAACAAACACCTCAGGCCAGGATGTTGCCCCCATCCAAATTTGATCACACTGGCCATCTAGCCCACGCTGCTGAACCTTTTCGTCCTCTGACCTGGTGGTCTCAGGGCCCACTGGAGCCAAGGCTGACTACATCACAACCCTGTGGGGCTCTTCAGCACTGATTTGAAGTCATCCCTATAGCCCTCCGCTTCATTTCCCCTCCCCTGGGCATCTTCTTTTTCTCCACCTGCCCTGCTGAGCACTCAGCACGAGTCTCACCTGAGTCCCCTGGACTTATGACATCTGGGGCCTGTGGGAAAGAGCATCGTGAAACTTGGTGATCCAGCCCCAGACTGGAAGGTGAGCCCAGGGGTCAGGCCAGCAGGGGGTGGTCTACGGGATGGCCAATAGAGCTCCGTAAATATACCTTTTGTTTTACTTGTGTGTTCCTTTCCATTCTCACTTTTTTTCTTTAGGCCTGTGGAGAGCTCTTGAGCTTAGAGCCACAGGGGAGAGAGGATTTTTCACCGAGATGGCCCAGTCTTGTTCATTCTGTCTCTGCTCCTTGTAGGATTTGGTTGTTTTCCATCTTAATTATACTCCTTGCATCAGTAGCTGGCAGGCACACAACCTATAAAGGAATTTATTTAAAAAACTCATTCTCTCCCGAGAGAAGCAGTTCTACAGGGAACTGTGAGATTTCTAGGAATGTTTACCTGTGTGTGTGTGTGTGTGTGTGTGTGTGTGTGTGTGTGTGTGTGTGTGTGTGTGTGTGTGCAGGGGTGGGAGTGATGGTGGGGTTGGTGGTAGTTGCCTTCTTGCTTACTGTTACCTTGGGAGGTCAGAGTTCACTAACATGGGCTGGCCTGGGGACACTCACATGCCCACTAACACTGAGGCTCATCGAACACACAGGCTTCTGCTTGTGGTACTACTATCGAATCAACTGCTGATAGTGATGATATTGTGAAGGGGAGCCAGGGCTTATTAATGAGCTAAGTGGGTTACAGCATCATGAGTTTATATTTGTCTTACAATGACTCACTGTAACATATTTTGGGGGGCTAAGACTCTGAAGATCCCTGACTGAATGCAAATGCCATCCTGCAAAAACTCAGTTTGTAACCATCAACCATTCACATTTTAGTATAAATAAACCCATAGCTGACTCAATTACCAAATGCAAGGTCTTTCCGTATATACAGGGCTTCCCCGGTAGCTTAGCTGGTAAAGAGTCTGCCTGCAATACAGGAGACTTCAGTTCAATTCCTGGGTCGGGAAGATCCACTGGAGAAAGGATAGTCTACCCACTCCAGTATTCTTGGGCTTTCCTGGTAGCTCAGCTGGTAAAGAGTCTGCCTGCAGTACAGGAGACTTCAGTTCAATTCCTGGGTCGGGAAGATCCCCTGGAGAAGGGATAGGCTACCCACTCCAGTATTCTTGGGTTTCCCAGGTGGCTCAGATGGTAAAGAATCTGCCTGCAATGGGGAAGACCTGGGTTCAATGCTTGGCTTGGGAAGATTCCCTGGAGGAGGGCATGGCAACCCACTCCAGTATTCTTGCCTTGGGAATCCCCATGGACAGAGGAGCCTGGCTATAGCCCATGGGGTCACAAAGATTTGGACATGACTGACTGACTAAGCACAGCACAATCTACTGATTTACCCTTTGATTTACTCACTTGAGAATTTTTTTTCTTAAGCTTCAACTGTGTACTCTGTCCTATATACAGGGAGACCAAGAGAAGGAGAAAACCTTGTCCCTTCAGGGAAGTTTTTGGGGACGGAGAATTCCCCACCAGAAACAATAAAGCATGATCAAGATGAATTATAGTTAGGAGCTAGATCAGGTGTTATAGACAGTTGTGCATGGTTGAATGAAGCAGGTTTAGATGGGACTGAGGTTTGCTCTGGGTGGAGCTGAGATCTGCCCTGAATTTTTGCTCTTGGAATCGCCCAGACAAGATTGATGTGATTGAAGTCAGAATGAGTAGTATAAATACTGCAGAAGGAGAAGATGGCTGGATTGCAGAAACTGGAGCAAACCGAAGGCTGGCCTTAAACATAAGGTAACCTCAAGTGTTTGATTCTGTGATGGTAATGCAAAGGGAAATTCCATACTCTTTCCCTGTCTAGCTGCCTGATTTGATTCTTTCATTAGCATTGTCCATGTCAGACGGGAATTTTCTATCTCCAGGCAATTCCACCATCAACTTTGTGGGCCGACATGATGCTCCGCTTACACATAGTTGATGTTTAATAAGTATATTGAATCACTGAAAAAATGATTAATAAATGGACGGATCTGAGCATATCTGCTAAGCCAAACTACTTCAGATGTTTTGGTGTCATTCTTCTGGACTCAACTTGGTTTTATCCCAACCCTGAATCTGAGTGGGATACGACATTCTAACAACAAATGCTACTTTTCAATCACTGGCTAGTGTTCCTCTTCTCTCTCTTTGTCTGTCATCAATGTTCACATAGCCTCACCCAAATCCAGCTAGACACAGCAATTATTTATTTTTCCATTTATGTGGTTAGATGCTGTGGAACAATCAAGCCCAAAAATGTCACCCTTGCCTTCCAAGAATTTAAAATTAGTCGTTGTTTTCTATGATGAGCAGTGAAGACTTCCTCAGGAAGGAAGAAATTTTAGATCTAATTATAATAGCACATCACTGAAAATGCACACAATCTGGTTTCTTTCCTAAATATCAGTGCTGTGATCCATCATTAGATTATACCTTTCAGAGGGTAAACCACCTGAGAAAAAGAATTGGATATTCCTGAGACATATGTAACACTCTCTCAAGTTGTGGATCCCTTTACCCAACCAAGAATCCCTTCACTCAACTAAAGGTCAGGCCAAAGGTCAGGGCACCAACACCCCACCCTACAACACAGATCCTTTCTAGAGGAATGTGGTGACTCAGTGGTGTTGTCAGTCATGTCTGACTCTTTGACCCCATGGACTGTAGCCTACCAGGCTCCTCTGTCCATGGGATTTCCCAGGCAAGAATACTGAAGTGGGTTGCCATTTTCTTCTCCAGGGGATCTTACCGACCCAGGGATTGAACCTGGGTTTCCTGTATTGCAGGCAGATTCTTTACCACTGAGCCATCTGGGAAGCCCATATCAGAACTCCTTGAGCTCAAACTTGTTACCATATCCTAAAACTCCAGGATATGACTGAATGTGCAGTCCTACAGCTTCTACAGAAGGGCCTCGTAGGTGGGGTCTCAGCCTTCAGAGGACAGTTTCCTGTCCTGGGGATCCCTCTGGAGTCCGGCTACATCCTGGGTCAGGAGCCCTGCTCCTCAGCTCAGTCCCCAGCTACGTCTGAGGAATCTGGGACTGAGACCAATGCTAAGATGCTTTCATAATCTGGTCTTCCCTCTTTCTCTTTCTCTGCAGCCAGGACGATGGAATATTTAGACTTCTTCCAAACTCTCAAGATGTTGGCCTTTGAACCTGCACTGTGGTTGCTCTGGTCTTTTCCGGCTTGAAGGTGCTGGTGCCCTGAGGGCTGGACAACCATTTGTCATACGCCATGATGACAAGTGCACCAACCTTCTTGTCTGCTCTAGCTGGGTGATTATAAGGATAACGAGGCAGATAGCCCTGAACTTTGTGATGACTTTATAATCCAGTAAACACCCAGCAGGGTGGAATGGGAGGCAGCAAGACTCCTATTGGAGAAGTAATGAGCAAAATCAGGCACGGCCCAGGAGGTGAGGGCAGGCTCCCCCTAGTGTTGGGACAGAAGATGCCCAGGTGGAATAGGACAGCTTCTGAGACTGGAGCCGTGTGGAGTACAAACCAGAAGAGTTAAAGGGAAAGAGGGCCGCTGGACATAATGCTTAAGGCTGGGATCTCCCCAGGTGAGCTCTTCCCAGTGATTCTGTGGGCCTGATAAAATGCAGAGGCATTTTATCAAGTCCTGTTGCTGGCATGAGGTAGCTCTCTTCTGGCCAATCCCCAGCTTTCCCTTTCCCCTGGCAGGGAGAGCACGAGTGGACCCAGGGTTGGCATGGAGGGCGTAGGAACAGGGCTGCGTCTGCACCATCCCCCACTACTCCCTGAACTGGGTTAGGACCCAGCCCACGCTCTGTGCGTTCATCACCCACACCTCCTTCTCCCAGCAAACCCACTCACCCCGCCCCCATTAGCCTCTACCCTATCCTCTTGTCTCCCTCCGCAATGCAGAACAGCATCACCAGGGGTTAGATTAATTGTTGATCACTTTGTGGATAGCCCTGGCTTCCTAGTATGCTAGTATTTGTATTTGTGTGTGTGTGTGTGTGTGTGTGTTTAAAAGCTGGATATCTTGTTGCTGGTCCACAGTAGATCCTCTGTCAAGTTTGTTGATTAATGGTTTAACGTTTCCTCTTTTTCCATGCCACTTGCATACCCACCCCCCTCACTAATTTCTCATGACAGTCAGGGATAGGGTGGGGCTAAATTAATTGCCCTTTTCTGTTCTCCATTAGAGCTCTGCTTGAGTGTTGATTTTCTAAGCAGCCTTTTGGTTGGCCTGAACTGACTCCAGTGCATTAGGAATGCCAATAGTGTCTTGACCCTCCTGGATATAAAAATGGTTTTATCTATGTGTTATGTTTGTAATTTTGTTTGGATCATTCTAGTAATAACATATTTGAAGACAGCCAGGCACCAGCTGGGAATACTGGGATGCAAAAGACCTAGTGTGAATAAGGTCTAAAGCTGTCAGTGGAGGGACTGACCTGCCCCATAGAAAGTTCAGGAAGAAGATTCAGGCCTGTGAGCAAAGCGCAATGCCCCCTGCTACCATAGTCATCGGCCACATTTCAGTAGCAGAGGCTGGGTCAGCAGTGGGGTACCGAGGCAGGTGACACTTATGAAGGCAGGAGCAAAGTCATTCAGTAGACACTGAGACAATCTCTAGTTAGGGACCCATCCCTGGTTATCTAGAAGGGAATGCCAAGAGCTAAGAAGTACCACATCCTAGGAGGACTGGTGTGGCTTTCTTCCTCCCTTCTATCTTTACTTCCTTCACCAAATAGTTAATGAACATGCCAGTAACTGCTGGGTCCTGGGACAAGTTGGTGCATGAACAGACAACACTTGCTCTTGGAGACTGAAGGGGAAGACTAGAAGTGATCAACAATTGCATGAAATAATTACAAATTGTGAAGGAAATAGTGCTAAGAGAGCAAATAACTGCTGGTCAGGTTGGCTGGAGAACCACCTAAAATGTGGAGAACAATGTTTGGCGTGGATGACCTGGAAAGCAGAGATATGAAGGATGAATTGGAGTCATCCAGGTTCAAAAGGTAGAAGAGAGAAACGCAGTGGAGAGAAGGGCATATGCAAAGGTCCTGAGGCAGAAGAGCTTTGGCTTGTTGAAGGGAGTAAAGGGGATCAGGATGGTGGGAGAATGAGCAAGGGGAAGAGGACAGGTTACTAAAGCTGGCATAGCTAAGAGAGCTGTAAAGGTAGAGAGCTTGTGCAAACAAACAGACAAACCTAGCATTTAGTGACATAAAATAATTTCTTATGATTATTATGGGGCTTCCCTGGTGGCTTGGATGGTAAAAAATCCACCTGCAATGCAGGAGACCCAGTTTCGATTCATGGGTTGGGAAGATCCCCTGGAGAAGGGAATGGCTATCCACTACAGTATTCTTGCCTGGAGAATCCCATAGACAGAGGAGCCTGGCAGGCTACAGTCCATGGAATTGCAAAGAGTCGCACACGACTGAGCAACTAACACTTTCACTTTCTTTCATGATTATTATTATTTCTTATGATTCTGTGTAGTTCTTTCAATCTGGGCATGTAGCTGGGGTTAGATGGCCCAGAATGGCTTCCCTTACAGGTCTAGGGCCTTAGCCAGGACAGCAAGGATGGTGAGGGCAGCTGGCCTCCCTCTCCAAGAGGTTGTTCCTTTTATAGGAAGCCCAGGCTTGTTCACATGGTGTTTGCAGATTCCTAGCTAGAGAGGGCAAGCTCCACTGAGCATGAGTTTCCAAGCCTCTGCTTGAGTCCCAGTTGCTAATACATATTCCATTGGCCAAAGCAAATCACACAGCCACATTCTGTGCTGAAAGCCAGAAAAATCCATCTATTGATGGCAGGAACTGAACAGCATGGATGTTTTCAATACAACTGCAGGAATGAAAGCAGAAGCTTTGTTTGTTCATTGGGCACCAGGTCCGGGTTGGAGTTCATTTGATTGTTTCTCCCTTCGTTTCTTCCTTTTCTTAAATAAAAATTATCCAAGGTGTGACGGGTGCTATCTCAGATCTGCTGCTGAGTAAGCATGGATGGTGCAGTCAGGTAGTTCATGTTATAATGTGGGAGGTACATAAACAGCCACATGCAGTGCACACACGCACCTCGCATGGATGGCCACACCAAATAGTGGAGCGTCTGCACAGTGGAGGTGAGCCTGGGTGTGATGAGGAGAGACATAGAGGAAGCCTGACCTTACAGTGAGGTCTGGGAAGGAGGCTTTCCTTGGAGGGGTGATGCTTGAGCTGATTTCTGAGGAATAAGAAAGTGAAGACAGGCATTCAGGGAACAGAAGGGGAGCAAGGCAGACATCTGAGGCCAGTGATGGCTGGATGCTGAGCCTGAATGTGTGGACCTGGAGCTTCAACCCCTCTGCTTCAGGCCATGCTTGGTCCTGAGCACCATCTGAATGCACAGTGGTGGTAGTGGTGGTGATGATAGTGGCGAGATCAAGGGAGTCCAGCAGCGCAGACAAGTTGGGGCAGGACTGGATTGAACAGTGACTGCAGACTGTCACGGTGTCTATGTCTGCACCCTGCACCCAAAGCTCTTTGCAACTTGTGCCAGGAATCTCCCATTAGACTGCAGACCCCTGGGTCACAGAGTCAGCGCTGGCAGATGGCACTAGCAGGGCCCCAGGACCTCCTTGCTAGAAATAGGTTCTCAATTCCCTCGTACAGATTGTATCCTGAAGGGACAATGGGTGTAAGTACATCATTCTCCGCCCCCTCCATGTGTGGGAAGGGAGGGGGGCTGGGGGGCTGCTGAGGAAGAGAAAGCATCTCAGGAAATGTGTATATTTATCCTGGCCTCGCCTTAAGAAAACCTGACCACCGATCCATCAAAAATGAATTTGAGTTTGGATAACAGTAGCGTTTAAGGCGATGCTCTTCCCTTGTATTGATTCTCTGTGGGTTGAAATGGAACAATTTTAGAAATGTAGTCTTAGGTTCCCTTAATCTGTGCGGCTCTGGGAGGAAAAGGCTGTTGTCGCTCATGCTAATAACCATAAGGAACACAGTTCTAAAGTGCTTAGCTGGAAAATGAATTCCAGAAGCCAGCCCTGGTCATGCCTCCAGGGAAGATGTTTCCTAAAAAGTCAGCGCCCCCCCCCCTTTTTTTCCTTCAAGGGGGTTGCTTCAGGTGCAGGATCACTTGGGAAATAAAAATTAACATGCAGAATTGAGGATTCCCGGAAAGCGGTGAGTTGGCATGGGGTAGGGTCCTCAGTGTCCTTGCTGAGTGAGGGGGTGTTGATTGCGCAGTTGGCTTTGGAAGCCCAAGGGAGGCCTCGGCCTCTCACCATCCAAAGTATGTATCTTCTTGGAGTTTAATTATAAGATGTTCACATTTTAGATTTAAGGCACTGAAGGTACCTATTCAGATGAGTATGATGCTTGACCGGCTTGTGTTGAGTTAGCATCAGTCATCTCTCAGGGTGCTGAGATGAGGGATAAGGTAGGTGGGGAGCAGAGAAAGAAGAGAAGTGTGCTGCAGGGGGGCAGGTGGCTGGGAAGAGAGCAGGGTGGAACCAGCAAGGGACAGCGAGTAGCATGGTATGCCTGGGTTCAGGATCTAACTGCAGTGAGGCTGGCTACCCTCAAAAGGGAGCCCTGGGTCTGCTAAAGGAAGTTGTATCTGTTTGTAGTTTGGGGTCAGCTTCCTAAAGCTCCACAAGTCCTGTAGACTTGTGTCCCAATCCTTTGACTGTGGGTTTCTCAGTTGTTGCTAGTGGTAAAGAACCCGCCCGCCAGTGCAGGAGACATAAGAGACAAGTGTTCGATCCCTGGGTAGGGAAGATCCCCTGGAGAAGTGAATGGCAACACACTCCAGTGTTCTTGCCTGGAGAATCCCATGGACAGAGGAGCCCGGTGGGCTACCGTCCATAGGGTCACGAAGAGTCAGGCATGACTGAGGAGACTTAGCATGCATGCACACATCTTTGATTGCAGGGAAGGTAGGGAGGTCAGTAGCTCTTTTCCCTCTGAACTTGCCCTTTTGCCGCTGGCAACTGGCAGAGCCCTTGTGGGTATTTGCATAAATATGATCTCTATTTGATAAAGCGTTGGCACAGGTTTCAGAGTCCCTTGGAGGAGCAATCTGTCTTGTGGCCTTTTCCTTCTTTGTACCTGAGGTCTGACACTTCACACTTCTCTTTCTTCTCACCGCCCACTTGTCCTGACCCAGATCTGGGGGGCCAGAGCAAGGGAGGAGGTTGGAGGGTGATAAAGGATGGATGACCTCTCTTCCAAGAAGGGTTCAAGTCCTGCCTCACTCAGGGAGTGGCCTTCCTTTCCCCCTTCCCAGGCAGACATGCACCTCCAGTGTAACACCTGGCTTCACCATAAGTAATTTGCTTCTAAAAACTTGATCCATGTCTCCATCAGCAGCTTGTATCGGGGCATGGCTTGTGTGCATTGCAGACTCAGACCTCAGGATGCAGATGGGGTGGCCTCCCTGAATATTCACCAGCTGGCCAGAGCTCTGGTGAATAGGACTCTCCTGTCATGTTTTTCAGACTCTTTAAGGTGGAAGATGCTCACTTCACAATGAGCTGGGGTTTACATCAGGTGGGGTTCCCACAAGCACAGGCTGAACCTCCTAGGACAGAAACTCAGGAGAGCGGGGCCATGCTGAGACTGTTGCTCAGGGTCTGGGTGGGTTTTCAGATTCCAAGCAGGCTGGCTCTAATTCCCACATTATCTTGTGCCCCTTTAGAAGCAGGAGCTCATAATCTCCCGTTCACTCCATTAATAACCATTGCTTCTACTACTACTCTGTCTGGTTTTCGCATTTTTGTTTATTTGCAGCTTCTGCTTATTTGAGCAAACTTAAGACTTAAAACCTTGCAGACTGGCTGCTTTTGGTGTGATTTATGTGGTCCCATTATCAACTGGCTCACTTTCTTTCTCCCCATAGAATTTTTTTCAGCAGAGGAAATAAGATATATTCATTTGATTACCAGTGAGCCTGTCTGCTCACAATTTGGGTGCCCACCCTTTCAAAGACCGGTGGCAGCCATTGTCTTTTCCTGAGTTACATGCTCAGCCCTGATCTGGTCCAATCCAACCAGCTGTGGCAGTGGGTTGTGGGGGAGGATGTTGTACAACCATAGGGACCTGAGTGAGAAGAGTGCTTGGAAGGGGTTTATACTGGAGCCTCTGTTAGCTTGTCCTTTTGTCCTCATGGCTTAGGACTTCTGATGTCTAGTGCAGTGCCCAGCAAGACGCAATACTCAGCAACTATTTGTGGAATAAATAAATGTGCACTGCCTATGTTATCATGAAAATCTCTTTTTTTCACTAACATAGATTATGAGCATCTTTGGCAAGCAATCATGTGTGGTAACTCACTGTGGTTGTGTCTGATTCTTTGAGACCCCATGGACTGTAGCCCGCCAGGCTCCTCTGTCCATGGGATTTTCCAGGCATAAATACTGGAGTGGGTTGCCATGCCCTCCTCCAGAAGGTGCTCCTGATCCAGATCGAAACTGCATCTCTTATGTTTCCTGCATTGACAGGTGGATTCTCTACCACTATCGCCACCTGGGAAGCCCAGGTATACAGTTAGAGATTACTAAATGCCTTTAGGCATTTACTGCTTGGTAAACAGAGAAATATAACAGAGAAACATTAGAGGGTATGGCTCACCAACCCTCCTGATGGGGACTTTAGAGGACTTTAGGTCAGTTTGTCCAATAGGAAGTAATTTTTAGACCTTAGAAGGAGGAGACCAAGCAGGTGGGTCGGACCTGAGGAAATAAAACAAGGTCTTATTTTTAGGGGCCTTGTGGGCAGAGCATAGACTCACTTGACTATAAGGAGAAAAATGACCCTCTTAAACCTCATTAACTCAAACTCCACTAATTTAGAGTAAGCAATCACTCAGACCCACTGAGCTGAATTTTGCTTTTGCTCTTTGAAAAATGTATCTATAAAGTCAGTGAGCAGTGTCAGATGGGAAGCAGGAGGTGGGAACGGGGGCAGGATCCCGCTGACTGCTGACTGCCAAGCTCAGTGTCAATGCTCAGGAAGCCCTCCCTGAATTCTTGATCCAAAGACACTCAGGCCCTTCTCTGCCTGCCACCTTCCGTCATGGCCCTTAGCATAATACAACGGATTGGGAACCCCTTAAGGACAATGCCCCCAGTCCCTTTTTCTCTGTATCTCCCGATCAGAACCTGCCTAAATAAATGTTTTATTTCAGTGAAGAATTAAAGCAAAGCTTCCACAGAACAGTCTTTACATAAAAATGAACGTTGTGTTCATTTCAAATAGGCATTATCTTAGGAGTTAAGTTTTATAGTTCTTAGCCACATCCTGGATAAACTGGTCTCCCAGACAGTATTATCAGTGTACAGTTAGTGTGGAAAAGGAAACTTGATGGTGAGATTAAAGTCAATAGCTTTTGAGTAGTTAAACTATTGCTAATTAGAAGTTAATGTTATGTCTCACTTACTTACAAATGTATCTACCCCCTCCCTCACTCTGGGATACTAGGTCATGAAGATAAAAATGGATAAATGAATGAATGTTTTATAGTCTTCCTCATTGTGGTTCAGGTCCTTTACCTCATGTTGTGACAAGTTGCCTCCTGGTGGGATTGGGTGCAGAGGGTAGGTATGATGGAATTTGGCAGCCTGGACAGACTCAGCTGGAGCCCCGCTAAAGGCAGGAACATCCCTAGATGGGCAAACCTAAGGGCAAGGATAGATGGAAGGCTGGCTTTGCAGGAAAGATTCTTATGGTAAGTGCTGGGAGTAGCCAGAGGATTTCCTGACAAACATCCTCAGAGAAGTCTTAGAAAGGCCAGGAGGAGGGATCCTGTGTCAGCAACTGAGGACCTGGCCAGCAGGTGGCATCCCAGGAATGCTGGCAGGTTCCAGGGTCCTAGCCTTCTACCCATAGGAGCTCTTAGAGTGCAAGTCTATCTAGTAAGCTCCTGAAAAGGAGCAAGGTGGAGATCCAGTTCTGGAGGGTATAGAGAGCAGAGAATGCCTTTAGGTGCAAAGAAAAAGAAATGAATGCATATACCAGAACTGTGGTGGGTATTTATTTGGTCACAAGGATAAGACAGTAGCCCATTAATAGCATTGAGACATGATGTCAAGGTCAGGCTGGGGCAGAGGTGACTTGGAGCTGAGTCATTGGGTAACAGTCTACAACTCTTCCAATTCCTTTTGGCAGTAACCTGAGTCTAGCTAAAGGGCCAGAGGTCTTTCTGGAGTCAGAGGTAGTATAGGATTCCTAGGTATCAGATATGTGACAGTGCCAGAATTGGGGGACTAATTAATTTGGACAAACCCTTCTGTTGAGGACTAGAAAAGGTGAACAACAACAAAACGAAGCACCCTGAAGGCACTGAAAATCTAACGAAGTTGTGAAGAATTTCTCAGGAGAAGATAAAAATCCAGAGATGAAACACTGGTAAATCACTCTCATTTTGGGTTGGGACTTTGAAAGGACAGATGAACTAGAAGTAAAAGAATCCTCTCAACACTCCAACCTGGCTTGAGTCACTGGATAGCCCAGAAATTCTTGATACTTGAAACTGGATTAAAACCATCCAAGATTATTATTGTTCTCAAACGTATAGCAAAATCAAGTGAAAAATCATCTCTGGAGGAAAATAATGACTTTCTAGGTCTTAAATTATTTCTATAAATAATTTTTCAAATACATTGTCTGACATATGGTCAAAGATAAGCAGACATAGGAGGAGACAAAAACAAGAACTTGCCCAAAGAAAGATTTATAGAGTATCCACATACTGAAAACATCAGGCATGGACCTTACAATAAGTATATTTACTATTTTGAAGCAATTAAAACAAGGTAAAAATTTAAGCAAAGAATAGAAACTGTAAAATTGACATAATAGATTTTATAAATTAGATACTTAGAAATTGTAGAAATTAAAAAAAAACACTGTACTCTAAGTCAAGAACTTTATCAGTTTACCTGAAGGTTAGATATAACTGAAAAGAGAATTAGTTAACTGGAATATATGCTGGAAGAAAATATCAGAATGAAGACTACTCACATAAGAGGTGGGGTAAAGAAAAATCAAACAGAAAAACGAGCAAGTGACATAGAGGAAACAGTGATGTGTTTTAACATGTTTAACTGAAATCCCAGAAATAAAAGAGATAATGGAATAGAAAAAGTAATATCTTGGAAATTTCCAACAATGTTAAAAAACATTAAGCCAAAATGCTATGAAAGACAAGCAAAAAAATTAAAATTTCATGTAAACTATTACTTTAAAAGTGTAGAAAACCAAAAACAAAAGAAACTTAAAAGCAATTATGGGTGGAAGGTAAATCACCATTAAAGGGCAATAGTAAGACTGAAGAGTAACTTTACAATAGGAAAAAAAAATAAAGAAAGACAGATGGTTAAAACACAATAAAATTGTATTTTTAATATGCTGAAAGGAAATAACTGGCAATCCAGAATTTTACTCCTGAGAAAATATCATTCAAGAATGAAGGATAAAAATAAAGATCTTTTTATTATAATAAACAAAAGAGAACTTATTACCAGCAATCATATATTAAATGAAAAGCTAAGAGCATTCCTCAGGTGGTAGGAGAATGAGCTCAAATGGAGAAATGAAGATGCAAGAAGAAATGAAGAATAAAAACAGAGTACATGTATGACCAAATCTAAATTACTATTGATTGAATAAAATAATGATAATATTATCTTGTGGAGTTTAAATTAATATACAATTAAAATAAATGCAAAAGTGGCATGTAATTTAGGAGAGGCATAAATAAAATAAGAGTATTATAATGTATTTTTCCTGCCCAGGAAATGGATGAAGTTTCCACTTACCATTAGACTTTGGAAAGTTAAAGAAGCCAAACTTAGTTTCCAGTTTAACCAGAAAGACAAGAGAAAAATAAATGTATAACTAACAAGCAAATACATGACCATCCTCTAAAAAATATCCAACCATGAGAAAGAAAGAAAAGAGAAAAAGCAACATAGAATAAGAGAGATAGATGTGCAGAAACAAATAATGAAGGGGCAGATTTAAATCACATATATTAATAATAACAGTAAATGTAAATGAACTTCAATGAAAAGACAAATATTGTAAGACCAGATTAAAAACATCTTAACTGTACTTGCTTTTTGATAAGCAAAATAAGAGGAATATAAAAAATGAAAAGATACTATATTAAGATTAGAAAAAGGATAAAAATTAAAATGTTGCTAGATATAGGGAAGCTTTCTAAATGATTAAAGGTTCAATTTACCAGGAAAAAAATAACCATTCAAAATTTTCATGCACCTAAAAATATGACTCTAAAATATATAGAGTAAAAGATGACAAATCTAAAATGAAAAAATAAGTCCACAACTACAATATATACATTAGGATCTCAGTTAGTCCCAGCATTAGAACACACAGAAAAAAAATGAGTAGGGATAAAAAAAATTTTGAAAAGATGAAGAATAAATTTGACTTAAAATGTATCTCATGCCACTCAGAATGGCTGCTATCAAAAAGTTTACAAACAATAAATGGTGGAGAGGTTGTGGAGAAAAGGGAACCCTCTTACACTGTTGGTGTGAATGCAAACTAGTACAGCCACTATGGAGAACATTGTGGAGATTCCTTAAAAAACTGGAAATAGAACTGCCATAAGCTCAGTTCAGTTCAGTTCAGTTGCTCAGTCATGTCTGACTCTTTGCCACCCCATAAATCGCAGCACGCCAGGCCTCCCTGTCCATCACCAACTCCCGGAGTTTACCCAAACTCATGTCCATCGAGTCGGTGATGCCATCCAGCCATCTCATTCTCTGTTGTCCCCTTCTCCTCCTGCCCCCAATCCTTCCGAACATCAGAGTCTTTTCCAATGAGTCAACCGTTCGCATGAGGTGGCCAAAGTACTGGAGTTTCAGATTCAACGTCAGTCCTTCCAGTGAACACCCAGGACTGATCTCCTTTAGGATGGGCTGGTTGGATCTCCTTGCAGTCCAAGGGACTCTCAAGAGTCTTCTCCAACACCACAGTTCTAAAGCATCAATTCTTCGGCACTCAGCTTTCTTCACAGTCCAACTCTCACATCCATACATGACCACTGGAAAAACGATAGCCTTAACTAGACGGACCTTTGCTGGCAAAGTAACGTCTCTGCTTTTTAATATGTTGTCCAGGTTGGTAATAACTTTCCTTCCAAGGAGTAAGCGTCTTTTAATTTCATGGCTGAAATCACCATCTACAGTGATTTTGGAGCCCCCAAAATAAAGTCTGACACTGTTTCCACTGTTTCCTCATCTATTTCCCATGAAGTGATGGGACCAGATGCCATGATCTTAGTTTTCTGAATCTTGAACTTTAAGCCAACTTTTTCACTCTCCTCTCTCACTTTCATCAAGAGGCTTTTTAGTCCTTCTTCACTTTCTGCCATAAGGATGGTGTCATCTGCATATCTGAGGTTATTGATATTTCTCCCAGCAATCTTGATTCCAGCTTGTGCTTCATTCAGCCCAGCGTTTCTCATGATGTGCTCTGCATATAAGTTAAATAAGCAGGGTGACAATATATAGCCTTGACATACTCCTTTTCCTATTTGGAACCAGTCTGTTGTTCCATGTCCAGTTCTAACTGTTGCTTCCTGACCTGCATACAGGTTTCTCAAGAGGCAGGTCAGGTGGTCTGGTATTCCCATCTCTTTCAGAATTTTCCACAGTTTATTGTGATCCACACAGTCAAAGGCTTTGGCATAGTCAATAAAGCAGAGGTAGATGTTTTTCTGGAACTCTCTTGCTTTTTCAATGATCCAGTGGATGTTGGCAATTTGATCTCTGGTTCCTCTGCCTTTTCTAAAACCAGCTTGAACATCTGGAAGTTCATGGTTCACGTATTGCTGAAGCCTGGCTTGGAGAATTTTGAGCATTACTTTACTAGCGTGTGAGATGAATGCAATTGTGCGGTAGTTTGAGCATTCTTTGGCATTGCCTTTCTTTGGGATTGGAATGAAAACTGACTTTTCCAGTCCTGTGGCCACTGCTGAGTTTTCCAAATTTGCTGGCATATTGAGTACAGCACATTCACAGCATCATCTTTCAAGATTTGAAATAGTTCAACTGGAATTCCATCACCTCCACTAACTTTGTTTGTAGTGATGCTTCTTAAGGCCCACTTGACTTCATGTTCCAGGATGTTTGGCTCTAGGTGAGTGATCACATCATCATGATTATCTGGGTCGTGAAGATCTTTTTTGTACAGTTCTTCTGTGTATTCTTGCCACCTCTTCTTAATATCTTCTGCTTCTGTTAGATCCATACCATTTCTGTCTTTTATTGAGCCCATCTTTGCATGAAATGTTCCCTTGGTATCTCTAATTTTCTTGAAGAGATCTCTAGTCTTTCCCATTCTCTATTTCTTTGTATTGATTGCCAAGGAAGGATTTTTTATCTCTCCTTGCTATTCTTTGGAACTCTGCATTCAAATGGGAATATCTTTCCTTTTCTCATACGACCCAGCAATCCCACTGCTAGGCATATACACCGAGGAAACCAGAATTGAAAGAGATGTGTACCCCAATGTTCATCGCAGCACTGTTTACAATAGCCAGGACATGGAAGCAAACTAGATGTCCATTGGCAGACGAATGGATAAGAAAACTGTGGTACATATACACGATGGAATATTACTCAGCTATTAAAAACAATGCATTTGAATCAGTTCTAATGAGGTGGATGAAAGTGGAGCCTATTATACAGAGTGAAGTAAGTCAGAAAGAAAAACACCAAAACAGTATATTAATGCATATATATGGAATTTAGAAAGATGGTAATGATGACCCTATAAGCGAGACAGCAAAAGAGACACAGATGTAAAGAACAGACTTTTGGACTCTGTGGGAGAAGGTGAGGGTGGGATGATTTGAGAGAATAGCATTGAAACATATATATTATCATATGTGAAACAGATCACCAGTCCAGGTTTGATGCATGAGACAGGGTGCTCAGGGCTGGTGCACTGAGATGACCCTGAGGGATGGGATGGGGAGGGAAGTGGGAGGGGGGGTTCAGGATGGGGAACATATGTACACACATGGCTGATTCATGTGAATGTATGGCAAAAACCACTACAATATTGTAAAGTAATTAGCCTCCAGTTAAAATAAATAAATAAATTAAAAAAAATATATATACACTGCATCTAACAACTGCAGAATGTATATTTTTTACACACACACACACACACACAGAAAAACTGATAAAATTTGACTGCATCCTTGGTCATAGAGCAAATCTCAGATTTTAAAGTATTGAAATCATACACAGTATGTTCTCTGATCAAAACATAAATAAAAAGATAACTGGAAAAATCCTCATTCATTTGGACATTAAGATATGTTCTTTTAAATAAGTCACTGGTGAAAGAAAAAAGTCACGAAATAAAGCAAATTATTTGGAACTGGATTATAAACAACAACAACAAATCAAAAAACATAAAATACATCCAGATGTGGAATTTGAGAAAAGTATTTAGAAGAAAATTTTATGTCCAAAAATGTATGTATTAGAAAAATTGGCTGAAAACTAATAATAAACCATTTTAAAAGTTAGAAACAAAGCTAGAAAAATAAATACAAAGAAAAAGATTGAATAAGGATGAAACAAAAAATATAAGTAAAGACTAGTATAAAAAAATAAAGGATAAATAAAGCTAAAAGTCTGTCTTTGAAGAGAATAACAATTGATAAACTCCTGGTGGGACTAAGCATGAAAAAAGAGAAAATGCACAAGCAATGAAAAAATGAGTATTATGGATTTGGGAAACATAAGAAAGAAAAAAAGAGAATGTTTTATAAACAACTCTATGCAAACAACTTGAAAATTTATTTGAGATAGACATTTCTAGAAAGAACACAACCTATTAAACACAACACTGACTAAGCTTCAACCCTGAATATTCACTGGAAGGACTGATGCTGAAATTGGAGCTACAATACTTTGGCCACCTGATGCGAAGAACTGATTCATTGGAAAAGACCCTGATGGTGGGAAAGATTGAGGGCAAGAGAAGGGGGCAACAGAGGATGAGATGTGGATGGCGTCATTGACTCAATGGACATGAGTTTGATCAAACTCTGGGAGATGGTGAAGGACATGGAAGCCTGGCATGATGCAGTTCAAGGGGTTTCAAAGAGTCAGACATGACTCAGTGACTAAATAACAATACAAAGTATTAGTTTTACACCTTAGAGATCTATTGTGAAACATAGATCTTACAGTTAACAACACTGTGCCATATGCTTAAAAGCTTGATGAGATTGCGGATCTTATGTTAACAATACTTATCACAAAAATTAATATAATGAAGAGGGCAGGAGGAAACTTTAGGAGGTGATGGATATGTTTATGACATAGATTGTGGCAATAGTTTCAAAGGTATATACTTATCTCCAAACTCATTAAGTTGTATACATTAAACATACACAATTTTTTTGTATGTCAAGCCTGTCTCAATAACGTGTTTTCTTAAAATAAGAATTATTAATTATATGAAAAAATCCAATGCAAACAAAACATAACACTTTATGTATAAATACTGGCAGATATTTTTTTGAGATCATGGCCAAGGCCAGTGTGTCCACTATCATTACTTCTATTCAACATTGTACTGGATGCCCTAACCTGTGCACCTTGACAAGTGGAAAAACAACATTACTTTAATTGAAAAGTAAGAAATACAGTTGTCAGTATTCATAATATACTGTTGCCTATGTAAAAAAATACCTCAACAAATCTGCAAATAAATCATTCAGTTCAGTTCAGTCACTCATTTGTGTCCGACTCTTTGTGACTCCATGGATTGCAGCATGCCAGGCTTCCCTGTCCATCACCAACTCCTGAAGTTTGCTCAAACTCATGTCCATTGAGTTGGTGATGCCATCCAACCATCTCATCCTAGGTCGTCCCCTTCTCTGCCTGCCTTCAATCTTTCCCAGCATCAGGGTCTTTTCCATTGAGTCAGTTCTTCAAATCAGGTGGCCAAAGTATTGGAGTTTCAGCTTCAGCATCAGTCCTTCCAATGAATATTCAGGACTGATTTCCTTTAGGATTGACTGGTTGGATCTCCCTGCAGTCCAAGGGACTCTCAATGGTCTTCTCTAACACCACAGTTCAAAAGCATCAATTCTTCAGCACTCAGCTTTCTTTATAGTCCAACTCACATCTATACATGACTACTGGAAAAACCATAGCTTTGACTAGACAGACCTTTGTTGGCAAAGTAATGTCTCTGCTTTTTAATATGCTATCTAGGATTTTGGTCATAGCTTTTCTTCCAAGGAGTAAGTGTCTTTTAACTTCATGTCTGCAGTCACCATGTGCAGTGATTTTGGAGCCCAAGAAAATAGTCTGTCACTGTTTCCACTGTTTCCCTATCTATTTGCCATGAAGTGATGGGACCAGATGCCATGATCTTAGTTTTATGAATGTTGAGTTTTAGGTCAACTTTTTCACTCTCCTCTTTCACTTTCATCAAGAGGTTTTTTAGTTCCTCTTCACTTTCTGCCATAAGGGTAATATAATCATTAGAATTTACAAATGAGTTTACTGAGTGTTCTGTAAACAGGTCACTACTCACAAATCAATTGATTGTGAAATATCAACCATAAACAACTTGAAATTTCAAGAATAAATCTAAAAAAAAAACCAAACAGGATGTAAATTATGCTAAGGAATAGCCAAGATACTCTTGAAGAAGAAGAAGAAGATTTATTCTACTGAATATTAAGATTTCTTTTAAAGCTACAATAATTAAGATGGTGCAGTATTATTGTAATAAGAGGTTAATAGATGAATGCGAGAGAATAAATTGCCTGTAAAAAGACCCATGGACATAAGGGCACTTGATTTATGATAAATGTTACAGTACATTGCAGTGGGCAAAGAATGGTCTTTTCAATAAATGCTTGCAGAACAAAATAGATCTCTATAAGGTTAAAAAAGAGAGAAAAAGATTCTGACACTTTTCTAACATCATTTAAAACAATTACAGATGAATTGTGTACATAAATATAAAAGCAAAATAATAAACCTTATGGAAGACAAGATAAGGAATATCTTTATAATCTCAGAAGAGGAAAAGGTTTTTAAACAGGATACAACACTGATTATATAGAAAATATTTGATAATTTATATATATTCAAATTTAGAACTTCTGTCTTTTAAAAGATACCACCAAGAGAGTGAAAATGCAACTCCAAGAGTGAGAAAATATGTTTACAACACATAAAACTAACTCCAAAAGAAAGAAAGGACTTCTAAATAGCAATAATAAGAAAAGAAACCCCAGTAGAAAAATGGGTAAGAGAGTTCAAGGGTTTCCACAAAAGGACCATGTATTCACATGACAACATGTCCACTTTCATTAGTAATCAATAATAAGGGGGAAAATGCAAATTCAAATGATAAGGAGATAACATTACATCATTACAAAATGGTTAATTAAAAAACCTATTAATAGAACGTTTTTAAAAGGATGGGGAGCAATGAGAGCTCATATACCATACTGGTGAGAATGTAAATCAACACAAACATGTTAGAAATCAGTTTGGCTATGCTTCCCACAGCTGCAGATATCCATATTCTTTGATCTAACAATTTCACTCTTAAGTGTTTAGTCAGCAGAAATTCATGCACACACAGGCCAAGAGATAATTCACAATAGCCCAAAGCTGGAAACAACCCAAGTGCCCAATACCAGTAGGATGGATAAATGCAGTTTGGTATATTCACACAGTAGCATGGTATTCAGCAAAGAGAGTGAGCAAACTACTGTTGCATGCAAACCCTGGATGAATTTCACAAGCCTAATGTTAAGCAAGTGAGCCCAAACACAAAACAGCTCATGGTGCTTAACAGCATCAAAACAAACAACCCAATCAAAAAATGGGTAGAAGACCTAAATAGACTTTTCTCCAAAGAAGACATACAGATGGCCAAGAGGCACATGAAAAGATATTTAACATTGCTAATTATTAGAGCAATGCAAATCAAAAGCTCAGTGAGGTATCACCTCACGCCAGTCAAAATCAAAAAAATCCACAAATGCTGGAGAGAGTGTAGAGAGGAGGAAACCTTCCAACACTGTTGGTAGGGAATGTAAATTGGTTTAGCCACTATGGAGAACCATATGAAGATTCCTTATAAAAACTAAAATAGACCCCTGAGCCATCAGGGAAACCCAGAGCTACCATACAACCCTGCAATCCCACTCCTGGGAATATAGCCAGAGAAAAACACAATCCAAAAGGATATATGCACCCCAATGTTCATTGCAGCACTGCTTACAATAGCCAAGATATGGAAGTAAGAAGATGTGGTACATATATACAATAGAATGTTACTCAGCTATCAAAAAGAATGAAATAATGGTATTTGCAGCAACTTGGATGGACCTAGAGATTGTCATACTGAGTGAAGTAAGTCAGAGAAGGAGAAATATTATATGAAGTCTCTTATAAGTGGAATCTAAAAAGAAATGATACAAATGAACTTACTTCCAAAACAGAAAGAGACTCACAGCCTTAGAGAACAAACTTCCAGAGGAAAGGTTGGGGAAAGGGAGAGGTAGGGAGTTTGGGGTGGACATGTATACACTGCTATGCTTAAAACGAATACTCAAAAAGGACCGACTGTATAGAACACTGGATCTCTGCACAATGTTTTGTGGCAGCCTGGATGGGAGAGCATTTTGAGGGAGAATGGATACATGTATATGTATGGCTGAGTCTCTTTGCTGTTCACCTGAAACTATCACAACATTGTTAATCGGCTATACCCCAATACAAAATAGCAAGTTTTAAAAAAAGAATATATATGTGATTCCTTTTATATAAGGCTCTAAGAAGGCAAAATTAAACTGTAGTGTTTAGGAATGCCAATTAGGTAATAAGATTATAAAGAAAAGCAAGCACATGATTATCATAAAGATCACGATGGTGGTTACCTTTGGCTGGAGAGAGAGAGGCAGTTGGAAGGTATCTCGGATGCTGGAAATACCTTTATCTTGATATGGGTAGTGTAATTATTTATTCAAGTGTAGACTTAGGTTTCAGGTACTTTTCTGAACGTGTGATATAAATTTGCTACATTGTTGAAAGACGAACACTTGCCTCCTACCAAAGTGAAAATGAAAGTGGCTCAGTCATGTCTGACTCTTTGTGACCTCTTGGACTGTATAGCCATAGAATTCTCCAGACCAGAACACTGGAGTGGGTAGCCTTTCCCTTCTCCAGGGAATCTTCCCAGCCCAGGGATCGAACCCAGGTCTACCTGCATTGAAGGCGGATTCTTTACCAGCTGAGCCACAAGGGAAGCCCAAGAATACAGGATTGGGTAGCCTATCCCTTCTCCAGGGAATCTTCCCAGCCCAGGAATCGAACCAAGGTCTCCTGTATTGCAGGCGGATTCTTCACCAACTGAGCTATGAAGGAATAGGTCCTTGCTGAGTGTCCACTTTAAAGACAGCAGTGTGCACACGTCCACCCCAAACTCCCTACCTCTCCCTTTCTCCAACCTTTCCCCTGGAAGTTTGTTCTCTAAGTCTGTGAGTGTTTCTGTTTTGGAAGTAAGTTCATTTATACCATTTCTTTTTAGATTCCACTTATAAGAGATGTCATACAGTATTTCTCCTCTGTCTGACTTACTTCACTCAGGATGATAATCTCCAGGTCCATCCAAGTAGTTGCAACCTCCTCCTACCTCCTTCTTTTTCTCTTCCTCTTCCTCTCCCTGCTTCTTTTTCCTGAGCCTCATTTAGGTCCACAAGTTCTAGAACTATTTTATGTGAGGACAAAATAAACATCTTTTCCTAAAGATTTTTCTCTTTTCACAATTCTATTCTCCAAAGAAAGGTATCCCAGAAGATGTATGTTAAGAAAATGGAACTGCCTGGAATGGCTAGTCATCTCAGGGCTCATCTGTAGTACTTTCCACATTCCATTAGTCTCTGCAGTTGTGGGGGTGAGAAGAGTCATACTGTTTGGGGTTTGGAACACTGAAAGCAGTGAATAAACTCTGGTTGAGATTTTAAAATACTCCTTGTTCATGATGATATTGATGCTCCAAATTCTTGGATGAAGGAATATTACCTACCCTTTTGTGGGTGTAGGCAGTCCTGATGAATGTTGAGAATGCTGAGAAGCCTTCTCTAGCCCTTGGAAATGAAGGTAAGCAAACCCTTCACCCACCTGTTAGAGTACCTGAAATCTCTACTCATACCTGCAACCCCTTAGGGGTTTATTACTTCAGTTTACAATTTTTTCTCAAGGCTTTCCTAACAGCAGTTGCCCCTGGGAGGAAGATGTTAGAGACATATTCAGCATCTGGTGCCTCTGTGAGAATGAAATCTTTGATATTATCTTCGCTGCCTCATCTCTGCACACAGGGAAAGGTGAAGGAGGGAACAGCCTCTATGACAGGAAAAAGAGAGGGGCCCAGGGATGGTTATGAATAGTCACTTGTTCTCTAGCTATTGAATTGTAACCCCTTATTAGATAAATGCTGTTGTTTAGCCACCAAGTCATGTCTGACTCGGAGAAGGCAATGGCACCCCACTCCAGTATTCTTGCCTGGAGAATCCCTTGGACAGAGGAGCCTGGTAGGCTGCAGTCCATGGGGTCACTAGGAGTTGGACATGATTGAGTGACTTCACTTTCACTTTTCACTTTCATGCATTGGAGAAGGAAATGGCAACCCACTCCAGTATTCTTGCCTAGAGAATCCCAGGGACGGGGGAGCCTGGTGGGCTGCTGTCTATGGGATTGCACAGAGTCAGACACGACTGAAGTGACTTAGCAGCAGCAGCAGCATGTCTGACTCTTTTGTGACCCCATGGCCTACAGCCCGTCAGGCTCCTCTGTCCAAGGGATTTCCCAGGCAAGAATACTGGAGTGGGTTACCATTTCTTTCTCCAGGGGATCTTCCCAACTCCGGGATCAAACCTATTTCTCCTACATTAGCAGGTGGATTCTTCACCACTGAACCTCCAGGGAAGCCCTTTTAGATACACAGTTTACAAATATTTTCTCTTATTTCGTGGGTTCCCTATTCATTCTCATTTCGTGTTTCCTTTGCTGTACAGAAGATTTTTGTTTTGATGTTGACCTGTTTGTGTATTTCTGCTTTTGTTGTCTGTGCTTTTGATTTCATATCTAAGAAATCATTGCCAAGACCAGTGTTGCAAAGCTTTCCCCCTAGGTTTTCTTTTAGGAGTTTTACAGTTTCAGGATTTAGTTTTCAGTCTTTAGCTTATTTTGATTTGATTTTTGTGTATTGTGTAAGTTAGGGTCCAATTTCATTCTTTTGCAAGTGGGTATCCAGTTTTCTCAACCATTTGTTGAAGAAGCTATCCTTTCTCCATTGTATCACTTTGGCACCCTTGTTGAAGATCACTTGACAATTTGGCAAAGGACTTGAATAGATGCTTCCCCCTAAAAGAGACACAAATGAACAGCAAGTATATGGAAAGATCCTCAGCATCACTAATCATAAGAGAAATGTAAATCAAAACCACTATGAGATATCAATTCACAACCGATAGGGTGGCTATGATAAAACACAGAACCAAACCAAACCAAGTGTTGGCTAAGATTTGAAGAAATTGGAGCCCTTAGCACTGTTGGTGAGGAAATAGAATGGTGCAGACTCTATGGAAAAGTGTGGAATTTTCTAAAAAAAATTAGTTTAAGGAAAGTTCTACAAAGCCTCTGGGAGTCCTTCAGCCAAAGCCCATAGATTTAAAATGTTAGGATTTGGAGCCCTTAGTCATTCCTCTTCCAGGTAAGTCCAGGAGGCGCATTCTCCTGGCTCTCAGGGTAAGGAAGGAGAAGGCAGGCAGGATTCTGACAACAGACCCTGGGGCCTCCCCTCGGTGGGGAACTTTGAAGCTGGCTGACTTCCTCCTTTCCCCAATCACCTTGGGGCACGGAGATAATCTAGTCAGTGAAGCTGAGACTCCATGGCGCCAGCTGTCTGCATCCTTCAGTCTCTGTGAGACTTTCCTGAGCTTCTTGTTCGTGGAGGCACCTGAAGGCACCCTAGGAGTTAGATTCTAGGGGCAAGGAGAGAGGCTGTCAAAGGAAGACTGGAAGAGTTAAGCGGGGGCCCTTTCCTTCTGGCAATGCAGCTGCTGAAAGCTTGCTTCAGGGTCACATACGAACAAACCCAGAATCCTGCCATGAAGACCTGGCTCTGCCCTGAAAGAGAAGGGAGAGAAGGTCTAGGTTCCACACACGGGTTCTGGTGTTCTTTTCCTCCCTGAGCCAGCCCCACTGAACACCTCTTATCCCCTTCCAGATCTCGGCATTTCGCTGTCTCACCTGCCTTTCCTCTGGACCACTTCTGATGCCTGGGAACAGGATCATGCTTTTATCTTCTCCTCCCTCCCCACTCTGATGCTGGGAAAGATTGAGGGCAGGAGGAGAAGGGGGTGACAGAGGATGAGATGGTTGGATGGCATCACCGGCTCAATGGACATGAGTTTGAACAAACTCTGGAAGATGGCGATGGACAGGGAAGTCTGGCATGCTGCAGTCCATGGGGTCACAAAGAGTCGGACATGACTGAGTGACTGAATAACAACCCTCCCCATAGGGCAGGCCTTCTCCTCTCCCCTCAGTCCTCCTTGCCCTCAAGGCTCACTTGAATCCTCTTCCATGAAGCCTCTGTGACTTACCTCAACTGAAGCTTGCTATCCCCATGGCACTTTCAATGTAAACTGACGACACAGGATGTGGGTTGTTGTCTAATTGCTTCCCTGTTGTGTGGTCAGGCCACTCAAGGTAACCGATCTCTTGCTCTGTGTACATTCTGCGCTCTACCCATGGGTGCCTGCTTCACTTACCTACTAATGTGACTCACCTCCCTACATACCTGCCCCAGGCCCCAGCTAGTGAGCATTCTTATCAAAAGGGCAGTGAGGGGCACGCCCCTCTGCTAGTGTCTCTGGTAATGGATGAGCCCACCTAACATCAGTTCTTCTTTTAATTGGCAATTTCCCTTTTCCTCTGGAAGAGAAGTGCTACCACATCCTGCCCGCTGTCTGCTGAACACAGTGGGGTGCCTCTCCAGGACTTTGCTCAGACGTATAAGCCCCCCCATCCATTAAACCACCGATGTCTCTGTTGCTGACTCTGGGCTCTTTTTTTCCTTCTTGGAGCTGAGAAAGCACAGGTTTTGCAGGCCTGTAGGATGCAGTCCATCACCTGTGTATCTCATCCTTTCCCTTGACAGGGAGCCCCTCTAGGAATCTGTTCTTTATCTCTGTCGGATCACCCAGAACATGAAAGGGGCCCCTTTAACACACGTGAGGAACTTCAACTGAACAGTCAACAGGACTCCAGGGTCAGGATCAAAACTGATGATTACCTTGGGAGTCTGATTGGGAAAATTACATTGTCTCTGAAGCAAGAGAAACCTCTAGAAGAAAGCTAATTTTAGGGAATGATAGTAGCTTTTTCAACAAGAGGAGTTGGAGGAGCATGAAGGACAAGCAGATAGATAGTCCTACAGCAGGATGGGACCTGGGGCTGCAGCTGGGAGTCATCATCATGGGTTGGAATTGTTACCTTTATCAAGACATTGTTACTCAGTGTGGCCAGTTAACCACCCTCAAAGCAGTTGGGAGCATGTATCAGGCATCAAAGCTCCTCTGAGGTAACTAATCTCTGCAGAAGATGAAACACTGATGTGCTAAACAATGACCTGAGATAATTTAAATAAACATCTAAGGTAACAGAAGTGATGTGCAGCCCAATGTGTTATTAGTTGACAAGTGAGAAACACAGCCAATAAGTCATGCATGTGTGCATGCTAAGTTGCTTCAGTTCTGTCTGACTCTGTGACCCTATGGACTGTAGCCCATTGGGCTCCTCTGTCCATGGGATTTTCCAGGCAAGAATACTGGAGTAGGTTGCCATGTCCTTCTCCAAGGGATCTTTCCCACCCAGGGATTGAACCTGCACCTCCTGAATCTCCTGCGTTGCAGGGGGATTCTTTACTGCTGAGCCACCACGGTAGCCCCCAATAAGTCCTACTTGTTCCAAAAAAAAGGAGAAAACATTTTAGGCTGGAGAAATTCAAGGCACAGACTTACTCTGAGTCTTTAAAAGTGGCAGAGAAAAGGAGAAAATCCCAGGCGAGTGCAACTCATTAGCAAAAAGGGAAGGTGGGCGTGTGCAAATCAACTGTGGACATAGAAGTGTCCAGGAGATTCCAAGTATAAGGAGATTCCAGGATAAGGCTGTTGTAACACCAGGGAGCCTCACATGTCTGACTCAACAGACCTTTGCAAAACTCGGTGTGACCTAAGGCAAGGGTGCCTGGGTTAGGAGACACAGGTCTGGGCTCTAATCCTGCTTCACCACTTACTTGTGGTGTGACCTTGAACAAGACATTTAATCTTCTTGAGTCCTTGTTTCCCTTCTGTAAAATCAATCCCTGTCTGTGTTAAAGGGTCTTTGTGAACATCTGAAGAGAAAACATTTGTGATACTCTTCCAAACACAGCCGTTAATGGATGTTGGTTACTCTCAGGATTTCTGACCTCTTTAATACACGTAACACCTCCTCTGAATTCCTGAGGCCACCTAATGCTTGTGTCATTAATTTTGACTCCCTGTATCACCTGTTTTTTAATCTCTTAATTGCTACATGTGTTTGTAGGAGTTTCTTAATTAGAGAAAAAACTCACTGTGGGCAAGGGGCTTATCTTAGTCATTCACAGAATATTGTGGGCACATACTGGATGCTCGAAATGTTGTTGCAATGATTGATTTCTGTGTCCAGGAAGACCAAAGTAATCCCTAAAGATTTCCCAGAGGAAGTAGATCTCAGGGTTGACATTGACAGATGGGTAAGTAATGACAGGTAATGTTCAAGGGGCAAGATGCCCGGTGAGGGGAATGATGTGAGCAGAGTAGCAGCTTTTTTTTTTTTTTTTTGGATTCATTTAAAAAACTTTTCCGGATGCCTGATTTCTCTAGAACATTCTACCAGGTTTTGAAGTCATTTATCACACTGGTGCTTTGTGAGTAAAGCAAATGAAACAAAACCAAAAGAGAAAATATCCATCCAGCAGCTGGACAGCTCAGTTATTTTTAGGGACAGGAGGAGAAGCCAGTGTTTGGGACTCAGCAAAACATCCCACTCTGTTTGGGGTTGACCAGTCCCTGGAAATGCACAGACCTAAGCATTTTCTCAGCTGTAACTCTCCAGCACATGCGTATTTGAAAGGAAACTTAGTCCATCTGTTTCTAATTCATTTACATTGAACTCATCAAAAAAGCTGTTGACATGTCCTTTGCCTGGCCAAGTTCTCCGTGGGTTTTCGGAAAATCCCAATATATTATTGAATTCTTTTTGGTATCCTAGGGTTGTTGGGCTTTGCCTTTTTTAGCAGCTTATAGGGAGAGTGGAAAATGCTCTGAACTGGAGTCATTCCAAACCTGCAAAGCTCTGCTCTTCCCTCACTGAGTCTCAGTGGCTCTCGGAGTCTGATCACTTGGAAAGAGAATAAAGTAATAGGCATCCCCAAGGTCTCAGGTCTCCTCTATCGTGCTCTGAGCAGAGTCTGAGGGGTGGCTCAGGAGAGGCAGAAAAGTGCTTTAGAGGCAATTTGGCCAGGAGACTAATTACGAAATGAGTGAGTGAATGAGTGAAGCTGCTCAATTGTGTCCGACTCTTGCGACCCCCGGAGAAGGCAATGGCACCCCACTCCAGTACTCTTGCCTGGAAAATCCCATGGATGGAGGAGCCTGGTAGGCTACAGTCCATGGGGTCGCTAAGAGTCAGACACGACTGAGCGACTTCACTTTCACTTTTCCCTTTCATGCACTGGAGAAGGAAATGGCAACCCACTCCAGTATTCTTGCCTGGAGAATCCCAGGGATGGCAGAGCCTGGTGGGCTGCCGTCTGTGGGGTCGCACAGAGTCGGACACGACTGAAGCGACTTAGCAGCAGCAGTAGCAGCTTGCGACCCCATGGACTGTAGCCTACCGGGCTCCTCCATCTATGGGATTCTCCAGGCAAGAGTACTGGAATGGGTTGCCATTTCCTTCTCCAGGCTATCTTCCCGACCCAGGGATCAAACCCGGGTCTCCCACATTGCAGGCAGACACGTTACCCGCTCCGCCACCAGGGAAGTCCACAATTACAAAATAAAGAGTGTTTTAATTCTAGATACTGTGTGACCTTGGGTTAAGGGAGTTTCTTTTCTGTTCTTCAGTTCTCGAAAATATAGTAGGAGAATGACACTGCAATTTTTGATCCATCTACTAGACATGGCTTGTGTGGTTGCTGTGTGGATTGTGACTTTAGAAACAAAAATATCACAGTAAGAAAGTACGATTTTCAGATACCCAGATGGCAGTCCTGACCTCTTTGAGTAGAGTGTGTTCTCCCATCTCTAGCCCTGGGCATGGACAGTGCTGAATTATCTTTTTTTTTTTTCCTTAGGCTTGGTAATGGGGTCCAGCCTGAGTGTATAGCTCATGTCCTGAGTGATGCTGACTGCTCCACAAAGGGTGGGGTTGTTGACATCTGAGTCCCCAGCCTCTCCATTCAATATACATACTTGGGCAAACACGGAAGGACAATTTGTGTTCCTGTTGTCATAGGCATAGTTAATACCCCATTGGAAGACATAAATGTGTAACCTCTAGAGAACCGAAAGCTGAAAAGGAACTCAGGAGCTCACAGCTTTCCTCTTTTTTTTACATGAGGCAAACTGGGACTCGAAGAGGCAAAATAATGTGCCCAGTACTTACTGTGCTAAGTTTGATCATATTTGGCCACACTGGATGGAAGAAATTATTACCCCCATTTTGCAAGTGAAGCAACTGGGGTACAAAAGAGGCTGATAACTGGTCAAAGTCACTTGGTGAGCAAGTTATAAACTAGAATTTGAACACAGCTCTGTTAACTTCAAAGGTCAATTGACACAGAGCTAGCGCACTGAGGACCAGAACACGGAATCCTGGATCTCCCAGGTAGAATGTTCCAAAATGTAAAAGCCAGGTTCTTTGTTCACTGTGCTTGCCCCTCATCCATTCACAAGGGGTTGGCTGCCTGGGGAGAGGAACCCAGAGGCATAGGTAGAGAGGGTGATGAGAGGGTAAGTAGATGGAGAGGAATCTGAATCTCCCCCTCTGAGGGCACTGTGCAGGGTCAAGCCCTGTGGGCAGCTTCCAAAGATTCCAATATGACCACCATGATTGAGCAAGGGAGGTTTAGAAGCCAGCAGGCAGCAATGGCCAGTTGACTCAAAGGACTACCATAGTACCACTTCTGTAAAAGACACTTGGCACTGTCTACCTTTTTAATCTTTTTGCCTGAATACATGAGGAGTGTGAGGGAATAGAAGATGTCTTAAGAGCAGACCGAGCTCCCTTTACTATCTCTTTGTTCTTAGGCTAGATAGAGCCTGGCCAGCATTGGAGGAAGGAAGGAGATATGGGATACATGATGGAGTTCCAAACAAGGCTCAGCTCATTTGTGCTTTTTTTTTTTTTTTTTAATAATTAGAAGTGTTAGCCAGCAATGAGATATGCCCGGGTTGTCACTGAAGCTCGGAAAAGAGATTTGACAGGGCCTGTCTGAAAATAGGAGTTGGGAAATGATTTCTTGTCTGTGCCCTATGAGTTCCAGCTGTTCAATGGGCTGATTATCTTCTCTTTCCCCATCTGTCTATCAAATGGAGGGAGCCAGAGAATGAAATGTGTCTTTAGATGAGCTTTCTCTTCCTCCTCTTCTATTGGGCACATTTTGCTCGTGTCTGCACTCCCTGGTTTTGGCCAAAGAAAAAGACCCGGGTACTGCCGGGCCTGCTATTCTTCCCAGATTAACTATTCAGTACCAGAAAGTCCAGCTGAGGAGGGAGGGAAGGAGAGAGAAAGGGAAGGAAGGAGTTGGGGTGGGGGTGGGGGGGTGAGACAGACAGAGAGCAGGGAGAGAGAGAGGGAGGACAAATGACAGGGAGGGAAAGGGACAAGGTGTAAGGGACAGAGCGGTGAGAAACGCAGCAGTGGGGAGAAAAAGTTGACCTCTCAAACAGGAAGAGGGAAGGGAGTAGGGGGTTGGGAAACAGGGAGAAGAGTGGAGGGAAGGGGTGAGAAGGGGGTCGGCGGGGCGGAGAGGCATGGTCTGGGGGTCAGAGCTGGAGCAGCTTCCTGCCGGGCCCGTGGTCCAGCCAGCTGCTGGAACATCTGCATCCTGGCGGGGGTGTTTCCAAATGGAGCTGCCTCTTCCTGGACTTCCTCCCCGCGCACGCTGGGGCCTGCCCCCTTAGGCCCCTCCCACCGCGCTTGCGGTTCCTCTTACTCATCCGCCACTCGGGTCCAAACAGCTAAATCAGCTCTGAAGGTAGGCGAGCAGTTGGGCAAGAATGGAGTCAGCCAGGGGAAGCAGTGCTTGCCCTTGGACATCACCACGCCAGGTGCGGGAGGAGCTAACTGGCTGCACCAGTGCTGCCCTGACCTCCGCTTGAATGACCGACCGAGTTTAGGGAAAGAACCTGGAAACGGAAGTCGGGACCTGGGGGGCAGAGACACTGCATGGTTGCATGGTCTTCGAGAGCTGTGAGTCTTCTCAGTTCCATCATCTGTAAAATAAGGAGCGGAAGTTCCATTCTGATGATGACTTTGGAGGAAAAAAATACTTCGCAAATCTCACTTTAGCACCCTTGGTGCCTGGTTCCTGAGTTTGGATACAGAGGGTTCAGATGAAAGTTGCACGTTCTCACCGTCTCCTCAGTGGCTTTCATCTTGCTGCAGGGCCTCATGCCTGTGGTGGGGTCCGACTCGAGAGGCCTCTGCAGTGGTGCCACTCCTGGAGGGGCGTGCTAGATGCTGTCAGGGCCAGCCTTCAGCCCCTGAAGGAGGGAAAGCTTGTTCCCCTCGCTTCTATGATGTCCCCTCAGTCTTTCTAGAGTCCCCCATTTTCTGGGGTCACCCTTGGGCATCCACCCCACTCTGTCTCTCAGCTGACAGATAATTGATCTCTGTGAAGCTGCCACAAGACCAGGAAGGTTCTAACTGCTATTTGATGAAAAGAGGTTCTGGTTTAGCTCTGGGAAGTCTCACTTGTAAAGGCCATCCTGCTCTGGCCCCAGATGGCTCTTCTGGTCCTTCCCGTTCATCTTCTGTTTCCTTCTTTTCCCAAATCCTATGATGATGTCTTCGGGGCAGCCAGCTCAGGGGAGCTGAGGCTTAATTCTGTGGGAGTGGGAGGTGATTTCAGGGAACCCACTCAGCTTGGCTAGTGGGGAGAGGCTGGAGGAGGGGGTGGACAATCCCCAACCTCGGTTCCTGTCATTGGTCTGACCCTAGCACTGTTGCTGTAGTTTACCTCTGGGGCTACCACAGCCAGACTGCTGGTGGAGTCATCCCCAGGACCCCAGCCTTTCCTGAAACCTCCTGGCTTGATAACCCTCCCTCCTTTAGGGTCTCTGCTCTTATGAACCCTTGCCAGGATGCTTTCAGGGGGCAGTGATGGTAGAGTTAAATTCAGTTCAGTTCAGTCGTTCAGTCGTGTCCGACTCTTTGCGACCTCCTGGACTGCATCACACCAGGCTTCCCTGTCCATCACCAACACCCAGAGTTTACTCAAACTCATGTCCATTGAGTCAGTGATGCCATCCAACCATCTCATCCTCTGTCATCCCCTTCTCCTCCTGCCTTCAATCTTTCCCAGTATCAGGGTCTTTTCCAATGAGTCAGTTCTTCACATCAGGTGGCCAAAGTATTGGAGTTTTAGCTTCAGCATCAGTCCTTCCAATGAATATTCAGGACTGATTTCCTTTAGGACTGACTGGTTGGATCTCCTTGCAGTCCAAGGGACTCTCAATGGTCTTCTCTAACACCACAGTTCAAAAGCATCAATTCTTCCGTGCTCAGCTTTCTTTATAGTCCAACTCTCACATCCATACATGACTACTGGAGAAACCATAGCTTTGACTAGATGGACCTTTGTTGGCAAAGTAGTGTCTCTGCATTTTAATATACTGTCTAGGTTGGTCATAGCTGTTCTTCCAAGGAGCAGGCATCTTTTAATTTCATGGCTGCAGTCACCACCTGCAGTGATTTTGGAGTTCAAGAAAGTAGTCTGTCACTCTTCCCATTGTTCCCCCATATATTTGCCATGAAGTGATGGGACTGGATGCCATGATCTTAGTTTTTTGAATCTTGAGGTTTTTTTTTTTTTTTAATTTATTTTTTAATTGAAGGATAATTGCTTTACAGAATTTTGTTGTTTTCTGTCAAACCTCAACATGAATCAGCCATAGGTATACATATATCTGCTCCCTGTTTAACCTCTCTCCCAGTTCCCTCCCCATCCTACCCCTCAGAATGTTGAGCTTTAAGCCAACTTTTTCACTCTCCTCTTTCACCTTCTTCAAGAGGCTCTTTAGTTCCTCTTCACTTTCTGCCATAAGGGTGGTTGTCATCTGCTTATCTGAGGATATTGATATTTCTCCCGGTAATCTTGATTCCAGCTTGTGCTTCATCCAGCCCAGCGTTTCTCATGATGTACTCTGCATATAAGTTAAATAAGCAGAGTAACAATATACAGCCTTGGCTACTCCTTTCCCAATTTGGAACCAGTCTTGTTCCATGTCCAGTTCTAACTGTTGCTTCCTGACCTGCATACAGATTTCTCAGGAGGCAGGTCAGGTGGTCTGGTATTCCCATCTCTAGAAAAATTTTACCACAGTTTGTTGTGATCTACACAGTCAAAGGCTTTGGCGTAATCAATGAAGCAGAAGTAGATGTTTTTCTGGAACTCTCTTGCTTTTTCTATGATCCAATGGATGTTGGCGGTTTGATCTCTGGTTCCTCTGCCTTTTCTAAATCCGGCTTGAACATCTGGAAGTTCATGGTTCACATACTATTGAAGCCTGGCTCGGAGAATGTTAAGCATTACTTTGCTAGTGTGTGAGATGAGTGCAATTGTGCAGTAGTTTGAGCATTCTTTAGCATTACTTTTCTTTGGGATTGGAATAAAAACTGACATTTTCCAGTCCTGTGGCCACTGCTGAGTTTTCCAAATTTGCTGGTATATTGATTGCAGCACATTCACAGCATCATCTTTTCGGATTCGAAATAGCTCAACTGGAATTCCATCATCTCCACTAGCTTTGTTCGTAGTGATGCTTCCTAAGGCCCACTTGACTTTGCATTCCAGGATGTCTGAATCTAGGTTGGTGATCACACCATCATGATTATCTGGGTCGTGAAAATAATTTTTTGTGTAGTTCTTCTGTGTATTCTTGCCACCTCTTCTTAATATCTTCTGCTTCTGTTAGGTCCATACCATTTCTTTCCTTTATTGTGCCCATCTTTGCATGAAATATTCCCTTAGTATCTCTAATTTTCTTGAAGAGGTCTCTAGTCTTTTGTATTCTATTGTTTTCCTCTATTTCTTTGCATTGGAGAAGGAAATAGCAACCCACTCCAGTATTCTTGCCTTGGGAATCCTCATGGACCGAGGAGCCTGGTGGGCTACAGTCCATGGGGTCGCAAAGAGTCAGAATGACTGAGTGACTAAGCATAGCACATTTCTTTGCGTTGATCACTGAGGAAGGCTTTCTTATCTCTCCTTGCTATTCTTTAGAACTCTGCATTGAAATGGGTATATCTTTCCTTTTCTCCTTTGCCTTTAGCTTCTCTTCTTTTCTCAGCTATTTGTAAGGCCTCCTCAGACAACCATTTTGCCTTTTTGCATTTCATTTTCTTGGGAATGGTCTTGATCCCTGCCTCCTGTACAATGTCATGAACCTTCATCCCTAGTTCTTCAGACACTCTTATCAGATCTAATCCCTTGAATCTATCTGTCACTTCCACTGTATAATTGTAAGGGATCTGATGTAGGTCATACCTGAATGGTCTGGTGGTTTTCCCTACTTGCTTCCATTTATGTCTGAATTTGGCAATAAGGAGTTCATGATCTGAGCCACAGTCAGCTCCCAGTCTTGATTTTGCTGACTATATAGAGCTTCTGTATCTTTGGCTGCAAAGAATATAATCAATCTGATTTCGGTATTGACCATACAGTGATGTCCATGTGTAGAGTCTTCTCTTGTGTTGTTGGAAGAGGGTGTTTGCTATGACCAGTGTGTTCTCCTGGCAAAACTCTGTTGGCTTTTGCCCTGCTTCATTTTGTACTCCAAGGCCAAACTTGCCTGTTATTCCAGGTATCTCTTGACTTCCTACTTTTGCATTCCAGTCCCCTATGATGAAAAGGACATCTTTTTTGGGTGTTAAGTTCTAGAAAGTCTTGTAGATCTTCATAGAACTGTTCAGCTTCTTCAGCATTACTGGTTAGGGTATAGACTTGGATTACTGTGATACTGAATGGTTTGCCTTGGAAACAAACAGAGATCATTCTGTCATTTTTGAGACTGCACCCAAGTACTGCATTTTGGACTCTTTTTGTTGACTATGAGGGCTACTCCATTTCTCCTAAGGCATTCTTGCCCGCAGTAGTAGATATAATGATCAGCTGAGTTAAATTCACCCATTCCAGTCCATTTTAGTTCACTGATTCCTAAAATGTTGATGTTCACTCTTGCCATCTCCTGTTTGACCACTTCTGCTGCTGCTGCTGCTAACTCGCTTCAGTCGTGTCCGACTCTGTGCGACCCCATAGACGGCAGCCCACCAGGCTCCGCCGTCCCTGGGATTCTCCAGGCAAGAATACTGGAGTGGGTTGCCATTTCCTTCTCCAGTGCATGAAAGGGAAAAGTGAAAGTGAAGTCGCTCAGTTGTGACCACTTCTAGTTTACCTTGATTCATGGAGCCAACATTCCATGTTCCTATACAATATTGGTCTTTACAATCAAAACTAATCCAACTGATCACATGGACCACAGCGTTGTCCAACTCAATGAAACTATGAGCTGTGCCATGTAGGGCCACCCAAGATGGATGGGTCATGGTGGAGAGTTCTGACAAAATGTGGTCCACTGGAGAAGGGAATGGCAAACCACTTCAGTATTCTTGCCTTGAGAACCCCATGAACAGTATGAACAGTATGGTAGAGTTAGGGTAGAGTTCTCTCCACCCTTGAACATTTGTGGGGATCTATGAACATTGTGAGGAAGGTACACCCCACCCCCTGGTATTTCCAGCCTCTTTCAGTCAGAGTGAGGTTCACATGGCCCCTTGCTGTCTTCAGTCTGTCTTCAGTCTCTTCTGGTTTTGGCTTCCTCAAAGCTCTGCACAGACCCAGAAAGTTTATGGGTGTCCCCAGATGAGCAGTAGGACTTGAGGGCAGACACAGGAAGGGTGTGTCTGAACTTAGCTGAAGCTCCCCAAGTGGTCCCTGGAGAGGGTGTTGTCTTTGGGATTCATTAGCCCCCTGGAGAGGGGGGTGCAGTGCAGGTTGAAATGTAGTTAGATGCCTCAGGTGTATTTATATGCATTCACAGGACATAAATCCCAAGCACCAAAATGGACCTACAAGCAGGAAGGGACTTGCCACCTGGTGAACACCTACTGTGTGGCCGTTGATAACTCATCTACCCCTCACCGCAGTTCTGCTGGTATGTATCTGTATCTGTGTTTATCTGTAAGTGCTGTTATGTCCTTTTACAGATGAGGGCTCTGGGGCTCAGAAAGATTATGAAAATAGCCTAGGATCACAGTGCAGCAAGTGGCAGAGCTGGGATTTCTAGGCTGGGATTTAAGAGGAACTTGGCCTGTTTGGATCCTGTCTTGGGGAAGTGTGATGAAAGGGACAGTGGGGCACTGCTCCCTTGCTCCCAGGGGACTCCCCCGCAACCCCAGTTACTCCCAAGTCAAATTCTTGTTGCTTCTCCTCAGCCCTTGCTGGGAAGGTCCTCCCTTCCTGCTTCTGACCCCCTCTCCTCTCCCCTTGCCATTTTGAGCTCTTGCAGTGAGCATGGGAGACCCGAGGAAGTTTACTCTGCATGCGGGGTTCCTTCCTCTGTTGGGACTGGGTGCTCCTGGTTTGCCTAGGTGGGGTCTCATGGTGTCACTCCCTGAAGTGCTGAGCATAGCTAAGCCATGGGAGCTTCTCTCGGGCTCTGACCTGAACCAGCTTTGTCTGGAGGCTGGGGCAGGGAGGGTCCCTCTGCCAGCAGGTGCTTAGCTGGATCGTGGCTGAAGGCAATGGAGTGCAGACAATGGCTGGTTGCCCACATGGTCTTGAGTTGCCATACAGAGGCCTACTCGCAATCCCACATGCCTGTCCTCAGCATAGCCAGCCTCTAGGGTCCCTGCTTTCCCCTCGTCTGTGTGCACGAAGCTTTCCACAGCGGGGTTCTGGTGCAAGAATGCAGTCACATGAATGCGATCACATGAATGGAGTCACACAGTTAGGTGCTGACACTCACAGACATCCTCTACTTAGCTTCCCGGATGACATATCATAGTATGTACTTTCCTGTGAATCTGGTTAGTGGCCCCATCCACCGGGCACTGGTGTCGCTACAGGCATCCCTGCTTCCTCTGGGCATGGTCCTGTCTTCTGGGCCCAGGTCCCCTGCACCCCTCCTGCCTCCTGCACCCCTGTGATCTGCCACTGGGCACCGCTGCTGTTGTGGCCACCTCCTCCACGGCCAGGTGACACTAGGGACTGAGGCTGCGTGCAGTCCACAAGTCAGAGGGTGCCTCCCTACCCCTCTGTGTGCTTTAGATGGAGGTCACAAGTAGAAGCCTGTGCTGTGATGCCTGGCAGAGCTTTTGGTGAAGTGGCATTTTCTGGATTTTACTTGTAGCCACTCTTCCCCTTGAACCTGAGACATGGCTGGACTGGGAGGGGTGTGTGAGGAACAAGGATCATGCCGCTCCCAACATGACGTTTCTTCCGCAGCCACGACTGCTCAGCGCCTGGGCCAAGCCTGGCTTGCTGACGCCTGCTTATTTTAAGAGGGCTTTCTGCCAGGAAGCTGCGTATGTGCTTGCTCAGCCGCTCAGTTGTGTCTGACTTTTTGAGACCCCATGGACGGTAGCTCGCGAGGTTACTCTGTCCATGGGATTCTCCAGGCAAGAATACTGGAGTGGGTTGCCATTCCCTTCTCCAGGGGATCTTTCTGACCCAGGGATCAAACCCAGGTCTCCTGCATTGCAAGAGGGTTCTTTACTGCTGAGCCACCCTGGAAGCTGCTTAGCCTCTTGTGAAACAGACGCTGGAGGGTTTTCCTCACCTGGTTTCCAGGCCTCTCTTGATCCCAGCAAGCTGATATGGGGAATGCCTCACTGTGACCCCATCTGCCTCTTTATCACCTCCTTTGTGTTCTTTCTGCTTCCAGACCTCCATCATGCCTTTTCCCCTGCCTGGAACAAGTGCAGTTGCATGCCTGTGTTGTGATATCTGGTGGCAGCTTCTCTCCAACCAGCTAAATCCTACTTGTCCCTTGGGACCCAGCTGACACCCCTCCCCTCAAAGTTGGGAAGCTTCCCTTGATTAGCAGCCCTGCATCACTGCTCCCTCTTCTCAACTCCTATAGCCCTTAGTTGGACCCACCCATACAGTCATGTGACCACTTTACCCCTACACTAGGTGAGATGTTTGTGTCCCTCTACCTCTAGTTCCTGTATCGAAACCTAATCTTCCATGTGATGGTATTTTAAAGTGGAACCTTTGGGTGATTAGGTCGTGAGGGTGGAGCCCTAGTGAATGGGATTAGTGCCCTTATAAAAGAGGCCCCAGAGAACTTGCTCCTTTCACCATGTGAAAACGCAGCAAGGAGATGGCTGTCTATGAGCCAAGAAACAGGCTTTTAGCAGACACTGAATTTTCCAGTGCCTTGATCTTGAACTTCCAGCCTCCAGACCGTAGAAAATACATTTCTGTTGTTCATAAGCCACTCAGTTAGTGGTACTTTATTACAGCATCATGAACAGACTAAGAAACCCCCCAAGTAATTCTCTACCTGGTATCACTTCATTCCAGTTCTCTACCTGGTATCCAGGTATACCAGTTCTCTACCTGGTATCACTGGACTAGTGTCAGTGAGGTCTTGCAGTACATGCAGTTTGTTTCTCTTGCTTTTTGCAAAGCACTCACTGCTTGGCTAGAGCTCAGCAAAACTATGATGTCTGTTGGAGTAAAAGCATGGACATGCTTGATGTAGGCCTGGGAGGTCCAAGTAGCTCTTTTCCTTGTGCTGCCTTAAAATCCTGACTTGGTTAATTAAGACACACTGAGAAGTCATGAGAACTGACATCTTCTGTTTGCAAATCATACTCTGTTCTGTCCTGCCCTTGTCCCCCAAGCCACCTGATTGACAGCCCTGAGAGCAAAAGTGCCTGCAGGTCCCTTCCAGGTGCTGCCTCTCCACCTCTAAGGAGGGAGATTTAGTTGTATGGATTTTGGCAAAGGTTTAAAACCTGCAATAAATAACAAAAAATTCAGCCTACCATTCTGCATATTTTATAACTCAGTCTAATAAAGAAATAATCCAAGATGGCACCTGCTAAGAAAACTTAGTTTATTGAAATATGACTGTAATATAGAAAAGATGGCTAATGCACTAGGCTGCAAGATATTAATGCTCTACACTTCAGCTGGTGTGTTTAAAAGAAGTCTCTCATGTATTTTATTTTATTTTATTAGGAGCCATATCATTAGCTTTTAAAGACATTGTGAGTGAGAGAGAGAAGAAGAAAAGAGATTTGAACTATTGAAAAAAAAAAAAGTCAGCAACTCAACCTGCCTTTCTCTACAAATGAAACAAACAAACCAAAAACAAAGTGTTTTTTTTTCATAAACATTTTTTTTTCCTGGCTGGGATATTAGGACAGTATATTAAATTCCCCCAAAAGGAGGCCCTAGAACTATTTACATAATAATATCTCCACTGTGGTTGTGACAGATGGGCTTCACTGACGCAGACATACTGTTAGGGGCTTAGCAATAGATTAAAAAAAACCACCACAATACTGTGTAACATAATAAAAGTGTATTGTAATGTACATCATAACTTGTGGCCAAGGTTAAATTTGCAGTCGGAGTATGAAAGTCGTATTCCATTATACAAAATAGATGTTACACGGAAAAGCATTAAAGATGAGTTGACTCAACCATTTATTTTTAGTTTATATTTTATTCTATTTTCCTTCGCCCTACTTATGCAATATTTTTTTAATCACATGAAATGACATCGTTATGTACCCCCTACCTACTCCCACCTCAGAGTGAGGGGCAGCCTGGGATCTACAGACTTTCTTAGTTGTGTAGATTCATGTTTCAGGGGACCCTGAGACTTCGCTCTGTTGGAAAATGGCTGTTTGTAGTTTTCCTTATTTTGCATTACTCAAAGCTTCCTTATGGAGGTGAGACTAGCAGTGAGGGGGATATCCTTTGGCTTAAGTGGCATCTTTGGATATAAGCTATAGTTCTAGGGCAATGTGGCCATCAAGAGGTGATATGTATATGAGAGCAGAGACCAGTGGGATCCATCTCATGGAGGTTGGATGGGGAATGCCTTCCTAGGCAACCCTGTCTTTCTTGTTCCAGAACTTGAACATTGACTTCCTCTCTCCACCAGTATGCATTCTAAGGGGTGGGTGAAGGGAGAGACATTATTTACCCTGTGAGGAAGTATTTATGGGGTGGGATCTCTGCTGAAGACTTTTTATCCTCATCCACTGTCCTAAATCTCCAGGTGCTTTTCAGTGCCAACAGAAATGATGATTTTTTTTTTAATGAATCACAAGATAGTAGAATTTTGGAGCTAGCACAAAACATTTGTGCAAAAAGCCCTCCATGGACCTCATTTTTTAAATCTGTAAAATGGGAATCCTTTAGTTCCTATTTCATGGGGGTGGTTATGAAGTTTTAATGAATAAAGTGCTTAGCACATAGTACTCAATAGATGACAAAGGTTCCATTTAATCATTACAAATATTATCTCACTTTAGAGATGGTCTGCTGGAGACTAGAAGGGGCAATTGAAGAACGGTGTTTTCCCCTTTCTGAACTCTCTCTCTCCTTGGGTCTCTCTTTTAGGCCAGAAATTAATTCACCCACCCCTCCTTCCTCCGTCCTCTCCTTCCTTCCTTCCTTTCTTTTTGTGTTGGTTTATTCTACCCTCTTGCTTTCTGCAATATTATCCATTATGGAGGGCTCCACTGAAATCTCCTTCCCTTCCTGGACTAGCTGATCACTCCTTATTTGACAACCCTGACCTCTTCTGAAACACAGAGAAACTTGTATCTACTTACCCATTTGGCAACAATTTGCAGGTGGAAGTTAGAGAGACTATCATGGCAGCTCAGAGAGGAAGAATGTTGAAAAACAGAGGTCTTTTGCAAGGAGGGAGCTCTATGTTACCATAGAGCTCTTTCTATGAGAAGGTTGAAAGAGTATCTGTGGGCCTTTGTGGGGGATGCTAAAGGGTAGCTTGCAGCATTCAAGGTGGCTAGCATTGCAAGTAGTTCAAGAGATCAACTAGTCTAAGCCTCACCTTTAAAATGTGAAGACGGAGGAAACTGAGGCCCAGGTGGACAGGAGGCTGCTCTGCCAAGAGTCCCACAGCTCAGTTACTAGCTGGCTCCCCGCTTCACTGGTAGTTGTTTCTCTTTCCCACCACCATGCCACAGACGCTGCGCCAGGTGTGGAAATTAACTGGAAGACTTCCAAACTCGACAATAGAAAGCCATCCATTGTTGTCCCGAGTTTTTCTTTTTGTCTTGAGTTGCAATTAAAGGTTTTGCTTACTGATGTGTGATCTTCTAACTATTTAATATTTAAGGAGGGCAAGATTATATTAACTGCTTCTATGTGCACAGTACATGTACTACACAGGGAGACAAATCTTACCCAACAGGTGTTCAGTTACATTTGTTGATCCAACTGAACTGGTCCTGAACTAGTCCGAGTTAGTATCTTCACTTTGGTCAAAGCCAGCAACCTCTTAGAAGACACTGGCGATTCGGTAGAGAGCACGCATATCCTCTCAGTACTCCTTGGCAGTGTGGAGAATGTTAAGGCGTGGCTTTAACGAGGGGTCCTCCCCCTGGGGCGGGGCCAGACCAGGATACACAGGAAGACAGCAGCACTAGAGACGCCCTGCCCGGGTGGTGAGCCTGGCTCAGGGAATTCACTCAGGGGTTGCTCTGCTGAGGAGGCTGATGTTTCTGTGCTGGGGCCAACCATCAACCCTGGGAGGTCAGGCAAACTGACCGCTAAGGACAACTTTGGGGAGGAAACAAGCACCGTCTTCTTGAAAGACTCTGCCCTGAATTCTTAGTGCTGCATCTAATGGGACCTCAAACACAATCTGAGCATATGGCTACCTGCATGGGGTTATTTAAAGAGTCCTGCAAATTTGAAGGGTATGATTCACACCAGCACTGTTCAATAGAAATATAATGTGAGCCACAAATAAAATGTAAAATTTACTTGCAGACATATTAAAAAAGTAAAAAGAAACAGGTGAAGTTTATGTTATGAATATATTTTAACTTAATTCACTACCTCTAAAATATTCTAATTTCTACATATTGTCACTATAAGATGTTATTAATAAGATGTTTACACCCTCTTCATAATAAGTCTGAAATTTTGTGTTTGTTTACATTTGAAGTATATATCAACTGGATGGGAAGTTTCTTAATGAATATACAGTTTCAGTTTTGCAAGATGAACAAATTCTGGAGGTTGGTTACATGATACTGTGAATACACTAAATAAGAAATTATACAATTAAATGGTTAATATGGGAATTTTTGCATATTGAACCATATTTTTAAAAAGTGAAGCAGGTTTATTTACATTTGTATGGAAAAATCCTTAAAATGTGGTTAAATAAAATTAAATAAAAATAATAATAGTGTTAAAAAATAAAGTATATATCAACTGGAATTCAGTCAGTTCAGTCACTCAGTCATGTCTGACTCTTTGCAACCCCATGGACTGCAGCACGCCAGGCTTCCCTGTCCATCACCGACTCCCAGAGCTCGCTTAAACTCATGTCCATCGAGTTGATGATGCCATCCAACCATCTCATCATCTGTCGTCCCCTCTCCTTCTGCCTTCAATCTTTCCCAGCATCAGGGTCTTTTCTAGTGAGTCAGTTCTTTGAATTAGGTGGCCAAAGTGTTGGAGCTTCAGCTTCAGCACCAGTCCTCCTTCTAAGGAATATTCAGGACTGGTTTCCTTTAGGATTGACTGGCTGGATCTCCTTGCTGTCCAAGGGACTCTCAAAGAGTCTTCTTCAACACCACAGTTCAAAAGCATCAATTCTTTGGTGCTCAGCTTTCTTTATGGTCCCACTCTTACATCCATACATGACTACTTCTCAAGTGGGCTTCTCAAGTGGCTCAGTGGTAAAAAAAACTAAAACCACCTGCCAGTGCAGGAGATGCAGGAGATGCTGGTTCAATCCCTGGGTCAGGAAGATCTCCTGAAGTAAGAAATGGTAACTCACTCCAGTATTCTTGCCTGGGAAATCCTAAGGATGGAGGAGCCTGTTGGGCTACTGTCTATGGGGTTGCAAAGAGTCAGACATGGCTGAACATGCATACACTTCTCAAGTACTCAGTAGCCCCAGGTGGCTGGCAGATACCATATTTGACTGAATGGGTCTAAAGCATCATTTTCTTCCAAAATTCTGCCAGTTGGGCCAGGCGAGGGGAGTAGATTAAGGGATCATTACTGTTCTAATTCACATCCCCTTTGAAGTGTTCATATTTTAATTCCTTATCAATCTGTTGACCTTCAACAATAGTGATCAGGTTTCTAAACCTCTTTCCAATGTGGTTGGAGTAGAAACGCAACCAAGGATTTAGCAGTGTTGGTGGGGTTTTGGAGCTCAAGGGCAGTTAGGAGGTAGCTGCAGGGATATCACATGGATGGCACTGGGTGAGAACAAACAGTTGAGATGAGGATGTGAGTGGCATCAAGGTAATGTCCAGGCCATGTGTGGCGATGAAAAGAGCATAGTATCTGTTGGATCAGGACTGGCTGGATGCCCTTACCTGCCTACATGACTTTAGAGGAAACCATGAACCTTTCCGAATCTCACCTTCCTTAATCTGTAACCTGGAGGTAATAAGCCCTTTCCTGGCTTCCTCAAAGGGGAATTTTCAGGTCCAATTACTTGATTCAAAGAAGCAGATTGGTGCAAATGCTAAAGTCCTCAGCTCATGTAAATTGTGAGCCATCTAATTGTGAGTCTTCCAGCAGGGGTGATACAGTTAATTCAATGCAAGCAAGTTTGAATAAGGGCCCACTCTAAGCCAAAGACTGTAGCAAGGGAGGAGGTGTCAAAGAGGGGAACCCCTCTGCAATCTCCTGCCTCAGTTAGAGAGAGAGAACCCAGCTAGAAACTATCAGGAGACAGAATATAATTCCCGCAAAGTGGTTTGCACAGACAGTCCAAGAGGAGAGAGTAGAGAGGGTGCAGTGTGAGCAGGGGAATAAAGGGGTCAGTTGTGGGGTTGGGGGCCCCCCAGCTTGGATGCAGAGTTTGAAGGGGCAGAGCAAGAGAGGAAAGAGTTCCTGCTAGAGGACACAGCACAAAGTCCAGGAGTGGGAATGAAAAGCCACACCCTAGTGAGAAACTTCTGGAATAAGACAGAAGAGAGGGATAGAAAAGGGTGGCTATGGGTCCCTTTCCTGTCAGTACCCTTCCCAACATATGAGATACCAGGCAGAGGCCAAATATCTGATGCCCAAGTCTTCTGTCTTGCTCTGAAAGTGGGTCACCCATTGCAGAGGAGACCAGTCCACTCGAGATAAAAATGAAATACGACCACAGCCAAGGCAGGGATGCTCAGATACACACCAGGATGGCCGTGGGCAGCTCAGAGAAAAGGGGCTCTGATCTCAGAGCATCTCTATGCTGCACATGCTGGTGCCAGGAATAAAACTGGACAGAGGCCCCACAGGAAACAAAATTGTCAGGTATTTCCAAAGGTTCTGGGGGTTTCTGCCTTTCAAGCCAGTTCTTTATTATCAGTTTACTATTTAATATCACTTTTTTTTGGACTTCCCAGGTGGCTCAGTGATAAAGAATCTGCTTGCAATGCAGGAGATGAAGTTTCCATTCCTGGTTCGGGAAGATGCCCTAGAGAAGGAAATAGCAACCCACTCCAGTATTCTTGCCTGGAGAATCCCAATTGACAGAGGAGCCTGGTGAACTACAGTCCATGGGGTTGCAAAGAGTCAGACAGGACTTAATGACTAAGCACATGCACACATCTGTTTTTTACATCAGAGTGTTTTCCATCATGAATCCACAGGATACACACACACACACACACACACACACACACACACAATACAATACAGACTCCACCTGCATGCACTGTAGGTGCCCTCAGTCCTCAGCAGGCACACACAGATGTCTTCTCCCAACACATACACATGCGCGCGCGTGCACACACACACACACACAAGCCTTAGGAACATGGAGGACAGACTGCTCTAATTGGACAGCAGTGAATGAATGAAGACTCAGGGCTGAGCTGATGTATAAGACTGCTAATTAAGCACCCAGCCGGTGGCTATAGAAAGGACACTGGGGGAACTCTTGTCCCCTCTTCTTTCCTTTCCCGTCAATATTCTATCAGTTTCAATATCCTTCAATCTTTGGGGTCCTTGCTTGCCTGTCACTTTCCCCCATTCTTAGGTATACTTTTTCCCCGGAGTTCAATTGGGTCTAGGAATATGGATATTGGAGAAGGTCAAATTACCTTCGTAACTTACTTCAGTAGTTTGTGTGGAGATAGGGTGCTTCAAAAAAGTTCCCTCTGCCCCTGAAGCTCTCTTACCCTGACCATACTATTTCCAGCTCCTTCTCTGAACTACCCTTGCCCTGAGAAGAGGAACTGCTTTATCTGGATTTGAATGATGAGCTACTTTCTGGTGTTCTTTTATTAGGCAGAAAATGCGGGCTGGGGCCATTTTCTTCTTTCTTCCATATTCTTTATATTTAGTGCACAATTGGGTTTAACTTAATAAATGCAGTGTGGACAGAAGAATGGATAAGCACAAGATGATGAGTTTACAAAATCACATTCCATTTGCCAGTCAAATCTTGATCTTAAATTGTGCTCCGAGGATCTGAAATGAAGCCTTGTTTCTATCCAGAGGTCTAACACCTGCCAAAGTATGGCAAACCCAATTCTAGACAAATTCCTAGTCCCAGCACCGACTCCCACTGCCGTGATGATAGGTAGACTAAAGTCATAAGCACTGCCAGAGGTCAACTGAAATGACCCATCAAAGGTGGCCAGATGCAAGAATGGCCCCAGTGGCTCTGGAAAAAGAAAGCCAACACCTGATTAACTCAGGAGCAAAGCATGGGGTCATTGTCTGTTCTTTTCCAGAAGTCCTGACTGTTGGGGCTCTGCCTTGCCCATTGGGTGATGTATGCCCCAAGAGCAAGGATTGAAGTCTCCCAGCTTTAAAGTCAGAGTTGGCTTTCAGGGATTTCTGCAGCTTTGGAGGTAAATTTCACCTCCAAAATTAGAATTAAAGTCTGGTTAGTTTGTACCAAAATAGGAGGGCTTATATATACCTCAGGGGTCCCCATGACCATGACCTTGGCAACATGTCTTCAGTCTTCAAGAAGGGAAACTAGCATATAGATGTACAGTCTACATGCCAAATATTGTATCAGTTATTCTCAAATGTATTATTTTCTGTAACTTTGATATCAGCCTCATGATTGAAGATTGTTTTAGATAGGACTGAGGCTCCATGAGCTAAGCAGCTCACTGAGTCCCCCACAGATCTGGCTGTCAAATATGCAAACCTTATATCTCGGCCCTGCACCTGTGGACACATGTTGGGTGGGGAAGAGTGGAATGCCCTGAATTAACATGGAATACAGTGGGAAGCACAGGGCAGATTGGGGTGGGATAAGACTTCATTTCCACCTTTCCCCTTTCCTTTTCCCCAAGGGTCTCATAAGCCCCTCCCATGCTCAGTGCAGTGGGCAGAGCCTCTCCAGAGGATTTGCAATTCAAGGGGATGAGTGAATTGAAAGGGAAATATCTCCAGTGGTAGGTCAGGCACCTAGTGGCCAGTGAGAGGCCAGCTGGAGGTGGGTGGACAGGTCCTAAGGACTTGAGAACCCGGGCATAAGGCTGTCTACTCCTGGTATCTCCTTCCTCTACCAGACCCACTTCCCTCTGCCCTTTCCTATCTGGCTCCTCCGCTTTCTCGCTTTCTTTTCAGGACTCTGAGTTGCTAGGCAACTCCAGTCTGGAGCTGAGGTTCTCACTGTGGCGAGCAGCTTCCACGCAGGGATGGGGGAGTCGATAGCGCCAGTGATTACAGGTGTCTGTGCAGAAAGGCAGACAACAGCACCCCCTGCATTGCCTCCCAGGGACAGAGGAAATGAGAGGTCTGGGCGGGGGAAGCAAAGTTTTGCCCAGGCCACTTTCCACCTCTCCTTCCTGCTCTCCAGTTCCCTTCTCCCACCAGCAGGACTTCCTTCCACTCAGGCCCCAGGATCTCCCTGGTGCTCCTGGCTTCCTAGTGTCCCATCAGACCACAGTGATCTGGACTACCCAGGCCCTTAACACCTCTCCTGGAGCTCCCTCAGCTCTTTGCCCATTATGGGCATGATGCTCACCTTGGCAGACCTCCATGGCTTCACTTTGTTAAGGGTAAGTAGGCTCTGTAAGTAAGGCTCTCTGTTTCTGCAAGCTAAGGGAGGTGAGAGCTGAATCCATCTCTGTCGTGCTCCCGTGACTGCAGGGAAAGTGATGTGTCTATTCGCAGTCAGCCTAGGCTGCCCCTGGGGTGATGCTCAGAAGGCAGCCTAAGGGACACTTGCCGCTTCCGTGGTACAAGCTTAAACGTTTACTGAGTTCATACCCTGGGCCAGGTACCACCCATTCTCGATGCTGGCAATTCTATAAGCAAGGAGACGTTCAGTCTCCGACCTCACAGAGCAATATTTATACTGGGCGAGAACATCAGCAAACAATAGACAGTTAAACAAGTAATGCTACTTCGTAAGGTGGCTTTGACAGTTCCCTTCTGGAAGGACTGTCCTGCTCAGAACTGGAGGGACCCTGGGTTTCTTTTTAGCAATGTAGACCATGGACAATATGGAACTCATCACTGTGGCATTTCCCAGATCAGCATTGAGTAGTCCTGGTGGCAGAGGTGATCCTAAGTGTGGTTTATGTGTGTGTCGACTTCACGGACCCGTGTTGTGTGGCAGAGCCTTGAGGAGGTGAGGAACAGGGCTGATGGCACTGCTCAGGCTGAACCAGCTTCCTGAATGAAAATCTAGGCTGTCAGTCCAACACAGCTTTGGGGAAGCACGTGATCTATACCTGGCCAGTCAGAGCTCAGTGATTAGTTAGGCAGGACCACGTGGTCTAAGGTTAGCCAATTAGAATTCATTCCTGCATTTTGGGTAGGAGGAGTTCTTTTTCTGCAGGAGTTGCCCAGCGGCTATTGCTCAACTTGAGGAGGGCACAGCCCACCCAGAGGAAGTTGCAGAAGGCAAAAAAGTGAGAGCCTGAGGCCAGTCCACGTTTGGATCTTTGGGTTTCATAAGCCAGTATATTCCATTTTATTTTGTTTTTTTCATTTTATTATTTTATTTTATTAAGACTTAAGCCAGTTGGCTTGGATTTTTACTACTTGCCCCAGTAAGTTTTCTCTATTCATCTGATATCATCATTGCTCCCCCACCCCTGGGTCCCTTTGCTGTCCAAGTATCCAGCGTTGTCCTCCAGGCTGAGGAGTCTTTTCTTAGTCCAAACTCCGAGTTTCAGCCCAGGGACCCCTTATTCCCTCTTCTTTCTGGCAGAACACACCTGTGCTCTGCTCCATTTCTTCAGGGCCCTGCCCTCAGCAGAGGTTTGTTTGATCAAATTACAGTAGGTTGTTGATGGCTAAAGGGCTTCCTTCTTTTCTTCCAGTAAAGAATCCACCTACAGTGCAGGAGATGCTGATTCGATCCCTGGGTCAGGAAGACCCACTGGAGGACAGCATAGCAACCCACTTCAGTATTCTAGCCAGAAAAATCTCATGGACAGAGGAGCCTGGCAGGCTATGGTACATGGGGTCACAAAGAGTTGGACACAACCGAAGTGACTGAGCACAAACGATGGCTAAAAGTTGCTCTGGCCATATTGATGGCCTTTTCGAGTTTGTACTGTGGTTCTTTGCTATAATCCGTGGACCTGGATACCTAATGGTGGGAGTCCAGGCACTGTGGCAGGCTGTAGAGAGATAGCTTCATAGGATGCTTCTCCTAGTGACTCTGAAGTTCCTTGGCTAGACATTCAGTTTTTCTGCCTGTGTCCATGGCTGAGGGCCAACTATCTTGGCTCGCAGTGAAATGCCAGGGCCTCTACCACTGTGAGGAGGTCATGTCCTTCTCATAGAAGGAGGGAGAAAGGTACTGAAGGGAAAGCTTTTGGAAACAGGCATCCAATGAACCTCTGAGTCCTGGAGTGGCCTGGACTAGTCAGTGACCTTGCTCTTCTCCTTTATATAAGTAAGCTGAACCCCCAAGTCCTGTTCTAGCACTCATGTCTTCGGAGGGATGTCTGTGACTCTGAGTGAGCCCTGGGTCTTTGTGTTTTAGCATGAGAGTATCCCCAGAGGGAAGCTTCCCAGGTGTCTCAGTGGTAAAGAACACTCCTGCCAATGCAGGAGATGTGGGTTTGATCCCTGGGTCAGGAAGATCCCCTGGAGTAGGAAATGGCAACCCACTCCAGTATCCTTGCCTGGGAAATCCCATGGACAGAGGAGCCTGGTGGGCTACAGTCCATAGTGTGGCTAAAGTTGTACAACAACAGCATCCCCATAGGAGTGTAAGGCATATTTAAATGGGTACTTTGTGCAGTTCACTCACATTTCACAATCCACTCAGAGTTTTCTTGCTCCCTTCCACTGGTTTCAGCCTTGTTTCGTGACTTACTCCTACTCATTGCACACAGGGCAGCGAGTGGGAAGTGTAAGGAGTTTAGCTCCTGCAGTTAGGACAGCTGGGTTCCAGTCCCAACGTGGCTACTATCCAAAGAGCCGAGTCTTTGAAAGAGGTACCTGGTATTTTTGATTTGTGTTCTTATTTGTAAAACGGGAATGAGACCATTTGGCTTTGCTCACAGGTTGTGGTTTATGTGACACATTAAATGCAAATGCAATGAAGAGATGGAGGCTGTGTAAAAATACCAGGGATCGCTTGGCGTTTGGTTTGCAGGAGGCCAAGGTTCAGCTTTCTTTGGTTATCCTGCATCTGGGTATATCATACCCTAGCTGCCTCTGCCATGCCCCCAGGTTTGACCCCAAGGAAAATAAAGTCTTGTACCTGAGCTGTATCTGTAGGGAAGCCAATGCTATGTCTGTCATCAGCCCTCTGAACTTATCTCCAGAAAAGGTTGATGATGACTCACCAAGGCAGCAGGTGGCGAGAAGGGTCTAAAATTATAGTGGAACCAATCATTCAGAAGAGACAGGCTCATTTGGAATTGGTACCTCTACCTCTGCCCTGATCATCATCAAGTCCTCAAGGAATCACCCAGAGACAAGAAAAAGTAGAAAAATATTAAGCTCTGTGGAAATACTGCTTTTGATGACACTGTCAACATTGCCTGACAGACGCAGCAGTAATCTTTAGACCAAGAACTCTCTGGAGCCACTACAGAGATCCTGGGGACTGCACAGTCTGTGGTTGCTGTGTTGATGGCCGCCTGTGTGACATTCATACGTGATGTTAACAGCACTGCGGTAGAATGACCAGCTAGTTAAATATTTCAATAAAGAACCATTTGATATTTAGGAAGAAAACATTTTTAAAAAAGGAAAAATTACCAAGGGAAAGTGTTACATTTTGGTATAATACACATTGGAAAACAGGGTTAGTTTCCTGCCACATCCAGGAAGCAGGTGATGGAAAACTCTGTTTGACAATGGATTGTAAGATGGCAGCTCAGAGAGGGAAGAATATCAGCTTAGCCTCACACAGCCAGTCCCTGGACTGAGGTGCAGTCTGTGAGCAGATCAGGAGGCCCTCCTCCCAATGTCCTGTCGACTTACTCTCCCAATTTCCAGGTTGGAGATTTGAATCAGATACAAGGCAAATGCTTAGGCAAGGGAAAAGGGTTTTGCCAGCTTGCTCCACAGGGAAAGAGTCTGTGATATGATATGAAGCCGAAAATAGAGTGTCTCAGGAAAGAAGGTTTGGCCGCTGACTGCCTTGTGGTGGGTGTGGGGGCCTCCTCCAGGAAGGCGGGAGCTGAAATGAGAATAGGACATGGTCGCTGCCCGTGGTGTACTGCTGAGTGCAGACGCTCTGGGCGGGCATTTGGAATCCGTGTCATAAGAAAGGGGTCCTGTCGGCAAGGCTGCTTTAGCAGTGCTGTCCTGCTGGGGTCTGTGGAACATCCTGACACAGTCCCGGGCTTGAACAAGGGCCAAGGATTTATCCAGAAACAGCAAGCCCTGTACAAAGACGATCCCGGATTTAGAACAGATGAAAGGTACTTTGAGGGAGTTCAAAGAACGGGCGCATGCTCCCTGATGGCTTCTTGCTGGATATTTTGAGAGGTGACTGGGGCACGTTTTCCCGCCCAGCTTCTCCCAGGGGTCTTTTCTAACACAGTTTCTCTGCATTAGTATATTCCAGAGCTCACGGGTTTGGAAGTCTTAATATGGAAATTCCTGCAGCGGAAGGAACAGGCTTCTCCCAGTTGGGGTTTGCTGAGGCCATTTTTCTGATGATGTTAATGGTGATGATTAATTGGCACTAATGATGGAGATGTGGAAAGTAATGAAGCCACCTGATTGGGTGACGGGAAAGATGGAGCTTGTGGGCACATGGTAAGGATGGTTATAGTGACAGTGGTGACAATAGCAGGGGGCTCAGTATTAGAAATTTGTTGAAAAATCTAGGGGACAAACCTTCACATGAACTTTACTATCTTCTCTGGGAAGGTAGATTATTGGCAAAAAAGATGATGTGCCTCTGGCAAAGGGGTACAGAAAATACCTTTCTCTGTGGTCAGTTCTATCTAACCAGATACTTGGTTTCAATTCTACTAGGTATTTTACAACATGGCACCAACTTTCTGGTCGACCCAGAGCACTGTACATTAAGAAGCAAACTCAAGTGACTGCAAACAAACCTGTGACCTCCCAAATGGAGGGTTAAAACAAGAAGGAGCCAGTCATCCTCACTGTCATTCTCCGAACAGTGTCTGGAGGGGAAGGATGTGATAAGTCAATTGTCAAGCTCTTCTTCAAGATTTGAAGCAATCCCAGTGCTTTCGGGGAGCATTTCATGTGAGGTTGTGCTTGCGGTAAGCCCTCTACTCCCGTTTCCACCCTGGAGTCCCAGTGTCCTTGGTTTTCTGAGTCATTGTGTCCAACTAGTGATATGGCAGCATTAAGGCAAAGGAACTTTGAGGTCTAACTCCTGTTCGTAGCAGCAGTGGCATCCGAAACAGCGAGGGAGGGGTTACGGTCTCAAAGGCTAGTGAAGGAGGAGGGTGACATGAGCTCCAGGTAATCCTATCTTGGCTGATTCTCAAAAGCATTAAAAGATTAGCCAAATTTAACCAGTTACCATCAGGTAAGAGAGATATCTGATACATTTACTTCATTCGATTTTGGTGCCATTGTGAAATGTGAGAAGCTTGATTTCAGAGCTCCTAACCTTATTTTCCTTTCATTTTTTTTTTTCCTTCTCTGTGGATGTCGTCACATCCCTGCCTCAGTTGTGCACAATTATTCCTCCATTCCAGGGACAAAATCCCAGGAACACACTCTGTGATGTTGAGACAGAATAACAATAGTGCTGCTGCCAAATATGTCACACCGTGAACATGTGCTCCCTTCCCAGGGAACTTTCTCTCTGATGAAAAAGCCTGGAGAAGAAAGTGCTTACCCCTAGAGGGGATCAGAAATGGTAGATTAGCACAGAGAAGATCCTTTGCCCTGCAAACCACACCACGAAGGTGGTGCCATGTGCTAAGGCTGTGGCAATGGCGGTTTAATGGGATTGAGGGCTCTGCCCTTTGGGACTGTGGTTCTGTAGCTTGTCTCAGTATTAACTGGGGGAATGAAGATAGCAATATCCTGCTAACTATTGGTTAATAAAGAGGGCCCACCTTTTCCTAGAAAGAGACTTCTTCCTGAGAAAAGGAAGGTGAGCTCAGAGCTGTCAGTTTCTTCATTGGTCCTGTTGTTTTATTAGCTCTTTTTTTCCCGGTGGGTGAAAATAGAAATGCTGGGCAGCTAGAAGTGTAACTGAAAGGAATTATGCAGAAAAAGTTCAGACTATAAAAGGATAAAAAGGATTTGGTTTACTGGTTCTCTTAGGTCCAGAAGTTCTTAAGAAGACTCATCTGCATGTGTAAGGTTGGAACCAAGGAATGCAGTGACAGAACTCCCATTCATTCACTTGTTCATTTATATAACAAATATACGTGGGTTAATTTTTATAGGGCCAAAAGATTTAGGACTGAAAGTGTTGCAGAGTGGAGAGCTGTGAGGTAGCAAAGGAGAAAAGGGAAAAAAGGGAAGTGACTTCCAGTTATCAAATATTGTGTGGCAGATTGCCCCCAAACTTAATAACCTAAAATATAGCAGTCATTTTATTGTTTTCATCTCTGAAAGTTCAAGGATTGACTAGGCTCAGCCAGGCAATTCTTGTTGAAGGCCTTTCAGATATTTGCAGGCAGATAGTTGTAGGGGAGGGACTGGAGTAAACATAAATGCTTTCTCACTTGCATACTGGTGGTTATTTCTGGTTGTTGTCTGGAACTTCAGCTGAGGCTCTTAGCCAGCTGATCACCTACACTTGGACTCTCCATGTGGCTTGGGCTTCCTCACAGAATGCAGCTGGTTTCCAAAAAACAGAGCATCTCAAGAGGACTGGATGGAAGCACTATCCTCTTATATGTCCTGGCTTCAGGAATCACAAGAGAAACTCAGATTCCAGGTCAGGGAACACAACCTGCCTCTTCATTGGAGGAGTGTCAATGCCAATTGAAAGAAGAACATATGGAGAACTTGTTGCAGCCATTTTGAAAAAGGTAGGTAGATCCAGGTGTGAGTGGCCTTGAATGAAATCTTGCTGAAGAACTAATACTAATTAATGAAGACTAATCTAGAATAATTAGTCAACCATACTAGGAAACATATGATCAAATGGGCAATTTTGTAACATGGATAGTTATGACTAAAAGATAGAGTCAGCGCAGACTTCATGGAAAAGTAGGACTTTAAGGTGACTTTGAAGCCTGTGAAGGGCCCATTTGAAAGAAAGAAAGTGAAAGTGTTAGTCACTCAACCATGTCCAACCCAAACCCCATGGACTACAGGAGTTCGCCAGGCTCCTCTGTCTGTGGGATTCTCCAGGTGAGAATACTGGAGCAGGTAGCCATTTCCTTCTTTGGGGGATCTTCCCGACCTAGCGATTGAGCCGGGGTCTCCTGCAATGCAGGTAGATTCTTTACTGTCTGAGCCACCAGGGAAGCCCAGGGTCCATTTGGTTATATTTAATTTATGTTCATTTTTCACCAACACAAAAAAGAAATGATAATAAAATTATAATTATTGGTATTTCTTCCCATTACCAGTGAGGTACTAGTTAGCATTTCCAGGTGCATATTCCCCAGTCCCCCCCTCCAGAAGTGTATTAATATTACAAATTTGCAATCCTACTTAACTTTTCTTACTTAAAATATTTTGTGAATGTTTTCCTAAACTATTAAACATTTTCCTAAAATATAATGTTGAATCTCTGCAGAGCATTGTCATGTGAATATGCTATGGTTTACTTTTAAATCACTTACTATTGGAAATTTAAACTGTTGCATTTTTTTTTTTCTATTGTAAAAAAACCCTGATGAGGACTTTTATGTGGAAATCTTGGTGCTCATCTATGATTATTCTCTTCGGATTAATTCCTAAAGGTAAAATTACCCATGTTTTAGAAACCTTTGACATAACTTGTCATGGTGACTTCTAGGACAGGTTATGCTGGTTGCCCATCCCACCAGGCTGAGTCCCTATTTAATTGCAGGTTGCCAATATTGATTGTTACTGGCTGCAAAGGACAGCTTTCTATTTGAGACACCAAAGTGGAACTTTGGGCTTTACTCTGATTTTATCTTATTATTAGAAGGGAAGTATTTTCCCATATGTTTTTATCATCGGAGTGTTTTTTAAAAAGTGACTTGCTGGTTTAAATTCCTTGCCTATTTTTTCCATTGGCATTTTTCCTGCTATTGATTAGTAGCAGCGCTTTATAAATTATTACTCTTTTGTTTAGCACATGTGGTGCTTTTTTCTTATTTGATCTTTTTGTTTTCCAGGTTTGTCTGTGATGGAGTTTTTAGATGGGGGGATTTTTTTTTTTTTCATTTCTGTGTGGTCACATCTAGTAATCTTTTTATTTATATATTTTTCTTTTGTCCTTATCTATGAAAGGCCTTATTAATAATAACAGATTAATTTTACCTTGTTCTTCTTTTGTGTTCACACACATACCCACATCCACACACATACATAAAACACTGAGTTGTCAACTCAGTCTGGACTATATCTTGAGATACATTCTGAGGAGGGGTCTCCTAAAGTTTGTTTCCCAGATATTTACCCAGATGTAGGATGACAGGATTTAGATCAGTAGAGGGAGAAGCCAGCACTCTTAAAGGGAGAAATTGTGTGATTCTGGCTGAAGTAGAGGGGGGTTGTGGGGATGACTGCACTTACCTTCTGGAGGGCCTGGGATGCCAGGCAAAGGGGGGGGAGGTGCCTTATAGCATTAAGAACCGTGCAGGTTGGGGAATAAGGAAATTGTTGTTTTCTGTTCCTGAACATCTCTTCAGGACTTGTGAGGAGTCAGGTACTCTGGTAAATATATGCAATATTTCATTTAATTCTCACCACTGCCTACGAGGCAGGTACTATTATTATCATTTTATAGATGAGATGATTGAGGCTTACTAAATGGCAGGGCTGGGACAGAGTCCAACTCTGGCTATTTTCAAAGCTCTGGCATTCAACCCCTGTGCTTATTCATTTCTCAATATAATTAACCTAAGAGTTTCAGAAAGTTCATCCGGAAATATTGTACAGGTTAAAAGGGAGTGGGGAGTGATTGAGGTCAGGAGCTTTGGAGATTCTGGAGGATACAGTGACGAGGTCCTATAGAGAGGCAGGGCTGGGGATGGCCGATGACAGTACAGAGGGAGGAAGTGAGGCTGGCAGCAAGTGGTGCAGGGACTGGGAGGGGAGCTTGCTGAATTTAGTGTCTTTCAGTTTTGGCTCTTATTCTAAATATTTGATGGGAGTCTTGCCCCGGGTCTTCATCAACTGACCTTAGCAGTTACCACTCTGCTGAGACTTAAACAGAAATATCCAAGGACCAGACAGTCTCGTATCGAGATTGGGAACAGCACCCAAATGCTTCTTTTCCCATCCATCTAGATCCTCCAAGGAAGCCAGAGTGATTAAGGGAAGTTTTTTTCTCCCCAAGGGATGAAGCTATACCTTCCTTCCTTCAGTGAACATTAACGAAGCATAGAGTCTGCTGTGAGGGACCTAAAGACACGTTGAAACAGAGCCTGCCCACATGGAGGTGAGACTGAGCAAAAGTAGTAACTTGCCCTTGTACCTAAACATCACACAAATCCCCCCAAAGAGGCACAGTTAATAGGTTATAGGAGGTCTAAAAAGAGAACTATTCTTGTTGGGAGGGCCGGGAGCAGACAGAATCATGAACTAATAACTAGTTTCTGAGTTGGGTCATGCTAGGCTTACTAGAAGAAACAGATAAGAATCTTGTGTAATTTTCAAATTTTAAATATATTTGTGTAGGATATGATGAATATAAATTAATATAAATATAATTCTATTATAGTTAAATTATTAATGGCATCATTCAAAATGCTCCTGTTCTTACTTTTTCTGTACTTGATAAAATATTCTTAGAAAAATGTTGATATCTCTCACTATGATAATGTATTTTTCTCTTTTCCCTCATGTTTCTTCTGATTTTTGTTTTATGTATCTTTGTTTCTTCGTTGTTAGATGCCTAGTGGTTTGTGATGTCAATCTTCTTTGTGAATTGTGCCCTTTATCATTAAAAATATTCATCTGTTTCATTTAAAAATCAATCAATTAATTTAAAAAAAATTGAAAAAAAGGCTCTTGTGTAATTTTCATTCTTCGTTTGCAAGCCCTGCGACCTGCCCTCCTACAGGCATGGGTGACTCCCTTGGCATTTGTCCCTCCTGCTCTTCAATCATGGTCTTGTCATGCTGTAATTACAATAATAGAACAGCTAAGTTGTTTAAGATGTTCTAAGAAAGAAGACAAAAGCAAACATATAAGAAACAAACTGCAGCTCAGTGCACAGATCATGCATCTTTATCAAAAGAATCACAGAATGGATGCTGCTTTTCTTCTCCACCCAGGCACAAATTGAAATCCTAACTCTATTTCAAAGTCTTCCCAAATAACTCAAACTGCATAGATCACCCACAGCCCTTATATTTATAGCCCCAATTTGGTCTTGTGGTTCTTGGTAACGGAGCAATCATAAATAGGCTTAGGTCTGCAAGAACTCGCTTCAAGAGGCTCCTTGGCCTCACCAGACAGGTCCATGAGGCGAGAGAGAATGAACCTCACTGCTTTAGGTGGCCTGAGTTTGAGTCTCAGTCCTGTAAGTTCCTCTCAGTTTCAAACTGTTACTAAATGTCTCTAAGTACCAATTCATTCATCTGTGAAAAGGGAATAAATATCAGCACTCACTTCACTGGATTGTTATGAGAATTATGTGAGGTTGTAGAATAAACATTTGATACATAGGCAGGATTAATACAGAATGACTACAAGCAGAAGTCCCAGTTGGATGCTATTCCATATATTTCATTGAATTTTTATAATTGGACCATTTTTGGTCTGGCAGTTCCCATTTCCTGGTTGTGTCATCAGAATGCTTGGAATGGGTCTTTCTCATCTTGTGACAGGGCAAGTACATCCTGATGAATATATTCTTCGTGTTATCATTTGAAATCTCCTCTGAAGTGTTGGCAAGTGCCCTAGGTTTGGAACCATAAGTCTGAACCTGCAAACTGGCCAACATTTCCTTCCCCCTGTATATAACCCACCAGAGCAAGTGGCTCACTCTGCTGGATCTGCCAGTTTTACTTCTCTTTACTCTTTTCTAGACAGTGAGTCCAGTGCAGAGAGGATGGGTCTTTAATGTGTATCTCAGCTACATGATGTGTATTTCCTGGACACAGCATAGAACCTGGCACATGGTGGACATTCACTATTTGTTGAATGGATGGCATGTTGCTGCATGGGTGCCCAAGGATTAGTGATAAACACCTGTTGGGCCCTTTATTTATTAATGTTTAACTTACCTAAACTTCACCACAACCTTGTAAACTAGATACTTTCATTTCCAATTTATTAACAGAGAAACACCCAAGGTCAAAGAGTGACTTGCCTCCCTTCTCCATCCACTGTCTCGGTCATCCTGAAATACTCTGATTCTCATTCTCATTATAACACTTATTAGCCACATGTACCTGACGAGTCACAAATCTTATACAGAATCACATTTTCTTATGATCAGAGCTGCCTTGCTGTCTTGGGAACATTTTAATGTTTTCTGGATATTCACAATCCTGAAAAATAAGTGACTCATCATGATATTGTTTTGATGATGCCTGACAATGGCTTCTCTATTTTTAACATTGAGTGGCAGTAACTAATAATATTAGATTCTTTTATCCTTTTTTGAGAGGAGAGAAAAGTAAAAGGTCATGAGTTTAAGGAGTATGTGTAAGGAGGGAGGGCTGTCCTCACCCAACACCCAGGAGAGAAACTGGCCTGTTATCTCAAGCAGCTGGCCCCACAGCTTGGGGCTCCAGGCCACATCAGGGTCTGCTTTCTGGGAATCTTCACAACAGTGTCTCCAGCACTGTCTACTTTGTGATTGCTGTCAGTTTCACCTTGGGCATATCTCTGTCTAACTACACTCCTTGTGTATTTTCTCCCTTTTTGGCACATTTCTGTTTACATAGCTCATGTTCTTTCTCAGCATTTCCAGCAACTTTCAAATTATTGGCACAGTGTGAGAATCACTTTTATTTTTTGAAAGTATGAATGATTGAACAAATGAATGAATAAGTAAATACATTTGGAGAAGAATTCAGAAGGTGTCCAAGCAGTGTGTGATGTAGAACAGAGAAGGCAGGAAGGGAGTTGGTGGTGTTTTCTGGTGGTTCACATGCAGGCTCTGGGATCAGAAGGCCTGAGATGGGCTCTGGTTTTACTACCCACCAGCCCTGAGACCTTAGGTGGGTTACTTACCTTTGTGAAGCCAACATGAAACATGGCAGTAGCTTTATCACTTAACTATTGATGTGTCACAAACCACCCTAAAACTTGGTGGCTTAAAATGATGACCATTTTTACTGCTCATGTGGTTGTGGGTCAAGAGAGACTGTCTAATCTAGACTAGATGTCACTGGGGTGTCTTTGTGTCTCCTGTACCAGTGGGCCAGCCTGGGGATGATCTCCTGGGATGACAGAATTGTGAAAAAAGAAAAATAAAACATACAAGGTCTTCTAGGGCCTAGATTTGGAACTTGATGCTGCTATTTTAACTCACATATCATTGTGTGAAAAGTTATATATATATATATATATATATATACACACATATATATATATATATATGTAGGATTTCACTATATGTATAATTTTCACTCACGTATCACAAGGCACATGGCCACACTCAAAGTTAAGGGGAAGGGGAATATGCCAGGCTCATCATAAGGGCACCCAGTGGTACGGATGCTGCAGGTGGGGTAGGGGGTGAAATATTGAATCCAGTAATGCATTTTATCACACTACCTTTCTGAACCATGGGAAAAATGGAAAGAGATGATCTTTGTTATGGTCTCTGCCTGGTATTTTGTGAGCACTTCACATGTCATTAGTTAGGTTACACATCTTGTAAGCAATGCATAATCTGCAGCTATTGTAGCTGTTGTAACTGTTATTGTCAGAAATGCAGACATGTTATCCCAAAGATCAAGACTCATAGAGAACTAAACTGGAAGGAGCTGATGAAGCAGGCTGTTTTGGGGCAGAAAAAGGAACATTTTGTTCATTCAGCAAATATTTATTGAACACCTGTGTGCCACACCCTGCGCTTGTGATGAAGATTGGGAGTTAATGGGGAGATTCAACAATGTGGAGGTCACTGGGCATCATGATGAGAAAAGTTTTGTGGTTGAGAGATATTTGTGAAAAAGTGGGTTTAAGAGAAAGTGAAGAGAGGAATTTGAGAGAGAAGAGACAACCCTTTGAGGAGGCTGGATGCAGAGGCAAACAAAGAAATGGGTCAGTAGTTAGAGACAAGCAGGGTCAAGAGAGTTTCACTGTAATGGCAGACATAATGGCGTGTCTATGTGCTGATGGTAATCATCCAGTGGTGAGTGAAACACTCGTAATGCAGGGGAGAATAGGAGAAAGGACAGTGACATGGAAACCACCAAAGGAACTGCTCAAGCTCTTCCGGCTTTTTACTCCTGGCATTCCTTACCCCAGTAGGGATATTCATTACATGATTATGACTCTCTCCTGTTAAATGATTGCATCAAGTCTGGTTGGTAGTCTCAGTTCCATCATTAGCATCGGCGTTTCCTCTGTTGTTGTCTATTATCCTTCCACTCAAGGCGCAGAAGCATCAGGACATTTATTTTCTAAATACAGAACCCTGAACCATTTCCCGTGCTTCCCTTTGTTTCACAGGGAGGCCCATGAGAAAGCAGAATTGGGCTCCGTGAACTTAGTCCATGAAGCGATACAGACAGACTCTATTTTAAGACACCAAGGTCATGGTGAGACAAACCAGGACTGATCATGAAAGAAAGGAATGGGTAGGATCGACGGCTTTGGAGATTTTAATGAGAAATGGGTCAGGTGAGGGCTGTCCTGTTCAGAGGCAAGATAGGGATGGTGGTTTTGGAAGGAGTGGGGTCTCTACTCTCTGTGGCTTCCCTCTGAAGAATCTAACTTTTTCCCTTGACTTTATGCCTCCACCTCCTATCCTGCAGTCTTCCTCTGCTTCTCATCCCAACTGACATCACTCTCTGTGTCCTAGGAGCAGTTTCTCCTTTAGCCCCACATGGGTTGTGCACTTTCTGAAGCCATGCTCCAGGACACTTACTCCACTGTCTGGAGAAGAACAAGGAACTGATTAATGCTTGGCAGTTCTTGGGTGGGTGGGGGTTACACTGGTCAGTTAGGAGCAAAGCCTGCAAACTAGAAGAGATTTCAGTCCCATCTTCAAGTCAGCTGGGAAAAGGGCAGAGTGGGTTTGATGGGGGAGATTTCGTCCCAACTTTTTATATCGAATTTGTAGTATGAGACTAGAATCTGGTCTTCCGGGTCTAATGATGTATTGGGGGTCAGTCTTCTGTCTTCTGTCTCATCAGTCTACAGTGGGAGCATGGTGGTCAGCCTCTCCGAGCGGTAGTGAGCTCTCCCTCCTTGGGGTAAATCTATTGGACGTTAGTTAGGGCTTTGCAGTGCTGGAGACCTGGGTTCAATCCCTGGGTTGGGAAGATCCCATGGAGAAGGAAATGGCAACCTGCTCCAGTATTCTTGCCTGGAGAATTCCATGGACAGAAGAGCCTGGAGGGCTACAGTCCATGGGATCACAAAGAGTCAGACATGACTGAGCAACTAACACTCACTTTCAGTTACCAGTCATGGGTTCTGTGGATGGCCATGTTGCTATAGATGCTCTCTTAGAACCCCATTGTTTCCCATGACGTGCCCAGCCCCAGTTGAATGGGTGAGTGATGAGTTCTGTGATGCTTACCCCATTCTCCGGAGAAGGCAATGGCACCCCACTCCAGTACTCTTGCCTGGAAAATCCCATGGACGGAGAAGCCTGGTAGCCTGTGGTCCATGGGGTCGCTAAGAGTCGGACACGATTGAGTGACTTCACTTTCACTTTTCCCTTTCATACACTGGAGAAGGAAATGGCAACCCACTCCAGTATTCTTGCCTGGAGAATCCCAGGGACGGCGGAGCCTGGTGGGCTGCCATCTATGGGGTCGCACAGATTCAGACACGACTGAAGCGACTTAGCAGCAGCAGCTACCCCATCCTCAGCCCATATCCCTCAGCCCCACCTACTCTCTAACCCTATAACTTTATGGCTGTTACTTACTTCTCCCAAGTCTGCAGCTGACTTCCACATTCCAGGCTACACACTCCCATTACCCCCATCTGAGGACGAGGGCACAGGGTAGAGATACGGGGAGTTGCGTCAGGACCAAGATAAACTGAAGCCATTATTCGGCCAAGTCCATGCGCAAGAGGGTATCTGTGTTCTAACGACCCCAGTTTAGACCCCAGTTCTAAACTGATCCCAGATGTCATACGACTAAAAGCCAGCAGTGAGTGCTTGTGTCTGGGTCTCCCAAGTGGGTCTTCTGGTCTACCTCTGCTCCTTGTATCATCTCTAAATTTTAGTTGCTGCCTGCATTCCTACTACGAGAACACCAGACTTTGAACAACAATGCACACACCCCAGACAGAAGTCAAGATTTATGTTTTATTACTAGATGTCACTCCTGAGTGTGAATAAATATGCCAGTATCGTGTCTGAGAAACAGTAGGGCCACTGGCACAGGTCTTGCCTAGAAGGATGGCAAGGGTCTCTTGGTGTCCTGGGAGAGTCCACAGAGAGGAGTGGAAGGTGCTGCTATGGAGGGTAGGGGTCCTGAGAGGTAGAGGGTCCTGCTACAGGAGAGCGGAAGTGGGGGAGGGTCGAGGAATTGGTGATGGGGGTCCCTCAGAAGGAATTTTCCACCTTTACCTTTCTGTGGAGAGCAAGTCCTGTACACCTATCCCTCCCCCCAGCCCCCACCCCTCCTCACACAGCGGCTTCCAAAAGGCCTTCAGACTCCAAATGACACCCTCATCAATAAGCTTGCATTGCAAAACCACATTTTGACAACACATTCCCCAAATTTAGTCCCCTAATCCACTCCCAGAATATATTATGTTTTGCACCCAACAGATGGATTGGAAACTTAAATCTTCTGCTTGTTCAGAAACCAACCAGAAACCAAAAATATAAACACTCACACCCTGCAGGTGTGAGTGCCACGACATGGGTAAGGGGAGGAACATGGGTGTGTGTGTGAGGACGCGTGCACGCTGGGGAGGGGAGGTGAGAACAGCTGCGGGTAGGGGACTAAGCATCACCTGGGCCTGAGCGGGCTGAGAGGCAAGCAGCTGCTTTCTATAAACCCTTCCCAGCGCCCATGGTTTAGGCCTTTGGGTACCAGGCAGGTGTGTAGGGTAGCATGAGGTCCAAGGCACAAGTCTGAATCCTTGAGTGTGGGGACTGGCAGGGGTCTCTCCCCTACATGACTGCAGAATCAGAGGCCTGAGCAGGGGAACCGAAACCACAGAGCGCCGCTCCAGCACCAGATTCAGGACCACACACAGGACTCCAGCCTAGAGCTTGCTCCCTTCCACAAGCTTCTATTTGGAGCCTTGGTGGGGCTTTGAAGGTTTTCCTCTCTCCAGTTTTTGGGGGTCATGCCAGAGAGCACGCCTCATCTCCCCTCTGTGCATAAAATCTGCTATAATCTCTGTACATGAAGATAGCTGTGGGAGGGGATAAATGGGAAGAGGGGGTGCCAGGGGCACTTATGGGGAACATCCCAGCAACTGATTCATTAGGGGAAGCAGAGAAGATCTCTGGGGGTCTCTCAGAGATTTCAGAAAGCCTTCCTACTATCTTATTTTATTCCTCATCATTGAAAAATTGCTCAGAAGGCAATAGAAACAAGGTGTTCTAATTAAACAGATTTGTTTACATGCTGTGGCAAGAAAAACTAATTCAATCTGATATACTGTATGTTCCTGCTGTACTTTTTCTCCTTTCATTTATATAAAACTGCTCATTTTTAACTAGTATTATGTTAAGCATTTTAAAGAGTGTCCTTGATTAAAAGAAGAAGAGCAATTTCCTACTTCCCACAGCTTTCGAAGGGTTGTCAACAGGGCAGGTTATGGGTGGAGCTCTGAGACATTTCACTTGCCATTTCTCGTGATAGTTCTTGACTTGTGATACCCAGAAACATGGGCTCTTCTGCTAGGCTGGAGCCTTCGATGGATCCAAGGCACAGAGGACAAGGGTGCTGGCAGAGAGCGGTTCCCCGATCTAGGGTCTCTGCGTCTGAGAAACAGTAGGGCCACTGGCACAGGTCTTGCCTAGAAGGATGGCAAGGGTCTCTTGGTGTCCTGGGAGAGTCCACAGAGAGGAGTGGATGTGCAGAAACTAAGAGGTATATTCCTAATAAAAATGACGATAATTACGACAGCAAAAGCAACATTATATGGGAGCAACTGTGATGTTTGCATTATTATAGAATAAACTTTCTGTCCGTTAAAACTGTCCAAGAGAGAATTGAGATGATCCTGTGTCTTCCACTATTTGGGAATGTCTGAACAGAAGCCAGAGTACCAGCCTTCCAGCGTTCCTTGAAAAGAATCTTTGTTTGGGCTAAGAAGCCTGGCTGGTTTCTCTCCACTCCTAGATTCTCAGAGCTGGTAACAACCTGGCAGCTTCTGGAGAATGGGGACTCTGTCTTTCTATTCTTCAACCCCTTGCACTGTAGCCAGTACCGAGGTGAGTGTGTGTCAATATTTACAGATGCGAGTTGAGAACATCTGTTCTGGACATGGGCCTCATTTGTTCTGATCTCCTTGCCTTCATGCAGGCTGTTTCCTTTACCTGGGAAACCTCCCCCATCCACTCATCCTATCAAGAAGGAACCCAATCCTTTGAGCCTCTCGTTCTCACACTCCCCAGATCATTGCTTCTCATGCATTCCTTTTTTACAGTTATGACCCGTTCCAAGTTACTCAGTCTGCCATTTAATGGTGTTACTTGGTGAATGCCTTTTGACATAGTCTTGTCCCCCCACTGAACTATGCCTTCTTGCCCTGTCTTTTCAACAGTACCCCATGTTGACCTGGGGAGACATGAGGGGTAGTCAGGATAGCCTTGCTGATGGGCTTAGAGAGGGTAACCATTTGAGAACCCCCTCCACCCTCCATGCTTGCCTTCTTGCCTTCTACTCTGTTCATTCTGTGGGTATTTAATGAATACATCAGCAAAAGATCCCATAGGGACTCAAACAGGCAGGAGGTAGGATTTCTCCATGTTATTACCTGGCTGGTGGAGAGTCCCCACCCTGAGTATTAACTTGGATGGAGAGAGGAAGCCCTTAGGTCTGACGTGGGGGCAGGAGCCTGCTGGAACAGTCTGCCTTCAGACTGTGGTCTAGAGATCCTGCCTTTTCGTTTGGCTCCCTCCTTCCTCTTTTCGACCTGTTATATCCTCTCCTGGGCTTCCCAGGTGGCGCTAGTGGTAAAGAATCCGCCTGCTAAAGCTGGAGACACAGGAGACACATGTTCTCTCCCTGGGTTGGGAAGATCCCTTAGAGTAGGAAACAGCAGCCTCCTCCAGTATTCTTGCCTGGATAATCCCATGCACAGGGGAGCCTGGTGGACTACAGTCCATGGGGTCACACAGAGTCGGACACGACTGAGTGCACACACATGCATAAGTATCCTCCACCACCCAGAGCCTGTCCCTCCGGTAACCCCAGTATGCATCTTGGGCTACTGTTCAAGATAAAAGTGGGGTTAAAACCCTAGAATTTGACTCTCTTTGAAGGAAATGTGGCTCTGCTGGGCCTCAATAGTCTATATCTGCCCTGATGGCATATATGCCATGAAGTTCCACAGTAGGGCAACGATTCCACAAGTAGAGCCCAGAAAGAAGAAAACATGTGAAAGGCATGAAACCGATTCTCCCCATATGCCTGTAGTAGGTCCCCTCCCTACATAGGCTCTAGGGAAGTCTTTCCTTTCCATCGCACATTCTCATAACCATGTATTTAACGGTTGTGCTGCTTATTTCTTCAAAGAGATTTATTGAGGTCCTTCTATGTGCTGGGCACCATGCTGGATGGTCTGATGATCTAATCCACAATGCAGAACATTTGGCTTAGCCTCAAATCCCACTCTTGCTTTACCAAGTCCAGCCAGCTCAACAAAGCCAGTTTTCTCCCTATCCACTGCCTTCTACTGGCCTCACACCTTCATTCTGCCTTCAAACACTGCCTCCCTCAACAGGATACCTTATCCTCCAGATTGAATGAATCTCCAACCACAGTTCAGAGCCATCTGCACTGCATATCTCACATTGGCCCTCCAGACCCATGCCTCACTTGCCCCCTGCCCTGCAGAGGTTGCACCCACAGGCACGTGAGCCCTCTGGCTTCCAGTTGGTTGGGCCAATAAGAAAGGACTCATATGGGGTCAAGGTATTTCCTCTCCTCCTTGCTTCCCTTGGGGCCACACTGCCTGTCGCTGAAGGGCCCTGCCCCACCAGTGCTCCACATAAGCCTCTCTTCGTTTCAGTGCCCCTGACCTCTCTCTCCCCTCATCCCTTCAGTCTGAGGCTGGTCACAGCTCCACTGCTGCTCTTCCTGGCCTTCCTCTTGCTTCCTCAACACTCTACCTGCCTCACTGTAACAGATGCTCCTCAGAGAAACTGTCTAATTTGAGAGTCCCAGCATTTCCTGATAGGGCCCTGATGTACGTCCCTAATATCTATCTTCCAGATCTTACTCTTGCTTTTTATTTTGAAACTGCTATTGTTTCAAAATATTGTTTCAACTGTTCAGTTGCCAAGTCATGTCTGATTCTTTGTGACCCCATGAACTGCAGCATGTCAAGCTTCCCTGTCCTTCATCATCTCCCACAGTCTGCTCAAACTCACGTCCAGTGAGTCGGTGATGCCATCCAACCATCTCATCCTCTGTTGTCCCCTTCTCCGCCTGCCCTCAATCTTTCCCAGAATCAGGGTCTTTTCCAATGAATCAGCTCTTTGCACCAGATGGCCAAAGTATTAGAGCTTCAGTTTCAGCATCAGTCCTTCCCATGAATATTCAGGGTTAATTTCCTTTAGGATTGACTGGTTTGATCTCCTTGCTGTCCAAGGGACCCAAGAGTCTTCTCCAGCACCACAGTTCGAAAGCATCAATTCGTCGGGGCTCAGCCTTCTTTATGGTCCAACTCTCAGTCTGCGTAAACTTGGCACACGTCTAAAAATGTTCTCTGTATTCATTGAAACAGTCATTATAATGCTGACATTTCTCTTGTCTCTCCTGCTAGATCATGAACTCTTCAGAAATAGGCCTGGGAATGTTTTTCTGATACCTTTTCTAGGACTGTGTAGAAGTTAAATGCCCCAACAAGTGCCTGTTGATGGACAGATGACTCATTACACTAGCAAGGTCAGGGTTGAGGGTCATGGGCTTGGAGATTAATTTCAAATTTGAAGATAAAATTCAAAGTGTCTTCTCTTTTCAGGGAACTAAGCTGTCTTGGCCAAGTCATTGCTCTTAGATTCTTAACTTGCAAAATTGAGATGATAATACAAATTACTGCACCTCTCCAGATCTCATTTTCATCATTAAAAGAAGGGTAGTTGTGGTAGTGGTTTTGTGAGGATTCAATAAAATTTGATATGACAATGTTTCTTACTCTGTGCATTTGAATTAAATCTGAAGATGCATTTTGGGGCCAAGGGCTTCCCAGGTGGTACAGTGGTAAAGAATATGCCTGCCAAGGCAGGAAACATAGGAGACTTGGGTTTGATCCCTGGGTCAGGAAGATCCCCTGAAGTATAAAATGGCAACCCACTCTAGTATTCTTGCCTGGAGAATCCCGTGGACAGAGGGACCTGGTGGGCTACAGTCCATGGGGGTGTGAAAGAATCAGCCACAACTGAGCACACAGACACATTGAAAACTTACAATTGATTAAAAAATATGAAAACTGAGCATATGTGCTACCATTGCTAGGGGATATCATTTATTATTTTATACAAGAGTTTTGTTAATATTTGCTCATTTAATTTGATGCAATAGACACCGATAACACCATTTTATGGAGGAGAAAACTTGTCTTGCAGGTTAAAGAACTTGCTTGAAGCCTCAGAGTGAGGAAGTAACAGAGTCCAAGTCTATACTCAGAGTGTTACCTCCTGATCAGGGCTCCTGACCCTGGCTGTGAGAATTGCCTCAGAGTGACTTAGCCAAAGCCTTCAGCCAGAGATGTCTCCAGGAAGTCACCTGTCACCTTCCACACATACTGTGTACCTGCTTGTTGCATGCATCTCCAGGAGGAAGGTATCTCATCTGGAACTTTCTTTTACAGCCCACTGGGCTGGGAGCTGTGGACAGCTGAGAGGAAAGGGGAGGGAAGTGTCCTTCTTTTGTTACAACCCCATCTTCCAATTGAATTCCACGTTTTGCTCTAAGCTGTAGAAAGGAATCCCAATAAAATCTTAGGGTTGTAGACAGTCACCAGAGATCAATCCATTGGTATATATACATGGAGGAAGTGACCTGGTGGAATGTCTAGAGATTTTGAAAAGAGACTCATCAAAGTATCTACCCCGTAAAGTAAGGATATCAGGAATTTTATAATAGGAGCTTCATTTTATTAGTAATAGACTGGCTCAGGCAAAATGCAGACTCCTTGCTGGCAGTTAAGGCAGCATGACATCTTGAGCTGTCATCATCATCTGTCCATCTTAATGTACATGGGTCTCAGCCCCTGGTTGGTGCTATTAGGGCCTCCAAGCCAGAACAGGCCACAAAACAAAGCTTTATTTAGCAACAACTCATTTTTGTTGGGGAGTTGACCAATATAGACCAAAAGCTGAGGAACTGGTCAGACTCTGCATAAATTCACCTGTGTTCACAGTGACACTAAACTCAGGCAAGTTTAGGTACCAACAGACTCAACAGCTTAGCTCCCTTGAATCCAGTGGGGGCAACTGTGTATTAGGGAGAGGGGAGTGTAAACTCTAAAGTAGGGACCAGGGTCTGGGGATCACACCAGTCAGATGTAAGTTGGAGCAGGGCGCTTTGGACAGACCCTCAGAGGGGCCATAGGAGGGTACTAGAACGGGCTTATCACAGGTACAGTTGCCCTTTGCCCTGTATTTTAGTACCTGCATCACGGGCACTAACCCACAGAGGCTGGGTGGGGCTACTTCATCTCCACATCAAATTCACAGACTGAATACCATTCTTACAGGACAGAAATCTCAATGAAAGAGCAAGCCTGCTTCTCCAAACTAAGGGATAAGGCGGACAGACAAATACGACTATCACACAGTGGTCTATAATACCCAACAGCTGGTCTGGCTTGGTGGTTAAACTTGTAACTCTGGAATTAGACTGCTGTCATTCAAATTTTCCAACGAGTTCTGGTTATCTATTGCAGAGAATCATTTGTCGTTGTTGTTCAGTTGTCCAGTCTTGTCTGACTCTCTGTGACCCCATGAACTGCAGCATGTCAGACTTCCCTGTCCTTCACTATCTCCCGGAGTTTGCTCAAACTCATGTCCATTGAGTCAGTGATGCCATCCAGCCATTTCATCCTCTGTTGCCCCCTTCTCCTCTTGCCCCCAGTCTTTCCCAGAATCAGGGTCTCTTCCAATGAGTCAGCTCTTCGCATCAGGTGGCCAAAGTATTGGAGCTTCAGCTTCAGCATCAGTCCTTCCAATGAATATTCAGGGTTGGTTTCCTTTAGGGTTGACTGGTTTGATCTCCTTGCTGCCCAAGGGACTCTCAAGAGTCTTCTGCAGCACTACAGTTCAAAAGTATCAATTCTTCATGGCTCATCCTTCTTTATGGTCCAGCTCTCACATTTGTACATGACAACTGGAAAAACCATAGCATTCCAGCTGAACTATTTCCAATCCTAAAAATGATGCTATTAAAGTGCTGCAGAGAATCATAAGGAACAAAAAACCCCATATTTTATTGGTTCTCTGGATTGGCTGTGCTCAACTGGTTGGTTCTTGGTTGGAGGTCTCTTTTGTGGCTGTGGGTAGATGGTGCCTGGTGTTGGAGTTAAATGAAGGCTCATTTGGGCCGTATGTCTAAGGTGGAGTCTTTATTTATATGTCTGGCACCTCAGTGGGCATGGCTACCATAGCTAGGGACCCCCTAGGCATCTTTCTTTTCCTACCTAGCCTCTTCATGTGGCTAGCTTGAGTTTCCTCACAGCATGTCAGTGTCAGGGTAGTTGAACTTGTTATACGGTGGTTGACTTCCCCTAGAGGAAGTGTTCTAAGAGCCTTGGGCAGGTGCCATGAGGTTTCTTATGATGTGACTGCTGAAGTCACAAAGTACCACTTCTGCAAGACTCTTATTGGTCAAAAATGAGTCAGAGAACCAGCCCAGTTTCAAGTTGATAAATCCATATAGTGGTGTGAATGGCAGGGGGTAGAGATCATTGTGGGACTGTTTCTAAAGATGTTATAACATATCAGTTGTGGGAATATAGATGAGGTATTGAGCTTTCAGTGCTTCTGTTTCTTCGCCTGTGGATTTGGAAACTATAATGCCTACTTCCCAGCATTGCTGACATATTAACATATACCCATCAAGGGATTCCTATAAAGACTAACATAACTAATGGGTTCATCCACTTTTAGATCTTATTACTCATGTGTTGCCTTGATCGAGCACTTGAATTTCTCCCTAATATTTTAGTATGTCTGTGTCTTGTCTTCCCAGCCAAGTTGTAAGCTCTTTGAAGTCAAAGATTATCCTATAGTTTTCTCTTCAAATTTCTTTTAGTTGCCCTCAATAAATGCCAACTGAGAGAAATCGAGAAAGAAAAAGAGAGAAGGGAGCTGGGGACCATGCAACCAAGTTTGGGCATCTTTATAATTTTCTCTGGGCTCAGCATAGCACCCAAGCTCCCGGAGAGCTGACCTTTGCCTTTTCTGGAAAAAACTAATAAGTTTTCCGAGATTGTAAAGGGGGCATTATTAATCTAGTTAATAGATTGCACTGTTTTTATGAGGACTTCAGCCCATTAATTGTTTCCATGCAAATGGATGCCGTTAATTACAAATTAATCTTATCTTTTTGTTAAGGCAGGGCCATCAGGACCTCCACTTGGCAATACTTGTTGGCACTTGATATGAATCAATGCTTATACTTGAAAGTAATAAAACTGCATTTCTTTAAAGATGGTTAATAAATCAGATCTTCATTAATGCAGATAAGCCAGACCCCCTACTTGTTTAATTTAAAGAGGTCCTAATTCATTACTGTGATTCATGTGTCCCCCTGGGGATGGTGACCAGGAGGGCAGTGCACATAGTAGGCAGTTAATATATCCTGTATTTTTCAGTTTGCTCCACAGTGGGAGGCTGTCCACTAGTCTTTCTCCTCATCAGAAAGCATCACTTAGATCCTTGCCAGTCTTGGTACCACTTTTCACATGATCATAGTGGACCTTAAAGAGGAGCCATAGCCTTCCAGCAAAGCCTGTTGCCTTTATGCTACATCTATGCTGGGAGCTCAAATAAGAAACTAAGGGTGGGGGACACCAGAAGCACTGTTGGGGTCAGAGAGATGGCTTGTTTACCAGGTGCTTGGACTCTGTTACTGGTGGAGGCAGTTGAATGGGGACTGTCTGTCCTCCTTACGTCATCTGCCTGAGCATGTTGTACAAACAAGTGGATTACGTGACCCATTTTTCCCTAGGACCTGTTAGCAATCCACTTTCCAGTGATACTGCTAAACCATTTCTCAGCCCATGACTCTTCACAGGCACGTTTCCCTTCATAGGAGAGCTGGTGCTTCCTCATCATATTTGCTGCCTGCAACTGGCTTTCCACCCACCTCCCTGAGCCACTGGGATCTCAGGAGCCAGGCCTCGGCTCCCTTTGTTTGAGGAACAAGTGGAACCCAGCAGAAGCAGGGGGCTTGCCCGTCTCTCTCCATCGGATGCACCAGCCCTTTGCAACAGGGAGTGGCCCAGATGTACCCCCAAAATGTGGAGTGAGGTCTGCAAGAGTGGGCGTGAAAGAGGAAACGTGGCTTCTGTTTTGGCTTTGGGGAACCAGCAGTGTGATGAAACGCTTGCTTCTGTTCCACCGAATTCATTTCTCTAAAGTTCCACTGTGCACAGAACCATTTGTTTCCACATTGTTTTTATTAAACAAGAAAGGCAAGCTTTATTACTGCGCAAATGAAAGCAGCCGGCAAAGACAGATACTTCCCAGATTCTTATTAATCTCCAAGAGTTATGGGGCCTCTGGAGTCCCACAGAAATTAACATACTCCACAGAATTCTCTTAGCTAGTCACCCAGAGTAGCTCCTCTCCCCGGTGAGCGGTGATAGCTGTCCCTCTCCCACCAGCTACAGGGGGGCTTTCTGCGCTGGTCTAGGACTCTTGCCCTCTCACCTCATTCCATGACCCCACCCTCTCTTGTGTTGCATGTGTGCTAACCTCAAGCTTCAATGCACAATCCTAGATTTATCTGTACACAGGTTCTGGGCACTGTCTGGAAATGTGGATTTAGATATCATTCACTTCACTCCCATATACAATTAAATATGTATGGATTATTTACTATTGTAGTATGGGAGAGTCTTGACATCTGTGAGATTATATCCCGAGGCTTTCGTGAATCTCAAACGCGTGAAAACCAAAGTTATGTATAATTCCCTCTTTCCACAAGTGCAATAGTGATCAGTCATTCCACCAATATTTACTCGTTGCCACCCAGGAGCACTCTCTGCCCCCAGACAACCCTGGGCATGATGGGGAGGCTGGGGAGACATGGGAGAGTTTGAATGAAGGGATGACAGAATCTGTCTTATGATTTTTAAGAATATCAGCCACTGTGTTAAGGAGAGACCATGAAGGATGAAGGCAAGAAGTAAGACAACTAGTTAGGAGACTGTTGCAACAACACAAGGAAGATTAGTTAGACCAGGGTAGGCGGGTGGAGGAATTCAAGACATGCTATGAAGACAGAGTTGACACACATGGAAACTACCATTGCTCCTTCGGATTTCCAAGGAGAGGTGTGGGTTGCACTTGGGGAAGGATGGACGCTAACCAGTCAGCCAGGCTCATCCACTAGGAAGACAGCTAACTCAGCCTTACAGGCCCCTGAAAGAATTTAGATCACAGCAAAATGGTGACTTCTTGTCATGCCATGGGATTTAGGGATCTCTTGCAAGCAGTCAAAGATGGAACACTAGAATGCATGACTTCCAGGGTCTGCCATTTTTACATAAGATTTGAATTGTTGTTGTTGTTCAGCCACTCAGTGGCTGACTGTTTGCAACCCCATGGACTGCAGCAAACCAGGCTTCTCTGTCCTTCACCATCTCCTGGAGCTTGCTCGAACTCATGTCCATTGAGTTGGTGATGCCATCCAACCATCTCATCCTCTCCTCTGTCATCCCCTTCTCCTCCTGCCTTCAACCTTTCCTAGCATCAGGGTCTTTTCTAATGAGTCGGCTCTTCGCATTAGGTGGACAAAGTATTGGAGTTTCAGCTTCAGCATCAGTCCTTCCAATGAATATTCAGGATTGATTTCCTTTAGGGTTGACTGGTTTGATCTCCTTGCTGTCCAAGGGACTCTCGAGAGTCTTCTCCAACACCACAGTTCAAAAGCATCAGTTCTTTGGCACTCAGACTTTTTTATGGTCCACCTCTCACATCCATACATGACTACTGGAAGAACCATAGCTTTGACTAGACAGACCTTTGTTGGCAAAGTGATGTCTCTGCTTTTTAATATGCTGTCCATATTGACCATAGGTTTATTCCGAGGAGCAAGCATCTTTTAATTTCATGACTGCAGTTATCATCTTCAGTGATTTTGGAGCCCAAGAAAATAGTCTGTCACTGTTTCCATTGTTTACCCATCTATTTGCCATGAAGTGATGGGACCAGTTGCCATGATCTTAGTTTTTTGAATGTTGAGTTTTAAGCCAGCCTTTTCAGTCTTCTCTTTCACTTTCATCAAAAGGCTCTTTATTTCTTCACTTTCTGCCATAAGGGTGGTGTCATCTGCATAGGAGAAGGCAATGGCACCCCACTCCAGTACTCTTGCCTGGAAAATCCCATGGACGGAGGAGCCTGGTGTAGGCTACAGTCCATGGGGTCGCTAAGAGTCGGACACGACTAAGCAACTTCACTTTCTCACTTTTCCCTTTCATGCACTGGAGAAGGAAATGGCAGTCCACTCCAGTATTCTTGCCTGGAGAATCCTAGGGACGGCAGAGCCTGGTGAGCTGCCGTCCATGGGGTCGCACAGAGTCGGACACGACTGAAGCGACTTAGCAGCAGCAGCAGCAGCAGCAGCATCTGCATATCTGAGGTTATTGATATTTCTCCCAGCAATCTTGATTCCAGCTTGTGCTTCATCCAGCCCGGCATTTTGCATGATGTACTCTGCATATAAGTATACAAGCAGGGTAACGATATACTGCCTTGATGTACTCCTTTCCCAATTTGGAACCAGTCTGTTGTTCCATATGCAGTTCTAACTGTTGCTTCTTGACTTGCATACAGGTTTCTCAGGAGGTAGGTAAGGTGGTCTGCTATTTCCATCTCTTTAAGAATTTTACACAGTTTTTTGTGATCCACACAGTCAAAGGCTTTAGCATAGTCAATGAAGCAGAAGTAGATATTTTTCTGGAATTCTCTCGCTTTTTCTATGGTCCAGCAGATGTTGGCAATTTGATCTCTGGCTCCTCCACCTTCTCTAAATCCAGCTTGAACATCTGGAGGTTCTTGGTTCACATACTGTTGAAGCCTGGCTTGGAGAATTTTGAGCATCACTTTGCTAATGTGTGAGATGAGTGCAATTGTGCAGTAGTTTGAACATTCTTTGGCATTGCTCTTCTTTGAGATTGGAATGAAAACTGACCTTTTCCAGCCCTGTGGGCACTGCTGAGTTTTCCAAATTTGTTGGCATATTGAGTACAGCATTTTCACAGCATCATCTTTTAGGATTTGAAACAGCTCAGCTGGAATTCCATCACCTTCACTAGCTTTGTTCGTAGTGATGCTTCCTAAGGCCCACTTGACTTCTCACTCCAAGATGTCTGACTCTAAGTGAGTGATCACACCATCGCGGTTATCTGGGTTATTAAGATCTTTTTTGTATAGTTCTTCTGTGTATTCTTGCCACCTCTTCTTAGTATCTTCTGCTTCTGTTAGGTCCATACCATTTCTGTCCTTTATGGTACTCATCTTTGCATGAAATGTTCCCTCGGTATCTTTAATTTTCTTGAAGAGATCCTAGTCTTTCCCATTCTATTGTTTTCCTCTATTTCTTTGCATTGTTCACTTAGGAAGGCTTTCTTATCTCTCCTTGCCACTCTTTGGAACTCTGCATTCAGATGGGTATATCTTTCTTTTTCTCCCTTGGCTTTCGCTTTGAAAGATTTGAATGGTATATATTAATTTAAAGATTTTTCTAGCTGATTTTCCAGTAAAGAAGTAAAATACCTTGTGTCACTCTACAGGTAAGAAAGGAAAGGCTCAGAATTCAGGTGACTTTCCCAAAGTTACAAGTTAATTAGGTCCAAGGTTAAAGCCCAGGTCTCTTGCAAGACTGGATCTCCAAACATGGCTTTTCCCACAGTAGTAGCCTGTGATCTCCTTACTGAATACCTGGGGCTGCCCTGGGGTGGAGCAGGTGGTGAGAAGGAAGAGCAATGCCAAGGGAGGTCTGGTCCTTGTCCTAGAAGAGCTAGTGGTTTCTTTGCAGGTAGGACTCATACAGACATACAACACTTAAGGAGAAGTGTGCTCTAGAATGGTGCTGCTTAAAGTTTAAAGCAGTGTTTGATCAGGTACAAGAGCGGGGGTTCTGACTACATATGCTCCAGCCATTAAGAAGGTCCTCCCCACAGAATGTTCATGGGCTGAGTGCTCCAAGGCAAAGCGTACAGGGCAGGGTTGTGTCTAATAGCTGTGGGTCAGTAAGTGTGTTTTGATAATTTCTATTCTCTGATCTCATGATGCCTTCTTCACACCAGAGCCCTTTGGCTCCAGCAAGGCCAGTGGCCCTAGATCCTCTTCATGATAAGCTCACTTCTGCCATCAATGCCTTTGCTTACCCTGGTTCCCTCCAGAGGGAGGGCCGTGTTCTCCCAGCCCTCTTTCCAGAGAGATGCCAGCCCCACTGTCCTAACAAGTCATTACTGCTCTGCACCAAGTACCCCCACCAGAGGCACAGAGAAAAGTGAGGACAAGCTTGGAGGGTAAGAAATACACCTGGAGAAGCTTGGACTTGGAAGGGGGCAAGAGTGTGAGAAGAAGAAGAATAGATTGTTTCTTAAATGCCTGGACTTGGGCATTTCTGGGTGCTCGAAAGGGGTTACTGCAGGGTGAAACCACAAAGCAATTTAGATCATGGAGGAAGGACTTGTTTTCCTAAGACGGGAGATGTTACTAGAAACCAATCCAAAGGGTTCTGTGGACTTCCCGGGGGCTCTGAGGGATTCCACTTGTAGGGACTGGGGAAAGTGCTGGGACAGATGAGTGAGAAACGGCAAGTCTTGCTCCCTGCAGGGGCAGGGGCCCTGGGGAGCCGGCCCGCAGCCCTGGAGCACAATGGTAAGGCCTCCCAGAGCTCTTCCTTCCTTGGGAATGATTTTCCCCTCTGGAGAGCACTGAAGGCGCTGAGCTCTCTGAAGTGCAAACGGAGTGGGAGTCAGGGAAGCCAGGACTGTCCCACTGTCCCTAGGTCTCGGAATGGAGGTGGAGCCAAGGCTAAAGCTTCTAAGAGCTTCTGCTTCTCTGTGCCTGGGGACCAGTGGGAATGAGGCATGTGTGTCATATACAGCAATTTTGCCCTTTCCTTTGGCCTTAAGTGTGGCTCTCCCTCAATATATATATTACCCAGGACAACGACTTGGAAGTCCCTTTCTGGGGCATCGTCTTCTCTCTTGGAATGAGATCGTCAGCCTTTCCAGGTGGGGAATCATGGTGGGGGAGATGAGGGTCTGGTGTGAAGAGAGGTTCCCAGTTCAGGGTCAGTGAGTGAGATGTGTGTGTATGTGCATATGTGTGTGTGTATATGTGCGTGTATGTGCACATATGTGTGTATATGTATATGTGTGTGCATATGTGTATGCCTGCGAGTATGTGCTATGTATGTGTATGTATGTGCATATGTGTGCATGTGCATATGTATGTGCATGTATGTATGCATGAGTGTGTGTGTGTGCGTGCCTATGTGTCTGTGTGTGTGTGTGAGAGAGAGGTTTGGTGTCTGTGGCAGCATCCAGGATTCCTATGGAGTCCCCCAAACGCAGGAAGATTCTAGAGATCACTGCAAGAGGGGAGACCTCAGAGAGCAGGTCCTTTCTTTCTACCTCGAGCTCATGCCCAAGCTCTCTGAGCCTTGAGGTGGGGCTTGGGCCAAGTGAGTGGCCAGGAATGACTATCTGATAGTGACATTTACATCTGCTGCCTGGCACTTTCCTCCTCAGGGATTCAGTTTTTTTCTGTTTCTTTTTATTTAATGTTTCAGCCCTCTACATGAATTTAGATCTGAGAATGCAGGTGACCTGGCTGCCATACTGGCATGTCCTCTTTCCAGTGTTCGTTATTTCCCAAGCCCTCCCTTTCTCCCTTCTGTTTCCTGTCTTCATCCTGGGACATCATGTCCCTGACTCAGCAGGCAGATGGGTCTCTTGAGAAGGACTCCCCTCTGCCTCAAGTATATTCTACTCCCCAGTGAAAGAATGTGTAAATGCAGGTTCCAGCCTTTGAACAGGAAGGGGATGGCACATGGGGAGAGGTCAGTGATTGGGACCCAGGCCTCCTGAGACTGAGACTATGTGCCCCCTATAGTCTCAGTGGGCACATAGGAGCCCTATTTTAGATGCCTGACCAACCTTACTCCACGCACAGGTGTGCAAGAGAGAGAGAGAGAGAGATTGAGATAGAGTTAGAGATGCGGATAGAGGTGGAGATGAAGGTGGAAGTAACCATAGTGATAGAGGAGGAGGGATATGGAGTGGGTGAGGGAGGAAGGCAGAAAACAAAGGATGGAGGAGGAGGAGAGGATAAGAAAGGGAAGAGGAAGAAGAAGGAGAGGAGAAGAGAAAGGAGAGGAAAAGGGGGATCTGGAAAATGAACTAAATCTAGAATCAGAACTTGTGGCTTGAAATCCAAAGTCCATATTTACTAATTTTAAGAATTAAACAAATGACTTCTCTCTCTGCTTGAATTTCTTCCCTGTGACAAGAAGAATTGCATCTTGCCAATCCAACAGATCAGTTGTGAAAATCAAATGAGGTAATGTGTGCAGATGCATTTTTGTGTTATGAAATATCCTGTAATACAAATAAACACATGTGTACATATGTACCCCACCCTGGCTGATCTGCATGTTATGTCACTGTAGTTGTAGCACTACCTCCTCTACAGGTGCCATGCTAATTTCTCTTGCACCTTTGCCTTTCCCAATTCCCATATCTGGGATCCTTTAGTCTTTTCTCCTAACCATCACCTTACATGTTAATTGGAAGCACTCCTCAAGCATCTCTCAACTCCTCGGGGCTTTGGGAAGCATTTCTTGATTGCCCAACCACCTCTGATAGCTCTTTTCTCTGAATTGTGAGCCTATAATGGGAGAAGGGGCTTCCCAGGTGGCGCCAGTGGTAAAGAATCTGCCTGCCAGTGATGGAGACATAAGAGACGCGGGTTCGATCCCTGGGTTGGGAAGATCCCCTGCAGGAGGGCAAGGCAACCCACTCTACTATACTTGCCTGGAGAATCCCATGGACAGAGGAGCCTGGTAGGCTGCAGTTCATAGGGTCACAAAGAGTCAGACACGACTGAAGTGACTTAACACGCACACACAGTGGGAGATGACTCAGGAAGGACTCCTTCCTCAGCCCCACCCTGTTTTTGCATCTGGTTATCAGCTGGAATTGTGAGCTGTTTTAAATGTGAACACAGGTGGGATGGTGTTATCGAAATATTTAGGAACTATTGTATTTTTACACAATGCCCTGCAGTGCCCGGGGTGAGAGATTATGTGTGGAAAGAAAGCAAAGACAGAGAACTTTCTTGTCGGGCTAAGATAAAGAGTCTATAAGTTTCTAATAAAGGACGGCAGACAAAATGGCGGCGGTGCTTCCCACCTCCATCCCGGGCTCTGATGAGGAGCGGATCCGTTGTGCAGACTTTTGCCCTGCCTGTAGAGAGAAGCCCAAAGCTGCCTTACCAAGCCAGGCTATTTTGAGGGGTGTTTCTTGACTGTTCGAGAAGGAGTAGCTCGGGGAACAGAAGGGAATACCTCTCAAACCGTTTTCTGCATTGCAGGGATGGTAGGCTGCAGAGGGAAGCCTCTGGTTTGGGGACAGAGGAGGGTGAGAGGGAAATGTGTGGTGACATTAAGCTTCCCCGGGGACTCACAACACCCTGGTATATTAATATATGGACTTTGCTTCCATGGTTGCCCGCCTGCACTCAGGTGAGGAGGAAATGGTACAGGAGGGAAGGGCAGAGCCGAGTGTGGGTGTGGAGTCTGACTACTCAGGGCCACAGGCTGTGCTCTCTGGCCCGACTCACAAGCACACCTAGAATCTTCTCTAGTTAGTCTCTCTCTCTCCCTCTCTCTGTCCTGTGTTCCCAAGCAGATTTTCACAACCTCAAGGGCGGAAACTCTATGAACTACTCTGTAGTTCGCAGCACTAGCATACTGCAGGGATTCTTCTAATCTCCCGTTGAACTGATGTGAACACAGTAAGAACCATAATAGAAACATGGGACACAGGTTCAAGCCAGGCACTGTTCTGAGTATGTTAAACACACGCTCCATAAGAGCCTGATGCGGTAAATACCACAACTGAATACAAACGAGGACACCTCCACAAAGGGAGATGGAATAACTTGACTAAGGTCACATAGCTAAAGAATGATAAAGCTGGGTTTGAATCCAGGGAGACTGACTCCAGCATCCAAGTTCCTATCTGCTGAGCTGAACTGTGCTTTCATGCTATGTGTGTGTGTGTGTGTGTGTGCATGCGCATACATGCACAGGGCAGAGGGTCCATATCAGTCTAGGAGGAGAAGTTAGAAATGACCAGAAGAACGCAAACTCAATAGGGAAGGAATCTTGGTGGGCTTCGAGAGACAGAAACCTCTTTTTCAAAGCGAACATCCCTCCAACACTTATGCAATCACCACAAATAGGAATATTCCTAAAATAGACCATTTCTTCACATGCTATGTTTGTATCAGTCTCCTCCGGGTCTCATTTTTAGAACAGTAGGTAATCTTTACTCCTAGTAGTTGTCTGTGTTTTGAATTCTCTCAGGACGTTCTTTCTGAGATGGCTTCTCTTTCTGCTCACCAAAAGCACCTGGGCAAACAAGCTGTGATGCTGGGGGAAGAGGAAGAGCATGAATAACATGGCCGCTCTCAAGCCACCGTTAGCCTCCTCTCCATGAGGATTAACTATGTGTCCTCGAATCGTGCTGTGAGGAATGTGGGGGCAGGCCCTCTTTCGCCTACATCTCCCCAGGCTTCCCTGGTAGCTCAGCTGGTGAAGAATCCACTTGCAATGCAGGAGACCCTGGTTCGATTCCTGGGTTGGGAAGATCTGCTGGAGAAGGGATAGGCTACTCACTCCAGTCTTCTTCGGTTTCCTTGGTGGCTCAGACAGTAAAGAACCTGCCTGCAATGCAGGAGACCTGGGTTTGATCCCTGGGTCGGGAAGATCCCCTGGAGAAGAGAATGGCAACCTACTCTAGTATTCTTGCCTGGACAATTCCATGGACAGAGGAACCTGACAGGCTACAGTCCATGGGATCCCATAGAGTTGGCCACAATTAAGTGATTTTCACTTTCACTTTATTTCCCCTGGCTCCCAGCACAGGTTCTAGTGGATCCCCATTGTTTGTTAATTATGGACCCACAAGGAAAAGAAATGGCCTCAGCCCGGAGCCCTCTCCATGTCTGGTTTAGTTCATGGGCAAGTCTGAGTTTTGCTCAGGGACCAGCCTTTGTAGATGCCAAAGTGAAATTCTCAGCTCAAGTTTTTTGGGGAATTTTCCTTGTTGAGGATGATGCCATTTCCAGAGGACAAATGTTCTTTTGGCCTATTGCATTTGTTATCAGACGTCCTATCACTTGAAACACTGAGAGAAGATGTGTTTTCTCAGCTGTAGGGACGCTGTCTTAGGGGAGAGATTCTATGCAATGGAAGTTCAGCAAACCCAGGGATATGATTTAGAAGCAATTCACTAGGTCAGAGACACCTTTAAATCAGAAATGTAGCAAGGGGAGAGGAGAGAAATCTCAAACAGTTAGTTATTTTGTCTACAAATCAAGAGCACGGTAAACTTTCTCACTTTTAACTTCTGTTGAAACAATGACCATAAAAAATGTGCAATGCTAAAAACTAATTAAACAGCCATCCTAAATCAACAAAAAAAGGTAAATCGAATTTTAAGGAACATTTGCTCCTGTGAAATGTGTGTGGGGCAATGGGAGGGAAAATGTGCTTCTCCATGCTGGCCTGTCCTGAGGCTGACACTTCTGTGAGTTAGGCTTGTTAATTAGTGAGTTGATCAGCCTGTCCCTATTACCTCAGCTGCCTTTGTGTTTCACTGAACACTCCTCTCAATAACCCACCATCACCATCACCACCATCATCACCATGGTCATCATCATCACCATCATTGTCATGCCTTTCTTAAAGCCATTTGTCCAACTAAAGCGTTCTCTTGTAGTCTGCTTATCTAAATTCATCTCATCCATACCATGCTCTCAGTTCTTTCCTTCAATCTACTCAACAGCGCTCCAAGATTCCTGCCTCTTAATGGACACCTCAGTGATCGTCTGGACCACTTACTGCCCACTTGTTACCCCCAGCGTCATGAAAGCTATTTACTCAGTTCTTATCATTCTCATGTTTCATAGTCCCCCCGCACCCTCATGCTAGCCAGGAAGGGCTAGACTGTATGGGAACAAAAGATTCCCAAATGTCAGGGCCTCAACACTAGAAAGGTTTTCAAGGATCCAAGCTCAGTGGGGTCTCCTCCAACTAGTAACTGTGTCTTGGGGTTACAGGGCCACTTTGTTGCTGTCCAAGGGTAGCTGGTGCTTTCCAATGACTCATCCTGGATGTGGACAATGTCATTTTTGCACACATTTCATTGGCCAATTTGTCACACAACTGCCCATCTGCAAGGCAATTGAAAAGTACAATTTTTCAGGTGTCTGGGAGTGGAGGAGAACCGGGTATTGGGTTTTGATGCCAGCTACATCAGCAATTAGATAATAATTTTGTAAGAGTACCTTAGATAGCTTATATTTCTTAGTGTCTCTCACGTTTTAGGTAAAATAGGCTCTCAAATGTTTGTTGGCTAAGTGACATCATCAATTATCCTTTATGGAACATTAATTTATGATATTTTTATCTTACTAGGGACAAGCAGAGTGGAATAAAGACTCATAATTAAGGTCTGACACATGGTAGAGCATTCATTCATTCATTCAACAAATGCCTTTTTAAGGCCTTATATATTCAAGACACTGTTGTAAGCATTTGTAAACAATGTACTGATTGTTGTCCTTGCATAGCTTGCATTGTAGAGAAGGAAACAGACAACAAACAATAAGTATAACAAATAAAGAAACTACATAGTGTGATCAAATGTGCTGTGCTGTGGAAATAAAAAGAGGAAAAGCAGATAAAGGTAAAGAATATAGCCACCACTTGCCTGGTGGCTCAGATAGTAAAGAATCTGCTGCAATGCAAGAGACCTGGCTTCGATTCCTGGATCGGGAAGATCCCGTGGAGAAGGGCATGGTTACCCACTCCAGTATTATTGGCTGAAGAATCCCACCAACAGAGCCTGGTGGGCCACAGTCCATAGGGTCACAAAGAGTTGGACACCACTGAAGTGACTTAGCACAAAGGATATAGAGATTGGGAGGTTTTCAGTGAGAGTAATTTTAATTAGAGTTGTAAGGGCAAGCTTCATTGAAATAATTTTGGAAAAGAAGCAGGTGAGCAGATATTTGGAGGAAAAGCAAGTAGGAAGAAGGAACAGGCTTTGCTAAAGCCTTAAGCTGTGGCATGTTTGAGGAACAGCGAGGAGTTCAGTGCAGCTGGAGTGAGATCGTGTGGGCAGCTGGAGATGAGTTTAGAGGGAAGACGGGGGCACATCATGAAGGCTTGTAGGCTATCATATGACTGGATTGTTCTCTGAGTCAAATAAGAGGTGATGTTGAGACGTTCTGATGCTTAGTAATACATAATTACACATGTATTCTATGTGTGTCTATTTTAATCCAAAGTAGGAAGTTTAGCTTTTGTTTCATTTACATTTCTTGGCTCTCATAATAACATATTTACCTTTGCAGAGAACTTTTTCATGAATTATATCATAAAATAATAATTATAAAGATAAGAGGGGCTGGCACTACTATCAGCTCCCACTTATGTCACGTTTATGGATGACCTAGATGGAAATTTTGCCTAGAATCCTTGTGGCCCAGCTACCCAAAGGATAGGGCTATTAGGAATTGACTTCTCCCTTTCTAGCCTCTCAGTACTCATATCATAAGGTCTTAGAGAAAGAAACTTAATCAGCAGAATCAAACGGGTGGTGAGATGAGTTCCACATAATCCCCACTCTCATTGAGTCTGAACATCTCTTAATAAAACTCACAGTTGTTGTGGGAAAGGGATACGGGGCTGCTGTCTCTCCAGCCCACTGAGCCACCACCTGCTCCCAGCAGGGGCCACACTGTTCATCCCCGGAGCATCATCGCTTGCTTTCCATCCTGATCTCCCTTCCAGGGAGAAAATAACCACTGGTCTGTGGGCTCCAGCAGAGTCTCTCCCCTGTTCCATTAGGGCCCCTGTGTTCACTGCCTGCATCATGTTACCAGTGACCTCAGCGTGATGACCACCCTCCCCTGGAATTCCTAGGGGGCTTTCTTTTAAGGGGATACACACTTGTTTGGTTGTCTCAGATCTGGTCAAGTTGGGGCTTGTTTCCCTTCCCCCGGCCAGGATTATTTGTTTTTAATTACTTATTCCATTGCTGCATGATAGCAATTGCTGGATATGAGGCCAAATTTGGAGAAGACGTTTTATCCCTAAATTTGCTATCGGGCACAGGGTCACAAAGCCCCCACACCATGCCGATGCTGCTCCTACCCTGGATGGACTCTGCTTAGTTTCCTAGAGTGTCTCCAACAACTATAAAGTAAAGTGAAAGGGAAAGTGTTAATTGCTCAGTAGTGTCCAACTCTTTGTGACTACATAGACTGTAGCCCGCCAGGCTCCTCAGTCCATGGGGTTCTCCAGGAAGAATACTGGAGTGGGTTGTCATGCCCTCCTCCAGGAGATATTCCCAACCCAGGGATCAAACCTGGGTCTCCCGAATTGCAGGCAGACTCTTTACTGTCTGAGCCACCAGGGGAGCTCTGTTAAGTAAACACAGAATCAGTGATAGTCATTACTTCCTGCCACTCAGTGTCCAGCCCTTTCTGAGAATATTAACTCTTTGATGAATATGTGGTCCACGTTCCCTCATCTGACTCTTGGTCTCTGCTAATTGTGGTGATTACACGCCACCTTTCCCTGCCCTTAACTGTCTTACTCGCTGCCCTGGATGCTGAGCCCTGGATGCTACCTCCCCCAAGCTCCCTTGTAGCCTCTGTCTGTCTTCCTGTTGGGTTCAGTGATGGGATGCACCAACAGGGTGCAGGGGGTGATGAGGAGACTGAAGTTGGGATGTTTCTGCCCTGCTGTGTTACACTTGGGACAATAGCTCTGCTTGTAGCTATTATTTTTATGCCTGCAGCTCCTGCCAGGTGGGCCCTCTTCCAGGACTCTAGCTCTCCCTGGGTTCTAGTAATGTCAGTTCCTCCCTCCTCTGGTCCCTCAGGCCCCTACTGTTCGAATTTTAGGATACCTTGACATCTCCTGTTGACTTCCTTAAACCTGCACCTAATCCCACTATCAAATTCTTTTCAAAATCCCAGCTTGGGTGCCTTCCATTTCCTGCTGGGCCCTCAGTGATAGACCAACAAACACTTCTCTCTGAGGCAGGAACAGGATATGGCTGTAGGTCCTGGGGGGTTCCCTGTTGTCTCCTCTCTGAGTTTCTATCCTCATCCTTTCCTGTAAACTAAAGGTCATCTACCACTGAGTGCAAACTCCTGCAGGCTAGAGGCAGGGGTGCCGGGCTATTGAAATGAGAAGGTGTATTCATTACCTCTGACGAGTTCACAGGGTATAAGAAATCACATACCATTGAAACAACATGATTATAAAAAAAATGATCATCATTATTTGTTAAGCATGGGCTTCCCAGGTTGCACTAGTGGTAAAGAATCTGCCTGCCAATGCAGGAGACACAGGAGACTTGAGTTTGACCCCTGGGTCAGGAAGTTGCCCTGGAGTAGGAAATGGCAACCCACTCCAATATTCTTGCTTGGGAAATTCCATGGACAGAGGAGACTTGTGGGCTACAGTCCATGGGGTTGCAAAGAGTGGGATACAACTGAGCGCACACACACACACACAAACACACATTTCAGTTCAGTTCAGTCGCTCAGTCATGTCCAACTCTTTGCGACCTCATGAACCACAGAATGCCAGGCCTACCTGTCCATCACCAGCTCCCAGAGTTTACGCCAACTCATGTCCATTGAGTCGGTGATGCCATCCAACCATCTCATCCTCTGTTGTCCCCTTCTCCTCCTGCCCTCAGTCTTTCCCAGCATCAGGGTCTTTTCAAATGAGTCAGCCCTTCACATCAGGTGGCCAAAGTATTGGAGTTTCAGCCTCACATCAGTCCTTCCAATGAACACACAGTACCGATCGCCCTTAGGATGGACTGGTTGGATCTCCTTGCAGTCCAAGGGACTCTCAAGAGTCTTCTCCAACACCACAGTTCAAAAGCATCAATTCTTCGTGCTCAGCTTTCTTTATAGTCCAACTCTCACATCCATACATGACTACTGGAAAAACCATGGCCTTGACTAGATGAACCTTTGTTGACAAAGTAATGTCTCTGCTTTTTAATATGCTGTCTATGTTGGTCATAACTTTCCTTCCAAGGAGTAAGCATCTTTTAATTTTATGACTGCAATCACCATCTGCAGTGATTTTGGAGCCCCTCAAAATAGAGTCAGCCACTGTTTCCATTGTTTCCCCATCTATTTGCCATGAAGTGATGGGACCAGATGCCATGATCTCAGTTTTCTGAATGTTGAGCTTTAAGCCAACCTTTTCACTCTCCTCTTTTTCATCAAGAGGCTCTTTAGCTCTTCTTCACTTTCTGCCATAAGGGTGGTGTCATCTGCATATCTGAAGTTTTTGATATTTCTCCCAGCAATCTTGATTCCAGCTTGTGCTTCTTCCAGCCCAGCGTGTCTCATGATGTACTCTGCATATAAGTTATCAAGCACTTAATATGTGTCAGGCTTTGGGGCATGAGAGATTTCATTAAGGAGGCATGATTTGACCTGCACCTCGAAGGAAAGAAATGAGCATACGTGGAGAAAGAGAAAACAGGGGATGAGGACACAGTGCCAGTTCTACATCCAGAAGTAATGGCTCCCCAACTCAAGGGACTCTGAAAGAGGCTGCCCCTGCCACGTGATTCTCCGTAAGGCCCTGGGTGGGGTGGGCTGCTGTGGGCTGGAATCTGGGGCATGGCTCTAGAGGGGAGCTTTCCTGGGGCACAGCTGCCTGCACTAAAGGCTCTTCACAACCCTTCCTTAGCCCATTCTTGTGCTCCCCTTGAGAATATGGACCTTGACCTCCTGCTTTGCCTTCCTCCTTGCTTCCTGTTTGTCTGATGAGAATATGTGCTCTTGGGGCCAAACTCAGGATTCATCTATCTATCCAGCCACCCATTTCTTTACTCACTCATTTGCTCACTCAGATCAAAACATCTGTCTCTTTTCTTCTTATCCCATCTAACTGTATATCCACACAAAGCCAGCCTGCAAATCCTCAGCAGTGGACCCAGTCATACAAGCTGAGGGGCACAGCTGGAGGAAACCTCACCACACACAGGCCAGTGTTGGAACCACAAGCTCACTAGGTTCTCAGCATTTTCCAGCAACCACTTTGTATGTCCATGATATCCTGTTATCCCTAAAGATTATCATTTCAGACCCTTGTCACTCCCACTTCTGAGTCACTCACCTCCTCCACTCCTCAGATATCCTTACTGCCTTCTCTACCTTCCTTAGCAGCCTCTTCAAGGCCTTGCTGCCTCATAAGCTCAATGTGAGAATAATTCATCTCTCTTCCTTGATGTCCCTTTTCACTGCGAGGATCGTCACCTCTTTCATCACTTTTCTTTCACCTAAGTCCCTGCCATTTCCCCATATCAATTCATGGACTCACACATGAATTCTCCAATGATGTCCAGTGGCTGAATCTGAAGGACTTTTTTGGTTCTTATACTGCTTTCTTGCTTATGGTGTCAATGTCCTTCTTCCTGCAGGACCTTGGTAGATGTTTTTGTTTTGTGACCTCCAAGATTCCACTTCCTCTGTGGTCTCCTCCTCTCTCTCTTTCCACTCTTTACCTCTCTTTCTTCTTGTTCTTCCTCTTCTCCTTTCCTAACTCAACTTCTACACTCATTGTTTTTCTCAGTCTCCATTTAGAAGCATGAACTGTAGACCCAGTTGATATGAGTTTGAATCTTGAATCCATCACTTCCAAATTGGGCAGTTTTCGTACCTTGCTGTGACTCCATGTTGGAATAGAGCCTAGCTCATAGTTGACACTTAACCAACATCAATCATTATTCCTCCAGTTGTCCAAGCACAAACCTGGAAGTCATTCCTGACTTCTTCTCCATCCCTTCGTCTTGTCCCAGCCACAAGGATCTTGATCTTCTGATTGTTTCTTGGAGCTGTCCATTTTTTGTTTCCTTCAGAACTGACCCAGTTCAGGGACTCATGGAGAGTCTGATTCTTAACTGTTCTATTTGTTTCCAGCTTTAGCTGCCTGATCCAGTTTTTACTTTGAATCAAAGCAATCTTTCTAATAAATAATTATAGCCTCATCCATGCTTAAAATCCTATTAGGATTGCTACTGCTTTCAGGATAGAGTCCAAATGCCTTGGCATGAAATGGGAGGCCCTCACAGAGCTGCTTCCTGCTCCGTTCAAGTCATACTTTCCACTATCCATGCCATGACCTAGCCATCTAATTTCCTACCTAAAGATGTTCATTAAACATGGATCCAGACCTGTTGGATTAGACTCACTGTCATTGAATGTCCCAAGAGTCCATGTATTTGCCAAGTGTCTCCTGTTTCTTATGTGTCTGCTGTTGTTTAGTTGGCAAGTCATGTCTGACTTTTTTGCAACTTTATGGACAGTATCCCACCAGACTCCTTTGCCATGGGATTTCCCAGGCAAGAATACTGGAATGGGTTTGCATTTACTTCTCCAGGGGATCTTCATGACCCAGGGATTGAAGCCACGTCTCCTGCACTGGCAGGCGGATTCTTTACTGCTGAACCACTTGGGAAGCCCACACTTGTGTCTGAGCACTTCAAAAATTGGGAACCAGTGCTTTAGAAAATATAGCAAAAGCATGCACAGTCCTCAACCTCAATGAGAGGTCAAAATGAAATTAATCAATGGCTAGATGATTTAGTCCTGGCTATAAATGCCACAGGAAGGAGGTTAGAGAAAGGTACTATGAATTTTTGCCTCTTTGCCGACTTTTTGCCCACAATTTCATCATTCTGTCATTCATCATGCCTATTTCTTCCTAGCTTTGGTGGAGGAAAATATGAAATGTGGTAAGAAAGACTTATTCCATTCACTATCCATGGACCCTCATAACTTCCTTCCTCACTACGTCTGAGACAAGACTCGTGTCCTTACAAAACAAACAAGTTTAATTTAAATCCTAGGTTTCTTTTGCATGCATCTCAACCAGATTATATAGCCTGTAGCTCAAACGGTAAAGAACCTGCCTATGATGCAGGAGACCAGGGTTCGATCCCTGGGTTGGGAGTTCCTCTGGAGAAGGGAATGGCAATCCACTCCAGTATTCTTGCCTGGAGAATTCCATGGACAGAGAAGCCTGGCGGGTTATAGTCCATGGGGTTGCAAAGAGTCAGACACGACCAAGCGACTAACACACACACACACAACCGGATCAGGGTGTGAGCTATATGGAATGAGACGCAGGAACCTCATCTGAGGGGAAAATGAGATGAAACAATTATTAGTTTTGGAGTCAGAATTCCTAGGATTGAACTTAGGCAAATCTGTGTATTCCCTTGGACAAATCATAGATCCTCTGGGCATTGCATCTGGCACCCTTAAATGGGTTGGGAAAGATGATTATCAAATTAGTAGCATTAGTATACCTTTTCCAGGGGATCATTATGAGAATCCCGTAGAATAAGAGCTGTGAAAACACCTTTAAATCTTAACATGCCATGATGCAAAAATAGATTTAAGAAGGCTAGAAAACAACATTGGATCCTTGGATTGTTAGTATAATTAATATTTTCTTCCAAATGTGAGGTGGGTGTTGGGTATGGGTGGCAGTAGGGGTGAGGGGCCTGGTGTCTGAGGAGGGATTACAAAGGGTCTATTTTTTGAAGTGAATCTAAGAGCAGGAGGAGTCTATTCCATGAACCATTTTCTTTATGTTCCTCCTTCAAAAAGGCCCATGTCCTCGTCTGCTTTTTGCTCTTTCTTTTGGAGCAAATTGAGCTTCTAAGAATCTCAGAGTTAATCTTCTTGGAACACTAGGTTTAACATGTTAATACTTGTGGAGAAGTCTCCGGTGGAGATGTTCCCCACCTTGGTCCCCACCTACCTCTCAAACTTAAGCTCCCAGTGGATCCTAAAATCCATATCCATTACAGTCTAACTGGTTTGATCACTCTGGCAACCCAGAGAATTGCCTCTTGTGTTTAAGGGAGGCTGACTTGGGATAGGAAATATTCAGTAGGTATACGTGGTTCTTCGGAGGTAAAGTATATCACTTTGCTAGGCTCAAAGAATTCCTTCTGAGAGGATCCTCAGTACCACTTGGGAGTGCTGAGTCCAAAGTGGTCAAGTGAGATACCAATTGGGAGGCAATCAGAGCTCTGCTCCCAGTTGACAAAATCCACACAAAGTCAGCCAGTTTTTACTGCTTATCTTTGGTAATCCTCTGCTCTCTCTCTCTCTCCTCTCCTTCCTCCTCCCTTTTGGCCCCCCACACTGAGGAAGGCCAGGTTTTATTCTAGCAAACTTGGGTAACAATAGATATGATTGTCAGCCTCCCTGGGGCTGGCTGGGTTTTTATGAAATTAGACATATTTGTCTTGATGTTTAGGAGCGAGCATGAAATTCAAATCTCTGTGTTGGCATTCCGCGGGCCGGGCCTTTAATATTCAATGACATGACTTCATTGCAGTTTTGACAACACTATATAGAAGCTGTGCTTACCATTGAAAATTAAAGCCACTGAAAGCGTTGACAACAGCAAAATTGTGAATGCTTCCCAGCTCCTGAAGTGATTGCTATTCCAGTTTGTCTAGAAGTGCTTATTGTGTTTGTAATGCCGTCAGTTCCACTTAAAGACGACTTGAAGTCTATGCCATACAGGTAAGTACCAAAGAAATCTCCGTCTTCCTGTCTCTCTCCACTCCTCCATCGTTTCCCACACAATTTTTCCACTGAGGGCCCATTTGCATTTGGTTACAGAGCCCCTGGTTCCCTCTACTTGGGAGCCGCTTGATTGCACTTCTTTTCAAGTTCCCAGGTTAACCAGACTTTCATTTTTCCTTTTGTTCATTTGCCTTTTCTTTGTCTTCTTTTTCTCCCATGTGAGTATCGGGGACACTGGGCTTTAGTGAGTTATTGTACAAATCCCCGAGAGTGTGACTACTCTCCTCTCCTGTGTAAAACGAATCTTAGGTGGGGGGTGAGGAGGATTTGGTATCTGAAGAAGGATTATAAAAGAAACTCTCTTTTGAAATGAATGCCAACTATAGGAAGAGAAGACTCTGTTAACCATGACTTCAGTTTGGGTCTTTGTAATATTGAGAACATTCAAAAGAAAACTTAAAAAATAACTAATAGTGCTCAGCTCTGCTGTTGTTGTGGGTGGTGGTGTTAAAGCAGATGAACTAGTAGAGAATTCTAATGGCCTCTTCCCTAGGCTGGATGCTTGCTTCAGTCTTTGAAGATTTCTTTCTCTGCCACAAGTGGACATATGATGATTTTATCAGAAAAACACTCTTGGTACAAGCCTTTCATCCTCAAGCAAGCTGAGACTCTTGGAATGTAAAACTAAGATGCAAATAAGGGAGCTGAGAGGAGGGTCTGGGGCGCTGAAGGCAGTGGTCTAAGAGGGACTTTGTGGCAGATGAAGGGGGCAGTGGCTGTAAGAAGGGTCCAGGGTGAGAGGTAGGCTGTATGGACACACACAGCCTCGGTCCTAGGGAGCCAGTAAGGGGCAACTACCAGGCTTCCCCCTCCTGCCTTCCTCAACACACTCCTCATTGTAATCCACTTTCCTGCTTTTCCAGACTCTGCTGGATAAAAAGACATTTTTGACAATGGATGATGAGCCTTCTTTTCTGTTTCTAAGCAACCTCCTTGGATTTTGGAAAATAAGAACTCCATCGCCAGAGCAGGGCTGCTATGGGGCAATTTGAATGAGGCACCAGGATACAGACATCTGTACCCTGCTCTCTTCCTGGACACGTCATGATTCCTGAGAGTTGCCATTGTCTCTCCTTTCCCTGACTTTTCAGAAGGACCATGTCATTAAAGGGAGCCCTATACTCAGATGTCTTCCCAGGAGGCCCTGAAGCTTAAGAGACACTGTGTTTGTTACTTTTCAGTAGCCCTTTGAAGCCTTAACAAATTATTGGTGTTCCCTGGCCGTCCAGTGGTTAGGACTTGGCTCTTTCACTGCCACGGCCTTGGTTTGACCCCCAGTTGGAGAACTAAGACCCTCAAGCCATGTGGCATGGCTGGGGAGAAAAAGGTTTAGTAGAATTAAACAACATGGCTAGATTTTATAATTTTTAGAATATATTTAAACTAGGGGACTTAAAAAAAATTAAAGTTGTTTGTTGTTTATTAGCTTTCCCAGTCCACCCAGACCCTGCCTTGTCGTTTATCTCCTGCTATGGCCCACACAGACTCTGGTCTCCTTTGCTATGGGTGCCATCCTTCTGTGACCATCCCCAGGGCAGCGATCGCTGTCTCTTGAGTGGATTGGAGGTTTGGGATGAGCCCTGGTGATCATTTCCTGACTTTTCACTATCAAATTCTTTCTTTGGTGCCTAACTGCTCTTACCCTGGGGGCCATGTTTTTGTTTTTTCCCCTTTTTATTTATTTTGGCTGTGTCAGGTCTTAGTTGTGGCACATGGGATCATGAGGGACCTTCACTGTGGCACGTCGACTCTCCAGTTGTGGTGCAAAGTCTCTAAAGTGTGAAAGCTCAGTAGCTGTGGTGCTCAGTAGTTGTGGCATGTAGGATCTTAGTTCGATGAGCAGGGATCAAACCCATGTCCCCTGCATTGCAAGGCAGATTCTTGACCATTGGATCACCAGGGAAGTCCTGGGGATCATTTTTCTAATTTAAAAAGCTAGGCTTTTATCTAGAACTTTGAAACATGGCATTGTTCCATGGTATTTTGAATATGAGCAATTTAGACACCACCAATATGCAACTTTATTTTTGTTTTTTTTGACATTGTTTTAAACTTCATTAGTGAGAATAATTTTCCCCAATGCTTGATGAGAACTGTGACAGATATCATGGCTTTTCTGCTCATTTTTAGATGTTATTGTTGTAGGCCATAAACACAGGCTGGTCCAATAAATAGTGTACGGAGTCTCATGCATACGTGCTAAGTCGCTTCAGTCATGAACATCTCTTACCGACCTCACGGACTGTAGCTTGCTAGACTCCTCTGTCTATGGGATTCTCCAGGCAAGGGTACTAGAGTGGGTTGCCACTTCCTTCTCCAATGGAGTCTAATGTGATGGTCAAAACAGAACCAAACTTGGAATTGCATATACTTCCTTGCCATCATTTGAACTGCTTTAGGCTGGAAGCCTGGGTGGGACAGGAGACATGGCTCTTTGACTGTCTGCTGCTCCCTGGTTTCTTGCTCTGTACTCCCTGCCTTGGTCATGAGGTCTCATAATGAATCTCACAAGGTTGGAGGCATGGGAAGGAGTGGTGAATGGATGAGACAGTATCCGCTTGGCTGGGGACATCACAGTCTCTGGTATGGGCCGAGGGACAGAGCTGATTCTTCCTCTTGAGGGCACTTTCTTGGGATCTTCAGAGGTTCCCTTCTGGTTCCCTTTGTTCTGAAGTTTCCCTGACATGTGAGTGACCCCCATCCAATTCAGCTGGACACTGTGACATCTTCCTTTGCCGTGGACATCCAGTGGTAAACCTCAAATCTCTTTCTGCTGAAGACACTCCTTCTTCTAGGCAGCACCACTGACTTGGACACAAAAAGGCCCTAGGTCTACCTGGTCCACATCTGTCTGTGAGAAACATTCAGGCGCCTCTTGTTCTCTTAGAGTGAAGGCCAATCACAGAAAAGCAGCCCTCCCCACTGGAGTCATTGGCCAACTCTGCCCTCACCCAGTAGATTTCCAAGTGGGGGTCAAACTCCTGCTTCCAGTCCCCTTACTATTCTCAAGGGTGAGTCAGGTGGCAGTCTTCTATGCAGAAATACATTTCAAATTCCTGCACGTGGTCCTGTTGGAGAACCCTCCATTAAGTCTGGGAAGAGCACATAGCATTTTCTACTCTCTAAGTCCTGATTGAGCGGAGGGGTCTAAAAGTTGCAAAACCACATTTGATTTCTCTCTTGTAAATTCTGCATAAAGGGGTAGGGCTGAAAAGCGAAGCAAGACATGTTCCGTTCTATCTTGTCACACATTTTTGCTTCTCCAATGGCTTTACAGTCTAGATGAGGGGCCAAAACAAAATGAGAAACAGCTTAAAAAGTGAGAAAAGAAATGTTACAAGTCAAGTAGCCTGAAGCCTCAATTGCACAGGACAGGCGATTAGCACTACCAGGTTGGGGTTTGGGTGGGTGGAGGAAACCGGGACACAGGGTAGAGTCATAAGTGTGTGTTTGTTCACAGCATTCAATTTTAGCCTTATCTTACTGCTTTTCTACTTGAAATTCAAGATCTAAGCACTCTGAGGTGATGAGACAAGCTTCAAGGGTTCTCCTGGCTGGAAATGACTGGCTGAGAAAATGCTCTGGGTCCAGGCGGCTCCTGCAGAGAGGTGCTGAGAATGATGAAATACACACTTATATTAAGCACCATATGCATGGAAACCTTGTCTTTTTAACCTACATGTGTTTTTGACCAATTCTAGAAATCTCCTGAGAAGCTCAGTACATGGGAGAAGGGATAAACTTGGATCAACAACAGTCACTATGCAGAAACATTTAGACACCCATTTCCTTCGATATATGTGGACACAATGCACTCTGTTGCTTAAGACTCTATTTCAGACACTGTGAGATACAGTCAAGTCTCTCAGGTAGCTATGCGATGAGAGTCACATACCCCCCCAACTGGACTCACTACTGGGCACAGTGTAATGACACATTTGAGTGTAAGGACAGTGAGGACCTGGTCAGCTCAGCAGGAAAGATGAGCTGCTGCCACAGTCCAGGAAAACACCAGACCATGGGAATCGACTTTGTCTCACTGGACTTCACCTCACCAAGTGCAGGCTGTGCTCAGTCATGGCCTCCGGATTCCCAAATGCACAGGTATTAACTGTATTTGATGTTGACAAACACTTTGGCTGGGTCTCTGACTCACCACTCCCTAGACCTGATGAGTCCCCCAGAATTTTTAGGCAGTGCTTAGTAAGTACCCAGTGCCTTTCCTGGCATATAGTTGGTCTTCCCTGTGTATTTGTGGGTAGACTGAGTGAAAACCTGAGGGGGAATGTCTGGGGTCCTGTGATGCAAAGCATCTCTGGCTCTGACTCTGACTGGGATGGGGCCCCAGAAGCGGTGTTGGGAAAGACAGTCAAGCCTTACTGGGGTGGGGGTGGGGTCCCCACGCTCCTCAAAAGTCTTTGTCCTCTGAGCATTTCTCTCCACTTTCCTAGTCCTTGGCCTGGCATCTCCCTCTGTAGGTTTGCTACAAGGACTTTCTCCCTCTGAAGGAAAATGACTATATTTGTTATAAAACTCTCACCAAGCTTCCACTAGGGTCACTTTAAATTGAGGTGGTTTGGGGGATAGAGCGGTAGAGAGCTCCCAGCGTCCCATAGCCTCAGTTCTTTATTGTCAGAAGGTTCCACTTTACGAGCATACTAACTTTCTATTCCTGGAACTCAGGGTCATTTTCTCCATTTTTGGTCCTGCTGGAAAGGCTTCCCACAGACCTCTTTTTCTGGCGTGGCTTACCTCCCCAGAGACATGTCGGGGCTGTATGGGGGAGTTCTTCATGTCTTCCACCTCCCCTCCCTGCACCTTCCTCAGGAGGGCGCTCGCGCACTCCTTCCCCGTGAAATCGCATTTAAGAGGAGGATATTTTCCAAGGGGCACCGGCTCACCAATGTTTGTATAAAAAATCCGAATTGTCACTGTCGAAGGCTGCGAGCCCCAGGCGAGCAGCTGGAGGACAGCCAGGTCCCTGAACTCAGGCCACCAAGTGACTTCCCGGGGCACCCACGTCGGAGAGCAGCAGAGTAGAGAACCTCCCCACGGGTGGACTTGGCTTCCCTTCCTCCCTCCAGCAGGCTGGAGGTTTCTGAGGTTACAGACTGAATCCACTGTTTAATTTCTAACCTCCCACGGCTCCCAATTTAGGGCTCGCTTATGGGGTCCAACCACTCAATTAGGGCAGGCACTCAAGGCGGTGGTTGCTTTGATAGTGTGTGGTCGGAGGTGGCATCACCCCCCACGCCCCCCAATCCATCACCTCTTCCTTCCTCCAAAGACGACCTCCTTCGGGCTTCTTTATCTGGTAGCATCTCGGTTGCAGGTTAATGTCGTGGCAAACATCAAGTACTGTTGACCTGAGAGCCACATTGGGACACGGGTTAGGCCTTGAAAAACTGGGGCAGTCAAGGGAGAAGGGCCCCAGAATGGAGAAAATGGAAGCGAATGGTGGAACTGAAAACAACAAAGAAAAGCCTTCCCTAGTTTGGACATTTGCCAAAAGTGACCTCTGTGGTGCCTCACTCCCCTCCCTGCAGGGTTGTAAACCACTTGCTCTAATTTTCTAATAATACGAATAGCTCCGCTTTGTGGAGCACCTACCTCTTAAGACAGGACCTTTTCCCTTCCTCCTTTACAGAGGAATGAATGGAGACTCAGAGAGGTTCACAATCTTCCCAAGGTGCCACAGTCAGTTGGTGGTGAAGCTGGTACCAAGTCCAAGTGTATTCCCAAAGCCGGTCTGCTCCACAGTCCCTCCGTCCCTGCTGAACTCTCACTCCTGCTCTCTCCACCTCGCTGTCTCTGTTTCTGCCTGCCTCTCTTTGTGGTCTGAATTGGGTACTGACCCGAATTTTAAGGTAGCTGGAGAATACCGACTTACCTGGATCATTCATTTGCTTTCGTTAAGAGTCAAGGAGGAAAAGATGGAGAGGGCTGGGACACAGTCCAGCACACATTTTGTGAAAGACCCACAGGTTTGTACTCTCTGATTCTGTTCACTCTTTTCTCTCCCTCCTGTTCTTGGCAACTGTCCCTTAAACCCGTCTGTTCTCTGCCTCTAATATATTATGCTGATATTTTATTACCAAACAATTACATCCACTAATTTGAAAAGGAAACGAGCAGGAAATTGCAATTATAAGAGTAAAAGCAATGCTCTTTTATTTCTCCCCTTTATGCATATGAAATATGGTTTGTCATTGCTGCACAACAGACTTTCCTCCTCTTCCAGGGCTCTTCACTGCCTTGTCTTTAATAATTGAGCAGAAACAAGAGTCATAATTAGATTCTTGATAACAGAGGAGCTATCCATGGGTTTGCAGATGTGGAGGCTGAGCTTGGAGCCAAGGAACCGCCACCATGCTGTTATAGGAGAAAACACACTTCATGTTGTTTCACTTGAGTACCTTCCAAAGCATTCTGTCCATCCATGGTCGTCTGTGTAGATTATTTGTTCACCATTATTGTTTTTCTCTGCCTTGGTCATGCTTTCCCACCCCACTGACACTAGGGTTGGTCAAGACTTGCTTGGGTCAATGGAATATGAATAGATGAGATGTACATCTCATTTAACTGAGCAGAAGCTTTCCATGTGCTTGTGTGATTTGACCCTGCTTCCCTTGAGCGACCCTCAGGAGGGCGGCTGCCCTATCTAGGTCCCTGAGTGATTACGGCTTGCAGAAATGCCCTGCTGACTCCTGATGGATGTGTGGCTAGAGAAAGAAATAAACATTTGCTGTTTTAAGCCACTGAGATCTGGAGCTGTTTTTTAAGTTACAGAAGAGCCCAGCCAACCTGGCTGATATATCTGTGATGTCATTTGGTTCTCATTATATCCATGGGATTGAGAAAAGGCTGACCACCCTGGGTAGTATGTGGGAAAGAGCCTGTGATGTGAAATCAAAGGGACCTTCAGGCTTAGACAAGCAATACAGTGTCTCTGAAATCCTGTCCCTTTTTAATACTACTTACCTTGAAGGTTCCTGAGAATCAGAGTCAGTGTATGCTAGGGGTCCTGGCATAGTGCCCATCACAGAATAAACACCCAATAAAGGATAATTTTTTTTAATTGGAAAAGACCCTGATGCTGGGAAAGATTGAGGGCAGGAGGAGAAGGGGAAAACAGAGGATGAGATGGTTGGATAGCATCACCGACTCAAAGTACACGGGTTTGGGTGAACTCCGGGAGTTGGTGATGGACAGGGATGCCTGGCGTGCTGCGGTTCATGGGGTTGCCAAGAGTCGGACATGACTGAGTGACTGAACTGAACTGAAAAGATAATTTAAAATATTATCTTTAGAATCCTCTTTTGATCATGTCCATTGAATAGATAAGAATGTGGGGGCTAAACCGGCTGCAAAGACCTACCTGAGCTAATTTCATAACAACTGAAGTGTGAGCTTCAGAGCTGTGTCCAGAGTTGTCTCCCTGGACTGAATGTGTTCCCTGAGTTGTATGCCCAGAACTGTGCTAAGGGGTCTGGGGTGGGGATTGGCGACAGCGGACACGTCAAGAGGTGACAACACTGATCCCTGGAGGCAAGTAATCTACATAGTGAGATGAGCTAGATTACAGAGGCAGCCCCAAAGAAGCAATGTGTTTATCTGAGGCACATGCTATTCTAAAATTCCAGCTTTGGGTGCATAAGAATCCCCCAAGTGGCATCTTAACATGTGGATTCCCTGGTTCTGCTCTTAGAATTTCTAGCTTAATGTTATCCTATCTGATCAGCACTCGACAGGCTCCAGCATCGGGGTCCCTGGGTTCAAGTTCCTCCTCTGCACCTCCAGATTAATGACACAACCTTGGGCAACCACTCTGTACCTCAGTTTCTTCATCTGTGAGATGGGACTATCTGAACAGTTATATGCTACAATGTGAGTTAAGTTGGGTAACACATGCAGATCTTATGGCCCTAAGCAAGCACTAAGTAAGTGTTACCCACTAGTATTCTGATGCAGGGGTTCTGAGAACCACTTGTCCAGAAATTTCTCTAAGGATGGCCCAGGGCTTTCCTCTAGTCTCCTACCTGGGTACACCTCCATGGGAATTTTAGGGGCAATGGCTCCACCATGGTGGAGTCTGTCAGAGGGGGTTTCAAGTCATGGAGGCTTTGAGTGTGGAACCTGCTTAGGTCAAGCAGTTCTTTTGTTGTTCAGTTGCTAAGTCATGTCCGACTCTTTGCAACTCCATGGACTGCAGCATACCAGGCTTCCCTGTCCCTCAACATCTCCTGGAATTTGCTCAAACTCATGTCCATTGAGTTGGTGATGCCATCCAACTATCTCATTCTCTGTCGCTCCCTTCTCCTGCATTCAATTTTTCCCAGCATCAGGGTCTTTTCCAATGAGTCAGCCCTTCACATCAGGTGACCAAAGTTTTGGAGTTTCAGCTTCAGCATCAGCCCTTCAAATGAATATTCAGGATTGATTTCCTTTAGGATTGACTGGTTTGATCTCCTTGCTGTCCAAGGGACTCTCAAAAGTCTTCTCCAACATCACAGTTCAAAAACATCAATTCTTCGGGGCTCAGCCTTCTTTATAGTCCAACTCTCACATTCGTACATGACTACTGGAAAAACCATAGCTTTGACTATATGGACCTTTGTCAGCAAAATGATGTCTCTGGTTTTTAATACACTGTCTAAGTTTGTTATAGCTTTTCTTCCAAGGAGCAGGCATCTTAATTTCATGGCAGTTCTTCTTGGTGGCTATTAAACTGCAAATAGGCCGTCTCCTTCACTCACTTTTGCAGAAGTTCACTCCTGGGAGAAGACCCTCCTTAGCAGACTTTGCTTGGGAACCATCTCTGGCTGGCAGGTGGGCAGCAATCTGGAGAAGTTCCTGGCCCTTGGTGGCCTGAGGCTGGAGTCAGGGCTGGATTTGCCTCAAATGAATTGTTTCACTTATTGCTCATGTCCGGTGCCAAATGCCTCATTTTGCCCCTTGCTAATCATCTGATAAGAGTCAATTTACTATAAGAGTGGTTTTCTTATTTAATTTCTTTGAATAATTCATGTCCAATTCAGGAAGATTGAATTTGGTCTGATCTCCCTCCCCGTATGTCTGTACTGGCTCCCCAATTTTTCTTACACCTCTAAGTCCACCCCTCAGCAAGCCAACCTCCCAGGGTGACATGCCTAGGCTGTGAGAAGGTAGAGACTCTCTCCTCTGGGGAGAGCTGGGCCCTGAGCTGGGAAGGGCTGCCCATTTTCTGGGTGCAGGAGGCTGCTGCCATCCTGCAGATGTTCCACTCTGAGCCAAGAAGAAGCCAGAAGGCGTGCAGAGCACGGCTACTTACCAGATTGGCTGTCAGTATGCAAATTCCAGCTCTTCCAGGGGTTCAGGTGGAGACTGTAGGCAACACCTCAACTCCTTATTGCTTCAGTGTCCTGACTTGCCGGAAGGATGAGAACAGTGCCTCCTCATCATGCTGTCCTGAGGATAAAAGCAAAAACATAGAAAATACAGAAACATACAAGAAGAGAAAACCTAAGTAGAAACCACTTTGAACGAGGTTGGTGTGTGATAATCTCTCAGTTAACATTGGCTGTTATCATTATGTATCTCTTAGATCAGACTTTGAAGTTTATGATGAGGTATAGGTTCTATTGTATTTTATTTGTTCAATTAAAAATTAATTTTAATTACAGAAGGAATTCATGAATACATTCTTCTTGTAAAAATTAAAACATTACAGTGAGAATTATTTCCATGTGCCTGTTCTCATTCCTAGCTCCTCTCCAGGGTTTATCACTTCTAAGTTTGGTATGTAGCCTGCTTAGACACTTTAGAATGCATCTACGTACATATATGTGATTGTGGAAAGTAATAGAATATACCCAAGTTTGCCTGCAATACAGGAGACACAGGAGACGTGGGTTTGATCCCTGGGTCTCAAAGATCCCCTGGGGGAGGAAATGGGAACCCACTCCAGTATTCTTGCCTGAAAAACCCATGGACAGAGAAGCCTGGTGGGCTACAGTCCATGGAGTCCCAAACAGTCAGACACGACTGAGCAACTAAGCACATACAAGTATTATCCATCATCTACCTAATCTAGTATAAATGGTATATACTTATATGTCATTTTCACTCAACACGTGTGTTAGAGATTATTTCATTTCAGAACATACAGGTATAACTTATTTTAACAACTTCATACTATTCCATAATATGTGGATATCACATTTAATTTAGCCATTGTTTGACATTTTTCCTTCCTGTAGACAGTGTTGTGTTATACATTATTGTAGGTGTCTTATTGTATGTATACATCTTAACACTTTCTCAAGGGTTGCAAAATGAGCTCTCCACTTTCAGTTGTGAAAATGTACACTCCCCTCAATTGTGTATAATTATATGCTTTCACACCACCTCATCATCCTTTCATATTACCTAACTTTAATTTTGTCAACCTAAGAAAGGATATGAAAGGATACAGAATTTTATTGGTGTTTTAAATAAAAGTTTTCTTCTTCCAAGTGAAGTGGAGCCACTGTATATGTATATTGGCTGTTTGTATTTTCTCTTATGTGGCTGATCGGTTGTGATTATTGCCTATCATTTTATTGAGTTAGGTTTCTTTTTCTTATTTACTTGCTTTTTCATTTATTTGAATACACTTTGCTTACAATATCATATAAGTTTCAGGAATAGACATATTGATTTAATATTTTTATAGATTATACACCATACAAAGTTATAAATTATTCACTATGTTCCCTGTGTAGTACATTACATTCCTGTGTGATTTATTTATTTTATAACTGCTAGTTTTTACCTCTTAATCCTCTTCATCTATTTTGCCCCCCCTCCCACTTTGTGATAACTACTGGTTTGTTCTCTGCATCTGTGACTTTGTTTCTGTTTTGTTATATTTGTTTTGTTTTATAGATTCCACATATAAGTGAAAACATTTGTCTTTCTCTGTCCAACTTATTTCACTAAGCATAATACCCTCTAAGTTCATCCATGTTGTTGCAAGTGGCAAGGTTTCATCCTTTTTTATAGATAAGTAATACTCTATTGTGTATATATCCATAAATATGTAACATTGTCTTTATCCATTTAGATAAACTCAAAATGGATTAAAAACTTAAGTGTCAGACCTGTAATCATGAAAACTCCTAGAAGAAAACAGGTACTACATTCTTTGACATCGGTCTTAGCTATATTTTTATGAATTTGTCTCTTCAGGCAATGGTAACAGAAGTAAAAATAAACCGTTGAAGTCTAATCAAACTAAGTGGCTTTGCACAGCAAAGGAAACCATCAAGAAAACGAAAAAGCAACCTGCAGAATGGGAGACGAGATTTGCAAACAATAGATCTAATAAGGAATTAAATCCAAAATATATGAAGAACTCCTATTATACAATTCAATATCAAAGAAAAAAATCCAATTAAAAAATGGGCAGAGGACCCAAATAGGCATTTTTCTAAAGAAGATGTTCAGATGGTCAATGCTGCTGCTGCTGCTGCTAAGTCGCTTCAGTCGTGCCTGACTCTGTGCGACCCCATAGACGGCAGGCCACCAGGCTCCCCCATCCCTGGGATTCTCCAGGCAAGAACACTGGAGTGGGTTGCCGTTTCCTTTTTCAATGCGTGAAAGGAAAAGTGAAAGTGAAGTCGCTTAGTCGTGTCCGATTCTTAGTGACCCCATGGACTACGGTCTACCAGGCTCCTCCGTCCATGGGATTTTCCAGGCGAGAGTACTGGAGTGGGTTGCCATTGCCTTCTCCCAGATGGTCAATAGGTGTAAGAAAAGATCTTAAGACTGCTAACCACCAGGGAAAAACAAATGAAAACTACCATAAGATATCACCTCACACTTGTCAGATTGGCTATTATAAAACAGACAACAAATAACAAATGTTGAGGATGTGGAGAAAAGGGAACAGTAATGTTGGTGGGAATGTAAATTGGTGTAGCCACTGTGGAAAACAGTATGGAGGTATTTTAAAAATAGAAAAATAAAAATAGAACTACCTGTGATCCAGCAAATCACTCCTGAGTATTATCTGAAGAAAATGAAAACACTAATTTGAAAAGACATATGTGCCCTAATGTTCATAGCAATATTATTCACAATAGTCAAGATACAGAATCAACCTAAGTGCCCACTGACAGATGAACAGATACATATCGTTTTAATTACTTTTGCAGATCTTTTAAAAACATATTTTGGATAGTCATCCTTTCTGTGTTACAGTGTTGTTAGTCTCTCAGTCATGTCCGACTCTTTGTGATTCCATGGACTGTAGCCGGCCAGGCTCCTCTGTCCATGGTATTTCCCAGGCAAGAATACTGGAGTGGGTTGCCATTTCCTTCTCCAGGGGATCTTCCTGACCCAGGGATCGAACCCGGGTCTCCTAGATTCAGGGAGATTCTTCACCCCCTGAGCCACCAGGGTTATACTTGTAACACCACTGTGTTATACTTGGTGACAATATCTTCTCCCATCCATTATTTGCTTTTTGTTTTATATGTATGCTTAATTTAGATTTAGTCCATTTGTATTACCCTGTTCTTTGATGACTTGCATTTGTGTCCTATTTTTAAGTATACTTTCTCCATCCTCAACATCATAAACACGTTTTCCAAAATTTTCTTCTATTTATAAAAAGTATTAAGTTTTTCATCCATCTGGGCTTTCTTTTGTAAATGATGTAAGATCTAATTTTTTGTACTAGGCATTGAGCTAAGAGCTTTATCTGTGTGATCCCAGTCATTCAAACTATCTGAAACATTAGGCATTCTGACACTCATCTTACAGATGAGGAAAGTAACTGAGAGGGACGCAGTAATTTGGCCAAAGGTCCCAAAGGCCAGTGCAGAGCAGCCATCTGAAATGACGTCTATCTGTGGGATGATACAGGTCGTCTTTGCGTGTCCAAATGCCTCGCTGAGAGCTCCCTGCAGGCTGAGCACTGGCTGATCACACTAAAGGGAGGAATTTGGATCAGGCGGGGAAGACCCTCTTTCTTTTAGGACCTGAAATTACCGAGCATCACTGAAGGCCAGGAAGACAGGCACTAAAGGGACAATGGACTGAAAAAGGGTGAAGAATGCCACAGTCTCAGCAACACTGCTTATGTGAAGCATCTGTGGGGAGTGCTGTCCTCTAGGATATGGGAGGGTCTTGATGGGCATCCCACCCAGGCAGGTCCTGTCCCCCGTTACCAGGACACTGGTCCAGGCTTTGTTCCTTTCTCCTTACAGCAGAAGGTCCAGGAGGCTGGGGGCACAAGCTCTTCTTTGTTACCCATTTCTGTTGTGCCCCTCAAGAGGAAGGGTGAGTATGGGGTGGGGGGCCTCGAGAGGGGCCACAGGAGGAGGAGGGGAAGTGCTCTTTCTGGTTTTACCCTGCGAATCTCACCGCCACCATTCACTCACCTGTGCGGGCTGGAAGCTGGGCTCAACCGCTCCATCTCTCCCCAAAGAGCTGTGAACCACACACTTAGCAATGCAGAGAGATGGCTCCAGGCACCCTCAGCATTTATTATAAATCACCGAGACAGGAAAGATATGAGTCCCCACCTGCAGAATCACTGAAGCGGCGTCTGTGGGCATATCTTACCTGAAAACGATTTCCCTGCTTTCTTCACAGCACAGGGGGCTTCGGGGGCCAGACCCAGAGGAGCTGTTCCCTGGAGCGGCATTCTCAAGTCCTGGGACAGTTTTCTCGATCTGATCCTTACAGCGAGACCCTCTTAAATGCTGACATTTCCTGACTTGCTTCAAACTGTCTCCCCTTAAAATACAGCCTCCTCTTAAAATACAGCCTCCCGGACTCCTCCTGTCCTGTGGTTTCACCTTCAGGCCTGAATTAGGATACATTGTTGTTATCTTCTACCTACTGATATCTTTTAAAACCTTAAGGGAAGGAGTGGTCTTCTTTGTGGAAGATCAATGAAGGGTATTTAATTTCTTTGTTTAAAAAGTACAGGGGAAAAAAAACACCCAATCTTCTTTTTTCTAATGAAAAAGCAGCTGATATTCAAATCAGCTGATTTTTTCTCTGTCCCTACAACACAATGCAATCATTCGACCCTCAAAATCTTTGTCAAAATAGTTGACAAAGCGATGCCCTCTTTTATGCCTGCGTGCCAGGGTCCTCTGTCTGTGGGATTCTCCAGGTAAGAATACTAGAGTGGGTTGCACACCTATCCTCCAGGGGATCTTCCTGACCCAGGGATCGAACTCGCATCTCCTGTGTCTCCTGCACTGGCAAGCGGGTTCTTTACCATTAGAGCCACCTAGGAAGTGGACCCTCTTCTGTGTCTGAGCTCAGTTATGTTGACCCAGCTGCCTTTGATTCATTCCAACCCTAAAGCACATACTGTAACATGGGTGGTGGGGAGAAGTGACCCTCTCCCTGTGGTTTGCTCTGGTGCCTCTCCCTTGGCCCTGGAGCTGACCCCATGCATCCCAACTGCAGGGGAGGCTGTGCAGAGCCCTTCACTGGGCAGGTCTGGCCTGTAGTCTGGACCAGCCGGTGCTGCCCTCTGCTATTCAGATCAAATCCCATCATCATCAGGCGAGGACACCCTCCAGATGGCCCCACACGCGCACAGATGCTGCTGCGAAGCAGTGCATCAGCCCGTTAGCGCATCAGCCCAGATCAGTTCACCAGACTAACTAGTGCATCCTATTGGCTCTGTCACATCTTGGTGGGCAGTTTCCCACCCAGTTTCCTCAGCCTCTCTTTCTCAAACCCAGACTCATATAGTAGAGCGGGTCCTCCAATACTTTGGATTTAGCAAAAATTCTTTTTTTAAAAAAATATCTATTTATTTTGATTGGAGGATAATTTCTTCACAATTTTGTGATTTTTGTTTTTGCCATATATCAATATGTATCAGCCATAGGTATACAAGTGTCCCCTCCGTCCTGAACCCCCTTCCCATCTCCCTCCCCACCCTTTCCTTCCAGGTTGTCTCAGAGCACCAGCTTTGGGTGCCTTGCTGCATGCATCAAATTTGCGCTGGCCATTTATTTTATATATGGTAATGAATATGTTTCAGTGCTATTCTCTCAAATCATCCCACCCTTTCCTCCCACTGAGACCAAAAGTCTGTTGTTTATGTCTGTGTCTCCTTTGCTGCCCTATATGTAGGATCCTCAGTAGTGATATAGATTGCATATACATGTATTAATATATGGTATTTGTCTTTCTCTTGTACAGAGTGAAGTAAGTCAGAAAGAGAGAGCCTTCCCTCTTGATGGAATAGTGGGAGAGAGAGCAATATTCCCTGTACTGAAAATGACTGAATGAAGAAAAAATGATCATAAGACATATCCCACCTGCCTCAGGGAAGGCAGCTTCCTCTCAGATAAATGGATGGCTTGTTGACTATTGTATTGTTTATGGTGATCCCTTGAGGTCACAGGTCAAGGTCACACCCTGGATCCCCTTTGCATTCATGGCACAATAATTTCCAAAGTTGACTGCCGAGAAATGGAGCCTCAGCAGGAAATGGGAACCTTGGTGGGGGTCCAGTGGGCAGAGACTTTGTCTTGGCCACAGAGCATGTGAGGGTCTCTCTGCACTTGACTTTGCCGCTGTGTGTGAGGAGTTGCAGGCAGCCTCCCAGTCGTGGTCTCGGCTGCCTCCCCCATCACCAAATAGACCTTCCAGGTGCACCGCTGCTTATTGCCCTTATGTGATCTCTGACTCATGGAGTGTTCCCGCCTGGGCAGGATGCAGGCAAGCCTTGTGCATGCCCCCCCACCCCCCCAGGCTGTGGAGATGGTGGGGATGTGAGTGCCTGGAGGACCAGCTGTCTCAGTGATGGGCGATGGTGCACAAGAGCCCTCTTCTCTCTGTGCCCTGGGGGAGAGTCCTCAACTTTGCCGACCCTGGTGGATGCGTTTCATGTCAGAGAGGAAGGTGATCTCCCTATCACTTCCATAGAGGAGTGGTCTCCCTCGCTACAATTAGACTCCATTTATTCCTCCAACCTGAATGAATGATCCTATGGGAAAACACGGTGGAGACCTTGTTTTGGGAACAAAGTCAGCCAAGGTAATCAAAGGAGACTTTAGGTTTGATTGTGAGTTAGAATTTGCTAACAAGAGAATAGAAAGAGCACTTGGCCTTGAGGTCGGAGAGTGGAGATCCCATAGGCTGTGCATAGAAAAGAGCCCAGCAATGCCAACAGTGGGCAGTGGGAGAGGGCTGGGCTGTCTGGGGAACAGGTGAGAGTTGAGGGAAGTGAGGGGCCAGCAGGCTCCAGAGGCACGTGAAGCCTTGAGTGTGACTGGGCAGTGTGCTCAGTCTTGTCCGACTCTTTTGTGACCCCATGGACTGTAGTCCACCAGGCTCCTCTGTGCATGGGACTCTCCAGGCAAGAATAATGGAATGCATTGCCATTTCCCTTCCAAGTCATCTCCCTGACCCAGGGATCAACCCTGCGTCTCCTATATTGTATACAGATTATTTACAGCTGAGCCACTGGGGAAGTCTTGAGTGTGACTAGATATTGTCCAGATATTGTAAAGGAAGAGCACTTCTGAAGACACTACAGAAAAGGCAGGTTGCACGTGGCTTTGGGGAACAGAGTTACGTCATACAAACAAATCCAGCCACACAACCAGAGGGCTGCTCCATGTACTTTTAGTTCAGACTGAGCCCGTCCCTGAGGGAGAGTCTGTGGGCACTGAGGGCCAAGGGCCACTGCTGTCAGATTTCAGAACTGACCCTCATATAAAGGTCCCTGAGAAGTCAATTACAGCTATGCTTCAAGTCAGGCCAAGCAGAACTTGCAGAGTTCATGGTGAGCCCAGCACGCCTTCCTTCCAAGGGTTCAGAAGAGGCAGCAGAGACTATGAGACTGCCTGGGATCTCTCCTCTGTGCAGGGGACATAGCCCCAAATCTCTGGCACTTTAACAATCAGGATGGCAGTGTGTGGTTGGCTCAGACTAGCAGGCAGTGCTGGGGGAGGGCAAAGTCAGGGGTCGGAAGGAGGTTTGACCTCTTAGCGTGGGGAGAATGGGCTGGGATGGGGGGGGGGTGAGGTACTGAATGATGGGGAGGACAAAATGCAGTCGTCCCTCAAGAGGAAACCATCCAAATTGCTTTTGTGAGTGCATCAATGTGAGTGAACATCTTTATGTGCAAAACCATGCTGGGGGCAGGTCAACACCAAAGTGAAATAAATAGAGCCCCACTCTTTTGAGACCTACCTGCCATGAAAGACACATTCATTCATTCATTCATTCATCCACTTATTCATTCATCCCACAAACACTGAACATCTGGCGTGTACCAGCCCTGTGCTGGTGCTGTGAACATGGCCCCAGAGGAAAGGACACACAGTGAGTCCACTTAAGAAAGGGCCAAACCATCTCAAGAACTCCTGCGAGGTTCTAGAGGGCAGGGATGATGAGGCTATATTGCGTTGGGCCAGGAAGAAGGCCTCCTCAAGGAGAAGACTGATTGAAAGAAACAAGCTGCTGCTGCTAAGTCGCTTCAGTCGTGTCCGACTCTGTGCGACCCCATAGACGGCAGCCCACCAGGCTCCGCCGTCCCCGGGATTCTCCAGGCAAGAATACTGGAGTGGGTTGCCATTTCCTCCTCCAGTGCATGAAAGGGAAAAGTGAAAGTGAAGTCGCTCAGTCGTGTCCAATTCTTAGTGACCCCATGGACTGTAACCTACCAGGCTCCTCCGTCCATGGGATTTTCCAGGCAAGAGTTTATTGGCTCATAGGGGTGGAGGTGGTCTGCATGGGGTGCCCTGCCAGTAAACACATACTTGTGCCATGATGTGGGTGACAGTCAAGCATGAAAGAGTGCTGAGAACAAGGGATGAGGGAGGGAGATGAAGGGAGGAAGGACCCAGGAGGTCATGGGGAAGAGTCAATGGTGTGTGTGTCAGGGGGAGCCTCGGGCACACAGAAGCAGTCCTGTGCCCCCTGTGCTGGGCTTTGTGATGCTGATGCTGCAAAGACACACAGACCACAGAAACGAGAAGGAAGAGCTTCGGCTCTCATTCCTGTGACTTCCTCTGTGTCTCTGAAAAGGCATGTGGAACATGGGGAAACTGCTTTCTGAAGTTGATGCTGCAGAAACGGGCTTCCCGGGGACAGATGTGCTTTCACGCCCTCTTTACAGAGGAAGGGGTGTGAGCTGAAGCTCTGAAGAGTCCTCCAGCCCTCTGCTGAGACCCAAACCCCATCCTGCAGAAGTGGACCCAGCGGGGAACCCTCCTGAGGGCGGCACCCCCGAAGGCACAGGGGCTGGTGGGCGGGGGCATAGAGGAGGAGGGGATGGAGGTCAGTTTCTGAGGCCTGGGAATCCGGCTCCCTGAGGGGCCCTGGATGTCTCAGGTCCTGCTTTTTCATGCGGTTTACACAGCCCGCTCACAGGGCCATCTTAAATATCCTCAGAGCACATGGTCGCCTGGTAGCAAGACTCCCCATCTTTCTTTGCGGCTGTCTGCAGGTCTGCCTCAGGTGTTTTTCTCGTTTGGCTTAAACATTATATCATTTGGGTTAAACATTGCCCTCTTTGGGACCCTTTTTGGGTCTAATATGCCCATTTGTTTTCCCTGGAAGGTTTCTGGAGCTTCCCTGCACTGTGCCTTGGGGCTTCTGGCCGCCTTCTGGGGAGCATGAATATTGCACTGAATAGACTGTTAAGGGTCTGCAGACTGAGATGTTTCAGCCCTGTGCTTCCCATCTCCATATGTGTTTCCCCTCCCAAAGCACACAGTGTGTGTGTCCCCTGGGCTACGAGCACTCTGAAGGCTGGCTACTTCTTACCCCAGTACTGCCGGCAGTCCTCGGTTGGAGCTGGCTGAAGGCCCCAGGACAGGGAACACATTCAGGTCCAGCTCCATGGACGGGCTAAGCTCTTTGCCACGCTTATTTCCGGATAGGAAGATAAGCATGAACACCTGTGAACAAGCTGGATTCTTAAGGACTGGACTGAGTGGGACAGTGATTATGTAGGGTTAGTTACTCAGTCGTGTCTGATTGTATGCAACCCTGTGGAGTGTAGGCCTCCAGGCTCCTCTGTCCCTGTGGTTTTTCAGGCAAGAATACTGGAGTGGGTAGCCCATTTCCTTCTCCAGGGGATCTTCCCTACCTGGGGATCGAACCCAGGTCTCCCACATTGCAGGCAGATTCTTTACCATCTGAGCCACCAGGCCTTAGTCCATTTGGGCTGCTATAATGAAACACCACAGACTGGGTGGCTTATGAGCAGCAGACATTTATCGTTCACAGTTCCAGAGGCTGGATGTCAAAGATCAAGGCACTGACAGATTAACTGGCTGGTGAGGGCCTGCTGCCTGGTTCATAGACGGCTGTCTTTGCTGTGTCCTCATAGGGTGGAAGGGACTGGGGAATCTCTGGTTCTCTTTATCAGTGCACTCATCCCATTTATGAGGGCCCCACCCTTGTGACCTAATCACCTGCAAGGGCCTCACCTCTAAATACCAACACAGTAAGAATCAGGGAGAGGGGACACAAACATAGAGCCATGCTGGAATGAATCGGAGAAAAAGCAATGATCACCAGTTTCACTAGTTCTTTAATGTTATAACAAGATTCTTTCTCCCGGTAGAGCCGCCATAATCTCTTGCTGGCAATAAGGGGTTTATGTGTAGGAAATGGAGAAATGCCAAAAGGACATTTGGCATTTAGCATCCTGATTGTCCCTGAATGTGTTCCCTGTCCTGTAGACCCATTTGCCCTATAATACAGAGAAGGTCAGCTTTCAAATGGGGTTCTTGCATAGGTGACCCAATTCTCCCCATCTCGGTCAACCAGAGAGATCAGCTTTGAAAACTGTAGACATCCAACCTTGGAGAGAATAGAATATAAATACATACAGTGGTATGATTTCAGGGGGAAGCAAGTCTCCTTTTTGCTGTAAACTTCCACTGTGATTTTTGACACATTCAATGAGTGTATTAACTCCAAGCTCTTTGAGAAGAAAAGGCAACATAAGTTCTTCTTTATGGATCCTCACATCCATTGTAGTGCTTAGCACATGATCTGCACTCAGTCAGCAATTTTTGGATGACATGTTCTGTATTCAGTTTTGTCTAGTCTGCAGTGACTTAGGTGAAGCCATGGCTAGGCCTTGAAAGGGAGAAGCTCTGGAATTAGGTTGGCTCAGGACGTGAGGCAGACCTGGAGGGGTGGGGAGGGGATCCGGTGCAGTAGACAGAAAGCTTGGTGCTCAGTGGAGGTGGCCGATGAACAACAGGAATGTCCCAGAGGGCAAGCAGCCCAAGGTGAGGAGCCGCTTATGAGGAAGCAGAGAACCACTGTACCTCCGTGTGTCAGACACCCTTCTTCACACGCCAGCCTGTGAGGCAGATAACACGGCTCTTCCTCTTATAGATGAGGAAGTAGAAGCAGATAAACCCATAACCTTCTAGGGTAAACCATCGGATAAACCATCAATGGATAAACCATCCAGGCTAGTTCACTGCAGTTTTCATGCTCTTTACCACCTCCCTCTGTGATTCTCTGCAGAGTAGGGGCTTCAGGGGGGGCAGTGCCAAGTGAGGAACCCAGCAGTCAGCCGACTTAGGCAAACTCAGTGATCGAGCATGGAGTTAGTGATCAGCAGGCTGTCCTGTGGGGTCTAGCGTGGGATGAACCACCTCCTAGAATGGCCAGATGTTGGGCTGATGCTGGAGATGGGGATTCATACACAAGAACAAGGCAAGAAGACAGCGGCCAGAATTAGGTAAGGAAGTTCCCTGGCTCAAGAGCTAGTCTACCTTCACCAACGCCAACAGCACTGAGTCCCAGGATCTTGTGAAAGACCTCTGAAACACTCCTTCTCCAGGCTTGGTGTTGGCCAAATGCTAAGGCCAATCCATCTTATAGAGTTTTCTTAAAGTGGGAATTACCTGAATAGGGGAGGGGGAGAAAGCAGAAGCCACTCAGCCTCATCTGATGCACCGACTTGCTCGATTACTTTTCAGTGAATACATTTCTTTAGGCCCATCCTGTTTTTTCAGGCCATACAACTGGAGCTGGTGTTTATTTCCAAGGTTGTATTATATGATGGGGAAAAGTTCTCTGGAGAAAAATTCTGGGGCTCATTAAACAGTGGGTAGAAGAGGAGGAGAGAATGAGGGAAGGAAGTAAAGAGAAAATTATGGCAGGGTTATGTTTTCTTTTCCTGTAGGAAAGGACCTAAAATAATTGCATCTCCTGTTTGGAACATTTTTATTTTCCACACTTCATTCCTGTTTATGCAAAGTAGTGGGTAAGGAGAGTACATTCTTCAGGGAAATTCTCCCTGGGAAATGCAGTACTGTGTTCACAGGACTTTCAGGTCATTGTGGGAATTGTTTAGAAACCAGAATTTACTTACAGAGGAAAATTGACCAGAAGTTCCTTTTACCCCGACCCCTCTCCTTGTAATTTAAACACTTTGTACTAATGTTTTTTATTTGGACAAATCAATTGGCCTCCTTTGGAGTGTAACTGGAGAAACTTGGGAATGCTTGTCCAAGTTGGTTTAGTACAAGCCCACGCTGGGAAAGTGCCCTGTTTATTTGTTGGGGGGCTTTCTGAGAAATAAGAAAGGAAATGGTGCTCTCTTTAGAGCGGCAGCCTTTATGGGCAGCAGGCCTTCTGCAAGTTCATCTTTCTTTTCTGTGGTCAGTGCTTTAATTGTTTCCTCCAACAACTACTAATCAAACCAGCTCATAGGATACAACTTCATAGCAAATTGACCCTAAAATATAAACAGTATATACTTTGTCTTTCCATCCCTTTGGCACTGACATTAAAGCAAAGGCCTTGACTCAAGGAAGTTGTGGATGGTTGAATTTCGGACACTGGCCACAGGCTGGCTTTCCTCAAGCTCTTTGAAGAGCACCACCACTCCACATAAAAAATAGCTTTCCCTATAAATGCCCTCTTACTCATCTCCCTCCATGATTTTACTAAGAATGAGCCCAAGGGGCTGGCTGTTTTGGAAGGACTTTGATCAACTCTATCTTCATTGATGGACTGGAAAGAAAGGGTAGGAAGATGTCAGGGAACACATCTGCAGAGATTTCAACAATTTTTCGTGGGGATGGAAGTTTCCTAAGTTCTGTCCTGTGATAACAGCATTTAAGCCTGGAGAGAAAGGCAACCTTTGAGAGTGTTTATGAACTCTGATCTTGGAGGAAATGGAGAAATAAATTGGAGAAAGAAATTGAGAGAAGGCAGAAAGATTTGGGGTTGAAGTGTGGCTTAAACAACAGAAATTTATTTCCTCCTAGTTCTGGAGGTGGAAAGTCTGAGATCAGGTTGTCCGTCGGGTTGTTTTCTTTCAAGCCCTCTTTCTTTGGCTTGTAAATGGCTCTCTTCTCCCTGTGTCATCACGTGTCTATGTCCTAATTTTGTCTAATAAGGGCGCCAGTGGATGAGATGGCTGGATGGCATCACCGACTCAATGGACATGAGTTGGAGCAAACTCTGGGAGATACTGAAGGACAGGGAAGCCTGGTGTGTGGCATTCCATGGAGTCACAAAGAGTCAGACATGACTTAGTGACTGAACAACAACAACTTATTGGATTAAGGGTCCATTTTAATGATCTCATTGTAACTTAGGCTTCCCTCATAACTCAGTTGGTAAAGAATCTGCCTGCAATGCAGGAGACCCAGGTTCGATTTCCAGGTTGGGAAGGTCCCCTGGAGAAGGAAATGGCAACCCATTCCAGTATTCTTGCCTGGAGAATCCCATGGACAGAAGAGCCTGGCTGGCTACAGTCCATGAGGTTGCAAGAGTCGGACACAACTTAGTGACTAAACCACCAACCACCACCACTGTAACTTAATTGCCTCTTTAAAAGTCTTATCTCCAAGTACATTCTGATACTTGTTAGACTTTAACAAATAATTTTGAGGGAACGCAATACAGTGCATAAAAGGGATAAATTTGGAGGGGTTTGTGCAGCTAAAAGTCAATTTGGTTCCTGCACATAGGGGCCAGATCTTGGCTACAGAGCATAGGCAGTGGAAATTAGTAGATGGATATTAGAAGTTGATCCAGAAGGGACCCCAAAGACCATGCATTATCCTTTGGTTCTCCAACTCAACTGCCTATTAAAATCACCAGGAAGTGTTAAAAAATCTCTGATGCCTGGGCTCTTACTCTGGTACATTTGTTCAGTTGGTATGAGGTGGAAACTAGAGTTGGGTAATTTTGAAGACTTCTCAGGAGATTTTAGTGTGTAGCCAGTAGTCATAACCACTGATGTAATCCACATCTATGGTTTTACAAACAAAGAAAGTAATAGCTAGAAAGATTTGATGACTTGTCCAAGGTCAGAAAACATGTGTGAACTAGCACACGGGGCTCCCGACTTGGGAACCACGATACTTCTGCTAGTACATTTCTTTCTGTTCCCTAAATGCCAAACCCCCTTGAGGTTTCTGAGGTTGTAGATCCCCTGTCCAGTGCTGAAGGACTCCTCCCCCAGCTGCTGGCAGTCTTGGTAGCCCGGGCTAGCCCTCCTGCAGAGACTGGGGTATAAAGATTGGCTATTAGCTCAGCTCCAGAGCTCCCTGCAGTGATTGTCCTGCAGTTCAAGTCCTCTTTCTGCCCATTCCTACTCCTCCCACTGACTCACCAGTGTGGATCCCAAGGACATCCCAATAAACCTCCTGTCAGCCAGTCTTCATCTCAGCATCTGCTTTCTGGGGAATCCAGCCTATAACAAGTCCTCCCTGTGTTCACAGGTTTTTCGTTAGGACTCATTGAGAGCTCACCACATTGTGCTCTGTGTTAGGTACTTGGAAATGAAGAGACATAAGACCTCGTTCCTCTTCAAGCTTCTTGGCCATCTACCAGAGGTACTGGTGGTCAACGGCCAGTTCCAGTGCCCTGTCTGAGCTGCTGTAGTGAATGTGCCATCAGAGCACCCAAGGAGGGGATGCGGATGTTCAATGGAGGAAGGGCTTCTCTTGCCACTTCTGGATACTCTTTATTATATTTTAGGTGGGTGATAGAGGGGAAGGTGGTGAGCAGAGGAAAGATACGAGAGCACAAGAACAAGGATAGATAGAACATAGCATGAAGGTCTGCTTTGGGTCTCCCATCGGTTCCTGGAGGTCGTGTCCCCTGCCACCATCATCAGCATTAGGCCCCCAGAGCTCTTGTACTTATCCCCTCACTCAAAGAGGCGCTAGAATCAGATACTGACAGGTTAGAGGGAATAACGTCAGAGTCAGCGTGTCATCTTCCGAGGGACACTTGCCCTCTGTGTTTTATCCCCAGTGATGGAAGAGGAAATTGTCATTAACCAGCAGGTAGGCCAGGCTTTGGAGCATCCAAAGGGTCTTTCTGGTGCTTCTCAAACTGGACCCATGTGGACAGCTGGTCATGTAGGCCTGTGATAGCAGACCTGGTTGGCACAGATGAGACTGGGCCCTGTGTGCACTAGCTGAGAAGAGGGCTGGAAAGCACACCAGTACTTAGGAGGAGGGGGTCCTTAACTCCCCTGAACTCAGGCAATCTCATGCCTCCTACAGGGCCCTGCTGTACCTAGCCCTGACCTGGCGTGGACAGAATACCTGGTGAAATAGAAGTGAAGAGCCCAGTCTCGGAGCAGCCTCCAGCATAAGTGGGTCAACAGGCATGGCGTCACCAGGTGTCTCCAGTCTGGTGGAAGACAAACAGTCTGTACCCTTGGGGAGCCCCAGGCCTCCTGGCCTCATTTGAGAGATGTGGTTTCTGCCACAGGCCAGTATTTAGGACACACATGCATATTTAAAAGGCCTAAGAACAGACACAAAGAAGACATTAACACGTGCAAACGGTTACAGATGACTGGCTAGAGCCAGGGAACAGCTCAGAGAGGCAGGCCCAAAGCAGAAGTCCAGAACACATGGGGTCAGCCCATCAGGCCCCAGGCAAATCAGGTGACGATGGGAACAGGAAGAGCTCTCTGCAGCACCAGGCACATCATAGACACCAGTTGGTAGGAAACTTGGTCCTCCCTTTTTGAACAAACGCCAGGTTGAAAATGGACACTGCACAATTGTGTGCATGTGTATGTAGAAACCTGGACATTATCAAGGGGGCCTCTCATAGCACCACTGGAGGGGTTTGTATACTCAAGGTCATGATTCATGAACGTGACTGTGTGTGTGTAAAGTGTGCATATTTATGTGTGTGTGTGTACACACTGGTGGGGCTTCCCTCACTTTGGAATGAGATTGAAGATGCTAGTATGCAAATTATCCAATCCACTCGTTCTCTTCTAGGAAGCTTTCCGTCTTAACCAAGGTGGCCACCTCTCTGTGTCCTTTGGGGACTGGGTCCTCTCTCTTGTTCATCTCTCTCTCCTTTCTGTTTCTCAGAAGCTCCAGGGTTGTCCTTCCTCTGGTCTTGGGCACTGGCTGCTTCCTCCAGCGGGATGCTCTTCCCCTGCCTCTTCACGGGGCTGCCTCCTTCTGGTCAGGCAGGTCTCAGGTCAGATGTCACCTCCTCCAAGTGGCCCTTCCTGCCACACTGTGTGAAGTAGCTCCTCTGTCTCCCATGTCACACGATCCTGTTTTATTTTCTTCATCTCGCACACCACAACTTGACACCGTGTTGCTTGTTTACTTGGTTTATTTTGTGTTGTGTATACCCCACCCCCAGGGCGTAGCCTCCATGAGGCCAGAAAGCCTCTGTGTCTCACTCCCTGCTGTATCTCAGCTCCCAAGCCATGCCTGGCACAGGATAGGCACTTGGTGAGTCTAGTTAATGACTCAATAATGTGTGCACCCCAAAGAGAGAATTTGCAATATTTTGATCTGCAATACTTCACTTTCCTTGAGAAAGCATCTGAGCCTTGAGAATGGGCTCTAGCTGACAATAATCTTTATTTGAAAGGATTCTGTCTGGATATTTTTTTCCAAACAACATACACTGAAGTTCCTGCTCTTTCCCTGATATTTTTGAAATGGCTATTACTATTCATTGTCACTCTCCTGCTGAAGAGATGGATCATCCATATTTTGGTGATGGCTCTCAGGCATTTGGAGATTGTGTTCAGCATGCCCCTTAGGCCCCGGAAGCCTGGTGAAGAGGGGCTATTGTGCTGGGGAAGCGGCACCCAAGGAGGACCACAGGTGGGGGACTCTGGGCTGACTCTACCACAGATGAGTTACAGCCCAATGGAAAAAGTTACAGATCCAAATCTTGTTTTCTAGCTTATAAAATGAGCTTAATAACTGCAGTCCTACACAGACATAGAGAACAGACTTGTGGTTGAGGTGGGGTGAAGAGGTGGGGTGGGGAGGGATGGATTGGGAGTTTGGGGTTAGCAGATGCAAATGATTATATATAGAAGGGATAAACAACAAGGACCTACGTATAACACAAGGAACTATATTCAGTATCCTATGATAAACCTAATGGAAAAGAATATGAAAAAGAAAAAATATATATATATATACACATAACTGTAACTGAATCACTGCTCCAAAGCAGAAATTAACACAATGTTGTAAATCAACTATATTTCAAATAAAATAAATTACAGAAAGAAAAACCAACCAAACAAAAAATGGTTGCAGTCTTTCTGGCTTTATGAGGCTATTGACAGATGGAGATAGTGAACATATATATTTAAAGGGGAGGTGGTTGTCACTCCTAATTTATATTTTTCACTCTTTCATCCATCGACTATTTCAGACAAGGAGCCGCATGGCTAAAAGGACAGTGGGATGTGCACTTACACTGCCCATGCCTCTGGTAGGGTTGATGCCCACAGATGGTGGTGGCTGGAAGGGACCGGGTTACATAAGAGAGGTGCACCAGGGCGCTGTAGGCTTTCAGCACTGGGGCTGTGATCTCGGCTAGGATGCTCCTCAGATAGGGGAAGATGACATTTTGAAGAAGCTGGACCTTACCCAAAGCCCTCCAGGGTCTGCAAGAGGGCCAACCAGGGGTCAGCACAGCCCTGGCAGGCTGCTCGGAGTGAGGTGACCGCTCCCGGCCCAGGCCACCTGCCATGACCCTTTCAGAGTCTCTTCAGTGATGAAGCTTGAATTTTCCTGACCAGCAAGTCCTGAGGGTCTGGAGCAAAGATTTCTCTTCTTATAAAGATTTTTAAATTCACGGAGAGACGGGAAGAAGAAAGATACAAGCCCTGATTGCTTTATATTTACTGATAATTGATTCATTCTGTGCTCTTTTGGATTTGCTTCAGTGGGGGTTCAGCTGTGTCTTCTCTGGGGGAGCCGAACTGGAGTCAGACCCTCAGGGTTTCCCAGGGCTCCTTGGGGCTGAGCTTGCCTAGAGCTACTGTTTCCATTTGGCGAAATCTTTTGCTCCAGTTAGCACCATCTCTGCTGCAGCCCTGTTCCCTCTGTGCTTGTTTGCCTGAGCAAAGCTTCCCAAGCTTGGGGCAGGCAAGAGCCTGAGTCCAGGGCCCTTCCAGAGTTGCTGGGGGAGAAGTAGCAGGCGGGTAGAGGCTGAGCGGGTTTCTGCCAGTGTCCCCTCAGTTCTGTCTTCACGCAGTACCCCCAGAAAGGGGAAGCATCGCCTCATTCCCTCCCTTCCAGGTCTGAAGGACCTGTGACAAGGAGGAGAAAGGCCAGTGTGATGTAAGGACCATGTCCCCTGGAACAAAAAGAAAATGTGAATAAGCTTGATTTTTTGTTTTATTGTTATTTTTCTTTAAAGGGCAAGTTCTATTTATTGGGCAAATGGAATGAATGTCATCTGAAATAACGTGACTGCTTTTCTTCTCTTTCGCATAAACAAATTTTCATGACACAAGTGGGAGGTAGTCAGGGTGAATACCCATCCCCCAGCCCATCATAGCCAGATTCAGCAAATAAAAATACAGGATGTCCAGTTAAATTTGAATTTCAGATAAATAAGAAATAGTTTTCAGTATAATCTTTAGGACATACGTATACTATAAAATTTTTCATTATTTATCTGCAATTGACACTGAGCTGGATGCCCTGTGTTTTACGCAGTGACCTGCCTTCCATAACCCTCAGGTTAGCGGTGAGCCACCCAGAGCTTGGCTGTAGGGTGGTCTCTTGCCCACCCCCAGGGACCTGGTGCTGCTTTGGCTTCCATTCCAGGTAACCTGCACATTATCTTCTGGGAGAAGTCTCCTCTTCTCAGGACCGAGGCCAGAGTCCCTGGCTCCTGGGGTCACCTAGGGGAAGATCACTGTTGTGTGTGGTCTTTGACCCAGAAATCCAGTAAATAGTGTTCTCTGTGTTGGCTGCACATTGGAAATGTCTGTGAAGCTTAAAAAAATAGTGTTGGAATCGCCAGGGATTCCAGATTACTTGGTCTAGGGCTTTCCGGGTGGCTTAGTGGTAAAGAATCCGCCTGCCAATGCAGGAGACACTGGAGATGTGGATTTGATCCCTGGGTTGGGAAGATCCCCCGGAGAAAGAAATGGCAACCCACTCCAGTTCTTGACTGAAACATTCCATGGACAGAGGAGGCTGGTGGACTATATAGTCCATGAGGTTGTTGCGAGTTGGACATGACGGAACGACTGAGTATATGTGAATGTGATCTATCTACTGGGATTTTCAAAATCTTCCCAGGTGATTCTAATGAGCTCCCATGGTTGATATGGAGGCCTTAGAACCATCAGTGAGGAACAGTGCAGGTCTTGCCTGGGGTCTCAGGTGATGGAGACTTTGCGAAAGTCACCTATTCACTGAGCATGCTCAGGGTTCCAAGAGGAAGAAAAGCCAAGTGCATTTCTTGTTAATAGTAACATCAGGATCTACTAGTCATTGGGGTTTTTTTTTTTTGCTTTTTTGGGTTGTTTTTCCTCTATGTTTACAATATCCCTTTCTTTTTTTAAAATTATCTTTATTTATTTTATTGAAGTGTAGTTGGTTTACAATGCTTTGTTAGTTTTGTGAATAGCGAAGTGATTCAGTTTTACATATATATACATATATATATATATATATATATATATATGTTGGGTTTTATACAAACATATATACATAAAAACCCAAATGAATTTTTTGACCAACCCAATATATACATGTATACACAATACATATATTCTTTTTCAGATTCTTTTCCAATATAGGTCATTACAAGGCATTGATGGGATCTACCAGTCATTTTTGATGGTCCTCAGACAGGTGTGGCAATTCCAGGAAGTGAGAAAGTGAGATCTGAAATGTCTCTTCTCTGTTGTCCAGGTGCTCACTGGGCACCTGGAGAGAGAAATTTCCTCCTCCCTTCCCAGCACCTCTGAAATATGGCCATACATGGAGCCCTGAGCGTCGTTTGTGTGTGTGTGTGTGTAGGACGGATCAGCACAAGAAGATTTGTAAGACCAGTGGATAATGGGGCACTCAACCTCCGGGCGGCTGTGGTTTGCCTCGGTCCCTCCTTTGGAGTGGGGATGGTGCAAGGAGGAAGTGGGGACCTGAGAGGAGGGAATAAGGGGGCCGTGTGAATTCACCACTGTGCTCACACCTGTGCATGCTAACAGGCAGGGAGCAGAGTGTAAGCGGAGCAACAAGAGCTATCACACTGTGACTTCATCAAACTGTGATTGTCATTATGACACACCATATATTCTTATTTTTGTGATAGAAGCTGCAGATTCTAGTAGTTACACTGGTATACAGCTCCTTATCCAAACCCTTGGGACCACATTTTTTTCAAACCACAACTTTACAGATTTCTGAAAGGGAGAGTGATAAATATTGTTTAGAAGTAGAATTCTGGTACAATGGGCAGTATCTTAATGGCCCACACTGAGTTCTGCAGCAAAACTTACTAATATTGATGCCAAACAAGGTAAATAGCATCACAGAAGTCTCAAGTCCAGGTGAAATTGTGAACATTCTTTTGGTTTTTGAAACTTTTTGGATTCTGTGATTAGGAGGGTGTGGGCTTGTACCCACCCACATCATTTATGGAATGTTAGGTGTTCCATAGGCTTCCCAGGTGGCTCAGTGGTAAAGAATCTGCCTGCCAGTGCAGGAGATTCGGATTCAATCCCTGGGTGGGGAAGATCCCTTGGAGAAAGAAATGGCAACCCACTCCAGTATTCCTGCCTAGGAAATCTCATGGACAGTGGAGCCTGGGGGTGGCTACAGTCCATGGGGTTGCAAAGAGTTGAACATGACTTAGTGACTAAACAACAGGCAGGGTGCCAAGTATTGAATACTTTAAATGCTTTACCCCACTGAAACCGCACGGCAGCCCTACCCATATTATTAACCCCATTTTGCAGATGAAGAGGTTAATGAGGTTAGAAATGGCTCTGGAGAGGAAATTAGAACTGCAATTCAAGTTCCATTCTGTCTGACTCTGGGCCTGAATTGTGCTGTTTCAGGGGCTGCATGGGGAGAGGTGGGGAGAGGTGTAGCTAGCACTGGGCAGACGAGGCTGGGTGATGTTGTCTGTCTCGTTGGGCAGATATGTGTCCGTGTGTATACGGAATGTGCATGGATGTTATTGTGAGAAGCTGCATGTGCATGTATGTGTCCCATCATTTGTGTGTCTTTGTGAGTGCAGAGGGTCTGTTTGGTGTGGAAAGTCTCTGGGTGTATCGTTGTGTGCTTTTGTGGGAGTGCTGCCTTTTGTCATCTCTGTATCAGCGATTCAGGAGCCGGGAGAGTCGCCCTCTTCACATCTCTGATCTCACACAGTGTGAAGCCCAGGGGCAGAGGCCCAACTCAGTGAATTTCTGTCATTCTCTGGATAGAGGAAGCCTTCAGATGGAGGCCTGGTGAGGGAGACTCTTCCTGCAGGGCCCCAGTGGACCAGTGATGCAGATCAGCCCACAGTCACCCAGTAGCCCAGGGAGCCCCCAGGGGCACCTTGGCAGAGTCAGTGAACTCCATCTGGGTTCATTTATTTTTGAAGAGATGGTTCTCTGGATAAATGAAAGAAATTCAGTTTCCAAAGGGTCCTCAGGGAAGTTGCTTGTTTCTTAGAAGAAGAGGTAAAGATGGAAACCTCGATCAAGTCCTTGATTTATATGGTTGGTTGGTCCACATACTGGCAGCCAGTGGTCTTGCAGTTTGTGGGGAAGGCTGGTGGACAACTATTTACTCTTCTCCCAGACTAAGGTTTGGGGGTGACTGTGACACCCCGTGCCAAGGAAACAGGGCCAAGCAAGCAACGACCTTGAGGGCTGGGAACACAGTTCAGGTCTTGGGACAGCTAACCCGCCATTGTCAGATATTATTGAGTGCCTATAGGATGAAAGAGAAATTATTTTATGGGTGTCTCTACTAAACTGAATTGGGGGAAAGGGGAATAGGGAATTCTAAATGAGAGAATTGTTAATAATTGTTAACATGCACTGCACCTCCCCATCACTCTGCCCAAGCTTAACATAAATCTCCTATACCTACAGTAATGTTGCCTCCAATTATGTGCCTTAAATTTCTCCCCAACACACACACACACACACACACACACACACACACACACACACACACACAACTGCTTTCACCTGTGGTTTCCATTTCATTCCTGTTTGGGATTGCAAAAGCCTATCAACCTGCTATAACTCAAGACATATCTCTGAGACTTTCAATTTTTTCATCAAGTATGTGTAAGGAGTTTGGATGTGACTGCAAATAGCTGAGGTCAAGGTCAAGATGATAAATTGGGGAAGGGCCTAACCCTGAGATTTAACCCACCTTCTGCTGGGTGAGATGGGCTCCAGAGGGCAGGTCTGGCTCCACTGAGATTGAGTAGAGCGGAAGTCCACCTTGCCCGTGTACCCAGGATGGGAATTCATAGCCTTCAAGATGGACCATCTCTTGCCCCTTCCTCAGCCTTCTTCTCATTTTGCCCCTTTTTCCCCCTGGCTATCCCATCTCCTCATAGACTCTAGTTATTAACATTGTACTGACAATTGAATATATATATGCTCATTTCAGTTGTCCTGAGTTTAGACTGTGAGTCCTGAGTTGCAGGCACCACAAACTTAATTTCTCTAAACCAACCCCTTCTCTCCTCAAAAGAAGAGCATCTCTTGGGTCCCCTACATCCTTCTTCACAGCCATCCACCAATGCCTGAGAGAAACTTGGGATCACCCTACAGTCTCCTTGTCTCTTACTTTAACATCTAATTGGTGAAGGGCTAAAAAAGAAAAAAAATTAAGTTAGTCCATTTTTATTAAAACATCTTACTTTAACATCTAATTGGTGAAGGGCTAAAAAAGAAAAAAAATTAAGTTAGTCCATTTTTATTAAAACACAACAAAATGCAAAAGATTTCTACAAGTGTGTAGCATGATGGGATTTTTTTAAAAAGTGAATAATCACCATCCAGATCAAAGAACAGAACTTCACTAGCATAAATAGTCCACCTGCCACTTCCCAGTCACTGCTTCCAGTGGTAACCAGTCCCCTGACTTCTAAGATTGGCGACTAGTCTTGTCTGATTTTGGACTGTATGTAATTTGATGCATATAGTATACATCTTGTAAGTCTGGTTTTCACTCAACATTATGCTTATGGGATGCACCTAGGCTGTGATTATGTTATCAGTTTTTATTTCTCGTATTATGGAGTATTCTTACTTCATGGTAAGGGAATTATGTTATTAAGTTTGTATCTTCATAAGGACATTTAAAGACATCGTGACTGAAGTCACATCATGGAAGTGTCCTTTCATAATGTATGTTTTTAAAAGCAGAACATATCTATTTGTGATATTCGAAGTAGATCAATAAGGTAAGTGACTCTGGAGCAGGCCAGACAGTCAAGGAGGTAGGAAAAGTAAAAGTGAAATTTCTTCCATCTTCCAGAGTTTTTACACATTGTTGTAGTTTTGAAAGAAAAGCCATGCTTCGATTAATAACAGACAACGAAGTCAATATGATGGGAGCAGAGACAATGATGTGATCAAATGCCAAGAAATGACTGACGGCTAAAAAAATACCATGTGAGCCAAAGCAATTTCTCTTGACTTCTAACTTTATTCATCCAACGAATAACATTTCATCACAGTTTTATCAGTGGAATGCAATTCCACCCAGATCGTTCTGTCAACGACAAGAAACAGCATCAAATCATTTTGTCCACACAAATAAATCAATTGTTGATTATTATTTTCTCCCATTTGGGATCCAAGTAAGAGAACCAAATGTCTTGAGTAAAAATGAAGGAGAGAAGAAAAAAAATGATTTCTATTTTGACAAATCAAGTTGGGTAAATCTTGGGCAATTTAAGCCTTTTTTTTTTTTTTGACACATGCTGATGTGAGGAGAGATAAGCAGTTTTTAAATTTAGAGCAGAGACAAACTGTAATAATAAACACATGGAAAGAGAAGGCAAACATTCTTTGTTCCCTTTGGATACAATAGCATTTTCAGTTCTTCCTTTTTGCTTGTGTAGTTCTCTTTACTGTGATTTCTCTCTTATTTTTTGAATGGATAATCAAGTTTTGAGAAAAATTAAATTACAAGGGTTTACAAACTCCAAAAGGGGAAGTGTCATCCTTAAATGACCAGCCTGTGTGGGGAGCTCCCTGGCCATCCATTAGGCTACGATTCCTAGTCCTGCTATTTATTCTCGCTGCTCCATCGCCATGCTCTTTCAGAGTCCTTGTTGGTGGTCCACTACTGGGTGGGATGAAATACATTTTGTTTTACAAACTGAAGTTCATATTCATGCTATACAAGTTAGGCATCAGGATTTTTTCAGTCAATAAAATAGGTTGACTGTTTCTTTCCCACCAGTTCATATGCTAAAATCCAAACTTCCAGTGTGAAGGTACTAAGAGGTGGGGTCTTTGGGAGGTAATTAGGTTATAAGTGTGGAGCCTTCATGTATGGGATTAGCACCATCATAAAAGACCCCAGGGACTTCTTGGGTAGCTCAGCTGGTAAAGAATCTGCCTGCCATTCAGGAGACCATAGTTCAATTCCTGGGTCGAGAAGATACCCTGGGAAAAGGATAGGTTACCCAATCCTGTATTCTTGGGCTTCCCTGGTGGCTCAGATGGTAAAGAATCCACCTGCAATGTGGGACGCATGGGTTCGATCCCTGGGTTGGGACTAGCCCCTGCAGGAGGGCATGGCAACCCACTCCAGTATTCTTGCTTGGAGAATCCCCATGGACAGAGGAGGCTGGTGGGCTACAGTCCACACGGTTGCAAAGAGTAGGACATGACTGAGAGACTAAGCACAACACAGCAAAAGACCCCAGAGAGCTCTCTCACTCTTTCTGCCACGTGAGGATACAAACGTAACTCAGCGGGCAGCAGTTGGAAAGATGGCCCTCCCCAGAACATGACATGCTAGTGCCCTGATCTTGGACTTCTAGCCTCCAGAATTGTGGGTAATAAATTACTGTTGTTTATAAGCCATCTAGTCTAAGATATTTTGCTTTAGCACCCTGAGCTGATTAACATATGCTTATATCATGAACATGTCTGTTAAATTTGCCCAGGGAGGGATGAAGATCCTCGCCAGGATCTTGTATGGGAAGTGCTTGCTCTTTGGGCCAATCGAATGAAGCTTGACCCTTGTCATAGTTCCCTGGGCCACAGTTCCCTAATTTTACTGGCTCACTCTCATTTCTGCCATCTCCTAAGGCCTTAGCTGTGGTGTCAGAAGGGGTTCTAGCATTTGAAATACTGTTTCTTCCCCTGCCCCCACCCCAGAACCACCAGGAGGGGAGACACTTTCTCTTTGTCAGAAGCACAGGAACAGATGGTCTACACACCACCCTTCCCTGATGATGAACCCTTTTTTTGCCACTGAAAGTGAGTCTTTGTTCCTCTATTGTGATTTATTCTCCTAAGGAACACTAATATTATTTCTAGTCCAGAGAATGAAACATGAATAGAATAAATACAAGACAGGTTCAATGGGGCATCAGGTTCCACATGCAAGGCCAAACTGGACTTCAAATCCTCAAAGTTGGTGAATTTATTATATATCTGGGTCTCTAATACATGGGGCTTCCCCAGTGACTCAGCATTAAAGAACCTACCTGCAAAGAAGGAGACACAGGAGACAGGGTTTGATCCCTGGGCTAGAAAGATCCCCTGGAGGAGGAAATGGCAACCCATTTCCATACTCTTGCTGGGAAAATCCCATGGACAGAGAAGCTTGGCAGGCTACAGTCCATGGGGTCTCAAAGAGTCGAACACAACTGTGAGCAACTGAGCATGCTCCAGCACCTACTGGCTTCTCTGAATTAAAGGGCTTAACCAAGGTGCTTTTGAGCATGAAGATGGTGATATTTATTTGTGGGCACATTTAAAGCATAAACAGAGTTCAAGGAGATTTGACATAGTCCAAATACTTCCACCTAAATAAGGGCTCTGATACAAGCGATGACTATTTTTAAAACAACCTCCTTTTTATGAAATTCAAAGCAATGCTAATTCATTAAATTAAAAAGAAAGCAAATGGGAAGATATAAGAAGAAAACATGATGTAAGAAGAACACATCTATATTCCTACCTCTTTGCTATGTTTAGTCTCTCTCTCTCTCTGCCTCTTTCTGTCTCTCTCATCTACCCTTGTTTTGTTTTACAAATTTAAGTTCATATTTATTCAATACCTGATAAAGTTACTTAGACTTTTTTTACCCAATCTATTGCTGCTGCTGCTGCTAAGTCGCTTCAGTCGTGTCCTACTCTGTGCGACCCCATAGACGGCTGCCCATCAGGCTCCTCCGTCCCTGAGATTCTCCAGGCAAGAATACTGAAGTGGGTTGCCATTTCCTCCTCCAGTGCAGGAAAGTGAAAAGTGAAAGTGCAGTCGCTCAGTCGTGTCCAACTCTTCGCAACCCCATGGACTGTAGCCTACCAGGCTCCTCCGTCCATGGGGTTTCCCAGGCAAGAGTACTGGAGTGGGGTGCCATTACATAAGTATAATTGTCAATCGTGGAATGTAAACATATTTTAACAAAACTCTATTTTGAAGGCATGAAGGTTGTTCTTGGTTAATTTATTAAGTTAAAAATAAAGCATTCATAGGCACATTTAGACACATATCACAGAGTAAGTCTCAATTTATTTCCTTAGGAAATATCGTTAAAAGTAAATTTAAAAATTTAAATCAATTCTTGATACTTACTGGTATATTATCCTCCAGAAAGTCTGAGCCAATTTACACTCCTATTAATAATATTTGGAGGGATATGTTTTCTAGTGTAAGCTTGTCAGAATTGAAGAATGGAATTTTAAAAAATGAAAAGTAGTATTTTAGTCTACATGAACTAATGAATATTTTTTCTTGTTGCTTATTTTTTGTTTCCCTTTTGAAATTATCTGCTCATATTCTTTGCTCATTTTCTATTGATCTTATTTCTTTAAAGAACTCTGATACATAGTACAAATACCTTCCCCAGATATATGCTTTTGCTTAAAAATTAGTGATTCCTTCTTTCTCTCAAAGAAAAAAAAGAGGTTTCTGATTCTTATATATTAAAACTTTTTCATATTTATTTTAACATTGTCTTTCTTTGTTTTTAGGTTTAGATCACATTTTAAAATGACATACATTTCCCATGTGGTACTGTGTATGCTTCCATGCTACTGTCTCCATTCATCTCACCCTCTCCTTCCTCCCCCGCCCTTGTCCAAAAGTCTGTTCTCCATGTCTGTGTCTCCATCACTGCCCTGCAAATAGGTTCATCAGTACCGTTTTTCTGGATTTCAAATATATGTATTAATATATGATATTTGTTTTTCTCTTTCTGACTTAACTTTGTTCTGAATAATAGGCCCTGGGTTGATCCATCTCATTAGAACTGACTCAAATGCATTCCTTTTTATGGCTGAGTAGTATTCCATTGTATATATGTACCACAACTTCTTTATCCATTCATCTGTTGATGGACATTTAGGTTGTTTCCATGTCCTAGCTATTGTAAATAGTGCTGCAATGAACATTGGGGTAATATGTGTCTTTTCAGTTTTAGTTTCCTCAGGGTATATGCCCAGGAGTGGGATTGCTGGCTCATATGGTAGTTTTATTTCTAGTTTTTTAAGGAATCACCATACTGTTTTCCATAGTGACTGTATCAATTTACATTCCCACCAGTAGTGGAAGAGGGGGTCCCTCTTCTCCAGAACTTTCTCCAGAACTTGTTGTTTGTGGAGTTTTTGATGATGGCCGTTCTGACTGGTGTGAGGTGATATTTCGTTGTAGTTTTGATTTGCATTTCTCTAATAATGAGCAATGTCGAGCATCTTTTCATGTGTTTATTAGCCATGTGTATATCTTCTTTGGACAAATGTCTGTTTAGGTCTTTTGCCCACTTTTTGACTGGGTTTGTTTTTCTGGTATTGAGTTCTATGCGCTATTTGTATATTTTAGAAATTACTCCTTTGTCAGTTGTTTCATTTGCTATTATTCCATTCTGAGGGTTGTCTTTTCACCTTGTTTATAGTTTCCTTTGCTGTACAAAAACTTTTAAGTTTAAATTAGGTCTCACTTATTTATTTTTGTTTTTATTTCCATTATTCTAGGAGTTAGGTCATAGAAGATGTTGCTATGATTCATGTCATACAGTGTTCTGCCTATATTTTCTTCTAAGAGTTTTATACTTTGTTGTATGACTCAGGGAACTCAAACTGGGGCTCTGTAACAACCTAGAGGGGTGGGAAAAGGTGGGAGGTCGGAGGTGACATATGTATACCTATGGCTAATTCCTGTTGATGTATGGCAGAAATCAAACCAATATTGTATAGCAATTATCCTTCAATTAAAAATAAGTAAATTAAAAAAAATATATTTTCTTCTGTTTTATTCCCCTTCCTCTTTACTTCCTTCTCTTCATTTTATAATTAAAGGGTAAGTGCCTCTGGGGTATGGTATAGGACAGAATTCTAACATTTTCTTTTCAAATATGTAATCAGTTGCCTAAGAGCCATTTATTGAAAATTCTCTTCTCTCTCCCTGATACTGAGTGTGATCTTGGTTGAATACTGAACTTTAATTTGTATTAGAGTCTATTTCTGAGCTTCCTAGGTGGCTCAGTGGTAAAGAATCTGCCTGCCAATGCAGAAGCCACAGGAGATGTAGGTTCCATCCCTCAGTAGTGAAGATCCCCTGGAGGAGGAAATGACAACCCACACTAGTATTCTTGCTGGGATAATCCCATGGACAGAGGAGTCTTGTGGGTTACGGGAATCCACGGGGTCACAAAGAGTCAGACACAACTGAGTGACTAAACATGTGTGCACATTATTTCTGGAATTTCTTCTCTATGCCTTTGACTCATTTGGCAATGAATCCAGCACCACATTGCTTTAATTACTGAGTTTTATCATATAAAGTGTTAATATATAAATGTTATTATCTGGTGGTGTTAGTTTCCACTCATTACTCTCTTTTCATGGGGTTTCTTTGTTCATTCTTTGAGATGGATTTTTATACTACCTTTTCAAGGAATTTTGGCATTTGGTTAAAAAGAACTGAAGCCAATGGGTTATTTTTGAAGGAAATAATATGCTAAAAATACTATTTCAAACAAAATATTTCTTTCTTTTCAGAAATATTATTTGTTCTTATTTATTCAAGACTCTTGTATGGCCCTCAGTAAAGTATAATAGTTTTCTTCATTAAATGCTACTTACTTCCTGTGTTTATTGCTAAATATTATATATTTGTTGATTTTTTTTTTTTTTGTGGAAAGCCACTGTGGGGTGTGTTCATGCATGTGAGTGTGTGTGTTTTGTATCTGTTCATAAATATTTTGATTGCTTCTCTTAAGTTTTCCTTTTGCCCTCTTTATTTAAATATAAGAATTCATCAGATTTTCTTGTTTTGTTGCATTGGCTACATCTTCCAAAGTATTATGCAAAAGCAGTGATATTTGGTATCCTTTGTAAAACTGCTGCTTACTCTAATGTGGACTCCTCCTGTGTTTCATCACTTAACTGAATGTCCACTACTATTTTAAGACAGAATTCATTTTTAAAGGAAAAAAAGCTTTATTCTTAGTACCCTTATATATATAAGGAGTATTTTTTTTCTTTAAAAATTGAAATATCAGCAGATTAAAAAAAATCATAGCAATTCTTAAATTTCAGAAGTCACATTTAACTGATCATGTGTATTTTCAATATACTTACATTTTTGATTTGTGTTGATATTCTATTTGGTATTTTTGGATTAGTATTGTCAGTAAGTAGCATTTGTAGGTATGTGTGTATATGGCGAATATGTGGGTATATAAGTGTGTTTTCTCTATCAAGTTTAGGCATCAAGGTTATGGAGAATAAACTAGAAATATTCCATTAAAAATAAACTCTGGAATAGTTTATATAGCATGGAAATTGTCTGTTTCTTGAGGGCTATAAAAAACTCCCGTATTTTCCTGTGCCATTTGAGATATAATAAATATTACATTTTGATTGTTTTCTTATCATTTTTGATCAGTTCAGGTCTTCTTTCTCTTTGATTCACTCATATTTTCCTAGAAAATTGTCCCCATTTCATCATTGCTGTATATATTTTTTAAAAAGCTTCTGGGTGTATATACTTCCTCATTGCTAATTTGTGTGTGCGTGTGTGTGTGTCTTCTTTATTATTTACTTGAATGTACTTCCAAAATATTAGCTATCTGGGTTTTTCTTTCAAAGCCTTATTTCTAGAATTTATCACTTTTCTCATTTCTAATTCATCCTTTTTCATTAATTTTTTAAACTTCTGCTTCCTTTGGGTTTATTTTATTTTTCACCTGATAACCAAGTTGGATGTTTTGTTCATTTTCATATTTCATTTAAAATTTTACTTAATAAAATTAATTTTATAATTATCACTAAAATTTGTTGGTTGTGACACAAATGGTTTTATATATAATTTTCCATTTGTTATGATCTTCTAAATAGTCATTTAAACATTTTAGACCTAGTGTGATTTAGGAATGCTTTTTCATTTTCCGAGTAGTTGTATTTGTATGTTTCTGCTCTTTGTAATTCAACTGCAAAATGTCACCTCTTAGCATCTGATTCAGATTTTTATCATGGTTAATATAGCGTGCATTTTCATAGTGCTTCACGCATATTTGAGAAGATACAGTATTCTCTGTTGACAGTATATAGAGTTAGCTACATGTATGTATAGGATACCCGAGATGAAACTTAGTCCTGCAAGTTTTGAAAACTTAATAGACATGTAAAATGATTGATTAGTACCACTGATGGGACCAGAGCACACCCAGCTGTTGAGAAACTGAAGCTGACTGACCTTCCCCTGGTCGCTAGTGCCAGAGCCAGGGTCAAGCCAGAGGAGTGCAAACTTTCTAAGGAGATACACCAGAGCACAGCTGGACAGGAAGGTGCGCTTCTGGGGTAGGGCAAGAGTGGAGGAGGGAGGGCAGCTGGGGGGACCCTGGGTGTTACTCTCTGGAGTCGGCACATCTTTTGGCAAGGATAATCTTCCCTCTCTTTCTCTTTTTCAGAGCACTAGGTAAAGCCTTGGTAAAGGCCTTAATCTGCTCTTGGCCGTAAGACAAAAGACATGCACAGAGAACTCTACTCAGTACTCTGTAATAGCCTATATGGGAAAAGAATCGTAAGAAGAGTAGATTTATGTGTATGTATAACTGAATCACTCTGCTGTCCACCTGAAACCAACACAACACTATAAATCAACCATACTCCCAATAAAAATTTTTTAATAAAGAAAGGTCTCTTCTAGTCTTCTGTAGAGAAGAAAGGGAAAATGAGGCCTCTTCAAGAGGGATGGGCAGCGGAAGTGACCCAGGTGCAACAAAGATGGCGGCCGGGCAGCTGGAAGAGGCAGCCAGAGCAGACAGGCGTGAGGACTTGGTCTCCTGGATTGAGGCGGCAGCCCTGGGGGTGAGGAGCCCTGAGGGACTGTAAGGAACAGCAGAGAGGCATGTCAAGGTGCTACCGGCTGCCTGGGCAGATGATTGCCTGCAGTGATCCTAACTGGCGCCATCAGTTGAATTTTCTTTTAAGCCCAGACTAGAGCCGTTAGGAGACATTTAAATTAGAAATGTATTAAATAAACATTATTAATTATATTATTTGGAACCTTCCACTCTTTGCTGGCAACACGATCAGCCAAAACCTGGTAGAAATGTGTCCAACTTTTCTGTGATTACTGCGTGGCTCTTAATGTTCTCATTTTCAGAGACTCTGCTTTACATTTTTAAAAATCTTTATTTATTTGTTCATTTTTGGCTGAGTCGGGTCTTGGTTGCAGCATGCAGCATGTGGGATCATTTCTTGTGGCACATGGACTTCTCTCTAGTTGTGGGTACGAGGGCTCCTCAGTCGTTGCGACATGCGTACTCTGTAGTTGCAGCCTGGGGGCTCTCTGGTGGAGGCAGCTAGGATCGGTAGTTGCAGCCTGCAGGCTTAGTTGCCCTGAGGCATGTGAGATCTTAGTTCCCTGGCCAGGGATGGAATCTGCATCCCCTGCATTGGAAAGCAAATTCTTAATCACTGGACCACCGGGGAGGCCCTTGCTTTATGTTTTATGATATGCGATGAAGATACACATTTGTTGTATCCTAATCGTAAACACCTACAATGAATTTAAAATGCCCCTCTTGGCCTATTTAATGCTTTGTTTGCAATTTCTATCTCTGTTTCCTTTTTGTGTACATATATCTTGGCTAAGCATTTAACCTTTATTTCTGACCTTGTCTGAGTTGCATCTTGTGTACTTTGTATTTTGAGCAAACATAAAAAGCCTTTGTCTATTAATGAGGGAGTTAATTAGATTGATACCTTTTTTCCAAACTGATACATGTAGTGGACATTGCTGTCCTCTGCTCAGCATCTCTTCTCTCTTGCTTTGTCCTAATGGACACCAGATCTTTCCAGGAAATCACCCCCGGTGTGGGGAGAACCTGACTCCACCCCCAACTCTGAGGTGGGCGTGGCTGATGTAAATGTAACCCCACCCCGTGCCAGTGATTGGCTCAGGAATCAGCGGGTAACTCACTTCTGGCCAAGGCACTGAAAAGGAAATGAGTATGAGGGCTTTTCTGGAGAAAATGTCTTTGTCTCTAAGGAAGCCACAGGAAAGGGCAGTCTCTTGTCTTCTGTGGGTCTTCATCATGCCTGGACGCTGCACGTGGAGCCGCCATAGGGCATGGGGCGCCATCTTGCCATCTGCTTGACAATGGAGCCCTTATAGAAATTGCAGAATAAAGGGATGAGAAGAACCTGGGTTCTTGACAATCCCTAGCTTCTGACTCAATGGCCCTGTGGCTGTCTTACGTCTTGCATTCCTGTTACATAAAATTAGGCAGATCTTTTTTGTTTTTGTGCTTCAAGCCAGTTTACATCAGGGTTTCAATATGTGTAGCTGAGAGCACTTTACTGACACATGTGTTCATTTTTCATCTTTTTACCTTTTACTTTATGCTTCTTGCTATTTCTTTCTTTATTTTTTTTTTTGGTTTTCTGTCATTCATCTTTATGTTGTATTTTCTTTGGTTTTGTTTTCTCTTGAGAATTGGTAAGTATGCATCTGGTTTTTAATTTTTCTGAAAATTGAGTAGCTGGACATACTCCTGTATTTTTACAAGTATCAAAGTCAACATAATAATGATAATTATGGCATTATGATTATAGCTAATGTCTTCTGATCTCTTAATAGATGCCATCCATTGTGCTAAACAATGTATGTGTATTTATTCATTTAGTTTTCACTGTGAGAAACATAGACACAGAAAGTTGAAGGAACTTGCCCAAATGAAGCATAAACGGTCGATTGCCTACTCTGCAGATGAGGAAATTAGTGCCATTTACTGCATGCCATGCTTTTAACTTTCTATTCACTTCCTGTTTTTTTGTGGTTACTGGGGAATTTCAGAACCAGAATATTAATAATTAATTCTTTTTATATTATATATTCTTTCAATTAAAAATGTTTTCATTTTACTTGGCATCCACATTTCCTACAACCATTTAGACCTGATTCTACATGCAAATGATTCTGATACTCACTTCCATCCCTTTCAACTCCAATTTTTTTATTCTGAATTATTTAACATGGTTTATTACTGGATTAACTGACATGCTTTTGAGCCATTTCATTCAGAAGATATGTCATTTTCATACAGTTTGTACAGAGTGATCACTTAAGTGATTGCAGAATTTCCCCAGAAATTCTATGTATTTCTTTGACGTGTCCTCATATTTAGTGCTGAGTGGAAATTTGAGCCTGTCTTTTTCCCCCTTATAGTCTATCTGGTTCACTTCTTACCAGATGCTAGAAGTATGTGTATGTGTGGTGCTCTGTGTGTGTGTGCACTCTTTTTTATGCAATTAATTTTCATTGCACAAGTAATTCTTGAAAACATTCTCCTTGGAAACATAAAGATCTTACATTTAGAAAGATCCTATTTGACCAACAATTCCTGAAGACCTTTCTGTTGAGGGAACATCTCTGTGTTGTTTGAATCCTTACAGAAAGTTTTCTATGAATTTGCTGACATAGATCTATAACTACAGCCAACACATGGCTTTACTTCAGGGAAATGCTACTCTGAGAATATATGTTGAAGGCATCAGTGAGGGGTTTGTGGTGGGATGAGGTGGGGTGCAGAGCACCCTCATAACCTAAGAAAGAAGACCCCTCTTTGCAACAGTGAGTGTGTGGTCCAACATCTGGTGAAATTGAGCTTGGATTTTCTGATTTAAGATTTATTCCACAAGAAAAAGCAAGACCATTGCCTAAAGCCTGTGGCTTTGTTTTCCTTGTCAAGCTTACCTGCCAATTAACCTGCACCTTAGCTCCAGACCTATGTAACCAGTGGAGAATCCCCCTAGATTCTGACCAAGGTGTATTTATTAGTTAGCACTGTTAAGTTTCTCATTTTCTCATATGATTTCAATAGAGTTTGACAAGAGCAAAGTCCCTGACTTGTCTAGCAAGAGGCCACCTTGGGAAGAGAGCAGGCCAAATTGCTATGAATGGGCAGGTTGTCTGGAACTCTGGAGAAAATAGTGTAGATATCAAGTCCTTTGCCAAAACCTGTAATCCTTTGATTAGAAAGGGCAAGGTCTCTTTCTATGAGAACCTTGTCCAGTGAGGGTGGTGCTCTGGACCCTGAACTAGAAGAGATCTGGGGAGTGAGTGGGGACCTTCCTTGATCTGAGCTCTAGAAAAACAACTTCCAGATTCTTCCCACCAACTAAACCTACTGTACTAGTTCCTTATGGATCACATTAGTTTCTCAAGTGAATCAGTTTAGTAAAAATTTCCTATTTTAATTACTCCCTAACTTCCAAAGAGCAAGTGATGCTCCAGATTAACACACCAGTGCAAACAAAGGAGACTGATGAGCCCACCACCTATGTGGCGGGTAGATAATCTGCCCAGGCTTTTAGAATTCTTGAAGATAGAGCAATTGACTACCTTTATATGACATATAATTTGGTGTCTTTCATGTCTATAAAAAAGGAACAACCAAAGAGACTGAAAAGGAAGTGCTGACTCGTGCATCTGTTGGGTTGGCAGCTCTTAGCCTCGCTTTAGTTAGTGAGTGCCTCCTGGAACCACTCAAACTAGTGGTCCTCTCCCCACCCACATCCCACTTCATCTTGCCATCTGCTTTATTTCCTTGTAACATTTCTGGTCTGAACTTATCTGGGGCACGTACTTCTTGCTTGTTTATTTTCCCCTCTGGAATGTATCCTTGATGGGAGTAGGAGTTGGAGTCTTGCCTGTCTCATCCACCACACAGCCCCAAGTTTTGGAGAAGTGCTTGTTGTAGAGAAGGCGTTCGACAAGCATGCATTTAACTTATTGAACAAACCCATACTTTAAATTCCTAATGGTGGAAATTTAGATGCTGGAGTCCCAAGTGGGGAAAGAAAACATGAGGGAGGAAGATCTCAACTATATGGGGATCCTGCTTAGGTTAGAAAAGCTCCTAGATTTGCTGTATGGTTGAGTCTTACAGCTCATGGCCAAGGAAGGGTATTTTCTTTTACCACCATAAAACATGATGCTTATAGGTTGGACTAATGAGCCAAAAGATAAACACGAATACAGACAAATTCTGAATTTGGATTCAAATTGTAAGTTGTACAAATAGAAGACAGGGGAGATGTTTGCTAGATGACAACTGAAACAAAAATTTGCATTTTGGCTAACATCTTTTATGAATAAACAGAATGAATAGCTGTTAAAAATTTTACAGTTAATGGGATATCATGTCTAATAACACAAATAATACCAACATTCATTTCAGTTCAGTTCAGTCACTCATTTGTGTCCAACTCTTTGCAACCCCATTGACTGCAGCATGCCAGGCTTCCCTGTCTATCACCAATCCCCAGAGTTTACTCAAACTCATGTCCATTGAGTTGGCGATGCCATCCAACCATCTCATCCTCTGCAGCCCCCTTCTCCTCCTGCCTTCAATCTTTCCCAGCATCAGGGTCTTTTCCAATGAGTCAGTTCTTCACACCAGGTGGCCAAAGTTTTGGAGTACATTCATTTCAGCTACTGTTTATTTTCTACCAACCATGTGTGCCAGGCATTGTGCTTAAAGCTTTTTATACATGACTGCACCTTCTGACAACCTTATTATTATGCCCATTTTAATGGATGGGCATAATCATAATTTAGGTTCTGAAAGTTTAACCTGTGCCAGGACACAGAGTTAGAACATAGTGGAACCAAGGGTATCTCATTGAAAAAGCCTGCTGTTCTTAACCACTGGTTACCTTGCAGTTCTACATTGTCTGAACATATCTGGGGCATTGGATTCAGTTCCAAGAGACACATTTTAAGATACACAATAACCAAAGTGGCTTCACAGGGAGGTCACTGGCTTGGTAAAGGGTACAGGAACTATAGCATGTGGGAGAATGTTCAAAGGAAAGGAGGGTTTTCAGTGCAGAGGAGGGGCGATGGGAAGTGGGGGTCAGAAATGAAAGGATATCTAATGGAAGTGAACACATCCGCTCTTCCCGGCTCTAAATGGCAGAACTGGAACAGCAGATGGAAGTTACAGTGAAGCAGATTTCAGCTCGACACGAGAACTAACTTTCTAAAGATTAAAGATGTGGGCTGCAGCTCTTGAACCCAGCCTCCTCCACCCTCCAAGCCTATATAGCCATCTGTCCATAGTGCTGAATTTCAGGAAGGCTTCCCTTCCACCTCTGAGAGTCTGGGATTTTCTAGATAGGTTTAAATTTTATTTAAAAGAGAAGTAAAGACTATCTGAGCTGATTTGAGGTGAATCTTGTCTAGGGGCAGGGGGATTATTTGACACTCTGTGTTCCTTTCAGCCTTTGGAGCATGTAACTCTTCCACTGGGTGGTGACTGGGCACAGCTGAAGTCAGAAAAGGGGACTTGTATTTGTTTTGAATCACAATCCACTTTTAAAATAATAATTCTTTCATTGCATACTTGTATTCAATTCACTTCAAAGGGTCTTCCTTAGGTATTTGTATTCAGTCCTGGGTAGGTGCTAATTTTTAAACCACACCCCCTCCCTACCTCACTCTTCCCTAATCCCATCCAAGGTCAAGACTATTCCCCTTCCTGCCTCCTGTGGTCTTTTCAACTCTTCCCATCCCTAGATATGCACAGAAACTGCAGATAAAAAGTACCTGTGTTTATAATTCATGAAATCCAAAAAGCAGTGTGAAAAGAAGAATGAATTCTACATGATTACAAGGCAGGAGAGGGACAAAGCCGGCTCCAGGTGTGTTTCTACAAGTCACTGTGGGTTGAATTTTCTCCCAAGAAGGTATGCTTATTTGCGGTTCCCCACCAGCCCCTTGGTGCAGAGAGCATCTACAAAGTACTAGATGAAAAGGGATTGTGTGCAATCTCACAAGATGTTCAAAGGGGAGATAGAATCTTGGGGTAAGATTGGAAAAGTCTCAGTACCTGAATTTGTCCTTTTATGGGCCTGAAATCTTACAGTCTGAGTTTTGCTTTTCAGAGTTAGTATCTCCTTTGGCATGCTTCACCTGGAGATGAAACGTCTTGGCTCCTGGTGTCATCACCAGGAAGGGGGTCCCAGAGGTAGCAGTAGTTTATTGATTACTTGTTGAATACCAGGCACTGTCTTAAGCCCTTGGCATATTTATCTAATTTAGTCTTCATAGCAGCACTTTGATTATATAAAATGCACTATTACCATCTGTATTTTACATATGAAGAAACTGAGCCTTAGAAAGGTTAATATTTTGACAAACTCATACAATTAGTAAATGGTGGCTATAAACTGAATGTTGGTGTCCTCTCAAAATTCACATGTTGAAACCAATGTGACAGTATTTGGAAGTGGGGCCTTTGGAAGGTGATTAAGTCATGAGTGTGGAGTCCTTGAATGGGATTTCCCCTTATTCCTTCCACCATGTGGGGACACTGAGAAGATCATCATCTATGAACCAGGAAGCAGCCCTCACCAGATGCTGAATTTGCCCAGTGCACTTGGACTTCTAAGCCTTCAGAACTGTAAGAAATCAATATCTGTTGTTTATAAACCACTTGTATGTGACTACCGTGCATGTTTAGTCGCTCAGTTATGTCCGACTCTTTGCAACCCCATGCACTGTAGTCCACAAGGTTCCTCTGTCCAGGGGATTTTGCAGGAAATCCCTCCAACTGGAGTGGGTTGCCATTTCCTTTTCTAGGGGATCTTCCCGACCCAGGGACCAAACCTGTGTCTCCTGTGTCTCTTGCATTTCAGGCAGATTCTTTACCTACTGAGCCATCAGGGAAGCCCTTTTAAGCCACTTGCATGTGTGCTAAGTCACTTCAGTCACGTGCAACTCTTTGCGACCCCATAGACTGTAGCCCACCAGGCTCCTCCGTCCATGGGATTCTCCAGGCTAGAACACTGGAGTGGGTTGCCATGCCCTTCTCCATGGTTTAAGCCACTTAGTCTATCGTATTTTTGTTAGAGCAGGCTAGATTCAGACAATGGTGGAGACTGGATTTGACTTCAAAGCCTATACTCTTAACCAGCATATGACACTGTTGCTAACCCTGTAAATATAGCAATTATCAGACTCTAAGAAATAGGAGACAGCCCATCATAAGGACATTATGCCTGCATGCATGTGTGTGGGAGGGTGGCAGGAGGTGTCTAGTGTGAATGAACTCTAACCCTAACCGAGTTAAATTACTAATCTAGAATTTATTTGAGATGGTTAATGTAATTTTGACTTCTGATTTGGTAAGGTCATTATTCAGTTCAGTTCAGTTCAGTCGCTCAGTCATGTACGACTCTTTGCGACCCCATGAACCACAGCACGCCAGGCCTCCCTGTCTACCACCAATTCCTGGAGTCCACCCAAACCCATGTCCATCGAGTCGATGATGCCATCCAACCATCTCATCCTCTGTCATCCTCTTCTCCTCCTGCCCTCAATCTTTCCCAGCATCAGGGTCTTTTCAAATGAGTCAGCTCTTTGCATCAAGTAGCCAAAGTATTGGAGTTTCAGCTTCAACATCAGTCCTTCCAATGAACACCCAGGACTGATCTCCTTTAGGATGGACTGCTTGGATCTCCTTGCAGTCCAAGGGACTCTCAAGAGTCTTCTCCAACACCACAGTTCAAAAGCATCAATTCTTGGGTGCTCAGCTTTCTTTATAGTCCAACTCTCACATCCATACATGACCACTTGAAAAACCATAGCCTTGACTAGATGGACCTTTGTTGGCAAAGTAATGTCCCTGCTTTTTAATATGCTGTCAAGGTTGGTCATAACTTTCCTTTCAAGGAGTAAGCATCTTTTAATTTCATTGCTGCAATCACCATCTGTAGTGATTTTGGAGCCCAGAAAAATAAAGTCAGCCACTGTTTCCACTGTTTGCCCATCTATTTACCATGAAGTGATGGGACCGGATGCCATGATCTTAGTTTTCTGAATGTTGAGCTTTAAGCCAACTTTTTCACTCTCCTCTTTCACTTTCGTCAAGAACATTTTATTATTTGCCTCAAAGTCAATTGAAGATACATAGCAGGAAGTGATTACTTACTAACCAGCTACATTCTCCCTCCTTTCTCTCTCCCTTTATCCCTCCATCTCCTCCTCCCTTCCTCTTATTCTCTTCTTTCCTTCCTTCTCAATTACTCAATTATTTCTGCCTATTTTCTGTGTGCCTGGAACTGTGCTATACACTGGGGTTACAAAGATGAGTAAATCTCAGTCTATATCCTTCGGGACTTCACAGCCTGGAAAGAGAATTAAAAAAAATAATTACTATTCAACATGGCAATGTTTATAAAGGAGTAGATTTTCTAAACTAGTGTTTTAAAGAACACTCTTTGGCAGAATGTTAAGTAAGGGTATCACAGAAAGGAAGTATCTTCAGTTAAAATAAGTTTAGGAAATGCTGGGTTAAAGAAAATCAAACACGTTTTTTTCTTACTGGGGAATTTTCAGAAACTTTAATTTGCTAATGTGTGCTGTGAATCTCCGAGAAGGAAAGAGAACTTATTTTCCAAACCCTCTGACCTCAGATAACTTTTTTCATTGTATACTTAATGAGTCCAATCATTCTTATCTCCCTCTCATCTTTCCCCCTCTCCAGTTATCCATTCATCACTCGTCCATCCATCATCTACCCATCTATTCATCTATCCATCCTTCCCTCCTTCCATCCATCATTAATCCACACCTCCAACACCCATCCCTCCATTAGATATCCATCCATCCATCCTTCCTTTCATCCATCACCCACCCATCCATCCATCCATCCATCCATTCATGTATCCTTCCTTCCATCCATCTTGAGTGTCCACTATGTGACAGACACTGTGCTACATCCTGGGAATCCATCAGTAAACATATCTGTGGAGTCAGTATTTTAGTTGGAGAGATAAATATCAAAAAAACCCAAACAAACAAATTATAAGATTATGAGAGTGTGGTAAGATTCATGTAAGAAATAACTAGGATTCTAAGGTAATAAAAAAGAGTGATCTACTTATGTAGGCAGTTAAGAAAGCCCTCTGTGAGCAAGAGCCATTTAAAGCAAGTACCTGGAGAAAGAGAATGAGCCAGCTCTGCAAAGAGTGAGAGGAAGAGCCATCCAGGAAGAGGAAACAGCAAGTGCCAAGATCCTGGAATGCAGAAAGGCTTGGCAAGCTTCAAGAATTGAGCTTCCTCCAGGATTGTAGGTCTGCTTAAAGCAGAAGCTGAGCCTGACACATTTTTAAGATTTAGAATCTCATCATCGTGATATCACAGAGTTGGAGGAGACCCTGACACCATCTCTTCCAAGTTTCTATCCCATCTTTTAAGATACAGGGCTGCCTTCGCTGTTTGGCTCTCTTTATAGGGTTTTCTCCTTAGAAGGGGGATTAACTTCAGCCCTAGAATGTATCTGGGAACACTGTTGCTCGTGATATTTCTCTTTCATATGAAATGAGGACCAGTGAAGATTCAACAAATTTCTGTGTTTTTAAGGAGAAAACCTCTCAGAGGTAAAAATCCCGATTAGTTCAGTTCAGTTCAGTCACTCAGTCATGTCCGGCTCTTTGCGACCTCATGGACTGCAGCACGCCAGGCTTCCTTATCCATCATCAACTCCCAGAGCTTGTTCAAACTCATGTCCATTGAGTCAGTGATGCCATCCAACTATCTTATCCTCTGTCATCCCCTTTCCTCCTGCCCTCAATCTTTCTCAGAATCAGGGTCTTTTCCAATGAGTCAGTTCTTTGCATCAGGTGGCCAAAGTATTGGAGCTTCAGCTTCAGCATCAGTCCTTCCAATGAATGTTCAGGACTGATCACCTTTAGGATGGACTAGTTTGATCTCCTTGCAGTCCAAGGGACTCTCAAGAGTCTTTTCCAACACCACAGTTCAAAAGCATCGATTCTTTGGTGCTCAGCTTTCTTTATGGTCCAACTCTCCCATCCATACATGACTACTGGAAAAACCATAGCTTTGACTAGATGGACTTTTGTCAGCAAAGTAATGTCTCTGCTTTTTAACATGCTGTCTAGGTTGGTCATAGACTTTCTTCCAAGGAGCAAGCGTCTTTTAATTTTATGGCTGCAGTCACCATTTGCAGTGATTTTGGAGCCCACCAAAATCCTGATACAAGTAATCATAGTCGGTAACCTTCATTCCATTCCAGAACGAATGCAGCAAGACTGAAGGGGGAATATGACAAACTAGCTGTTTATTCTTGACTCAGTGGCAGAGTGGGGAACCAGGATAACTTTGGTTCTTAAAGCCAAGTGTCCTTCTCCCAAAGCTTTCATCATTCAATTCTCTCTGCAAGATTAAGCATTCCCAAACAGTGCTTTTATGGTCTCTGCCCTGGTTCAAGGAGTTACAATGGATCTTCTTTACTGTCAAATGAACTGAACACCTCTCTGCTAGGCATTCAGGACTATCTATTATTAACATAATTTTCTTCTGAACTTCTTCTTGTCCCCTTGCCTCTGCTTTTCAATACAACACACACACACACACACACGCACACACACACACACGCACACATGCATGCACGCATAGGCATAGCATGCATCTAGGGACTCAAAGGAATAAAGAAGATAATTCAGGCTTGTTTCAGTGTCACAGCGTTAGTTTGACCTTCTGCCGTGGGCTGGCTGCCTGACTGTGTATCTTGCAGACTTTCATCTTCCTCATCTGCATTGACAAATAGCAATGATATTATTAATAATGATATTTTCCAAGTAATAATAGTACTTGTCCTACTGGGTTGTTATTATCTGAACTCAACTGTCACCGTTATCTTCCCTACTATAGGCTAGAAAGTGATCCCTCCTCTGCAAATAAATTCTTCCATCTTGCTTGCTCTCTGCCAGGGTTCCTGCCCTTTGGTTCTTCCAACCTCATCTAGACTGTGTGGCCTTTCCTTAACTACTCACAGTTGACCTTTAAAACACAGATTTTGGTTCCCATTTGCTGTACCTCCCGCAACCAGCTTTTTTTTTCATTCACTTTTCTTGTTTGCAAGTAACCCAGCATGGTCACAAGCCTTGTTTGTTTGGGAGGGAAAGTTGGAAGGTTATTCTTTGAGGTTCAAACTTGCTGTGACAATTAAGGTCAGTTTCCATCCTCGTGGCTGGTTTTTGCTCAGCCAAGAACTCCCCTGGTTGGCTGCAGGTACTCCCAGGGTTTCTGATCTCTTTCATGGCTTTGTGACTCTCATCAGTCACTGATGCATGCTCTGTGGCTAGAGATGCCTTCTAGTCCCCTGACTAATTGTGACCTAAACAAATTCAAAGTGAAGATGGAAGAGTTTCTTCCAAACCTAGAACCCAGCATATCCTACTTTTCACCATAGCATTCATCACAACCATTGCCATGCCTACAGAGACCCTTGAAGATCATCTGTGTGCCCTCCCTCCTCTCTACTGTAGATGTCACAAGTCCATAGGTGAGCAAGGATGGGGTGTGGACACCTCAGATCCCTTTCCTGGTGTTGCTAGTGGTTGGGGAAACAGTGGAGTAAGAGGTGCTTCTTATCCTGTTGCCCAGGCTTCCTGGATGCCCTGGCCAAGTAGGTGGCAGTATGCAATGAACTCGTCTAGCAAGGGATGGTCATAGCACCATCTCAGGCTCCAGCAGAGACATAGATCAGTGGCTCTAGCATAGAACAAGTCTCTTTCCTTGTCAGTAGCTAGAGAAGAATCACCAGGAAGAACTCATTCTATTTTGGGACATGTCTGAGGATGGTTCTTTTCCATGAAATAGTGATTTCAGGCCTCTTGCCTTTACCGCAAAAATAAAAATAATTGTTTGAAACTTGGAAGTAATGAGTAATGCAAGAAGGTGTGCTTTATGTGTATATCCAGAAGAATGTCACTAATATCACATTGTTTACAACTGTATAATATAGTCATTAATAGCGAAAGAGACCAGGGAATGATCTTTGAAACTGAGTGCATTGTGTCCACAAATCACATTCTGATTCTGTTTGTAGAAAGGAAAAGTGGTAACACTGGAGAGCTAACTACAGTGTCTATCACTCAACAATCCTGGTCAATCTATCCTACCTGTCACTTCTCTGAGCTCCTCCTGCAAACTTTTATCCCATAACTACCTCTTCTCTGTGCTCATTCATACCATTGGTGCCCAGATCAGGACTCTAATGGATGGCAGGCCACTCCTAAGGAACTGTGGAACATTGTCTCATCTCATGGTCACTGGTCTCATGTAAGAAGCATTCTGACCAGTTCTGGATACCAGAGACTATCTAATAGGGAAACAATGACTAGCTCTTCTTCAGGACAGATGACCATTTGGAGTCCTTTAAACTGATAGAAGACAACTCACTGGTGTGACCCCAACATCTCCTTGCCTGCCCACCGAGACATCTCCAGTGTATTCTTTGTTCAACTGACCCTGAGCCCCTGATCCTAGGTCACAAGCTGCTTCTGAACAGAGCTATGACTTAGACACTCTCACGGGTACAAAGAATAGGTGTGCATTAACCATTTTGTGGATTACTTAATTGGAATCCAGGGGCTTTCCAGGTGGCCCAGTGGTAAAGAATCTGAGTGCCAAGCTGGAGACTTGGGGATTTGATCCCTGGGTCAGGAAGATCCCCTAGAGAAGGAAATGGCAACCCACTCCAATATGGGAAATCCCATGGACAGAGAAGCCTGGAGGGCTACAGTCTTGGGGGTTGCAAAGAGTTGGACATGACTTTGTGACTAACAGCAATAACGACAGAGCAGAGTAGAAGTTTACCTCTTTATGAAAGCATTTACTGGTTAAGAAAAAGCTAGGAGATGTGTCCTCCCTCTCTGCCTTCTTCCATGCTCAACTTACTTTCCACTCAACCCCATTGCCATTATCCCTTTTACTATAGCACTCTGGGTAAGGTTCCGCTAGGTGGGTTAGTTAAGTGGACTGGCATATGGATCAACTGAGGCCAACATCAGGGGCTCAATTTTCTAATGGATCATTTTCTGTAAAGTTTTTTTTTTTTTTTTTTTTGACCTTAAATCATTTTAAAAGTCTTATTGAATTTGTTACAATATTGTGTCTTCTTTGTTTTATGTTTTGGTTTTTGGGCCATGTGGGATATAATGGATCTTTTTTTTTTTTTTAATTGAAGTATAATATAGAGGATGAGATGGTTGGACGGCATCACTAAATCAATGGGCACGAGTTTGAGCAAACTCAGGGAGATAGTGAAGGACAGCGAAGCCAGGCATGTCGCAGTTCATGGGGTCTCAGAGTTGGACACGACTGAGCAACTGAACAACAATAATAATTGTCTTACAGTATGGTGTTAGTTTTTACTCATGGGGGGTGTCCCTCAGTACAACCCCTGACTGCATCACCAGTAAAGCTTCTGCCCTCCAATGAGTGAAAAATGTGTCACTCTCTTTTCAAATGATGGCTGTGTCTTGCCTGTGTTATGGTCATTCTATCTTCTTACTGTTGTTTTCTGACCCAGGGTCATGGCAGCAAAGATGCAATGAAACGATCTGTGTCTACATATTAAAAACCTAAAATTATGTGCACAGAATAAACTAGCGCTGCCCTACCCACTGTTTGTCTGGTTATGACACTATGATTCACACAAGACAGGATTCACCATCCAGAGAGGCGACCACTAAGAGGGACTGTGAAGGGGGCCGGTGTCATCACTTGGAGAAGTTCTGAGAAGGAAAGGGGTTTGAAGTCGGGAATCGTAGAGAAGCATCCAGACACTAACCCACTCTGGAAGAGGAGGGCTCTAATGTCACCCCTGCCAGGCTTTGGTGGTGAGGACTTGACTGTTTCTCAGAGCAGTGAGTTGTCCTCTGAGTGTTGGGGTTTTTGAAGCATTTGGTATGATCAGTGTTGAGCGAAGTAGCTGAAACAGCATCTTCAGCAGCTCTCTACTGCCTTCAGAGGCATGGTGCTCCAGCTTCTTGGCCGGTATTCAAGTCTCCGCCCATCATTTCCCAGCCTATTCCCACAGCCACAGCTTCCTCTTTTCTCCTACTGGAATCTTCTCCAGTCAGACTGAGCTTGTTGCTTCCCAAACAGGCCACGTGCTTCCTCCCTCCTCGCATCTGCGCGTGTTGTTCCCACTCTTGGAATGCCCTTCCCTCAGCCTCCCCGAGCGCATGCTGTCCCGAATTCAGAATGACAACTCTCAGGCCAAAAAGCAATGGTTAGGAAGCAGCAGAAGATGGAGTCAGCTTGAATATAAAGTAAAAGAAATACTGATTTGAATGACCCAGAGCTTGGTACCAAAAGGTTCCTGGATGCCTGGAGAACCAGTAGAAGAGCGTGAGCCAGGAGAGATGCCACTCCAACCTGGTACCCACACTAAGGCTCAACTCATCCAAAAGGAAAGCGCGATGAAAACATGTTCAGCAAAATTATACATGCTCATTTCTTAACACAGTTCTCAGATTTAATCGTAGGGAACGTTTGTTTTGGTTTGAATTTCTCTCGTTTTTAGATACCATTTTCTCTCGCAAACTAGGTCATTTGAATTATCTGCTGATAGTTCAAATCTGTAGATAATTTGCTTTTACTCACATTCCTAAGAACTAATTACCTGTACATATAAAATGATGAAATCTCATTATATTTTCTTTTAAAACTCTTGACATGCATTTAATTACATTAGTCAATTATTACTGTACATGCTGAGGATTTGCTATTGACCAGCTCGTGCTGGAATATTTACTGCACAGATGTGTTACTTTAATTAAACAAATGTGATTACACACATATCAATTTTTATTTGGTTTCAAAGCCCAGAATCTAAAAGTGATGCAGTTGGCAGAGCTGTACGGTATGGTGCTGGTTCCCAGGAAGGCAGCGAGAGGCTCTTTACTGAGGGAACACCAAGTGCCTGCAACCCTGCATGGGAAACTTCAGCCACAAGTGGGTTTTTGTCGGTGTGTATGTGTCACTGAGTGAACCCAATAAGGGAACAACAAACCAGCTCTGGATCTTCCTAGAACATCTTCAGCTTTGTTCTCTTATATATAGAGCAAAGAGGGATCGTGACCGGAGAACCATAGGAAAATGAATCTAAAGGTACAATCCACCTGGGAGCAGGCATGGTTTGGGATTGGTGCTTTGTTAATAGGTGTGTTGATATTTGTTTATAAAATCAGAGGAGACAGGGAACAAACATTTGAACACTGTACCTAGTCTCTTGGGGTTCTTCCTGTCATAAACTATAGTATATCCCCAAACCATGTGGCTAGCATCAAGAAAGATAGCCATCTTCTAAAGCTTAATCCCAACCATGCAGTTCTGAGTAACAACAGGAAGACTTAGAGAACCAGAATGTGCTTTATGAACTGGAGTGATGTAAAATTCTCTATCCCTCCTGGTACAGTGACTGTACACATCAGGTACTTAATAGTAAGTAGACTTGGAAGGTATTAGTCAATTCATCAATCAACAACCAGCAAGCACTTTATGGACTGGTTGCTGGTAGGCACACACAGAAAGGAGGGGGTTCTGTCCACAGCAGAGCAGACTGGCTGTTTTCCTGTCTTCCTTCATCTCACACTGCGTTTTATTTTAATTGAAGCCTAGCTATTTTCCCGGAGAAGGCAATGGCACCCCACTCCAGTACTCTTGCCTGGAAAATCCCATGGACGGAGGAGCCTGGTAGGCTACAGTCCACGGGGTCGCTAAGAGTCAGACACGACTGAGCGACTTCACTTTCACTTTTCCTTTTCATGCACTGGAGAAGGTAACGGCAACCCACTCCAGTATTCTTGCCTGGAGAATCCCGGGGACGGCGGAGCCTGGTGGGCTGCCATCTATGGGGTCGCACAGAGTTGGACACGACTGAAGCGACTTAGCAGCAGCAGCTATTTTCCAATGTTGTTAGTTTCACGTGTACAGCAAAGTGATTCAATTACATACACACACACATATTCTTTTTCAGATCCTTTTCCAATATAGGTTTTTATTAATATAAGATAGTGAACATAGTTCCTAGTGCTATACAGTAGGTCCTTTTGGTGACCTATTTTATATGTAGTAGTGTGTATTTCCTAACCCCAAACTCCTCATTTCTCTCTCCACCTGTCCCCCTCTGGTAACCATAGGTTTGTTTTCTATGTCTGCGAAGCTGTTTCTATTTTGGAAATAAATTAATTTGCATAATTTTTTAGATTCCAAATGTAAGTGATATCATATGGTATTTATCTTTCTCTGTCTGACTTACTTCACTTAATATGATAATCTCTAGGCCCATCCATGTTGCAACAAATGGTATTATTTCATTCTTTTTTATGGCTGAGTAGTATTCCATCACACACACACACACACACACACACACAAACATTTCCCACATCTTCTTTATCTATTCATCTGTTAATGGACACTTAATTTGCTTCCACTATTGGCTATTGTAAATAGTGCTGCTATGAATGTGGGAGTACATGTATCTTTTCAAATTAGAATTTTTGTCTTTTCTGGATATATGCTTAGGAGTGGGACTGCTGGATCATGTGGTAATTCTATCTTAAGTTTTTTAAGGAACCTCTGTATTGTGTTGTTTTGCAGGGATGTCTCTGTCTGGGCCTCATGGACATGGCCCCTGAAGAACCAATCCAATTAGTCAGGTCAAGCCAGAAGTTCCATCCAGGTCTCCTGGATGCAGACAGCATATCCAAGGATGAGGTTGGGGAACAGATGAAATTGGGATATGCTTGGGTTCCCCAACCTTCCTGAGCATGGAGAATGCACTGAAATGCCACTGAATGTGCCGTCAACTCTAGGTATGCAAAGTTTTGCTAAAGGAGAGGCAGCAAGATGTTGCAAAAAATAGAGAGGGGCCCAGGCTTCAGGGTGAGACAGAGCTGGGCACCCACATGAGACAGACCACTCAGCTGTGTGGCTTTAACCCCTTGTGGCAGTTTCCTCATCTGACAATGATGATGAAACTCATCTTATAGTGCTGTTAGATGGATCAGAAACCATGTGTAATGGCCAAGACTTAGGATGTTCCCAGGAAATTGTTTGGAAATTTGGGGAGTGAAAGAGGCAGTCTGGACCAGTTGGGAGAAGATGGTTGTTGGAAAAACTTGTTTTTGGTCACTTTGGCTGTGGTGTTCTTCCCTTTAGCAGGCTGCATCGTATCAGTGGTTCTCTCTCACATCAAAAACAAAACCCACGATGCAAGCATTTGCAGAGTTTTAAGAGTATGACGGTTCTCTGGTCCAGTTCCCTGGAAGTGAGCACATAAGCTCTTTCAGCTGTTAAGTGGCAGAGTTAGGAAACAAATGCTGATCAACTTCAAGATACATGCTCCTCGTGTTACATTTGTTTATGGGGTGAATGTTATACACCATCCATAGAAATATGCATCTAAGAAGAGGGACTGGGGAAGACAACAATGAATCCCAAGTAATAGAAGCATTTCAGGCACTTCTGTCTCACCCAGTGTGACACTGTTGGGATACACCCATTTCCTGGTGGGTCTCAGATTATCTCTACAGGAGGCCGCCATTTTTTCCCTATGGACTAGACTTTCCAATCCATATGGCTTGGAATGTTAATCCTCTCACCCAGCTGGGGTGAGTTGGGGGTTATGCAAACTTCTCCAGGTTCCAAGCCCCTCTCCTTCACCTGAGGTTCCAGTTGACCCTTGAAGAACATAGAACTGTGCAGGTCCACTTATATATAAATTTTTTTCAGTGATAAATATGACTACCTTAGGATCCCCAGTTGGTTGAATCTTCTGATGTGAAACTGTGCATACAGAGGGCCGACTATAAATCACATATAGATTTTTAGTTTGCAGAAGGTCAGTGCCTTTGACCACTGGGTTGTTCAAGGATCAGCTGTACTATCATTTTCCATGTGTGCCATGGAATAAGGAAGTTTGGGAAATGCTGGCCTAACTGGAACACTTGGTCAGAAGACAGCTCTGTCTTGGCTTTGTCTTTGAATAGCTCAATAGCCTAGCATAGCAAATTGCTCAAGCCTCAGTTTCCTCCTTTGGAGAAGGCAATGGCAACCCACTCCAGTCCTCTTGCCTGGAAAATCCCATGGATGGAGGAGCCTGGTAGGCTGCAGTCCATGGGGTCGCACTGAGCGACTTCCCTTTCACTTTTCACTTTCATGCATTGGAGAAGGAAATGGCAACCCACTCCAGTGTTCTTGCCTGGAGAATCCCAGGGACGGCGGAGCCTGGTGGGCTGCCATCTATGGGGTCACACAGAGTCGCACTGAAGCGACTTAGCAGCAGCAGCAGGATTCAGTGAGACTGTCTAATAGACTGTCTGAAATATCACAAATGGTCAATAACAGTGAGTTGAATGCGCCACTTTTTCTTCCAATTTATAATCTAGCTCGCTGAAGTAACTTCTGACTTTCCACTACTCACAGCTTGGTAGCCAGAATCAGGAGATCACTTAGCAGTTGGAGCTTGGAGTTTTGGCTGTGAGCCACCCCTGCCTCATTCCCTCTGCTAGCCAAGGTTCTGGTCTGACGTGGTCACCTTACAGCAGAGGCTAGGAGGAGGCCCTGCTGGCTTCATCTCCCCAGGGAGCCTAGGGTGGACCCAGCTCTGCACCCCCAACCTATCCAGCTCCCGGGCTGCTGATCTCATCCTTTTGTCAGGGCGAATTACACTTAAAACCAGATTTGTAGGAAGCAATGTGCGTGTACACACAGCCGAAGCCTGGAATTGCTTACCCCCAAACAAGTTCCCTCCTCCTTCTGCTCCAGTTCTTCCTCTTACCAGCAGCTCCTCGGGTGGGGGTGGGAGAAGAAACGGAGTTTTCACCGCATGTGCAACGCGGTTTCCGGAGTTCTCTTCCACCTGACCCCATCCTGGACCAGCTCCTAATCTGACACTGCAAGTTCACTGCATGGAGCGCAGCCCGACCCGCACTGCTTCGCGTAGGTCAGTCAGAGTGGGTTGAACCCAGCTCTGCGGGGGTGAGGGCTGGGCTGCTCGCCCACTGTACCTCATTATGTATTCCTTCATTGTTTCCTATGCAAATTAAGTTAATGAGAATTAGGAACATAATGGAGCCCATTCACCGTTCTAGTCGCTAGAAAATGGGTTTGACTACCAATTTTCCATTACAGCTGTTTTGTAATTACCGTGGAATACTCTGAATTCTAATGGAGACGCGGAGCTGCCTGACAGCCTCTCAACTACTTTTTTTTAAAGGAAGTTTTTTTTTTTCTTTTTTTAAAAAGGGAACCCAGAAAAACCTTTCAATCAGAGTGGCCCTGTGTAAACCTCCTCTGTTACTGAAGGAAGGATCTGCTTCTACTGGTGGGGTTACCTGACCTTTCCTAGGGTTAGAATCTTGACCTTGCAGTCCCTGAATTAATCTGTTGCCTTGGAAGCAAGGAAGGCAGAGTTTGGGGTCACATTCAACCAGGAGCTGCATTCTGAAGTGGTCAGAGCAGCCCAGGGCTAACTGCAGGCACTGCCCTGGGGCTTGATCTGATTCTCCGCTCCCCCCCCCCCCACGTCCCCAGGCAAGCCCCAGGACCACAGACCTTAGTCACCTGTTGGTAAGTTCTAGACACTTATCAACATATGGGTGTGAGTATAGGGGTATTCCTTGACACCAAAAGTCCTTCTTTTTTGGGCACTGAAGACTCTAGGGAAAGAATATGTTAAAAGTTCAAAGAGATCAAAATTTGCCGATAGTTCAAAATGACTGGAGCACAAGAGGCAAGGGGGTGAGGGTGGGGCTGAAGATAGCGAGCACTGAGGGAAGACAGCATGGAGGCCATAACCTCAAGACTTGTTCCTAAGGTCTCTTAAGCATGGGGGGCCATGATGAAAGCTTCAGTTTAGAAAAATATTCTGGTTACAGTATGGAGAAGGGATTTGAGCATAGGCATCTTGGGGTGGGGTTGTCATGGTTACAGAACACGTGAAACCCAGGTAAGGGATGATGGCAGACGTGTGCTACTGCTGATCACTGGGGGAATCATGAAGGACTGAACTAAAGACGTGACAGTTGGGTTGGAGAGAAATGGATGGATTCTGAAGGCAGTTAGGAAGTAGAATCAAGTGTGATGGTTAATTGAAGAGTTGGGTATTGCAGGGCAATCGCGGGGTTCAAGGGCTCCTTGGCTTCTTGGGTGATACAATTCATGAAGACATAACAATATTGAGAGCTAAACTTCATGGAGAACATAATATGTGTCAGGCACTCTTTTCTTTTACATGTGGAACTCACATTAGCTTCACAAGAACCTAATGATGTAAGAACTATTATTAACCTAAGAGAAGTTGAGACACAGGGAGGTAAAAAAAAATTCTCGTCCAAGCTATTACAGTCAGCTATAGCCAGGACTCAGATGAGGTGAATTAGTTCTAGTCAGATGATCTAGTTTCACAGACCAGGTGGTAACTCTTAGAAAAGGAGATTTGTTCTGGGGTGTGTGTGTGTGTGTGTGAGAGAGAGAGATATCAGCACTGGATGTGTGAGGTTTGTTCTGGGGTGTGTGTGTGTGTGTGTGTGTGTGTGTGTGTGTGTGTGTGAGAGAGAGAGAGAGAGAGAGAGAGATATCAGCACTGGATGTGTGAGGTGGGGGTGCCATTAGAACATTGTCGCATAGATTTCCAGTAAGGAGGTTGGGTAGATAGGCTATATTTTAGGAGGGAGGATGGGGCTAAATACACATTTCAGTTGAGATGTCAATGTGCAAATTGACATCTGAAGCGTGGGATGATACAAAATCTTTCAGGAGATGTGAGTGAGGACCTCTGGTAAATACCAGTTTACCTGCTGGACTTGAGAAAAGGACCCCACAGAAGGCACTGGGAGACAATAGGGTGATAGCAGGGAGAAAGTGATGGCCCAGGATCTGGGTGAGAGTGTGGTTAAGCTTCAAATCCTTGGAATTTAGAAAAAAAAAAAAAAAGATGCATATAGATTGGTTCTCCAAAAATTCTTGAGCATGAAAAAAGTAGCTTATCAGAGATGATTCAGGAAGCTCTAGGAAGGGAGTGGCTTCATCGTTAGATAGGACTTCTGCTCTATGCCCTGTTTTCCTGACGTGCTCGGAAGTCGTTTGTTAGTTTCAGCATCTTTTGCCACCTGGAGAGGCTGAGAATTTTCAAAACCGTCAAGTCCTGATTCCTTTTTATTTAACAGTATTTCCCTCAAGCTCTGTCTCCTCTCACATGTTACTGTAAGCAGCAGGAAGAAACCTGGCAATGCCTTTGCTTGGAACTCAGCTAGATAACTAAACCCGTCCTTGGTAAGTCCTGCTTTCCCCTTACACGGATGACAATTTTGCTAAGCTTTCTGTCCACTACATACCAGGGATCCCCTTTCTTTCAGTTTCTAGTAACAAGTTCTTCACTTCCTTCTGAGCTCTCACTAGCAGTATCCTTTTGGGTGTGTCTACTAACAGTCTGGGCTTGCTTGGTGACTCAGATGGTAAAGAATCTGTCTGCAATATGGGAGAGCTGGGTTCAATCCCCGGGTTGGGAAGATCCCCTGGAAAACGGAATGGCTACCCACTCCAGTATTCTTGTCTGGAGAATTCCATGGACAGAGGAGCTTGGTGGGCTACAGTCCATGGCGTGGGCACCACTGAGCAACTAACACTTTGGGGGCTTCCCAGGTGACGCTAGTGGTAAAGAATCAGCCTGCCAATGCAGGAGGCATAAAAGGAATGAGTTCGGTCCCTGGGTTGGGAAGATCCCCTAGAGGAGGGCATGGCAACCCACTCCAGTATTTTTGCCTGGAGAATCCCATGGACACAGGAGCCTGGTGGGCTACAGTCCATGGGGTCACAAAGAGTCAGACATGACTGAAGTGACTTCGCATGCACACACTTACTAACACTCTCCTCAAGGTAATTTTCAGCCTTTCTCCATCATGCTCCTCAAAATTCTTCCAATCTCTACTCTGGTCCCAAAGCCATGCTCACATTTTAGGTGTTTTGTTACGGTAGTACATGAGGATTCTGTATTTGTCAGGATTCAAGCAGAGGAGCAGAACCAATGAGAGATATACACATGTATATATATTAAAGGTTTTGTTATAGGCTTACACAAATGTGGGAGCTGGTTAAGCAGTTCTATGAGGCTACAGTATCCTCATCTGGTACTGGAGATTGAGTCTGAAGTCAAGTGGTCAGGACAAGAAGATCCTGAGAAGGCTGCAACCCATAAGCACAAGCTGAGCCCCATGAGCACAGTCTGAGACCTATGCTTCAGAGGCTGGTTGCCTCTGATTCTGATGATGACCGTATCATGCAGGAGCAGGTGGGGGGGGGGGAGGTGGGGGGTGTATCACAAAGCTGGGCAGGAGCCGGGGAGGTGGGGGGTGTATCACAAAGCTGGGCAGGAGCCAGAGGTGTTGAAGGAAGATTCGAGAGAAGGTGGTGAAATTGCCCTCCTGGCTGTTGCTTCACTTCTGCCTCCCTACCTGCTAAATCTCCCAGGAATGTCCCCAGTGGTCCCTCTTGACCATAAATATACAAGAAGGGGAATTATGGGAAATATGGTTCAGCCTGTCAGTGGACACATTACAAAGCTATCATGTCTATGCTCTAGTTATCCAAACATCTCTGTGTACCTGAACTCCTTTCCTGACATACCTTCCCCCTTTGTTCCTCCTATCTCTGCCCTCACCTGTGTTTGGCCCCAACAGGACCTCCACTCTCATTAGCCCCATATATCCCCATGATATTTAATACTTTCATTATAGCACCAGCCAAATGCATAGGTTTTATTTATTTATTTGTCTATCTCTCCTAGTGGACTCTGAGCTCCTTAAAGTAATATGCCATATTTTCTCTTGTATTCTCAAAAGTTATTGCCTAGCACATAGTAGGCATTTAGTAAATGTGAAGTAATGAAAGAAATCACAATGTCTCTGGTCTTCAGTGTGTTTTGGATAAAACAGTATTCCAACTCAGGAGGCCACTGTGAACATGAGCACTGCTAGTGCCCAGTTCCTGGTAGGTTATTATGGAAGCTCCAGAATTCTCTACTGGCTTAGCCCTAGGGTGAGGCAGATGGCCCCTGGGGGACCCCCCTCTCCCCCCAACACACACACCTTCACACAGGACTCTGTCAAACTTGTCATCCTGGAATCACCCAGGTCAGGGAGATGGTAAGATCTTGAAGAATGCTCTATGTTTGCAAAGCTCAGGGAGGAGATGAACTGATAAATTCCCCTTTTTGAGGAGAGACACATATGATACTTACATATGATGATTCCCCAGTTAGCTAGAGAGAAAAGGATCCCAATCATGGGGAAACCATGGTCAAGGGGACATGCTGTCTATGGAAATGAAAAGACACCACGGTCAAGGGGACATGCTGTCTATGGAAGTGAAGAGACAACGTGGTCAAGGGAACATGCTGTCCATGGAAGAGAAGAGACACCACGGTGAAGGGGACATGCTGTCTATGGAAGTGAAGACACCGTGGTCAAGGGAACATGCTGTCCATGGAAGAGAAGAGACACCATGGTCAAGGCAACATGCTGTCTATGGAAATGAAGAGACACCACAGTCAAGGGGATATGCTGTCTACGGAAGTGAAGAGATAGTGTGACGTTTGATCTAGATCTTGCCCAGTCAAGGGGATTTGCTGTCTATGGAGAAGAAGAGATACCATGGTTAAGGGGACATGCTATCTATGAAGGTGAAGAGACAGTGTGACGTTTGATGCAGAGCTTGCCCAGGTAGTGACCACATCAGTTTCAGATCCAGGTAAGCAAGGTGTCAACTGTCTGTCAGCATATTTGTTTATTGAACACCCATTTATTGAAGACCTACAATTTATTAGTGCTGCATGAATGCTAGGGATAAAGAAGAGTTAATACATGTAATATGCTTAGCATAATACTCAGTGTCTATAAACTCAAATATGCTGATATTGTTATTATTAAGTGATATATATAGAGTTCTCAATGTATGCTCTATATTTGTAAACATGGATTTGTTGTCTATTTTCTATCTTCCTCTGTACTTGGTTGGTTCCCATGATGTGCTATCTTGACTAATTATCCAATTCTTGACTAATTGCTATAATTTATTGAGTACATATGTGCCAGGAACTGTGCTAACTATTTTAATTTTACAAGAATTATGGTTAGATTCAGCTGCATAAAATGTAAAAAACTCATCCGATTTCTTTCTCTCATCTAAAAGGTACCTGGAGGTAACAGCCAGGGCTAGTAAGCTGGTTCTACCATGCCATTAGGAAACCAGGACTTGTTCTATTTTTTTGTTTCGCTAGTCACAAGAGAAGCTGGGAAAGAAAGGTAGGCTTTTAACTGAGGGGCATGATTGCTATGAATAAAAACTGAACTCTGTTACCAAGAAGGAAAGGGAGGATGGCTATTGAATGAAGTCATAGCGTTGCAGACCCAAGCATCTGAATCTATCAAAAGTCAAAGGATGACCTCTCCTCTCCATCGTAGGTTCTTAGGAAGCCTGAGAATAAGGAGATATCCACAAGTACTGTAAAGGTAAAATTCTTGCTCAAACGTGACTTAGAGGGGAGGTTGGGCCACTCTCAGACCCGTGACAGGGAGTTTGGCAAGATGGCGCATTGATCCAGGAATGAATTTCGGAGACTGATTTGTAGAATTTCAAGGGTCTAAAGATGAGACATTGTTCATACCTGGTATTTCTGTTTACTTTTGCTTTAGTCACTGAGGGAGTACATTTCTGCTCTGTGTCTAAAGGGAGACAGGTGTCAGTTTGAATAGAAAAGAAGCAGAGGACCAGTCCCCACCTCTCGCAGGGACCTAATTCACACTCAAGGAACATTTGATCCTCTGGGCTCTGAGGGAAGTTTAATTGAAATGCAAAAACCAAAGGTCAAAACCATGTAAAATTTAAAGGCCATTTTTACTATTTGACAAGGAACAAATTGTAACTTTATATTGCTTTTAGATGCAATTTTGCTCAGTGAAATTAGATTATGCTCAACAAAAGCACCTTCTTTAGAGCTTTTAGATTAAATATTAGAACTTATTAGAAGGACCTTGATTTCGTCAGTAAATACCAAGGAAAATATTTGGTGGGAAATGCAGCTGCCTAATTTGCATTAATACAAACGAGAACTATTAAGCTTAGTTGATTAGCATATTCATATGTACTGTAGTCCCCGTGTATTTAAAATAGATTATGCTAGATTCTGATTACAAACTCGGTGTATGTATAACGCTGTGAACCAGCAGTAGATTGCGCACGGACTGAGGGCGAGGGCGCCGGCGGGAGGTCAGTTTTGGATAGAATACTGGTCTCAAGATTGTTTCCATAACCTGGTACCATGCAGAGCCAGCCGCATCCTGAGGGCTCTGAGAAGCAAATGAACTGAGGGATAGTAACCCAGGATAGAGCCTCAGGGAGCGCGGTTATGTCCGAATAGGTACTCCTGAGTGCATGTGTGTTTCACTTATTTCCTTGTTTCTTCCTTCACTAGTTCAACACCCACTTATTATGCAACCATCCCATTCCAGGCCCTGGTGCTGGTGCTGGGGTGACTGCTGAGAACAAGGCTCACCTGAAGAACAGGGCTCCTTTCTTCAAGGAGCTCCAGGACATGAGCGAGTCTACCGTCTTCCCACAGGATTCTGGGACCCCAACCTTTCACAGCGGAAGTGGGAGGAGCCAGGGGAGGCAGGGGTGGGGCAGCAGTGCCTGCTCAGGACCTGGGGGCCTGCAGATGGCTCCCAATCTACCAAATGCGCTAAGAGGCAAAGGCCCTGCACAGGAAGCTGGGGAGGGGGCTATTCGAACCTGGCCTTGATGATGAACGGGATTCCAGAAGCCTCTCAGTAGGAATGAAGGTAGAACATGAATGAACACAGATGTGGAGAGAGAGCTCAGGGTCCGGGGGTCTGGGGACTGCGGAGAAGGAGAGACCAGAACAGAGGAAAATGCCTGCTGGCACCAGAGATTGACCTGCTTCCCTTCCTGCCAGCTCCCTGATGCTGGGGTCTAAACCAGCTGCTTGAAAGTCAGTTTATTCTCAGGTTTGTGTAAACTGATTTTTTTTTTATTTTTGTGAATAGATTAAAAATTGGACTTAAAATTTGAGATGATTAATTGAGACAATTAATTGGGATGATTTCTAACAGATTTTTTAGGATCTCTGTACCCACCCCATCCATATCCAGTAGTTATTTTATATTTATATATATATATATATAAAATAAGTACCCTATATAACATATAATAAAATATGTAATAATATTTTATGGACTCAATAATCGCCTCCAATCTCTGATCTGGGATTTCCAGGTTTATGAGAGCAGAGAATAAGGTTGGGCCTCCAGGAAACCTAGGATGGTGACAGGTGTGACAGTGACTCTGGGATAGGCATCCCTGGTGAGCTCTTTCATCTCCTCTCCTGCCGGGGCCCATTCCTCATGACATATAGGACCCATACAAGTGGGGAACTTATGCCCACATCCCTCCCCAGGAAAGACACTTTGTGTTCTCTGCTCCCCCAAATGCTTTTCTTCTACTTTTCCTGTTTCTAAAGCTACGACTTGAGGTGATGGAGTTGGTCAGTGAGCAGCTAGTACATTTGAATGGCTTGTTGCATAATTCATTGACAAATAAGGTCACTGTCCCTTAGTGTATAAACAGGCCTCCCTCTGGGGAGGACAGCACTCTAAAGGATATCAGCACTTCCTGGTCTGTGTGTTTGTCCTGGTACCAGGGCTTCCAGAGCAGGTACGTGCCAGGTACCATCTTCTGAGATGGTGAGTGATGCTGACTTCTCATGGCAGAGCAAGAAGGCAGCAGTCATCACTCTTGATGATGCTGTTTATTTTCTCTGTTCTTTTGTTCTGTCATCTTTCTGGACCCCAACCTGTGGAATGCTGGATTTTTGGTGCCAGGAACAATTGTAGACATTAGTTTATTCTATAAGCAAAGAAGTGAAGGTTCGGGAAGTCCTGAGACACGCGTCAGTGATCCAGGCCAAGCCAAATGTCACATCTTCTGAACCTCAGTCCAGAATGGCCTACTGATGATTTCCAGCATTTACTTGGTTTACATTGATCCAAGCTGCCCTGTGTGCATCATAACTAGAGGTAACAGGCTCTGAAGCACCCACAGGAAAAGAAATCTCCACACTATGTAAATTTCCTTGTTTCTGGACATTCATTCATTCATTCATTCTTCTAATAGTACTTACTGAGTACCTCCCCAGTTCTAGGTCCCAGAGATGAAGCTGTGAACAGAAAGAAAAAGCCCCGGGCTCAGCAAACTTGCCTTCTAATGAAGGGAACAAGACAATACAAAGATAGCTGCCAGGTGAGGATACCTGCTCTGAGGAAGGATCTGGCAGGGTAAAGGGGGTGGACGGTGAGCAGGACTTTGTCCTGAGGAGAGCAGTGTGTGAGGCATTACTGTGAGTCCCCTTCATACGAATGAGCTCTGTTCTGAGAGTGTGTTCATAAGTCCAATTTGTTTGTAAGTCCAACAAAGTTAGCCTAGGTACCCAACTAACACAATCGGCTATATAGTACTGTACTGTAATAGGTTTATAGTACTTTTCACACAAATATATGTACATAGAAAACAAGCACAGAAAATAAGACATTTTTAATATTATAGTACAGTACCTTGAGGGCTTCCCAGGTGGCGCTAGTGGTAAAGAACACCCCTGCCAACGCAGGAGATGTAAAGAGGCATGGGTTTGATCCCTGGGTCAGGAAGATCCCCTGGAGGAGGGCATAGCAACCCACTCCAGTATTCTTGTCTGGAGAATCCCCATGGACGGAGGAGCCTGGTGGCCGCAATCCATGGAGTCACAAAGAGTCGGACATGACTGAAGCTCCCGAGCACGCACGCACGCACGGTACCTTGAAAAGCACAGTAGTGCAGCACAACAGCTGACATCCAGGGGCTGGCATGCAGGTCCACATCTTTGAAAGTTTGCAACTTGAAGGTTCGTATGTAGGGGGCTCACTGTATTAGGGAGCACCTGAAGACACCAAGGAAGGGGACATAGGGCTACCTGGGGGGAGAGGGTTCCACATAGAGGCAGAAGACACAGCTGGTCAGGGAGAGACAGCGTGACCTGGGGAAGGGAGAGAAGGAAGACAGAGGACACTCCAGAGCAATGAACAGAGCATGCGTGTGCACGTAGGGGGACAACTCATGGTATGTTATCCAGTTGGCACCTTTTGATACTGAAATGTGCTGCTTGGAATCACCCCAGGACAGACGTAAATGATAGGACCCTGGACAGGCTGGAGTGTGCGGCCATCTGCTCTGAAGGTCAATGTGAGGCACCTGCCCCTGCTGTGGGTGCCTGAGGGGCTGTCATCCTGACAACAGGCTGAGGAGGGGTGAGGGCAGAGGCAGGGAGAGTCAGGGTCATTGCAGTGATTCAGGTGGGAGATGGGGGGCTGGGAGCAAGCAGGGCCGTGGGGGGCAGGTGTGGCTGGATCTCAGATGCGTGAGCATGTGAGGCAGATGGAATTTACTGGCAGGTTGGATGGAAGGCAGGAGAGAAAAGAGTTAGGGATGACTTCATGCCTGGGCAACTGAAAAGACACTTGCCTCTACTGAGTCACCGGGAGACCGTCCAAAAACCAGGCTTGAGGAGAAATGAAGAGGTCAGTTTTCTCGAATACAACTCACTGAATGTTTGTGTCCCCTCTCAATTCCTATGCTGAAACCTGATCCCAAACGTGCCAGTACTGGGGGCCTCTGGGAAGTGATTAGGTTATGAGGGTGGAGCCCTCATACACAGGACTGGTGCCCAAAGAGGTCTCTCGTCTCTTCCGTCACATGAGGTTACAGCAAAAAGACCACTGTCTGTGAACCAGGAAGCAGGCTTCTACCAGACACTAAATCTTCCAGTGTCTTGATCTTGGGCTTCCTGCTTCCAGAACTGGTGAGCCATAAATTTCTATTGTTTGTGAACCACCCGGTCTGTGCCTTCTGTTACAGCAGCCTGAATGGATTAAGACCTCCATATTATCTCTGATGTAACATCAAAGTGAAGGTGTCGGAGGTAGGAGAAATAGGAGTCATAAAGATATATGTTTGGTATAAGAAGTCCCCGGGGACTGCATGATGCCCCTGGGTGAGTGAGTCTGGACAGGAAGACAGAAAGGACTGGCCTGGGGCCCTGCAGAGTTTAGAGGTTGAGATGTTCAGGATGCCCCAGAAAAAAAAGACTGAGAAGGAACAGAGACAGAGGTGAGCAGGAAGCAGGGGTGTGTGTGTGTGTGCTAAAGTCAAGTGAGGAAAAGATTTCTGGTCTCTATCCTAACCTATTCCCTCTGGCAGGGTTCTCACCAGGACAGTGACTGGGGACAGGATTTAGTTGGAGGAGGAGGAAAGCATCGAGAAGTCAGCCCGAACGCCAAGCTGGTGGGACTGCTGTGTCATGAGCAGTGTGTGGATCTGGGGAAGGGAGGCTGGAATAAGAGAAAGTGCCCTGAGCTGACCTCTCCTGGAGCAGCAGGAGCTGCGGGTGTGGAAAGTGCCATCTGGTCAACCAGGGGCAACCACTCCTTGTTTGGTGGGCCAACAGCACATTCTATGATCTGACCCCAGCTGCACCTGTAAAGTGTGCCTGGCAGAGGATGAGAGTTTGTGAGGAAGAGGGCAGCCAGATATCAGGCAGTTTGAAGTGACTGGGCCATCACTACATTTGACTCTCTGGAATAAAAGAGCAGAGGGGAGATGGTGTCAGGCCTCTAGGGGTGGGGCTAAGAAATAGCACTGGGAATTACAGACAAGCCCTAAAACCAGGAACTTACAAAATAAGGAGAAAGTGGGATCTGAATTCAAGGATCAGGTCTAGTTTTGCCACGTCCTATTCTGGCCTTTCTGCACCTTTGTCCCTTTGTCTCTAGAACTGGGTATATTCCTGCCTCATGTGTTCTGTAAGAGCTAAATGGAATAAATGATACTAAAATCAATCTATGTAGACTCAATTCATTATAAAAATAGAATCATTCATCTTCTTTCTTTGTAATTTGTGTTACCCCTTTCTGTTTAAATTGAAACAGATGTGGGGGCTTGTTTTCTAGGGAATAAAACAAGAAACAGGGGAAGCAGTCTTTGTTGGTGGGTAATGGAATCTTGGGGCTTCCCTGGTGGCTCAGTGGTAAAGAATCCACCTGCCCATACAAAATACATGGGTTCAATCCCTCAGTTGGGAAGATCCCCTGGAGAAGGGACTAGATACCCACTCCAGTATTCTTGCCTGGGGAACTCCATGGACAGAGGAGCCTGGCGGACTACAGTCTGTAGGGTCGCAAAAGAGTTGGACACAACTTAGCCAATAAACAGGGGCTTCCCTAGTAGCTTAGCTGGTAAAGAATCCTCCTGTAATGCAGAAGACTCCAGTTCAATTCCTGGGTTGGGAAGATCCTCTGGAGAAGAGAACAGCTACCCATCCCAGTATTCTGGCCTGGAGAATTCCATGGACAGAAGAGCCTGGCAGACTACAGTCCATGGAGTTGCAAAGAGTCGGACACGACTGAGCGACTTTCAACTTTCCCTAGTGACTGAACAACAACAATGGAATCTCATGGGGGGGATAAAGGAAAGTGGCTGCAACTCTAATAAGACCACTTTCAGTGCATCCCTGACAGTGGTAGTGAAAATGTAATATTAATATTTAGCTTCATGACTGTCAACAGATTCCCTTATACATTGTCTCTAAAGAAGACCAGCTCTAATCTGCCCTTCCAGAGAGCCTGTGATGGAAATAATGGTGGGGCCTCATGCCAGAACAGTTTGCTGAGCAGATGTCTAGTTTGTTCCCCCATGCTCAAGACGGTCTTCTAGATTCCCCTGACTCCCTCCCTCTCTGACAACACCATTTGAGGCTGCCTGTGAGAGGTGAGGGTCCTAGGAGCCCCAGCCCTGCCCTCTGTCCCCAGGGGCACAGCCTATGTAGTAAGCATCCCTTGGAGCATATGCCTGAATGCAGGGACACAGTGTGGTGATGGACGTCCCAAATGTCTGCTCCCCGTGGTCAGACCATGTCCACATCATGTGTTACAGGATGCTATGCAACCCTGTATGGACTCTGCCATGGACTATGGACTAGCCCACCCCCAGGTCCTGTGTCCTCCGTCTGACACCAGCAGGGTCCCTAAGGAATATGATCACCAAGGCAAAGGTTCTGACTCAGGAAGGTTCAGATAGGGCTGTCAGCCTGCCTCCAATCCAGGGGGTCCAGGACAGGGGAGTTTCCCTGTGGGGAGAAGGGAGGGGCCTCAGCCTCCGGCCTTCAAGCTAAGGCCTGAACGGGAAGGCAGAAGGTCAGGCTCACCACAGTGGGCTCCCAGCATGGTGGCTAAAGCAGGCTTTCTCTAACTAGCACCTGTCTTGCCCACGGCAGTGCCCCGAGGTCTAGACTTCTCCATGAGCCCAGGGCTCTCCTTTGATCCTTCTTGCTGGAGCTGTATGATGCTCACAGCCTGCGGCGTCCGCCCCACCCCCACCCCACCCCCGCCCCCCGCCCGGGGGGCTGGCCTTGTAACCCCTTTTGGTGCAAAATTCTGCATGGCCTCGTGCACACGTGCAGTGATATCCTGGGTCAAACTCAGCGCTTCCAGCGCCGGAGGCAACACGTGTGTCTCCCCCACCTTCCCCCTTTCCTGTTTGCGGCTCCCAGCAAAAGCTTGGCTCAGGGCGCAGGAAGCAGCCAGGCACCTGAGCCTCAACGTGGTGAGGCTCCACTGTGACAGCGCGAGCAGCTGAGAGCAGGTGGCGGTGGCGGTGCCAGGAGGAAGGGAGATTTTAGGCCCCATGGTGTCAGAAATCGGCTTTCATGGCTCCCTCTTCCTTTTCACCTGTATAGCCCGGAAGACTGAGGCTTTGCTCCGCGCAGGCAGGATAAAGCCCAGTAAGGGAAGAGACTGGTCCTCTTCCCAGACAAGACCACCAGGGGGCAGTGGAGCACACTCGCAGGCTGCCTGCGGCCGCCGCACCGGGAGGCTGGAAGGTCCGCAGAAGCTTCTGGTGCAGGGGAGACAGGCCCCAGGGCCCTAGGGTCAGAAACCATCCTCTGAACACCCTGGCCCCTTCCGAGAATGAGAAAGCTGTGCGTGGGCTTCAAATCAACCAGCTGCTTCTTCTTTTAAAACAGAAAGTGGACAACCTTAATAGCCTCATCAGCATTTGGTTCTGGACGGTCACTCTTACTTCCTTGGCCTAAAAAGCCCAGAGAGGTTGTGTAACTAAACTGAAGACACGCAGCTATCAAAACTCGATTTTTCACGGTGGGATTTTGACCACCGCCCCCTCCTCCCACCCGCCCCGCCCCACCAGGACCTACCGCCTTGCTCCTCAACGATGAATCCAGTCCTCACCAGGCAAGCTGATGTCCAGGTCCCACTTTATAACTCTATCAGAAGCTCTTGGAGGGAGCGAATGCTTGCCCGGAATCTGCATTTTTAACGAGCTCTCCAGGTGATTCTGATAATAAACATGCTAAATGGAGTCCTCCCCATGTGGGGGAACCTCACCTGAATCATATTTTAAAGAAAGTGAATTTTTCCTTTGGTCTCCCTACACTCCTTCCCCACTCATGTGGGGCCTGCTCTCACCCTGCTCCTGCCAGCCCATGCTGGGGACTGATCACCTCTGAAATCCCCCTGCATCACCTGCTTGTCTCCACCACTCTGGGTGTTCCCTCCCCACCTGACGAAGTTGACACTAAGCTGCCTTTTACCACCACCCCTTCCAAAGTGACAACAACTTAATCTGATTAGAAAAATCAATTCTAGTGGGATTAAGATAGAAAGTGGCTCCAACAGCTGCTCAATCCCAGTTATCGTTGGAACTGAAAGCGGAGCTTTCTGGACAGAACATCACAGTCTGGGCTCTTAATCCACAAGTGCTAGATTACATACAACAATACAGTAAGGATGGGAATTTCAGGGACTCGTGGAGAGATGCTTTCTGAGAGAGAGAGACACCTGGCAGAGGATTGGAGTTTGAAGGGTGTTTTACCTGCATCGCGGAGGCAACTATTGTTGAAAAGAGCGTGTATTGTTTTTTTTCATTATAGAAATAATATATGTGCATGCAAGATAGCCACACAATATAGAAAATTATAAAGAGACAATTAAATATACAACAATCACTGACACCCAACTGGGTTAAGATATGAGACGTGTGTCCAGACATCTTTCTGTCAGTTTGGACATGATGAACAATGGCTGGACCATAGGGAGGACGTACCATATGCCAGACATTGTGCTAGGTGGTTTCCACGCATCCCATCATCTGTAATAATCCTCACATGACCCAGGGACTGGAGGGGGTATTTATTTAATAGATAAAGAAACTTGAAATGAAGGAGTTGACTCATCTCTCTAGGGTGAACAGGAACCTAACCCAGGCTTCCTTCACACTTGAATTCGAGTACTTATTCATCTCCTGATCTTGCTACCTATGTAGGTACATGCCCACCCTGTAGACACACACATAGAACTTTCACAGCCCGGCAGATACACACATGGGTCTCACACACACATCCTGAGGACACACCCTCACCGCAGGCACACAGAACTCACTTGCAGATACACCATACATGCACACACAGAACTCACACACCCCACATACATATCCCACCGGCAAACACACACATCCTGCAGACACACACATACCAGTCATGCAGCAAACACAGAGAATTTACACACAGACACTCCAGAAACATGCAGAACTCCCATACGTGCACCTAAGACACACACTGCGGACACACATAGATTGCTTAGACACACAGAACTCACACAAATGAATACACTGCAGACAATCATAGAAAACTCACACACACCATAGATATACACACAGGACTCACACACATTGCAGACATACAAGCCACACAGACACACCCAAACCAGACATAGTTACATCCATACAGAGATGTATAGACCCACACATACACACACAAGCTCCTCTGAAATCTATTTTTTTTTGTATTCAGTATGTATATGGAGCTTTTATTCTTTTAAAAGCCTGAATAGTATTCTATTGCATAGATCTATCATAATGTTTCTGATCAAATTCTATTGATGATGATCTATGGTTAGGAAAAAGATTTGAATTTCAGTAAGATGAAGATACTGAAAAATTACTGAGTTTTCATTTTGTCAGATTACAATGCATTTTATCATCTAATCTTCACAATACCCTTGTCTATAGCTCCATTTTACTGATGCAAAACTGAGGTTCAGAGTGTTTTAGAGCTGCTAAGCAACAAAGCCAGGAACCAGAGATAGAAAATGTCTCCATACTTACCCACAGTATGAGCTGGCTTCCAACGAGCACCTGGTTCATACATGTCTTTGAACAGCTTCTAGAGGAGGGCTTCTAGTCCAGGTTATATGCATTCTCCATTTTTTATGTATTGGTGAATTGACCTTCAGAGGTGGACTCCCTGAGCCCATGTACGAATACCTTATTTCCCTTAAATTTTGCCAGGACTGGGCATTTTTAATCTTTATTTTTTAATTAGGTGAGAAGTTATATCTAAGTGTCAGACTAATCCTTTTAGGAAATCAGATTTTCACTGACATGGTCAGAGAAGGATTTATGGTGGAGGAAAAATGTGTGGACCCTGAAAGATGAGTAGGCTTGCATTAGTAAGGATATTTTTTCTTGGAGACGGGGGCAGAAGAATCAGGCAATATCCTAGGGTTCTTAGTGGTCTTAGCCCTTAGGTCTTGGGGCTTCTAACATGTTGAGTTGCATGTAGAAGCTCTTGAAGCTGGCTTTGTCAGAGTGATACCCTGCCTGAGACTGAGTGCTTGGGAATTTGCATCCTGTAGACAGAGACCCAGTGAGTCTTAGGAGGTGGAGGAGAGTGTGCGAAGGTGCTGCCCACCTCCTCTGTGATGCTACCCAGATGTCTCCTGGTCAATGGAGGGTGACATAAGAGGCCAGCTCAAAGACACACTGGTGGTGATTTTGGGCTGTTTATTCTCAACTGCTTCTCAGGCCCTTCTTGCACATCAGGCATTACCAGAGAGTGTCCATGGTGAAGCAGTGAAGTGAAAGTCCCTCAGTCATGTGTGACTTTTTGCTACTCCATGGACTGTAGACCAACAGGCTCCTCCGTCCATGGAATTCTCCAAGCAAGATTATTGGAGTGGGTTGCCATTTCCTTCTCGAGCAGATCTTCCTGACCCAGGGATTGAAACCTGGGTCTCCTGCACCGCAGGCAGATTCTTTACCATCTGGGTCACCAGGGAGACCCAGGATAGCTCCATGGTACCAAATGCTTTTGCCTTCCAGCCTGAGCTGTCTGTCACTGGAAGATCTCATCGTGTTGTGTGTTTCAGGCCTGGATCTCACACAGGTAGCTGCTTGTTGCCTTACAAATGGTGACTATCCAGGTTCACATTTTATTAGACCATGATAGAATGTCAGGCAGCTCTGCAGGTACAGCTGGGTCTGTGTCATATCCCCAGCCTGCCCTTTGCCTCCATGTCAGAAGCTGCCTGTGCTAGTTCTGCCCTGTCTCCATCATCACCTGCCAACCTCTTTGGCTCAGCTCAGTGCCCCTCGAGCTGGGCAGCGGTGGGTAGCTCCTGGAGTTCACTCAGCCGTTGCAGGTTTGACACAAGATCAAAATTGCAGCTATTCCCACCTCAAATTTTACCTTCTTGGGCTTTATTTGCAGCTTTTTCTTATAGCTTTTTCTTGCCCGAGAGATTGGATTTCCTGCTTCTGTTGTAAATTTACTTCTAAGTGGGTTCCTTTGCTGTGGTGGAAGAGAGAGCAAGAAGGGAAAGTGTTTGCCACTGGCGAACCATCCCACCATAGTCCAGGTGGCCTTAAGACTTGTGTTTCTGCACAGAGAAGCTTTTGTCCCCAAGAGCTGGAGCCCCAGGAAAGAAGCTGAATTATAGCCAAGAGACAGAACATGCTTGCTTTCTCCAGGAGTCAGAAAAAACATTGACTACAGAGAAGTAGGCAGCAGGAGTACATCAGAATAGTTGGTTTTCCTTTCTCCTTGGACTTGTCTTAGGAGGGGCTTTGCAGCCCTTGACTCCAGAGGGTGATCCAGCCTGGGTACTGAGAGCAGCTGTGTCCACTGCACTTCTAGCCACACCAGCAGTTCCATAGAAGGAGGTCCCAGAAAGCATGGAGTTCAGTATTTTTGGTAAATACAATAGATTCTGTTCATTCACATGAATGTTATTCCCAATTTCTCTTTTACATGTTTTGTATTATTTTATCATACATTTTGCTTTAACATGCGTTGTAATACAATTCATTGCTACTACTTTTGCTTTAGACAGTAATCTATTACAGCTATTAAAATAAGAATAAAGAAAAATTTATCATATTGGTATTAATTCCATTTTCATCCCCCTTCATTTTATTTTGTGTGGAGCCCAGTTTCTGGCTGGTATCATATTCTTTCCACTTTTATGACTTTCTTTGATCTTTCTTCAAATGTGGGTGTTTAACAACGAGTGTTCCTTTTTTTTTTTTTTGAGAAAGTATGTCTCATTCATTTTTGAAAGACTTTTTTTTTTGCTGAGTATAATGAATTGACAGTTTTTTTTTTTCAATACTTTAAAATGCCATTTCATTTTCTTGTGATTTCTGATAAGAAATCTATTATAGTTATTATCTTCATTTCTCCTTAGATAAGATGTCATATTTCTCTGGTTGTCTTCAAGATTTTTCTTTGTCTTTGGTTTTTAGTAGTTTTGATATGGCATGCCTAGTTTTGTTTTATTTTCTCCTCTGCTTTGTGTCGTATCATTACTTTTGGAAAATTCTCAACCCTTCGTTTATCACGTATCTTTTTCTGTCGCGTTCTCTCTTTCCCCCTTCTCTGTGCACTGTTTTATTTTTCATGTGCTTGTTTTGTGCGTTTACTCCTTCTCCTCCTCCCCCTCTTCCTCCTCGACTACCATTACTACTTCTACTACTACTACTGCTACTACTATTAGTACTACTATTTTATTCTCTTTCTGTTTCAATTTGAGTAGTTTCTGTTACCCTATCTTCACGTTCACTTATTCTTTCCTCAGCTGTGTCAAGTCTGCTGGTGAGTCTTTCTTCATGTCTGTTAATGTGTTTACATTTCTAGCATTTCCATTTGACTCTTTTTTTTCTTTTCCTCAGTTCCGTTTCTCTGCTAAAGTTATGTGTGCTCAGTTGCTCAGTCATCTCCAACTCTTTGGGACCCCATGGATTGTAGCCCACCAGACTCCTCTGTCCATGGAATTTTCTAAGCAAGAATACTGGAGTGGGTTGCTATTTCCCACTCTGGGGGATCTTCTCGACCCAGGGATGGAATTCACCTCTCCTGAGTCTCATGCATTGGCAGGTGGATTCTTTACCACTGCACTACCTGGGAAGTTGCTTCAAAATTACCCATCTGATATTGCTTGTTATCCATCTTTTCATCAAGATAACTATTAATTATAAATTTAAATTCCATTTCTGATGGTTCCAACATCTGTGTCATGTCTGTTTCTGCTTCTGTTGGTTGCATTGTCTCTTGATGGTGTTTTTCCCCCCTTGCTTTTTGGAGAAAAGATACATATTGTTGAAAGACATGTCTTGTGTAGGACACTTGAGGCTGGGGTAAATAGTTTGGATGCTTGAACATGGGCATGGCCTTTCCTTCTGCTAAAACTTTAGTTTGGGGATTTGCATGAATGCAGTTAGTTCATCTGGATTTACAATTCATTGTTGCTATAGTTACCTTCCATGCATCATATGCGTCCAGTTCCTCGAGCACTGTTCCTATCTTGAGTTTGGGTATTGATTTCCCAGTTTTTCTCAATATCTCATCTATCTTTAGCTTTAGGCTTTCCCTTTATGCTGTTCTTCAAAGAGAATTTCTTTTCATGCTCTTGTGTCTCTGCCAGCAATATTCAACTATCACCTGTGACCTGACGATTCTTGGCCTGTGGTGGGGAGCAGATGTATACTCTGTTCTTCTCATTAATTGTCAGCCTTGCAAAGGCACCGTGTCCCTGGGCCTCAGGGCTGTGGTCTTCTCAGGGCTCCTGCCCCTCTCTGAGGGGGCAGCTCTGAGCGCATTTCAGATTCTTGCTCCTCTCCTAAAGGAGAATTTGCCTTGTTTTCTCTCTGCTCTTCCCCAGGTGTAGAGGAAGACTTTCCCACGGCTCTAAGTAGGATGGTGTGTTGTCTTCTCCCAGCTGTTTGGCTTTTATTATGAAGAGGCGGCAGGCACGGAGAATCTGGATGGGGTTTTATGCCTTTCCTGCAGCAGCTGCTGATCTCTTTCCTCAGGCTTGCATTACAAGGGGATGCTTCTCCTGGACGCCCATCAATCTTTTTTGTGGTCACTGGTTACGTGTGTGCAGCAGAGCCTGCGAACAGGTGCACATTTCCCTTATATCTGCATCCTCACAAGTTCTGTATTCTCTTGAGATCCGTCACTTGGCCTTAACAGTTCAATAACAATTTCAGCTGAATTCTTACCTGTGTCTGGCAGCATTTGCCCCAGGTAAGCAAATGCTCATGTTCTAGCTCTCCTTATACATACTTGTATTGACTTAGATTTCAGATCAGTTGTCTGTTCTGCAAGCTCAGATAGCTGACAAGTTCAAGCAAAGTTACAAATTTGTAGATTGTGCAGCATTTTTTTGTTGTAAGAGTGGGAGTTACACTGTTTCTAGCCTCCTACGTTTCAAGCAGCAGCCAGAAGTAGCACTCTTCTTAATACTCCTAAACTGGAAACTACAAAAATGCCCATTAGTAGTCAGATGGATAGATATATGGCAGTACATTCACCCAAAGGACTACTATATAGCAATGAGAATGAATGCAGTATAACTACATAAAACAATGTGGATATAACTCATACATAATGTTGAGCTAAGGAAGTAAGTCATGAAGGAGTACATACTGGATAATTCCATTTATATAAAGTACAAAACTAATTCATGCTCTTAAAAATCAGGGGAGCAATTCATTTTGGAGGGCCAGAGGCTAGGATAGAGGACAGGGATCTTCTTAGATACCAACAGTGTTCTGTTTCTTGATGTGCTTGTTGTATCTATAGCTTTTATATTTCTGAAAATACAATAAGATATACATGTAAAATAACTACTTTCTGTATGTATCTTATACTTTATAAAATATTTTAAATATTATCTATAAATATAATCAAGCTTCCCTGGTGGCTCAGGTGGTAAGGAATCTGCCGGCAATACAGGAGACCCAGGTTTGATCCCTGGCTCAGGAAGATCTCCTGGAGAAGGGAATGGCTTTCCACTCCAGTATTCTTACCTGGAGAATTCCATGAACAGAAGAGACTGGTGGGCTACAGTCCATGGGGCTGCAAAGAGTAGGACACAACTGAGAGACTCACATTTCACTTTCATGAATAAAATTAAAACATGGATTTATAACTTTTTATTTTTACTTATTTCTAACTTTTTAGATAGCGAGAAAAATAAAAACAGCTAAATCACAATCCAGTAAAAGATGGGAAATTAAGTGAATGCTAAGAAATCTTATAAAATGCTAAAGCCTAGGGACATCAATTATGGCAATAAATATAAATGCTTATAAATGTTACCCATTAAAAGATGATAAAATACAATAAAGCTCATATATGTTTTTAACGATGTACAGATGTAAAAAGGACTATAGGTGAGCAGTTTCTTCCTTAGTTTCCATCTTCTCTTCTTAAATTATAATTGTACTATCATCATGATCTTCTTGAGACAATGTACCTAATGTATTAAATGGTGGATGGTGCAAGGATATTTGAAGACAGGTAAGAAGCAAGTTAGTGAGGGTGATGATTTGGGACACACACAAAATGTATATAAGCCCTGCAGATCAAGCTGGTTCTGAGCTAGACCACCTTCAGGTTTTCTATGGGAAATTGTTTTCATCAATTTAGTAAAGATCTCCAAACCTCCTGATGCTCACCTCAATTCTCTACCCTTTAGAACACTACCTCCATGACTCTCAGAAAATTTTAGCTCTAGAGGTTTTGGCTCTAGGAAGATGGAGGCTTTATAAGAGAATTAAATAGAAGAGTTTGTTCACCTAGTCAAGAGAGACCATGGGAGTGGATCCAGCAAATATTCTTGTCAGAAATTGTTTTGTGAAGAGAATGTGGATTTGGGGTGTTTTCTTACAGTAATTGTTCAAAGGCATTCAAGAAAATGGAAACATGTAGGTGAGGATTTGAGTAATAAATGGAACCTAGAATTCAACTGCTCCATTTTTTAAAATAGAAAAGAAGTGGTTTAGAGAATTTTTCAAGACTTATTAAAACACCTTACTTTAAAAAACTGGTCATTATAATTTTCTAGAAATTTCCACATCCACTATCTAATTGAAGTTATATGAATTATCTGTTTAAGAATGTACAAAGTAATGTGCATCTGAGGTGTTTCCTAGATCAAATGATTATTATTCAACAAAGACATTTGAAATTGTAACTATGTGTCACACACTAAATAAGGAGCTCCAAAACAAGTCTCTGTTGTCAAGAAGTTCAAAATCTAGTGACAGGGATAGACAGTCATGGGGATAACAAGAACTCAGGGTTATCTGCTATTGCAGGAAGTTGTATATTGGAAAATAGTTCTCCATGGGTCTCTCAAGTTCCTGAATGTTTTTTAAATGAGGCACTCACTTGCTCTTATTTTGGACTATATTTTCAAGGATATTAGTATAATGAACAGTCTTGGAATATAGAGAATTTCTCCCTTCGGGGCAAAGGGCAGGTGGGCTTACAGTCCATTATAAAATATTTTGCTTCCCTCAGTTTGAATTCTTCTCTTATAACATCATCCACTATGTTTGTAGATGCCTTCTAGCCCTCTCTGAGGCACTCTATAGAACTGGAAACTGGAGCAAATGCTGACGCTCTGGCTATTGCGATGTTGTGAGTGATGAACTGTCTTTGTTATTGACTCAAAGTATGTCTCCTCCCAGCATCCATGAAACTATGGCAGGCTAACTTATTAGTTTGTAGATAGGATAAAATTTCAGATCCTTCACAGGTCTGAAGGTGTACTTATTTTGGCTAATACAGTAGCAATAATATAGTAGGATATGAAGAATGTTAGGAAAATTGAGTATGTGAGAATGTGGGTGAGAAAAAGCAGGGAAAGAAAGAAAGTAAAAATCCAGGTAGAGCAAATAGTATCAGTAAGAGCCAGGTTATGGGAATAGGGATGTTGAGAGCTGTTTCAATGTTAATTAAGAATGTGGATGTTTTCATGAAGGAGATAGAGTTGAGGGATATTAAATAGAAGATACTATATCAGATTTCAGTTTTGAAAATGTCATTTTGATAGTAGTAGAGAATGAATTGGCAGAGCCAAGATTGGGGCAGAGATCTCTACAGAACAACTGGGAACCACTAGAGTAATCCAGATGAAGCACAATAAAAGTATAAAATAAAGGAAATGGATAAAGAGGAGGAAAATTTCACAAAATATTGTGGAAGTAGAATCAACTGATTATGTTGTCAGACTAGATTTTAGAATTTCTTTAAGCTAAATCTATCTCTGATACCTAAGTAAATAGAGGAGACATCTAACATGGTATACGGTCGAAGAATAAAGGTCTGTATTATCCCTAGAGTGTGGTGGTGCTGGTGCTAGTTGCTCAGTCATTTCCAACTTTTTGTGACCCCATGGGCTGTGGCCCACCAGGCTCCTCTGTCCATGGGATTCTCCAGGTAAGAATACTAGAGTGGATTGCCATTGCCTCCTCTAGGGGATCTTCCTGACCCTGGGATTGAACCCAGGTCTCTCACATTGCCGGCAGATTCTTCACCAATTAGCCACCAGAAATACTTGGACTTAATAAATGTATGTAGGTATTTGGTTTAGAAAGAATGACCCCAGTAGGATGGCAGAGTGTGTATTACTCATTTGATAATTAAGGAAATTGTGGCCCTGAGGGTTAAGTGGATTGCTGGGAGCTGTAGATCAGTGAGTTAATAGTGGAACCTGGATAAAATGAATAATCCAGTGACCTTTTCATCTTGTTTACTAGAGCCAATTGTCAGCACTGTCATAAATTTCTTACCCATTCACAAAGGATGTTGGCTTTATCTGGATGAAGGAAGCAGAAGGGAGAGAAATCTGGGTAGTATATATTTTTCTTTTGTTTGAGAGGTATATTAGACCTGTTGGTTCATTGCTAAAAGGAAGGGAATAGAGGATATGTGTTTGGCAATGTGGGCCAAAGAGTCTGCCTTATTAACGAAATAGCTCCCCAAAGTGTATTCTTAGGAGTACTGATTTTAGATGGCCCAGGAAGAAATATGTTCTGCTAGAATGCAGATACTCATATTTGAACGTCTAATCATTAGACTAAACTTGTTTACAATTGAACAGGGCTAGGGCATTGAATCTGTGTCTGTTTTTGTTGTTTATTTGCTAAGTTGTGTTTGACTCTTTTTGTGACCTCATAGTCTGCAGTCTGACAGGCTTCTCTGTCCATGGGATTTCCCAGGCAAGAATACTGGAGTGAGTTGCCATTTCCTTCTCCAGGGTATCTTCCCAACACAGGGATTGAATATGCACCTCCTACATTGGCAAGTGGATACTTTACCACTGAGCTACTAGGGAAGCCCAAGTCTGTGTCTAAGCGATCTTAAAATGTCCATTCAAACAATTCAGTGCTATACTCTCAGATCATCCCACCCATCAAAAAAAAAAAAAAAAAAAGCAATTCAGTGAAAATAGTGAAAGGCCATGTAAGTCATACTTCTTGTTTGAGTTTTGCTATTAGGGACAGAGATTTTATCATTGCTTCCACAACAATGATTTCAAGAAAATCAGCTATGCTTTTGGGACCTTGGAACTGTAAGATATATTTTATCATCCTTACACTCTCAATTCAGTTCAGTTCAGTTTAGTTGCTCAGTCTTGTCCAACTCTTTGCAACCCCATGAACTGCAGCACGCCAGGCCTCACTGTCCGTCACCAACTCCCTGAGTCCACCCAAACCCATGTCCATGGAGTCAATGATGCCATCCAGCCATCTCATCCTCTGTCGTCCCCATATCCTTCTGCCTTCAATCTTTCCCAGCATCAGGGTATTTTCCAATGAGTCAGCTCTTCACATCAGGTGGCCAAAGTATTGGAGTTTCAGCTTCAACATCAGTCCTTCCAATGAACACCCAGGACTGATTTCCTTTAGGGTGGACTGGTTGGATCTCCTTGTAGTCCAAGGGACTCTCAAGAGTCTTCACCAACACCACAGTTCAAAAGCATCAATTCTTTGGCACTCAGCTTTCTTTATAGTCCAACTTGTGGAAGAACCATAGCCTTGACTATACGGACCTTTGTTGGCAAAGTAATGTCTCTGCTTTTAAACATGCTATCTATGTTGGTCATAACTTTCCTTTCAAGGAGTAAGCGTCTTTTAATTTCATAGCTGCAGTCACCATCTGCAGTGATTTTGGAGCCCAGAAAAATAAAGTCAGCCACTGTTTCCACTGTTTCCCCATCTATCTGCCATGAAGTGATGGGACCAGATGCCATGATCTTAGTTTTCTGAATGTTGAGCTTTAAGCCAACTTTTTCACTCTCCACTTTCACTTTCATCAAGAGGCTCTTTAGTTCCTCTTCACATTCTGCCATAAGGGTGGTGTCATCTGCATATCTGAGGTTATTGATATTTCTCCTGACAATCTTGATTCCAGCTTGTGCTTCTTCCAGCCCAGCGTTTCTCATGATGTACTTTGCATACACTTTAAATAAGCAGGGTGACAATATACAGCCCTGACGTTCTCCTTTTCCTATTTGGAACCAGTCTGTTGTTCCATGTCCAGTTCTAACTGTTGCTTCCTGACCTGCATACAGGTTTCTCAAGAGGCAGGTCAGGTGGTCTGGTATTACCATCTCTTTAAGAATTTTCCACAGTTTATTGTGATCCACACAGTCAAAGGCTTTGGCATAGTCAATAAAGCAGAAATAGATGTTTTTATGATACTCTCTTGCTTTTTTGATGATCCATCAGAGGCTGGCAATTTGATCTCTGGTTCCTCTGCCTTTTCTAAAACCAGCTTGAACATCTAGAAGTTCATGGTTCACGTATTACTGAAGCCTGGCTTGGAGAATTTTAAGCATTACTTCACTAGTGTGTGAGATGAGTGTAATTATGTGATAGTTTGAGCATTCTTTGGCATTGCCTTTCTTTGGGGTTGGAGTGAAAACTGACCTTTTCCAGTCCTGTGGCCACTGCTGAGTTTTCCAAATTTGCTGGCATGTTGAGTGCAGCACTTTCACAGCGTCATCTTCAGGATTTGAAATAGCTCAACTGAAATTCCATCACCTCCACTAGCTTTGTTCATAGTGATGCTTCCTAAGGCCCACTTGACTTTGCATTCCAGGATATCTGGCTCTAGGTGAGTGATCATACCATCGTGATTGTCTGGGTCATGAAGATCTTTTTTGTATAGTTCTTCTGTGTATTCTTGCCACCTCTTCTTAATATCTTCTGCTTCTATTAGGTCCCTACCATTTCTGTCCTTTATTGAGCCCATCTTTGCATGAAATGTTCCCTTGGTATCTCTAATTTGCTTGAAAAGACCTCTAGTCTTTCCCATTCTATTGTTTTCCTCTATTTCTTTGCATTGATCACTGAGGAAGGCTTTGTTTCTTTCTTTTTTTTAAATAAATTTATTTATTTTAGTTGGGGGCTAATTACTTTACAATATTGTAGTGGTTTTTGCCATACATTGACATGAATCAGCCATGGGTTTATATGTGTTCCCCATCCTGAACCCTCCTCCCACCTCCCTCCACATCCCATCCCTCTGGGTCATCCCATTGCCCCAGCCCTGAGCATTTATCTCATGCAGGAAGGCTTTCTTATCTCTCCTTTCTATTCTTTGGAACTGTGCATTGAAATGGGTATATCTTTCCTTTTCTCCTTTGCTTTTCATTTCTTGTCTTTTCACAGCTATTTGTAAGGCCTCCTCAGACAGCCATTTTGCTTTTTTGCATTTCTTTTCTATAGGGATGGTCTTGATTCCTGTCTCCTGTACAATGTCATGAACCTCCAACCATAGTTCATCAGGCACTCTGTCTATCAGATCTAGTCTTTTAAATCTATTTCTCACTTCTACTGTACATTCATAAGGGATTTGATTTAGGTCATACCTGAATGGTCTAGTGGTTTTCCCTTCTTTCTTCAATTTAAGCCTGAATTTGGCAATAAGGAGTTCATGATCTGAGCCACAGTCAGCTCCCAGTCTTGTTTTTGCTGACTGTATAGAGCTTCTCCTTCTTTGGCTGCAAAGAATATAATCAATCTGATTTCAGTGTTGACCATCTGGTGATGTCCATGTGTAGAGTCTTCTCTTGTGTTGTTGGAAGAGGCTGTTTGCTATGAACAGTGTGTTCTCTTGGCAGAACCCTATTAGCCTTTGCCCTACTTCATTCTGTATTCCAAGGCCAAATTTGCCTGTTATTCCAGGTGTTTCTTGACTTCCTACTTTTGCAATCCAGTCCCCTATAATGAAAAAGAGATCTTTTTTGGGTGTTGGTTCTAGAAGGTCTTACACTCTAAGAGTGGCTAAAAGTTCCAGGGAGGAGTATGCAAAGAGTCAGAACATTAAAGACATCCGCATTTAATGAGGAAGAGGACAAAGAGAATCTTAAAAAAGAAACAGTGAAGAGGTCAGAGGAGCACTGAAAAGGGTACTTCTGTTTATCTTTTTCTTTAAATGTTTCCTTCTAGGTGTCAATGAATTGGTTGGTTTTCCATGTCTGCAGAGCAATGTATGAAAGAAAATTAAAGCCTAGGAAATTTTAGTTGGGTATAAAACATTTAAATTTCTGTTTAACATAAGAAGAATAGAAAGTTTTACTCCCAACTCTCTGCAAAATAAATCATTAAAAACAAGATAATTTCCAACTCTCTGTAATATGAGCTACCTTAGAATTTCTTCATGTGGCTGTATTCTTCTCTCATTGGTATGTTTTCATTACTGGCTGTTTTTTTTTTTTTTTCCAATCAAGATGTCAATTTCTTAAGAGCAGAGTGCCAGCAAGTATTGGGTGAGCAATAAGTGTATTTTAACTTATTTGTTTGGAAAATTCTGTCTTCTGAGAGTGATGGAGTTGGAGATTTCAAACTTGGAGTTGAAGACTCAAGAGGAGTGGAAATGTTTAGAGTTCACTTGACTAAAGGCAAAGTGCTTTCAAGGTCCTTCAGACTCTGAGAACATCTGAAATATCTCAAGTAGACCTGAAATTCCAGAGTCTCAGCTTCCTGCCTGTACTGCCTATCACCCTCTTGTCTTCTTTGCATCAGTTATCTCAGAAAGAGGCAGCCTGCTTTTTCATTTTGTAGGAAACACAGTCTCAGAAAACAGCTGCACTCAACTGTGGAACTCTAATGGTACACATCACTCTTGGTCATTGGCAGGAGATGTCCTTGTCTCCCAAAATAACCTTAAACATAGGGTTAGATTTTCCCATAATTGAAGAGTACTGAGAGAAAGAATCAAATGCATGAGGGCTGATGGACATTTTAATCTCACTGTGCTTAACAATTTGGACTTCATTTGTAGTCACATTGGTGATGGCAGACAAGCCTTAACCTCTTGGGATACAGGCTCCCACCACAGGAAGATGAGGGGTCCTACAGAGAGCTGCCACTTTGAGAGAGGTCTCAGCCAGTGATGGGTAGCAGTCATATGGCAGAATCAGAAGGTATAGCTGTAAGTCACGTTCTCATACTTGGATCATTCCAGCACCTTGAGTCTTGAGGTTTATTGAAGCAGGACTTTCACATTAGTGAATGCCATTAAGGTCTCCTAGGTTCCTGCTCCTGGACCCCTTTTTGACACATATCTCTCTTTTCCTTCTTGGATATTTGGTAACTTATAATCTTCTTTCCTACTCCAAAACCTCCTTCCACATTTATCCTAAGAACAAAAGCCTGGAGAGCATCATACAGCATTGTTGTTGTTCAGTTGCTGAGTCATGTCCGACTCTTTGTGACCCCATGGACTGCAGCATGCCAGGCTTCCCTGTCCATCTCCCAGAGCTTGCTCAAACTCATGTCCATTGAATTGGTGATGCGATCCAACCATCTCATCCTCTGTTGTCCCCTTCTCCTCTTGCCTTCAATCTTTCCCAGCATCAGGGTCTTTTCCAAGGAGTCGGCTTTTTGCAGCAGGTGGCCAAAGTATTGGGGCTTCCTCCTCAGCATCAGTCCTTCCAATGAATATTCAGCCTTGATTTCCTTTAGGATTGACTGGTTTGATCTTGCAGTCCAAGGGACTTTCAAGAGTCTTCTTCAACACCACAGTTTGAAGCATCAGTTCTTCAGTGCTTAATGTTTTTTATTGTCCAACTCTCACATCCACACATGACTACTGGAAAAACTACAGCTTTGACTATATAGACCTTCATCAGCAAAGTAATGGCTCTGCTCTTTAATATGTTGTCCAGGTTTGTCATAGCTTTTCTTCCAAGGAGCAAGTATCTTTTAATTTCATGGCTGCAGTCATTATCTGCAGTGATTTTGAAGCCTATGAAAATAAAGTCTGTCACTGTTTCCATTGTTTCCCTACCTACTTGCCATGAAGTGATGGGACCGGATGCCATGATCTTAGTTTTCTGAATGTTGAGTTTTAAGCTAGCTTTTTCACTCTCCTCTTTCACCTTCATCAAGAGGCTCTTCAATTCCTCTCTGCTTTCTGTCATCTGAGGTTATTGATATTTCTCCTGGTAATCTTGATTCCAGCTTGTGCTTCATCCAGCCTGCCATTTCTCATGATGTACTCTATATAAGTTAAATAAACAGGGTGGCAATATCCAGCCTTGACGTACTCCTCTCCCAATTTGGAACTAGTCCCTTGTTCCATGTCTGGTCATAAGTGTTGCTTCTTGACCTTCATACAGGTTGAGAGCATCATATAGCAAAGCTCCATGCATATATTTGCATTTTAATAAATAAATTTTTGAGCAAAATGAATGCCTTGGCTTCTGGAGGTGGAATAATTGTCATCAGAGAACTAGTCAAGGCATCTTGGGTAGGGGGACTTCTCAAATGCTTGCTAATTTATTTTCTTAGCTCCCCCCACCCTATTATTCTCCTATAGGTATCCTATGAACACATTTGATTTCAGATTTTAGTGCTTTTGCTGGAACTGTTCTTTTGGAAAACTGTTCTCACAATTGCTAACTTCTACATTTTCCCTTTCAAAAGCTAGTTCAATTTCCAACCTTGTATCAAATGCTACCCTGATCAATTTTCAAATTTTTGCTCTTGGGCTTCCTCATTTCTTTCCACACATTGGTGGATTTAGGAAAAAGTTTAGGAAAAATTTAGGACAAAGTTAGGAAAATTTCTTTCCTTAGTTTCCACACCAATGTAGTCCTCTCTCAAAAAAAAAGTTAGGAAAAATTTAGGAAAAAGTTAGGAAAATTTCTTTCCTTAGTTTCCACACCAATGTAGTCCTCTCTCAAAATTTGCATTTTTTTCCTACCTACTCTTTCAATTGTTTGCATCATCATTTTTTGGCCCTGGACTTACAGAGTCTAACACACTGTCAGGCACATAGAAGCAATTTCACTTTGTATATAAAATTATCATCGAGCCTAATGTGCTAGTCATTGTCCTATGTGCTTTTGAATTCGTCATCTACCAAATGTGTGTTGATTGGGATTGAATTTCTTTATTCCATCCCTTATCATTACCGTGTGTGCATGTGTGCTCAGTCGTGTCCGACATTTTGCGACCCCATGGACTGTAGCCCGGCAGGCTCCTCTGCCCGTGGAATTCTCCAGGCAAGAATACTGGAGTGGGTTGCCACTTCCTCCTCCAGGGGATCTTCCCAATCCAGGGATCAAACCTGCATCTCCTGCATTGGGAGGTAGATTCTTTACCACTGAGCCATCTGGGATTCCCATTCCTCATCATTAGGAATCCTCTTTGTGTTATGAGTGTTTACATTTGTTTATATTCAAGTCTATATTCATGCATTAAGAAGGTGGTTAAATGGACATACACATTTGTTAAAGCTCATCATGTTTTATACTCAAAATAGGTGCAGTATATTTAGGTAAATTATACCTTAATAAAGTAGCTTTCTAACATGGCGATAAGGGACTTCCCTGATGGTCCATTGGTTAACACTCCATGCTTCCAATGCAAGGGGTGCCAGTTTGATCCTTGGTCGGGGAACTAAGATTCCACATGACACGTAGCATGGCCTAAATAAATAAACAAGTAAAATGGAGACAGGCTATTCCTTTGTTGAGACCAGCTTGTGAAGGATCAGGAGATCATTTCCTCCTGACAGTCAACCCACCAGTTACCCAGGCAGGGGACATACACCTCCCGACTTGGCCACAGGGAACAGAATTTCAGAGATTAGACTTCTGCCTGAGAAATCTTTGAATCAGAATGGAAGCAAAAAACCCCTCAGGTTCAAGCATCTGAAATGTGCAATTGTTAACTAAATCATGTGTTTGTTTATGATATGAGAACTGTTTTAATTTATAGTGTGCATTCTATATTATATATAATGATTATAGTTGTAACCAATTAATTTTATTGTAGTAAGACAAATATAAATCATTTGTTTTACTAAGGGTAATTAAAATTATCAAAATAATTTATTGTTATAATATATGGAATCTGTGTTTTAACCACTGTGTTATCATTTGAAACTCAGATTATATTTCTCTACAGAGAGAACCAAGTCTTGTTGAGAAGATTCTGAGTGCTGACTCAGTAGTGGAGTGCTGCTCAGGGTATCTATTCCTTGGTCTGGCCATTCTTCCTGGGGCCAGTTGAGGTCTCTGCATCCGTGAGGCATTTCTGATTCTTGTGCTCCTCCCTTAGCGCAGTGTCTGCTGGCCTCCCTTCAAATGACTTGCTGGATGCATATTTAGACTTCTCAGTGTCTGACTTCCTGTCCCGTTTCCTCCTGTTACTCACCTCAACTAGAGCTCCAATCACCTGCCCATTCTGACTTATCTCTCCAAGTTCCATTTCCCAATTCTCCTTTTAGCTTGTTCCCAAACTGCCAATACCCCCGTTGATCCCCAGTTTAAAATAATGCATCTTTCTAATTTCATTGACTACAGATATCTACTTGGTAAAAAGAAATCCCAGCACTGTTGTTTGTCAGCCATGTGGATGGGAGCAAATGACCTAGCCTCACTGCTGATGATAATATTAGCTCCCCCTTTTTTAAAAAAATGCTTATTTATTTTAATTGGAGGATAATTACTTTATAATATTGTGATGGTTTTTGCCATTCATTAACATGAATTGGCCATAAGCATACATGCATCTCCTCCCTTCTGAAGCCCTCTCCTACCTCCCTCCCCACCCCATTCCTCTAGCTTGTCACAGAGCACTGGCTTTGGAATCTCTGCATCATACATCAAACTCCCACTGGCTATCTGTTTTACATATGATATGTAAAACAGAAAATGTAGTTGCAGTGCTATTCTCTCAAATCATCTCACCCTCTCCTTCTCCCACTGAGTCCGAAAGTCTGTTCTTTGTGTCTGTGTCTCCTTTGCTAGTTCTCCTTTTAAGGTTTTTTGTGAAGATTATATAGGTTGATCTTTGTAAAGTAGTTAGGACAGTGCCTGGCACCTAGGAAGTGCTATGCAAGTGTTTGTTGTTCCCATGAATACTACTATTATTATTAGACTCAGTGGCTCATTATGAAAGATCAAACACAAAATATACATCTCACCTCTGGGATGATGAATAAATACTGGCATTCATTGTGTAACAGAAGTTCTTGATGCCTGTCTGAGGTTGGTCACATCAAGGTTCTGGGAGTCCTTAGGAGACAAAAAGGAGGGGGCGACTTTGGAGAATGGGACATCAGAGAAGGGGTGCAGACACAGGTGATGCCACAGGGAGGGAGAGAGCATACAAGTTTGATCATTTTGTTTAAGGTCTTAACTTCAGTTATTTCTTATGTCACTGAGACTCATTTTTCTTGTCACCTTCAGCCTTTGGGCTGAACAGTTGCTGATGCCAACTGCTCCTTGGCTTTTGTGAAAAGTTTCTCCACCAAATTCTGTTCTTGACCTTGAAGGGCAGGTCTCCAAATTGGGCCTGATCTATGGCAATCAGAAGCTGTGAGAAAAAGTTTGTGTGATATTCACACTTTGTGATATTCCCACATGTGTGATATTCACACATGCATGATATTCATACATGATATGTAAAGTGCAAAGCCAAAGCTCAAACGAAAAGCTAGAGCACAAGATATGCTAGAGAAGAAGAGGGGTCAGCTGGGGGTGACCAGCTGGGTTGAGAGGCACTTCAGTCAGCTCACTCATGTTTATTGTATCCTTAGAGGAGAATGCATGTCCTGAGAAGGACTGAATTGCCTCCCTTTGGGTGTCATTGACCAGTGAGCTGACTCATGATGCTTCCTAGCTGCCAGCAGTCGCTATAGGGGAGAAAAGTAAAGGCAAGTTCCTGTTGGCAAAGATATTTGTATACAATCTAATGATCTACTACTTGAGTGCTAAGTCACTTCAGTTGTGTCTGACTCTGTGCAACCCTACAGACTGCAGCCTGCCAGGCTCCTCTGTCCATGGGGATTCTCCAGGCAAGAATACTGGCGTGGGTTGGCATGCCCTCCTCCAAGGGATCTTCCAAACCCAGGGATCAAACCTGCATCTCTTACATCTCCTGCATTGGCAGGCAGATTCTTTACCACTAGCACCACTTGGGAAGCCCCAGTGATCTACCAATTACCTCCTAGGTGGGGCTCAGTCTGCGGCACTGAAAAGAAGAAAGCATGGCTTTTGCCTCCAGTGGGAGCTGTCCTTAAATAAGCACAGAGTGGCAGAAACATGTAGTGAGCATGTAGTAGTCAAGACTCCATGGTTTCCCAGGGAAATAAACCAAGCCCAAAGTAGCTTAAATGAAGAAGCTTAATTTATTGGCTTCCAAAACTGGGAAAACAGGAGTGGTTGTCTTTAGGGATCCAGGAGATGCACATAATTTTCTCTCATAATTTCCCAAGTGCTCTCCTCATCCTAGTCTGATCTGATGGTCTATTGCCATGCCCTGGGGTGGCCACCGCAGTTTCAGGTTTGTGTCATGCTACCTTAGCAACATCAGAGGGAAGAGAAAGCTCCTTTTCCTCACAGTTGATATATACAATTCCAGAGAATAGCCCATACTGGAGGAGTTTGGGTCATCTGCTCACTCCTGGTCAGTAAGTACAGTCAACTTGTTGGGGTACGAGTGTATGCGGGGATGGTCATGGAAACTATGAACTGGAAAGTAGGGTCCTGGCCCTCAGAGTCACCTGGAATGAGAGAAGGACAGCTCTCTAAAATGAAGAGTGGAGGGACTTCCCTGGTGGTCCAGAGGTTAAAAACCTGCCTTCCAAGGCAATGAACTAAGATCCCACATGCCGTGGGGCAACTAAACCCACGTGCAGCACTAGAGAGCCTGTGCTCTGCAATAAGAGAATTCCGTAAGTGCTGCAACAAAGACCCAGCAGAGCCAAAATAATTATAATCAATAAAATAGAGTGGAGACTCTCCTTGGGGGAAGGGACACAGGATTTGGCACATCCTGAGACAGCAGGTGCTCTATCTCCAGGCTGGGGATGCCCTGTGAGCCCTGAACCTAAGGCCATGAAGGCTTAGCGGGGGGAACACATGGTGAGCTAGTGAAGGCAGAGCGACTCCCTGTGAAACGCGACGCCTGGGAAGGAAAGCTGCGCTCCTCCTCTCCTGCAGGGATTGCAGAGCGGGAGCAGGGAGGCGGGCCAGAGAGTGGTGGTTATCTAACAGGGGCCCCTGATGAAGCCATTTAGCAGCACTCACGCTAAGGGGTGATGACCTCCAACCCTGGAGCCGGGGCGCCCTGGCAAAGGCAGCCTGTCACCACCCAGAGTGTAATTTGTCAGGGACATGAAGGTTAACATTTTTCTTCACAAAAAACATCTTTAATGACCATCAGCAATCAGGACCTCCGATTTCTGTCTCATTTGAAAGCTTTTAATGCTTTCAGAGGGATAGATGGGGTGACCCAATAGGTCTCTCCCATCTCTGATTTTCTATGATTAATGAAGTTCAATTGTGCAGAATAAAATGGTGAGTTTCTCGGTGTCAGTTCAGCTGTATTCCCTTTTCTCCTCCCTCTTTCTTTAACCATTTTTTTTCCCCCCAGACAGATGATAATCATGCACATTTTCTCTTAATGCTTCGGGGGAAAAAAAGGACTTTTTCTTCTGGGCCAGGCTCTGAAAATGTCAAGGTGGATGTATTTAGCCATGGTGTAAATTGTTGCTGAATGGCACAAGCCACCCCTCAGCTCCTCACCCCCAGGAGAGACTGGGGCTTGCATTAAGGGTACTAGGAGCAGTGTGAGTGTGAAAACACATTGTGTTTGTGGAGTTTGTTAGGCTTTTTTTCTAAGGACCTTGGTAAGGTACATTTAATAACATGCTGACCTCTTATCTTCTGGGATGCAAGTGTGGGACCTTATTACCTTCTTCCTTTTGGGGGAAACTGAGGCCCCGAGCAGTGATGGGCTTGTTCAGAGCTGCCCCTTCCCACTGGTCATGGAGAAAGTGCATGCCTACACTTGTCCAATTCCACTCAGATGAATCTGGGGATTTCAGTGCAATTTTTAAAAGCATCTCTGGAGAGAAATTCTGGAGGAATTCAGTGAGGCTTGTTCTCCTCTTTGCAGCATGAAGATTTTTCTAGGCCGAAAGTCCTCTGAATTATGAAGAAGCAGACATCCAGAGAACTGTTTTGGGAGTTGGAGGTTTTTCACCCTCACACATTCCTTGCTTTGGGAAGAAAAGGCTTTAAGAATGCAATTTCTTAAGGTTTGTGTGTTTAACTTCTGTTCTGGTTAAAGGCACAGATTGGGCTCTTTGGAATAACTGGATATGCTTCTGAACATGGAGGGCAGCACAGTGACCTCAGACAGAATTCCCTCCCAGGAGGAGCAGAGATCCACTGGCTTTACATTTATGCCGCCAAGTAGTCCTAGGAACATCTCATAAAGATTTGACATCCTGATTTGTAAAAGAAAAAAAAAAAGCCCTATTCATACAAACACCCCAAATGGCTGACTTAGATGACTTCCTTGATTCTGAGACCCTGGAAAGTCACAAGAGAAAAAAAAAAGTGCCTAACATCTCATTAGTCAAGGGATTATGGCAAGAATTATCACAAATTTCAAGCAACAGGCACATGTCCTAACTTTTTCGTTCTTTTTGATATGTATCCAGGAGTGGAATTACTGGATAACTCAATGTTTATTTTTTGAGGAACTGCCATACTGCTTTCTACAGTGGCTGCACCATTTTACATTCCCACCAGCAAAGCATAAATCTTCCAAATGTCTCTACATCATAGCCAGCATTTTCTGTTCCTTTGATACTTGCCATCCTAATGGGGTCAAATGATATTTCATTGTAGTTTTGATTTGTATTTCCCTAGTGATTACTGATGTTAAAAATCTTTTCCTGCACTTGTTGGGATGATCATGAATTTTGAACATATCTGACTTGATAGTTCTCAATACTGGTTGCCTATTAGAATCTCCCGGAGAGGCAATGGCACCACACTCCAGTACTCTTGCCTGGAAAATCCCATGGATGGAGGAGCCGGGTAGGCTGCAGTCCATGGGGTCGCTAAGAGTCGGACACGGCTGAGCGATTTCACTTTCACTTTTCACTTTCATGCATTGGAGAAGGAAATGGCAACCCACTCCAGTACTCTTGCCTGGATAATCCCAGGGATGGGGGAGCCTGGTGGGCTGCCGTCTATGGGGTCGCACAGAGTTGGACACGACTAAAGTGACTTAGCATTAGAATCTCCTTTGGAATTGTTTTCCATCAATTAAATCAAAATCTTGTGGAGTAAGGTTTAGGCATCAGCATTTTTATAAGTGGCTCAGATGGTAAAGAATCTGGTCTCATGGCTCAGATGGTAAAGAATCTGCCTAGAGATGAGGTGCTCTGAGTCTCATATCATACTTAAATAGAGTCTGGACCTATCATTGTTTGGGCAGGTATTATCCTATCAATGCAAAGAAATAGAGGGAAACAATAGAATGGGAATGACTAGAGATCTCTTCAAGAAAATTAGAGATACAGAGGGAACATTTCATACAAAGATGGGCACAATAAAGGATAGAAATGGTATGGACCTAACAGAAGTGGAAGATATTAAGAAGAGGTGGCAACAATACACAGAAGAATGATACAAAACAGATCTTCATGACCCAGATAACCATGATGGTTGATCACTCACCTAGAGCCAGACATCCTGGAATGCGAAGTCAAGTGGGCCTTAGGAAGCATCACTACAAGCAAAGCTAGTGGAGGTGATGGAATTTCAGTTGAGCTATTTCAAATCCTCAAAGATGATGTTGTTAAAGTGCTGCACTCAATATGCCAGCAAATTTGGAAAGCTCAGCAGTGGCCACAGGACTGGAAAAGGTCAGTTTTCATTCCAATCTCAAAGAAAGGCAATGCCAAAGAATGTTCAAACTATTGTACAATTTCACTCATCTCACAAACTAGCAAAGTAATGCTCAAAGTTCTCCAAGCCAGTCTTCAACAGTATGTGAACTGTGACCTTCCAGATGTTTAAGCTGGTTTTAGAAAAGGCAGAGGAACCAGAGATCAAATTGCCAACATCCGCTGGATCATCAAAAAAGCAAGAGAGTTCCAGAAAAACATCTACTTCTGCTTTATTGACTACACCAAAGCCTTTGACTGTGTGGATCACATTAAACTGTGAAAAATTCTGAAAGAGATGGGAATACCAGACCACCTTACCTGCCTCCTGAGAAATCTGTATGCAAGTCAAGAAGCAACAGTTAGAACTGGACATAGAGCAACAGACTGGTTCCAAATCAGGAAAGGAGTATGTCAATGCTGTATGTTGTCACCCTGCTTATTTAACTTGTATGCAGAGTACATTATGTGAAATGGCAAGTTGGATGAAGCACAAGCTGAAATCAAGATTTCTGGGAGAAAGATCAATAACCTCAGATATGCAGATATCTGAGGGCAGAAAGTGAAGAAGAACTAAAGAGCCTCTTGATGAAAGTGAAACAGGAGAGTGAAAGAGGAAAGTGAAAGAGTTGACTTAAAACTCAACATTCAGAAAACTAAGAACATGGCATCTGGTCCCATCACTTCATGGCCAATAGATTGGGAAACAATGAAAACAGTGAGAGAATTTATTTTTTTGGACTCCAAAATCACTGCAGATGGTGACTGTAGCCATGAAATTAAAAGATGCTTGCTCCTTGGAAGAAAAATTATAACCAACCTAGACAGCATATTAAAAAGCAAAGACATTACTTTGCCAACAAAGGTCAGTCTAGTCAAAGTTATAGTTTTTCCAGTAGTCATGTATGGATGTGAGAGTTGGACTATAAAGAAAGCTGAGTGCCAAAGAATTGATGCTTTTGAACTGTGGTGTTGGAGAAGACTCTTGAGAGTCCCTTGGACTGCACAGCAATCCAACAACTCAATTCTAAAGGAAATCATCCCTGAATATTCATTGGAAGGACTGATGCTAAAGCTGAAATTCCAATATTTTGGCTACCTGATGTGAAGAACTGACTCATTGGAAAAGACCCTGATGATGAAAAGACTGAAGGCAGCAAGAGAAGGGGACGACTGAGGATTAGATGGTTGGATGGCATCACCAACTCGATGGACATGAGTCTGAGTAAGCTCTAAGAGTTGGTGATGGACAGGGTAGACTGGAATGCTGCACTCCCTGGGGTCTGAAAGAGTTGGACATGACTGAGCGACTAAACTTAACTGAACTATCCTTGTTTGGGCAGGTGCTTTTGAACTATCCTTATTATCAAATGGGATTAATAATTACAGCTGCCTGGCAGAATGATTTTGAGGTTTTAATGAGGTAATAATATGATATAACAATGAAGAACATTACTTTTAGTAGATCCATATCACGGGGGAAAAGGGAGGGGCCACCTGTGATGTTCTCTGCAGTTTGATAATAACCATGAGAGACAGTCATCTTGGAAGAGGGAGCAGATCACAGTGACACTGACAGGGACCAGGAGTGGTGGTTCTCATCCTGGTTACACATTCAAATCACCTGGGGAGTTTGAACTCACCCTGCGTTCCACAGAGCTCTAGAGTTCTGGTCTAGATCCTGGAGATAGATGGGGCATCAGCTCCTGTGCCTGATGTGGGAAGAGCCTGTGTTCTCTGCTGTCACAAGGAGTAAACCTCATTGTTGTAGTTTAATCACTCAGTCGTGTCGGACTCTTTGCAACCCCATGGACTGTAGCCCACCAGGCTCCTCTGTTCTCCTCTGTCCATGGGGATTTCCCAGGCAAGAATACTGGAGTGGGTAGCCATTTCCTTTTCCAGGGGATCTTTCCCACATAGAGATTGAACCCACATCTCCTGCATTAGCAGGCAGATTCTTTACCGCTGAGCTACCAAGGAAGCCCCAAGGAGTCAGAAAAGTTGCTTCAATCTCCCAGAGCCTCAACTTCAAAAACAGCCCAAAAACAACATGAAGGGAAAACAGTGCAAGTCGCTGTCTAAATCTCCTTGGCTTTAATGTCTGTTAGTCATAAAGCAGGCAAGTCATTGATTTAAACATATGATTCCTCTCTTGATACAACATTCTTTTAATTTCCAATTCCTATCTTGCAATGCTGACTCACATGATTGGGATAATAACATTATTATTATCCTTTAGCCTTTTCATATGACAAAGAACCAAATGGCTTGATTCAAATAAAAAATTAAGTTAGGGCTCTTTTTGTCTATTGCATGCTTTCAGAAAGAATTTCCTTTGATCTCATAAGGCAATTATTGGGCTTTAATTATGTGACAGGTGATTATGAGAGCAGTAATTTTTGGAGTTGTATACCTCAACTCTACAAAGCTTAAAAAGTCTACAATGCTGTCTGGCAAACACCACATTTCATGCCCAACCAATGAAGAGTCTCTCAGTTATATATTTTTTGGGACAACTAATGAGCAGTAATCAGGCAAAAATGTATTCTGAACTGTCTTCTTCTGTAGCCCCATTAGTCTCCTTTTTGTGTTCAGTTCTTCTTTAATTAAAAAAAAAAATGTTTGTGCACATGGATTTGAATCAGAAAGATTCTGGAGTTAAAAGCTGTGCCCACAAACAATGCTTGTTTCCCAATAGGAAAATGGGACCTGTTGCCCTAAATCAGACTCAGCCACAGTCAGCCTCAGCACCCCACTTTGTTCCTTGTTACTCACTCACTTTAGACTCATAGAGCCTCAATTAGTAGTTTACTGTTAAACCAGTTTTTTGAAAAGCAAACCCCCAATTTATAGTATTTGCTGATGTCCATTGTGTTAATATTACCAGTACAAGGGCTTATTTTAAGCTACCATCTTGACTTCCCCGTGGAGCAGGGAAGGAACATGTATATTCGGATTTTGTAATCAGATCCTGTGAAGTTATCACTGACCCTAATGCTGTCAATTTCTCCTACTATCTGTCAAAACTTACTGTAGGAACAAGATTGTTTACCAGTCATTTCTATTTTAGCATGAATTCCAGCTCCCTAGTTTCCTGTCTCAGACACAATGCCTTTCTGTTTTGAAAGAGAAAAGGGCTTTCCCTGTCAATGAGCAGGTAAAGAAGCTCGTCCAAGGAATAAGAGAAGACCGATTTTCAGACACACATATCCCTGCTGTGTGGAAGAAGGAACACACAAAACGAAGTCATAAAGGCCAGGCTCTTGTCCTGAGGCTCTTGCCTGTGACCATGGGCAAGGCAGCCTCTTTGGTTCTTGGGTTTGTCATGAGGATGTGAGCCAGGTGGCCTCCCAGGGTTCTAAGTGACCATTCCCCATGGTGCCTGACTCCACCAGGCGTAATCACAAAACCAGCAGTGGAAGTGAACTGTGGCCAAAGGGGCCAACCTCATTATTTCATCATGCTTGTCTAATCAATCCAATAGTTTCAATGGGAAAAACAGTAATGAACTGTGTGAGGGAGTAAAGGGGAGAAACTCCAAAAACTTTGCCACAGTTTTTCCCCTCATTGACAGTTGTTAATGCTCAGAGAATCTCTTCCTAGGAATCAAGTGGTATGCATTTATCATACAGTCGTTACCTTATTAAGCTATAATAAATGCCTAGTTAAGTGCATACAGGCCATTTCTGTTGCAATTTAATTACCAGCACAGTTAATTAGGCAATATACTCCATCACCGTTTTTATTCAAAGGGTTTCTTGACTTTATTAAACAGTTTTGAGAAGGACTCCTGGACCCAGAACCCTTAGTTAGGAAAAGGAGAACCATGAACCACTGCTGTCATCTCCTGATTGCCTACTGTGCATCAGCGCCCTGTAGGAAGCACCTGTACATTCTCACAATACTCATTGAAGGACCTTGCACAGGAAACATGTGTGCTACAATGCACGCGGTCCCTCTAGGGTCGGTGACGTTTGCACCTCGTGTCATGGGGGCAGCTGTGCTTGCGAACCGCGGGGAGAAGATCCAGGTATCGGCTCCTCGTGGCCTCCTCTGCTCCTGGCTGGGGCCGGAGGGCACTTTGACAGGCTCCTTGGAGCTCCTCTCAGCGCCAGATTTCCCCTGGCAGTGTTTCTAGGAACCACGGGGAGAGTTCATATGCATCAACTCTTCTCATACAGATGAAGGAAAACAAGTAAAACTGCATCATTAAAACTTTTGGCCCTAGATAAAGTTCTGAAGGATGTCAAAAGCATCTGCTCTGAGGATATTCTGGATTTTGCAGCTGCTATTGGGCTTCAGGAGAATGGATGAAGGACTTTAGGGATAGATACTGATCGATAGGGAAGGTGAATGAAGATGATGAGCAATTGGGTGAGGGTGACTGAGAGGAGAAGAGCAGAAAGACAAATTTCCCGACTTCAGACTTGTGCTGATTTACTGTGCTGAAACAGAATAACAGACAAGCTCTGAACAGAAAAGATGAAAACTTGTGGCAGGACTTACCCAGGAGACTGGTAGAAGGCACAGAGCTTGGAATCTGACCTTCACCTATTTTATTCCTCACCTGATTACTAAAGGTGGAGGGACTGCTTGCTGATGTTTGGCTCTTCATGGTGAAAGGAGCCTGGGGATTCCTTCCTTTTAAACCAGCAGCGAGGGTTAAAGGAGGCAATGTGTACTAGGGCTAAACTGACTCGTTCCTCCTTCCAGTCCCCAAATCGATGCTCCATACACATAGGATAGATGCCAGTACATACTCCCCGATTTGTCATTTTATATGATGTGTAGTTGGGTTTCCCAGATAGCTCAGTGGTAAAGAATCTGTCTGCCAATGCAGGAGATGCTTGTTTGATCCCTGGATGGGGAAGATCCCTTGGAGGAGGGCATGGCAACCCACTCTGGTATTCTTGCTGGTATTATCCAATGGACAGAGGAGCAACTGAGCGGCTGAATACATGCATAAGATGTGTAGTTGGTTTTATAAGTGCTGTAGCAGTTTCTTACAAGGCCATTAAGCAAGGGGCTGGCACCTTAACACTTTAAAGCATTTAAGACAGTATTCTGCCCACATATGAGCTACATTTTAAACATACTTCAATTTGTTAATCAAATTAATTTGTTGATTAATATTGATGACTTCATTATATGATCTGTTACATAGTATTTCTTACAAAAAGTCTTTTCTTATCCATTCATCAGCAATCTGAACTATTAATTTTCTTGTTCAGTTTTCTTGTGTTGGGAAGAGGAATTTGGATACCCATGAGGGTAGGGGCCTTGTGTAACTTGCTGACCATTGTGTTTCAAGCATCTGACACTTAGTAGATACTCAGTGCATGTTTGTTGAATAAACGTACACTTTTTTTTCCCTAGAATGACAATTATGTAAAGGTCATGAGGTCTTCAACTGTGGGGAGAAATAATGTACGTATTTGAACATCTCACCTGAAGCCAAATTGACAAGGTGAAGGGTGGAAAGCACTCATGTGTCCCAGCTATGCCCTGCGCCCTGGAGACATAGTGATGAACTAATTAGACAAAAATCTGTGCCTTTTATGGCACTTTTGTCCTAGAGCGAGAGATGACAGCACAAGATAATTCTGTGGAGAGGAAATAAAGGGGGAAGTGGGATGGAAAGTGATGCGAATATATGGAAGTGGAACTTGCCATGTTAGATAGGGTTCCAAGGAAGACATCAGTTCATCAGCAGGCTTTAGAACAAATACCTGAAGGAAATGCAGGGGCGAGCCATGAGGACATCTGGGAAAAGACTATTTCTGAGTAAAGGACATGCAAGAGTGAAGACCCAGAAAGACGAACATGCCTGGTGAGGATGTTGAAAGAAGTGGAGTGGAGTAAGTGAGAGGAATAGTAACAGGAGAAGAGTTCAAAAAGGTATCAGGAGACCAGATCTCATAGGTCACTGAAAGGACTTTGGCTTTTACCTGAGTATGATGGAGAGGCTCTGGATTTTGAGTAGTAAGTGGCATCAATTTAACAGGATCACTCAGATTTCTGGGCTGACTGGATTAGAGCGTGGAAAGGATAGGCTCAGTTAGTTGGATTTAGAGAGTAACTGAAGTAAGAGGTGAGGTCTTGCTGACCTGCTTGTCATGATGGAGATGGTAAGGAGTAGTGACCATCTGGCTAGACTTTGCAGGCAGAATGAACTGGATACTCTGATTTTGGGGGGTGTGATTGAAAGAGAGGAGACAAAAAGGTTCCCAGAATTTCTCACTTGAGTAATAAGAAGGATGTGTTGCCACTTACTGAGCTGGGGAAGATTGTGAGAGAACCATGTTTTGGGAAACTGAGGCATTTTTAGGATTTCAGTTTTAAACCTTTAATTTTGAAGTGCCTTTTTAGTATCGAAGGTGTCAAGGTGTCACATAGATAATTGGGTGTATAAAATTAGAATTTAATGAAGAGATGTGGACTAGAGATAAAATTAGAAATGCACCAGTATTTAGACATCATTTAGCCATGAGACTTGGCTTGCAAGGTCATCAAGGTGAATAATTATAAATAGACAAGGAAAGTGACCCAGGGATTGGACCCTGGGGGCATATGAGAGAGTTGAGGAGAAACCAGGAAAAAGACAGAAAAATCAATAAGTGAGGTAGGAGGAAACCCGTAAGAAATCTATTAGTGCTTCAACGAAGCGGGAGTGATCAGCTGGAAGAAGGGTCAAGTAAGATGAGGACTGAGAAATTTCTGTACTTGTGTTTAGCAAAGAGGAAGGTACTCACATCCTTGTCAAGAGCATTTTTTTTTTTTTTTCAAGAGCATTTTTATAGGAATAGTGAGAATAAAGCCTTGATTGATGTGGGTTCAAAAAGTTGAAGAAAGGAATTACAAATAAAGTTTTCAAGAGGTACTGATGTAACTAATTGTACTGGTACAATTGGTTTTCCATATGGAGATAAAATTGATCCCAATTCCATACCAAGAAGAAACAAAAAAGTCATGTGGATCATAGGCAAAATGTAGAAAGCAGTTTAGTGCTTATAGAATAGAATACAGAGGTATATCTTTATGACATAGAAGTAGGTAACAATTCCTTAAATAAGGTACATAAAATAGAAGTCATAAAGAAAAATCTTACATTTTTCTAACATTGAATATTAAATCTGAATGACTGAAGACACTGTATTCAAAGTTCAAAAATAAGTCACACATGGTGGTAATGTAACTTTGTGCAGCCACTGTGGAGAATAGTATGGAGGTTCTTTAAAAAACTAAAAATAGAGCTAACATATGACCCTGCAATCCTACTCCTAGGGCTACTTGCACCCCTTTGTTCCTTGTAGCACTGTTTACAATAGCCAAATGTCCATTGAAAGAGGCGTAGAAAAAGAAGATGAAATACACATATACAATGGAATATTACACAACCATTAAAAAGACTGAAGTGATATCATTTGCAGCAACATGGATGGACTTAGAGATTGTCTTATTGTGTGAAGTAAGTCAGACAGAGAAGAAGAAGCACTGTATGACATCTCTTGCATGTGGAATCTAAAAAGACATGATATAGATGAACTTATTTACAGAACAGAAACTGACTCGTGGATTTAGACAATGAACTTATGATTGCCAAGGGAGAGGATGGGGGCAAGGGATAGTTTGAGAGCTTGGGATGGACAAGTACACACTGCTGTATTTAAAATGGTTTACTGGCAAGGACCTACTGTATAGCACAAGAACTCTGATCAATATTATGTGGAAGCCTGGATGGGAGGTGAGTTTGGGGGAGAATGGATACAAGTATATGTAGGAGTAAACTCCAGGAGTTGGTGATGGACAGGAAGGCCTGGCGTGCTGCAGTCCATGGGGTCGCAAAGAGTCGGATACGACTGAGTGACTGAACTGAACTGAACTGAACCCCTTTACTGTCCAGTTGAAACGATCACAACATTGTTATCAGCTATATTCCAATACAAAATAAAAAGTTAAATAAAAAAAGTAAGCCACAGATAGGAAGATGGTTGCAATATCTTTAATGAACAACAAAAGGTGGTAATCAGAATATATAAAGAAGTCCTAAAGGCAATAAGAAAAATTAAACAGTTTGATAGGAAAATGTGCTAAGGAAATGATCTAATAATTAACACAAAAGGAAACTAAGAAAGCCAGTCCACACGAACAGGAGTTCAAATGTATCAGTGATTAATAAAAATCACCTTAGAACAAATTCTTCACAAGTCAATCAAAAAGTTTAATAATTCCATGTCTTGATGAAGATATGAAGGCCAGGGATTTTTATACACTATTTATAGGAGAATAAATAGGCAAAGATTTTGGAGAGCAAATTTAGCAATGTGCACTAAAGTCAAAAATACTTTATGATGTCACAGTTCTACTACTTTGCGTATACCTTAGAAGAACCCAGACTCAGACGTAGAAGTAGATGTCCACAAGGGTATCTTTTCCAGGATGACTTTAGTAGCAAAAGATTGGAAACAATATATATGTATATCAATATGAGAGTGGATAAATTGTATATTGTAAATTATATGTTCACCTAATATACTTTCACATCCATCACAACAAATGGCCTACATACATATGGATGACCTGAAACCTTAATATTGTGTAAAGATGAAAAACTTGCAAATAATGTCTATGTTTTTATGACTAGGCACTTGCAGTAAAAGTCAAGGTCCAGAGAGAGAGTGATGTGGTTACCTCTGAGGATACATTCAGATGAGTGGGGCTGGAGGAGGGTACACAGGGCACTTCACTCATGTCTGCAACCATCCATTTTCTCAGAAGAAGAACCATCTGACGTAATTGTATCAAAATATGAATAACTGTAAGGTTTGGATAGTGAGAATACAATTGACAATTTTTTCTTCAATATATCACAGTTTGGATAAAGATATGGTGAGTGAATAAATTATATAGATTTTAAAAGAAAAAAAGAGTAAAGAGACGTGAACATCCAGACAGTTTAGCCTTGTTAGTGCTTTCTCACGGATGGATGAATTTGCTGTCCTTGTTGTGGGTGGCCAGACAGGTACTAGATGACCTTTTATCACAGATCCTAGTGTGGGGTTTCTTGCTTTGGGAGAGCTCCTTTTAGATGGACTGCAACTTTCCTTACAAATGTAAAGTGCTACTGCTATATTTAAAATGGATAACTAACAAAAACCTATTGTATAGCACACGGAACTGCTCAATGTTAAGCGCCAGCCTGGATGGGAGGGGCGTTTGGGGGAGAATGGATACATGTATACGTATGGCTGAGTCCCTTCACAGTTCACCTGAAGCTAATACAATATCGTTAATCGCTATACCTCAATACAAAATGTTTTCGGCGTTAGAAAAATTAAATTACAAACATTAAAGTGCTAATAGTCGGTCTTTGACCAAAGATTATCTGAGGGAATTCCAGGTATGAATATATCAGTGGCAGTATGTGTGATTCTCTAGGGCTCTGAGGACCACACCTGGCCTGGGGTGGGCGTGCATGGGTGTGAGAGAGGGATCTATCAGATTGTTTGGGGCCATCCAGAAGAAAGGCTCTCCCTTGGTCCCCTCCTTGCTCACTGGCAACCAGAGCCTCTGTCCTCTGTGGTTCCCTCTGCAGCATCTTTTGTTGACCTCCATCCTCCCCACCCCCTGGTACTTTCAGGTGCCAGGTTGTATAGACCATCACTGTGTGTCACCGGGTGAGGACATTAAAGGCAGCTGAGTGAGAGACAGGGAGCTGTCTGAGTTACTGCATCCATCAAGACTTTGACTGCAAATGAAAAAAAGAAAGAAAGAAAGAAAGAAAAAACCAAAACCCTCAAACCAGCTTACTTCAAAAATAAAATGTGTTTATGGGAGAAGGAGGTTGCTTCTTTTGGATCACATCATCAAACCATAGGGAAAGGGAGACCTGGAACAGAGCTGGCCTTGGGGATGATTGGACGTGAGGGTCAGAGCTCATCAGAGCCCTCCATCTCCCTTCTGATGTTTGGGTGATAGCCAAGTCAATCTTCTATGCTAAGAATTATGGCTACAGGCAGATTCTGACTTACACCCTGAGAGCCTCACTCTGGAAAAAGAAGAGAAAGACTCGAATGGACTCAAATGGCACCCTCACATTGTACAGTGCAGCCCATGCTTCTTTTCCTTTTTTGAACAAATCTGGAAAAATTCCAGGAAAGATCTCTGATCAGCCTGTCTTAGTGTATATACTGTATACTGGCTGTAAGATCATGTGTAGGCTTACCTAATTTCTCTTTGCTTTAATTTCCTTTACAAGGGACTAATAAAGGGGAATAATAATATAGTATTATTATAATAATCTTATATAACTCATAGAGTTATTGGAATGATCTAGGCAAAGCATTTAAAACTCTGCTGGGCTCAGAGTAAAGATGTTTTAAAAACAACAAGTCTTGGGTTGATGTAATAAAGCTGGTTAAGAGCTCTGCTTGGTTGAGCCTGGTTGAAGATGCCCCACTCAGTAGCAGAAGGCTGCAGTCTATTTCAGAAGGATGCTGGGCAGATCTGAAGGGTGGCCACAGGCCACAGGTGCTCACTCTGGGTTTTTCATCTTTTAGGCTGCCTGTGTCCTCTTGGTTCTTAGAGAATATTCAGGGCTCCAATTCCACTCTTTCCTCTGGTACCTGCACATTTATAACTGGTTTTGGCAAACCATCGTTTTTTTTTTTTTTTGTTTTTTAGTTGCTAAGTCATGTCAGACTCTTGAGACCCTATAAACTGCAGCATGCCAGGTTCGCCTGAACTTCACTATCTCCCAGTTTGCTCTAACTCATCCATTGAGTTGCTGATGCCATCCAATCATCTCATCATCTGTCACCCCCTTCTCCTCTTGCCCTCAGTCTTTCCCAGCATCAGGGTCTTTTCCAATGAGTTGGCTCTTTATATCAAGTGACCAACTATTGGAGCTTAAGCTTCAGCACCAGTCCTTCCAGTGAATATTCAGGGTTGATTACCTTTAGGATCGACTGGTTTGATCTCTTTGAAGTCCAAGGGTCTCTCAAGAGTCTTCTCTAGCACCACAGTTCAAAAAACATCAATTCTTCAGTACTCAGCCTTCTTTATGGTCCAACTGTCACACCTACATGACTACTGGAGAAACCATACCTGTGACTATACGGACCTTTGTTGACAAAGTGATGTCTCAGCTTTTTCGCATGCTGTCTAAGTTTATCATAGCTTTTCTTCCAGGGAGCAAGCACGGCTTGGAAGAAATTTCATGGCTGCCATCACCATCTGTAGCGATTTTGGAACCCAAGAAAGTAAAATCTGTCTCTGTTTTTACTTTTTCCCCATCTATTTGCCGTGATGTGATGGGACTGGATGCCATGATCTTAGTTTTCTGAATGTTGAGTTTTAAGCTAGCTTTTTCACTCTCCTCACCCAGAGGGTTTGACGGGCCGTTATCCTAAACTCTTTTGACTTGAGCACACAGTTCTTTGGGATCCAGCTCCTCACCTGCAGCTTTCCGAGGATGGCTCCAAACGGTCATCAGATCCCAACATTATTAAGACATCTCTGGTTCTTAAGTCTCTTCTCCTAACCCTTAGCAGCTTGGCAGCTTAGTCTCCTCTTAAACATACACTCCTGGGAAGATAAAGCAAGAGGTGGGGGCACACCACCACTTTTGGCAAGGAACTCTATGTATACAGATATTCATTCAGTTAACGAGACACGCGTAGACCTTTTCTGTGTATCTGTACTGAAAAAGACTGTGGAAAGAAAAAGGAGGAAAGCTGAAGCAGGAAGGCAAAGAAAGAAATTAACTTGCAGTGATCATTCCCACTGCACGTCTGCATCATTGTATTTGACTTTGCAAAGAGCCTGTGATGAAAGAATGCACATTCCCATTTGCCAATGGAGAGATTAAGGCTCAGAGTAGATAAGTAATCTGCTCAAGTTCACAAACTGGAGGAGAAAGAGGAGAGGAAGACAAAAATGAGAATGAGGAAGTATGGTGGAGGTTGTATCATATCCTTGACTTCAATTAATTTTCAATTATTTACGTAGCTTTCATTAAGTGCTAGCTAGAAAAAGGCCAGAGGGAGGAGGTTAGCTCATCTGTCCCCCAGGTCCCATCTGGTGACTGGCCTCTGTAGGCCACAGAAAACATAAAAGTAGATATCCACTGTGGTGCATGTATTCAATGCAATACTACTCAGCCATAATAAAGAATGAAATAATGCCATTTGAAGCAACATGGATGGACTTAGAGATTATCGTATTGAGTGAAGTAAGTCTGGAAGAAAAAGACAAATACCATATGATATCATTTATACATGTAATCTAAAATATGACACAAACAAACCTATCTACAAAACTCTAACAGACTCACAGACATAGAGAACATATTTGTGGTTGCCAAGGTGGTGGTGGTGGTGGGGTGAAGTGGGGTTAGTCGTTTCAAACTACTATATAGAGAGTGGATAAACAACAAGGACCTTCTGTAGAGCACAGGGAACTGTATTCAATATCCTGTGAGGAGCCACAATGAAAAAGAATATAAAGAATGTATATATATACATATATATATATATATAACTGACTCACTTTGCTGTACAACAGAAATTAACACATTGTAAGTCAACTGTATTCAATAAAAAATAAAAAATATAAATATAGTCATAGTTCTTTTATAATATAAATAATATTCTTATTTCTTTAAAAAGAAAGTAGACCTCTACTGTGCTGAAATATTTGACTTTACAGGAGCTCCCCTCCCCTGCTTCCCTTCAGTGTCTCTCTGGATGCAGCCCCCCTCTTACAAAGCCAGGTTCATGAATCCCAGGAAAGAGGGGGAAGAAGGGATGGGACCTTCCATTTTTCATTGAGATTCAAACTTTTGTTTTGCAAGAACAAAGGTCAACCTCCATGGACCAAGAACTATTATTTTGCTGAGAAAGCTGTTCTTGAGACTAAAGATGCTGACATTCCATGGGAAAAAAAGCCAAATTCATGCCTGGAAGCAAATTTGTAACAAATATACTTTTGTGTTGCCAAGGCAGAGTTTTCTCTCATCTCTCCCTTCATGCATTCGCCCTGTTTTCACCACCATGCATATTCTTTTGGGGAAATAAATGTAACTAAACCCAGATCTAATTAATGAAAGGCATATTTTTAAAAATGCCTCATCATTTCTGATTGGACATATGTCTTTCCTGTCTTCTTAATTTAGGCACATAATCATGCATAGAACATGACAACTGTGATAGCCAGAACAAACTCTTTACATTGTTAATTAGCTGTTTATTTGGGGGGTTCACTTTTCTGGGTGTTTTGCCTCAGGTTTCGCATATGTGAAACAACTCAAGTGGTTTTCAAACCAGGTCCTGCAGAGGCTTTTTTGGGGCCCCTGAGAGATGGGGGGAGATGCAGAGGGTGAAATGCATGAAGCCTCTTTCACCCCTAAGCTCTGCTTTGGGCAGAGCACATGTGCTTTTATCTGCTTGATAAAGTTATGCTTACTAATAAGATTACATTTGAAGAAAGGATTTTGTCCATCTCTCCCTTCCATTGTAACATCCCACAGCTTTAGTTCTCCAAACTGAGTTTCTCTAATGTATTTGGACGCACCACTACTCTGAAACAGATTTTTCCTTCCTCAGCTGAATTCATCAATTCATCACTTTATTGTGAAGGGAGAGAGTCTCAGTGTTCAGAGCTGCCCTTGGAAAGTCTTCTGGAAGACGTAGAGATGGGACTGTAGGAAGTGATTTGATAACACAAGTTGAATTCTCACCAGGGCCAGCTTAGGCACAAGTAGCCTGATGTGAAGGTTTTTCAGAAGTCCACACTTCCCCAGAAAATGTTTTACCCTGCCCACCAATGTCTGATGATTGACATGCCACTGGTGGGAGTTGAGCTTATAAATTTAGATTTTAATCTCATTGAATGTGTTAAGGCTATTAACACTCACCTGTGGGTGAGTCCCTAGAGAGTGAAGCACACATGTGCTCTTTCCCAGTTACTGAATAACTGAGAACAGGGTTTTCTGCAAAGCTTTGTGGTTTTCCCTGGTAATTCATTTGGTAAAGTCTGCCTGCAATGTAGGAGACCTGGGTTCGATCCCTGGACTGGGAAGATGCCCTGGAGAAGGGAATGGCTACCCAATCCAGTATTCTTGCCTGGATAATTCCATGAACAGAGGACCTTGATGGGCCACAGTCTACGGGGTTGCAAAGAGTCAGACATGACTAAGCGACTAACAGTTTTTGAGCTAGTAGGATATTATGGGGTGTGAGAGAGAACTGAAAGAAAGATGCCAAAAATGGACAGTCCCCTAGTTTACTGATCCCTTCTCTACAGCCAAATTTTGGCAATCAGAGACTCTTGGACCCTCTAACAGGAAGGCCCCTTGGAGTATGATCTCCAACCTCTGACCAGCACTGAACACTGTCCTGATATATTGTGACCCTGGTTTTGCAAATACTCTCGTGGAATAGAATTCGCCATCTCACAATCAAGGCAAATCCTTTTAGGGAGCATTCTGGCTAAATGGAAAGTTTTTCTCTATATTGACTTAAAACTTTCAGTGTTCCAGTAATTTTCACCCTTTATTCTGGGAACAATGCAGGCTTAATCCACCAATTCTCCTTAAACAGTCTACCCAGGGCTTAGAGCGAAGCATCCATCACAGCCCCCCTTGACTCTGCTCCTCCATCTCATGTGGCTTTTCTACTCTAGTTAAACCTTCCAGTTTTCTTCTATTTTCTCTCCTAACCAAGCTTCTAAGTCGCTCACCTCCCTGGCCCTGAATATGAATTCACTTATTTTGGGCTGTCAGGGTCTATTCTTAAGTTCCAGGCCCAGAGCTCAGTGTAACAACACAGAATGCAAGGAACACTGGGCTCTTCCTCTGCCGAGGCTGACGTGGCAGTTACGCTTTTCATGACTAGGACGCCATTAGCCTTTCTCTAGCAACTGCCCCCAACTGTTGTTAAGTTTGTACTTAAGACAAATGTCTCAGTCTTTCTTTATGTGAATGTCTCTTAAATTAGTTTTCTCTAATCATGTTCCCAAGGGGTTGATATTTAAAATTTAGATGGGAGCTGGGATGGTTAACTTGACTAGGCCATCAAGCACCTAGTTATTTGGTTAAATATCATGTTGGGTGTATTTGTGAGAGCCTTTCTGGAAGAGATTAACATTTGAATTGGTGGACTGAGTAAAGTAGATGACCATTCCTAATGTAGGTGTGCATCAACCAACCCACTGAAGGTCAGAAGAAAAACAATGGGCAGAGGAAGGTTGAATAAACTCTGTCCTAATGCTTCAGCTCAGGCATCCCTCTTCCTCTTGTCCTTGACCTTCCTGGTTGTCAGGCCTTCTGACCCAGACTGGAATCTAAACCACTCACTCTCAGGCCTTCAAACCACACCACTGGTTTCTCCAGATTGGAGACAGCAGGCCTGTGGGATATGACCCAACACCTTATGATAAATTATAAATATCTTCTATTGTTTTTTCCCCCCTCTGGATAACACTGACTGATACACATTTCTCAACATTTTCTCCTGTCAATCTTAGTATTGTTAATATCAGACAGTGTCTTCAGTGTAGGGTGCCATCCTGCTCACTGCATGGATTCATTTTAGGCGGATGCCTGAAGAACTCCCTTTCATTGAATTTGCTCTGGTTTCCATACCCTGGGACCTTATAGCAGTGTCTGGCCCAGGGCAGGCCATTAGAAAGTAGTTGCTAGAATTATAAGCAGATGAGCAACTGTTTGACCCATTCATCTTCACCCAAATGAAGGACTGGATCAGGAAGAGTCTTTATGATCCTACAATCTGCAGGTGTGGTCAATACATACAGCTGTGAATTCAATTCTTGCATCCCTGGGCTACATGCCATCCCATATTTCTCTATCTTATCTTAAAGAATATCATGAGTTTTTTCATTAAATCACTTAAAAATTAAGATATAATTTATCCAAGAAGAAAATGAGATTGTTTTTCTAGTTAACTCGAATAGAATTTCTATGATCACTTTCTTACAAAAAGAGATTTCAATTGCTTTTTCCACCCTGGGATAGAGTTTCTTTTCATTTTTTTTGGTGGATAGAGTTTCAACCTGAACCCAAAGACCTGAATTTGTTTAGTTCGGTTCAGTTGCTCAGTCGTGTCTGACTCTTTGCGACCCAATGAATCGCAGCACGCCAGGCCTCCCTGTCCATCACCAACTCCTAGAGTTTACCCAAACTCATGTCCATCGAGTTGGTGATGCCATCCAACCATCTCATGCTCTGTCATCCCCTTCTCCTCCTGCTCCCAATCCTTCCCAGCATTAGGGTCTTTTCCAATGAATCAACTCTTCGCATGAGGTGGCCAAAGTATTGGCGTTTCAGCGTCAACATCAGTCCTTCCAGTGAACACTCAGGACTGATCTCCTTTAGGATGGACTGGTTGGATCTCCTTGCAGTCCAAGGGACTCTCAAGAGTCTTCTCCAACACCACAGTTCAAAAGCATCAATTCTTTGGCGCTCAGCTTTCTTCACCGTCCAACTCTCACATCCATACATGACTACTGGAAAAACCATAGCCTTGACTAGACGGACCTTTGTTGGCAAAGTAATGTCTCTGCTTTTAAATATGCTATCTAGGTTGGTCATACATTTCTTCCAAGGAGTAAGCGTCTTTTAATTTCATGGCTGCAGTCACCATCAGCAGTAATTTTGGAGCACAAAAAAATAAAATCTGACACTGTTTCCACTGTTTGCCCATCTATTTCCCATGAAGTGATGGGACCAAATGCCGTGATCTTAGTTTTCTGAACGTTGAGCTTTAAGCCAACTTTTTCACTCTTCACTTTCACTTTCAACAAGAGGCTCTTTAGTTCTTCTTCACTTTCCGCCATAAGGGTGGTGTCATCTGCATATCTGAGGTTATTGATATTTCTCCCGGAAATCTTGATTCCAGCTTGTGTTTCTTTCAGCCCAGTGTTTCTCATGATGTACTCTGCATATAAGTTAAATAAGCAGAGTGACAATATACAGCCTTGACGTCCTCCTTTTCCTACTTGGAACCAGTCTGTTGTTCCACGTCCTGTTCTAACTGTTGCTTCCTGACCTGCATACAGGTTTCTCAAGAGACAGGTCAGATGGCCTGGTATTCCCATCTCTTTCAGGATTTTCCACAGTTTATTGTGATCCACACAGTCAAAACAGAAATAGATGTTTTTCTGGCACTCTCTTGCTTTTTTGATGATCCAGCGAATGTTGGCAATTTGATCTCTGGTTCCTCTGCCTTTTCTAAAACCAGCTTGAACATACGGAAGTTCACGGTTCATGTATTGCTGAAGCCTGGCTTGGAGAATTTTGAGCATTACTTTACTAGCGTGTGAGATGAGTGCAATTGTGCGGTAGTTTCAGCATTCTTTGGCATTGCCTTTCTTTAGGATTGGAATGAAAACTGACCTTTTCCAGTCCTGTGGCCACTGCTGAGTTTTCCAAATTTGCTGGCATATCGAGTGCAGCACTTTCACAGCATCATCTTTCAGGATTTGAAATAGCTCAACTGGAATTCCATCACCACCACTAGCTTTGTTCGTAGTGATGCTTCCTAAGGCCCACTTGACTTTGCATTCCAGGATGTCTGGCTCTAGGTGAGTGATCACACCATCGTGATTATCTGGGTCATGAAGATCTTTTTTGTACAGTTCTTCTGTGTATTCTTGCCACCTCTTCTTAATATCTTCTGCTTCTGCTAGGTCCATACCATTACTGTCCTTTATCAAGCCTATCTTTGCATGAAATGTTCCCTTGGTATCTCTAATTTTCTTGAAGAGATCTCTAGTCTTTCCCATTCTATTGTTTTCCTCTATTTCTTTGCATTGATCGCAGAGGAAGGCTTTCTTATCTCTCCTTGCTATTCTTTGGAACTCTGCATTCAGATGGAAATATCTTTCCTTTTCTCCTTTGCTTTTTGCTTCTCTTCTTTTCCCAGCTATTTGTAAGGCCTCCTCACACAGCCATTTTACTTTTTTGCATTTCTTTTCCATGGAGATGGTCTTGATCTCTGTTTCCTGTACAATGTCACAAACCTCTGTCCATAGTTCATCAGGCACTCTGTCTATCAGATATAGTCCCTTAAATCTATTTGTCACTTCCACTGTATAATCATAAGGGATTTGATTTAGGTCATACCTGAATGGTCTAGTGGTTTTCCCTACTTTTTTCAATTTAAGTCTGAATTTGCCAATAAGGAGTTCATGGTCTGAGCCACCGTCAGCTCCTGGTCTTGTTTTTGCTGACTGTATAGAGCTTCTCCATCTTTGGCTGCAAAGAATATAATCAATCTGATTTCGGTGTTGACCATGTGGTGATGTCCATGTGTAGAGTCTTGTCTTGTGTTGTTGGAAGAGGGTGTTTGCTATGACCAGTGTGTTCTCTTGGCAACACTCTATTAGCCTTTGCCCTGCTTCATTCTGTTCTCCAAGGCCAAATTTGCCTGTTACGCCAGGTGTTTCTAATTGCTAATAAATGCACACACACAGGCACACATATACAGTGATGGCATGATAATGAAATATGATTAGCATTTAGTAATAGCACTGAAGAGTGGCTTGGGGATTTGTTATTTTCTTCTTTCTGTCTTTTTCTTTTATCCCAGTTGCTTTATTATGTGTATAAGTTACTCACTTTATAATGAGACATAGGGATTTTTAAAAAGTGGGTGTGCTTTACCACGATCCTTTAGCTTATATTGGACTTTAATTCCTTCTTCGTTACATTATCCTATCCCTCAAGTTAAAGTTTATTAACATTGTGAGAGGAAACAGAGCAAAACAAAAAGTTAAAGACTAAGATTTCTCACTACTCTCTCTTAACCTGATGTTACCTTCCCAAATCTATACACTTACCCTCTCCTATTGTCTTTAAAATCATACTTGCTGTTTTTTGGGGGAAAATTTTAATATCTTCAGTCTCCTCCAAGCTGTAGCCTTCCTGACAATAGTTTACCAGTTACATAGGTTCATGGGATTCATAAGACGCTTAGAATGCATACATATACATATGAGAAGTGAAAATGTTAGTTACTCAGTCATGTCCAACTCTTGGAGACCCTATGGACAGTAGCCTGCCAGGCTCTTTTGTCCGTGGAGGTCTCGAGGCAACAATATTGGAGTGGGTAGCTATTCCCTTCTCCGAGGACTCTTTGTGACCCAGAGGTCGAACCTGTGTCTCCCACATTGCAGGCAGATTCTTTACCATCTGAGCTACCTGGGAAGCCTAGTCACACACACGAACACACACACACACACACACACACACCTGTATGAAATTGGTCTGGGGACATAGTTAAGGAGTATGAGGTCTGCAAAGCTCCAGGCTTATAGAAGATTCAGGAAAAGCTGTGGTCTCTAAATTCAAAAGGCATCTAGATTAGTTGGGTGGTGGGACTTCCGTATTGGGAGCCATAGTAGGCCATCCAACAGTGTAAATCAGATGTGAGGTTGTGTAAGTAAACTACATCAATACATTTACCCAAGAAAACATAATAAAGCTCAAAGAAAGAAATATTAAAGCTTCAGGTCACCATGAGAAAATTTTGGAGAGGGTTCAGGGTCTTTTCCTAACATCCTGATGAGATAGAAGGAATATTTTGGTTATTATGATTCATTATATGCAGAAACGTAATCACAGAGAAAATGCCTTAGTTGGCCAAATGTTACCCACTGGCATATGTGGCACTAGACAGAAGTCAGGATTCCTAGGGTGGAACTATTACCACTTCTCTCCTTCTCCGTGTCACACACACACATGCAGTTCCACCCCCATTCCCAATCTGCTGCTTCTCCTTCAAGTTCAATGCCCTCCTGCCAGCAGTTGTCACCTGTCTTTTCTCAGAAGGCCTTGGTAAAGTTACACAGCTGAGCCTGGCAGGCGACTGCCCCAGGCCAAACAAACAAACAGAAGAGAAATCTTTCAGGCTGGGCACCAGGGAAAAGTGATCGTGATGCCGTCCGTGGCGTGAGCTGAGGCAATTGATGACTTGGCATTCTGTCTCCGAGTCATCAATCATACAGAATCAATCTCGGCTCCCTCAGGAGCTGGCCCCCGGCTCACATAATTCTCTCTCCCTGCCACCAACCTGAACAGTCTGATCCCAGTGGTGGGAACTGTTTTGTTCTGCGTTCAGCATTGATTCACTTGGCCTTCAGTAGTATTTTCTACATTCCCCAGAAATGGCACTTAATTTATTCTCTCCAAGGTGGCTAAGTTGCCTGGGTTTCATTGCATCAAATGAGGGCAGGCGAGCAAAGAAATGTGTCTGTTTTTTTCTGTCAAAGGCACAGGCCTTGGACCCCTAGGCCCAAAAGTCAGGACTCTGCTCCCAGGCTCCTGTGTTCTTCTTTGAGGATGGGGCGGGGGATCAAGCCCAGGGGATATGGTCTGTTATGTCCCACAGCCTTGAGTGGTTTCCATGAGTTCTAACACTTCCGAGCTTTGTGATCTTGAACATGTTACCTAATCACTTCATGCCTCAGTTGTCTCTTCTGTTAAATAGTGATAGTAATAGCATCTACATCATGGAGTTTTAGGATTAAATTAGATCCAGGCAAAGTTGCTTAGTATGGTATAGGGCAGTATGATCAGTGAGTGTAAGTTATTAATACTGTGATTATTAGGAGACAAGATGTGTAGGGTTGACTGTATTTATTATAATGTCGGTGGCCATGTGGCGAATGGCCTTGAGAAAGTAACCTGTGTAGAAAGAACTACTCTTCTTTTTTTTTAATCACAAATAAGTCTTTTCATTATTTAGCTTCTTGCACTATTCACATAACAGAATCTGACAAACCCATGCCGTTGTTGTTTAATCAGTAACTCATGTCGGACTCTTTTGCAGCCCTGTGGACTGTAGCCCGCCAGGCTCCTCTGTCCATGGGATTTCCCAGGCAAGAACACTGGAGTGGGTTGTCACTGAACTCCTCTTCTAATTTATCTCAGAATCCAACACCTGGCCAGCACTCACTTAGCTCAAAAATTTCAGAATAAGAGCCTGCCATAGACTAACTTCCTCTCAGAATTCATATGTTGAAACCTAATCTCCAGTGGGGTGGTATTTGGAGAAGGGGCCTTTGGGAGGTGATTATATCATGAGGATGAAGTCCTCATGAATGGGATTAAATTCCTTATAGAAGGGACCCTACACAACTCCCCAGTCCTTTCCACTATGTGAGGACACATCGAGGGACAATAATCTGTGAAGCAGGAAGCAGGCCTTCACCAGACACCCAATCTGCCAGCACCATGATCTTGGACTTTCCAGTCTCCAGAATGCTAAGAAAGAAACTTTTGTTGCTTGTAAGCTACCAAGTCTGAGGTGTTTTATTATAGCAGCCTGAACGGACTAAGGTAGAGTCTTTCTCTTCTAAACAATAGGGAGTGGGCCTAATAGAAACGGGCTGAATGGTTTGTGGCATGTGTTGGATGGACCAGAAGGAGGTGGAAGATGTTAAACTTTGTGAACTTCATGAGTTATGTCCAGGAGAGCTCAGAGGGGTGTGCACAGATGAAGGCGACTCCACTTTCCTTCTCTGTGAAAGCCTCCACTTCATCCCTCTTTGTAAAATGAGAAGAAGGAGGAGGAGGAGCCTTGCTGGTAGGTGATGGGATTCTTTTCCAGACCAAGTGGGGAGGAGAGGAAAGACAACAGGCACAGGAGGGGGTCAGGCTGCAAACCCCTGGAAGGGACAACGAGTTCCTCCTTCTCAGGCTAGATCTCAGTGTGTCTTTACGTGTGTGCCTGTCTTCTAGCAACTGGAATTGTCTTATTTCAAGAGATTCTCAGGCCTGCTTTATTTGTTAGGAGACAAGGAGGCACTAATAAATTCCTCTGTGTGAGGTATTTAATTACATAATAATGTGTACACTAATCAGGGTAAATGTGTTTGTGAAAACACCTTGATATGGGAACAGTTAATCACCCAAGGCATTGCTTCTTAACACACCTTGGAAGTTAACTTAATTAAATTAATTAGAACAATGAAAAAATTGAACTGTTTATTGGTCCACAATGGCCTGAAGAAACATTCTCCCCCAAATACAGGAACATCTCCCACATTGCAAACTATTTTTCCCCAAATCCTCAGCCCTTATGGTTATGGTTACACCCCAGGAGCTTGCAGCTGGCCCAGCCTCCCCCAGTGCCTTATCTTGGAGTCATTTCCTGTTAGAGACAGAAGGCAATCCATCTAGTGTCTGCAGGCCCGCAAGTGCATATGCATCCACAAGCACGTGCACGCACACACACTCACACACTCACATGCCTCTTGTGTACTTTACCAGAAGCTCAGGGAAATCAGGTAAGCTTTTACCCAGATTCCTCAAGTGTATGTTTTGCAGTCAATCACTGAACAGCCCAGCCTATGCTTTCTAAAGTGAAGGAAAGAGGAATGTTTTCTGAGGGATTATTATAATCATCATCATTGTCATTCCCATCATCTTTATCTGTTAATAATGATGGTGTTACTAATCTAAATTTGCATAGAGTTTTGGAGAAACCTCACTGTTTTTTAAGCCCACCTTCCTCTCTACTTGGGCTTTGTATGAGGTGACAGAAAACACAGGATGCCTGCCCTGAGGAGCGTATAAGCTGTGGCTTCTAGCTCCTTATGTTAACAAACTTAAAAGCCATTGTGACAACTGAACAAGCGTTGAACAGTTTGCCCATGAAATCAATCAATGAAGTGAGCTTGCACAGCAGGGACCACAAGGCGTGGGAATCTTGTGTTGGGAGAGGAGTGTTCAGAATAATGGGTGTCATGAGACCCTTAGAGATTGCCCCTCGGATCCAGGAAGAGGAGCCCCCAAGCATCTGGTGAGTTGCATACATCATATCAGCTTCTCACTTAAGGGGTATTAGATTAGTAGCATCCTTGGCCTTGACCCTGCCATAAAAGGACTATGGGAATATCCTCTTGCAAAACTGCCTCCCTAATGGGCAACAGCTAAACGAGCTACTTCTGTAGGTTAAATTTCCTACTACGAGATTGAGAGACTTCATGTGTATGGCCTGGAATTACTTTTTACATGTGTATTCTGGTTTCCTGTTTCAAAATTTAGAATGGGAATAAGTAACAAAGCTCTCATGGGTTCAGCACAAGCCTTCCTTTCTGAAAAGTCTATTGACTCCGGGATAAAAACATGGACTGGGGAGAGCATAGATAAAAGACCTCCTCCCACAAAGTGCAGGGCCTAGGAGCTCATTTCCTCTGAGATTTTCTACTGTGCTCATTATAAACTTACTGATGCAACTTTCAGGATTGTATCTGATAAGTTAAGATGGAGGCGTCACAGGCTCAGGAATAGGGATAAAAAACTAGCGGTGACCAGCGGGGAGATGGAAGGGGGCAGGGCGACATAGGGGTAAGGGAGTGAGGGGTTCAAACTATTATGTATCAAATAAGCTACAACATGAGGAACATAGCTAACATTTTATAATACCTATAAATGGAGTATAAACTTTAAAAATTGTGCATCACTATATTGTACACCTGTAACTTATATAATATTTTACATCAATTATGCTTCAATAAGAAAATACGGAGGCTTCAAATTCTGAACATGTTATAGAGGCCAATTTCCAACCAGCTCAAATACCCAATAGCGCACTGCTGCTATGTGTCATCTCAACACTCAGGTTAGTCCTGGATCATCCTTTTTCTCCCTGAACAATATTTGGGCCAGTGGGATCTTCTGTCAGTCAAGGTCCTTTGAGGAAACAGGGAGAGGAAGCACCTAGATGGAGTGGGTGGTTAGGCAGCATTAAGGAAAATCAACAAATGTTGTTGAAATTCCTCAGAGCTTTCAAGATCAGAGAAATACCAGCATTAGTGGCTCCGGCTAGGAAGAGCAGGGCAGTTGCTAGGTCCAGAGAGACTTGTGGTTGCAGTTGCAGAAAAGGTTTTGGTGGGGGAAACACAACCATAGCCTGTGTGTGGAATGCAGGGAAGGAGCTGGAGGAATATGTCTGTCTGCTCTCTCCTCCCACCCCCTTATCTCTTGCCAGGGGCCCAGAAAGCCAGAGTGCTAGAGAGCATGAGTGATTCGGTCCGTGGAGGTCAGCCTGGGGCCAAGCAGTGTGAGTGGAGCTCAGACCAGCTGATATTATTCCAGGAAAATGGGGAGTGAGAGAATGGTCATGACATCCCTGGTCTCTGAGGAGTCCCTGGGATGAGCCCCCAAGGAAGTGTCCTTGGTTTACACAGGAAAGAATTTGAGAGTAAGTTGAATAGAGGGAAAGCAGATTTATTCGGGAGATACATGCTCCATTGACAGAGTGTGGTATGTCTCAGAAGGCAAGAGGTGGCTGCGAGGCACGGAGTTGTCCTGGAAAGCCTCGAGATTATGGGGTGGTTAGTTTATGGGCTGGGTAATTTCATAAACTAATAAATGGGAGGATTATTCCAACTATTTTGGAGAAGGGTTGGGGATTTCCAGGAACTGAGCCACTGCCTACTTTTTGGCATTTTATGGTCAGCCTCCAGCCTTGGAGCAATGGGGGTGTCATTTAGCATTTGCTAATGAGATGGTTGGATGGCATCACTGACTCAGTGGACATGAGTTTGGGTAAACTCCGGGAGCTGGTGATGGACAGGGAGGCCTGGTGTGCTGCAATCCATGGGGCTGCAAAGAGTAGGACACAACCGAGTGACTGAACTGAACTGACTGAACTGAATGTATTACAATGAATGTATAACGAGGCTTAAGGTGTGCTGGAAGTTGAATCTTCTGCCATCTTGGGCCTAATTGGTTCTAACCAATATATGGTTAACCTCAACTGCTATGTCATTCTTTTAAGGGTTGTGCCCTGCCCCCTTCCCTCCTGTCAGATTATGAGTAGAAGAGAAGTATTCCGTAAAAGGGAAATTGACAAAAAATGCATCATTAATTTAATTTATTATTTATAATTATTTACTTTTATTATTATACATCATATATTATTATATTATGTAATTTATTCTTTCTACATTAGGGTCATAAGTTTTCTGTCCTACAAGATTATTTAAATGCTCCATATATTGAAATGGATACTAAAGTTTAAGCTACTGCCAGGCCATAACTTCAGCTTTACTACACAGTTCTCTGTTTGTGCTTTGAGGTGTTCACTGGGGAGGAGCTTGCAGATAGAAATTTGCAGTGAACCACTAAGAAGGCTGGCCCCAGACTACAGTCTGCAAGACACAAAATGAAGGAAGAAACACACAATGTAGAAGAGTGTGCTGGTCAGCAAGGCACAGGAGTGATGAGAATTTTGCTCTCTTTAGATGCTTTGGTTTTCAGGTTACTGAGTGAGATCATACCTCAGTATGTAGTCAGATCTCCATCTACCATGCCTAACAAACATATCTAATTCATTCAATAATAGGTTAATTATCTGCCAAATTTCTAATCTGGGTGAGGCACATATTAGGGACATTGTGCATATTAAGGTCTAGTAAGGAATTTCAGTGAGGGGAGGTAAATAAACTCAGCATAAGGCAATATACATTGCAATGCACACCTTGAAAGGCATAAAAGCAATGTGCTACCAGAGTTTAGAGAAAACAGAAGACATGTCTAGCAGGGATAATGAGGAAAATCTCCATGGGAAAACGAGCATTTGAGGTCTCAAAGGGTGGAGGTTGTCAAAGGAATTTGCTCAGCTTTCCCTCTCTTGCAAGGCTCCCTTCAACTCGCTTGCCTTTGTTCATTCTGTCATTAACCCCCCTGGAAAACCAGCTCTGGGTCTTCTTTTTCAGATTTCAGGGCCTAGATAAAGTCTTTCCTATTGCAAGGAGCATTCCTCTATTGATCCAGGTCACACTAATATCCCACTGCCCAAGGCTGAGCTCCATCCTTGCTGCGGTGACCTCTTCACGGGCTGAGACTTGTTTTTGCCAACCATGCTCTGAGCAAGCAGCACACTTGCTTCATAAGTAGCTTCCGTGTTGCCTGTCTGTGTTCTGGGAGACAGTACTGTCCAAATGGAGTCTGGAGGGGGACAGACAGTTCAGAGTGCTGTCTTTCATCTCAGTGATCCACCCCAGATCCTAGAGAAGCACAATCCTAGGAAAGTCGGATCTTCTGACCATGAAAGAGGGGGTGATGGATAAACTCAGCTCAGTGGCAGAGTCTCCACACCCACTGAGCTGATGATCTGAGTTTCTGGGCTGTTTATCCATCTCCAAGTTAACTTTTTTCTCAAAGATGATTACAGAGGAAAGATGTGAACGTAAGCGGAAAAGGTCCTCCGTGCCTCGTTAGCTCAATCCTCCTGTAATTACAGCCCCATCAGATGGGAAGGACAAACGTGTTCCCGGAACGTGATTCTTCAGCACTGCATTCCTCATTCATCACCTAATGCTTGGTCCTAGACTCCCACCCTTCCCCTACCGCTCCTCCTTCCCTTCCCAGATCTTGTTCTGGTTCCCTTCCGGCTTTTTCCAGAAAAGGCCCCAGGACCTGAAGCCCCCAGCCCCTCCTTTATGGGCAACGTAGGAGTTTAGGGCTGGTTGGTACTTCTTACTGTTCTTTTCTGCATGAATTCTTGATAGTTCTCCAATACATTTTGCCTCTCTAGGAGGGCAAAAGGCAGAGGCAAGAAAAAAAAAGAAAAAAGGAGAAAAGATCTTTCATTTCTTCCACACAGTTGGATGCTTTCCCCTGAACTTCATGCATAAATCTCAGAACAGCATGTGGTGCAGGCAGATAACACATCCCCAGAGGGGGCTGCAGGCCAGCACAGGGAGGGACTGACCCTGCTGACCCCAGATGGTGTAGCTGGCTGTCACATGCCTTCGCATGCCTTCCACGATTACAAAAATTGTTGGATAATCCAGATGTGTTAGACATATTACAGCCCCAACCGGGCCAAAGCTGATCTGAAAGTTTGTGTGGAATTTTCCATCTCTTTAGCTGGACTGGATCCATACCTCTTTGCATGCCGTTTACTTCCATGTTGCAATTCAGTTCTGTTCATCCTGTTTGACCCTATTCAATCCCAATGCAGACAAAAGTCTGACATTGAGAAATTTTTAGGACTTCCCTGTTAGCCCAGTGGTTAAAACTCTGTGCTTCCACTGTGGGGGCTGTGGGTTCAGTCCCTGGTTGGGGAGCTAAGATCCCACATGGTATGTAGGGCAGCCAAAAAAAACCAATTTTTCATGTTTTTTCATTGTTGCCAAGAAGTATGGTAGCAGTGAAGGCTCTCTACCACACAACCTGGTTCTTCTCTGAGTCTTGGGTCCCTGCCTTTCCTACTAAACTAGAGAAGTGCTGAACAAACACAAGGGGATCAGAATCCTTTTGGGTGACCTGTCTTTTAAGCCTACACCTACAGTTGGTCCAGAATTCATTCATTGATTCTCAGTATCCATTAATTGATTGCTCATGGCTTCATAGACCGAGGCAGCTCACATTTACTAGTGACAGTCAATATGCTAAGTGCTAAAGGTTAATGATGAATGTGAAAAGGTTTTTCCTTCATGGAACTGGGACAAATCCATGAATTTCTCTTCTTTCGATCAACAGTTCCCCTCTACCTCTCAAGGAACTTGCCCAGCAGTCCCAACATCTTCAGCCCCTCCAGCCCTTTTGGTCTGAACTTTCTTCTTCCTCTTTGAAGTTGCATGTCATGGTCACAGGTATGGAGTTACCCTTGGGTGGAGGAGCGGATGAAAGCTCTCCCTTCCCCTAACTGAGGATGCAGCATTTTTTTCCTCTTTAAATCTTAGTTGATTGACAACCAGCTAGAACATCTTTACTCTTTCTGAGTTGAGCTTCTTATGCTGTCTTCCTCTCTGTGGGCCCTTGATTATTTCTAGGTTGCATGGAAGTCCAGTGAAACAGTGAAGCTCTGGGGTTACATTTACTCTTTACAGAATATGTCTTACACCAGGGACACCTGAGGTGCCATGCTAGAGGCAGGGTTTGAGGATAAACAGGGCCCAGAGTCTGCCTCCAAGAATCATATGTTTTAGGTAGCAGAAATCATGCACACACCAAATAATTTAAAAAACAAAAAGGAAATTAGTAATATGAGGAATATAATTGAAGTTCTATTTCTGGATATATATATACATCAAATATTGATTTGATATTGATTCTCAGTATCCATTAATTGATTGCTCATGGCTTCATAGCATATATATATATACTTATTATATATATATATTCTCACTATATATACATATATTCTCATATGTATATATATACATATGTATATGAAATTCCTTGTGGCTCAGACAGTAAAGAATCTGCCTGCAACATAAGAGACCCAGGTTCTGTCTTTGGTTGGGAAGATCCCTTGGAGAAGGGAATGGTAACCCACTCCAGTATTTCTACCTGGAGAATCCCATGGACAGAGGAGCCTGATGGGCTGCAGTCCATGGGGTCGCAAAGAGGTGGACACAACTGAGTGACACACACACACACACATACATACATATATGCATATTTTTAATTGAACTACAGTCGATTTATTAATACAATGTGTTAGTTTCAGGTGTGCAGTATAATGTTTCAATTACTCATACACACACACACACACACACACATATCATTTTTTAGTCGCTAAGTCGTGTCCATCTCTTAGTGACCCCATGAGCTGCAGCATGTCAGGCTTCCCTGTCCTTCACTATCTCCCTGAGTTTGCTCACACTCATGCCCTTTGATTCAGTGATGCCATCCAAACATCTCATCCTCTGTCCCCTTCTCTTGCCCTCAGTCTTTCCCAGCATCAGGATCTTTTCAAATAAGTCGACTTCACATCAGGTGGCCAAGGTATTGGAGCTTCAACACCAGTCCTTCTAATGAATAGTCAGTGTTGATTTCCTTTAGGATTGACTGGTTTGATCTCCCTGATGGCCAAGGGACTCTCTAGAGTCTTCTCCAGTACCACATTTCAAAAGCATCAGTTCTTCAGTGCTTGACCTTCTTTATGGCCTAAATCTCACATCCATACATGACACTGGAAAAACCATAGCTTTGACTATATGGACCTTTGTTGGCAAAGTGATGTCTCTGCTTTTTAATACACTGTCTAGGTTTGTCATAGGTATTCTCCCAAGGAGCAAGCGTCTTTTAATCTCATGGATGCAGTCACCATCCACATTGATTTTGGAGCCCAAGTAAATGAAATCTGACTCTATTTCCACTTTTTCCCCACCTATTTGTCATGAAGTGATGGGACCAGATGATACGAACTTTGTTTTTTGAATGTTGAGTTTTAAACCAGTTTTTTCACTCTCTTCTTTCACCTTCATCAAGAGGCTCTTTAGTTTCTCTTTGCTTTCTGCCTTAAGGGTGGTGTCATCTGCATATCTGAGGTTACTGATATTTCTCCCTGCAGTCTTGATTCCAGATAGTGCTTCATCCATCCCAGCAGTTCACATGATGTAGTCTGTGTATGAGTTAAATAAGCAGGGTGACAAGCTTTGGCATTTTCCTTTCTCAATTTTGAACCAGTCTATTGTTCCATGTATGGTTCTAACTGTTGCTTCTTGACCTGCATATGGGTTTCTCAGGAGACAGGTAAGGTGGTCTGGTATTTTGATATATTTAAGAATTTTCCACAGTTTGTTGTAATCCACATAGTCAAAGGGTTTAGCATAGTCAATGAAGCAGAAGTAGATGCTTTTCCGGGAGTCTCTAGGTTTTTCTATGGTCCAATGGATATTGGCAATTTGATCTCTTGTTCCTCTGCCTTTTCTAAACCCAGTTTGTACATTTGAAAGTTCTTGGTTCATGTACCGTTGAAGCCTAGCTTGAAGGATTTTGATCATCCCCTTGCTAGCATGTGAAATGAGTGGAATTGTGTGGTAGTTTGAACATTCTTTGGCATTGTCCTTCTTTGGGATTGGAATGAAAACTGACCTTTTCCAGTTGTGAGGTCACTGCGGAGTTTTCCAAATTTGCAGGCATATTTCATGCGGCAGTTTAATGGCATCATCTTTTAGGATTTGAGATAACTCAGCTGGAATTCCATCAGCTCCACTAGCTTTGTTTGTAGTGATGCTTCCTAAGGCCCACTTGACTTTGCACTCCAGGATATCTGGCTCTAGGTGAGTGATCACACCATGGTGGTTATCCAGTTCATTAAGATCTTTTTTATATAGTTCTGTGTATTCTTGCCACCTCTTCTTAATACCTTCTACTTCTGTTGGGTCCATACTGTGATACACTTTCTCATATCAATTTTGAAATCATTGCTACTAATCAAAGAACATAAAACTCTTCAGCAGAAAATGTTAAGTATAATTAGGATGGGTTATGTGTTGAGGTGAGAAATCAGTCAATGAAAGGAAGATATAATGTGTGACGTTTGATTGTAGTATTCATACCACAGAATAATGATGGATGAGCCCAACAGGTGTGTGCATTTCACCACTAGCCTGGCCTCTTCCTTGTTGTTCCTGCCCTACATAGCAGAAGGATGGCAGTATTCATAGTTTAAAAGCAAAACACAACAAAATACAGCAAGATGTAGGTTATTTGGCCAATTTTTCCAGTCCTAGAAATCTGGAGATGATGGACTACCAGAGGTAAATGTTATAGACACAAAGAGTAGGATGAGGCTTTTGGACTTCTGGAGCCTCCCTGCATCCCTTTGTTAGTTTTGGATCATATATTAGCAACAGATCCTGGTGACCTCACTGTGATTAGCAGCCATGGTTTGTTACTACCAATCTTTACAGTGCTTGATCTGTGGGTTTATTCTTATTCTCTTACATATGCTATATGTAAGGAAAGTTGAAAGACAGGGATCTATTTAATAGGACATAGAAAAGACCAAGACAGCAGGAAAGATATAATAAAATTAGTTGTCATCGTAGGGAGTAAAGGACAGAATGGGTCTGTATATGTTTAAGTTAATTTTTTTCTTTTTGAAAAAAGAAGTTAATTTTTGTCTTTTTTCTTTTGAAAGGTCCCAGCACAGATGGAGTAAGTTCTAAGGGCTTTGGAAGGGGCTTTTACTGAAAGAATATGTATTCATTGTCATGGGTTGCTGGGATTTGATGCTGGCTTGGAATGGCTAAAGGAAGGGTCATAGTGTTCTAGCAGGGAGATTGGAATTCTGGAGTGGATTTCCAAACCTCCTGAGTTTGCCATTCTAGGCATCATTAGCGTGCCTCTTTTGACTGAAAAAATGCACAATCTAAAAGTTGAGAATTGTATTTTACTCAGTGGACTCTCTGAAGACTTAAGCCCCAGAGACAGCCTCTCAGATAAGTTCTGAGGATCTGCTCTGAAGAGTTAAGAGTTAATTTAATTTAAGAGTCAGGATACATAGACGTTCTTGCAACAAAAATCCCAGATAGTCGGAAAGTCAAAAGGTTACTGCTAATTAAAGAAAATCTGACATCTCAAGTTAATGAATTTATCATTTTTCTATATATGAGATGGTGCAAGCATCTGGCCTCATTGAAACACTCCTGTGATATACACCTTAACTATCTAGGGTCAATATCCTGCCTTTTTCCATCGTGAATTTCCTCTGGTGCACGGTCTGGGGCAGCTGCAGGAGCTTAAAGCTTGAAGGCTGGAGTCCTTTGTTAACTGATATGGCAGGTAAGGTTCTTCATCCACACCTCTTCACTTCTATAGTTGTGCCCAATGCTGAAGTGAGCATATAATAAAAGTTAAAAATTATTATTGACTAACAGTGTATGTTCAATAACATTTCAGTTGAATGAATGGATAGTATTCTGTATAAAAGAAAAGAAAATTGCAAAGGAAGCAATAATCTAGTAAGCCATATAATTCATTCCAGAACTCAGAATTAGTAACTTTGGAGTTACCCACTTTTATTGGAAGAACCAGTACATACTTCTTTTGTGGGTGTTGTTTACTGCGAGGGTTTTTTATGTTCTGAGGCACTGCTATGTGATTTTCTATGGGAGGATATTTGCGATGGCATTATGAAATTGACTAATCATGAAGCTGTGCTGCTGTATACTACACACCGTAGGGTTTGCTTTTCAGCTGGGGGTGGTGTGCTGAGCCCTGGCAGTCCAAAATTGTGTGTGTTTTGTAAGGAAATCATGTACGGATGTGAGAGCTGGATAATAAAAAAGGCTGAATGCCGAAGTATTGATGCCTTTGAACTGTGATGCTAGAGAAGACTCTTGAGAGTCCCTTGGACAGCAAGGAAATCAAACCAGTTAATCCTAAAGGAAATCAACCCTGAATATTCATTGGAAGCCCTTATGCTGAAGCTGAAGTTTTGAATACTTTGCCCTGATGCAAAGAGCCGACTCATTGGAAAAGACCCTGATGCTGGGAAAGATTGAAGACAGGAGGAGAAGGGGATAACAGAGGATGAGATGGTTGGATGGCATCACTGACCCAATGGACATGAGTTTGAGCAAACTCCGGGAGATGGTGAAGGACAGGGAAGCCTGTCATGCTGCAGTCCATGGGGTTGCAAAGAGTCAGACATGACTGAGTGACTGAACAGCAACAACAAATTGTCACATGATTATATTGGGAGAAATCAGAGTGGGAAGGTGGTGACTCTCACTCGAGGCTACCTCATGAAGGGCACTCATGCCTAGTTCACTCTGAGTAGACAAAGAACTGCATCTCCACCACAACCTGGGGTCTAAAATCAGATCACAGTTACTCTATCTCTCTGGAATGTGCTGAAGATTAAGGAAACTGCTCTTCTGTTGGTTCTTGATGTGCTCAGGGGCCCTTGGCAAAATTCATAATGCCCAGCTCCTCCCTCTCTCCCATTTCAGCCCCCTTCTGCCCAAAATTAAGTGCTAGGACCTCATAGGGAGATCTCTCATTGCCCAGACATGTGATCATTCCTCTCTTGCCCCTCGAGCACTGTAGCATCTCACTTGCCCCTTTCACATGGCTCTCACACAATTCCCTGTCTGTGGGGTACGTCCTACGCTGAGAGCTCCCTCTGATGACTAATGAGCATTACCTCCTCCCTGAGCCATTGCTTACCCCAAGAGGGGGTGTTATCTCTCCTTCTGTGAAAGTGAAAGTGTTAGTCACTCAGTCATGTCAGACTCTTTGCAGTCCCATGGACTGTAGTCTGCTAGGCTTCTCTTTTCATGGAATTGTCCAGCAAGAATATTGGAGTTGTTGCTCTTCACTTCTCCAGGGGATCTTCCTGACCCAGGGATCAAACCCAGGTCTCCTGCATTGCAGGCAGATTCTTGACCACATGGGAAGCCCCAAATGAGAGTTCTCTGGGAAACCAAAGGATCCTGAAGGATCTATCAGACTAAAGTTTTTATGATAGAAAGTCCAGGAGGGGATTGTTTTTTTTTTTTTTAATGAGAGTTTCAACTTTGATATGTAGTTTTAAGATGATTCCTTCCTCCTACTCCCAAATCAAAGAGCCTAGTAGGCAACTTGACCTTGATCCTATCAACATTTCTCTGATTTGTAAGCATTTGAGTTACCATGCAAGTCACCCTGCTTGCCTTGTGACTCTGTGCCACATCTTGGAATCAGCATTAACTCCTCCTCTCCCTGTTAACCAGTCATTTGAAAGCTACTTTCAGTTTTACTCCTTCAGTGAGTGTTCTTTCATCCCAAGCCTGTGTGGTATCCCTCCATCCAGCCCACTATCATCACTGCCTCCCTCTTTTCTCTGGATCTGTTCTCTCCTTCTTCCAGGATGCCAGAAAAGCTAATGCTGCTCTCCTCTTCTGCAAGGCTGACATGCTTGTACCCTTCCCTGATGGGAAGTTTGCTCCAATCAGTTCAAATGCCACAGATTGAATCTCTTGCTCTGTGGGCCCATATGGGGGATTCCCTAGTCTGATCCCATATTTTCAACTTCATTCCCCATTTCTCTGCTTTGCACACAAAAATGCATTCACATTGTACCAACACACTGCACACACACACACACACATGCATGCTCATATACACATGTATGTACATGTGCACACTTGCACACATATACTCAGACACACATACATCACAGATATAAATTCACTCTCACATAACCATTCTTTGAAAAACACACATTGTGCTTATCTGTCTTCCCCTGAAAACTTTGTATTCCCACCTCTGCTGGATCAGTCACAAAAGTCTAGTTTAGATGTTACCTATTTAGAATCCCCCATTGACTTCTTTCTAGTAAAATCTTATCCTATTTGTCAAACTACAAAGGAAGGTTGGAGGGGAGAGTTATTATTTACTGAATATTTGCTTGAAGACAGTATGTTTTACATTAAAGTTAATTTTTACAATAACTTGCAAAAGAAATACTACTGTCCTCCTTTTGCAGATGAGAAAAGAGACAATAAACAGTTGGGTCAATTTCTCTCTTTCTCCTAAACTTCACTCAGCCTACAAATGGCAGGGAAGGAGTTAGTGCCTTGTATTCCTTTTTTTTTTTTTCGAGTTCAAATCCATACTTTCTCTCCTTTTCCAAGAGGTCTTGCTAAAGCTCCTCTAAAAATTTTGTAACCCTGTAGTTTTGTGTGAAACATGCCACCTCTCTCCTTGTCTTATCTCCATTCGATCTTTTAGAGTGTGGGCTCCGTGACTTGCCCACTGTGTAGACTTCAGAATCAATGCTCTTGAGAAGCATCTGAACTTCATTTTGGTTTTACATCTCCAAAATGGAGCTAAGATATGGATCCTCTCCACTTCAAGGGTTGTTCTGAAGAGTGCCTAAAATTTTCTGAGATAGTAAACATAAAAGCACTTTATAAACTACAAAGCACCAAGCACACACACTTGGTTCAGCACAAACATTTATTAGGCATCTCACATTGCTGGAGACATAAAGAAGAGGAATGATCCCTGCTGTCAAAGATATTGCATCCCAGGAAGAGGAGATATGTAAATAGAAAATAATCTCAGTATAATGTAAAGCACATGGCCATGAAAGTATGACCACACTATAAAGACAGGTAAGTGGGTGAATGGAGGTCAACGGTGTGTCTGGTACTGGAAGATGGATCAGATGGATGAAACTTTACAGGATAAAATGGGAGGCAGATATTCCAGGCAATGGGGTCAATAGAGGCATGTACTGGGATGATTCTTATTTATTGAAGGAATAAATGAATTAATATCTCGAAACACTCTGCCCCTAGGTAAGGCAATCCTGAAAGTGACTCACATGGGTTCTTCTGATGATTTTCAAGTTCCAGCTAGGAAGCATCTTCTGAAACTTTCTCCCTTGCCTTTGCTCACCCAACCTACTCCACCAGAATTTATTTAGAACTTTTGGCACTCACTGACAACCTTTTCTTTTAAAGATTTAACTATTTATAAATAGGTATCATGTATTATGCTTTTAATAAACTTGCAAGGTGTATATTACCATTTCCATTTTTAGAGATTAAAATGACTGAGGTTCAGAGTGATGAAATAATGGCATCAAAGTCAAACATTCATAGTGTTAGAGGAGGAATTTTAACCCCTGACCTACACATGAAAGAAACAATGTGCTCTCTGCCTGTGAGCTGAAGCGTGTGACTAGGGAGGGTCAAGAGGGAGCCTGGATTAGTGGCTCCGGTAGCTTTTATTTTAGGATAATGACCTGAGTGGTCAGTGGAAAGATCATACAGTTTTCAAGAGAAAACAGAAAGTATCCCTTGTTTCTTCTCAAAGTAATGGTTTCCAGGGTCAAGGAGGGAACTTTATTCCTCATCAACCCTTTAAGTGTACTCCACAAGTCTTTCCACTGCTCCCCCATCTCCAATCATAGAATAGCTTCCAAGACAGTAAAGCTGGACTTTGTGCTTGAGTATAAGACAAAGTCATAAATTTGTGTCTGGTTCCTCCTAGCTCTCTTTTGAGCCTACCATAGAGTTGTCACATGCTAGAAGACCAATTGAAATTTAATGAATGGATGGATGGATAAGTAAATGAATAAATTTAGGCCTCAGCAGCATGAGTGATTTTCTGCAAATACACTTCTTCTGGATCTACAACCAAATGCTCTACACCGAAGAATGCGTCTAACATAATCATGACTTTCAACTCCTAGATCAAAACCCATGTCCTCCAGAAAGGCCTCCCTAATCAGCCTTGGACTTTCTCTTACCTCTCCAGTCTCATTGCTTACCATTGTTTGCCTCAAACCTTTCCCTTCTCCAAAAATCTCCTTCCATTCCCGTTCAACACTTTGCTCCAATATTACTGAACTACTGCAAGATTTCCATCAGTCTTGTTAGGTGCTCTTCCTTGGGCTCGAACACTCTGCTCTCTGTCATTTCCTCCTTTTCATCAGGTAGGTCTTGATCTAGAATCCTTCCCTTATCCTCTTGTTCCAAGTCTGAGTTAGATATTCTTTATTTGAACTTCCAAGACTCATGGATTTCTCTACCGTCAATTGCCTAAACTGTAGGCACCTCAAGATCAGGAAATTTAATTTATGGCCCTAGGAACTAGGACAATGTCTAGAACACACTTGGTGTTCAAAATATACCTGTGAAAGTAATGAATGAATGGGCAAACATGACCAAACTCTGTAAATATGAGAGTGAGTGTCCCTGTGTTTGGGTAGCACCTTTTCACATAAAGGCTGCTCTAAATCCATGAAAAGTGACTGAGTAAGAAGATGGGAAAGATGCTTATGAGGCTTTTATGTAATTTTAATGGGCTTTTATGTATCCTACTTCATTAATAAAGGGAGAATGGAATACTCCAGCATTTTTTATCTCCCATCTGTATTCAAATACAGTTGAATTTCTCCCCAGCAAAATTTCAGGATAAGTTAATGATTTTCATTTTCTCAGAAAACTCATTTTTTCCTGAACGGATAGACTGTTGACCCAACATAAAAATGTGATTTCCTGTCTGATAAAGGAAACTGGCTGATATAGTGTGATGTAAAATGACCTTTGGTCTTGCCATGAGTGTATGAGCTTTGGGTTGAGTGGGGTCATCCTCTGTAGGGGAGATTGTGGGGCTGCAGTGAGGGTGCTCCTGCTTAGGGGTCACCATTCCCATGGCCCAGCCAGTTCTGGCTGTGTTTGACTTTCTCAGTCAGTCCATGGTAAGTGGGGTCTCAGCTTAACCTGTTGAGTGACTGTCCTTTTACTGTGTGTCAGCTGTGGGTGGCTTGGTCTTGACACATAAGACACTGGTCTTGAAGGCAGTTCTCTGCAACTTTACATAAGCATTTAAACATCCCATCCTTGACAACCAATAAGTTTAATAAATGCTTCTGGAAGACACAGAGAAAAAGGGAGAAGTAGGTTGAATAGAGAGTTTACCACAGATACCTGTGAGAGAAGGTTAAGAGAGAGGGCTGCCCCATAAATGCTGGATACTCTGCAGATCAGATCAAAAAGTACTTTCCCCTGTAGGAGAAAAGAGTTTGTGAGAGGCCCACAGGGAAAGGCAATAAAGCCTGGGACTCCTGGAGGCAGTCTCTAGCCAGAAGAGGAGCCTTGGTTGGTCCTACAAAGAAGATCAGGAACCTCTCCAGATGTTGCAGGGTCCTCATCTCATTCTATCTTGACCTTGGTACTTTGTTAAATGAGCTGAGGTTGAGGCAGAGGGATGGAGATCTATGGCTAAGAGGGCTCTGCAAACCAAGCCACCTTGTGGTCAGTAATCCCATTGTTGTTAACACCCTTGTTGTTGTTGTTCAGTTGCTAAGTCGTGTCTGACTCTTTGCAACGCTATGGACTGCAACATGTCATTCTTCCCTGTCCTTCATTATCTCCCGGAGTTTGCTCAAATTCATGTCCATTGAATCAGTGATGCCATCCAACCATCTCTTTCTCTATCTCCCCCTTCATCTTCTGCCTTCAATCTTTCCTAGTATTGGGGTCTTTTCCAATGAGTTGGCTCTTTACATCAGGTGTCCAAAGCACTGGAACTTCAGCTTCAGCATCAGTCCTTCCAGTGAATATTCAAGGTTGATTTCATTTGGGATTGCCTGATTTGATCTCCTTGCTGTCCAAAGGATTCTCAGTTTGAAAGTATCTGTTCTTTGGTGTTCAGCCTTCTTTATGGTTCAACTCTTACATCTATACATGACTACTGGAAAAACCATAGCTTTGACTATACAGGCCTTTGTTGGCAAAATGATGTCTTTGCTTTTTAATGTGTGGTCTAGGTTTGCAGTAGCTTTCTTTCCAAGGAACAAGATTTTTTTAAGGTAACTTTTAATGTGTCCCATTGGCTAGATCCAATTAGAAGACTGATTGGCTAGACCAAACTGGAAGACTCAGAATGCCAGAGTGGGTTGCCATGCCATGCTTTCCTCCAGGGGACCTTCCCAACCCAGGGGTTAACTCAGATCTCCTGCATAGCAGGCAGATTCTTTATCAGCTGAACTACCAGGGAAGCCCTACTAAGCACATAATAGCAATTGACTAGACCTGATTAGAAGACAGAGGGCAAGGGAACCCATTTATATAGTTGATTAGGGCTCAGAACAAGAAAGACAGAGAAGCATGCAGATTGTATCTGGAAGGGAAATGGGAAGTAGTCCATATGCTTGTACGATCTCATTTGATCCTCTCAGAAATCCTACCAGGAGGATATTATTATGCCCACTTTACAGATGAGAAAACTGCTGCATAAAGTGGTTAATAACTTGCGCATATGTACACAGTAAGCAATAGAATGAAACTTTGAACACTGGCAAACCTCTGGGGCCTAACCACTTAGCCACTATTCTAAGGTACAAAATCAACTGTCGAAAGAATTTCTTTTGGGAGAATATGTAGTGTTTTCTTTTCCTTCATTTCTGAGTATTCTATTTCTGAACATGCCAGACTTGTTTTGATTGTATTTCGGTGTGACTCTGTTTGGGCCTGGATCTCTAAGAGCTAGAGGTAGGCAGATATGAATGTGGGAACAATCTTCTTGTTTAGAATCCTGGTGGGAATGGGAGTTCTGTACTACTCAAGTTGAGGCATGTGGTAAGAATAAATACCACAGGTGATAGTGAAAAGAACTGGCACTCATGCCCTAGGTGTCTCAATCTTTGTAGTTCAGTGATTTTCAGTAACTGGCTATAGTGGATTCTGTTTCCTCTGAAGATCCTCAGCCCCTGGCATATACACACTTCCTCTTAATTATTCAATTCAACATCAATCTAAGTATACTGTGAAGGGATTTTGCAGATGTAATTTTATTCCAGATATCAAATTGCCAACATCCATTGGATCACAGGAAAAGCAAGACAAAGCATCTCCTTCTTTTTCGTTGACTAAAGGCTTTGACTGTGCATCACAACAAACTAGAAAATTCTTAAAGAGATGGGAATACTAGACCACCTTACCTGACTCCTGAGAAAACTGTATGCAGGACAAGAAGCAACAGTTAAAACCAGACATAGAACAATGGACTGGTTCCAAATTAGGAAAGGAATACGTCAAGGCTGCATATTGTCACCCTGCTTATTTAACTTGTATGCAGAGTACATCAGGTGAAATGCCTGACTGGATGAAGCACAAGCTGGAATCAAGATTGCTGGGAGAAATATCAATAACCTCAGATATGCAGATGACACCACCCTTATGGCAGAAAGTGAAAAGGAACTAAAGAGTCTCTTGATGAAGGTGAAAAAGGAGAGTGAAAAAGCAGGCTTAAAACTTAACATTCAAAAAACAAAGATCATGACATCTGGCCCCATCACTTCATGGCAAATAGACGGGGAAACGATGTAAATAGTGACAGACTATTTTCTTGGGCTCCAAAATCACTACAGATGGTGATTGCAGCCAGGAAATTAAAAGGCTCTTGCTCTTAGAAGAAAAGCTATGACAAACCTAGACAGTATTTTGAAAAGCAATGACATTACTTTGTTGACAAAAGTCCATATGTAGTTTTTCCATTAGTCTTGTATGGATGTAAAAGCTGAACCATAAAGAAGGCTGAGAGCTGAAGAACTGATGCTTTTGTACTGTGGTGTTGGAGGAGACTCTTGAGAGTCCCTTGGACAGCAAGGAGATCAAACCAGTCCATCCTAAAGGAAATCAACCCTGAATATTCATTGGAAGGACTGTTGCTGAAGCTCCAATACTTTGGCTACCTGATGAGAAGAGCTGACTCATTAGAAAAGACCCTGATGCTGGGCAAGATTGAAGGCAGGAGGAGAAGGGGATGACAGAGGAAGAGATATTTTCATGACATCACCAACTCAATGGATATGAGTTTGAGCAAACTCTGGGAGATGGTGAAGGACAGGAAAGCCTGGGGTGCTGCAGTCCATAGGGTTGCAAACAGTTGGACATGACTGTGCAACTGAACAGCAACAACAACAAAATTATGTTCCAAATCAGTTGACCTTAGGATATGGAGATTATCTGGATGTGTCTGACCTCATCACATGATCCTTTAAATATGGATCACTGAGAGCCTTGACAGAGGAGGTCAGAGATTCAAAATGCATGGGATTCAGTCCAAGGGAGATTCTCCACTGTGGGACGGGCCACTTGGCAAGGAATGTGGGAGCCTCTAGGAGTTGAGAGTAATCTGGGTTGATAACAAGGAAACTAGAACCTTAGTCCTACAACTACAAGGACCTGAATTCTGCCAACAAACTGAATGAGCTCAGAAGCAAATTCTTCCTGAAGCCTTCAGATAAAGATGTAACCAGCTATCACCTTGCTTTCAACCTTGTGAATCTCTAAGTTGAGAACCCAGCCAAGCCCAACTAGACTTCTGAACTACACTACTGTGAGCCTATAAATGTATGCTGTTTTCTTAAATTTATTTTATAGAAGTATAGTTGATTTACAATGTTGTGTTAGTTTCTGGTGTACAGAAAACTGAGTTAATTATATATATTATTTTCATTATGGTTTATTATAGGATACTGAATATAGTGAATATAGTCCCTGTGCTATATAGTAGGACCTTGCTGTTTATCCATTGCATATATAATAGTTTGCATCTGTTAACCCCAAACTCCTAACTCAATCTCCCCCACCCCAAATGTGTACTGTTTTAAGTCTCTAGATTAGTGTATTAATAGCCTTTTATGCATCAATAGGAAACTAATACAAATTTCAAGTCACTGTTTCTTTTGGCTGTCTGGAGTACTCAGAACCACATTTTTCTCCAGAAATCAAACTGGTAGAGGAGTGAGTCTTGGGCCTCTTGCCTCCATTTGAAACAATTCTGAAGAAACATCCCAGGTTTTGAGTTGCCTGTAGGAAGGTCTGGAGACTCTAGTCTCATGTAGTTTAACTTCTCTTTCTGCCCAGTTCTGCTTCCCTCACAAATTGTCTTCCTGAAAGCAGGTCCCATTAGATTTTTGCATACAAATTCCCATTGCAGACTCTTTCCTCGGGGAACCAGATTTTAGGTAATGGTCTAGATGAATGTGGAATTGTGGAGGAGAAGTAAGATGAGCCTTGTCCCATAGGAGTCCAGCTGGGCAGGGCAGAATCCTACAAATAATGATAAAATAAAAATGTCAGACACCACATGGCCCAAACTTAGGGGGACCATGTATTTGAGTTATTTCAGAATAGACTGTGTATACGGTGACTCCAGACATGAAATTAAAAGATGCTTGCTCCCTGGAAGAACAGCTATCACAAACCTAGACAGTATATTAAAAAGCAGAGACATTACTTTGTCTACTAAGGTCCATATAGTCAAAGCTATGTTTTTTCCAGTAGTCATGTATGGATGTGAGTGTTGGACCATAAAGAAGACTGAGTACCAAAGAATTGATGCTTTTGAACTGTGGTGCTAGAGAAGACTCTTGAGAGTCCCTTGGACAGCAAGGAGATCAAACCAGTGAATCCTAAAGGAAATCAACACTGAATATTCATTCAGGACTATTCATTCATTCATGCTGAAGATGAAACTCTGATATTTTGGCCCCCTGATGGGAAGAGCTGACTCATTAGAAAAGAACCTGATGCTTGGAAAGATAGAAGGCAGGAGGAGACAGGGATGACAGAGGAAGAGATGATTGGAAGGCATTACCAACTCAGTGGACATGAGTTTCAATAAGCTCTGGGAGATAGTAAAGGACAGGGAAGCCTGGGGTGCTGCAGTCCATGGGGTCACAAAGAGTCAGACATGAATGAGTGACTGAACAACAACAAATACCCATTGTCCTGGTGGTTATAATTAACAGTTACCTGTTTGACTCTTAAAAGTGTTCCAGTTTGGATGGTGAATTACATGGTCCGTGTTCCCAGATACCATGACTGTGAGAGGGCAGAGGATGGAGGGACCAGTGTGGGCTGGGGTGTGCTGATGAGTAGAGAAGCCCACATTAGGTAGCTTCTGAGCTAGACCTTGAGGGATGAGCAGGTATTTTTTTCCATAGAAGAGTTCAGGTATTCTTATGGGTAGAAAAGTTAGAAAAGCATGAATAGAGAAAGACCGCTAGGAATACATATGGATGTGACAAGTGGGGAAGCAGTAATGGGAAGGGGAGGTTCTCCTTCTTTGAATGACAGAAGGAGCTGGTCAATGGTGTCATTTGATGAATATATAAGACAAGGACATCAGCACATATTGGTCATAGAGGAGATGAAGGCCCACATACAGAGTCATGCAACATTTCCTTATGTCTTGGAGAAAATCCAAAGAAGGAAAGGAACAGATGGCTTGCCTTCCACTGTCCGAGGCCAGACCCTCTGCTTGTCTGGACAGCACTATTCTTTTGTCTTTAACCTGGCTTGCATATTTGTCCTGTAAATGCCATTGTGAATTGATGGAAACCAGGGCTTCCCTGGTAACTCAGTGGTAAAGAAACTGCCTGCCAATTCAGGAGAAGTGGGCTCAATCCCTGGATGGGGAAGATCCTCTGGAGAAGGAAATGGAAACCTACTCCAGTGTTCTTGCCTGGGAAATCCCATGGACAGAGGAGCCTGGCAGACATGGGATCGCAAAGAGTTGGACACAACTTAGCAACTAAACAACAACAGTGTTGATCGTAATGATCATTCCTTAATTTTGCAGCCATTAAAACATTTTTGAAGCTGCTTCACACTCATTATTTAATATAATCCAAGATTCTCTCTTGTCTTTAGCACTGTCCTGTGTAAAAGGCAGAGTAGGTATTATTTTTCTCATTTGACTGAAAAGATGAAAAGTCATTGATTGAAGGAATCCTCAATGATAACAGACACGGAGCTCCACTGGAACCTGAGTATGGCAGCTCCTACAACAGTGGTCTTTCAGCCACACTGTGAGAAGGTAATGGTGGGTTTTTGGCCAGTGGTGGGTAAACCCACCACTGCGTTGATCCTTTCCCTCATTAGACCCACCACTGGATGGCATCCTTGCCTCCACAGATGCACACAGCAGAGTTTACTGAAGTATGCACTGAAAGATTTTTGTAGATGTGTATGGAGGTTATGTTTCTGCTGAGTAAATGATGCTTTTTTATTCCAGAATAATTTTGCTTAGTGCCTGTTGTATACTTTACATCGATTCTTGGCCACACCCTGCAAACAAGGAAGCTGGCAAGAGGACATTGACCTCAGTAGGGCAATTCCCTGCCTACAGCCACAGATGGTACAAATGAAACTAGGGTCTGCCCTGGTTCTGCCTGTGTCCACATTCAGTACCTCTTTTGCTCAGTCACCTTGGCCCTTTGGACTCTAGTGGTCTCAGGGGGAGTCAAGATAAGGACTCCGAGGGCTGTGGCTCTTTATGTAGGCTTAGAGCCCTTTGAGGATGTGATATTTTAATTATAGACCTTCTCCCTGGAAAAAAAATGCACACTTATTGAATATTTCGTTTGAAATTCTATGGAGCTAATGGACTGCTGAAACCACTCTGTAGTTTCCTGATCAGGGACTCCTGCCCTAGTGGAAGGTAAAACGGAGGAAAACAGAAACAGAAAAGTTTCAGTAGCTCACCATGGCCACCTGGAGCTTCTCATTTTTAAGCTCATCTCTGCTGGGGCTTAAAGGGTTTGGGTCTTTGTCTTCATAAAACAGGTTATTACCTGAAAGGCAATTAAAGCAGCAGGAGGGAAGGCTGAGCCAGCTGCTGGGCAGAGTGGCAATCCGCTGTTCTCTCTAGAAAGCCCAAGCTCTGGAGAAGTCTCAATTCGGGGCACTGGAGTTTTGTTCATTTAGAGTATGAAATGTTCAGCAATAATGAACTTTGGGCATTTTTTGTGACTTTCACCCTCTCACTTTCTCCCTTTTTAGACTAATGGTCTGAAAGCAGTCTACTTAGAGCAGTCCACTATTTTCTGAATGAGTCTTCTGTCCCAAGGCTGTGTCAAGATGATGAAATGCAGCCAATCGAAAAACAGTGAAAGTGGCTTTTTAGGACCTCTTAAAAGCTGACTTGGATCAATTTTTAAGATGGCCAGAAAAAAGCTTATCTATGAAGAGTCTACAGAGGTCAATCACAATTTCAAGAACACATTTAAAAATATTTGGATATTTTTATGGGGACTCTTCATGGCCACATCTGATATCCTAGCCTTCTTCACCCACTGTATCTGCCATTGCTTCCAGAGAAGCATCTTTAGTCCCATTCAGCTCTGTTTTCTACTTGACTCCTGAAATACCATCTGCTAGGCATCTAGAGCTCCCCTGACCCTTCTGCCAATTGTCTTTCATCCTTCCAGCATTATGAGGTGGGGCAGGGCCTGGACAATCTGTAGATCTTACCTGCCACCTACTCTCTAAATTGCTGAGCATCATTTGGAAGAGGAGATGCTAGATCCTGCATTGCATTATTGTATTGAGAAAATTAAATAAGATAACACATGTAAAGTGAATGCAAAGTGATAGTATAGGTAAAGCTACTCTTTGCTTCCTTCCTTCATTTCAGTTCAGTTCAGTCACTCAGTCGTGTCTGACTCTTTGCAACCTCATGGACTGCAGCACTCCAGGCCTCCCTGTCCATCACAAATTCCAGGAGTTTACTCAGACTCATGTCCATTGAGTCGGTGATGCCATCTAACCATCTCATCCTCTGTCGTCCCCTTCTTCTCCTGCCCTCAATCTTTCCCAGCATCAGGGTCTTTTCAAACGAGTCAGCTCTTCGCATCAGGTGGCCAAAGTATTGAAGCTTCAGCTTCAGCATCAGCCCTATTCAGGACTGCTTTCCTTTAGGATTGATTGGTTTGATCTCCTTGCAGCCCAAGGGATTCTCAAGAGTCTCTTCCAACATTATAGCTCAAAAGCCTTGATTCTTTGGCGCTCAGCTTTCTTTATAGTCCAACTCTCACATCCATACATGACTACTGAAAAAACCATAGCTTGGACTAGACAGAAATTTGTTGGCAAAGTAATGTCTCTGCTTTTTAATATGTGGTCTAGGTTGGTCATAACTTTTCTTCCAAGGAGCAAGCATCTTTTAATTTCAAAGCTGCAGTCACCATCTGCAGTGATTTTGGAGCCCAAGAAAATAAAATCTGTCGCCGTTTCCACTGTTTCCCCATTTATTTGCCATGATCTTAGTTTTCTGAATGTTGAGTTCTGGGCCAATTTTTCATTGTCCTCTTTCACTTTCATCAAGAGGCTCTTTAGCTCCTCTTTGCTTTCGGCCATAAGGGTGCATATCTGAGGTCATTGATATTTCTCCCAGCAATCTTGATTCCAGCTTGTGCTTCATCCAGCCCAGCGTTTCTCATGATGTGCTCTGCATATAAGTTAAATAAGCAGGGTGACAATATACAGCCTTGACGTACTCCTTTCTTTATTTGTAACCAGTCTGTGGTTCTACGTCCAGTTCTAACTGTTGCTTCCTGACCTGCATACAGATTTTTCAAGAGGCAGATCAGGTGGTCTGGTATGCCCATCTCTTGAAGAATTTTCCACAGTTTTTTGTGATCCACACAGTCAAAGGCTTTGGCATAGTCAATAAAGCAGAAGTAGATGTTTTTCTGGAACTCTATTGCTTGTTTGATGAGCCAATGGATGTTGGTAATTTGATTTCTGGTTCCTCTGCCTTTTCTAAATCCAACTTGAACATCTGGAAGTTCTCAGTTCACATACTGTTGAAGCCTGGCTTGGAGAATTTTGAGCGCTACTTTACTAGCATGTAAGATGAGTGCAATTGTGTGGTAGTTTGAGCATTCTTTGGCATTGCCTTTCTTTGGGATTGAAATGAAAACTGACCTTTTCCAGTCCTGTGGCCACTACTGAGTTTTCCAAATTTGCTGACCTATTGAGTGCAGCACTTTCACAGTATCATCTATCAGGATTTGAAATAGCTCAACTGCATTCCATCACCTCCACTAGCTTTGTTCATAGTGATGCTTCCTAAGGCCCACTTGACTTCACATTCCAGGATGTCTGGCTCTAGGTGAGTGGTTACACCATTGTGATTATCTGGGTCATGAAGATCTTTTTTGTATAGTTCTTCTGTGTATTGTTGCCACCTCTTCTTAATATCTTCTGTTTCTATTAGGTCCATACCATTTCCGTCTTTTATTGTGCCCATCTTTGCATGAAATGTTCCCTTGGTATCTCTAATTTTCTTGAAGAGATCTCCAGTCTTTCTCATTCTATTTTTTTCCTTTATATCTTTGGATTGATCATTGAGGAATGCTTTCTTATCTCTCCTTGATATTCTTTGGAACTCTGCATTCAAATGGGTATATCTTCCTTTTTCTCCTTTGCCTTTCACTTCTCTTCTTTTCACAGCTATTTGTAAGATCTCCTCAGACAACAATTTTGCTTTTTTGCATTTCTTGGGGATGGTCTTGATCCCTGCCTCCTCTACAATGTCATGAACTTGTGTCCATAGTTTCTCAGGCACTCTCTCTATCAGAACTAATCCCTTGAATCTGTTTGTCACTTCCGCTGTATAATCATAAGGGTTTTGATTTAGGTCATACCTGAATGGTCTAGTTGTTTTCCTTACTTTCTTCAATTTAAGTCTGAATTTGCCAATAAGGAGTTCATGGTCTGAGCCACCGTCAGCTCCTGTCTTGTTTTTGCTGACTGTATAGAGCTTCTCCATCTTTGGCTGCAAAGAATATAATCTACCTGATTTTGGTGTTGACCATCTGGTGATGTCCATGTGTAGTCTTCTCTTGTGTAGTTAGAAGAGGGGGTTTGCTATGACCAGTGTATTATCTTGGCAAAACCCTATTAACCTTTGCCCTGCTTCATTCTGTACTCCAAGGCCAAATTTGCCTGTTACTCCAGCTATTTCTTGACTTCCTACTTTTGCATTCCAGTCTCTTATAATGAAAAGGACATCTTTTTTTGGGTGTTAATTCTAGAACTTCTTGTATGTCTTCATCGAACTGTTCAACTTCAGCTTCTTAAGCATTACTGGTCAGGGCATAGACTTCCTTCCTTAAAGCCATAGAAAATATTGCATGCTTCAGAAGATCTTCCTGAAAGCTGAGTCTAGAATTAGATTTCTTCCTCTCTCTTAGACTGCTCAGTTGTTAAAACATAATAACACAGGCTAGGTAGCTCAGAGACTAATTTTCACACAGTTGCAGTGGCCGGAAGTTCCAGACGGAGGTCACATGGGATGGGTTTCTGGTGAGAGCTCTCTTCCTGGCTTGTCGTCAGCCACCTTCTTACCAAGTACACACAGGGCCCCTCCTTGGCAAGTGCACCTGGAGAGAAAGGCAAGCTCTCTGGTGTCCTTTCTTATATGGATGCCAATCTATAACAGCCACCCTTATTACTTTTTTAACCTTAATTACTTTCTTACTCTCCAAACAGCCCCACTGGGGGTTCATTAGGGCTTCAACACATGAACTTGGGGGAACTGCATCCATTCAGTCCATACTACCCTCTGATACAAAACTTCCTCTGTATTTAAAACAAACACCTTCACATTTTAGCATTTAAATATTTTGCACTATCCTCTTGCATGAAATGTGTATTTTCAGCTAATGGAGTAAGCCTCAGAGGACAGGGACATGTTTTTCTCTTTTATGTATGACTAGCATGAGACAGGGCACTTTTTAGGGTTTGTTGTTTAGTTGCTTAATCATGTCTGACTCTTTGCAATCCCATAGATTGTAGTCCACCAGGCTCCTCAGTCCATGGGATTTCTCAGGCAAGAATATTGGAGTGTATTTGCCATTTCCTCCTCAAGGGGATCTTCCAGACTCAGTGATCAAACCTGCATTTGCAAGTGGAGTCTCCTGCATTGCAAGTAGATTCTTTACTGCTAAGCCACTGGGGGAACTCTTTTTAGGGTTTAAGAAATACTAATTAATGAACTGGCTAGTTGTCCACCTAACAAAGAGCCAAGCATGACCTCTGTTTCATGGAACTGAGTAGATATCATGAATAGATGTGTAATTAGGATTGGCTAGATTAAGAAATAGTCCCCAAAACTCATTCCCTAAATAGTCCTCAAATCTTAAAATAGCAAAACATCTTTCCTCCTCTTGCTATGTAGCCACCATGGAACTTTGTAGAGAGGAGAATATATTGATTGTAGTCATCCAGGAACCCTGGCAGTTTCCACCCAGACACTTCTGGTTGCTGTGACACAGAGCAAAGAGAGCTGTGTAGGGTCTGACATCAGTAATCACAGGCTCACTGGCCACAATTCATTGGTCAAAACTGTGTGATCCCATCTAACTGGGGGAGATGCAGGCAGTACAATCCTACCACGTGTCCAAAAGGTGGAGAGCTGCACATATTGGATGAATATCACTAGTGACCACCACAGTGGAGATGCAGATATTCAGTTTTCCAGGAAGCAGAAAAGTTGACAATTATTTTCTATTTATCTTCTGTGTAAATAGGAAATTGGCTTCAACCTTCCTCTCTTTTCCATGTTGAATTAGCTTAGAAATTTCACCCTGTATGGGAAGTCTGGATTGGTAGGTCAGAGTTAAAGCTTGTTGTGATTGAACAAACCCTTACTTACCATCTAATGCAGGGACTTGCACAATGACTCAAAGTCAATCCATACCTATATCTCCAGGAAAGCTCGTAAGAAAGGCTTTGGTCAGAGTAGGAAAGACCCTGAATCCCTCCTTTACTTCCTCTCTGTCTGAATTATGAGTAGGGCTTCCTTGTAATATATATTCTGTTCTAATTTTACTCTAGCCTATATAATAATAAATGATGCTACAGAAAGAATTTGTAAACCATGAAGGTAGTTCAACCACATAAACAGGATATAGGTGATGTCACATTATTTCTAAAGCCTGAAGCCAGGCCTAAGGACTGAATTGACACCTGTATCCTTTGAAGTGCCTGGCACAGTGTCTCCCCTTGACTTCAGGACACTTCACCCTTGTCTTGATGACTGTTGTTGAGCTAGATTTCAGGGTGCTCTCCTTGACTAGGGAGCTGCATGCACTGCACATTGGGCAGCCTCCTCTCTGATCTGTGAAGTATAGCCCATTCACATTGTAAATGGAGGTATTGCCTCTCTGCTTGGTGTCCAGTCCTTGGCTTGTTTGGACCAATCTATTATACAAAGTAATTAAGGAGAAATTAGAATATTTTTGCCTGCATGTCTCCAAAATCACAGAGTCCCCAAATGCTTAGGAGCCTTTGAAATTTGTCTTTCTTTTGTTTCTTTAAAAAACTCTCTTTCTGAGCAAGTCAAGGGCGATGAGCTGTCCCCACACTTACATGCAAATGTGGGAGAGTAACAAAGACCTTGATTACAGCTCCATTTGCTTCATGAAGGACTCCAGCAGCCAGTTAAAGCAACAGAAAACATGAGTCATGGACTCTAGCAAGTGACGATGGAGCCAGTGGGGTCTCCTGGGCAATCATATTCCCTGTTCTAGGCAGCAGTAATTAATGCCTTCAAACTGTGATGCTAGAGAAGACTCTTGAGAGTCCCTTGGACAGCAAGATCAAACAGTCCATCTTAAAGGAAATCTACCCTGAATATTCATTGGAAGGATTGATGCTGAAGCTGAAGCTCCAATACTCTGGCCACCTGACGCAAAGAGCCAACTCATTAGAAAAGACTCTGATGCTGGGAAAGATTGAGGGCAGGAGGAGAAGGGGAAGACAGTGGATGAGATGATTGGATGGCATCACCGACTCAATGGACATGAATTTGAGCAAGCTCTGGGAGATGGTAGAGGACAGGGAAGCCTGGTATGCTGCAGTCCATGGGGTGTCAAACAGTCAGACATGACTGAGCGACTGAACAACAGCAACAATAGCTGGTAAAGGATCCCTTTAGTCCCTGTTGAAGTGTCCCTCTCACTAGGAGAACTCCATGGTCAAGCTGTCATCATGCAGGGTCTCCTCAGTGGGAATGAGTGTGTGGGACTGGGTGACCCCATATGAATAGGAGTGAGCAAGGGCTCTGAAGGGGGAGTGATTAGGGACCAGGTACAGGTTGGAAATGGGTGGGCTAGTCAGGACTAACCTCAAATGCACAAACTGGTGAAAACTCCACTTTGGGATCACTAGGTCCCATTCTTTTAGTGCAAGAGCAACAAGTAAGTCCCAACTCTTTCCTCTAAATGTATTTATGGTAAATTTAGGAATCTTACTGAATAAGAGTAAGCAGGAGCAGCCGAGAAGAGCTATCCCACGTCTGAGGAGCGGCGGCTGCGCCGGCGCAGGAGGGCCAAGAGGAGCTATTTCATGTTCGAGGTCAAGAGGGGCGACCTTGAGGAGATATCCCTTGTCCAAGGTAAGGAGCAGCTGGCTGCGCTTTGCTGGAGCAGCCGTAAAGAGATACCCCACATTCAAGGTAAGAGAAACCCAAGTATGACAGTAGGTGTTGCGAGAGGGCATCAGAAGGCAGACACACTGAAACCATAATCACAGAAAATTAGCAATCTGATCACAGGGACCACAGCCTTGTCTAACTCAATGAAACTAAGCCGTGCCATGTGGGGCCACCCAAGATGGACGAGCCATGGTGGAGAGGTCTGACAGAATGTGGTCCACTGGAGAAGGGAATGGCAAATGACTTCATTATTCTTGGCTTGAGAACCCCATGAATAGTATGAAAAGACAAAATGATAGGATACTGAAAGAGGATCTCCCCAGGTCGGTAGGTGCACAATATGCTACTGGACATCAGTGGAGAAATAACTCCAGAAAGAAGGAAGGGATGGAGCCAAAGCAAAAACAATACCAAGTTGTGGATGTGACTGGTGATAGAAGCAAGGTCCGATGCTGTAAAGAACAATACTGCATAGGAACTTGGAATGTTAGGTCCATGAATCAAGGCAAATTGGAAGTGGTCAAACAGGAGATGGCAAGAGTGAACATCGACATTCTAGGAATCAGCGAACTAAAATGGACTTGAATGGGTGAATTTAACTCAGATGACCATTATATCTACTACTGTGGGCAGGAATCCCTTAGAAGAAACAGAGTGGCCATCACAGTCAACAAAAGAGTTCGAACTGCAGTACTTGCGTGCAATCTCAAAAATGACAGAATTATCTCTGTTCGTTTCCAAGGCAAACCATTCAATATCACGGTAATCCAAGCCTATGCCCTGACCATATTTCTGAAGAAGCTGAAGTTGAATGATTCTATGAAGACCTACAAAACCTTTTAGAACTAACACCCAAAAAAGATGTCCTTTTCATTATAGGGGACTGGAATGCAAAAGTAGGAAGTCAAGAAACACGTGGAGTAACAGGGAAGTTTGGCCTTGGAGTACAGAATGAAGCAGGGCAAAGGCTAATAGAGTTCTGCCAAGACAACATACTGGTCATAGCAAACACCCTCTTCCAACAACACAAGAGAAGATTCTACACATGGACGTCACCAGATGGTAAACACCGAAATCAGATTGATTATATTCTTTGCAGCCAAAGATGGAGAAGCTCTATACAGTGAGCAAAAACAAGATCGGGAGCTGACTGTGGCTCAGATCATGAACTCCTTATTGGCAAATTCAGACTTAAATTGAAGAAAGTAGGGAAAACCACTAGACCATTCAGGTATGACCTAAATCAAATCCCTTGTGACTATACAGTGGAAGTGAGAAATAGATTTAAGGGACTAGATCTGATAGACAGAGTGCCTGATGAACTATGGACAGAGGTTAGTGACATTGTACAGGAGAAAGGGATCAAGACCATCCCCATGGAAAAGAAGTGCAAAAAAGCAAAATGGCTGTCTGAGGAGACCTTACAAATAGCTATGAAAATAAGAGAAGTGAAAAGTAAAGGAGAAAAGGAAAGATATTCCCATCTGAATGCAGAGTTCCAAAGAATAGCAAGGAGAGATAAAAAAAAAAAAAGCCTTCCTCAGCGATCAGTGCAAAGAAATAGAGGAAAACAACAGAATGGGAAAGACTAGCTGCTGCTGCTGCTGCTAAGTCGCGTCAGTCGCGTCCGACTCTGTGCGACCCCACAGACGGCAGCCCACCAGGCTCCGCCGTCCCTGGGATTCTCCAGGCAAGAATACTGGAGTGGGTTGCCATTTCCTTCTTCAATGCATGAAAGTGAAAAGTGAAAGTTAAGTTGCTCAGTCGTGTCCGACTCTTAGCAACCCCATGGACTGCAGCCTACGAGGCTCCTCCATCCGTGCGATTTTCCAGGCAAGAGTACTGGAGTAGGGTGCCATCGGAAAGACTAGAGATCTCTTCAAGAAAATTAGAGATACCAAGGGAACATTTCATGAAAGATGGGCTTGATAAAGGACAGAAATGGTATGGACCTGACAGAAGCAGAAGATATTAAGAAGAGGTGGCAAGAATACACAGAAGAACTGTACGAAAAAGATCTTCACGACCCAGATAATCACAATGGTGTAATCACTCACTTAGAGCCAGACATCCTAGAATGTGAAGTCAAGTGGGCCTTAGGAAACATCACTACAAACAAAGCTTGTGGAGGTGATGGAATTCCAGTTGAGCTATTTCAAATCCTGATAGATGATTCTGTGAAAGTGCTGCACTCAATAGGCCAGCAAATTTGGAAAACTCAGCAGTGGCCACAGGACTGGAAAAGGTCAGTTTTCATTCCAATCCCAAAAGAAAGGCAATGCCAAAGAATGCTCAAACTACCACACAATTGCACTCATTTCACAAGCTAGTAAAGTAATGCTTGAAATTCTCCAAGCCAGGCTTCAGCAATACGTGAACCATGAACTTCCAGATGTTCAAGCTGGTTTTGGAAAAGGCAGAGGAACCAGAGATCAAATTGCCAACATCTGCTGGATCATCGAAAAAGCAATAGAGTTCCAGAAAAACATCTGTTTCTTCTTTATTGACTATGCCAAAGCCTTTGACTGTGTGGATCACAATAAACTGTGGAAAATTCTTCAAGAGACGGGAATACCAGACCACCTAACCTGTCTCTTGAGAAACCTGTATGCAGATCAGGAAACAACAATTAGAACTGGACATGGAACAACAGACTGGTTCCAAATAGGAAAAGGAATACGTCAACGCTGTATATTGTCACCCTGCTTATTTAACTTATATGCAGAGCACATCATGAGAAACGCTGGGTTGGAAGAAGCACAAGCTGGGATCAAGATTACTGGGAGAAATATCAATAATCTCAGATATGCCAATGACATCACCCTTACGGCAGAAAGTGAAGAGGAACTAAAAAGCCTCTTAATGAAAGTGAGAGAGGAGAGTGAAAAAGTTGGCTTAAAGCTCAACATTCAGAAAACTAAGATCGTGGCATCTGGTCCCATCACACCATGGCAGATAGATGGGGTAACAGTGGAAACAGTGTCAGACTTTATTTTTTTGGGCTCCAAAATCACTGCAGATGGTGATAGCAGTCTTGAAATTAAAAGACACTTACTCCTTGGAAGGAAAGTTATGACCAACCTAGATGGCATATTAAAAAGCAGAGACATTACTTTGCCAACAAAGGTCCGTCGAGTCATGGCTATGGTTTTTCCAGTGGTCATGTATGGATGTGAGAGTTGGACGGTGAAGAAAGCTGAGCACTGAAGAATTGATGCTTTTGAACTGTGGTGTTGGAGAAGACTCTTGAGAGTCCTTTGGACTGCAAGGAGATCCAACCAGTCCATTCTAAAGGAGATCAGTCCTGGGTGTTCATTGGAAGGACTGATGCTGAAGCTGAAACTTCAATACTTTGGCCACCTGATGCGAAGAGTTGACTCATTGGAAAAGACCTTCATGCTGGGAAGGATTGGGGGCAGGAGGAGAAGGGGACGACAGAGGATGAGATGGCTGGATGGCATCACCGACTCGATGGACATGGGTTTGGGTAAACTCCGGGAGTTGGTGATGGACAGGGAGGCCTGGTGTGCTGAGATTCATCGGGGGTTGCAAAGAGTCGGACACGACTGAGTGACTGAACTGAACTGAACTGAAGTGAATAAAGCCTGAGGACTAAAGAACAGGGGCTTCTGTGCACCTGGAGTCCTCAGCACCAAAGGTGTTAATTCATTAATTTAATTAAACACACGACCAAACAGCAGCCACACCACATACATCTTCCCTAATGAAAGTGCAAAACCCACTGCAAATTCTCCTGATTTATTAAATCAAATTATTCAATTCAATCAGTAAAGAGGAAAGTCCCTGAGCTTGGAGGAGTGGTACCTCTGCTTTAAGATTAGACCAGTCAAGCCAGGAAAATGTATAAGCTGGTTCACTGGGACTTAATGTCAGGGAAACAGGGAGTTAAAAGTTGGTGACCTGGGGCCTAGGCCCAGATCGACTTTCTTGGCTCCACTCTCCAGCACCTTGCCCACCGCCTGGCAAAGAGCCTGGACTGCTGATGTGTTTTCTAGGTGTGAAAACACAGGTATTAAAAATGAACAAGTGAGTGGTAAGCATGGCAGTGAGGTGGCCTGATGTCAAAGCCTCCCTGACCCCCAAACCCTGCAGAGCCCCTCTTGTTTTTGACCCTCAGGCTTCACCAGGAAGATTTTGAGAAGAGTTAAGAATTATTTGCTATTTTTCTGCCAAAGTAGTTTTAGTGACTGCAAAACTGAGTTGGGTACATAAGAGGTTCCTAACAAATGTTTGCCAAAGCAGTGAGGTTTACCTAGTGCCATCTGTGAAGACCTCATAAGTGTTTCTTTGCCTGTAACTTCTTATTGATGAATATCACCTCATGGACTTGGAAGCCAGGTTGGGTGTATTGATAAAGAAAGGAGGAGAGGAAGAACAACAGCTACTTTTTTGGGAAGTGTGGTTAAGGTGACTGAGGACAGGTGGCCTAACATGAGAGTTGTGGGCCTCAGAGAACAGGGCACGCAATCTCATAGCATCCTTCCATCAATGCCTCTCACAACCGCTGCAGCCCTGAACTCAGTGATGGGCAAGCAGCCTTGTTCCTTCCTGATCCCCAGTCCCTCTGGACCATAGGAACACCAGCCTAAAATTTTGCTCTGAGTTTCAATATGAAGCTTCCTTCCCTAAGATGGTGTGAATGCCTGCAAAACTGAGTCCCCTGGGTATTTATATAAACTTCCAAGTTATGTTATAACTGGGGGCCACGTCATTAGGCTTCTGGGGCAGTTTCCCTGGCCTCTTCTAGCCCATGTGTGATTTGGATTAGCAATGCAATTTACTAACCAATTCCCCTCTGGGTCCAGATCAACACTTTGAGTGTAGCTTTAGCATATAATTATCTGAATTAGCGGAAAATAATGATAAAATAATTCCTACAGTTGTCTCCTTCTTCTGCTTCTCCTCTCCTCTTCCTCACCTTCCCCAAAGACTCCTCTACCTCCCCTTCCTCATCACTATTTTACAGTGAAAGCACTAAATAGTTTTGGAATTCTGTTTACTGAACCCTCCCATCTTTGCCCACTTCCTGCATCAGATTTCATTCAACCTTTTATCCCTAAGGTTATATTCCTGTAATCCATACTTTTGAAAGAAGGCTTTTTGCTGGGGAGGGGAGTGGCTTTGGCAATACTTTTTACTGGACACTTGCAATAGAAATTGTGCCCATAGTAAAGATGCCCACATCCTCCCAGTAACCATGATCGGCATTTTCTTTCTGACCTATCTTTGACCTCAGATATGCTTATTGTCATTTTAACAAGATAAGAGTTGAGGGCCACCTCTTTTTCCCACTCTCAAATCAGTGACTGCACCAAGACTGGGCTTGGAGATCTAGAACCTTCCATTGTCTCCACAAATCACATCTAAAGTTACTGTAAATCAATAGTTTAAGTGAATATGATATTCTTGCAAAGCAATTGAAACTTCAAATAGGATCCTCTAGTTCCCCTCCACAATTGGACCACAACCTACAATCCTTATTGTAGTTTCTGTTGCCCTTTATTATGTTTACTTATGGGTTTTGATGAGACTTGAGATTCTTTGGGATTTACTTTGTAATAAACATCCTTTAAGAGGCATGTGCATTTTCTCTGGGTGAGACATTCTGTCTCATATTCACTGACACATAAAAAGGAATTGATTTCCTTTATAAATAATTAGTGGGCATGCAGCACAGAGCAGGCTCCGGAGGGACCAGACACAAGGCGTGTGTAGATGATGGGGATGGAAAAGGGAGGAGGCAAAGAAGATGGAGGAAGAAGAGAAGGGCATCTATAGTGGAGTCTGCAGGGAGGTTAAGGGAGGGTTTCACAGGGATTTCAATTGTCCACAGCTGGAGATTCAGGATGTTCTTAGGAGAGGGCTAAGCCCATCAAGTCCATGGGCTTTGTTGTCAGGGACTGGGCTTCATTGGGGTCTTCTGCTAGATGCTTCTGGAGATGGCCAGATGAGCAAGACTAAGAGAAACAGAGACCCACCAAGTTTCAGAGTGGATAGAATCTTAGCATTCATCGAGTCTAATCTCCATCTAAAGCCTAAACTACAACCGGGGCAATGAATATCCAGCCTCTGCTTCAGCAGAACTCCTTGGATAAAAAAGATTTCCAGGGAGAATTAATCACTTCTGTTTTTGAACACGTCAGAATGATGGAATTGTTACACCTGTATTGAAATATAATGGGAATCCTGTAATTTCCATCCAGAGGTCCTTGTTCTGCCTTTGGAACTGTCTCCAATATGCTAGGACCCTTCCCGCATACTGAGTCTTCATTTTTTTGGATCTAATACTCCTAGAATCTTCTTGCCAACCTGACACTCTCCCTGAACATCCTCCAGTCTCTCACTGTCCCGTAGAGTGCTAGGGAATTCTGACCAGCAGTTTAGTGGAGGTGGGATTGTCTTTTCCTATTTATTTGTGCTCTAGTAGTTTACACTGAATAACATCTTGTATTTCCCATTTTATATTTGTGTAGAACAGTTTCTCTATTAGACCTTACTTTATGCTTATTATTCAAATATCAAGAACTTCTTTTAGAAATGTGTTCTACCATTAATTCATTTATTTAGCAAATAATAATATTCAGGCATGACCATGTGCCAGGCATTCTTTTAGGGGTTGAGTATGTGCCATTACTTTGCCAACAAAGATCCATCTAGTCAAAGCTATGGTTTTTCCAGTAGTCATGTATGGATATGAGAGTTGGACTCTAAAGAAACTGAGCACCAAAGGACTGAAGCTTTTGAACTGTGGTGTTGGAGATGACTCTTGAGGGTCTCTTGGACTGGAAGGAGATCCAACTAGCCCATCCTAAAGGAAATCAGTCCTGAATATTCATTGGAAGGATTGATGCTGAAGCTGAAGCTGAAACTCCAATACTTTGGCCACCTGATGAGAAGAACTGACTCATTGGAAAAGACCCTGATGCTGGGCAAGATTGAAGGCAGGAGGAGAAGGGGATGACGTAGGATGAGATGGTTGGATGGCATCAATGATTCAATGGACATGAGTTTGAGCAAGCTCTGGGAGTTGGTGAAGGACAGGGAAGCCTGGTGTGCTACAGTTCATGGATCGCAAAGAGTCGGATATGACTGAGCGACTGAACAGAACTGAACTGATGTGCCAGTGAATGAAACAATGTACTTTCCTTCTTAATGTTTACATTAAAGTTAGAAGAGAGCGATCATCAACACAGGGAGCTCAGCTTGGTTCTCTGTGATTACCTGGAAGAGTGGGATTGGTGTTGGGGGCACATGAGGGGGATATATATATATATATATATATATATATATATATATAAATATATATATATGTATATATATATATAAATACTTATAGCTGATTCACATTGTTGTACAGCAGATATCAACACAACATTGTAAAGGAATTATCCTCCAATTAAAAATAAATTTTAAAAAACAAATAGTACAGAGAGTGAAACAGAACAGTCTAGTGTATTAGGCAGAACTGGGTGGAGTTGCTTCTCATACAAAGTATATATGTGTGTGGCTATTTTATATGTCATTTATATCTTCTCCATGGTTTATGTCATCATCCATAATCATGGGAGACAATTTTGCATGAGGGTGATGACAGCTGTCACCACTGCTAATGCTTCCACAGCTCAAGACATCAGCACCACACACTCATGTCATCAATCGCAGTACAGAAGCTCTGGAATGATCATGGGCTCTATGTGTCCAGTCCTAATGGATCTAGAAGCATGTCTTAGCTGTGTAAGGTGGCCAAAGTTTTTTAACTTTGAGCCTCAGTTATTTGTAAAATGGGGATAGAAATGATAGCTTTTGTAGTGCTGATAAGATGAAATATTGCATGTTAAGCATATCTTAGTTCATAGCAGAATTTACTCTTAATAAGCAAAAGTTAGTTTCCATTCTTCTCCCCTTCCTATGTTGCTATCCTATATGTGGATAAAATTGTCTATTCAAGAAAGGTTGAGAACTGAACCACTAGAGATCTTTCTCATATTGACCTTACTTAATAATTTAGGGTCTTTGAACATGGTAGGCAGGTTTGCTGCTGCTGCTGCTGCTAAGTCACTTCAGTCGTGTCTGACTCTGTGCGACCCCATAGATGGCAGCCCACCAGGCTCCCTCGTGCCTGGGATTCTCCAGGCAAGAATACTGGAGTGGGTTGCCATTTCCTTCTCCAATGCATGAAAGTGAAAAGTGAAAGTGAAGTCACTCAGTCGTGTCCGACTCTTCGTGACCCCATGGACTGCAGCCCACCAGGCTCCTCTCTCCATGGGATTTTCCAGGCAAGAGTACTGGAGTGGGGTGCCATTGACTTCTCTGAGTAGGCAGGTTTGGAGTCCATCTAACTATGGTACCAGTTTCTCCATGCTTATATGTCTTTTTCCATAAGCACATCAGTTATGTTATCATCATCTGATAACATCAGTTATCAGAAAGGGTACTAATATTATTGTTGTATGTGGAATGGGCTAGCTTGGTAAGGATGTATAGGCTTTAGGTTGAACTGAATGGTAAACTATGGGATAAGACTGAACAGAATAGTTGTAATCAGCATATGAATCAGAACAAGACTGAGGCAAGATGGATTAGAATGGAATTCAGTGGGAGAGGTTGAAATGAGGTGAAATGATTTGGAATAGTCTGAAGCAGAATAGTCTGGATGGGGAGTGGGTTGAGACCATGTGGACACAGAGCAATCAAAGAAAGTAACTTTTTAGTTTCTTTACTCTCCAACATCCTTTTCTGTTTTCTGCCGACTGAACATATCTGTCGTGAGCATCTTGAACCTCCGTGTGTTTTGCACAGCCTGATGCTAGTGTTGACAGAGACTTACTGCTGCCATCAAGGGATTTATGCTGCCTCTTTAATGTCCCCCTTCTGTGGTGGCTTTACAGCCCTGCTGTCCACCTTACTATCCACAGACTGCCATTTGGCACGGAGTCTCTCTTTGTCCCCAAATGCATGAGGAGTGGGAAGGGGTGTGAGGCCCCCTGTGTAAGACAGCTGTGTCTGTTTCTGGATTGGGTCTGGGCTGGGACCAGTGATTTTTCTACTTTTAGTTATTTTATTTTTTTAACAATTTCCTGCACCAGTAGGGTCATTTTTCCAAGGGAATGTTGTGTGCAGTGTCTATACAAGCTAAAGGAACTAGGATGTCCATGAACACTGGAGAGCACATGTTCTTTTGTAGGTGTTCTGACTCTTCAATAAAAAGTGGGTATATGGGGAGCTAATGCTTTTGCACCCTTCTTCAGCTCCAGCAGGGGCTACATCATACCCAAGTGTCTCTTTTCATGTGAGTGTTACATGGCGCCTCCAGGAATAGTTCTAGCTGACAGTGATTCATTTGTCTTTATTTTCCTGCCCTGCCTTGTCTTCACGTCATCTGGGACTATAGTTAGCAGGCAGTTGGGAGCTAAGATTCCCAGGCCAGGGTTTGCTTGTGAATCATTTCTCTCTATAGGCTCCTAAGGGGCTGGTGTTACTGCTGAAAAGCTAGCTGTAGAGACTGTGTGTGTGTGTGTAAGCATATGGGTTTTGAAGCCAGACAGCCTGTGGGTCCTAGCCACCAGAAATAGGGTGAAACAAAGCACTGACCTCGGGGGCAGCATCTGGGGGTGAGAGCCTTCTGATGTTTTGCACCGTGGTTGATTCCCTTGTCTTACCCTACTTCTGCTTCTGCTTGCAGGGCGAAATCATGATTCAGCTTCTTCCTACCTGGGGCCTTCAGAGAATCATTTAACCTCACGGAGTCTCATTTTCCTCATCTGTAAAACAGGCATCCTATGCTTACACCTGAGAATTTCAGTGAGGAAAAGATGAAATAGCACAACTAAGACGTCAGCTAAAGGTAATACTTATGGAAATACTTATGTCTCTGCCTTCAGTATCCACTCCTCCCTGAAAAACAAGAGCACAACCAACAGACAGTAAGACAGCAGCAAAGATATGTGTGCAGTGGCTTAAGGGATACAGTTGATTTTCTCATGAAGACTGTTTTCGATCTGAGTTGCCAGAGTTCCCTCAGACTTGGGCAGGTCTGTCATGCATAGTAGGAACCAATGGGCTGCAAAGGCTGGACTGGGACATGGGTTTCAGGGCTTGCTGTACTCACAGATAAAACCTTCCACCTCTTCAGGCAGACAGGGATGTCATCATGGAAAGCAGAATGCATCTATGATGCTGTAAGATTCAACTCTAAGTTTTCATTTCTTAGAACTTATTGTAACTGCTGATGTTCCCCCAAAGGTATCTAAAGCCATCACTAATAAAGAGCTCTGTCTGATAAAGATTATTTGCAGTGAGATTAGTGTACTAAGCTCTTACCCTACCTGCCATGCCATATCCATGCCACTCCTTCCAAATCCCACCTTCTCCAAGTCCATTTTAGGCTCCTTTCTATCTCTGAAGATCTCCTGGCCACTGCAGGTCACTGTTATTTCTTTGTTCATTCTGCTTTGGGAGGTGGTCATTTCAAGTCATTCTGGGGCTGGGAACTAAGATGCTGGTACCAGCCATGGGTCAGGCATTGGCTAAGCTCTGATCTCTCTCTTCTGATGTCATCAAGCATGTTCTGAACTACCTCCAGAGATCACCCAGTGAAAGTAGAGGACATCAGACACAGGGCATATCTTTGGAAGCAAGTAGCCTCCAAGGTTGCTCAATACTTTAATGACAAAATCTAGGCTAGATTCCAGATCTTCCTAAACAGTTGCTTGGCAATCATCACTTATGTGCTGCTACCTTGTAAATATCTGCTGCAGGGCTGGGTAACAGTAGGCTTCTTCCAACTAACTAGAGAGTGATATCTTTAAAGGAGGAGCCAGTGTTTAATCAATGTATCTGCATGATGCCCAGCACAAATCTGGTATATAGGAGAACCTCTTAAAAAGATCACAAACAAAACTCCAAGCCTCCAAATACTTATTGACTTGGTTTTACCTATACTAGAGGCATTAACATTGCAAAAACAATTTCTGCGTGAGCAAAAACTGTGTTACCTCATGGGGTTGATTTCCAATGTTAGCTACTGTAGAAGTTCAGCTGGGTGTGATATCTTGCGGTCAGGGAGGTCTTGCCATGCCTTTCATATCTCATAACATAGATAGCAACCCAATCCTCAGTGTTGGAGTCTGCTGAAATACAGGTGACTAAAAAAAAATCTAATTAATATGGTTTTAATTATGGCAGTAATGATACCTACCTCTCAGCATGAGAAGGAAAGATATTGTTAGTAATACTAAATTTCCCAAAGGTCCTGAGACCCTTTAAGATGAGTAAATTTGAAAGTTATTGATATGATTAGAGAACTGAAACAGGCATATTTGAAAGATTCCAAGGGGGTAATCAAATATCCATATATCAGTCAATTGTGCAGTCAGTCAATCAGTAATCTAGATGCTGTTAGGTTCTGGCAGTACATAAATAGATGATATTCTGTTTTTTGTTTTTTGTTTCTTAATCATATATAATTAAGAAGAACAGACAAAGCATGGGTCTCTGCCCCCTCTAAACTAGTTCAGTGATCTTTCTTACATTGCTTATTTCAACCCAGCATGTATTACCTTGCATTGTTCTGACTTACTTAAGAATGCCTTGTGCCTCCAATAGATTCATAGCCCCTTGCAGATGAGACCTTATCTTGTGTCTTTTTGTATCCTCAACTTCTAGGATAGTGATGGCATGAGGTAGGTACCCAATCTGTATTTCTTATAGTTGGAGATTAATCACATAAAAAGTCATCACTGTTAGCCTTATTTCTTTGGAAGTCTTTACAAAGGTAGGACTTGACAAAGGCTGGTTCTTGCAGGAGAGCAATGAAAGCTAAGGTTAAAATAAGTCAAACTGGCTTCTATGGGGGCATTTACGAACAGGTTCAGGGATTCAGAGTTTATTGTTTAAGAATCAGGAAAGCAATGATAGAATATAAGTCTGTTGGTGGTGGAAGTTCTCAGTTTTCTAATATAGCTCTGAATGTTATATTAAATGTGATATTAAAATAGGCTCTCCCATAATAAATTCTGGAGAGGATGTGGAGAAAAGAGAACTCTTGTACACTGTTGGTGGTTATGTCAACTGGTGCAACCATTGTGGAAAACAGTGTGGAGGTTCTTTTGAAAACTAAAAATAGAGTTACTATATGACCCAGCAATTGTACCCTTGGGCATACATCTGGAAAAGATAAACACTCTAATTTGAAAAGATACATGCATCCCAATGTTCACTGCAGCACTATTTACAATAGCCAAGATATGGAAGCAACCTAAATGTCCACTGACCAACAGATGAGTGGATAAAGAAGATGTGACACATATATACAATGGAGTATTACTCAGCTATTAAAAAAGAAAGAAATAATGCCATTGCAGCAACATTGATGGACCTAGATATTATCATACTAAGTGGAGTAAGTCAGAAAGAGAAAGACAGGTATCATTTTATGTCACTTATATGTGAAATCTAAAAAAAATGATAGAAATGAACTTGTTCGCAAAGCAGAAGCAGACTCACAGACTTATGGTTACTAAAGGAGAAGAAAAAGGTTGGAGGAAGAAGGATAAATTAGGAGTGTGGGATTAACAAATATACACTGCTATATGAAAAATTGATAAACAACAGGACCTACTATATCACACAAGAAACTATATTCAAAATCTTGTAATAACCTATAACAGAGAAGAATCTTCAAAAGAATATAAACCTGAATCACTTTGCTGTACACCTGAAACTAACACAGCATTGTAAATCAATTATAGTTCAATTAAAAAAATAATTCTTGGGTCCACACATTTATCTCACAGTCAACTCACCTCTATTCAGTTTTCCATGAGATTTCAGACTGAAGCAGGAAGTCTATTCAAAGCCTCCCTGAGTTGTCTATCCAGGGTGCTTTAGAATGAATTCGTCCATCTAACCTGGACTTGTGGCCCAGGTTGCTAGCAGACTGTCTTTTGTTCTTAGTCTGGATCCACTGCATCAGTCCTAAGCCCTTATCTCAAGGCTGTCTCCAAATTTCAAACCAACTCTAATTTTGTCTCCTTCAATATTCTCCCTTCTCCAATCTTAGAGCTAAACAATTCTCTTGTTTCCATGTTGTAATGGGAGGCTTGAAATTAACTTGCAATATTAAATGCTCCTTTGACATCTTTGAGCCTCACAGTGTCCCCAAGGGCTATAACTATAAGTCCCTCTTCTCTCACCAGATATGCCCCCTACTCAGTGGAAAAGGCCCTCTCCCTATCTTGTTCCCTTTATCAGCAGGACCAGCTATACTTCACCAGGTCTTCAACCTGATGACCAGCCCATGAAATCATTTAAATAAGCCAGTTACGTGGAAACTAGGTGTCACCTCCTGCTCTTATTGCTTCAAAGCTTGCCTGTCACAGCTCCTGCTGGTTCACTCTATTCCTGAATGCACGGCAGGTGATGTCTTCCCCTGGGCTGTGCCTGTGTGTGACTAATAAATGTTGTTAATCTCATTTAATTGTGCACAGGGTAAGGTGTCACGTGTTTGGTGATCTTATTCTACCTAGTGTGAGGGATGTCTGTCTTCACCAATAGGGTGAATAGAGGTGATGGAACACATGCATCTTCCCATCTAGTTACTTGGCAGATTCATTGCCAGCTCTTCTGATTTTCCTTAACTCAGCAGCTGAGGAAAGGGTGATGGTCTGTTCTGTTGGTCCAGGCAGCCCTAATCGGGAGGACTCTTGTGTGGATAATCACTGCTGAGCATTTATCTTCTGAGAACTGACCAGTGTCTGAATTCCTGACACTGGGGTTTGGTGCCTAGATAGAGATGGAGAGTAGCCTGCTTTTTATAATTATGTCACTTATTCCATCACCATCTTTTGTTGAGAATTTACAAAAACTGCATCCTGAACATACAAAGAAGTATGGCCTCAAGGCACTCACAGTCTGGTGGAAGATAGACAATAACATCAATAACTTTGACATAGACAGATATGTGCTCTAATAATGAAGTGCTGTAGTGTTACAGGAGTTTTGGAGGGAGAGCAAAGAGAAGAAATTCTGAACTTAACCAAGGATAACAGGTTTGAGAAGGCTTCCCAGAGGTGAGGATGTTTTTGAAGGTCAGGTGAGTCTGCCACCTGGATGGGTTATGTGACAAGAACATTCCAGACCAAGGGGATATTATGTGTTGAAGTTCAGACCACTTCTTCCCACCTTCACTGCTACAACCCTTGTTTGATCTATTGTCATCCCTTGCCAAGTGACTGCAATCGTCTTCTGGCTCCCAGCTTCTGTCCTTGCCTGTGTGTAGTCTGTTTCATCCCAGTGCCCAGAGTGGTTCTTTTAAAGTGGAAGTCACATCAGGTCACTCTCTATGGGATCCCATTTCACTCAGAAGAAAGGCGAAGTCCTCACAATATCTAAAATCTTTCACTACCTGCCCCCATAACCTTTGTAACCTCCTCTGCTCTTATGCTCCCCTTTGCTGTCTCTGCTCCAGTCACAACTAGCCTTCTTTGATTCTCTCTTGGTATCACTCCTACCTTAGGGCCTTTGCATCTTCTGTTCCTTTTACCTGGGACATGCTTCACTCAAGTGTCTGCATGGCCCCCTCCTTCATCTCCTTCATGCTCCTTTCTGGTGAGGTGTTCCCTGAGTGTGCTATGGGATTGTGCACCATGGAAGCACTCACGATTTTCTATATTACTTGTCCCTTTACTATATACTGTATAACTATCATTCACCATTTGATGTCCACCCGTCTGCACTAGATTATAAGTTCAAAGATGGTGAGATCTTGGCTCTTTTGTTCACAGATACCAGCAACACAGCCTGGCACCCAATAGGCACTCAATAAGCAATTTTTTGTCAAGTGAATGACTGGATGAAAGGTGTATGGTAGAGCTTTGGGTGCTCCAAGAAGATTGGTTGATCTGAACGATTTCAACAATCATGGCTGAAGAAAAGCACACAGGTAGAAGAGGGCCAGGTCATGGATGGCTCTGCAGATCCTGGAGAAAAATTTCCCACTTTATCCTGAGGGAATCAGAGAGTCCCCGAGGGACTTTAAACAAGAGAATGGATGGCAAGGTCAGATATCTAACCTATTAACAAAGATAGAAAAATCCCAGGGGAAACACTTGAATGAAATCTTGATGTTTTAACTTTGGTGTATGTGGGATGAAATGTGAGGAGGCCAGAAATTTTAGTGTGAAAGGTGACTGACACATCACAGGGGCAACGGCCCTTTGCAGTGGTGGAAGATGGGTTTGGAGTCCAGCAGACATGGATGGAGCCCCCTGCTCTGGGCTGCTCAGGAGGGCCCCTGTAGAGAGGGCACTGCAAGATTCGAGGCTTCAGATTTCTCATTACTTTGAAGAGCTGGTGAGGATTCAAAGAGGTGATAAGAGTAGTGTCTGATTTATATCTTCCATAGAGTAGACAGTGACCAGTCTTGCTTTCTCATAGGCGTGTGTGTGGCATCTGGGAGATGCCTACACACAGGTGGGAGTCATGGCAGAGAAAGAGAGGGCAAGTCTGTAGACTGGGGATACTACCATTCCAGATGTGTGCGACAGAGAAAGAATGAGAGCCAGGTAAGCCAAGGATGGGAGAACGCTGAGAAACAGGTTGACAGTGGAAGAAAGATCTAGGCGGAAAAGCACAAACAAACACTCACAGGCCCCCTCTGAACATCCCAGACTGCCCCCACCAGAGACAGACATCTTCAGAGGAGGGATGTGCAGAGGGATACAGGAAGGGAGGGGACGTTCACTGTGATGTCAGGAAGAAGTATGGTAGTCAAGGGAAGAAGGGTGAGCCTTTGAGCCAAGTGGGATCACAATTCATGTTTTTGGGTTTGCTTTTGCCTTTGTCTTTGTTTGACTTTCTGTTGTTGGAAGTGGACTGCTCGAGAATGTTTCCATTTGAGAGGAAGAAGCCAGTAGAAAGAGGATTCCAAAATGCAGGAAGGAAGGCTTGGTGGCTACGTGTTATCAGATTTGGAAGTCTGGGCTGAAATTGTGGTTTGCTTCTTAGTAATAATGTAGTTGTGAGCAAGTTACTCTAAACTTCCAAGCCCCAAGAGAGAAATGAGGGTAAGGAGAGTCCAACCTGTATAGGTTTGCTGCAAGGCACAAAGGAGAGACTGGGAGAGTGCTTAACCGTGTGCCACAGAAGGGAGGACCAGGTTGCTGAGGAAGGAGAGGTTTGGAGTTGGTAGGAAGAGACACGCCTGGCCCGTGTGTGGCTGGAGTGGGCCTGTGTCAGGGCAAGGCAAGCGTCTTTTCTTCTACTGAGAGAAGGGATAGAGGTGTGTGGCTTGAGGTGAGTGAGGAGGCAGGTTGGAGTGCAGCAGAACGATTTGGGATGGCTGCTGACTCACCTGTGAAATGCAATTCGCTCATCTGCAGCCAGGGTGCTTGGTACCCAAGGATGGAGGCAATGCGGAGCTGTGAGGAGAATGAGGGACAATGGGATGGGCCAGCTCCCTGGGCAAGGGGCCTGGGCAGTTCAGAGGGTCTCTCTCTTGAGCTCTAATTCTCTGTGACCTCCATCTTGAAATTTTAGCAATTTTTATCTTTGAACTGTGTCTTTGTGAGTCTGGTGGGAAGCGGGGATTTGGTTCCGGCTCATGTGGTCCAATCTCCTATGATGGGTCTTCTGCCTCCTGCTCCCCAACTCCCACCCACTTTAGCCTGAGCACTTAGGTGTCAGCGAGGTGAAAATTGGGCATATAGCTAAGTGCTGAGATGCAAGGTAAGGGTCTGAGCAACAGAGAACCTGCCCTCACTAGCAAGTTTCCTTGGGTGCAAGGGAGTGCAATATTAAATAGCAAATGAAAACATGTGGAAGAAAGAAAGAGGCTTTCCCTCTGCTTTTCGAACAGAGGGACTTGCGTTCTCATTTTGCATTGGGACCCACAACATATCTGGCCCCAGGGAGGAGAGTTACCTGGGGAAGCCAGAGGGTAGCAGAGCAGATTGCCAGGGGCGGTGGGTTTTGGAACTCCCTGGTTCCTGGTGGGAGAGCAGGGCAGTTTGCTCCCAAGGGTCTGTCAGCCCAGACACAAGAGTGTAGGAAGTAGAGGCAAGAATTAGTGAGAGGTGGGTGTTACATGAGAATGATGGAACTTGGAAGGGACAGAGACTATTGGTGTTGGTGAAAGAAACATTCAAGTGATCAGGAGTTACACTTAGGAAAGCAGGAAATTCAAACCAGAAGGAAAAATATAAAGATGCACAATTAAAAAGATTTGGAAGAAGCCAGACATGGAAGAAAGGAGGCTCATGAAAGATTTAACCAGAAAAGGGAATTTGAGATTTCAGAATTTCCAAAGCAAGATATTTCCAGAGCAAGTTCCTTTATATCTCATTAGTAAAGTTTGTAATTTGTCCTTTTTTTTGGCTCTGCATTTGCAAACAAAGCATTGCTCTCAGATTCAAGATTCAGACTTCTGAATCATAGTACAACTCATTTTTTTTGTATAAGTAACATATGTTTGGTGTCTTTAAACACAATTACTTTTGTATAATAAAAGTGTTGATTTGATGATGCGACATTTTCTGCAAGTGTGTTTAAGAGAGTTTATGTTTTCATAAGTTGCAATGAAACTCAATTATGTATGTGTAATAAGGCTTCTGATTGTTACACTTAGACTTTTCTGTATAATGAAGCCAGCAATTAGAATTTGCTTGCTCTATGGCTTAGGAAAACACACTTGTTTTGGAGACAAAAGACTCTTAATGAGCCCCCTTTTTTGTTAATTTTTTTTGGTTGTTGTTAAAAACCAGTCTATAACTCAAACATATAATTAGATTTCTTAAAGGTTTGGATTTTTTGTTGTTGTTATTTTTTCCCCCCTTTAAACACAAAACAAAGCAAACAGCAATAACTTTAAGGCACAGATCATTTCAAAGCTGTGAATCAAGCTACGATCTGCAGTTTTACCTTCCAGGCACCCCCAGTGCATAACAATGCCCGCTTGGCTAAGGAAGCGGAGGCCTGGCAGTGGCAGATATCCGACTGAGAAATGCTTTTTGGAAGCATTGCTTAGATGCTGCTCTGGGCATTACAGTTGGAGCTGGGCGCTGGTGTTCTGCTTACATCTTGGCCTCGGGGTTAGCCTGAAGCCTGTCTCAGGAGCGGAGTCCCACCTCCTGATCCATTGCTACCACTAGCCACACAGGCCTGCTAGTGCAAGGGTGGACAAGCCATTCTCCCATGGGCTGCCCACTGCAGGCAGAGTCTTCTCAGTGGGCTTAAGAAAGTTCCTTGCTGTTTTGTTTTCCATCTTATGACTCACACCCAGTGTGTTAGTTGGTCCCCTGGACTGCTGGTTGTTCAGTTCACTACTGCCCATTAGTGTCCCTTTCACAGACGGCTGTATTGGGACCCTGGTGTAGGCCATTCCAAACTGTGCCTCAATGACATATTGATTGTTTTTGTGAATGACAAATACTGCTCACCATATCAATAAACAAAGGTTGTGCGGTCATCAAGCTATCACATAACAATAGTCCCCAAAAGTGAGCCCAGAATGGAACTCAGGATGGAGGCAGGATGCCTGCCATCAAGCCGTCAGCCCCTGCAGCCGCCCTCAGCCGTGCATCCGGAAGACACTCAGGATGAGAAAGCAGAGGACACTGGCCCCAGACAGCTGAGATGCACAGCAAAGGAATGATTTCAGAGAGCCCAGACTCTTGCATCTTCCCACACATAGAAAAGTGCTAAATTCATTAACTTGAGGTGTCTGGTTTTCTTTAATTAACTACAGTCTATCTGATCTTTGTTGCAAAAATTCCTATATATGCTGGCTCCTCTCTTAGGTCTTCAGAACAGTCTCTTCGAGTTATCTGAGAGTCCTGTCTCCTGGGCTTGAAGTCCTCAGAATGCCCACTGAAAAAAACATAATTCTCGACTTTTAGGTTGTGCATTTTTGTTCAGTCGACATTTTGAATTACAGTGACTTAAGAGATGGCCAATACAAAAAGGACACCCTGACCCTCCTCTCTGTTTCCCTGAAAACAGGAAATAATAAATCTCTTACATGAAAAGTGTGCTTGCTATGTCTGGAGTCAGAAGGACACTTATCTCCAAAGATAAAAAACTGAGGGCCAAGAAGCCTATAGAAACAAAGCTTGCTACTTCTTTAATTTTACAGCCAAACTCTGTTTAGATTCTTTACTAAGGGGCACCTAAAGCCTAAGCTTCTTTTTCTGTCAGTTCTTCACAAATTCATTGTTTCTTTGTCTAAAAAGAATAAAAGTTGCCTGCTTTTGCCACGTCGTAGGTTATATTTCTATGTGACTTCCATGTACATGGTTAAAATCTGTATATTTTTCTCTTGTTAATCTTTGTCAGCTTTATTATTATTCCAGCCACAAGAACTCAAGAGGGAAAGAGGGGAAAATTGCCCCTCCCCAACAACCGTTTCTCCCCAGATGCTCTGGCATGTGGGGAAAGGCCCTCGGGTCAAAACTTTCCTTATCATGTGTCAGCTTGAAGGAAGCACTTTTACCTTGAGTAATGTTTTCCTTTAAGCTCCTGGTTAAAAAGGCCCTACTCTTAGAAGTGCTAAATTATTTTGTTGTTACTGATCACTAAACAGCTTACTGAAAATTTGTTTTTATAATTTATAATATACTAAGAGGGCTTTCCTGGTGGTTCAGATGGTAAAGAATCTGCCTGCAATACAGGAGACCTGAGTTCGATTCCTCCACTGGGAAGATGCCCTGGAAAAGGGAATGGCAGCCCACTCCAGTATTCTTGCCTGGAAAATTCCATGGATAGAGGAGGCTGGTGAGCCATATAGTCCATGAAGTCACACAGAGTCGGACACAACTGAGCAACTTTCACTTTTTTTTCCACAAGGAGGTTTTCAGTGGTGTATCAGTCAGCTTCTCATGAGAAAAACACAGAAAACTCTAGGTATTACAAGCAGAAGAGTATTCAATACAGCACATTGGATACATGCTGGAAGGTTGGAGGAAAAAGATGGTGGCATGGTTTCACCCAGTGTGTAAATGTTGGCACTTGTGCTGATGTGGCTGGAGACCCACAACAGGCAGGTATCTTTGTCATTGGAATCATTGCCCTCTGCTGTCAGCAGGAATAAAAAGAGTTCACACTCCTCGTGGTCACCCCCCAATATCTTGCCAGAACCCTCTAATTCCTGAAACCCGCTTTTGTTGCCAGACCCAAGAGGAGGAGAGTGGCTTCTCCCCACTTCCTGCCTTCCAGGCCCCAGTGTGTGCTTCTCAAGAGCAGCTTTGTAGCTGCTAAGGATTTTGGACCATATGATTTCCAGGGTTTCACCCACTGGAATAGAGAGGAAGGCAGAGCAGGGTAAAAACAGGCCTATCAGTTGACAGTATGTGGCACATCGGGGGTGTATGACAAGAATGGTCTAGAAAATACAACTTTGTAATCTCCAGTGACATCTCCCAGCAAACCCCAACCACAGCTGTGGATTTCATGTTCAATCAACCCTCTGAGCAGTGGAGGAGGGAAAACATAGCGGGGCGTTCTGTCGGGACTTATCAATAGAAAAGAAAGACAGGCCAAGTCTGATTGTTGGAATTAACGATTTCCAGACCCAAGAAGTGTTCCATTCAGCTTCTTCTCAGAGGCAGACTTTTAAATTTTAAACAAAGGATCCAATTAAATTTGATCCAATTTAAATCCCTTCAGTTCAGAAACCTTTATTAAATATCTCTGATGGCTCGTGCCCTGGGCTAGACAGGGCAGGAGTTACAGATCTGTGGCTGCAGACAGCTGCTTTGTTTCTCTGTACATCTAAGTTGGGATAGACTCCTGACCACTACACTCTCGGTTTTGCTTTCTTTGTTATTTAACTGCATAGACTGCATATCTCCTTGGGAGAGGCATTATCACCCCCATGTTTGATATAAAAGTAATTTATACTGAGAAGTCCTTATGTTCTCTGTACTGGGCTAAGTACTAGTATAGCATCATCTCATTAAATACTGCTGGGATCTGGACTTCAGCTGTCACTATAGACTTTATTTTCTCAGTAGATGAAGCAGCTCATGCTCTGAGAAGTTGAAGTGACCTGGCCAAGAGAAACACCAGGCTGTCGTCAGGATCACTAGTCCTTAAGCCTGTGGTACCACATGGAGATGTGCTGTTTCTCAGGGAAGATTCAGGTCAGCCATCTAGCCCAAAGTGTTTATTGTCCAGCTCCAAGGAAGTCCCACTTGGTTGCACAGATCTAGGACTCTGTGGACCTGAGTCTTATCCCAACTTTGCTGTTCCTAAGCCATAGGGCCATCTTTGGCCTCTATTATCACCTATGTAGAGAGTTTCCATGGTGGCTTAGATGGTAAAGAATCTGCCTGCAATGCAGGAGACCAGGTTTGAACCCTGGGTCAGGAAGATCCCCTGGAGAAGGGAATGGCCACCTACTCCAGTATTCTTGCCTAGAGAATTCCATGGACAGAAGAGCCTGGCCAGCTACAGTCCATGGGGTTGCAAAGAGTTGGACATGACTAAGCGACTAACACACACACATCTCCTATGTAGAATGAAAGTTGATTAAGAGACTTTCCATGTGCAAATTGGGCTTCAATAGCATTCATTCTCCTTGTCTCATTTTCAGTCTAACTTTCTCACCCATGAAACTTGTCTCTTCATTGCCTCTTTCCCAAGCCATTCTTGTTTCATATTCTTACTAAGTGATTGTATAATTGCTCCGCTTGTGATATGTTCCTGTTCCTTCCTACTTAGCCAGATTGGACTCATCGTCTCAGCCCTTTTTCCTCCAGGTAGTCTCTAACGTAAGCTCCAGAACACACATGCTCTCACCCTCCTCTGAGCAACTTTAATGTATATTTTTGTCTAAACTGTTCACCCGACAGTTATAAGTGACTGGGCTTTTTTATTAACTTTCCATGTGCGCGACACTTGTCTCCCCGGCATTGGATCCTTAGAAAGTATGGGCTATACATATTTTTCCTGTGTCCCCATAGTGCCTGATACGGAGCTCAGCACATGATGGGTGTTACTGAGTATCAATTAGTGAAGACACTGGTAGTTCAGTACAGGCCAATGTGCACTGTAGGGATTAAAAGGAGGAGGTGGCCTAGGAGTGGAGTTTTGAACTTTGGAGATTTAGACAAGCAGAGGTGATGGAGAATGGAGAGTTAACTGGCTAGGCACAAATAAAGAGACTGCAGGGAACCAACACGGTACATGGGAAGAGGCTGCAGGGAGAACTGGTTCCTTGAAACTCATCAACAGACTAGGCTGTGAAGGAGGCTTCACGAGGTGGAGCCCGTGGGAGATAGATAGCCATCAGAGGATCGGAAGGTAATTTGTTTAATTCAGAGAGTTCCACAGCAATTTCTGGGTGTCCGGGAGACAAGGTTGAGGAAAATAAAATCTCTTCTTGATTAGGGTTGGATTCTGCCTCCGTTGGTTGGAAGGTTAATTGTGCTCTGCTGTTTTATAAATAAGGGTCTTAAGCATCCAAAGATTTTGGTATCCATTGGGGATCATGGAACCAGTCTCCCTTAGATGCTGAGGAAGGACTGGATACCAAAGTTTATAATCAAGTTAGTCGGATGGAGACAAGATCACAACGAATTTTTACAACAAGTGGAAGATAAGCTACATTAACAAGAGAAGAGCTCCTGGGTCTCAGGGCTGTTCTTAACAAACCCTGTAGTGTGGGTGTTCTAGGCAAGGGCCCTGGAGATGGAGAACTAGGCCTTAGTCTCAGCTCTGGCACTGACTGCTTTATTGAGGGCAAATTCTTTGATTTCTCTGGGCCTCTGTTTGATCATCCATAAAATTGGATAAATAAAAGTGCCTAATCCTACCGTTATTGTGAAAATTAACTGAGATCATGGATATGAAGTTGGCACAGCGTAGGGCCCAGGCATGCACGTCATCACTGTTTGCTACTATAAAGTATAAAAGGAAGAGTAAATGACTCGAGATTGAAAGAGTCTATTACCGACCTCGTGAAGGTGCCATGTGGAGTGGGCTTTGAGCAAAGGGCAGAATTTATAAGGTGGTGACTAGGGACCAGGTGTGATAGGGAGAGTAGACACACAGGGCGCTGTGTGGAGGTGAGGATGTGGGAACAGTAGCTAGCCCAGGTTTCTGGAAGCCGAGGGTGAGTGATGAGAAATGGGATAGTTTGGAGTCAGGTAAGAGCTATGCAGGGCTTTACACAATGGGATGATGCTTAAGAATATGAGCCTGGCCTTGCTGTGGACAGACTGGTGACACCAGGCATGGCCCTGGGGGTACCCAGGGTCATATAAAGGCCAGAGGTGCTCCGTCCCTTGGGCTCGCACTGGTTAACCTACTGAGGCAACTCCACTTATTTTCAAAGTCAGTCTCCGAGCAAGAAAGCCAGATGAATCCAAATATCCGGGCAGCAATCCCCATTGGCGCCGAAGGTAATGAAACACTGGTATCTGCCGCTCCTATCTGTTATTGCTGATATTCAGATAATGATGCCAATACACAGCCTCAGGGAGGAGGAGATACTGTGGGGACAGCTTGTCTGGCTCATCTGCTGGAGGGTGGAGAAAGGAGGAGAGACGGGGTGGGGGAGGTGGGGGGGGAGGGGGTGGTTGCGGGGTGAGCAGATGATGCCAGAAACAAACCTTCCTCCTCATTCTGTATAAAGCAAAGGCAGAATGAGCTATCTCTGCCCCAGATTCCATGAGACAGCAGGATTCTCCCCCCTACCCCCAGGTGGCTTGGAATGATAGTAGTCACACCTCATAACTGAATAGTATTTTATAATTTCCAAAGTGCTTTTATTATATCTAGTCTCACATTTAGTGCTGCTGATAAGAAACCCTAGACTGATGCTGGCATGCTAGGAGGCATGCAGGTAACTTGTCCAAGCCCCATTTGGCCACCTCTTGCTCACCTAGCTCATCTTTGAATTAGGTAAAAGTGGGGAGGGTGGAGACTGGAGATGTTCCCTAGCTGATCTCCGGTTGGATCTGAGATCAGAGCCAGAGGGTAAGGAGGGGTGCGCCAGCCTTTCCTGCCCCATCCACTCCCAGGGCAGACATTGACAATGGGTCTTGACAGCTTTCCTCTGAGCCCAGACAAAGCCTCAGGGTCCTTCTCAGAACTATTTCTGAGCAGCCACCGCTAATTGATCAGAACTGGTGCTCAGGAAGGAATGTATTTGTTCTCTCTGCATTAAGGCATTGTCCAGAGCCTTTCCTTGTTAAAATGTCAATACTTGTGGAATGTTAACATATTAAGCCATTATCGGCAGGCACCTGCATGTGAATTCATTTGTCCGATTGCTGTGTGCAAACCCTCAGGGCGACTAGCCTGGGACAGAAGAGTTTGTTTATTAAGGGATGCAAAGCCTGATGGGCCCATGAGGTGACTATGGCTGGCTCCTTCAGCGTGTCCTCAGATTGTCTAACCATCTCCTGAGAAGATGTGTTGTTTTGCTGAGGAGATCCTAGTATGGGACCTTGGAAAATCACCTAAACCTTTTAGGTTCCATTCCCTCACCTGAAAGAAGAGGATAATGACATCTGCTCCACCCACTACAGAATAACTGCTAGGGTGAAAGTCTTCTGAATGTGTTTTGTTTTTTATAAAGTAATGTAAAGGTGCAAAGGTATCATCATTTAGTTACATTCAGTTCAGTTCAGTTCAGTCGTTCAGTTGTGTCTGACTATTTGTGACCCTGTGGACTGCAGTATGCCAGGCTTCCCTGTCCATCACTAACTCCCGGAGCTTACTCAAACTCATGTCCATTGAGTCAGTGATGCCATCCAGCCATCTCATCCTCTGTTGTCCCCTTCATCTCCCACCTTCAATCATTCCCAGCATCAGGGTCTTTTCAAGAGTCAGTTCTTCGCACCAGGTAGCCAAAGTATTGGAGTTGCAGCTTCAGCATCAGTCCTTCCAATGAATATTCAGGACTGATTTCCTTTAGGATGAACTGGTTGGGTCTCCTTGCTGAAGAGACAGTCTCTCATTCCTCAGCCTGAATGCTTCCTGTGGGATGAGTTAGGACCCTGGTCAGAATAAGACAGGCGAGAAACAGGCAGGTGCCCTGTGACCAGATCCTCTGCAGATGACAAAGCTGGCTGGGGATTTGGTGTCCTACAGGAAATGATTTGGAAGGCACGATGGGAAAGTCAGAAATCTGTTTCTCAGGCCCTGGGCAGGGTGACGGGCAGCCAGCTAGGGCAGAAGCATCAAAAGACTTTTGCACTGAGGTCAAGCTGGGACATCAAAAAGCAAGTGCATAATCTTCATGCGGGCAAAGACCAAGTTACAGTTGGATGAAGCTGGATTTCTGGTGGAAGCAACATGTAGAGTTGTTCAGGGGTGTGACTGTGAAGACAAGGTCAAATAGTTCAGATTCTCTGCACACATTTTAGCCATCTTAGCATATGTTCAAATAATCTGCTATCATTGTGTGATATCCAGATAGATGGATATATGTACGAGTACATGTGATCCAAATGATGTATGTTCATTGAAACGCTAAGCAGTGCAGTGGTACGAATACATATCGGTTATCTGAAGAACTTTTAGTCTGGCTTTCATGTGTTTGAGGAGCTGGCTGGAGTTTGCAACACCATGATAAAGCAAACACACACATTAGCTGCACACTTTGGGTATGGTGTGTAGGGTTTGATGGTTTGGAGATAAGTGACTTTCATCTCTTCAATGTCCCCAAGGGAGACAGAGGCATAAGGGATAATTTTAATGTTAAAGGCTTATTTTTCTTCATGCTCTTGTACCTAATATTTCAAATCAAATATCTTTGACTTAGTGGATCAAATAACACAGATTTTTGTTTTTCCATGTGTTAGTTAAGCATAGTTTGTACCAAAGACCAAAGGTAGTATTAAGGGGAAAATAGGATGTTGTAGCCTGTGGCATGGAGCTGGCCCGTGTTCACTGCCCAGTGGTTTTGCTTCACATGTGACAGCGGAAGCCCAGAACCTTCAGTTACTTGAAGAGGGGAGGCATAGTGTCCAAAGGGCACTTTTGCAGCCTGAAAGGAGGAATCTGCACAAAGAGCATCTCTTCTGACTTCTTTACTGATGTGCAGATCTGTAGAGCCGTGCTGCCTGGAAGCCACAGGGGGGAAAAAAAAGCACTTGAAGGATATGGGTTGGAAAAGAGGAAAAACAGTCATAGAAAAAAGAAAAAGCAAGAGGAACAAGCAGAGTTAGCAGACCTTAGCTCAGCCTCCAGGTCGAGGAGTTGTTATAGTATATATGGATGCAGAAAGAAAACAGCCTCAGCTTCTCCAACTCTTCAAACAAGTTCCAAAATGACATTCACAGCTCGCCCAAAGCCATGGCCCTGGCAGAGGAAGACCACGGCTGCGTTGGGCTACTCAGGGGATCAGAAGACATTCTGGCTCTTTTATGGATGAGATCACTAGTCATCAGGAAGGATTCAGTTTGCTCTGTGAGGTCTCAGGGGATAGAAACAGGACTGAGAGATGGGCATTGTGGGTAGATGCATTTTGACTTTGATGATTCTAACAAAGCAGAGAGGTCCAAAGGTGGAATATTTTGCCTTATCCTTTATGTCCCTACATCCAGAGCAGCGACTCTATGGACTAAGTTTCCTGAGGTGTTCAAATGACTGGTCCCCTCACTCAACTGCGTGTTAAGCTTACCTGGGGAATTTCTTGAAAAATACAGGTTTCTGGCCCCTACCTCTAGATTCTGTAGGAAACAGATGAGAACTGGGGACTTATATTTTCACCAAGATTCACAAGTGAGTCTTGATTCATGGGGCAATATCCAGAATAAAGTTCTATGAACATTAAACCATTGTTTGGGTGGTTGGACTCCCAAAGCCATTCCCTGGTTGAACCCTAAACCATTTAGATTCACAGCCTTACATCCACACCAATCCTCTCCAGCTCCCCTACCCTGAGCGAGTCAAGTTCTTCCATGGCTTTCTGGTTGCATTCAGGGCTCCTCTCTCAGTTACTCTGCCGGTCTCCTGCTGAACTTGACCCTGCAGCTGAAACTCCTCCCTAGGTCTCCTCCATCCAGCATACCTCTTTCAAGAGGAAGAGCTTGATCGTGTGTAACCGAAATTCAACAGGCTAGATTAATTATATGAGACAGTTCAGGATTTTACATTAACAAATGCTAATAGTTTATCCAGGAAGCACCCATGTAGAAAGAAAGTAATAATCTCATTCTTTTTATTAGTATTGATAATAACGATTATTTCTCAATAATAATATGAGATACTTTTAACTCAAGAACACAACTACCCAAGGTCTATATCAGCTTTTGATCAGTCGATCAATCACCTCTTCTATCACCCAGATGTCATTTTATCTTGTATGTAGTTGATGTGAGGAAATGAAACTGAATCCTCTTGCTGGCTTATGCATTTGGATACAAAATTAACAGCAGGAAGAGGAAACTGTCACCTAACCATTCGGTCACGCCAGCAATTTCTATGTTCTCTGGACGACAGAAATGACTTGTAGAAATGTGATTCTTGCATTTGGATAGGGTAACATGCAGAGTTGGACAATACTTCCTGTTCATGGGAAGCTTCTGTAAGCTCTGTGCAGACAAGGCCTTTCAGAATGTGATGGCCTGTTTAGAATCACCATACTTCCTGGGGGACTTGTGGTTAATGCAAAAGCCAATTACAGAAGAGAAAAACAGGGCCCATGAGAGTGTGTCTCAATGATCAGTTTGGTAGCCTGAGGCTATACTTGAACCTATCCTGACCCAGCCCTCCTGGAGGGCTGAGGCTTTCTGGGAAGGGGATAGCACTGAACTACTATAGGGAGTCAGATCAGAAAGAGCTGATCAGGAGAAAAAGAGTTTTGAGAGTTGGACTATGAAAATTTAGGCCCTCCTCATGTGGTAGTGGGCTTCCCTAGTGGCTCAGACGGTAAAGCGTCTGCCTATAATGCAGGAGACCTGGGTTCTATCCCTGCGTCGGGAAGATCCCCTGCAGAAGGAAATGGCAACCCACTCCAGTACTCTTGCCTGGAAAATTCCATGGATGGAGGAACCTGGTAGGCTACAGTCCATGGGGTCGTAAAGAGTCGGACACGACTGAGCAACTTCACTTCACTTCACTTCACTGGTAGTAGCAGTAGTGGTGACAGGCAATGCTTCAGGCAAGTGCTACACTCACCACACCCTGTGGGATCCCCAGAGTCCCACAGTGAGAAGCAGATAGCCATTCTGGGACACAGAGCAATGAACAAAAGATGGGGTAAACTGCTCATGCACAGTGTGAGAAAACCCCCTTCCTGAATCCCATTTGGGTTACAGGGAAAGCAGAGCTGGTCTCTTCTTGGAAGCAGAACATGTTGATTTTGTGACCTTGAGAGCAAATTGCAGGACAATCATACATCTGAGTATCTGTGAATGACAGGTCCCAGGGGACATTCAAGGTGCACTAATTTATTTGAATCATTGTTTCTGGTGCTGGGAAAGTCCTGACAGCAGTGAAACAGTTATGGTTTGACTTGAGAAACGAAATGGATTTAGAAGGAAAAACAGACTGATTAAACCAGTCAAGTCATAGGTCAACCTTCCCCCATTACTTACTGAGAATCTAGGTCAAAACCAGATCAGTTGTCAATATCAATGCAGGCAACTTTAAGTGAAATAGGAAGTATCAAGAGCTAAGGATACAGGTATCGTAAATTAATTACATTAAGTCACATGTTTTTAAGTCTTGGTGTGGATCTATTCCCACATCTTTCTCTTTTCTGGATTTCTTATCTCCTAAAAGTTAGAATTCCTATTGCTGTACTTTGTAGCACCTTCTTTTTTATAAAAGTGATTTTTTTTTGCATTAAAATTTAAAAAAAATTTATGTAAGAGTACAGCTGATTAACAATGTTGTATTAGTTTCAAGTGTACAGCAAAGTGATTCAGTTATATATATTTATATATATACACAAATGTCTATTCTTTTTTAATTAATCTATTTTAAATGAAAAAAGATGAATTTTTTTAATGATAAAAGATACAATTCACAAAGAAGATAGACATTGTAAACCATTTGATACCTAACAACAAAGAAATAAAGATACATAAAGCAAAAATCAGAGGAAATATAAGGGAAAAGAAAAAAATATATAATCATAGTGAGACATATTAACATTTGTCTCTGAAAAAATTTTATCAAGTGCACAAAAAGTAAGAATAGGAGCATCTTGAACAATATCATTAATAATTTAACTATATTTATATTTAATTAATTTATATTAACCTTATATCCTATACAAATGTATTTAAAATTTGTATTTCATACATTGCTATTAGATGTCCATAGAATATTTAGAAAAACTGGAAAAAAGATAAACATTACTTAATTTCAAAAAGTACAATTCTTTTTTTTGTAAGTGATTCAGTTATACAAATATACATATATTATTTTAAACATTATTTTTCATTATTGGTTATTATAAGTTATTGATATAAGGTAAGATATAAGATATCTTTACAGACCTTGGAATTCCACAGACCAGAATACTGAAATATGTAGGTTTTCCCTTCTCCAGGGTATCTTCCCAACCCAGGAATTGAACCTGGGTCTCCTAAAATGCAGATGGATTCTTTACCAACTGATGAGCTATCAGGGAAGCCCTGTAAGATATTGACTATGGTTCCCTGTGCTATACAGCAAAATTTTGTTGCTTGTTGCATATCTATTTTTAAATTAGATGTCTAGCATTCTATTCACACTAAGTCAAACAAGTGGAATCAAAATGTCAGAATTTTTATTAGACAAAAATTCATAAGTTTTCTAAAATATATATGTTATATATATATCATTTATATTATATGTATACAAAAGTTTTTCTACAACACTTGATAGCTTGAGAAAGAAAGAGCATCAGAAAAAAAAGAAGAGATGGAGAAATTGGAAAACATAAACTAAATGAAATGAAAGCACTGAATATGAAATAGAAAGCATGAAACAAACTAGATAAAAGTAAATGATCCTCATATAATCCAGTTGTTTTTAAACATGGCTGCTCATTAAAAACTTATCTGGAGCTCTGGCAAAAAAAAAAAAAGCATTACGTGAATAAGAGTTACATAATCACAATGGTGAATGATATTCATTAGTTTTCACAATCAATAGCCAGACAAAAAATAAAAGATAATTATAGTTGTAAGCCATAATGGGAACATGATTAGCCTAACAATATAAAATAGTTACATACAATTTGGGGGGTCAAGCAGAGTGATGTGGTATGTGGAAGTGCATGCATGCACATGTTTTCATCTGCTCAGCAAGCCTATGTCTTTTGGTTGGTGCATCTAATCCATTTACATTTAAGGTAATTATTGATATATATGATGCTGTTACTGTTTTCTTCATTGTTTGGGGTTTATTTTCTGTAAGCAGGTCTTTACTGTCCCTTGTTTTCTGCCTAGAGAAGTTCGTTTAGTATCTGTTGTAAAGCTGGTTTGGTGGTGCTGAAGTGTCTTGCCTTTTGCTTGTCTGGAAAGCTTTTGATTTCTCCATCAAATCTGGGGGAGAGTCTTCCGGCCTGTAGAGTTTCTGTTGAGAAATCCGCTGACAGCCTGATGGAAGTTCCCTTGCATGTTATTTGTTGCTTTTCCCTTGTTGATTTAAATATTTTATCTCTGCCTTTACTTTTTGTCAGTTTGATTACTATGTGTCTCTGTTCCTCCTTGGGTTTCTCCTGCCTGGAACTCTCTGTGCTTCCTGGACTTGGTTGACTATTTCCTTTCCCATGCTAGGGAAGTTTCCAGCTATTATCTTTTCAAATATTTTCTCACGTACTTTCTCTCTCTCTCCTCCTTCTGGAACCCCTATAGTGTGAACATTGGTATATTTAATGCTGTCCCAGAGATCTCTTAGGCTGTCTTCATTTCTTTTCATTCTTTTTCTATGTTCTGTTCTACGGCAGTGATTTCCAGCTTTCTGTCCTCCAGGACATTTATCCGTTCTTCTGCCTCAGTTATTCTGCTACGGATTCCTTCTAGTGTATTGTTCATCTCTATTTGTTTGTTCTTTAGTTCTTCTAGGTCTTTGGCAAACATTTCTTGAATTTTCTTAATCTTTGCCTCCATTCTTTTTCCAAGATCCTGAATCATCTTCACTATCATTATTCTGAATTCTTTTTCTGGAAGGTTGCCTAGCTCCACTTCATTTAGTTTTTTTGGGGGAGGGGATTTTATCTTGTCCCTTCATCTAGGACATAACTTTCTGCTTTTTCATGCTGATTAACTTTCTGCAATGTGGCTTTGTTTTAGTCACCGTGGGATTGTGGTTCTTCTTGCTTCTTCTGTCTATTCTCTGATGGAGGAGGCTAAGAGGCTTGTGAAATCTTCCTGATGGGAAGCACTGATAGTGGGAAAAACTGGGTCTTACTCTGCTGGGCAGGGCCTTACTTAGTAACACTTTAACTACCTGCCCTGGTAGGTTTTTGGCCTAAGATGACCCAGCCCCCAGGTCTACAGGCCTCTATGGTTGGGTTAATGGTGACCTCCAAAAGAGTTTACACCAAAGGGAAACTTCCACTTCCCCCATCCTTGTGGTGAGGCCCTCCTGACCCATGTCTCCACAGGAGACCCTCTAACACTATAGGTAGCTTTGGTTCAGTCTCTGGTGGAGTCACTGCTCCTTTCCTCCGAACCTTGGCGTACGCAAGGTTTCCTTTGTACCCTCCAAGACTGTAGTCTCTGTTTCTCCAATTCTGTGGAATTCTTGTAATCAAATCCTGCTGGCCTTCAAGGTCAGATTCCCTGGGGATTCCCAGTCCCTTTGCCAGGTCCCCAGGCTGGGAAGCCTGGCATGGGGTTCAGAACCTTTACAATAGTGGAAGAACGTCTTTGGTATTATTTTCCAGTTTGTGGGTCACCCATGTGGCAGGTATGGGATCTGATTTTGTCGTGATCATGCCCCTCCCACAGTCTCACTTCAGCATTTTTTGTCTTTGGACATGGAGTATCTTTTTTTGGTAGGCTCCAGCATCCTCCTATTGATGGTTGTTCAACAGCTAGTTGTGATTTTGGTACTCTTGCAGGAGGAGATGAGTGCATGACCTTCTACTCTGCCATCTTGAACTGGAAACTCTACTAGTGTCTATTCTTTTTCCAATCCTCTTCCCATCATTACAGAATATTGAGCAGAGTTCCCGGTGCTGTACAGTAGATTCTTGTTGGTTATCTACATTAAATATAGTAGTATGCATATGTCAATCCTAAACTCCCAACTTATCCTTCACTCCCATTCCCCTCTGTAATCATAAGCTGTTTTCTGAGTCAGTGAGTCTATTTCTGTTTTTTAAATAAGTTCATTTGGATATATTGTTTTAAAGATTTTTAATGATCATTTAGATCAATTTTTTTAAGATTCACATAAATGATGTCATATGACATTTGTCTTTTTCCGTCTGACTTACTTCATTTATAATCACCAGGTCCATCTGTACTGCTATAAATGCATCTTTTTATTTTTTAATGGCTGAGTATATGTACCACATTTTCCTTATCTATTCATCTGTCAGTGGACTTTTTAGATTTGCTTTCATGTCTTGGCTATTGTAAACAGTGCTTCATATATCCTTTCAAAACAAGGTTTTCTCCAGAAATATGCCCAGGAGTGGGATTGCTGGATCATATAGTAGCTCGATTTTTAGTATGGAATCTAAACATTATGGAATCTCCATACTCTTCTCCATAGCGGCTGCATCAATTTACATTCCCACCAACAGTGTCGGAGAGTTTCTTTTTCTCTACATGCTCTTCAACATTTATTGTTGTAGGTATTTTGGTGATGAACATTCTGACCAGTGTGAGGTGATATTTTATTGTGGTTTTGATTTGCCTTTTTGTAATATCAACACATGATGATGTGGTCAGTAACTTAGAGCCAGACATCCTGGAGTGTGAAGTGAAGTGGGCCTCAGGAAGCATTACTAAGAACAAAGCTAGTGAAGGTGATGGAATTACAACTGAACTATTTCACGTCGTAAAAGATGATGCTGTTAAAGTACTGCATTCAGTATGCCAGGAAATTTGGAAAACTCTGCAGTGGCCACAGGACTGGAAAGGTCAGTTTTCGTTCCAATCCCAAAGAAGAGCAGTGCCGAATGATGTTCAAATTGCCATATAGCTGTGCTATTTCACATACTAACAAGGTAATGCCCCAAATCCTTCAAGTTAGGCTTCAATAGAATGTGAAATGCGAACTTCCAAATGTACAAGCTGAATTTTGTAAAGGCAGAGGAACCAGATATCAAATTGCCAACTTCTGTTGGATCATAGAAAAAGCAAGAGAATTCCAGAAAAATACTATCTCTGCTTCAATGACTACACTAAATCTTTTGACTGTGTGGATCACAACAAACTGTGGAAAATTCTTAAAGATATGGGAATAATAGACCACTTTACCTGCCTCCTGAGAAACCTCTATGCAGGTCAAGAAGCAGCAGTTAGAACTGGACATGGAACAATAGACTGGTTCAAAATTGGGAAAGGAGCATAACAAGACTGCATATTGTCACTCTGCTTGTTTAACTTATATGCAGAGTGCATCATGTGAAATGCTGGGCTGGATGAAGCACAAGCTGGAATCAAGATTGCAGGGAGAAATATCAATAACCTCAGATATGCAGATGACACCACCCTAATGGCAGGAAGTGAAGAGGAACTAAAGAGCCTCTGGATGAAAGTGAAAGAGGAGCGTGAAAAAGATGGTTTAAAACTCAACACTCAAAAAGCAAAGATCATGGCATCCAGTCCCAACACTTTATGGCAAATATATGGGGAAAAAGTGGAAACAGTGAAAGACTATGTATTCTTGGGCTCCAAAATCACTGCAGATGGTGACTACAGCCAAGAAATTAAAAGATGCTTGCTCCTTAGAAGAAAAGCTATGACAAACCTAGACAATGTATTAAAAAGATGAGACATCACTTCGCCAACAAAGGTCTGTATAGTCGAAGCTATGGTTTTTCCAGTAATCATGTGTGGATGTGAGAGTTAGACCATAAAGAAGGCTGAGCACGGAAGAACTGATAGTTTCAAACTGTGATGCTGGAGAAGACTTTTGAGAATCCCTTGGACAGCAAGGAGATCAAACCTAGCAATCCTAAAAGAAATCAATCCTGAATATTCATTGGAAGGACTGATGCTGAAGCTGAAGCTCCAATATTTTGGCCACCTGATGTGAAGAGCTGACTTAGTGGAGAAGTCCCTGATGCTGTGGATTGATTGAGGGCAGGAGGAGAAGGGCACGACAGAGGGTGTGCTGGTTGGATGGCATCACCGACGCAATGGACATGAGTTTGAGCAAACTCTGGGAGACAGTGAAGGACAGGGAAGCCTGGCGTTTTGCAGTCCATGGGGTCTCAAAGAGTCAGACATGACTTAGTGTTTAAACAACAGTAATATCCACAGTTAGTGATATTGAACAACTTTTCGTGTGTGTTTTGGTTATCTGTATATCTTCTTTGGAGAAATGTCTATTTAGGTCTTCCGCCCATTTTTTGATGAGTTGTTTGTTTGATACTGAGTTGAAGTTTTTTGTAAATTTTGGAGTTTAATCCCTTGTCATTTGCATCATTTGCAATTATTTTCTCTTATTCAGTAAACTATCTTTTCATTTTGTTAATGATTTCCTTTCCTGTGCAAGGGCTTCCCTTGTGGCTCAGCTGGTAAAGAATGCTTGCAATTCGAGGCCTGAGTTTGATCCTTGGATTGGAAAGGTCCCCTGGAGAAGGGAAAGGCTACCCACTCCAGTATTCTGGCCTGGAGAATTCCATGAACTATATAGTCCATGGGGTCACAAAGTGTACGACATGACTGAGCAACTTTCACTATCACTTTTGCTGTGCAGCCTTTTGAGTTTAATTAGGTCTCATTTGTTTATTTTTGTTTTTTTTCTATTATTCTAGGAGATGGATCAAAAAAGATCTCGCTGCAATTCATGTCAAGGAGTGTTCTGCCTCTGTTTTCCTCTAAGAGTTTTGTAGTATCCAGTTTTGCATTTAGATTTTTAATCAATTTTGAGTTTATTTTTTATTACCAAATGTTGTGAAAGTGTTAGTTGCTTGCTCATGTCCGACTCTTTGTGACCCCACGGACTGCAGCCTGTCAGGCTACTCTGTCCATGGAATTCTCCAGGCAAGAATACTGGAGTGGGTGACCATTCCTTTCTCCAGGGGATCTTTCTTATCCAGGGGTCAAACTCAGGTCTCTTGCATTGTAGACAGATTCTAGTTTAATTCTTTTACATGTAGCTGTCCAGTTTTCCCAGCTCCACTTATTAAAAAGACTGTGTTTTCTCCACTGTATATTCTTGCCCCTTTTGCTATAGATTAATTGGACATACATGCATGAGTTTACCTCTCGGCTTTCTATCCTGTTCCATTGACCTATATTCTTGTTTTTGTGCCAGTAGCATACCATTTTGATTACTGTAGCTTTGATAGTCTGAAGTCAGGAAACCTCATTTGTATCACTTTCTGGTTTGCATTATAAATAATATTTATTGAGGAAATGCCACAGACCCACAGTTGATGGTGGTACTTTGAGGGCAAGTGGGGGTGTTTGATGGACCTTTTACACTACTCTCCGCATCGCATCTCTTCACCCTGCCTTTCACATATTGGACAATGTGTGCTTTGTGAGAACATAATACCAGGCCCCAGGGCTGTTCAGAGGACAGGGTGTGCTCTACTAATTTGTGGTGGTAGATAAGTTGTATCTTTTCTGGAGCAGCTAATACCAGTGGTATTAATAGTAACAGGTAATGTTAATTCTCTTCTGACATAATGTACAGATAGCTTATAGGTAAGCTGGAGAAACAAGATTGAAACGCGTTAGACAAGAAAATGTTTAAGCAACATGCAAGAGAAGGTGAATTTTAGAGGCTTCATGGTGGAGGCAAGGGATGAGCTGGTTTTTGAAAGGATCAACTGGGTTTGTATAAACAGAAGTATACGCATGGGAGAAATTCCAACCTCAGGCTCCGTAGGTATTAAATATGTCATCTCTAAATCAGTCACACTCGGTTGGAATTTTGACTTGCTTACCATTCTAGGGCACGGAATGGTGTCTTTCAGTTGAGTTGAGTGATGTGGGGCAAGTGATTTAATTCCCTATTTCTCATCTGTAAAGGGAGATAATATTTAACTGACCTTGTTGTGAGGATTCAATTAGGTAAATGTCAAAAAACTCATCACAGAGCCAGGTACTTTGTAACCACTCAATACAGATCAGTCAGGCTTATTTGGAGCGGTATTTTATTGTCAGCATTGCTTTTCCACTTGCATGGATTGGCTATGCCTCTTTTGCCTGTTGACCCCATGGCAGCCAACACACCGTCAGTCTAGTCTAGTAATTCCTTGTCAAATTGCCTCTCTTGGTTCTTCTTACACATTCTGACTGACCACCTTGCCACCTGCTCTGCTGTTCAGGTATAGGCCCCTTCATACCCTCCATGATTTGTGAGAGTAAAACATAGCAGTGAATCCAGTCAAGGCATTAATTACACATGGTTCATGCAGCATATGAAGTGAGTGAATAATGAAGGAGAACTTGATTACTCCGGGGCATCAGGTCTTTCAGCCAATAATAATTTACCATTTCTACTAAGTACCTCTAATGCCCTCTGTAGAGGGGTGGACTATTCCATATTCAAGTGGCAAAACCCATTGCTGTGAGATTGTGTAGCCAGGGAGTCAAATGTCTCCGCTGAGCGGAGAAAGAGCATGGTTTTCCTTTCCCAATCGAGTCATAGTTTTTCCTTTTCCAAAGCTGTAGCCAGTGTACACAGGAGGAAGCAATACTCCATGAGGTATAAAAAAGGGGGATGTATTATAGCAGGAAACTATTGGCTATAGGTGCAGATATTGGAGACTAATGCTAATTTTTGGAAACTCAGACTGTCAAAGCAAGGTTGGACATATATGTACATGTGCGTGTTTGAGTGTTTGCTGTGGGCATATATGCACACATGATGCTTGTATGTGCGTACATGCTTAAGTTTATGTATATGTTTGTGTGCATATGTGAGTGCCCTTTATGCCTGTGTTCTGATCCTCGGTCACTCAGCCCTCTGCTCCTCTCTCTTCTGCTTTTGCTGAGTTACTATCTATCTGTCATCTATTTTTATTAAATAGACATACCATATTGAACACACTCTATGGCAGGCACCCAGTTAAGTGTATCTGTATAACAATCCTCTGAGGTTGCTTTTATAACCCCAAGTTACTTCGAAGAACCAAGACTTAAGAGAGTGGAGTAATTTGCCGAAGGTCAGAAGTGAGTGAGCAGTTAATACCACTGGTATTAGTAGTAAAAGGTAATGTTAATTCTCTTCTGACATAATGTACAGACAACTTATAGGTAAGTTGGAGAAACAAGATTGAAACACAAGTTAGACAAGAAAATGTTTAAGCAACATGCCAGAGAGGTGAGTGGCCCAGCAGGGGATCAAATTCAAGCAGACACAGCTCTATACATAGAATCTGCTTGAAAGATTCCACCTTCGGGCCAGTGTGTCTTCTCTGCCATCCTCTCAGGATTTTCCCAACATCCTTTTTGAAGCATTATACCCAGAACTCCAGCTACAATCCTTGTGTAATGCTCTTCAAGTCAGTGACCAGTCACGTCACCTTCCTTCCCCCAAGGCAGCATTTTTAGTACCTGCTTCAGGGCAGTGGGCTTCCATTTCCCTGACCTTGTACAGAGAGCATTGTTTTTCAGTGCTCAATTTCAGAGCCTGTGGGAATTTCCACAGCTCATTTATGAAGCTTGAAGATCAGGCAGAGGTCAGGAAAGGTGGCCAGAGGTCAGCACTGACTAGCTTTTTAGAGAGAGGGAAAGGGTAAACAGGTTCACGTGACATAAGACCTCCTGGGTCCTTTCAGGGTCGTCTTGGTGCCAACAGCTGGCCTGACAGTGCTGGGAAGACCCTTTGAGCACAGAGATCTGTCCAAACTGTAATCCCATGAGCTCTTCCAAAACAGAGAGAGGAAACTATCTGAGGGCTCTGGGAAGTGTGAGGAATTCCAGAGTGTAATGGGAAATTCGTAAGCAGGCTTCCACTCACTCAGTCGGGTACGAATGTCAGACAAATTCTCCCTGCCCACAAGGTCTCTATTTCAATGTGAAAATTCCCACTCTAAAGTAAAATATTGTTTAAGAGGACTGATAAAGCAAACAAGGGCCATCGGTTAGCAGCATCTTGGGATGAATCAGTTTATTGGACTAACCTTTGAAGGGAGCAGTGACCTGAAAGGCTGAAACTGAACACTGACGTGTCTTTAGAGCTGAGCTATCTGATAAGCTAGCTGTGAGCCATCTGGGGCTACTGAGCAGTTAAATCGCGGCTAGTCTGAGCTGATAGGTAAGTGTAAAAATATACACTGGATTTTGGAAATGTAGCATGATAAAATGAATTTAAAATATTTCATTAATAACTGCTTTATATTGACTGCATATTGAAATAATAAATTTTGGATATGTTGGGTTAAATGAAACATGTTAAAAGTAGTTTCAGCTGTTTCTTATTACTTCTAAAAATGTGGCTATTAGAAAATTTTAAATTACATCTGTGGCTTGCCTTTGTAGTGCTCCCTCTCTCTCCGCTACCCCCTTTTCCCTGTCTCCCACCTCTCCCCTATTACATGTCTACTGGATGTTGCTGCTCTAGAAGTATAGTCCGGTGAGGGTCTTCAGACCGCAGGGGAGCTTGAGAGTCTTGGCATTGCTGTGTGCAGGGTTGATAACGGGTGCTAGCAATATATTTTTCCTACATTCCACCTTCCCCTTGGCAGAATCTACCTGCATTATCTTATGAGAGAGGTCTCTTCTGTCTCTTCTGGTGAAGCAAATATGTATCCTACACATGCACAACTTGGCACTTTCTTCTCCTAACGATTAAGCCATTTGCTCTCTAAATCTAAAACATCTTCTGGGGTTATCTATATGTAACCCGAAAAAAACTTATATACAATAAAGTAAAAAATAAAGTATAAAAATAAACTTACATGTATATAAACATATTATTTCACTTGTTTCTAAGCATTAAGCACTCCTTGAGTCTTATGAAATCTTTCTTGAATGCATGGATCCTCATTGATCCCCATTCACTGGCCTTCTTGGGTACTTAGTTCCTGAACTATAGCTATGATCACACGGGGACTATTTTTTTTTTTTTTTTTTTTCTTATGTCACCCATGGAAGTTTTGTCTTCTAGGCTATATTTTGTACCCTACTGGGCCAGGCAGAGTTGATGCTTTAATAAATACTTGATTGTTGGCATCATTGCTTTGCTCTGCCTCTTCTTGTCTTCCCATGAAATTTGTACTCTTTGTGGAGAAAGGTGGCGATGCAAGCAGCTTGAGGCCAGGTCTAAAGCCTTCTGAGTTCAGGGGTTCATTTTTAAGCTTGACATTATTCACCTAAAACATTTCTTAGTACTCCAAGAAGAAGATCTTGATGGCTTCTGACCTAGCATAACCTGTGAGCGTTTGGCTGAGCCACGTGCCATAAATGTCCCCTGTGGGCCTGACTCATAGTGCTTGTGATTCGTCTAGTAGAGATGTTTCTCTTTATTACTTGGTTTCTTTGAATATGTAATGTTCCTATAAGAAGGGAAATTTATTAACCCCACACCCCAGAAAACAGTGAGGCTGCTGGAAGATGATAAGGGGGAGAGGGGAGAGCTGGAAGAGAGAAAACAGTAATGAAATATAGGGAAGGGGTAGCTAAAACTACACTTTGCCTTTCTCCCAAATTTCCTGAGGGCTAGCCCTTTGCTGGGTCTGCAAAGAGTTCACATCCTTGCTTTATTTCATCCTGGCTGAGCTAGGGCTGGAGAAATAAACCTCATGTCAGTAAATCAACAGAGCTGAGAGCTCAGTCAGTCAGTCAATCTTAAGAGCATTCTTGGATTTGTGGATGCCTTGAGAAGGATGCTTAGAGAAACCGAGGATAGGGTAGTTATTAAAAGAGATTAAAGGGTATTAGCTAGTGCCTCAGTAAGTTATAATTAAAAAAAGGGAACAGAAAAGAAACAGGAGGCTAATTTTTCCAGTCACTGAAATTTCAAGGAGGGGTGAGCTGGCCTCTGAACCGTCACTGCTTTATATTAATTCTCCTGTATGCTTAAATCTAACCCAAAGACACATCTTTTTTGGTTGGAAATGTCTAGTCAATTTCACTGTATTATACAGAGAGGTGACCTCCTGGGAGACCAGGCAGTCATATTAACCTCACATGGTGCTCTTCTCTGAAGGATTTTGACACCTGATTTGAAAAATAAATGAAATGTTCCTAGGACATACCTTTGACAGGAGAAAGAAGGATTGTTATGGTGTCCATCTGGGGAAGTTGAGTCCAGGGAAAGTAAAAGAATAGGACCCGAAAGTCAAGTGTATTGCTAAGGAGCACATTGTGACATGGGTTGTAATGGTTTAGTCCCTTTGCTGGTTGTTAGGACTGCACAGGAAAGGCAGGGGACCACATTCCTGATGAGGTTTAACAAGGCCTTTCTAGTCCCTCACTCTCAATATGAGTCTGCTTCAGTTGAAGGTCTAAGATTTCCCTCTAAATCTTCTGTATTATAACTTAAGATGTCTCTGATAACATGAAAACTGAGCAGCACTATACTTAACTGGTGCCATTCATTTAACCTTTAGTCAAGAATTAGAGATCTGAGACTGATTTTGGAGAGAGAGACTAGATTAACAGATTAGTGGCTAACTGGCACACCAGAGAGATATACCAAATTTGTCACCCTCACATTTTTGAACAAGTTCAGTTTTGATGTGTTATTACATGTCATTTTATTATTTTAAAGAGTTTGGCAGCAATGGAGTTAAAGCTCTTGGTGAGGAGATATTTTTTTGAAAAAAGACATGCATCAAGATTTACATGGTTATGTGGAGCCCTCTGGACTACTGATTGACTTTCTCATCTTGAAAGCCTATATTCAGGGTTACATGAATTGAGTGGATTCTCACAATGGCTGCCTAGTCCATAGCAGATTAGAAGCAGCACAGACAAAAATGGTAGAATCAGAAAGTGGAAGCTGACAGTCTGACAGGGGGAGGAAAAAGGAGAACAACAGCAACAACAACAACATAGCTGAGATTTTTAAAAGGCTCAGAATTCTGCCATCAACTACCATTGAACAAACGGTGCTTTCTACGTCAAGACCCCTCAGAGAGCACTATGTGCTAATGATGCAACCACTGATTTTCGTGAGGGGTGACTGTGAGACATAAGAAAACACTGGAATTAGATGCAGTCTCCTGGGCTGGGATTGGCAGTAGGTACAGAGAGGGTGGAATTGAATGTATTGAGCTACAGACTGAGGTAGGTGATATACATTAATCATCCCCTCAATTTCTCAACATTTCTAGTAGGCTAGAAATGCAATAGGCATTCTAGAGGAGAGGAAACTGAAGTTGGGAGAAGGGGAAAAGATTCAGCTCATTGATGAAGGAACTACATGAGCATTCACATCTCTCCTCCGAGCACGTGCACTCCTTGGCTCCAGGGGTATGTTGCTGCTGCCCTCCCTTCATGGTGACCGCGTCCTTCACCACTTTACACTCATTCATATCGTTAGCTTGGGGTGCCTACTGCTTTCCGTCCACATTTCCAAGCTAGAGGCTCCTCTTCTTCAGACGACTCCCTACCTCACATCACATAGCTTTCCTCTGTGTCTGATTTCCACAGCATTTTTGGCCGCTTAGACGGTCCTCAGTGATTGGTGCCCCTCAATCCTTAGTGTTTATCACGTCTCATTCTGCAAGCCTGTGGCTGGCTTTGCTTCCTCATCTAAGGGCTTGCTTCCTTGGGTCAGAGACCTCGTCTTTTCTTCTTTCTGCTTTCCAGTTCCACATGAAACATTTATTTACTCCTTGTAAATTCTTGATGTTTAGAATACACATGGGTGAACCTAGGCAGTCTCTTCTGCACTTCTGCTTTATGGTTAGCTGACTCTCATCTGAGTCACAGTCTGTGAAAACACCCCCCACCCCTCCCGTCCCCCCTGCCCCCCCACCAAATCCTGCTTCAGGAATATCTGAAATAGTTTCAGGAATTCTTTCTTCACTGTTTGCCGGCTTGGCCCATGAAACACCTGGTGACCTTGTTGTCTGAACTGTACTCCATCAAGGAGAGAGACATCTTCCAAGGATTAAAGTCCCGAAGCACAGTAAATATGTTGATCATTCCACTAATTACTTGTTGCAGTCCTAAATATTTATGTGCATGTATTTTAGCCTCACTGTTTCAGTATCTTTGGGCCAGAGTACTTTCATCCGCAGTCTCCTCTGCCCCTTGCCTCCCTCCCTCCTTCTCTCCCTGCGGTTCACAGTAAGCACCCTGTCTGCATCTTCCTCCATCCCCAGGAGTCACAGTCCTTTGCTAGCATGGACCCTTTACTCCCTTCTGTTCTCTGCCAGTAAGGTCACTTCATCAAACTAAAGCTCATTAAAGGCAAAGGCAGAGAAGCGATTCAGCATCCTGACCCCAGATATTGTAGCTGAAAAAGCCCTTTGCCTTTTATATTTCAACCTGAATAGGTGTATGACTCAGTGGTGGAAGGATTTGTAGCTGACACTCAATAGAAGCTGCTCTCAAATTTTGACAAATCCCATCTTGAGCCAAGAAGAGAAACAGATATTGATCCTAACTGTACCTAATTCATCTCTGCACTTGTAATCCCCAAAGAAAATGCCTTCTATGACCAGAGGGCAGTCAATATTTTTTCCATCTTGTAAAATAAATAGCAGTTATTTTGGTGTGTCTTCGTGCGTCTGGGGCACCAGAAGTAAACAAAGAGTTGATTTTTCCTCTCTCCATAGTCAAGTTATAATAACTGTAGTATTTCTTGTTTGGGCTAATTAAAGCTACATTAAATAATTTGGATTGATGAGGGACTAGATGTGACTGTATCGTACTCTGTCCACATTAACAAGGAAGCCTCATTCCGCAGGCTAAGGAGGGGCATATCTGCAAAGACTTAGCTGGATATATACAATAAAGTGCAGGAGAATTCATTTCAGGGACTCTTTCTGACTCTAGCAGTATTACAGTTTTAGCCACACAGGGGAGGTGTTCATATCAGTCAGGGGTCTTCTTGTAAACATGGTTTTATTTATTGTCCTTCCTCTCCTTTACCGGTGAGACTAGAGTTAGTTATGGGAGAACTTCCAGAAGGTCAGCAGGTCAGGCCAGGCAGAGAACAGTTCTGTTTCTACAATCATTCTGTCTATTCTCAACCCAGATGGAGGGTCACAAGTTGTTGGAAATACCAAAAAACTGATTTGTGTCTATATTGATCCAAGCTCCACATCATTTCCCAACCACCCCAGGTCAATTCCAACAAACAAGCCCAGAATCTCTTTGAAATGATGCACATCAAACATTGTGCCTACATTTGGGCAAATCATCTGCTTAATTTTATTTTTTCTTCACATTAATAATTGTTTTGATTATTGTATCTGACTAGTTCATCAGATAAACCAACCCTCTAACTTCTTGAAAATGAAGAACAATTTCAGGAATCCAATTTGGATTAGTCAAGACTTTGAAGGGATATTAGTTTTAAATGACAAATCATTTGATTTTGGCAGTGTAAGAGAACCATTTGGATGTTCCCCAAATTTCCTTTCAGTGCTTTGTCAGAAATCTTATTTGAATAGAATATAAGTGTTACCCAGAAAAGCAATTCTGATTTCCTCAGAATTTGCCAGATCACTGGTTACCGGACAAACAAGTCCTCATGATGCAACAACCAGATATTTGGGGATTGAGTATACATGTTTCATACTGTTCATGGGGTTCTCAAGGTAGGAATACTGAAGTGGTTTGCCATTCCCTTCTCCAGTGGACCACATTTTGTCAGAACTTGCCACCATGGCCCGTCCATCTTGGGTAGCCCTACACGGCCTATCTCATAGTTTCATTGAGTTAGACAAGGCTGTGGTCCATATGACTAGTTTGGTCAGTTTTCTGTGATTGTGGTTTTCATTCTGTCTTCCCTCTGACGGATAAGCATAAGAATCGTATGGAAGCTTCCTGATGGGAGAGACTGACTGAGGGGGAAACTGGGTCTAAAGTAAAACTTTAATCCAATTTTCTGTTGATGTGGGAGGGTGGTGGTGCTGTGTTCCCTCCCTGTTGTTTGACCTGAGGCCAAACTATGGAGGAGATAATGAAGATAATGGTGACCTCCTTCAAAAGGTCAGATGCACACACTGCTGCACTCAGTGCCCTCGACCCTGCAGCAGGCCACCGCTGACCCACGCCTCTGCCGGAGACTCCTGGACACTCACAGGCAAGTCTGGGTCAATCTCTTGTAGGGTCACTGCTCCTTTCTCCTGGGTCCTGGTGTGCACAAGGTTTTGTCTGTGCCCTCCAAGAGTCTGTTTCCCCAGTCTGGCGTATGTTCTGGTGGCTCTATGGTGGGGTTAATGGCAACCTCCTCCAAGAGGGCTTGTGCTATACTGAGGTCTGCTGCACCCAGAGCCCCTACCCCTGCAGCAGGCCACTGCTGACCCGTACCTCCACAGGAGACACTCAAACACAGAAACACAAGCTGGAATCAAGATTGCTGGGAGAAATATCAGTAACCTCAGATAAGCAGATAACACCCTTATGGCAGAAAGTGAAGAGGAACTAAAGAGCCTCTTGATGAAGGTGAAAGAGGAGAGTGAAAAAGTTGGCTTAAAACTCAACATTAAGAAAACTAAGATCACGGCATCTGGTTCCATCACTTCATGGCAAATAGATGGGGAAACAATGGAAACAGTGAGAGAATTTATTTTTTTGGGCTCCAAAATCACTGCAGATGCTGAATGTAACCATGAAATTAAAAGATGCTTGCTCCTTGGAAGAAAAGCTATGACCAACCTAAGCAGCATGTTATAAAGCAGGGACATTACTTTGCCAACAAAGGTCCAGTCAAAGCTCTGGTTTTTCCAGTGGTCATGTATGGATATGAGAGTTGGACTATAATGAAAGCTGAGTGCTGAAGAAGTGATGCTTTTGAACTGTGGTGTTGGAGAAGACTCTTGAGAGTCCCTTGGACTGCAAGGAGATCAAACCAGTCCATCCTAAAGGAAATCAGTCCGGAATATTCATTGGAAGGACTGACGCTAGAGCTTAAGCTCCAATACTTTGGCCACCTGATGTGAAGAACTGACTCATTGGAAAAGACCCTGATGCTGGGCAAGACTGAAGGTGGTAGGAGAAGGGGAAGACAGAGGATGAGACAGTTGGATGGCATCACCACCTCGATGAACATGAGTTTGAGTAAGCTCCGGTAATTGGCAATGGACAGGGAAGCCTGGTGTGCTGCAATCCATGGGGTCACAGAGTCGGACATGACAGAGTGACTGAACTGAACTGAACTGATACATGCTTTGCTCTCTAGCCAAACCAGCCTTACTCTTTTTCCTGGCATGGACCTCATGCTCTTTCTTGTAGACTGCTATTTGCTCCTGAAATAGCCTCTCTTCCACCAGTTCATATTAAATTAACATTCCAGCTGGTTTCCCCAATGTCTTCATGAATAGGTCTGCAGTTTCTGTACACCAGCTTTGAGATGTTTCCTCTGAAGGCATGGCAAATTCAAGCCCAAGGCTCAGCCTGTTCATCAACGTGGAGATAAGTGGTAAATATGCTAGGCCAAACCAAACAAGATTATTTTAAAAATTATAAAATTTCTACCTAATATGTGAGTGTATAACTACATATCAGCAACTTTAGTAAAATTAATAAAACCACGAAGCTCGTAAGAAAGGATAAGTGACACATATAAATAAAAAATATATAATTTGTTGAAGAGTTAGGGGCACTGAAAACAATCCTCAGCCTTGGCCCAAAGTAACTGTGTCCTTATCTAAATCATTTAGCATTTCTGGGTTTAAATGTCCTTGTTGTCAAATGAGGGGGTTGGGATTAGATGGCCTCAAAGTCTCCCTGCTGCTTTAATATTCTAAGATTTTGTATCTCAAAGACATGTAAATAATCCATTTGGGAAGATTTACATTGTTTTCTTTACAACTGCAATGCAAAAATAGAGATATTGGGCTTATCTCAGCATGTTTAAAACTGAAGAAATATTAAGATTGTGTTGTGAATCTCCTTAGTGGATCAAGGCATTTACCAAGGTTCTTCTTTTACCATTTTGATCTTCTAGAGTCTTAGGGACAAAAAACCTGGTCCACACTGGTAAAAACTAATACTCTTACTAAAGAAATTGTCTTATAGTATTATATCTCATAACATAGCTAGTGCATTGACACACATGTGTATGTGTACATATTCATGATCATGGGTTCTCATGTTAAAAAAGACCCCAGAGATGATTTCATCTAGTCCCTCCTTTCATAGATGAGACTATAAAGCTTCAGAGAAGAGGAATCACCTAAAGCCACCTAAGTAATTTAAACTTTGAGATCCAATGGCTTAGCTGACACTTGTCTAATCTTGTTCTGGTCTATTTCCTTCTGAGATGTACACATTTCAAGTATGTAGACATCTATTTCATTGAGGTAGCATGCAAAAATGTCTTCATTATTTGTATACCTAAAATGTACCCTCACCGATAACAAATGCATTCTTTAGACTGATGCAGAATGGTTAAAAGATCATCCATAGACTTCAAACCTCCTTCTAGATTCCCTAGGAATCTGACTTAGCCAATACTCCCCCTGGTTTGTAATTTATCCAAGTCACATAGTAAACCCATGCTTGCTAAATCAAGATATCTCTCCTAACTAGTTACTTTAAGAGTTGGACCTGGAGTATGGAGCTTTCAGTTCTGTCGGTATTTCTTCTCACTTTTCAAACTAGCTTTTATCCAGCTTTTATCACTTTTCCAACATCTTACCCAGTCTTTGTTTGAATACTTCCAGTAAACAGAGCTTACCACTGCCTAAAACCACTAATTCCACTGTAAGAATATTGCTTCTGATTTTGACTTGAAATCAGATTCTCTGTGACTCCACTTGTGTGGCCTATTTTGTCCTCAGCTCCTGTGTATAATGCCACCCACACCATCACATCACATATATTAGAAGTCAAGCACCCTGTTCTTTTCCTCACTGGGCTTGGCTTTCCTATTCTATTCTCGCTTTCATTCTTCACAACATGTTTCTCCTCCTTTGGGTATTTTTCATTGTCCTCGGGAAAACGTTGTGCCCCAAATAGAACACGATTCCCTAGGTATCCCCTGATCAGTGTAGAGTGTAGTGAGCTGTTATTCACCATGAACAGAATATTACCTTTCCATCAAGCCCAGAGACTCATCAGTTTTCACTTATTGCTTTGTTAAGAGGTGATAAATTTGCTCAATCCTTTCCTAGGTTTCTCAGCAGAAGGCAGGCAGAGGAGCAATGGGCTTGATTTCAAGAGTCTCTTTCCTGCTAGAACACTGAAGAGCTTGTCAATATCTTTTCTAGGTGTGTTTTGTCAAACCGATATTCCAATAGACAGCCATTAGCACCTCACCCTCTGCTTCAGAATCTCATTTGGGGGAATTTACTTTGACTGATCACAGCTTGCAGGGATCATTTGTTTGTATGGATCTAATCTTATGTTTCAAAAGCCATTTCCTATCAGTGATGATGTGTCTATCCCTTCTTACATTGATTTGCAAAGAGCAGTATAGAAATGCATCTTTTACTTTTCTTTGAGGCTTGCCTAAAAGAAAAAAATCTCTCTCTCCCCACTTCACCCCAATCCCAGGAAGAATCAGTCACTGAAGATAAAAGATATCACACCTCCTAAGAAATCTGATGAAAGCAAATTGTCACCCTATTGACATATTGAGATGGCAAATCACACACTGCATTTCCCAGGCCCCAGCAATATGAATGTTTTTCTTTCTTGGACTGTATCTGATTGGGTAAGTTTATTGTCCTATAGATTGTAACGTGGTGATCAGTTAGAAAAAACCATCAAAGGCAGAGTAACTCTGATTCTTATTACAAGCAGTGATCATATTTTCATCAGGATACCAAAAAAAAAAAAAGAAGAAGAAAGAAAAAAAGAAAGAAAAGATAAATACCCCTAAGCAGAGGAGATTTCTAGGATATGATTCTCTTCTGTGGTAAGAATAGTAATATAAGAGGGAAACATAGTGTAATAGGCCAGGGGAAAAAATGCAGTTGGTGACTAGAACAATAGATTTTACAGGAAAATATGTGATAAGAAAGAAACATTGCATTGTTTGGGACACCTGTAGTTAATTATTGCAGCTAAAGACATTAAAATCAGTTTCTTCACTCATATATCTTCATAGACTGTTTGGCAATATTAAATGACAAAAGCTTAATAATCAAAAGTACTGAGTTAGCAAATGTTTTCTAATTTTAATAACTTCTTGTTGTAATTACAAAGTCTTAGAGTGAAATGATTTAATTAGAAAGTAATCAAGAACTGTCTACTGTTAATTGAAGGAATTATAAAAGATCTACATTTTTAATATATTTCTGTGGTAATAAAATTAGAATTTACCATAATTATTTTTAAACCACCCTGATGGGGAACTTTTGATGTGGCAGCAAAGTATTTGATACTTTTAAGAGGGACATCCATCACTGAGAACATCATGGATTACAAGATCTCATTCCTCTTGTCTGGGAAATAATAATAATGATAGTAATAATACTAGCAGTTAATATTTATTGAAAACTTATCGTATGTCAGAAAAAGGTGGTTCAGAGTGGGAACCATATCTGTTTTATTTACCAGTGTATCTTCAGTGCACATAATACGTCTCTGATAAAGAATTTTAGATCATGTTGAACACCAGGCAGATTCAGAAAAAAACAACTGTGATGAGAGTCCCATGCTCATATTTAATGGAGTTGGTTAGATGAGTCAATCTTCTCGTTAGAACCCTCCAGTTGGCACATATTTCTTTCAGATGAGTAGACTTATTTATATTTTCTCTCAACTCCAGAGTATAATACACATTTCTATACACATAAAGTTCAGCTGAAATGGCAAAGATCTTGCCAGAGACCTTAGAGAACAAATGTTTACTGTCTGCTGTTTTTGGTTTACCCTTACAATGTATAAGCAATCAAGTACTGGATATTAATGGGTATTTACAGAATAGAAGTAAGTAGTGTCAGGCCAGTGTATGCTCCTCGGTGGCGAGTGTATGCTCCTTGGTTCTGTCTCGTCACAACAAAGATTTGGAGCGACGGAAATTAAAGCCCTCTGTGCGTCACAGCTCTCGGGTCTTGGACAAACCGTGTTATAGCTCTTAGACAAATCAGTGTTACAGCTCTATTTTATTTAGAAGATAGCAGGATAGGGGGGTGGGGAGGGTGGGGGGGTGGTGGTTGGGGCGAGAGAGAGAGAGAGAGAGAGAGAGAGAGAGAGAGGGCGAGAGAGAGAGAGAGAGAGAGAGAGAGAGAGAGAGAGAGAGAGGGAAAGCACTTTGGCCCCTCCTTTTATATGTTTTTTCCTCCCCCTGGGCCTGCCCTATGCAAATTGGGCTTAGCCAGGAGTGCTGTTTGTTCTACCTGAGGTCTTCACTGCAGTCCTCGGACCTTCCTTTGACCTTCCTTTGTTCTATTTTTGCGGGCTTTTCCCTTTCTTGTCTTTTAGCCACCGTCATTTTGGACTCCTTTTCCTATTCTAACTACCTAACAGTAGTAAGCAAGGAAATGAAGATAAATAAAAAGAAAGTGAAAGTTGCTCAGTCATGTCCAACTCTTTGTGACCCCATGGACTGTAGCCCTCCAGGCTCCTCTGTCCATGGAATTCACCAGGCAAGAATGCCAGACTGGGTTCCCATTTCCTTCTCCAGGGGATCTTCTCCACCCAGGAATTGAACCCTAGTCTCTTGCATTGCAGGCAGATTCTTTACCATCAGAGCCACCAGGGAAACCCTAAATAAAAAGAAGTTAGTGTCAATTCCATCAATGTAGGAATGGTTCTGTTGAATGCTATAGAGATGAAAGCATTCAGCTTCATACTACTGATGTGGAGCAGGAATGTGAGATATGACTTTAAATATCTAGCTGCAGAAAAGCAGTTCTTTTCAAGGGAACTGGAAAATGCACATTGTCACTAAACCAACCAGTCTTTTGCTGTCCCTCCCAGACCCATCACTATGATATGCCTGCCTCGCCATCCACAGTTTTTAGCCATAGTGAATTACCAGGGACTTAATAGTTGTCTGGGGTTTAATGACTTTTCTCTACATCTTGGACCATCAACTCCTCCTGGACTCTCATTAATCCCAGGGGCAATGGCTTAGACCATGATCATTATTGCTTTAACAAATAGTTCCAGGATACGACAAGACTGACTTTCCATTTATCTTCCATGGAAATTCATTTTGCAGGAGTGACACTGTCAGCTTAAGAGACACAAGCTATTGTCTCAAAGTTAAAAAAATGGTATTATTGCTTTCTGTACTTATTATATTTAAAGCAAAGGCTAATTAAATGTTTTATTTCCTTGGAGATGGAGAAATGCTGGCCAATTTGCTTTAAGAAAGTTTTGCTAATATTGTGAGGATATTTATCCTTTATACAGGTAAAAGCTAGTAGGGGTGGTAAGAGAGATGTGTGTGTTGGGGGGGGGGTAAAGTATGAAGAATTAATACCTAGAAGAGTCAGTATTTCAAGGACTCCAATCTCCAAAATTTAACTGAGCAAACCAGAGAATAATTTAATTAAAGTGCCAATATCTATTCATTAACAAATTCCTGTGTTTGTCATTTACCTTTAACTTTAGATTTGTAGACTTAGCTTACAAAGGCTGTTGATTCAGTCACTAAAAAACTGAAAATGTTCACATTTTTAGCTAGGTTTTAACTTTTAGCTAAGTTCACAATTCATGCAGTGGCACTAGGTAGGAGAATTTGCCTCAGTCATGTGGCTCAGATGGTAAAGAATCCATCTGCAGTGAGGGAGACCTGGGTTCGATTCCTGGTTGGGAAGAACCCCTGGAGGAGGGCATGGCAACCCCACTCTAGTATTATTGCCTGGAGAATCCCCTTGGACAAAGGAACCTGGTGGGCTACAGTCCATGGGGTTGCAAAGAGTCAGACATGACTGAGAGACTAAGGACACACATATGTATGAAGTGGTTTATCAAAGATCCAGATTACAATAAGAAACTTTCTGGGGCATTATTATTAGAGAATATATTAAAACTGATTAACATAAACAACATCAAGTGAGGGGTATATTCAAAAGTGCTCTTTGAAAGTAAGATTTAAAGAAATAATAAGTCCAAGGTATAACTGAATACTTTGATACCAATGCCTGGCATTTATGTGTTAGAAAGTAAATTCCAGCTCCCTCATCTAATTTCAGAATCCCAGCATCTGATTCTAGGTCACTGTTACTTTGTTTGGAACCAAACTATTTTACTCTTCATCAAAGACTTGTTGTAAGGTTTACCTCCATTGTAAATTCTCTCATTTAACAGTGGTCCAATCACTAGATGTAAGGAAGAATTTTCTCTGTTTTCCTGCTTGCATGTTTCATATGTACACCTTTTTACTAATATTGTAGGCACAAGAAGAAGAAAATCTTATGGGACATCTCTGTGTGTAGTCTTTGCCATTCTGCCCTCACATTAATGTGTAATATAGGGCAAACCATGTAACCTCTGTGGTTGGTCCATTCTTTAAGGAGAGTACATATAGAAGAGGCTAAGAATTGCTAAGATTTCTTCAGGTTTAAAAGGATATGATTAAAAAGGAGAAAATATGCTTTCACTTTGCTCTTTTAAGAAGACACCCATTTCTCCTATACATTTTCCAACGTTGAATAGATTCTACCATGGTGGAGTAATGCTTTGAAACCAATCACTCCTTCATCCAGTTAGTCCTTGATATAGAGTTTGGCAATTATTTGCAGTATTAAAACTAGATTAAATGTTTCAGGAGAATAGCATGTTGTTGTAAATTCAGAGAAGCTTTCAGAATCTGGAGTAGGAGTAGATATCATCGTGGTCCTCACCTCTAAGAACCAATGTTTTTACAACTTTCCCCATGAACCACGCTGTAGAGTGTTAACTGACAATAGTACTGTATTAAGTACTTACTTGTTTCCCCTGTTAATTCATCAGAGAACTACCTGATTGCCATCAGAACTTGGACTTAGACTGAATTAATCAAATTTATACTTCCTGCTCCTGTAATACCCCACCCAAATGTTAGTCCAAACAATATCATGATAAGGTAACTATCTGACTCTCATTAAGGCTTTTGAGATATGGAAAGTAGCTTCTCAGTCTCACTTCTGCTTTAAATGTCCAGGCTCTATGTACCCAAGGAGTTGTTTTTGTTCAGTTGCTCTGTCATGTTCAACCTTTTGTGACCCCATGGACTGCAGCATGCCAGTCTTCCCTGTCCTTCACTATCACTCAGAGTTTGCTCAAATTCCTGTCCATTGAGTCGATGATGCCATCCAACCATCTCATCCTCTGTCATCCCCTTCTCTTCCTGCTCTCAATCTTTCTCAGCATCAGGGTCTTTTCCCAAGAGTTGGCTCTTTGCATCCGGTGGCCAAAGTACGGGAGCTTCAGCCTTAGCATCAGTCCTTTCAATGTGTATTCAGGGTTGATTTTCTTTGGGATCGCCTGGTTTGATCTTCTTGCAGTTCAAGGGACTCTTGAAAGTTCTCCAGTTCGAAAGCATCAGTTCTTTGGTACTCATCCTTCTTTATGGTCCAGCTCTCACATCCATACATGACTACTGGAAAAACTATAGCTTTGACTATATGGACAATTTGTTGGCAAAGTAATGTTTCTGCTTTTTAATATGCTGTCTAGGTTTGTCATAGCTTTTCTTCTAAGGAGCAAGTGTCTTTTAATTTCCTGACTTCAGTCACTGTCCACAGTGATTTTGGAGTCCAAGAAAATAAAGTCTCTTATTGTTTCCATTGTTTCCTCATTTATTTGCCATGAAGTGATGGGACCAGATGCCATGATCTTAGTTTTCTGAATGTTGATGTTTTAAGCCAACTTTTTCAATCCTTTCTTTCACCTTCATCAAGAGGCTCTTTTAGTTCCTCTTCACTTTCTGACATGAGGGTGCTGTCATCTGCGTATCTGAGGTTATTGATATTTCTCCTGGCAATCATGATTCCAGGCTGAGCTTCATCCAGCCCTGAATTTTGCATGATGTATTCTGCATAGAAGTTAAATAAGCCATGTGACAATATAGAGCCTTGATGTTCTCCTTTCAAAATTCTGACCCAGTCTACTGTTTCATGTCTGTTTCTAACTGTTGCTTCTTGTCCTGCATATAGGTTTCTCAGGAGGCAGGTAAGGTGGTCTGTTATTCCCATATCTTGAAAAGTTTTCCACAGTTTGTTATGATGCACACATTAAAAAGCTTTAGCATAGTCAATGAAGTAGATATTTTTTCTAGAATTTGCTTGATTTTTTTATGATCCAACAGATGTTGGCAATATGATCTCTGGTTCCTTTGCCTTTTCTAAATCCAGCCTGTACATCTGGAAGTTCTCGGTTCAGGTACTATTGAAGCCCAGCTTGAAGTATTTTGAGCATTACCTTGCTAGTGTGTGAAATGAGTGCAATTTTGCAGTAGTTTGAACATTCTTTGGCATTGCCCTTTTTTTTGGGATTGAAATGAAAACTGACTTTTCCAGTCCTGTGGCCACTGCTGAGTTTTCCAAATTTGCTGGCATACTATGTGCAACACTTTAATAGCATCAATTTTTAGGATTTTAAATAGCTCAGCAGGAATTCCATCACCTCCATTAGCTTTGTTCATAGTAATGAGGTACCTCTTTTATCAGATCGCAAAGTTAAAGTTGGTGATTCATGCAAGATAACGAAATAATCCATGGTGGTATCTCATCTTGCTGTGGTCATTTTCTTTGGTCCTAGAAAACTGGGGAGTTATTATAAACTCTTTGTGATCCAAGCTGCTACTAAGACCTGTTAGATTTTCTCATAAGCCTTTAGATTTTCTCCATAACCATGGCCACTGCATTAGTTCAGTGTCTTTTCAGTTTCTTCCCTGGACAATTTTAGTTTCATTAGTTTTACTGAAAAGTGAATCTTGAATAATCTCCTCCAATATTATCTCTGACATCCCCTTGAGAATCAGGCAACCCACCTGTGCTCCCACAACACTCTTCCATAATAGTAATATTTGGCACCATTAGTATAATCATCTATTTATGGTTCTGTTTTCTCTAATATTCCTCAAACCAGATTGTATCAGGGGACACAGTGTTTTGACCCCATTTGACACTTGTGTGTGATCTGTGTATTCATGAAGAATTAAGACATGTAAGGCTACACATACTGCTCATGGGGTTCTCAAGGCAAGAATACTGAAGTGGTTTGGCATTCCCTTCTCCAGTGGACCACGTTTTGTCAGAACTCTCCACCATGGCCCGTCCATCTTGGGTGGCCCTACACGGCCTGTCTCATAGTTTCATTGAGTTAGACAAGGCTGTGGTCCATATGATCAGACTGGTTAGCTTCCTGTGATTGTGGTTTTCAGTCTGTCTGCCCTCTGATGGAGAAGGATAAGAAGCTTATGGAAGCTTCCTGATGCAAGAGACTGAGGGGGAAATTGAGTCTTGTTCTGATGGGAGGGGCCATGTTCAGTAAATCTTTAATCCAATTTCCTGTTGATGGGTTGGGCTGTGTTCCCTCCCTGTGATGTACCTGGGGCCAAACTATGGTGGAGGTAATGAAGGTAATGGTGACCTCCTTCAAAAGAGCCCTTGCATGTACTGCTACACTCAGTGCCCCCAACCCTGCAGCAGGCCACCACTGACCCAGGCCTCCACTGGAGACTCCTGGACTCTTATGGGCAACTCTGGATCAGTCTCTTGTGGGATCAGTGCTCCTTTCTCCTGGATCCTGGTGTGCACAAGCTTCTGTTTGTGCCCACCAAGAATCTGTTTCCCAGTCCTGTGTAAGTTCTGGCAGCTCTATGGTGAGGTTAATGGCAACCTCTTCCAAGAGAGCTTATGCCATATCCAAGTCAGCTGCACCCAGAGCCCCTGCCCCTGTGGCAGGCCACTGCTGACGCATACTTCCACAGGAGACACTCAGACACAGTTCTGTCCCAGTCTCTGTGGGTCTCTGGGTCCTGATGTGCACAAGGTTTGTTTGAGCCCACTGATGTGACTGGTGATGGAAGTAAGGTCTGATACTGTAAAGAGCAATATTGTATAGGAACATGGAATGTTAGGTCCATGAATCAAGGCAAATTGGAAGTGGTCAAACAGGAGATGGCAAGAGTGAATGTCGACATTCTAGGAATCAGCGAACTAAAATTGACTGGAAAGGGTGAATTTAACTCAGATGACCATTATATCTACTACTGTGGGCAAGAATCACTTAGAAAAAATGGAGTAGCCATCATAGTACAAAAGTCCGAAATGCAGTACCTGGATGCAGTCTCAAAAATGACAGAATGATCTCTGTTTATTTCCAAGGCAAACCATTCAATATCACAGTAAGCCAAGTCTATGACCTGACCAGTAATGCTGAAGAAGCTGAAGTTGAATGGTTCTATGAAGACCTACAAGACCTTCTAGAACTAACACCCAAAAAAGATGTCCTTTTCATTACAGGAGACTGGAATGCAAAAGTAGGGAGTCAAGAAATACCTGGTGTTACAGGCAAATTTGGCCTTGGAGTACAGAATGAAGCAGGGCAAAGGCTAATAGAGTTTTGCCAAGAGAACGCACTGGTCATAGCAAACACCCTCTTCCAACAACACAAGAGAAGACTCTACACATGGACATCACCAATGGTCAATAGTGAAATCACATTGATTATATTCTTTGCAGCCAAAGATGGAGAATTTCTATATAGTCAGCAAAAACAAGACTGGAAGCTGACTGTGGCACAGACCATGAACTCTTTATTGCCAAAATCAGACAAATTGAAGAAAGTAGGGAAAACCACTAGACCATTCATATATGACTTACATCAAATCCCTAACGATTATACAGTGGAAGTGAGAAATAGATTCAAGGGACTAGATCTGATAGAGTCCTGAAGAACTATGGACAGAGGTTCGTGATATTGCATAGGAGGTAGGAATCAAGACCATTTCCAAGGAAAAGAAATGCAAAAAGGCAAAATGGTTGGCTGAGGAGGCCTTACAAATAGCTGTGAATAGAAGAGAAGCGAAAGGCATTGGAGAAAGGAATGATATTCCCATTTGAATGCAGAGTTCCAAAGAATAGCAAGGAGAGATAAGAAAGCCTTCCTCAGTGATCAATGCAAAGTTATAGAGGAAAACAATAGAATGCGAAAGACTAGAGATCTCTTCAAAAAAATTAGAGGTACCAAGGGACTATTTCATGCAAAGATGGGCACAATAAAGGAAAGAAATGGTATGGACCTAACAGAAGCAGAAGATAGTAAGAAGAGGTGGCAAGAATACACAGAAGAACTGTACAAAAAAGATCTTCATGACCCAGATAATCACGAAGGTGTGATCACTCACCTAGAGCTGGACATCCTGGAATGTGAAGTCAAGTGGGCCTTAGGAAGCATCACTATGAACAAAGCTAGTGGAGGTGATGGAATTCCAATTGAGTTATTTCAAATCCTAAAAGATGATACTGTGAAAGTGCTGCACTCAATAGGCCAGCAAATTTGGAAAACTCAGCAGTGGCCACAGGACTGGAAAAGGTCAGTTTTCATCCCAATCCCAAAGAAAGGCAATGCCAAAGAATGCTCAAACTACTGTACAATTGCACTCATCTCACATGCTAGTAAAGTAGTGCTCAAAATTCTCCAAGCCAGGCTTCAACAATATGTGAACCATGAACTTCCAGATGTTCAAGCTGGATTTAGAAAAGGCAGAGGAAACAGAGACCAAATTGCCAACATCCGTTGGATCATCAAAAAAGGACGAGAGTTCAAAAAAACATCTACTTCTGCTTTATTGACTATGCCAAAGCCTTTGACTGTGTGAACCACAACAAACTCTGGAAAATTCTTCAAGAGATGGGAATACCAGACCACCTGATCTGCCTCTTGAGAAATCTATGCAGGTCAGGAAGCAACAGTTAGAACTGGACATGGAACAACAGACTGGTTCCAAATAGGAAAAGGAGTACTTTAAAGGCTGTATATTGTCACCCTGCTTATTCAACTTATATGCAGAGCACATCATGAGAAATGCTGGGCTGGAAGAAGCACAAGCTGGAATCAAGATTGCTGGGAGAAATATCAATAACTTCAGATATGGAGATGACGCCACCCTTACAGCAGAAAGCAAAGAAGAACTAAAGAGCCTCTAATGAAAGTGAAAGAGGAGAGCAAAAAAGTCGAGTTAAAACTCAAGATTCAGAAAACTAAGATCATAGCATCTGGTCTTCTCACTTCATGGAAAATAGGTGGAGAAACAATGGATACAGTGAGAGACTTTATTTTTTTGAGCTCCAAAATCACTGCAGATGGTGATTGCAGCCATGCAATTAAAAGACACTTGCTCCTTGAAAGAAAAGCTATGACCAACCTAGACAGCATAGTAAAAAGCAGAGACATTACTTTGCCAACAAAGGTCCGTCTAGTCAAACCATGGTTTTTCCAGTAATCTAGTATGGATGTGAGAGTTGGACTCTAAAGAAACTGAGCACCGAAGAATTGATGTTTTTGAGCTGTGATGTTGGAGAAGAGTCTTGAGAGTCCCTTGGACTGAAAGGAGATCCATCCAGTCCATCTTACAGGAAATCAGTCCTGAATATTCATTGGAAAGACTGATGCTGAAACTGAAACTCCAATACTTCGGCCATCTGATGCGAAGAACAGACTCATTAGAAAAGTCCTTGATGCTGGGAAAGATTAAAGGCAGAAGGAGAAGGGGATGACAGAGGATGAGATGGTTGGATGGCATCATCAACTCAATGGACATGAATTTGAGTAACCTCCAGGAGTTGGAGATGGACAGGGAGGCCTGGCATGTTGCAGTTCATAGGGTCGCAAAGAGTCAGACACAATGGAATGACTGAACTGAAGGGTACACATTTGGGAATTGGGAGAAGCATAGTCTTCCTCATGATTTGTCAAAATATGACAATAAAGGAATATTCTTTGCACTTTGGTGGAAGTAGGATTAAAAAAAGAAGTCCGGCTCTAAATACCTGTTTGTCAATTGATGGGAGCCATCTTTCAAAGAGGAAAGTTTTCCTAAATGATAGAACCATCTTGGATTATTGAAAAAAAATTAGAGATTTGTGAGGTGGTTTAAATACTTACAATAATGAAGTAATTTCAATTGTAACTTCTACACATGTCCCGTCTGACCATACTCCAGGAGGCTAATTTATGACAGGATCCTGTATTGAAAGGCTGCTGGAACTTTAATAAAATATAGAAACAGTGGAGGTGATGTTTCCCATACTTCTCCCCCTGTCTGTATTTGAGCACAGGATGTGAGTAACCCAAAGAAATTCTCTCCATTATCTTCTACCTGCACCTTTATGCATTTAATTTTCTTTTTCATTCCCTCTACATCAAAAGTATTTCTGATTTCTCTGCCCCCAATATATGAATATACGCCTTTTTTTGTCTCCTAAGGTTTTTTGTTTTTTTTTTTTTTTTTTTAACCATCTTCTGAGTCCCCACTGCCTGGTGGAATTAGGGGAACCTTTTGTCAAAGATCTTCAAGTTTAGCAAGAAAAGTTCTTGTGGAAAAAAAACACTACCTTGAAACTTTTCTCAAGAAAATTTCTAAAATTATCTCCCTTTAGTCCAAGTCCAAAATAGAGTGATTGGTGTTTTAAAAGCAGAACACTGTTTAACTGTCACCAAAGTGATACAATATCATCCTCCTGCTTTCAGAGAAATGTAGAATATGAGATCCATCTGAAACACACTATGAAGAACGTTTCTCCACATCTGAATTTTCCAAAAAATCCCAAAACATTTTGAACAAATTTGGAATACTCCAAGGACTGTTCGTGAAGAGTGGGCTCAAGCAAGAGCATTTCAGTAATGCGGATGCATTTTAAAATGATTCCATGCAGGTATATACATTTACATATGCCAACTGAAAAAAATATGAAGAGAGTAGAAAGGATGGGCTTATTTATGTTTAACAAATCTCACACACCCCAAATTAGGATCTCTCAATTAGTTTGAACTGGGGGCCCTAAAAGGGATTGCAAAGACAAGTATCATATGGTATCACTTATATGTGGAATCTAAAAAATGGTACAAAGGAACTTGTGTACAAAATAAAAGTAGTGTGACAGATATAAGAAAACAAACTTATGGTTACCAGGTGGGAAAGTGAGAGGGTGATAAATTAGGGGGTTGGATTGACACATACACACCACTATATATAAAATAGATAACCAATAAGGACCTACTGTATAGCACGGGGAACTATACTCAGGACTCTGTAATGACCTATATGGAAAAAGAATCTAAAAAACAATAGCTATATGTATAACTGATTCACTTTGCTGTACAACAGAAACCAACACAACATTGTAAAGCAATTCAGTTCAGTTCAGTTCAGTTGCTCAGTCGTGTCCGACTCTTTGTGACCCCATGAATTGCAGCACGCCAGGCCTCCCTGCCAATCACCAACTCTCGGAGTTTACCCAAACCCATGTCCATTGAGTTAGTGATGCCATCCAACCATCTCATCCTCTGTTGTCCCCTTCTCCTCCTGCCCCCAATCCTTCCCAGCATTAGGGTCTTTTCCAATGAGTCAACTCTTCGCATCAGGTGGCCAAATTATTGGAGTTTCAGCTTCAACATCAGTCCTTCCAATGAACACCCAGGACTGATCTCCTTTAGGATGGACTGGTAGGATCTCCTTGCAGTCCAAGGGACTCTCAAGACTCTTCTCCAACACCACAGTTCAAAAGCATCAATTCTTCAGTGCTCAGCTTTCTTCATCGTCTATCTCTCACATCCATACATGACCACTGGAAAAACCATAGCCTTGACTAGACGGACCTTTGTTGGCAAAGTAATGTCTCTGCTTTTAAATATGCTATCTAGGTTGGCCACAACCTTTCTAACAAGGAGTAAGTGTCTTTTAATTTCATGGCTGCAATCACCATCAGCAGTGATTTTGGAGCCCCAAAAAATAAAGTCTGACACTGTTTCCCCATCTATTTCCCATGAAGTGATGGGACCAGATGCCATGATCTCAGTTTTCTGAACGTTGAGCTTTAAGCCAACTTTTTCACTCTCCTCTTTGACTTTCATCAAGAGGCTGTTTAGTTCTTCTTCACTTTCTGCCATAAGGGTGGTGTCATCTGCATATCTGAGGTTATTGATATTTCTCCCAGCAATCTTGATTCCAGCTTGTGCTTCATCCAGCCGAGCGTTTCTCATGATGTACTCTGGAAATCCTCGTAGAGGGCACAGCGCAGGCTGGGGCCCGCAGCGCGGCGTGGCGCAGGGCGCGGCGTGGAGCCCGCCGCCGGGGGAGGTCACCATGAGGCCTTCCGCAGGTTGAAGTTCATGAGTTCATCCAGCCTCAGTGACCTGGGCAAGAGAGAGCCGGCCGCCGTATATTCCAATAAAAATTTTAAATAAATAATAGGTATTGCACTGAATTTGAAGGTGCCACACACTGCCAAGAAAGCAAAATCCTGCTGCCTTCCTCCCAGTTTTTGTGTTACCAAGAAAGAAACCATTCAGTATTGGTTTCCCAGTCTGCAAAGAAAATTCAGGAAAATTTACCGAGATAATTAATAATATACTTTAAAAAAATTGAAAGCATCCCTATTCATCGGTAGTAATCTAAAAGAAAACTGCTCCTGCAAGGACAGTTTTGTCCCTTTTTTCTCAATTCTTACACTCTTACTTCTGTTTTTGTCACATTGAATTGGTATGGGGCTCTGGTACAATGTTGATTGACAATATGATAACATATTTCTTTATTTTTTCCCCTAATATCCATGAAAATGATTCTAAATTTCCATAATCAAGTTCAATGTTTGCTGTAAGCTTTGATACATATCTTTTATTACATTAAGGGTGCCCTTACTTAAGTATTCCTAGTTAACTTGAGAATTTAAAAATTTGAATGAACTAAATGATTTTCCTGCATTATTGAGAGGTCAATAAATTGACATCCTTAATCTGTCAATAAATTTAATAAACTGATGTTTCTGATTTTCAGATAATCATGCATTCATAAGTAAAATGCTACATTATAATAGCACAATCTTCAAAAATGCACATAAAGTTCAAAGTTTTAATGCTTTACTTAGGGGATTTATAAAATAGGTTTATTTGAACCTCTTCTGTCCAACTTTGGTGTCAAAGTTATGCTAGAATAATAAAAAAAATTGGAGTACTTTTACTGTTTTTCCTTCTTTAAAATGATTTATATAATAAATAACGGTCTCTTTTTTGGCATCTGTATGTTATTTTCACTAGAATACTTTTCTGTATTTACAGTTTCTCTCTGTTCAATTTCATTGTCAAAGTTTGCATGTATAATTTTTTCATGGTTAAGTAATCATACTTGCATTTTAACAAATGTCTTGGAATGATGAAAAGTACATAAGTTAAAATTTAAATTATGGAAATATTGGTCTGTTGTTTTACATGTCGTGTATCTGTTGTGTGTGTTGCGTATGTTCAGTCATTCAGTCGTGTCCAACTCTTTGCAGCCACATGGACTGTAGCCCACCAGGCTTCTCTGTCCATGAAATTTTCCAGGCGAGAATACTGGAGTTGGTTGCATTTCCTCCTCCATGGGATCTTCCTGACCCAAGGTGAGAACCTGTGTCTCTTGCATCTCCTGCACTGGCAGTCAGATTCTTTACTACCAGCTCCACCTGGGAAACCTTCATATATCTGCTGATCCCTTATTAATTCTCTTGTTAATTACTAATATTTTTTGCCTTTTCTACCTTTGATTTTTTTACATATTCAATTTAGAAATTTATTTATCTTAGTTTTTTTAATATCTTTTTTAATTTTACTGATTCTCTGCATTGCTTCTTTGTTTTTCTATTTAATTATAAACATTATACAAGTGCAACTAATGATTAATTACTTTCTGATCTTATCATTGTTATTTCTTTCTACTTTTTAAAGGTTTATTCTTTTCCTTATCAGGCTTTTGAGTTGAAAGTCAGTTCAGGAGTTTTATTGTTTCTGGTCTTACATTTAGATCTTTAATCCATTTTGAGTTTATTTTTGTGTACGGTGTTAGGAAATGTTCTAGTTTCATTCTTTTACAAGTGGTTGACCAGTTTTCCCAGCACCACTTGTTAAAGAGATTGTCTTTTCTCCATTGAATATTCTTGCCTCCTTTGTCGAAGATAAGGTGTCCATAGGTGCGTGGGTTTATCTCTGGGCTTTCTATTTTGTTCCATTGATCTATATTTCTATCTTTGTGCCAGTACCATACTGTCTTGATGACTGTGGCTTTGTAGTAGAGCCTGAAGTCAGGCAGGTTGATTCCTCCAGTTCCATTCTTCTTCCTCAAGATTGCTTTGGCTATTCGAGGTTTCTTATATTTCCATACAAATTGTGAGATGATTTGTTCTAGTTCTGTGAAAAATACCATTGGTAGCTTGATAGGGATTGCATTGAATCTATAGATTGCTTTGGGTAGTATACTCATTTTCACTATATTAATTCTTCCAATCCATGAACACGGTATATTTCTCCATCTGTTTGTGTCCTCTTTGATTTCTTTCATCAGTGTTTTATAGTTTTCTATATATAAGTCTTTTGTTTCTTTAGGTAGATATATTCCTAAGTATTTTATTCTTTTTGATGCAATGGTGAATGGTATTGTTTCCTTAATTTCTCTTTCTGTTTTCTCATTATTGGAGTATAGGAATGCAAGGGATTTCTGTGTGTTAATTTTATATCCTGCAACTTTACTATATTCATTGATCAACTCTAGTAATTTACTAGTAGAGTCTTTAGGGTTTTCTATGTAGAGAATCATGTCGTCTGCAAACAGTGAGAGTTTTACTTCTTCTTTTCCTATCTGTATTCCTTTTATTTCTTTTTCAGCTCTGATTGCTGTGGCCAAAACTTCCAAAACTATGTTGAATAGTAGTGGTGAAAGTGGGCATCCTTGCCTTGTTCCTGACTTTAGGGGAAATGCTTTCAATTTTTCACCATTGAGGATAATGTTTGCTGTGGGTTTGTCATATATAGCTTTTATTATGTTGAGATATGTTCCTTCTATTCCTGCTTTCTGGAGGGTTTTAACAATAAAACTCCTAGAGGAAAACATAGGCAAAACACTCTCCGACATAAATCACAGCAGGATCCTCCATGACCCACCTCCCAGAATATTGGAAATAAAAGCAAAAATAAACAAATGGGACCTAATTAAAATTAAAAGCTTTTGCACAACAAAGGAAATTATAAACAAGGTGAAAAGACAGCCTTCAGAATGGGAGAAAATAATAGCAAATGAAGCAACAGACAAACAATTAATCTCAAAAATATACAAGCAACTTCTGCAGCTGAATTCCCGAAAAATAAACGACCCAATCAAAAAATGGGCCAAAGAACTAAACAGACATTTCTCCAAAGAAGACATACAGATGGCTAACAAACACATGAAAAGATGCTCAACATCACTCATTATTAGAGAAATGCAAATCAAAACCACAATGAGGTATCATTTCACACCAGTCAGAATGGCTGCTATCCAAAAGTCTACAAGCAATAAATGCTGGAGAGGGTGTGGAGAAAAGGGAACCCTCTTACACTGTTGGTGGGAATGCAAACTAGTACAGCCACTATGGAGAACAGTGTGGAGATTCCTTAAAAAACTGGGAATACAACTGCCATATGACCCAGCAATCCCACTGCTGGGCATATACACCGAGGAAACCAGAATTGAAAGAGACGCGTGTACCCCAATGTTCATCGCAGCACTGTTTACAATAGCCAGGACATGGAAGCAACCTAGATGTCCATCAGCAGACGAATGGATAAGGAAGCTGTGGTACATATACACAATGGAATATTACTCAGCCATTAAAAAAAATACATTTGAATCGGTTCTACTGAGATGGATGAAACTGGAGCCCATTATACAGAGTGAAGTAAGCCAGAAAGAAAAACAACAATACAGTATACTAATGCATATATATGGAATTTGAAAGATGGTAACGATAACCCTATATGCGAGACAGAATAAGAGACACAGATGCATGGAACAATTTTATGGACTCTGAGGGAGAAGGTGAGGGTGGGACGTTCTGGGAGAATAGCATTGAAACATGTATATTATCATATGTGAAACAGAACACCATTCCATGTTCGATGCATGAGACAAGGGCTCAGGGCCGGGGCAATGGGATGATCCAGAGGGATGGGATGGGGAGGGAGGTGGGTGGGGGGTCCAGGAGGGGGAACACATGTGGACCCATGGCTGATTCATGTCAATATATGGCAAAAACTATTGCAATGTTGTGAAGTGATTGGCCCCCAACTAAAATAAATAAATTTATAAAAAAAAAAAAAAAAGTCAGTTCATTTATTTTCCATTATTATAATTTTAAATGAATACTTTTATATCTAGAAGCTGCTTTCAAAACATTCTATAGTTTTCATCACAATTTTCTTTTTAACTCACAAAGTGTTGAGCAATCATCAAAACAATCTGAGCTTGTTTTTGTTTTGTTCCTCTTAATTTTTAATTTAATGATATTGTGCTCAGTGAATATGGTTTTTATGGTATTGAGTGTTTGAAATTGGCTGAACCTAGTTTTGTGACTTTATTCACATACAATGAATTAAAAAATGTTTTATGTGAACTTGAAAACATCACATAATCTTTATTTTTCCAAGTTGACTTGTGTAAATGGCTATTAGATAAGTATTTTTATTTTGTTGTTCAAAACTTCTATATTGGTAAAGATTTATTGTCACTTTCATGTGTCAGTCCCTGACAGATATGCTTTAAAATTTCCACTATAATTATGTATTAGTCATTTGTTCTGAAAATTCTGTCAGTTTTAGCATGACATATTTCTTCATCGAACAGCCCTCTCCTCTATCTTATTAGCTTAAAAAATTATTTTTACTTTTAAAAATAAAGGTTAAATTTATTTATAATCCATAGCTAATTGAATTTACTGCTGTTTAAAAGCCATTTCTGTGCTCATCATTGTGAAACTTTCTTCCAAGTACATATTCTTCTGGCTGAAGTGGATACCTTAATAATTTTTATGATGAGAGTCTATGGGTAATAAACTCAGCATTTATATAACTGAAACTGTCTTTTCAAGAAAACTCCTGGAAAGAGTTGTCAACGTTATCCTGTTTGCTTTTTTTTCCTTCCCAGTCAGATCACTGTTACTTTCTATTGACTGAATCTTTTCTTGTTGAGTAATGACCTCTCACGCCAAATCCAATGGTCATGTCTCTGGTTCCTCTTCTTTGACTCATAAGCAACATTGGACGTAGTCTGCCACCTCCTTGTGGAACACATTCCCCATTTCATCTTTATGGTACTCTCTCTGGGTTCTCTGTCTACCTTGCTGGCCTCCGTTAAGTGGGCTCCTGCATGGGTTCCATCCACGTTTCTTATTTGTACACCCTGCATTCCTCAGGGTTCAGCTCTGACATGTTTCTTTTTATCTTTATTCACACTTAGCACGTGGCTTTAGCTAATAAATGGATGCTGGCTTGTGTCTCTCATTCCAACCTTTGCCCCTGGATTCCAGATTCCTATATCTAGCTGCCTACATGATGCCCTGATTTAAATGTCTTTTGGATATCTCATGTACAGAAGCAGCCTCTTGGTTTTTCATCTATAAACTGGCATCTGCTGAAGACAACTCCATTCTGTCAATTCCTCTAGCCAAAATCTTGAGTTATTCTTTTTTCTTCCCCTCTCCTGCTCCTCCTCTTTTTAAAAGTCATTTTGAGTACTCCATCTGGAATTCATTGTCTCAGACATATGTATGGATAGCTCCTTGATTCCGTTAGGAATTTCATCAAATGTCATGTCTTTGGAAAGGGCTTTCTGTATGCTGCTTCATAAATGACAAGTTTCCATCACTATTCTGTATCCTTCATCCTACCTTTCCTTTTTTATGGCAATTACCACTTTATGACGTAGTATCTCTTTATTGTCTGTCCTCATAGAAAAGAAGCTTGAGAAAATGGGCTTTGTATTTTGTTTCCTGCTATATTGCAAAGGACAGGAGTTGAAACAGCAAAGTCAAAGAAAATCATTTGCTGAATGAACAAATTATACCTTTGTTTTATAATCCTATATAATTCTGTAATTTTAACTTTGCAGTTATTTCCTTAAGTATTTCTAGTGTTTCATCCATTATCTCTTGGCACCTATGGATGGCTAAAGGGAATTTCACCTGTTACCATGCTGTTGTTTGCTTTTGTTTAAAGTAATTTATCAATTTTCAAAGCTTTTAAAATTGTCATTTAATTCTTAATATTCTATAGTTTTGCTTCTCTGTGACTTGGAGTGGATTTTAAAGTTTTAAATGAAAGGTTAAATAAATAAATAAGTAATCCATGGTATATATACCATGAATATGTGTATCATCTAATATCTAACTTTTTTTTTAAAGTTTCTTTTAAATCTGAGAATGCCCATTAGATGAATATTTTTATTTTGGTTTTCTTAAATTTTGGATAGTTCTCAGTTATTACCTTTAAAAATATTGTTACTTTACCCTTTCTTCTACTTTTTTCTACAAATTGTTCATCCTATTTTCTGGGCCGTTGATAATTTTTTTCATATTATAATAGAAAAATTCTTATTTCTCTAAAATATCTTTAAATTCTTAATTCTAAATCACTAATGTCCAGAGTAGAGTTTAAAATCTCCTTTAAATTTCAAAATTAAACTTTCATATTCAAAATTTCTGACATTTTTCCTTTTATCTTTTGGCTCTTGCTTTACTCTTAAGTTGCTTTCATAATTTCTTGTGTTCTTTTTTGTAATTCTGTATTAATTATGCCTTTTGTGTCATTTAAGCATCATAAATGTTTAGATAAAAGTCTCTGTAATATTGTTTATAGAACAAACTTTATCCAGCTTGAATTCATGTTAAAACTCTTCAAGTTACAAATGATACATTTCATTAAGAGTTCTGGGGCTCTCTGGGTTATTGGTGAAAAATCCTTGACCAAGAACAAACCTTCCCAGGTTTTTCTCAAAATCCACAAGTAACAGGACCCAGGCTAAGGGACAATCTTTAATATTGGTCTCCATGTTGATGAGAAATAGGGAAATCTTTTGATTATAGGTGGGGTTTGAATATTTGAACTTGTTTCTGTTATCTTATTTTGCATTTTTCACTTTACTAAAAGTCAGTATAGTCAAAGCTATGGTTTTTCCATTAGTCATGTATAGATGTGAGAGTTGGACCATCAAGAAGGCTGAGCACTGAAGAACTGATGTTTTCAAATTGTGGTGCTGGAGAAGACTCTTGAGTCCCTTGGACTGCAAAGAGATTAAACCAGTCCTAAAGGAAATCAACCTTGAACACTCATTGGAACACTCATTTCAGCTGAAGCTGAAACTCCAATATTTTGGCCACCTTATGTGAAGAGCTAACTCAATGGAAAAGACCCCGATACTGGGAAAGATTGACGGCAAGAAGAGAATGGGGCAGGAAAGAGTTTAACACAACTTAGTGACTGAACAACAACATCAATGCTTTGGGTTAGAGATGATTTCTTTATACCCGCCTTTTTTCTCAACTGAAATAGGAAGGTATACATTATATTTTTATTCTTAATGGCTGTGTCTAAAATACCTATTTATCCCCAAATAATTAAAAAGTTAAGGGCCTCTGGATCTGGAGTACGGAGGATGTGGGCTAAGCTCCAGCTACACACAACCTTTCTTGGTAGTAAAGCCTAGCCTCTCCCAAGCCTCTCTCTTGAGAGACTTTGATATATAAATTGCTTTTTAATAGCTCTCTCGCTGACAGTTTGCTTATGGTAAAATCCTGTAGTCTTTGCCTGAAAAAAAGTTTATTTTGCTTCAATGTTTTCTTTCTTTAGAGGTTTCAAATTTAATAGTCACACTTTCTCCATAGTTATAAAATGTATAAATGTATAAAATGCATAAACTACAACATTTTTAGTTATAATTCAACTCAACACAAAAACTTTCAAACTGGGAAGGTTCCTCAATTATTATTATCTTTACACATTTGAAGACTACTGGCTGGTTATTTTGAAGTTCAATTTAGCTGCTCAGTCGTGTCCAGCTCTTTGCGACTGCATGGACTGCAGCACACCAGGCTTCCCTGTCCATCACCAACTCCCAGAGCTTTTTCAAACTCCTGTCCATTGAGTTGGTGATGCCATCCAACCATCTCATCCTCTGTCATCCCCTTCTCCTCCTGCCTTCAGTCTTTCCCAGCATCAGGGTCTTTTCCAGTCAGTCAGTTCTTCACATCAGGTCGCCAAAGTGCCAACCTTTGTCAGCAAAGTCATATCTCTGCTTTTTAATATGCCTAGGTTGGTCATAGTTTTTCTTTCAAGGAACAAGGGTCTTTTAATTTCATGGCTGCAGTCACCATCTGCAGTGATTTCGGAGCCCAAGAAAATAGAGTCAGCCACTGGTTCCACTGTTTCCCCATCTATTTGCCATGAAGTGATGGAACCGGATGCCATGATTTTAGTTTTTTGAAGGCTCAGTTTTAAGCCAGCTTTTTCACTCTCCTCTTTCACTTTCATCAAGAGGCTCTTTAGTTCTTCTTTGCTTTCTGCAAAGAAGAAGTAGATGATTTCTATTTGTGTCAAGTTTAAGTTTTCAGACCTATTTCTTTTTTTACCTTTTCTTTATATAAAGACTATATAAACACAACCTTGAAAAAGATATAAAACATTTCCAGTACCAGAGAAGGCTCATTTATTCCCTTCTGAGTAATGTTACCCTAAGGGATTCTCTGTAGTCATTTATTATTCTTGTTGAATTTCATACGAATGGAAACAAGTTTATATAACTTTGTCCAGCATTTTAAAAAAGTTAATTTTGTTTAGTTTGAGATAATTTTAGAATTATAGAAATGTTTCAAGAATAGTAGAAAAAGTTTCTATAAACTTTTCACTGAGCATCACTTTATATCAACAGCTTTTTTAGCCATATGTCTTAGGTAGACATAAGTACACTTCAATTAGGTGTATGCCTATGTATTAAATTACTATTGGCATAAGGTATACATGGGTTTAGCTTTAATCACTGCTGCAAAACTATTTTCTAAAGTGAGCATAACAATATGCAACCAAACTCATCAATATATAAGAATTCTAATTGCTTCACATCCTGGCCAATCCTTGCTACTGACAGTCTTTATAATTTTAGAAATTCTGCTGGTTATGCAGTGGTATCTCACAATGTTTTAAATATTCATTTAAACTAAGTGTTAGTTGCTCAGTCATGGTTGACTCTTCATGACCCCATGGACTATAGCCTGCCAGGCTCTTCTGTCCATGGAATTCTGCAGGCCAGAATACGGGAGTGAGTAGACATTCTGTTCTCCAGGGAATCTTCCCAATCTAGGGATTTAACCCAGGTCTCTTGCATTGTAGGAACATTCTTTACCATCTGACCCACCAGGGAAGCCCAAATTTTCATTTAGGTTATAACTGATGATGTTGAATATTTTTTCAAATATTCACTGGACATTTTGCTCTTCTTTTTGGTGAAATACTTTTTCAAGTTTTTTGCCTACTATTTTATTGAATTATCTGTTTTTCTCTTATTAATTTGTAGGTGTTTTTAATATATGCTGAATAGGAGATTTTTGTCACTATGTGCATTGAAAATATCCTCTACTTTACTTTTTGACTAATATGAACATTAAAACAATGTTTCTAAAAGAAAACATAGGAAAATATATTTATAACCTTGGAATAGGCAAAAATTTGTTAAACATGACACATAAAGCACTAACGTTAAGAAAACATTAAATTGGATTCATAAAGCTATTTAAATATTTTTATTTTTAAGTATTTTTAAAGAATTTTACACAGTCTCTCCTTTTTTTGTTATTGGTGTTATTATGTGTGTTCATTCTCTCTCTTGGAGATTTGTCTCTTAAAATGCTGTGTAATTTATTATTATTATTATTACCTAGTCAGCAGAATTTATTTTCTGTTGGAGTCCAGCAATTACTATACTTTGGAAAAATCCTTTAACAACAAAGTATTCTTTTGTCACTTCTGGGGCTTCACTAGTTATGTGTATATTTTATGCTTATTCCCAATTTGAGTCTCTATTCCACATTATAAATTTGGAACTCACAGCTACACTTGGAACAGGCTTCAGTATCCAGTATATTTCAAATGATCACACCCATAGCATCAGGGAAATAATAAGATTCCTTGCTATTTGTCCAGGCTGATGGATGGAATTTTCTTGTCTCCCTTTAAAGAATAGGAGAGTGATGACATTACCCGCAGTTTACAGGCAGATCAGCTCCAGTTCTCACACAGCAGAGACCTATGACTACACTGCTCCAGCTGGGTGGGAAGCACATAGTTCTGAATCAGTTCAGTCTTTAATTTTGCCCCCAAATGTCTGCTGCATGTTTAACTGTGTTTCCAGAACACAGAGATTTTATGGCTACATTGAGGAACAGCTCTGAAAAAGATATATTTCAATAAATACTGGACAAGACTATGTGGTCAGGTTGTAGTCATCTTTGTATCCCTAGCCCCTAGCCTAATACATAATTTATTGATTATGTGAATAAATTAAGATTAAATTTCAGCTCTATAATGTAGACTGAAACATGAGAAGATGCATTTGGAATCTATTTTCCTGAAAACTGCCTTTAGAATGATTCTGTTCTTGTTTGTGTAAGTTATGAACATTTGACAAGAGTCCATGAGAAAGAGAATATGATAACCCTCTTGTCAATACCAAGGATGTGTCAATAATGGAAAAACTCTTCTGTGCAACCTGTCCTGGGAACAACAAAGCAGACAATACCCATTATCCACGTGTCATTTCTTGGTTGAGGACATAAAAACAGATCAAGGCAAAACCCAGTGCGTCTTTAAATTAGTGGCACAGATCGATGCCCATATTTCTCAGTGTCATGTTTCATTATGTTGAACTATTTATGTCATCGTAACCCAAAGCATCTTAATGCAACCTGACATCCAGGTTATGTTGCATTAAAAAAATAAGAAGCTATTGCATTTTTTTAATGGGCTGGAAAGCATTCCAGGTCTCTTTTCTACTCAGTGTGGGGTTATCACATGCTATGTGCGTGGGTACAACTCGATACTAAATGTTGAGAGATTGGAGACCTTCAATTTAAGTCTATTAGAAATATTCCCTGAACTTGGCCTCTCACCTCTATTTTCTGTCAGTAATAGCGGTTTCAAAATTCATTTCAGGATGGTAAGATTATTCTTCCTGATAGTGTTTAAGGATGATCACTTAAATTGGGGACACACTCATCTAACTTTCTAAATCAAAATGTCACTCAGCTTTTAACTTCTACTTAAACGCTATACCATCTAAAAAGCTTTTACTTCTTATCATTTAGTTTTCCTTTTTTTTTTGAATTTTCTTAACAAGTCATCTGCACTGATATAGCATATTTTTTATATCCTAATACTATAGATTTTGAGTGTATACCTAAGCTCTATCAGTTCAGTTCAGTTCAGTTACTCAGCCGTGTCCAACTCTTTGCGAACCCATGAATCGCAGCACACCAGGCCTTCTGTCCATCACCACCTCCCAGAGTTTACCCAAACCCATGTCCATCGAGTTGGTGATGCCATCCAATCATCTGATCCTCTGTCATACCCTTCTCCTACTGCCCCCAATCCTTCCTATCATTAGGGTCTTTTCCAATGAGTCAACTCTTCGCATGAGGTGGCCAAAGTTTCAGCTTCAACATCAGTCCTTCCAATCAACACCCAGGACTGATCTCCTTTAGGATGGACTGGTAGGATCTCCTTGCAGTCCAAGGGACTCTCAAGAGTCTTCTCCAACGCCGCAGTTCAAAAGCATCAATTCTTCGGTGTTCAGCTTTCTTCACCGTCCAACTCTCACATCCATACATGACCACTGGGAAAACCATAGCATTGACTAGATGGACCTTTGATGGCAAAGTAATGTCTCTGCTTTTAAATATGCTATCTAGGTTGGTCATAACCTTCCTTCCAAGGAGTAAGAGTCTTTTAATTTCAAGGCTGCAATCACCATCAGCAGTGATTTTGGAGCCCCCCAAAATAAAATCTGACACTGTTTCCACTCTTTCTCCATCTATTTCCCATGAAGTGATGGGACCAGATGCCATGATCTTGGTTTTCTGAACGTTGAGCTTTAAGCCAACTTTTTCACTCTCCTCTTTGACTTTCATCAAGAGGCTGTTTAGTTCTTCTTCACTTTCTGCCATAAGGGTGGTACCATCTGCATATCTGAGGTTATTGATATTTCTCCCGGCAATCTTGATTCTAGCTTGTGTTTCTTCCAGCCCAGCGTTTTTCATGATGTACTCTGCATATAAGTTAAATGAGCAGGGTGACAATATACAGCCTTTGTACTACTTTCCCTATTTGGAACCAGTCTGTTGTTCCATGTCCAGTTCTAACTGTTGCTTCCTGACCTGCATACAGGTTTCTCAAGAGACAGGCCAGATGGTCTGGTGTTCACATCTCTTTCAGAATTTTTCACAGTTCATTGTGATCCACACAGTCAAAGGCTTTGGCATAGTCAATAAAGCAGAAATAGATGTTTTTCTGGAACTCTCTTGCTTTTTCGATGATCCATCGGATGTTGGCAATTTGATCTCTAGTTCCTCTGCCTTTTCTAAATCCAGCTTGAACATCTGGAAGTTCATGGTTCATGTATTGCTGAAGTCTGGCTTGGAGAATTTTGAGCATTACTTTGCTAGCGTGTGAGTTGAGTGCAGTTGTGTGGTAGTTTGAGCATTCTTTGGCATTGCCTTTCTTTGGGATTGGGATGAAACCTGACCTTTTCCAGTCCTGTGGCCATTGCTGAGTTTTCCAAATTTGCTGGCATATCGAGTGCAGCACTTTCACAGCATCATCTTTCAGGATTTGAAATAGCTCAACTGGAATTCCATCACCTCCACTAGCTTTGTTCGTAGTGATGCTTTCTAAGGCCCACTTGACTTCACATTCCAGGATGTCTGGCTCTAGGTGACTGATCACACCATCGTGATTATCTGGGTCATGAAGATCTTTTTTGTACAATTCTTCTGTGTATTCTTGCCACCTCTTCTTAATATCTTCTACTTCTGTCAGGTCCATATCACTTCTTTTCTTAATCGAGCCCATCCTTGCATGAAATGTTCCCTTGGTATCTCTAATTTTCTTGAAGAGATCTCTAGTCTTTCCCAATCTGTTGTTTTCCTCTATTTCTTTGCATTGATTGCTGAGGAAGGCTTTTTTTAGTCTCTCCTTGCTATTCTTTGGAACTCTGCATTCAGATGGGAATATCTTTCCTTTTCTCCTTTGCTTTTCACTTCTCTTCTTTTCCCAGCTATTTGTAAGGCCTCAGACAGCCATTTTGTTTTTTGCATTTCTTTTCCATGGGGATGATCTTGATCCCTGTCTCCTGTACAGTGTCACGAACCTCTGTCCATAGTTCATCAGGCACTCTATCAGATCTAGTCCCTTAAATCTATTTGTCACTTCCACTGTATAATCATAAGGGATTTGATTTAGGTCATACCTGAATGGTCTAGTGGTTTTCCCACTTTTTTCAATTTAAGTCTGAATTTGGCAATAAGGAGTTCATGATCTGAGCCACAGTCAGCTCCCGGTCTTGTTTTTGCTGACTGTATAGAGCTTCTCCATCTTTGGCTGCAAAGAACATAATCTGATTTCGGTGTTGGCCATCTGGTGATGTCCACGTGTAGAATCTTCTCTTGTGTTGTTGGAAGAGGGTGTTTGCTATGACCAGCGCGTTCTCTTGGCAAAACTCTATTAGGCTTTGCCCTGCTTCATTCTGTACTCTAAGGCCAAACTTCCCTGTTACTCCACGTGTTTCTTGACTTCCTACTTTTGCATTCCACTCCCCTATAATGAAAAGGACATCTTTTTTGGGTGTTAGTTCTAGAAGGTCTTGTAGGTCTTCATAGAACCATTCAACTTCAGCTTCTTTGGCATTACTGGTCGAGGCATAGACTTGGATTACTGTCATATTGAATGGTTTGCCTTGGAAACGAACAGAGATCATTCTGTAGTTTTTGAGATTGCATCCAAGTACTGCATTTCGGACTCTTTTGTTGACCATGATGGCTACTCCATTTCTTCTAAGGGATTCTTGCCCACAGTAGTAGATATAATGGTCATCTGTGTTAAATTCACCCATTCCAGTCCATCTTAGTTCGCTGATTCCTAGAATGTCGACATTCACTCTTGCCATCTCCTGTTTGACCACTTCCAATTTGCCTTGATTCATGGACCTAACGTTTCAGGTTCCTATGCAATATTACTCTTACAGCATCGGCCTTTGCTTCTATCACCAGTCACATCCACAGCTGGGTATTGTTTTTGCTTTGGCTCTATCCCATCATTCTTTCTGGAGTTATTTCTCCACTGATCTCCATTAGCATATTGGGCACCTACTGACCTGGGGAGTTCATCTTTCAGTGTCCAATCTTTTTGCCTTTTCATACTGTTCATGGGGTCCTCAAGGCAAGAATACTGAAGTGGTTTGCCATGCCCTTCTCCAGTGGACCACATTCTGTCAGACCTCTCCACCATGACCCATCCGTCTTGGGTGGCCTCACACGGCATGGCTTAGTTTCATTGAGATAGACAAGGCTGTGGTCCATGTGATCAGATTGGCTAGTTTTCTGTGATTATAGTTTCAGTGTGTCTGCCCTCTGATGCCCTCTCGCAACACCTACCGTCCTACTTGGGTTTCTCTTACCTTGGACGTGGGGACTGAAGTTAAGTGATTCTCTAGTTTTCAGTGTCCATAAAAATAAAAATAATTATGAACTGTTATAAATTTAGATCGTGTTACACCACTAGAGAATTTGACACAATAAGTCTGAAGTGGGAATCAGTCATCTGCATTTGCAAGAAAAAGCTGCAGGAGAGTAAATACAAAAATTACCAAACTAGGGCACATCCTAGTCAAAATCCTGAAAGCCAAAGACAAAGAGATAAAAAGAACATATTTAAAGCTGTTGGGGGAAAAAACAGTGAGTTATATGCAATGGAATATGGATAATGTTTGATATATTGTCAGAGACAATGCAGGCCATAAGACAATGGAATGGCCATCTTTAAAGACCTCAAAGGGGAGGAAAAAGAATTCACTAAGCTAGAATTTATATGCAATGAAAATATCCTTAAATAAAGAGTGAAATGCACATCTACATAAATGAAAGCTGAGAAAATTTATTGTTGGCAGATCTACACAATAAGAAACTTTAAAGGAAATTCATCAAGTTTAAGGGAAATGATGTCAGATGGGAATTTTCTTCCACAGGAAGGAATGAAAAGCACCAAAAAGGATAAATATACAAGTTAATATAAAAAACTACTTTAAAATTTTCTTCTCTTAATTTGTTTAAAAGGTAAATAAACTCTTTAAAGCAAAAATGACATCATTTTAAGTTGGCATATGTAGAGTAAAAACATATGAAGAGGAAACCCAAAGCCAGTGCTCTGTTACAACCTAGGGGAGTGAGAGGGGAGTACAGGAGGGAAGGGATATATGTATTCCTATAGCCAATTCATGTTGGTATGTGGCATAAACCATCAGAATATTGTAAGGTAATTATCCTACAGTTAAAAATAAAATATAAATTAAAAAAGGAAAAAATAGAAATAAAACATATGACAATAACACTATTGAGTTGGTAGAGTAAGAAATGTGTTTTACATTGTGAAGTGTACTTACATAGATGTTCTTACTTTTGTGAAATTGGAAGTGTGAAGTGTGAACTGGTAAAACATTAATTCTCAGGATTCTTTAATAATTAAGGATACATATTTTAATTCCTAGAGCAACAAAGAAGAGTAATAATAAAAAGCAGTATAGCTAAAATGCCAATAGAGGAAGTAAAATAGAATACTAAATAAAATAGAATAATAAAACTATCAATAACTTCCCCCCAAAAAAACAGTGAAATTAAAATAAATACCAAGGTGATAGATTTAAACTCATATAAAAATAAACCATTAATAAAAATAGACTAAAAGACTCAAATTAGAATGCAGAGATTATCAGACTGGAAAAAAATATATATTGTCTACAAGACATCATATAAATGTAAGCAAGTTGAATGATAGATATACATATATGAATCATGTATTCATAGATGAATTAATACTTCTGAGTAGTCAATTGAATGAGTAAGCAAAAATTCATTTAGGATATAGAGAATCTAAACATTACCAGTTTGACTTAAAATTGACATTAACACCACACACAAAACTGCAAGATGCACATTATTTTCTAGGGCAAGCTAGGTCATATTTTGATCAATAACACGCATGTAATAAATTTCAAGAAATTGAAACCTGACACAGTATTTCTTCTGACTGCAATGGAATTATATTGAAAACCCATGACATTATGATATACAGAAAAATTCCAAAATATTTGGAAATTAAAGAGGATATCTCTAAATATCCCATGAGTCAAAGAAGCAATAACAAGAAAATTAGAAATTATTATGAAGTTACTGAAAATCTTTGAACCTTGTGACATAGAAAGCACTAACCATAAAAATATAGATTGACCTTGAATGGATGAAATGATAAAACTTGAAAATATATAGTGAAGATATGGAGAAACCAGAACTTTCCTACACTGTTGGTGGGAATATCAAATGGTACCACCACTTGAGAAAACTGATTGGTCATTTTTATTTTAAAGCTAAACATATACCTACCCTATGACTCAGTGAATCTACTCCTAATAATTTATCCAAGAGGAATAAAATCACAAGTTTATGAAATGGATATGATTATGTTCACCATGGCTTTATTCACAACAGCCCTAAATTGGAAACCACTCAAATGTCTATCAGTAATACTTATGGGTAAACAAATTATGGTATTTTCACACACTGTAATACTATTTGGCCACACAAAATGAACAAACTGTAGATGCCTACAACAAGATGGCTCTCATAGGTTTGCATTGAAAGAAAAAAGTCAGTGCAAAAAAGTCTTAGAACAGTCAAAATTAGCTTATGGAGATTGAGAATCAGATCACAGTTTACCTGGAGTAGTGGAGGATTGACTGCAAAGGGGCACAAGAAACTTTGTAGGATGCTAGTAATGTTGTACATTCTTGACTGGTACATATACATGGTTGTATATTTTTATCAAAGTTTATTAAAATAAATACTTTAAAGCCGTGCATCTTGTTTTATGAAAGCTATGTCTCATGAAATATCTTCATATTTTAAAAAGCATTTGGACATCCAAATTCCTGAGTTCATTTTGCAAAGATTCTGATTCAGTGGGTTCCTGGTAAGAATCAGTTAACCTGAATTTTTAACAAGAGGCCCTGGTTGATCCTAGCGCATGTGGTCCATCAATTATACTTTTGAAAGGACTCATCTTATATAATATTGTAGGTCCAGAAGTGCTAATCACATTTTGCAAAAGTAAATGAATTCATAATGAATTTGTTGTCTCTGAATTCTTCTCCATTTCAAATTATATGTATTAACCAATTTTTAAATGTTTTGTGAAATATCAAGCTTTGTGAGTTTCTTCCAGAGTGGATAAAGTAAACCTGTCTCTTTCTTGTCTCTCATTCTTGCTACAATACTTTCAGTGTCTGCTTTAGCTAAGGTGCTTTTCCCCACCAGAAAAAGCTTTCCCAGCTTTTCTCTCTGCCTTGTAGCCCCTCCTTTGAAAGCCCAATGACATCTGGCCCTTTCCAACTAAGTTTGTTGCTAGCATCTAATAATAATGACTTTCCCTTCTTTAAATCCTGTAGTTCTTACTGACTGATCTGTTCAATCTGACACTTACACACATAACAAACTACAGCTATTTTCCCCCATGTTACTCTTTTCTCTCCAATCATATTGTAAATGCATATTGAAAACACTTCTATTTCTCAGTCCATTGTAATCTGTCTTTTCCTCCCACCATGCTAAGGAAGCAAAATACTTGAGAAAGTGTTTTTGAATTAAGAACACAGGATTTAGGGTTTGATGCAAGTTAGAATTCCAATCCTAGTACCCCAAAACTATAATATTGAGAAACTTTTTTGTCTTCATCTGTAAAAATGGGAATAATAATTCTTTCTTCACAAAGTTATTGCAAGAATTAATGGGGTAAAGTCCACAAGCTACTTAGCACATTGTCTGGTGCTTTGTAAGTGTTTACAAATAGTTCTTGATAAGATTGTTCCTGCTGGTGTAACATTATTATGTAAGTGTGGCATTACTATTTGTATTGTTAAAGACCACCCAATATTAGCCTGTATGGGAATTTAGAAATTATATAATCCAATCCATTTGTTCCTGTAATTAGAAAACTGAGTCCAGAGAGGAGCAATATGTTGACTTTTTTTGTCTTAAAAGAAGAATTAAGCTCCAAAGTTTATGTTCTGATTTACATTATGTTGCAATTTTAAAACCACATTTGTTACATGCAGAGAATATCTTCCCAGTTCAAGCAGTAAAATACTACTCTCCATTTATATAGAACATGGATCTTAGAATGTGCTAGGTTCCCCATGCCTCATCTGACTATGAACTGTTTTCTTTCAAATATAGACCTTACAAGGTGCAGAGAGGAGGTAAACATTTTCCCATCATGCTCTGATCGTATGTACATCACACACGTATTCTCACATATTTACAGATTTTCAGGTCAACCTCATTAAGGGAATAAATAATTACCTTGATGGCTAACGGGTCACATGTACTGTGATCACAGCACTCAAAGTAAAGTCCATCTGACCTACTTTGGTCATGCGCTCTTAGTCAGCTGTTTAATTAATGACCAGCAAGTTAAATGTCTTCCCCTGAGGCCATCCCACCTCCTGATTTAGTGCATCCATTCCTCCTCTGCTGTCAAGTGTGGCACAAAGCACCGTGCTGAGTGGAAGTCTATATGGGAGTTTGCAGATGTAAGAGAAAGAGAGATGAGACAGGTGAGATCTGGAGTATAAAAAAGAGTTTTAAATATCAAGACTTTAAGAATGAATCAATGAGGGCCTGTGAAAGCGGACCCTTAAAGAATTCCCTTGCAACCAATGTGCACAGATCAGTAGTTGTAACATCTTCCCTGTGGCACTCATCCTATTTTCCTCTGTTTTACAGTCAATGAACTCTAGGGTGGTGCTGCAGTCACCAGCGTCCCCCCATGTCTTATCCTTTGCCTCGGGACTCCCTGGGTGTCTGGTTAAATGCCCTGTAGAGCTGCTGATTACTGTGATTTCCTTTAACCAGCTCCACACATTCTTTGCTTCTCAATTTTTGATGTCATTTCTAATGTGTTGGGCCAAACACGTTGGAACTTGTTAAGATTCTCCAAATAGTTTCTTTGTGCTGGAGAAATCACACCAGTGACAGGCCCTCCTTTCCACGTCCCTGAGCTTTTGTGCACGTGATCTGCTCCCTATGGTCCCCATCACTCTGTCTCACAGAGGAACTGACATTTAGAGCCAGAGCTCAGATATCAATAACACTTATTATTTTGTAAAACTTCATTTCTCTCTCTTTTCCCCCCTTATTCCATTCAAATGCTGAACGTAATAAAGTTGCCAAAACTCTCCCTCCATTGGAGTGAAAACCATTCATTTGTCATCTCAATTTAAGATTCCTGACTCCAAATAGAAGGATATTCTCTGTGGACGTAATGGGACATTTAGCAATTCATTCATTTTCTTCACATGCTACTTATTTAGGCACTCAGCAGTTGGCGGCTTTGATGTGGAGTGGTGAAATTATAAAGACATTACATATCATAAAAATATAAATGAAAGAAAACACAGACCCTCTTTTATATCAGGCTAAATTGACTGCTGTCGTATTAAGGGTATTTTGTTTTATAAATTATACCCGTTTCAAGGTATTCCCTTGAGTGAGTCACTACTTTGTCTTCTATTTCCTTTTTCTTTTTTAAAACAAAATAGGCTTTGCCTTTCCAATATACTGATGTAAAGAACTATAAAGGGCTCAAATATAGAAACTGATGTATCCAATACCAAACTTCACCTGAAATTTGCAATACCAGGCCAGCAAAGCAGTCAAGTCATGCATGAGTTGCCAGTTCTAACTTACACCACTGTATGTTGGGCATAACAAAAGAACTTTGGAATAAAACCAGATTAATGAATTGTATTCTTTACCATTAAGTTTCTTCAAAAAGGTCCACAAGAATGACTACCTGTCTCAGTCTATTTGGGCTGCCATAACAAAATCCTGGGTAAATTATAAAGAACAGAAAAGTTTTTTCTCACAGTTCTAGAATCTGGAAGACCAAAAGCAGGATACCAGCACTGAGAGCTCTCTTCTGAATGGAAGACTTTTCCTTGGATCCTTCCTGGGCAGTTCTGTCAGCCTTCTTTTATAAGGAGATGAATCCCATTCTAATCACCTCCTAATACTATCACCTTCAGGGTTAGATTTCCAGCCTATGAATTTTGAAGGGACACAAGAATTATACCATAGCATACTTGTTTAATATTTGCTCTGTGAAGCCAAGATTGTTCTAAATACTTTAGTAACTCCTTAAAATATTTTGTATGTGCCCTTCATAAGAGTATTTAATTCTGTTCCCAGTACTGCTGTCTGCTGCATGGGCATGGCGAGCATGGAAGAGATGGCAGCTCCAAGATGGAAGACAGAGCTGCCTGGACCAGGAACGTCACAGGAGCCATGTGCATATGCGGAATTGGTCTGTATGTTGGAGGAGGTGACGGGCCTTGTTTGGTTACTGCTGGAAAGATGCAAGATTGAGTAGCTCAAGAAACACCAAGCTGAAGGAGGATCTGGAAGAAGACTGTGAGATCGTAGAAATCAAAGCAACAAAGAAAAAGAATCAAGGGAAGAGAGTCAGCTGAGACAAGGCAGGTCAGAAAGAACAATGGGAGCAGAAGAAGAACAAGGCTAGGTATGGAATTTTTCTCCTTATCACCTTTAAATGTTGGAACCTCTCCTCCTCTTATGGTTGATGATTTTTGTCTAGGGTTGATTGTTTTTGTTAGCCAAGGATAGGTATTTAGGAGTAAGTACTTCCTGGGATCTTGTTATTTGACCTAACACTATTAGTATTTGGTTCAATCTTTAAGAAAGCCTTGTCCTTTACTAGTATTATTATATTGAGTAAGAGATTCATATTGCTCCCTCCATTCCTCATTTTCTCCTGTTTGAATGGATCACTGTCTATGTTTCATCGTCACATGGGAGTCTCCCTGAATCTCTGGTCATTTGAAATGAATTGTCTTGATGTTCTTCTGTCTGACCTTAGGGGATGGATTATAGTGTGGGAGTTTTTCTTGGTGAGCACCAGATTCCCAGGAGTACCCTGGTTCTTGACCCCCAGTCTAAACTCTTTCCTTTGTGCCATACTACCTTCGGCTTTGAGTTAAAGACCATGAAGGCCTAGACACCCTGAGCCCTCTCAAGTTGCTCCCTCCTGCCTTGTTAGAGCTTATGTAGTAACTGTGGCAATGATTTGCAAATTATAGTGTAATAAATTCTTAATCCAGTTTTATTTTAACATCTTCATTAATTATGTGGAAGAGGGAGACAACCGCCCGCTAATTAAATTTTCGGATGTTGCTAAATTGGGAGGAGTTGCAAACCCAGCTGAGAGCCAGATGTCAACACAAAGGAATCTGGAGATGTTCTGGGGGAGTGCAGGTAGAGGATGGGGATGAGGCGACAACTGGAAACAAAGATGAGGAGGAGGTCATCTAGAAAGCAGGAATAGCAGCTCCATGATCACAGAGGCTGGGGGCAGCCCGGGGAACCAGATCAGTCATAAGCTGTGATGGAGTGATGACAGGAGGCTCAGGCTGGACAGGGTGATGGATTTCCATTTTCTTTTCCCAGAAAGAAGCCGGGTCTTCTCTCTGGTAATTGTGTCTGATGGCTTCAGGCCTAATGCGTTTGATCACAATGACCTGTGAAAACAATAGGAAGGAGATCCTCAAGAACTCAGGAGGTGCACAAAGCTTTGTTTCTTGCTTCTTGCATTCTCAGGGTGCCTCAAACTGGCTGGCCACATATAGATGGAAAGATTAAAGTAGTTAATGTATGTGAAACGGGTCTAGAAAAATTAAAAGCACTATGAGAACAAAATATTATTTTTATACTAATGATAATTAAGATTAATCTTTGTTAAATTAAATTTAATTGATGTTGGCTAGGCAGAAAATGGCATATGTGAGGAAAGATATGGTGGTCCATATACATATACATGGTGGTCCAGATAAACATTCCAGTGGTCATGTATAGATGTGAGAGTTGGACTATTAAGAAAGCTGAGCGCCGAAGAATTGATGCTCTTGAACTGTGGTGCTGGAGAAGACTCTTGAGAGTCCATTGGGCTGCAAGGAGATCCAACCAGTCCATCCTAAAGGAGATCAGTTCTGGTTGTTCATTGGAAGGACTGATGTTGAAGCTGAAACTCTAATACTTTGGCCACCTGATGCAAAGAGCTGACTCATTGGAAAAGACCCTGATGCTGGGAAGATTGAGGGCAGGAGGAGAAGGGGATGACAGAGGATGAGATGGCTGGATGGCATCACCGACTCGATGGACATGGGTTTGGGTGGACTTAGGGAGTTAGTGATGGACAGGGAGGCCTGGCGTGCTGCGGTTCATGGGGTCGCAGAGTCGGACATGACTGAGTGACTGAACTGAACTGAACTGAGGAAAGATAGCAGAGGAGAAACAACTGTTAAAATGATTAACATGGGTTTCTTCTCCTAAATGTACTTGCTCTACTTCTAGGGAAGTGACTTAGGTTTCTGGAATGCCCAGGACCTTTGGTGACTGATCTATATCCTAGGAGTGAAGCATCTCTGGTGGTTTTCCTAACTCATTCAGAGCGGGTTATATGGATAAGTTGGTTAGGAAAAGTGGATTGTCCATTTGAACACAGTGAACCTCATTGCCATTGCAGAAAGGAAATGTTTTTTTCTAAAATTACCAACTGACTCCCTCAACTTGGCCATAATCTTTTACCAGCTTCAGTCTCAATGACCTTTAGTCAACTTTCCATTTGGGCACATAATCTCCCTGCAGCAGAACAGTATGACTCAAGCCATATACTTACTTATTTCTTGTCTCAGCCTCTAAATATTACTGCAGATGCTATTGTAAACCCTGACCAGTATCCTTTTAACTATCTCCCATTTGTTACAAAGGATACTAAATAAAAGACTCTAGAGAGATGAATGTCTAGTTCATATCCATACCTAGAGCTAGATAAACCCCAAAGATATTACTACTAAAATAGAAAAGGTAATTTGATCACATATGAAGAGTAGCAGCAATATTTAGACTTTCTTTTCCTAAAGTAGAGTTTTATCTCTTTTCTCCCCTACACTAGGCTCTCAACTCTGAGAAGCCAAGGAATATTGCTTTTCTTTTCCTTGTCTTTTCCACAATCCCTAACAGGGGGTAAACACATAGGGGGTACTCTGTAACTGATGGATGGCATTAGAGAGAAATAATACTTCTCCTCAAAAGGTACTTTCTCCCACTTAGAATAAAATAGAGATACATGTGCTGATTTTTCAGCTTTCTGAAAGAAAAGACAGGGTGTGGGTAGATAGGACACATTTTTTTAAAATCCAGTGAAAGCCAGGTGGATCGTCCACCAGGAAGTGTCAGGTGGTAGCTCTGCTGAGAAAGAACTGGCTTCTGTCACCTCCTGGCTCCTACTTGGTGAGTCAGGCAGTGGAGGAAATGAAAACAGCCAACCAGTCAGTTTAAGATTATATGGAAAGAGACTAATTGGTCTTTCACCTTATTTTCCTTGTCATTCCTTCAGGGATTAGGTTAAGCCTCTGTATATGTTTCATCAGGGAGTCATCAGGATTGCACCTTGCCTTTCTGTCTATCGTGCTGACAGTGTTGGTAATGTTGACTTGATTTTGATAAGCCTTACTGCTTGTCACGCCACTCCTTTCAGTCAAAACAGGTATATAATTTATGTTGCCCAAAGCAGCCATTAGTGTAAAAGAATTAACCGGGAGGGAGGCATGTGCCAATGACAGTCACTGAGTCATTAAGTAGCTAATCCTGCCTGCTTTGTGGGAATTGTTTTTTCTGTGTGTGCGTTATTCCCCTTTAAACTTCCTAAGCAAGGGATAGACACATTTGTCATTGAAATATGGTGTCTTTTCCTGCTTGGGGAAAAAAAAAAACAAACTTGAAGACCCACCCCCCACTTAAATTCAGTGTTCTGGGTGTTGAAGCCCAGATGGAAGGGATATTGAAGAGGATTAGGGCAGTGGGCCAGGGGTGTCAGCACTGGGAGATGCCTGTTGAGGGAGTGATGGGATGAGGGTGGTGGCAGATTTTAGGCATCAGGTGGAATGAGTCACAGCAGGAATCCAGGCTGGCAAAGGATGTCAGGATAACTGTTGGGACTATTTCTCTCGATGTTACAGGCTGATGGCGTAAGAAGCCTGAGACAATCTCTGGGAGGTACCAGGACAGGCATATGTGGGGCTTGCTGTTTCCAAGGATGTGCAGGCATTACGCTGCTCAGACTCTGAGGTTCTACAGGCTGGAATACCATATCTTAACTGACCCCAGTGTTATGGCTTGAATTGTTCTCCCCTCGTCCAATATATGTGTGTGTGTGTGTGTGTGTGTGTGTGTGTGTGTGTGTGTGTGTGTGTGTGTGTGTGTGTGTGTGTGTATGTGTGTGTGTGTTTTGAAGTCCTGACTCCTGGTGCCTCTGATGTGACCTAATTTGTGGTAGGGTTTTAACAGAGTTAATCAAGTTAAGAAAGAGGTTCTTAGGGTAGTCCCTAAGCAAATATGATTGATACCTTTCTAAGAAGCAGGGATTTGGACAAAGGAACTTGCAGACAAGAAGATCACATGAAGATGAAAACAGAGTTCGGGGTGATACAACTATAAGCCAGGGAATGTTGAAGAAGATCGCCAATAAATCTCAAGAAGCTACAGGAGAAGCATGGATCAGATTCTCCCTTCCAGTTCTCAGAAGGAACCAGCCCTGTGACATCTTGATTTCATACTTCCGCCCCCAGAACTGTGTGAAAACAATTCTTTTGTCATTTAAACCACTCAGTTTGTGGTACTTTGCTATAGCAGGCCTAGGAGACTAATATATTAGAAAATCTCAGCCAGCCCTGCATGCACAAATGAAGCCACCAATCTCTAGAAGTCACCCTGGCTCAGCAATTCTGGTGCCAAAAAGGGAAGGTGATGTTCCTCATTCAAACAGAAATCTCTAGGGTGTGACAACAAGGAGAATCAGTGAGATTCACTTTTTATTTAACTAGGGTTCAGGAGAGGTTAAGGAATTCAGCCAAAACCCTATAGCAAGTAGTGGTAAGCATGGGGTCCAGTTCAGTTCAGTTCAGTCGCTCAGTCATGTCCGACTCTTTGCGACCTCCTCTTTTAAGTATTCCACTGTACAACCAATTTTCCAAGGCAAGGTCAGAACACACAGTAGGCTATTAGGAGAGTTTTTCTAAGGCTCAACATCCCACCTTACAAACCTTACTCTTGAGATCTCCTTCACGTGAAGTTTTGTTATCTTTGTCTGCCTCCTCTGCACTTGTCTGCTTTTTCAGGTTCTCTGATCTCAAAGCAAGAGTAATTCTTCTGCCTAACAACAAATCCTTTAACTTCATCAGGAATGAAGCTTCCCACATAAACAAATGCTCCAGATTCCTAATACATATCCTTAAAGTTGTGGTATTAATCTTCAAATTTTAACATGTTTAAATGGAATTATTTCTAAATATACCATGCAAGATTAAGCAGATATTCCTATTCCCTTAAGTAGCATTTAAGTCACCAATGGCTTTAGATCATTGTTACCAGTATCGATTAGTCCACTCTGCTATAACACAGACTGGTTCTCACTGTTTTTCCTGTCCTGAGCAGGATCTAAACTGCTGTATTCTATGAGTTTTTATAGTTGGGAGCCAGGGAGAGTGTTTTAGCTATCTATCGTTGTATAATGAAACACCTCCAAACTTAAAAACACAATTTATTATTTTTCCCGATTCTATGTGTCAGACATTCAAACAGCTCAACTGGGTAATTATTTAACATGATGTAGTACTGAGTGGGGTCATTAGCGCAACTTTTTTTAGCTGAGAGCTTGACTGTGGCTGGGATGTCTGAGATAGCTGATCATCCCTCAGGGTCTTTCTTCTTGTACTTCCTTACAGTGTCGCTGCAAGGCTTAAATGTGAGGAAGCAGAAGCTGCCAGTCTTCTTAAGCCCGCTGAGCTCAAGAGTTTCAGAACAACACTTCTGTCATATCCTATTAGTCAAAGGAATTCCCAAGACTATCACAAGTTCAAAGAGAAAAAGTGTAGTCTCCACTTACTGGTGTGAGAAGTGACATGTTTCACAGAAAGTGGAGGAGTTTTGGCAGCCATATTTAAGATGCCCACTATAAAAGTTTAATGGCATTAGATGCTATAATCACCAAAAATTTGCCCCAGCCAATTACCTCTAGGAACCCCTGCCTTCACCCACGTGGTGACTAAATTTACTAGGTGCAAAGAGAACAGTGGCCTTCAGAGCACTAGGTTTTAACAGCTGTATAGTCAGCTCTGAGAGAGATCTTTGGGACCAGAAATTTAGGTCTGTGACTAAGTAGGGTCTTCTTTTTCTTTTTCCTGAATCTAAATCTTCATACAGTCAGGATATTGAACTGGGAGAGACAAAATGCTTATTACCCACCTAGAAGTCTAGACCCCGAAAATGGAAGAAAATAAAAACAAATTCTAAAGTCTTCTTTATGGCAGGGCTGGTAAGAGGGTAGTAGAGGCCTATGGAAGACAAAGCACCTCCTTCCTAGTGCTCTTATTTTCGCTTTGTATATCCTTTGGAAGAAGTCATCAATCGCCACTTCTTTGTGCAATGGGCATATCTGTCTTTAGTCAAGTCTTGTATATGCTCTTTGTTTGTGGTTTTGAATTTGGTGTGGAAAATGTGGAAATTTAATATGCTTAAATAAAGAGCTTAAGATTATAATAAACCACAAATGAGGGGGAAAAACCCACTTCTATGAGAAGGTATGCCATGACTAAACATTTTGATAAATTTATTTTGGCCACTGAGGCTATTTTAGTGTCTTCATAAGTTTCCATGTGTGTCCTAGACTAGTGCTACTCACATGACCTTGATCCTCAGGATCACTGGAGGAGCTTTTGAAAAAACACATTCCCAGGCCCACATCAGTCCCTTACTAGATTTCAGAGTATTAAGGTTTGGTTTGGCATTGAAGGTGCTTCCCAAGAGGTGCTAGTGGTAAAGAACTTGCCTGCCAATGCAGGAGACCAGTGTCCTATCCCTGGATTGGGAAGATCCCCAGGAGGAAGACATGGCAACCTACTCCAGTATTCTTGCCTGGAGAATCCCATGGACAGAGGAGCATGGCGGGCTATTGTCCATGGGGTCACAAAAAGTTGGACACGACTGAAGCAACTTAGCATGCATGCTGTGGCACTGAAGAAAGAAATAGAGTAAAGAAAGAAGGGAGGGAGGAAGGAAGGAAGAGAGAGTGTGATTTTGTTCTCAAGATACGTAAGAACATCTGTGTTTTGAACTGTATTTCAGAACACAAAGAATGAAATAGTTCGTTAAAATTTTTATTTTTTGAGACTTTATTTTTTAATAGAAGGATATTTGCTTTACAGAATTTTGTGGTTTTCTGTCATACATTAACAAGAATCAACCATGTCTCTTTCCTCCCAAGCCTCCCCTCCATCTCCCTCCCCATCCCATCTTTTTAGATTGTCACAGAGCCCCTGTTTGAGTTCCCTGAGTCATACAGCAAATTCCCATTGGCTATCTATTTTACATATGGTATTATAAATTTCTATACATCTCACTCTCTCCCACCTCCCCACCCCATCAAAGTTTTGATGGAGAAAAGTCATCAGAGATATAGCAGATATAAATTTACAGAGGTAAGGAAAATCCATAAAGAGGAAGTACTTCATTTTTCATGAAAGAAATGCTAATTTGGGATTATGGCGGGTGTAGGTAGAACTGTGATATAATTGATTGGGAGGTAGTCAAGAATATTTACCAAGGAGGGAAGGGAGAAAATGGCTGGTCAGAAGAGTGGGGTCTTTGTAGATACTTGCTACTCACCAAACACCGTGTCTGCACTGTGTTGGAGAGGTGGGCAACTTCCTCTGAGCAACTTTCCTGGCCCATGTGAATAGTTGAAGTTGGTTGGTACCAATGGTGCCAGTTCCTCCTTGGCAATAGCAAAATCCACCTCAATCCCCTGCTGTTGTAAAAGACCATTACTACTGAAGGTGTTGGAATGCTGAGTTATAGGACTCACTTTATTCTCCTTTTTTTCCTGCATCATTGCCTGATGCTTGGGCTTCAAAAGAACTGCTGGATCATGGTGAGGACATACCAGAAATTCCAAGCCTAAATTCCAATGCCTATCAAATACCAGGAACCAGTTTCTTAAATAACTACTTAGCACTCAGAAGGCCCTGTTTGATGAGGCAGAGATTTAGAAGAGGGGAATGAACACAGAGGCAGGAGCTTTCACCTTGTTATCTGTTGACATTGGTTATGACCCATGAATTCAGAGAATGATACATATGAAGGTGCTCCCAGAAATTCACAATTCTTGTCTATCTACTCAGTATTTTATCACTCAAAACAAAACAAAAAAGTAGAGAGAAGGAATTTTCAGTGGAAGGGAAAGGGGAAGTGGGTCTATGAACCAGCCATTTGAATCAAGGTGAGAACCTTGAAGTGGGGAAAACTAGGAAGGAAGAGATAAGTAAGAGATGATTTGGAGGGAGAACTGGCTGGTGAGGAGCCACACTGTGTGTCAAACAACCATCTGAAAATGTCTTTGATATTTTTAGCTCTGAATTGAATGGTGGACTCTAATTGCAAGATTATATGTTAAGTAGGGAGTTAGTAAACTATATAAAGAGTCAAGTAGTAAATATTTCAGTCTTTGCAGGTCATACAGTCACTACTGAAACTATTCAACTCTACTTTTGCAAAGTAGAAGTAGCCATATACAATATAAGCAAAAAATGAGTATATCTGTGTTATAAAAAACAGTATTTTGAACACTAAAATTTGAAAACTTTTCATGTACCATAAAATGTTATTTTTTTCTAAACAGCTAGAACAATTTCTAGCTCACAGGTATAGAAAAAAAGACATGGGCCAGATTTGGCCCATAACAATAGTTTTCCTACTACTATGTTAAGTGTCTATGAGATAATAGGTTAAAATAAGTGAAACAGTATACATTTTAAAATATTAATTTTGTCTGGATAAACTTCTCTCCACTTTATTAATTTTATTTATAACATAATTTAGAGGTAGTTGCAGAGCTTTCTCGTATACCCTCTGCCCCTACACACATATAGTCTTCTTTGTTATCAACATCTCACCAGAATGGTAATTGCTTTTTTTATATTTTTAACCAAAGATGAGTTATATTGACACATGATAATGCTCAAGTCCATAGTTTACCTTAGTTTCATTCTTGGTGTTGTACATTCTATGGATTTGGACAAATGTGTAATTATATAAATCATTGTCCTAAAAATTCTCTGTACTCTGCTTATTCTTCTCTTTCTCTTGCTCTCACCCTGGCAACCCCTGATCCTTTTATTGTCTCCATAGTTTTATCTTTCTAGAATGTCACATAGTTGAAATTATACAGTGTGTAGCCTCTTCAGATCAGCTGCTTTTCCTTAGTATATGAACTTAAGTTTCTTCCATGCCTTTTCATGACTAGATTGTTTATTATCATTTTTTTAACCCCCAATAACATTCCATTGTTTGGATGTCCCACAGTATATCAATTTGTCTGCTGAAGGACATGTTTATTTCTTCCAAGTTTTGGCAATTATGAATCAAGTTGCTGTAAACATCATGTGCAGGTTTTGTGTAGACATAAATATTCAACTCCTTTGGATAAATACCCAGCAGGACAATTCCTGGATTGTACTATAAGAATATGTTTAGATTTATGAGAAACCAGCAAGTCAAACTGTCCTCCAAAATGTTGCACCATTTTGCATTCCCACCAGCAATGAATGAAAATTCTCATTGCTCCACAACCTCACAAACATTTGGTAACATCAGTGTTCAGGATGGGCATTCTAACAGATGTGTAGTGGTAACTCACTGTCATTTTAATTTGAATTTCCCTGATGATGTATGATGTGCTATTTCATATGTTATATTCCACCTTTGTCTCTTCTTTGATGAGGTGTTTGCTAGATCTTTGGCCTAGTTTTTTAAACTGGGTTGCTTGTTTTCTTATTGTTGAGTTTGGAGAGTTCTTTGTATATTTTGAATGACAGTCCTTTATCAGATGTATCTTTCACAAACATTTTCTCCGAATCTGTGGGTTGTCTTTGAATTCTTTTGATATTGTCTTTGGCAGGACATGTTTTTAATTTTAATGAAGTCCAGTTAATCAGTTATTTCTTGCATGGATCATATCTTTGGTGTTGTATTTAAAAAGTCGTCACCATACCCAAAATTATCTAGATTTTCTCCTATGTTATACTCTAGGAGTTTTATAGTTTTACATTTTAATTTTAGGTCTATGATCTCTTTTGAGGGATGTATAGGGTGTTAGGTCTGTGTCTAGGTTTTTGTGTCCTGCATATGGGTGTCTAGTATATTTAACCCCATTTTTTGAAAAGATTATCTTTGCTCCACAGTATTGCTTTGTTCTTTTGTTGAGATCTGAGGATTATTTTTATGATGGTCCATTTCTGACATCCCCATTCTGTTCCATTGATTTGTTTGTTTACTCTTTTATCAAAAAACATTATCTTGACTACTGCAGCTTTATACGAAGTCTTAAAGTCAGGTAGTGTCCTTTCTTCAACTTTGTTCTTCTCCTTCAATATTGTGTTTGCTATTCTAGGTCTTTTTCTTCTCCGTATAGACTTCAGAGTTAGTTTGTAAATATCTGTAAAAATACCTTGCAGAATTTTGATTGGATTTGCATTGAATCTATAGATCACATGGGGAAGAACCAACATCTTTACAATATTGTCTTCCTTTTCTTGAACATGGAATAAAGTGTTCCATTATTGGAACATCTTTTCTTGAACCATCTATATAGTTCATTTTTATTTTATTAAGTAGAGTTTGACAGTTTTCTCATATAGATTGTGTATATATTTTGTTAGATTTACCTAGGTATTTTATTTTGGGGGGTGTTAATGTAAATAGTGTTGTGTTTTTAATTTCTAAATCCACTTGCTCACTGCTGCTGCTGCTGCTAAGTCGCTTCAGTCGTGTCCGACTCTGTGCGATCCCATAGAAGGCAGCCCACCAGGCTCTGCCGTCCCTGGGATTCTCCAGGCAAGAATACTGGAGTGGGTTGCCATTTCCTTCTCCAGTGCATGAAAGGGAAAAGTGAAAGTGAAGTTGCTCAGTCGTGTCCGAGTCTTAGCGACCCCATGGACTGTAGCCTACCAGGCTCCTCCGTCCATGGAATTTTCCAGGCAAGAGTACTGGAGTGGGGTGCCATTGCACTTGCTCACTACTAGTATATAAAAAAGTAATTGACTTTTGTATATTAGATCTGTATCCTGCAACCTTGCTATAATAGCTTGTTAATTCCAGAAGACTTCTGTTGATTCTTTTGTATTTTTTTGTATGGATAATCATGTCTTTTGTGAGGAGAGTCAGTTAATGTCTTCCTTCCCAATCTGTATACCTTTTATTTCTTTTTCTTGCCTTATTACATTAGCAAGATCTTCCAGTTCTGTGTTGAAAAACAGTAGTGAGAAGGTCCTTGCCTAATCTTAGTGGGAAAGCTTTTTATTTCTCACCATTAAGTATGCTATTAGTTGTAATTTTTTTGGTGAATAGTCTATCAAGTTGAAAGAGTTCTTGGCTATTCCTAATTTACCGAGTTTATTTATTTATTTAATCATGAATGGGTGTTGGATCACCTCAACTTTTATTTTTATCTAACACATTGTTATCTTTCTTTTTGAACACGTGATTCTCAGCATGTGTACTAATTGTGTGTGTGCTTAAATTATTTTCACTCACTGTTTCTATCCTTGTGACATATCTTCCTATTGAGATCCAAAGTGTTACCTTTCCTTATTTCCATACCATTGCCTATGAAAGTGCTAAATATGTGGCCTGCAGTTTTATTTAACACAATTTATGAATGAGTAAATACAAATTGAAATTATTCATCCTGAAATAATTCAGTTAATCTATTCTTAATGATTGAGTATGAGTGCTCAGTCATTCAGTGTGTCTGACTCTTTGCCACCCCACGGACTGTAGCTTGCCAGGCTCCCCTGTCCATGAAATTTTCCAGGCAATACTGGAGTGCATTGCCATACCCTACTCTCGAGGATCTTCTCTGACCCAGGGATTGAACCCATGCCTCTTGTGTCTCCTGCATTAGCAGGCAGATTCTTTACCACTAGTACCACCTGGGAAGCACATGGTTGAGTATATTTTGCATCAAAATTTTACTAAACCCATAAGTTAATCAATATAAATTATAGGAGTTCACACTTAATACAATACAAATTAACAGCATTTAGAATGTAAGTGAGCTTATTTTTATAGAAACTCTAGCAAGAAAACAGATCTACATTTATATTATAGTCTAATTAATCACGTCCTATGTAACAGTCAATGTCCTCTCAGGAAAAACAGAAGCCATTCCATGTATTCCAAACAGAGAAAAGCAAGTTCGGAAAAGCAGTTTTCAGTCCTTGTACTATGGTAGTAGAGAAAGTCTATATAAGAGCAAATGTGGAATGGAATATCAACTAAAATAAGTAAGTTAATAAAAGAAAAAAAAGGGATACTGGGTGACATAGTTCACCTCTTTGACTTCTCAGCGTTCATATACACCCTGTTCATTTTCATGTAATGATAACACAAACATATTGCTTCCACTTAAGGGAAGCTACAACTAACCCTCATACTAATGAAGATATGCTCATCTTCTCCTAAGAAGTGGAGACACACAATTATTCTGTGTCTTTGCTACGGTAAAGTTAAGCTAGTCACAATTTCATCTGTATATCCATTAATCTGAGGACTAAATTCCTACATTAACCACAACAAACACTCCTTAAATAAAAATACAGGAGAAAGAAAGAGTAGAAAACTGATTAATATATACAAATGTGCATAAAAATACAAGAAAGGAAATGAGTATACTGCTATTGGTCTCAATTCTGAAAGTGGTTGTGGGTTGTAGGTGATATTTACAGCTTCCTTGTTTTACTAGCCATTCATTCCCTGTTTCCTTTGCCCTCAATCAGCATCTCAGCTGTTAGGGTACTTCCACCAATGGTTAACCTACATTTCATTTCCATAAGTCTGAGTCTCTGGTAGTCCCGATTTGATTGGGTTGCCACAGGTAGTTTTCCTTTATTGTTAATCTTAAATGTAGTAAGTGATGCCTCTGAACATCTCTTAAACCAGAGGAATATGCTGTCAGTACTAGAATTCCTAGCATACCAATTCCCTACCCTATCTCCACTTGGCAGAGGGCAATAAACTCTCTGTTCCAGGGTCCCTCTCCCTTTGTGTTCCCTTGCCATCCCAACATGGATAGGTTACTTTTCTTCCCTAATTAAACATTTTGAGCTGCGAGTCATTTGTAATGATTTATGGCAGCTGTGCTTTTGCCAATCTTACACAGTATTTTTCTTATTACTTAATTGTTTTAGCAGTGCTTCAGCCATTAGTTTCTGAGTTCTGAAAACAGGAAACAGAAGTCTTCTATTATAGACGCCTGCCTAATTAGCTCAAAGGCTGTCTAATGGGGACTATTAAAAATGCAAATGAGGTGTGATCAAACAGTGAAAAGTTTGGTCCTGACAGTATATACTAATGCATTTCCCCCACTACCACCCGCCTTGCAAGATGTACCACAATACTGAATGTAGATTCCTCTCTCTCTTCCTTACCCTGTACAATTGCTTTTACTTGGTGATTATGTTCTTTCTTCCTTACCTGGGCTGGGTTGCAGTTTAAGAAATGCTCTTAGGGAAACCATTCTTATTTCTTACCCATTAATCTAAGAGAGTAGTCATCAAAATTCAGCATGCATCAAAATAACCTGTTAAACTATGGATTCTTGGGCCCATTCATAGTTTCCAACTCAGTAGGTCTGGAGGTGCCCAAGTACCTTCATTTCTAATAAGTTCTCAGGGAATAACAACCTTGGTTATCTGGGTACTGTCTTTGAGAGCCTCTGATCTAGGGCTTTGTGGTTTCTTGTCTCTATTCTGAATTCAGAACTTGCTTTTCCTTCCATACCATTCTTCTCTGGAATTTTATTTTTTTTTTCTTCTCCTAACAGATTTTTAAGTATTCAATACAGTACTGTTACCTAAAAGTGCAATGCTATATATCAGATAGCTTGAACTTATTGCATAACTGACATTTTATATGTATTGATTAGCAACTGCCCATTTCCCCCTACACCCAGCTTCTGGAAACCACTGTTCTACTCTTTGCTTCTCTGAGTCTATTTTAGATACTTCATATAAGTGGAATCATATAGTATTTGCCATTTTGTGACTGGTTTATGTCATTTAGCATATTGTCCTCAGGTTCCTCCATGTCACATATTATAGGATTTCCTTCTTTTTTAAGGTCATGTTCAGCCTTAAAGAATCTGCCTGCAATGCAGGTGACCTGGGTTCGATCCCTGGGTTGGGAAGATCCCCTGGAGAAGGAAATGGCTACCCACTCCAGTATTCATGCCTGGAGAATTCCATGGACAGAGGAGTCTGGTGGGCTACAGTCCATGGGTACGTAAAGAGTCAGACATGACTGAGTGACTAACATACACACAAACACATATACACATACCATATTTTCTTTATCATCTGCTGATGAACATTTAGGTTGTTTCCATATCTTGCCTGCTATAAATAGTGACACAATGAACATGGAAGTATTAATGTCTCTTTGAAATCTAGATTTCAATTATTTGGGATAAATTCTCAGAAATGGGATTGTTAGATCATCTGGTAATTCTATTTTTAATTTTTTGAGGAACTTCTATACCGTTTTCCATAGGGTTACAATTTCTCTATCCTTACCAATACCAGTCTTTTATAAATAATAGGCATTCTATAGGTATATCTTAGATATTGTTAAGATGTCCACACTACTCATAATAATCTAAAAATTTAATGCAATCCCTTAAAAAATCGCAACAGTATTTCTTATAGAAATAGAAAAGTAATTCGAAACTTCATATGGAACCCTGAAAGACTCTTAATAGCCAAAACAATCTTCAGAAAGAAAAACAAAGCTGGATTCATCATACTTTCTGATTTCAAAATATATTGCAAAGCTTCAGTAATTAAAACATTACAGTACTGATTATAAGCCAATGGAACAGAATAGAAAGCCTAGAAATACATGCATATGGTCAACTGATCTTTGCTAGGGATGCCAAGAACACACAGTGGAGAAATGATAGTCTTGTCAACAAATGATGTTGGGAAATAGGATATGCACAAGCAGAAGACTGAAAGTGGACCATTTAATCAACAGAGTGAAGAGGAATGGGAAAAAATATTTGCAAACCATAATCTGATGAGCAACATATATGGGGCTCCTTCTACTCAATAGCAAAATAATTATAATAATAATAATAACCCTAATAACCTAATTTAAAATGGACCAAAGACATTAATAGATATTTTTCTAAAGAAGATATAAAAATGATCAAAAAGTATGTTCAGCATCAATAATCATTTGCTAAATGCAAGTCAAAACCACAATAAAATATCACCTTATAGGATGTCTTTTCCTTAATGAATTATCAGAATGGCTTAGTTAGACCAGGCGTTGGCTTGTTGGAACAGCTTCTCTGACCCTCTCTCAAACCAAATCAAGGTTATATGCACATCCTTTATGATTCTATTGTTATCCTATTACTCAGCATATGTGCAATGGATCTGAATTTTGTAGTCTGAAGCTCATAATTTGACGGATCCTCTTTAAGAGAAGGAACTGAAAAAATATATACATCGAGTAAGGATTCTTGAAGTTTTCCAGTTAATTTGTTCTTGCATCACAATATGCTGATGCATCTGATTCTTTGCATATCTTTCTCACTTGATAGTGAGTTCCTCCTGGACTAGGATTTAATCCTATTTTTTCCACAGTCTCATACTCTGTACAGCATCTAGCACAACATGGATGCTCAATAGATACTTATGACCCAATCTGTTTGCATCAATTTAATACTGAAAACTTTTGTACTGTGTATTTTCCTCCCATAGTCTCTTCTCCTTTACATTGAGATGTGGCTTCTTATCTTTCCATGTCACCTATCTTATTCCTCTTCATGGAGATATGACTTCTTATTGTCCTATGGTCCACATTCCCCACTATTGTTCCCAGCACTGTGTGTTGAACCTCATTCTATTTTCATTTTGCTAAATCACTTAGGATTCTTTCCTGCCTCTTTGCATTTCTATGTTTCCACATTCACGAACTGGAAAATTTCTACTCATCCTTCATGATCCATTTCAACTTTCATTTCCTTTTGGAAATGCTCTCCAAGCTCTTCAGGCAGAGGGTCCTGCAGTTCTTTTTCATTTCTGATGGCATACATCAGATCTTTCTGCCTGGTGCTTCCTGCTGGCCTGATGTAGAAGTTGGTGTAGGTTGCAGACATTGAACAACGTTCTTAGTCAGCCAGTCCCCTTCTGTTCACCTTTGTAGCCAGTGTCCATCATTGTAAATTTGTGATAATGTAAATAAATTAATGCATGAATAAAAGATAGAGTTATTCTTGTTAATAATGTTTGAAAGGGGGAGATCTGCTATTCCAGAGCAAGAAGATATGTGGAAAGGAAGTATTCCTGCAGCCAAGAACCCTATGTAGCACCACCTCTGTTTTAGTGAGAGTTCAAGTCAAACTGGGTGGCCTCATTCCTATCCTGCCGACCACTCCCCACTCTTCATCTTGCTCCTGGCAGTGACCTAGGAGTTCCACTAAGCTTCTCTTCCTCTTTTCCCTCTGTCTACTCACAGCTCAGGACCTGATTGAAAGAAAAGGATAAAGAAGATGTAATACATATATACAATAGAATATTACTCAGCCATAAAAAGAATGAAATAATGCCATTTGCAGCAACATGGATGGAACTAGAGATTCATCAGTGAAGTAAGCCAGATAGAGAAAGATAAATATCATATGATGTCATATGTGGAATCTAAAAAAAATGATACAAACGAGTTTATATACAAAACAGAAATAGACACACAGACATATAAAGCAAACACGGTTATCAAAGGGGAAAGTGGGGGGTGGGGGAATATATTAGGAGCTAGGGTTTATACACTACTATATATAAATAGACAATCAAGAAAGACTTACTATATAGCACAGGGGGCTATACTCAATATTTTGTAATAACCTACAAGAAAAATGACTCTGCAAAAGAATATAGATATAATATGAATCACTTTGCTGTACACGTGAAACTAGAACAACATTTTAAATCAACTATATTTCAATTTAGGAAAAATGGATTTGAACAGGCGCTCAGGTCCTGAGACTCCTGCCCTGGCTTCCTGTTGCCTCCTCTGGAGGGATGGTGAGGGGAGCACGGAAGAAAGAGCCTCGGGCCCTGAAGGAGGACACCAGCAATTAGTGTTTCTGTGCGTTGGACCCCACAAAACAACTTCTCCAGATTCAACAAGCTGTCATCAAATGCTGTCTTTTCAGCGCTTCATTGGTGCACTAATGAATGAAGAGCATTCTATTGATTGAAATTCTTATTGCTGCTGTTTAAGCCTTGCCCAGACCAAAGAATTTGCATATTTTGAGAAGGGTTCCTACTCACAGCTGCAAACCTCTGTCCTCCAGGTCTCCTTGTTTCTGGCTGCTTCTTTGTGGGCAGGATATTAAAGGAAGCAGTAACTGCAGACAGAGACTGTAGGTGGTTGGGGCTCTCTACCAGAATCCTTCTGGTCTAGGCTGAAAACCCAAAGCTGGCTCCCAAGAAGTAATCTGCTCTCCCTGTCTTCCCTAAGTCTTCATCCTCAAGAGTCTGGGTATCTCAACTCTGCCTCGCGCTGAGAATCACATTTCCTTCATCAAACTGGTAGCTGTTTGGTGGAGATTTCTATTCTCTCCTTCTAGCAATCACATCACACAGGGAACCTGAATTATACTTCCAAGGAGGGGATTGCAAGTCTTTGTGCTCACTGCCTCCTAACTGTGTTGGAAGAACAGTTCTTGGGCTGCTGAGCCTGTCAGAAAGCAGGAGATATTAAGGGCACTTCTGTAGCCACCCCAGCTGTGGTGCTGATTTCAGAATAAAGGACCAGAGATGCCCTTGTGCCCGAACCACTGCCGTCCTTGCCTGCCATGTGGCCTCTTGTCACTTGCTTCACATCTTGCCACCTTTTCGATTCAAACGACCCTGATACAACTTAATCCTTTAATTAGACAATTAGCACATCTCCACTGAACAGGATTTGTCCTTGTTGGGCTGGAAAAGAAAACTGCACATCACGGGAAGAAAATGAAACAGCAATAGCATGTGGGAAGTGGTTTGGCCTCTTTTTAAAGGGCAGTGGTGGGGTGGTCAGCTGCTCCCAGAGCTAGTCTTCCCGGCAGGGCTGATACAGTTCTTAACAGCTTGCAAATATGCACTGTTTTTTGGGGTACTCGAAGTGGGGACAGGTTGGATTTCATCTTGGGGCTTGCCCTTCAGCCTTCCCTCTCTGTTGTCCCCCCCAGGCTTTTTAAATATCTGCCACCACATAACATCAGCCATGTAGGTTTCCTTCACGTTCATCCCCACGCTAAACCCTCCTTCCTCCTGGATGGCCCCTGCATTCAACTACCCACTTCCTTCTCCCTGGGCGAGCATTCCAGAACTGACAGCCACAGAGGTGTCAGAATACAGCTCCAAGGCAAGACATAATCACAGGGTGAAGACCCCCCACCTGCATGGCTCCATGGGCTGGAGGGATGCTGACAATTACAGACCCTCAAGGCCTGAAGGAATCATCTTCCCTAAATGCTTCCAGTGTGAAAAAGACTAGTTTGGTATTTCTATCTGGGGCTTTAAGAGTTATTTTTGTCCTTGAAGTCTAATAGCTGGTTATTGGTAATTATAGGAAAAAAAAATGGAGTGGAAATAAAGGGTTCTTGGAAGATCTTTTTCTGGTTTCTAGTATTATATTTTGAATTTCCTATTCAGTTAGACACAACTCCTGAGACCGTGACCTCTATGATTATAGCAGAAAAAGGTCTCCATCATCTACGAGTCTATGATTTCCATTTTGTTTCTATCCCTCTAACTGGCATAATTTCTCTGGATACCACAGAGAAAGGATGTTACCTAAATGCTTGTTTTGCAGGGTGCCATTTCCATGAGTCAAGTTCATTTGAGGTAAGGGCACACAGGGCCCAGTAGATCGCCCTTCATTGGTACTTTATTCAGAATGTTCAGAAGATTTGCTCTGTCAGATGTTCTCAGTGGCTGTCTACTGCCCACAGACCAAAACCTCCCTCCTCTGCTGGATCTCGCATTTCTTCTGCATTTCTGCCTCAGCCTTTCTTTTATTCACTTCCCCATTCATTTCATAAACATAGATTTACCACCTATTCTATACTGCAGAACCTTTCCTAGGTTCTGGGGATGTGAACAAAAATAACATTGATTTTTCTTCTTGTGTTCTCAAAGGTGAAATAATACAGTAGAAGACAAAGATATAAAGCAAAACCATAAGAAGTGTTAGCTGTGGCAGTGTGCCATGAATGGGGTTGGAGGATAATCATATAAGTTTCAGAGACAACGTAGCCCCAGAGTGTCACAACCAAGTGTGGATAAGCCATTCCAACTAGAAGCAGTGTCCTGAATGAAGTCCCAGGTACACTGACCACAGCAGACTCAGGAAGCCAGAACACAGGTGGCTAGAAGAAGGCTGGAGGGAAGGAAGAGTCCAGAGTGTGTAGAGCAGCATATAGGGTATGGAAACCTTTCCTGGATGTGTGTGTGTGTGTGTGTGTGTGCGCGCACGTGCGCATGTATGTAAGTGTGTGTGTGATTGGGGGTGGGGGGGTGGGTTGACCTGATTAAATCATTGCAACCTTGGTGCAGAAGACTCTAGACTCAGCCTGCTAAGGATGTGTGTATGTGTGTGTGAGTGTGTTTTTGTGTATTTAAAGCCTATAATTGGATAAAAGACAGTGCCTTAAATACCTGAAGAAGTAGTACCACTAGAAAAATCTTTGAAATATGAAAAGCATGAACAGCCTAGAAGACCTTTAGCCCATTGATTAAATCATGAAATATGCAGCCCCAAGCTTCCTGACTCAACAGCCCTTCCTGCGCACACAATACAAGCTCAGACATCCCCATAAATGCCACTAGTTATTTCTGAGAGCCCCTGCGAAGTGACTTCTGGGCTGGCAGAAATGTCTCTCACCTCAGGGGTACCAAGTGGCCCCCCCCCCGGGTCTGCCCTGCTTTAGTGTCTTTTGATGTGTGCCCACCTACTGTCCCACCCATGTGGGGACGCTAGCTTCAGAAGTCAGTGTCTGAGTGTCCCTGTGCTTCAGGCTTTGGAGAGGCAGACCTGAGACAGGGCCTACTCAAAGGAAGGAAGGTCTCCCCTGGTTCTGGGTCACACTGAGCCCAAAGGCAGACATCCCCAGGCTTTTCCTGAGATCCTGCAGCCACCTCTCCTATTCCCTCAGCCAGGTGACCAGGACCTGGCCTGGGGTCAGATCATGGGAAGAAGCTATTTCTCCCCTCCCTCTCATTCCTGCTCCCTCAAAATGCCTTGTGTCTTCCCAGTTAAGCACAGAGACTTCACTTTGTTGCTTGTTATGATAGCAGTAAACACATCCTGTAACAGACATCAAAGACCCTGGCATCCGCACCTCAGGAGAAGGGGACACTTAGCTTGGGAGCTAACTGAGACCAGAAAACTCTAGCAGTAAGAATGCGCAGAGACTCAAGTTGCAAAAACCAGGATATAATTCCTGAAGAGAAAAAAAAAAGGAAGATATTGTGGAAATGGTGGGAATCAGCTTAAAATGTATTGATCTGATCTCAACTTTTACAATTAGAGAGAAATGAAGATGCATATTTGGCAAACTATCAGAGCTAAAACCCATGATTTTTTATCACAAATTACCACAGGATAATAAGCAGATAATCTGTATTGCAGAGTCAAAGACAGAAAACTGAAGCAGCAGCAAGAAAGCCAAAACAAGAGAAAACTTAAAATAAGAGGATGTGAGTAGGGCAAGACACATGTTACTCCAATATTAATAATTGCCTTCACATCCAACATTTAAGTTAATGGTTTTCATGTTGAGTTAATGGTAAATCTAATAGACTCACCCAAACAAGACGGTGAGGAAAGAAAAGTTAGACACAAAAGGATGGATGAAGACTACAAGAGAACAAAAGAAAGGAAATTAGCCCCAGAAATATTAATATTGGTCTATATGGGCTTCCTAGGTGGCGCTAGTGGTAAAGAACCCGCCTGCCAATGCAGGAGATGTAACAGATGCAGGTTTGATCCCTCAGTCAGGAAGATCCCCTGGAGAAGGGAATGGCAACCCACTCCAGTATTCTTGCCTGGAGAATCCCACAGCAGAGGATTCTGACGGGCTAGGGTCCGTAGGGACCCAAAGAGTCAGACATGACTGAAGCGACTTAACAGACTTGATAAATTATAGTAAAGGCATTAAATAACGGTCAAAGAAGGTTTACCAGGTATGAAACCATTACTTTGAAAGGAATGAACATAGTGTGTGGAAAGAGACAGCTGTCCTTTTGAACTGAGTTTAGCTATGAAGGGAAGAGAAATGACACTGCAAATATGGAAGATATTTGTCAAGGGAAGTTTTAAAATGTATGCTTGAAGTTTTTAAAAACCACAGAGGTTTCATGTAGAACACCTGGGAAATATAGTAATGTAGAAAAAAATCAAAGGTTACCCACCATCTTGGAAGCCAAGGTAGCTGCTCCTTTAATAGTGTTTGGTCAGCTGTGGTCTTGGAGAAGACTTGCTCCCATACAAGGCCCCGGCGTGAGGGGGCAGCAGGGAGGGAGGAGCTGAGGAGTGAGCACTGTCACATTTATCCCCTCTTGCCCCTCCTGGACCACAGGGTCTAGAAACACAAGTGTTTTGCCCCCTACTTCCTTCTTTTCCCCTGGAGTGCCCAGTATCACTGAGCAGGTGTTGAGCAGGTGCAGTGATGCAGTGAGGAAAGGAGAAAGGGAGAAAGAAAGTGGAATGATGTACAAAACTCTAACCTCATTTTTTGGAAATATTTTTAAAATTCTTTTTTTTTTTTTTTTTTTAATTGGAGCATAGCTGCTGAATGGAAAATTTTATTTGAGTTAATTTTGAGGATTGCAACCCAGGAAAAGCATCTCAGAAAGCCCTGAGAATTGTCCTTCCTGTTAGAAGTCAAAGCACAGTTATATAAATTTTTTGAGACCAGGGGCTGTACATCAACTGTCACGTTATTGACAGTTTACATAATCCGGAGCTAAACGTCATCCTGCTGAGTCGTATGATCTAACGAGATCTAACTTTACTTTTTAAGTTATAATTACATTGATTAAAAACATCAGAAAACATACAAAACTATCTAAGAAAAGAAGTCTTAGGATGCAGTGAAGACGACAGAGAAGGAGACCAGGAAACGGGAAAAACCCAAGACCTCATTTGTGATTTTTCTGTCTCAACCTTTAGAAAAAGAAGACGAGCAGGTGGAGCAGGGAAAGAAGAAAGGGATTTGGAGATGGGCTTCCCAAAGTGAAGGGGCGGGAGATAAAAGAACGCTGTACAAATGGGCAGATGGCATAGGGGAAGTGAAAGAAAGTGAAAGTCGCTCAGTCCAGTCTGACTCTTTGCCACACTTTGGACCCTCTGTACAGTCCATGGAATTCTCCAGGCCAGAATACTGGAGTAGGTAGCCTTTTCCTTCTCCAGAGGATCTTCCCAACCCAGGGATCGAACCCAGATCTTTTGTATTGCAGGTGGATTCTTTACCAGCTGAGCCACAAGGGAAGCCCGGGAATACTGGAGTGGGTAGCCTATCCCTTCTCCAGTGGATCTTCCCAAGCCAGGAATCAAACCTCAGTCTCCTGCATTGCAGGCAGATTCTTTACCAACTGAGCTATCAACTTAGCTCATACGGACTTCCCCTGTAGCTCAGTCGATAAAGCATCTGCCGCAATGTGGGAAACCTGGGTTCAATTCCTGGGTTGGGACGTTCCCCTGGAGAAGGAAAAGGCAACCCACTCTTACCCGGAAAATCTCACGGACAGAAGAGCCTAGTGGGCTACTGTTCCTGGGATCACAAGAGTCAGACATGACTTAGCGCTATGTTTCTTCTTTATTCTAGTAATAGGAAACATTAAATAGCTCAGTGTGGCATATGGGAACCGAGATCAATTCCTAGAAGGAAGGGACAATTTGCTGGGTATTGCACTTTAACCAGGGTGGGTGGGTAGCTCCAAAGGTACCTTAAAGGTAGTAAGCTTGCTTGGTTTTAGTGCGTCCACATTTGATTAGCACAAATCAATCCCCAGACCAAGGTCGCTTCACAGAGAAGACAGGGTAGTCCTCAAGAGCCTACCGAATATGAATGAATGCTGAGTGAGGGGTGAGGTTGATCGAGCACCATACCCTGCAAGACATCCGTGTTCTATGAATAATAAGGCAAATATGATTCTTTACATCAGGCTAGAGGTAGTTCACCAAATATAGGGGAAAAGGGCCTTCTTAATTTATATCTTTTATGCCAGCAATCGTTTTACAATAGTGAACAGCCATTAATGAATTTCTGGAATTTAGGACAGAAAGTACAGAAGTAGGAAAAGTTGTAGGTGGGAAATCTGGCTTAAATGTGCTTTTGGCTGTGTCTTCCAGATAATTATAATGGAATCTACTTCTTCCCCACCTCTGCCTGTCATCCTCGGTATTAAATTATGATGATGGTGATTACTAATAATTATAACTTTCATGTATTTGGCATTTTCAACTTTCTAAAGTACTTACACATGGATCTCTTCCCCATGAACCTAGAAGACAGGAAGTGCAAGCACCCCTCCACCCATCTTCAAGATGAGGACCAGGTTGAGGTTTCCTTGCCCTGAGTCATGCAACTTTTTACCGACCCTGGGCATCTAATGGTCTCTAACTCATTCTCTTTATTGGTCATTAGAAGGCTAAGTATTTCTTTTCCTACTCAAAGATAGTATGAATGTGTGTATAGATATGTATATTCCATGCATCAAATTTGAATATATAGCGCTGTTAAGTTTAGAACAATTTCCCCTTCCCCTCTTCCGTCTCTGTCTCTCTTTATCTCTCTCTTTCTCTCACACACAGACATGCATATTCAGTCACTCATTTAAGGATTTCAAAATACTTTCCAAATAACAAGACAATATCTCCTTTTTTATGATGGCTAGAACTTTGGCAGGCTTGTCTCAGCTTTTTGCTTTGTTTGTGTATTACAGAGCAAAATCTGGGGATAGAACTAGGTATCAGCATTGCATTTAGGAAACTGGATATGCAAGAGTGTGCATGCGCCTTGGTCGACTGCTGATTATTCTCCATGATCTGGAGCTAATCCCAAGGATTAAGTGAGCATCTGCTCTCTGATGCTGACAGCAGGATGGGGCTAAGCCATAAACAGAGGGGGTGGATCAGCCTCGGGCAAACCAGCCAATGGGGAGAGGGCTGGGCTTTCTCCAGGGCCCTGGAGATTTGACCCTGGCTGATCTGTCCCTGCCCTCCTGAGTCTTGCTCCATCCTGCCCCTCACCCAGGCTCTCAACCTGGACACTGCAGAGGGACGATTAGGAGTTGGGGTCACACTGCCCAAGTCTCTACCTGCTCTGGCAGCTCTGTGTGCATTTTGTGACCTTGGGCAGATTGCCGTGCAGGAAGCTCAGCTCCTTTATCCCCGGAATGTGGATCGTGGCAGTAATCCACTCCTCAGAGTTATAGCGCAGATTAGGTGAGCCGCTCTTCTTAGTGAATCTTTGCTAGAATCGCTGCTCAGACATCATATCATACCATCCTGTGGCTTCACTCTCCTTTTGTCCCCTGCTCATCATTTCACCTCAAGTGGCCCCTCCCACTATTCCAGTAGATACTGATTCTCTTCGTCCTCTGCCACGTTACCTGGACCACTCTTTTTGACCTTGTTAGGGTCATGCGTTTATTTTTCACTGCTTCATGAATCTGAATCTGTGAGCATCTCCTGGGGTGTGTCTATTTCAGATCTTAATCTTCTATAGAAACACACATACAGACAGACACACGTCAGGGAAGAAAGGAAAAGGAAGGATGGAGGGAGAAATGAATGGAGACATTGTCTTTTTTTTTTTTTTTGAAGGGTAATTTCTTTGCAGGATTTTGTTGTTTTCTGTCAAAAATCAACATGAATCAGCCAAGGTGTACAAATGTCCCCTCGCTCTTGAATCCCCCTCCCATATCCTTCCCCATCCCGTCCCTCTAGGTTTTAATCCTTCCCAGTGTTGGTTTCTTTCCCACCCTTTCTCCTCTTTAGACCAAGCAGCCTTCAGGAGCTACATTAAATAGTACAAAGTCTGCAGAAAGTCATCAGAAGGCACCTTCATAGTCCAGCCTTTGGAGATAGAAAGACCCTAATTCTGTGATGTGACAAAAGTAGTAGTGGTAAAGCAGAAGCCCCCCAAGTCTTAGGAGGCTGAGGACTCCCATCTCTTTTTTTTTTTTTCAGGCACAGAGCATATAAGACTAGTCCTTCAGCATTCTCCCAGGGTGCTTCCCCCAGATGCTGTCTCTTCTTGAGAATACTTCCTGAGATGGAAAACAGGCAGGCATCACACTGGAAAGGTGAAGTTCATCAAAAGTGACCGGAGTGTCTGGAGTTATGGGAGGTGCTGAGAAACACCAGCAACTGGGTCCAGGGTACCAGCAGGAGCACTGGCCTGACTCCCAGGCACTGGCCCTGGCTCCGGAGGCCACAGATCTACCCAGAGGGTGGTGGGCAAGGAGCCTCAACTCTGTGGCCTCAGCACTTCCGGGAAAAGTAATAGCCTAACATCACTTCCAGCAGATATTAGGTGACTTGCCACAGCCTCTCAGACATCACTGCCTCTGCATGTGACAGCAATTGTTATTTAAAATAATAGCAGTGAGTTACCTAGAAGTGATGACAAGAGAAGGTTGTTCTCATTTATTCATTGTAGTGACTCTACATTTTAGAATCCTGAGAGCTGAGGGATTCTGCCCAACTAAATCTTCCAGAACCAAACTTTATCCACACTTAAAGACACAAAATAATTTTGTTCTAAACTTAAAAAAGAAACCTAACATATTTTCATAGATTTTTTCATTATAGTTGATATTTTGTTCTAATTATTTTTGTCGCAGTATAGAGAAGATGGAGAGAATGCCATGCTCTTCTCTGGACGACTTGAGTCATCATTCTGAACGCAAAACACTGACAACACAGGGCTCCCCTCCAGAGCTCCTGAATTTTCCTCCCACTAACTTCTCCTGAACCATCCTCACTCCCTCAAGTCTCTGATGGTGTCACTAGGCAGGAACAAAGAGGGACAATGTTTTTGTCTGGGGAGCCCAAGGATCAGAGCAGGACAGGAATTTCCTCAAAGAGCAGGTGAATGGCATTGCTAGGAGAGAACCATCTCTCTTTATCTTGTGAGTCAGAGGCTTACAGGACTCCAGAGGCCAGCTTGTCTAGTTCGCAATTCCTTATTTTCCTTTTCAGAGGGTCTCTAAGCCATCCAACTCAAGTTTCAAGGTTGACTTCTTGTAGAGTTGAGTGATATTGTTGCTGATGAAGACTGCCCCACTGTATCCCATGTTTTCAATTCTTCAGTTTGAAGAGATTCTTTGTTGGGGGCTAATACAAAACAGAACAACGGCCGACTATAGCAACCCAACCTATGATGCTCTTCCTTCTTGGGTAACTGGAAGATGTTTGGCCAGAATCACATACAAGCAGTTTCTATTTTCTGTCTCTGTCTCTTGTTATTCCTTCCTTCTTTCCTTCTCCTCTCTTTTTCTTTTTCTTCCTTGCTTTCCTCCTCCCTCCACTCTTCTTCTCCTTCTTATTCTTCTTCCACTTCTTCCTTTTCCTTCCCCTCCCCCTCTCCTCCTCTGCCCCTTTCTCACCCTTCTTCTTTCCCTCTCTCTTTCTCCCTCTCCATCATCTCCATCTGTCATCTGTCTCTAACTCTATCTCCCTCTCTCTCTTGCTTTTTTCCTGGTTAAAGGGACTCTTATAGCATAAAGCATTCCTTGTGTCAATGCAACAGTGATACTGCTCTTACACTGTGTTCTGCCTGTCCAGAACTCCATATTCGCTTCCTCATGGACCTTTGCTGATGGTATCCCCATGTACCATCTTAGATGGGGAGTGGGGACTTGTTTTGCCACCAGGAGCTGGACGCAACTGAGTGGCTAAGCTCATAGCACAGCACATAGGTGAATCACAGAACAGACTCAGCTATGAGTAAAATCGTTATATCTTTATATAATTATTCTCCTATAGCTTTTGGCTTGCTATTGGTCCTTAGTAGACACTGAAAGCTCAATTACAGCCCACCAAGTTACCATGTGACCTGAGCTACCCACTGCAAATTGGTGTTGTCTGATCCACCAAGCTATGATGTTGAGGGTGGACAGGGGATCTCCATTATCGAATGGAAGTGATATGAATGAGACTGGGCTTAAGGAAGCTCTGTGGGCACATGCTGCATGAGGGGGTGGTCCAGATGCCCACGGCCCCTACTTCTGATGCACTGTGTCATCTCTCTTTCAGCCTATGGCCTCATAGGGAGATCGTTATGATCAGGACACTGAAGAAGAAAATCATGGACTTGCATTGTACAGATGGTTCTGCATGAGATAGTCACCATTAAAAAACTGTATGGTTGTTGCACCATAGCCTCATCCCAGTTGGCCTTAAAAGACAATAGTGAAGAGAGATCATCCCAGTGGCAAGACTTTGGATAAGGTCCAGGAGAGATGGGAAGAGGTGCAGTTCATTGATCATGGACAGTTTGGCTGGCTGGTCAAGGACTTGAGAAGAACACAAGTGGAAAATTTGTCCCAACAAGGTCTGGGGGAAAGGCCTGCAGGTACACTTATCAGAATGGGCACCTGGTGTGCAGGTATTTGTGAATACTCAACAAAGGGTGATTCCAGTAATATTGGAGTTTAATAACTACGTGGATAGAATGACCTGTCCTGTGGATACTGGTTAGCCTCCTTCCACAGTCACTCCTGTCATTCCCTAATATGTTCATCAACCAAGTGGCCATGATGGCAGAGACGGAAGGTATATGTAGGCTCATCTACATGTACTGCCACTCGCCAAGGACAGACTGGCTACAGCCACTGCTAAGCACTCAGATGGCCAGCAACAAAAACCAGCACGCACATGGCACCATTCCCCAGGGTGACCAGCCAGCTACCTGGAGGCAGGTTGATTACATTGGCCTGTTTCCATTTTGGAGGGGTAGCTCATTGTTCACAGTGAAAAAGTCACTCTTTCTCTATATGGTTTTGGCCTAGTTGATAGGTTTAAAAAAAGAAATTCTAAACATCAACAATAATCATAGATTTGATGTATTTTGAGGTGTTTTACCCATAAATGAGAGCCCACTGAAAGGGTACTTACAGCAATTAAAAAAAAAAGAAAGAAAAAAGGTTGATTATCTTATGTCAAAGTTCAAATCATGTTAGTATATTCAAATTAAAAAGTGGAAAAGTAAAACTCCCAAGGTAGGTTAAGTTATGTTGCATTAACAAATAGCCTCAAACTCCTGATGGCTTATTACAGTGTTTCATTCTCTTTGCTGTCATCATAGGTTGGCTGGGGGCTCTGCTTCAGGACCTAGTTTGACAGAGTAGGTGCTTTCTGGAGTGCTCCTTTTCGTGATGGCAGTGAAGAAATCTCATGGGGGTCTTGTACTAGTGATGAAATTGACAGGCCCAAGCGACATACCTCTAACCTCAAAGAAGCCAGAAAGTTCAAGGCTACCCTAGCCAGGATGTTTTGGCAAACAGAACTAATGAGTACTCTAGAGATGAGGGAAGGCTGTAACTGGCAGGGTATTCCATAAGATGGAAGAATGACAGCTGCTTATAAGGGAAGAGACAAAGGGAAGATGAGAAGTCAAGATGCATGACTAGGGCCATTTAGTTTAGGGGCAGATGGTCAGCTACACAGGCCTAAGTTAGTCACTGCTCTCCAGTACAATATAACAAATGATGCTCAGATCAGCTCCCAGTCAGCAAGGAAAAGTAAAATTGGGTTCTGTGCAATTGTTGAAGAGGACTGGAGCGTTTATATTACACTTCAGAATGATTTTTATGCAAAATCTCTAAAATACTGATATTTTATATGTAATAGGACATTATATTCAGCTTATTCTGCCAAGGCACCTGTTAGTGACAGCACAATGGGATTATCATTGGTTTTGTTATTGTCATAGTCACTGCCTCCCTACTGGACCTTATTATATATCTAGTGAAGTTGGTTACAGCAAACAAGGGAGAAGAGAGAAAACCACGGTCTCATTGGAGAACATTCACTCCTTTAAATATGTCAGTTGGCTGTTTTCAGCTGTATCAGTTGAGAACATGTTGGGATGACATGCAGCCCTGGATAAGATTGTTTTGAACAATATGAGAAATCAGTGGCATTCAGGCCAAATTAAATCTAATTTACTCTACAAATTGCCAAACTATCAGTCCTATTAAGTCTGTTTATTAAAAGGCAAGAGAGTTGGCCTGGGTTGCAAGCTGTGGCTGGGATCATAAGACAAAGATGAAGCCCACTAATGTAGATAAATCATGTTTGATTTCCAGGCCGGTGTAGCCAATGGGAGGGCTTTCACCTCACCTCCCCTATCATCCAGAGGTGTCTATGAGCCAGTCAGAATGTCCCCAGAGTCAGGGCATATTGATTGATTTCCATAGCACTGGGAGACCCATGTCATTGGCCCCAATCTGGGGTCATTAATAAAACCAACTCTGTTTCTCTCTAGTCATCCATTATACAAAATACACTTTATGCTGGCATTTATGATTCAGAGGTAAGTGGGATGAGGAGCGTGACAGTGGCAGAGATGGTGGTTAGGATTATTCCACTCAAATTCTCAAGTGTATAGATGGCAAATAATAGTCGATCTTTATTCCCAAATTTCTTGGGGTGATACAAAAACTTTAAGTTTAGATTGGATTTTACACCTTAATAATTGCCACATGCACATAAAATGAAGGGGAAAAGGCAATGCTAATTAAGGTATTATTCTTTAGGAAAGATGAGTCTTTGTTTATGGGGCTCACCTGCTTGGAAGGCCCTTTCTCAGAGTGTCTAGTTACTAAGTCCTACTCATTCTTGGAGGTCTATCTCAAATTCCCTCTTGATGAAGTAGTCTACTTTTAATATTCTAGTCTTTATGCTTCTTTTATTTGAACTCCTGTCCCAGTTTAATATTAATAGTACTTGATTTGGCAAGTATCATATCCTTCACCACATTGAACTTTGATGAATCTTTTTATGAAATATTTAAAACAAATATGTAGGGAAATTCAGTAACTTTCCCAAGATAATACGTTTACTAACTTATGTTTGCTATTAATCTCTTCTTCAATGTTTGATTCCATGGGGTAGTCAGATCTTGAAGGGGAAGAGACTGGAATAAGGGTGTGAGTTAGACTAGGTTAGCGAATATAGGTGAACTATATTTTTCTTTCTGGAACTAGCAAAAGCAAGGCCTTCCAGTAAGCATCAAGCAATGGTTCTTCAGCAAGGGTAGGCAGATAGGCTAGGTTGAGGCTGAACAAATGCATGCATCAATTCAGAGGGTATCCCCTGTGCTGAAATTTGGCCAACGAGCACCTTCCACAGATCCTTCCACTTTGTTCCAGGTATCCTTCAGCTCAGACTGACTTTATAGTGCATACTTCCTTAAACTAGGAGTAAGGAGCATGCATGAAAATAAAGAATAATCCTCCAGTACATGTCCTCAAACCCCAGATCTTAATTCTAAGAGATAAATGCGTGGGTTTTGGTTACCATCCGCTCAGTATGATCCAGTGGTAGGTTTTAGAAAACCTCTGGAGGAAAGTAGAGGTGGGAGAAGGGAGGGATGAAAATCGCTCACAGTAATCCAAAGGCTTTATTAGTCTGTAATTAGGAGTGATGGGAGGAAGCCAAGTGAGGGAAAGTTTAAGCTGAATTGCAAGAAAAAATGAGTCCCTAACAATGAAGAGTATTCAACTGTGGAGGAGGATGACAGAGACAGAGCAGCGGCAGTCACTCATAATTTCTTTATTGGTAATTTGGTCTCTATATTTTGGATGAAATACATAGCTGGGAACCATGCCAAGTCATGCAAGGATGCCCTTTAACCGGCATTCAGGGTGATAGCATTAATGGCCCTGGGAGAGGAAAATGAGATAATCTTGAGAACCAGCTGAGAATGAGAAGTCCAAAGAACAAGATGCTCTCTTAGTTTTGGGTCCTGATGCTGCACATCTCTTGAGCTATTCAGAGTTGAGGTCCTGCACCACAGAAACCAGTGATTGCTAATCTTGTTTCCAGTATCTCTAGATGCCATCTTTTACTGCCTCCAACCTTAGAGAAATCTGAATTCCCAGAATATCAATACTCTAGGAAGTGAGAATTAAGATGTGACCCTGTTCCATGTAATACATTTATTTTGAAGTAAATGAAGAACAAGGATGCTTTAAAAATGGATTCAAACATAGACAAATGACTTTGCATCATCCTTATGGTAAGACTTATTTATAGAAACAACTCTTTTGTTGCTTCCTATGTAGAACACTCTACGAGTGTTGTAAACAGCAGCTCACCTGTCCTTTAGTCTCTCATCCAGGTGGATTTTGTGTGTTACTATTTTCATGTCACCTCTTTGTTCACAATCTTTGCAAGAATTTCTACGATCTGTTCTCAATTTACTACTGTAGTTATTACCTGTATTGTTCACACCCTCTACAGTATTTTAGTTTTCCAGTGTGTCTACCCATCACACACATGTACACACATGACCAAGCATAAACACATGCTTATGAATGTACATGTATATACATGTGCACACAAACATAGAAACAATGAAAATGACCCATTATTCATCTGAGAAATCTTGAGAATCTGGTGTTTCTGGAAACAAAATTTGAGGAAGCATCTCTTTTGTTTTTAAACCTAATCTATTCTTTCTTCAAACTCATTTCCCACCTCTGCCAAAATGACAAGTGTATGTAAATCTAGCCACCACTCTTTTCCCACCTGTATTCCTTCTTCAATCAATTCAGTATATAAGAAGTCTACCTGCTTTTTAAGCCTCAAGTCCATCACTACTAGTACAAAATGTCCTTCCCAACCTCCTCAACAGGAAGGGATCCTAAACTTTTTCTGAAATTAGGAAGCCCAGTGAAGGCTACTCAACACATCTGCCCTCTCCAGCAGGTCTTTAGTTCAAGCCTTATATCTATCACTAAGCTGTACTTTCTCAAGTTGAGGGTCATATTCCTCATAGATCCCCACTTCCCACAGTACTTAGCAAAGTCCCTTTAACTTAGAAGTTACTAAGAAAGTAGTCATTTTCTGCAATAAATAAATTAATAATCAGAAGATGAATTTTTCATATCACTCATCTACTTTGGACACATTCTGCTTGATCTTTCCTCCAAGCCCTATGACTCCCCTAAAACTACAAATAATGGCAGTCTATTAGATTACCACTGGTCACTACACTATGTTGATTTTTTTCTTTCTGCCTCACCACTAGTCAAGCTGAATCTTCCACCTGAAGGGACTACCTTTCTCAGCTGGCAGTTTAGAGCTCCCAAGCCCTGTCTTCTACAGGAAACATCTTCTGGCCATGCCAGGTTTGATCAACACTCAGGTTTTCTGAATTTTTATTGAAATTATAATTAAACTGCATAGCATAGCACTTGACTATTTTCTGTTTTACTAATGTTTTTGTTTCACCAACTAGACTATAAATTAGTTGAGGGACATATAGAATAGTGGCAAAGAGCTTGATTGAACTTGAGTCAGCTGCTTGGTTGGAATCTAATACTGACACTTAGCTGTGGGATGTTGAACAAGTACCTAATTCTTCCATACCTCACTTTTTTCATCTCTAAAATGGGGATAATGATAATGCATACTTCACAGGATCAAATAAAAATTAAATGAGTTCACACACATAAAGCACATACTTCATGCCAGGTACATAGAAGCACTGTGTGTATATATATTATTATTGTTATCAAAACATAGATTTTATTTTTGCCTTATTCTCTGTCTTCTCTTCCAAGTACATAGTAGAGTGCCATACATGTTATGAGTAACTGATATATTCCATACAAATAATTCACTCAACAATATGTATTGAGCACCTTCTAGGTGTCAGGTTAGTTCTAAAGGCTAAAGATACAAAAGGGAATAAAAGGAGTAATGCTCTGTTTTCAAAGAAATTATCTTTTATTGGTAGCAGATAAATAATAAATATACATAATAATATGTAATAAGTTAATGTGATTATAACTGAATGTATATATTATATATTACATATAGTCATATAGATTATTGAAATATATGTGTGCATATATGCATATTATGTGATAATATATAATAATAAAGTGATTAAATATGTGCTATGGGTGAAAATAAAGCAATATTAAGGGGGATGGAATGAGAGGGGCTATTTTGCAAAAGATAGTCTCTGATGAGGTGACATTTGATAATAAACATAGAAGAGGGAGCCATGTGAGTATCTGTCTGGAAGAGCATTTCAGGGAAAATTGTAAGTGCAAAAGCTCTGAAGTTGGAAAGTATTTTATCCTATTTGAATAATGGCCAAGAAACCAGAGTGACTTGAGCAATCTACACAATAGGGAAGAGTAGCAAGAAATGAGATTAGGACCTATTGGGGGTCGGATCATATAGGACTAGTATGTCAAATTAAGAATTATGGACTTCTTAATTTTTTAAGAATTATTTTTACCAAAGGGGTTAAGAAATTATTAACCTATTTTTTTGGTTATCTATTGCTCAATAATAATCACCTAAATTTAATGGCTTAATGCAATAACCATTTCAGTATTGTGACCCCATGGACAGCAGCATGTCAGGCTCTGCTGTCCTCCATTATCTTGTGGAGTTTGCTCAAATTCATGTCCATCAATTCAGTGATGCTTTCTAACCATCTCATCCTCTGCTGCACCCTTCTCTTTGCCTTCAACCTTTCCCAACATCAAGGCCTTTTCCGATCATTTTGCATCAGATGACCCAAGTATTGGAGCTTCAGCTTTAGCATCTGTTCTACCAGTGAATATTCAGGGTTGATTTCCTTTAGGATCAACTGGTTTGATCTCTTTGCAGTCCAAGGGATTCTCAAGAGTTTTTTCTAGCCCCACAATTCAAAAACATAAATTCTTTAGTGCTCAGCCTTCTTAGTCCAAATCTCACATCTGTACATGACTATTGGAAAAACCACAGCTTTGACTGTATAGACCTTTGTCTACAAAATGATGTCTCTGATTTTTAATACATTGTCTAGGTTTGTCATGGCTTTCTTTCCAAGGAGCAAGTGTCTTTTGATTTCAGGGCTGTAGTCATATTCTGCAGTGATTGTAGAGTCCAAAAAAAGATCTGTCCCTGCTTCCTCTTTTTCTCCTATTTTCCATGAAGTGATGGGACTGGATGCCATGATCTTAGTTTTTTGAATATTGAGTATCGAATCAGCTTTTTCACTCTCCTCTTTCACCTTCATCAAGGAGCTCTTTAGTGCCACTTCATATTCTGCCACTGTAATGGTATTATTTGCATATCTGAGGTTGTTGATATTTCTCCAGGCAATCTTGATTCCCACTTGTGATTCATCCAGCTCAGCATTTCTCATGATGTACTCTGTATAAGTTAAATAAGCAGGGTGACAATGTACAGCTTTGTCTTACAACTTTTCCAATTTTGAACAAGTCACTTTTTCATGTAAGGCTCTAACTGTTGTTTCTTGAGCAACATGCAGGTTTCTCATGAGACAGGTAAGGTGGTCTGCTACTCCTATTGCTCTAAGAATTTTCCACAGTTTGTTGTGATCTACACAACCAAAGGCTCTAGGGTATTCAACGAAGCAGAAGTAGATGTTTTTCTGGAATTCCTTTGCTTTCCCATGAGCTCAACATTCACAAAACTAAGATCATGGCATCCGGTCCCATCACTTCATGGCAAATAGATGGGGAAACAGTGGAAACAGTGACTGACTTCGGTAAAGCGTCTGCCTACAATGTGGGAGGCCTGAGTTCAATCCTTGGGTTGGAAAGATCCCTGGAGAAGGAAATGACAACCCACTCCAGTACCCTTGCCTGGAAAATCTCATGGACGGAGGAGCCTGGTAGGCTACAGTCCATGGGGTCGCTAAGAGTTGGACACGACTGAGCAACTTCACTTTCACTTTTCCCTTTCATGCACTGGAGAAGGAAATGGCAACCCACTCCGGTGTTCTTGCCTGGAGAATCCCAGGGACGGCGGAGCCTGGTGGGCTGCCGTCTATGGGGTCGTACAGAGTCGGACACGACTGAAGCGACTTAGCAGCAGCAGTAGCACTCCTTGGAAGGAAAGTTATGATCGACCTAGACAGCATATTAAAAAGCAGAGACATTACTTTGTCAACAAAGGTCTGTCTAGTCAAGGCTATGGTTTTTCCAGTAGTCATGTATGGATGTGAGAGATGGACTATAAAGAAAGCTGAGCACCGAAGAATTGATGCTTTTGAACTGTGGTGTTGGAGAAGACTCTTGAGAGTTCCGTGGACTGCAGGAAGATCCAACCAGTCCATTCTAAGGGAGATCAGTCCTGGGTGTTCATTGGAAGGACTGATGTTGAGACTGTAGCTCCCATACTTTGGTCACCTTATGCAAAGGTCTGACTCATTTGAAAAGACCCTAATGTTGGGAAAGATTGAGGGCAGGAGGAGAAGGGGACAACAGAGGATGGGATGGTTAGATGGCATCATTGACTCAGTGGACATGAGTTTGGGTAAACTCCGGGAGTTGGTGATGGACAGGGAGGCCTGGTGTGCTGCGGTTCATGGGGTTGCAAAGGGTCGGACAGGACTGAGTGGCTAAACTGAACTGAACTGATCCAATAAATGTTGGCATTTGTTGGCATTTGTCTGTTTCCTCTGCCTTTTATAAGTCTAGCTTGTACATTTGGAATTTCTCAGTTCATGTCCTGCTGAAGCCTTGCTTGAAGCATTTTGATCATAGCCATGGTAGCATTCTAGACCAAGGTCCATCTAGTCAAAGCTATGGATTTTCTAGTAGTCATGTATAGATGTGAGAGTTTGACTATAAAGAAAGCTGAGTACTGAAGAATTGATGCTTTTGAACTGTGGTGTTGGAGAAGACTCTTGAGAGTCCCTCGGACTGCAAGGAGATCCAACCAGTCTATCCTAAAGTAAATCAGTCCTGAATATTCATTGGAAGGACTGATGCTGAAGCTGAAGCTCCAATATTTTGGCCACCTGATGGGAAGAACTCGAGCACTGGAAAAGACCCTGATGCTGGGAAACATTGAAGGCAGAAGGAGAAGGGGACAACAGAGGATGAGATGGCTGAATGGCATCACTGACTCAATGGACATGAATTTGAGCTAGTGCCGCGAGCTGGTAATAGACATGGAAGCCTGGCATGCTGCAGTCCATGGGGTTGCAAAGAGTTAGACACAACTGCAGGAATGAACTGAACTGAACTGATGCCAGCAAGTGAAAAAAGCACAATTTTATATAGTTTGAGCATTCTTTGGCATTGCTTTTCTTTGTATTTGGGATGAAATCTAACCTTTTCCAGTCCTGTGGCCACTGCTGAGTTTTCCAAACTTGCTGACATATTGAGTACAGTACTTTAATAGTATCATCTTTTAAGATTTTAAATAGTTCAGGGAGAACTCCATCTCCTCCAATAGCTTTGTTCATAGTACTGTTTCCTAAAGTCCACTTGTTTCCAAGATATTTGGCTCTAGGTGAGTGACCACACCATTGTGGTTATGAGGGTCATGAAGATTTTGTGTGTGTGTGTGTGTGTGTGTGTGTGTAGCTCTTCTGTGTATTCTTGCCATGACTTCTTAATCTTGTCTGCTTCTATTAGGTTCTTATCATTTCTGTCCTTTATCATGTCCATCTTTTTATGAAATATTCCCTTAATATCTCTCATTTTCTTGAATTGATCTCTAGCCTTGTTTATTCTCTTGGTTTCCTCTACTTCTTTTCATTGTTTATTTAAGAAGGCCTTCTTTTCTTTCCTTGCTGTTCTCTGGGACTCTGCATTCAGTTTGGTATATTCTTCTCTTTCTCCCTTGCCTTTCATTTCTCTTCTGTGCTCAGCTATTTGTAAAGCCTCAGACAGCCACTTTGCCTTCTTGCACTTTTTTTTTCCTTTGGGATGTTTACTGCCTCCTGTACAATATTGGAAACCTCCATACATAGTTCTTCAGGCATTCTATCTACCAGATCTAATCTCTTGACTCTATTCATCAACTCCATTATATAATCATAAGGGAGTTGATTTAGGTCATACCTGAATGACATAGTGCTTTTATTTACTTTTTTCAATTTAAGTATGAATTTTGCAATAAAGAGCTTATGATCCGAGTCATAGTCAGCTCCTAGTCTTGTTTTTGCTGACTGTATAGAGCTTCTCCATCTTTGGCTGCAAAGAACATAATCAATCTGATTTCAGTATTGACCGTCTGGTGATCTCCATGTGTACAGTCTTCTCTTCTGTTGTTGGAAAATATTGTTAGCTATGACCAGCATATTCTCTTGACAAAATGTAAGCCTTTGCCCTGCTTCATTTTGCACTCCAAGGTCAAACTTGCCTGTTACTCCAGGTATCTCTTGACTTCTTGCTTTTGCATTCCAATCCCCTATGGTGAAAAGGACATTTTTTTTTTTTTGGTGTTACTTCTAGAAGATATTGTGTGTATTCACAGAACTAGTCAGCTTGAGCTTCTTTGGCATTAGTGGTTCAGGCATCGTATTACTTGGGTTACTATGATGTTGAATTGTTTGCCTTGGGAATGAATTGAGATCATTCTGCCATTTTTGAGGTTGCACCCAAATGCTGCCTTTCAGGTTCTTTTGTTGACATTGAGGGCTATTACATTTCTTTCTAAGGGGTTCTTGTCCAGAGAAGTAGATATAATGGTCATATGAATTAAATTCTCCCATCCCCATCCATTTTAGTTCACTGACTCCTAAGATGTCAATGTTCACTCTTGCCATCTCCTGCTTGACCACATCCAATTTTTCTTGATTAATGGACCTACCATTCAAGATTCCTATACAATATCATTCTTTACAGCATCAGACTTTACTTTCACCACCAGACACGTCCACAACTGAGTGTCATTTCCACTTTGTCCCAGATGCTTCATTCTTCCTGAAACTGTTAGTAATTGTCCTCCACTCTTCCCCAGTAGTATAGTGGGCATCTTTAAACCAACATGGGGGCTCATCTTGTGGTGTTATATCTTTTTGCCTTTTCATACTGTTCATGGGGTTATCCTGGCAAGAAATGGAGTGGTTTGCCATTCCCTCCTCCAGTGGACTACATTTTGTCAGGACTCTTCACTATGATCTGTCTGTCTTAGAAAGTTCTTCATGACATGGCTCACAGCTTCATTGAGTTATGCAAGCTCCTTTGTGATGAGAAGGTTGTGATCGATGAAGGGGAGACATTATTAGATGCCATCTCTATTTTTCTATAGTTTTAATAAATGATGTTACAGCCACACTCTTGTTTTGATATTACAAAGGGGTCATTTCCTTCTTTGGGAATATTTGACTTGTTGGAGAGATTAGTAGTGAAAAACAGCTTTATTTTCCAGTCTGAAAAATTCTGAGCCCTCCATATGTCTTTCAAATTCACTGGAAAACAAAACAATTTTTATACCCAATTTGCAATAATCATACATAGCTAGAAATATCCAGCTGGTATTTTTAACATTTTATCTAAAGATTATTTTATTCAGAGTTATAAATTCATTAAGTACATTTTCTGTGTTCCAAGTTCTACCAACAATAGTTTTGTTGTTTATTCTTCTGCTATGTGACATGAGCCTTGCTTTCTTTCAGATTCTACCTGCTGTCCAGTTTCAAAGGTATCATCACATGTTTTAGTATTTATTGTGATCTCACTGCTGGCACTGGTGTCTTTTTTGGTTATCTATGGCTGTGTAATAAACTACTGCAAAACATAATGGCTTAAAACTGTATTAGTTTTATTTACTTTTGAATCAAAAGTAAATTCTGAGGGTCAGGAATATGAGCTGGGCTCATATGGGCATTTCTTCTACTGATTTTGCTTGAGGGCATTCTTATGACTATGGTAATCTGACAATTTGTCCCAGGCTGGATAAGCTTTGATGACCTCCCATATCTGGTGGTTGTGTAAAAGTTGTAGCTGAGCTATGTGTCTCTATTAGAAGAGTAAGATGCTTTACATGGTGGGGATAGCTTTTCAAGAGAGCAGTCTCCAGTGCTTCAGCACTTTCAAATCTCTGCATCACATTTATTGATATTTTATATGGCCAAGCCCAGAGTCCATGTGTGAAGGGACAACACAAGGGAGTGCTGGATACAGAGGATATGATTTATTGGGGGTCATTGTTAGTCTATTCAATCTAGAAGCAGAATGTTGTAATAAAAAGCCTAAAGATGTGGCATAGACTTTGGGACATCAGGAGAGATCTGGAAAAGTGGGAGAGGATCTGTTAATGAAGTTTGGGAAAAGAATAAATCCAAAAGTGAAGGTTGGAAAAATGTTTTCAGAGGCTTTAAAAATGGTGATTTATGGAGGTATAAAATATTGGCCAGATGAACATATGTGGTAATAGAAGATAAAAAATGTACCTAGTAACCTGGTGAATTGGGCTAAGATTTCCAAATTTAATTTTAAAAATTTCAACTTGCTTCTTTCAATGGTATGTGATAAAATATAGGAAGAAAGTGATTAGCTAAAGTGATGATTGTTTAGTTTGCAAGTAAAATTCAGATGCAATGCAGAGGACACAGGACTTATGGGGCTGGAAAATAAAACTATTTCATATCACCAGTCTATATAGATGACCAAGATTCTCAAAGTAAGAAACAGCCTCAGTAAAGACCAAATGAAGTCTTTGTAAAGCTCTTTGTGAAAACTTAAAAAAGATTTAAGACAGTGCTTAGTAGAACTTCACAGCTACACTAATATCGTTAAGAGTACTGTTCCTCTAGCCTGACACATCCAGATTGTGAAGTTGTTTGTTTTGAAAAGAATTCTGGATGTGATTTTGGGGCATTGAGTGAACACAAGATTTATAGGAAACACACAATGATTTTAAGAGGATTACATCAGTAAAATCAGTGAAAGCACTGATGGTTAGTACCAAAAGGGTCTGAGATAATTCAAAATGAAAAGAGAACTCTAGAGCCCAAACTTCAAAGATCAGGAAGCAACCTGAGAAAGGCATTCATAGGAAACCAGTTCTATTTTTTCATGGGAAACAAAAAGAGTTTCTCAGATGGTTTAATGACATGTTATGGGGAAAAATGAACTAGGAACCATGCCTTGGAAGCAGAGCTCGAACTCAGTCAAGAGATTTTTCTGTCCTTGAAGAAACAGTTATGCCCAGGTAGATTCCAGAATTATTTCAGCCCCTTTTAATCCAAGATCCCTTCTCACATCCCGTATCAATCTTTACCTACTGCAATTGTCTCTTACTGTCTCTCTGCTTCTACCCTTATTGCTCTGTGAAATAGTCTCCATGCAGTAGCTAGAGAAATCCTTTTGTAACTTAAGTTAGATCATGTTACTGTTCTGCTTAAAGTATGTACTAATTATCCATTGCTGTGAAACTAACAATTCCCAAATTTAGTGGCTTAAAAGCAACCACCATCGTATCTGTGGGTCAGGAATTTGGGTTTGACTCAGCTAGATAGTTTTCTTCTGGTCTCACTCTGTAGTTGTAGTCCTTGGTAGCTAACTGAGAATGGATGGTTTTGGGGGGCCTCTTTGTCTGGTGGTTTGTTTTTGATGCATACAGAGTCATGTATCTCCAACGAGTGATCCTGGATTTTTAAAGTGATAGTGGAAGTATTATAAGAAAGCAACTCCCATTTTGTAAGCTTTGTAAGCCATTGTTCATATCATATGTTGTTAATGTCACACAGGCAGAGAAAGCCATGGGTGAAAGCCAAGAATAAATATGAAAGTACACTATAAAAGAACACAGGGATGCATGATTCACAACAGTTTACCACAGTCTACACTCTAGCCCCAGTAACTCATAGCTCTCTCACTCTTCCTAGGTAAATTTAGTCTTCTTAAGATCACAAAACTTTCATTTATCACAAAATTTGATTGGAAATCCATGGTGTCATGATCCGTAGCAGGTTTAAATATCTACGAGGGTCCTTGACTCCATTCTCTTAGGAATATCCTTGATCCAGACTAAAGTTTTTCCTATGTCTTCAGAATGAGGAAAAAGAGTGAAAGAAGAAACAGACATTAGAAGTAACAAATTACAGACCTTGATTAAGAGCAAAGGTATGTGGATAAGAGAGGAAGGATTCAAGGAAAAGAGTAAAGGCCAAGACCTGGTGTCTTAGACTGTCCAGGAGGTCTTGAATTGATTATTGAAAAATTTTATCAAGGAGGGAAGCACTCTGTAGACTGATTCTGAGCCCATGAATGATTTTGGAACAGAACTGAGGGGCAGAGGGATATGGCTATGATCAGAGATAAGTAGGTCTAGTTATATGGTAAAATGCTAGTGGTAAAATGAAAATCATTTCACTGAGCACATTGAAGGCAGTTTCCCTTAAGTGCACTGGCCATATTTTTCCAGCCCATATTCTTTTTCCCTAGGTTTTATGGTGGCACACCATCCATGGGGTCGCAAAGAGTCAAACACAAATGAGAGACTGAACTGAACTGAACTGATGGTGGCACAAGGTATGGGACATAGAAACTACCTTGTAAAATATAAGACATGTGATTGCCATGCTCTTGGACACACTAGGGGAAAGACATTTTCAAAAGTTGTCTAGACCATTTTCAAAACCGAAGCGAAAGTAAGGGTATTTGCAAAAATTACAGTTTAATCACAGGGTAGGAAAGAGGCTGCTGAGGATGCTATTATCTTCCAGAGGATGTTGTATTCCTTCAGTGAGTAATCAAAAGTGCCAGAGAACCATTTGGAATAAGGGGGATTGCATATGCATTGGGCGGTCCATTAACCTCATTCTTCCAATTCCATGATGTTAAGTAGCAATTAAAACATCATGCATTTATTTTCTGCCCCACCCACCAGGACACTTGAAACCACTCTGTATTTTAATCATAATGGGACATGATGTTAGAGCCAAGAATTGCAAACTCAGCAGATTAGGGAATTTTGGTGGGAACTCACATTAAAGACACATTTTTACTGCAGGATCTGAAAATTATCTTCAAAGAAGTTTAAAAAACTATCCTATAAATGTAACAACCCAGTCACATCCTTATTGCTTAATGGGGGACTAAGAAAATTCAGTTAACATTACTATCACTTCTTGGTCTTCATGAGTCTGAACCTGGTCTAGTGAATTTCTCACCAGCACTGCAGCTGCACGTGTCTGGATCATTAAGCTACTGCTATTTCTCTGCCCATGTGGAGCTTCATTCCCTGTTTAGTTCTGCGAACCCTAACATCTCTCAATGTCCAGATGAATTTTCCCTCCTCCAGGAAAACATCCCTTGCTTCTTTAGCCCATTCTCATCTCTCTTTCTTGTTTTCTTGTTTTCTTTTTCTTTCTAAATCCATTTAGGGGCTTTCCTGGTGACTCAGTGGTAAAGAATCCTCCTACTAATGCAGGAGATGCAGGTTCGATCCCTGGGTTGGGAAGATCCCCTGGAAAAGGAAATGGCAACCCACTCCAGTATTCTTGTCTGGGAAATTCCATGGACAGAGGAGTCTGGCAGGCTACAGTCCATGGGGTCGCAAAGAGTTGAATATGACTTTGTGACTAAACAGCAAACAGCAACAATGGCATTTAGAGCTTAAGCCTCCTAATTAAATTCTGAATTATAGACCTTTCTATTGACATTAATAGTATGATTTTAATGTAACTTGTTAGATACTATTGCTCCAAGTATACAAAGCTCAAATCCCAACTAGAGAGTGTAATAAAAAGAGCCTGATAAGAATAACTAGTGGTAGACTTCTCTGAAATTGTATTGGGTTTTCATGGGTGATATTTGGGCTAGGGTTCCCTTAGGTGACATTTCTGTCTCAAGAATAACTTGCATCTCTACGTTAGTTTGTGTGTTTGTCTGTGAGCATTTATTTAGCTAACTACTCATTACCCTGGAGAAGCACATTAGATTAAAATTAACTTTAAAATATGAATTGAATGCATACTAAATGTACACTATGGTGCTAAGTTCGTGGGAGATGGGTGGTCAGGGAATGGAGAAAGACACTTAAAAATTGAAGCAGAAATTTCACTGGAGATTCTGACTTTTGGGCATATACTTCTTGTGAATTCTGGACATACAATCATCCCCTAGTGGGCACAGGGGTTGTGAGTGTAGAGACCTGGTAGCGATGTGGGCATTAGCATAGAATAACTGCGATATTAGATCAAATCACAAACTTCTTTGGTGTTTAGATGCCACACAGTAAGAACTGATAATAGAGCAATTGTTTCCAGAGTGATGCTCACAATCAGAGGATGAATAAGATGACTCATTGGGGTGTGGAAAGAGAATATTAAAACAGATACTAACAAAAGGATGACATTACTAACATTTAATTTTCCATTTGTCAGGACAGCCCTCTCTTGGTGCGTCAGTCAGTCACGTGGCTCACTGTGGTCTTGAGGTGTCCAGAGGGGATGGTGAGAACTCCATAGTTCAGAGGGTTTGGTGGGGTGCCATTGCTTCTTTATTCTCTTTTGGTTTATATATGCCCAGGTAGTGGATTTGTGTATTCCGTTATCTTTTTCTAACTAAATCACCCTTCGTTCACTAGAGAAGTGACAAAATAATCCCGTGAGGATGCTGTGCACTAAAGGCAAGGCTAACAGAACAAACCCAGAGAACTGCCCAGTGAGCACCTGGTGGAGCCAACACTTCTCTTTCTGCCTCAGGCTCCCACAGCCCCTGTATCAGGTGAAGATGTAAAAATGGGTCAGGCCATGAGTGGCAAAGTAAGTCACTTCTGAAAATGGGTGCTTAGAAAGGTTTCCTTCCTAGTGTGATGTTGCCCCCAAAAGTGATGATAAAAGCTCTCAAATAAGCACATTGAAAATATTAAAAAAAAAATTCTCTAACCTGCTTGATGTTAGATAAGCTAGAAATTGACTAGTGAAATTCCATAGTTTTACTCACTGGGTTCATAGGATTGACAGGTGAATTCATGACTAGTGAGCAGAGTCGATAATGCCTTCATCGATGGGCACTGGCTATCTTCATGTGCTTCCTTTTACAGTTAGAGCAGCCATGAAAACCAAGGATCAAAGCAAACTGAAATCATTGCTGGACCTTACAATTGTTCTATCACAATGTGTTAAACCAAGACTCTCTGAAAGGAGAAGCATATTCAATCTGAAGGTTTTTGCTGAAAATATTACCATTAATAATGTTTTCAGTTTTAGCAAAAGCTAATATTAAGCTATAGTTACACAATAAAATAAAATTGCAAATATTGGTTATTTCACTTTTTATCATTTAAAAAGATTCTCATCTAAAAATATTTTAATGTAAGCTTTATAATGAATATACATATACATTTATATTATGTATACATTTAAATACATTTATATTATGTTTGTTTATTTGTCTGTTTAATCTGTTTATTTATAGGGGGGGCAGCAAGCTCAGTTTTTTCCTGGTAAGTATACATGATCAAAAACTGTTGGAAGCCATCGAATTTGAGGAGTATCAAGCTACTTTTGAAAGTATTTTGTATGAGCATGGTAGTAATGATAGAGAATGCTACTTGAAAGGCAGATACAAAGCTACAGGCCCACGTGATCAGTTAGGCAATTAGCTGCAAGCAGGTGCCAAAAGAGATTTGGTTAAAACGGGGATGATTTAAGTTTGCTAGAAGAATACAATTCAAATTCTTCTGTCTCCTCTTCAAGGCTCTGTTGAATATTTCCCAACCTTTTCTGCCTTACCATTCATTGTCTATTTGTATAAACTCTCCTCTCCAACCTGAATGAAGACGGTTTGCTTCCCAGATAGAACTGGTGTCTGCTGCCCCCAGACATTTCTTTCCCATTCTCTGTCTGAAATGCCCTGTCATGTCCTTCTGACCTTCTTGTTGTATCCAAATCCTGACAATCCTTCCTGACCAAGGTCAACTCTCTTCTCCTACAATCTTCCCAGAGCACTTTAGCCCACAATTTTCTCTTTCTTTTTTTAAACTAATAGCAGTTTCTATCTCTGCCACTCATTTGACAATCAACTATATAATGCATTGTGACAGCTCTGATATTACATTGTGCCATTCCGTTATTTCCCTCTTCTGCTTTTCGTTTTTTATCTATTTCCTCTCATATTTTTCTTTATAACTGTAACTTCACTCAAACATCCTTATAGTACTGGTGACGTTTTCCTCTTCTGCTATATCTTCTCTTAATCTGTGCTCAGTATGTAATTAGACTCAGGGAAGGTGTTTCATAAATATTAGTTGTTAGAATAAAAGATGAGCAGTTCAGATTGATGTTGCATTTCTTCAGATGAAACTAGAACAAAAAAGACATATACACAGTGCTAATGTAAGGATGAAATGAGTGATGTATGTAAAATGCATAACTTGGTAAATTTTACTTTACTCAGAATTAACTCACTAATGGAAATTTTTATGTCACAAAACTATATGGCTATTTTGAAGCAGTGTTTGGACTGGAATGAGTAATTTGAGGGATCATTCATTCAATTATTCACTTTGACACTAAAGAGACGTTTTAAGTTTTTATTTTTGAGTGTCTTCTTATTATGTCAGTGATTATTCTCTCCTATGCTCAAGATAAGGGATCATAATTTTCTTGACTCATTGATAATTGATGCTAATAGTATGATGGTCTCTCTGACAATTCAATATACTGACCATGATGAAAGAAGAAGAAAAGAAATGGATGCATACACACACCTGCAGTGCCCTTAATCAGACCTGAAGCTTCCTGCTGACAGATATTTAACTCATTAATTCTGTTTGGTTGTTGATCTGACACCATCACTATAATACAGTATGAAGTGCTAATTATCACAAAATCCAATGATACAATTTACCGGGAGAAAAAAACTTTTTAATCTTTCTTTATTGGAAGCTGCCAGCTCCTTCTCTTAAATTTGATCAGCATTTACTGTGATAGAAGGGGAAACCATGGCACCGCATTTGCCTCGAGCCTTAACTAATGCGAAGAACAGTTCACTCTGAATCCATGTTATTTTTCAGATAAGTCAGCACATCACTGAGTGCTTAAGAGTTTCTGTTGGTAATCTAAGAAGACAAAACAAATCTGAGATTCTGTATCCCTTCAAACGGGGGCTCCGCTAAGTCGGGTGATGAGCGGAAGAGGCCGGGACTCGCTTCCTTCAAACCCATTTGTGTGCACAGGCACCGAAGGGCTGGACATTCGTTTCATCCCATTTACTAAACTAAGTGGGCTCGTCACTTTCAATATTCCTTCCAGGTCCAGATTTCTTAACAACAAAGTCACCACTTCCAGACACTTCCTGAGGAGAGTGTATGTGAGTCCTGAAGTCTGGGAACTGCCTGTTACCTCCTAGTCCAGGCTGCCGATTCTAAGCACATACCTAGGGAGTGCTGGGAGCATCCTTCTCAGAGCATCCGCTGCCTCTCCTAGGAAATCACTCACTGCCTAAGGTCCTCCAGTCACCCAAGTCCCCCTGTTGACCTAGTCAAGATCTGGTGATCCCTGAATAGCATATCCTTTGCCTTATAGTCAGCTAACAATTGAGCAGTCATTTTTGTACCTGGAGGTGTCACTAACCGCATGGCTTTCAGCTTTTCTTTGATAGATCTCTTAAGACTGTACTTTCTTTCTTTTTCCCTCATTTTATTTATTATTTATTTTTTTTTTAAGTTGAAGTATGGTTGATTTGCACTGTTGCTTTAGTTTCAGGTATACAGCATAATGAGTTTTATATGTATATATATATATGTGAGCATAGATCCCTGTGCTATACAGTAGGTCCTTGTTGATTATCTATTTTACATATAGTAGCGTGTATGTTAATCTCAAACTGCTAATTTATCCCTCCCCGTCCCCTTCCTCTTTGGTAACCATGTTTGTTTCCTATGTTGGCGTGTCTATTTTTGTTTTGTAAATAAGTTCATTGGTATCGTTCTTTTAGAATCCACATATAAGTGATATCATTTGTTTGTCTTTCTCTGTCTGACTTACTTCACTTAGTACGATCATCTCTAGGTCCATCCATGTTACTGTAAATGGCATTATTTCATTCTATTTATGGCTGAGTAATGTTTCATTGTGTGTATGTGTATATATATACCATATATTCTTTATCCATTCATCTGTTGATAGACATTTAGGTAACATCCATGTCCTGATTATTGAAAATAGTGCTGCAATGAACTCAGGGGTGCGGATATCTTTTTGAATTAGAGTTTACTCTGACATCGATGTGGCTTGTGCTTGTAAGTGGTGAGCGGGAAGATGGGACAAGGAGCATGTGTGTGTGTGAGGAGCGGTTGCTGTGGGTGGAGAGAAGGGGGAGGGAATGAATGAGCAGGGCTGCACACTGCTCCTGGAATATGTCCTCTATCTTCCAGGCCATCAGTCTCACCTTTTTCAGCAGAACTCCCTTTACATAATTCCTTATTCCTGGAGCTCACAATAGAATTCAACAATGGGAGCAGAAAGGCAGGGAAATTTTTCAGAGCACAGACCTCTTTAAAAAGTTCACTTTATGTGCAACAAATGAAATATTGAACATCCGGTATATTATTTTAAAAAGGGATATTACACAACAGTGCAGGACTGTCTGATTATATTACAATGTCTATCTTCTCATGTGTCAGCAACAAGTAACGCTGAAGGAGGCCTAATTATCATACTCACAGTGGTCCAGGTAGTAAAACAGTTATGCTTTGCATTGCTCAGGATGTTCAGAGCTGAAATAGATAAACTATGTGGGAGACTAGTAATAGGTAATTATTCTCTACTTACATATTCAGCCTCATAATTCTAAATTAAGGTAAGTGGAAAAAGCTTATAAAATATTCAAAGCTCCTTTATCTTTCCTCCTCCCTCTTATTAGAAACTGTGCATGAATTTGCATAGAATAAACTGAGCTCATAAATCAAAGAAGAAACTGCAAGAATGCTCTTTGTAAGTTATAATTTAAGGTTAACTGTAGCACATTTTGCTTACTGTATTATTAATGACTTTCGTTCACTCATGACAAGATTACATATTAAAAATTGTTGGTAGACAAAACTCAGTTCATAATCAATTTGCTTCTTAATGTGAGCAATCTGCGTGCATCCCTACGGCGGAGGCAGGTTTAGCGAGGATAATGGAAGGAGTGCCTTGGGAAGGATGGTTCTCACACAGCTGAGCTCCCTCGGGGCTGTGATTGACAGGCAGCCTCAAAGGAGAATGAGGCCACTGATGTTGGGCAGACCTAGATGGCTCAGGCCTGGCTCAGGGCTGCTACCTGGGGCTCCTGGATTGGCCCCCTCTCCCAGCAAGCCTCTTCTCTCCTTCCTCCTGTCATCTTACAGCACTTGACACTTACCCACCATGCGCCAGTACTGGATGTCTGTTTAGCCTCATGGCCTCGTGTTTTAAAATTCATCACATCCATTTACTGGAAAATGTATTCCCTTTGCACTGTTAAGCCAAGTCCCTTTCCACGTGCTTTCTCAAATCAGGTTTTCGGGTACTTGAGCTGTTTTTCTCATTTTCTCTTGCTCTTCTGTGTTCATGGTGTGTTTAGATTTCTAGCCAGTTCCTCACCTTGCTCTTCACTTCCGTGTTTCAGCATTGCTGCTCCTCTTTAGAAATGCTTTTTCTTTTGCACTTGAACAAAGGATTGCCAACCCTGCCTTGGCAATTATAGCTTCCCACCTCCTGGACCTGTCTGAGGGTAAAATCTTCATTCGAGTAGAGTTAGATACCAGCTGCCTTCTGATGCCTGTGCTACAGAAAGACTTACCCTTGCTCTCAGCTGGGGAAGCAGAGTGATGGGATGCTCACAGATTATTTCTCTGGAAGTCAGCATGGGTAGGTTTACTCTTGTGCTGTGGTCTTGTGTGGCAGCCCTGGCTCTGCTTCAGGCAGGATTTTGGAGGAAGAATCATCTCTGAGCTCTGCACATACCTGGGTGTCTTCTGAATGTGTGGGGAAGCATCTGAAAATCTTATATTGCAACGTTAAATTGCTTTATTTCATTAACACTTTAAATCCCAGTATTGTAGATTCAGATGAGTAGACATTTATTTATCTAGAGAATGTCTTGAAATTATGTCAGAAGCCTTTATGCTGGAAACACCTGAGGTTTCAGGTCCTTGGGATGAGGAACTTTTGATGTAGATGTAGTGTCTCTAAAATGGAGAAAGCATTGACCGTAGATTCTAAACTATCATCAGGGAAGATCCGGGTGGACAATTGTTTCTTATTTGATACTAATTTCGAATCAATGAGACTGACTTCCTATCTTGACTTCTGTGGCCTCATAGGCTCTCCTTCCCTTTCCACATGCAAATACTCCAAGGAAACTAGAAATATTGAGAGGGACTTAATGCAAAGTCAGAGGAGGCACAAAGAGAAAAGAATGTGTCGAGATGTGGTGTTGGCAGAAAAGAGTCTGAGAAACGTGCTGAGATATGAGCTGGCGTGGATGCTCGAGAGGGGAAGTGACTCATCTCAGATGGAAAGGAAGCCAGGACATACATCACATTCAAATTAAATAGTGGGGATGAAAGGGAAAGTCAAAAGGGACTTTTTTTTTTTGCCTGATTTAAAAATTGAGTGTTCTTAGGGGTTGCATCTTCAACCTTTTCTTACTTGACTCTCCTCTTAGTGGCCTCATTACTCTCTGGGCTTCAACCTTGGCTCTTAATCCCTGACTCTTACATTTCCCAACTCAGTGCAGCCTAACTCCAGACTTGTGCTTTCAAGGGCCTGCCTTTCGCTCCCATGAAGCACCTCAAAGTTACCTTGTCCCAAATAGAACTCCTTCCTTTCCCACCCAAACAACCCCTTGGACTCTATTTCTGTGCATTACAGTCACCCCCCAAGCACCCAGGCCACATCCTGACAGTCTTTCCACCTCCCCTACCCCTCCAGGCTCCAGGCCCTCCTGATTCTACCCAACATTTTCCAAGTCACCCCTCACCTGCAGTCCCTAAACTTGCCTTAGCACAAGAGCTCATTGGGTGCCATTGCCATTATCTACTGATGTTTCTTTTGCCAAAGTTATTAACCCTCAAGCTGTCATATACATCACCATAGTGTAGCTTCCCAAAACAAACCTTTTTTTAAAAAGAATTTATTCATTTATTTTCATTGGAGTATAATTACTTTACAATGGGGCTTACCTTGTGGCTCAGCTGGTAAAGAATCCACCTGCAATACAGGAGACCTGGGTTTGATCCCTGGATTGGGAAGATCCCCTGGAGAAGGGAAAGGCTACCCACTCCAGTATTCTGGCCTGGAGAATTCCATGGACTGTATAATCCATAGGGTTGCAAAGAGTCGGACACCACTGAGTGACTTTCACTTTCACTACCTTACAATATTGTGGTTTTTGCCACACATTGACATGAATCAGCCATGGGTGTACATGTGTCCCCCATCCTGAACCCCCTCCCCCCAATTCCCTCCCCACCCCATCCCCCTGGGTTGTTCCAGAGCACCGGCTTTGAGTGCCCTGCTTCATGCATTGAACTTGCACTGCTCATCTGTTTTACATATGGTAATATACATGTCTGAGTGCTGTTCTCTCATACCACCCCACCCTTGCCTTCTCCAACATAGTTCAATAGTCTGAACTTTTGATCATGCCCCTTCCTCATTTAAATTCTTTCACTGGCTCTTTGAATGATCAACTCAGATTTCTCAGTGTGGCTATATAACCCTTACGATCTTCCTCATGTCTGTTTGTCTATTATCTTCTACTTCTCAACTATAGACAGACTTGCGGATTTCAAATCAAACATTACTCTCACCTTCTTTCTCTCTTTCTCCTATAGCATCTAAATTTTAGGCAGTCACTCTTTATTTCACTTTTAGCCAAAGGCAGAAATTTTATTTCTGTAATGTTGCCAAAATGTTAATTTAATTCATTAAAAAACGTATTGAGCATCTATTATGAAATTCTAGACATTGGAGGAGGTGGGGGAAGTGAAGATAGTTGACTAAAAGCAGAGAGTGAAGGAAAACAGAGAAGACCAAGAGGACCTTTACCTCTGCAGCAGCCCCGTTTGCTTTCCATGAGTACAGCAACAAGAAACCCTGGGGAAGAGTCCCACTAACACTGCTCTGGGACCAACTGCAATCCTAGATGTACTCACCTTCCTTTGAGTGGAAGCTGAGTAATGGCTTCATACTGATTGACCAGCTCGCAAGGACTACTCTCCCAGCTTTTTAAACTCAGAGGCACAATTTCCCAAACTAACACTTGAAACGGGATTCCGTTACTACATGGGAGTTATTACAGTGTTTGTTTTTCACATGGTTACATAACTCCAGCTGAGCTCACCTGTAAGATTTCAGGCTCTCTAATTTGCCAAGTTCAGTTTGTCACAGGCACGTATTTAGTTCTTCTGTTGCCAAGGGGTCCATCACAGGAGAAGGCTTGAATGTTCATTAAAGTACCACATTGCCTTTGTACCTTGGGAAGGCTGTGACCTCCAAAATTGGAAGAAAGATCCATGCTCGCCACGTAAATGAGGATTTTGCATTCTCATTTTGAGTGGGGAATCCCAGAAGGGTGGGGAATGGGAATTTAAAAAAAGAAAAAAAAAAAAAAAACACAGGAAAAAAACCCCACAAACAAACAGAAACAAAGGCGGACAAGAAGGAGAGACGCAGTTTGTGTATTTCTGCTTCTTGCTGGAGAGTCTGACAATAAAACTGTAAACATTACAATATAGAAATTGCTTAGTAGCTCATTTGAAAGTTATCTCTCTAAAGTCACAAAATAATTCATAATTAATTGTCAATTGATCGATGCAGGCCTATGCCATAGGAGTTCTGAGGAGATGAGATCAATGTGGATTGAGGCAGCCCAAGGGCCTTGAACAAAGACTAGGACTGCAGTGAAAAATGGAAGGAGCAGCTTTTGAGGGTGGGGAGGCAACGGTGTTCCCTGGGTGACTTGAATTCACAGGGTCATGATGCTCCCAACAGGGTGCCCTGCAGATGCTGGCTGAAGTAGAACATATGCCACATCTGAGCAAAGTGTCATTGACACCTTCACTGTATGGGCAGAAAGCTTGTTTTGAGCAGTTGCACTGAGGCTCCCTAGATATAGTTCAGAATTTGTGTTTAACTCCATGTTCTGTATGGAAGCGTATAGAGCACTTCTCCATTTCCCCTCTTGTCTAATTCTGTTCTATGGAGGATGCTAACTGCTATTGACACTTTGATATGCAGCTCTCTTTCTATGCATTTATATATTAGCTACAGATACATATCCATGTATACACCTACTTTCATACAAATTCTAAACCTAAATGGGATCATTTATGTGTATACAATTCTCACGAGTTGCTTGATTTATTGTCTAAGCATGTACCTGAATGATCCTTCCTCATCAATTGCCTTCATTCTTTTTCATTCCACAATGTCCTAGAGGAAATGGCAACCCACTCCAGTATTCATGCCTGGAGAATCACCATGGACAAGAGCCTGGTGGGCTACAGTCCATCGGGTCACAAAGAGTTGGAGATGATTGAAGTGATTTAGCACGCACTGGATTGACGGCCATTTAACTTGTTTTCAGTTTCTCTCTAGGGCAAAAATCATCTTGATATTTACACTTTTGGACAAAGTATTAATTTCTCTGTAGGACAGGTTCATAAAAGTAGAATGGCTAACTCTGAAAAAAAGCCACTAGATTAAGTTCCAAAAAGATTCTATTTACATCGCACCAAAGTATAAAATGTGTTAATGTCCACTTCCCATCATCAATGTTATCTTTCTCTGTTCGCAAAACTGGTGTGTGAAAAATGGTATTTCATTGTTTTAAAATGCATGTTATTGATTACTAGTGAGGTTTAATATCTTTTTAATGTGATTGACCCTTTTATTTTTTTCAAGTCTTTTTTTTTATGGCTCCAAAGAAGCCATTTGTCTCATTTCTATTCCTCATTAGAATTCCTCAATTAGAATAAAATCAGTTTGACTTCCACTGAATCTTTCCTAACCATCAAATACCTAAGCCAAGTAATGCGAAAGTGTTAAGTGAGTTAAATAATCAATTGATCAATATGTATTCACTGGGCAATTAATGCCTCTAGTCTGTGCTGGATATTGTTGTGGATATGGCCTTTAAGAAGCTTATATGATCTTTTAGGGTGATAAGACTCAAACTGTAATCAATGGCAGTACCACTGTTTACTAGACCCCAAGGACTTAGGAAACCCTGGAAGAGAGGGGCTCTGTGGGTTGGAGTAGCTGAAAAAGGCTTAATAAAGAATTTGTAGTTGTTCTTAACCTTGAAGGGGCCTTTTGGAGGAAGGGAGTACATTTTAGGTTGGGGAGAAGAGTGTGAGCCAAGGCCCTATGTGGGTAAATTGCAGCTTTTGGAGAGTAACAAGGAATGCGGTCATCTTGAAGCAGGAATTATGGAAACCTAAAGGAGTCTAAAAATTCTTGAGCTGCTGTGTATACTACCCTCAGCCCCATCACACACACAGACACGCACATATTACTGTTTCAATTTTCAGTACGAGGAGTTTCCCTTTGCCCACCCTTGTCTTGATCTGCCTTTGTGAGGCTGTATGTCAGGGGCTGGGCTATCAGGCTCAGGGTTCAGGAGGACAGATAAGGACAGGGGCAAAGCTCTGCTTTGTGAAGCACCACTGGATCCCCCAGGAAGCTGCTGGATCAGAGACCTGCCTGATTGCAGCCCCTAAAGCCTCATCATTTTGTCCAGAGGTGCCATTGCTGCAATTACAATCCAAACCCGGAGTCAATTACTCACTGTGTGAATCACCCCCAAAAGATTGCTTTTTCCTTTTCCATTAGTATCACACATAATTGCACTCTGTATGGTTCCTAAACTCTTATTCCTGACTTCAATGTCCGTGAGGATGTGGGGTGGTTATCAAGTCCCTTCAGCTCCTATCACTGACCTCACTGACACTTTACATAAGGCTCATTTATTATTTTTTTCATTAACAATACATCCAAACTCCTACCATTACTTTTTTAGCTCCTCGTGAGGAAAGAGTCACTGTGTTTTCCCTGCTGGTTTTTCCATATGTTCATCCTTTCCTCTTTTTATTTGTCTCCTTATTAATGGGGAATGTTAACACTCATGCACCCTTCAGCTGTCAGGTGCCTGATTTTGGTGGTTCTGTGATTTCTTTTTGATGGGCATTCTCCATTGCAGACCACACTCTTCCCTATCTCTTGGCTCACAAGATCACAATGAACTGATCTTCAGGCCATCACCGTTCTCTGTCTTTCTCCCTGTTTCAATGTCAGTCAAGCAGTTAAGCCCTGCTTTCACTTTCTTTCTGCTACTGAGTGTGTCTGCCCCATGTATTACCTGCCCTTGCATGCGTGCATGCTTAAGTTGCTTCAGTGAGTCCTACTCTTTGCAACCCTATGGATTGTAGACCACTGGGATCCTCTGTCCATGGGTCTCCAGGCAAGAATACTGGAAGAAAAATCATTAAATTCGTGACTCTAGATTTGGAGGGTGTGTTCCTGTGTGTGTGTATGTGTTAAGTCACTTTAGTTGTGTCTGACTCTTTGCGACCCTATGGACTGTGGCCCACTAGGCTCCTCTGCCCATGGCATCCTCCAGGCTAGAATACTGGAGGGGTTTGCTATGCCCTCCTTCAGGGAATCTTCCTGATCCAGGGATTGGACTCACGTTTTCTGAGGCTCCTGCATTGCAGGCAGATTCTTTACTGCTGAGCCACTAGGGAAGCCCATTACCTGCCCTTAGGGTTTATTGCATGGGATCAACCAACTCATCATAAAAAGGCAAAAGCCATGCCAATCCCTCAGCAGCAAGGGAGATAGAAGATGAGAAGAAGCTGGGATAGGGCAAGGTATCAACCCAGCTAGATGAAAGAAGGGAGCAGGCAGGCCTCCATCTGGCATACAGAGGACACTGCTCCATATTTGGGCCAGAAATCATGCAAAAGCCCTAGTCTGGTTAAAAAAGAATCATTAGTAGGGGATTTCAGTCAGTGGCAATATTTCCAGAAAGTCAAATAGTAGTGGCTCTTGGAGACATTTCACAAGAAATACACTCACTAGCTGGAGTATTTGATGGGCTGAGGCATTCAAAAGACAGAACACGAGCATGACACAAAACAGTGTGCAAACATTCCAAACATGTGGGCAATGTCTTAGTCCAAGAGCACAGGGGCCAGAAAGGATTGGAAACCCAAGCCAAGGTATAGTCATGAGACTGAACAAGCAGAGGAGGGGTTTCCAGGGAGGCATATAGAGTGTGAGTGAGTATTTAGAGAGCACCACCAAGTCTAGGGGCTTCCTAGGTGGCTGCTGCTGCTGCTGCTGTTAAGTCGCTTTAGTCGTGTCCGACTCTGTGCGACCCCATGGACTGCAGCCTACCATGCTCCCCCATCCCTGAGATTCTCCAGGCAAGAATACTGGAGTGGGTTGCCATTTCCTTCTCCAGTGCATGAAAGTGAAAAGTGAAAGTGAAGTTGCTCAGTAGTGTCTGACTCTTCACGACCCCATGGACTGCAGCCTACCAGGCTCCTCCATCCATGGGATTTTCCAGGCAAGAGTACTGGAGTGGGGTGCCATTGCCTTCTCCGTTCCCAGGTGAGGCTAGTGGTAAAGAACCCATCTGCCAATGCAGGAAACATAAGAAACATGGATTCGATACCTGGGACAGGAAGAACCCCTAGAGGAGGGCAAGGCAACCCCCTCTAGTATTCTAGCCTGGAGGATGCCATGGGCAGAGGAGCCTGGTGGGCCACAGTCCATAGGGTCGAAAAGAGTCAGACACAACTAAAGTGACTTAACACACACACACACACACACACACACACACACACATCCTCCAAATCTAGAGTCACGAATTTAATGATTTTTCCCCTACAACTAATATCTCACTCCAATTCAACAGTCTATTGTTATTTCCTGAAAATTGCCTTCCTCAAACCTTTTCAATTTAGTTTCCGTGAAAGTAATAATTATATTTCTTTTGCCATCATGCTTTGTTGATTTACATAATATTTAGTTAAAATGTGTCATTATAATAAAAAGCCCCAAATGGCAAAAATATATTTGGTCATAAACACAACTGACTCTTGGTGAGCATGGAACTCACAGGTGGGAACAGATGTATGTAGGTAAACCAGGGAATTGCCTCCCAGTCAGAGGCTTTTCGTTTGCTCTGGGCGTAAGAGAGAAGACCAATTAATCTTAAGTGTGAGGTAACTGTCATTTCCTGTCCTTCTCTCTGCTGCCTCTCAGCCAGAAGCAGAGTATAAGGCCCTGAAGCATCAGTGAGGGATCAAGAATTCAAGGAGGAAATGTGGCTGAAAGATGAAGGGTGATGAGTTGCTTAAGATCTTCTATTTATATATATTTGCTGTATACAAATGGCAGCCCTCTCCAGTGTTCTTGCCTGGAGAATCCCAGGGACGGGGGAGCCTGGTGGGCTGCCGTCTATGGGGTCGCACAGAGTCTGACATGACTGAAGTGACTTAGCAGCAGCAGCAGCTGTATACATGTGTGCAGGCATGAGCATGAAAGTGTGTGTATATTGCAAAGAAACAACTTACAATCTTCCTGAAGGCAACTGCAAGCAACGTGGTGAAGTTAGGGCCAGACTGCAAATAATTAAGATGTGTCTAAGTGGAAAGGCAGTTGAAATAGCAGGCGTGAACTATTTTTCAAAGGAATTAGGAGCCCGGGTAAAAGAGAATATTAAGGACTTCAGTGGAGGAACAAGGGAAGATCAAGACAAAGTTTACAACATAAACAAGACAAAAATCATGTTTATAGTTGAAAGTAGCAAGCTGATGGAGAGGGATATTGGAAGATGAACTTGAGAAGATGTGCTACGAAAACAAAAGCAAATGATACAAATACCAGTCTGTACAAGAGCAGATAAAGTTCTAAGACAAAAGCAGGGATGTATGGAAACACTGAGACAGGATTCAACAACCTCTCCAAGAAAAGAATTCATAGATCTGTAGACTGAAATGATGTTTTTAACGCAATGACGTTACTGGAAATAAAATACATACAGTGATCGTGTAAATTAGGGAATCGAAACTACGTAAGTGCATTGAGGAAGACTTACCAGGTAAGGATAAGACTAAAATGTGAATGGGAGTACGAAAAGGGATTTTCCAGGCCAAGTAACAGGGTGGGGGAGTTCTAGGTAGAGGACTCACAGGTGCATCTCACAGTGTGAACAAGGCAGAGTTGGGTTAGTGGTTTGGTGTGGCTTCTGTGCAGAGTTCTTGTGGGGGGTTGGGAGTTGGGGGGCAAGGCTGAAGCTGAACACATTGGCAGCAAAATTTTTACTTTTTTATTTTTATTCTTAGAGTGAGGAGATTGAATTTTACCTTGTAAATTCGGGGACCTCTGTCCAGCAATGATTTTGGAAAATCTGATTCATGTTTATTATGAAGGTGCAGACATAATAGCATGAGAGAAATGCAATAACCAGATTATTTTCCTGGAGCAATAGTTATAGTCCCCTGTTTTGAGAAAAAGTCTTTCTTCAGCATCTTAAAGGGGCATGTGGAATTTGAAGTGTAAAACAGAAGGTCTTTGTTTCCTAATTCAGGCCTAATGAGAATTCTTTCTCTGTATATATATGGATATATGGGCTTCCCTGGTGACTCAGTGCTAAAGAATCTGCCTTTCAATGCAGAAGGCATGGATTTGATACCTGGGTTCGAAAGATCCCCTGGAGAGGAAAACTGTAACCCACTTTAGTATACTTGCCTGGGAAATCTCATGGACAGAGGAGACTGACGGGCTATAGTCCATGGGGTTGCAAAAGTGTCAGACATGACTTAGCAACTAAAACAACAACAAATATATATATATATAAAATATATATATAATATGTATATATACTATGTATATTATATATATATATATATCAATCATATGTGTGTGTGAGTGTAAGCATGTATATATATATGTGTGTGTATATATATATATGTATGAATACATACATTGATCCAGAAAATAAGATGAAATTGATGTACAGGGTTAAATTGTAGAGGCTACCTTTATGTTCAATAAAGCATTTTAATTTTCAGAAAGAAGAAAGAAATGGGAAAATAACAAGGAGGCTTCCGTCTGAGATGCCAAGGTAGAGGTAAAATGCTGGAAGAGAAGATAAATGTGAGTTCTCTGCGGAGAAGGAGAATTGCTCTCCTTAACCCAGGCAGGGGAGAATAAGTCCTAAGGAAAGAAGGGTTTAGTAAGACTTTCTGAGGCTTCTAAGTCTTCTATGAGTTTTCTTTCCTTTTTTTTTTTTTTTTTGGAAAACATCGACCAGAAATCTTTGTTGTCTAGGAAAGGGTAAAAGGATGTCTGGTTGAATTGGAATTGACAAAACTAGGCAACTCAGAGCGGGCAGTCTCAGGAGCAGCCTTTAACCACAAAAGAGATATTGAAGGCGATGCAATCGATAGAACAGGAGCGAGCGCGGGAGGAAGATGATGAAACCCATCAAATTCGATCACTGGGCAGAAGTGGTCAGCGTCAGCTTCCTCTTCAAGGGTCACTCGATGTCAGCCTCCATTCAGGGGCTTTCACCTCCCCTGCTGATTGTGTTCTTAGGACCATAAAGTTGGAGTGTCAAGAGGGAAAAATGCATGCTGCCTGCTCCAAACTTCTTGAAGTCCCTTTCACAGTGGCCTACCCGGGTAGGTTTTCTGGATTCCTGGGTTACAGAGACTCAACTACCCAGAGTACACAATAGGCAGGACCACTCTACCTGAAGACACGCTCATCATTCATTAATTTTTCAAAGTTTATTCCTATTTGCAGTAGATTTTAAGAAATATGGCTATAAATCCTTTGCAGCTTCTTCCATCAAAAGGTGGAATCTTTTTCCCCTGACTGAGCACTCTTTTTGATCTAACAGAACCGAGAGAGACATGTGACTGCCCCAGACATCTCCATCATATCTGAACTGAGACAATTGTGCAAACCCAGCTGAACCATGTGCACAGAAATGGGCTCAGCTGAGCCCAACTCCAAATGCTTTCCCACAGGGTTCTTAACAAACAAAGGGGCTCAAAATAAGCATTTGAGTCAATAGGCTTGGGGGTAGTTTATTATGTGGCACCAGCTAGCTGATATGTCATCTAAAGATAGATTTAGGAAGACTCAAAGTGGAAGGGATACAGAAATCAGTACTGCTGAATCTTTCCAGGCTACCAGAGGCTCACCAAAATAAGCTTAAGGAGAAAATAGCTATCTTAAAACCATCCTAATAAATTATCATTAAACATCAAGAATTCAATCATAATATTCAGGCAAAACTCCAGGTAAATGCTGATTGCACTTAGAAAACATCCATTCAAATGACTGCATTGTAACAAGAAAACAGTGATGTGCATAGCATCTATAAAGGATGTAACAGAAGCCAAAAAAAAAAAAAAAATGGAGTGTTCTCTGTCCCTGGAAAGATGAGACAGAGAGTGTGTTTTGGCATCTCTTGAGTGGTAGATAAAAGCCTGTCACCGAGTGGGGAGCAATTGCCTGTGAGCTTGACTATCTGATTGAGGTCACCCCTTTCTCTACCTGCTTTGTTCCCCTTTTATCAGACAACCTTTGGAGTATAATCTGGGTTCGTGTACATACTTGTTCATAGGAGAGAATGTGCTTATCCATAAACACTGACAGTCTATCTACTTAATAGTTATATTTCTCATTGTAAATTAATGAACTGAGCTTCTGTGTTTTATAGACTGTCTTTGTAAACCTGATTCATGCATTTGCTGGGCTACCAGTCTGACTTCATGCCTATAAGCCTAGGATGAAGAGAATGGTGAATTCACCAAACATCTGCTCTACCTGAGTGGCAAATAAGTGCCATCGCTGGCAATGCCTGACCTCATTTGTACCTTTTACTCAAACTCAGAACAGCCCAAGTCTCCTGATGCTCTGGTCAAGGCCCCTTTCACTTCTTGAGGTTAGTTATAATGCAAGCGAATGCTTCTTGAGGGCTCACTGGGTGCCAGACATTGCTCTAAGGGCTTTGCATGGGTAAAGTAAACCTCACAGTGACCCTAGGCGTAATGCTATTCTGATTTGACAGATGGGGAAACAGAGAGACAGACAGATTTAGTAACTTTCACACAGGCAGGAAGCACAGAGCTAGGATTCAAACCTAGAAGGTATATTTCAGGATGCTTACCTATGGCCACCAAGCTTACCGATGGACATTACTTGTCCAACTGGGGATGATGCTGTCTTGTTTTCATGTTCCATCCCTCTAAGAAGAAATCTGAACATCTCCAAACATCTATCAGATTAAGTCCAAAGTCTTCTATATGGCTTTACAGGCACTTTTGAATCTGATCTCAATGTATTGATAGAACATCAACTCCTATATTTCATTTAATTTTAACAATTACCTGAAATGTTTTATATGCCAAATATCAAGCTCTATGCTGATAGAGAAACAATGATAAGTAAAAAAGTTTATAAATAGGCAAATAAAACACAAATCTGTGAAAATATAGCAGAATTAGGCAGTTGGTGTGTGTTTGTAGAAGAAGAAATTCACCTCTGAACTGGGGATGCTGATGACTTGGAAAGGAGATAGAATGTAAGGTCATCTCAATGAGGATTGTGTTAGACCAAGTGGAAAGAGAAAATAATTCATTACAGATAAGAAGAACAGCATAAGCAAAGACAAGATCTTAAAAGAGCCAGGGTCATTTTGGGAATAGAAAATGCACAAGTGTGATAAGAGCAAACGAGTATGATTGCAATTAATGTGAAAAAAAATAGAGTGCAGTTGGTGGTGGACAGGCTAAGAGGTTTAGACTTAAAGTGATAGGTCAACTCATTTATTTTAGTACATTCACAGTGAGTTTATGATTGAAGCCTTGAGAATTGTGAGGCTCTTCAACGTAGACTTGAAAACACAGTCGATGCTTGAGAGGACTACTCATTTAACTCCTTGTTCTGACTTGCTTATCTGCAACTCTGATGGAGAATCATGGGGTGCATAGACACTAATGTGGTGTTTCCAGGGCACATTCTGAGTCTCAGTATTCACTTCAAATGCTCCTCAGTTGATGATTTCCAGGGTCACCTATGTTTGAGACAAGCCTAGTATATCTCTGTCTTAAATGTTTGTAAAGCTCAACAAGATAAAAACTTTGAAAATTTCTGGCACAGAAAAATGTTTTTAGCTATATTTAGTATAGCTTCCCAAGCTTGTTGTTATGAAATTTCCCTTGGCTTCTGAAAACGCTATTATTATCATATAGGTTAGTGTTCCCTTCTGTTGAATCTTCCATTTAGTTGATGTCCTGCATTAAACAAATGCCACAATGTATCTTCTTCCTTTTGGGGACAGTAGGCAGAGCACAGGACTTGCAATGGGGCAGCTAAGTTCTGGTCCTCAGAACTGAACAACAGTGTGACTTTGTATGGATAATGGGGCTGAACCAACATTTTTTCATAGGACGAGAGAAGCTGATGACTTCTGACTTTTCTTCTAAGAGCATCACAGGAACAGGTTGGATGAACATATTCATAGTTTTGAATATACAATGATAGTTATTGGTTTTATACACTGAAGCTTTGGCCTGAATTCTGAACCAGGTCAAGAGTGTATTAATATTATAACCAGATAATATCTTTGCACCACTCTCTCTGGACTCAAATGCCCTGAAATATCATGGCTTCTGCCTTAACCCCTAATCTTGAGTGATCTGAGAAAAGAAGCATGAGTTTTAAGACAAAGAAAACATCCCTACCACCAGCTGCCCTAAATATGTTCTGTGCAAAGGTCCTGAACTGGAGATCTTAGAAACAGGGTTGTCAGTACTGACTGGAGCAAGTCAAGTCCCTTCAGTTTGCTGCAGTTTCATGACTTTGAAAAGTGGATTTTAGACTAGACCAGGGTCAAATTTCTCTCAGTATGCAAAAATATTGCTCTTGTGATCCTGTAGAAGGGAACATTAGGAAGTAAAGTTTAGAATCCCATTTCATTCTGAAGAGATATTGAGTGTTTCTGCTTCTTACTTCTGTCTTTACATGTATAAACTTTCCTTACAGTGAAGAGTCCAAATGTAGGCTATGAATATAAGACAGGAAACATGGAGGTTTTTGAGATTAGCATTCTGGTAAACCCATCTCTCGTGATTCAGGCACTTTGCGCCATTTGTCTGCTTTAAGCATCTGTGTTGATGTCTGTGTACCAGCTTTGAGTTTACCTCCTAACCAAGAGGATCCACCATGTGAATTCCTGAGCTCCAGAAATCAGGGCCCATCAAGCACTGGCTGCTCTAATTCCCCAAAGAGGCCAACTCCTCCCCCGGAACTACAACAAAAGGAAAGTAAAAGCTGGCTTTGATGGTTCAAAAGCAGTGACCTCAAATTTCCTCCTTTCTTAAGCCTTTTTTTTTTTTTAAATGAATTGCCAAGAGGCTATTGGTTGGAGAGGCTGAAAGGGAATTAGAAAGATGAAAATGTAAAGTGCAAAGTGGGTGGCTTCATGGATAAAAGTATTTGGGGGAGGATAGGTTGAAAAATCTGTTGAGTTTAGGAGGTATACAATATCTTTTATGTTTTATTGTTGCTTCACTCAGACTGAGAAATCTGCTCGTGGAGTTGGCAGTGAGATAGTCAACCAACCCCAGGAATACCAATATGTCAAAAGGAAACCTTTTCCCTTCAGCAAATAAAATATTAAGAGGGCTCAACCAGAGCCAGTGGGAAGTGGCCTGGAGAAGGAGATGAAAAATTAATTTTAATGCATGGAAGACTAAGTAATTCACTTATTTCACAACCTCAATCAATTTTAATATTTTAGTATTTAATGTGAATGTAGTGGCTCTCCAATAATATTTTAAAATTTGTTTCTCCCTTTTTGGCTTTTGTCCTATGAGAACTTGAGTACTTTCTATTTTCTTAGCCATTTTTCTTAGTGTCTAGATAGGGAGGTTTTAATGATTTCACATTACTCAAGGCTAGACTCTACCCTCTCCTCTCTTCACCAGTTTTAAAAGTTATAAGATTACTAAATTGGGAGCAGAGGCAGCAGGAAAGACCCCAAACCAGCTTTTAGACAGGCTGATTTTTGGAGAGGCCACTGAACCCCGAGAGCCTCTCACATCTTCCGGGACAAGCCATTGTGTGGAGAGCAAAATGGGGTCATTTAGTCATTAGTCCCTCGGATATCAGCCCAAGAGGGGAAGCTGTCTGCCTTTCCCCACAATTTAGACACTTATCTTACAAATTCACCAAGCTCGGTGATTTCTGAACAATGCCAGCTGTTAGGGAGCCATTTCCCTGGCATTTTCCCCATAATTTGATTTGAAAGGAAAAGATTAAACTCAGTCCGACCCAGAACTGTCAGCCCAATGCCCTCAAAGAGTTTGACAGAAAAAGAAAAAAAAAACCCAACAAAACCTTGCAGACACTTAGACGAAGAAACCCCCTGCACCTGTGCATTAAGGCGAGCTCGCAGGCGCATTCCACGGCCAGAAAATGAAGGTGGGTAGGACCAACCACGGAGACTTCTCCCAGAAAGATGGATGGAAGGGAAAACTAAGTTCACTGTCCTTATTGATGACCAACTTTTAGGCAATGTTAATTTTAGGAATAAGGCTAGATTGCATTTAAATGGTGAGCAGCTGGTATGAATTAAAATGTTAGCATTTTAACTATATTTAACTGAAATATTTCAAATGTTAGCATTTTAACAATAGTTATAGCAGATAAGTTTCCCAGGGTGTGGTGATGTTACTTCCAAATCAGTAATAAACATTCTATCTATTCTTCCATAACTGAGTAAATAAAAATATCAGAATGTTTATTTTTTTTATAAAATACTTACTTTACTTAATGCTCCGCTCAAAATATGATTTTGATGATAATCTGACCTTTGTTTCTCTGGTAAGGTCATTAATTCCTGGAGAGGTTAACTTGTTAACAGTGAAACAGCTGATAAATACTAGAATTGGATTTTGGTCCAGCTTTAGATCCTGGAGTCTTACTGTTTTGTTATGCATCTTCCCTGCAAAAGGCAAGGGAGATATGTGTTATAAAATTTTTAGCCCATGTTGATTGGAAACCAACCTGGTGAAATCTGAAACTGGCCCCTGTATACAAAGAGCAAGGAGAGACCAAGAAAGAGTCAGCCACTCCAGATTGGTAGGTGGTGGTGGTAAGAAAAAGGAAATTTACAAAGGAGACTTATCTCTAGAGCTGTAAGGTGAATAGATCTGCCCCCACACACCAGCATCTTAAGAGTTTATGGAGATTGTGAAGTCAGATTCTGTCACATATACCATCCACATGGTCTCAAAAATATATACCTCCTTCAAGCCTGCATCATTGAAAATGACTCCTTCTTTGGGAACAGTTGGTGAAACATACATTCCAAGGATGGGAAGTGAGGACAATGAGCCTGGGTCTAGCTTTTGGATCAATCAGCACTCATGTTCTCTTGATGATCTCCTCCAATAATCCAATGGTGTTCTTAACTTACACTATTGCTCAAACTTTTTCAAATACAAGTACTTTAAATTATCTTTCTTGAACTTGGTCTCATTGTTCTTCTTCCCTGGGCTCCACCTCAGTTTATTGAGGGATATGTTGGGGAGACCGTGGTTGCTTCTGTGGATACCACCCTCTAAGTTTAGAAGCAAGTCACAAATATTTCTATTTCTTTTGATAAATGTCGGTGTTTAATATCAAGAAATATATTATAAAGTCATAGCATATTCTTTCCGTTTAGAAATAATTCAATTCCCCCATTTCACAGGTGAAGAAAGAGTTAGATATAGACACTAACTTCCCCAGAGTCAAAAAGGTCATTGGTGGCCAAATGAGAGCTGGATCTTACCTCCTGTACTTTAATTTATTCTCGTCTCAGTGTTCCATTTCAGAAGCATTAGTATTTTCATTTTATACTACTTAGGGTAATGAGACATATGTGTATATATATATATAAATATGCCTATATATGAATGTATGTAAAATTTGTCACGTGTATTTGTACTTAAATTTTCCTCCCAACTTCATCCTTTTTTTATGCAACACATGGTATGTCTTCCATGTTTTTGACAATTAAGACTTTAAGTTTCCCTGTTTGTTCAACCTCATCTGTGCCTAGGACAGTTCTGCCAAGCATTAAGTCCTCATTAATTATTTAATGATTGATCAATCATCTTTGAGATGAATTTGCAGGCATTTATGATTTTAAATTGTTTTGTGAGTTCTTTTTATTATTTCCTATTCTTAAATTTTTTATTTGTAGACTTCTATCACACTCAAGAGGTCATCTTGTGCTGCTGAAACACTGAAATCCATATCCAGGAGCAACTAGAAGAGCATAGAATTTGGTTCTGTTAATAGCTCATTTTGCATTGCTGAAAGTTACTCCATCTCAATTTCCATTCCCATATGCCAACTTTCCTCCTAATAATCAAAAGTAATGAAACTTCAGTAAATAACAAAAATACTTGGCTTAAGACTCAAGGAGGGAGGGTGACTTTGTCTTCATTTGGAGTCTGTGGAACTTGTCATGGGATAGTCAGTATGTACTGGGAAAAGAAAGACCCAGAGGTAGTGAGCAATCAAAAAAGTATTAATATAAGATTGAGAGGATATACAGAGAAGGATATTAGGGATCACAGACATTAATTAGGGCTTTCATTTACTTGGGTTCATAAATACTTTCTTTATTAAGCAATATGTAAAGATGAAATTTTGTCTTTCAGAATTCCCAGAGATATAAGGGCAGGTTAACCGATCTATAAGTACACAGTGCAGATCTTTCCACCTACAGGGAAATGTGTGTGTGTGTGTGTGTATGTGTGTGTGTGTGTGTGTGCGCGCATGTGTGTGCATCACATAGATAATATTCTTTCCTGATTCATTTAACTGCTTTGTATTTGAAATAACATAGGATGGCTTATAAAGATTTATAGACTATAACAACATAATACATTAAGAACTGGCAAGAATGAAGAAAATACAAAAGAAAAGATTTCAAATAAGTTAAGACTGAGGCATACCTAAGATGCATATCATAAAAAAAGTATGAAAAAAATGCATTTGATCTAGGGAGACCAATAGAACTTTAGTGTCAAAGTGTCCTGACATTTGCTAACTTTGTGATTTTAGACAACTCTGTCTATGAGTTGGACAAGATGTTGTACATGCTGTGTTTTCAAACACTTACAAAATATTATCTCTACCCTTCAGGATCTGGCAGTCTAGATGGGAAAACAAGATTTACTCAATGGAAACAATTAGACTTCACCGTTGTAAATGTGTCCTCACCCATGCTCCATCTCACTCGAAGGTCAATCTTTTCCTCTTTTCTTCTGATTTAGCCAACCAAATGTCTGTGCTCCCTTCCCTCCCAACTTGTGTAAGGTCACCAGCCATAACAAGTATGTTCTGTCCCATCACTTTTCATCAGAGCATTCCTTCAGAGTGTTTCCTTCATTGTCGCCAACTGGAGGTGATCTTCACCACTGTTGGCAATAGCCATTATTTGTTGCATTATTTTTCTATTATTATTTTTCTTTTGATCAAAGTCTTGCCCTGTCCTAGCTTTTCCCCCCTGCCAGATGCTCCCTACATCCACACCGTCCAGTGACCTCTGCAGCAGGTCCCTATATTGTAGCCTTTGTCATTTCTATCACCCTCAATGGCTGCATTCACTCTTACCCCCTGGGGATGCACTCTCTTTTAACTTTGACACATATCTTCATTATCTCCCTGAGACGAACTACAGGGGCCTAGAAAGAACTGCTGGAAATGGCTCACATAGTTTCTCAGAGGTGGTAACAATTGGGTGATGCAAATTTTACAGAGGAGAGAAACATTAGAACTTGAATGAGCACAGCTGCAAGGCACTCAATACTGACAAGGAAGCTGGTGCTGGGATAGATGAGGGCTGGGGCAGTTGAGTCTATCAGAGGGTTGCAACTGGGAACAGACTGGCTTCTTCAGGCTCGGTGTTCAAAGATGAATATTTCTACCCGACAGAATCTGGAGTTGAGTCCAAGGGTACACTATCCCCCAAACACAAAGGTTTAGAAATTTTCTGCAAGGAGTAGACTTCCTATTATGACATAAGATATCAATGGTACAGTGAGGAATGTGACACAGATCAGGTCTCATGCAACTCACAGAGGTCATGTTCCATCAGTCAGTTCAGTCACTCAGTCGTGTCCAACTCTGCGACTCCATGGACTGCAGCACGCCAGGCTTCCCTGTCCATCACCAACTCCCATGTTCCATCAGTTTCTGTCTAAATACCTATCTGCTAGAGTCCTGGTTTTGCAAACTTTCTGGAAATTAGTCCATATAAATAGGGCTGTGTTCTATTTCTAGGAAGTTCCTATCTAAATATTTTAGATATTTAATTAGTAAAAGTGTTATGATATTTTAACTTTCAAAATGAGATACTGAAAACACTTCAGATTTTATTGGATTTTCAAAGTTATCATAAAAAAATACTTAAGTTTACATTTTTAACTGGTATTATTGGAAGCTTTTAAGGTAAGTGGAACTTTCAGATCATTATAAATGACTCCAAATTACAGTAATTCTTGGCTTCTTATAAACTATTTTTATTATTTTATTGTCATATGTATCACAATATCATACTTATGTGTATATGAATATATATAATTCATAGTGATATACATACACTTTAACTGCATTTTTTAGTTTGTGAAAATAGAAAGGGTAAGTTGCTCAGTCGTGTCTGACTCTTTGTGACTCCATAAACTATACAGTCCATGGAATGCTCCAGGCCAGAGTACTGGAGCAGGTAGTCTTTCCCTTTTCCAGGGAATTTTCCCAGCCTGGGGATCAAACCCAAGTCTCCTGCTTTGCAGGTGAATTCTTTACCAGCTGAGCTGATATATCCCTAATTTTCAGAGTCTTTAAATCTCCAAAGGTCAATGTTTGGCAAATTTGTACACTCAAAATAAGACCTTTTTTTGGGCTGGTCAAGAAAAGGACAGACAAGTTGGTGAGATGTTTACAGAGGAACTGTTCTCACCAACATTTTCACTGTTACAGATGAATCTTAATGTAGATTCTGCTCCCAGTCTTTGGGAGAATAAACAGCTGGAGAAGAACACCACCTTTCCGAATCTGAAAATGAAGTTGATTATGAATTTAGCAGCACACCAGGTAATCCCATACTATGACTTGGTGACTGTGATTATGCTGAGGCTATCAAATTAAATGTCTTTGGCAATCCCATTTAGTAACTTCTTGGGCACTGATTGACCTTGGGATATGGGATAGAAGCATTTGTCTGGGTATCTCAATCTCATGTTTGTTTTGGGATCAAACATTAAAAATTGGAGACCTCCTGAGAGATAAATCATTCAACTGAGAAGAATGTTAGCTGTTGTTGTTTTGCTTGTACTCAAATTGAGTTGGGAATTAGACCAAAACCAGGATGTCTGGAGTCAGCAGTAGAGCAGGAACAGATAAACATCATATATAACATTAGTGGCAAGAATAGACCCCAAGAGTGATGCCAAAAATAAATACTGGCTGTCTGCAAGGAAGATGCCAAGAACCAAGTGGAAATGTACCAAAATCAGTATCAGAAAATAAGGCTTAGTCACAGAGCTGGAGGGAACATGAGACTCAGAAAGTTAAGAGGAATCTATTGTGAAGAATTTCCTTAGAGTCTGATTATTGGGCAACAGACTTACACCTGCCTTTTCTCCATTCATGCCTTGACCCTCCTCAAAGCTTGGCACAATTTGAGTCCCATGTGGAATTTCTTAAACATCCATATATAGTAAGCCTTTCCTGGAAGTCTTGTTAAAAACGTAAATGCCTACGTTCAAAACCTGATCCCCTGGTTAGAGCAAGAAAATCTACTGGTTTAGAGCCCTTTTTGTATAAAAGGCCAATAGTAAGTATTTTTGGCTCTGTGAGCCATATGGTCTCTGTCACAATTACTCATCACTGCTCCTGTAGCATAAGAGCAGCCATACACCATACAACACATAAACCAATGTGTTACCATGCCCCAGTACAATTTTTTTTAAAATTTTTTTACAAAATAGGTGTCATGCCAGATTTGACCCGTGAACCATGGTTTCCTGACCCCTGGTTTAGAACCATGTCATTCTTCCCCCCAACACAGTGGCCTCATGCATCTTTGTAAAAAATAGGACTTCAAAATAGAAAGCCAGATGTTTCTTCTAATCACCTCTAGTGTTGCAGATAATGCTATTATTGATGCTCAAAATCTCTGACTATAAAAGTTGCTGGGATGTGAGTATACACAACTGTGGCAGCAAATGCAGTTTCTCCCGGAAGTTACTGGCAAGGGAACTCATTTCCCCAAGTAGCTCACTCACTTGCCTGCTCTCATGTTAGAAATATCACCTTTGGTAGATCTCTTCAGTTCGTAGCAGTGCTATGTTTCCTGATACTGAATGCAAGCTAAAGAAGAAATTAATTGTTCCCACCCTCATGGGGTAAGAAAAGCAAATTTTCCTTTGACAACTTAAAAACTCCTGAGAAGGTAAACGATACTCATCCATAGGAAAAAATGGGTTGAAGACAGAACATGGAGTTTATTTTGTTAGCATCAAGCATTAATAGCTAAGTGTGATTGCTTATAAATGTCTTTCTGTGTGTATGTGTGTAAAATGTGGTTGGGAAGGCGTTGGTGGAATGTATTAAAGAAATGGGCAGCATTGAAATGGACATTTCCAAAGGCCTTTTAGTCAAAATCCAGCTCTTTCATTAAGAAATCATCTTACAGCTCCCAGTGGGGTATAATCAGTTTCTTGATTAGTGTTTGCAGTCACAAGGGTTCAGAGTTGCTTCTACAAGACTCAGGGACTCGCCACAATCAGCTCAGAAAAATCAAGCTCGCTATAGCTGCTTGTCAACCTCTGTGGGCTCTGGATTCCTGTGGATATGCTAGTCAAATGTAGAATGGTGACAAGGTTGCCAGTTGCTCTTGGGGACTCTTAAGTCTAGCTTATCTTTCATAGATGGATAGTGCATCCTAAGATGTGACTTGACTTCTGGGAACAGCTAATTTGATAAACCAATTGAGGATAATACCTTTTTAAGTTATTTGCATTTATTTCAGTTAAGATATTTGCATTTTACTAGAGGTTTTATATACTTTTCTCATAAGGATTTACTAATTGGAAATTTCATTAGAAGATGGTCTCAACCACCTGTACTGGAAAGGTTTTAGATCAGAACACTATAGTTAATTGAATGCCAGGGGGCCTGGGTTTTTGTCCCATCTCAAATTACTAAATTAGTTATAACACTATGTTCCCATTATGGTTCTCAGTTTTCTCATTCTATAAAATTAGTTTGGAATTACATGATTACCACTTAAAACTCCAGGATAAGCTAATTTACACTAAAGTATTAATGACTGACAGTAGTTTAATTAGTTAGTTATCCAGGTACAGAAGCATTTTGAAAGCTCTTAGACCCCAAAGATTCTGCAGTATTCTCATTTTGGACATCTCATTTTAGCAATGCAGAGAGCTTTCCATTTTGCTTTAAATTATACCACGTAGGCTGCAGTTCCAATTGAGGCAGACAATTGAGGCTTGCTGTGATTTCTATGAAGATGCAGAGTAAGAAAGGATCTAGAACCAACATATGATAGTCAGGTGTGCTTTATACCCTGTGATTTGGAGTTGGGAAGGGGTGATGCTTTTCAGTCTCAACTTCCCCCAGAGTTTTAAGACAGGGAAACTTGTATTTATTTGGTTCTGACACCTAGATGCAGGTGATCCTATCTGTATATTAATCTACATTCTTCATCCCCTTGGTTCCCAATCCCATAGATCCCTGTCTAACTGGAAAGATTTTGAGAGTTCCTTGGACAGCAGGAAGATGAAACCAGTCAATTTTAAAGGAAATCAATCCTGAATATTTATTGGAAGGACTGATGGTGAAGCTGAAACTCCAATACTTTGGCCACCTAATACAAAGAGCCGACTCATTGGAAAAGACCCTGATGCTGGGAAAGATTGAAGGCAGGAGGAGAAGGGGACAAAAGAGGATGAGATGGTTGGATGACATCACCGACTCAGTGGACGTGAGTTTGAGCAAACTCTGGAGATGGTGATGAACAGGGAAGCCTGGTGTGCTGCAGTCCAGTTGCAAAGAGTAGGACACAGCTAAGCAACTGAATAATGAATAACAATATGCATATATATATGTAAACATATATATCTATATAAACAATTTTGCTGAACTGTAATTCCTGATGCCAGCATAGAATAACCTCCATCTTAAACCTAATTCTCCTCTCTTTTTATTTTGCTTACCCCATGAGGATAGAAGTATTTTTTTTCTTCTTTATTTTTCCTATACCATCAGAAGCACTATAAATCTTCCATATCTGATAGGACTCTTAATTCAAATGACTCTTTCCTCTTAGACAAAAAGTATACTTTTTAATGTGTTCTTCAGAGTCATAAGAATGCCTGTCCTCATTCAACAGATTATGACAATTACACTGTGACAGGTGCTCTTTAGGTCCTCTGGGGTTGGAGAGTGAAGTCCACAATGTCCTGACCTCATGGAGTCTGCATTATGGCAGAGACAACAGATAATTCACAAATAAAAACCCACATATGTCAGGTCATGCAGGTGCATTCTGGAGGAGAATAAAGCAGTGAAAGTCACTTAGTCATGTCTGACTCTTTGTGACCCCATGGACTGTAGCCTGCCAGGTTCCTCTGTCCATGGAATTCTCCAGGCTAGAACACTGGAGTGGGTAGCCGTTCCTTTCTCCAAGGGATCTTCCCAACCCAGTGTTCAAACCCAGTTCTCCTGCATTGTAGGCAGATTCTTTACCAGCTGAGCCACCAGGGAAACCCAAGAATACTGGAGTGGGTAGCCCATCCCTTCTCCAGCAGATTTGCCCAAACCAGTAATCGAATCGGGGTCTCCTGCTTTGCAGGTGGTTTCTTTACCAGCTGAGCTGTGAGGGAAGCCCAGGGAAGCCCAAATAAAGCAGGGGAAGTCTAAAAAGCAATGGAAGGTGGATGCTCTTTTGATGGAGAAGGTAGGCAAAGGAGCTCCAAACGGCACACTGGATGTGAAGGAGGTGAGCAGAAGCATTGCTTGGGCTCTGGGCCAGAGGCTTCCGGCTTATCATTTGTTCCCATCCACTGTTTCTGATTTTCAGTGATTTCACCTTGCTGATTTGGCAATTCCTGCCTGGACCCTGTCCTCTCATCACTCATTTTAAGGCATTCCTTCCTGGGTCCAAGGACCCCTCCTGATGTTTTCGGTTGATTCTTCTTGTTCATACATTCCTTGTTTCCTAATTTTCCTACTTGCTAAAATTATTTATAATCCCCATTAACACGATGACATTTCTGTGGTCATCCATGGACGTGCACGTGCACCAAGGAGTGAAAAATTCGAGTCACCCTGTGTACGTCCCCTCTGAGGCTGAATCCAACAAGCTCTCATACTGTAAACACATTTCCTCTTCATGGTCAATTCTGTGTGACATATGTCACATGTTTTGTGTATTTTGTGCTTTCTGTTGGTGATTTACCTGTTTAAGATGGCCTTTAAGTGTAGTGCTGAATTCCTGTCTATTGTTCCTAAGCAAGTTAAGCAGAAAGGCTGCAACGTGTCTCATGGAGAAAACACACGTCTAAGTAAGCTCCATTCAGCTGTGAGGTAGAGGCTGTTGGATGTGAGTAAAATGTTAAATGAATCAACAATGTGTAATCGTAAGAGAATGTATTAGATGAGGTGTCTTGGAAAGGAACAAATATAATGTAAGGTTTTTCACTGATGAAAGGTTTGTGACCAAAGGCTCACGGGAAGCACATCCTGTTTTTACCAGAGGAGGTAAATATTCACTGTTGCTAAACTCAGTGTCCCCGGTGGCTTTAGGAAAAGTAAGGACTGCAAGTAAAAAGAATATACTGTAACTTACTAGGTTTTGCTTCTAAAATAATTTATCTTGGAGTACCTCATATTACACATGGACATCACCAGATGGTCAATGCCCAAATCAGATTGATTAGATCCTTTGCAGCCAAAGATGGAGAAGCTCTATACAGTCAGCAAAAACAAGACTAGGAGCTGACTGTGGCTCAGATCGTGAACTCCTTATTGCCAAATTCAGACTTAAATTGAAGAAAGTAGGGAAAACCACTAAACCATTCAGGTATGAACTAAATAAAATCCCTTATGATTATACAGTGGACATGACAAGTAGATTCAAGGGATTAGAGCTGATAGACAGACTGCCTGAAGAACTATGGACAGAGGTTCACGACATTGAACAGGAGGCAATGATGAAGACCATCTCCAAGAAAAAGAAATGCAAATAGACAAAGTGGAGCTAGTGGAGGTGTTGGAATTCCAGCTGAGCTATTTCAAATCCTAAAAGATGATGCAGTGAAAGTGCTGCACTCAATATGCTAACAAATTTGGAAAACTCAGCAGTGGCCACAGGACTAGAAAAGGTCAGTTTTCATTCTAATCCCAAAGAAAAGAAATGCCAAAGAATGCTCCAACTACCATACAAATGCACTTATCTCACACGCTAGCAAAGTAATGCTCAAAATTCTCCAAACCAGGCTTCAACAGTACATGAACAGTGAACTTCCAGATGTTTGAGCTGGATTTAGAAAAGACAGAGGAACCAGATATCATATTGCCAACATCCACTGAATCTCTGAAAAAGCAAGAGAGTTCCAGAAAAACATCTATTTCTGCTTTATTGACTATGCCAAAGCCTTTGACTGTGTGGATCACAACAAACTGGAAAATTCTTCAAGAGATGGGAATAACAGACCAGTTTATCTGCCTCCTGAGCAATCTGTATGCAGGTCAAGAAGCAACAGTTAGAACTGGATGTGGAAGAAATGACTGGTTCCAATTTCCAAGAAATTGGGAAAGGAGTATGTCAAGGCTGTATATTGTCACCCTGCTTATTATAAGCAGAGTACATCATGAGAAATGCCAGGCTGGATGAAGCACAAGCTGGAATCAAGATTGCCAGGAGAAGTATCAATAACCTCAGATATGCAGATGACACCACCCTTATGGCAGAAAGTGAAGAACTAAAGAGCCTCTTGATGAAAGTGAAAGAGGAAAGTAAAAAAATTGCCTTAAAACTCAACATTCAAAAAACTAAGATCATGGCATCTGGTCCCATCACTTCATGGCAAATAGATGGGGAAACCATGGAAACAGTGAGAAACTTTATTTTTTGTGCTCCAAAATCACTGTAGATGGTGACTGCAGCCATGAAATTGAAAGACGCTTGCTCCTTGGAAGAAAAGCTATGACCAACTTAGATAGCATATTAAAAGCAGAGACATTACTCTGCTGACAAAGGTCCATCTAGTCAAAGCTATGGTTTTTCCAGTAGTTATGTATGGATGTGAGAGTCGGACTATAAAGAAAGCCGAGTGCCAAAGAGTTGATGCTTTTGAATTGTGGTGTTGAAGAAGACTCTTGAGGGTCCCTTGGACAGCAAGGAGATCAGACCCGTCAATCCTAAAGGAAATCTGTCCTGAATATTCATTGGAAGGGCTGATGCTGAACCTGAAACTCCAGTACTTCGGCCCCTAATGTGAAGAACTGACTCCTTAGAAAAGGCCCTGATGCTGGGGAAGATTGAAGGCGAGAGGAGAATGGGACGGCAGAGAATGAGATTGTTGGATGGCATTACCGACTCGATGGCCATGAGTTTGAGCAAGCCCCCAGAGTTGGTGATGGATAGGGAAACCTGGCGTCCTACAGTCCATGGGGTCACAAGGAGTTGGACACAACTGAGCGACTGAAGTTAACTGAACATCATATTTTATTGCCTGTTTATATTCTAATTAATACGGCACTCTGTTTGCTTTTCAGTGCTTCTTTAGTTGTTTTAGGCATTTTTTTTTTTTTTGATCTATTATTGTGTCTGCCCACAAATCATTGAGAGTATACTAGGTGCCCAAACCAGGTGAGGAGTTTTTACTGTAAAGACCCTGAAAAATAAGTGCTAGGAGTCCCAGTTTGCAAGTTAAAGCCTTGAGGCCCTACAGGTTCAGTCATTTGCCCAAGGTCACCATGTTAATAAAACTGAGGCATCTGGATCTGTTCCAAGGTTTGCTAAGCTCTGAAGCTTTTATATCTTGCACAGTTCTGGGTGCCTGAGAGAAACTCTGTGAGCTAAACAGAGTGTTACAGAAAGAAGACAAAAGAGGGAGGGGAAGTCAAGGACAATTCGTGCTTTGTGTTGGTTGGCAGCAAAGCTATTTTTCTCTCTAGAAGAAAGAGATGAAAGTTCTGATATTCAAATGCTCACCCACCAGGCACCCTTCAGAATTCCCATCCATCAGCTGGCAAATGGACACATTTTAACAAGCACAATCACAACCAAGGAAGTTCTGGCAACAAAATATGCCTCCACTAATGATATTCAATTGTTCTAAGAAGACAAAATGGTCTGAAGTGTAATGAGATGCCAAACACACAAATGCACAAAACAGGCTGCTCATATTTAAGTCCTTATGTTTCTTGAAGTGAAAACTCATTTTAAGAAGATTATGGTGCATATATTATAAAGTGGGATGATATTCCACATTCATGCCCCACTGGGGCCTTGACTGTATTAAAAAAATGAAAACAAAACCAACAACAACATTTTGTTCCCACACAAGTACTTTGCTAATAGGACATGTGACGGGGTAGTCATTTGTTTGGGTTATTTTTATTGCAGGCTTTATGGATGCATTCAGCCTTTTGATACACAATGAGTGCAGGAAAATTTTCAGCCAGGCTCCTAAGAATGACAGTACCCTAGAGACGAGGGGCAGAGGGGCAGGGCCATTGGAACAGAACTGCTGATGAGAAAATGGAGTGAGAGAGTAGAAAGGGAATAAATTTGGGGTAACATCTCACACCATCCCCCACCTTCTGCGTAGAACACAGCAACTTCTACTGAGGCAAGAACCAGATTGTTATCCTTGACCAAGATCTAGTCAACATGTTTGTCAGTGGCAAAACATCCACGATTCCTAACATTTTGATATATGAAAAAGCCTTTGTTTTGATGAAATTCTTTTGAGAAATGTAAACAAGTAAAACATGAAACAGAAATAATATCGTTGAATTGAGGGTGGTGGTTCTAAAAAATATAGATTCTCTCTCTTCTTTTACTTTTTTCTTAGCAGCAGCACTTAGGGGGTTCTGGAAAACCCCAGTCTCCAAGAAACTGAAAATCACTGATTCAGATGGACTGAGATATTTAAATATCTAGGAAAGATGAATGGATTGATAAAAGGAAGGCTACACTTGATCTTAGTCAAAAGGCCGAGAAGCTGCTAGGCTCCTCTGTCCATGGAATTTTCTGGGCAAGTAGACTTGAGTGGGTTGCCATTTCCTACTCCAGGGGATCTTTCAGACCCAGAGATAGAACCTGCATCTCTTGCACTTTCTACATTGGTGGGCAGATTCTGTCACCACTGTGCCACCTGGGAATCCCCCTTTAATATTTAAACATGCTTTGATCATTCCCTTAAAATGTAAGAGAGAAACCATCCTTGGATCCTATGTTCTCCTAACCTCAGTTTAGTTCAGTCGCTCAGTCGTGTCTGACTCTTTGAGACCTCATAGATTGCAGCACTCCAGGCCTCCCTGTCCATCACCTACTATTGGGCTTTACTCAAACTCATGTCCATTGAGTCAGTGATGCCATCCAACCATCTCATCCTCTGTCGTCCCCTTTTCCACCCGCCTTCAATCTTTCCCAGCATCAGGGTCTTTTCAAATGAGTCAGCTCTTTGCATCATGTGGCCAAAGTATTGGAGCTTCAGCCTCAACATCAGTCCTTCCAATGAATATTGAGTCCATCCTTTAGGGTGGACTGGTTGAATCTCCCTGCAGTCCAAGAGACTATTGAGAGTCTCCTCCAACACCACAGTTCAAAAGCACCAATTTTTTGATGCTCAGCTTTCTTTATAGTCCAACTCTCCCATCCATACATGACTACTGGAAAAACCATACCGTTGACTAGACGGACTTTGTTTGCAAAGTAATGTGTCTGCTTTTTAATATACTATCTAGGTTGGTCATAACTTTTCTTCCAAGGAATAAGTGTCTTCTAATTTCATGGCTGCAGTTACCATCTGCAGTGATTTTGGAAACCCAAAAATAAAGTCTGTCACTGTTTCCACTGTTTCTCCGTCTATTTGCCATGAAGTGATGGGACCAGATGCCATGATCTTAGTTTTCTGAATGTTGAGCTTTAAGCCAACTTTTTCACTCTTCTCTTTTACTTTCATCAAGAGGCTGTTTAGTTCTTCTTTGCTTTCTGCCATAAGGGTTGTGTCATCTGCATACCTGAGGTTATTGGTATTTCTCCTGACAAACTTGATTCCAGCTTGTGCTTCCTCCAGCCCAGAATTTCTCATGATGTACTCTGCATATAAGTTAAATAAGCAGAGTGACAACGTACAACCTTGAGGTACTCCTCCTATTTGGAAACAGTCTGCTGTTCCATGTCCAGTTTTATCTGTTGCTTCTGGGCCAGCATACAGATTTCTCAAGAGGCAGGTCAGGTGGTCTAATATTCCCATCACTTGAAGAATTTTCCACAGTTTGTTGTGATTCACACAGCCAAAGGCTTTGGCATAGTCAATGAAGCGGAAATAGATGTTTTTCTGGACTCTCTTCCTTTTTCAACGATCCAGCGAATGTTGACAATTTGATCTCTGGTTCCTCTGCCTTTTCTAAAACCAGCTTGAACATCTGGAAGTTCACAGTTCACGTATTGTTGAAGCCTGATTTGAAGAATTTTGAGCATTACTTTACTAGCATGTGAGATGAGTGCAATTGTGCAGTAGTTTGAACATTCTTTGGCATTGCCTTTTTTTGGGGGATTGGAATGCAAACTGACATTTTCCAGTCCTGTGGCCACTGCTGAGTTTTCCAAATTTGCTGACCTACTGAGTACAGCACTTTCACTGCATCAACTTTTAGGATTTGAAATAGCTCAACTGAAACTGAGCTCCTAACCTAGTCTTCCCTTTTCTCCCATTCACTCTTGTAAATAGTTCTCTGCCATTACTATCTCTACTTTCTATTAGCTCTTCAATGCATTCCAGTATGGTTTCTGTTATAACACTAATGAAAGCATATTTTAATAAAGCAAATAATCTCTGTGACTCAAAAAAAAGAAACGCTATTCAGTCAGGGAAACAGAAACCACTCTACATTTCTCAAAGGGAGAGTTTGTGGGGATGAGTAGCTAACTCAGAAATTAATGTGGTAGGAAACACTCGCCACTTTGCTGGTAAAGAAAAAAGGAGGAAGTGGTGTTACCAGGGTCTAAGAGCACCAAACACAGGCCACATGTCAGTACTGGAACCATGAAGACAGCTTTAGGGGAGAAACCATGGTCAGGCCGCTTCCTGAGATGCTGATACAGGTAAAGAGAGAGCAGGGAAGAAATGCTGCTTCTTAGGAGGAAATAAAAGGAAAAATTGTGTGTGGGGGTAAGTAATGAATGGGAAAGAAAAAAGATGCACTTTTGTGGATTGTATCTTGTTCAAGGAACCTTGTTACTCAGTTTCCTTCTTCTTTTTTAAAAAAAATTTCATTGGAGTATACTTAAAGTGTTGTATAAGTTTCTACTGTATGGGAAAGTGAATCAGCTATTTGTTGTTGTTCAGTGTCCGGCACTTTTCAACCCCAAGGACTGCAGCACACCAGGCTCCTCTGTCTTCTACTACCTCTCAGAGTTTGCTCAAATTCATGTCCATCAAGTTGGTGATGCTATTTAACCATCTCATCCTCTGACACCCGCTTCTCCTTTTGCCTTCAATATTTTCCATCATCAGAGTCTTTTCCAATGTCTCACCTCTTCACATCAGGTGGCCAAAGTATTGGAGCTTCAGCTTCAGCATCAGTCCTTCAAGTGAATATTCAGAGTTGATTTGCTTTAGAATTGACTGATTTGATCTCCTTGCAGTCCAAGGGACACTCAAGAGTCTTTTCCAGCACCACAATTTGAAGTCATCAATTTTTTGGTGCTTAGCCATCTTTGTGGTCCAACTCTATCATCCATACATGACTACTTGAAAAATCATAGTTTGACTCTATGGATCTTTGTCGGCAAAGTGATCTTTCTGCTTTTTAATATGCTGCCTAGGTTTGTCAAAAGGAAAGATATTCCCATCTGAATGCAGAGTTCCAAAGAATAGCAAGGAGAAATAAGAAAGCCTTCCTCAGTGATCAGTGCTAAGAAATAGAGGAAAACAACAGATTGGGAAAGACTAGAGATCTCTTCAAGAAAATTAGAGATATCAAAGGAACATTTCATGCAAAGATAGGCTCGATAAAGGACAGAAATGGTATGGACCTAACAGAAGCAGAAGATATTAAGAAGAGATGGCAAGAATGCACAGAAGAACTGTACAAAAAAGATCTTCACGACCCAGATAATCACGATGGTGTGATCACTCACCTAGAGCCAGACATCCTGGAATGTGAAGTCAAGTGGGCCTTGGAAAGCATCACTACGAACAAAGCTAGTGGAGGTGATGGAATTCCAGTTGAGCTATTTCAAATCCTCAAAGGTGATGCTGTGAAAGTGCTGCACTCGATATGCCAGCAAATTTGGAAAACTCAGCAGTGGCCACAGGACTGGAAAAGGTCAGTTTTTGTTCCAATCCCAAAGAAAGGCAATGCCAAAGAATGCTCAAACTACTGCACAATTGCACTCATCTCACATGCTAGTAAAGTAATGCTCAAAATTCTCCAAGCCAGGCTTCAGCAATACATGAACCGTGAACTTCCAGATGTTCAATCTGGTTTTAGAAAAGGCAGAGGAACCAGAGATCAAATTCCCAATATCCGCTGGATCATCGAAAAAGCAAGAGAGTTCCAGAAAAACATCTATTTCTGCTTTATTGACTATGCCAAAGCCTTTGACTGTGTAGATCACAATAAACTGTGGAAAATTCTGAAAGAGATGGGAATACCAGACCATCTGACCTGTCTCTTGAGAAACCTGTATGCAGGTCAGGAAGCAACAGTTAGAACTGGACATGGAACAACAGACTGGTTCCAAATAGGAAAAGGAGTACATCAAGGCTGTATATTGTCACCCTGCTTATTTAACTTATATGCAGAGTACATCATGAGAAACGCTGGGCTGAAAGAAACACAAGCTGGAATCAAGATTGCCAGGAGAAATATCAATAACCTCAGATATGCGGATGACACCACCCTTATGGCAGAGAGTGAAGAAGAACTAAAGAGCCTCTTGATGAAGGTGAAGGAGGAGAGTGAAAAAGTTAGCTTAAAGTTCAACGTTCAGAAAACTAAGATCATGGCATCTGGTCCCATCACTTCATGGAAATAGATGGGGAAACAGTGGAAACAGTGTCAGACTTTATTTTTTTGGGCTCCAGAATCACTGCTGATGGTGACTACAGCCATGAAATTAAAAGACGCTTACTCCTTGGAAGGAAGGTTATGGCCAACCTAGATAGCATATTTAAAAGCAGAGACATTACTTTGCCAACAAAAGTCCATCTAGTCAAGGCTATGGTTTTTCCAGTGGTCATGTATGGATGTGAGAGTTGGATGGTGAAGAAAGCTGAGCGCCGTAGAATTGATGCTTTTGAACTGTGGTGTTGGAGAAGACTCTTGAGAGTCCCTTGGACCGCAAGGAGATCCAATCAATCCATCCTAAAAGAGATCAATCCTTGGTGTTCATTGGAAGGTCTGATGTTGAAGCTGAAACTCCAATACTTTGGCCACCTCATGCAAAGGGTTGACTCATTGGAAAGGACCCTAATGCTGGGTAGGGTGGGGGGCGGGAGGAGAAGGGGACGACAGAGGATGAGATGGTTGGATGGCATCACCGACTCGATGAACATGGGTTTGGGTAGACTCCGGGAGTTGGTGATGGACAGAGAGACCTGGCGTGCTGCAATTCATGGGGTCGCAAAGAGTTGGACACGACTGAGTGACTGAACTGAACTGAGGTTTGTCATAGCTTTCTTTCCAAGGAGCAAGTGTCTTTAATTTCGTGGCTACAATCACCGTCTGCAGTGATTTTGGAGCCCAAGAAAAGAAAATCTAACTGTTTCAACTTTTCCCCCTTCTATATGCCATGAAGTGATGGGACTGGATGCCTAGATCTTAGTTATTTTTTAGTGTTGTGTTTCAAGCCAGCTTTTTCACTCTTCATTTTCACCTTCATTAAGAGGCTCATGAGTTCCTCTTCACTTTCTGCCATTAGAGTGCTATCATCTGCACATATGAGGTTGTCGATATTTCTCCTGGCAATCTCTATTTCAGCTTGTGATTCATTCAGCACAGCATTTCACATGATGTGCTCTACATATAAGTTAAATAAGCAGGGTGACAATACACAGCCTTGTCATACTTCTTTCCCACTTTTAAACCAGTCAGTTGTTCCATGTTTGGTTCTAACTGTTGCTTCTTGACCTGCATACAGGTTTCTCAAAAGACAGATAAGTTGGTCTGGTACTCCCATCTCTAAGAATTTTCCAGTTTGTTCTGATCCACACAGTAGAAGGCTTTAGCATAGTCAATGAAACAGAAGTGGATGTTTTTCTGGAATTCTCTTGCTTTCTCCATGATCCAATGAATGTTGGCAATTTGATCTCTGGTTCTTCTGCCTTTTTGTAAACCAAGCTTATACATCTGGAAGTTCTTGGTTCACTTACTGCTGAAGCCTAACTTGAAGGATTTTGAGCATTACCTTGTTAGCATGTGAGATGAGTACGATTGTACGATAGTTTGAACATTCTTTGGCATTGCCCTTCTTTAAAACTGGAATGAAAACTTACCTTTTACAGTCCTGTGGCCATTTCTGAGTTTTCCAAATTTGCTGACGTATTGAATATAGCACTTTAACAGTATCATCTTTTAGGATTTGAAATAGCTCAGGTGGAATTCCATAAACTCTGCTAGGTTTGTTTTTAGTAATGCTTCATAAGGCCCATTTGCCTTCCCTTTCTAGGATGTCTGCCTCTAGATAAGTGACCACACATTCATGGTTATCTGAGTCATTAAGACCTTTTTTGTATAGTTCTTGTGTGTATTCTTGCCACCACTTCTCAATCTCTTCTGCTTCTGTTAGATCCTTACCGTTTCTGTCCTTTATCCTGCACATCCTTGCATGAAGTATTCCTCATAGCTCAGCTGGTAAATAATCTGCCTGCAATTCAGGAGACCCCAATTTGATTACTGGGTCAGGAAGATCCACTGGAGAAGGGATAGTCTACCCACTCCAGAATTCTTGGGCTTCCCTGGTGGCTCAGCTGGTAAAGAATCTGCCAGCAATGCAGGAGACATGGGTTCGATCCCTGGATTGGGAAGTTCCCCTGGAGAAGGGAAAGGCTAACCACTCCAGTATTCTGGCCTGGAGAATCCCATGGGGTTGCCCGACTTTCACATCTCCAATTGTCTTGAAGAGCTCTCTAGTCTTGCTTATTCTATTGTTTTCTTTTATTTCTTTTCATTGTTCATTTAAGAAGGCCTTCTTGTCTCTCCTTGCTTTTCTCTGGAAATCTGCATTCAATTGGGTATATCTTTCTCTTTCTCCCTTGCTTTTCACTTCTCTTCTTTTCTCAGCTATTTGTAAGTCTTCCTCAGACAACCACTTTGACTTCTTGCATTTCTTTTACTTTGGGATGGTTTTGATCACTGCATCCTGTAAAATTTTATGCATCTCTATCCATAGTTCTTCAGGCACACTGTTTACCAGATCTAATCCCTTGAAACTATTCATCACCTCCACTGTATAATCAGTTATATATATATATATATATATATATATATGTGTGTGTGTGTGTGTGTGTGTGTGTGTGTGTGTGTGTGTATACACATATACATATACACACACACACACAGACACATATGCCCTCTTTTCAACTTCCTTCCCATTTAGGTGACTTGCAGAGCACTGAGTAGAGTTCCCTGTGCTATACAGTAGGTTCTCATTAGTTATATACTCTATACGTTGTATCAATAGTATATTTATGTCAATCCCAATCTCCCAATTCATGCTGCTCCCCAGCTTTTCTTTCTTGGTGTCCATACATTTGTTCTCTATGTCGGTGTTTCTATTTCTGCTTTAAATAAGATCTTTTTTTATCACTTTTCCCCCCAGATTCCACATATATGCCTTAACATATAACATTTGTTTTACCCATCCAAGGCTCCATTTGCCCTCAGTCAGTATCTCATATGGCTGGAATCTTTGCACTTTGTGGATGATTCAAACACTTGCCCCTGCAACAGCTCAGTTCTCAGTGGTCTTAACTATAGCGGGTTCACTTGGTCTTTCATGGCATTTTTTTTGCCCTTGGGCTCCAAACATACTCTTTTATCCCTCCATTGTCTAACAATGACCCTGTTTCCTTTTCATAACTGTCATCAGTCAATAAGTAACTCTCTTGTTTGACTCTCAGGTTAGTGGCATGAGAAGCCCAAAGTGACCAGGTGGAAATCTCAGGTATCACTTCAAAGAGATCATTCTTATGACAGTTGATGGAAGCATCCTTCTTTTAAGAACTAGTAACTCTAAAATCTCATAGCCTGAATTTGGTGGGATGGGAAGCAAAAATTTTAGTGTGATTTATTAGGTATAACAACAAGGGCAGTCCCTCCCTTCTCCTCTTTATTTCCAAACTCATGCTTTATGGCTATGGGAGGAATAGTACTACATATTGGTCATTAGTTCAGAGCCCCTATCACACTTTGAAAGTGAGTTTGCGATTGATCATCTTATTATTCCATGTTGGCCAGGTACATCTGTAGGAACACATAGATGGCATAAAACCAATAAATGTCATGGAATTAGTTTATTGCTGCTTTTTTATGCTGAAATGAGTTGTTTAGTTGGCACCACTGTTAACTGTTGTTGTGTAGTGTGCTATCATGGTGAACAAGGCATGTCATTATCCATGGGTGGAGGTACTGGCAGAAAAATTTTAAGCATGAAAGGAAGATTCTAAGAGTAACTTTCTGTTCTTTAAGGGCATATCATTGTTCCCAATGTTATAGAAAGGATCTAATATAATCATACTGCCATCAGGTGCTTGGAATGGTCCATTTGAGAAATGATGACCTGTTAGGGCCTCTTGGAAAGTTAAGCCATCAGCAATGACAGAAGCAGGTTTTCTTAGTAAGATGAGAGCTCATGCTTTTGACCCATATATAACTTTCTACTCCTGCTGCCATGGCGATGTGAATGTGAGTCTATTGAATAAGCATCAAGGTGGCTGAGCAGAGACTGGCTAATATGACAGGAAGGGTCATCTTTTCTACCTAATATTTGAGAACTTTCTCTGCTTTGAGTACCCTTTAATCAATCACACAGAACAAATATATCCTCTCTTGCTGTGTCCTCTCTGAGAGGGTCTTCTCATGCTTCTTCCCCTGAATTCCTTATATTTTTATTTCTTGATTTTTTTTTCCCTTTCCAATTGCATGATTCCTAAGCCAAACTATTATCTGTTGCTTGTGAATCAGTATAGATTCACATCTCTGGCCATATTTCAATCCAGAAAAAGCAAACAACTAAATATACTCCTCAGAGTTAGGCCAGATTAAGATAGGAAATAGGAAGATTGCTTTTCACTGCTGCCTTTCCAGAACATTCCTGATTAGGACTGAAGTACAGCAACACTTAAGGCTGGTGACAGCATACCATATAGAAACATCTGTGAACTGGGGCTAAATTGTTTCTTCCTCTGTAAACTGTCATTAGGGTTATCCTGTAGAGCTATAGGCTAAAGGGGTGGTGACAGGCATTCACTCTGTGAAAATGCCAGGGGATTCTGAGCCTTCTGCTTGTGAGATTTGCTTAGATCTCTAAGACCTCTTCTTGCATATCGGAGTGCTGCTCCTCAGCACTAAATCTTTGTTTTAGTGGATTAGAAAACACCCATCTCACGATGTAACTCATATTTCTGGGTCAGTTTGAGTCAGCTTTTGTCCCATGATCAGATATCAACTCTCTATCAGTGCCCAGATGTCAATTTAAAACTTTTCTTTTCCTAGAGGCTACCTTTATTTTTTTTTTTCCTAGAGGCAAATACTATCTTTGGAGAGGTATATTATCTCACTCCAAATCCTAGGGGAACTACATTATGATTTGTCTACTGATGAATTCTAGGGACTCATTTGGGCTTTCTATTTGCCATAGCTATTCTGAGTTTCATTGGAACAGCTGGACAGTAGGGCCTTAGCAGCAGAGCAGCATTCCCTATAACCTGGGTCAGTTTTAGAACCCATTCAGAACTGGAAGCCTTTCACGTTGTCAGTAAATAAGTTGGAACAGCAGCATCAGATGAGGTATAGGTTGCCTCCAAATGCCAAAGAAGCCAAACATGCCTTGTGATCATTTCTGAGTGATAGGCTATATAAGGGGAACTCCACTGAACACCTAGACATGTCACTAAAGTACTAGGTCCATGTATTTTCAAGAGGTTTATCTCCTAACCTCTGATACATTTGAATGTTATTAAGGCATCTATAGTAGTTGCCACTTTCTATTCATCAAGTTCCATCAGCCTGAGGTCATCAGGGTAGTGGATCAGCACAAGGTTCTATGAGAGTCTCGATATGCTCATATTTCAGTGTGCTGCATGTTCGTTTATGATGAAGATGAGGAAAATCCTCACAGTTCTGGAGCAAATTAGTTAAAGAGTACGGCTAACCTGTCAGATAAAAACTTCCTGCTTCAGGTGGCCTTTAGAAATTAATATATACAGAAAAAAATATCTGATGTATAAATAGCTACATGCTTGATGCCAGGGGATTATTACTTTGTTCAAGGAAAGATAATGCCTATGTAACATCAGCTATAGTCTGAGCTATTATATGATTTATTTTGTGATAATCCAGTAATTTCCCAAGCTTTTACCTCCTTTTGCACAGCTAAAAATTTAGTAGTTAAAATAGTTAAATGAGTGCTATGATATGATAGAACTCATCACTTTTGTAAATATCAAGTCTTTTGTTACTGAATATTATATCAATCAGAGTCCAAGTAAGATCATTCCGGAGACATATACATTTTCAGAGATGCTACTAGAGGCAGAGAGAAAGCAAGAGGAATTTCTTCTCCCTTCTTCCCATCTTCTGATCTCTCAATAATGCCTCCTTTGGGAAAACGAACAGGAGACTGATTGGCAAACATAGCTAAAATTTTTAATTTTAGCATTACAGGGCAGAGAAGTGTAAATATAGGGCTGCAAGATGCTAGGTAAATAACTGACATAGTTACTCTTTGCGTAATGAATGATATTTGGCACAGACTATGAAATATTTATGTGACATATAGGTATCCTTGTTTTTCCTTATAGCATATCATGCACAGGGAAGGAGAGGTTAACAATGAAATGTGCCTTGGAAGGCTGTGGTGCAATGGGAACTCTCTAATGCAAGTCCTGGAAACTTTGTTTCTTTCCTCAAACCAAGGAGGTTAGGATCATGTCAAACTGAAATAAATCGATGTTGAGAACATAACATTTAGGGACATGAGGTGGTTAAGATGAGAAACAGCAATATAAATGTAAGACCGAGAGGAAAGAGTTTGGGTGGTGTGAGAAGGCATACATTGACATTACTTCATATCCACTAGGAACCCTCAGAATGTCACGGCAAGGGATAATTTTTACAATATATGACAGTTTAGATATGTCGTGTCTTATCCATTAGGGAACTTTCCATTTTAAGAGCAAGATTTCCAAGTACAGTCAGAGGTGACCATGAGAATGGAAAAAAAAAAATCTAGAAATCAGTTAGGATATACATATGATAAAAATGAAAAATATTAAGTTGGAGAAGACTCAGTTTCATTCGTCCACGAATTTACTCTTTCTCTTGCATTTCATTCTTTCCTGATTTTTTTTTTTTAGTCCAACTTTAATAATTTTTCTTCTCCTAAACTCTCTTTGCTGTTTCCTTCACTGCAGGTGTTCATTAACAATACTCTCAGTGTCTGTTATATTAGACATCTCTTTTTTTTTTTTTTTTTTTTTTGCTTTTGGAGGACATTTTTATTCAGTTTAGATTTTCATGTTGGCAGATATTTTCTTTTGGCACTTCAGGGATGTCATGATGTAATTATCTGTCTTTTACATTGTTTGATGATAAATCATCATCACTCATTGTTTCTCATTTTTCTCTCCTGCTTTTTAGGTTTTCTGGTTTTGGTTTTTAGAGGCTTTATGATGACGTATGTAGGGATATGTTCCTTGTAATATTTTTACTTAGAGTTTTGTAAGGTTTTCTAATCTGTCACTTCAAGATTTTTAAGTTTTGGAAAATTCTTGATTTTGATCTCTTTGCATTTCCTTTACCTCATTTTTTTTTTCATATGTTACCATTACAGATGTATTACAACTTTTCACCATGACCCATCCTCTCTTGAAAATTTCCATTCAGTTTTCTTTTTGCTGTAATTATTTCCTGCTAATCTTTTACTTCCTTAATCCTCTCATCAGCTGTGATGCAATGGCTGTTAACTTCATATATTGGGTTCTTAATTTCAGATATTGTAATTTTAAATTCTAGAATACCCATTTGATTCTGCATCACAATTTCCAGTTGTAAGGTGAAATGCTGCATCTTGTCATTTATTTTTCTGGACATGTTAATCAGTTATTTTAATATCCAACTTTGATAACTGTAATGCCTGGAATAACTATGGGTCTGTTACTATTATCTGTTTTTCTCTTGACTCAATTTTTCAGAATGCATGTCAAGTTTTGGTTGAATAATGGAATTTCTTATTTAAAAATAATTGTAAAGATATCTGGATAAAGTTTTCCTCCTTCAGAGAGGATGACTCTTTTATTTTTTGCCAGGATGTGATTGTGTGTGAGCTGACTCAAAGCTGGATTTCAGACATTCTGAGTGTTGATACATCTCACATTTGTTCCCACTCCTAGATGTACTTTTACAGAATTTTTTGGAAATTCCAGAGTGATAGGGATATATAAGGAGTGCAATGGCTTAAGCTTCGGCTGGTTGGTTGCCAAGTGAGTTGTGGGAGGACACAAGATAAAAGAAACAGTTGGAATGTATTCATGTTTTTCTGTCTTCCATTATGTTAAGAAAACAATGCCTTTACCTGTACTTGAGACCTACGGTCTAGTGTCATTAAGAGGAAAATATGAATGCACATAGCCATGTACTTATTATGGGAATTAAAGCTGTTCTTTGAAATTTCTTGAGGGTCTCTGATGGCTTGGCATATTATATGTTTTTATAAATATTCACTTAGGACTTGAGACAAATGTGTTCTCTCTTATTGTTGTTACAAAGCTATAGAGGGCCACTAGTTCAAGATTCTTATTTATACTGGTTTTAAATTTCAAATTCTTGTTTTATTTATGTATATGTCCTGCCAACAATTGAAAGTGTATATTGAAATGGCATCTTTATTTGTTCCTTCATGTTGTCTCACTCTTAATATGCATCTTATTGATAATTTCTCTTTTTAAAAGTGTTATCTGTATATTCGTGGAGAGAGAAATGGCAACCGACTCCAGTACTTTTGCCTGGAAAATTCCATGGACAGAGGAGCCAGGCAAGCTACAGTCCATGGGATCACAGAGTTGGACACGACTGTGCAACTGACTTTCTTTCTTTCATCTGTATCTTCTAAAGGCTAAAACAAATACTTCAGTGTGCTTTCACTTCTCCTGGACTTTCTACTCCAACATCTACCATATTGAGCTTATCAAAGCTTTTAATTCTAGGTTACTACAGGTATATTGCTTTTTCCCTAGTTACTTTAAAAAGCAACATTCCCCAATATCAACATACTTGATGTATAATATACATTACATTTTATTACTTATACAAAATGTATATATTATATACATGATTTTGTATATGTACATGTATGAGTATGTGTGTAATATCATCATCTGAATGGCAAAATCTTTGCAAAATCAAAGAGATTTGTCAAACACAAATGTTGGTATTGAATGAACTGTAAACTAAGATGTAAGTAATAGAATTTCTTTAAAAACACAGAAAATTATTGCTAACTTAAGGTAAGCAAAGATTTATTAAGACACAAGAATCATGAAACTTGAAAAGAATAATTCGATAAAATGTATTTTATCTATCTCTCATTTATTGATATAAATTTTGATCTTTGAAAGACACTTTCAAGTATGTAAAACAGCAAGCTACAAACCAGGATATCTGCAATTATTTTTTATTTTACTTATTTTTTTAATTGAAATATAGCTGATATGAGAGTCACAACTCATATTAAAAGGTATATATAAATATATAAATAATTTAATTAGAAGATAAATGATCTAATTAAAAATGTGCAGGGCATTTTAAAAGATACTTTTTAAAAAAGGTATGAATGGCCAATATGCATATGAGATGATGCTCAATGTCCTTAGTCCTTGGGGAAATGAAAATTTACACCACAATGAGACAGCTAAAAAGGCAGTAGAATGGCTAATATTTTTGTAAAAAGTCTGATTCTACTAAGTTTTGTTAAAAATGAGGAGTGAGTGGAACTCTCATACACTGCTGGTGACAAATGTTGAATGATACAACTCTACTGGGAAATAATTAAGCAGTTTCTAATAAAGCAGTACATTTACTATGCATGTGTGTTAAGTCATTTCAGTCGTGTCCGACTCTTTGCAACCCTTTGGACAGTAACTTGCCAGGCTCCTCTGTCCATGAAAATTCTCCAGGCAAGAATACTGGAGTGGGTTGCCATGCCCTCCTCCAGGGGATCTTCTCAACCCAGGGATCGAACTTGTGTCTCTTAATTTTCCTGCATTGGCAGATGGGTTCTTTACCACTAAAGCCACCTGGGAAGTCCATACATTTACTATATGAATCCACAATTTTATTTCTTAGTATTTTCCCAAGAGAAATGAAAGCACATGCCTACCCCAAGACTTGTATATGAGTGTTCTTAGCAGCTTTACTCGTAAGAGCTCATTAAGAGGTAAGTGGATAAACAAATTCTGGTATATCCATTCAATGGACATCTACTCTGTAATAATGGAAATAGACTCATAATAAATTTAACAATATGGATAACTCTCAAAAATATTACACTGAGTGAAAGAAGCTAGATGCAAAACAGTATATACAGTAAGCTTCCATCTATAAATATAAATCCAAATGTAAGTAATGGAAAACAGACCAGTGATTTCCTAGGGCCACGAGTAGAAGATGAGAATTTATTGCAAGAGGCTCAAGACAATTTGTCTAGGATTATAAAAATGGCTCAGACAGTAAAGAATCCACCTGCAATGCAGGAGACCTGGGTTCTATCCCTGGGTCAGAAAGATCCCCTGGAGAAGGGAATGGCTGCCCACTCCAGAATTCTTGCCTGGAAAATTCCATAGACAGAGGAGCTTGGGGCGCTACAGTCCATGGGGTGTCAAGGAATTGGCCATGACTGAGCAACTAACACTTTCACTTTCTGCATCTTAATTGTCATGGTGGTTTCATGAATGCACACATTTGTTAAAACACTGTGTGCTATATATACTTACAAATTGTTCATTTTACATTATGTAATTTTACTCAATAAAGTTGATTTAAATAAAAACTATTTTACATATCAATCCTATTTTTATAATTTTTTTCCAAACTAAATGCTTAGATGAGAAAATAATGATAAATATAAAACTTTTAAATTTAGTTATTCATATAAGAGATAACCTAGAAACAATAGATGTGATTAATATCTATTGTATATCTATGTATCAGTAAGTTTGTTATATCCCTACTGGTCATTAAACTGGCAATTTGCTGTATGACCCAGGGAACTCAACCCAGTGCTCTGTGACAATCTAGAGGGGTGGGATGTAGTGGGAGATGGAGGGAGGTTCAAGAGGAAGGGGGCATATGTATACCTGTGGCTGGTTCATGTTGTTGTATGACAGAAACCAGCACAATATTGTAAGGTGATCTTCCTCCAATGAAAATGTTCAAATATATAATTATATAACATTTAAAAAATAAACTAAAAATGATGATGCAGATGTATGCTAATTGGTATGCAAATAAACCCTTTTATACTCATAATTTAACTTCAGCCTCACATTAACAGGTAAGGTTAGGAACCAACAAGAGAAATACAGCTTTGAGGAAGTGACTTATTAGATCAGTTATATAATTGAATGGAAAGGATTCTTTGGATGGGGTTCATGTATATAGTATATATTCTTCCTTCTTTATCAGGCTGTTTCTCCTGCTATATCCATCAGTTGCACTTGTCATATTCCAATTTGATCTGTTTCCTTAAAGTGACAGAGGGCAGTGCTGAGTACATTTTGTTCATGCCAGTTAAATATGCTCAGTATTATTCATTACTGAAGAGATATAGTCTGCAATAGGAGCTACATAGAAATAAGGATATCCAAAGCCAATACTCTGTATGAATGGTGCCATAACAGACATACATTTGTTGTGATTCTAATTGAGTGAAAATATGCCTTCTCGCTTCAGTCTGATACCATTGCTCTGTAGGGAATTTAGATGCCAGTGATAGTTATTTAGAAGGACTAAATTAGGTCTGATGTCTGGCAAAATGTTTCATAAGGTCAGCCTTTACTCCTGCATCATCCTCACTCCATCAATTTGTCTCTTTTCTTTGTTGTCTTCATTTTTCCTTCACTCTTTTCTCAGATCTCACTAATCAAGTCTTGTACTTCTTTAGGGTTTGTCAAAGTGTGTGTTTGTGTCTGGTGGGCATGTACATATTCACACCATACTCCTAGTGACTCTTTCGTGTAGGTCTTCTACCACCTTTGAAGCTAATTGAATTTCTATAATGTTATACTGTGATACTGTGACTTATAATAAGAAATAGGTATTTGGTCTTTGTCCCAGTTCCTGGCAAGAGCTTCTAAAACCCTTGGAATTTTCTGTGATAAAGGCATCATCTGTTAAGTAATGAGGTGACTTTTAGCGCTTAGGTGACCTAAAGCTGAGGGCTGGTTGCCAAGGAAGCAACCTTCTGGTGATTAGAAGATTGGGACTTTCAGAAATGTCCCAGTCCCCTATCACTGGAGGGGACAGAGGCTGGAGTTTGAATCAATAACAAATAGCTAATGATTTAATCAATCATGACTAGGTTCAGATTAACTTCAGTAGATGAGTTGTGTCTGACTCTTTGTAACCCCGTGGACTGCAGCACGCCAGGCTTCCCTGTCCATCACCAGCTCCTGGAGACTACTCAAACTCATGTCCATCATGTCAGTGATGACATCCAACCATCTCATCCTCTGTCATCCCCTTCTCCTCCTGCCTTCAATCTTTCCCAGCATCAAGGTGTTTTCCAATGAGTCAGTTCTTCACATCAGGTGGCCAAACTATTGGAGTTTCAGCTTCAGCATCAGTCCTTCCAATGAATATACAGGACTGATCTCCTTTAGGATGGACTGGTTAGATCTCCTTGCAGTCCACGGGACTCTCAAGAGTCTTCTCCAACACCACCATTCAAAAGCATCAATTCTTCAGTGCTCAGCTTTCTTTATAGTCCAACTCTCACATCCATACATGACTACTGGAAAAACCATAGCCTTGACTATGGTTGGTAAAGTAATGTCTCTGCTTTTTAATATGCTATCTAGGTTGGTCATAGCTTTTCTTCCAAGGAGTAAGTGTCTTTTAATTTCATGGCTGCAATCACCATCAGCAGTGATTTTGGAGAGCCAGCCTTGACTATGGTTGGTAAAGTAATGTCTCTGCTTTTTAATATGCTATCTAGGTTGGTCATAGCTTTTCTTCCAAGGAGTAAGTGTCTTTTAATTTCATGGCTGCAATCACCATCAGCAGTGATTTTGGAGAGCCCTAAAATAGTCTCTCACTCTTTCCATTGTTTCTCCATCTATTTACCATGAAGTGATGGGACCGATGCCATGATCTTAGTTTTCTGAATGTTGAGTTTTAAGCCAACTTTTTCACTCTCTTCTTTCACTTTCATCAAGATGCTCTTTAGTTATTCTTCACTTTCTGCCATAAGGGTGGTGTCATCTGCATATCTGAGGTTATTGATATTTCTCCCGGCAATCTTGATTCCAGCTTGTGCTTCATCCAGCCTGGCATTTCTCATGATGTACTCTGCATATAAGTTAAATAAACAGGGTGACAATATACAGCCTTGATGTACTCCTTTTCCAATTTGGAACCCATCTGTTGTTCCACGTCCAGTTCTAACTGTTGCTTCTTGACCTGCATACAGATTTCTCAAGAAGACGTTCAGGTGGTCTGGTATTCCCATCTCTTTAAGAATTTTCCACAGTTTGTTGTGATCCACACAGGCAAAGGCTTTGGCATAGTCAGTAATGCAGAAGTACCTGTTTTCTGGACCTTTCTTGCTTTTTCAATGACGTGGCAGATGTTGGCAATTTGATCTCTAGTTTCGATGTCTTCTATAAATCCAGCTTGAACATCTAGAAGTTCATGGTTCATGTACTGTTTAAGCCTGACATGGAGGATTTTGAGCATTACTTTGCTAGAGTGTGAGATGAGTGCAATTGTGTGGCAGTTTGAACATTCTTTGGCATTGCCTTTCTTTGGGATTGGAATGAAAACTGACCTTTTCCAGTCCTGTGGCCACTGCTGAGTTTTCCAGATTTGCTGACACATTGAGTGCAACACATGAAACCTTCATAAAAGGACAGAGTTTGGAGAACTTCTTGGTTGGTGAACATGAAATTTGAAGAGAACAGCATGCTCTGAGAGAACATGGAAGCTCTGCACCCTTTTCCCTTACCTTACCCTGGGCATCTCTTCGATCTGGCTGTTCCTGTGTTGCATCCTTTCATAACAATGTGATGATCTAGTAAGTAAAATTTTTCTAGAAGTTCTGTGAGCTGCTCTAACAAATTAATTGAACCCAAGGAGGAGGTCGTGGAGTCTTTTGATTCATAGCCAATCAATTATAAGTGCAGGTGACAATTTAGACTTGCAACTAGCATCTGAACCCCAAAGAAGGGGTTGTTGTTTTTGGTCAGAAGTATAGGTAATAAGCTGGGCTTGTGACTAGTATATAAAATGTGTGTGTAGGGGAGGTCAGGAAGTAGTTGTGTGGTACTGAGTCCTTCACCCGTGGGAAGCTAACTCCAGTCGACAGTGTCAGAAATGAGTTGAATTATATAACATCCAGCTAAGGTTGCAGAGAGTTGCTTGGTGTGAGGAAAAATGTGTGATCAGAAATGACAGAAGTGAAGTTTTCTCTGTGAAGGTAAAGGAAAGAGGCAGGGAACAAGCATGGTAGGGAAGAACTGGGATTCTCCCTACTCAGGAGGTAGACTGAATTGGGTTTTATATATAATTGTAGATAAAAGAAAAGCTTTTATCTGAAAATGTTAGTATCAGATATGTTTCTGAATTTTAGAAAGATAATACAGCACATGCAGTGATGTCTGGAGCACATACCTATTAATAGCTATTAATATTCTGAGGTAAAACATCTATATTTTCACTAGCAGCCTAATTTGAGTTCAGGTCTGGTTTGCTGTTGAGTGAATTCAAGCCAGTTTTCATTAGTTTCCCTCTCCTGGAAGTGTGCATAAGAATTATGGGCCACATCTAGTTTTCCAGGAAAGAACTCTGTTTTTTTGTTTTTTTTTTTAGTTAAAAAATTGCATTTTATATGTGAGTATAGTTGATTAACAATGTTGTGTTAGTGTCAGATATTCAGTGATTCAGTTACACATACACATGTATCTATTGTTTTTCCAATTCTTTTCCCATTTAGCGTATTACAGAGTATTGAGCAGAGTTCCCTGTGCTGTACAGTAGCTCCTTGTTGGTTACCTATTTTAAACACAGCTGTGTGTACAAATCAATCCCAAACCCAGGAGAGAACTCTTGACATTCTGTTAGTCTGCAAGCTATTGTCTCTTTTACTGTACCATCTGTCTTCTTGAGCCTCTTTATTTATCCTCTAGTTTTTTGATATTTGCTTCAGAACTTTCTTTTGGATTTGGATTTGTGTATGTGGCTAGGAAGGCATAATTTAATATCTTAAAATTCACCTATTTTGAATTTACAATTTGATGGACTTGTAAATGTGCACAATGATGAAACCATCATAATTTTGAAGGTTTAAACATCCTTACCACCCTCAAAACTTTCTTTGTGTATCACTGCAGTCAGTTCCCCCTCCCACTCCAGCCCTGTGCCAGGCAATCACTGATGTCATTTCTGTGTTTAGCTTTTACTTAGCTTAATGTTTTGTGATCCAGGTCCTTTCATATATCAGTATTCTGTTCTTTTAGTTACTTTTTTTCTGAGTGGTATTCTCAAGTGTGTATAACTGGTGACTAGATCAAGAATATAAGGCACATTTCTATCACAAATATTATTAAGCAATAAAAAAGGTCTTGTATTTCTAATCTGTTATTCAGCTTACCAGTCTTTGAATCCCTGCTCAATATTGAATGCTTTCTCAGGTTAAGAGCTGCCTTACTTTCATTAATAGCTTTAAGTCAGCAAGATTTTTACCAGCTCTTAAGTTTATCGGGCTGAATTAGGCATCTAGGCTAAGATAGTGTATCGCCCTAGAGAACATTAGAAACCTAACTACCTTCCCCCTGGCTCTGTAGATCACAACTGTGACCTTCCATGACCCACATCCAGCTAGTATCTATTCAGGAAATGCTTTCCAATGATTATCAATTTGGCATTCTGAAGATGGAACTCAATACCTTTTTCTTCTAGGGCCAGGAGGATCTTTCTGCCTCTTGCATGGAATGGAATCCAGGTATTGAGAAGTGTGCCCTATTCCTAAGAATGCAGGTGAGTCGATCTGAATCAAGAGTCCAGGGGAAAACCTCTCCCATCGAAGGCCAAATGTAAGCCCTTCTCTTATTGCATTTGAGCCCCAACAAATTTGCTAGAGAAAGAGGTTTGAAAGAATTCTGTCCTTTCCATACTTAGAAATTTTGCTGTGCAGAGACGTGCTTGTAGGAACCAGAAAAGGAGTGAATGAAAATCAGCATGGAGAGTCAGTGGTCTATAGGAGGGTCTAATAAACTTGCCTGCTTCTAAGTAGGATCACTCCACCATGCTGTCAGCTATGAGGAGCACCATCCTTTTTGAGGACCCAGCCCAGGCCTAGTGATAGGATGTCCTGTCCATGGAAGGGACCATTCACCTCCCAGTGAAAATGTCCACACGGCAGGGCAGAATCTTTCCAAGTTTTTCTCAGGATTCTATGGAGACTATGAAACTAGACACAATTATCATTTACAGTTTATGGTTACAGGCAGAGCTGAGGGCAGGGCAAGCTATAAGAATGATAGGAGATAGAAATATTATCAATACTATTCTAAAATTTCAACAAGTTTTTATCCTGTTTCTTAGTATTTACATCTGTTTAGTTGCTACTTCATTTGTTTGCTTTGCAGGGTATTCCCTGGTGGCTCAGATGGTAAAGACCCTGCCTGCACTGCAGGAGACCTGAGTTCGATCCCTGGGTCACGAAGATCTCTGAGAGAGAAGGAAATGTCAATCCACTCCAATATTCTTGCCTGGAAAATTCCATGGGCAGAGGAGCCTGGCAGGCTACAGTACACAGGGTCAAAAACAGTTGGACACAATTGAGCAATTAACACTTACAATATTACAAGTGTTACAATTGTTACAAGTGTTAACAATTAACACTTGTTAATTTAACTTATTTAACTTATCTCTATCTAATTTTCCTATTTAGTGAAATGGAAATGATAATAATAATTTTATTGTTATTGTCTCATAAGAATATTGTGAAAGTTAAATGCAGTAACACGTGTAGTACTCTTAGGATAATAATCCTGGATACTAATAATGTCTCAATGAAATGAAATCACTGTTATCTTACTTAATAATACTTTTTCAGGGAGGAAATATTTTAATAAGCCTGTGGATTACATGTAGGTAACGCAGAAAGGATAATCTGTTTAGTATCATGATATAAATTTGTGTCATTATGACAGAGCTGTGTGTCTACAGATTATTATGCAGACCTGATGCAAAGAACTGACCCACTGGAAAAGATCCTGAGGCTGGGAAAGATTGAAGGCGGGAGGAAAAGGGAACGACAGAGGATAAGATGGTTGGATGGCATCACCAACTTGATGGACATGAGTTTGAGCAAGCTCTGGGAGTTACTGATGGACTGGGAAGCCTAGCGTGCTGCAGTCTATGGAGTCTCAAAGAGTCAGACATGAATGAGTGACTGAACTGAACTGAAGGCATGAATGTGAGGCTGAGACTGAGTAAGAAGAACCAATCGCCCTTCACACACACACACACACACACACACACACACACACACACACACACACACACACACTATACTTTGAGAGGTTGAGGAAGAGGCAGTAGTACTTCAGACAGGTGGACTATTTCTAACCATTCTAACGGGGAACATGGTTACATGGGAGGCACAGCCTAACCTGGTGGCGCAGTATAGAATCTGCCTGCAATGCAGGAGACTCAGGTTCTATCCTTGGGTTGAGAAGATCCCCTGGAGGAGGGTATGGCAAACTACTCCAGTATTCTTGCCTGGAGAGTCCTCATGGACAGAGAAGCCCAATGGGCTAAGTCCATGGGGTCACAATGAGTCAGACACGACTGTGCAACTAACATTTTCACTTCACTTTTTTTTCACACGCTAACCAACCTAGAAGTTCTTTCATTTTGTAACTAATGTTGAGAGCTTTTTTCTATTATAAAGCTCTTCTATTTTCTTGAAGCCTTTGGTAAAAGAGTTTAAACTCCTGTAGCATGGCGTTATCTATTGTTCAGAGTAGGCTCCATGTCTGCTTCCGATGATGTAGCCAAGACACAACAGTGATCACCTGTGGGACTCAGTTGTGGTTTGGAGAGAGGTGATGTAAGGGGAGAAAGCAATGTTATTCTCTGAAAAAGCTGGTTGCTTGAGTGACAGACAACGAGCATTATTTGGGAATTTCCAGAATTCCTTGAGGATGAATATCCTGTAAAATGCATTGCACTGCTTATGAATTCTAGTAGGATGGGAACTCAAGTGATTGTTAAATGAGCATTAATAAAATTCACAAAGAGGGAAGGAAGCATGAGATGGGGAAAGCAGAAACCTTCACACTCCTGATGACTACACTCAGAAGTACTGAGGCTGCTCTCTAATGGTTTCCTTGGACAAAATGTCTCCCACATCCCCAGCAGTCTTGCCTTAGGGTAGAGACAATAAAATGGCCTACAGATCTTCTGGCTCCAGATAAGACAGAGCTCTCTTTGGCTCTGCAGAGATCCTACTTCACAAGACGACATGGGAGGTCACAGGGCTCATTTCTCACCAGTTGATTAAAATCTAGTGGTGAGATGACCTGCAGCATCGACCATCAACCAGTTATCCTAGATCTACTGGGATTTCCAGAGCTCTACCTCCTCTACTGAAGAAATCACCTCAAAAACCCATGCATGGCAGGGCCAATGCCACCAGCTTCCACTACCTCAAGCCCTGCCTAGAATAGACTGATCCAGCCAATATGTTCAGGGTGAACTGGCTAACATATCCAAATGCTTTGACTCCATGTGACCTTGTATTGTGTATGAATATGGGCTTGGAGATTTAGTGGTGGATTCAATTCTCCCTGGAGCCAGCCCATGGAATATTTTTCTTCCATTCCACAGCACCCATATCTACAATGAGAGCAGGAAGAAAGTAACTTAAGTCTTCACCTGCGGCCCTTTGGTACCTGAAATATGTTGTTGCCACCAGTCAGGATGGGCCTGCTTACTGTGGTCATGTAGGTCATTGTGCATATCATTGCCATAAAATTGCTGCAGGAGAACTGTCTGTAAATTTTCCAGCCGTGAAGGAGAGGCAAGTTCTCAGTTCCATAAAAATTAGAGCAAGCAAGTACTTACTTCCAATACCCAGGCAAAGTGATTTGGGAAAGACAAGAGACCACATTCAAATCTAGCAGGCCACCCTTCTATTCCTCTCTTATTATGTAAGTAAGATACATAAATATGGGAGCTGGGCATTTCTGTGACCCACAGTATCATGGCCATCAACCTGGACATAGAGGTAGGAGCACATGGTGGGAAGTCCACACTGAGTGCCCATATTTCCACTTAGTATTTTCCATCTGTCGGCTGGAGAATCTCACCTTCACTTACCAAGGAGCTCTGCCAAAAGCAGTCATTAAACCCCACCCAGCATCCCACTCTTTTTGCCTGTCTCTATTCTAAAACTCCAAACACACTTGCTGTTTCCTGAGAGGGGTTTTTCAGACCAGGACTGCAAGAACTTCTCCAACACTGTGAGTGAGACCGCTCAGATGCCATGATGGCCAGCACATGTGTCCTTGCTTGCCAGGCAAGGTAGAGGAACACTGTGACTCAGGCTGGGAAGACAGGAAGGCTCCCTTGATCCCTATTTCCTCAGATGTTGTCTACCTCTCCTTCCCCCCATCATTCCCCAGTCATCCATCAGCCTTTCTTGTCTGGTTCCAGTGGGCTTTGAGCTTGATCTGATCTGAGTAATGATGCTTGAGGTTCATGTGCTCAGCCTGGCTCTCCTTTGCACTCCACATCCTGAAACGAGGAGATATCCAGGAGAATTATATTTTTCAGGTGTCTGAGGCTGATTGATCACATCTCCCGCAGAGTTCTCTGATGGGAGCCCAACCATCACCTCACAAAATGGAGGGAATGGTCACAGAGGGGAAGATGGGATAATGCAGCAGAAACTGGATAGAGTACTCAGGCTTGCCTGGAGAAGAAGCCACCTTATGTTCTGCCATCAGGAGTCCTGGAAACATGCCCTTAGCTAATTCCTGTTACAGCTTCATAGTCCTGTCTTTTGATTCCTCACCTTGCTGTTTTTCACCTAGGCATTGCTTCAATTATCAGAGATTTATTGAAATGGTTTTACAGAATGAAATGTAATAAATGCAAAAAATAAATAAGGACACATATTTTGAGCCAAAATACTTCACAGTCTAGTGAGAAACAAGCCTTCTAATATTGATAGGCAAAACATTATAATATAGTATGATATGAGCTTTCTCATCAGTTGCTTAAAAGAACAATGGGAGAAAACATAAATTCTGCTTAAAGAAATCAGAGGATTCAAAGGAATTAGCCCTTGAGATAAGATTTAAAAGTGGGTAGGTGTTTTCTACCATTTCTAGCACAGATTGGATGCCATCACTGACTCAATGGAGATGAGTTTGAGCAAACTCCGGTAGATAGTGAGGGACTGGGAGGCCTGGAATGCTGTAGTTCATGGGATCACAAAGAATCAGACATGACTCAGTGACTGAACAACAACAAGGGGTTTTCTAGATGAACACACACAACAAAGGGATGCCGAAGGAAGCCATTCAGTCAGAAGAAACACATACACCGATACAATAAAACAAGAGACATCCAGCTGAAATTAGAATAGTGCATAATCCATGCTGTTTTTTATAACTAGTACGGTGGCTAGCAGAGGACTCTGATTATTAATCTTCTGTGTTAACTTAATTGGAACACCAGGAGCCCCAATATTTGCTGAACATTATTCTGGATATTTCTGTGAGGGAGTTTCTGGATGAGACTAATGTTTAAATCAATAGACTGTATAAAGATTGCCCTTCGCAATGTAGGTGGCTTTATCTCATATATGGAAGATCTAAGTAGAACAAAAAGGCTGAGCAAAGGAGAACTCACTGTTTTCTCCTGACTGTCTTCAAGCTCGGACATCAGCCTTCTCCTGACTTTGAATTTTCACTTGGACTGGAGTTTACAACATTGACTCTCCTAGTTCTCAGGACTTTTCATTGTAACTACTCCAGTAGCTCTTCTGGGTCTCTAGCTTTCCTACTGCAGATCTTGGGACTTTCTCGTCTCATAACTTCATGAGTCAGTTCATTATAATCTGTCTCTATATATGTAGATAGATAGATCTAGAGAGTCTTCCCTTGTAGCTCAGTTGGTAAAGAATCTACCTACAATCCAGGAGACCCAGGTTTGATTCCTGGGTCAGGAAGATCCCCTGGAGAAGGAAATGCCAATCCACTCCAGTATTTTTGCCTGGAGAATCCCATGGACAGGGGAGCCTGGCAGGCTGCAGTCTATGGGGTCGCAAGAGTCAGACACGATTTGGCGACTAAACCACCACCACCACCATATATAGATAGATATATAGATATGGATATCTTCTGTCAGTTCTGTTTATTAGTTCTGGGGGCTGGAAAGCCCATGGTCAAGGTGCTGAAAATTTTAGTTTCTGTCTTCTTGGCTTGTAGGTGGCTGCCTTTTCACTGTGTCCTCCAGTGGTCTTTCCTCAGTGCATGGACATGGAGGGAGAGAGAGAGAAGGCAAGCATGAGCTGTCTGGTGTTTCTTCTTATAAGGACACAAATCCCATTGGATCAGGGCTTCATGCTTATGAACTCATTTAATCTGAATTACTTTCGTAGAGGCTCCATCTCCAAATACATCCACGCTAGGGCTTAGGGCTTCAGCATATGAGATTTTTAGAAGACACTGTTCAGTCCATAACACTGGGTGAGGGTTACATGACAGGAGTCTGGACAGGACCCAAACAGGCTATGAAAGACTCTGGACCTTATGCTTAAGGGATGAGTGATGGGGAGTTAGTGAAGTGTTTTAACTGTGAAAAAAAGAGATAAGACATATAAGAAAGCTTATATGGTAAAGCTTTCTGGTAAAGAAGAATTGCCTATAACATCCCTGGAATATTCTGTGCACATTTGCCAGTGGAAATTTTATGACAGCAAATTAAAAAATGAGTATTCATATCTGCTGGGAGAACTAAGGCAGAGAGAAAGCCATTGCCAGAATCTTGGAGATATTTCAATATCTACACGGTTCATGAAGTTGGATTGAAAAACTAATGTGGCCCATTCATGCAGCCGCACACTAAGAGCATCTCCGTGGTATTCATTTACCCCCAGCCATAATCTTTTCCTTGGGCTCAAGACCTAGTGTTTATCGTGCCTATGTTGTCATAGGAGATCACTTCCTACTCACTGCTTTTTACAGAATTTTTTCAATGGAGTTTGATCCCTTTAATCTTTAGACAGCAGAACAGGAGGAGTGGGATAGTAGTGCAAAGTAAATTTGGCTTTTGGAATTTTGTATTTTAACTGGTAAATCCCACACATACAGTTTTCTAGGCAGTAGCAGTAATGCAAACTGGCGATTGCTGTATAATGCTTTATGTTTTATTTATTATTTAAAATATAAGTATATATGTGTGTACCTACTTATGTATCTATTATCTATTTATTTATAATATATGATGTCAGTTCTAAAAATCAGACAAAAAGGTAAAATATTAATCATTTCAAGCCAGAAAAGCAGCCCTTGCTATAAGCTGGCTCCAAATTTGGCAATGGGCCGATTGGCTTTTGTCAAATTACCATCCAACTGAAGTTTTCTGTTGTTCTTTTAGTTTTTGACAACCACAAGGTGAATAGTGAGTCAGCCAAAGGATAATTATATACCATGTCTCTTGAAAAAGTTTGGATTGAAATAACCCACCACTCATTCAAATATGGAATAGCTAAAGAGCACTAAGTGCCTATGAAATAAAACAGACCAGAACCTGTGATCAAAATACTGAAAACAAAGGAATTTAATAATTGTCCTGAACGTTAATAGAAAGCTAAATCTATTGACAGTAATTTGCTAAATTAACCAGAAAACAATTCAGAAAACTGCATGATATGTTTAATAAGATGTAAGACATAGCCTATATGAAATAAGGAAAGGGATCCATAAGCTCCATAAGGGCTGAAAATGCTGAAATTAAACTACAATGTGATGAGGAACATAATAACATGAATATGAAGGTAATTTGCACAAGTATAGATAAGATGTCAAATAATAAGAAACCACAGCGGTTAAAACAAGGTTCTCATTCATGGTAAAAAATGCAGGATTAGAATTTTCTTAATTAGTAATGGGAAAGATGAACTTGAAAAGATTTCCGCTATGTACACTGTCCTGTGCTGATTGCCATTTTGGAAGCCAATTTAAACATGAGCAAGTAAACAAATACTCTATTGGATGGTGTGGACAGACATATTTTTTGTAATTTCTGAGAAAAAATGAACTCCTTTTCAAATTCTTGTCAATGACAAGTGGCAGTCACTTAAATTAGTCATTCGGGACAGTGGTTCTCAGTGTGGTCCTTGGACAAGCAGCATCAGCATCAACTGAGAACTCAGAGTTTAATTTCTTAAGCCTTTCCTCAATCCATTTGATTCAGAAATTCTAGGAGCTGGGCCAAGTAATTGGTGTTCTAACCAGCCCTAAAGGTGACGCTGATGTAGCTCAAATTTGAGAACTACTACATTGGGAAAATGACTTTATTGGTACTATGATGAGAGTAAGGCAGCTTACTGGTCACATAAATTACCTCTTATCTGCACCACAGACACACAAAATCCAGGAAATATTGTAGAGTTGAGGATTTTGCTAGTGGGGGATCCTGTGTTCCTCAGGTTCCCCACTCACAAGTGAAAGAAATGGACATAGTTACATAGATAACTTATATTCCCAAAGAAGAGCATCAAAGGAATATCAAGTATAATACATGAATACAAATAAAAGAGAAGAAGCATTTTTTAATTCCCAAACCAGGGATCAGACCCACACCCCCTGCAGTGGAAACACAGCATCTTAACCACTGCACTATCAAGGAGGCCCTAAGGAAGCATTTCTTAAACTGAAGGAAGACCTATGAGTGCAGGTTGAAAGTTCTTTTTGCTATACAGGCAAAGTCAACAAGAAAACTGACAGCTAATTAATTCTGGGGGAAACAAGATCTTATATAAAGAACAAATATCCTGTAAACATCAAGAAAGAGAGAAAGAAGGGGAGAGAGAGCCTGCCTCTAAGATTAAAAATACTTGCAGAAGGGGGCAGATATAGAGTTGAAAGAAAAAATTAGGTTTACATAAGAAGATGGGTACCTCTTCTTCCAAGGCTTTCAGTAAGAATGCCATGCTGTATGCAAATATTAACAATTTAAATGAGATTAACAATTTGTAAATCACATATTTCCTGGCGCATGGTTTATGCTCATTCAGTACTAGCCCTCACCCATTATCAGAGCACTAGGCACATGGATGATGAACACCTGACTCATCTCTGGAAGGTGTCACACTCTAGGGACTAGAGTGTAGGTCATTAACAAATGTTTAGCTTTGAGAAAGAAGGCAAGATCTGAGACTAAGTACTAGTAGTGAATGAAGAGGAAGGTTAAGAGCATACTGGTCTTAGGACATTATGTGTGAATGAAAATGTGGTTGAAAGGCAGGAGCTGTGGAACATGAAAGTATAGTGGCAAGAAAGAATGTAAGGCAAAAAGACAAGGTTATTCAGAAGGAGATTTTCAAATACTTCGTGTGTTCCAAGTAGAAGATTTTCAAATACTTCCTGTGTTCCAAGTAGAAGATTTTCGAATACTTCATGTGTTCCAAGTGTGGGTCCCATGTAGAAAAAGATATTTAATATATATCAAATATGGCAGTTGGCATACATTCCTTCCCTCCACTTAACTTCTGGGTAAGAGAAAACCTGGACTTCCAGGTCCTCCCAGGCTGAGATTCAGTGGGTGAGAGCTCACACTTGCTTAAGTAGTACTATTATTATATTGTGACAAAAATTCACTTTCTTTCCCATAATGTTGCTAGTGAATGAACAATGGAAACTTTTATTAGTCATGACTCCTCTAAACTTGAGGATTACAAAATCCAGCTAAGGAGACAAATCCCTGTCAACCATCTACATTAATAACCATTCAAAATCTAAAAACAAAATACAGGCAATGTCAAAGTGTATATCTGCTAAGTGAAGATGTAGCTACGGGATAGGCTGCCATTGTTAAGCAGAAACATCAGAAAGGTCTTTCAGAAAAGGGATGAAGCTAGGATGGTAGAAGTAGGAATTAGACAGCCAAAGAATGGAGTGGTAACACCATTGCTGGTGGAGAGAATAGCACACAGTTCAAAAACAGGGAACCCATATGATGGAATAAGTAGATGCTTTTGAGATGGTAGAACAATAAAAATTTTAGGATGTCCATCTCTGTATGAATTTCCAAAGATGAAATAGCAATTTAACCAGTTCTTTATCAAATGCTAGTTTCTCTTATAGCATCCTATATTAAAATATCATACAATCAGCAAGACATGATTATATTCTTGCTGTTTCTGAAAGTTATGCAATTATCTTGATATTTTTGTAACGTTAAGTGTGAAAAAATATCCTTGTTTTCTCTCCTGTTCTTTTTTTGGGCCACTTTTAGCAGCCTGAAAATCAGCTTTCATTTTGACTGCCGTTTAACAGAATTTGATTAAAAAAAGTAAACTAATTACAACGGAAATGCAGCCCTGCGAAGCTTTAAGAAAAACACATTATTTTGTTTTAGGGTTCAGTTACTATACATTCATTTATCATCTTTATAAGCGATGTGCAGGCGATGATGAATAGGCCCTGGCTTTGAATCAGGAAATGTAAATTATCCTTTTTCTTTCTTTCCTTTTTCCACTTTTTTTTTTTTTAAACAAATAATGAATGCTAGGTAATTTGAAGCTAACTGATGTGCCAAGAACTCAAAGATGATGTAATGCACGAAAGCAATAAGGGCTACTTATCTGATAGGCTGAAGCAAAGACAACTCCTGGTCCAGGGGACGTGTACTTGAGTTGGAGGCGGCTGTGTCTGCTGGCTGACCTAGCTGGTGTGGAGGACCATCAGTAAGAACCAGATTGCTCTGTTATTGCTTTTATTTGAGCCTCTCTCATGTCAAGTAGTAGCTTTTACCTTTGGAGAACTGGCACATATATTCCTTAAACCCTCTCTAATCTGGATCTTTTTTTTTTTTCCCATAGATAAGTTCATTGTGTCATATTTTATTTTTTTTATAAACAAAATATTTACTGAGCATTAGTTCCAGTCAGAAAGAAAGCAAGTCTAAAGAGAAAAAGTTCTATGGTTTTCTATTGCTAGGTAACTAACAAATTTAGTGACTCTAAAAAATGCACATTTATTATCTTGTAGTTTCTGTGGATCAGAACTCAAGGCACAGCTTAACTGGGTCCTCTGCTTAGGGTTTTATGAAGATATCATCCAAGCTGCATTCTCATATGGTGGTTTGACTGGGGAAGAATTCATTTTCAATCTCATTCAATTTTTTGGCAGAATTAATTTCCTTGTGACTGTAGGGTTGACATCTCTGGCTTCTTGCTGGTTCTTGGGTAGACACGGCCCTCATCTCTCAAAGGCTGCCTGGTCATCTGTTGGAGGCGTGCACTTCTTTAACCAGATGGGCTTCTCCATCAAGGCTGCTTCATCAAGCCAGCAAGAAGAGTCTCTAGAGGGAATCTGCTATTGAGATAGTCTTTTATTCTTCTTGAAAATTTTATTTTATTTTTAACTGGATGGTAGAAACAATATTGTGATGGTTTTCACCATACATCAGCATGAACCAGTCATAGGTATACATATGTCCCCCTCTCCTAAACCACCCTCCCACCCCTGTAGGTCATCACAGAGCACCAGCTTTGGGTTCCCTGCATCATTCAGCAAATTCCCACCAGTTATCCACTTTACATATGGAAATGTATATGTTTCCATCTATTTAGAATATTGAAAATCTTTGATATATTATAAGAAATTAGTGCACTTTCAAGCAAGAAGTGCAGCATTTCAAGACAGACAAAATAAGCTTTATGTAAAAGGAGACTTTGGATAAGGAGAGAAAATGGGAAAGCACATTACCAATAAGGGAAGAAAAGAATGCTCAAGTGTAGACCATGGGTGAAGAGCAATCAGTTCTGACTGGATGGCCATTGTTGTAGATAAGCAGCGGGGATGGTTTTAAGAAAGATAAAGCTCAGAATGCTCACCTCAGGATGAATCTCAAGTTTATATTGCACTCATCACTTGGTGTGGAAAAGCCTCAGTTGAAATGAAGTAGCAATAGAAATGTAGGGTTTATTGGTGCAGAAAGTTATGCATACTCATTTCCATTTTCAGGGGTTTTGCAATATTTACATTTACTTGCATATAGAATGTTTAAGATATTTGCATGTGTTCTGTAAATTAATTTAAAATTGGCAATTGACTTACATTTGGGTGACATTTATGGATAAAGATATTAGCCATAGATACCACTCACAGATAAAGTTACATGTGTCTCATTAATTCCCATATTCTTTATAAATTATGTCAATTTGATTTTTATGTGGTAATTCTCTATATATACTGCTTTCCATTTTAGAAATAAAATTCATGGATTTTTTACTCACTCTAGCACACAAAGCGTTTGCATATTTCCTTTTTAATTTCCTTAATTTTTGTTTCTTCTCACACTCTTTGCTTTTATTATACCTTCTCTCAGATTGCTGAGGCAATGATTAGGCATATTGGCCTTGGAAAAATAAATAAAAAGAAGGAAAATATGTTGCTCTGTCACTTTAAAATGTAGTCCATTTCCACCAACATATTAAAAGTCTAAATATTTTATTGCCTAGGCACAATCTCATTTTTATTGCCCCAATCACAGCTCATTGGTTAGGATATGCTGGGCAGAGGAGTGATCTGGTCAGCTAATAGCCTCCCTGCTGCTAAAATTAACTAATTGTTAAAGTAATAACCATGGACCCTCATGGCCTATTTTAATAGTCAGTGGCAACCTGGGAAATTATTTTGCTGCTTTCATTTCAGTAAGTCCTCCTGTTGGCCATTTGCACCCTCTCTATCCCTTTAAATGTCCTCTTGATGAGAAATATTTCAACGGAAACCTTCAGGGAGCTCTGGCCAGTCCCTCCAAGTGGCAGTTGGGGCCCATTTTTTCTTCTGTGAATATGGGAAGAACATTGTATAAGTATGTATTGGAGTGCATGTGGGTGGCCATCTATCCATCGCACCAAACTTCTTTTCCAAACTCATCTTTCCTCCTTTGCAATGTGTCTTTCACATCAGTTTGTTCCATATCTTGCTATGTTTTGCCCTAATGCTGGCCATGACCTTGCCTGTCCTTTTGGTGAAAAACTCTTCATCCATCTTTAGATGATCACTCCAATCCACAGTGGAGGCTCAGATAGGAGTTCACCCATTCAATATCCCAGGACAATGCTGTTTTCAATTTTGACCTCTCCTCTGATCTTCCAGTATACACTCTTGCTACAATACATTTTATTACATTTTATTATGTTTTTGTACTTCACATTCTCCTTTATCCGTTTGTTATTTCATGTATACAAATCCTTTATTCTCAGTTAAGTTTACGTTTACCCAGAGAAAATTCTTCACTTCCTCTTGCATCTCTCAGTCACCAGAGCTGTGTTAAATACATTGCAGATGTTTTTGTAAACACATGTTGAATTAAATTAAATTAGATCTGGAGATTTCAAAGTTGTATCTGCTATACAAATGTCCTGTGAGGATATTTTAAATCCTTCATATCCAGAGAGAAAGAGGTAAGTTCTATACATTCCTTTACTGAGACTAAATCTTCATGAGTTTTGCCATAAACATGTCCTTAGTATGGACCTCATAGAATAGAAATTACTTATGATAAAATTTTTAAATGACACCAAGAAAGACACAAAAAACATTGTACTGAAGGAAATCAGTCCTTAAAGAAAATGGGCCCATGGCAGATTTATAGGGTAAACACATTTGAAAGCAGAGATGGAAAGCTAATTAGTCTACTCAGAGGTTCAACTGCAAGACCTGCACTAACTACATTATTCACTGGAAAAAAATATGCAGGGCTTCTGCTTGCATACCTGCAAAATATACTTTAATAAGTCTTCCTATCTGTTTAACAGTCATTAATTCAGACTGCGGAACACTCTTTGAAAAATAACTCTTCTCCTTTGTATTATTGTGACAGTTTTTTGTTTTATGCCTGTTAAGACATGATTATTGAACATTTTTTTATGAATGTTCGTAATAGTTCTATGTTGATACTAACAAAAAGACTGAAAACCAGTCTATTGATTTAAGATTCCATACCAGTCATGGTACAGTCTGTTAAGTCATGAAAAGCTTCTTGGGGATTATATCTTTCTACCCATTGGGCTAATTATAGCTAACCCATGGGAGAGTCACATTCTAGGTTAAGGACAGATTTTGGTCTGGGTTGGTACAGCTGCATTAAAAAGTCTAGAATCCTTTCAGTCCCATGTTTCTCATATTTCATGAAGACTTAAAACTCAACCATTAAATAAGAGTTGAGATTTGAGGAGTCTTTTTGCAATTTTAGCAAGCCATATTGTATGATCCCCTTACAGTCCTGAAGATTAATATTTGAGTTTGCTTTTAGAGAATGTTTTTAAAAAGAAACCCTCAAAAACCATGGTTAGGACTGAGATAAACTGTATCCTGACTCCTCTACGTACCAGCACTATTTCTTTGGAAATATTGCTATAATATCTACTAACTTCAATTTCCTAATAGGAAATTAAAGTGGGTATGTTTTCTCTTTCTGATCTGCTTTGTAAAGTGATAGGAATCAAAGATTGTGATTATTCGTAAAAGAAAAATCAGTAGTCATTTAATGAGGGCCTGAATGATTCTTCATCAGTTGAATGAAAGTGTATCCATGTGTTGGATTTTTGATATCTATTTTAGTTGCTTACATGCCTTTTTTCTCAACTCTAAGATTTCATCTGGGTTAAAAATAGTTGAATGAAAGAACAATAATTTTGCATATTATTCATATTATCGTCTTCTTTGTGTTCAGTTAGGGAGGCACAGTTTAAGAACAATGGTTTAGAGATAGTCAGAGATGCTTTCAACTTTGTCATGGTTAACTACTAGTTGTTTAACCTTGAAACTCTTGGCAATCTCTCTAAGCCCAAGGGTATTCACATTAAACCTGAGGACAATAGATATACTTACTTCATAGGACTGTGCAGGGGATTCTGTGAGGTGATGCTGCAATGCACTTGGCATAGTACATTACACACAATAATGATAGGTGTTTAATTAATACTAGCTATCCTTTCCATATTATTACTAAGGACAACTCAAACAAATGACACTTTGACACATTGTAGGCACTCAAAAAGAATTCGTACAGTGTGGCACTCACAGCTGCTCTGAAAGGACCTGATTAGGGATCCATGGTGGATGGAGAAAAGCCACCAGGAAAGGCTGCCACCTGCCAGGGGCTTTGATAAGGAGCGGTCTCCAGAAGGAATCACGACTTGCCTTCCTTTGGGAGCTTCAGAGCCCTGGGAGAGCTTGAGGAGGGGAGCTGAGAGAGCTTTAGGGGATCCACTTATAGAATTTCAGCCTCATCAGAGAAACAGAGTTCTTTGCATCCAGGAATAGGGTATGGTACTGAAGAAACCACAGCTACAGAACCGAGTCTGAGATGTCTTTAGGGTGATCCAAGTAACCCCCAATCCCAATTCCTCTGCAGCTTCTAGAACCTTGAAAGCATCAAATAGAATTCAAAGAGCACACATCGACAATTCTAGGTCAAATGAGACTTTTTGATTGGAATAAAAAATTGTGTGTATGTGTGCAGATAAATTATGTTTATTTCCCAAGGCCTTGCTCAAACCTTTCTTCCTTCATGAGTTCCCAGTAGATTGTTCTTATTTCTGGACCATAATCCCCTTAGCCCTGATTATCTTTTGGCAATCTGAACCATCTCTAGGAGAGCTCAGGGAAGTTGTTATTTTTAAATCCACACTCTTTACTCACCTGGATGCTAAGGACACCATCTGCTATCTTTTCTTCACGTGTCTCCTAACTGCAGCCAAGCCCAACTGAGCCCCAACACTTAGCAGGGTGATAGAGCCTTAGTATGCACTCATTTCAAAAAATAGAAAAAGTACTTTAAGCAAGTAAACAAACCCCCAAAAGGAAATCTTGCGAATTATGTGCTAAACTATTGATGGTGTTTTCTTCTCCTTGAAGGTAAAGCTAACTTGGGGGCTTCGGGGGAAGGTGGCCCATCTGGTTCTGTGACATTTTTCTGGAAATACCATCAGAAGAAAACTGAGAAATGTGCTATGAACTGAACAGTCATGATCCCTCTTGCATCCGAAAGGAAGATTGTGAGAGTAATGAGCCTAAATCAAGGCTGGGCTCGTCCTGCCCGCAATGAGGCAAAACAGGTTTTCCTTTAAAAAACATCTGCCATAAGGGGATTTAAATCGGGTACTCCTGTTTTTAGAAAATCTCTATTTCCTTACAGGATGTCGGCTTTGATCACTAATCCCTTGAAAATGTCTTCAAGAGCTACTCCAATTGGCAGAAGTATTCGAGAGTGGGCGTGGGCAGGTGTCGGGAAAGAAGTGGGGGAGAAAACAATCCTCTTTTCCAAGCTGATGTATTACTTTAAAATAAAAAGACAACTCCCAGAGCCTCTTGGTGCTAATGATCCTCTCTGAGACTTTCCCAACGGTGCAGTCCAGGGAAGCCTTTAGAAAATGTTCTTTTGCAGGTCAGCACTTCCTGTCCTCTCTCCCTGGCCAATGGCATTAATGTGTGTTTGTCAATACTGAATTTTATTTGCTGCATCGCATCTCAGCTTAGAGAAGGAAGCACATCATGTTGCATTTTCCTTGCCTCTCAAACTGGAGTTCCTGCTTCTCCCCAGCTTTGTGTTGTCAGCAAAACTTAATGTGTTTACAATCGGTCTCTTGATCGGAGGTAATTACCTGCAGGAGAAATAGCAAGGCTGAGAATCTAACAAGAGAAGCCTTGTGTGGCCGTGCTGTGGGCTGCTGTCCTGAAAGTGTATCAGACTTGTCAAATTGGTTCAAATTAAATTGACACACCACTCTTCCAGGCATCACCTTGTTTTTAAACATCTCTGAGCCCTTTTGGGCAGTAGATGCCTTCAGAGTTAAAAAGGAATGTGCAAAGGACACCCAAAGGGGCCAGTGACAAGAACAGAGGGGTTCTTTGGGAGGATCCTTTAAAACAGGCTCCAAGAGGCGGTCTTGTCAGGACTGAAGCTCAGTTGGGTTTTTTCTCAGCAATTTCCTGTTTCCTGCCACAGTGATGACAACGTGTCCCCAAGCCTTAGCCATAAGGCCTTGGAGCCATTATTTTTTCTGCCTTCAGCTCCATTTATTCATTTATGGTAACATTTATGAGCTTTGTCCAGGGACACTGCTGGGTCTCACAGCATCAGCTTCAGCCTGGAGGGACACAGGGCCATTCTAATCCCAGCCTTTTCCTGATGGGCCTGGTGACCTTGGCCAAGTCATTTAACCCCAACTCACTGGGGCCACCATTTGTAGGAGAGCAGGAGAGTGAGTGAGACCTGGGTCACCTCAATAGGGCGTCAAGAGGAATAACTAATTAATGATTGTAAAGCACTTTGCAAACAGAAAGTGCTGTACAAAATGCTTAATATTAATCATAAAATGCATTCCCTGCAAGCCTCTAGGCGTATGTACAGAAATAACCACAGCAATTAGAGTAACACGCTAACAAAACTCATTAACCCCTAAACCTCCTTCTGCCCATACTTGGCTGTCGTAGCTTTGTGGTTTTCTCCAGGCTGCCAGGTGGTGCTGGGAGGAAGGCTGCCGTGGAGAGCATGGCATTGGAGTCTCCCGTGCTTTCTGGGCAAGTCATCAGGTCACCTGTTCTGAGTGCCGACAGCCTTAAACCCGCATCAGCATTCAGCCTTTCTGGCCCATTTCTCCTGTGTGAATCTCTTCCTCCCTCCATGCTCTAGAACCCACTGCCTATACCGTTCTGTACCCCAGATGATTCTTCTCTCCTGTGTGTGTTTATTTCCTTCCAAGCACATGTGACTTTTCTCTACCTAGTGTGTAAGCAGCTTGAAGGCAGGATTTCCCTGCCTTGTAATTCCTAAAGGAGGACAATGCAAAGAGTGTGCCTGCAGGTAGTCTCCAGACACGCGGGGAGACGCTTTGCAATCCCAAGTGATTGATTAGATGAAGGTGATAGAGTGTTGTTTGAAATCAGCCACAGTCATGCTGGTTATCTTGCGCTTGGAAAGCTGGTAATTACTGCTATGAAGCTCCTGAGGTCTGGCAGGGAGGAAAATGAATGAAAGAGGGTAGAAAGGGCTTGGACTCAGTTCATCAGAAAACCTTCAGATTTGAAAAGGGGGAACAGTGAAAGCCAACATTAAAAAATTATCTTCAGGAAGAGAAGGAAGGAATGAATGCCATCTGCCTTGAGAAAGCAGAAGACAGACAGTCTTGAGGTGGGTCGCAGCTAACACAGGCTGGAGGGTGGGAGTGATGTGCATGGCCAGAGACCTCAGTGTGTTCGGGGAAGACAGTGAGGACTGTGTGAAGACAGGCTGAGCACCTTGTAAGACATAATTTATCTTTCTTTCTCCTCTTTGTGAGAATGAATGGCTAATTGGGAAGAAGTCTCTCCTTACCTCCTTTCTCTTTAACAAGCAGCCATTTTGGGTTTTAGTTCTTTTTTTTAAATTTCTTGCCTTAGCTTGTCCAGAATGCTGGCTCATGTCAGAATTTTTGTGCTGCAATAGCATCTTTCATAGAATATAAAAGGGATATAGAAACTACATTCTTGAGGCATTGTGTGTCAAAATTTAATCTGATTCCACCTTGCATACAATATTATAATACAGGGTTGGGATATTGACCACTAGACTGATAATGCAACAATTTTTATAAAAATTAACACATAGATTGTAAGAAATGTGCTCCAAATTATAAATAAGAATAGTATGTTTTTTGTCAAATGTGATGTAGAGCAACTAAGCAAAAGACAACCAAAAAACCTGTATTATGTTCAATTTAATTGTTTAAGAGAAATTTCCTGGAGAGGAGCTTCTTGATCAGTAAAGAGGGGATTGTGTCCTAGAAGAAATAGCCAAAGAACTTCTGGGCACAGAGATGGGCAGGCAACTCTCAGATTGAGGGTTGGGAAGGAAGAATTTGTTGTGAAAAGCCTAGAGCCAGGGAGGGTATGGCATCTTTGAGCACAAAGGTCTGCCTGTGAGGAAGAGGAAGGAGGAAGCAAAGAGAAAAATAAAGGCAAGAGGCAGAGGGTGATCATATGCACTCAGGATGCTGAATGATCCCAGAGTGAGTTCAGAGAGAAAGACACGATAAGAATCCAGAGAGGGTCAAGAGTGGGGAGAACACTGTCTGGGGCGCTATCCTGACACAGGAGGCTGTGAAGACTATTCTTTGATTTTTGGCAGCTACTCCACGGAGGATTCCCTCCTGTGGAGAGCTGGAGTGATTGTGGACAAGCAGTTTGGGAGATTACAGGTCTGAAGATGACTTGGGGAAAAAATAATCCTAAAATTACAAGAAAAAAAGCCAAGAAATGATATTGAGGGAGCACAAACCTCTATTTCACGGCCAAATCAAAAACTCCCTGACTAGAAAATTGATATTCTGCCTCAAAGTCTCTTTCCTGAAGGCTTGGCTCGGCTTCCAGGGGAGATGTTGAAAGGGGAGGTAACACTGGTGTCCATTCTAAAATCCACTTGTGCTGCCAACATCTGGCACGTCCTTGAACTAGTCACTTCACAACTGTCAGCCTAGTTTTCGTCTGTATAGTGAAACATTGCAATTAGACAGTCTGTCAAGTCCTTTCCACTTCTGATATCTGATGGACCCCATAATACTGAGTCTGCAAAGCATGCCTCGCACACTTGTTCAGTGGCTAAGAAGCTGACTTAGATGGTATTTCCATTTCATTGAAGGCAGGTAGGTTTACCAAAGTGGATAACTTTAGAGTTTCATCCCCATGGTGTAGAGTGGTCATCAACCAAAATCTATTTAATAGCATCTATATGTCCAACTCTTTGATAACTACTGAAATGATGACCTAGTCCCTGCCCTTGAGGAGCTTACAGTTTAATTAGGGAGTCCCATAAACACAAGAAAAATTATAAAATATGAAAAATGTCACTAAACCCTTGTTTTAAGTCTCAGAGCTCTAGACGGAGAGTGTTTTGTTAGTGGAGCTTAAATTTTCTGTGGGCCAAATGGCCAGAGGCAAGGGAGAGGAGTTGGGCCTTGAATAGCAAATACTCTGTTCATTCAAATAATATGTCCCTTTTTGCATCCTGATTCCTGGTGGGTAAAAGCCGAGCAATCTTTCTCTCACACACACACATATATACACACCTGAGGAAAACGCCAAAACTCTGAGAAAACAGGGTCCATAATGAACCTCTCTGTTGACTATGTTGAGTCAGTGGAGATGAGGGACGAAAGGGGCTCAGATGCAGAAATCGCGATGCTAATAGGTTACAAACTGGGAAAACTCACCTAAGATTAAGCACTCACAAGGCAAAGATCAACCACTAAAGCTGGGGTCAAGAGTCTTGGGTCCAAATCCCCTTTCTGTCATTCACCAGAACTCTGAATTTGGAAAAGTCTCTTACAGTAATTGAATTTGGTGCTAGAACCAAATAATTTTCACTCTGTTTTAGTATGATTACAAATAGCGAAGTTAGAGGCAGACTAGGAAAGTCAAGGACTACCACGGACACCCCAGGTGTACAGGAGATAATTGGCAGAGGTCAAAGTTGGCTTCAACAAGGGTGGCTGCTTAGTGTTGGGCATAGAGATTATTGGCTTACTCCCCAATATGGACTAGAGGTGGCCTTTCTGAAATGTTCTTCCCGCACTGAAGGAAATCTAGGGTTGGTTCATTTTTGTACACTCTACTATTTCAGCAAGCACATTTCATGAGCAATAGCAATTGCACTGTGCATAAGAGGTAGACATAACACTGACCATCTAGGTTATGGCCCAAACCAGGAAACTACTGAGAGTAGAAGAGGTGCTACCAACAACTGTAATGGATAATGGTTGAAAATAAAGTCCTGGAGACTTGATTTGTCCTGGAGAAACTGGAGGTATGATAGCCTCATCCATAGACATCATTTTTCTCAACACATCATGAGGTTTTCCACTTTCCAAATTAAGAAGCTTCATCATGAATCCTCTATCAGACACTGGAGATTTTGTTTAAGCAAGCAAACAAACAAAAAAAGTCTACTTCTTAGGACACAAAAAATTCTTTAGGAAACAAAGAATTCTAAATGTCAGGAAATTGAAGCTCAAAAAGTTATTTTGAAGAAGGGCAATACAGACATCCCTGGTGGCTCAGACAGTAAATTATCTGCCTTCAATACAGGAGACCTGGGTTCAATCTCTGGGTCTGGAAGAGCCCCTGGGGAAGGGAAAGGCTACCCACTCCAGTTTTCTTGCTGGAGAATTCCATGAGTAGAGGAGCCTTTTGGGCTACAGTCCATAGGGTTGCAAAGAGTTGGACACAATTGAGTGACTCACACTTTCATACTTTCATATCAGTACAGGGTGAATGTATGCACATATATGCAAAAAAGAGAGTTTATACACACACACCTTCTTCAACCTAAAATCTGAAATCACTTTGTCCTAAATTATGGCTGTGTGTGTGTGTGTGTGTGTGTGTGTGTGTGTGTGTGTGTGTTCCATGTTAAAGTGTCAGTTGCTCTCAGTCCCTAAAGAAATGCGATTTTTGGATGACAGGGAGAAAGGGAGAAAAGGAAACTCATAAGAGATAGGGTAAGGAGGAGAGTTGGGAATGCATTTGTAATTCAAAATTATGACCCAACAAAAGCAAAACAGGAAGGGAACAGCATTTTAAAGAGGCTGGCAGATAACTTTGGCTCATTAGTGGTTGCACTGCAGTGTACATTGGTTTGCTTGCTCTCCTAGCATCAAAAACAGTGATATATGTGTATGTGGATATAGAGGAAGTAAATTAAACAAACAGCTCAAGTTATTTTAGGGTATTCTGAGTATTAACTCTCATCCTTGAAGGTAGCAGTGAGAATTACAAAATGCTTCAGTCTTTGAAATTAGCCACTGCACTGCAAGTAAGGGGATTCCCAGGGTATCTCTTCCATAGGTGAGAAGCCCAAAAGGTTTTGAATGAAAGGAAGTGGAGCTCTTTCCACCAGTTGAATGGGATGACAAGTGAATCCTTGATGCTAGCACAGCGGGGCTGTCAAACCCTGGAGAACTTTGTTTCCATTTGGGAATGATTAAGGTCTTATTGCTTCTGTCTTGGATATGAAAGACTTGAAACACATCAGTTTGATGTAACCAGGGTTGAATGACAACTCTATGCATGTAGTTAGCAAAGTTCATTGAGAAGGAGAGAGGAGCACTGAATTTCAGGAAAGTTAAACTGTAAGAATTGAGTACCTTGATTGAATTTGATAGCTCCTAATGGGAAACTGTACTGAACTGGCAAAAAAAAAAAAAGAAAAAGCAATGAGATCTGATGAAAATGATCAAACTCAAATTTAGTTTTTAAAAATACCTCAGAATTAATCTTGCCCATTTAATTCAGGCAATAGTAGAAATCATTTTACATAATAAAGGGGGACAATGCCAGAAATAGCAGGGTGGGATTTCAGAAGCAGAATTAGAGGAGGACCACAGGGAGAAGCTAATTTGCTTTTCTGCCTCAAAATGTTTCCCACAATCATATTTTGGGATCTATTTGATTCTTTTACAGTAAAGGTAGAGTAGGGCTTTCTAAGGAAGATTTCTGGATGGAGCTTGAATCATAACCACTGAACTGAGTAATCAGAGGGCCAAATGAGTCATGCCATCTGAGAATCGATGTGGATAGCCTGGAAGACAGAGTAAGGCCCTAGGCTTTGCCCAGAAAGACCAGCTGGGACACGGACCCTCACAAGATCGGCAGGTCAGCCAAGGAGAAGGGAACCTTTGTACAAGGGACCCAGGGCTACACAAATGTCAGTCCTTTGCAAGGGCATCAGGGCACGGGAAAATAGATCTCTCTGAGTGATTATGGCCTGAGTCCTACATCTTCATCGCCTGCACATATGGCATTTGACAATGGTTGCCAAGGAGTAGCTTTGGACCCTTTGGCTAGTTCTCTTCCCACCCTCCAGTGGCTCTGATTTTCTTTTTAAACATAAATGTCTTTAAGCACATTCATTCCCCAGTTTGCAACAGCCACGACCACCCCCTGATATTTGCCATGCTTCCTCCATTTGTGTGAACTCTCTGTCTCCTGACTTCTCTTTGGCCGTGTGCAGAAAGGCCTCACCGCTTGGCTCTTTGTAATACTCTGGAGAGCTCTTCTCCCTACTTTATCCAAGATGATTTTCTGAGAAGCAAGAAGGGCAAAGGCCCTGAGTGAATCACTGAAGGTGCATATGGTATTCATTCTGCAGAGAACAAATATGGAACAGGAGGAAAAGTGACAGTCGCACCATTTGCATTTGGTATGTAAATTCAAGATACATATTGATTTACATGTATAATTTAGTAACCAAAAAAAAAAAAAAAAAACCCAGATAGCTAAGTAAACATGAATACCCACCCCAAGCTAAAGGCTGGGCTCCTGGTGGTGTTTGTAAGTGGCGCTGTGTGGCAGCACGTCTCGGCATGCAAATGTGTACAAACTCAAAACTCTTGCTAGGCTAAACAACACCTTTCCCAGGGAGCACACTGATATAGCAGCCTGTGCTTTATGCATTTCTCTCCAGGGCAGAGGCCCTTCTCCTTGTCTCATAGCTACGGCAGGTTACATAATCCATCGCTATTCTTTCCTTAAATTCTACCTTCGAACTGAAATAGCCTAGTCTTTTAAAGCACCTTTTTTCCTTTTGTTGTTTCCATGCATAAAGGACTTGAATATCTATTTCCTCCATAATCGTCAGAAGTGAGGTGAAGTGTGAGTTGCTCAGTCATGTCCAACTCTTTGTGACCCCATGGACTGTGGCTCACCAGGCTCCTCTGTCTGTGAAATTCTTCAGGCAAGAATCCAGGAGTGGGTAACCATTCCTTTCTCCAAGGGATCTTCCCAACTGAGGGATCGAATCCAGGTCTGCTGCATTGCAGCCAGATTCTTTACTGTTTGAGCCACCAGGGAAGGTCAGATATAAATACCTTAACTGGCTACATCTTTATCTAAACTGATTTCCTTTTCTCACCAAGCTTCCCCTTATCTCTAGCCTCTAAAAAGATCCTCTAGAAAGAATTCCTCACTGCTCTCAGACACATGCATATTCCCACCACCATGCTTCTGCTAATTCAGCAACATCATCCAAGAGAATGCCCTTTCCAGCATCCATCAAAATCCCATTCATTTCTCAAGCTCACTTCGACTTGGTTGCCTCTGTGAAGATCCAAACTGTGCTTTCAATCTCAGTCATATATAGTTATACAAGGCACTCTACCAATTTTCTGAGTGTTGCTCTTGGCTTTTCCACCAAAGAAAATCTTTCTGAGGGAAGGGATGCCATCCCTTCCCTATAACATGCTCCATTTGGTGCAGAGTTGGAAATACTGGTGATGATTGAACATAGTGATGGACTCACTTAAAAAAAATACTTCCCCAATTTTCACTCTTTTTCGCTTTATTGATATTTGTAGCTGGCAACAGGAAACCGATCAGTGAGCAAAGTTTTAAAGCAGGTTGTTGTTCAGTCACTAAGTCGTGTCCAACCCTTTGGGACCCCATGGACTGCAACATGCCAGACTTCCTGGCTTTCACCATCTCCTGGAGTCTGCTCAAACTCATGTTCATTGAGTCTGTGATGCCATCTAGCCATCTCATCCTCTGCCATCCCCTTCTCCTTCTTCTTTCAATCTTTCCCAGCATCAGAGTCTTTTCCAATGAGTCAGCTGTTCATATCAGGTGGCCAAAGTATTGGAGCTTCAGCATCAGTCCTTCCATTGGGTATTCAGGGTTGATTTCCTTTAGGATTGACTGGTGTGATCTCCTTGGTGTCCAAGGGACTCTGAAAAATAGGTTCGCATAGGAGAATACAGAGTGCGAGAAACGTGTAGGGAGACGGATTCAGAACTTTCCTTTGTCCCTATCCTGCTATGTTGTTTGCAAGATTTCTTGTTTGTAATAATAGCAGCACATGCGTAGTGTAATCCAGGGATCCTGAACCTCGTATTGGAGCTTCAGCATCAGTCCTTCCATTGGGTATTCAGGGTTGATTTCCTTTAGGATTGACTGGTGTGATCTCCTTGGTGTCCAAGGGACTCTGAAAAATAGGTTCGCATAGGAGAATACAGAGTGCGAGAAACGTGTAGGGAGACGGATTCAGAACTTTCCTTTGTCCCTATCCTGCTATGTTGTTTGCAAGATTTCTTGTTTGTAATAATAGCAGCACATGCGTAGTGTAATCCAGGGATCCTGAACCTCGACACTGTTAAGACTTTAGATAGGATAATTCTCTGTTATGTGGGAACCTTTCCTGTATATTGTACAATGTCTGGAAGTCTCCCTGGTTTCTGCCCATTAGATGACAGTAGCTCCCCCAGCTCGCATATCTCTGCCCCAGAGTTGTGACAACCAAAAATGTCACCAGACATTGCTAAATGTCCCTGGTTGACAAAACCTGCATCACTTCCTTACACCCACCCGTGTTAACGGACACTGCTACAATCAATGATCCAATACTCTTAAAACGTTAACCTCTCTTCATTGGACTAGGTAAACCACTATGATACCCGAATTATTATTTTTTTTTAGAAAAATTCTGCTTTTTCCCATATTGCTTGTTTTTTGATTATGAACAGATATTTATAGAGCATTGTGTACATCCTTAACTCTCACTGTTTCAAGATAAGTGCTATGATCATTCTCATTTTACAAACGGGGAACTGAGGCCCAGAGGAGTAAGGAATTTATCCATGATCACACAGCTAGTAAATGGTAGAATTGTTATCCAAACCTAAATGCCTTGGCTCTAACGTCTGTGCTTTTAACTATTGTGTCTTTCCCAAAGGCAAAAGTTAGGGTCCTCTGGATAATTATCACAAATTCTGAACAGGATTTTTATTTGTTTGTTTGTTTGGTAAATTTTCACCTGTTCAGGGAGTATCTAATTTGGGGATTAAGCAGAACCTCTATTAATTGTTTTAAATACCCACAGCTTTCTCTCTCCTTAATGACTTGCTCCTAAGTGAGCTCTTTCTCATGACTCGGACTTAGACACACAGCTGCACTAGACACAGGGTTGTGGATCTCTGTGCATCAGAGATCTTGGGTATATTTCAGAGACTGTGGAAAATGTTCAGTCTGTCATACCTGAATTAATCCCTCAGTTCTCTGTACCCATGGGAAAAGCCCCAGACTGATTGCTGTTTTGTATTTCCAGCTGTTTTGTGTAGTCAGGCTATTCCCCAGCTCCAAATCTCTAGTGGGTCTTTACTTCCAGCTGCACTGAGTCTAAACTCCTTTGACAAGATGTCAAGACCTTTCATTATCTCACTATTCCCCACACAGCCCATCTGCTTGGTATGGGTCAGCATCCTTACTTCCACTTCTAACTTCCACATGCAGGAGCTCCATCCATCTTTTTATTATTATTATTACTTCTTTGTTTTATAGGAGTATAATTGCTTTACAATGTTCTATTAGTTCTATTATACACCAAACTGAATCAGTCACACATATACATATACCCCCCTCTTCCTTGGATATCCTTCCCATTTAGGTCACGACAGAGCGTTGAGTAGAATCTCTATGCTATACAGTCCATTCTCATCAGTTATCTATTTTATAAATAGTAAATAGTAGTGTACATATTGGAGAAGGCAATGGCACCCCACTCCAGTACTCTTGCCTGGAAAATCCCATGGACGGAGGAGCCTGGTAGGCTGCAGTCCATGGGGTCGCTAAGAGATGGACACGACTGAGTGACTTCACTTTCTTTTCCCTTTCATGCACTGGAGAAGGAAATGGCAACCCACTCCAGTGTTCTTGCCTGGAGAATCCCAGGGATGGCGGAGCCTGGTGGGCTGCCGTCTATGGGGTCGCGCAGAGTCAGACACGACTGAAGCGACTTAGCAGCAGCAGCAGCAGCAGTGTACATATGCCAGTCCTAATCTCCCAGTCCATCCCACCCCTCCCTTCCCCTCTTTTTATCCCACTCATCATTTCTAAGGCACCGCACAAGCTCAACTCGGTCCATGAAACTTCCCTTATTATTGAAACCTTCAGCTTGCTTTTCCTGAAATCTTTATCATCTGCTTTCTGGGTCATCCAGATCCATTCTTGAGGTGAAAAAATCTATGCTCTGTGTTAATATTCATGTGTTTATATTCAACTTATCAACTAGATTGTATAGGTCTTAAAGGATAAGAGTTTATCCTTCCTATACATCTGGCCTCCACATTAGACACAGGTAAGGTATTCAGCCAAAACGTTGACACGTTGGTCATTGATCCTCACCTTTCATGTCACTCTGGCCATGAAGGGGACCATGCATTTCTTTGCTCACTATAAGTGGATGCTAAACTGCAGTAAGGGGCTCCCTAGGTGGCTCAGTGGTAAAGAATCCACCTGTTAATGCAGGAGACATGGGAGACAAGCTTTTGATCCCTGAGTTGGATCAATCCCCTGGAACAGGAAATGCCAACCCACTCCAGTATTCTTGCCTGGAAAATTCCATGGACAGAGAATCCTGGTGGGCTATAGTCCACGAGGCATTAAGAGTTGGGCATGACTGAGCACACACACACCAAATTGCAGCAAAGTCCTTCCCTGCCTGACTTGTAGCTCTATTGATGGTCAGCTAAAGGACACCAGTTAACAGTATCAGAAAAGCATACAGCTTCTGCAAGGAGGTGAAGTAGGGTGTTATATCCAGTCCGCATGTTGCAATTGCTTACCTTTGAGGGGGGATGACTACACATATTCATACTGCTCTTGAGCAAACCACCATCAGAAAGCACTGAGTGTGGGCCTTGGTGTGGGTTTTATTGGGTGGTGGTATCAGAGACATGTTGAGACATGTCCTTGGGGTAAGAGAGATTTGGGGATATGCCAGGCTTCTACCATCAGAAACGTAAGAAGCTATGTGTATTTTTTTAAAAACTAGTTTTTCATTGAGGTCTATATTTCTCTCGGCAATGATGATGTTAATGCTGTCAGTGCTCACAGTATTTGGACAGTTTTCAGTGCAATCTCTCTTATGATACATATAATATACACAGAACAGGAGCCATTACCTCAGATCTATAGAACTACTACAGTCCTAAGAAGTTGAAGATATTTATTTAAATAGATCACCAAGACCTTCTTAAATTATTTTGAGGCTTCCTAGTTCCTAGTAAGCCCTATCAGGTTTAGAAATCAAATGACACAGGGAAAGACAACCCTGAATGTTGTAATCCACTCAAGTTTTTAACATAGTAGTAAATTACTCAAGGAAATATTAATATGACACTGGATTTCCCTTTGCCCCAATATTAATTAATTAAGAATAATAAAAATTATTGAAAGTCTTATGTTCCAGGCATGGTTTCCTACAAGGATATTGGTAAGATCATCAACTTCATTTAAAAAAATCAACAAATGGAATTGAGTAAAAAAAATCTCAAGAAAAAAAAAATGGGTATTGTTTATGCACTCTTGCTTTTATTAACTTGTATATTATGAGTGGATAATGTTATACTGCACATTTTACCTTTGCATTTTTCTCAAAGGTATCTTCACTGGCTCTCTAACTCTATATTTACATCTTTCTGGAAAATTCCAACTTTCCTATTTCTGGAAGAATTCTCTGAAACTGTTTACTTAAAATTGACCTGTTAACTAATCACACTCCACAGAGACATTTTTATTAATACATAGCCTCATTATTAAGAGATTGACCCATTTTTAGTATCAATGAATGTGTCAGTCACCAGTTATTCTCATGATTTTTACGAATCCCAAGCTCCTAGGATTTCCTGAATTCCAAATACTTTACTTTGCTTTTGGATGAATCCACAACGTATGTTAGGCCTGACCCTTTCTCTAAAGGACTGTCATTTTGTGCCTCATCCACCTTCCTTAGGAGCTGGTTATTCTGTAAGGCTACGGGAGCATATTTGTCTAAATAGGAGATGGGAAGATAATACTTTCTTTGCTTTCAGAAAGAAGTTCATTTTACAAGAACTGACACCTATAATAGCTAAGGTAATCTGCCACACTGATTAGGTGCACTTGGACAGAGTCCAAGATTCTGTGCAAGAAAAATTAATTTTAAAAAGGAAGTAAAGGAAGTATGTGTGTGTACTAGGTCACTTCAGTAGTGTTCAACTCTTTGAAACCCCATGAACAGTAGCCTGCCAGGCATACTTTATTTTCTTTTTCCTGTTGGGGTGATAGTTCCGTAAAGAAGGCCCAGCATGTATGTGGCCATCATCATGATCTGGCATCACAACTTTGGGGCAGTGAGCACAATACAGCTTTTTACATGATAAGATGCCCCTGCCTAACTCCAGGTTGCCATCTAGGTCCATACCCCATCATTAAGACTCCATTTCTTAAATTGGAAAGGATAAGCACATCAAAATATTTATTTATCAATCCAAAAATTCATAAGAACTTATGTGAGGAAAAGATGTATGGAAAATAGAGTGATTCCTAATGCAAACTCCCATCTCCCAAAGAGCTTTCAAACTCACAGGCCACTTCAAATGCTAGGAATCACAAGGTAACTCCTAAAGGTTTAGATGCAAGATTTGGGGGACTAGGTTGAATTAGAGTTTACTGGTAAGCAGGAAATCTTTGGATTTGGAGAGGGTCAGCAAAAGCTTGCCTATACTTCACCCCATGCTGATTAGTGATATTTATATTTGCACAGCTATATTCATAACACATTATGGAAGAAAGAGGCCATGGCATATAATCATTTATTTTATGTTTTGTATATACTTTCCTTTTCTGAGTACTTTTTTGAATAGATACTCTTTGGGGGACCTAGGGGAAAATTACTGAAAAAAAAGTCTTCCTTGAAAATATGGCAATTGATGCCTGGGGCTACATTCTATAAGAAAGCTATAAATGGTGCATTTCATGATACTAAGGGTCTGAGAGATTTTGTAGAAGAGCTGAGCTACATGCATCCTTATAATAACAGTTGATTCTTCTTCATTTCAGTCCACCTCTATGTGCCCAACCTGTACCAAGAACTCTGGGGTTAATGAAAAAAAAGTGAAAATCCTTGTTTCTTATTTATGACAAACCTCTAAACAGGAGATGGACACAGAGTGAAGGCGGTACTGCATTGCATTCTGAAAGAGACGGGCATACCAGACCACCTGAGCTTCCTCTTGAGAAACCTGTATGCAGGTCAGGAAGCAACAGTTAAAACTGGACAAGGAACAACAGCCTGATTCCAAATAGGAAAAGGAGTACATCAAGGCTGTATATTTAACTGCTTACGTAACTTATATGCAGAGTACATCATGAGAAACGCTGGGCTGGATGAAGCACAAGCTGGAATCAAGATTGCCGGGAGAAATATCAATAACCTCAGATATGCAGATGCCACCACCCTTATGGCAGAAAGTGAAGAACTAAAGAGCCTCTTGATGAAAGTGAAAGAGGAGAGTGAAAAAGTTGGCTTAAAGCTCAACATTTAGAAAACTAAGATCATGGCATTCAGTCCCATCACTTCATGGCAAATAGATGAGGAAACAGTAGAATCAGTGGCTGACTTTATTTTTCTGGGCTCCAAGATCACTGTTGATGGTGATTGCAGCCATGAAGTTAAAAGACATTTACTCCTCAGAAGGAAAGTTATGACCAACCTAGACAGCATATTAAAAAGCAGAGACATTACTTTTCCAACAAAGGTCCGTCTAGTCAAGGCTATGGTTTTTCCAGTAGTTATGTATGGATGTGAGAGTTGGACTATAAAGAAAGCTGTGTGCCAAAGTATTGATGATTTTGAACTGTGGTGTTGGAGAAGACTCTTGAGAGTGCCTTGGACTGCAAGAAGATCCAACCAGTCCATCCTAAAGGAGATTACTCCTGAGTGTTTATTAGAAGGACTGATTTTGAAGCTAAAACTCCAATACTTTGGCCACCTGATGCGAAGAGTTGACTCATTTGAAAAGACCCTGATGCTGGGAAAGATTGAGGGCAGGAGGAGAAGGGAACGACAGAGGATGAGATGGTTAGATGGCATCACTGACTCAATGGACATGGGTTGGGTGGACTCGGAGTTGGTGATGGACAGGGAGGCCTGGCGTGCTGCGGTTCGTAGGGTCACAAAGAGTCGGACACGACTGAGCAACTGAACTGAACTGAACAAATATCAACATTTGTGACAACAATATTTGTATGGGTTCAAGAAGTGCATATGAAAAGCAAGAGAATTTGAGAAGAACACCTGCTTCACTGACTATGCTAAAGCCTTTGACTTGTGGATCACATCAAATGGGAAATTTTTTAAAGCAATGGAAATACCAGACCACCTTACCTGCCTCCAAAGAGATCTGTATGTAAGTCAAGAAGCAACTGTTAGAACCAGTCATGGAACAACAGACTGGTTCAAAATCGGGAAAGGAGTACGTCAAGGCTGTATATTGTCACCCTACTTATTTAACTTATATGCAGAGTACATCATGAGAAACGCTGAGCTGGATGAAGCACAAGTTGGAATCAAGACTTCCAGGAGAAATATCAATAACCTAAAATATGCAGATGACACCACCCTTATGGTAGAAAATGAAGAGGAATTAAAGAGCCTCTTGATGAAGGTGAAAGAAGAGAGTGAAAAAGCTGGCTTAAAACTCAACATTCATAAAATTAAGATCATAGCATCCAGTCCCATCACCTCATGGCAAATAAATGGGGAAACAATGGAAAGAGTGACAGACTTTACTTTCTTGGGCTCCAAAATCACTGCAGATAGTGACTGCAGCCATGAAATTAAGATGTTTACTCCTTGGAAGAAAAGGTATGTCCAACCTAGACAGCATATTAAAAAGCAGAGACGTTACTTTGTTGACAAAGTTCCACCTAGTCAAAGCTATGGTTTTTCAAGTGCTAATATATGGATGTGAGAGTTGAACCATAAAGAAGGCTGATCGGTGAAGAATTGATGCTTTTAATTGTGGTGTTGGAGACGACTCTTGAGAGTCCCTTGGACTACAAGGAGATCCAACCAGTCCATCCTAAAGGAAATCAATCCTGAATATTCATTGGAAGGACTGATGCTGAAGCTGAAGCTCCAATACTTTGGCCAACTGAGGCAAAGAGCTGACTCATTAGAAAAGACCCTGTTGCTGGGAAAGATGAAGGCAGGAGGAGAAGGGGATGACAGAGGATGAGATGGCTGCATGGCATCACTGACTCAATGGACATGAGTTTGAGCAAGCTCCAGGAGATGGCGAAGTTCAGGGAAGCCTGACGTTCTACAGCCCATGTGGTCACAAAGAGTCGGACACGACTGAATGACTGAAGAACAAGAAGTGCAGAGAAGCCAAAAGCAGGCCAGTGTTGCCAAGCTCTGGTTGATAATCTTGTTTCAGGATGATATTGCCACTGTTTACCAAACTTGGACTTCATTTTACTTTTATTCATTTGTTTTTATTAAATAAAAATTTATTAGATAAATTTTGCATTGATAGTCTACCAAGCACAATCTTTAAAACCCAACACAGTTCACTCAAAACAAAGTGAATGCAGTGAAGATGCTACCTACCTTCCCAGAGATCACAGTTGGCTCCTGTACCACCCTGCTCACACCACTGTGTTCTCGTTGCTCCAGGGCTGACTTAAATCTCTCAGTATGAAAAGCACTGCTTTGGAGAAACTTCTGAGAGTAGTTAAATGACAGTGCTGTGATCCAGTAACTTTGTTCTCCGAACTAAAACCTCTTTCCTTTGCTACATCCCCCATTGTTGGGGGATTATGTATGCCTAGATGGTCTATGGAAAACAAATAAGGAGGGTCACAAAACCCTGGAAACAAATCACGGACATTTGCATAACTCTCTAGCCAGGAGGGTCTTCTCAGCATCCCAAAGGTATATTGTGCTCATTTGCTTTCCTAAAGGATACAGAAGTTTCCATGTTAGGACAAAGAAACTGCTCATACTAACAGAACCAAGGACTAACATCTCTCCATGGAGAGAAGAAAGGCTTGCTGTAGATTTACATTCTATTGGACTTAACAAAAACTCACTAAGCCTTATCCTAGTACAGTGAGTGTGTGGAAGATCTGAACAAAGATAAATGAAGTGATCCCTCCTTTAAGCAACTTTCAGGGGCCCAGGGTACAAATAACCTTAAACTCTAGAAAGATAGTGGACAACATCTATAACAGTGTGTGATACACAGTCTGTGTTGAGTCAACACTTCAGAATATAATGAGTGTTGAAATCATGCTCTGAATAAATTCGCCTGGTTATTCAGAGAACAGAGATGTCATATTTGATCATGAGGGGCAAATAGAGCTTTACCCAGGGAGAATATTGTAAGCTGTCCAGTGAAGAATGGATGAAATGGAGGAAAGTGAAGAGAAGATGGAAGAGTATTTCAGAAGCCATGGAGAGGAGCTTGGGGAGGAGTCACCATCACTGATACTTGTCAGTGACAGGCTGATAAAAATAAGAGCTTCTTTGCTCTTGAACTAAGCAAGATATTTTATTTTTCTTCTATTGTTTTAAATAGTGCTTACTATTTTTATTAGAGGTTCTTCATCAATTCTTTTATTATTTTCATGAAAATGCTTGACAGACAAAATTGGATTTGTTTTTACAAAGTTATTTTTATTCCTTTGTTCTTTCCTTTGAATTGTTAACAATACATGAAGAAATAATGCAAAAGCTAAAAATGTAGTTTTAGAATATCTACGACAGAATAGAAAAGGCCATTTGGGGAACACCATACCAGACAAATGACTTGACCTAACACTTTTTTTCCCAGCTCTTTCCTGAAAGCTATTCTTCTTGCATCTATAGAAAGCACAGCTATGAAATGGTGTCCAGATGGGCTCTAATTCAAGAGATAACCAGAGGGAAGCCCAAGTACCCCAAAGCGATGGAATTATACCTTATCTTGAGCAGATGGCAGAACCAGAGACCTGGGATTTCCTAAAATGCAACCAAAAGGAACATTTTGTCTTAGTGCAAATGAGTTAAATATCAACATTATTATAGAGAAGGCACTTCAAAAGCTTGCTTCAACACTGTTCAACGTGGGAACAATTAGAACTCTTTGTAATGTCTGATGCTCAAGTGAAAAAGTGTGTAAAGTGGTCCTTTGAGAGGACAGAACTGGGCCTACGATAGGCACAAGACATATGAGCCAACATAATCACACCTGACCACTGCAGAATCATGGGTCCTAGTCAAATGCAAACATATTCCTTGAGCTAAACTCTTGAGTTTGTGTGGCCCATCATCTTCCCTTCCCTCTGACATCCAGGTGAGCTCCCAAGTAGAGCAGTGGGAGGCCAGAAGAGGTAAGGTCTGAGTGAGGGTCAAGCAGCCTTCTAATTGCTTTGTGCAAAGTGTAATTTAGGTCTACCTCTCATGCAGACAACCAATGATATATTATTCAATAATCTACAGAAAAGTGTTTACACGCCCACCTGTCCACCTTTTCTAATGTGGATCCTCCCCTCTCCACATTTTTTCCATCTAATCCATTGAATTAAACCCTCACTTTTTTAAAAACACAAAAAATTATCATGCTCTACTATCAATTCTTGCCTCACTTACTATCCATGCCATTTACTGGAAATTTTTTTCTTGGGCTGTGTTATTAGGAATACTTTACATGTATGTCTTAAGACTTCCCAGATGGCTCAGTGACAAAGAATCTGCCTGCCAATGCAGGAGAAGCAGGAAACATGGGTTCGACCCCTGGGTCGGGAAGATCCCCTGGAGGAGGATAGAACAACCCACTCCAGTATTCTTGCCTGGATAATCCTATGGACAGAGGAACCTGGCAGGCTACACTCCATGGGATTGTAAAGAGTCAGACGTGACCAAGTGACCTAGCACACATGCACATGTATGTCTTATCTGCACAAATTGATTTCTGGGCTCATAAAGCCAGGTAAAGTCACATATATTTCTTTGTCTTAGATCCATCCTTTCAACACTTAGCAGAGCTTAGCATATATATGCATGTGTATATGTATCATAATATAACATATATTATCTATGTCTATGGAGATATATAATACATTTTCTTTATTTTTTGTTTTTTAGAAATCTCATCAATGATATTTATTTATTTATGTTTTTACATCTGACCACTCAGCATAACATACAGGGTCTTAGTTCCCCGACCAGGGACTGAAGCCAAGCCCTCTGCATTCAGAGCATAGAGCCTTAACCACTGGACTGCAAGAGAAGTCCCATAACATATTTTCTTTAATAGCCAGTAGGTGTGCGTTATAGAGAAGTCAATTATGATACAGAATGAGACATTAACAATTATAACAGTTCAGTAATGAAATATGGCTCTCTTTTCCAGGTTTTGGTGTTCTCGGTTCATGCATCCATCATTAAGCTGTTTCCCCAGAGATGATGTGATGTGACTGCCTGAAGCAAATGCATATTTTCTCTTCCTGGGAAGACTTTTCTCAAGGTGAGTCATTCTGGGTACCAGGAAGAAAACCTCAAAATCTCTTATATTGCTCTATAAAGTCTAGTGCCTAGAATAAAAGGTAAGTAACATATTTCTTGTTGTATTTTCTCTGATGTTTTCCCTTGCCCTCTGACACTTTTTAATTCTCTAGATCCCAAACAAAATATACACGTGGACTTGTACCAGGACACTTGAGTCTTACTGTATTTGGTGCCAATGCACGTGAGAAAGGAAATCTTAATAAGATACTCCCCTAATAGTCACCATTACCTTCTTGTAAATATTTTATTTCTCTCAGAAAATTCCTCTTCCCTCTTCAGTTCTTGAATGTCCACACACCAAGAAGAAAGGAAGAAGTCTGCCACGAGCCAACTCTTGCCCAAGTTCTCCAAGTTTTCAGTAGCTAGAAAGCCTCTTGGTCTCCTCACTGACCATCTGTCAGGGTTGCTAGGGTGTTGCTAAGCCAAAGGTTTTGGAGCAGAGTAGAACTTGTTTGGAATAAGGGAATTAACACATTTATGATGTATAGTTACATATTTCACAAGAAATGTTCAAGCACGAGTTTATATGTTCTATATGTATGTGTATAAGCACATGTGTGTATGTGTGTGTGTCTGTGTGCAGAAAGTGGATTAATACATAGGTGAGCAAATTGGACAGAATGCATGTCTCCAGGCCTGGAGAAATTATGTGTATGGTCATTCTATTGCTCCTGATTTACATCTAATTGAAATTTACATCACTAATTTCCTATCTAATAAATATATACGTCTCACTTGAAGGTGTTTGATTTAAATTAATGCTATGTGAGTCAGTCATATTCATAAGTTTGAGTATAATCACAGAAAAACTTTCTAGTAGACATGGCTGCATGTGTTTAACTGGACATTGGATATTTCAGTCAATTCAGCCATTCAACAGAAAGATCTAGCAAATGCCCCTAATTTGACATTGTTAGTTGTGGGCTATTTTTTTTTTTCCTCTCCTGTATCAAGCACTGTGGCTAATTAGGCAGCAGATTTGGATCTTCATGAATTTTTCAGGCCGATTCGTATTCCTTCCCAGGGCTAATTTGCTGTTATCAGAGGAATGACTCTGGTATATGTTGCTGGTTGTGTCTGACCTTACTCCCCTATTCAGCCTGAAATTAGTTGGGGAACTGTGGCCAAGGAGGTCATTTGGTAAATCATCTTTCAGAAAACAAGTCTGCTTTAGAGAATGTCCTTTTCTTCCTGTCCTTCATTGCCCATCCTAGCCTCTGCTACTGTGGGGCTCTATCAAGAAAGAATAAGATGCAATGAAACTTTTACCCAGGATTTGAGAAACTTAAAAAATTCAGTAGAGGACCTAGTTATAAAACTTTTGTGCAGGACTATGATAATTCCACTCTGAGTTTTCTGTGTTAGCAATGAGAGAGATTTGGCATAAACTGGTAAGAGACAGAATTTTGAGTAACTGAATGAGAAATAGGGAAAACTGTTTTATTATGTGGTTTGCTATAGCTCTACTGGGGATGTCAGAAGAGTCTAGATTTCCTAGGATGGCAGATAAGGTCATCCCACCGAATCATCTCCTCTGGACATACAGGGAAAGCAGGTTACAAACCCACCTCCTAAAAGTTGTTGCTTTCCAATTGCGGCTGATTAGTGGTTGAAATTATTAATGAGTCATGCAACTATTTATGTCTGTTGAAAAAGTCATCACTACTAATTTCTACAAATTGGTTGCAATTTCCAGTAAGAAAATACCAATTATTCATTCACTAAGAATTGTAATGAATTAGCCCAATGGAGACTGACATGATGGTAAGAGCAGAGAAGTAGTATTTATGACTTCAAGGTTATAGATTAGTCTTGGCAATCCCCAGTACTCTGGATTTTCTCCTTTACCAGAATTAAAAAAAGATAATGATCCTTATAAAACATGAAGAGACTATCTCAAAAAACCCCTATTATTTCAGTCTCCCCTTTTTTTAATTTAACAATTTTCTTTCCTAACTTTCCATTGGAAAGGGACAATATGGTATTTAGCCCTTTTCTCCCTCATAATTTATACACAATTAGGGGCTCAGAAATGTTACCCTTCAGCTCTCACAGAAACTGCTATGTTGGAATACAAAAGGTCATTTTACTTATGGTTGTACATACTTTTTAATTAAAAATTATTTTATAGCTTTTGTTAAGTAATTAAAATTTACAAAGTGATTTCTCACAAATATTTATTAATATTAAGTTGTTTCTGGCATACAGCAGTAAATTGCAAGCAATTGCTTTACTCTGCCTGTGTAATTAAAATGACTAAGTAATTATATTTTTTCCTTGAGTACAGTTGACACTATCACATTTTTCTAAGTTTTGGTTCATTTTTATTTCCATTAGTGAATGCTTCCTAGAAGCCAAGATAAGGGCTGTCAGTTAGCAAAGGAGGAAAGCTGCTTCTTTTACTAAGCTTTTGAGAAATACAAACAGATATTGTGTGCCATGTTTACATTCTCATATGCTTTGTTTTCCTAAATGTCTTTCTTCTTCCTTTAATCTACCTGCCCTGCATCTTGCCACTACTATCTGAATGGTAATTTAAACATTTCTAGAGTGCATATCTTGCTAAAAAATGCTTAATTTTATGTTGTTAGAATTTTATTCAAATTAGAGCAAATAGTCAGCATGTCTATTCAACTATAACCTTTCCTCTGTTGGACTCTGGTGGCTCAGATAGCAAAGCATCTGCCTACAATGCGGGAGACCTGGGTTCAATCCCTGGGTCAGGAAAATCTCCTGGAGAAGGAAATGGCAACCCACTCCAGTATTCTTGCCTGGAAAATCCCATGGACGGAGAAGCCTGGTAGGCTACAGTCCATGGGGTCGCAAAGAGTCGAACACGACTGAGCGACTTCACTTTCTTTCTTTCCTCTGCTGAATTCTCATGATATCCTCCTCTCTTGCTCACCCTCTGATATTATCAGCTCCCTTGCATTCATCTTTATCATCAGCAGCATAAGCCCTTGAAGAGTCCCAAGTGTGCAGGCTACATGCTATGTGCAGGGACCCACATGTATATCAATTTACAGTCCTCATCTCTTGAGGAGCTCAACTTTGGGTGGAAGGAAGGCCAAATCAAAATGATCATTCCTTCCCTAAATAAAGGAGGATGGAAAAAATGCAGAACAACACACCTAGGAGACATTTTTATTCTGGACATAGGTTAAAGAGTTGCCAGTGCAGTGAAGGTTAAATAGTGGCACAGGATCAGAGAGGTGAATATCTTGGTGAATATCTCAATCAGTGAAGGCAGAGTCCAGGTCTCTAGCCTAAGTGGTGCTTTCAAAGGGACAAAACTAGCAATTCTTTTCTTGAAGCAACGGATATGGAAGGGAGTGAAAGTGAAGTTGCTCAAAGTAAAGTTGCTCAGTCGTGTCTGACTCTTTGTGACCCCATGGACTGTAGCCTACCAGGCTCCTCTGTCCATGGGATTTTCCAGGCAAGAGTACTGGAGTGGGTTGTCATTGCCTTCTGCAGGTGATCTTCCTGACCCAGGGATCAAACCTAGGTCTCCCGCATTGTAGGCAGCACCAGGAAAGTCCAAGAAAGGCTTCCCTGACTGGGAAGGAAGTTCTTGAATACTATTCAGAACAAATCTTGAGTATTGAGATAGTTGGGGCCAAACAAAGAATTACTATAACCAAAACTTTTTCTTGTGGCCAAGATGAAGTAACAGGGACCAGATTTACCCTTCCACCTGAAAAAAAAAATCCCCTGGAAAAAAAGAGACAAAATTTATAAAGCAGTGGTTCCAAGAACCTAGATCTCAAACAGACAGTGACCATGAAAGATGGGAAACAATGAAGAAAGCCTTACAGTTTCCCAAGCTCACTGCCTCGGGAGTAAGGAGAGTAGGAAGGGAGAACTTAGACAAACCTGAGTTGAGGAGATGCGGCTGGGAATCGGAGGGAGATAAGGTGGTTAGAGTTTGCAGGACAGGTTGACAGAGAGGAGAGAGCTGCCCAGAGAGAGAAAGCTGGAGACCTACAGAAGGTAACCCTGAGGATCCAGCAGAACGCTAATCAGAGCAACCTGTGAGGAAACCACTCCAGGCCAGAGAAAGAACTGTCAGAATGATTAGAAGAGAAAGTACTTGGCACTCAAATAGGGTTATACTAGTGCCTGTTCCCACCGGACAGACTAGCAAACTCAACATCTCTGAGGCTAAGTAGCCCTGGGGTAAATGCTTTGCTGTGCGCTGTGCTTAGTTGCTCAGTCATGTCTGACTCTTTGCGACTCTATGGACTGTAGCTTGCCAGGCTCCTCTGTCCATGGGAATTCTCCAGGCAAAACTACTTGAGTGGATTGCCATGCCTTGCTCACGGGATCTTCCCAGCCCAGGGATCAAACCAAGGTCTCCCGCACGACAGGTGGATTCTTTACCATTGGAACCACTGAATTCTTGAAAGTTAGTCTCAAAAGAATCAAACTGTTTCAGGTAACACCATGACCCAGATTTACAGGAAGCTGGTTTTTGGTGAGGTGGGTTGAAGAGAAGTCTGCCCTGTGAAAAGTTTTGCAGGACTTGCTTTGATTGCTGGTGGGAAATAGTGGCCACAAGTGGCCATTTCAGCCCACTATCTGCCAATCGACTGCTGATTCTGGAGGAATCTCTGCATTTAAAGATGAGCAATAAACAGAAAGGTACATCAAATCTACCTTCACAAAGGATTGAAGGAAAAGGAAAACCAAAAATCAGGCATTGCTAGAGAACATGTCCCAGAAATGTTACCTCAGATCAACCAGGAAATATGATGGAAAAATATCACCATTTTTTTTTCAGTAGAAAACAAATGCCTATAGGAAATCAAAATACAAGGTAGGACAATGCAGAGGTGAAAGAGAGGTCATAAGATATAGCATGAGAATGGAAGGAACGAGAACCAGGACCGGAACAGCTTAGAAAAGAAAAAAGAAATAAATAAAACCGTCCAGAAAGAAAACCCCACACAAGGGAGACTAGACTTTGTAGAAAACAAACAAGCAAACCAAAAACAAGCAAAAAGTGTTAAAGATATAGGAGTCATGACTGGGAATGTTGAGGAAAAAGAAGGGGAATGAATATTATTAAAAACAACGAAAAGGGCTGATATGGAATATAAACAATGGGGAATGAGCATAAGCATGAGGAGAACTCCTAAAAAAAGAAGCAAAATACCATATTGGAAACAATATGTAAATATTAAGAATACTTTCACAAATGAAGGGAGATTGGAGTCTTAGTCAATATTTTCTTGATTTCTTTCAAACTCCAGTTCAAAATGAGTCTTCCCAGAAAGTCTTTATGACTAAGTACACACTGAACTTACTCTGCTTTCAGAGCATGAATTTATACAGATAACAGCGCTTCTTTCCTCCACTGACTTTTGCTGTTGCTTTTAGTTTGGACAATGAAACACTTTTCTGTAAGAATGGAGCTGCATCTTTCTTCTCTCATGTCCATTTTGGCATGTTGTTGTGTACAGTGGAAACAGTGAAGCAAACAAATAAAATGAAAATTTTTCTCATGCAAGGACCACTGGGTGCTGCTGATTTGGTGGTTCAGTTCTTGTTACTGAGGATGCCAGTCAGCCTTCTACTACTGATTTTCTGTTGCTCCTTAAACATAAATGAATAACTGAAAGGTCAAATATTTGATCAGGACATGGAAGTTAAAATGCGGTTTTTTTTACCCCTCTATTGCCAAATATTCTGAGTTCAATTAAAGGTGCAGACACTGCCAAGAATTCTGGACAAGGCATGAGGGCACTGGAGTTCCAGTATGGGGCTTACCACTATTCAAGATGTGTCCTTAGAGAAGTCACTTGGTCTTCATTCTCACAGGCTAGAACAATTCCTGTCTCTTTATGGAGACTTAAGAATTATGCTTTGAATGAAAGAATAATTAGTCTCAGTTTCCTTGTATGTAAAATAAGGGGTGTGCACTAGCTGGACCTCTGAAAACTATTCTCATCATAAAAGTCTAAAAACTACCTGCTGCCCTCTGATTGATACACATTTATTTTGTGTATTTCAATTGAGGCAACCCTGCAGATGCCGGTAGTTTTTATGGAAGTTGTGTTTGTCCCCACATGTGCAGTTTACACATTCCATGTAGATTTTAATGTCCATCCTAACTTGCACAACTTTTACGAACAGCCAGACAAAAAGTCCGGAGGGCACTCTGAAGGATTCTTACAGGAAGCTTATAGCCTGTCTCCTTTGGCTAATTTGCAAAAGCATTTTTTGATTTAAAACAGAAGGAGGGTGAATCCCTGGGAGAAAACTCACATCCACTAATGTTCCTTCTAGAGTGAATTATGGGAGGAAGCCCCAGATGGATTATAGATGAAGGTTAAACTTTGAGACACTAATTTATTGAAAAGGTAAAGACAGCTAAAGAACAAAAAGTGCCCTGAACGCTATGTCCACATGTCCTTTTTGACCCATGCCTCAAGTAATTTAAGAATCTCTAAAAGGAACATATATGACTATAGAGGCAATGTCACCTAGACTCCTGTGGAAAGTTCTTCTCCCCTGGAAGCAATTGAAATGATCATTTCATTTGAGCTTTCCAATTAGACAAAATTGGACAAACTTTGAAGTCGACATTTCATTCTGAAAAACAGAAAGTCTAATAGAGCTGTTTGGAGGCAAAATTATCAAAGCTTCCAGTGGTACTCTGGAAAACATACTTTTGTGTATAGTGAATACAGTGATATTTAGTTCCATATTTCATCAATTTGAAAGTTTCCATTATTTGCACACATCTGAAATAATTTTTTTAACAAATAAAATCTTACAATTTTTGTGGGTTAGGTAACTTCGGTCATGCAGATGATACCACTCTATGGCAGAAAGCAATGAGAAACTAAAGAGTCTCTTGATTAGGGTAAAAGGGGAGAGTGAAAAAGTTGGCTTAAAACTTAACATTCAAAAAACTAAGGTGATGGCATCTGATCCCACCATTTCAAGGCAAATAGATGGGGATAAATTGGAAGCAGTGACAGAGTTTATATTCCTAGGCTCCATAATCACAGCAGACAATGACTACAGCTATGAAATTAAAAGATGCTTCCTCCTTGGAGGAAACACTATGACAAACCCAGAAAGGACATTAAGAAGCAGAAATTTCCCTCTGCCAGCAAAAGTTCATATAGTCAAAGTTAAGTTTTTTCCAGTAGTCATGTATAGATGTGAACTATAAAGAAGGCTGAGTGCTGAAGAACTGGCGCTTTCAAACTGTGGTGCTGGAAAAGATTCTTGAGAGTTCCTTGGACAGCAAAGAGATCAAACCAGTCAAACCTAAAGAAAATCAACCCTGAATATTCATTGTAAGGGCTGATGCTAAAGCTGACGCTCTAATACTTTGGCCACCTGATGCAGAGAGCTGACTCATTGGAAAAGACTCTGATGTTGGGAAAGATTCAGGGCAGGAGGGGAAGGGGGCAACAGAGAATGAGATGGTTGAATGGCATCACTGACTCAATGGACATCAGTTTGAGCAAACTCCAGGAGATAGTGAAGAACAGGGAAGTCTGGCACATGGGGTCTCAAAGAGTCAGATAGGACTTAGTGACTGCCCAAGCTCAACAAGTTGAGAGCTGGATCAGTTGTCATCAAGTACAGATATGTGCACCTGGTTATTATTCCTGGTGGTGTACCTGGCAGCCATAACTTCTCAACATTTCAGTCAATACACCTTTTAAGAACCATTTCAGGAAGGAATATGCGTGCTGATTCTTTTCTGATAAGCTTCTGTGACACCATCTGGTAAGAAAAGAAAAAGAAAACAAAACAAAACAAAACACAAAACTCCCCCAGAAAACACCTCATCTAAACTTGTAGAATCAGTGGTTTGAAGGTGGTTTAGAAGAAAGTTCTGGATACAATCATGGGGCAGTCTTTCAAGAAATGCTTCATCACCAACATGCTTGAAGAGAACACAGAGGATAATAAATGTAAACTTTATATACTTGCAAAATATTAATACTTACATATGCATGTTTTTGTTTTTCCTGTTTTTCTGCCCAAATTCCTGCTATTAAGTCATGCGTTCCCAGAACTGTCATTTGGTACTGTTATCTGAGTACCCAGTGGTGAAGTTGTGATCAGATGAACTTTGGAGAGTACACTTTAAAAGCCTAAATCTTTATGGGATTCTTCAAAAAGCATTTCTCTAAAAATGAGGTGTAGTAGATGAATATATTAACAATCCCACTTAATGCTCTCTCTATACACACCCTTTGCAAATTACTTCTCAACAAGTGTTGGGAGACTATTTCTCTATCCTCTTAATCTGGGCTGGACTGGTGATTGACCTTGGCCAAAGAAATAAGATAGCAGTGATGAAGTGCCATTTCTGATATTAGGCCTTAAGAGGCCTTGCACACTTACATGCTCTCTCAGAATGATGCCATCACTACACAGACAAGCCTGACGGAGGAGAAAGATCATGTGGAGGATAGTCCAGTTATCTTATCAAGGTCATCCTGAACTACCCTTTATCCAGAAAGTGTTCAGGCATGTGAGATAACCCAGCCAAGATCAGCAGAGTTAGCTTATCTTGTGTATAGTTCACTGAAGACTTATGATTAAGTCTAACCAAGAACGGAATTGCCCACTGAACTAGACTCCTGAACAATAAAAATGCTTATCATTTTGAGTCTCTGAGATATGGGGTGATTTGTTACACAGCAATAGCTCACTGATGCATGAGAGGCAGCATATGCTTCTCACATAAAATCAGGTCATTCTGAAGTTCATATTAAGATACTTTTTCTGAAGGTGTTTTGGAGATTTTGAATCCCACATATCTATCTATTTCTGCATTTCCCAGGAGTAGAAGCACTGAAATTCTATATGACAAGCTGCTCTTGAGATATTTTCAACTTAGTTGGAATCAGGATTTGCCAGAAATGTTGTGAGACAGCTTGTTTAAGTGAGATTTCCTGCTCAGTTTCTTTTTTTAAAGGAAAAGGAGAAAAAGAAAGAAAAAAATATGATTTTTGGATGGAGTTCATGTGTGCTGGACTGAGAGGAACCAATGCGCAAGAATCTTCAAGTTCTTTAGAAACTTTGGCAAAGTCTTAATCCACCTGAGAATTCTTAAGATTGAATGATTGAAGTGTGATTCTAAATTAGTAACACTGTCACCACAGATTTCTCCCACAAATCAATCTCCCACAACTCCTCAAAAATATTTTGTTTACAGATTGCTAGGTCTTTCTATCCTTTTTTAAAAAATTAAGCTGGATATGTTCTTTTACTATCATGCTTGTAAAGTACTAGAAGATTACCTTTATTTCTTTTCAGGTCTCACACTGCATGGAAAGTTTTAGACACCTTACTGTTTGGTTAATATTTTACATTTCAATTTTTCAATTCAAACCGGAGAACCAGTGAAGGATATGAATAAAACTTAAGCTATAGGTGCACATTTAGAAAAAAGAAAGAGCAAAGCATGAATATGTATGAAACATTTAAAATGCCATATTTATGAGGAGAGGAAAAATATTGGAGCTTTACATATTTTCAAAACACCACATGGGATTGAGTGGGACCAAGTGAAAAGTATAAAATTTGTTGTGTGTGGCGGGCAGGCATTTGAGCGTGGTGGTGCAGTAAAAAGTTGGCAGTGTGAATTGTCTGGGGCTTGTGTGTAGGAAGACACACTGAGGTCTAGGGATTAAGGAAAGACATGAGTTCTCTAGCCTGATTTTCAATGGGACATTTGGCAGGATATTCATTCTCTTTCTGTCAGTTTATTTCATCCTTGAGGCTGAATGGCAAGGCCACCAGTTGCTTCTCAGGGGGCCAGGAGATGGTTTGCTTCTGCATCAGCAGCATCCTTATTGTCTCTGTGCCAGCTCTGTATCTGGACCAAATCCCAATGGTGGTAACAGCAAGCCACTTTGTTGCAGTAGTATGTGAAAGGAAAAAAAAAAAAAAGGGGCCAGAGGAAATACTCAACTCCAGGGATTGTAATTCAGCTGGCAATCATTTCACTGATTCGGTACTCAAACCTGTATTAGGACCCCGAGTGGTTAAAACAAGAAAAGGGGGAGACAGCGGTTGCCCTCTCTGATCAAATGACTTTACATATTGGTGCCCGAACCATGACAAAACACATGAGCTCAGGAGAGGAGGAACACGTGGACAGAGGTGTCAGTGTTTATAAAGTAGGCTCTGCTTAAATAAGATATAAATATCTATTATTTTCTATTATTTGGGCGTCCATGCAGCAATAAACGTGAATAATGTAGATCCATATATTAGCATAAAAGAGTTTCTAATATTAAAAATACATCTGACTTTGTTAAAAAAAAAAGAAAACTTCAAGTTAAGACTGATAACGTAATACCACTTGATATCATTATAAATCAACTAAATATATCTATATATTTTTAACTTATAAAGGTAAAAATTCACAAAGAGAATGTAGTGGCATGCACAAAAGTAGTACCTCTGTGAAGGGACTGGGATGTGGTGAGGGCCAGGTCAGGAAGTGTTTTTGTGTCTCATTACTGTAGCACGTTTATGTACTAAGCAAATTAGAAATAACCAAAACAAGTGAATTATGGGCACAAATTAATAAAACTTATTTACCAGTATTACCCCCACTCCCTGCCCCACGTCACCATACTCATAAAACAGAGGCATTCACTTTTGGGTTCCTTATTTTCTGCCTGCAGAGATAAGATTTACAGATTGAGTTCATGTTTTGACAAAATGAAATAGGCCCCTTTCTTGATTTCCATAAAATTTTTCTTCAAAGTTCTCTACCCCACTTCTCCTTTTTCCCTTCCCTTTCCTGACCTCTCTTCTTCCTTCTCAATTTTATTTGTGAGCATATTCTCTAAGGTTTGTCCTCAGCCCCCCTCCCTGTTTTCTGGGAATTTCTACCCATTTCCACAGAATGAATCAAAGATAACCTTGAAACAGAATTACTTTCTTAATATGGCTCCAGCTTCATTTTTTCTACTCTGTTGGGCTTCTCCCTTTGTATGTTCTGCCACTACTTTTGACTCAGTTTTTCTAAATCTAAATTCATTTCCCCCTTATTCCCAATATGACTGTTTATCCTAACTTCTTGATTTCTATCAAAGTCTTTGCCATTTTTCAGTCTCCCATACTTAGTCTTCCCTTGTGGCTCACCTGGTAAAGAATCAGGCTGCAATGCGGGAGACCTGGGTCCGATCCCTGGGTTGGGAAGATCCCCTGGAGAAGGGAAAGGCTATCCAGTCCAGTATTCTGGCCTAGGGAATTCCACGGACAGTCCATGGGGTCACAAAGAGTCGGACAAGACTGAGCGACTTTCACACTTCACATACTGAGGAGCATAGTTTACTCTGAAATTCCAACTTTTCTATTTTCCTTACCATTCACAGCTTCCCATCCAGTCTTTCTTTCCAAAGTCTTTTACATCTATGGTTTCAGCTTCATTTGTGCATCTTATTAGATTCTCTCAGTTAAAGCACACCCAAAAGCAAAGTGAAAAATTGAGATACTTCTTTTAGCAACTGATGGCCTCTAAATGTTTATCTACTTCTTTTTTTCTGATTTATGTTGGTTATTTTGGTTTGAATGACATGGCTACTACTTTTTCACTCTCAACTGTTAATCAATCACCAAGAATTTATCAAGTGGCAGTTTACATTCAGCCATCGGGGATATTACAAACATAGAAGACATAGGCTCTTCTTTTAAGGAGTTAATTGATGAAATAAATCATCAATACCTAATCACTAAGTAGCTTGAAATATATTTCATGGTAGCATAGACTATACACAAAATACAGTGGAAAAGCCATAATTCTGCCCCCTCACTTCTTTACTTCCACAAACACTAATTAGGTATCTACTATGTGCCAGACACTAACCTAAGAGTTGAGAATATGGTATAAATATGTGAGATAATGTCTTGCCTTTGTAGGACTTCTTTTCAAGGCAGAGGAATAGATATTAAATAAGTAGTAAGCAACTAATTGAGAAGATTTCTTAGAGTAATAAGTGCTATAAACATAATACATGGTGATATGACAGAAAGGGCCTGGGGAGGAAATTTAGCTGGAAAGGTCAGGGAAACTCTGAAAATTTGATAAATCTGAGTTGAGAACTAACTGTCAAAAGCAGCCAGCTATGGGGAAATATGGAGGTAGACGGTCCTAGGCTGGGATTACTCCAAGAGCAAAGGCACGAGATGGACAAGAGCTCGGTGTGCTTGAGGAATTGTCATATGAAAGAGGCACTCAAGAGTTGCTTGTATATTTTTGAGATTAATTCTTTGTCCATTGCTTCATTTGCTATTATTTTCTCCCATTCTGAAGGCTGTCTTTTCACCTGGCTTATAGTTTCCTTTGTTGTGCAGAAGCTTTTAATTTTAATTAGGTCCCATTTGTTTATTTTTGCCTTTATTTCCAATATTCTGGGAGGTGGGTCATTCTCCAAAGAAGACATACAGATGGCTAACAAACACATGAAAAGATGCTCAACATCACTCATTATCAGGGAAATGCAAATCAAAACCGCAATGAGGTACCATTTCACGCCCGTCAGAATGACTGCTATCCAAAAGACTACAAGCAATAAATGCTGGAGAGGGTGTGGAGAAAAGGGAACCCTCTTACACTGTTGGTGGGAATGCAAACTAGTACAGCCATTGTGGAGAACAGTGTGGAGACTCCTCAGAAAACTGGAAATAGAACTGCCATATGACCCAGCAATCCCACTGCTGGGCATACACACTGAGGAAACCAGAATTGAAAGAGACATGTGTACCCCAATGTCCATTGCAACACTGTTTATAATAGCCAGGACATGGAAGCAAGCTAGATGTTCATCAGCTGACGAATGGATAAGGAAGCTGTGGTACATATACACAATGGAATATTACTCAGCCATTAAAAATAATACGTTTGAATCATTTCTAACGAGGTGAATGAAACTGGAGCCTATTATACTGAGTGAAGTAAGCCAGAAAGAAAAACACCAATACAGTATACTAATGCATATATATGGAATTTAGTAAGTTGGTAACAATAACCCTGTATGCGAGACAGCAAAAGAAACACAGATGTATAGAACAGTCTTTTGGACTCTATGGGAGAGGGCGAGGGTGGGATGATATGGGAGAATGGCATTGAAGCATGTAAATTATCATATGTGAAATGAATCACCAGTCCAGGTTCAATGAATGATACAGGGTGCTCAGGGCTGGTGCAACAGGATGACGGGGAAATGGGAGGGAGGTTCTAGAAGGGGAACACATGTACACCCATGGCGGATTCATGTCATTGTATGGCAAAACAAATACAATATTGTAAAGTAAAAAAATAAAATAAAAAGTTTTTCATTTTTCTGAGTAAGAACCTTGCCAACAAACAGCAATTTGTTGCAACTGCTTTTAACATGATCCAATTCTTTATTTTACAAATAAATACAGCCATAACCTGGGAAGCCCTTTTATTTCTTTATTAATATTTAACTAATATAATTAAACGAATAATAAAAAAAATAAAGTATTTTTAAAGCAAAAAAAACAAAAGAAAGAGGCAGTCAAGAATGATGAGATACAAGCAGGGTTGTGTTGCATACTATGGGTCATGCATCTGTTGACAGTTAGGAATTTACACCAGCACCTCTTTAGAGGGAGTAAAGTATATTCAGGAGAAGATTTCAAAAAAGCCCTCTCCGTGATCCTGCCTTGAAGAGCAAATGGCCCTTTCTGACCAGGCAGACGGTGAAAAGCCCCTCCAGAACTCTCCTTCTGCCCTCACCACAGATGTGTTTCTGTGGAGTAGAATTAAATCAGATGGATAAATGGGAAAAGAAGAAATTCACCAGGGAAGGGAAAAGCAAAGTGAATCAACAACACTTTCCTGATAGATTTCCAGAGACATTTGTCTATGTGAGAATGAGATGTTTGATATTCTGGTTGAGTAAGTTCTTGATTCCAGGTCATCAATTATGATAATAGAACAAATCAAAAAATTTACACCAAACAGAAATTCTTCATTTCCTAGCTTCTACTCATGTTTATTGATTGGACTCTTGGGTAAAACAATAAATTTCATGCAGAAATGCTAGAAAAGCTTTTGGCTGAGTTCTTTGCTCTTTCCAGTCTCGAAAGAGGTTCAAGGTACCTGTGACAATTTGACTCATTTATTCCCTCTCTCCTCTGCTTATAGAAAAGGCCAGTGCTTCATAGATAAAACTGTTTCCACTCTTGTCATAGAAGAAATGGCCAGCCACATATAGCCATATATATTACTTATTGAACTGAAAGTATCTACAACTTTCATTTTTTCCAAAATATTCCTTTCACTTGTCTTCAAAGATGGTAAAATTACTTATCATCAGAATTCTGTTCCTTGAAGATATTTAATCTAGGTTCCTTTTTTGATGAATATATATTCCCAGGAGAGTAGAGAGGGCTCTGCTTGTGTGATTCGTTCACCATTCTGAATAAGTTTGTATTAATGTACCTAGAGAGACCATAAAGAGTAGTAAAAATAACATGAGATTTGGAGTCCAAAGGCCTAAGTTCAAGGCCCAGCCTCTCCTCTTGCCAACTGTATGACTTGGCAAATTGTTTAATTTGTTAAACAACAGTTTCCTCCTCTACTAAACCTAAACTTCATCTGAGGTTTAAATGAGTATATGTTATAGTTTTTTAAATGTTATGATACCAAATGAATTGAAAGTGTTGTAAATGTTATCAACTGATTAGTAGAGATTTGTTTTTAAGATTGATTTCATTATCCTTTTGAAAAGTACTGGACTGGAACTTTGAAACGATTTTGAACAGAAAATCCTACGGCCTATGAAAAAATACTATGTAGTGATTACTTTCTCCGTGTTGGAGAAGATGCAAAGGGCTCATATATCTTCTCATTTCAACCTCACAACAGACAAAATACAGTGAGAAATCAGGGTTCTGTAAGTTAATGCACTTCCTTGAGATCTTAGTAACTAATAAAGATCTTCAAAGCTCAAATGCTTAGGTATTCAGTGACCCTGACTGCCACTGCCCACAGAGCACCAATGCTGGGTTTTAGAAGGAAGTCAAGGCTGCAAATGCTGAGATATTAGAGCTCAAGGCAAGTAACCCTTTAAGGTGATGAGAGATTAAAAAAAATATGCTCACTTTGAGAGCAAGTTTGCTTATATTTTTCCCAGTTTTGTTGGAAGGCATCATTTTGTAAATATGTACAAATTTTTCTGAACTCTAATATTCTCCTTTATTGTATATTTGGTACTAAGATAAAAAGATAGCTTCAAATCCCCATTCTTTTCAATATAATTTCCTCTTAGACTCGATTTCTGACTTATATCCTAAGGAAAAGTATTGTGATCTTTGTCACTTTTCTTATCCTCCTATCTCCCATAATTACCTGGTTTTATCTTTGAACCATTACATTATACCCCAACACTCTAACCTTCCACTTACAAGATGGTAATTTTGGAAAGAGCAAGAAGTGGTAAGAGAAAAGAGGGTCAACTGGTGCTGAAATAAAGGATTCTGAGCAAGTCGTGGGGATCTGACTAGAAGCTATACAGAGAAGATGGAATCCAAGGAAACACTTCTCTTTTGTGAATGGAGATTTCTTTTTAATCAGTAGTATTTGCTTCATGGTCTTAATTATTTCATGTGACTCTTATCTTCTAAATAATCATTCTAAATCCTTTAAGATGAAGGCCATGAATTGAATTCCTATGCAATTCTTACAGTATCTAGCCAAGGTTTGGGGCAAAAGTGTTCCTTTCTCAGTTAAATTATGATGATGAGCTGCATGCATACGTGCATGAATGAGATTCTCTCCTTTTAATGGCATAGCTATATGGCATTTATAATTTCTCTCATGGCATTTCAGTTGGTTTAGTGACTTTTTATTGGACAATTACTGTGCTAATAATTTCTATATCTTTCAAACCACCATTTGAGAAGTCAAACTTAGAGAGCAGAATGACTATTTGCAGAAACGTCTTTCCTCCTCAAAAAAAACCCAGTCTCTTACCTTGTTCTACCTATGCCTGAGAACCTGCTCTCTCCCACTAACAAAAAGGATTGAAAAGCACCTTGAAAATACAAAGTGCCATATAAATGCTAACTGAGGCAATAATAAAATAGTGAAAATAACTGTTTTTTGATAAACATCAGGTTCAAACCCAGGGGAGATATTTTGCAGGGGGAAAGCAGAATTAATTCTGTGCTTGTCCCAGGCCATATCTCCCTGTGAATCACACTGCTCTGCCTCCACAAGTCAGCCCCTGATGTAGCTGCAGCGTCCACTCTGGTTTTGTTAAGTCCTGCACTAAGTTGTATCAGGGATGACTCCATGGGGATTCAAAGGAGTTATCAGCCAACATGACTGGATTTAAGAGGTTTCATTGAGTCTCCTTACTATGGACCTCCTGTCTGAGTCTATATCCCTTTTACTGATTAAAAAAATATATATATATAGAAAGCAAGGACAGAAAGCTTAGGCTTAGGGCATAGTTCAATGGGAGACTGGAAAAATAAAGGCATCCAGAGTGTAAAATGTTGATCTAGGAGTGCTTACCAAGATGCAGAAAGTATTCTTGGAGAGGAAGTCACCCCTAGAACCCTGAAAAGGAGAGAGGAGGTATAGGATACTCTGGCACACTGGGCTTTGGAAACAGGAGAGGAATAACACATGAAAAAGGGAAGTTCAGGTATGATGATGACAGTGTTATTGATACTGATTTTGTATGACATGACTGATGTCCTTTCCCTATGAACATTTACAGACAAGTCGTTCTCCTAGGAAAACCCCTCTTTCTTGGCTCCCACGGTACTCCTTGGTCCTCTTGCCATCTCTCTGTAGAGTCCCATCTCTCCACTCCACTCGACTCCTCCTGGATGTCCCACAAGCTATTCCATAAGAACTACTTAATATCTTTGGGTACCCTGAGCTACCTCCTTCCCTACTTCTTCCCTGCAGTGACTCTATCACCATTCCTTACCATTTAAATCTAGCTGTTATTCTTAACTTCTGCTTTCCTTGTGGGCCAAAACCCCTGATTCATCCACTCCTTTCCGTTCTCAGTGTGACTTCCAAATATCAACACTTTGAGGATGCCATACCATCCTTTGCCATATCAACAAGGATATGGCATCTGAGCTAAGTTTACCCCCAGGTTTGTTGGCTGGGAGAGGGACTGCTGTGAAACTGGGCCTGTTCCTTGGGCAGAAGAGGGGTCTCTGAAAGAAGCTGAGTTTAAGTGAAGCCCCCTTTAGAGATATCAAGGGTTTTTAAGATATAAACAGGTTTTCATTCCTTATCATACATACCTTTCAGGCACGAGACTAAACATCTAAGTATTTAAAAATGTATAACATTTATGGCTTTCAGTAGTTTATAGTTTTGCTATCCCCATATCTATTCTTCTGAATTATTAGCAATATATTCCTCAGAAGGAAAGGACCTGAGTGTGCATTTTAGTGGTAGTAAGGAAGTGGGCTGTTGAGAAGAAGGTGGAGGATGCATGCCAGTCTTGGAGAGAAGAACCCTGAGAGACGGGCGGGTGATAGCAGTTACCTAGAACAGGGAAGGGTAGAAGCAACCTGTGTTTCTGTCTCCCCCACTCTCCTGCCCCCAGCAAGAAATATACAGAATGGAATTCTTAGCAAAATGTTGCTGCATATGACACTTTATACACACTCTCTCTAGTGTGTATTTTAACTCTTCATTTAGGTAAACTTCCCTGATAGCTCAGTTGGTAAAGAATCCACCTGCAATGCAGGAGACCCCTGTTCAATTCCTGGATTGGGAAGATCCGTTGGAGAAGGGATAGGCTACCCACTTCAGTATTCGTGGGCTTCCCTGGTGGCTCAGATGGTAAAGGATCCACCTGCAATGTGGGAGATCTGGGTTTGATCCCTGGGTTGGGAAGATTCCCTGGAGAAGGGAAAGGCAACCCAGTGCAGTATTCTGGACTGGAGAATTCCATGGACAGTATGGTCCATGGGGTTGCAAAGAGTCAGACATGACTGAGCGATTTTCACTTAGGCAAACTTACTTTCATATTACAGATAAGGAAACTGGGGATCTGTGGTTTTAACCAGACACGTTATTTTCCCATGGCTAATGTCTTTTCACATATCTCTATTCCTATTAATTTTTTCATCTGGTTAGGCTGTCAGTGATCTAGCCCTAATTCTCCTGGTCTAAGTCTAGACATGTGATCCTGGCTGACCAATCAAAATACTCCATCTCTCTGGTGAAGAGTCTAGAATGGCCTTATAACTCAGATGACCAAAGTCCTTTCTCAGAGACCGATAGAGATACTTTGTAAGAGTGGATGTTTCTCTTTCTAAGACAAGAGTAGACAGGGCTACATAAACTTGGAAATTCCCATGACCATCTTTGCTGCCATGTGGAATGAAACTACTGAGAACATAATCAGAGAAAAACAGAGCTAAGAGACATGTTGGAGAAGATGGCAGGAATGAAGGCGATGATGGCGCTCCTTAGACCCTTCATGTCTTGGCTTCCTTCAGGCCTTTACCCAACCATTACCTTCTCTGACCACCTGAAAAAAAAATAACCAGTCCTGTCCTGCCCGACCCTATGCTGTAGAACACCATCTGCCATGTTGCATATTTAGAAATTGTCTGCTTTATTCACTGTTGTATCTTCAACACCTAGGAGAACTCTTTAGCCAAAGTAGGTCCTCAGTCAGTACTTGTGGAATAACTGTCATTTGAACTACTGGATCCAGGTCTGACTAAAGCCGTCCCCAGCTTATGGATTTCCCAGTCATACAAGCTGATATAGTCCCTTTCCTACACACACAAGCTTGAGTTGAATTTTTGTCACTTGGAAATAAGAGCCACTACAGATGAGAAGGTGGAGTGCCACATCCACAGTCCCACAGCTGGTCTGTGAGGAGCCAGGGCTGAACCCACCTCTCACAGACCTGGGACCAATGCTCCTCTAGATGTGGGTGTCCCTCTGGGCTCTGCTTTACTCCCTGACATTTCAGCCTGAGGGGCTTTGAGAAATCATTTTCTCCAAGCAGCTGAGACCTGGAGCAGCTGGGGAGGTTAAAAGGCTCAAGAGGTGGAAGTAGGAGTCTGAAAATAACTGTGCTTTGGGAAAGATTCGAATGTGATGATCTCCTCTGATTTCCCTTCATCCAAACTGGCTAATGGATTCACTCTTTCACCAAGAGCAACCATCTTTATGGGGCCGTTTTATGATCTATTTAGATTCCTCCAAGCTTTAGCTGAATCTGAACCTGGAATAAAACATAAACCCCGCAGATCCCTAGGGACAAGCAAGTCTGTGATGACCGAGTGAAAACTTCATAACTCCTCCCTGGGGTTGGAGGAGGACGCATACATGGCCCACCCCTGTTGAGAAGGCGTCTTGTGGCAATAGATAGATTATTCCATATACGTTTGACATAAAATATACAACTAAACTAAATTTTAGTTATGGATATTGATTTTATTGATTTAAACCTCCTCCTTACAAACTCCGTGGTTTGTCTAGCAGAAATGTTATCATTTGACCAAGGCAAACAGGAGTGAGGCCTAGATGTCCATGTGCTGAATGCGTAAAGCAGACTGAAGACTCTCCCTTTGAAAAGGGCGGGCAGAATGAAGATGACGTTAGTCCATCTTCTGTGTCCCTGGGATTGTTTCCCTTCCATGTCTCTTTTCCCTCAGGTTCCTTGCTCCCCTTTCAGTACTTGCTCTCGGGTCTCTCACTTTTAGCAAGCTGGGAGTGACCAAGCTAAACCGCAGCTCTTCCAAGGGAAATGGACTCTGATCACAAAGAACTTCACTGAAGCTAAAAGTACGCATTTCCATAAGGGAATTACAGGCACAGTGATCAACTTTGTGGGGCAGCGGGGTGGTTACCGGAAGTTTCCAAAGTGCTCACATCTCGACTTCTTCTTATACAGGCAAATTTCAATCAATCCATTGTGCTGGGCATAGAAATTCAAATGGGACTAGAGAGACTACTTCTACCATTTTGATACATGTGAGTATTTAGGCTTCTGGGTGCTTTCAGTGCATCTTGAAGCTGTGGAAATGTGTTGTTAGTGTGTGGACCGTGGGTGAGGCAGGCAAGCCCAGTAGGCTGACAAGTCAGGGCTCTTTCAGAGTGGGGCATGGTGGGCTGTGATGCTGGATATCAGGGGGAGATTCTAAACCTGACCTACTGTGGGGAGAAGCAGCCTACTCATCTTGCTGGAGGCTTCCCCCAGCATGTGGATGGCTCAGGACACAGTGAATCTCCTATTGTTTTGATTCCCCATCTCTGGTGCATTTTATCTTGATTGATCTTAACAGACTCATTCTAGAATCACATTCTCAATCATCAACCCAGACACACGCTCTCCAGTACCTAGGGTTTTCCTTGTTGGCTTATACCATGCTTCCTTGAAATATAGATCCTGTTCAATCTCAACATCTGTCTACAATCAGCCCTGCAAGTTATTTAGTCTCTCTCACCTTCAATCCCTTCACATGAAAAATAGAAAATTATAATATTAATAGGTAGAGCCCACCATACAAATGAGGCTTCCCAGGTGGCAATAGTGAAATAATCTACCTGCCAATACAGGAGATGTAGGTTAGCTCCCTGGGTTGTGAAGATCCCCTGCAGTATGAAATGACAACTTGCTCCAGTATTCTTGTCTGAAGAATTCCAGGGACAGAGGAGCCTGGTAGGCTACAGTCCATGGGGTTGCAGAGAGTCGGACACGACTGAGCACGCACCATACAGACACTTTGTGAGGACTGTGTGCATTAGCACAAGTAGGTGAAATAAAACTTCCTGCAGTGCCTTGGCTTCATTTGGGGTGAGCACCCAACAAGTGGTGGCTCTGGTTGGCAAGGATGGTGACCTATGCAAAAGTTGAGACTCGGGGGAATTCTATCTCTGATTCCATACCCTCTGTACACACTCTCCTTAACCATCTTATCATTGCTGGCTTAATAAGCACTCAAGCTTTCACGATATCAGATTTTCTTAATAGATAGTTTGTTCTACCAATTTTTCATTTCTCCCCCGAGATTTCCCTTCTCATATTTGGACAGAGCTTTTTCCCCTAGGGTAAAGCAAGCCAAGACTCCATTTCTCTTTCATCTTCTCGAAGGAAAGACTTGAGTAGATAATTTAGGTCAGAATCTGCCCTATAAACTGGCAATTTTGTCTTTCTCTGTTCCTGCCAGTGTGCCTGAACCTGGCTGCCCCTAGCTTTGGGGTTGGGAAAGTGCCCAGGAGGAGTTCCCCTTGAGCTTTAAGACTAAGCAGCACACTTCATCCACCTTTCACCAGACAGACCTATGTTGAGATCTCAGGGGCTTCCTCAACCATAATAAATGGCTGATCTTACCCATATTGTGAAACTGTTCCTTGTGTGTCTATCTGCTTGGTAGGTCAGTGAGAGGATGAGCCTCATCTAAAGTAGAATACTGAACAACCATTTTTTATGTCTGATACTGCCTAAACCTGAAGCTTCCTTCTCTAATTCCTTCCACCTCCACCCTTATCCTTCTACCATTACTATTCCAGCCAAATCTCACCTTATTCTGCTCAAGGAAATAAAGATCCTTGATTTGTATTTTAAATCGATCATTCTGGTGACAGTATGGAATTAAGTAGGCAAGCAAAAATCCAAGTGATAAATGATGAGAGTGTGGGGACTGAGAGAGAAAACCAAATTAAGAGATAGCAGGGGATGAAATGGAGAATGGAGGGAACATGAGGAAGGGCTGCCTGAGACAGAGGGCTATAGGTTCTGGGGAAAGACGATAGCAGCATCTGTCAAATCCAGGAAGTGATCACATTTTGGAAAGAAGAGGACAAGCCATTTAAGACTATATTGATTCCAATATAGTCCAATCAAGTGTAGGTCAAAATATTGAAATAAGTGCCTCTCTGCAGTACTGTAATGCCCCAGGCAACATGTGCCCTCTTAGCTGTGCTAAACATGCACGTTTTACAGCTTGTACTTTCCCTTGTTTGCATTACAATTCCCAGTCTAATATGTCATTCTTAGAGATGATAATTATGTTGATAAAGCTAATTCACATTCATATGTTAGTAACCAATAAGAGCCATTTTTTGTTTTCCTCTCCCAGCAGCATTTTAGACACATGGATTCAACTAAGAAAATTGAATTCCAGTGGTAGAAATATTCAATTTCACCTATTAAGGAGGTGTTAAACTCTTAATGTATTCATCCCTAAATGTTTGTGTGTGTTTGTGTATGTGTGTGCATGTGCAGATATATAACCTTTTTGCAATAGCCCACATGTACCCGCATTGTACATGAAGGTGTCACCCACATTTTTAATTGTAGAGCAAACCATGTTGCACTTTTTATATGCATCACTGCTTTGTGCTCAATGAGTTCAGAAGGGAATCTGTTTCTTCTCCCTCTTTCCTTCCCTATTTATTTATTTATGGAAGATTGGTTCTGAATAATGGCCACACTGATAATATACTTCTAATTAAACATTCAGTGTTCTCTACTTTCTTGGCGAATATCATACTCTGGAGGTAATTTAAATGTAATATGTAACCTGATGAAATAAGTCTGATAAATTTATATTTTCTTTTAATTTATTAAGCAGCTATTGATTTCTTGGTTGGTCAATATCAGCATTTATTAAGTTGAAGTTATTGTTCATCAGTCAACTATGACCATCCAAATTAAAGCATTTAAAAAATATTAACTATAGATGTGTCCACATGCACGTTCTTGAACCTCATTTTATTAGCCATGTATTGGAGCAGAATTCATGTTTATTCTTATTAACTAGAAACATTTATTCAACATGTTTCTCTGAACTCGTGGATTACCTTACTCAATATGAACAATTTCTGCCTGTAATGGATGTTTTACAGTATGGCCTAGCACGTGTTGCTAATGTTGTGTGTTAGGGACCCCAGACTGGTTCTAGCTTCTTGTGGCTATATGGCAGGCAGCCTCCTATTTCCTATCATTTGACAAATTTGCACAGGCTTCACCAGCCAAAAATATCTTCCCCTTGGCTTATAGTCATGTTGCCTGAAGTTGTCAGAAATTCATAGCTGTGTGGAGCCCCCCGAGATGATCATTTTGAAGCTTCCACTCAGTGCTGGAATTCTTTCTACATTTCCCCCACAGAACTTATTATGAGAAAGTTCTTATGTGTATTGGATCTGAATTCATTACCTATAACTTCCATGCAGTGGTGATGTTAGTACCTTCCAGAACAATCTCCCTTCTGATATTTAAATGATTATTTTACTGCCATATAATTCCATCATTGGAGCTCTGTTTCTTGGAATTTCTTTCCCTTAGGTCCTCTTTCAAAAAGCAAACAGATGTGTGAGACTCATTGGATTATCTTTTGATGAAAAGCATAAAGCCCCAGGAAATTAAGAATGGTTTCCTGGAGAGAGGTAGCTTTCCTAATTTTGGACAACTGTAGCATAGAAGAAAGGAGGAGATGACAATGTTACATAAGTGCTTACTAATCACCACTGTTTCCATATCCCAGTAACAAAATGGCAACATTTGGAAAGTAAGGGCACAATAACTATCTAAAATAGAATAGAACACAGCATATTCAAATCCATGGAATTAGATACATAAGTGATTAAAAATCAGCTTTACTTATCTTCTAACAGTGAAATATTATAAATTTTTCACGAATATGAAACTAAAAACAAAGATGTTTTTAGTGTATTTTCTTATGAAGGGATACCAGTCTTACCTCAAACCATACCTTGCCAATCTATTTTTCTGCTCTTCTTGTTAAGAGTGTGGTGTTACACCATGGGATGATGTTGTTATGTGATCTATAACTACTCTTGTTTTGCTACTTCTACATGACTATGCTACAAATGTGGTCTATCAGTAATAATGAGAACAAAAAGTAAAGTGTGTATTGTTCTGGGTAGAATTAATTTTGTAATGGAAACTAATACTTACTGATGGTATGAGAATAAAAGAGAGCAATAATGAGCATCATCACCAGAAGCGTCACTTGCATCTCCACTGTTAATTACCACCACAACCATAGTTATTTTCTTCTTTACCTCTGTTTTACTCTCTTTTGCAATATCCCTTTATAATTGCCTTTTGCTCTAGAGAAACTCTTCGCCAATCTCCAGTGACATCAGGTTTTATGCTTTCCAATTTGTGCCGATATTTTGTTCCTCTTTTACATACAGATCAAAGCGTATCCCTTTCTTGGACTTCTTCCTTGATGGTCTCAACACATGGGCTCTCCCTCACTCCTCAATTTTGTTCATGTCATGTTTATGCCAGGTATATTATAGTTCTACATCTATTATATTCTATTAATTGTTTTAATAACTTATTTCCACCATTGGAGAATGAGTGCCTCTGTTTTGGGGGACTTGGCTATTGGATGGGCAATAAAAACCATAGTCTCTCCTGTGGGGTCTCTCCCACGTAGAATCCAAGTGGGGTTCAGAAAGTTCTGAGCATCTCTGTTCAAATCTGGTAGTCTCCAGGAAGAAAAATCCCCGTTACCAATGAAGTTAAAAAGGAGCCAGGCACAGAAAGATTAGCTTTGAGAAAAACACATATGTGTGGGGATGTTGATGGGGCAGGAGCAGGAGTGGGATTGCAGACATAGAACTGATTGCAGCATAATATTTATTCAAGCTTAATGATTAGCACATGTGGGAAGGTCAGAGGAACTAGGTCAGGGGAGAAGGCTCTGCTGGGGTCAGGAGCTTCTTCATGAGTAGATGGTAAAAAGAGTGGGTGGAATCTGAGTTATTTTACTATGAGACTGGTGAGGTCCATGAACACTATTTTTTAAATTCAAATATACTTAACTTACATTATTACATTAGTTTCAGGTATACAACTTAGTTATTTAATATTTTATACATTATGCTCCATACAAAGTTATAAAATTGTGGGTGTATGCCATATGCTGTATGTTGCTTCTTTGTAACATATTTATATCTAATAGTTTGTATTTCTTAAGCCCCTTCACCTTTCTTGCCCCTCCTACCATCCCTGTCTCCTCTGGTAACCACTACTTATTTTCCGTATCTGTCTTATGCTTGTTTGTTTGTTTGTAGATTTCACAGGCAAGTGAAAACATACAGTATTTGTTATTCTCTGTCTGGCTCATTTAACTAAGCATAATACCTTCCAGGTTCATCTGTGTTGTGCAGAAAATGAAAGCACTAATTTAAAAATATATATGCACCCCAATGTTCATAGCAGCATTGTTTACAATGGTCAAGGCATGGTAGCAACCTAAGCGTCCATCAGCAGGTGAATAGATAAAGAAGATGTGGTGTGTATATACAATAGAATATCATTCAGGCAAAGAAGAATGAAATTTTTCTATGAACACTATTATACAAACATTTATTCATAGTAATATGCACTAGAGACTTTAACAGCATTTGTTAACTGACATTATCAAGAAAAAGCCCTCTAAGATAGGATTATTATTTCCATTTTACAGACAAAGAAACCATAAAGGCTCAGAAAAGTTAAGCAATGTAATCTGGAACACACAGCTCTTAAGAACATTTAGTTATTATTATTTTTTTAAGATATTTATTTTTAACTGAATGTAGTTATATCTTTATCTAAGGCTTATATCTCCTTCCACCACACCACTATGCCCCATTTTGGAAGCAATTAATGAAAGTTATTTAATGATTAAAAAAATGAGGTGCAAGAGTTTGAAATAGGACATTGACTACAGTTTATATTCCTTTAGAAAGAAAGAAAGTGAAAGAAAGTGAAGTTGCTCAGTCGTGTCCGACTCTTTGTGACCCCGTGGACTGTAGCCTACCAGGCTCCTCCATCCATGGGATTTTCCAGGCAAGAATACTGAAGTGGGTTGCCATTTCATTCTCCAAGGGATCTTCCCAACCCAGGGATCAAACCCAGGTCTCCCGCATTGCAGGTAGACGCTTTACCCTCTGAGCCACCAGGGAAGCCATATTCCTTTAGGATATGAACCAACTTTGCAGTAACAATGTTGTTTAATTTTCATGGAATTTTGGTTTTATGAAGTATACAGTCCCATCAGTGGTGGATATATTTCATGAAGAAAATAGTTTTTAAAATACAGATCTGATATTTTAAACTGGGAGCATACAGTCTTCCCTGGTGGACCAGTGGTAAAGAATCCGCCTGCAATGCAAAAGATGTGGACTTGATCCCTGTGTTGGGAGGATTCCCTGGAGAAGGAAATGGCAACCCACTCCACTATTTTTGCCTGGGAAGCCCATGGACCAAGAAGTCTGGTGGGCTACGATCCATGGGGTCACAAAAGAGTCCTGCAGGCTTAGCAACTAAACAACAACAACAACATGATTGCCCTTATTCGTTAACAATATTAGGCCAATCACCCTACTATTCTTCCTTTGTAACAGGGAGAAAGCTTATTTAAGGCCACATGATTCAGGGTGTATCATGGGGACAATATTCTTATTACTCAATATTTAACAGCAATAATTCCAGAAGAGTTAACTTCAAGTGTTTTCTGATACAGTAAGATTAAAAAAATACCCTAAATGCAGTGGATGTAACCCCTTCATGTGCAATTAACAGATATTAAATAGAAACTTTAATATTAACATTATTCTTTATGCCCCAGTGAGTAGGATATTATTTAAATTGATATGACATAATAGAATATAAATAATTCCTAAGTGTAGATTTAAACTGGAATTTCAGTCAGAGTTATCAATTCCCTATTTCCCAGTGTATCATTTATTACCAGTCTGAAGACTTTTTTCAAAGAGATTAAATTAGCATTAGGGCAATGATAAACATTATAAATAAATACAAAAATTGCTATTCTGAAAATCCAGTTGAAAAGAAAGTAAATGAATTGGTGTGGTATCAAATTCCATCTTCCCCAGAAGAGCTCAGACACAGTTTCCAGCATAAGTAATCTTCTATAACTTATTTTGCAATAAAAATGCAATATATTAAAACCTGAAAGTATAATTTCATTATCCACTATTCTAGATACACAAACTAGATTCAGAAATGGCTGTGGCATGAGAGGAATTCTGATTCACTTAGCACCCGTATTTGGTCAAGGCAGGGAGAAGTGGGGTCTCCTGAAAACCCAGAGTGATTTTCTGGGTCCGAGGATTTCCTTTGGTTTATCTGAGCTGGAAGAGCTGAAGGTGACTGTGGAGAATGCTTTCCTTCCCAGAACAATCTGCTTTCTAGTTGTGTACAAACTTCTTAATATATTTTAACAGCTTAGGTTGGTGCAATGTGCTGGTGGAATTGGGCTTTTTCTAGTCTTAATTGTTTCCTGAAGTGGTTTCTGGAAAGACAAACAGCTTCTATGTCTCCAACCCCTTTCCTGGTAAAGATACGATGCGGAGCAGCACAGGGTAAGGTTCCATCGAGCCACATGCATATGGAAAATTAGCTGTATTGTGCTATGTTGGGTGCACGTTGGCTTTATCTGTAGACATAATGGAAAACCAGCCATCTGGCTTTATTTGAGGAGTATCCAGAAAAAAAAAATCTCAAACTAAAATTTCTATAAAGTGCTATATTATGTCCAGAAAGTCCACTGCTAACCTTATCTCCTCATTCTTTACAATGTTATCTTTTTCAGATCCAGATCCCAGGGTTGAGTCCTGTCTCTCGATTTGATGTCCAGAAGCTAACCACTGAGTTCCCCTCTACTGTGTCTTCCTCTGTAACTAGATCATTTTCTTCAATCTCTATCCTATTCAGTCCTGACTTACTTCCTCTTTTCAATCAGCTAATCGATGTTGATGCACCCATAATGCCTCTGAATGGAACACAGTTGAGGAATAATCAACACCAAACACATTACATCATCGTGTTTCTTTCTTCCTTAAAATATAAACACTTGTGGGAAGATAGAACATGCAGTTACTTATATTTTTAGTATGGAACTAATAATCCCATGAGGTATGGGGCTATGGACAAGAGGCAACCAATGGACACCTAGCCTGGAAGAGAAGGCAGAAGCTTCTCCTGTTTTCAGAAATTTTACTGTCTTCGCTGTGCTGCCTGATAACTCTAGAACTGTATTTCTTTTTTCTTTTTTTTCAAATTTTCCACCAGCACATATGGTAGAATTCTACTACAGGCTTCAGGCCTCCCATTTAACCTCAAAAATGAAGAGAAAGCAATTCAGTAGGTGGTTAAGAATATGTCATAGGCACAAACTCAGCTTAAGGCATTATGAATTTTCTGTGGAGAAAATGCATTTATTCATTCTGCTTTAAGTCAAGATGGCTGAAACCCATTATCTCAAACTTTGAAAAAAAATCCCCTTTGGGATGCGAATAGCCTATGAAATATTTCAGTCAAAAATGAAATTTTTGGAGAGAGTGAGGGTCCAGTTGAAATTGATGGAGTAGAGTTTAGACTTGCTATCATCAAAGCTTTCTCTGAGCTTTCTAGATAGAAAGGGGCATAGAGAGTTAATGGGTGATATTATCCTAATTATTATTGTATAGTATAAGAGGGCCAATCTATTTCTGTAGAATAATAGAGCTAGGATGAGATTCGACAGCATCTGTCACAATAAATGCAAATATATAGAGAACTGACAATGAGCCATGATCTCATAAGTGATTCTATTTTCCATCTGAATAATGACAACGCTGCATTTCAAGCTCACATGACAGATAACTTCGGAGGCTCTCTGGGGTCGACACTGGAAGCCCTTTCTAAATGTATTTGCAAGGGTGAATGTATTTGTACTTGGAGTTTTCTAAAGCTCTTTATATCCCTAGAGAATTTTCTAGACACTCTTTTTCAGTTTAAGTTTTAAAACATTCCCTTTCACAGGCATTTATTAATTAGTTTTCCTGCGCTCTCATCTGTGTTAGCAGCTTAAGGAAATGCAGAAGTCATGGTTTCTGCCCTCCGGGAGCTTATAGTCTTACTGGAGGAGATGTAGGTAAACCTGATCATAAAATTCCAGTGCAAAAGAGATATTAAGTGCTCAACTGCAGTCTCTACAGTAAGTATTATCTCCAGAAGATTGTGGACTGAGGGGCTCAGTGAGGAATTCATAGAAGAGAGGAGATTTGAACCATGCTGCATGGGGTAGGAAGGGCTTGGATAGAGAGGTGAGAATAGAGGAGAGAAAAGTCGTGAACAAGCACCACCCAGAAGATGCAAAGCAGTGCAAAGGCACATGTGGAGGAAGCATAGTAAGTATCACTGCTGACTGCCGGGACACCTGAGTCCTGCTTGAGCCCTGAGCTGCCAGGACACCTGAACCAGCCTGTTGTCTACCTTCATCAACTGTGAAAGACCCTCCTCCCCTTCCTCTTGCCTCCTCCCTCTCCTATATGGAAAGTGATTAGGGCTTTCCTTGTAAGTCAGTGGGTTAAGCAGCGGCACACTTCGCCTATAAGATTGCAGGTTAATGGAGGGATTAGGCAAGAGACTGGGCAGAAACATCCTTATGCCTTGTGTTCCTTCTCCACTCAAATTTCTAGACAGCAGAGAGATTTGGGACAAAAGGACTCTTGGCAGTATCTAATAACACCTTGATGTTATGTGTTGAATCAACCACAGGCTTATATCCCTTTCCCAAGCTGGAGAAATGTTAATTAAATATTAATTCAACCCTTCCCTTTCCTGACCCCATTAGGTCACAAATATTTGTTCAGCTAACTTCTCTTCTATTGTGTACTCTCCTCTGTCTCTTCTGCTTGGAGAGATGTCAGGCAGATTTCCACAGCACCTCCCACCCTTCAAAACATTCATCCCTGTTCTCCCTTTTTGTTTGGTTTGAGTTTACAGTTATTTATAATAATAACAGAAAGAAAAATAGCTCTTGTTTTGTGGATCTGCCACTTGCTAAGTGCTAAGATAAGTGTATCATATACATTAGCTCATTTAACCCTGTTCACAACCCAGGGAAGATGCTGTTATATCTATTCAGAGAAGGTGGGTACCTCTACTAAAGTGAACTAGCTAGTGAGTGCTGGGTTGCAGACCCATGAACTGCTAAATAGCAGCTCCTTCTAACACATTGCACATTCACAGGGGACACAAATTGGATAAATTATAACATTCAAGGAGTTCCTCTTATGCTCAAACAATCGTGTGCATGCTCAGTTGTGTCCAACTCTTTGCAACCCCACAGACATAGCCTGCCAGGTTCCTCTGTCTATGGGATTTTCCTGCCAAGAATACTAGAGGGAGTTGACATTTCCTCCTCCAGGGGATATTCCTGACCCAGGGATTCAACCCACGTTTCTGGTGTCTCCTGCATTTTTATCTCTCCTGCATTGAAGATTCTTTACCACTGAGCCACCAGGGAAATCCTCAAAGCAGTTAGCTATTCCTTATAATCAGTTAAGTGGGATGAAATATATTTACTCAGTTTCTATAGAATTTTAAGAACTGCACACAGGCTCACTTCAGATGAATGCATGAAATGGCTATTTCACTGTGTCTGCTGTGTGGGTGATATGGACTAAAATTTAAACTGATAACTTCAATTAAAATTGTTGGGGGCTAAGAAAGATGGAAGGGAAACTCAGTGTGGGAAGGCATAGAGTTCTGGGGGTCTTTTAGGGGAAGATGACAAGAGAACAAAGTCTCTCACAGGAACCCTATCTACGTAAGAGACCAGATCAAGTTACATAGATTTTACCTGGCGCTTCAACTTGCATCAGGATTGATGCTAGCTCTGCGAATCTGCAGTCTGTTTATCTCTCTCACAGAAGCTGCCTCTCCCTTTTCTCAGAGTGAACCCTGGAGTATCTAATTTAGACCCAGAGAAGCCTTCTTGGGTCCTACCATAGGCAGATCTACTGGGAAAGGAAGACAATTTCATAGCTGGCTCACAGAAGCCATTCCTAGTTTCTAGAGACCTCCCTTTGCAGCTTTTATTTCTCCAAAAATTGTTTTTCATTCTGTCCCCAAACTCACTTCTTGCTTTCCTGACCCATTTCTCTTAGCCTGAAGCATATTCACCATCCTGTTTTTTAAAACATATGGGAATCCTAAATCAGTGTTCCAAAATTATATACTCACTTCAGAACTTCCACAGCCTGTTAATAGATGTTGCATAAGAAGAAGTTTCTGTGAGCAAACATGTTTGGGAAATGCTGACTTAACCAAAGATAAAACATGAAGGAGGGGATCAACAACTCACTGTAGTCATTAAATCTAAAAAGGGAGGGAGAGAATGGCTTGAGAATTCAGTTGCATCTAGACCTTTTTTTTCAAATGCTAAGCAATAAGACAAAATGTTTATCTGTATTTAAGTTGAGCGGTGGGTATATGGATGTTTGTTTTATGATCACATATATTTGAAACTTTGCATAATTAAAAATAGTTAAAGATATTTGAGATTTTCTTTTTACCTTTTTCAGCAGGACTTTAGTTATTATATTGGTTTGCATTTTGAATCTTTGAAAGTGAAAGTGTTAGTCGCTCAGTCATATACAACTCTTTGTGACCCCATGGACTACAGCACGCCAGGCTCCTCTGTCCATAGGATTTTCCAGGCAAGAATACTGGAGTGGGTTGCCATTTCCTTCTCTAGGGGAATCTTCCCAACCCAGGGATCAAACCCAGGTCTCCCACACTGAAGGCAGATTCAACCGTCTGAGCCACTAGGGAAGCCCCTTTGAATCTTTAGGAAGGAGCTACAGCACTTGATATTTACCAATTATTTGACCTAGAAATCTTTTCAGTTCAGTTCAGTTCAGTCACTCAGTCGTGTCCAACTCTTTGTGACCCTATGAATCGCAGCATGCCAGGGCTCCCTGTCCATCACCAACTCCTGGAGTTTACCCAAACTCATGTCCATAGAGGCAGTGATGCCATCCAGCCATCTCATTCTCTGTCATCCCCTTCTCCTCCTGCCCCCAATCCTTCCCAGCATCAGGGTCTTTTCCAATGAGTCAAGTCTTCGCATGAGGTGGCCAAAGTATTGAAGTTTCAGCTTCAACATCAGTCCTTCCAATCAACACCCAGGACTGATCTCCCTTAGGATGGACTGGTTGGATCTCCTTGCAGGCCAAGGGACTCTCAAGAGTCTTCTCCAACACCACAGTTCAAAAGCATCAATTCTTTGGCTCTCAGCTTTCTTCACAGACCAACTCTCACATCCATACATGACTACTGGAAAAACCATAGCCTTGACTAGACGGACCTTTGTTGGCAAAGTAATGACTCTGTTTTTTAATATGCTATTTAAGTTGGTCATAACTTTCTTTCCAAGGAGTAAGCATCTTTTAATTTCATGGCTGCAGTCACCATCTGCAGTGATTGTGGAGCCCCCCAAAATAAGGTCTGACACTATTTCCCCATCTATTTGTCATGAAGTGATGGGACCAGATGCCATGATCTTAGTTTTCTGAATGTTGAGCTTTAAGCCGACTTTTTCACTCTACTCTTTCACTTTCATCAAGAGGCCTTTTAGTTCCTCTTCACTTTCTGCCATAAGGGTGGTGTCATCTGCATATCTGAGGTTATTATTTCTCCTGGCAATCTTGATTCCAGGATGTGCTTCCTCCAGCCCAGCGTTTCTCATGATGTACTCTGCATATAAGTTAAATAAGCAGGGTGACAATATACAGCTTTGACATACTCCTTTTCCTATTTGGAACCAGTCTGTTGTTCCATGTCCAGTTCTGACTGTTGTTTCCTGACCTGCATCCAGGTTTCTCAAGAGGCAGGTCAGGTGGTCTGGTATGCCCATCTCTTTCAGAATTTTCCAGTTTATTGTGATCCACACAGTCAAAGGCTTTGGTGTAGTCAATACAGCAGAGGTTGATGTTTTTCTGGAACTCTCTTGCTTTTTTGATGATCCATCAGATGTTGGCAATTTCCTCTGCCTTTTCTAAAACCAGCTTGAACATCTGGAAGTTCACGGTTCACATATTACTGAAGCCTGGCTTGGAGAATTTTGAGCATTACTTTACTAGTGTGTGAGATGAGTGGAATTATGTGGTAGTTTGAGCATTCTTTGGCATTGCCTTTCTTTGGGATTGGAAGGAAAACTTACCTTTTCCTGTCCTGTGGCCACTGCTGAGTTTTCCAAATTTGCTGGCATATTGAGTGCAGCACTTTCACAGCATCATCTTTGAGGATTTGAAATAGCTCAACTGGAATTCCATCACGTCCACTAGCTTTGTTTGTAGTGATGCTTCCTAAGGCCCACTTGTCTTCGCATCCCAGGATGTGTGGCTCTAGGTGAGTGATGACACCATCATGATCATCTGGGTCATGAAGATCTTTTTTGTACAGTTCTTCTGTGTATTCTTGCCACCTCTTCTTAATATCTTCTGCTTCTGTTAGGTCCATACCATTTCTGTCCTTTATCGAGCCCATCTTTGCATGAAATGTTCCTTTGGTATCTCTAATTTGCCAATAATTTGACCTAGAAATCTTTTAGGAAGAAGCATATCTTGCAACTCTGGTCTCTGGGGCATACTTTGCGAAGTCCCAACTTGCGAGACACTGGTCTTTCTCATCTCTTATCCTGAGGCTTACTCTTTATTGGCCTCAAGGCCCCACAGCTGGGAAATGCCATCTCAGAAGACGTGTGTTGCCCCTTAGTTAGGCTCCTACAAGAGTTAGCACATGATATTCAATATTTTATGTTTCAGAGAGTTATGTCTGTCTTCTCTCTCTCTTCTAGTAGCAACGTGATTGCTTTCTGAGCATTCTCAGTTTTGTATTTATTTTCAGAGCTCAGGTGATTGGCATGTCCAGAAATCAATGAATAATCTATCCCTCCCAAACTTTCCTTTCTCTCCTGATACTGGATACTCTTTGAGTCCTTGCTTAAACTGGGGAACTTCACACCCACTCCCATTCCTTCCCTTCCTTCCAGGGGGAAGATATTTTATAATCTTAAAATATTTTAAGCGTATGGAATCTATAATGAACTCAATCTTCCAAAATGGAAATAAAGAATTGTATTCTTACTGAGAAAGTTTCTTTCTGTTTCCTGCTCTTCAGTAAAATTCTTCTAGTCATCAGCAAATGAGTTTGAAAGGTATGGTTTGGCTTCCTCAAGAAAAAAAAAAAATGCTTATTAAGTAATTGAGATTCGTTAAATATTCTGATATTTAGTGTAAAAAATAAAGTGACTACAAATGCCACACAAGATTAAGATAACAGTATAGTAATAGGGAAAAGGTACAATATACTTGGGGCTTCCCTGATGGCTCAGATGGTAAAGAATCCGCCTACAAAGTGGGAGACCTGGGTTCGATCCCTGGATTGGGAAGATCCCCTGGAGGAGGGCATGGCAATCCACTCCAGTATTCCCACCTGGAGAACCCCCATGAACAGAGGAGTCTGGTGGGCTACTGTCCATAGGGTGGCAAACAGTGGGACATGACTGAGCAACTAAGCACACACACCATGAGATTAGGAAGCAGAGACTCGGGATGTAGACTAGACAGCGGTACTTGTTGAATCATTTTGAAAATTCGGTTTATTTCTTTGTGCTTGAATCTACAGTTTACAGAAGTCATAAAAATCTACCTTGCCATACTTCATACTGTTGATCAAATGAGAGAAAATAGTTTGAAAGTTCTGAAATGTTGAACAAAAATGGGGCCGATGCTTACCATTAACATTTCTTAAGGCAATTAAGTTGAGTAGCTGACCTAAGTTGGTGGACTGAATATTTCCATAATAAAAGGGAGGGTAATAAAAGACTTTTGTTTGGTCCACAGTTTACTGATTTAAGACACAGTTGAGAGGGCAGTAACAGAGGGAGAGTCAGTGTACTCTTTAGTAAAGAGTTTGTGAAGTTAGGTCTTGAACCATGTGTGAGATGTGATTCTAAGTGAAGATCTCTGTTCAAGTTAGTTGCTAAGTTAGCTAAATCTTGCTTTTCTGCATCTCTAAGAGAACTTAGGAGAGTCAGCCAAAAACAATCCTGTGTCTACCATTGAATGCCTAGTTGATTTGCCTAGTCAGGGGTCAATGGAGTCAGCTTTTGTGTCAGAATCTATGAAAGCATGTTGAGGATGAAAGGCAAGGAGGTGAAAATGTTTCTCCACACACTCTCCCTCCATTGCATTTGATACCAAACAGTGAGCAGTGGCTGCGATATCAATACAATAGTTGTATTCCATTTACAAATATAGACAATGAGGACATTTGTATCTTGACAGAGTACAAAATAAAACATTAAGAGAAATTAAGATTAAAGGGGATAAGAAAGGTAAGAAAATTTGGGAGGTTACAGGAAAAAGAAAAAGGTGGAACAAATTCTGCAGAGATTTATGCTAACGGTGGGCTTTTGGAAGAATTATGTCAAGTGGGTCATGAACAGAGCTGGAGGACATGTACATTCACAAAGCTCCACCTGAAGTTAAGAAGTTAGTTCCCATGATTTGGGAATTCTATTTTAGAGGACCCGTTGCTGTAGGGATGGCACCGAACACCATGTGGGAGTCCTAGAACTTGGGCCATTGCAGACTATATAATTTCTCTAGTGTCAGGTCTCCAAAAACTGTCTAATATTGTTTTGTTTTTCTCAATTTATTTTCTCACCGTATGCTCACAACTACCAAGGAACCCCAGTGTTATCTCCCATGATAAGGAATTAATCTTGGTGGTCTAAACTGACTTGGGGCTTGTTTCAGATGGAGCCATCTGGATCATTTATTCAATTTGTATGTAGGTCCTCAAGCCCAACATCACACACAAGACTTTCTATATCTGTCCCGATCTCATCCTAATTTTGCCTTTCATTTTCCTACCCAGAAAGTTTGTCTCCCACAGGCTGGTTCTCTGTGTCCACAGCACTAGTCTGTAGTTGTTCATGAAACTCAGTTTAATAATATTTCTACCAGCAACAGTGCTTTAACTTTGGAGGTTGACACATGCATTTTTAAAGGAAATAAAAACATTTGTTCTTGACAATCTTGTAATCATAAGCTTTTCTATAGAGATGCATTCTCTCAACTCATTTGGAAACAGTCAGGTTTTACAGTATTACCTTGAGTCCTTGTTCTGCCAGGATCCTCACCAATATTTAAATTCCATTTAGGGAAAAAATCAGAACCTTCTGAGTGTGAAAAGTATAATAAAAAATAAATACATTTCTATTCTTTCTATAGTTTACCTTATGGTCTGTAAGTTAATCACCCCCAAATGTCCACAATCATATAGGAAAACAAGTACTTATTTAAAATCAAAGCTGCTTGAATTCCAGATGGTTCAAAGTATATCTTAATCTATCTTGAGCAAGTCCCCTAATTCTGCAGGAACAAATGGTGGAATGTTATTAAAATGTTAATTAGTTAAATTTAGTCCCTAAAGTATAAAGAAAACAAAATTGCACCTACATGATTTTATTTTTACTAATGGGGGAAAGAAATTCTGATATATAAAGAAATGAGGTTATTTTAGAGGAAGAAGAAATACATGATGTGAGTTTTAGATTAAAATATCCAGGAGTGTAAAGCAAGTCTGAACAAAATTATTGGGATATGTTTCCAACTTATTATATGATGCTATTTTCAAAATCAGCTATTTTTATTTGTATCATGAGTTCTTTCTTTATTCACATGGAAATCGGAGAAATAGAGATACCAGCCAATGACAGCTATTGGATTTGCACTATTCAATTTTTTTCCTATTGTTTAAGTTACTGAAATTGGAAAGGCCTTAAAAGGTTCTTGGAATCTTCAGATTATTCCTGAACCCCTCCTTGTATGAAGAAGACAGTATTTCTAATACTCTCCAAAGAAAAGACAGAATAATCTTCCTAATTTAAGTAACTGCACATTATTCTTGAAATTGTGTAATTTCAAGATAGTTGATTAAAAAAGACAAATATCAAGAAACAACAAAAAGTATTGATGAGAGCCTTGAGGGTATATCAGTTTGTTGAAAACTCACATTTTCTGCTAGTCATTTTAAAGCTATTAAGTTTCATTTATATTCGTAATTGGTTTAACTACTTCATTTTAACCATATGTTTATACCTGGTTCCATTAAAAAAAAATAGTAAGATACTGGGCTAAATCATATAACTTTTTTGAAAGTTTTAGTAAGGGGAATACGAAAAGTGTTTCTGAGCAGATATTTGATGCTATTGGATTTTAGGAAGATTAATATGAGTAATCTACCTAGTGCATAGATTATCTGTATTAACTAGCCCAATGTGGCAGTAGCAACGGGGCTTTCAGAGCTACTGACTTTGATCAGGACATAATTTCCAGTGCTACTTAAGTTACCCTGTATTACATAGTACTGACTGTCCTTCCATACAGAATGCCTTTGTGAGTACACTTGGACCCTTGGGTAACACTGGGTACAACTTATGAATGACAAAACCAAAGAGAGACAACTGCAGGTAGACTCCAAGCCTGTGAGTCTCATCGGCAGAATGCAAACTACTTCTACCTTAAAGTGATTAGTCACATGTTTGACTCAGCTGAATAGGAGAGGGAGCAGTTGGTGAGTCTTAAGTATGGGTCACCCTCTCAAAGTGAGGTGTGAAAACACGTTTCATTGTTATGAGTTTTACGAGCAGCAGAATGAGGTACATTCAACTCTGTATTTAGGCATTAAATAGGGAAGGGTGGGTGCAATGCAATGTTTCTTTTATACTTTATATTGTGTTCAAAATTATTAAGCTGAAGTTAGGACACATTTAAAAAAAAAAATACTGGCGTAGAAAAACCAGTCTCTGATCTACAGGATGTTGGGCTTTGGGAAAGAGTGAAGAGAGGGAAGAAAATTGTTTTTACATATTTCTTCCCCCATATATATACATATATATAATGAAAAAAATTAAAATATCTTCCCAAAGATTTTAGGTGACTGAAATATATCCCTGAATATGGGTGAGCAGTGGTTTCTGGAATTCGTGTACAGAAGAAAGATCAGTTTATTATCTGCTGAACAATAGGTTGACTTGAGTCATTTTTATTAGTTATTTAGAGAGCCTAAGAAAGGGCTACAGTCCCTGACAGAACAGACAAGTCTCTGCCTGCTAGCAGTGATGGCAAGTGGTCAGACTTGTGTGTGTGTGCTAGTCACTTCAGTCATGTCTGACTGTTTGCAACCCCATGGACTATAGCCAGTCAGGCTCTTCTGTTCATAGCATTTGCAGGCAAGACTATTGGAGTGGGTTGCCATGCCCTTCTCCAGGGGATCTTCCCAACCCAGTGATTGAAACTGAGTCTCCTGTGGCTCCTTCATTGCAGTCAGATTCTTTACTGCTAAGGCACCAGGGAAGCCCAAGTGGTCAAACTTAGCCCTGAAAAATGTAAGCTAACCAAGGAAACAGAGATAAGGGATGGGTTTATTAGAGAGACAGTAAGTCTTGGAAGGTGGATCGAAGAAGCGAAGTCTGAGAAAATATTTAAAGAAGGAGGACAGATTTGTCCCTATTTGTAGACAGGCTAAGTAAAGAGGATGGTTGATTGTGAAGTGTGAATTTCGGCGGGGCTCATGGCCCCAAATTGTCTTTAATGCTGGCCAATCATTGTATCAGACATCCTTATCACCAGGAAGTTGTAAGTTGAACCACTGAGCACCAGCAAAGCCTAACTGGAAAGGGAAGTGCCTAAACCTACTGCATGAATACTGTTGTCAGTTCATACATAGGGCATCCCCCTTCCATTGCTAACAATACCCCAGTTTTGTTCACATACTTAGTAAATATTATTGAATTTCTGAGAAGATGGGCCATCAGTTCATTTATGGGTAGACAGGTTACTGAGTTCTGGCCAGAGATACAAAAAGACTTCCCTAGGCTGGAGGAAGTCCTTAGAAAGATTTTTCTCTTTGCTGAGGGAGAGACATAGAAGGTGACAGACATGCCCAATTCTTGACTTTTATGAGGTCTTGAGAGGAAATGATGCCTACAATGCTGCATTCATCTCGTGACCATGAAAGGGCTAGGGATCAGCAGAAATCCTGATTCCCAACTTTGACATACATATGGCAACCATTGACCACTAGGCTCTCTTCTGGATGAGAAAATAAATCTCATTAGTATTCAGGAACTGTGGTTTAGTCGCTAAGTCATGTCTGACTCTTTGTGACCCCTTGGACTGTAGCCTAGCAAGCTCCTCTGTCCATGGGATTTTCCAGGCAAGAATATTGGAATGGGTTACCATCTCCTTCTCCAGGGGATCTTCATGACCCAGGGATAAAACACAGGTCTCCTGTATTGCAGGCAGATTCTTTATTGCAGGCTTTTTAGTCTGAGCCACCTATTGTATTAGACATCTTCACTGACAACCCACTATTAAAAGTTATCTTTAATACCTTAACAAGTATTCTCTGAATCTCTCCCAATTGAGAGCAGAAGTATGTGTGTTTGAATGACTTCTATTTCCTCTGATAGTCCTCCACATTTTTAGTCTGCTCAAGTGGCATTACTTTGCTCGTGTTTTACATTATTATCTTTTTATATGTAAATAATGAAGATGTAAATATACAAGGTGCATTTAAGGACTTCTCCCAAATGGAAAGTTGTATAGAGTGTTTGGTATTTGGTTAGACAGGTAGGTAGCCATCAACATATGAAATATTCCCCTTATAAAGTGTTACACAAAATAGAATTTTAAGATTTGGTCCTCAGTTAACTTTAGCTTCACCATTCTGAACTCCTAAAATATAGCTATGCTCTCTAGACCCATAGTTCTGTGGCCTGAGAAACCAATGGAACGCTAGTGTTTCCTCCACCAAAGTCTTCCTCACTCCTATCTGATGCTTCAATCATTTTCAGAAATATAAAGTCATACCTCAAAATGTCTATGAAAATGCTCAGTTTCCTAAGTGGACTGAAATTATGTCACTCTTGGTGACCTTCTTTTGGTCCATTTCTTCACATTGAAATTCTATTTAAATCCTCCATGCACACTCTTTCTGATGGATATGCTGAGATCCCTAGACACTGCATAATGTGGGACTCTAATGACAGCAAGGAGATCAAACTAGTCAATCCTAAAGGAAATCAACCCTGAATATTCATTGGAAGGACTGATGCTGAAGCTGAGGCTCGAATACGCTGGCCACCTGATGTGAAGAGCCGACTCATTGGAAAAGAGCTTGATGCTGGGAAAGATGGAGGGAGGAGGAGAAGGGGGTGACAGAGGATGAGATGATGGGATGGCATCACTGACCCAAAGGGGTTGAGTTCAAGCAAACTCCAGGAGATAGTGAAAGACAGGGAAGCCAGGCATGTTGCAGTCCGTGGAGTCACAAAGACTCAGACACGACTTAGCAACTGAACAACAACAAATGTTAGGGGATTTGAAACCCAGTCTGGCTTGTGGAAAGTTACCTTTCTCAGGTCTGGATATTGGTCACTATACCTCAGAAGACTGCTATGAAATGTCTTGTTGTGTGTGGGTAGGTCTTGTGACACAGGACACTTCTATCAGATAATTGACTCTATCCCTGTTAGTATTGGGATTCCTTGGTGGCTCAGATGGTAAAGAATCCACCTGCAATGCAGGAGACCTGGGTTGGATCCCTGGGTTGGGAAGACCCCCTAGAGGAGGGCATGGCAACCCACTCCAGTATTCTTGCCTGGAGAATCCCCATGGATAGAGCCTGGTGGGCTACAGTCATGGGGTTGCAAAGAGTTGGACATGACGACTAAGCACAGCGTTGTTCTGTTTGTATTACTCTGGTCTCACACACATGGTTGCACTAGTCGAGTCTGAGCTTAATATGCTCTTTGAATACTATGCATTCAAACCATCCAAGGACCTTGTTTTAGCATCTATAACACGGAGGTTCTCCTAAACCTGTTGCTTTCTCCTCCAGACTTTATGTTGTCAGAGTGTCCGTGGTCTTTCTTATAACCACCCCCATTCAGAGCCTTCTCACTACCAGTCAGCACAAGGTTGTTTGATTCATCTTCCTGAAGCGTGTATGGGATTGTGTCACTTTCCTAAGCCAAGTTTTTAAAATGAGTTCCTGTTGCCTATCGGTTAAAATCCAAATGTTCTCGCCTGAAATGCATGACCTTCAACATCCTCTTCTCAAATATTATCCCCTGCAGTTCCCATGAATGCATGTTCTAGTTTCTGTCCAATAGTTCACCTTTTCCTATATTCATGAGGAGATTTTCCAAAGTTGTGGTTATACTACAGAAATGAAATGGTCCACCGTTTCACCAAGTTTGATTTGAATGTCAGAGCTGATGATGCTACATGCACACACATCAACAAGCCGTGAAAAGGTTTAATTCTCACATAATAAGCCTTTCTGGGGAAAGCAGAATAGACTCACAAGCAGGTATTAAAATAGTTTTAGAGAGCAGGAAATGGGGATTTGTTTGGGATTTTATTGTGGTGAGGGGGCTGGAATGAACATCCCATACATGTAAGGGCTAAAGTTAATATTGTTTGAGCTTTCTGCTGAGAATAAAGGAGAGATCACCTGGGCTTTCTTATCAACCCACCCAGATGTGGGGCAGAAGGGGAAGGAGGAGGAATTAAGTTCCCAACAATAAAATATGGAGTAAGAATCTTTTATATACCTTTCTTTACTTTGCATTTACAGGTTAACTTTTTAAAGAAGATTCCTTTGGGCTATATATATACAAGACTAAATTACCTTAATAAATACAAGAGTGATGAGGGAGCCCAGAATGTAAATGTTGGGACCACTGTTACCACTTCTTCTGTCTCTTATTATTTTGACATCTAGATACGGAGGAACAGAAGAAAGTCTCAAACATCATAGAAAACATTCTTAAAAGAGTGATGGAACATGGGACCTTAGTGAAGATTTATTATGGCAAACCAAATACTTCATGCATGATGCTTTGTTACAAACAGACTTACTGTAAAGCTATTGAAGCTAAAGCTTTAGGGGTTGTCAGTGGCCTGGGTCTTCCAAGCTGCTCTACATAATTTGTGGATTTTTGTATTCTTTAGAGGTTAAAGGAATTTCATAGGAATTTAGACCCATCATCCTTGTGTTTGTCATAGAATAGGGATAAAAATAATGAGTCGTAGTCCTTTCTAAACTCTAAAATGTTTGTGAGGAGACAGATGTATTCTCAAAGACATAAAAGGGAACCTCTCCATTGCTATGGGAAAGTCAAGGAAATGGTGAGTGAACATAGTGAGGCTGCTTCATTTGGATGCTATCTTGACTTCATGGAGGAAATAACTTTGGAGTTTAAAGAATGAAAATATTTTGTTTGGTATATAAACAAATTAATGTTGGACATTCCAGGCAAACAGTAAATAATGTTCAAGGATCAATGAACAGTAGGAGCTGGTGTTGAAAAGGCACGTTAGGTGACATTTATGGCAACTTTTTTGTTTGCTTTCCTATTTGTTTTTACTTTACATAACATAAGTTTCCTGGGTGGCTCAGATGGTAAAGAATTTGCCTGCAATGCAGGAGAACCAGGTTTGATCCCCAAGTCGGGAAGATCCCCTGGAGAAGGAAATGGCAACCCACTCCAGTATCCTTGCCTAGAGAATTCCATGGACAGAGGAGCCTAGTGGGCTACAATCCAAAGATTTGGGCACAGCTGAGCAGCCATTACTTTCACTTATGTAACATAAAAAAATTCCAATACATACTAAAGTAGAAAGGATAGTATTGGGCAGCTTCTCAGTTGCCTCTTTTAACATCAGTAGAACTTTATAAGGGAAAAGCAGGGTCATATGCTGTTCTAATTTTTCTGAATTATTCTCCCAATATTTGACCTGTAAATGTCCACTTCATTATAACTGCATAATATCCTAAAGCAGAAAAAAAAAATTTGTCCAGCTTTTCTAATTGCTCTATTCTATGAGTTGTTTTCAATTATTAAAAGCATAAATCTGGGAGATTTGATTTTTATGTGAAAAAATCAAACTCCATATACGTTTTACCTGGGCTCATACCTTGGAAAACAATCAAAGCAGATGGGGGACAGTACGGTAACTGACTTAGTAATTGGAAATGACATGGTTTTAATCCCATCACAAATTTTTAATAACTGTGAGTCCTTATGGAAATTACTTTATTTCTCCAAGTATGAAAATAAAATGATTAAAGTGATGTTTGCTTTTGCACATCGTGATAGCCTGTTAACAGAAACTTACATGTTTTGAACATTTACCATGAGCCATGTATTATTAAACACTTTTTATGCATTATCTCATTTACTTATTGCAAATTTTCTGAGATAAGTAACATTTTTAATGTAATATTTTAGACAAAGTGTCTTACTAAGACACTTAGTAATCAGTAAAACTGGCAAAAACAAGGCCAAAGATCAAACTAAAGTCACCTGGTTCAGCTAGAACTCTTCACCACTGTGCTAGACTGCCTTACCATACAAGATTTTATACATCATAATCTTCTCGCTTTCACTCCAAGTCATGCATTTATATCCAGTTTGCTCCACATACTTCACAGAATAGTGTACTGTGAGTAAAACTATTATACTCTTCACTTAACTCTGATGATTAACCTTCTAAATTTACTTTTAGACAATCCTTGTAGAATTGTCATATGATTTAATATGTCCTCTGAGAAACTGAAAAATACAGAAATGACCAACATAGGCTTTAAAAAAGAAACTTCAGTTGCTAACAGACAGATTTACAATATCTTTTTGCTATTTTATTCATTCTGAATCCTTTCTCATACCAAGCCAAGTATCCTTATAATGAAATTCTAGTCTTATGGGTTTTCCGACTTTCCTCAATACAAGCTGGGTTTTTTTATTTTTTATTTTTAACCTTAAAACTGACATTAGCTGGGACTGACTCAGTTTTGTATTTTTACTGACAAATCCATATTAATAACAACATCAATACTGTATTAAACCTGAACTATGGGAATAATTTGTAATCACGCCAAAATTAATAACATTGTGTATCACCCAGAGAGGCTCTCAGGGAGGAAAGTGAAATGGTTATTAACTTAGGTTATTATTGCAGCATTATGGACATTTAAATAGGCTATAATTCTAGAAATTTAAAGGTCAGTTTGATTTATTCAATTTAGTTTGTCATATGTTTGGAAAACTAATTAAAATCACAAACAACATGGTTATAACATTTTTGACGGCAAGCCAGAAGCCAGTATTTTGAGACACAATAAGTAATCTTTTTTTGCTGGGCATTCCAGGCTTTCTTTGCAGGTTAAAGGGACAGTTTCTTTAATTCCTCTGATTGAGTCTAGGAAGTAGATTCTGTGGGAGCCTTTTTTTCTGGAGGTGTGAACTTCCTTCTCATGGATTTCTTGCATCCAAGCACTATTCCTCAAATCCTATTGTGACTGGGTGCTGCTTCTTTTAATATGACTCAAAGATCTAAAATAATCTCTCAGAACAAAAGATTTTCTTCTGCTTCTGTCTCAGAGTGTCACACTTTTTTTACTGTATATGTATTCTTTGTCTTAACTAATTTCAGTGTGAAGGAGAAAAATATAGCAAATGCCTCTGGTAGGGTAACATAGCATCTTGGGTTGTGCTTATTTTATAACAAATTTTATAGGAAAAGGAAATAGTATGTGGCAATGAAGCCTGAAAACATGGAGCATGAAAGATGAGTGCAAGAATTTGGAAGAGAGAAGATGGAAAAAAAATATAATAAATGACTCATGCCAGAGTGAATCAGTGATGAAAACAGGGAGTGTCCTTTTTCAAACTAATATTAAAATGGAACCATTACTTGTGTTTCTTTTTTTTTTCATGTAGTATCTAACTACAGTTTTAGAAAGAACAATTCACAAATAGTTATTAGTATCGATGGCAAAAAGAAATATGGGAGATGAAATATCACTATAACTAAAGGGCAATGCATAAATAAAATGTGAACAATCTTTGGACAATCCTGATGCATATGATTAGAAGGAAATGAAATAATAGATTTGAGACCAACCTTCTTGGTACTCTCAGCATTTAGCTGTCTTACATGACTGCAATTATCAAGCTATATCTTATAGGCAAAGAGCTTCCAAGTAATGCTTAAATTATTTGAGTGACAACTTTATGAGCCCCAAAGCAGAGACTTCAGCCATAGAAATATCCACTTTATGTTGACTACCTAATGACAAGAAAGAACTAATAGAGAATGAAAAAGCTGAAGGAGATAAAGACAGAAAAGGAATAGACTAATGAGCTGTTCACCACTGGGCCAGATTTTAGTAAACATAGTATCTCCAGAATTGATCCCCGGTGAAAATCAACCCAGAGCTGTTTTATTTGGAACTATTCTATGTCCCATTTGATATGACTAAAGGGTTCCTATGTAATTATGAAAAGTACTTTCAATTCACCTGTATATTTAAGCACATAGTGTATGAGTAGAAAGGGTAGATGACCCAGTTCTTAAAGTTAGAACTCATAATCTAACAAAAAAGAATTACATAGAAATATTAGGAAGTAGAATTAGGCATTCTTTAGTAAAATTTTGTGTTTCATATATTCAGAAGTGAAAACAGGAACTAGAAGTCATTTTGCTATGACCAAGAGTTGGGGTCAACTGTAAAGGGTAAAATAGGAGAAAGAATGAGTTTGTTTCAAGATATCTTGTGAAATATGAAGTAAAAAAAAAAAAGATTTATAACTGGCAAAGAAGTGGTAAATTACATAAAAGCTTAAAGCCATACACTGTACTAAGTGAAAGTGAAAGTGAAGTCACTCAGTCGCGTCCAACTCTTTGCGACCCCAAGGACTGTAGCCTACCATGCTCCTCCATTCATGGGATTTTCCAGGCAAGAGTATTGGAGTCGGTTGACATTTCCTTCTCCAGAGGATCTTCCCGACCTGGAGATCAAACACAGGTCTGCTGCATTGTAGGCAGACGCTCTTCTGTCTCAGCCACCACACTGTACTAAAGTTATACATAAATAAATGAGTATTAACTTTATAACAATATTTTGGGGAAAATAACCTATTGTCCAAGAAAATCTGGAGTAGCAGATGCTACTAACAACAAATAGAAAGGTAAGAGAGGCAAATAGCTACCCATCAGTTCTTCACCACACATTTGTGTGCTTTCAATGCACACATCATCATGTCAGCCATATCTGACTGCCCTTCAGAAGCTTATTATGAAAGGTACATTGATGTCAAAATGTACAAAAATGGTGGGAACTTTATAGGGTTGGCATACTAAATGAATGAATGAAGCAGAAGAAAAATTGGGCATTAGGAAAAGGACAAGATGATTGCCGTGTACTAGTCAGAGATGAATTCATGAGAGAAAAAGTTGTGAGTCAGGTTTTGAAGGATAGTTAGGATTAAGGCAACTCAAGGGAGTGTGCTCACTGGAAAGCTGTAATGCATTTGCCACTTGTGAGATTCCACAGAGTAGGAGGACTGCAGCTCTAGACTTTTACCAGATATTAAGTGTTGTAAGGTGAGGTTGTCTTTTGCAGCACAGAATTGTTTGAACCTATTTGGACAATGTGAACAAAGCTGATAGAATATCCTTTGATTTGCCTGTTGTTAATATCTACCTTCAGGTTTTATAGCTGAGTTTTTAGTGTAGCCACATCAGAATTTAAATATTTTAGGATTAATGTCATGAATGTAAGAAACGCTCTATCAACCAAAAACAGGCTATCAGTGTTATAGATCTGAAGTAGATAAGGGTGATCCCTGGGTCAGGAAGATCCCCTGAAGGAGGAAATGGCAACCCACGCCAGTATTTGTGCATGGAATATTCCATGGACAGAAAGGGACTGCAAAGAGTAAGACTGGACTGAGCAACTACCACTTTCATATTCACAATTTGTTGTATTTTTGAGACTACACACATAAGTGATATCATATAGTATTTGTCTTACTATGTCTGACTTATTTTACTTAGTATTATACCTTCCAAGTCCATCCATATTGCTGAAAATGGCAAAATTTCATCTTTTTATGGCTGAGTAATATTTCATTGTGTGTGTATACATATACACGTACACGCACACACATATATAGACACACCACGTCTTCTTTATTCATTCATCCAAATCTTATTTTAAGCCAATACTTTTCCTCTAGATAGATATACTCTGCCATAAACGTGAACTGCATACATAAGCAAGTGAAGAAAACTGAGAAGTTGAACAGTTTGTGAGTCCTCATTATTATAGGATTCCCATTTCCTAACTAAGGACTTTTCACTTTATTGAAAATTTATTAGAATATTAGTAGCAATTAGAACATCTGTTTCTAGATGGCAGATTGAGAATATATTGAAAAATACCTGTAGAGTTCTGCCAAGAGAATGCACTGGTCATAGCAAACACTCTCTTCCAACAACACAAGAGAAGACTCTACACATGGACATCACCAGATGGTCAACACCGAAATCAGATTGATTATATTTTTTGCAGCCAAAGATGGAGAAGCTCTATACAGTCAGCAAAAACAAGACCAGGAGCAGACTGTGGCTCAGATCATCAACTCCTTATTACCAAATTCAGACTGAAATTGAAGAAAGTAGAGAAAACCATTAACCATTCAGGTATGACCTAAATCAAATCCCTTATGATTATACAGTGGAAGTGACAAATAGATTTAAGGGGCTAGATCTGATAGACAGAGTACCTGATGAACTATGGACAGAGGTTCATGACATTGTACAGAAGATAGGAATCAAGATCATCCCCAAGAAAAAGAAATGCAAAAAAGCAAAATGGCTGTCTGAGGAGGCCTTACAAATAGCTGAGAAAAGACAGGAAGTGAAAAGCAAAGGAGAAAAGGAAAGATACTCCCATATGAATGCAGAGTTCCAAAGAATAGCAAGGAGAGATAAGAAAGCCTTCCTCAGCGATCAATGCAAAGAAATAGAGGAAAACAATAGAATGAGAAAGACTAGACTTCTCTTCAAGAAAATTAGAGATACCAAGGGAACATTTCATTCAAAGATGGGCTCAATAAAGGACAGAAATGGTATGGACCTAATAGAAGCAGAAGATAGTAAGAAGAGGTGGCAAGAATACACAGAAGAACTGTACAAAAAAGATCTTCATGACCCAGATAATCATGATGGTGTGATCACTCACCTAGAGCCAGACATCCTGGAATGTGAAGTCAAGTGGGCCTTAGGAAGCATCACTACGAACAAAGCTAGTGGAGGTGATGGAATTCCAGTTGAGTTATTTCAAATCCTGAAAGATGACACTGTGAAAGTGCTGCACTCAATATGTCAGCAAATATGGAAAACTCAGCAGTGGCCACAGGACTGGAAAAGGTCAGTTTTCATTCCAATCTCAAAGAAAGGCGATGCCAAAGAATACTCAAACTACTGCACAATTGCACTCATCTCACATGCTTGTAAAGTAATGCTCAAAATTCTCCAAGACAGGCTTCAGCAGTACGTGAACCGTGAACTTCCAGATGTTCAAGCTGGTTTTAGAAAAGGCAGAGAAACCAGAAATCAAATTGCCAGCATCCACTGGATCATCGAAAAAGGAAGAGAGTTCCAGAAAAACATCTATTTCTGCTTCATTGACTATGCCAAAGCCTTTGACTGTGTGGATCACAATAAACTGTGGAAAATTCTGAAAGAGATTGGAATACCAGACCACCTGACCTGCCCCTTGAGAAACCTGTATGCAGATTAGGAAGCAACAGTTAGAACTGGTCATGGAACAACAGACTGGTTCCAAATAGGAAAAGGAGGACGTCAAGGCTGTGTATTGTCTGTCACCCTGCTTATTTAACTTATATGCAGAGTACATCATGAGAAATGCTAGACTGGATGAAGCACAAGCTGGAATCAAGATTTCTGGGGAAATATCAATAACATCAGATATGCAGATGACACCACCCTTATGGTAGAAAGTGAAGAGGAACTAAAAGCCTCTTGATGAAAGTGAGAAAGCAGAGTGAAAAGGTTGGCTTAAAGCTCAACATTCAGAAAACTAAAATCATGACATCTGGTCCCATCACTTCATGGGAAATGGATGGGGAAACAGTGGAAACAGTGTCAGACTTTATGTTTTTGGGCTCCAAAATCATGCAGATGGTGATTGCAGCTATGAAATTAAAAGATAGTTACTCCTTGGAAGGAAAGTTATGACCAACCTAGATAGCATATTAAAAAGCAGAGACATTACTTTGCCAACAAAGGTCCGTCTAGTCAAGGCTATGGTTTTTCCAGTAGTCATGTATGGATGTTAGAGTTGGACTATAAAGAAAGCTGAGCACCGAAAAATTGATGCCTTTGAACTGTGGTGTTGGGGAAGACTCTTGGACTGCAAGGAGATCCAACCAGTCCATCTTAAAGGAGATCAGTCCTGGGTTTTCATAGGAAGGACTGATGTTGAAGCTGAAACTCTAATACTTTGGCCACCTGATGCGAAGAGTTGACTCATTGGAAAAGACTCTAATGCTGGGAAGGATTGGGGGCAGGATGAGAAGGGGATGACAGTGGATGAGATGGCTGCATGGCATCACCAACTCAATGGACATGAGTTTGGGTAAACTCCGGGGGTTGGTGATAGACAGGGAGGCCTGGCGTGCTGCAAGTCATGGGGTCGCAAAGAGTCAGACACAACTGAGTGACTGAACTGACTGAAAAAGCTTACAAAAAGAATTCAAGAAAGAAGCTTTACGGTTTAACCTCTTACCTCAAGGCTTTAAAGGTGGTCTTAAAGGAAGTCTTTCATTTATCAGCTATGGACAGAACATGGATAAAAATTAGACGTAAGATCTGGATATACACATTTCTGAGGGGAAGTAGAAATCACATCAGCTTGTATGCTAAGTAAATGTATTGGCTAAGGGGAAAGTATAATGTGTAATCTTGGAAGGAAATATTTGAATAAACAAAAATGAGTGTGAGAACTTGAATTCTTATGTCCATTTGGAAGGAGATCATCTCATATTCTGAATAATCTAGGCTTCCTTTACAGGGTGAAGGAAATGTTTAAAAAGTGGTGCAATTATGTGGAACAGTTGATTTATATACAGATGCCTCTATTTTTTTTTTCCGCAGAGCCCTCCTCCAACACTTTTCATCTCTTACAGTACCTTAAGTGAAAGTCATTCAGTCCTATCTGACTATTTGCGACCCCATGGACTATACAGTCTGTGGAATTCTCCAAGCCAGAATACTGGAGTGTGTAGCCTTTCCCTTCTCCAGGGGATTTCTCAACCCAGGGATCGGACCCAGGTCTCCTGCATTGCAGGTGGATTCTTTACCAGCCGAACCACAAGGGAAGCCCAAGAATATTGGAGTGGGTAGCCTATCCCTTCTCCAGGGGATCTTCCTGACCCAGGAATTGAAACGGGGTCTCCTGCATTGCAGGCAGGTTCTTTACCAACTGAGCTATTTAAGAAGTTAAATTCTGAAAAGAGAAGTGAAAGAGGACCAAAAGAATTTCAGAATCTTGCCAAATTAGGTTCAAAGGGATAAATCAGGCAAATATATAAAGACAGGAAGCACATCCTTTATTCAGTTCAGTTCAGTTGCTCAGTCATGTCTGATTCTTTGCAACCCATGGACTGCAGCACGCCAGGATCCCTGTCCACCACCAACTCCTGGAGCTTGCTGAAACATGCCCATCAAGTTGGGGATGTCATCCAATCATTTCATCCCCTTCTCCTCCCGCCTTCAATCTTTCCCAGCATCAGGATCTTTTCCAATGAGTCAGTTCTTCACATCAGGTGGCCAAACTTTTGGAGCTTCAGCTTCAACATCAGTCCTTCCAATTAATATTCAGTAGTGATTTCCTTTAGGATGGACTGGTTGGATCTCCTTGCAGTCCAAGGGACTCTCAAGAGTCTTCTCCAACACCACAGTTCCAAAACATCAATTCTTCAGTGTTCAGCTTTCTTTATGGTCCAACTCTCATATCCATACATGACTAGTAGAAAAACTGTAGCTTTGACTAGATGGACCTTTGTTGCTAAAGTAATGTCTCTGCTTTTTAATATGCTATCTAGGTTGGCCATAGCTTTTCTTCCAAGGAGCAAGTGTCTTTTAATTTCATGGCTGCAGTCACCATATGCAGTGATTTTGGAGCCCCCCCAAACAATTTCATACTGTTTCCATTATTTTCCCATCTATTTGCCATTAAGTAATGGTACCAGATGCTGTGACCTTTGTTTTTTTGAATGTTGGGTTTCAAGCCAGCTTTTTCACTCTCCTCTTTCACCATCATCTAGTTCCCCTTTGCTTTCTGCCATAAGGTTGCATATCTGAGGTTATTGATATTTCTCCTGGCAATCTTGATTCCAGCTTGTTCTTCATCCCGCCCAGCATTTTGCAAGATACACTCTGCACATGTGTTAAATAAGCAGGGTGAAAATATATAGCCTTGAAGTACTCCTTTCCTGATTTGAAACCAGTCTGCTGTTTCATGTCCAGTTCTAACTGTTGCTTCTTGACCTGCATACAGGTTTCTCAGGAGCAGGTCAGGTGGTCTGGTGTTTTCATCTCTTGAAGAATTTTCCACAGTTTGTTGTGATCCACATAGTAAAAGGCTTTGACATAGTCAATAAAGCAGAAGTAGATGTCTTTCTGGATTTTTCTTGCTTTTCCTATGATCCAATGGATGTTGGTAATTTGATCTCTGGTTCCTCTGCCTTTTGCAAATCCAGCTTGATCATCTGGAACTTCTCAGTTCATGAACTGTTGAAGCCTCACTTGGAGAATATTGAGCATTACTTTGATAGCATGTGTGATGAGTGCAATTGTGGGGTAGTTTGAACATTCTTTGGCATTGCCTTTCTTTGGGCTTGGAATGAAAACTGAGCTTTTTCAGTCCTTTGGCCACTCTTGAGTTTTCCACATTTGCTGGCATATTGAGTGCAGCACTTTCACAACACCATCTTTTAGATTTGAAATAGCTCAGCTGGAATTCCATCACCTCCACTAGCTTTGTCCTTAGTGACATGTCCTGAAGCCCATTGGCTTCACATTCCAGGATGTCTGGCTCTAGGTGAAAGATCACACCCTCATGGTTATCTGGGTTATTAAGATCTGTTTTGTATAGTTCTCTTGTGTATTCTTGCCACCTCTTCTTTTATCTTCTGCTTCCGCTAGGTCCTTACCATTTCTGTCCTTATTGTGCCCATCTTTGCATGAAATGTTTCTTTGGTATCTCTAATTTTCTTGAAGAAATCTCTAGTCTTTCCCATCCTATCGTTTTACTCTATTTCTTTGCACTGATCACTGAGGAATGCTTTCTTATCTCTCCTTGCTCTTCTTTTGAACTCTGCATTCAGATGGGAATATCTTTCCTTTTCCTCTTTGTCTTCCACTTCTCTTCTTTCTCAGCTATTTTTAAGGCCTCCTCAGACAACCATTTTGCCTTTTTGCATTTCTTTTTCTTATGGATGGTTTTGATTGGTCTGATGTGTGTAGAGAAGTTTTAATGGGATGAAATGTTGGAATGGAATTCATCACTTCTTTCTGTTGTTGTTTTTAATCAAATGTCTGATGGTTCTACATGTTCCATCATATTTTTATTTGACATTTCTTGCTGAGTATGGATCCGGATGAGTTTTGGGAGAAAATCCATGTCACACTCAAAAAGGATTTACCTGAAAGAAAGGATAATTTTTTTGCAGGCATATGGACAAATGTAGGGAAATCAACAAAGGTTGGTGAGCTACCCAGGCACCAACAACCACAGGCAGGAATTACTGCCCTTCGCCTGAGAAGTCAGTAAGAGAAAAAGGTGTGTCTGATCACCAATGATGAGTGATGTCAAGGGGAAGCTATTCAGGAGTTGTCGCCCTAGAGGAGTGAAAACATTATAGCCATAGCAAAGCAGTGAAGCAATGGGGAATAAACACTCTTACTTGTCTCTGCTCCTTCACTCTAAGCTTTTGCCAAAAGTCCCATCTGACAAACCTAAACAGAAACTGGAAGCCAGGTATCTTGAGTGATTTAGTCCACAGAGATGAACCTCTCAAGGCACACAGTAGCACAAAAGTAAAGACTGAATGTGAGGAAGTAAACAGAAAAATCAGGACAGTCCACCTCTTTTGTCACTCAAATCTAAAGAAATTTTTAGAAGTTAATGTCATTCACACTGAGTTTTCTGACATCAAATTAAAAGTAATTATCTCAGATTTTTGGCCTAATAAAAATCTATACATCTGGAAAATAAAATACCCAAACATCTGTAAACACAGGCACACATACACACATATTCTCAGGCACACCTTTAAATAAGATATTATAGTATAACTAAAAATGGAATTTAAAAACTATTCATAACTAATGACATGAATTAAATATATTAAAGCATAGAAGAAGTGGGTGAAAGAATTCCTGAAGAAAATGTTAAGATTTAAGTGAATTTATTGGAAGGAAATCAGGGGAAAATTAAAATTGTCCTCATTTTCAGATAAGGTGCTTGTCATTCTGAAAATTCAATAAGGCTATTGATATATTTTATAAAGTTCAGCAATGCTTATCATATACATACATATATATGATAAATTTTAAATTTTAATTTTAACAAAGTAGCTTCTTAACTAGATAAACTAGTAAAAATTTGACATTTGCAATGATCACCTAGAAATTATAAGTAAAAAGTAAAATGCAACTCACAAAAAAATCAATATTAAACACAATAATTAATCAAAATAGCACCTCTTATTTAAAAGGTTCAGAATGTGAAGAAAGCACCCAGAAGTTAACTTGAGAAAATGAAAAATCCATGTTCTTGGATAATTAAATATTTGTATGTAAACTATCTCTCAATTTAGTCTATAATTAAAGTGTGATTCCACTAAAATATTTAGTTAGACTTACTGTTTAACTCAGTAAACTTAATATAAAATGTACATCAAATAACAAAAGTCCAAGAAGAACTCAGTAAGTTTAAAAAACAAAATTAACGTTTGTGAGAGGGAGTACCTAATCACACAAGAGAGGAAGAAGAAATAAAGCTATAGTAAAATAGTGAAAAAAAAGCAGTATGGATTTCTTACAAGGACTAAAAAATGTTTCAGTGAAACATCGTAAATAACAGAGACACTGACATATATTTGGAAGTATAACATACAGTAAGGTTGGCAAAGAAATCAATAGGGAGGAGCAAAAATTCTTAAACTCATTTCAGAAAACTCATTTATGTAGTAGAGAATAACAACCCTGGATCACTCTGTAATGCCAAGTACAAAAACGGATTACAGATTAATCTATATATAAGAAAAAATATTGCAATATTAGAAATGTGTAGGAATTCAATGTCTCTGTGATATACAATTGATAGAGACTTGAAAAATAAAAATCTAAAAGCAGAAATCATAGGTGATGGAAAGATAGAGCAAAATAAAGGATATTACATTTAACAAAATGAAGTTTGTTCTGTGAGTATAATGCTAGTTTAATATTTAAAAATCAAACAACATAAATCAATAGAACAAAAGAGATAAAAAATGATCTTCTTAATAGATACAAAAAAAACATTTGACAAATTTCAACAGACATTCATTCTAAAAACTCTTGGAAAAGTAGGATTAGAAAGGAGTTTCCTCTACCTGATAAAATCTACAGGTGACAGAGTTAACAGTGAAACTGAATGATTCACTCTCTAGAATGAAGACAAATTAAGTCTGTTCTCACCACTTGAATTTTACATTGTACAGAAAGTGCTAATCAGTGCAATAAAGCATGCCAAAGAAAGACATGCACATTATAAAGGAAGAAGTAAGCTGTCTTTATTCACAGATGATATGATTGCTTATTTAGACAGTCCTAGGGTATATACCTAAATCCAGTAAGAATTTAAATGGGTCTCAGGAAACAAACTAAATGTAAACATCAACTGGATTTCTATATTTGGGCAAAGAACTATTGGAAAGTAAACTTTAAAAATGCTATTTACTAAAGCATTAAAAGGAGAAAATAATTAAGGATCAAATTAACAAAATATGTGCAAAGCCAGTACACCAAGAACCATCAGTTCAGTTCAGTCGCTCAGTCATGTCTGACTCTTTGCGACTCCATGAACCGCAGCACACTAGGCCTCCCTGTCCATCACCAACTCCCAGAGTTCACCCAAACTGATGTCCATTTAGTTGGTGATGCCCTCCAACCATCTCATCCTCTGTCATCCCCTTCTCCTCCCGCCCTCAATCTTTCCCAGCATCAGGGTCTTTTCCAATGAGTCATTTCTTCACATCAGGTGGCCAAAGTATTGGAGTTTCAGCTTCAACATCAGTCCTTCTAATGAATACCCAGGACTGATCTCCTTTAGGATGGACTGGTTGGGTCCAAGGGACTCTCAAGAGTCTTCTCCAATACCACAGTTCAAAGGCATCAATTCTTCAGCGCTCAGCTTTCTTTATAGTCCAACTCTCACATCCATACATGACTACTGGAAAAACCATAGGCTTGACTAGACGGACCTTTGTTGACAAAGTAATGTCTCTGCTTTTTAATATGCTGTCTAGGTTGGTCATAAACTTTCCTTCCAAGGAGTAAGCATCTTTTAATTTCACAAAGAGCCATACAACATCACAAAAAGATATCAGAGAAGACTTAAAAATTCTCTCCAGGTTTATTTATAGGCTCAACATGATTCTAATCAAAATCTCAGAAAGTTTTTTTTTCCCACAAACTGATATGCTGGTTCTATAATTTATGTGTCATACAAAGAATATACAATAGCCAAAAAACTTAAAAAAAATTAGAACAAATTTGGAAGACTTATCATATCTGAATTCAAGTTTATTAAAAAGCTACATTGATTAAGAATTTCCTTTTGCCTCAGGGCTACTATATAGATCAATGGATCATTATAGTGTCTAGGAAACATAAATATGAGACAAAATATTAATATTACCAATGTTGGGAAATGAGATTGTTGACCAAAATGTCCTAGGACAACTGAATATCCTCTGGCAAATAATGAATCCTGATGTTGACTTCACACAATTTATAAGAATTCATTTGAAATATTTCATAAGTTTAAACTTAAAAGCTAAAACTATAAAACTATTGGAAGAAAATATAGGGACCACCTTTCTGAAGGTGTGACAGGGGAGTAACTACAAGAAAAAAAAACCAACAATTGAAAACGTATAAGTCTATCTCCCAAAAGATAGCATTAAAGTATTCAAAGGCAAGTCACAGATGGGAAGACAATTTGCAAAATGTATCTATAAAAGAAATTTTGTGCAGAATATATAAAGAACACCTCACTAGTTAGAAGAAAATCAATCCAGTAAAGGGCGGTGGGTAGGGTGGTGGAGTGGGTGGGTAACAATTTGCATAAATATTGAACAGAAGAACATATAAGATAATCATAAGCACATGAAAATATTCTCAGCACCATCAGTCTTCAGTATAATTCAAGTTAAAAATCACAATAAGATGGTAATATATACTTAATATGTGTGTGTGCTTGTGAGTGTGCTACGTCACTTCAATTGTGTTCGACTCTTTGTGACCCTATGGACTATAGCTTTCCAGATTCCTCTGTCCTAGGGATTCTCCAGGCAAGAATACTGGAGTGGGTTGCCATGCCCTTCTCCAAGGGATCTTCCCATCCCAGGGATTGAACCTGCATCTCTCATGTATCCTGCATTGGCAGGTGGGCTCTTTACCACTAGTGTCATCTGAGAAGCCCAGTACCATCTGAGAAGTCTACTCTTATCATATCTTGGCAAGAATATGAGGAAACTAATACCTTTTACTTTGTCAACAGGAGTTAAAATGGTGCAACCATTTTGGAAAACATTCTGATAGCCTCTCATAAAGTTACACACATTACTATATATAAAGTTGGAAAAGGAGTATGTCAAGGCTGTATATTGTCATCCTGTTTATTTAACTTATATGCAGAGTACATCATGCAAAATGCTGGGCTGGATGAAGCACAAGCTGGAATCAAGATTGCCAGGAGAAATACCAATAGCCTCAGATATGCAGATGATACTACTTTTAGGGCAGAAAATGAAGAGGAACTAAAGAGCCTCTTGATGAAGGTGAAAGAGGAGAGTGAAAAGGGTGGCTTAAAACTCAGCATTCAAAAAACTAAGACCATGGCATCTGGTCCCATCACTTCATGGCAAATAGATGCAGAAAAAGTGGAAACAGTAGCAGCTTTTATTTTCCTGGGTTCCAAAATCACTGAGGATGGTGACTGCAGCCATGAAATGCTTGCTCCTTGGAAGAAAAACTATGACAAACCTAGACAGTGTATTAAGAAGCAGAGACATCACTTTATCGACAAAGGTCTATATAGCCAAAGCTACGTTTTTTCCAGTAGTCATGTACGGGATCATAAAGAAGGTTGAGTGCTGAAGAACTGATGTTTTTGAAATGTGGCCCTAGAGAAGACTTTTGAGAGTCCCTTTAACTGTAAAGAGATCAAACCAGTCAACCCTAAAGAAATCAACCCTGAATATTCATTGAAAGGGCTAATGCTGAAGCTCCAATACTTTGGCCATGTGATGCGAAGAGCCAACTCTTTGGAAAAGACCCTAATACTGGGAAAGACTGAAGGCAAAGGGAGAACGAGGTGCCAGAGAATGAGATGGTTGGATGGCATCACTGATTCAATGGACATGAGTTTGAGCAAGCTCCGGGAGACAGTGAAGGACAGAGAAGCTGGCATGCTGCTGTTCATGGGGTTGCAAAGAATCGGACATGACTTAGCAACTGAGCAACAAGAAAAATAAATTTACCTGTTACTAATAAAAATTTAAAAAACTTATTTTTAATAAAATACTTTAGTTTATATTAAAACATTAAATAAACAAAAATATGTATAAAATATCTTCTTAAAAAAAGAATAATGTTTATAATAAATGTCACCTGCCCTGGCCCATCCTCCTCAATCCCTCAGTTTTACTCTCCAGAGGTAACCAATTTTAGTTTTTTGGGGGGTGGCATATTTCTTGTAAGCTCCCAGTCTCAAAGAACACACAGTTACCATTTTCATGTATTATTTTTGATATTATAAACAATCTCCTGCTTTTTGGAGCAGAAGTTTAATTTTTTGATATTACCTTTCTCTAGCCTCTCCATCCTTGAGCCAGGAAGTGGACTCTCATCAGACACTGAATCCTCTGCTGACTTGATCTTGTATTTTTTAGCCTCCGGTCTGTGAGAAATTAATTTCTCTTGTTTATAAGCCACCTAGTCCATGGTATTTCCTTATAAGAGGTTGAATTCACTGAGATACCACTATATCAGTTATTCTATCAATTACCTTTTTTTTTTTTTCCAAATTGCCTTTGCCTCAGTCCTCTTGGTCTATCGGGCTGGGTCTTCTTTAGGCCAGCTTAAAAATCTGGCCTAGGATATGTCTTAGATGGTCTCTTGGGTTCCACAGTTTTTCGTTTTGGGCCCTTATTTTCCTAGAGCTATTATTTTCCTTTAGGGTTTTTCTTATGCTCGAGAGAACTTGTGGTGTTGGTGGTGGTTTAGTCACTATGTCATGTCTGACTCTTGAGACTCTACGGATTGAAGCCTGCAAGGCTCCTCTGTCCATGGGATTTCCCAGGCAACAATACTGGAATGGATTGCCACTTCTTTCTCTGAGAGAGACCTTATATACTAGCATTAGATGTTTTATCTGTTGGGTTATTTAATTTCTCTTGATGACTTTCTTCTAATTTCCCCCAAATGACATGATACTGAGTCTAAGGTTAAGGGTCCCCAAATGCCAGAGAGGAAGGATTTACTCCAAGATTTTGACATCATCACTCTAAGTGTCTTCAATTATTCACTTAATTTCTGTTAAGAATAATGGTCCATTGCTGTGTTTGGGAATACATGTTGGGCTGCTTTTTGTCAGCCCCATCTTTTACACCTGCTGTCTACCATGTGTTCCTCCACTGAGCCCGAAGACCCACCATGCAGGATTCTTAAAGGCAGATCATGTTCCATGTGGTCCACAGCCCTTCCTGGATTCTACCAGGTCAGGTCAATTTCATTCCTCTCATTTTGTCTGCTAACATGTTCCCATTCACCTTCATCTTCCCCAAAGTTCTGTGCTCTCTCATACTTGCTGCTGCCCTTCCTTGTCAATATTATTGGTTTATTCCTTGTCATACCTTGAAACTTCATTTCAATATTTCAGTGGGGATTTTAGAGAAATGAGAAGTGAGAACCTACTGGGTATGCAATCTTGTGCTAGAAATCTATAATGTTTTATTATATAGTGAGGCAAGTTCCCCTTAATACTCTTCTTTTTTTAATTTGTCGTGGCTATTATTTTCTATTATTCATTCACATGAAGTTTAGAATCATTTTGTCAAGTTCAAAGAAAAAAAATCCAATTGGAATTTTAATTGGAAATGCATTAAATTGATTAACTTGGGAATGATTGCTTTTTATTTTTAATTAAATTTCCAGGCACTGTTTTTTTAGCATTGCTAATTATAAATTTCTAAATTTAATGCATTTTTGTCAGCACATGGTCTTTGTGATGTCTCCTTTTTCCAAAGAAGTATAGTGATAAATAAATTTTCCTTAGCATCACCTGGCCCAATACTTCTCAACATGTAGGGCATTTGACCAGCATCATTAGCAAAAGCATTGACTAAGAACCATTGGAAATGCAAATTATAGGTCCCTGAACCAGACGCAGTGAATCAGGAGCTCTGTGCGTGGGGCTCAGCAAATCCACCAGTGGACTCTGATGCATACTGATCTGACTAGCCATGTAACCTTGGGAAAAATACTAAATCTAAGATCCTTATATGTAAGCTGGAGATGTAAGTTGGAGATATAACTGCCTAAACTTCATAGCATTGTTATTAGGAATAAATGAAACAATATACATGAAGGCTTTAACATATTTTCTGACATGTTGTGAATATAGAATGTTACTAGAGATCCTCATTTACTATATTATGATAACTCTATTTTTGTCCAATACAAATCTGAAATTTTCTTTGTCATGAACAATATTGGCAAATGGTCAATGCCTATTGAAAAAGTGAGCATATTCCTCTTTGTGTATGAAATACTTGCGTCTTTATGAAAGCAGAGGTTATAATTTTACATCTTCTGTATACTAATTTACAATTCTTTAGCATTTTGCTTATTGGAAATATAAAACATCCATTTCATAAAATTTTCCTAATACTGTTTGCATTTCTATAAAATACTTCTTGTAGTTTGAAGATTTGGTTGCTCTGTGTCAATGCCTTGTTATACTGCATATAAACGCCCCTCAGCTTACCTTCAGTGTGGATAATATTTTTATTTTTATGAGACAATCCTTTGGTTTGAGGGTTTAATTTATTATTACCATCTTTGTATTCACTTTGTATTAACTTATTTAATGTATTTTATCCATTCTATTTCAAGTATTTTCTTGCCTATTTAGCATTGAAGTATCTTTTGTAAGTACCATACAATTGTTTTATTTAAGAAATATATAGATGTATGTATTTTAATATGAGAACTTAACCTCAATGGAATTATAATGATATAGGTTCTTCATCCAACTGCTTTGTTTTACATTCCTGGTCTATTTATCTATATATCCATTTGTGGATCTATATATCTGTCTATTATGTATGTATATATATATGTATGCATGTATATATGTATGTGTGTATGTTATATTTCCTTGTATTTATTTGTTTTATTAATTTTGTTGTAGGCACTATGTTTTCTTTTTTTATTAACATATGTTTAGGAAAGTTTTATTCATGATTAATGGTTACTTTTACACCTTTCAAAACTATTATTTCATCCATGTCGCTCATTTTCAATATTTAAAATGAGAAATTATCTTGGTAACCTCCCATTTAGAGATTATGAAATATAATGTGTTTATAATGTTCTCATGCATTTATATTTAATATCATATGATTTTTGCACTGCTATGGGATGAACTGTGTATTCTCAAATTTCACATCTTGCAGCCCTTAACCCTCAATGGGTCTGTATTTGGAGATTAGGCATTTAGGTAAATAAGGTTAGATAAGTTCATAGGGTAGACTCCTAATTTGATAGGATTGGTGACATAACAAAAAGAGGAGGAGACAGAGATCTCTCTCTTCATGGGCCTGAAGGGAAGACAATTCAGGTGAGCACATAGTGCAGAGGTGGCCAGCTTCAGACCAAGGAGAGAGCTCTCACCAGAGTCCAAGTGTGCTGACGCCTTTGTGCTGGGCTTCCAGCCTCCAGAGGTCTGAGAAAACAAATTCTGTTACTTATACCACCCAGGCTCTGGTATTTTGTCATGGAAGCCTGAACAGACTAATATATATGCCAATAATTATTGTTACTTATATATTTAAAATTGTTTATCCTGGTTCTAGAGAAGTTACTGATATTTTGACCTTGTCTTGTAACTATTTACAGTCCTTGACTTAATTTCACTTAAATGGCTTTACCATTTATATTAAGGTTCTCTAGAGAAATAGAACCAATAAGATATCTATATAACTCTATGTATCTAGAGATATGTAGAAAGAGATTTATTATGAGGGATTTGTTCATGTAATCATGGAGGCAGAGAAGCTCCATGATCTGCCATTTGTAAACTGGAGGCCCAGAAAAGTCAAACGCAAAGGCCTGAGAACCACTGCAGTCACGCCCAAGGTCCAGAGAAGGTAGAAGCCCCTGAGCAAGCAAAGAGCAAATCTGTTCTTTTTGTGCCTATTGTTCTATTCAGGCCCCCAGGAGATTGGATGATGCTCACTCACATGCATGCAGTGATGGTCTTTATTCATCTACCAACTCAAATGTTAATCTCTTCCAGAAATGCCCACAGAGACACACACAGAAATAATGTTATTCAACTACCTTGGACTCCGTCAACATAAAATTCACCACCACACCATTCTGTTCAGTTCAGTCGCTCAGTCGTGTCCAACTCTTTGCAATCCCATGAACGGCAGCATGATCCGTCACTAAATCACTGAGTTTACCTAAACTCATGTCCATTGAGTCAGTGATGAGACCCAACCATCTCATCCTCTGTCGTCCCCTCCTCCTCCTGACTTCAATATTTCCCAGCATCAGGATCTTTTCAAATGAGACAGTTCTTTGCATCAGATGGCCAAAGTACTGGAGTTTCAGCTTCAACATCAGTCCTTCCAATGAACACTCAGGAGTGATTTCCTTTAGGATTAACTGGTTGGATCTCCTTGCAGTCCAAGGGACTCTCAAGAGTCTTCTCCAACACCACAGTTCAAAAGCATCAATTCTTTGGTGGTCTGCTATCTTTATAGTCCAATGCTCACATCCATACATGACTACTGGAAAAACCATAGCCTTGACTAGGCAGATCTTTGTTGGCAAAGTAATGTCTCTGGTTGTTAATATGCTGTCTAGGTTGGTCATAAATTTCCTTCCAAGGAGTAAGTGTCTTTTAACTTCCTGGCTGCAGTCACCATCTGCAGTGATTTTGGGGCCCCCCCAAAAATAAAGTCAGCCACTGTTTCCCCATCTATTTGCCATGAAGTGATGGGACCGGATGTCATGATCTTAGTTTTCTGAATGTTGAGCTTTAAGCCAACTTTTTCACTCTCCTCTTTCACTTTCATCAAGAGGCTCTTTAGTTCTTCCTCACTTTCTGCCATACAGGTGGTGCCATCTGCATATCTGAGGTTATTGATACTTCTCCTGCAATCTTGATTCCAGCTTGTGCTTCATCCAGCCCAGCGTTTCTCATGATGTACTCTACGTATAAGTTAAATAAGCAGGGTGACAATATACAGCCTTGATGTACTCCTTTTCCTATTTGGAACCAGTCTGTTGTTCCAGGTCTAGTTCTAACTGTTGCTTCCTGACCTGCATACAGATTTCTCAAGAGGCAAGTCAGGTGGTCTGGTATTCCCTTCCCTTTTAGAATTTTCTACAGTTTATGGTGGTCCACACAGTGAAAGGCTTTGGCATAGTCAATGAAGCAGAAATAGATGTTTTTCTGGAAATCTCATGCTTTTTCAATGATCCAGAGGATGTTGGCAATTTGATCTCTCGTTCCTCTGCCTTTTCTAAAACCAGCTTGAACATCTGGAAGTTCATGGTTCACATATTGCTGAAACTTGGCTTGCAGAATTTTGAGCATTTCTTTACTAGCGTGTGAGATGAGTGCAATTGTGCGGTAGTTTTAGCATTCTTTGGCATTGCCTTTCTTTGGCATTGGAATGAAAACTGACCTTTTCCAGTTCTGTGGCCACTGCTGAGTTTTCCAAATTGCTGGCATATTGAGTTCAGTACTTTCACAGCATTATGTTTTAGGATTTGTAATAGCTCAACTTGAATTCTATCACCCCCACTAGTTTTGTTCGTAGTGATGCTTCCTAAGGCCCACTTGTCTTCATATTCCAAGATGTCTGGCTCTAGGTGAGTCATCACACCATCATGATCATCTGGGTCATGAAGATGTTTTTTGTGCAATCCTTCTGTGTATTCTTGCCACCTCTTCTTTATATCTTCTGCTTCTGTTAGGTCCCTACCATTTCTGTCCTTTATTGAGCCCTTCTTTGCATGAAATGTTCCCTTGGTATCTCTAATTTTCTTATAGAGATCTCTAGCCTTTCCTAGTCTATTGTTTTCCTCTATTTCTTTGCATTGATCACTGAGGAAGGCTTTCTTATTTCTCCTTGCTATTCTTTGGAACTCTGCATTCAAATGGGTATATCGTTCCTTTTTTCCTTTTCTTTTCACTTCTCTTCTTTTCTCAGCTATTTGTTAGGCCTCCTCAGATAGCCATTTTGCTTTTTTGCTTTCTTTTTCTTAGGAATGGTCTGGATCCCTGTCTCCTTTACAATGTCATGAACCTCTGTCCATAGTTCATCAGGCACTCTGTCTATCAGATCTAGTCCCTTAAATCTATTTCTCACTTCCACTGTATAATCATAATGGATTTGATTTAGATCATACCTGAATGGTCTAGTGGTTGTCCGTACTTTCTTCAATTTAAGTCTGAATTTCTTTTCTTTTTTTCTTTTTCCTCGTTTATTATCTTTGTAGTCGGGATTATATTTTCACATTATTTTTTTTTCTCCCAAGGAGGGTCCATGCATATCTTGAAAAGATCTTAACAAAGGAAAGACAACTTGGACAGGTATAAAGTTCGTGTTTCTCAAAAATGTTCTCATCCAAACTATGCTGCACAGTTGTACTCCTCATTCCTTCAGTATGTTGCTTTCAAATGCGAGTTTGAATGGCAACATAATTTTTATGCCTTTGAACATTGCCTGCTTACTTTTCCAGTCTGATATTTTTCTTAGTTTTGTAATTACAATAAAAATTGCCAGATGTGGATTCAAATGTGATTCTCTTTTCATTGTTTTTTCCATAAAACCTGTGAACCTTTCAATCTGTATATACTTTCTGTGCTTAATCGCTCAGTCGTGTCTGACTCTTTGCGACCCCGTGGACTGTAGCAAAGCCTCCTTGCAAAGGCTCCTCTGTCCATGGGGATTCTCCAAGCAAGAACGCTGGAATGAGTTGCCATTTCTTCCTCCAGGGACTGAACATAGGTCTGATGCATTGAAGGCAGATTATTTACTGTCTGAGCCATCAGGGAAGCCTGTATATACTTTCTAGAACTAAAGGAAGACTTACCTTCTAGTATATCTTTGATGTTTTCCTCTGCTTTTATTGTTCTTTTCTCTTTTTTAGAAATACTTTTTATCTGTACATTTCACGTTCATTTTTGGTTCTGAACATCACTTCTGATTTTTTTTAGGACTTTGATCTTTGCTATCTGTGTTTGTTTCTCAAGTTTGTCCTTCAAATCAGTGATTGCATCTTAGTTATTTAAAATCGATTCTTTTTTTCACATGTTCCATCTGGCTTTTGAATTTTATTTTTATTTCCTTCTGTACACTAGTATTTTATCAATCTTCCTTTCCTTCTATTTTCTAGAATTTTCATCTTAGAAGAGGGCAAACATTCTTGTATACTATTGATAAAAACCAATCTCTTGATTGTATAGGTAATACTTTCCAGAGATTTTCCTTCTTTAGTTTTTTAATATTTTTTTCCTGTTTGTGCATCCTGAATAGGTGGACTTCATGTAGAACTAACTACAAATATGTTCTATTTCAGATTTCTCTTGGTTTACTCTAAACAGTTCTGATCCCAGTTCCTATTTTCCATCAGACATGAATTTACTGCAGATTACTACTATAGCATCTGAATGTGCTCTTATGCCTATTGTCTTAGTGATATTCCAAATGGAAAGATGAATAAAGAATGGGATTACTAATGTATCCCTTAATGCACGTTCCTCTGACATCCTCCCTGGAACCACTCCCTTGTGACATGTGAGCTCTTGCTTGTGGAGAACCATGTTCCTCATGCCAAAATGTGTACACATAAACACTTGAATGTGTTCTAAGAATTTCTGACTTCCAAATGAAGAAAAAAAATTGAGAGGTGGGAGACCTGAAGCCTGAAATGCCTGAAAAATCAGTACCTGTGCAGAACAACAGCAACTGCACAGCTCTTTCACTTTTCATCTGAAATTTGCCCCATAAAGGTTGAAACATGAGGCTACTTCCTGTCTTTATACAAATGATTTTTCTTTCACAACTTAAAGCTTGTCATGCCTGAGGGTGAAGTCTGGGCAGGCTTTTCTGATGTCAACATTTTAAAAGAGGAAAGTGGGGTCCAGAGAAGTTAACTAACTTTATCAAGGTCACACAGCTAACAGTAGATTTGAGGGAGAACATGAAGGTCTTTCCATTCAGCACGACTTTCCTTAGCAGAATACCAGACTAACTTTCTGAAGACAAGTTTGTTCACTGATAAACCTAAAGAAAACCTGATGATCTGAGGATTCTCCAATAGTACTGAAGAGTATTTTCTTTGCAAGAAATGATGTCTAACATTCCCATCTTGAATCTTCTATAAAATAGCAGCATGATTCAATTAATGCTCACCCACATCATTTTTCAACTGAAACATCATTGCAGTGCATTTTTACCTTCTCCTAATGCTTTCCTGATAGCACTGGCTCATGTAATTTTCTCTTATTCTGACCTCTTTTGATTCTCATTATACTCCCCTGCATTCTTTGGGTTTTTTTCTTGAACCTTTTTTCCCCAGATGGTCCCCAATATTTTTGCTGCAGAAGCCATGTTTTATTCCATTTTTCTCCCATGCCATCTAGCATAAAAGTAGGCCCACAGGAAGTGTTTACACAGTAGCCTAGCCTAGGGTACAATTCTAACATAGCATGTTCCTCTGGAGACTACTTACAGGGAAATTAAAATTTAATTAGTTATCTAATAGTATCTGCATTTTTCTTAAGTTGGTTCAAAATAGCTTTCATTTACCTTCTTTTGTTTCCTCCCTTACATAGGCATTTTTTTCATGGATATGAAGATGTCTTCTTATTCAGCAAACATTTCATGAGGGTGTCCTATGTGCTGGGCATTATGCCAGTCTATTAGGAAAAAAAAATGAATAGGATACAGTCTCTGATGCAAACATTCACTGTCTGTTGAGCAAAACCATGTATGTAAATAATCACGTGTATGTAAATAATCACAGCCCAATTTGGGAAATGCTCCAATAAAGTTATGCACTAGAGGAGAAGAGATCAAGTAAAATCACTTGCGAGCATGTCAAGCTCTCTGGCTCATTCTTCTCAGGATAAAACACAGCAAGAGAGCCCACTCCCAAAGTACCAATAAAACTGTAGTTCTCTGAAGACTTAAATGTATTGAACAAACCTCACCTAATCCTGTCAATGGTGCTATTTGGGATTCTAAGGGCACTGGGACCTCAAAAGGACACCAGTAGACCATGACCAACAGCATAAGAAATAATGAACATTTTTACAATGATGAAAAAATAAATCCCTTTCCTGTGTCCTTCTAAATTTACTTTGACTAGCTATTGAACAGGCGTTTCATAGATCCAATACATCACAACATATTAAGTGCGGCTCAGCTCCCACCACCCCCGCTGCCCTGCTGTGGACTGTCTCCTTCTGTTTGCATCTTGGCTGTCTTCTGTGCATATAAACTAAGCGTCTCCATTTCTGCTCTCAGAGTGTACCATGCCATACAACCGAGATTTCAAGAACAAATATCAACAGTGGCTAAGCCAAACATATCTTGTCAAGAGAGTGCCACTGCAGTGTAAAGATTGATTTGTTGAGGGAGGTCTTGCATATAAGTAGATGTGAAGGCAAAGACTGAGGTTAACAAGTTTCCACTGTGGGAGTTGATTTATAACAAAATAACAAAAGGACAGTTCTGCCTCTGCCAATTACTTTCCATCTCTTCTCGTATCCATTGCCACAGCAGCTTTTTTCATCATCAGAAATCCAGTCTCTCCAGTGCAGATCCATGTGGAACTCTGTGGACAAAATGCCTACCCTCAGAACTTATGCTTTCATGTAGACTAGGATAATTTCATGCCAATCAGTACTGTTTGGAGGAGCTCTCTGTGCCCAGATAGTGCTTAGATACACAAAAGGAATAAAAGAGAAAGATACGACGTGAATCTTACATGGGAGGTGTTCACAGACACCAGACCTACAGACAAAAGTGTGTCATCAAGAGTGAGTTGCACAGGCTGAGTCCCCTTGCTGACCACCTGAAACTATCACAACATTGTTAATGAGCTATACCCCAGTACAAAATAAAAAGTTAAAAAAAAAGAGTTAACTGCATAAATTCCAAACACTGAGTGCTGGAGGTCAGAGATGGGAGACATCATTTAGCCTGGAGCAGTTCGGCATGGCTCAATAGAAGAGGTGGTGATCGAGTTGATGCTTAAGGAAGGAGTAGGTTGAGAAGGGGTCAGTGACACATGGCTGGTGACAAAGTCATCATCCTCAATCCCAGTAGACTGACAGCATCAGGGCCAGGTGGCTGGATGTATAGAGAGAATAGGCAGCCATGGAGATGGTTTGATTTTGGTACCCTCACACTCAACAAACAGTTATTATATAACTTAGGTGCTAAGGACCCGATGTTGTTAAAGAGCCAGTTTCTATCAAAAGGAAGTTCATATCTTAATGGAAAATGCAGATAGTGACAGTGCTTAGATAATTGTAAGAGGGCATCAAAACCACTGTAATGTCATGAGAGCACAGAGGGGGACATGTAAAGTGGACTTGGACATAATGGAAAGCTTTTCACAGGAACTGATGTCTGAGCTTAGAGAATGTGGACAGAGAGAAGAAGGGCTACACTGACTCAATTCTTTTGACTTCTAGAAGCCACTCTCCTAATTCCACCATTATACACACTTTCTCTTATATACATGCTGTTGTCAGCAATATCCTATTCTAAAGCTGCTCTCCCCTAAATGGAAGCAGATCTGACCAGGTCTAAATAAGCCAAACCTCAAACAGCAGTTGGTCTATTGAGTAGTTGATCTCAAGAGTAGATCATGCAGAGTACATCATGAAAAACGCTGGGCTGGATGAAGCACAAGCTGGAATCAAGGTTGCTGGGAGAAATATCAATAATCTCAGATATGCAGATGACACCACCCTTATGGCAGAAAGTGAAGAAGAACTAAAGAGCCTCTTGATGAAAGTGAAAGAGGAGAGTGAAAAAGTTGACTGAAAGCTCGGCATTCAGAAAACTAAGATCATGGCATCCGGTCCCATCACTTCATGGCAAACAGATGGGGAAACAGTGGAAACAGTGGCTGACTTTATTTTTCTGGATTCCAAAATACCTGCAGATGGTGACTGCAGCCATGAAATTAAAAGACGTTTACTCCTTGGAAGGAAAGTTATGACCAACCTAGACAGCATATTAACAACCAGAGACATTACTTTGCCAACAAAGTCCGTCTAGTCAAGGCTATGGTTTTTCCAGTAGTCATGTATGGATGTGAGAGTTGGACTATAAAGAAAGCTGAGCACAGAAGAATTGATGATTTTGAACTGTGGTGTTGGGGAAGACTCTTGAGAGTCCCTTGGACTGCAAGGAGATCCAACCAGTCCATCCTAAAGGAAATCAGTCCTAGGTGTTCTTTGGAAGGACTGATGTTGAAGCTGAAACTCCAATATTTTGGCCACTTGATGCAAAAAGCTGACTCATTTGAAAAGATCTTGATGTTGGGAAAGATTGAAGGCAGGGGGAGAAGGGGACAACAGGGGATGGGATGGTTAGATGGCATCACCGACTCAATGGACATGAGTTTGAATAAACTCTTGGAGTTGGTGATGGACAGGGAGACCTGGAGTGCTGCGGTTCATGGGGTTGCAAAGAGTCAGACATGACTCAGCGACTGAACTGACTCAAGAGTACGATGCCAGTGCATTCCAGAATAAACTTGTAAGTTGTTAGGGGAAAAAAAATCTGCAACCAGCTCATAGCCAATTAACTCAGAATATAAAAATCATTGTTGGTGGCTAGACACTTTCATACTGTTCTCTAGGAACAAAAGGATCTCCTAACCCTGGGAAAAGGAAAAGGCTGTACCCTAAACTTGAAACAAAGTGAAATTCACTTATTTGTGTCCAACTCTTTGTGACCCCATGGACTGTAGCCCACTAGGTTCTTCTGTCCATGGAATTTTCCAGGCAAGAATACTGGAGTGGGTAACCGTTCCCTTTGCCAGGGGATCTTCCCAACCCAGGGATCAAACTCAGGTCTCCTGCATTGCAGGCGAGTCTGAACCACCAGGGAAGCCCAAGAATACTGGAGTGGGTAGCCTATCCCTCCTCCAGGGGATCTTCCTGACCCAGGAATTGAACCAGAGTCTCTTGCATTACAGGCAGATTCTTTACCAGCTGAGCTACCAGGGAAAACCCTCACCCAAAACTTAGTCCCAACTAATTTTCTCCTGTACCTAAAGACTGACATTAATCACGGTCAATTAATCTAAGGCTATTGGTAGCATCTTCTGCTTAGAATGTGGTTTCACTGAGATGCCTTTTTCTTTCAGATTGATAATTTTAATCTGCTTTAGGATTGCAGAGTTAGATGTTATCTTTGTAAGATTTAGTCATAAAATAAGTGCCAATGAGTCATGATGACCATGCGTAGGAGTTAGGATTTGACATCTCATTGTCACTGTTTAAACCAATGAGCTAACTTTCATTTAATTCCAGGCTTTTATTCCTGTTACTAAAATTCTAAATTGCCATAAGATTGACACAGAACAATGGGTCATTACTATTTTCAATGTTACAACATAAAGAATTATTGATTTATAAGGGAGGGAAAGTTATCAAACCTAGAGCCAGAAAGGACCTGTGTCTTAAGAAATCACCCACCCTCCTTGAGTTCCATCATCCTCAGAATATAAATGAAGATAAAATAGAAGCCAACAGGAAACCTACTCTAGTGATTTAGAGTATGAAGTTGTGTGAAAGGTATAGAGAATAACATTTTAAGCTGCTTTTGCAAATATCCCTCCATTTTCCATACTGAAACTCATGGACTAGTAAGTTTAACTTTGATAATGGAGCCATTTGGACTGTTTATCTTTTTGAAAACTGAGAGTGAATTTTGAAACAGAAGCAGTGTCAAACAAGAGAAGGCTATCTAACTCTGTATTTAGTTGTATATGTATTGGACTAGAGCTCCTTTGGAGCAAATATGGAGCTAGTTTGGTCCCAGCTAAAGCAAATGTGGAGATATGACAGTGTCCCATTAATGAATTTTTGGAGTACTTCAGATTTCCAGACTTGAGGTCACTAGTACCCAGAGATCCTGGCCCACAAGATGAGTTCAGCTTTTGAGTTTATATTAACTCTGGAAAATATCTCACTAAAGAAATGATAGAGGTAGAGAAAGAGAGAGGAGCACATGGATTCTTGATATTTGGAACCACATTCCCTCTGTTTCCTGTTAGACCAAGAGCTCTTTCTTCCTACCTACCCATCTTTTACAACTCAAGAAACACAGAATGCTGTTAGGTTCTGATTATACTACTCCGGATAAGACATACTTACTCTTGCCCACATATGGCATGTAACTAAACTTGCTTCCTTTTCATTCTATCATTGAAATTCTGCCTTCAGCGTAGTGGTGGCTTAGAAAGAAATTTTCCACAGAGAATTCCACAATAGCAATAAAAGGGAAATATAAGTAGACCACTACCATTGAATTTGATTCCTTTCTAAAAATTTCCTTTTTTTTCAACAGCCTACCAATCACCTGCTTTGACTGACAAGCTATTTTGGTGGTGGGGGGGAGGAGCATAGGACTAGATGAATTCATATTCCTTCCCTTAGAAAGTTCCAAATTTTGAAAGAGAGAGAAGGTTCTTCCTCACAAAATAGCCCGTAAACCAAGTTGAGTTTGCATGTGATCTGATGACTCGGTTGATTGGGCCCCAGTACTTTGCTTTTTATTATCCATTCATATATTTTTCATGCAATCACTCAATAGTAGTTGGACATACATTAAAGATAAGGCACTTATGTGCACAAAATGTTTTGAATGATGGGAACAAAGTCAAGGACAGCACTGAACGGCCCCTATGGATTCTATAAACAACTTCCAGACACTTCCAAACAAAAGACATTACCTATCTTACTTGCCTCAGGAGACCCTAACTTCCAACAGAGCAAGCTCTTTGTTTAAGTTTTGGTTTGAGTTAGCAGTTTTATTCATCTCCTTCCTTACCACATGTCATCTCCTCCTCTCCACAAGTCAAATAAAACCTAAATAGAATCTCTTAGGCAAACATATGCACCAAGAAGCATATTATACTATCAGGCATTGCCTGATCTTGATGCTTTTGAATTATGGTGCTGGGTAAGACTCTTGAGAGTCCCTAGAACAGCAAGGAGATCAAACCAGTTAATCCTAAAGGAAATCAACTCTGTATTCACTGAAAGGACTGATGCTGAAGCGGAAGTTCCAATACTGATGCTAAAGTGGAAGTTCCAATACTTAACCACCTGATGTGAAGAGCCCACTCTTTGGAAAAGACTCTGATGCTGGGAAAGATTGAAGGCAAAAAGAGAGGAGGGAAGCAGAGAATGAGATAGTTGGATGGCATCACTGACTCAGTGGACATGAACTTGGGCAAATTCCAGAAGATAGTGAGGGGCAGGGAGGCCTGGCAAGCTATAGTCCTTGGGGTTGCAGAGAGTAGGACATGACTTAGCAACTGAACAGCAACAACAATGCCTGATCTATCTTGTTCTTAGGTCGGGTGACCTGTGGTTTCTGAGGAATCAGTAGCATCTCCTGCTAGCATCTCCTCCTATCAAAAAGAGTTCTAGAAATGCTTATAGAGATGTAGCAATGCCTAAATTGTGTGATTTTTTCCTTAGCTTGTTATTTTTTACAAGAGAAATAAAACGAAGTCTGAGCGAGGTTTATACTGATTTTTTTTCAAACTATCACCCTAATACATCCTAATCTTTCAATTCTAATTGGGCACCCAGAAGTCAACAATCAAGCTTTATTTCCAGCTTCTAATTGGCTGTAAACTAGTGAGCATGTACTTTTACTAAACTTCGCCCATCAAGATCATCTACCATCACAGCATCATAGATTCAGCTCATTATAGCAGCCCACCTGAAGCTCCCCTTGCCCCTCATCCATACTGCAAAGCCAATTACATTCACAAATTTGCCATGCAAGTCTGCTTTCAGCTTCACATACTGTTACTGTGAGAAGATACTGCAAACTCTTGGCTGTTACTTTTTATCTTAGTGAAAGTCCCATTCTAAGTTGGTTTCCCACTTAGGTTTCCTAAGTCTGGCTTCTCTACTAAACTCATCTGTTTCTCTGGACTTTTAATCCATATTCTCTTTTATTACTAGAACTGTCATTGCCTACCTCTCTTCTGAGCTAGTGAATCCCAGCACACTCCCACATCATAGGTGCAATTTAACTTAAACACTGCTTGTAATTGAGTCTCTTCTAAGGAAAGACTTAGAAGAGACCCCTTTGGAGTGGGGTGGCAATGGCAGTTTTACATTTGAATGTAAAATGACTTATAGTCAACTTGAAAGTTCTCGCCACCATTTTGGACATAGTTTTTTCACAAGGACCTTTGTCATAGTCTGTCATGTTGATGGATTTTTGCAATGCTTGTATGCTGTTTTAAAAGTAGGGCTCCCTGAAGGCAGGGTCTGGGTTTTATATTTTTTCACGCTCCCCTTCCTCCAGTTAATCACATTGCCTTAGGTACAGTAGGTGCTTAACAAATGTGCACTGAATGGGTGGATTCCAGCTGCCTCTAGCATTTCCTACCTTGCTGTCCTGAATTGGGATGTCACAGAAGACCAAGCTCTGCTGGGTGAATGAACTGGCCTGGAGCACTATTTACTTCTCAAATGCAAATCACACACACACACTCTGATTGAGAAGCACAGGCTTCTTAAGAGGTTGGGAAATGTGCCTTTTGATTGAAGGGAGGGTGGAGTGTGTCACTTATCACCTTCCAGGAAAGCCTCCACTAACCAGGACACAATGAACCACAATTCTTAATTAGAATTTACTTCTAATTTAAGAAGAAAGAGATAAAGGAGAGAAAACTTGTTCACACTGAGGAGTTAGTAAAATAAGAAGCAATGAAATTAAACAAAACCACATTATTGAGGAAGATCTTAGTTACAGCTCTGTCTTCCACATGATATGCTTCTTCACTTCTTGCTCTGGGACAGGAAGATCACACTTGCAGTTTTTTAATTAATACAGAAAATAATACCTGAGCAAGTCATTTATTACTAAAATGTTTGAAACCCAGATAGTATTCTGAAGGTGTTTAGATTTATAAACTGTTACAATAAATACCGTAAGGGGTAGGGCTCAAAGCTCTTAGGAAAAACAAAACAATTAAATATTACTTAATGAATTAAGTACACACAAGGTACCAGTAAAAGGTACCAGGTACCTGGCAAAAGGTTCTTTACCTTGTACCAATGCTCCTTCCCCTGGACGAAAACATGAGGGACTTTCTGACAATGTTTCTACCTTCTGGAAAGACTGGAAAAGTAACCACTGTCCTCTTTTTCCCCTCACTAGTCCCTCTCCAAAAGAGAGGGACAAATTAGACTGGTCAGAGTCAGAAGCTTACTGCGACCTGTTGACAGTAATGCACAGGTGCACCCTTACTCCTTCTGAGACCTGCCTGTCTCCTGGATTGGTCATCAGGGTAGTGAGCTTTCATCTGCTTCCTTCTCCCTTATAGGAGGTTCTATTTCCAATGTGCAGAAGAGACAACCTTTAACCTCTCCCTTTGCAGTTGGTGGGTAATGAGATCTCCACATTCCTGTGAAGTCAGTTGACCCCCAGTGAATTATTAATGGAGTATAATGCCCTATTTGGGTCCTCCAAATGTGTTTCTTTTAACACAATTTACCAGAAACTATTTATTAACCACAATGAATAAAGCTGGTGTTTTAAGTCTTGATTGGATTATTATTTAATTATTGATTAATATTTAATAATTGTTTATTGTAACTATTCTCTCCTTAGATTAATAGTTGGGAAAGGGAGCATGGTGGAATTATCACTTTTAACTTCTAACCCCCAGATACAGTCAAATCTGAATTAATCATTATCTTAACTTCATTTATTAATATATATATATATATATATATTTTTTTTTGTTCTAGGCTTCTAAAGAGGAGATAATTTACCAAAGAAAAATATGGAATTTTTTAAAGAAAAAAAATTCAGAATTGTTCCATTGTTAGTTTAACTTTTCATCTCTCTGGTGTGTGAGTGAGGAGGAGGTATGTTGGTGATTTGATGGCAAGAAGAAGAAAGAAAATTCTATACATATTTATCTTAATAAGAGAAGAGTGAATTAATGAAATGCATAAGGTTTCTGGGTAGTGTTGAAGGCCCACTTGTAGTGTATGGTCTTATATTTAAAATGAAACCAGTTAAGAAGTTGATAGGAATCTTGTTAGTAATTACATGGCACTTACTTGCTCTTTCTTTTTCTTGAAGTTATAGCCACTCTTCTAAACTCTACCTATATTCTATACTTGTGGCTATATATGTGTGTTGTGTGTATATATATTGTCACTACATACATATGTAGCCCTAAGCCCCAAGTTGCTTACTTTTCATGACTTTGAACTTTAAAACATATTATATATATTCTTCTGTGACTTCATTTTGTTCTATTTTATAGTGTTGCTTAAAGATGTAATTCATTTATTTCTGCTCACTGTAGAGCTTTTGTTTTTGCTATTACAGAAGTGCTGTATGACCATTCTCATGCATAAATTTTAGTGTATGTGTGTAATTTCTCTGAGTTACTCACCTAAGAATGAAATTGTTTGCTCATAGAGTAGACATGGGTTTAAAGATAATGCCAAGTTGTTTCTCAAATTGGTGGTAGAAATTTATATTCCCTCCAGCAATGGTTTCTAGAACAGTTTCAGTTGCTTAGATACAGACACTCTCTAAGCAGAAGGATAGACTTAGCCAGATTGAGGAATTGCCCAATGAAAGGGACAAGGGATTAAGATGTTATCAAAGAAGTTATTCAAAGTAAGTTTCATGGAAATAAAGCTGGACAGAACAGGAAGTAAAGATCTGAGTGAAAGATAAGCAAAGTAGGAATAGTTTGGAATCTATGAATTCGATGTCCCATTAGCTCCACTGCAGAGAGGTAGGTGGTGGGGTTTTCACCTTTGGGCAGAGAACCAAATGGAAATCCTAAAAGAGTAGCTTCAGACTTCAGATGAAGGGATAACAAAATATGTAGATAAAATTGGGAGGAGGAAAAAAAATCTTGCATATATCCAGATATACCTTTTTTTTTTTTTTAACTTTTTAGTTAGAAACTGCTTTGAGAAAGTACCAAATAGTGAAATCTAATGAATCAAACTTTTGCATTCAAGTTCATTTGAATGGTTGTGACCAGAGTGAGCAGGTGTCATTGTGAATATAAACCTATTAAGAATCTATATTTGAACTCCATACGTGAAATAACAACAATAACATCAAAACAAAAATAAAACGAGGTTTTTAAGAAGCTTAAGGAGAGGCATTCTGTTCACAAGTTGAAAAAAATAAAAATGCAAAACCAGGTCCATCAACTCTAATTCGCAGGGAGCTGCAAGGTTGTGTGTCTGCAGTGGTTATTCTTCAGCATTTTTATCATGTACTTCTTTGAGATTTAAAGGAAACCGGTCTCTCTCTTGAGAACAAGCACAGACTTTGATAAACACTACATCTAGCATGCCATTTGAGGACAATCTAGAGCCTCAGAAGCTCTATCTGTGGATCTCCTCTAGGCACAGGGCAGAAGTACTGCACAGAGATTTAAGTAAGCTGTGTACTGCAGGCTGCTACTCAGGCTGGGGAACGAGAGGGAGATACAAGTCCCACTGGCCTTCCACTCACCAAACTGGGTACTGGTAAACAACTGTATTCAAAGACAGAGAAAGGTACTATTCCTAATTCATCTGCCTAAAGAAGACACTTTTTTTTTTGCAATCCCAGGAAGATGTGTTAGGGCCCAGGATAGATCTATTATAGATGGTTTCTGTGGTTGATTTAATCATTTCACATTATAGCTCCTTTTCCAATTGGTTCATCTTCAGAAAGCTATATATGTAAGCCATTTATTGTCAGGTACATTGTGCCTCTTGCCTATGTTCACTAGTGCCCCAGGGCTTGGATGGTACTTGCAAATTCTCCAGCACACAGCAGTTTCCTTATACATTAAGTTACTCAATATTTGATGCTTGATTTGTTGATTACTGATCAGCAGATGAACTGAATCTAAACACATTTTAAAAATAACTGATTTGTGAGTCCACTTGTAACATTTCCTTTTAGATTCCACATGCAAGTGATGTCATATGATATTTCTCTTTCTCTGTCTACTTACTTCACTCAGTATAACGATCTCTAGGTCCATCCATGTTGCTGCAAATGGCATTATTTCATTCTTTTTAATGGCTGAGTAATAATCCATTGTATATATGTACCACTTTTTCTTTGTCCATTCCTCTGTTGATGGATATTTAGGTTGCTTCCATGTCTTGACTATTGCAAACAGTGCTGTAATGAACACTTGGGTACATGCATCCTTTCAGATCATGTTTTTCTCTGGATATATGCCCAGGAGTGGGATTGCAGGGTCATATGGTAGCTCTGTTTTTAGTTTTTTAAGGAATTTCCATACTCTTCTCCATAGTGGCTGTACCAATTTACTTTCCCACCAACAGTATAGGAGAGTTCTCTTCTCCCTACATCCTCTCCAGCCTTTATTTCTTGTGGATTTTTTCATGATAGTTATTAACACTGGTGTGAGGAGATATCTCACTGTAGTTCTGATCTGCATTTCTTTAATAATTAGAGATATTGAACATCTTTTCATGTGTCTCTTATTCATCTATGTCTTCTTTGGAGAAATGTCTGTTTAGGTCTTCTACCCATTTGCTGATTGGGTTGTTTGTTTTGATGCTCTTAGGAGTCAAGAGGTGTCTGTAAATTTTGAAGACTAATCCCTTGTTCATCACATCATTTGCAAATATTTTCTCTCAATCTGCGGGTTGTCTTTTTGTCTTGTTTATGGTTTTCTTTTCTGTGTAAAAGTTTTTGAGTTTAAGTAGGTCCCATGTGCTTATTTTTGTTTTTATTTTCATTATTCTGGGAAATGGATTGAAAAAGACATTGTTGCTATTTATGTCAAAGAGTGTACTACCTATGTTTTCCTCTAGGAGTTTTATAGTGTTGGGTCTCATATTTAGGTCTTTAATCCATTTTGAGCTTATTTTTGTGCACGATGTTAAAGAATGAACTAATTTCATTTTTTTTTTTTTACATGTAGTTGTACAGTTTTCCCAGCACCACTTGTTGAAGAGACTGTCTTTCCAATGTTGTATAGTCTTCCTTCCTTTGTCATAGATTAATTGACCATAGGTGCATTTTCCTCTGTGTTCCAGCACCTCAAGCTTCACTTCTCTCACTAGTGTATCAGTTCCATTGAGCAAAAAGAGCTAAAAATTCTTTAGATAATAACTAAATTATAAAACACTTTGGCCACCTGATATGAAGAACTGACTCACTGGAAAAGACCCTGATGCTGGGAAAGACTGAAGGCAGGAGGAGAAGGGGATGAAGATGAAATGGCGGAGGATGAAATGGTTGGATGGCATTACTGACTTGATGGACATGAGTTTGAGCAAGCTCCAGGAGTTGGTGATGGACAGGGAAGCCTGGTGTGCTGCAGTCCATGGGGTCACAATGAGTCGGACACAACTGAGCAGCTGAAATGAACTGAACTTATAAAATAAAATAGGAACACAGTATATTCTAATATAATTGATTTTCATCCTTCCTTATGGTTGTAATCTAAGACTCACTTTAAATTTCTGGGAATAAGCATGCACCAAGTCTTACAGTTAACTCTGGATCCACCTCTACATGACCTGTCAACAGACTATTTGTGAAGTTACTTGTTTATTTGGATATTCATTGGGCGTCTATAATATTTAGAAATTTGATTTTACAGAATGGTATAAGGGAATAAATAAGTGTAAATTCCACCAGAGATAATTAATGAGATCCACACCTCACTCCTGATGTCAGATCCAGTGCCGAGAGGAAGTGTTCTTTTTCTTTTTAAATCACACAGGTTCTATCCTCTTCCATTGATCTGTGTGATCTGTGTGATATTTTTATTCACATCTATATCTAAAGTAGTTATATATGGATGTGAGAGCTGGACTATAAAGAAAGCTGAGCACCGAAGAATTGATGCTTTTGAACTGTGGTGTTGGAGAAGACTTTTGAGAGTCCCTTGGACTGCAAGGAGATCCAACCAGTGCATCCTAAAGGAGATCAGTCCTGGGTGTTCATTGGAAGGACTGATGTTGAAGCTGAAACTCCAATACTTTGGCCACCTGATGTGAAGAAATGACTCATTTGAAAAGACCCTGATGCTGTGAAAGATTGAGGGCAGGAGGAAAAGGGGATGACAGAGGATGAGATGGTTGGATGGCATCACCAACTCAATGGACATGAGTTTGGGTAAGCTCTGGGATTGGTGATGGACAGGGAGGCCTGGTGTGCTGCAGCTCATGGGGTCACAAAGAGTTGGACACGACTGAACGACTGAACTAAACTGATATCTAAAATGGATAACCAACAAGGGTCTACTGTATAGCACATGGAACTGTGTTCAATGTTACATGGCAGCCTAGATGAGAGGAGAGTTTGGGGGAAAATGGATACATGTATATGTATTACTGAGTCCCTTAGCTTATCATCTGAAGCTATCACAGCATTGATAATTGGCTGTACTCCAAACCAAAAAAATAAAATAAAATAAAAAATAAAAATAAAATAAATAAATACAAATAACTGACTGTTTAACTGGGTCTAGAGGTATCAGTGTTTTTTATTTCACTTAGGCCTTTTCTTTGGAGGAGAGGTAGACACAGTTCCAAGTCTAAAAGAATGGACTGCACCCAGCTCCTATATTGCATCTGTAACATTCCTGCTGCTGGGGTGAGGTTGGAGGTGGGGCAGAAATTGGAAAATAGGAACTTGGGAACAAAAGAGAGTTGTGACCAGCAAATAAAGCAAATGGGATTATGCCATTGAAGAGAAACAGAAAGGTTCAGTCTAGTTTCCACAAGACACATGCACTGCTGTCTAAAGGTTGAGAGTGATGAAAGCAGAATTGGAGATATTCAGGGAGACAAATGTGTGGGAGAGATTTATTGATGATGCATGTGTTGAACTAAATGTGGAAGTTAAAATGGCAGAAAATGAGGTCCAGGACAGCAAGCGGAGGGAAGAGACAGTATGTGTTGGGGAGGAGGAGCATGTGGGGAACAGAAAGTGAAAGCAGAGCTATGATAAGAGTCATACCATGGAGGGTGAGTTAGAACCTGGTTAAAAGAAAAGAAAAAAGAAAAAGAAAAAAAAAAAAAACAACACTTCCTCTGGGCACTAGGAACATACTCCTGAGTCTCAACATCAGGAGTGAGGTATAGATCTCATTAATTTTCCCTGAGGGACTCTACAAATGTTTATTCCTTTATCTCATTCTGTCAAATCAAATTTCTAAATGTTGTAGGTGCCCAGTGAATATCCAAATAAATAAGAAACTACAGGCATGGTCTGCAGGTCATGTAGAGGTGGATCCAGAGTTAACTGTAAGACTTGGTGCATGCTTATTCTCAGAAGCTTAAAGATGAAGATCAGTTATACTAGAATTATACTGTGTTCCTATTTTATTTTATAGTTTAGTTTCTTCTGAAGAATTTTTAGCTCTTTTGGTTCAATTTCTGAGGCCTTGGCACTGGATTCTTATCATTCAGTGTCCAGGTTTGGCTTCCTACAGGGAAACATTACCATTCCCAAAGTGGAAGCTATATCTTCTTATGTTCCAGATTCCAGAATGTCCATAACCTCATTCCACCAAAGTTAACTGGACAAAGTTAGTTATAAGTCCAGGCCAAAGTGAAGACTGGATAAATGGACTCTACATCTAATGGGAAGAGTTACAAAACACTGTGGCCAGGATCTCTGACCTACCACAATTATCACCTAAACTCGGTGACCCACTGTCTATGAACTTTTTAAAATGCAAATGAACTTGATGATCTCTGATGTCTTTTTATTTCCAAAATTTAAAAAAAAAATCTAAGAAGTTTATTCATTTCTGAGGGAATAGAGACTGGGGATCTAGAACTCTCTCAGGACCACATGACAGGTGAATGAGTCACTGATAAGGTAACACCCTGTGCTGGGGTTCTTTCCATGCTCTAGCTTTGGGCCTGGTAGAGATTTTCCAGCTTTATTGAGATATACGATAAATAAAATTGTGGCATATTTAAAGTGTACACATGATAATTTGATATACGTATACATTAGGAAACGATTCTCATAATTCAGTTACACATATCCATTATCTCCCACAGATACTTTTTTTTTCCCTCTGAGATCAGTTAAGCTATACTTCCATTGCAAAATTTTCAAATATGCAATACTGTGTTTTCAACTATAGCCACCACGTTCATTCATTATATCCTCAGATCTTATTTATTTTAAAATCCAAAATTTGTGTCTTCAGCCTCTCCTCATTTTCCCCACTCTCCAGCCCTAGGAAACCAGCATTCTTCTCTCTGTTTCTGTGAGTTTAACTTTTTAAACTATTTTTTTAGATTCTACATATAAGTGATACTATGCAACATTCATCTTTGTCTAGACTCACAATCTCAATAAAACACAGACAAACACTTTTAATCAAACCATTGGGATTGATATTTGAATCTCCTCTTAGTCTCGCTTCAGATCAACTAAAAGAGAACCTTGAAGAGTATAGCCCAAATCGATATTTTCAGCAAGGACCCCAGCTGACTGACTCAGATGGCCATTGATGTTTAAGAACCATGACAATATTGTTTACTATCACAGATACAATAAGGAGTGATCTTAAAAGTGATTCACACACTCTAAACCTCAGGTTTCTTATCTAGAAGATCACATTAATAATCAGTTATTGAGTTTTTGTGACATATACATGAAAAATTTTGACAGCATTCAATAAACTAGACTTGCTGTTGTTTTGTTACATTTTTACTATGCTTATTAAAAATAGTGACTATTAATAGGAGATTAATATGAGCTCAATAAGGGTAGGGATTATATCTGGTTTAAAACTATATTTAGATTTATCTGGCATAGGGTAAGTGTTTAATGGTTTTTTGTTGAAAGTAAAATTGATTGGAAAAATTACTTTAAAAATCACTTGGTATCGTCAACAATTTAGTAAATGTTCAATACATGTAATTTACTATTTTTTAGTAGAAAATACTGTCCATGATATCTGTTTCAAATATTCTCTTCATTTACCATTTATACATGTTGTTTCATATGACCTTAATAGTTTACCATGCTTCTCATGCACACTGCAAAATTGATGCATGACCCCTACTTTTGGGGAGAGTAAACTGCTAGGAAGTGACAATAAATGTGCACTTGAAAAGATAAGAATATTTGACCCCTGTAAAATCATCAGATTCAATGGAGAGTTCTGCATGTGACCTAATAGATGATACAGTTTTGAATAATAGCAAAGATTGTACAGAGGAAGCAAAACCTGTGGTGGTCCTGGAGAGTTTCAGAAGGTAGAGTTTGGGGACAGGATGATTGATGGTGTAGCTATAGTAATAAACATGGATTTTTATAGGGAAAATGAGGGGCCTGTATGAGATAGAGGCATTGGATAGACAAATGTGGGAGGTTAGACTGAAGACAGAGTTAGTTCTGCTTGTGGGGATTAGATGGCAGGAGCTTCTGAAGGATCTCGAGGAAGAGAATGTCATTATAAAATGTGATTTTTTTGTTGTTGTTTAGTTGCTGTCATGCCCAAGCCTTTTACAACCCCATGGACTATAGCCTGCCAGGCTCCTCTGTCCATGGGATTTTCCAGGCAAGAATACTAGAGTGGGTTCCCATTTCCATTTCCAGGGGAATTTTCCCAACCCGGGTATCACATCCATGTCTTCTGCATTGGCAGGCAGATTCTTTACTACTGAGCCACAAGGGAAGCCTCATAAAATGTGTTGGTTTTTGAAAAACTAATTTGAGTTGTTTTCTCTAAAGGCAGGAGCCAGGCAAACTCTATCAGCATGAAAATTTCTCTAGGTTTTGAATCCCGCTCTGATCTACTTCTTGTCCTAGTTCCCAATTAAATCTTCAGTCATAGAACTAGGTGTCTTAGCTAGGTGTGAAGTACTATGAAATTAGTAGTAATTAATGTCTATTATGACAGCTATGAGTTATTAACAACATTAGAAAGAACAAGATAGTGTCATTATTACATCTTTATAACAGTGTGAGGGGACATGAAGAGAAAGGCAATTGCCATAATGATAGCTTTTGTAATGGAGACATAGAAGGCATTTCTGATAATAGACTTCTGAAACAAGAAAAACTGAAAAGTGTCTAAGAAGATGTATGAATGTGGAAGGTTGTTAGCAATCTGGGCAAGTAAGAGAAAGAAAAAGCTATCAACATAGAGAGAGTTCCATTCAACCAACTGAATGCTCTGAAAGCATCAGCACTGGTCAGTAAAGCTTCCAGGACCACAAGGGGCAAGAGGTGGGATGTCAGAGCTTCCTCCTATTTGGGATGCGGTGGGGGCAAGCTGTAATGCAGTCTACAGCCCTTCAGTATATCCAGGCACATATTCTCTCTAAGGGAGGAAATGTATTTAAAACTCCAACTGTGAAAACATACAATCTACTAATGAAAACACAGAGGACTAATTCTATTTAAAAACTATAAAACACACATGACAAACATTATACATTTTTACTGATAGACTTTCAAAAATCCAAGTAGTTGTTCTGTGCTCTGTGTTGAGGAGATGGAGCTTTCCAGGTGACTCAGTGGTAAAGAATCCACCTGCCAACGCAGGAGACGCAGGTTTGATCCCTGGATTGCAAGAGCCCCTGAAGGAGGCAACGGCAAGCTACTCCAGTATTCTTGCCTGGAAAATCCCATGGACAGAGGAGCCTGATGGGCTATAGTTCATATAGTTGCAAAGAGTCAGACACGACTGAGCAACTGAGCAGCCGCAGCAGATGAGATGATACAATATGGTGTTAATATAAATATCTATTTTCCCAAATTAATTTATATATTTGATACTCCCAAAGGGACTGTTAATTTTTAATGTTTATTAACATTTTTATTGAATTTGACAAACTCTCAAGTTTGTATGATGTTCAAGGACATCCAACATGTTTTCAAAAAGGTATAAAATGAGGGGTAAAGTATCCTTCCAACTAATAACATATACTAAAAACACTGTAACTAAAACAATTGATATTGATATAAGATGAATGGAAGACAAAACCTAAATAAAGAAGCCTAGCCATAGGATTGTGCAAATGTATCTAGTTGTATAGCTGATATTTTAAATAAGGACCAAACTAATAGACAAATTATTTTGAGATATTTGGATACTCTTCTGGAAAAAGTAAAATTAGGCCTCATACTTGTATCATCTATGTCTGGCTTGTAAATAAGCCAAAATGTTAAAAAATTACAGTAACATTTAGAATTGTTTAATCAAACAACAGTGAATTATTTCTATAACATTGAAGAGGAAAAAGCTATCTTAAGCATGATAGAAATCCGGATGTCAAAATTTATTGAAGAATTTGATGCATCAACTGTCTTTAAATAAGCAAAAACATAATTAAGAAATTTAAAAGAGAAGTGAGAAATGAAAACAAATATTTGTAATCTCTATTAAAATAGTATTCAAAATATATTAAGAAAAGAAAAAGTAGGAAAATTGGGAGAAAAACAGGGAAATTATGTAAATGACATGTTCATAGAAAAGAAATTAAAATAAAAAATAAATATGTAAAATGCTTGAATTTACTTTAATATAAAAATTAAAATTAGTAGATATAAAACCATTTCATAGATGGCAGTGCAAAGCATGATGGTAATCCAATGGGCGAGAATTTGAGAAAATAAACATTATCTTTGATGACTGTGGAAAATAGCAAAATTTTTTGTGACAATTTCTATTTTAAAATTGACTGGACAAAATTGATTTTGTTTTCTGGTGTGCCTTTCAATGACTTTTAAGCACAAATAGATGTGTTGTATTGTATTGCTGTATAGTGCATCATTATATGGATATACAGATTGTTTAGATATTCTCTCATGAAAGGACATGTCTAGTGATTTTGCCCTTTCTTTCCTAGTGTTGTAATTTGTTTCTTCTCTCTTTTTATTCTATCCTGCTAGAGGATTGGTCATTTTATTCATCACTACATAGAATCAACTTTTGGATTCATTGATTTTCTGTATTGTTTTTCTGTTTTCTATCCAGTTTTCAGTTCTACTGTTTATTCTTTCTTTCTTTCTGCTAGTTTTGGGTTTATTTGCTCTTCTTTTAACAGTTTCTTGATATGGACGCTTAGGTTGTTGATTTGATACTTTTTTTAAAATTACTTTATTTTAATTGGAGGATTAATTACTTTACAATATTGTGATGTTTTTTGCCATACATAAACATGAAACGGCCACAGGTATATATGTGTCCCCTTCATCGTGAACTCCCTTCCCACCTTCCTCTCTACCCTATCCCTCTGCATTGTCCCAGAGCACTGGCTTTGGGTGCCCTGCTTCATGCATCGAACTTGTACTGGCCATCTTTTTTACATATGGTAATGTACATGTTTCAATGATATTCTCTCAAATCATCCAAACCTTGCCTTCTCCCACTGAGTCCAAAGTCTATTCTTTATGTAGTCTATGTCTCCTTTGCTGCCCTGTATGTAGGATTGTCAATACCGTCTTTCTAAATTCCATATATATGCATTAATATACTGTATTAGTATTTTTCTTTCTGACTTACTTCTCTGTGTAATAGGTTCCAGGTTCATCCACCTCATTGGAGCTGACTCAAATGCATTCCTTTTTATAGCTGAGTAATATTCTATTGTGTATACATACCACAACTTCCTTATCCATTCATTTGCTGATGGATATATAGGTTGTTTCTGTGTCTTAGCTATTGTAAATAGTACTGCAATGAACACTGGGGTACAAGTGTCTCTTTAAATCCTGTTGTCATTGGGGTGTATGCCCAGCAGTGGGATTGCTAGGTCATATCGCAGTTCTATTCCCAGTTTTTAAAGGAACCTCCAAACGGTTCTCCATAGTGGCTGTACCAGTTTGTATTTCTACCAACACTGTAAGATGGTTCCCTTTTCTCTATATCCTCTCCAACATTTATTGTTTGTAGACTTTTTGATGATGTCCATTCTAACTGCTGTGAGATGATACCTCATTGTGGTTTTGATTTGTGTTTCTCTAATAATGAGTGATGTTGAACATCTTCATGTGTTTATTAGTCAGCTATAAGTTCTCTTTGGAGAAATGTCTGTTTAGGTCTTTTGCCCACTTTTTGATTGGGTTATTCATTTTTTGTTTGTTTTTTGTTTTTTGGTATTTAGCTACCTGAGCTGCTTGTATATTTTGGAGCTTGTTTATCTTATTTTGTCAGTTGTTTCATTTGCTATTATTTTCTCCCATTCTGAGGGCTGTCTTTTCACCTTGCTTATAGTTTCCTTTGTTGTGTAAAAGCTTTTAAGTATAATTGGTCCCATTTGTGTATGTTTGCTTTTAGCTATTACTTCTTTTCTAATAAAAGTACTTGGAAATAAAATTTACTCTAAGTCTTGCTTTAGCTTCATCACACTGATTTTGATAAATTGTACTTTAATTTTGGTCAAAAGATTTTCTAGTTTCCCTTGATCCATGGATTATTTATAATTATGTTGTTTTTTTTTAAATTTCTAACTCTTTGAAGACTTTCATGCTATCTTTCTTTCATTTACTTCTAATTTCATTCCATTATCATTGGAAAATATACTTTGTATGATTTCAACTTGCTTAGAATTGTTAAAGTTCATTTTATGATCCAGAATATAATCTATCATGATGGATGTTCCATATTCACCCTATTATTGTTTGGTGGAATGATCTATACATGTCAATTAGACCCTGTTGATTGAAGGTATTATTCAGTTATTTTATATCCTTGGTAATTTTGTTGTCTATTAGTTACATCTATTGCTGGGAGAGGGACGATAAAATCTCCAATTATAATTTTCCTTTCAGTTCTGTTGATTTTGTTTTTATTTTATTCTGTTGCTTTATGTATTTTGAAGCTCTCTTGATGTGTGCATGATGTACATTTGGGATAGTTATGTATTTTTGAAAATTGACCTTTTCCTGATTGCTGCTGTTGCTACTGCTAAGTCGCGTCAATCGTGTCCGACTCTGTGTGACCCCATAGACGGCAGCCCACCAGGCTCCGCCGTCCCTGCGATTCTCCAGGCAAGAATACTGGACTGGGTTGCCATTTCCTTCTCCAGTGTATTTCCTGATTGGGTAATGCTATTTTTGTGTCTGATAATTTCCTTTACCCTGATGTCTACTTTGCCTGATATTGTAAAGTTGCACCAGCATTGTGAGTGTGTCAGAGTATGCAGTGTATGCATGGAACTCATATTTCTTTTACCATCATTTTACTTTTAATACACCTACATCATTATATTGTAAATGATTTTTTTTTTAAATTATCCTGGCACAGCATATGGTTAGATAGTGCATGTGCATGTGTGTGTCATACATGTGTGTTTTAATCCATTCTGACAATTTGTGTCTTAAAATATTGGCTCGTTCAGACTATTTGCATTTAATACAATTATTGAAATGTTTGGATTTAGGTTTACCATTTTATTAATTATTTTGTTTGCTCCCTTTGCATTCTGTTCTTCTATTTCCATGATTCTACTTTCTTTGGAATATTTGAGCATTACTAAATATTCCACTATACTTTATGTATTGTGCTTTTCATTATATCTTTGGGCAAAGATTTTTAGAGAGTGCGCTAGATGTAAAATATATATATATATATATACACACTCAATTTAACAGAGTCAGTATTTTACCAATTCAAGTGGAATATAGATATCTTACTAAATCTTAGCAAAATACAGATTTCTTTATACAGATTGTATTATAATTGCCTGTCTCTTGTCATGTTAGTTGCTCAGCTGTGTCTCACTTTTTGCAACCCCATGAACTGCAGCCCACCAGACTCTTCTGTCCATAGAATTCTCCTTGCAAGAATACTAGAGTGGATTGCCATTCCCTTCTCCAGGAGATCTTTCCATCCCAGGATGGGCAAATTCTTTATTGTCTAAATGATGAGGGAAACCCCAGTTGCCTTCTGGAGTTAACTAAATTACATAAATCTATAGGTTTAATCTTTCAACAATTTTGAAATTTCAACCATAATTACATCAAATATATTTTACAGCATCATTTTATTTCTCCTCCTTTCTGAGACTTCAGTTTTAGTTAGACCTTAAAAACTTTTTCACAAATCTCTGTATATTTTTAACATTTTTTTCTGTATATTATCCATACTGGATAGTATCTATGGATAAATAAATTTTCTTTACTCTTTCTCCTATTGGTTTTATTCTTCTATGCTGTCTATCCATATGTTTTATATATTTTTACTTGCTTATTTCATTTTGTGCTTTTTAGGTCTTAATTGTGCATTTTGTTCTTCATAAATCTTCAATTTCTCTTTTTACATCTGCAACATGGAAGACCTGGAGTCAATCCTTGGGTTGAGAAGATCCCCTGGAGTAGGGCATGGTAACCCACTCTACTATTCTTGCCTGGAGAATCCCCTTGGACAGAGGAGCCTGGTGGGCTGCAATCCATGGGGCGGCAAGGAGTCGGACACAACTGAGCAACTAAGCACAGCACAGATATCTTTCCATTAGCTTCAATAACATTAATGTTTGCTTGCTAGAACATATTTATTGCAGTTGCTTGAAAGTCTTTTTCAGATAATTCCAAAATCTGTGTCATCTTTGTGGCAGCATGTGTTGATTGTGTTTTCCCATGCAAGTTGTGATATTCTAGGTTCCAAATATGCCAAGTAGTTTTTGTATTGTTTTCTGACATTTAAAATATTATCTTATGAGACTCTGGGTTTTGTTTTAATCCTATGGAAAATACTGATATTTTTATTTTAGTAGATTGTACAAGGATTATGGTCAGGCCATTATTTCCAACCTGCCTTCTGTGAACTTTTATTCTAATATTGCTTCCGTTTATAAAACCCTTGCAATACAACTAAGAATCTGTTGTTCATGTAACTATCATGTTACTAGCCTGTGGCCTTGGTGATTATCTTTGTATAAAATCAATTGTTCATGTAAATGCATGTCTATCTTTTGATTATATACTCTACTCCTTTAATTTTATGTCCATTCTTATCTCAAAATGCAGTCTTTTGATTACTTTAGCTTTTATATAAAACTTGTGGAGTAAATATAATTTCCCCATTTTTTCAATATTTACTTTCCAGAATGTTTGTATTTCCCTGTAAATTTTAGAATAATCATAAATTTCAATACAATAGCTGGTTTGGACTACAATTTGAATGGATTAAATCTATTAGTGCATTTGGAGAGAATTGACATCTTAATAATAGTATCTTCCCCATTCATAGACTTGGTATATTTTCCTATTTGTTTATTTCTCTCACCAGGCTCCTCTGTCCATGGAATCTTCCAGGCAAGGATACTGGAGTGGGTTGCCATTTCCTACTCTACAAACCAAGCTAACAAAAAGTTAAATAAGATAAATTCTATTAATTTAGCAACAATAGCAAAATAGAAATCTGAGAGGTCAATTTCAAACTTAGAATTCTCAGAATCCTTGAATTTCCATCTTTGCCTGCTCTTTCTTCCTATCCACTCGTGTACTTGGAGCAACCTCTTGAAAAGGCCTGTCTAAGCTTTGCAAACAAGCATATGGTGCATGTACCGCTGGCCTTGTCTACCCTCATGGGTGGGAGAAGAGTTGTAGGTAAGATAGTTATAAATGAAAGTGAGGTTTTTACATTTTTGTTTTCACTGTATACCAAGTATGGTTTAAACACTTTGCAAAATGAGTGTTTTCATATATTTCTTATAAAATTATATATATACATACACAGATGCATATATAGAATAAACCTTCTCCACACATGTACTTTTTATGAGATACTGTTTTGAATTTATAACTGAAACTGCCTCTTGTTTCCCCTCAGTAGAAATCCATTTAGTAAACTTAACAATCTGAGCTAATGTAAATTGTTAGTATATGTCTGTGTATGTGTGTGTGTGTGTGTGTAAAAGAGGAGGGTTGAGAGAGACAGAGAAGAAAAATCATGTAAGAATACAAATGGACCTTTGTGACTATTTTAGCAAGCTTTACTCATTGAAATACTTCTTGGTGGAAAAAAGTGAAGTTTGATGTAGATCTCTTCTTGAACCATATTAAATAAGTGCAAATATGTAAAGCACTCAATTCTTGACTATAAGAGTCACTCAATAATGTTAGAGTCCTACTCCTTTCACTGTCTTCATTTCTCAGCAATTGTATATATTAATGGCACCCACATGGATTAATTTCTCTATCTTTGCAGTCTAGTCTGTTAGTTACTCAAAAGGGAAATATTTCAAGCCTTTTAGGGATTGGAGACGATGACAAAGAAATCTAAACTTGGTAGTGGAGGAAGCCTCAAATCAAATGACATGAGTATAGACTTTCTTGCCCTCTGCTCTGAGCTGATGTTATTCAAAAAGATAGGTAGTATGAAAACCAGACCAATAAATTTGGAGAATATGACCCATATAAAGAAAACTCGAAATGGGAAACACAGCTAATTTCTCCTAAAAGAGCTAAATTTCAAGTATTTAGCTTCCATCTGATATCTATAGAAATAGGAACTGGGTAAGAATGGAAGGGTGTGATGTCATCTCAGAAAATCTATTCCACCTTCCTCTTGGTGGATGTGGCCTGATATTTTAACATATCCTGGGCCTCTAGATAAATTTCAAGAGATTATCTAGTGTGAGAGCAAAACAGTGGTCTACATTTTTCTAAGGAACTCTGACAGATGTGTCTCTTCTTTGACTGGACTGAACCTGGGCCCTTTCCAAGGTGTAAGATGAGCAAATTTGTTTTGTTTTGTTTTTTTTGCAGTTCTCTATGGCTCGATGACTCTCAGTCTCTGACCCTCCACCCTCTCTGTGCTGATCAGTGTCTTCACTCCTTGAAGGTCAGGGCTTCTGCAGACTGCCTGGATTAAGGTCTCCATGTCAGAGCCTGTTACCTGCTGCAGAGCCCCTAATGCCATTAGCAAGAAAATGAAAGACGCTTCCAAACAACCTTCAGATCGATGCTAACGTTGTAACTTCCAACAGCTGCTGCTCAGCTTCTTTATTTGTTAAGACCTCCTCCTGTGTGGAACTTTCTTGACTCAAGTTTAATTCTGTCCATTTAACAAAGATGTTTTGAGCAGCTTCTTTGTATCCAGGCCTGGACAAAGCCTTGGGAAAGGGAAGCATACAGGGTAGAGAGGGTCTTTCCTACATGATAATAAGTATCCAACTGGAAAGAAGGAAATCACAAGGCATGTACTGGATTGAGCATGGTCAAGATGATTTCAATAATAAAATGTAAATTTGGAAGTCAGTCTGAAGAGGAATACTGATGCTGGTAAAGAAGGAAGAAAGAGGCAGGACTGCTGTTTCTTGGATGTATGGTACAAAATTCAGCACTTTTCACTGCACTCAATTTCCAGCTCTTTTCTATCAAGACTTTGCTCAGGAATAACACAAAAACTCCCATGGAGCAACTCTATTTATACTTGAGGGTGCTTCAATTTCTTGTAGTGAAAGGAGGAGGGAGAAAGTGGTATAAAAAATTCTGATAGTTGTTTCCTTTATTTTAGGAAAACAGGGTAATGAAAATGTGGTCCTCTTTCACCTGGTTCGTGAAGTTCTAAAATGGAATCTCTCCTATGTTGATATAAAAAAAATCAATAGGCAGGGATTTTAGTGTCTGGCAGCCTTTCTTCACACTGCCAGGTGGATGGTTCTAGAATCGTGTCTCCCTACCCTCTTGTGGGTCAGCCATGACTGATGCTTTCAAGGTCTAACAACCCTGAGAATACTTCTTGGAGAAAATGAAAATACTTATCTGCCCATTCAAAATTCTCAGCAATCTGGGCCATGCTCTTGCTTTTCCAATCTCATCTTCTTTCCCTGTTCTATTCACATCTTCTATTACTGACATACTCATCTCCAAAATATCTTTTGTCCATCACATGGGCTTTATTTGTTCACCATTTCTCTATCCTGAAGGCTCTTTCTCAGTGTTTCCTTTTCTTTACACCTACTTTTTTTTTTTATATAGCCCAGTTCAATCTAAACTTGCTCTACCAAGTTTTTGCTGGCCATTCTCATGCATGGTGAACTCTAATCTCTCTGAAATTCTGATTTTTGACTTTCTGAGCCATTTATTTGATACTTATATAGTACCTTCTGGCATATCTCATTTTGTGGTGTGCACTCATATTTAATTTTCTGTGTAGAATATCCTTCCATTTATGTTAACCTAGTTTCTCTTATTAGAACATAAATTTTCATGTATGGAGCATTTATTTTTATCCTATGTAAACTTATCTTACATCGCTCCATCAGTCTCTATTGAATTAATAATAGCCTAAGAAACTCACAGACAGGCAAATTTTTTGCTAAAGTATTTCCACAGTAAACAGAAATGAATTTTATATGCCCTGCTTCTAATAGTTGATCTAGATTTCTATAACTGCTATTTCTCTGGAATCTATGCATGTTCTTTATGTCTTATAGGATCTCATACTTCCCTGGTTTGCTTCCTGCTTTCTGACTATTGTTTCCGTCTTTCAGAAACTTTCAAACTTCTGTTTTTTCTTTGTCTCATTAGCTCTAAATTTTAGAGTTCTACTTTCAGACCTCCACTATTCTCTACCTATACTAATTCCCCAGATAATTTAAACTAGCTTCATGTCTTTAAGTACAATCTTTAAACTATTAACTTTCAGCTCTATGTCTCAAACACTGAATTTATCAATAACTGCCGTGAACTGCACATCTGCAAATGGATATTGAATAAATATCTGAAACTTAACACGTCCAAACTTGCTTCGATCAACTGCTTACATAGCCTGCTTCATTTTAGTCTTCCCAATGTCAGACTTATTTCAATTGCTTATACTTCAAATGCTCAAGTCTTAAAAAAGCTAAATTATTATGGGAGATTTCAAACAAATATAAAGGAAATGAAAAAATATAATGAACTGCTTTGTAACCATCACCCAGCTGCAATGTGTACCAATATACTGCCCTTATTTTATGTAACGTCTCCCACTCACCACTCCCAGGGGACACTTGGGGCAGAGCTTGCCTTTTCCCTGACTCCTATGCTGCTGCCTCCTGTTCTAGAAAGTCCCAGTCTACCTTCGAGTGTTCAGGGTCCACCTCCACCAGTGCAACCTTAGCTGATGTATTTCAGAAAGTTTCCAAGCCCGGAAAATGCAGCATCTGCCCCCTGCCTGGTGGATACTATGCCACTGTGCCCTGAAACACTGGAGCCACGAGGAAGGGGTTTTATAAGCATCTCATAGTTTTCCGACCTCCTCTAGAGATTTGGGAAGAGCTGGCACTATGTGCTACAGATGCCACTTTCTCTCTCAGCAACATATGATGTGCTTGCCTCGCAGTGTTTGCCTCCTGGGTTGCCACAATGGCCCTGGTAGAGCCGCTTCCTCATGGATTTGGCCGGCTCCCCAAGCTCAGCATCCAGTCCTGACCCCTCACAGTGGGCCAGGCTGCCGGCCTCCCTGCTCTAGCACCAAACGAGGATTCATGATCCGCCCCAAATCCTGCCTGGGGGACAGAGTTAGAGCCCATAGACCGATGATCTGTTAGTTCAGCTTGGATTCTCTGACTGAGACATCTCTACAGTGAAGCCTGACCTTTTACAACACCGACACTTTAGGGTGGGGATTCATAGCAACACTCTGCAGCAGCAATGAGCAGTGGACTAGAGCAACTTCACTGCCTGCCAGCTAGCAGTTTTTCCCTCCCGGAGAGACTGAATGGTCTGGAGGAGGAAGTTAGATTTGCAGCTCCGAGGCATCATATGAGGTACAAACTGCACCCACAATACTATCGTCACCAATACTACTCCTCACCAATTGTAGTGGGCAGCTGGAGCTGGTATGCTGAACTAAGAACTTGCAGATTATCACCTGCCATATTGAGGGAGCACTAGCCACCCATACTGGTTGACCAGTAGCCCCCCGAGCATCCGCGCTCGCACTCCTGGGAAGTGGAACCTATGGGTCCTTTTGATTGATGATGCAGTTTCAACACACCCATAAAGAGGAATTAGAGTCACAAGATTTATAACTTATAGATCCCAGGATGGGGTTGGGTTGCAATGAGCTTGAGGAAGGGCAGTCCTTTGTCCCTGGTCATGGGGGAGAGAGAAGGAGGTGGAGAGCAGAAGAGCAAGCCCCTATTACTCATATGGAGGTTGGGGTGGAGCTCACAAACTTTGCAGACTTGACTCTAAGTGGTTATTTTTACAAGACCCCCAGGAAAAGTAAAGTGGGAACTTATAGCCGAAATCCTAGATTCAAGGCCAGACTCTGAATGTGAAGAGGGTGATCATATTGCAAAATGACAGCAATTTGGAAAAAGAAAAAGTGTTTTTTTCTTTTTTTTTCTTATGCATCACTCACTTATTTTTAGACTTGTATATTCAAGGTAAAATTGATATTCATTGAAAAGCAAAAATCCTGAGTGTACAATTTTTGATGACTAGATACATCTTTGTAAACAACACTCCAATCAGGATAAATTACATTTCATCAACACAGAAAGTTCCCACATGTCCTTTCAAAGTCAATCCCTTGCATCACCTAAAGATCACCACTAGTCTGATCTTCGTCCATATTTTGCATCTGTCAGTAGCTTACTTTTTAAATAACTGAGTATTCTTTGTATGCATATAACACAGTTTATCAATTCTCTTGATAGACATTTGGGTTGCTTAGATTGTTTGGGAAATATCAACAAAGCTGTATGAATATTCTTCTTCAGATCTTTTTTTAAGGTCATATGTTTTCATTTATCTTGGCAAAATATCCAGGAGTAAGAAGACTGGATAACAGATAGGTATATATTTCACCTTATGAAAGATTTCTATAACTTTTTATAAAATAGTTGAGTAATTTTACACTTCACAAATAATATATGATAATTGAGGTTACTCTGCCTGATGACCTACTACTCTGCATGTCTGTGTATGTGTGTAAATTTTTAACAAAATTAATTTTCTTTGAAAAATAAAAAGACTATTCAAAAATTCTGTTTTCTTTCATGCCAGTTTTTGTAGGTTGTTTTCCAATAGGTTCTCTTATTTCACCCAAATTATCAAGTGTTTTAGCAAAATGTCACTTAAGTATTCTGTTATTTTCCTATTGATATTTCCTAATCTGCCTTGCTAGGAATTTATTGACTTTATTGACACTTTTAAAGAAATATCTTTTATTTTTTTTTCTATTTTTTAGAAATATTTTTGTCTGCATTTTAGTTTTTTTGCCTTATTACTTTCTAATACTTTAAAATTAAGTTGGTTTTCATATAACACCTTAATTTAAATTTGAAATGTAAATAATTGATTTTAAATCTTTCTTAGTGTTCCAAGCCCTGTGTTAGTTGTATTATAAAATTTTTGATACATTGTATTTTCATTACTGTTCATTTTGAATTTTTTTTTTCAATTTCCCTTTTTATTTTTCCTCTTTTGCTTTCCTTTTATTCATTTTTTTTTTTTTTTTGCTCATAGGTTATTTGGAAGTGTCTAATTCCCAAATATATGCAGCTCTCTATGTACATTCTTTTGGTTAATTTCTAAATTAATTCTGCTGTGTTCAAAGAACATGTCCTATAATATTGATAATTATTGGTCCTTGTTTTATTTCTCAACATATGGCTCTGTCTTGTTGAATATTTTGTATGACCTTGAAAATATGATATGTTCTATTCTTGTTTGGTTTTCTATTTGATCAATATTGATTAGATTAAGATAATTTATAGTGTTGTTTAGATCCTATGCACCTTCATTAATATTTTATTCATTTCTATTACTTACTGTGGTGGTAGTTTGGTTGCTAAGTCATGTCTAACTCTTGCAACCCCATGGACTATAGCCTGCCAGTCTCCTCTGTCCATGGGATTTGCCAGGAAAGAATATTGGTGTGGGTTGCCATCTCCTTCTTGGGATCTTCTTAACCCAGAGATGGAAATCACATCTCCTGCCTGGCAGGCAGACTCCTTCATTGCAGGCAAATTCTTTACTGACTGAGCTACGAGGGAAGTCTTTATTACTTACTGAGTATGGATATTAAAATTTTCAGCTATCATTGTGTGTTTTCCAATGTCTCCTTTTAATTTTTAGCTTTCCATTGAACTCTTCTATTGGCCATTTAAGTATACCATTTTGCACTGTTTTTAATAGTATCTTTTGGAATTACTCTGTAATGATGTTGTTCTCTGTTCCCTCCTTTCATTCCTCAGTGTGTTATCTTGACTCTTCATCAAACCCTGTTGTGTATACCTTTGAAACTAATCTAGAAATTGATTTCATCTACTTGCGTCTAAATTTATGTCATCATACTCTTTCTAATAAAAGCTACTAAGATTATTAATTAATTTTTCTATCCTTTTTAGTCTTTTCCAGACCAACAGCCAGAGCTAAACCCAGTTCAACTGAAAGTGAGATCATCTCCCTTCTCTGTTTCCCACTACACTCAGCTTGAAAGCTAAAGTCCTGCAGGACATGCAAAGCCTATGTAATCTGCTCCATCTTCATTCAGTTACCCCTTTTTACTTATCTTCTGCTCATCCTCCTCCTTAGTCACTCTAATCTAAATAAGAAGAGATCTTTGTTTTTTCTTCAAGATATTGATTAGGTTTCCATTCAGGGCTTATTTGCTATTCCTTCCACCTGGAACACTCCAAGATTCCCATGATGGTTGTTTTGTTTCTTCAGATTTTCAATAAAATGTCATCTTCTTATTGAGTCTTTCTCTAACAATCCCACCTAAAATTGTCATTCCTTTTACCTAGTCACCTCATAGCCTTCTTTCTATTGACCACTTAGTTTTCTATTGAGCACTTATAACTATTTAAAATGGCATTTATTTTGCTTGTTCATTTCTCTTCCCTCACCTCTGTTGATGTATTGTAAGCTTTGTGAGAGAAGAGGTTTTTGTTGGTCTTGTTCACTGCTCTATTCTTGCTGCCTAGAATGCTAATGACACAAGTTGAAGTGCCAGGTAATATTCTCAGGCCACAATTTCTCTCTCATTTTTTTTGGTACTTCTTAGTGGTCCTGATTTAATAATCTTTTAATCTTCCTTGATAAATAGTGAGCTAATCTTACCTTGAGTACCTTTAAGTGAAGATAATTTTGCTTCCTCCCTGGGTATCTTGTTTCCAGAGTCCTAACTGTTCTAATAGTTACAAAGTTTTTCCTAATAATTAACCTAAATTTTCCCTTTGTTGAAACAGAAGCCCCGTTAGCTCTTACTCTGTCCTTGTTGACTAATAAGAATAATTGGTCTCTGTCCTTTTTATAGACGTGTCCTTCTGTATTTGTGGATATCTGCTGTACTTCCCCTCAGCCTTTGGTCAAGGAAGTGTGTCAGCAGGATGGCCACATGGGGACCAGCCAGGCCCAGAGCAGGCATCAGCAGCTCATCCCCCCACAACAGAAATGAATGAAAATTCTTTTAAATAGACAGCCAGGTTTGGGGATTAAAAACTGCTCCTACCTGGGTTTGGATCCATGTCTTATATTGACACACTGACACTTTTGAAGAAACTTAAGACTTGAGACCAGCTACAGAGCTGACCTCAAACTTCATTTTTATCAACAGTTTGGATAATAAAGAAGCCTTTTCTAGAGTCCCTCTTCTTTTCTCAGAAGATACGTTCTAGGTGTCAGTCTTCTTGGATACTTTTGTAACTCCACACAGTTTCTAACCTCTCTGCCCTAGGTAAGTTTTCTAAAGTATTTATTTTATGTTTATTAGAGTTTTGTGAAATAGTCTCTATTCTAGTTGGCCATTTTGAATTTCCTTAAATTTGGTATTATTTTTTTGGGTTAACACAAGGTTGCATTTTCCAAATAAATATCTATGTATTTATTTATTTTTGGCTGTGTTGGGGTCCTAGTTGCAGCATGTAAGATCTTCTTTGCTGTCCATGGGATCTTTTCTTTGCGGCATGAGGGCTCTTTCTTGTAGTCTTTGTTGCCTGGAGGCATATGAGATATTAGTTCCCCAAGGAGTAATCAAACCAAAGGCCCCAGCTTTGGAAGGCAAATTCTTAACCATTGGACCAGCAGGGAAGTGCCTGCACATTCATTTATAAGTGTAGCCAAAGATGACACAAAGAACACAATTTCATTTAATTGATTGAATCATCACCAATCAATTCAATATCCTCCTAAAAAAAAGGCTGATAGAGTGATGAATGGAAAGAAACTTGACACATAGTTGGAAGACATAAGTTGTTTATTCCCTATGAATAAACATGTTTATTTAATAGCAATGTGGCCCTTGGAAAAAATTCTCTAAGTTACTGAGCTCCAGTTGCCTCATGTTTAAATGAGCTTTTTAGACCAGGTAAATCTAAAGTTCTTTTTAGTTCTTCAGTTTTATAATCCTGTAGAAAAGGCACACACACAAGAAGAGAACACAGGCTTCCCTGACGGCCCAGAGATAAAGAACCCACCTGCAAATGCAAGAGACACATGTTTGATCCCTGGTCAGGAAGGTCCCCTGGAGAAGGAAATTGCAACCCATTCCAGTATTCTTGCCCAGGGAATCCCACGGACAGAGGAGCCTGGCAGGCCACAGTCCATGGGGTCACAAAGAGTAAAACTTGACTAAATGACAACAATGGAAAAGAAGGTGTGAAAGTTAAAATGTTAGTCGATCAGTCATGTCTTACACTTTGTGACTTCATGGACTGTAGCCAGCCAGGCTCCTCTGTACATGAAATTTCCAGGCAAGAATACTAGATTGGGTTACCCATTTCCTTCTCCAGAGGATCTTTCTGACTCAGGGTTAAGCACCCAGGTCTCCTACTGGCAGATTCTTTACGTTCCTAGTGACCAGGGTAGCCATCCAAAAATCTTATTACCACAATGTTTATGTCTATTGTCCATACATTTGATGTTAATTATCAACGTCAGTGGAGAGCTATTGTAGACTAGAGTTCACAATAGTATGGACTAGAAAGTAGCCCTTTGAAAAGAGTGTGAATGAAAAAACTAATTCACACTAACTTTTTGTCCCTTTCAAGATGACTGCTAGATAATTTTTATTATGTGGTAATGAGACGGACTGAGGAACTTTTGACATTTTTTCCCATGCTTTATGCTACAGGGTTTGGTTTGAAAGTAGCCAGTGAACAAGCAGCTGGTATTTTATCTCAGGTCAAGATTTCTGGCCCTGTCAAATGTGTCATGGGGGAAACTTCAGTTATAGCTGCTTATCATTCATGACTTGTCACCCAAGATTAACACCATTGACTAAGACTAAGCTAGTGACATGTTATAAAAACTTATGATGATGCTCACTGTAAATCAAAAGTCACCGCTGGTCTACCTGTCTGAGTTCTGTTTTCTGTTGCTTCAACACTTTTGTCTACATCATTTTAGAGAAGGTCAAGCTGCCAGCCATGTCTTCTCACTACATGACATAAGGTGAGAAAGTCTCAGATCAGACAGTAGAAATGGGTGTAAGACTTGATACTTCCCAAGATAAAAGTCAACTTTATAGCAACAGAGAAAGGGAGAGATTTGGAAAGAGCAAGTGTGGGTTAAGAAGATAAAAAGTTTAGTTTTGGACATTTTGAGATAGCAATGCCTAGTGGACATCCATGAGGAATTGTCTAGAAGGCAGTTAAATATTTGAGCTGTATATATAAGTGAGAGATCATTAGTATGTTTCCTAAGTGCTGTCTTTATCCAGTTTTGAAGTCATGGCCAATAATTCTCAGTTCTATCCTCCCCCTTATTTTCTTCTCTTATCAAATTCTAATACATTTGTGTTATAATATACACATACTGAAATTCAAGAGGTCCCCAGACAAGTAATATCCTGGGACAGCCCCCTCCTTCTTGGACCCACAGAATTATTCAAAATACCCAGACTTGAGGAATCTAGTGAAACTAACTGACGCCACCGTATTTACCATAAATACACCTCCTTTTACAGTTCTAGCTTGCGGTTACCCTGTCCCAAGATACAGCCCTCTGGGTGGTCCTGCAGGGCAGCCTTCTCTCATTTAGATCTGTAAGTAACAAAGAATGTTGCCTATTCAAGTGTTTTAGTTTTGTTTCTCAGCATCAAAAGGATCTTTATATCTTGTAGTGAAAGTGTTAGTCTCTCAGTCATGTCCGACTCTTTGAGACCCCATGGACTGTAGCTTGCCAGCCTCCTCAATCCATGGAAATCTCCAGGCATGAATACTGGAATGGGTTGCAATTGCCTTCTCCAGGGCATCTTCCCGACCCAGGGATCACTCTCGAGTGTCCTGCGTTGCAGGCAGATTCTTTACCATCTGAGCCACCAAGGAAGCCCTTAAGTCCTGTAACACAAGGTCAAAACTGGAAATACAAATGTGGAAACTTCTGGTATCAAACATTGTTCTGGTACATCATAGGAAACAATTAGGAAAGCATTAACAGCTTTATCTTTAGTGTTTCACTGTTGCTATGATTCAGCCCTGGATAGCTGGGTGGTTGATACGACATGAATCTTCCCCTTAAGAGGCATATCCTGGCCTTATGAAATGCACATCAGCTTAGGGACCTCAAGATGACTACTGTCATCCTTCCTGTTTCACCTTTGCTGGCTCTCTTGCTACATGAGATATTGTGATGGTAAAATCATAGGATTTGCTAACATGACTGATAAGAATCAGAAGGTCAAGTGGTAGATCTCAGTGTATTTAAAGGAATATCAACCAGCCCCTTGTAAAGAAAATCAATTCCAAAGCATGTATCAGAAGGACTGATAATCATAGAAGCCCTTGATAAAATGTTGACTGACCTGACTTGGATGTATGGATGTATAGACAGATAGATAAAGATATACATATAGTTATAGATAGATGTATATAGAGATCTGGTGCCTTTGAACAGAGGGTGATCAAAAGAAAAGTTTTAGAAGCAGCAGTGTTTTCTAGTGTATCCCACAAAAGGCTTAGACAAGGAAGAATCTTTCTTTTCTATCTTATTTCTAGCCATCCCCTCCTTCTCCACAGATAAAACCTTTACTTCCATACACATATTTATACCAGCCTCAGCTCTGACCTTTACTTTCTTTCTCTGATTATAGATATACAGGAAACCTTATCACAGTTAACCCCTATCAGTGCTGTGAGCTTTTGACAACATGGATTCCAGTGGAATTGCAATAAGTTGGCCTACTTGTCTTCAGCATTCCCAGAAAAACTGAATATATTAGAGCTTCTATTTGGATTAATTTGTGGTTCTGCTATTGATTTAATTTATCCATTGTTCTTTTGTACACTTATATTTTTTATGCTGTATTTGTTTTATCAGCTAATTAATGGGCATATCCTTCCATTAGTTAAACCAGCTTTTCTTTCCATGCACATTCATATATTACCAATCATTTGAAACCAACCTCACCACACTTCTTCTTTCATGGCATTTTTTGACTCTTCTAAGCAGATCTGAATTTTATCAACTTTGAACTTAAATAGAAGAGAGAGACTTCCTAAACTATGCAAACAGGGAACATAAAGAAAGGATATCTTAATATATTTCCTGTGTATTAGGCATACACAGTGTAGGTGGGAAGTTCAGAATAAGAAATTAAATGGTTAATGAGAGATTGAGTGATGTATAAAGACTCTTAGACAATGTATACTAGGGGTATATCATCTTCAAGTTTTAGAAGTGAGTCTGGCTTTCAAGAAGTGGATGTCTCAAGTCTGTGCTCACTGTATGAGAAAACATAATCATGTGCTATAATTTCATTTGGATATTGAACCTCAAATGCATCTCATATCACAAAATAGCTTCCTTAGTAGGGAGATTCCCCTTACACTCTCTGCTTTCTCTGGGGTCTCCCAGGATGAGAAAGCCATGCAGAATGGCATTTCTATTCTTGCTCATGCCCTTCTGGGGCCTTCCATGTTTTCTCCTAGTCCTCTGTCTATTCTCCACTTTGCCCTTCTTTTCTCTTTGTCTTTCTTGCCTTTGTTCTCTTTCTCTGAGGACCCTTCTGCTTGACTCTGATTTCCTTTGACTTTCCGAGTTTAATTTTCATTTTCTGAAGCTTATTCATCTCTTAATAATTTGTATATGGAGACTGGGGCCTGGGCAGAAAAATATCCCACCAAGACTTCCTAAAATAAAGATGCATTCATTGCCTCTCAATGTCCTCACTTGCCTTAGAAAGTTGCATCCTTTGGCAGTTTTGTGACTCAAGGGTGATAACATTTAAGGAGGAAAATGAGCCATTTTTCATCAGTACCACTCCTTCCCACTGCATTAAGATGTGATTGGGACAAGGGGATTAAAGAGACCAACACAACATTTCAGATGTAGCTTACTTAAGTTCACAAAGTCTGCCTCTTCAGTTTTGGTTTATTCTTAGTCAAAGTTTCTGCTTAAATCTGCTTAATAATGGGACTTTTGAGATGTCACAATAAGGTTCTTTTCAATTTATAATTACATTCTCTATCTAATCATGGTTGGTTGGAAATTTTTAGTGTAGGACTGACTTTTGTTCCTCAGTTAAACAGAAGATATTTACACAAATAGGCCCAGAGGAGCAAAAACGCTGCCTTATATTGTAATATAAAGCCAATATTTTGTATTTAAATTCTTTATAAAAATTTTTTGAAAGATTAGGGATATGGATTTATGAGAAAGGTGTCTTAAAGGAAAAAGAAGGAAAATGGATTTGATGGGAAAACTTCTCAAGTTTTATAAGATACAATCTTGTTCTACTCCGTATATTTTTTAAGCAATTATCTTGAAAAACACAGTGTTTTTAAGTATTAGGAAACTGCAATATACAATATAGAAAATGCCATCAAAATATTTTTGTGGGTGATTACATATACACACATTCATAAACATGCTTTTTCATACTTTCACAAATATACATGCACATACAGAAATATATGCACACATGGGCAAACACAGACACTCAGATTTAGGATGGACTGTCATAGGACTTGGCAGTGTTCATTAATCTTTGTTTGGCAGGGTTAGTGAGAGGGCTATATTTTTTCATAAGGAATTACTTTTTATTTTGTTAGAAAATGAAATTGTTACAAAATTATGGGCAGAAGACCTAAACTGACATTTCTCCAAAGAAGACATACAGATGGCCAACAAATACATGAAAAGATGCTTAGCATCACTAATTACTAGAGAAATTCAGGCCAAAACGACAATGAGGTATCACCTCACACCCATCAGAATGGCCATAATTAGAAAATCTACTAACATTAAATGCTGGAACGGGTGTGGAGACAAGGGAAGCCTCTTGCGCTGTTGGTAGGGATGTAAATTGATACAGCCACTTTGGAGAATAGTATGGAGGCTCCTTAAAAACCTAAAAATAGAACTACCATATGGCCAACCAAACCCATAACCAGGCATAGACCCAGAGAAAACCATAGTTCAAAAAATACATGCACCCCAGTGTTCATTGTGGTACTATTTACAATAATCAGGACATAGAACCAACCTAAGTGTCCATCAACAGAGGAATGGATAAAGAAGATATGGTATATATTTACAGTGGAATATTACTTAGCCATATAAATGGAACTAAGTAGGATCATTTGTAGAGACATGAATGGACCTCAGTTCAGTTCAGTTCAGTCGCTCAGTCGTGTCCAAATCTTTGCAACCCCATGAACCATATCACGCCAGGCCTCCCTGTCCATCTCAAATTCCTTGAGTCCACCCAACCCATGTCCATCAAGTTGGGGATGCCATCCAGTCATCTCATCCTCTGTCATCCCCTTCTCCTCCTGCCCTCAATCTTTCCCAGCATAAGGGTCTTTTCCAATGACTCATTTCTTCGCATCAGGTGGCCAATGTATTGGAATTTCAGCTTCAACATCAGTCCTTCCAATGAACACTCAGGACTGATCTCCTTTAGGATGGACTGGTTGGATCACCTTGCAGTCCAAGGGACTCTCAAGAGTCTTCTCCAATACCACAGTTCAAAAGCAGAAATTCTTCAGTGCTCAGCTTTCTTTACAGACCAACTCTCACATCCATACATGACTACTGGAAAAACCATAGCCTTGACTAGACAGACCTTTGTTGGCAAAGTAATGTCTCTGCTTTTTAATATGCTGTCTAGGTTGGGCATAAATTTCCTTCCAAGTAGTAAGCGTCTTTTAATTTCATTGCTGCAATCACTATCCGCAGTGATCTTGGAGCCCAGAAAAATAAAGTCAGCCACTGTTTCCACTGTTTCCCCATGTATCTGCCACGAAGTGATGGGACCGGATGCCATGATCTTAGTTTTCTGAATTCTGAGCTTTAAGCCAACTTTTTCACTCTCCTCTTTGACTTTCATCAAGAGGCTCTTTAGTTCTTCTTCACTTTCTTCCATAAAGGTGGTATCATCTGCATATCTGAAGTTGTTGATATTTCTCCTGGCAATCTTGATTCCAGCTTGTGCTTCCTTCACCCCAGCGTTTCTCATGTTGTACTCTGTGTGTAATTTAAATAAACAGGGTGACAATATACAGCCTTGACCTACTCCTTTTCCTATTTGGAAGCAGTCTGTTGTTCCATGTCCAGTTCTAACTGTTGCTTCCTGACCTGCATACAGGTTTCTCAAGAGGCAGGTCAGGTGGTCTGATATTCCCATCTCTTTCAGAATTTTCCACAGTTTGTTGTTATCCACACAGTCAAAGGCTTTGGCATAGTCAATAAAGCAGAAATAGATGTTTTTTTCTGGTACTCTCTTGGTTTTTCGATGATCCATCGATGGTAATTTGATAATTTGGATGATAATTTGATCTCTGGTTGCTCTGCCTTTTCCAAATCCAGCTTGAACATCTGGAAGTTCCCGGTTCACATATTGCTGAAGTCTGGCCTAGAGACTGTCACACAGAGTGAATTAAGTCAGAAAGAGGAAAATACAAGTCATATATTAATAAATATATGTGGAATCTGGAAAAAGGGTATACATGATCCCATATGCAAAATAGAAGTTGACATAGACTTAGAGAACAAACATATGGGCACCAAGGGGAGAATGGGGATGTGGGATGAATGGGGAGATTGAGAAGGACATATGTATACTATATATGAAATAGACAACTAATGAGAGCCTACACAGAGTTCAAGAAACTCCACTCAGTGCTCTGTGTGACCTAAACGGGAAGGGAATCCAAAAAAGAGGGGGTATATGTATACAGATAGCCGATTCACTTTGTTGTGCAGCAGAAAGTAACACAACATTATAATGCAACTATATTCAAAATAAAAATTAATAAAAAAATATCTAGTTCTATAACTTATTTCTCTGTGACTTCAGTTGTTTCCAGTTCACATAGAAAAAATAAAACTTAATTTTTCTTCCTTTTCAATGTTTCTGTTTTTTTTTTTGAAAGACAGTCATCATGTTGCCTCTAGCCTTTTTTGTTTTGCCTAAGATACCTTGTTCTTCTAGCTTTACGTTAAAAGCAAATTTCAAGGATGAGGTAATATTCACTATAGATTTGAAAAACCATATGCCAATGAATTCAGAACTTATTTGTAGTGAAAATAAATTGTCTATTTTATGACACATAAAATATTCTCTATGAATTTGTTTGTGAGTGTGAGCTGTCCTATATATTTCTTTCCTCTGATCTCAATTTAAGGTGTTGTTGGATATTTACCTAAGACCTGTGTTTCACTTTGTGCTTCACTTTACTACAATTTTCTGATTCTCTCTACTGGGCAAATATATATACTCAACATACCATAATACTTATGATATTGTTTCAGTGCCTCTACCTAGTACATCCATTCTGACTCCTCTGATAACTCTCCATCAAATTTGTTTAGAACTCAGCTAAAGCTTCACTATAAAACTATTGGAAATTTAAATACATTTAATCATTAAACAAATGAAATATGAGCTAAATAAGGTAAAGGGCCAACTTCAGAAGATAAGAGGTAAAGAAGCATGGATGAAAAAATGCCAAAAATATAAAAAAATCAATTAAACGAACCAAAAGCATTTGCATGAAAAACAAGAAATTTGCAGCAATAAGCAAGACAAAGAATGTTGTCTTGACAAATAAGTATATGAAATAAAAATGTTCACCATCATATGTTATTAGTGAACTACAGGTTAGGTAAATGAGATATAAGTACACATCTACTAAAATGAGATACAACTACACAACTACTAAAAACAGCTACAGTACATCTATACTATGGAATACTATTCAGTGATAAAAGGAAATGAGTTTTCAAGATACAAAATGACATTGAGAAAACTTAAATGCATATAGTTAAGTTAAATAAGCCAGCTGAAAAGCTACATGTATGACTGCAGATATATGATGCTAAGGAAAAAGCAAATTGACAGAGACAGTAAAAATATCAGTGGTCACAGGTTATGAGAAGGAAGAATAAGGGAGAGTTCAAGGGACTTTGGTGGCAGTGAAATTATTCTGTATGATACTGCAATGATCAATATGATATTATAATGGTCACACATATTGATATAATGCATATACACTAGCATATATATGACATTAAATATTGATCAAAACTCAGAATTGTACAATGAGTGAAAGTGGACCAATGGACATTAGATGATAATAATATATAATATATCAACATTTGTTAATCAGTTGTAACAAATGTGCCACACTAACACAAGTTAATAATATGGAAATTTGTATAAGAGGAGATGGAAAACACTTTGTATTTTTGGATACAATTTTTTGTAAATCTAAAATGGCTTTAAAAAATAAAGTTATCAATTAAAAAAAATCACTAGAGCCTATTATACAGAGTGAAGTAAGTCAGAAAGAAAAACACCAATACCGTATATCAATGCATATATATGGAATTTAGGAAGATGGTAATGATGACCTTATATGCGAGACAGCAAAAGAGACACAGATGTAAAGAACAGACTTTTGGACTCTGTGGGAGAAGGTGAGGGTGGGACTATTTGAGAGAATAGCATTGAAACATGTATATTATCATATGTGAAACAGATCACCAGTCCAGGTTTGATGCATGAGACAGGGTGCTCAGGGCTGGTGCACTGGGATGACCCTGAGGGATGGGATGGGGAGGGAGATGGGAGGGGGGCTTAGGATGGGGAACACATGTACACCCATGGCTGATTCATGTCAATGTATGGCAAAAAACCACTACGATATTGTAAAGTATTTAGCCTCCAATTAAAATAAATAAATAAATTAAAAAATAATACAATTAACAAAGGATTGATTTCCAAAATATACAAGAAGCTCATACAAAAAAATACCAGAAAAACAAACAACCCAATCAAAAAGTAGGCAGAAGACCTAAACAGACATTTCTCCAAGAAGACATACAGATAGCTAATAAACACATAAAAATATGCTCAACATCACTCATTATTAGAGAAAGATATCTTTCTCAAAACTACTATGAGATATCACCTTACACCGGTCAGAATGGCCATCATTAAAAAATTTACAAACAATAAATTCTGGAGAGAGTATGGAGAAAATGAAACCCTCTTGCACCATGGACGGGAATGTAAATTGATAAAGCACTATGAAGAGAGTATGGAGATTGCTTAAAAAAAACTAGGAATAAAATTACCATATGACTCAACAATCTCACTACTGTGCATCTACACAGAGGAAACCATTGAAAAAGACACATGTACCTCAATGTTCATTGCAGCACTATTTACAATAGCCAGGCCATGGAAGCAACCTAGATGCCCATCAACAGATGAATAGATAAAGAAGCTGTGGTACACATATGCAATGGAATATTACTCAGCCATCAAAAGGAACACGTTTGAGTTAGTTCTAATGAGATGGATGAGCCTAGAGCCTATTATACAGAGTGAAGTAAGTCAGAAAGAGAAAAACAAGTGTTATATATTAATTCTATATATGGAATCTAGAAAAATAGTACTGATGAACCTACTTGCAGGGCAGCAGTTAAGACGGAGACATAGAGAACAGACTTGAGGACATGGGGCAGGGTTGGGGATGGGAAGGAGAGGGTGGGACGAGTGGAGAGAGTAGCATGGAAATATATGTTGTTATTGTTGTTCAGTCACTCAGTCGTGTCCAACTCTTTGTGAACCCATGGACTGCAGCATGCCAGGCCTCCCTGTCCCTCAGCATCTCCCAGGGCTTGCTCAAACTCACGTCCATTGAGTTGGTGATGCCATCCAATCATCTCATCTTCTGTTGTCCCCTTCTTCTCCTACCTTCTATCTTTCCCAGCATCAAGGTCTTTTCCAATTAGTTGGCTCTTTCCCCCTCAAAACACCATTCCAGGTAACAGAGTCTCTTTGCACACCATGTGGTTTAATAGCCTAAAAACTGGATCTGTGGGAAATACTAGTTTTATTAATTTTAATCACTCCTAACTGACAGAAATAAGTCTATACTTCTGATAGAGAGGCTAATACTGACCTTGACCTCTTAAAATTCTCTTAGCGAGCCTCCCCTGTCAACTCTGCTCCACCCTCACCTCTCTGGACCAGCCCTTACTTCTCCCTTATCTCAGCATAGGCACCAGAATCTCTGTTCAGTTATCTCAGCATTTTGTGAAATACTATGGATTTTTCTCTGACAACTCAGTCTTCAGTCCTTTTCCCTTATCGGATTTCTTCTGTTTTTTCTTTTACCCAAGTTTAAGTACTGTCTCTTACCTGAGTAATGCACATTTCATCTTTATTTTCCTATTTTTGATTATAGAATCTTACTAACTCTGTACAAAGTAGCTAAAGACAGAAAAGAGTGAAAAGTCAGGGGATGGAGAAAACTAAGCTTTTCTTTTGACACAGGACTTGAAGGTCCATTAAATCTATGGACCACTAAGGGGACCAAAAGTAGTCCTCAGTTATCTGCAATGTCAACTTGTGCAGAACAATTTCTTCCTAAATGATGATGTAAATGTACTTTGCTTGCTTTTATGCCAAAAGCATTCCATATTGCTTTGCTAATAGAATTTAGGGTTGTCTGGTGAAATGTATAATAGTCCCCACAACTTGATAGAGTGCATAAGTCTAGGTATGACTGAAGAGAATGGGTTCACAAAGACCCTCTAAGCTCCAGAGTGCTTAGTCTTAGTGTTTCAGGAAAGGTTATGACCCCCAAAATGTATACTTCCTCAATCAAGACCCTAGTAGGTTGTTCTGTGTATATTGACAACTGATTCTAAAGTTAATATGGAAAGGCAAAAGTCCTACAATAGCCATCATAATAATGAAGAAGAACAAAGTCAGGGAACTGATAGTACCCAATGTCAAGACTTATGGTAAGCTATGGAAGAGTGGTACTTGCAAAGGTAAAGAAAAATAAACCAGTGAAACAGATTAGAAATCAAAGGAATAGACCCACATCAATACTGATCTGTCAAAGTCAACTGATCCTTGATGAAGGAAAGGTTACTTGATGGAGAAATGATTGTCCTTTCAAACACACAAATACGATGCTGGAAAAACTGAACATCCCCCTACAAAAATAATAATAATAATAGAAGAATATAGACACAAAACTTTCCCAAAAACTAACTTAAAATGTATCATAGACCTAAATGTCAAAGGAAAACCAATAAAAATTATGGAAGATAGCTTAGGAGTAAATGTCAATAACTTTGGCTATGGTGATAACATTTTAGACACAATACAAAAAGCACTGGGCTTCCCAGGTGGCTCAGTGGTAATGAATCTGCTTGCCAGTGGAGGAGCTACAGGAGATTTGAGTCTGATCCTTGGGTCAAGAAGATCCCCTGGAGAAGGAAATGGCAACCCACTCCAGAATTCTTGCCAGAATAACCCTGTGGGTAGGGGACCCTGGTAGGTTACAGACCATGGTGTCACGAAGAGTCAGACATGATTGAGCAACTGAGCATGCATGCATGCAGCACTACTTTAGTTATGTGTCACAAGTTTGATATAAAGTATTTACTTATATTCTCAGTTTTAACATATTTATATTATTTGTATTATATATGGTGATATATAATTGTGTACATATCTTATATTATATGAATATAATTTCTTCACTTTATAGATTAAGTGTGAAAATGAAAGTGAAAGTGAAGTGTATTCTTTATCAAAATATATTGCCTATTTCTTATCATTTTATTTAATTGTATTTTATCTTTTAATTGGTTTATTTAATTTAAATGTACATTTTCATTTAAAATAGTTACTGATTTAAAGAGTTTATATCCATCACCTTACTTTATACTTTTTCTTACTTAGTTTGTCCTTGTTTCATCTCTCTTTCTTTCTATTGTGTTAGCTAAATATTTTTTTGCACTTCATTTCTCCTCTTATTATTTTGAAAATGTTATGTCCTATATTTTAGTGGCTATTATAGAAATTAAAACATGCTTTTTTAATTTATCAATGTCGAAATTTATTTATGGCTTTCTGGTTTATATTGCTGCTATTGAGAAACCAGTTGAGTTTTTATTGGTTGCTCTTTTGAAAAAATGTATAACATTCTGTTTTTGTGATCTTACTTCTGTCTTTTGTATTCTGCAATTTCAAAATTTGAATGGATGGCAGGAAGATCCCCTGGAGAGGAATGGCAACACACTCCAGTATTCTTGCTTGGAGAATTCCATGGACAGAGGAGCCTTCCAGGCCACAGTCTGTGTGGTGGCAAAGAGTCAGACACACACAGATATACTTTTGTCTTCATTCATATTATATGTTGTCTCAATTGATGCATTTCCTGAAAAATTACTATTTCAAGTATACTTCAAATATTTTTTCCTGTCACATTTTTCCTCTTCTCTCTTTGTTCTATATTCACTCTTTATTTCAGTCCTGTCTTTATGCTGCATCCTGTATGATTCCTTAAGAATGTATCATTTAATTTAGTAAAATTCTTTTACTAAAATGCTTTATACTTTATTAATTTTGCAGTCAGTTGGTCTCAAATTACTATTAACTTTATCTTTGAGTTCTCTATTTTAATTAGTTTATTTTTTTAAATAAATTTATTTATTTTAGTTGGGGGCTAATTACTTGACAATATCGTAGTGGTTTTTGTTATACATTGACATGAATCAGCCCTGGGTTTACTTGTGCTCCTTTTAATATTTATGAAATTTATTGATTTTTACAGACCTACTACACACTTGTTTTTTCTTGCAGTTATTTGCAAACTTTATTCACTATTTAAATGAAGAAATATAGTGTTTTAATTTTTATCTTATAATTAAGGTATCAAAGGTTTTTCTTTAAAAAATCTATTACTACTGTATTTTCATCATGGTGCAAAGTTTCCTAGTGCTTTTGTTTTTGTTTTCATTTTTAATTTAAACAAATATATAAGATGAAAAATCATGAGCAATTTTTTATCACTAATTTGTTTGCTCAATGAAAAATTACAAGGCAAACTACACTTTAACTACCACCCAAGTTAAAAATAATGATATGAACCAGACCAGGATCCTCTCCGTGATCCTCAATCACACATGCTATCTTTTCCCAAAATATAACAATTGACCTGACATTTTTTAGTAATTACTTTTTTTTTCTTTATGCTTTTTTCACCCAGATTGCAGTTTAAGCACTATAATATAATCCTGATCATTAATTCCTCACCATTTGTTAAATATCTATGTGTATACATGAATCCCCCTTTGTATGTCTTCCTTTCTAAAACAATTTATCTGAACACCCCAGGTATTTCACCTTCAGATTGCCCAAGGTTTTGAATTTTTCTGATTGCTTAATCTTGGTATAGTTCCACACGTATCCATGTTCTCTACATCCCTCACAAATTGGCATCTGAATCCAGAGGCTTGATCAGGGTTAGCTTTAATCTTTCTATCAGGATAATATGTGCCTTTATAAGTAGGCACAGAATGTCTGGGTTTAGTGTTTTATTTTATTCTTTTGTACTTTAGTAGGTGTCTGTACTCAGTGCATAGGTATTTAATTAGAGATACAAAAATGGTAATATTCTAAATATATACAATTAATTAGCTTGAAAGAATTTATAGATACTTCCTTCATATACTATTTATACAGTTATACGCATAGTACCTATACATACTGTACTTTTACAGTTCATGTAGATAATGCAAATTAATGCTGAATTTATCCCTCTCATTTATACAGTTTTATAATATACTGATTTCATTTTATCCTCAGAAGATGACAATTTATATATTTTTGAAAATATATTACTAACTCATGGATCTGAACATGCATTAGTTTCAATTTATTAAAATTGGTATCTTTATTACAGTTCAAACTGCCCCATCTTTGGCCTGTGTTATAGATAAAAGTTATTTTCTGAGACTTTTGTATGTAACTCTACCCACTCCAGTATTCTGGCCTGGAGAATTCCATGGACTGTATAATCCATGGAGTCGCAGAGTCAGACACAACTGAGCTACTTTCACTTCACTTCAATTCTAGAAGACTTTGATAGATTTATTGCTATCAAATGACAAGATCCAGATAGACATGCTAGATTCAGGCATTTCTTCACAAGTCTTCATTTCTTTCAACAAGAGATAGTATTTCAAGACCACAATTTGAATTCCAGAAATGCTTACTACTGAGCTAGTTCAGTTCAATTCAGTCGCTCATTCATGTCTAACTCTTTGCGACCCCATGAACCGCAGCACGCCAGGCCTCCCTGTCCATCACCAGCTGCTGGAATCTACCCAAACCCATGTCCATTGAGTCGGTGATGCCATCCAACCATCTCATCCTCTGTCGTCCCCTTCTCCTCCTGCCCTCAATCTTTCTCAGCATCAGGGTCTTTTCAAATGAGTCAACTCTTCGCATGAGGTGGACAAAGTATTAGAGTTTCAGCTTCAACATCAGTCCTTCCAATGAACACCCAGGATTGATCTCTTTTAGGATGGACTGGTTGGATCTCCTGGCAGTCCAAGCTAGAACTATCTCTTAAAATAATTCCCCCTTATAACTGCATCTGTGTATTCTTTTTTACTTTTTAATCATTTGGGTCATCTGAATCTTGATTTATAGTAAATTCCTTAAGAAAGAATAGTATCCTCTGAGCTTTTGTATGCTGATAACTTCTTAAATGTGATTTTATATTTGAAACTAAACATTACTGAATATAAAATCGCATTTCTTTCCCTTAAACATTTAAAATATTTTAATAGTTTTTTTGGCATAAAGCATTACTACAAAAAGTCTAATGTTAAACTAATTTTATTTTCCTTATAATTCATATGCCCTTTTTTCCCTTATATATCCAAAGTATTTTTTATTATTTTTCTTTAAAGACCAATATTATAAATAGAATACATCTTGTTTCTGGTCATTCTGGATCAGTATTATCAAGTGCATGCTATTTTCTTCAATGGGTGTTTTCTAATCATCATTACACAGAAACTTTTCTTGAACAATAGATTTTAGCATTTGTTCTCTTTTCTTGTCTTGGCTTCCTTTTCAGGACCTCCTATTATAAGCTGGATCTTCTGTGCTTGTCTTCGATCTCTCACTTCCTTCAACAGGTTTTTCTTTAATCTTACTTTTAATTTTTCTACAGGTATTATTTGTCATTTTCATTTACTTTGTATTCCATTTACTTTAGCCTTAATTTCTAAGCAAATGGTTACTTTGATTTTGAATTCTTGAATTCTGTCACCTAGTTCTGCATTTTTATCATTCTGATATATGTACTCTCATGTCTTATTACAGATGTGAGAGCTGGACCATAAAGAAGGCTGAGTGCTGAAGAACTGGTGCTTTCAAACTGTGGTGTTAGAGAAGACTCTTGAGAGTCCCTTGGACTGCAAGGAGATCAAACCAATCAGTCCTAAAGGAAATCAACCCTGAGTATTCATTAGAAGGGCCAAAGCTGAAGTTGAAGCTCCAATACTGTGGCCACCTGATGTGAAGAGCTGACTCACTGTAAAAGACCTGATGTTGGGAAAGGTTGAAGGCTGGAGAAGGGGATGACAGAGGATGAGATGGTTGAATGGCATCACCAACTCAATGCACTTGAGTTTGAGCAAGCTCTGGGAGATGGTGAAGGACAGGGAAGCCTGGCCTGCTATAGTCCATGGGGTCACAAAGAGTCAGACACTACTGAGTGACTGAACAACAAATGTGTTATTTAATTTTATCAATATATTTTAGCGGATTTAAACATAGTACTTATAGCTGTTGTATATCTATTAAGTATGTCTTATTGGCATTATTTTACTCACGGGAGAGATGTTATTATTCTCCTTGATCTCTTTCACTTCATATAGTAACTTTGTATGATGCTCTATAGTTCCTGTAACTGTTGGTGGTTTGCTTCTATAGGCTTGTAACTTGGAGTATATAAGTAAACTTGTTACCTAACTTTTGTCTTAATTTTAATCATGATTTTTGTTTTTCATCTTCACATGCAAACTTATTTATAAAACAGAAACAGATTCACAGATTTAGGAAGCAAACATAGTTAAACAGGGGAAAAATCAAGGGAGGGATAAATTGGGAAGTTGGGATTAACATATAAAACTATTATACATAAAATAGATAAACAACAAAGTCCTCCTACATAGCACAGGGAACTCTACTCAATATTCTGCAGTAATCTATAAGAAAAAGAATCTGAAAATGAATTATCTATGAGCTTTTGCTTTCAATATTGTGTTACCCTATTCTTAGGTTAGACTGAGGAAAATCCTGACACTATACTGTCCCATTAAATCTAACTCCCCAGACTTTGCTGGTTTATTTTACTCTACTATGAGCTACTCCTTATCTTTATAAACTATTTGTGGAAATTCTTTCAAATCTATTGTAAATGTACATGCCTGAATCTATCTGTATAAATTATTAAAATTAATCTTATGACAGCCCAATTCCAGAAAAAATGAACTAAGCACATCCCACCCTATTCTTCTCACTAATTAAAGTATAACCTAGAAAACATATAAAGCATTGATCAAAAAACTTTGAAAAGCATAGAAAATAAGGTAGTTTTCCTATGAAAATCAAGATTCAAAGGGAAATGAAGTGATGAGTTTCCTCAAATTTCTTTTTCATTTTTTCATATTTTTTATTTTCTCTTTCTACATGTCAGAGGTCAGAAAATATTTATTATTGAAGGTCATACAGTAAACAGTTTCATATTTACAGTCTGTATGGTCTCTGTCAAGACTACTCAATTCCTCCTTCATAGCAAAAAAAGCAGGACTGCATTCCAATAAAACTTTATTTTAAAAACCAGATAGCTGTCAGTTTTGGCCTACAACTCACAGTTTGCCAGCCTCTCCTATATACATCCCACTGGGAGTGATGGAGCTATCCATAATCTATGAGTGCCAATGCAAACAGATGAAAAGATCTTGCAGAAAAGCCTATTTTCTCTAATCAAAGAATGAGAAAGAAGAGTGTTCCCATCCCATCCCATTGGTGCTTCAGGGACCCTGAATCAGAACCCTGTTTATAATTTCTAGTACACTAAGGCCAACAGAGATAGCGCCCTTTCCCCTCTTCAAATGGGGAGGAAAAGCCACATTGTCTATCCTTGCTTAAAAATAAGCAAATAGCAATCCCATGTGCTTTCATTGAGCATCCCATCTGCTTTCATTCATACAGTGTGTGGAGAGGATTATGAAGAGGAGGAGCTAATGAAAAGGATTCTTTAAACTTGTGTATAAAGTTTTAAGCAAAAACCTAGACATGTCATGGTGAAAGAAGCTAGAATCAACACAGCAAAAGTTGTGAAATTTCAACCACAGTATGGAACACTGCCTGGCTTCAGATTAGCATCTGGATATCATACAAACTAGACAGACTAGAAACACTGCAAGATTTTGAAAACTCAATTGAACCAGTTTCAACAAAACTACAACAAGATATGCATTCTAAACCTAAATACATTGATTGCCTGCTTAGATATTATATTAAAATAAAAACTAAACATAATACTGAAAGTATCCAGAATAAAAGCCAAGTTTACTTGCCATATCAAGTACCAGGAAATTCTCACCTCAAATGAGAAAAGACAATCAACACATGTCAAAACAGAGACGAGACAGATGTTGGAATTATTTACAAGGTTTTAAAGCAGCTATCAAAATGCTCTTCATAAATATAAACATGTTTGAAAATTAGAATATCTTTGCAAAGAATTAGAAGCTATAGAAAAGAATTTTAGAGTTAAAAAAAAAAAAACAAAACAGTTACTGGAAAAAACACTAAATGGGCTCAACATAATAAAAAAATTGACGGAGGAAAGAATCGGTGAACTTGAAGGTAGATCGGTAGAAATGATTCAATCAAAACAGGAGAAAAAAAAGAAACCCTAAAGCCTCAAACATTAATAAAAAGTCTAATGCTCAGGTGGCTACCATCCATGGGGTAGCAAAGAGTTAGAAATGACTTAGTGACTAAACTACCACTCAGGTAGTTTAAACTGAACTAAACTAAACTAAACTACCACTCAAAATCCAATAAGGAAAGGGAAAGAGTTTTGATACCAATAAAATATTTGAGAATAGTACCTTGAAAATTTCCAATATTTGAAAAATAAATGAAGGTGGCCTAAAGAGCTCAGTGACTTCAAAAGAGTTTACACTAAAAACAAATCCATGCCAAACATAAATAGTCAAATTTCTAACAACTAAAAATAGAAGAAATTATCTTGAAAATAGCCAGAGAGAAATGGTGCATTGCCATAAGGGAATAATTACATAAATAACTGCAGATTTATAGATCCAACACAATTCATAACAAAAGTTGAGCAGATATTTTTGGAGAAATTAACAAGTTTATACTGATACTAAAATCTACATAAAATGCAAAAAACAAGATGCTTGAAATAAAAGAAAGAAGTAGGAGAACTTTCTTGATTTTAAAATTAACTATAAAGCAGTAATAATCAAGAAAGACTGATAATTGACATAGGAATAAGCATATAGATAAATGGAAGAGTTAAGAGTACATGAATAAATCTTTATAAGTATGGTCAATTGATTTTTTTATACAATCCATAGTTTATTCTGATTTTAGATTTTTCCAGCTGTTCTTACAGAATTGTACCTTTGTTTTTTTTTTTTAATAAATTTATTTATTTTAGTTGGGAGCTAATTACTTTACAATATTGTAGTGGTTTTTGCCATACATTGACATGAATCAGCCATGGGTTTACATGTATTCCCCATCCTGAACCCCCCTCCTACCTCCCTCCCCATCCCATCCCTCTGGGTCATCCCATTGCCCCAGCCCTGAGTATCTGTCTCATGCATCGAACATGGAATGGTGTTCTGTTTCACATATGATAATATACATGTTTCAAAGCTATTGTCCCAGAACGTCCCACCCTCACCTTCTCCCTCAGAGTCTATAAGATTGTTCTATGCATCTGTGTCTCTTATTCTGTCTCGCATATAGGGTTATCGTTACCATCTTTCAAATTCCATATATATGCATCAGTATACTGTATTGGTGTTTTTCTTTCTGGCTTACTTCACTCTGTATAATGGGCTCCAGTTTCATCCATCTCAATAGAACCGATTCAAATGCATTTTTTTTAATGGCTGAGTAATATTCCATTGTGTATATGTACCACAGCTTCCTTATCCATTCGTCTGCTGATGGACATCTAGGTCGCTTCCATGTCCTGGCTATTGTAAACAGTGCTGCGATTAACATTGGGGTACACGCGTCTCTTTCAATTCTGGTTTCCTAGGTGTGTATGCCCAGCAGTGGGATTGCTGGGTCATATGGAGATTCCTTAAAAAACTGGGAATAGAGCTGTCAATTGATTTTTAACAAGGATACAAAGGAAGTTCAATGAAGGAAAAGAGTATCTGTTGCCTGAGTCTAGAGGTGAGGATCGAGATTGATGGCAATGGCATACGTAGATTATTTGGGGGGGGTGGTAGAAATGTTCTAAAACTAAATTGTTATCATTGTTGGAAAACTCTGTAAATTTACTCAACATCATTGAACTTCAAACAGATGAATTACAGTTTTTAAATTACATACAATAAAGCTATTCTTAAAAGAGATAGATAAGAAACAAAAGTAAAATGAGATCAATCTAAGGATTCATTATTTATTCATTATCTTGAGTTTTAGAATAAGAAAATAGAAAAATGGAAAACAAAATTATACTAAAGAAACAGTTTTAAATGATTTCCCCAAACTGAAAGATAACTTAATAAATGACATCTAAAAATAAGTAAATCCTATACCTAACATTTTAATTAAAGGTTAAAGACTGAACTCTTTTCATGCATAATCAGAAGACAAAATATAAACTCTTATTATTGTTATCTCTCATTATTATCACTCATCTTATAATATTATCCTATTATTATCATACTGTTATTATTGTTAGAAAAGACTCTGATGCTGGGAAAGAGTGAAGACAGGAGGAGAAGGGGATGACAGGTGCTGGGATGGTTGGATGAAATCACTGACTCAAGCTCTGGGAGATGGTGAAGGACAGGGAAGCCTGGCATGCTGCATTCCATGGGGTCGCAAAGAGTCAGACACGACTAAGCGACTGAACAACAAATTGTTATCACTCTTATTCAACATCCTACTTGAGACTCTAGCCAGTGTTATAGGGCAGAAAAAGAAACAACAGTCATACAGATTGGAAAGAACAAAGTAAAACATATTCATTTTGAGACTTAAAAATCACAGAAGATGACTAAAAGCTGATAGAACTGAAAAGTGATTTTAGTAAAGGCATAGGATACAAAGTAAATATGCAAGAGTCTATTTTAATTCTATACAGTAGCAGTGACCAATTGAAGATTAAAATGAATGGAATAATATAATTTATTATAGCTCCAAAGTCATGAGTTATAGACAACTATGCATAAATATTATGAAATATGTGAAAGTGCTGAATGCTGAAACTATAAGCCACTGGTGAAAAAAATCTAAGACCTAAAAAGTTATTGATGTATACCATATTTATGGAGCTTTCCAGGTGTCTCAGTGGGTAAAGAATCTGTCTTCAATGCAGGGGATGTAGGTTTGATCTCTGGGTCGGGAAGAGCACCTAAAGGAAGGCATGGCAACACACTCCAGTATTTTTACCTGGAGAATCCCATGGACAGAAGAGCCTGGCAGGCTACAGTCTACAAGGTCACAAAGAGTCAGACACAACTGAAGCAACTGAATATGCACCATATTTATAAATTAGAAAACCTAATATGTTCAAGATGTCAGTTTTTTCCTGACTAACCTATTTAACACAATTCTAATCAAAATTTCATTAATTTTTTGGCAGAAATTTACAAGATGCTTCTAAAATATGTATGAAAACACAGGAAAATATTTCCTCAAAGTCAGTCATAAAAGAAAGGAATACTTGGGATCTTGGCATCAAAAAGAAATATAAAGAAAAATTCCCTTGAGTAACAGTGACAGAGATCTCATGAAAATAACTGTGAAGTTGCATCAGCAAACAAAGATTTCAGATAGTAGCTATCGAACACAAAATTCCAGAGGGAAGTTTCCAAGGAAAATATGTCAGTGCTATTTTGTAAAACAAGTTCATCTTAGTAAGACAGAAGTTAAAGATGTTTTACATATCTGACACAGAGTTCAGATTAATGATACTCAGAAAAAAAGATGAAAAACAATCATATATTCAAAGAAGAGAATATGATACAAAAGAAATGAAATTGCGTGAATGTGTGTGATGGTGGTAATATATGTGTTAAATCTTTTTTCAATAGAGTAGTAAGTCTAGAGAGAAAAATTTTAAAAATCAGGAAACAGAAGTGTAAATTTGTCATTTAGGAAAACAGCTTTAAATAAATGAAGAAACAACTACAAAACATAAAAATGGAATTGAATTGGGAAAGTAGGGAGTAGGAAACTGCTATTAATTGCAATAGGTATATTGTAATTGTAATATGTACATCTCATAAAAACTTTCAATTCAATATTTATTAAAATTTTATAAAGTGTTCAGTTCAGTTCAGTCACTCAGTCGTGTCCGACTCTTTGCAACCCCATGAATTGCAGCACGCCAGGCCTCTCTGTCCATCACCAACTCCCGGAGTCTACCCAAACCCATGTCCATCGAGTCAGTTACACACATAATGCATATATTACTAGTGTACAGTTTAATAATTTTCATAAAATTGTTAAGCACACACATAATGCATATATTACTAGTGTACAGTTTAATTATTTTCATAAAATTGTTCTTAAGTTTCAAAGCTAAGGTGAAGTCTGATATACTCCATGAAACCCCTTACCTCTTTGTTGTTCATTTGCTAAGTCCTGTCCAACTCTTCGTGGGCCTATGGACTGCAGCAAGCGGTCTGTGTCCTTCACTATCTCTCAGCGTTTGTTCAAACTCATTTCAGTTGTGTTGATGATGCCATCCAACCATCTCCTCCTCTGCTGCCCCCTTCTCCTCCTGTCCTCAGTCTTTTGCAGCATCAGGGTCTTTTCCAATAAGTCAGCTCTTCATATCAGGTGGCAAAGTACTGGAGTTTCAGTTTCAGCATCAGTCCTTCCAATGACTATTTGGATATGACTTCCTTTAGAATTGACTGGTTTGATCTCCTTGCAGTCCAAGGGACTCTCAAGAGTCTTCTCCAGCATCACAATTCAAAAGCATCTATTCTTCAGCACCCAGCATTCTTTATGATCCAATTAGCACACTCATACATGACTACTGGAAAACAATAGCTTTGACCATATGGAACTTTGTCGGCAAAGCAATGTCTTTTCTTTTTGATAGAGTTGTATCATCTGGATAGCTGAGGTTGCTGATATTTCTCCCAGAAATCTTGATTCCAGCTTGTGATTTATTCAGCCTGGCATTTCGCATGATGTACTCTGTATATAAATTATATAAGCAAGTTAACAATATATAACCTTGTTGTAATCCTTTCCCAATTTGGAACCAGTCCGTTGTTCCATGTCTGATTCTAACTGTTGCTTCTTGACCTGCATACAGATTCCTCTGAAGACAGATAAGGCAATCTGATATTCCCATCTCTTGAAGAATTTTTCACAGTTTATTGTGATCCAGAAAGTCAAAGGCTTTAGTGTAGTCAGTGAAGCAGAAGCAAATTTTTTTTTCTGGAATTCCGTTGCTTTCTCTATAATCCAACAAATCCTGGCAATTTGATCTCTGGTTCCTCTGCTTATTTGAAATCTAGCTCATACATCTGGCAGTTCTTGGATCATGAACAGCTGAAACCAAGCTCGTTATATTTAAGCATAATCTTACTGGCATGAGAAATGAGCAAAATTGTACAGTAGTTTGAACATTCTTTGGCATTGCCCTTCTTTGGCAATGGAATGAAAATTGACCTTTTCCAGTTCTGTGGCCACAGCTGAGTTTTCCAAATTTGCTTATATATTGAGTTCAGCACTATAACAGCATCATCTTTCATCATCTTTTAGGATTTGAAACAGCTTGGGTGGATTTCCATCACCTTCACTAGTTTTATTTGTAGTTATGCTTCCTAAGGCCCACTTGACTTCACACTCTAGGATGTCTGGCCCTAAATGAGTGACCACACCATCATGGTTATATGGGTCATTAAGACTTTTTTTGTATAGTACTTCTGTGTTCTTGCCACCTGTTCTTAATCTCTTCTGCCTCTGTTAGGTCCATTCCATTTCTGTCCTTTATTGTGCCTATCTTTGCATGAAATGTTCACTTGATATCACCAATTTTCTTGAAGAGATCTCTAGTTTTTCCCATTCTACTGTTTTCCTCTCTTTTTGCATTGTTCTTTTAAGAAGACCTTCTTATCTCTCCTTGCTATTCTCTGGAACTCTGCATCCAGTTTGTTGTATCTTTCCCTTTTTCTCTTGATTTTCACTTCTCTTCTTTCTTCAGCTGTTTGTAAAACCTCCTCAAACAACCATTTTGCCTTCTTCCATTTCTTTTTCTTTGGGATGGTTTTGTTCACTGCGTCCTGTACAATGTTAGGAACCTCTGTCCATAGCTCCTCAGACACTCTGTCTACCAGATCTAATCACTTGAATCTATTTGTCACCTCCACTGTATAATTATAGGGGATTTCATTTAGATCTTACCTGAATGGCTTAGTGGTTTTCCCTGCTTTCTTCAATTTAAGCCTGAATTTTGCAATAAGGAGCTCATGATCTGAGCCAGTCAACTCCAGGTTTTGTTTTTGCTGATTGTGATAGAGCTTCTCCATCTTCAGCTGCAAAGAATACAATCAATCTTTGTATCACCAAGTATCAACCACTTGGTGATGTCCATTGTGCAGAATCATCTCTTGGATTATTGGAAAAAGGTATTTGCTATGACCAATGTGTTCTCTTGACAAAACTCATTTAGCCATTGCCCTGCTTCATTTTGTACTCCAAGTCCAAACTTGCCTATGACTCCAAGTATCTCTTGAATTCCTAGCTTTGTATTCCAATCATCTATGATGAAAAGACTTTTTTTTTTTGCTTTCAGTTCTAGAAGATCTTTTTGGTCTTCATAGAGCCAGTTAACTTCAGCTTCTTCAGCATTTATGTTTGTGACATAGACATGGATTACTGTGATGACATATGGTGTGCCTTGGAAATGAACCAAGGTCATTCTATTGTTTTTGAGGTTGCACACAAGTACTGCACTTCTGACTCTTCTGTTGAATATGAGGGCTACTCCATTTTCTAAGGGATTCTTGCTCACAGTAGTAGATATAATGGTCATCTGAATTAAATTCACCTAGTCCCATCCATTTTAGTTCACTGATTCCTAGATGTCAATATTCACTGTTGCTACCTTTTGTTGACCACATCTAATTTACCTTGATTTATGAACCTAACAGTAGCAGAACCTAACAGAAGCAGAAAATATTAAGAAGAGATGGCTAGAATACACAGTAGAGCAATACAAAAAAAGATCTTCATGGACCAGATAACCACGATGGTGTGATCACTCACCTAGAGCCAGGCATCCTAGAATGTGAAGTCAAGTGGGTCTTAGGAAGCATCACAATGAACAAAGCTAGTGAAGATGATGGAATTCCAGTTGAGCTATATCAAAAAGATGATGCTGTTAAAGTGCTGAACTTAGTATACCAGCAAATTGGAAAACTCAGCAGTGGCCACAGGACTGGAAAAGTTCAGTTTTCATTCCAATCCCAAAGAAGGGCAATGCCAAGGAATGTTGAAACTACTGTACAATCGTACTCATCTCATACACTAACAAAGTAAGCTCAAATTTCTCCAAGCCAGACTTCAAGAGTATGTGAACTGTGAACTTCCAGATGTTCAAGCTGGATTTAGAAAAGGCAGAGGAAACAGAGATCAAATTGCCAACATCCGTTGGATTATAGAAAAAGCAAGAGAATTCCAGAAAAAAAATCTACTTCTGCTTTATTGATTACGCCAAAGCCTTTGACTGTGTCGATCACAACAAAGTTCTTCAAGAGATGGGAATATCAGACCAACTTATCTGCCTACTGAGAAATCTGTATGAAGGTCGAGAAACAACATTAGAACTGGGCATGGAACAATGGACTGGTTCCAAATTGGGAAAGGAGTACATAAAGGCTGTATATTGTCATCCTGCTTATTTAACTTCTATACAGAGTACATCATGTGAAATGCTGGGCTGGAGGAAGCACAAATTGGAATACAGATTGTCAGAAATATCAATAATCTCAGATACACAGATGACAACACCTTTATGGCAGAAAGTGAAGAGGAACTGAAGAGCTTTTTGATGAAAGTAAAAGAGGAGAGTGAAAAAGTTGGCTTAAAGCTCAACATTCAAAAAACTGAGATCATGGCATCCAGTCCCATCACTTCATGGCATCTAGATGGGAAAACAATGGAAACAGTGACAGACGTTATTTTCTTGGGCTCCAAAATCACTGCAGTTGATGACTGCAGCCATGAAATTAAATGACACATGCTCCTTGGAAGAAAAGCTATGACCAAACTAGAAGGCATATTAAAAAGCAGAGACATTACTTTGTCAACAAAGGTCCACCTAGTTAAACCTATGGTTTTTCCAGTAGTCATATTTGGACGTGAGAGTTGGACTATAAAGAAAGCTGAGCAGCAAAGAATTGATTCTTCTGAACTGCAGTGTTGGAGAAGACTCTTGAGAGTCCATTGGACTGCAAGGAGATCAAACCAGTGAATCCTAAAGGACATGAGTCCTTAATATTCATTGGAAGGACTGATGCTGAAGCTGAAATTCCAATACTTTGGCCACCTGATGCACAGAAATGACTCATTGGAAAAGACCTTGATGTTGGGAAAGATTGAAGGCAGGAGGAGAAGTGGACGACAGAGAATGAGATGATTGGATGGCATTACTGACTTAATGGACACGAGTTTGAGCGAGCTCTGGGAGTTGGTTATGTACATGAAAGCCTGGCATGCTGCAGTCCATGGGGTCACAAAGAGTCAGACATGACTGAGTTCTGAACTGAACTGATGATCCTAACATTCCAAGTTTCTATGCAGTATTGTTCTTTACGTCATTAGATTTTACCTTCATCACCAGATACATCCACCAATGAGCACAATTTCCGCCTTGGCCCAGCTCCTTCGTTCTTTAAGGAGCTATTAGTAAATGCCCTCTCCTATTCCCCAATAGTGTATTGGATACCTTCTGATCTGATGGGCTCATCTTTCAGTGTCACATCTTTTGTCTTTTCATACTGTTCATGGGGTTCTTGTGGCAATAACACTGGAGTGGTTTGCCGTTCGCTCCTCCTGTGGACCATGTTTTACCAAAACTCTTCACTATGATCCGACTGTCTTGGGTGGCCTTGCACAGCATGGCTCACAGCTCATTGAGTTAAGAAAGCCCCTTTGCCACAACAAGGTTATGATCCATGAAGGATTACCTACTGGCAAATTCTGTTTACTGAGTACAAACAAAATCTGCATCCTAAATATAATGTCTTTCACATGCTTAAGTACATTTAGTTAGTAGAGTTACATAAGTTTGAAGAAAGAAGTAATGGAAAACCTAGTTATTTCACATGAATTAGGGATAATCACATGGAAGTTTTGACTCTAAAAACTTCTGGAAACAGGACTACAATTGACCTCATTTCTGCATGAGTAAGAATTGAAACAGGCAAAATAACAAATCTAACTTTATTTTTCAGTAAATTGCAATTCAATTTCCTTTCTTTATTCCCCTAATGAAATCTTCAGTAAATACCCCAAAATTCACTAATTTCCTTTTGGAAATAAAAATTTACTTTGGAAAGCACAAATGAAAAGATAAGAGGATATGAGCATAAGAGCTACAAACCTGAGAAAAGAGTCAGTATTTCAACACATATAAACTCTGCTTGTTTCTATGACCACTAAATATAGAACACATATCTTAAATCACAGGCTATAAGGGGAATCAACTTATTAGACTCAAAGGGTACTACATGCCTCTGTTTGACTCTGAAGTTTTCTACTCAACAAAGTTCATTATGAAGTCTTCTTTTTCTCCAAAACATTTATTATATTCTTTACTTTGGATAAATAATTAAACCAATTTACCCCAAACTTTTCTAAGTTTAGCAGTGGAAGTACTGCTTCTATGAAATCCCCTTGTCAGTGGCAAACTGCGATGGTTTGTCACCTTAGAACTCCAGGATCTCCTGGCTCCTCCTCAGCACTAGAGAGTTTTAATAGGTAATTGTTAACTGAATTAAAGAAATGAAAATATGAGATGATATCAAGGAATCTATGCTCCTTCAGGTCTGGGGTCAGCTCAGTTTGAAATATGGAAGGGGTCTCTTGATACACTCTCTCAGGAAGTTACATAAAACCACACAACCAGATTATAGACAGAAAGTTTTCTGTCATACTTGCTGCTTTATCCAGCCTGCCTGGCTCTCTCTGAATCCTGTCTTAAATGCAGCATCCTTGTATTCTTGAGAAAACCTGAATGTAAGTGACAGGACACAAATAGCTGGAGAGAAAAATCTAGTTCAATATAGGCCAGAGAAAATTCAAACCCCGACAAATCCCACCCTAAGTCCTCAAGCTGGAAAAGTTAGAAGCATTACATCACCAGTGATTGCTCCCATTGGCTGATTGTACCTGAAGGATCAGAACACCTGCTCCTCGTACTAATTCTTTCTTTCTCTTGCAAAGCATCAGAAACCTAGGTAGCATAGACTATGACAAAGGTTCTGGGAAAGAACAGCTTATCAGAGGGGCCTACATTTCCAGTTCACTGCTTTAACATGCAAGACGGGGTGAGCATGTCTGTGGACAGGACACAGTGAGCCCAGGAAAGAGCTCTCCTCCTTAGGAAGCCTAAGATGCTAGCTTGACTAGGAGTTGAAAGAGATCTCCTGTGAGCAAATGTGCTTGCTTTCTTCTCCCAGTGGTGCTATCAGCAAAGATTCTCATTCTAGTAAGTTTTGACAAAAGTGGGCAAGGAGAGCAGGTGCCAATGAATCCAACTAGTTGGAGGCATTAGAGACAACATGGGCACCAGAGGATGAAGGTGTTGCCATGGGAACCAAGTGAAAGGTGTTTGGTGTTAGCTGGTTAGGAGGTTTGTTTTCTTAAGACAGAGCTGAACAGCTGCAAGCCATGCTCTCTGTTTTCTACTTTAGCATCAGTGGGTAAATCCCCCTGCTCTCCATCCCCCCATCCCCAGCCTTAAATAGGATTTGAGGAATTTAATTTATCTGCTAACATGAATAATGCTTAAATATGAGGCACACCAAAATCCTTTGAAAAAGGTATTTGCAGCAAATCAGGACAGTTCTAATCACAGAACTCTTTATGTTGGAGAGAAAATTGTTGCTTCAGGGTTAGAGTGGTGTTTTTTCAGCAGGATTTGAAGACTTCATTTTGAGCTGCGAAGTTCTCACCCTAGCTTGCATAAACATCTTTCCATCACGTGTTCTTTGACATTCATACTCCAATTTTTAGAACTCATATATCTTGGAAAGGACTCTGAAACATAGGACTGCCTAAGAAAGGGATAGGATCTCTGATTTTTCAGATATTTTTAAAGTCTTTTAAAGACAAAGAATCAAGGAAGAGGAATGTTGAGTTTTAAAATAGTAATTATCCAGTAGCAAGTATTATAATTGGGGTTACCATAAATTTAGTCCTCTTCTAAGAGCTGAGGAAGACATGAAGAGGATCAAAATTAGTATTCTAGTGACCTGCCAGACTGAGGGAGCAATGGAATCTTCTAGACTTGAAAGACAAATGAATAATGGAGGGGATCTGGGAGGTCTGAGCTACAGGAAAGAGGAGGAGCAGGTTACATGGGTAAGATGTTCATATCCTGATAATAAGGGAAAGGCATCTGTTCTTTCAAGCAAGACCAAGAAGAATAACCAACAGATGCTGTAAGTGGGGTCATGGCAGTAGGTAGCAAGCAGAAACAGTATAACAAACATGGAAGAACAGTATCACTGAGCCACGTGCTGAAGTTAGAATTCAAAGTGCAAACTTAGTTATAGAATCAGAACCAAGAGTAGCTGAGAGTATCCATGCATAGAATTAAAATAAGACTAGCAACCAGTGAGTTGTAATCCTATGTCCCTGGGGCATCGACTTAGCACTTTTTTTATTGATCCCCAGAGTCATCTCTATACCTATAAGATGTAGTTAATGGTGAAAATTATGAAGGTTATTAGAGACACAAGAGAAGGAGTCCTCATTTCAGGGATACCTCAGATTACCTGCAATCAAATAGTTTGTAATTCTGCCATGAAAAATAAGCCTTTGATTTCACAGGTTTTAGTAGAGCACAATTATGTGCCAACCAGATATACAAGTCCTCAGTGTAACACAGACAATATAAAATAGAGATTGGCATGAACTGGAATAACTGGTGGGACTTGGAGAAGTATATCTCTGTTTCTTTTTTTGTAAATGCTGCATATATGCTTGATATGTATATATATAATCTAAGAATTAAGTGCAAAAATAAAATGCGTGTATTATGTGTGCATGGATATGTATGATTAGATAGATAGATAGATAATAGATAGACATAAAGATAAGGATAGTTTTATCCAGTGTGGTATCCATAAAATCATACATTATTCTATCATTTAATATTCTTAATATATTTGCTTTTTTTCCTAATTGTTCTAATTTCTAAGAGACATATGTTAAACTCAGTGTGGTTCTAGTTTAACAATGATTTCTTTAAAATGTTATCAGTCTTTGCTCTGTTTGCTTTTTATAAACTGAAGTTTACTTTTAGGATTCCTGATAAAGAAATTATTTTATTATCATGTAATGATATACAAAACGCTTATTGCTTTAAAATTTCTACCCGGCTCTTGTGTCTTTATCTTTGTTTGCTGCATCTTGAGTAATTTTCTCGGTTTCAAATTCCGGTTTACAAATTCTCTCTGTATTAAATCAGCATTTTAACCCATCTATTACAGTTTTCATTTCATTGGTGGTTGATATTTTACTGTCTCCTGTCTCAGGATTGCAAATGAGAAGCCCAGTGTTAATCAGATTTATTTTTCCTTTGTAAATAACATATTCTTCTGCCTATGAGGTTATAAGGTTTTTGGCATTGGCATAAATGAAAAATTTTATATGGTATGACTAAATGTTTTACTGTTTTTTTATTTGATTCTTTTTTTTTTTTTATCATTGCTCCAAATTGAAATTCTATGAGCAAATTCAAGGCATAACATCCTTAATCTCAGGAAAATTTTCTTCTACTATTTCTTTAAATTTTGATCCTTCCCCCAAACTTTTGTCTCTTTAAAGCTTCTACCATTTGAAAAATATGCCTTGTCTCTTTGACTGTTCTGTTATAATAGCTGTCCCTATTTTTTTTCTGCTTTGATTAATTTCTTACAGTTATCTAGGTCACAAATTTGGATCTTAATAATGATCATCCCAACTTTCAATTCACATAGAAAATTATATACTTGAAAATTATATTTTAACTCTGAAAACATGTTTATGTCACACCCTCAATCTAGGATAATAAAACAATTCAAGGTCATACTTAATCCCAGGCATCCAAAGTTAACCATTGACTGTTGGCTCAACAGAAACAAATTATTTGGAGTTGGGATAGACAAGAAGGAATCTGTGTTGAGGATAGCATTTCTCAGAGTGCTCAGCTTTCAAATCCTTGAGAGTATCCTCTCTAAATCTCCCTCACTTTTTCAAAAAGTTGATAATAAGTATCATCAAAGATATGGAGAAATTGGAACCCTCATATATTGCTTATTGAAATGTAAAATCATACACCGTTTTGGAAAACTGTGTGATGGTTCCTCAAAAGGACAAAGAAAAATTTTGATTTTACTCATCAACTACACTTCTAGGTATATATGGGAAATTAAAACACACATGAACTCAAAATTTGTATGCAGTTGTTCAGGTAGCATTTCTCATAACAGTTTAAAAGTGTAAATAATTCAAATGTTCAAGTTATCATTAATAAATAAAATGTGGTATGAATATTATTTAACAATAAAAAGTAAATAACTTATGCTTGCTACAACATGGACAAATCTAGTAATATGGTAAGTGAAAGAATTCAACTACAAAAGACCACATATTGTATGGTTCCACCTATATGAAATTTCCACAATAGGCAAAACTGTATAGTCAGGCAGTAGATTATTGGTTAATTAGGACTGTTGAAGGAATAAGAAAAATGGAAGGAAGAATGATTGTCAAAGGGTACAGCGTTTTGGTGGGGGTTATTAAGAGTAATGGAAAATTGGTTGTAATAATGGTTATATAACACATTGAAAGTACAGAAAAACACTGCTACAGAATAATGGATGAACTGGATACTTTATGATCTACATCTCAATAAAACTGTTGATAAAAAAGACTATAGATAAAACTACTTCCCTGGTAACTCAGATAAAAAAACCCACCTGCCAATGCAGGAGACACAGGTTTGATCTCTGGGTTGGGAAGGTCTGCTGGAGAAGAAAATGGCAAACACATTCTAGTATTCTTGTCTGGGAAATCCCATAGACAGAGGAGCCTCATGGGCTTTAGTCATGGGATCACAAAAGAGTTGGACATGACTAAGCAACTAACCATCAACAACAGATAAAACTAATTGGTTGTAAAATGTCTGTTGTTGTTGTTATTCAGTTGCTAAATCATGTCTGACTCTTTGCAACGCCGTGGACTTGAACCACTCCAGGCTTCCCTGTCCTCCACTATCTCCCAGAGTTTACTCAAATTCATGTCCATTGAGTCAGTGATGCTATCTAACCATCTAATCCTTTGTTGCCTCCTTCTCCTTTTGACTTCTGTCTTTACCAGCGTCAGGGTCTTTTCCAATGGGTTGGCGCTTCACATTAGGTGGCCAAAGTATTAGAGTTTCAGCTTCAGCTGAAAGCTTCAGTCATTCCAATGACTACTCAGGGTTGATTTCCTTTAGGATGGATTGATTTGATCTCCTTACAGTCCAAGGAACTCTCAAGGGTCTTCTCTAGTACCACAGTTTGAAAATATCAACTCTTCAACACTCAGCCTTCTTTATGGTCCAACTCTCACATCCATATGTAACTACTGGAAAAACCATAGCTTTGACTACATGGACCTCTGTCCTCAAAGTGATGTCTCTGCTTTTTAATATGCTGTCTAGGTTTATCATAGCTTTCCTTCCAAGGATCAAGTATCTTTTAATTTCATGGCTGCAGTCACCATCTGCAGTGATTTTGGAGCCCAAGAAAAGAAACCCTGTCACTGTTTCTACTTTTTCCCCTTCTATTTGCCATGAAGGGGTTGGACTGAATACCATGATCTTAGTTTTATTAATGTTGAACTTCAAGCCAGCTTTTTCACTCTCCACTTTCACCTTCATCAAGAGGCTCTTTAGTTCCTCTTTACTTTCTGCCATTAAAGTGGTATCATCTGCATATCTGAGATTATTGATATTTCTCCCAGCAATTTTGATTTCTGCTTGTGAGTCATCCAGCCCTGTATTTCACACAATATATTCTGCATATAAGTTAAATAAGCAGAGTGACAATATACAACATTTTCATACTCCTTTTCCAATTTGGAACCAGTCAGTTGTTCCATGACTGGTTCTGTTAGGATAAAATAATTGCTGATTGGCCAGCAAGATGGTGGAGTAGAAGGAGGTGAACTCACCCTTTTTAAAAAAAAACACCAAAATCACAGCTAACTGTTGAAAAACCAACCATCACCCTGCTCCCCCCACAAAAAAGAAAAAATCCTAGAACTTACAAAAAGAGATACCCTACACCCTAAGACAGAAAAAAAGCCACAACAAGATGGTGGGAGGAGGGCAAGCATGATAAAATAAAATCTTATCATGCCAAGTGGGCACCCATAATCTGGAAAATAATTAATCACAGAAGTTTTCCCACAGAAGTGAAAATCCTAAACCCCACATCAGGCTTCTAGCCTGGGGCTCCTGGGGCTACAGGAACAGGAGAAGCCCCCAGAGAATCTGATTCTGATTTTGAAAGCAAGCAAAGTTTGATTGCAGGAAATCCACAGGACTAGGGAAAATATAAATTTCACTCTTGGAGGGTGCACACAATGTCTAGTGTGCACTAGGACTCAGGGGAAAAAGCAATGACCTCATTATAGAGTGGGTCTTATCTACATGCTATTATTGGAGGTCATTCATGGATTTGGGGTGCAGCTGATGCTCATAATGGGGACAAAGACACTGGCAGTGGCAACTCTGGCAAGTACTCATTGGCATGAGTCCTCATGGAGGCTGCTATTTTTCTCATAAGACTTGCCACACCCAAAAGCCTATAGACTCCTTTACTTGGATATCTCAGGCCCAACAACAAACAGGGTGGCAACTCAGCTCACTCATCAGCAGAAAGGCTGCTTAAAGTCTTCCTGAACGTGGGCCTGCCCACCAGAGAGACAATATCTAGCCCCCCCACCAATAGGCAGGAAGTAGTTATTCTCACCAGAAAGTCTGCACAAGCCTCTTGGACATACTCCACCAAAGGGTGTCTACAAGAACTATGACCCTGCAGTCTGTGGAAACTGCAACCACAGAAAGTTAGACAAGATAAAATAGTAGAGAAATATGTCCCATAGAGGAAACAAGATAAAACCCCAGAAGAACAAATAAGTGAAGTAGAAATATGCAATCTACAGGGAAAAAGAATGATAGTGAAGATAATCAAAGATCTCAGATAAAGAATGAAGGCATACATTAAGAAGATACAAGATATTTTTAATAAAGACCTAGAAGAACTAAAAAGCAATACAATAAGTGAGATGAAATATAAACTAGGAGGAATTGATAGCAGAGTAACTGAAGCAGAAGAGGTAAGTGACCTGGAAGACAGAATGGTGGAACTCTTTGCCACAGAATAGAATAAAGTGAAGTGAAGTCGCTCAGTCGTGTCCGACTCTTTGCAACCCCGTGGGCTGTAGCTTACCTGCCTCCTCCGTCCATGAGATTTTCCAGGCAAGAGTACTGGAGTGGGTTGCCATTTCCTTCTCCAGGGGATCTTCCCTACCTAGGGATCAAACCTGGGTCTCCCGCATTGCAGGCAGACGCTTTACCCTCTGAGCCACCAGGGAAGCCCGAATAGAATAAAGAAAAGATAAATAGAACAGTATTATGGACTCTATGGGAGAGGGCGAGGGCAGGATGATATGGAAGAATGGCATGGAAGCATGTAAATTACCATATGTGAAACGAATCGCCAGTCAAGGTTCAATGCATGATACAGGGTGCTCGGGGCTGGTGCACCGGGATGACCCAGAGGGATGGGATGGGGAGGGAGGTGAAAGAGGGGTTCTGGAAGGGGAAAATATGTACACCTATGGTGGATTCATGTCAATGTATGGCAAAACAAATACAATATTGTAAAGTTAAAAAAATAAAATAAAATAAAATGAAAAAAATGAAAAGAAATGAGGATAGTAAATAAAAAATATCTAAAGACAAATGAAAATGAAAGCATGGTGATTCAAAACCTATGGAACTCAGCAAAAGCAGTTCTTAGAGGGAAGTTTAGAGCAATATAATCTTACTTAAGAAAACAAGAAAAATCATAAACAAACAACCTAACCTTTTGCACCTAAAGCAACTAAAGAAATAAGAACAACAAAAGAACCCCAAAATTAGTAAAAGGAATTAAGTCATAAGGATCAGAGCAGAAATAAATGAAACAGAGATGAGGAAAACAGTAATGAAGATCAGTGAAACTAAAAGCTGATTCTTTGAGAAAATAAACAAATTTTCGATGTGGTTAGCCATTCTGATAAAAAAAAAAAAGAGAGAGAGGGCACAAATCAATAAAATTGGAAATGAACGATGAGACGTTATAACTGACACCACAGGAACACAAAGGACAATAAGCGACTACTACAAGCAACAATATGCCAACAAAATCAACAATTTGTAAGAAATGGACAAATTCTTAGAAAGGTACAATCTCCGAACACTGAACTAAGAAGAAATAGAAAATATGAATACACCAATTACAAATAATGAAATTGAAACCGTGATTCAAAAAACTTGCAATAAACAAAAGTTTTTAGGACCTGATGGTATATCACAGGCAAATTCTTTCATATATTTAGCGAGGAGCTAATGCCCATCTCTCTGAAACTATTCCAAAAAAATTGCAGAAGAAAATATTCCAAATTCATTTTATGAGGCCATCATCACCCTGATACCAAAACCACACAAGATATCACAAAAAAGAAAATTACAGGCCAATATTACAGATGAATATAGATGTAAGAACACTCAAAAAATTACTAGCAATCTGAATCAAACAATACATTAAAAAGATCGTACACCATGATCAAATGGGATTGACCACAAGGATGAAAGGTATTTTCAATATCTGCAAATCAAAAAGTGTGAAATATCACATCACCAAATTGATGAATAAAGACTACATGATTACCTCAATAGACCCAGAAAAAGGTTTCACTAAAGTTCAACATCTATTTAAGATAAAAACTCTCCAGAACCTGGGCATAGAGGGAACCTATACCAAAATAACAAAGGCCATATATGATAATCCTACAGCTAGCATTATAGTCAATGTTGGAAAGCTGAAAGCATTTCCCCTAAGATCAGGAACAAGACAAGGATGTCCACTATTATCACCTTTATTCAGCGTAGTTTTGGAAGTACTAGTCAAGGCAATCAGAGAAGAAAAATAAATAAAAGAAATCCAAATTGAAAAAGAATTAAAAATTCACTGTTTGCAGATGACATGATATTATACGCAGAAAAATTAAATATGCTGCTAGAAAGCTATGAGTGCTCATTGATGAATCTGGTTAAGTTGCAAAATACAAAATTAAAATACAGAAAAGTGTTGCAATTTTATATACTGACAACAAAAGATCAGAAAAAAGAAATGAAAGAAATAAAACCATTTACCATTGAATTAAAAAAAATAACTATTAATAGCAGTAAAATCACCTAAAGAGGCAAAAGACCTGTTGTCCAAAAACTATAAGATGCTGATGAAACTAATTGAGGAAGACACAAATGGAAATATGTACCATGTTTGTGGATTGGAAAATTCAATAATGTCAAAATGGCTATAGTACCCAAGGCAATCTACAGATTTAATGCAATCCCTATCAAATTATTGATGACATTTTTCATAGAACTAGAATAAAAATCTTAAAATTTGTATGGAGAAACAAAATAGGCATCTGAATAACCATAGCAATATTGAGAAGGAAAAATGGAAGAGGAAGTATCAGGCTCCCTGACTTCAGTTTATACTACAAAGCTATATTCATCAAAACAGTATGGTGCTGGTACAAAAATAGAAATATAGATCAATGGAACAGGATAGAAAACCTAGAAATAAAACAACACACCTATGGTCAAGTAATCTATGACAAAGGAGGCAAAACTACAATGAAGGAGAGATAGTCCCTTCAATAAATGTAGCTTTGAAAATTGGACAGCTACATGTAAAATTAGAATATTCTTTAGCACCATAAAAAGTAAACTTAAAATGAATCAAAAGCCTAAATGTAAGATACGACAGATACGACAAAACTCTTAGAAAAAAACATGCAGAACATCCTTTGACATAAATTGCAGCAATATCTTTTCCAAAGTGCCTTCTGGAGTAATGCAAATAGAAAAATAAACAAATGGGACCTAATTAAACTCAAAAGCTTTTGTATACCAAAAGGAATCATAGGCAAAATGAAGACAACTCACAGAATGGGAATAAAATTTTTCAAATGACGGGACCAACAAGGGATTAATCTCCAAAAATTGAAAACAGATCATGCAGTACATTACCAAAATAAAACAACCCAAACAAAAAATAGGCAGATGACCTAAATAGACTTTTCTCCAAAGAAGACAGACTGATGGCCAAGAGGCACGTGATAAGATTTGCAACGTCACTAATTATTAGAGAAATACAAATCAAAATTACAATGAGGTATCACCTCATACAAGTCAGAATAGCCATCATCAAAAAATCTGCTAGCAATAAATGCTGGAGAGGATGTGGAGAAAAGAGAATTCTCCTGCACTGTTGTGGGAATATAAGTTGGTATAGCCACATAAAGAATATGGAAATTCTTCGAAAAGCTAAAAATAGAGCTGCAATTTGATCTGAAAATCCCACTCCTGGACATATACCTGGAGAAAAACATGGTTTGAAAGGATACAAGCACCCCAATGTTCACTGCAGCATCATTTACAGTAGCCAAGATATGGAAGCCACCTAAATATCCGTGGACAGAGGAACAGATAAAGAAGAGATGGTACATATACAAAATGGAATATTACTCAATCATTAAAAAGAATGAAATAATTTCATTTGCAACACCATAGAAGGACCTGGAGATTATCATTCTAAGTGAAGTAAGTCAAACCGAGAAAGACAAATATAATATGATATTGCTTATATATGCAAACAAAAAATGATTTAAAAAATAAAAATTGATATAAATGAAAGTATTTAGAAAATACAAACAGATTCACAGCCTTAGAGAACAAACTTATGGTTACTGGGGCAAAGGGAGCAGGAAGGGATTGATTGGGGGTTTGGGTTGATGTATATGCTACTCTATTTAAAATAGATTACCAGCTACGAACTACTGTGTAGCATAGGGAATTCTGCTCAATATTCTGTAATAATATAAATGCGAAAATAATTGAAATTAACACATTGTTGTTAATCAACTGTGCTCAAATATAAAAATTTAAAAATTGCTAATTTTTTAACAGTTTAATTTTTCCTACTGTATAGCATTTCATTTGCATATATGCTATAATTTATATATTTATTTAACTGTTGATAAACATTTGGCCTCTTAATACAGGGCTACTCTGTACATTTTTATGCAGATACCTGTTTGCATATGTACAACATTTCTCTAGGGTAGAAACCTAGGAATGAAATTAGTACATACTAGATGACATGCTCTGGAGAAGAAAATGGCAACCCACTCCAGTATTCTTGCCTGGGAAATCCCATGGACAAAAGAGCCTGAAAGCCCACAATCCAGGGGGTCACAAAAGAGTCAGACATGACTGAGCGACTGAGCACAAGCACAGGTCACATGCATCTTTAATTTTATCAGGCACTACACCAATATTTTCTGCAATAGTTGTGTTTGAAGTCATATGAAAATAATTGCACTGAAATAATTTTTAATATATTCCTGGAACATTTTTTGGTCCCTGAGTTTGGAGTTATAGCATGAATACAAACATAAAAACCTAGCACAACAGTGAAAACTGAGAACGGCTACAAACACTAGGATAGTGAAAAGTGTATTATTGTTTACTATAAATGTATGTTTAGTTAGTTATTTCCACAAAGTGGGGAGAGCAAGAGCTAGATTTCAAGGCAACCAATGACTGGTATAGGAAAAGGATTACATCAAGGCTGTATAGTGTCACCCTGCTTATTTAACTTATATGCAGAGTACATCATGAGAAATGCTGGGTTGGAGGAAGCACAAGCTGGAATCAAGATTGCCGGGAGAAATATCAAAAACCTCAGATATGCAGATGACACCACCCTTAGGGTAGAAAGTGAAGAAGAACTAAAGAGCCTCTTGATGAAAGTCAAAGAGGAGAGTGAAAAAGTTGGCTTAAAGCTCAACATTCAGAAAACTAAGATTATGGCATCCAGTCCCATCACTTTATGGCAAATAGATGGGGAAACAGTGGTTGACTTTATTTTGGGGGGCTCCAAAATCACTGCAGATGGTTACTGCAGCCATGAAATTAAAAGATGCTTGCTCCTTGGAAGGAATGTTATGACCAACCTCGACAGCATATTAAAAAGCAGAGACATTACTTTGCCAACAAAGGCCTGTCTAGTCAAGGCTATGGTTTTTCCAGTAGTCATGTATGGCTGTGAGAGTTGGGCTATAAAGGAAACTGAGTGCAGAAGAATTGATGCTTTTGAACTGTGGTGTTGGAGAAGACTCTTGAGAGTCCCTTGGACTGCAAGGAGATCCATCCAGCACATCTTAAAGGAGATCAGTTCTGAGTGCTCATTGGAAGGACTGATGTTGAAGCTGAAACTCTAATACTTTGGCCACCTGATGCGAAGAAATGAGTCATTGGAAAAGACCCTTATGCTGGGAAAGATTGAGGGCAGGAGGAGAAGGGGATGACAGAGGATGAGATGGTTGGATGGCATCACCGACTCAATGGACATGAGTTTGAGTAAACTCCGGGAGTTGGTGATGGACAGGGAGGCCTGGAGTGCTGTGGTCCATGAGATCACAAAGAGTTGGACATGACTAAGTGATTGAACTGAACTGATGATGAGAAAGTGGTTTAGAATTTACATTATAAAGAGAAATAAAGATTGAGCAGTATTATGTGCAGCAAAAAGTGTCAATATTTTTTTTAGTTTATGCTATATAGGTTTGCATAACCTAGGTAAAGAAGAAATGGAGAGTGAAAGATATTAAGTATAGAAAAGAATTATTAACAAAATTAAGTTCCAGAGAAACTCCAAGATAATAAGAACAAGAGTACAGGTAAAGGGGAAGCTGTTGAAATGATGAGTAGGGGCATGCCTTCTTCCAAAATGACAGCAAAAAGAGGAGTGGAAAGTGAAGAGATATTGAGATTTAAGAAGGGATTCATGTTTGACAGCATCATGACTTAGCGAAGGAATGAGCTGTGCATACATGTATCTGGTACATTAGTCTACACCTACACAGAAAATCTCTATAACAAACTTGTAGAATATTGGAATTAAGACTCTTTTAAATTTCCAGTAGTCATGTATGGATGTGAGAGTTGGACTGTGAAGAAAGGTGAGCGCCAAAGAATTGATGCTTTTGAACTGTGGTGTTGGAGAAGATTCTTGAGAGTCCCTTGGACTGCAAGGAGATCCAACCAGTCCATCCTAAAGGTGATCAGTCCTGGGTGTTCATTGGAAGGACTGATGTTGAAGCTGAAACTCCAATACTTTGGCCACCTGATGCGAAGAGCTGACTCATTGGAAAGACCCTGATGCTGGGAAAGATTGAGGGCAGGAGAAGGGGATGACAGAGGATGAGATGGTTGGATGGCATCACCGACTCAATGGACATGAGTTTGTGTGGATTCCGGGATTTGGTGATGGACAGGGAGGCTTGGTATGCTGCAGTTCATGGGGTCACAAAGAGTCAGACGCAACTGAGCAACCAAACTGAACTGAACTGAAAGATTTTCTCAGTTGATCTTATTTATTTTAATAGACTATCTTCTGGTACAACTCAGGATCCACTTCTGTGGAGCTTTTGTTCTACCAGTATAGCCTACGTGAAATGAGAATTTTAAAATTATAGTTTATGTTTAATTCATTAGTTGCTGTTTTACTGACTTGGACAAGAGTCTTAACCTCTCTGACGAGGAGGGTAATAATATCTTACTGAAATCTTAGTAGAGTTGTTTGATGAAATAACATGAAAGCATTTTGTAAATGCTATAGCACTGAGCATATATGAAGTCATTTTTTTATAGCCTATTGTCTGACCCTCTCTTCATCTTTTTTAATGGGATGTTGCTTTGTTATCCAAGTGTTTCACTTGTGTAAACATAGCCCTCCCAACAAGAGGAGTGTCTTCCAGGTTCAGCAATTCAAGTGAAACTGTTTGACTGATTGACTTGACAACCATGGCAAAGATGGAGCAGAAAGTGTGAAAGCACAGATTGTCACATAATATCCAGGCATCCTGTACTCTACAATGATACACACTTGTATACTGAGAATAATCAGGTCTTTAAAATACATTGAGATGTATTTTAAATGATGCAAGTGGCATTCAAAGAGACCATGCATTTTTTTGGACACAAAACACATGCAGATGTAAACATTTTTTAAAAATTCAAGAACCACATAATAAAGAAATTGGTTTAGGAAATGTTGAAACAAAGCTATCATTTTGTGCTGAATTTGAGATGAGTTCTAAAGCAGTGGTTCTTCAAATTTCATTTAGATTACATTCCTATTTTCCAAACCTAAACAGACCATCTCCCACTGAAGTACAGGATTGTATCTCAGAGTTCAGGGCTTCACCTCCTTCTTCCAACTCCTTCTCCCCATTCATAGCAATTTTGCAGAAGACGTTGAGACACCTCTGAAGAAGCCGATGGTTCCACTGAGAGGATTAGAAAGATTGAATTACGGGGAAAAGAGGAGAAAGCTGAGAGAATTTCAGTATTTGAAAAGTAGACAATAGGGGAAAAATAGTGCAGTGACACTGCGAATTCCTGCTCCCTTGGAACTGGGGGTTGATAAGGTACATATTGTACACAATGGGAGTAAATAGCATGGAGATCTATGGAAGAGTTCAGCTATGGGTTGTTTTTAATCTTATGTGTAAGAATTCTGCTAATTAAAAATCCCCAATAAATAGATCAATAGACTTCACTGCATGGTCTAGATTTGTCCCTACAGAATGCCTGGTACAATATCTTCTGCTTTCCCTTAATTAATTTTCTGTGATTCACCACATATTTCTGAGGAGAGAGGCTCGTATAGATAATTGATCCACATGTGACTCACAGACATGTCTCCCAGAAAACTTGCTCTCTCTTCCCAAACACAAACATGGAGAGATGTCAGTGATTCAGAGCTATACAAAGTAGCTCCTCATTGCAAAGGTTTGGAGTCTCCTTCCATAAGCAATGTTTCTTGAATCTGGAAATAATAATGAAAAAGCAAAAATTGAGTTTTCCTGGAAGGTGAGAGGTAGGAGAGCAAGAAGAAATCCTTTATTCTCTGTGAGCGGGAATCTGTGTATGTTTCTATAAGTGTTTGCATGTTTGCATATCTCTGTGGTTTAAGTTTTAAAGGAGGCAAAATGGTGGATATGCTGCATGGAGTTTCATCCTCCCAGGTTAGCAAGATAATTAACTCAGAGTAAAGAGAAATAAATAGGATAATTTGGGGAGTTTATTTCCTTTCAACTGCGAGAAGATTGAGTTACTTATGATGTCAGATCATCACAAGATTTTTTGGGGTTATGGAGGAGCTGATGCAATGTCTCCAAGCACCTATTCTGCTCTTTAATTTTAGCTGGCACTGGTGAAAATTTATCTCATAGGGACTAAGGGTGTGTGAATATATACATTTATACACAAACTTAGGCACAAATACATGCCAAAGCAAATGCACAGTCTCACTGCACATGAGGCTGTTGATTTGTAGGTTTCTTAGTAATGGCAGCGCATCTGTCCCGATACCAGCGGAAGAATAAAACTAAACCAGCCCACACTGGGAAATGAATGAACTTTACTGAAAATAATATACAATTTCAGTGGAATAAACATTATATACCTACACACAAGGAAAAAAAGAAAATGAAGCTAAGAGCTCATTATTTCTCAGTCCTGTGATTTAAAATGAAAATTCTGGAATTCCCAGTATAAAACCCCTCATAGGGGTTTTCCCTCTTGGAATAAAGCAAATATTAATAGCCTGCATTATTTCTGTCCTTGGAAGATGGAAATGAGGAAAATATTAATGAGTTTTAATTGTGGGTGGTGATGGTAAGAGGTGAGTAGCAGAGACCTTGCATGCGAAGTCACTCCTCCAGCTAGAAATCCTATGTGTGAGACCGAAAATAGAAGAGACTATTTTTGTTTATTCTAGACAGTTAATTAGAAAAGGAAGTGAATCTCCTTTTAAAGATAAATAATCATTTTTTTCTTTAATTAGTAGGGAGGAAAGGGAGATCATACTAGATAAGGTGAATAGATGGTCATCAGTATCTTTCCCTTTCAAATTCCAAAAGAAGAGGTCAAAATCTTCCAGTGTTCCTTTGAAATGTCAAAATTCGGCCTTGATAATACTGGCCTCAAGAAGGCAGCGCTGAATACACAAGGAAGCTTGAAAACTGCCAGTCAGGTTTACTTCTGTCTGACTGAGTCAATGTGCACAAGGGCAGGCAAAGCTTCTTTGTTGAGAGTAGAAGATTGAATTTACAATATCTTCACTTATTCAAACTAAAAGAAGAAGGGCAGTTGTGGGAATTAGTGATTAGCGTAAATTATTGAACACTCTTTTGAAAATTTCATTCCAGAAGGTCTATCCATACTAAGAGTTAGATGAACACTAAAAGACATGCTATTTTATGAAGTAGGTTCATGGACTAACTGGAGATAAGTTTTTTTAAAAATGTGTTTTATTGCATTAAAGTATTGGGGCATGAGTTCATCCAGCAAATGACTGACTGTTGGAAACCTAGTTGATAAATGACTAGATAATAGTTATTGTCTGAGCATTTATCAGTTGAATGTGTGTTGACTGTAGGGAATCATAAGCTTTTCTAGACAAAAATGCACTTTTCAAATCTTGAGTGTTTTGTACATGATGTGGGCTGAACTGTGCCCCTTCCCAAAATTCACATATTGAAGTTATATCTCTCAGTATTTCAGAATGTTACTATATTTGGAGATAGGATCTTCAAAGAGGTAATTAGGTTAAAATTAGGTCTTTAACATCAGCCTTAATCCTATGACTAATTCAATATGAAAAATGTCTTTATAAGAAAAAGAAATTCAACACAGACACATGTAGAGGGTGACTCCGTGCAAAGATACCGAGAGAAGACTGTTATCTACAAGCCAAGACAGAGGCCTCAGAAGAAACCAGCAGTGCAGGCACCTTGATCTCAGTCTTCTAGCCTCTAAAAACTGTGGGAAAATAAATTTTTGTTAAGTCACTCAGTCTCTGATACTCTGCAATGACAGCCTGTTACAGACTGTTTACGTCCTGCACAATTCACATACTGAAGCCCCAAGCTCTAGTGTGACTGTACTTGGTGAGGGTTCCTCTAAAGAAGTAACTAAGGTTAAATGAGTTCATAAAGGTGGAGCCTTGATCTGACAGTATTAGTGTCATTTTAAAAAAAGACATCAAGAGAGTTCTCTCATGCTTTCTCTGAGCACGAACCAAAAAAAAAAAAAAAAAAAAGAGGTCATGTTGGCACACACTGAAATGGCAGCCACCTACAAACCAAGAGTCAGAATGAAACCCACTTTGCCAGTACCTTGTTCTTGGACTTCCCAACCTATCTTACATTTACCCTGGAGATCAGGAACTGGGAATTATAGTCATATATATCCTATGACACTGAGTTCCAAAAAATTTTGCTGTAATGTCCTTACTCTCAAGGAGTTTAAAGTAGAATTGAAAATTGACTTTATAAATTTTTAATAATTTACAATAATTTCAATTGTTTATGTCTCGGAGAAGGCAATGGCAACGCACTCCAGTACTCTTGCCTAGAAAATCCCATGGATGGAGGAGTCTGGTAGGCTGCAGTCCATGGGGTTGCGAAGAGTCAAACACGACTGAGCAACTTCACTTTCACTTTTATGCATTGGAGAAGGAAATGGCAACCCACTCCAGTGTTCTTGCCTGGAGAATCCCAGGGACGTCGGAGCCTGGTGGGCTGCCGTCTATGGGGTCGCACAGAGTCGGACACGACTGAAGCGACTGAGCAGCAGCAACAGCAGCAATTGTTTACGTATATTTAACTGTGCTTCACATTTATAATTATTAATATTAATCCATATTACAATATATTTACACTTTTATTGACTTTTCAAGACACTTGTATAAGTTAGTTATCTCAATCACATCTCTCAGAAGCCTGGGGCAAAGATGCAGAGCACAGCATTTGCATTGTACCCATGTAAACTTAAATTCGGAGAGGCTAAGTAACCTGCCCAAAAGGTCATATAGGTAAGAAGGATGTCTATCCACTAGCAACAGTAGTTATATTGAAGGGAAATGAGAACCTTGTACTGAGGACTTTGGCCCATGAGGTTTACAATCTTTTCAGGGTGTTCTTGTTTAATTATTGCTTATGTAACTATAAGAATTTTTTTAAAAAATAGTTATTCAAGACAACAACATAACCAGAAAGTTCAGTTCAGTTCAGTCGCTTAGTCATGTCTGACTATTTGTGACCCCATGGACTGAAGCACACCAGGCTATCCTGTCCACCACCAACTCCTGGAGTTGCTCAAACTCATGTCCATCAAGTTGCTGATTCCATCAAACCATCTCATCCTCTGTTGTACCCTTCTCCTCCTGCCTTCAATCTTTCCTAGCATCAGGGTCTTTTCCAGTGACACAGTTCTTTGCATCACATGGCCAAACTATTGGAGCTTCAACTTCACTGTCAGCCCTTCCAGTGAATATTTAGGACTGATTTCCTTTAGGATGGACAGGTTGGATCTCCTTGCAGTCCAAGGGACTCTCAAGAGTCTTCTCCAACACCACAGTTCAAAAGCATCAATTCTTCAGTGTTCAGCTTTCTTTATAGGCCAACTCTCACATCCATACATGACTACTGGAAAAACCATAGATTTGACTAGACAGATCTTTGTCAGCAAAGTAATGTCTCTGCTTTTTAATGTGCTGTCTAGGTTGGTCATAGCTTTTCTTCCATGGAGCAAGCATCTTTTAATTTCATGGCTGCGGTCATCATCTGCAGTGATTTTGGAGCCCAAGAAAATGAAGTCTGTCACTGTTTCCATTGTTTCCCCATCTATTTGCTATGAAGTGATGGGACCGGATCCCGTGATCTTAGTTTTCTGAATGTTGAGCTTTAAGCCAACATTTTCACTCTCCTCTTTCACTTTCATCAAGAGGCTCTTCAGTTCCTCCTCGTTTTCTGCCATAAGGGTGATGTCATCTGCATATCCCAGGTTATTGATATTTCTCCCAGCAATCTTGATTCCAGCTTGTGCTTCATCCAGGCTAGCATTTCACATGATGTACTCTGCATAAAGATTAAATAAGCAGGGTGACAATATGCAGCCTGGACGTACTCCTTTCCCAATTTGGAAGCAGTCCATTTTTCCATGTTTCCATGTCCAGTTCTAACTGTTGCTTCTTGACCTGGATGCAGATTTATCAGGAGTCAGGAAAGGTGGTCTGGTTTCCCATCTCTTGAAGAATTTTCCACAGTTTGTTGTGATCCACACAGTCTAAGTCTTTGGCATAGTCAATAAAGCAGAAATAGATGTTTTTCTGGACCTCTCTTGCTTTTTTGATAATCCAATGGATGCTGGCAATTTGATCTCTGGTTCCTCTGCCTTTTCTAAATACAGCTTGAACTTCTGGAAGTTCATGGTTCACATACTGTTGAAGCCTGGCTTGAAGAATTTTGAGCATTACTTTGCTAGCATGTGAGATGAGTGCAATTGTGCCATAGTTTGAACATTCTTTGATGTTGCCTTTCTTTGGGATTAAAGTGAAAACTGACCTTTTCCAGTCCTGTGGCCACTGCTGAGTTTTATAAATTTGTTGGCATATTGAGTACAGCACTTTAACAACATCATCTTTTAGGATTTGAAATAGCTCAACTGGAATTCCATCATCTCCACTAGCTTTGTTCATACTGAAGCTTTCCAAGGACCACTTGGTTTCGAACTCCAGGATGTCTGGCTCTAGGTGAGTGATCATACCAGAAAAGTGAGTGTTAAAACAAGGAATGGATCCAGCTTGTTGAACTGTGGATCAACATTATATTAATACATTTAACAGGTCAATTTGAGTCCCATTTGCTTTCTTCAAAATGGCACTGTCAACATTTTTAACTTGACCTTGAACATGGAAGAACCTTCCTTTCAATCCCTCTTTATATGTTCAACTTTTGGAAAATGTTGACTCTTAGTTCAGCCATTGATACAAATATTGCCTTGGAGATTAGAATAAGAAGGAGAATAGAACAACTGAGTTACCGTTTATTCTGGTTACTCTTTGTTCTGTAGCATTGAGACAGAAGAGAAGATCTACACAATGCATTTCCACACAAAATTTCTGAATTCCAAGTAATTCACACTCTTCAATATTAACACATCATCAAAGACAATTCTCAATCCAAGGAACATTCAACACATGCCTAAGAAAAGTATGGATGTTCATTGTACTTGGACTTTCAGCCTTTAGGGAACTATCAACAGCAATCTACATGAGAAGGAAAAAAGAAAATAGGCAATTATTCTCAAGTGAAGGTTAACACCTGAGATTTTTAACTGTGCTATACGTTAGAAGATTTCGAATTGGTTCTCAAATCTAGCTGGAATTAAAATCAACAGAGGCGCTTTGAAGAAATTCAGATTCCAGAATTCTGGACAAAATAAAAACATTTTAGATTCAGATACAATATTATCCCAGTGATACCATGCATGAAGATGTGCTCTTTAAAAATGTGACCAAATAAAAATAAATCAAGATAAAATCTCAAGATGAGGGAAAACAAAAGTCTCAATGTAAGAATGAATATTGAGCAATGTATAATAAATCAAACTGAATGTTGATACTATAAAATAAAATAATAATAGAAGTTCTAAGCAAGAATTACTGAAGTAACTCAAGAAATAGTGTAGAATTAAAAATTCTAAACCGTCAAAACAAAATCAGAGGAAAGAGTTAAGAAACCAAAGTGTGCTTTAGATGTCTTCTTCATAGTGATGGTGAATAAAGGTACAGAAAAGTAAAAATAGAGATTCCATGGTCCAACTACATGTCTCATGCAAACTATCTTGCAAAAGAATCCAGTAATCTGAGCTTTTGTTAAGCTTTCCTGTGATTCTGATGAAGTATCATCAGACAGGCTTTTGGAAACCACTGTTTTAGAGGATAGTTTCTGAAGCTAGAAGTAAACATGCATGCTGCCTATCAGTGCTTTGGCTCCTACTGCTCACATTTCTAGACAACTGTAGGCAAAACAACTTCCTCTGCTTTAATTCCAGTTTCAGTACGTGGAACTTATATAACACAATGAAAAAGACTTCTGAGAGACTGATCCTGGAGATGCTGTGTACTTGACTTTGATTTTTTTGAAAAATACAAATTGTATTAGATAAACTATAACATATACAGCTTCAAATTTAAATGAATTTATAATGAATCATGTTATACTTAGAAATGATATTTAGGGGAAATTGTTGAATTTTGTTCAGGAAACAATCAGAAACTCATCATCTGGATAATTTGGCAATAGATATTTGGATTGGAGGCAAGAAACATGACATTATTTCTCCAAGTTTCTCCTGATCCTATAATGCTTTCTTCATCCTAGACACATAATAAATGCAGGTATTTTTAAATAAAGGAGTGACTCAATGAAAACAAAGTTCCTTGGGTGTATCTTGGGAAATGCAAGATGAAATCAAATCAGAAATGAAATAGCTTATTGCTACTATTGTCTGGTAACCACTGACTGAGAGGTCAAATCTTAAATTTGAATGTCTAGAATAAATGAATCTAAACGGATTTCTCAGAAGACTTACTGAAAACAAAATAGAAAGGAAACAGTGACAAGCGGAACAGAGGGCAGAATGAATAAAAAGTGGAGGTGAAGTTGTATCGCAATTTTGTAGTCATAAAGTCATCAAATTTCAGTTTGGCAGGAACCCTAAAGGTTATTCCTGCCAATCACACATCTCATACTACAAAATCTTAATTTTTTCTTCCTTCCAGTCAGATGACTCAGTACCTCTGAAGATTCTACTTTTCCTCCTTGGAAAGTTCTAACTGTAAAATGCTTCCTTTTTAGAACTTTATCCTATCTCTTTAACATTTCCTCTCTTAGCATCTATTTTTCACATGGACTTTTGATGTCATAGTTTTATCTCTTGGCTACATGTCAGATTTACACATATACACACTTCCACAGAAACTTCTAGTGTTCTATTTAAATCTATAAAAGAGATTTCTGATTTTCTCAGAAGTTTTTCAAATCAGGGTTCTTAACTCCTGATTTCCCTTTTGTAAACTTCAAATTTGGGTAATCAGAATTGTTTGGTGACTTTAGAAGAGGGGTAGATTAACATTATCCTTGTTTCTAATGTTTTTGTTGGATGATTATTTCTCAGAACCAGTGTGGATATTCTTTTGGTGGATTCTATTATGACTTCTGCTTCCCTGATGGCTCAACAGTAAAGAATCCTCGTGCACAATCAGGAGACACAGGAGATGGTCTGCTTGTTCCCTGGGTCAAGAAGGTCCCCAGGAGCAGGAAATGGCAATCCACTCCAGTGTTCTTGCCAGGGAAATTCCATGGACAGAGGAGCCTGAAGGGCTACAGTCCTTGGGATTGCAAAAGAGTCAGACATGACTTAGCAAGAAAACAACAAACAAAACAACAAACAAAATTATGACAAGTATACTGTGCAGTCAATATGCATGCCATAAACATTTTTTCAGCTAATATCTAAAATTTTCACGCAAAAAATATTCTGTATCTTAGTATAAGCCATTCACGTAATTAACCAGGGTTGAGCCTTGGGTCAGACCATTAACAACTTTCTCCAACATTTGCATTAACCCACTTATCAGTATTTATTTATGATTTTATAATGCATTACTTATATAAGTAATAAGCTATGTAACTATTTCATTTTTATTATTCACAAAAGAATAATAGGAGCCTGGCGGGCTACAGTCCAATGGGTTCACAGAGTTGGACATAACTGAGTGACTAAGCACACTTCTCTATTATATTTTTTATTCTCCAAAGTCCCTCAAAGAACACTGAGCACCTCATTTGAAACTTTATTTAAGACCCTAAATACAATTAGTCTAAGTTGCCAATCTTAAGTTTATATAAGAAAGCAAGATGTTTTATAAAATTCCTTCAGCAACTATGTAGGCATTGGTCAGTCTTATTGCACCCTCCCATGTCAAAAATAATTCTCTTCAATGCAAAATGTAAAATCAAATAGAAGTTGCTAATTTCTATTTTGTCTCTAGTATCCATCCATATGAAAAATATACATACATTGCAGCTTAGCTCTCACCAATACATATGTATTCCTGGATAGCATGATGGTCTTTGAACTTTTGCTTCAAACAGATTTTGCAGAGTTTGATTAATCTTAGTCTTTATGGTAATATTATCTCAAGGACAAGTGAAATAACCACACAGTTGCTTTTTTGACTAGGACTACTATGAGATAAATTCACGTCAGCATCTTATTAATCATTCCACCACCCTGACAGTAAGACATCAGTGGTTTACTTGGTCCCTGGGGATTTTAGTTAGTTCAAACCAAGCACCTCCACACACCCAAAGGGTCTAGAGGTTTCCCTTTTCCCACTGTCTATTAGTTGAAGGTTCCTTGGGAAAAGTTAAGAAGATTAAAATATAACACTTCTGAACTCACATTTTAACTCAGAAACTCAGGAAAGTGAACTCATATCAGTAAATATGCCTTTCCTTCCTATGTCTAGTACTATCCCCAGACTCCTTTTCCAAACTTTATTGTTTAATGAAATAAATTAGCAAAACTAGCATTTACTTTGTGATCAAGATATCTCTTCTCATGTTTGATGCTGTAATTGGCATCCTGGGCATGCTGAGATCTGTTCCTAGTTACTTGTCTGAATTGCTGGAAGTATGATGGGGGATCTAAAGGAAAATGGCAACCCCAGGCAAACTAACTAACTGAGACAATGTAGTTATGGAACCTGCTATATTGGAAAGGAAAAGAGAGGCTGATTTCTGACTCTGCTGGCAATGGGAACTCAGCGGTATTTGACAGTTTGGTAATATAAATCATATAAATTATTTCAAACAGGCCTCTTCCAATATCTATATTTAAACTTTCAAGGATCAATTTCCTAGTTCTCATGTAGAAAATATGACAAGAATAGAAACTCAAATTTGAATATAATTTAGCAACCCAAAATATTGTTTGTATATTATTTCGGGTATATCAGCCAAAATATCAGGCAACACCCCAGAAGAAACAAATTAGTTTGTTTTATTTTTTAGGATAATAACAACAATGCTAATTCTCAAATATGTTTCAGCTATTCTGATTTCTTTTTTTAAATTAAGGTAAATTTATGAATTTTTTCAACAAAGACTACTGAGATTATAATTGCGGTTGTATTAAACAAATAGATCAATTTTACAAGAATTTATATGTAAGTCATTTCAATCTGTTAAACCATATACATGGTTATTCTTATGTCTATTTAGGTCTTAGTTTTCCTCTGTAGTGTTTTATAGTTTTCATCATATAAATATTGTGCATATTTTACTAAATTCATCCTTAACCAGGTCATGTTTTTAATCTTATTATAAGTAGTACTTTCTAAATATTTTATTTCTAATTACATATTAACAGTAAAGAGAAGATAAATTCTGTATATAAGTGCACACATGCATACATTCTCACGTATAACTTTCTTAAACCTGCTTATTAGTTCTAGTAGCTTTTTTGTAGAAATGTGAAGATTACCTCTATAGACAATAAAGTGTGCAAATAAAATTCATTTTATTTATTTTTTAATTAAGTTACCTTTTGTTTCTTTATCTTGCCTATTGAACTAACTAGAACCTCCACAATTTAAATTGGAAAGTTGTAAGCAGACATTCTTGCTCTTTTGTTCATCTTAAAAAAAGAAAGATTCTGTCTTTCAACATTAAATATGAAATTAGCAACAGGTTATTTTTGGATACGCCTTGAGAAAATTACCTTTTTTAAATTAATTAATTTGCTTTAACTGGAGGCTAATTTTTTTACAATATTGTGGTGATTTTTGCCATACATCAACATGAATCAACTATGGGTGTACATGTGTACCTCATCCTGAACCCCCCCCACCTCCCCCCTCACCCCATCCCTCTAGGTTGTCCCAGAGCACCAGCTTTGAGTGCCCTGCTTCATGCATTGAACTTTCCCTGGTCATTGATTTTACATATGGTAATATACATGTTTCAGTGCTATTCTCTCAAACTGTCCCACTCTCGACTTCTCTCACATAGTACAAAAGTCTGTTCTTTACATCTGTGTTTCTTTTGCTGTCTTGCATATAAGGTCAACATTATAATCTTTCTAAATTCCACATATATGGATTAATGTACTGTACTGGTGTTTCTCTTTCTGACTTACTTCACTCTGTATAATAGGGTCTTGCATCCACCTCATTAGAACTCACTCAAATGTGTTCTCTTTTATAGCTGAGTAATATTCCATTGTGTATATGTACCATAATTTCCATATCCGTTCATCTGCTGATGGACATCTAAGTTGCTTCCATGTCCTAGCTATGGTAAACAGTGCTGCAATGAATATTGGGGTACATGTGTCTCCTTCAATTCTGGTTTCCTAGGTGTGTATGCCCAGCAGTAGGATTGCTGGGTCATGTGGCAGTTCTATTTCCAGTTTTTTAAGGAATCTCCACACTGTTCTCCATAGCGGCTGTACTAGTTTGCATTCCCACCAACAATGTAAGAGGGTTCTTTTTCTCCACACCCTCTTCAGCATTTATTGTTTGTAGACTTTTGGATAGCAACCATTCTGACCAGCATGAGATGGTACCTCATTGTGGTTTTGATTTGCATTTCTCTGATAACGAGTGATGTTGAGCATCTTTTCATGTGTTTGTTAGCCACCTGTATGTCTTCATTGGAGAAATGTCTGCTTAGTTCTTTGGTCTACTTTTTGACTGGGTCGTTTATTTTTCTGGTATTGAGCTGCATGACCTGCTTGGATATTTTGGAGATTAATTCTTTGTCAGTTGTTTCACTTGTTATTATTTTTTCCCATTCTGAAGGCTGCTTTTTCACCTTGTTTAGTGTTTCCTTTGTTGTGCAAAAGCTTTTAAGTTTAATTAGGTCCCATTTGTTTATTTTTGTTTTTATTTCCATTATTCTGGGAGGTAGGTCATAGAGGATCTTGCTGTGATTTATGTCAGAGAGTGTTCTGCCTATGTTTTCCTCTAAGAGTTTTATAGTTTCTGGTCTTACATTTAATTCCTAGTTTGCTGATATTGTTTTATTACAAGTATTATGCTTGCAAAATGTATTTTTTGTATCTCTGAGATGACTCTATTTGTTTTTGTGTGTTTCCGATGTATATATCAATGATATGAAAAATAATGTTGATTAAATTTTTCAAATTTTGGTCTAACATTGCATTTCCTCCATGTGAATAGAAATATTTGATTATGATATAGCATCATTTTTATATTTTACTAGACTTCACTTGCTAATATTTTACTGACAATTTGGACTGTACTTATAAATTTTGTTTTCTTGAAGTATTTTTGGCATCAGAGAAAGTTAAGCATCATAAAATACATTCAGATCCCTTTTTTTAAATTTTCCAGAAGAATTTGTATAGAATTGATTTCCTCTTTTCCTTAAATGCTTTGTGAAATTTCTAAGTAAAGCTACATAAGCTTCACTTTTTTCTTCATTGTTAGTTGCTTTAATATAAATTCGATTTTTAGATAGGTATAGGAATATAAATTCTTCTTGATTGAACTTAGTAGTTTGTTTATTTCAAGGAATATGTTTCAATTATCAAATGCATTGGGTTAAAAATGATAATATTTCCTTTTGAATTGGCATCATCTTTAACAACTCTTCATTTATTGCTGGTGTTGGTAGTTTGTGTCTTCTCTCCTTTTTCCTGATTATTCTATAAACAAATTTACCAATTTAATTGATTTTTGAAAACCATATTTGGGGTTTATTTCCTTTTATCCTCTTTCTTTCTCCCCTTATTTTCTTTCTTTCTTTTATGGCATTAAATTTTGAATATTATTATTGTTTACCTCCTCCACTTACTTTTGCTTAATTTTTTTAGCTTGTTGTTTTTTTAATACTTAAAACCTTAATTTGAGAACTTTACTGTATAATATAGGTATTTACTGCTATAAATATTTCTGAGACCCCTATTTTAGCCACACTCCACACATTTTTATACTTTTATATTTGATGTATAGGCAGCTAAAATATTTTCTAGAGTTTTAGTCCTGGATCAGAGGAAATTCTAAAATTTAATTTTTTTCCTCACTAAGTACTACAAAAAAATATATACATAACATATAAGTAGTTTTTTTAGGCTACTAGAATAAAGAGCTGCAATACTGAGAAAGAAGGTAAGAATTTAAAATATTATACAACTAGTGATAAGCTTAGTATATTTTATTCCACCAGCATGCCTATTGCAGAGGAATATTTTTTTCCCTCAGAGTTATAGCCACTATAATCTTCTGTTGAGGCCTCTACATCTTGTGCTGCCTTCATGATGTTATTTTTCATATAGCTTGTAAAAAATAAAAATAGAGGAAAAAATAAAACAGATTTTTTTTTTTCATATTCTGAGCATTCAGAATTACCTTTGTAATTTTCTTTAGTCAGTACTAGAAGACTTGCCCCAGAGCACTATCTGTCTGTGCTGATATGCACTTCTGGGTTTCAGACTACATTGGATTCATGCTAAGGAATATAATTAACATTATTTTCTGTTTGTGCATATATATTGCTCCTTTGTGCAACAGGAGATATTGACAGCTTAATCATTCTGATCTTAAAAATCTCTCTCTGTTCATTCCAATTCCTGAGTCATCTCTGAGTCTGGTTTTGTTGGTTGCTTTGCTTCTTGACAGTGAGTTTAATGGTTAGTTTTTTCCCCTGACTTTCTGTTTATCACCATCATGACACTAAAGATTGAGATAAAAATAATTACTAAGAGAAATTAGATGCTTATCTCCTTATCACGCTGTTAATATGGGCAGTTGAGTAAATCTAGTCAGGAGTTGACAGGAGCATAAGATTGCTGTTGCTATACCTACTTTCAGTGGGACAAAAGATTCAAATTTCTCTTCCAGAGGACTAGTGCATACTATTTGTCCTGGGATATGATCATGTGAGGGAGGAATTCTCTGTTGTTCCGGTTCAGCTTCCACCTTAGAGCAGTCCTAGGCATTAGAGGCTTAGAGTGAGACTTTTTCAGAGTTACAAACTTTTTTCCCTGTGGCGACTCAAAACTTCCTTGTATCTCTATTAGTCTTTATTGACATTTTCTTTTTCTTCTTCCAGAAGTAGGAGGCCTCTACTAGGTATTACAAGGGGATAAGAAGATTATCAGCATCTAGAAACTAGTTTTGAATGAATGAAGATTTCCTTTCCTTTTTTCCTGAGGTGGCATTTTCCTTTCACCTTCTGTTCCTTGTGGGCCATAGTCATTTGTGGCTTTCAACTTTTGCTTTATAGGAAAGAAGAGCCTGGAAAAAGACAGGCATAATTTGCTTATTCCTGCACAACTGAATTGCTGATGATCTTTGTATGCCTTTACCAATAAAAGAAGCTCTGATTTCCTCTAATGCTCATAATCTTTCCTGTGAGCACCTACAGAAGATCCACAGGACTGAGTTTTTGGATCAAGGCAAGGTCCCTTTAGTCAGGTGGCCCCAGCTATTTTAGGCTAACATGCTAACCTACACTTGACCATTGGCAGTTCTCTAAAATTACAGTGTATTAATTTTCATCTGTTCCTACTGTGTCCAGTAGGTTGCCTCTCTCTTTCCTGTGTACTCACACAGATGGGTTTGACAACCCATCTCTTTTCAGAAAGGCTGCTCACACTTTAGATTTCAGGTTACCAGGTTATCTTATAACCTCAGAATTCTAATGGACATTTGAAAAGTTATTATTTGGTAGTTTAATCAGCTTTATCTAATTGCTATGTTGGACACATAATCCTCTACAACTTTCATCAGTGAATTAAGAAGATCCCTGACTTTACTATAAATATTGTTTCTGCCCAAAATGTCTCCCACATTGCAGGCTTTACAGTCTGAGCCACCAGGGAAGCCTAAAATGTATCTCACGTCCCTTCTTAATTTTTGATGTATGTAGCCTCTGCAAATGTGAATATTCAACTTTTTCTTTCTCTAAAATTGAAATTTATTGCCTGTACTAATTATTTGTCAGTTAGCATTCATCATCTCACATATGTACGTTTCACATTTTCATATATGACTTTAATACTGGTGTAGACTACATATTCTTTGTGAAAAAAAAAAAACTTTCATATTTTTATTATCCCTCTTCATGTTCACACTCAGCACATAGAAACTGGTTTTGAATGAAAATAGATTCTTTGGACAAAGGTCATTAGAATAACATTGTAACAACATCTCTCTCTCTCTCTCTCTCTCTCACTCTTCATTACAAACATGCTATCTCATAGAGCCACATTTTAAAGATGATTGAATAAAATTTTGGTGTTTTTACTCTGCTCTCATGTTAGTTTTCATTCCAATCCCAAAGAAAGGCGATGCCAAGAATGTTCAAACTACCATACAATTGTACCCATTTCACATACTAGCAAGTTTATGCTCAAAATCTTTCAAGCTAGGTTTCAGCAGTATGTGAACTGAGAAATTCCAGATGTGTAATCTGGGTTTAGAAAAAGCAGAGGCATCAGAAATCAGATTGCCGACATTTGTTAGATCATGGAGAAAGCAAAGGAATTCCAGAAAACCATCTACTTCTGCTTCATTGACTACACAAAAGCCTTTGACTGTTTGGATAACGACAAACTGTGGGAAATTCTTTTTTTTTTAGTTTATTTATATATTTTGGAAATTCTTAAAGAGATGGGAGTACCAGACCATCTTCCTTGTCTCCTGAGAAACCTGTATGCCGGGTCAAGAAGCAACAGTTAGAACCAGACATGGAACAACCGACTGGCTCAAAATCGGGAAAAGATTACAGTTGTCACCCTGCTTATTTAACTTCTATGCAGAGCACATCATGTGAAGTGCCAGGCTAAATGAATCATAAGCTGGAATCAAGATTGCTGGGAAAATATCAGCAACCTCAGATATGCAGATGATACCCCTTTATTGGCAGAAAGTGAAGAGGAACTAAAGAGCCTCTTGATAAGAATGAAAGAGGAGAGTGAAAAAGCTGGCTTAGAACTCAACATTAAAAAACACTAAGATCATGGCATATGGTCTCGTCAATTAACGGCAGATAGAAGAGGAAAAGTGGAAGTAGTGACAAATTTTATTTTCTTGGTATCCAAAATCCCTGTGCACGCAGCTGCAGTGATGAAATTAAAAGACCCTTGCTCCTTGAAAAAAAAAGCTATAATAAACTTCGACAGCATATTAAAAAGCAGAGATGTCACTCTGCTGACAAAGTTCCGTATAGTGAAAGCTATGGTTTTTCCAGTAGTCATGTACAGATGTGAGAGGTGGACCATAAAGAAGGTTGATCAGCAAAGAATTGATGCTTTCAAATGTGGTGTTGGAGAAGACTCTTGAGAGTTCCTTGGACTGCAAGGAGATCAAACCAGTCAATCCTAAAGGAAATCAACCCTGAATATTTATTGGGAGGACTGATGCTAAAGTTGAAGCTCCAATATTTGGCTACCTAATGTGAAGAGGAAAGGTTGAAAGCAAAAGGTAAAGGAGGTGGCAGAGGATGAAATGATTAGATAGCATCACTGACTCAATGGACATGAATTTGAGTAAATTCTGGGGGATAGTGGAGGACATAGAAGCCTGGTGTGCTGCAGCGCATGGAATCACAAAAAGTAGGACATGATTTAGCAACTGAACGATAGCTACCCGTGTTCTAGGTGAGGGGTTTGGGCTGTGACTAGAAACAGAGGACCAATCTCTCTCTATGCTAGTATCTTATGGCACAGATTAGGGCTCCATCAGTAACTTGGCCAAAAGTCAGTTCTGTACATGTTTATGGGATTGCTGTACTCACAGGTTAAGGACACCTATGTCAGCAGTCATCTGTGGTTGATGTTGCTACCTGACTATTTTTGGAACCCACCAAAAAGAACAAATCAGGGATTGATCCTGTGATTTATAAAACTCACTGTCCCCAAGCTCTAACCAAATGAACAGAGTTCCCCAATAAGATCAGTAGAATACAATACGACAATGCAGAGAATACAGCAGCATGCTAACAGTTGAAGGCCAAGTGAGTTCCCCAAATAAACCTTTCAACTGAAGAATGCTTTTAGCTTTATACCATCAAATTGCCGGCAATTAAAAATGAAAAGATCTGTGTATTTATTGTTTGACTCTTCATAAGTTGTATGTATGTATGAAAGAGAGAGACAGGGAGAGAGAATAACCTGGAAAAAAATACTGCAAAGTAACAATCTTGTTTTTATTTGTTTCTCAGATTAAGGCTTCAATTAGTACATCAAAAATTGTCTTAGGGTAATTCCAGGAAAGATTAATGCAAAAGTGATGAATCTTACCTTTTATCTCAATTGTGTGACAGAAGTCTTGCAAAGTCGAAAAGCTGCTAATTTAGTAGTCAACAGTGTCAAATAAAATTTCTAAACTGTATGTCTATAAAAGAACATCTTAGCAATAAGGCACAGCAAATATGCTTCAAAACAGTGCAGTCAGCAAATCTGTTTCAGGTTTTGAAATATCTAGCAATGACATTTATTAGAAAGAAACTATAATATATCAGTGATATAAAAAGCAGTCTCTTCATCAGCATTGCTTTATTATAGGCACTAATTTTGTGCAAAATCCTTCAGATTCTTTGCAAAACACCTGCTGAACTTAAAGAAATATGGTGAGTGCTTGCACAGAGCCAGATGTAGCTTAATCACATAATACTGAATTTGACTTTGTGGTGCTTAACAATAAATGAACTGAGCACACCAGTATAGAAGGCTTAAATCTTCCTCAAATTTGTATAAAGTTTTCAATGAATATACTGTTTGTGTTGATTCTTTCTTCATCAAGTTTGAGAATATAAATAAATAGCAATTACAAGAATCTTATTAAGATTGAGTTTTTAAATTAAATTGAATCACGTTGAAGACTATGGTCTGACATTGCACTCCCTACTCTCACCCCCCATCCCCCCACCTATTTCAGTTTTCCTAACTGGCTGCTTTCTGACTACTTCTCTCTTTGTACTTTCTACCCATGCATTCATCCATTCATCATGCCCTGTTTATTCTATCCGATTACTTGAAAATTTTCATGTTATAGAAGAATCTGCTTCAAGGTCAGATATGACGGTATTATGGCTCAGTAAAAGATGGGAATAGAATAAGAAAGACCATTTTCTCATTCTCTCTTCTGCTGCACACGATTAGTTTTATATGTTGATTGATTTTCGGGGGTAGGTTAAGTCAATTTTAATGAATTTCACTCACCCAGTGTTGACCAGATTAAGTTTCAAAATTGTTTACCCATATCTTTTCCTTTCCTCTTTTCCCAATCTTCTAATTTATATGTTCAGAAGACATTGTATTTGTACATATATGATGTAGTCTCTAAGTGGGCCTACATGTATTCACATTCCCTAGTGAATTAACTATTCTTTCTTCATTGATTCTTATTTGCATTGTAATGTTAAATAATGGTACTTTAATTTTACTTCTTCAGATAAGCTGTGTGCTTGAGAAAACCATAAAACAATGAAACCTCATGAATATTTATATCAATGACTACACAGAATTATAGTCATAATCTCTGGAACTAGTTCTCACCAGTTCAGAATTAATTATCAAGTTCAGTTTTAATTGCATTCTTCTAAATTACAAACCCTTCCCTCCCCCCCCAAAAAAAAGACTATAATGAATTATCTGGTAAGTACTTTACTGGGACTAATGCATCTAGGAGAGCTTCCGAAATCCTATTCTTAATGTCTAATAACCAAACGAAGACATATGATCCCAAACCAGCATTCTAATCCTTGTTATCCAATGTATTTGAGGCTGCTTCTTGGGGTTTAATATATTTCATTTTCAGTCAAGATTCAGTAAGAATTTAATTGAGTTTGGGGAACTTTTTATTAAAAATTAAACCCTAAACACTCATTGTTTTGCTTCCTTATAGTTATGAGTCTGAAATAGCATACAGAGAGGAGTATTTAAAAGGGTGACCTCGGGAGAACAGCTGACCCTTTATTTAAAAAAATTAAAAGACATGTTTAACACTAACACATTAAGTGTTAAGGAGTCAGAGTATTAGGGCCATATATTATTTGAAGTAAATGAGATCTAAGTAAAAATTTTCCAGCCAGAATGCTAAAACTATAGGAGAAATAATAAAGAACAGGCATAATATTCTTGGAAAATTACTTGAAATAAAATTAAATAAAAAAATAAAGGCATGTTAAAGTACACATAAAACTTCCAGATGCATGTTTATTTATTGTTTTTATATTTTATTATTACTATTTATTTAGTTTTGACTGCACTGGATCTTCATTGCTTTTGTGCAGGCTTTCTCTAAATGTGGTGAGCGCAAGACCTACTCTTGATTGCAATGTGTGGGCTTCTTGTTGCAGTAGTTTCTCCTGTTGCAGAGCACAGGTTCTAGGCACGCAGGCTGCACTAGTTGCAGCGTGCTGGCTCATTATTGTGACTTGCGGGCTCTAGGGCATGCAGGCTTCAGTAGTTACAACTGTAGAGCGTGGGCTCAGTAGTTGTGGTGCACCAGCTTAGCTGCTCTGTAGCATGTGGGATCTTCCTGGACCAAGGATCGAACCCATGTCCTCTGCATTGGCAGGCAGATTCTTATCCACTGCACCACCAGGGAAGTCCTATTAAGGTAATATACAAGGTATCATTGGTACATTTTTTTTTTCTCTTTCACTTATTTGTGAATGAAGATATCTGAAGGCTAGCACTGCATTTTTGTGAGATGGAAAGACAACAGATGAGGTGAGACAGGTAATAATTTGACAGCATTTATTCCCAAAACTTTCCCTCATGATCAGTGATTATAATTCTAGTTGATAAAGCAGGAGAAAAATGATGAGAAATATGGTGTCAGTTGGAAACCTATTCCTAAGCAGATAGCACTGAAGGAGCTCCAGTGTTCACCCAGTAGGATTCTTTGATTCACTTGAAGTATGAGTCAAGTTTTAATAAATATTAGGTCTTAACCATGTCCAAGTTTGAAACTAAGTAATGTCAGAAATAAAGATGAGCAAATAAGAAATTTTCACAATAGTGGTGAAACGGGTTAACAGGAGGAAAGAATACAATTATCTGTTCCCCCATCTAAACAATTTGAGAACAAAATAGGCAGTCATTTAAGGGTCAGTATCAGTTAATCAATATAGAGGCTGGAATTCAATCTATTGGAAGCCCTACGAAAAGGATTCAATTGAAAAGAATCATCTTCTGCTTTAAGAAAAGGCTCAGTGACCTAAAAATAATGTTATAATATATTTATGAATATATTAAAATGCAAATAGATTTCCATACTTATATGAAAGAAACACTTCAGTCTTGAGGGCCATATTCTAGGAATTAAGACATTTTCTGGAATGAAGAATTTTGGCTGGAAATGCCGCTAGGTCACTGGTGACTTTCCAGGGCTTAATACAATTCCCAAGACACAGAAGGCACGGACTACATATTTGATGAATGAATGAAGAAATGAAATTTTGAGAGTTGTTCCAAATCAGAAGATGCAATTGTCTAGAAATCAGACAGAAGATGAATATTGTCATAAAAGTGTATTTAATTCCATCTATCTTTTATAGCTGGTTAGTTCCTAAAAATGTTCATTTTGTTTCAACATCTTATGAAGAATTTAATAAATCCACTGACAGTGACACCTATCATCCCTTGGTTTACTGATCTTCCCACATGACTTTCTTATGCGAGTTCTGCCCATTCTGGGTAGCCCAGGAATTCATGTAGATGGTTACACCAACGGGACAGGTTCTTCCCTTGCCATTATTTATGTGGCAGCAATTTATACTCACAGATTAGATCTCTTAAGAAAACCTTTTTCCTGCTCTCTGGTCAACAAATGGTGACACTAGCCTATTTGATCAATGTAACTCCATTTGAAGTCAGTTTAAGCAGAGTGAACTAAAATGGCAGAGGATCAGATTAACATTTTTTATTCAGCCTCTTTTTCTAAAGGGAGAAAATATCCCAACTGTGTGATTTTCATCATCTGCTTCTTGAATTCCACTGCTGCCCAAATCAGGCACAAACAGCAGCATCTGAGCTGTATGATCTGCCTCTTTTAAAATAAAGTTTTAGAGCATACCACTGGTTTTTGACACATTTATTCCATAATATATTAGACACAGTGCAACTTCAGTCATTATTAAACATTTTTAAATGTCCAATTAGGAATACATAGCATATAACATATGACAGCGTATGTTTTTATCACATTGCATTAAAATCATTACTAAAGGGACAAGGTGGATGTGGCATGCTGTTTTTATAGCATGGTGAAAATGTGACAATAATCACTGCAATAAAAATGACCTAACTGTAGATACAGTTTATCTTCTATGGACCTTAAAATAGACAACTTATATTAAAATCATATTTTTATGTTGAGTCCCCTTTTCAATACCTAACCTTAATCCAAATTCCATATGGTCCATATGTGGAAGCATTCCATGAAAAAATAACCACACCTATTTATTTTTGAATGATCAGTTGAACACTGTCCACAATTATAGAGCAATTCTGAACCTCTCAGAAATGATGGAAATGACAATTTCTGAAAAGTGGTATTTAAATGCAGAATTTAAATTAAAGGAAGTGCACAAGAATTTGAAACATAAAAATAGAAGAGTAAAAAAGAAAAAGAGCAAGAAAATGAAACTGATAGCTTCGTAGGCAGTGATTTATTGTATGGCTGAATTTTAAGTGAAAATTTTTCATGTATTTGAAAATTCTCATGTGCTTTTTCTCCCAAGAATGTTGGAAAGCTATCTTATTTAAAAATTGATATGCTTTTTATTTGTTTGTATGAATTCACACATAGTAAGCAGTGTTCATTTATTTTTGTCTACAATTCTGTATTTTAACATATGCATTGACTCTTACAATCACCACCCCAAAAAGATATAGAATGGTTCCAACACCCTACAGAATTTCTCTTTGCTGAATTTTTGCAGTCAGCCCAAAACCCCCTCAAATACCTAACAAAATAGTATAGCCACTCAGAAAACAATCTGGCAGTTTCCCACATTTTAATTTGACTCATAAATTATTACTATATTTACAGAATTGTCTGGGGTGAAAATGTGACTTTAACATATTAGATATTGATTTACCATAGAGAACACCACAGAAAGAGCCCCCAAAGTGGAAAAGTTAACATTTTTCATGCTGATGAAGACTGGAGTCTATAAAGAAAACCATTCCACAGGTTATCCACTGTTGACACATACCTATGAGAAAATGAATGATGAAAAAACTGGAGCTCAGAAGTCCATGAAATCATCTTCTTTATATATTCTCTTATAGGGGCTATCTCTCATAACCAGGTGTCTTTAGCTTGAGTTCAATCCACATGTCACCTTACGTAGATATATGATTCCCCCAGCTCTGCGTAATGCTCTTTTCCTGATGCACACCAGAGCAATCACTCAGGATGAGTAAACTGGGCATTGATTTGGGGATAATAAACTCCCTTACCTTTTGCATACTCCATAGCTGTCCCCTTGGCTCCAGTCACCAATCCAAATTCATTTACTTTTTTATACAATCTTTCCTGTTTCTTTATTCTTCTTGAGTTTAAGGAGAATCTTAAACTTTATTAAACTTTAAGAATCTTAAACTTTATTATTCTTCTTGGACATTTTTCAAATAGAGTTGGAAGCTAACTACTTGAAGTATAAGAACCACACAAGGTCTGTTTCCTTGTAATTGAAAATAAAGTTTCCAGAAGCTAGAGCATCTAACTTTGGTTACATCCACCAGGTTAGAAGTGAATGGAGAAAAATACTGTTAAGAGAGTTGTGACTACAAAAGAAAGTTTCTTCCATTAAATGAGAGGTTAGACAGCATGACCTCTAAGGTATTTTCCAAGTCTTAATGATCATTCCTGGAACACCATAATCTGTGCTAGGATATGTTAATTTACTGACTAAGTTATGCTATGTCACCTCGTCACATCACTTGGCCTGTGTAGACTGAACTCTACTGAGTTTAACGAGTGTTTAACTGCTTGTTAAATTCAACTTCTGGAACTTTAATTAATGATTGACTTGTCACTAGTTTTATTTTATTTGAGACTCTGACTTTTCATTTGAGGGCAAATTATGTTCATCATTTGTCAAAAACCTCAGCTGTGGTTATCTGATGGCAGTCTTTTAAGTTGCACATTTTTTATCCATGTCACATCGACATGATGTCCCTTTCTCCATGGCCTTGTACCCTTAGACCTCAGTGATTTTACTTTTCACTGGATTCTTCCTACTTGATGTAAGCTGTATGGTAATATAGGAATATAGAAATTGAGAGGAAAATAAAATATGTATAATTACATTTAAATATGTAAATGTGTATTTAAGAGTGAGGTGAACACATGAAAGAAAAGGGAAAAAATTCCCATATAACTTGTTATAGAGGGACCCATGCACACATTGCCATTCAAAAACAAGATGACACACACATATTCATGAACAAATGCACACATACAAGACATACTTTATAATAAATAAAGGATTAAAGTACTTCTTCTAAAATAAAGAAGTAAATATGCCTGCTTATAACTACTTCTATTCAATATTATTGCAGAACTAACTAGCACAGAGAGATAAGCAATAAAATATGAGGTTTACAAATGGGTAAACAAACCTAGAATTTTTGAACACAATAATTGTATATATAGGAAACAAAAAATTACAATAAACTAACGAATTCACAAGAAAATTTCTTATGTACATCATTCAAAATGCTGGGCTAGATGAATCACAAGCTGGAATCAAGATTACAGGGAAAAATATCAATAATCTCAGATATGCAGTAGACACCACCCTAGGCAGAAAGAGAAGAGGAACTAAAGAGCTTCTTGATGAAAGTGAAAGAGGAGAGTGAAAAGGCTGGCTTAAAACTCAAGATTCTAAAAACTAAGATCATGGCATGCAGTCCCATTACTTCATGGCAAATAGATGGGGAAGAAATGTAAATAGTGGTAGATTTTATTTTCTTGGGTTCCAGAATCACTGTGGACAGTGACTGCAGCCATGAAATTAAAAGACGTTTGCTCCTTGGGAAAAAAGCTGTGACAAACCTAGACAACATATTAAAAAGCAGGGACATCACTTTGCAGACAAAGGTTCGTTATAGTCAAAGCTATGGTTTTTTCCAGTAGTCATGTATGGATGTGGGAGTGGACCATAAAGCAGGGTGACTGCTGAAAAATTGATGCTTTCAAACTGTGGTGCTGGAGAAAACTTTTGAGAGACCCTTGTACAGCAAAGAGATCAAACCAGTCAATCCTAAAGGAAATCAACCTTGAATATCATTGGAAAGACTGATGCTGAAGCTCTAATACTTTGGCCACCTGATGTGAAGAGTCAACTCATTTGAAAAGACCCTGATGCTGGGAAAAATAGAAGGCAGGAAGAGAAGAAGGTGACAGAGGATGACATGGTTGGATGGCATCACTGACTCAATGGATATGCATCTAAGCAAACTCTGGAAGATTTTGAAGGACAGGGAAACCTGGTGTGCTATAGTCCATGGGGTTGCAGAGTCAGACATGCTGAGTGACTGAACAACAACAGCAAGAAAATTTATAAACATTGCTAGAGTCAAAATTAATATTCTATAATTGGTAGAATTTCTACATGACAGCAACAAGCACTTGGAAAAATTATAATGAAAGTGTTATTTGTCATAACTAAATAAATAAATTATAGAAAATATCTAAAAAACTCTATGCAGCTCATCCTGAAAGTTTAAGTTTTTTAACTTTGTGGAAAGACATGAAAAAGAATCTAAATAGGAAGACATTTTCCCCATGAATGCAATGTTCATTTGCATTCTAAAACAGAAAAACACTCTTCCTAAAACTCTGATTTCTAAAATCTACTAAATTAACAACAATATATTCAATCTCAAGAGAAAATTTTTTTCAGACAAAAAATAAAGATCTTGAAATGTGCAAATAAATAAAAATATCCAGTGTTAAAAATATAAAGAACTAAAATATGGAGACATACAATATTCATGGATTAGAGTTTTAATATTTTGACAGTTGACCCACATTGATGAATACACGCTTAAGGTCAGTGTAAGTTATTGATTTTTTTTTTTTGATTTGGTACAAATCAAACTCTTAATAGTATCTTGCATAGAGTTAGACATACTGGTTCTAAAATTTACATGAAAAATCAAGTTCAAGAACAGCTTAATTATTCTGGAAGAATAAAAGGTAGAAAAATTTGCTTTTCTAACTATCAAGTTTTTAAGATATGGTAATTATGACTCTGGCAGTATTAAGATAAATATTTCAATACAAATTTTAAAGAGACAGAAATTCAGCAAAGTGGAAAATAAGGAAATAAAAAATCATTAATTATCCCTATGGAGAATACAATTTCCTAGCAACAATTCCAAAAACCCATTTTCTCTGGATTAGAGTCATAACGATAAAAGTCAAGACTGTAAATCAATTAGAATACAACATGAGAATGCCTTTCAGATCATTGAATAAGAAATAATTTTGCATGCAAGATATAAAAATATTAACCAAAAAGGAAAACATTAATACATTCACTTGCAAGTAAGAATTTCCATTAGAAATAAGATATCTTAAAGACAATGAAAAACAGTTTAAGTATTGGAAGAATGAAGGTTTAACACATATAAACTGGACAAGGTTTACCATCTAGGACATAGTCCTACAATTCATAAACAGAAAAACAACTATTAAGATTGTACAAAAAGATAAGCTCTATGTGAAAGAAAAATAAGTATGTAAATATAAACTTACAGTTATTAGTTCAAGTTGCATCATCTAATGCCATTTAATACCTATCATGTTAGCAAAAAATTTTTTCTGAAAACATGCAGCATTTGTAAAGATATAGAGCAACTGAATCAATGTGTTCAGCTTTCAATTAAATGCTATACTCTAATATAGTGTAGTACTGCAAAAGGATGAACTGTAACTACAGATATCACCATAGATAAACCTTATAACAGTGAATTTACAAAAAAAAATTAGAGTTAAATATGTAAATGTTTTCCATTAAGCATGTTTTAAATTTTAAGAATTACTGACAGTTGTATATTTGTTTCCAATATTCAATTGGAGTATGCAAATGCTCAGGGCTGGTGCACCAGGATGACCCAGAGGGATGGGATGGGGAGGGAGGTGTGAGGGGGGCTCTGGAAGGGGAAAACATGTACACTCATAGTGGATTCATGTCAATGTATGGCAAAACAAATACAATATTTTAAAGTTAAAAAATAGATAAATAAACTAATTTAAAATATTAAAAAAAATAAGAATTACTGACAATGTGTGCGTGCATTTTGAAATAAGTTTTGCAGAAAAATGACAGGGATCACACAGGAATTCTCCTCTGAGATTGTTACAGTTAGATAACCCACTATGCATGTTACTCATATCTATTGATACGGTTAAGGCAAAAGTAAATTTGTTTACAAGCATATGCTCTTGGAAAAGATATTGCAACGTAAGTAACATATACTTTAATATGAAGTTTAGTTTTTAGTTATCTTTGGAGTATTCATATTTTGAATCTTATTTCCAAATATCAGGTGTTTTGTAGTTTTCGCACATACATTTTCTCAATTGCTCATTACAAATTTCCTTTGAATTAACTACTATCACCCTGATACAGAACATAGGAAACTGAGGGTCATAAATATGACATAACATTAAGAGCACACAGCTAAGATGTGTGATAATGGGAAAATGTCAAATACTACTGAATGACATTTCCAAATTCTTAAACACCAGCACTATCTTTTCCCATGATATCTATCCATATAATTATTATTCATTCATTTTCTATCCATGAGTAAGCTAGTAAGGACATCTGCATTTTCAAAGCATGCATAGTTCAAAGCCACTTCATGGTCCTCTTTCAATTTTACAATGGCCTATTTGAGGCACCTGATTCGTCAGTGTCACAGAGTAAGTAGCAACAATGACTAAGTTCCTGCTCTCCTGAGTATCATATCCATAGTTCTTCATAATAATGCCTTGCTAAAAGTTTTAGACAGATTCTTATTCACAAAGTTTCGTGCACCTATTTTTTTTCAAAATCATGGCCAACTCTAAACAGCATGGATGATTGTTTCAAGCATCATCATACGTGATTGATTAGAAGGTTCCTTTTGAGTTGAAGGATAGAAATCAACTCAGATAGAATACGGTCACTCTTGACTGTAGCACAAGAGAATTTGTTCTCACAAATCTTTACTTGTAAAGTTTTAGATCAGGCAATACTCTCCGGCAGACAGACAGATTAACTCGCAGTAGTAGATACAATTTTCTTAATGATAAAACCCTTTGGGGGCTAATTTTATGCATCATCTGGTTTTGACACTGGTGTCCTTCTGAACAATCCAGAAGTGTGCTCGTAATAACACAACACCTGAAGCAATATCTTGCACATATCTGGTATTCAACAAGAGGATCATTGTATTGAATTAAATGCAAGCTGCAGCCATACAAATTGGGAAAGCAAGCAACAAATATTTATTAAGTACTGCTTGAATATTCAGACTATATGTTTGTAAAAAACTGAAGAAGAAAATATAACTCTTAGGTGTAGATAGAAAAAATGACTATGAAGAAATGTTTTGAGTTCTAGAGTTCTCAGCATAGATGACTACACTGCAGGTGCATGGCCAAGGGAGAGTGTGAATTGAAGTGACTATAGTGAGGAAATGGACTCTAAAGTGGACCTTGAATGAATGATTCAGTATATGGGAAATGAAGGGACAGGGAACCAACAGTGTTAGGGAGGGCATTGTGAGCATGTATGCTGAGGTAAGGTGGCCCTAAATTATTTGATCTGTTGCTACTAGCTTTACTGAATATCTCCCATAATCAAGAATAAAATAATTAGAACAATTTCTATCTTTAAGAATCTCTCTCCCTTAATAAAGAGATAGCAAGAGAAATAATTATTCAAAGCTTAAAAATACAGGATAGGAATAGTGGTTTTACTGGCTGAGATCACAACCACTAAAGACTTATTAATAAAACTAGATACCTGGGACTCACCTAGGAGTTTCTAATTCAGAGTCACTGGCACTGACCCAGAGTGTAGTTAGAAGGCAAGCTACATAAATATTCAGCTATGATAGGAAGAAAATCTACACTATGAGACAGCAAAATGAATGGCAATAAAAAGGCAGATGTGAAAAGCAGAAAGGGAGAACTGGAGAGGGCTCTAGGTTTGATAGAAATCCCGAAAAGCCACTGTCATTATTTCAAATCTTAGGAGCAAGAATAGCAATGATGCAGTTATTAGGCAATTAAGAGGTAGAGCTGATTTCAGAGGGGCAGGGCAATGAGAGATGTATTCAGACTAGTTGCAATTTGAGGAAACTAAATTTGCAGGGTAATCATCATGTGACTTAACCACTCAGTATCTTTGTGGACACAGCACTAGAAAAGAAGAGGGAAAGAGTCGATATTAAGCTCAAGAGGAAGAGAATGAGCAGAAAGAAAAAAATTCAAGAATTCTTGCTAAAGTTGGATGGAGACTCTGAAATAAGTTTAGTCCAAGCAGGAATCAATAAAGGCAATCATGTACAATCAACACTTATGTGGATTTAAGTCATGTGATTCAAGAGCTTAAAATAGAGTTGAATTAGACCAGATGGCAGCTTTCAGAGCAACAGCCTAGGTGCAAGAATGCTTTACTTTAAGGAGATTTCACTGAGGTGTTACTGACAGAGTATTTTACAACAAGTGAGACAGGATTCAGAGTAAATCACAGCTGAAGGTAGAAGTGGGTATAATATAAGCACAGCTTTATGGAGAGGTATAAGTGCTTTCTACTTATATATATGCAGCATTGATGAGACAAAAAAATCGCTTGAAGTTTTTCTGTCAGGCTGAGGTTCCTCTTTCCCATTCACAGACAATTTACTGAGTTGAATCTTGAAAAGCGCATCTTGATATCTAGCAAAGGGGTTAATCTTTTAGGAAGCTTTTCAACATTTATACCTCAGAACACTTTGTAAGTTTTTCCCTTTCAGGACAGATCCTGTATATGTACCTAGGGGCTTTTTATAACGCTGTCCTGACTGGAATCTGCATGTAGTTTTGTAGATTTGCTTCTTTGTTGTTAGGGAAATCTCTCTTGGCTTTGCCTCCAGGCCAAGTGTGGGAGACACAAAGTAACAGACTTGATTGGACTTTCTTTGAATAGTTACATCAGTTTGGGAAGAATTAACAACTCAATTTTGAGTCTTCTGATCCAAGAATATAATGTAACTTTCCATTTATTTTTGTCTTTTAAATTTTTCTCTTAGAAATGGTTTATACTTTGCAATGTACAGGTTCTACAAACATTTTGTCACTCATTATTTCAAATATGATGCTATTGTAAATAGTAATTTTTATTTTAATTTATGATTGTGCATTGCTAATATATGGACTTAGAGTTGAGTTCTGTAAATTGATCTTATGTACTACAAATTTCCTAAACTCAATTTTTACTAGCTTTTTTTGTAGAATCCGCAGGATTTCCTACATAGGTAAATATGACATCTGCAAATATAGAGGAGTTTTATTCTTTTTCAATTTGGATTGCAATTGCTAATTGCACTGGCTAAAGTATTAAATACCATATTGAATGAAAGTGATTAAAGTGGGCATCCTTGTCTTGCTGCTGTTCTTAACTGGAAAACATTTCGACTTTCACCATTAAGTATGAAGTTAGCTGTAGAATTTTCACAGATGCCCTATCTCAAGTTGAGGAAGTTCCCTTCCATGATAATTGTTGAAAGCTTTTTCTTTTAAATGGATAGTGAATTTTGCTTAGGTTTTTTTGTGCATTTATTAATTTTTTATTTGTTTGGTGCTTGGCTGGCTAATATGGCAAAACACATTGATTAATTTTTAAAGTACAAATTCCTTGTATTAGTGCCATTTTGTCAATTTATTAAATATTTGTAGATAATTTTTGCATCCATGTTTAAAAACATATTGGCCAGTGGTTCTCTTTTCTGCTGATGTCATTGATTTTGGTATGGCCCCAAAGAATCAGGTGGAAAATATTCCCTCTTTTTCAATTTTTACAAGTTTGTGTAGCATTTGTATAATTGCTTACTTAAGAGTTTGGTATAATTCACAATAAAGCCATCTGATCTTGGAGCTTTTTGTCAAAGTGTTTTCAACTAAAACAAAAATAATATATAAAAGCTATTCATATTATATATTTCTTCTTTAGTAAATGTTTTGTCATTTGTGCTTTACAGCCAGTTTACCCATTTCTCCTAAATTGTAGAATTTGACATAAAATTGTTAATAATACTCTGTCATTTCTGATATTAATAAATAATTTGCCTCTCCCTTTTTTCATGATTAATGTGACTAAAAGTTTGTCATTTTATTGATTTTTCTTTAGAACTAGATTTTGTTTACACTTTATTCTTTTTCTGTTTTCCATGTAATTAATTTCAGCTCTGATCTTTATTGTTTTTGTTATAATTCCCTGCTCTACCATCTTTGGCTTTAACTTGCAATTTCCTTTGGGTGGAATGTAAGGTCATTGATTTGAGACCTTTTTAAATAAATATATTTTATGATATATACTTCTTTCTGGGTACTGTTTTAGCTGAACTTAAAAATTGATATGCTTTCTTTCAGCTTAAAATACCTTATAATTTTAAATATATTTTATATTTTCTAAATATTTAAATATTTTCTAGATATTTCTTTTATTAATTACAAATTTCATTCCATTTGGTTGAATTCTCTAAATCTTTAAATATATTAAAACTTCGTTTATACCCATAACATAAGTTACTTTCATAAATGTGTGTTTGAAAAGGATGTAGTTCCTGTTAGATGGAATTTTCTATGAATATCAATTTTATTGATGTGATTGATGTGAGAGATATATATGTATATATATATATGTGAGTGTGTGTGTGTGTGTGTGTATATATATATATATATATATATATATATATATAGGCCACTCCGTTTTGCACTGCAGTTCACTAATACTCTTGATTTTTTCTATCTTTTTGCTCTCTATATTTCATTTTAGAAAGTTTCTATTGCTATGTCATTAATTTCACTAATCTTTTCTTCTACAGTGTCTAATTTGTGATTAATATCATCCAATGTAGTTTGAACTTCAGGCATCACAGTTGCCCTTTAAAGTAATTTGATTTGGGTCATTTTTTATAGCACACATATCTGCTTATAGGATCAACCATTTTTCTTTGTTCTACCTTCCTAAATATAACAGATAGAGGTATAAAATTATAAATAACTCTACAAATTCTGTCATCTCTGTCACTTCTGTACCTGTTTGTATTGTATTGACTCATTTTTCCTCTTTATGTATTATATTATTCAATTTCTTCCATACTTGGTAGTTTTTATTTTTTGCCAGACATGCACATTTTATTTTGGGGGACATTAATATTTTTTTCTCCTATAAACATTTCTAAAAGTTTTTCTGGGATGTAGTCAAGTTACTCCTTTCATATTCCACTTTTAAGCTACATTAGGAAGGATGAGGGTACCATTACCCCCAGAACTAATTTGTCTCACTACTGAAACAGAATTCTATTGAGAATTCAATCTCTTGCCTTGAGAAATATGAAGTTTTCTCTCTGGCTGGAAATAACAAAACCTATTCACAGGTCTGCATGGTATTCAGGACCTGTTCTCTCCAATATTTTTAACTAGTGATTTTGCAGGCCTCAGATTTCTTCAAATGTATTTACTGAACAGGACTCACTTGAAGACTCCAGTGGTATGGAGCTCTCTTTGTATAGTCCTAACATCTCTAATACTGTGCCTTATGAACTTGTCCTTCCTGACTCAACTCAGGGGGTTCACCCAACTCTACTTGAATATCCTCTCCCTTTTTGTGCCCTGTAAATTTTCTCCTGACAATATGTTTGCTGACTTATCATACAGTTCACCGTATTCATTTCCCATTACACATGCATCACTGTTCTTTGTTGTCTGGCTCCAAATGACTTGAGATCTGTTATCCTATATATTATATTTAGTTTTTTAACTTAATTTTGGGAGGATAAATCTTATCCCTGTTGTATCATCTTGGCTAGAAAGTCTCTTCTATAGTATCTATGTTTTTAAAAATGATTACTAATTTTATTGAAGTCATACTCTCCTTTGTTTTAGTTTAGTATTCAATGGTAGGCTGCAGCCCATGGGGTCGCGAAGAGTCAGACACGACTGAGCGACTTCACTTTCACTTTTCATTTTCATGCACTGGAGGAGGAAATGGCAACCCACTCCAGTATTCTTGCCTGGAGAAGCCCAGGGAAGGAGGAGCCTGGTGGGCTGCCGTCTATGGGGTCACACAGAGTCGGACACGACTGACGCAACTTAGCAGCAGCAGCAGCATTCAATATTATCTTTAAGAAATATTTGTGCACCTAATGTGCCTTATGTAGTCTTTTAAAAGTTTCATAGTTTAGGCTTTCATATTTAAATCTATGATAAAAATGAAATAGAAATTTGTTGATATCTTCAGTTCAGTCACTTCAGGTCAGTCGCTCAGTCATGTCCAACTCTTTGTGACCCCACGAATTGCAGAACGCCAGGCCTCCCTGTCCATCACCAACTCCTGGAGTTTACCTAAACTCATGTCCATCGAGTCAGTGATGCCATCCAGCCATCTCGTCCTCTGTTGTCCCCTCCTCCTCCTGCCCCCAATCCTTCCCAGCATCAGAGTCTTTTCCAATGAGTCAACTCTCCATCACTCGATGAGAAATAGATGAGGAAACAGTGGAAACAGTGTCAGACTTTATTTTGGGGGGCTCCAAAATCACTGCACATGGTTATTGCAGCCATGAAATTAAAAGACGCTTACTCCTTGGAAGGAAAGTTATGATCAACCTAGATAGCATATTAAAAACCAGAGACATTACTTTGCCAACAAAGTTCCATCTAGTCAAGGCTATGGTTTTTCCAGTAGTCATGTATGGATGTGAGATTTGGACTTTGAAGAAAGCTGAGCACAGAAGAATTGATAATTTTGAACTGTGGTGTTGGAGAAGATTCTTGAGAGTCCCTTGAACTGCAAGGAGATCCAATCAATATATCCTAAGGGAGATCAGTCCCGGGTGTTCATTGGAAGGACTGATGTTGAAGCTGAAACTTCAGTACTTTGGCCACCTCATGCAAAGAATTGATATCTTACCCTATTTCAATTTTTAAATGTTTGCTTATTCATTTACATTTTATCTATTACTGTCATAAATTGTACATAACACAAAATTTATCATTTTACACATCTTTAAGTGTACAATTCAGTGATATTAAGTATATATAGCATATTGCATAATCACTAGCACAATCTATTTTGAGATGTTTTTCATCATCTCCAACAGAAATTCTGTAAACAATAAATAACAACTCTTGATTGTCTCATACCCTAGACTCCTGGTAACCTGCATTCTAGCTTAAATCTCTGTGAATTTGCCTATTATATTCCACGAACAGGGAATCATATGTGTTTTTCTTCATTTAATTTTGGTAGTTTGTATATTTCTAGGAATCTGTCTATTTATTCTAGATTATCCAATTTGTTGGTGCATCATTATTCCTGCTACTGTCTTTCAAAGCTTTTTATTTATGTAAGCTCAGTAGTAATGTCTTTCTTTATACTTCTCAATTTGAAAGTGAAAGTGAAAGTCACTCAGTTGTGTCTGATTCTCTGCAACTTTTCAAATTCTTTCAATTTGAAATACTGAAATGAATAGCCTTTCCCTTCTCCAGGGGATCTTCCCAACCAGAGATTGAACCCAGGTCTCCCGCATTGCAAGCAGATTCTTTACCAGCTGAGCCACAAGAGAAGCCCAAGAATACTGGATTGGGTAGCTTATCCCTTCTCCAGTTGATCTTCCCGACCCAGGAATCAAACCAGGGATCCCTGCATTGCAGGTGGATTCATTACCAACTGAGCTATCAGGGAAGCCCACTTCTCAATGTAGTAATTGGATTTTGTTTGTTTTTTAGTGACTCTAGCAAAAAGTTTGTCAATATTGTTGATCTTTTAAAAGAAACAAATATTGTTTATTCAGTTCATTTTCATTCAGTTTAGTTCAGTTCAGTAGCTCAGTCGTGTCCGACTTTTTTCAGCCCCATGAATTGCAGCACACTAGGCCTCCCTGTCCATCAAAAACTCCCAAAGTTTACTCAAACTCATGTCCATTGAGTCGGTGATGCCATCCAACCATCTCATCCTCTGTTGTACCCTTCCCCTCCTGCCTTCAGACTTTCCTAGCATCAGAGTCTTTTCCAGTGAGACAGTTCTTTGCATCACATGGCCAAACTATTGGAGCTTCTACTTCACTGTCAGCCCTACCAGTGAATATTCAGGACTGATTTCCTTTAGGATGGACTAGTTTGATCTCCTTGCAGTCGAAGGGACTCTCAAGAGTCTTCTCCAACACCACAGTTCAAAAGCATCAATTCTTCTGTGCTCAGCTTTCTTTATAGTCCAACTCTCACATCCATACATGACTACTGGAAAAACCATAGCCTTGACTAGACAGACTTTTGTTGACAAAGTAATGTCTCTGCTTTTTAATATGCTGTCTAGATTGGCCATAGCTTTCCTTCCAAGGAGTATGCATCTTTTAATTTCATGGCTGCAATAACCATCTGCAGTGATTTTGGAGCCCCCAAAAATAAAGCCTGCCACTGTTTCCACTGTTACCCATCTGTTTGCCATGGAGTGATGGGACCAGATGCCATGATCTTAGTGTTATGAATGCTGAGCTTTAAGCCAACTTTTTCATTCTCCTGTTTCACTTTTATCAAGAGGCTCTTTAGTTCTTCTTCACTTTCTGCCATAAGGTTGGTGTCATCTGCATATCTGAGGTTATTGATATTTCTCCTGGCAACCTTGATTCTAGCTCGTGCTTCATCCAGCCCAGTGTTTCTCATGATGTACTCTGCGTATAAGTTAAATAGGCAGCGTCACAGCATACAGCCTTGACATACTCCTTTTTCTATTTGGAACCAGTCTGCTGTTTCTTGTCCAGTTCTAACTGTTGCTTCCTGACCTGCATGCAGATTTCTCAAGAGGCAGGTCAGGTGGTCTGGTGATCCCATCTCTTTCAGAATTTTCCACAGTTTATTGTGATCCACACACTCAAAGGATTTGGCATAGTCAATAAAGCAGATGTTTTCCTGGAACTCTCTTGCTTTTCTGATGATCCAGCGGATGTTGGCAATTTGATCTCTGGTTCCTCTGCCTTTTCTAAAACCACCTCGAACATCTGGAAGTTCATGGTTCATGTATTGCTGAAGCCTGGCTTGGAGAATTTTGAGCATTACTTTGCTAGCGTGTGAGATGAGTGCAATTGTGTGGTAGTTTGAGCATTCTTTGGCATTGCCTTTCTTTGGGATTGGGGTGAAAACTGACCTTTTCCAGTCCTGTGGCCACTGCTGAGTTTTCCAAATTTGCTGACATATTGAGTGCAGCACTTTCACAGCATTATCTTTTAGGATTTGAAATAGCTCAACTGGAATTCCATCGCCTGCACTAGCTTTGTTCGTAGTGATGCTTCCTAAGGCCTGTTTGACTTCACATTCCAGGATGCCTTGCTCTAGGTGAGTGATCACACCATCGTGATTATCTGGGTCATAAAGATCTTTCTTGTATAGTTCTTCTGTGTATTCTTGTCACCTCCTCTTAATATCTTCTGCTTCTGTTAGGTCCATACCATTTCTGCCTTTTATTGAGCCCATCTTTGCATGAAGTGTTCCCTTGGTTTCTCTAATTTTCTTGAAGAGATCTCTAGTCATTCCCATTCTACTGTTTTCCTCTATTTCTTTGCATTGATCACTGAGGAAGGCTTTCTTATCTCTCCTTGCTATTTTTTGGAACTCTGCATTCAAATGGGTATATCTTTCCTTTTCTCTTTTGCTTTTCACTTCTTTTCTCACAGCTATTTGTAAGGCCTCCTCAGACAGCCATTTTGCTTTTTTGCAATTCTTTTTCTTGGCACACTACTATACTTAAACTTTATAACCAGTAAGTTCCTACTGTATAGCATAGGAAACTCTGCTCAATGTTATGTGGTAGACTGGATGGGAGGGGAGTTAGGAGGAGAACGGATACATGCATATTTATGGCTGAGTTCCTTTGTTGTCCACTCAATACTATCACACCTTTGTTAAGTGGCTATACTCCAATACAAAATAAAAAGTTAAAAAAAATCTGTTGCATTTCTATGCATTAACAAATAACTATCAAGGAGAGAAATTAAGGAAATAATCCTGTTTACCATTTAATCAAAAAGAATAAAATATCTAGGAATCTATATACCTAAGGAGGTAAAAGACTGATAATCAAAACCTATTAATATTTGACACTGATGAAATAAATTGGATATGACACACAGATTGAAATATATGCTATATTCTTGGATTGGAATAATTTATATTGTTAAAATGACCATATTACCCAAAGTAATCTACAGATTCAATGCAATCTCTATCCAGATATAAATGGTATTTTTCACAGAACTAGAGTATATAGTAGAAAAATTTGTATGGAAACAGAAAAAACTCTGAATAGCCAAAACAAATCTTGAGAATGAAATTCACAAATTTGAAGCCAGACTGACCAAAGGAAAAAGAGAGTTCACAAAATAACCAACATTAGGAAGGAAAAATAAAAGAGTAATTAATACTAAACCTAGAGACATTTATAACAATTAAATAATTTGTTATAAATATAGAAAATATTGGTAGAATCAGTAGAGAGATAAATACAAAACACTGAAGACTAATTAGAGAAAATCTAAATAAACTGTGTAATATAGCATTCATGTAGTTGTAATTTATAGACAAATATACACAATTGCTAAGATGTCAGTTCTCTCCTACTTGATTTATATATTCAATATAATCCCAGTCAAAGTCTCAGCAAAATTTTTTAGATATGGAAAAGCAAATTCAAAAATGTGTATATAATAGAAAAGGAATTTGAACAGCCAAACAATTTTGAAAAGGAGGAGCAAATTTTGAGTAAGCTCATAACCTGATTTTAAGGCATATACAAAGTTGTATTAATAAATACAGTGTGATACTGACAAAGGATAGATATATAAATTAATCAGAATGAAAAGCCAGAAATAGTCCACACATACACACAGTAAACTGATTTTGACAAACATCCAAAGGCAACTAGATGGAGAAAGGAAGGTGTTTTTAATAAATAATACTGAAAAATGATTACTATATGCCAAAAGCGTAGTTTATGAACACAAAATCATACCAAACAAGATCAATAAATATTCTGAAATCCACACCTTTAAATATAAAATAGAAGCTTCCAGAAGAGACTATCTCAAAAATAGCCAGGGGGAAAGGTAGAGAACATTGAAAACAATGATAATTAAACTACTGCTGCTGCTGCTGCTGCTGCTGCCGCCGCTAAGTTGCTTCAGTCGTGTCCGACTCTGTGTGACCCCATGGACAGCAGCCCACCAGGCTCCTCCATCCACAGGATTCTCCAGGCAAGAATAGTGGAGTGAGTTGCCATTTCCTTCTCCAGATAATTAAACTAAGAATTTGTTTTTTGTGTGTTTTTTAAGAAAAACAATTGTATTTAGTAGACTTTGGGAAATTTTTTTTTCAACTTATTGAGGAGACTATAACTGTCAACCTAGAATATATGTGGAATTAAACAATGTTTTAAGCACTAGGGACAAATAAAGACATTTAGCTTAGCTGGTAAAGAATCTACCTGCAATGCAGGAGACCCCAGTTCGATTCCTGGGTTGGGAAGATCCCCTGGAGTAGGGCAGGGCAACCCACTCCAGTATTCTTGCCTGGAGAATCGCCCTGGACAGAGAAGTCTGGAGGACTACAGTCCATGGGGTCACAAAGAGTCAGACACAACTGAGTTACTAAGCACAGCACAGCACATATACAAACAAAATTTAGAAAAGAAATTCTAAAGGATATACTTTGTCCTGAAAGGAACAAATTGTGCATGGAAAGTAATGAGTTAAAAAAGAAAAGATCAGAAAAATTAATTAATTAAATACAGGTATATTTGAAACAAATATTGGCCAAGATAAAATAATAATGAACCCATACAGAATAAAATTTTACATATTTAATTATAGTACTTAGATTGCATATGTGTGGAGAGTGCAGTGATACATTCTAAAGACCTTGTATTTTTGAAGATGATATTTGTCAGTTTTAGATTTTAAGTTAAAGAATGTTTCAATTTTCTACCACCAACATTTAACAAATATAGCACATAGTTTTCAACATTTTGAAGCTAAATAATCAGTGTAAAAAATTAAAAAAAAAAAAAAAATCCTAGTGGTTAGAAAGAGTAATATAGCAATATGGAAATTTTGGAATAAGTGAATACAAGTAAATGGTTTTAAAAAGCCTTTTTCAAAATAGACTGAATGTTTCACAGCTTGAAATTCAATGAATATCAATTTAAATGCAATTTTAAAAATACATTCACAGATTATCAATGGAAAGAGGGAGAGAAAGTTAAAAGAGGGAAAAAAAAGTGCAGCAATACTATCAGCAATATTCACACATAGGCAAAGAAATAAAACAATTCATACATAATGGAAATATCATCAATTAATCAAGTAAGAAAAATTTTCTAGACATCTATGACTGTAGTAACTAGGAATCAACACATATTAATAGAAGAATTAGAAGAAATTTTAAAAGTTTACCATAATGGCAGGAGATTTTAACACAGTACTCACAGCAATTAATAGATCAATCAGAAAGGATGTAGAGGATTTGAACTACACATTAGCAAGATTGATCTAATGCGCAGATATAGAACAGCACATCCAGTAAGAACAGAAAACACACACTTCTTAAGTATGTATGGAACATTTATAAACAATAACTACACACTTGGTTGTGAAGTAAGTTTCAACAAATTCAGAATAACTGATGTAATAAGAATCATGTTCATTGCCACAGTGCACTTAGAAATCAATAACAAAATGCTAAACAGAAAAATCACATATATTTAGAAAATAGGAAAGTGAGTGAAGTCACTCAGTCTTGTCCGACTCTCTGGGACACCACGGACTGTAGCTTACCAGGATTCTCCATCCACGGGATTTTCCGGGCAAGAGTACAGGAGTGGGTTGCCATTTCCTTCTCCAGGGGATCTTCCCAAGTCAGGGATCAAACACAGGTCTCCCACATTGTAAGCAGACGCTTTATCATCTGAGCCACAAACATGTTAAAAATAACTTAATGATCAAGAAAAGAATAATAATGAAGATAGCAAAATGTTTACAACTTATATTTATCCTAAAATTCTAGAATAGAATTACTATACAAATTAATACATATGTGGGAATACACACCCCTAAATGTTTATTCTTAAATTAAGTTAAAACAATAATATAAGTATGAATGTAAAAAGAAAGAAACAGAACTCTCAGGAGAGTTTAAATAAAATATAATTTTTGAAAAAGATGCTAATTAAATGGAAAACACTGTTACAGTAGACAGACACCAAATGGTTAAATACTCCTCTGTATGTGTGTGTTTTAAAATATAACAAAATAGACACTTCTAATGAGACTGAACAAGCACAATGCAAACACGTGAATAACAGGCACTAGTAGAATTTAAAAAGGAAGAAAATAGTATAATAAATAGTACTAGTGCAATAAGCTTGAAACCAAACGCATTTCCAGACAAAAATGTCAAAACTGACTCAAAAGAAAACCAATAGAAATAGTCATTCAATAACCAATGAATAAAACAAATCAACAGATAAAAACCCTTCTATAAAGAAACACCACCCAAGATGAGTTACTAAAAGAAAAACATTTCAGAGTAGGGAAAAACAGAAGGAAAGCATTTACAAATGTATTATATTTATTTTTATCTTGAAATAGTTTTATATTTACAGATTTGCAAAAGTAGTACACAAAGTTCCCATTACCCCTCCCCTCAGTTTCCACAAATTATTAACATCTTATCTAACCAATATGTGAGCTTCCCTGGTGGCTCAGTGGTAAAGAATTCACCTGGGTCCAGAATATTCCCTGGAGAAGGAAATGGCAACCCATTCCAATACTTTTGCCTGGGAAATCCCATAGATAGAGGAGTCTGGCGGGTTATAACTCATGGGATCACAAAAGAGTTGGACATGACTTAGTGACTCAACAACAACAACAAAAACAATTGCATCAAAGAAGTTAAAATTTATAAAGTTGTGTTAACTAAACCACAGACTTATTCAGATTTTACAAGTTTTTACACTAATATCCTTTTTCTGGTTTAGGATCTCATAGAGAATACCACTTTGCATTTAATGATTATGTGTACTTAGTAACCTTTAATTTGACAATTTCTTACTTTTTTTCTTTGCTTTTCATGATGTTGACACGTACAGATTATCTCTCACTTTTAGTCTATATGAAGTTTCTCATGGATATTAAGGAAGACTACCACAGAAGTGAAATGTCCTCCTTCTAATATCAGAGAAAATATGATATTAACATGGCATTATTCAGGATGTTAAACTTGATCACTTGATTAAAGTGATGTCTGCCACTGTGGCCACTTCATGGATCACAGTCTTGTAATGTCAAAAGGACTTGTGTAACTCAATGAAGCTATGACCCACACCCTGCAGGCCCACCCAGATGAATGGGTCATAGTGAAGAATTCTGAAAAATGTGGTCAACTGGAGGAGGAAATGGCACCTGTTCCAATATTCTTGCCTGGCGAACCCCATGAACAATATGAAAAGGCAAAAAGATATGACACCAGAAGATGAATCCCTATATTATTTGGAAGGTGAAAAATATGCTACTAGGAAAGAGGAGGGCAATTACTAATAACTCCAGAAAGATGAAAACCTGGACCAAAGTGGAAATGATGCTCAGTTATGGATGTGTCTGGTGGTGAAAGTAAAGTCTGATGGTGAAAGTAAAGTCTGAAAATAAAGGTTGTAAAGAACAATATTGCATAGAAAACTGAATTGTTAAGTCTGTGAATCAAGGTAAAGTGGGTGTGGGCAAACAGAAGATGACAAGATTGAACATCAACATCTTAGGAGTCAGTGAACTAAAATGGGTAGGGATAGGTGAATTTACATCAGATGACTATTAAATCTACTACTGTGGGTAAAATTCCCTTAGAAGAAATGGAGTAGCCTGAATGGTTAACAAAAGAGTCTGAAATACAGTACTTATGTGCAGCCTCAAAAATGACAGAATGATCTGTCAAAAATTACTGTGATGATTTAGCATCACAGTAATTCAAGTCTATGCCTTAACCACTGATGCTGAAGAAGCTGAAGTTGACCAGTTGTATGAAGACTTACAACATTTTCTAGAACTCACACCAAAAAAGAGTTATTTTTCATCATAGGGGATTAGAATGCAAAAGTAGGTAGTCAAGAGATACAGGGAATAACAAACAAGTTTGGCCTTGCAGTACAAAATGAAGTAGGGCAAAGGCTAACAGAGTTTTGGCGAAAGAACTCACTGGTCATAGCAAACACCCTTTTCCAACAACCCAAGAGAAGACTTAACAAATAAATAACACCAGATGGTCAATACCAAAATCAGATTGATTGTTTTCCTTCCAGGCAAAGATGGAGAGGCTCTATATCATCAACAAAAACAAGACCTGGGGCTAATTGTGGCTCAGATCATGAACACTTTATTGCAAAATTCAGGCTTGAATTGAAGAAGGTAGGAAAAACTAGGCCATTTAGGTGTGACTCAAATCAAATCCCTTACAAGTATGCAGTGGAGGTGACAAATAGATTCAAGGGATTAGATCTGGCAGACAGAGTGCCAGAACTATGGACAGACATTCCGAACATTGTACAGGAGGGAGGAACACAAACTATCCCAAAGAAAAAGAAATGAAAGAAGGCAAAGTGGTTGTCTGAGGAGGCTTTACAAAGAGCAGAGGAAAGAAGAGATGTGAAAAGCAAAGAAAAAAAGGAAAGATATAACCAACTGAATGCAGAGTTCCAGAGAATAGCAAGAAGAGTGAAGAAGGCTTTCTTAAATGAAAAATACAAAGAAACAGAGGAAAAGGGAAAGACTAGAGATGTCTTCAAGAAAATTGGTGATATCAAGGGAATATTTTATGCAAGGATGGACATGATAAAGGGTAGAAATGGAAAGGACCTAACAGAAGCAGAAGAGATTAAGAAGAGGTGGTAAGAATACACAGTTCAGTTCAGTCGTTCAGTCATGTACAACTCTTTGCGACCCCATGGACTGCAGCACTTCAGGCTTCCTTGTCCATCACCAACTCCCGGAGCCTACTCAAACTCATGTCCATCACTTCGATGATGCCATCCAACCATCTCATTCTCTGTTATTCCCTTCTCCTCCCACCTTCAATCTTTCCCAGCATCAGTGTCTTTTCCAATGAGTCAGTTCTTCACATTAGGTAGCCAAATTATTGGAGTTTCAGCACCAGTCCTTCCAATGAATATTCAGGACAGATTTCCTTTAGGATTGACAGATTGGATTTCCTTGCAATCTGAGGGACTCTCAAGAGTCTTCTCCAACACCAGAGAACAATAAAAAAAAAAAGTCTTAATGACCAGGATAATCATGATGGTGTTTTCACTCACCTAGAACCGGACATCCTGGAGTGCAAAGTCAAGTGGACCTTAGGAAGCCTGATTATGAACAACAGTCGTGGAGATGAATTAATTTCATCTGAGCTATTTCAAATACTAAATGATGGTGCTGTTAAAGTGCTGCACTCAATACGCCAGCAAATTTGGAAAACTCAGCTGTGGCCACAGGACTGGAAAAGGTCAGTTTTCATTACAATCCCAAAAAAGGCAATGCCAAAGAATGTACAAGCTACTGTACAATTGTCAATGTCAAATGCTATCAAGGTTATGCTCAAAATTATTCAAGTTAGGCTTCCACAGTACATGAACCAAGAACTTCTAGATGTACAAGCTGTATTTTGAAAAAGCAGGGAACCAGAGATCAAAATGCCAAGATTTGTCATTCGTTGGTTCATGGAGAAAGCAAAGGAGTTCCAGAAAAACATCTACATTTACTTCATTGACTATGTTACAGGCTTTGACTATGTGGATCACAACAAACTGTGGAAAATTCTGAAAGTGATGGCAGTACCAAACCACCTTACCTATCTCCTGAGAAACCTCTATGCAGGTGAAGAAGCAACACTTAGAACTGGACATGGAACAGCTGACTGGTAAAAAATTGGGAAATGAGTGCAACAAGGCTATATTATCATCCTACTTATTTAACTTACATGCAGAGTACATCATGCAAAATGCCAGGCTAGATGAAATCAAGTTTGCTGAGAGAAATATCAACACCTCAGATGTGCAGATGACACCACCCTAATGGCAAAATGTGAAGAGGAACTAAAGAGCCTCTTGATGAAGGTGAAAGCGGAGACTGAAAAAGCTGGCTTAAAATTCAACATACAAATCTAAGATCATGATATGTTGCCCCATCACTTCATGGCAAATAGATGGGGAAAAAGTGGAAACAGAGACAGATTGCATGGTCTTGGGCTCAAAAATCACTGAGGATTGTGAATACAGCCATGAAATTAAAAGACACTTGATGCTTGGAAGAAAAGCTATTGGCAAACTTAGCTTATTAAAAAACAGACCTCACTTTGCAGACAAAGGTCCGTCTAGTCAAAGCTATGGTTTTTCCAGGAGTCATGTACGGATGTGAGAGTTGGGCCATAAAGAAAGCTGAGCACCAAAGGACTGGAGTTTTTGAATTGTGGTGCTGGAGAAGGCTCCTGAGAATCCCACGGACAGCAAGGAGATCAAATCAGTTCAGTTCAGTTCAGTCGCTCAGTCATGTCTGACTTTTTGCGACCCCATGAATTGCAGCACGCCAGGCCTTTCTGTCCATCACCAACTCCCGGAGTCTACCCAAACCCATGTCCATCTAGTCGATGATGCCATCCAACCTTCTCATCCTCTGTCGTCCCCTTCTCCTCCTGCCCCCAATCCTACCCAGCATTAAGATCTTTTCCAATGAGTCAACTCTTTGCATGAGGTGGCCAAAGTATTGGAGTTTCAGCTTCAACATCAGTCCTTCCAATGAACACCCAGGATTGATCTCTTTTAGGATGGATTGATTGGATCTCCTTGCAGTATCAGTCAATCCTAAAGGAAATCAACCTTGAATATTCATTGGAAGGACTGATGCTGAAGTTCCAGTATTTTGGCCACCTGATACAATGAGCCAACTCATTGGAAAAGACTCTAATGCTAGGAAAGATTGAGAGCAAGAGGAGAAGGGGGAAATAGAGGATGTGATGATTGGATGGCATTACTGACTCAATGGACATGAGTTTGAGCAAACTCAGGGAGATAGTGAAGGACAGGGTAGTCTGGTGTGCTTCAGTTCATGAGGTTGCAAACAGTAGGAAAAGACTTAGAGACTGAACATGAATAGCAGCAGATATGCAAATGATATCATTCTAATGGCAGAAACTGAAGAGGAACTAAACTGCTTCTTGATGAGTGTCAAAGAGGAGAATGAAAAAGCTGGATTGAAACTCAACATTAAAAAAATGTAAGGTCGTGGCATTAGGTCACTTCACTACATGACATCTGAAAAGTGAAAAAGTGAAAGTAGTGACAGATTTTATTTTCTTGGGTTCCAAAACCATTGTAGATGGTGACTGCAGCCATTAAACTAAAAGACACTTGTTCCTTGGAAGGAAAGCTTTAACAAACCCAGAGAACATACTAAAAAGCAGAGACATTACCTTGAGGACAAAGGTACATACAATCAAAGCTATGGTTTTCCAGTAATCATGTGTGAATGTGAGAGTTGGGCCATAAAAAAAGCTGACCACCAAAGAACTGATGCTTTTGAACTGTGGTGCTGGAGAAGACTCCTGTCTTTTGGACTGCAAGATGATCAAACCAGTTAATCGTAAAGGAAGTCAACCTTGAATATTCATTAGAAGGACTGGTGATGAAGCTGAAACTCCAGTTCTTTGGCTACCTGATGTGAAGAGCTGACTCATTGGAAAAGACCCTGATGCTGGGAAAGATTGAAGACAAAAGGAAAAGGAAGTAGCAGAGGATGAGATGATTAGATAGCATCACTTACTCAATGGACATGAATTTGAGAAAATTCCAGGAGATAGTGGAGGACAGAGGAGCCTGGTGTGTGGCAATCAATGGGATCACAGTCAGACATGATTTAGTGACTGAAAAACAACTGCCACTGTGAAAGTCTCCAATGTAAATTTACAAGTTTTCTTTCCAAATGTTGTTCATTTAAAAAAAGAAAAAGCAAGTTACTCCTTCTAACCAACACACAGGAAAAACGGAAATTAAACTTCACCTGCTAGAGAGAGGCATATCAAATAATTTGTGGACGTATGTTAAAACCACCATTGTAATCAGTAAAGATATTTGGGGAGAGATTTTTGAGGCTCTACAACTCTATTTTTTTCCATAAATTTATCCATTATTTTTGGCAGTTGATTTTTTCTCCGCAATTATTATGGTACTCAAATGATGGTTTTCTATTTCTTTATTTCTATAAGGATTTTCCTAAGAAATATTTATACATTCCATTTCCTGTATGTATGTTTCTGCTTTTATATACACATATATACGCTCTAATGATTTCTGCTTAGGCTTTGGCATCTTTTTCAGTTTGGTTACTGTGTCCATTTGACATGCTTTCATCTTTTATTTTTTCTTATTTATTTTCTATTATTTCAAGATTCCAGCCATATCTGAACTTTCCCTCGTCTCCACAACTCTCTCCAAGAAAAAAGCTTTCAGAAACCAATAAAAGGATGCTAATGTTGCTTGATGCTAGTGTGTCAATGTTTCTAGTGATATATATATATCTCTCTATATCCCATGTATCTATATTTTGGAATGTACCTTTTTGTGTATGCATGTTTCATGTATGTGTATATACTTATACACACAATGTATGTATATACATACACACACATACAAACCTCTAATACCTCCGACTCTGATTCAGCAGATCAGAGTTCATTCTGATCTTCTCCCTTGCTTATTTGTAGCTTCTGACTCTGGCAGTGGGACACTTGGTGCTCATTATCTGTACTTTAGTTATTTGTTCTTAGGATCCACGTAAAGCAGTTTAAGAATTGCTAAGCCATATCTCCCATGAGAAGTAGAGTTACCAACTACAGTACAGGGTCTACATACAGTTTTCTGTTTAGCCTTAAAATTACTGCTTTTCAAAGTTACTTAGATCAGTTCTCCACCTACTTCCTTCATTTATGTTATGCTTAAACATTTGTAATACATTTACTCTACTGGTCGCAGTGTACATTTCATTCTGGGATCGCTAGTCAGAATTATTGCCCAATTATTATTGCATTGTTTATACTTTGGAGTTCCAAGAGTTCTTTACATGTTCTTGACTCAAGTGCCTTTGCATAAATATGTTTTAAAATGCCATTGTGACAATCTATGGCTTGTCTTTTTATTCTCTCAACAGTGTATTTCTCAAAACATTTTTAATTAAAAAGTTTTGATGTTATATCTATAAATTCATCACCAAACCCAAGGTTACATAAATTCTCCTGTTTTTATCTAGAATTATTAGGGATTTATAATTTACGCTATACTCTGATCTAATTGGATTTATGGGTGCAAGTGTGTATGTCTGTTTGTATAAGAAATGTGATAAGGTTCCTTTTTCTTTCCTGTGAATGTGCAGTTGTTACAACACCACTTATTGAAAGGACTATATTTTCTCCACTGAAATACCTTTGAACATTTGTCAAAAATGGTCTTTTTATGACTTTTTATTCTGTTCTATTGATCTGTGTCTATCCTTTCAATGAAACTGCAATGTCTTAATAATTTGGTTTTTAGCTATGCTCTGGTCAGCTATGGCCTTACTGATTTTTTACTTACCGGTGTATGAGTTACTGAGAGACAAGTTCTGGAGCTTCAAACTAAAATTGTGGGTTTGTTTATTCTCAGATCTCTCAAATATCTTTCAGATCTCTCAGATCTCTCAGTCAGACATGATTGAAGCGACTTACACACACAAACACATCTAATGTTGACTTCTTGCGAACAGTATAGCATATCATTGACTTTTTATCCAGTCTGAAAATCTGCATTGCATCTGGTGTTTTTAAAATATGTTTAAAGTGTTATTGATATGGTTGAATTAACCTTTGTCATGTTTTGCTGTTTTCTGTTTTCAAAGTTATTTTCTTAATAATTATTTTTCTCTGGGCTTAAGACCTGTAATTTAGTATCTGTCATTAATTTTGGAAATTTTTCAGCCATAATTTCTTCAAATAGTTTCTGCCCTCTTGTTTCTTCTATGAATGAATTCCAATTTTGTATAATTTAGATGGATTAATATTGTCTCACAAATCTTGGATATTCTCTTTTTAAGTTACTCATCTTACTGCAATTAAATTTTTATAATTTCTCTTGATCTATTTTCAAGTTTACAGAATCATTTTTCAACTTTGTGTAATGTCCAGGTAAGCTCATCAAAAATATTCTTCATATTTTTATTCTTTAATATGTAGCATTTTTAAAGTATTACAATTTGCATCTATTTTGTTGAAATTGCCTCTTTTAACTTTTATATTTTGTACCTTTTCCATTAGAGCTTTTGACGGACGTACTAACTTATCAGCTATCTTAAGTTTCTTTTCTGTTAATTCAAACACCTGTGTAATATCTGAGTCTGGTTATCATGACTGCTTTGTCTCTTCAGACTGTGCTTATTATTTACTTTCTATAAATCTCCTAATCTCTTACTATTAATTGAACATATTGTATAGGACAATGGATACTGAATTATTTTTTTATCAGTTTATTTATCTATTTTTTAACTTTACAATATTGTATTTGTTTTGCCATACATTGACATGAATCCACCATGGGTTTACATGTTTTCCCCTTCCAGAATCCCCCTCCCAAATCCTTCCCCATCCCATCCCTCCGGGTCATCCCGGTGCACCAGCCCCGAGCGCCCTATATTATGCATCGAACCTGGACTGTCGATTCGTTTCACCTATGAAAATTTACATGCTTCAATGCCATTCTCGCATATCATCCTGCCCTCGCCCTCTCCCATAGAGTCCATAATACTGTTCTATTTATCTGTGTCTCTTTTGATGTCTCGCATACAGGGTTATCCTTACCAATTAACTAAATACCATATATATGTGTTAGTATACTATATTAGTGTTTTTCTTTCTGGCTTACTTCACTCTGTATAATAGGCTCCAGTTTCATCCACCTCATTAAAACTGATTCGAATGTATTTTTTTTTAATGGCTGAGTAATATTCCATTGTGTATATGTACCACAACTTCCTTATCCATTTATCTGCTGATGGGCATCTAGGCTGCTTCCATGTTCTGGCTATTATAAACAGTGCTGCGATGAACATTGGGGCACATGTGTCTCCTTCAAGTCTGGTTTCCTCAGCGTGTATACCCAGCAGTGGGATTGCTGGGTCATATGGCAGTTCTATTTCCAGCTTTTTGAGGAATCTCCACACTGTTCTCCATTGTGGCTGTACTAATTATTTTTAATGCTTAAAATGAATTTCCCTTCTACCTGGCCTCTTCATGTTAATGTAGTAAGGAATTAGCTGGGGTTTGCTGTTAGGTATTGCTATGGTTACACACAATTCTCCAGAGATTTCAGATTCTCTAGGGGTACCTCATTTTTATGATGTTGGCTAAAATTTTTGCCTTTTTGTTCATATTTAATTATTATTTGTCTTAGGATATTCTTACTTACCTTTAGATCTTCCCTTTTCACTTCTCCTCACAGAATTTCATTCTCTTTCCTCTCTCCCTGTTGAAATTCTGCTATTTGTACTTAACATTTCTTAATATTTTCATTTCCAGAAATTCCATTTTTTTTAGTCTGTCATTTTGTTATAACATTTTTACCTCTATTAATTTTTCCAAAATTTCACTTACTTATGTAATTATATTATTCTCATTTTCTATTGGGTATAATTATAACACCTTAAATCTTTGAGCGTCTTCGTCTGATGTGTTTTTTCTTCTCTTGCTCATGATGTCATCTTTTCTTATTTTTGTTTTGTATTGCCATTTCATATAAGTCTGAGATATGGGATTTCCTTGAGACCTGGGTTGATATTGGGTCCCTCTAGGTAGAATTTTTTTTTTTTTTTTTTCGTTCTCTTGAGAACCTGGAGATTCTACCAAATCAGAATTTTTTTATGTTCTTAGCCCTTTAGGTTTTATTTGCCTGCTTATTTTATAGTAACAAAGGTGTTTTGCATTTATATGGAAAACTTTGATGAAGATTAGATTTTGGTCAATTTTTCTCCAAAAAAATAATTACCCAACTCAATGGTAATTTTAGACTGGCAATCTTCTTTCCATGAAGTATATCAGTTAAATTCCCAGTCATGTAAATTTTGACACTTTCCAATTTTATACATTTTATTCTATTTATTTTTCTAATGCTTTTACAAATTTGTTGACTTCAAATATGATATTGAATAGAAGCTTTCCTTTCCTTGTTCTTGAATTTAATGTCTGAAATTAGACTTTAAAACTTATAATCTCCTATTTCAAGGAGATACTTCCATCTGATTATAAAGATGTATTTCACTTCTACTTTACTTGGTCTTTTATTAAGTAAATATTCTGATTTTTTTTACTGAATTTTTGTTGTTCCATTTCTTATTTTGTGTGTTTGTTTTTTAGAAGTAAAAAATATTTTATTCAGTAACTTGGCTGAATAAGCAAGATTTCATTATAAATCTTTTACTGTGATTTTATTTTTTTAAATATTTATTGGAGTATAGTTGGTTTACAATGTTGTGTTAGTTTCTACTGTACATACAAGTTAATCAGCTATATGTACACATACATCCCCCCTTTTTAGGTTTCCTTCCCATTTAGGTCACCACAGAATATTGAGGAGAATTCCCTGTGCTATACAGTAGGTTCTCATTAGTTAACTATTTTACACATAGTATCAATAGTGTATCTATATATATCAATCCCAATCTCCCAATTCATCTCACCCTTCTCTTTCCCCATTAGTATCCATATGTTTGTTCTTTATATCTGTGTCACTACTGTCATAGAGTGAAGTGATTCAGAAAAAGAAAAACAAATTTTGTATATTAGCACATATATTTGGAATCTGAAAAAAAAATTGGTATAAACAATCTTACTGACAATCTTATTTGCTGTTCCATTTCTGATAACAATGTCATTAAAGCTCAAAATGAACAACGTAGATTTTCCTAATTTTTAAATTCTGAGTACTTATGTATTGACAGCAATTATTTCCTCCTTCAAGACTGAAATCTCTAAATGTTTTTATTTTATTCACTTTTCTTGAGTTACTTTTATTTTCCAGAAAAGTATCTGTTTCATCTAGATTTTTATATAAAAATGATTAAAAGTTGGTCATCTGCATATATTTAATGTGTTCTATTTTGATATTTAAAATCATTTCTAATTTTTTTTATAAATCTTATTGGAGTAGAGTTGATTTACAATGTTGTGTCAGTTTCAGTTGTACAGCATAATGATTCAATTATATATATATATATATATTCATTTTCTTTCAGATTCTTATTTATTTATGGCCTTTCCATGATATAATTTTTAGTCTTGAAAGGGGTACTTTTATATACTCTTTCTCAAAACAGGATCATTTTTATGTCAAAATTTTTATTTTGCAGTTTATTTGCATTGCCTGCATTAGAATATACAGTTTTATGAAGAGAAAAGCATTTGCTATTATTTTCTCCCATTCTGAGGGTTGTCTTTTTACCTTGTTTAAGATGTCCTTTGCTGTGCAAAAGCTTTTAAGTTTAATTAGGTCCCACTTGCTTATTTTTGTTTTTGTTTCCAATACTCTAGGAGATGTGTCATTTAATTGGAGGGTAATTGCTTTACAATATTGTGTTGGTTTCTTTCATATATGAACATGAATCAGCCATAGGTATACATACATACCCTTCCTCTTGAATCACCTTCTCACCTCTCACTCAATCCCACTCCTCTAAGATGTCACGGAGCACTAGATTTGAGCTCCCTGCATCATACAGTAAATTTCCACTGACTATCTAGTTTTACAGATGGTAATATATATATTTCAATGCTACTCTCTCTATTCGTTCCATCCTTTCCTTCCCCCGCGGTGTCCACGAGTCTTTTCTAAATGGTCCCCATTTGAGTACTCCAGGAAATGTTTCTGATTCTTCACATGTCTTGCTGGAAGGGTCCACTTCTTTGCTTTCTTTCTTATTTCTATTCAGTATCAATCTTGTTTAACTGTATAATTGCTTTCAGTTTTTGTATGTTGGGATTAATCATCAAAGTTATTAAAACTTGTTTGTAAGATATAAGTTCATAAAGTGTGAGTTTTTGACACAAGGATTTTCAGCTGAGGGTCAGGATCCATTAATGGGTTTGAAAATCAACTTGGTGATAAGGATTCACTTTTGTTATTGAAATAAAGTAGAATAGAAAATATAATTGAAGATACTTTGTTCATCACATCTTGCAAGTGTAAACATTTTGTGAAATTCAGTGTTTGTATAATGGTAGAAAAATGTAAGCTATGAATTATTACATTGATGTGACCCATATAAATATTAATAGACTAAGTTTTAAGATGTCAGATTTTTTATATGCATTTTTTTAAAAAAAATTGCCACCTTATTCTTTGTTCTTCTAGGTTTTTTGCAAGTACTTAAGGGATAAGAATATGTTATCTCCATGCAAAACCTCATCTTTCCCTCTTAACTTAAAACTCATTAGGAAAGGGCCCTTTTAGACCTCTAGTACCTACAATGGAGTCACTTTTAAAGAATAACCTTTACTGAAAGAATGAAAAATCAGTACAAATCTGACATCCTCTTGAGGTGATAATAATGATAAAGACATACCTTTAGCAGTCTCAGAAATGCGAGCAAGTCTCAGAGAGAAAGAATGAAAAGGGACGGGACCTATATTCATCTGTGTAGCATTTTAGGTAGAAACATGAGTCTGGAAGTGTCTTCATTTTGGACAATTGTTTTACTTTGATGTGCTTACAACAGTAGATTAGTCTCTAAAAGAGTATAGGCCTCTCTAGTTAGGATGAAGTTACATTTTCAGTAAAAGGCAATACAGGGTCATTCAGATTGTTTTTGTGCCTACTCCAGCTTGGTGTGGAAGAAAATCAGGTAGGGGATCTTTGGCAGGAGTCTGAGTCTAAACAAAAATAATTAGATAGTGTTACAGCATTTTGGGCTTCCCTGGTGGCTCAGACAGTAAAGAATCTGCCTGCAATGCAGGGGACCTGGGTTGGATCCTGGGTTAGGAATATCACCTAGAGAAGGGAATGGCAACCCACTCCAGTATTTTGCCTGGAGAATTCCATGGACAGAGGAGCCTGTCGGGCTACAGTTCAACAGCCGCAAAGAGTTGGGCACAACAGAGCGACCAACACACAAAAAAGACACAGCATTGCACATGTTAGCAAGGTTATGCTCAAAGTCCTTCAAACTAGGCCTCAGCAGGATGTGAACCAAGCACTTCCAGATGTACAAACTGGGCTTAAAAAAGGAAGAAGAACCAGAGGTAAAACTGCCAACATTCACTGGATCATGGAGAAAGCAAGCTAGTTCCATAGAACCATCTACTTCTGCTTCATTGACTACAGAAGTCTTTGACAGTGTGGATCATAACAAACTGTGGAAAAGTATCAGACTACCTTACCTGTATCCTGAGAAACCTGTATACAGGTCAAGAAGCAACACTTTGAATTTGACATGGAACACTTGATTGGTTCAAAATTGGGAAAGGAATATGATGAGGCTATATATTGTTACCCTGCTTATTTAACTTATATGAAGAGTACATTATGCAAAATGCCAGGCTGGATGAATCATAAGTTGGAATTAAGGTTGCCAGGATAAATATCTGCAAGCCATATACAAAGGTAATATCACTCTAGTGGCAGAAAGTGGAAAGGAGCTGAAGAGCCTCTTAATGAAAGTGAAAGAGGAGAGTGAAAAGGTGGCTTAAAACTCAACATGCATAAAACTAAGATCACGGCATCCAGTTCCATTACTTCATGGCAAATAGAAGGGGAAAAAGGAAGTAGTGACAGATTTTTCTTTTCTGGGCCTCCAAAATCACTCTGGGCAGTGATGGCAACCATGAAATTAAAAGATGCTTGCTCAATGGAAGGAAAACTGTGACAAACCTAGATATCATATTAAAAAGCAGAGACATGACTTTGCAGACAAATGTCTGTATTGTCAAAGCTATTTTTTTTTTTTCAGCGATCAAGTATGGATATGAGAGCTGGACCTTGAAGAAGGCTGAAGAACTGATGCTTTCAAATTGTGTTGCCAGAGAAGACTCTTAAGAGTCCCTTGGACTGCAATGAGATCCAACCAGTCAATCTTACAGGAAATCAACCATGAACATTCATTGGAGGGACTGATGCTGAATCTCCAATACTTTGGCCACCTGATTCAAAGAGCCAACTCATTGGTAAAGACTCTGATTCTGGGGAAGATTGAAGGCAAAATGAAAAGGAAGTGGTAGAGGATGAGATGGTTACATAGCATCACCAACTCAATGGACATAAATTTGAGCAAACTCTAGGAGATAGTGGAGGACAGAGAAAACTGTCATGCTACAGTCTGCAAGGCTACAAAGAGTGGGACAGAGCTCAGGGACTGAATAACAACAGCTACAACAACACCAGCATTTCTCTGAAAGCTAAGCATTGGGTCAAAGGAAGCTAAGTACAACATAGGTTAAAGACAGAAAAAGACACTCCTAACTCTACAGACAAGTTACAAATTTAAATATTTGTCAAATAAAAAATTGATAATGAGGATGATGATCATGATTTTACTAGTTTTAGTCCTTTTCAGGAAAAAGTATTAATACTCTCCTATACTTCTGATGTTATTTACATGCTCCTTTTATTATTTTTTAAATTAATTAATTTATTTTAATTGGAGGCTAATTACTTTATAATACTGTAGTGGTTTTTGCCATACGTTGACATGAATCAGCCATGTGTGTACATGTGTTCCCCATCCTGAACCCCCCTCCCACCTCCCTCCCCATCCCATCCCTCAGGGTCATCCCAGTACACTAGCCCTGAACATCCTGTCTCATGCATCGAAGCTGGACTGGCGATCTATTTCACATATGATAATATACATGTTTTAATGCTATTCTCTCACTTGCTTCCTGTTATTCCAATATTTAAAAAAAGCAAACAGATTCTCATGCTCTTATTTATGACTCATGTATTATTTTCAACTCTTTTGACTCCAGGATTATAAAATTCAGCGGACTGAGTACTTTGAAGTATATAAGAATGGATGGAAGCCCGTTGTTCCAACAGCATGTAATGCAGGATGAGATGAGCATCTGGAAAGAAGGCAAATAGGTGGAGCTCATCACTTCCCCTGTGGTCCAAATACGCTGAGAATAATTCATAAATGTACCTATTTTCCAGAAGACAACAGACCAAAGACTTTGTTTCTCTTACATTAATTTTATCTGCTAGATATTGGCCCTTATAATAGTGAAACCTGGATAAACCAAATTAGTATAAAAATATTTCACTTCTTTACAAAAGGCCATGTTGTGGCCACATTTTTTACACCTATATCTCAATATTTTTTCTGTGAGTTTACTTGAAATAGATCTGGGAGTTCAGTAAATGGGGAGGCATAGTGTCGTCCATGAATAATACAAAACATCAAGTAGATTTTTCTAGAAACTCAACCATTGTTAGAATTATTCAAAGAATAAAAAGTTTTCCTGAAAGGAAATCTCAATTGCTCATTTGCTATGTAAACAAGTAGTGTGTCCTGAAGGTATGGTTGCAGTACATAAAATATTAAAATGTTGATACCTGATAGAGTCTAGGAAGAAATTTAAATTTATAGGCAAGCATTTCCTGGAATAGTGGGAGACCTTTATGATTCTATGAGTTTTACATTAAAAATAAGAAAAGGCAAAATAAATTAGCCCAGAGGAAACCGTGGGCATGAATTATATCCCAGCATCACCAGGGCTATAGTGCCAGATGTCCTTTGGTTTTTTGGAATTGTAGAAAATGAGGGCTATATTTACCAATCAACCCATACAGCTTAAGCTAATTTGTATCATTAAATGATAAGTAAAAAAAAAAGATAAGGCAGAGATAAATGAAAAAAAGAAGTGAGCGATGACAGCACATCATTATTATAAAGGTTATCATTCACTGAATATTTTAGTTGAATTAATGTGCTGTTTTCACTTTTTTTTTTCTTTTCTCCTGTAATCTTCGAGATAAGCCTCTGATATAGATTTTAGTTTTATTCCTAAAAAGTAACAACTATCAAGGGCCCAGGTGAGGCCAGGCTTGTTCAGTGTCAACAATCAGAGGGATTTATTCTGTTTGGTAGACATAGAGGCAGGTAACACTTGAGATTGGCATACCCCTTGTCAGAATTCCAGACAGTGAGTCGGGTCAAGATGGACCTTTAAGCAGAAACTGAGACACACGATTTCTGTTTTCTAAGTGAGAAACCTGAAAAGTGTTACACAGGTTGTCAGGGTCCCAATTAAGGGAGATCCCATTCAGAGAGACTGTTATGCACACAGACATCCAGAACAGTACTCCAGGAACCGAGACAAGAAATTTGGCAAAGGTAAACCTCATTGATTTTATGGATTAACTATAATTCATTAGGTACATGAGACTCAGATTCAAAAGATTAATTACAGATCTCATTCATGATTAAACTGAGTCCTCTCATATCCTAATATTATTTTGCCTTAACTGAAATGTTTGACAACAAGCCAATAAGAGAGACATTATTGGTTTATAATCATCATCATCACCATCATCATTGACAGCATCTTCTATACCAATCATGCAGCTGTGGTTTAGAGAAATTAGGTAACTTGCCCATGGTTGCTGTGCTTCCCTGGTAACTCAGCTGGTAAAGCAGGAGACCTGGCTTTGATTCCTGGGTCAGGAAGATCTCCATTATTCTTGGGCTCCCCTGGTGGCTCAGCTGGTAAAGAATCTGCCTACAATGCAGGAGACTTAGGTTCGATCCCTGGGTTGGGAAGATCCCCTGGAGAAGGGAACAGGCCACATACTCCAGTATTCTGGCCTGGAGAAGTCCATGGACTGTATAGTCCATGGGGTTGCAAAGAGTCAGACACAACTGAAAGACTTTCACTTTCATGGTTACAAATAAAAGGATACAACCTTCGCTTGAAGTCAGATTAGGAGTAATTACAGAGAGAGTTGTTGTAACAAGCCATCAACTTATCTAAGTGAAAGTACCAGACTCATCCATTCTTTCAGTGAAAAGATATATTAATATAGAGAGCATCTACTATTTGCCAGCCTCAGTGACAAGCTGTTCATATTAGGTACTCAACAAACATTGGTTTACTAAATGAATGAATAATATTTGTGAACTTACAGTTCAGGAGATAGCAATCTGAAACTATGACATTTTGATTAAACTACCACAGTGGAGGCCGCTGTGTAAGATCATACACTTGTGGTGGAAGCAGAATATCCCCACAGTGAATGGCTATGTTTCCACCATCGCTTTTGCAAAGAGTCCAACCCAACTGAAGTGACTTAGCACACATGCATGCACACACTTTGATATAAGGCCTACCTTGAATTAGGGAATGAGGGATGGAGAAGCAGGCATTAAGACCAGAGGGAAAGCAGAACTTTTCTTTCAGCCTCCTGGCAGTTAAGTCTGGACTTGGCAGCAATGGTGTTCATGTTTCTGAGTTCAAGCTTATATTGTTCACCATACAAGTCAATAAATCAGGATACAAGCTGATGGAGCAAGGAATAATAACTTTATTTGGAAAACTGAAAGCCCAAGTAGACGGAAGACTAATGTCCTAGAGAAGAATCTTAACCAAGTCAGAATTCAGGCTTCTTTTATACTAATAGGAGATAAGGATGTGCTTGGTTGTTACAGACTTCTTGGTGTCAAGAATCTTTTGTTCCTGTAGTTGTACACAAAGGCCAGGTCAGAGTGTTCCTGCAATCTCCAACAAGACAAACGTTGTTCTCTGTTCTACAACTTTTTATCTCTATATGAGTGGAAAAGTGTTATAACCTTTAAGGTTAGACCCTTGAGAATGGGCTATCCTATATATTTCAGTTTATAGGCAACATTCTTAACTGGAAACAAAAGCAATAGAATAAAACAGGTTAATATAGAAGAATCTAGTAAGCAGTCAGATTTTCTTCCCTATTACACTCAGAGTGCTCCAGGCCTTTTGGGGTAGTTATTCCTGACACATAGAGGTAGATCCTGTGGATGGGCCTGAAAAGTCCAAGCACAACGATCCTTAGCATTTAGCTGTCCAGCATAGCCTATTGTAAGTCTAGACTTCCATTTTGTTATTACTGAACATTTAGCAAACTCTTATTAAAGGTCTTGCCTAGTCTTGACTATGTTGAAAGTGAAGCATTTTACAATAGGTTCAGGAGAAAACAAGGAAGTTCCCTCTGGGCAAGAATTGAGGTTGCAAAGTTTCTCTAGTTCTCAACAGAGTGGAGAGCACACAGGGGAGGACAGTGTCATGGATACTTAGGCTCCTCTGTCCTTGGGATTCTCCAAGAAAGAGTACTGGAGTGGCTTGCCATGTTCTCTTCCAGGGGATCTTCCTAATCCATGGATCATGTCTCTTAGGTCTCCTGCATTGATATGCAAGTTCTTTACCACTAGAGCTGCCTGGTAAGCCCTAAAAGGGAGAAAGGGAATTGCTTCTAAGTGCATCTGATCACTGCTCAGAATTGACAATTAACTTGCAGGCACATGGTCAGTAGTGGGGAATTAGAGGATACGAGAGTTGAGAGAAGTTATCTCCTATGAATATAGTTTAATTTTGCTGATATACATTGGGCAAGCACAATCCCACACCCTCATTGCCAACTGAGTATCCACGGTATAGTGAACAGAGCTGAACACTGGCAGCCAGGGGACCCAGGCTCTCCCCAGAGAGTGGTTAGAATTCATTGCGTATCCATGATTTTCTTCAAAGCTAGGACCAGTGTGACACAAGACCAATGGAATAAAAATATCTTATGTTTACTTCTCATTCCTAGCACTGGCTAAAGCTCAGTTATTTCTTCTCCACTCAACAAACATATAGCAGTCCAAGAAAAGTGTGAAGCTATTAAAAGTATAATCTTAATTCTTTCTAAGTTATATGTAAAACAGGTGCTTACCACCTATAAATAAATATAAAACACTCAAAATGACACTGAGTAATACACTGTCTTCGGGCATCACAGGTAGCTCAGTGGTAAAGAGTCCGCTTGCCAATGTAAGAGATGTGAGTTTGATCCCTAGGTTGGGAAGATCCCCAGGAAAGGAAAGGGCAACTCATTCCAGTATATTTGTCTGGGGAATCCTATGAACAGAGAAGCCTGGCAGGCTACATTCCATGGGGTCAAAAAAGAGTCAGACATGGCTTAATGAATAAACGAAACAACGTGATCTTGAGATTAACTGATTCCGCTATTCCTTCACAGAAAGAAATGAGGAAAGGAGAGTGAGGAAAGGTGTGATGCCGTGAACTCATTCTGATATTGGGAGCTCCAGAATGAAACAAATAGATGGAAGCTGTGCTGGGTCTCCAGGGCACAGAGTTGAATGTCACCGGAAGAACCCACTGGAGGAAGAGTCACCCTGGAAGTCCCCTGGGGATGGTAGTGCAGAATGTAAACATCCCTTAATTTCTGCCGAAGCTCAAGGTGGCAACCTAAGGGCTTAGTCACTATTTTCCTTGAATAAAATGCGTCTTAGTGAGGAATCAAGATGGAAAACAAGAATAAACCAATAGCAGCTTCATCCAAGTCCACAATCCACAATCCTAGTTTCTGTATAAACCAGGACTTGGCAGCCTTATCATCCTCTGCACACGATTCTCCTTAAGTGTGCGGGGTGCAAATTCACATGGGGGAATGGCGAGTGACTTTGGTTTGATTCAAACACTCCACTGATTTCTCTTCCTCTTTTTGATTTGTGTCTCAATATCCCATGACGTCACTAGATCAGTGGTGCTTAGGAAGAAAAGCTGAAACACACAAACTTTCAGGAACAAGCTGCCAAATGAAGATGGACTAGGGGATAACACAGAGCCCTGGGAGAGGGTTAATCTCCGGTGTTGCCTCATGTGCAGTTGCTGGCCTCTAGTAAAAGGACATAGCACTCGCTCTCGCTTCTCCCAAGCCCATAACCTCAAGCAGACTCCCTGAGCTGACCATCTCAAAGTGAGTGCGTGCCTTTTGGTAGGGTTAAGAGATTTTTTGCTAGGTAAGTGTGCCTTTCACTTTTGACAATCAATGACATCACTTGATCAGCATGTAATTCTTAAGAAAAAAAAAAACAAAAACATTTGGCTGAGCTAAGTGGAAAAGCATCAGGCACAGACAGATTAGTTTTTCCTTTAAATAAACATGGCCTTTCAAAAAGACAAGAAAAACATTTGGAGGAAAATATGCTGGGCATGAAAAATTCAGATAAAATGTCTACCCACCCTCAGCAAGAATAAGAACCACTCCTCAATCATCGAATAGTTAGAATCACTATAACTACAACATTGTAATTAGCCCCCAACTAAAATAAATAAATTTATTAAAAAAAAAATAGAATCGCTAAACCAAGGAGAATGGTTTAAACATGTTTGTCCTTACAGAGAGAGGTGTGTCTCTCTGATACTAACTCCTATACCTCAGTGATTACTTATGTAAATGACTAGTATTTGAGATACTTGACATTTCCCCAGTTTTTCACTTAATCCTGCAGAAGACAAAGAAATTCCTCTCCCTAAAGTAACCAGCAAGTTCTTCACATTGAATGGAATGGCTGTGTTGTAGTGTGATTACTGAATATTGTTGATCCATTTCCTTCCTAAAACTTTGTAAATCTATTTACAAGGTTTTCTTACACGTCTCATTTATTGTCTTTCTGTTAAGACGATATGCCTATCTTCTCTCCAAGTTCTACTCCTTTCTCTATTTTTTTTTTTAAATCTCAGTGGCTAAAATTAAAAAGCTAAGATTCTTTTTGTTTCATTTCCATTGTCAATCATGTTCAGTTCAGCTCAGTTCAGGTGCTCAGTTGTTTCTGACTCTTTGCATCCCCATGAATCACAGCACGCCAGGTATCCCTGTCCATCACCAACTCCCTGAGTCCACCCAAACCCATGTCCGTCGAGTCAGTGATGCCATCCAGCCATCTCATCCTCTGTTGTCCCTTTCTCCTCCTGCCCTCAATCTTTCCCGGCATCAGGGTCTTTCCAATGAGTCAGCTCTTCACTTCAGGTGGCCAAAGTATTGGAGTTTCAGCTTCAACATCAGTCCTTCCAATGAACACCCAGGACTGATTTCCTTTAGGATGGACTGGTTGTATCTCCAGTCCAAGGCACTCTCAACAGTCTTCTCCAGCACCACAGTTCAAAAGCATCAGTTCTTTGACGCTCAGCTTTCTTTATAGTCCAACTCTCACATCCATACATGACTACTGGAAAAACCATAGCCTTGACTAGACAGACATTTGTTGGCAACGTAATGTCTCTGCTTTTTAAAATGCTGTCTAGGTTGGTCATAACTTTCCTTCCAAGGAGAAAGCGTCTTTTAATTTCATGGCTGCAGTCACCATTTGCAGTGATTTTGGAGCCCAGAAAAATAAAGTCAGCCACTGTTTCCACTGTTTCACCATCTATCTGCCATGAAGTGATGGGACTGGATGCCATGATCTTAGTTTTCTGAATGTTGAGTTTTAAGCCAAATTTTTCACTCTCCTCTTTCACTTTCATCAAGAGGCTTTTTAGTTCTTCTTCACTTTCTGCCATAGTGGTGGTGTCATCTGCATATCTGAGGTTATTGATATTTCTCCTGGCAATCTTTGATTCCAGCTTGTGTTCCAGCCCAGCGTTTCTCATGATGTACTCTTCATATAAGTTAAATAAGCAGGGTGACAATATACTGCCTTGATGTATTCCTTTTCCTATTTGGAACCAGTCATTGTTTCATGTCCAGTTCTAACTGTTGCTTCCTGACCTGCATACAGGTTTCTCAAGAGGCAGGTCAGGTGGTCTGGTATTCCCATCTCTTTCAGAATTTTCCACAGTTTATTGTGATCCACACAGTCAAAGGATTTGGCATAGTCAATAAAGCAGAAATAGATGTTTTTCTGTTACTCTCTTGCTTTTTTGATTATCCATCGGATGTTGGCAATTTGATCTCTGGTTCCTCTGCCTTTTCTAAAACCAGCTTGAACATCTGGAAGTTCACGGTTCACGTACTGCTGAAGCCTGGCTTGTAGAATTTTGAGCATTACTTTACTAGTGTGTGAGATGAGTGCAATTGTGCCATAGTTCAAGCATTTTTTGGCATTGCCTTTCTTTGAGATTGGAATGAAAACTGACCTTTTCCAGTCCCGCGGCCACTGCTGAGTTTTTCATATTTGCTGGCATATTGAGTGCAGCACTTTCACAGCATCATCTTTCAGGATTTGAAATAGCTCAACTGGAATTCCATCACCCCCACTAGCTTTGTTCGTAGTGATGCTTCCTAAGGCCCACTTGACTTCACATTCCAGGATGTCTGTTTCTAGGTGAGTGATCACACCATCGTGGTTGTCTGGGTCGTGAAGAAATTTTTTGTACAATTCTTCTGTGTATTCTTGCCACCTCTTCTTAACATCTTCTGCTTCTGTTAGGTCCTTACCATTTCTGCCCTTTACGAGCTCATCTTTGCATGATATGTTCCCTTGGTATCTCTAATCTGCTTGAAAAGATCTCTAGTCTTTCCCATTCTATTGTTTTCCTCTATTTCTTTGCACTGATCATTGAGGAAGGCTTTCTTATCTCTCCTTGCTATTCTTTGGAACTCTGCATTAAAATGGATATACCTTTCCTTTTCTCCTTTGCTTTTTTACCCTGCGCCCGAGGTCAGGGGCGGCGGACAGGAGCTACTCCACGCCCGAGGTCAGGGGTGGCGGCCGAGAGGAGCTTTCCCGCGCATCTGAAGTAAGGGGCGGCAGTTGCCCTTAGTCGGAGCAGCGCTGAAGAGAGACCCCGCGTCCAAGGTAAGAGAAACCCAGGTAAGACGGTGGGCACTGACAGAGGGGATCAGAGGGCAGACAGGCTGAAACTACAGTCACGGACAGCTAGCCAGTCTGATCACATGGACTACAGCCACTCAATGAAACTAAGTCATGCAGTATGGGGCCACCCAATATGGACAGGTCATGGTGGAAAGGTCTGACAGAATGTGGTCCACTGGAGAAGGGAATGGCAAACTACTTCAGTATTCTTGCCTTGAGAACCCCATGAATAGTATGAAAAGGCAAAAAGATAGGGCACTGGAAGATGAACTCCCCGGGTCGGTAGGTGCCCAATATGCTACTGGTGATCAGTGAAGAAGTAACTACAGAAAGAATGAAGGGATAGAGCCAAAGCAAAAACAACACCCAGTTGTGGATGGTACTGGTGATAGAAGCAAGATTCACCGCTGTAAAGAGCAATATTGCATAGGAACCTGGAGTATTAGGCCCATGAATCAGGGCAAATTGGAAGTGGTTAAACAGGAGATGACAAGAGTGAACATTGACATTCTAGGAATCAGTGAACTAAGATGGACTGGAATGGGTGAATTTAACTCAGATGACCATTATATATACTACTGTGGGCAGGAATCCCTTAAAAGAAATAGAGTAGCCATCATAGTCAACAAAAGAGCCCAAAATGCAGTACTTGGATTCAATCTCAAAAATGACAGAATGATCTCTGTTTATTTCCAAGGCAAACCATTCAATATCACGGTAATTCAAGTCTATGCCCCAACCAGTAACACCAAAGAAGCTGAAGTTGAACAATTCTATGAAGACCTACAAGACCTTCTAGAACTAACACCCAAAAAAGATGTCCTTTTTATTATAGGGGACTGGAATGCAAAAGTAGGAAGTCAAGAAACACCTGGAGTAACAGGCAAATTTGGCCTTGGAGTACAGAATGAAGCAGGGCAAAGGCTAATAGAGTTCTGCCAAGAGAATGCACTGGTGATAGCTAGCACCCTCTTCTAACAACACAAGAGAAGACTCTACACATGGACATCACCAGATGGTCGACACCGAAATCATATTGATTATATTCTTTGCAGCCAAAGATGGAGAAGCTCTATACAGTCAGCCAAAACAAGAGTGGGAGCTTACTGTGGCTCAGATCATGAACTCCTTATTGCCAAATTCAGACTGGAATTGAAAAAAGTGGAGAAAACCACTAGACCATTCAGGTATGACCTAAATCAAATCCCTTATGACTATACAGTAGAAGTGAGAAATAGATTAGAAGGACTAGATCTGATAGACAGAATGCCTGATGAACTATGGATGGAGGTTTGTGATATTGTACAGGAGACAGGAATCCAGACCATGTCCAAGAAAAAGAAATCATATTCAGTTAATCATTAAGTCCAAATGAGTTCAAATTTTCTTCAAATGCATATACTGGTTTAATAAATACCTGTTAAACAATCTGATTTGTATCAGCTATATGTCTGTACATTAGCGATAATGAGTGAAAAGGATGGCATCTTGAAACTTCCCTTTAGTGAGAGAGGCAAATTATAAACAAATAAATTAATCTGGATATGGATCCCTTAGGAAGATAATAAAATAAGGTACTATACCTGAGAATGACTCGCTTATCTCTTTATCAAAATGACATTTAACCTGAGACCTGGATGATGTGAAGGAGCCAGCTACAAATATCTAGAGGAAGAGAAGTCTAAGCTGAAGGAATAGCAGCAGCAAAGACCTTAGAGTGATGAACAGTTAGCTTATACAAACAAAGGGCCTTTAGCTGAAACACAGTGGTTTCAGAGCCTATCATTATGTCTAAAAGATAAGCAGAGGAAGGAATCCAGTGAGAAACATTGAAGAGTTTTAGTTTATTTTAAATGCAATGAGAACCCATTGAAGGGTCTGAGAAGGGTAGTAACATAAATCTAAGCTATATTTTAAAGGATATAGAGAATGAATGATGTTGATGATGTTGACTTAGGCTAGGAGATAGCTATGGAGAAAAGTTACATGTTCTCTCGCTACTAGAAAGTTATAGTTGATACAGCTTGCTGATGGCTGGGGTATGGAAAATAAAGCAAATAGATAAATCAGGGGTGAAGCTTAGGTTTCTGATCTCAATTAGAGGTGGACAGTGGTACCCTTCACTCTCACTGCCCCATCACCATCTTTCACTTAGATCTCAGCCAAACTACATGCCCTCTAAAATCTGTCATCCACATCACTGATTCACAGATAAAGCAATATGCTTTCACTATTCTGTTTCTCATAACCTTTCAGTGACTCTCCATTACTCAGGAGTGATGACAAGCTCCTTTACACAATGTGCAATGATGTGGTAGGCAGATTTCTAAGAGGTGCCCTAAATTGCTAAGTTCTGGCCTGCATAATCTCCTCCCCTTGATCTATCAATGTTAAAGATGTCACTTTTATGATTAAGTTATACTACATGCCAATAGGAAATTGCCTGGGGGTGGGCCTGAATTAATCAGGTGAAAGTATTATTATTATTTTTTTTTTTTTTAAAGGGGTGCTGGCTCTTTTGCTGGTTTTGAAGAAGAAAGCCATCATGAGCTTTACTGCTGGCAGGAAAGTGAATTTTGCCTAACAAACACATGTTCTAGGAAGAGGATTCCAACACTCAGCTGGGACCCTCATCTCAGCCCCTTGATTGTAGACTTGTGAGACCTTGAGTAGAGGTACCGACTAAGCCATGCCCAGATTCCCGAAACACAGACGCTATGAGAACATACAAATGGAATACAAAGAATTAGGAAACTAATGCAAAGTCCTTTTACATGTGACCTCTGTTGAATTCCAAACTTTAGTTATCTTAACTAACTTCAACATTTATATTTCAGCAGCACCAAGTGATTTATAGATCCTGGCCTTTACCTAGATATTTTACTCCCATACTCATTTCCTCCACCTTCCTATCATCTAATATCTACCTAGAAATACTCACTTGGGAAGGCTCAGTTCACTGTTCATCATTATCCATTAGTTCTTTTTTAAAATACATGTTTATTGACATTTACTTTACACTCATCAGAGAATGTAAGGTTATAGAGATCTTCACACAAATAAACAATCAAATGAATATATAAGTTCCAACAGGGATAAAAATAGTCTATGATGAAAAGAAAGATCAGATAAAATAATAACAGTTGCTTCTTTTGGTCCATCTTGACCCACTCCACTGTTTTGCATCTGCTCTCAAGAGATTGTAAATACACTGATGATAGGAATGGTATGTTTCTCCTCTCTGTATCTCTAGTACCTAGAGCATAGTACCTAGGACCAAAAGAAGCATTTTGCATATGCCTGATAATTTTGTTGAATAAACGAACATAGGATTTATCAGTACTTTTTGGTCCTTATGAATACCAAAGCAAGACATGACAAACCCAAAGAAAAACAAAAAACCCAGATCCACTTTGTTCCTAAATCAAAAAGTGCATAGACTAGGGATTTAATATCCAATAGAGTAGGATCTTAATTAGTTAGCCATTCCTAGTATATTTCCCAGCACCTCTGAACACTTGTTTTAACATGATCCAGCAGCATCCTTGATCTCCAAAATGAGCCATCAACTAGTTGACTTGACTTCTAATCATAATCCCTGGTGCCCCTCTAGCTTCCTTTTATTTTATTTCAGTCCTCAAGGGTTTCAGTTCAGTTCAGTTGCTCAGTCGCCTACGACTCTTTGCGACCCCATGGATTTCACAGCAAGCCAGGCTTCCCTGTTCATCACCAACTCCTGGAGCTTACTCAAACTCATGTCCATTGAGTCAGTGATACCACCCAAACATCTCATCCTCTGTCATCCCCTTCTCCTCCCTCCTTCAATCTTTCCCAGCATCAGGGTCTTTTCTAGTGAGTCAGTTCTTCACATCAGGTGGCCAAAGTATTGGAGTTTCAGCTTCAGCATCAGTCCTTCCAATGAATATTCAGGACTGATTTCCTTTAGGATGGACTGGTTGGATCTCCTTGCAGTCCAAGGGACTCTCAAGAGTCTTCTCCAACACCACAGTTCAAAAGCATCGATTCTTCAGCACTCAGCTTTCTTTATAGTCCAAATCTCACATCCATATATGATTAATGGAAAAACCATAGGATTAACTAGACAGACCTTTGTTGGCAAAGTAATGTCTTGGCATTTTAATATGCTATCTAGGTTGGTCATAGCTTTTCTTCCAAGGAGCAAGCGTCTTTTAATCTCTTGGCTGCAGTCACCATCTGTGGTGATTTTGGAGCTCAAGAAAATAAAGTCTCTCACTGTTTCCATTGTTTCCCCATCTATTTGCCATGAAGTGATGGGACCTGCTGCTATGATCTTAGTTTTCCAAATGTTGAGTTTTAAGCCAGCTTTTTCACTCTATTCTTTCACCTTCATCAAGAGACTCCTTAGTTCCTCTTTGCTTTCTGCCATAAGAGTGTGTCATCTGCATATCTGAGGTTATTGATATTTCTCCTGGCAATCTTGATTCCAGCTTGTGCTTCATCCAGCTCAGCATTTCTTATGATGTACTCTGCGTATAAGTTAACTAAGCAAGGTGACAATATATAGCTTTGACACACTCCTTTCCCAATTTGGAACCAGTCTGTTGTTCCATGTCCACTTCTAACTGTTGCTTCTTGACCTGCATACAGATTTCTCAGGAGGCAGGTCAGGTGGTCTGGTATTCCTGCCTCTTGAAGAATTTTCCACAGTTTGTTGTGGTCTACATAGTCAAAGGCTTTGAAGTAATCAATAAAGCAAAAGTAGATATCTTTCTGGAACTCTCTTGCTTTTTCGGTGATTCAACGGATGTTGGCAATTTGATTTCTCGTTCCTCTGCCTTTTCTAAATCCCACTTGAACATCTGGAAGTTCTCAGTTCACATACTGTTGAAGCCTGGCTTGGAGAATTTTGAGCAATATTTTGCTAGCGTGTGAGATGAAAGTAATTTTGCAGTTGTTTGAACATTCTTGGGCATTGCCTTTCTTTGGAATTGGAATGAAAACTGACCTTTTTCAGTCCTGTGGCCACTGCTGAGTTTTCCAAATTTGCTGGCATACTGAGTGCAACACTTTAATAGCATCATCTTTTAGGATTTGAAATAGCTCTACTGGAATTCCATCACTTCCACTAGCTTTGTTCGTTGTGATGTTTCTTAAAGCCCACTTGACTTCACATTCCAGGATGTCTGGCTCTAGGTGAGTGATCACACCGTCGTAGTTACCTGGGTTATGAAGATCTCTTTTGCATATTTCTTCTGTGCATTCTTGCCATCTCTTCTTAATATCTTCTGCTTCTGTTAAGTCCATACCATTTTTCAAGGGTTTACTTTTTGCCTTTTTATACTGTTCAGGGGGTTCTCAAGGCAGGAATGCTGAAGTGGTTCACCATTTTCTTCTCTAGTGGACCATATTTTGTCAGAACTCTCCACCGTGTCCTGGGTGACCCTACACAGCATGGCTCATAGCTTCACTGAGTTGCACAAGACTGTGATTCACATGATCAGTTTGATTAGTTTTTTGTGATTATGGTTTTCATTCTGTCTGCCCTCTGATGAATGAGGATAAGAGGCTTGTGGAAGCTTCCTGATGGGAAGGACTGGCTGTGGGGAAGACTGGGTCTTACTCTGGTGAGCAAGACCATGCTCAGTAAATCTTCAATGGAATTTTCTGCTGATGGGCGGGGCTCTGTTTCCTTGTTTGGCCTCAGGCCAAACTATGGTAGGGGTACTTGCAATAATGTTTATCTCCTTCAAAATGACTTATTCCAGCATGCTGTGCCTCCCAGAACTGTTGTAGTCAGTGCCCCTGACCCCGTGGCATTGACCCATTCCTCCACTGGAGGCTCCTGGACACTCACAGGCAAATCTGGCTGTCTCTTCTGGGGTTGCAGCTCCTTTCTCCTGGTTCCTGGTGTGCACATATTTTTATTTATTTATTTCTATTTGTTGTGCCCTCCAAGACTCTCTGCTTTCCCAGTCCTGTGGAAATTCTGTAGTCAAATCCTACTGGCCTTCAAAGCCAAATTCCCTGTTCTCAGTCCATTTGCTGGATACCCAGGTTGGGGAATCTGTTGTGGGCCCTAGAACTTTTGCAACAGTGTGAGAACTTCTTTGCTACAATTGCTCTCCAGTTTGTGGGTCACCTGCATCGTGGCTCTACTGTGGGGCAAATGGCAGCCTCCTCCAAGAGGACTTATACCACATGCTGCGCTTCCCAGGACTGCGGCAGCCAGAGCCCCCATCCATGTGGCAGGCTACTGCTAACGTGTGCCTCTGCAGGAGACACTCAAACACTCAAAGGCAGGTTTGGCTCAGTGTCTCGTGGAGGTCACTGCTGCTTCCCCTGGGTCCTGGTTGGTACAAAGTTTTGTTTGTGCCCTCTGAGCATCTCTGGCAGGTATGAGATTTGATTTTAAATGTGACTGCACCCCTCCTACCATCTTGAAGTGCCTTCTCCTTTGCCCTTAGATGTGGGGTATCTTTTTTTGGTGGGATCCAACATTCTCCTGTCAATGGTTTTCAGAAGCTAGTTGCACTTTTGGTGTTTGGTTCTATACAGAGCTGGAGATATACAGTCAGCAAAAAACAACACTGCGACCTGACTGTGGCTCAGACCTATGAACTCCTTGTTGCAGAATTCAGGCTTAAATTGAAGAAAGTAGGGAAAACTACTAGGTCATTCAGGTATGACCTAAACAAATCCTTTACAATTATACAGTGGAAGTGACAAACAGATTCAAAGGATTAGATCTGATAGAGTGCTTGAAGAGCTATGGATGGAGGTTTGTAACATTGTACAGGAGGTGGTAATCAAAATCATCCCCAAGGAAAAGAAATGCATCAAGGCAAAATGGTTTTCTGATGAGGCCTTAGGAATGGTGGAGAAAAGAGGAGAAGCAAAAGGCAAAGGAGAAAAGGAAAGACATACCCATTTGAATGCAGAGTTCCAAAGAATAGCAAGGAGAGATAAGAAAGCCTTCCCAAGTGAACAGTACAAAGAAATAGAAGAAAACAATAGAATGGGTAATACTAGAGATGTCTTCAAGAAAATTAGAGATACCAAGGGAATATTTCAAGTAAAGATGGGTATAATAAAGGACAGAAATAATATGGACCTAACAGAAGCAGAAGCTATTAAGAAGAGGTCTCAAGTATACACAGAAGAGCTAAACAAGAAAGATCTTAATGACCTGGATAACCATGATGGTGTGACCACTAACCTAGAGCCAGACATCTTGGAATGCAAAGTCAAGTGGGCCTTAGGAAGCATAACTATGAACAAAACTAGTGGAAGTGATGGAATTCCAACTGAGCTCTTTCAAATCCTTAAAGATGATGCTGTTAAAGTGTTGCACTCAATATGCCAGCTAGTGTGGAAAACTCAGCTGTGGCCAGAGGACTGGAAAAGGTCAGTTTTCATCCCAATAGAAAGAGGGGCAATGCCAAAGAATGTTCAAACTACTGCACAATTCCATTAATTTCACATGCTAGCAAAGTAATGCTCAACATTCTCCAAGCTAGACTTGAATGCTATGTGAACTGAACACTTCCAGATGTACAAGCTGGATTTGGAAAAGGCAGAGGAACCAGAGATAAAATTGCCAACATTTGTTGGATCATAGAAAAAGCAAGAGAATTCCAGAAAAACATCTAATTCTGCTCCATTGACTATACTAAAGCCTTTGACTATGTGGATCACAACAAACTGTAGAAAATTCTTCAAGAGATGAAATACCAGACCACCTTATCTACCTCTTAAGAATCCGTATGTGGGTCAAGAAGCAACAGTTAGAACTGGATTGGAACAATAGATTGATTCAAAGTTGGGAAAGGAGTACATCAAGCTGTATATTGTCACCCTGCTAATTTAACTTATATGCAGAGTACATCATGCAAAATGTCAGGGTGGATGAAGCACAAGCTGGAATCAAGATTGCTGGGAGAAATATCAATAACCTCAGATATGCAGATGACACCATCCTTATGGCTGAAAGCAAAGAAGAGCTAAAGAGCCTCATGATGAAAGTGAAAGAAGAGAGTGAAAAATTGGCTTAAAACTCAACTTTCAAAAAACGGAGATCATGGCATCCGGTCCCATCACCTCATGGCAAATAGATGATGAGGAAACAATGGAAACAGGGACAAACTTATTTTCTTGGTCTCCAAAATCACTGCAGATGGTAACTGCAGCCATGAAATGAAAGAGGCTTACTCCTTGGAAAAAAAGCTTTGACCAACCTGTGAAGTGAAAGTAGCTCAGTCATGTGCAACTCTTTGTGACCCCATGGACTATAGTTCGTGGAATTCTCCAGGCCAGAATACTGTAGTGAGTAGCCTTTCCCTTCTCCATGGGATCTTCCCAGCCCAGGGGTCGAACCCAGGTCTCCCACATTGCAGGTGGATTCCTTAACAGCTGAGCCACAGGTGAAGCCTAAGATTACTGGAGTGGGTATCCTATCCTTCCTCCAGTGGATCTTCCTGACCCATGAATTGAACTGGGGTCTCCTGCATTGCAAGCAGATTCTTTGCCATCTGAGCTATTAGGATAGCCCAATGACCAACCTAGACAGCATATTAAAATGCAGAGACATTACTTTGCCGACAAATGTCCATATAGTCAAAGCTATCTTTTTTCCAGTAGTCGTTTATGGATGTGAGAGTTGTACCATACAGAAGGCTGAGCACTGAAGTATTCATTATTTTGAATTGTTAACTGTGTTGGTGAAGACTGTTGAGAGTCCCTTGGACTACAAGGAGATCAAATCAGTTAATCCTAAAGGATATCAACCCTGAATATTCATTGGAAGGACTGATGCTGAAGTTGAAGTTCCAATATTTTGGCCACCTGAAGAGGAGAGCTGATTCATTAGAAAAGACTGGTTCTGGGAAAGATTGAAGGCAGATGGAGAAGGGGACAACAGAGCACTAGATGGTTGGATGGTATCACCGACTCAATGGACATGAGCTTGAGCAAGCTCTTGGAGATAGTGTAGGACAGAGAAACCTGGCTTGCTGCAGTCCATGTGGTTGCAGAGTTGAGCACGACTTAGTGACTGAGCAACAAGAAGGATTTACTTGTCACCTAGCCCCATTTCTGCTTGCAATTTCTCTTGCATAGATTCCTATTAAACAGATACTTGTTAATTTTGAGGATTCTTTTTATGTTGAGGTACTTTACTTCCTACCTTTTCAGGTACCCAATTCTTCCAGGTACCCAATTCTCCAGTCTTTTTGCAGCTGTGAGCCACTCATATCTCTCAATCAGGCAGAAGGGATGGACTGTGAATTGGAAGATAGTAATTTAAAAGAAGGAGACCTCATGTGGAATCTTTCTAGGAAATGGTAGTGGTAGGATATATCCAGTTTCCAGGGGCAGTGGTGGCTAAAGTTGTAGCTGAAGCCTCCATGGCTGGCTTCCATGGTGTATGCCCCTGGCAGAGGTACCCGGTTGTCTCCATGTGGCTAGTTCTGTGGTGTGGCTTTGGATACTTTCCTGGACTGCCTAGTCTGAAGACTCAGAGCTGGCCAATATTCTTTACTATATGTCTTAAACTATAGAAGCTAGCTTGTATTTGTTAGGACTAAGAACCTTGCCTATTGTACCTCTAATTACCACCCTCTCCGGAACATCTTGGCATTCGCTTAAAAGAACAGACATTCCAAATAATGGGCTTTGTCTCTCCTACCATCATTATCCACCTGGCCATTGTCCTTATTCTTGCCATCCACACACATACATACAGAGGGTAAAAGCCTGAGTGTGGGTGAAGGTCCAAAGAATACCAGCATTTAGCAAGTCCCCTTTGATTGAAAATGTTCCACTGATCTCATCCATAGCTCAGTGGGTCTCTCTGAGCCCGTGACTTGATTAGTCTCAAAGGTTTTTCTCCTTACTGAGATCCTCTCCCAAGATGCTCAACAGTGAAGGCTCACTGGTAGAACAGTTATTATAAATCTCTAAAGGAGAGAGCTAAGAGGACAGATTTGGGCAAAGCTTTCACTTGGGGAGTAGTGGAAGATGCTTATTCCCACACATCTCCCCAGAAAGAAAACTCACCGTGGTTTCCTCATTAGCAACTGCTATACAAATCTGCTACCAAGGAAACTCCATCACTTTTGATACTTAAAGACAGAGCTTAATCAAAAATGGAAACAGAAAGGAAGTTCTAAAACAAACAGCCCAATTTTTTTCTTGCACTATACTCTGAGCAGGACATTATATTGGTAGGTCATCTTACTCATGTGATTATGCATACAATGCATGGAAGGCAAAAAGCAGGGTGGGATCAAGGTGGGGTAGGATCCATCAATGCAGCAGCTCACCATTTTCAAAGGAGAGTTGAGCCCCTCATCAGCAGGGACAATGGACTGTCCACCATCAGATATGGAGCTTCGTGCAGAGGGAATTCAAGTCTTCTCTGAGCATCCACATAAGTGCTTGGATGCAGTTTCCCAGGCAGCCACCTGATATTTTAAACAATCTTCTCAATATTTCCGTATATTTTTTATCACCTTTCTTTGAATTTTGCTCAATAAAATGCTAATTCAAAGTTCTGAGTAAACTGATGAACCATGATTTAGTTATGAAACCAGTTTTTCTCACCTGGCCTCCCACCAAGGCACTTTCATGACCAAGGGAAATAGTGGAGTATGCGAAGGGCTCACACATGGAGTGGGTCTGACCCAGTATTGGTTCTTCTGCCTCCTGTTTCTCTGTCTTTGGGTGAGCCTGAAGATATTTCTTGTAAAATAGGGAACTCAGCACACATTCCACAAGTAATGTGGGAATGCCCTTGGCATATCCACATTTGTCATGGACTGTCAATCATACTTTGCAGAATCTGTTGTTGCAGAGTCTTTGGCCAGTCCTATTCCAAAGCACAGAGTCCTAGAAACCAACTGTGGGAGGAAGAGAAAGCATTAGGAATATATTAGCTGAAAGGCTTCCTTCTTCACCTCTCTTTTCGGCTATGGCAGACAAAATGCTGTCAGCATCTGGGTGCCCACATAAACAGCTGTCTACATGAAACAAGGCAGGAGGCCCATATCAAGTAATGAAGATGGAATGCATTAATTGCATCATGGTAAGTAACTATCATATAAAATATGACCATTATATGATTGTTATTACTTTTACTACCTTATTCATGCTGACATAAATAAAACAGCCCACTAGTCATCAGTGTCATACTGTTTTTATAGAGAAGGAAAATGGAGTTCAATGCATTTAATGGCCTAATGGCCAAACCTCTAAAATACCAAAATAATGATTGACAATGCATGGTAAGAGGCCAAGAAGTTTGCCAACAAGATAGCTTAATGACTGAAAGTAAAAGTGAAAAGTGAAAATGAAAGTCATTCAGTTGTGTCCAACTCTTTGCAACCCCATGGACTGCCCATGGAGTTCTCCAGGCCAGAATACTGGAGTGGGTAGCCTTTACCTTCTCCAGGGGATCTTCAACCCAGGGATTGAACCCAGGTCTCCCGCATTGCAGGCAGATTCTTTACCAGCTGAGCTATCAGGAAAGCCCATCTTAATGACTGAGGTACATTTTATTAATAGTTTTGACTTCTCATTTCTTATTTTAGTCTATAAGTATTATAACTGAGCATAACAGGTTACAACGTATGGGGAGATGAATAGAAGGGCACCTGGCATGTTACCCTGGCCTAGACTCTCAAATGTGGTGTTTCAGTTCTACCATCTGAGCTTCACTTCTTTGCTACTTGATGATAACTTTTTATATCTATACCAGCTTCATACATAACAAACATTTGATATGTTAACTCATCATTTAAGAGGTGTTGTGGCAACTAACATCTCATAAGAACTGGGCAAAGTTTCTGCTGAATAATGAAATTAGGAAAACAAAACCTAAAGACATTTTCCCAAGGACAAAGTGTTGGCATCAATATTGTTGAATGAATGAAAATTCTTGTTCTTTTTAGTATATTATCCTACCTCTTATTGACTCTAAGTGCCCTTAGGAAAATGGTTCTGGAAAGAGAAAAGGGAAATAAGAATAAATGGGTAGAATATGTATAAGAACAAGATCAGCTTTCAACTCAATAATTCTCAGACTCTTTCTAGACTTCCTAAGCTGGATGGGCTTATTACCTGATCTGCCCCACAGGTCCTTTCTCATATAAGACTGCAATGGGCAAGGCAAGATAAAAACAAAAAAGTAAACTTTTTCAAATTATCAGAAAGTTTGAATTATCCTTTATAAGCAATTAGAGTGGGGCTTCCCTGGTGGCTCAAGCTGTGACGAATCCATCTGCAATTAAGGAGACGCAAGTTTGATCCCTAGGTTGTGAAGATCTCTTGGAAGGGGAAATGGCAACCTACTCCAATATTCTTGCCTGGAGAATCAGATAGACAGAGGAGCCTGGTGGGCTACAGTTCATGGGGTCGCAAAGAGTCAGACACAACTGAAGTGATGTAGCACGCAAGTAATTAGTGTGTTAATAAATGTGTGTGAAAATATATTGATGGGACTGAATTTAAGACTGCTGTAGGTGGCTATTTTAACCGTATTTGTTGTTGTTGTTCAGTTACTAAGTTGTCTCAGACTCTTTGCAACCCCATGCACCATATGTCAGTATGAAAATGGGTCATTCACACTTCCCAGAGTAATGAAAATAAAAGCAAAAATAAACAAATGGGACCTAATTAAACTTGAAAGCTTTTGCACAATGAAGGAAACTATAAGCAAGGTGAAAAGACAGCCTTCAGAATGGGACAAAATAATAGCAAATGAAGCAACTGACAAAGAATTAATCTCAAAAATACACAAGCAGCTCCTGCAGCTCAATTCCAGAAAAATAAACAACCCAATCAAAAACTGGACCAAAGAACTAAACAGACATCTCTCCAAAGAAGACATATAGATGGCTGACAAACACATGAAAAGATTCTCAGCATCACTCATTATCAGAGAAATGCAAATCAAACCACAATGAGTACCATCTCACGTCAGTCAGAATGGCTGCTATCAAAAAGTCTACAAACAATAAATGCTGGATAGGGTGTGGAGAAAAGGGAACCCTCTTACACTGTTGGTGGGAATGCAAACTAGTACAGCCACTATGGAGAACAGTGTGGAGATTCCTTAAAAAACTGGAAATAGAACTGCCACATGACCCTGCAATTCCACTGCTGGGCATACACACCAAGGAAACCAGAATTGAAAGAGACACGTATACCGCACTGTTCATCGCAGCACTTTATAATAGCCAGGACATGGAAGCAACCTAGATGTCCATCGGCAGACAAATGGATAAGAAAGCTGTGATACATATACACAATGGAATATTACTCAGCCATTAAAAAAGAATGCATTTGAATCAGTTCTAATGAGGTGGATGAAACTGGAGCCTATTTTACAGTGAAGTCAGTCATAAAGAAAAACACCAATACAGTATACTAACACATATATATGGACTTTAGAAAGATGGTAACTATGACCCTATGTGAGATAGCAAAAGAGACACAGATGTATAGAACAGTCTTTTGGGCTCTGTGGAAGAAGGCAAGGGTGGGATGATTTGAGAGAATAGCATTGAAACATGTATATTATCATATGTGAAACTGATCGCCAGTCCAGGTTGGATGCATGAGACAGGGTGCTCAGGGCTGGTGCACTGGGATGACCCAGAGGGATGGGATGGGGAGGGAGGTGGGAAGGGGGTTCAGGATGGGGAACACATGTATACCCATGGCTGATTCATGTCAATGTATGGCAAAAACCACTACAATATTGTAAAGTAATTAACCTCCAATTAAAATAAATAAATTAATTTAAATAAATAAAAAGAAAATGAGTCATTCACTCATAAGAAATATACATTGGGAGCCTTCTGTGTTAAAGTAGAGGATGTGATTATTATTTTCAGACTTTTGCTAATGTGTTTGGGTCTTTTGTCTTCTTCGACAGCAATGACAGTCACCATCATTTTGTTATTTACTATCTCTGCTAAATTTTCATGAGAATTACTATTTCTGCTAAATTGCCATGAGAAATTCAAAAGTCAAAGTAAGATGTTTAAGTTTCCACCAGAATTTTCTCACTAGATGCCAAGTAGGACACACTTCATGCTGGGAGCCCAGCTACTCTTAGGAATCATATGAAGATCATATAAAATGATACATGTGAAATACTTTGAAGCAAAGGATTATATGTGTTAGGTATTGGTGTTATCAGTTGTACTTTTCTAAGTTGATAACATAATGGGAAATGACTTGAGAGCTGATCCTGAAATCATGATCACTTTTTTTTCAGGAAAACTCATTGATGTTTTATTTGACAGTAGCAAAAATTCAGGGGTAGCTTTATTATTTTCTATTTTACTTTATACTCACCATTTAAAGCAGTACTTAAGTTTCTAATGATTTTTATTTAATTTATTATTATGGAAAAATTTTAGGATGTGCAAAAGTAGAAGAGTATTACAAACTTTCATGAACCCATGGATCAATTTTGGTAATTTCCAACAGGAGACCAAGTTTGTTTTTATGCCTACATGTTTTCCTCCAGTGCACACAGTGCATTTTAAAAGCAAACACTTTAAACATCCTACCATTTCATCCTAAAACATTTCAATATGTCTCTAAAATATAAGGACTCTTTCACCATGTGTTTATTTTTAACACAACCACAATAGATGACCACATTTAAAAGAAGCCTTCAGGAGACAATTTCCTATTAGGGAAGGATATTGTGCCATGTGTCTTATTTGAGAATATTCTGCGAGTCTACAGTGCCCCCAGGATGAAATCTCAACCCGAAGATCACCTTCTAATCAAAACCTTCCCACTGCCCCACCCCCACCATTGTCTGGGAATATTAGTTCACACTATTCAATCCATCCTATGCCAGGCCTTCAGTTGCCCTTCCATGTTGACCTATCCATTTGTCAAGAACTTGTCCAATATAACCTCTTGATTTCCATACATCACTGTAGCCTCCAGTGATTATTTTTTTCTTTAAACACTTGATGCATTTATTATACTATTAGAAGGTGGTATTACAGGAATTAAAAACATGTGCATTGGAGTCTGACCCAGTTATCGGCCTTGGGAAAGCCCTCCCTAATCTTCATGTCCTCAAGTGTTGATAAGGAACAATATTGTGTTAAGGAGATTAAGTATAAAAATATTATATATTTATACAACACATTCACATATATATATATAAACTGTATGTATATTCCACATAACACAGCACACACTCACATGCAAATATACATTATTTACCAGATATTAATAGAACAATCAAGGTAGTATTATTATTGATATTATTACCATCTATATTCAATATTCTATTCTACCCGACTCCTGTATTGCTGGTTATTTTTCTTTGTGTTTACTTCTAGGAATCAGCTTCTTGAGATCAGAGACACCTTGGTTTCACAGAGGAGATTCTCAATGATGTTTCTGGAAGATAGCCAGTCAGTATGAAGAAGATCCAGGGTTCCATCTCCTCCCTGAACCCCTCCAGGATATTGTGACCAGAAGAACCTCTCCCCTTCTTCTCAGGCTCCCTGCCAGACTTGCTCTGTGTGTGTGGTATGGGGCACTTTAAAATGAATCTGTAGATTTCTCCAAAAAGGAAAAACCTTTTATGCAGAAAAACAGGTGATGGGGCAACTGGAGAAACAGTCATTTCTAATGAAAGTGAATTTCCAGGCAGCTGATCCCACCACGGAGCTGGCTGACTTTATCCTTGAAATGTCATCCTTCTTCAGTCTGTAAATACCATACTATAGAGAACACCTTAGCACTGGCTTTCGAAGGAGACAGAGACAATGTTGTATGGCAGTTTACTGTCAACCAAAGGACAATGCTTCTCTCTTGGATTTAATAAAATGGGAAGGGGGCTGGGCTGCTCCAGAGAAAGAACATGCAATCTGCCATCACTTTGTGGCTTCTTTAATAAAATGATGAGAGTCGTTGTCCTCCAAACACCAGTGTTACTTGGGCACATTCACTCTTCCGCTTTCAAATGTGTGAATTCTTTGAATATGGCTGTGGCCTCCCTTTTAAACAGGTATCTGGAGGTTCTGTGAAAGGCTCTGTAGGGCCTTTTATCTCAGAATATCTCCCTAATCCAGGCCAAATCCTCCATTTCCCCATTTCATAGTCTAACACTCCTCTAGGTAAAGATGTAGTTCAGTTAACCAATGCTTTTTTAGAAAACAAATTTCTCCAGAAATGTAAAGATTATCTTTCTATTATGAAACGTTCCTCACTGTGACTTACACAGTCATATTTCTCTGCATTCATTACCTGGCTAAGAACAGAAAATGACAATTTCATTGTGAAGCAGGAAGTAATTTTCAGCATATGGATCAATTCTATTAAGGGCTGGTCTGAAAAGGGGGTTGATGTGATAGAGTTTATGTAGCTAAAAGATACTACTAAAGACTGATGGTGGGTGCGGGTGCAGGTGGAATTTGAGTGGGAATGGAAAGCAAAGGAGATGATGACAAGGAATCAGAAAGAAGGGGCAAGTATGAAAGATAAGCTTCTTCTATTTGGAAACTGTGCATGTGCTGCTCATACACAAGCAGTTAGGGGCTGGTTTAGAGGGCAGAGTCTGGATACAGATGACCCGTGAACTAATCCCTGACCAGCTCTGCTCACCAGTTCTGTGACTCTGGGCAATTTACTTAGCTTCTCTAAGCTTCCGTTTTCTTATCTGTAAAATGAGGATGAAAGAGTGTTCACAGGTCGTGGGATGGTGTTGAGGATTAAGGGGAGTAACGCATGTGAGATATTTAGCACAGTGTCTGGCACATGCTATGTAGCCTCTAAATGCTAAATGAATATATTTTTCTTAAAAAATTGGGAAATAATGATTATATCAGAAATTTTTATTTAGAATGTATTCAACACATATGATTTTGTTCTCTAGCATTTTTTTTCTAAAAGTCAGTGTTAAAAAATCTATGACTAATTGAAACTTTTCAATTACTTGATTAATTTCCCTAAATTAATACTTAATGTCAAAAAATGTTCAAACTACTACACAATTGCACTCATTTCACATGCTAGCAAAGTAATGCCCAACATTCTCCAAGCCAGGCTTCAACAGTAGGTGAACCGTGAGCTTCCAGATATACAAGCTGGATTTAGAAAAGGCAAAGGAATGAGAGATCAAATTGCCAATTTCCACCAGATCATCAAAAAAACAAGAGAGTTCCAGAAAAATGTCTAATTTTGCTTTATTGACTACCCCAAAACCTCTGACTGTGTGGATCACAACAAACTGTGGAAAATTCTTAAAGAGATGGGAATAGCAGACCACCTGATCTGCCTCTTGAGAAATCTGTATGCAGATCAAGAAGCAAAAGCTAGAACTGGGCGTGGAACAACAGACTGGTTTCAAATTGGGAAAGGAATACGTCAAGGCTGTATATTGTCACCCTGCTTATTTAACGTATATGCAGAGTATATCATGCAAAATGTCAGGCTGGATGAAGCACAAGCCAGAATCAAGATTGCCGGGAGAAATATCAATAACCTCAGATACGCAGATGACACCACCCTTATGGCAGAAAACAAAGAGGAACTAAAGAGCTTCTTGATGAAAATGAAAGAGGAGAGTGAAAATGTTGGCTTAAAACTCAACATTCAGAAAACTAAGACCATGGCATCCAGTCCCATCACTTCGTGGCAAATAGATGGGGAAACAATGGAAACAGTGAGAGATTTTATTTTGGGGGTGGGGGTGCTCCAAAATCACTGCAGATGGTGACTGCAGCCATGAAATTAAAAGACACCTGCTCCTTGGAAGAAAAGCTACGACCAACCTAGATAGCTATTAAAAAGCAGAAACATTACTTTACCAACAAAGGTCCATCTAGTCAAAGCTATGGTTTTTCCAGCAGTCATGAATGATGTGAGAGTTGGACTATAAAGAAAGCTGAGCTCTGAAGAATTGATGCTTTTGAACTGTGGTGTTGGAGAAGACTCTTGAGAGTCCCTTGGACAGCAAGGAGATCCAACCAGTCCATCCTAAAGGAAATCAGTCCTGAATATTCACTGGAAGGATTGATGCTGGAGCTGAAATTCCAATACTTTGGCCACTGGATGCGAAGAACTGACTCATTGGGAAAGACCCTGATGCTGGGAAAGATTGAAGGCAGGAGGAGAAGGGGATGACGGAGGATGAGATGGTTGGATGGCATCACCGACTTGATGGACATGAGTTTGCGTAGGCTTTGAGAGTTGGTGATGGACAGGGAAGCCTGGCGTGCTGCAGTCCATGGGGTCACAGAGTCAGACATGACTGAGCAAATGAACTGAACTGAATATTTAATGAGATATTCAGTACTTCATAGGAACCGTTCTAGTGTTCTCCCTCTCTCTTCCCCCAATCCCTTCTTTCTCTCTCTTCATATGTATATATATAGCTCTATGTGTAAGTGTGTGTATATATATATACATATATAACATATATCTGCACATTTAATGTTCACAATAACCTATTGTTCAGGAGAGAACTCTAAGGCACAGGAAAATTAAGTAACTAGTCTATGGTATCTCAACTATTGTGAAAGAATCAGTGTTTGGCCAAGGGTGATGTGAGTCTAGAGCCTATGTTCGTTAACAGTGAAAGGCTTGGAAAGATAAGATGAGTTGTTAAAGACCATGTAGCAAGTGAGAAGCAGGACTAGAGTCTGCTTCAGTTTTCTTTATTTCTTCCCAAATAGGATTCTTTTCTTACTAGCTTCGTCATTCCTTGATTAAGGCTACCAGCTTCTCTGACTAGGAAGGACTAGTCTAGCTATTTAGAGGCCTGGGCTATAGCCCAGCATTGTCAGTTAACACTCTTGTGACTTAGGGTAGGGCCTGAATAGGAATTTAGTACTTTGAGCTAAGCTATAAAACAACATTTTTGTTAATTGCAAAGGTCAAATGAAATAGTTGGTGGAAAGTTACTTCAAAAATGGAAAACACTAAAGAACAGTAAAGATATCAATCTTATTATTATAACTTTAGTATCCTTTCTTTGAATTTGTATTCTGCCAGTAGTCTATAGTCACAAATCTGACTGATAATAATAAGTATCTGAAACTTTTTTTTTTAACTACCAAGTCCAAGAATCTGATCCAATTGGCCTGGAATGGACTCATGGAATGCAATTTTTAAGCCTCTGAAGTATTTCTTGTTAAACAGGTATACAAATCCCCAGTCTATGCCATAAAGTGTCACCCTGATTCCTGGACCATCTTGAGAATTTCCCATTAATAATTTCTCGAGCCTTATCTTCTGTAAGACCTATTTCCTTAACAAAAGTTTTATATATATATATATATACACACACAATTTTTTCCTTGTAAAGCTTGTAGAACCCAGATCAGGATTGGGTAGAATAGTTGATTGATGTGTATGTATTGACTTTATTGAAACCCATTGTTAGCAGATTGGCTTCAAACTTGTGTAAAGGAGTTTTGAAAAGAAACAGAGTTAAAGTTGCAAAGAGAATGCTTTATTGACATTGAGGAATTACCTTCCTAATGGCACCCCCAAGGCATGGGTATAGATTAAATGACCTTTTAGGGTAATGACCCTTTAGAAAGGTTAGTCTTGATTCAAAGGCCAAATCTAGACAAGCAAATCATTTTGGAGAGAATAAAATAGCTTAATGCAGCCAGGAAACTGAATATTTAATGAACTATCCTTTAAATGAAGTAGTATTCTTAGTGTCTCCTTAGTGGTTTAAAATGTGATCTAGTGTTTACTGAGTTGAAGTATTATGGATATTGTGGATAACAGACTCTGCAACAAAACCTGGGAGTGAATCCGTGCATCAAGATTTAACACTGTGTCTATGTGTGCCTGCTAAGTCTCTTCAGTCATGTCTGACTCTGGAACCCCATGGACTATAGCCTGTCATTCCCCTCTGTCCACGAGATTCTCCAGGCATGAGTACTGGCATGGGTAAACATGCCCTCCTCCGAGGGATCTTCCTGACCCTGGGATTGAACCTGCATCTCCTGCGGCTCCTGAATTGCAGGCTGATTCTTTACCACTTAGCCACGGGGAAGTCACCTAACACTGTATATATATCCACAAAGTTCTTACTTTCTCTCAGCCTAGGTTTTCTCACCTATGTAACTGAGAAAAGACAGGATCATATGAGGTAATAACCACATGCAAAGCACACATGGTGGCACATGGTGAACATCGGCTAAATGGCAGCTACTGTTATTTTTAGACGTAACTGATCCACCCATAACTGTCTGTTTTATCCTTTTCCCCTGATGGTTGGAGAAATTAATGCAGTTGGTGAAGGAGTGAAGAAGAGCATAAAGCACTGGGAAAGGCTGACTTAATACGTGTGATTTTTTTTTTTTAATACGTGTGATTTAATTCCAGAATATGTTTCTGAAAATCCCCTGACTTCTTTGTGAATATCTGTTATCTCTCTGTTTAAAAACAAGATGCACAACACTTCTGGTAGCATTTTGGCTGCTTGTTTTAGAAGGAGAGACATTGATAAATTGGAGAGGATCCAAAAATGATAAAAAGGATTAGAGGATATGACCTACAGAGAAAGATTATTCAAAGAACTTCATATATCCAGCCTACAGCAATGATGACAGTGGGTGGGGGGTAGGATAACTGAACATAAATGCTAGAAATAGGTAAGGAGAAAGGAAAGGAATTATTTCAAGTGATCAGAGTCTGGGTAAATTAGGATCAATGGCCTTAAACCAGAAAAACAAGCACTTGTGGAAAGTATTCTTAGAAGAAACAAATTCAACAGAGAGGTCAATTAAGACCTTGATTGTTTTGTTTGAGAGGTGATTTTATGCAGCTCTTTAGATGGTACCTCCACAGGCTGATTCTTCCATTAGAGTCCAACCTGAGGGATGAGAAAGGAAAGTGTATCCTGGTGGCCTGTGTTTTTTGGGTCTAACTCCTCTTTAGGCTATATACAAATCTCCCCTGGGGAGGACATACGTCCATTTATTCTCCATTTTTTTCTCCTCTCTCTAATACAGTGAATAGATTAGTGACCTTCAAAATAATACATCCTTTTCCTAAATCCCAGAGCGGTGAATGTGAACTTAATTAGAAAAGGTTACTTGCCTGCCTAATTAAATTAAGGAGTTTGAGATGAGGAGGTTATTCTGGATAAGTTGCATGTGCCTTGAGTACATTAAGAGGTACCCTTACGAGATACATAAGGTAAAGAAGACATGGAGACACACAAACAAGAGGAAGTGATGTGATCAGGGTTGTAGATAAGAGTGAAGTAGCCAAGGAAGTTAAGAGTTTCTGGGAGAAACTAGAAGATTGAAGAGACAAGGAAGGAACCTCCTCTAGAAACTTCAGGGGGAGCATGGCCCTGCCAACACCTTGACTTCAGACTTCTGGTTTCCAAAACAATAAAATCGTAAATCTATGTTGTTTTGAGCCACCAAGCTCATGTGAATTTGTTTCCTAGAAGCCCTAGGAAACTAATAGGACCTGTAGGAAGATTAATTATTTATTTATATGTAGAACTTTCATGACCTCTCAACAACCACCACCAAGAAAAGCTGATAATTAATGTATAGAAAAGAGTCTTGCGTGGTAACTTGTGGCTCAAATATTAGGATTCAGTGAGTTATGCCTTTAAGTTTTTAGTTCACCATGGGAGATGGAGCTCGAAAAGTACTAGGGCAGGATGAAGACGAAAATGCTGACCTAGTCCAGGGCTGTCCATGGAAGCTCAGTAGAGCAGCAATCACAGTGTCCAGATTAAAGTTGTAGTCCGAATGTGAAGGGTATACTCAAGATATGCTTAAGAAGATGGAAAAGAAATAAAGCTGACATGACATTCGTTAGGTGTTGGGTCAAGTGCTTGACATGAAGTTTAACAGCAAAAGCTGTCATTTATCAAACTGTCAGAGCATGCTAGCTACTCTACATGTACGGTATTTCTATTTGGTCCCATGGTGTAATTAATGCCAGTAGTATTATCCCCAGTTGAAAGGGCAGAAAGTGAGGTTTAGATACATCGTTTCCCTAAGACTCTACAACAAAGGAGAAGATCTGAGATTTGAATTGGATCTCTCTGATTCCATAGTGTATGCTATTCTAAGGTTAATGGGTAGTAAGAGTCAGAAATGCAATTCACCCATATTCCTGCCATTTGCAAAGGCTGTGTTCTTTCCTCAGCAACTTCATTTCAAATTACAAAACAGTGGTAGGGGAGGGCAGAAATGCTGTGCATGGTGACATAAATTTATACACTCCAATCAAGGCTAGAGAGGGAAATAAGAAGCTCTAAACCAGAAGGGGAACTACAAGTATGAGAAGACCATTCAGGTGTGGACATGAAAGAATGGGCCCTGCTTGTGGATCTTTGAGCACGTGGAGGCAGCATTAGAGAAAATTGTAGGGCCCACTGAGTTTAGGGTCTTTGGTTCTAAGGTGCAATACTGTTTCCAACACACGGTGAGACTTGTCAGATAATAGATTCTCACTTATGTAGGCTTTAAGAGTTGTAGCCTTCATTGAGCATCTCTTTTATCCTAGGATGATGCTAAGCCAGTACCTACCATGTCAATGACCACCAGGCAGATGATTTTAGGATTGTCCCAGAATGAAATCTAACTAGCAAGATAAATCTACTGACATAGAAAGAAAAGGCACAGAATTCACACAGAAGAGGAACAGAATTGGCTTGTGATTGTTATTCCACTCTCACTTTTGGACACAGAGTAATAGAATGTGCAGGATAGATTCACTCCTCTGAATTGAAATTATAGGTTATGTGACTGTACAATAAATCACATTTGCCAAATGAGATGCATTTTATATCTGCTAAATGTAAATTTTTAAAAAAGTCATCTGATCTGTAAAAACACTGGGAAGATTAAGATAATGTACATAGCAAATTAGCACCACACCCTGCAGATGGCAGCTGTACAATTGATGGTGGTGGTAGACAAAGCTGTTGTTACACTTAGGAGTGTCACGTGGGTGAAGCCAGGCTCGTTCTGCTGCTATTGTAGAGCCTACCTCCAAGACTCACTATCACAACCCACAAAGTCCCAACTTCACAACATTTTCTAAAAGTTTCTGAAATATTTAAACACCATTTTGCACTCATATTCACAGGCAATTCTATTTTGGATCCATCATCAGAAGACTAAAAACATCCAATTTATTTTCATATCATGATGAAGGGATTATAATCGAATGTATGAATACACCGTTAGGTTTGAGCAGAGCATTGAGGCTCATCTGGTCCTTATCCGCATATAGCATTACTCTTGTGAGATTATCAGGCCTGCTTGTGAAAACCTTGCCATGTGGAAAGGCATGGCAGGGCATAGGACAGTTCTGGTAGAGACTTAAAGTGACACAATGCCATCCCTTCACAATGCAGCACACAGATTCTGGCCCTCCCCCTTTCACCTCTCTTGTCGTCACACACTTGAAGCTATCCATTCATGTCCCTTTTCATACTGTACATCATATGAAATGTCAGGCTGGATGAGTCACCAGCTGGAATCAAGATTGCTGGAAGAAATATCAATAACCTCATATATGCAGATGATGCCATTCTGATGGCAGAAAGCGAAGAGGAACTAAAGAGCCTCTTGATGAGGGTGAAAGAGGAGAGTGAAAAAGTTGGCTTAAAACTCAACATTCAAGAAGCTAAGACCACAGCATCTAGTCACAACATTTCATGGCAAATAGATGGGGGAAAATGGAAATAGTGACAGGCTTTGTTTTCTTGGGCTCCAAAATTCCTGCAGTGACTATAGCCACAAAATTAAAAGACACTTGTTCCTTGGAAGAAAAGCTATGGCAAACCTAGACAGTGTATTAAAAAGCAGAGACATCACTTTACTGATAAAGGTCTGTATAGTCCAAAGCTATGGTTTTTCCAGTAGTCATGTACAGATGTTAGATTTGGATGGACCATAAAGAAGTCTGAGCACCAAAGAACTGATGCTTTCAAACAGTGGTGCTGGAAACTCTTGAGAGTCCCTTGGACAGTAAAGAGATCAAACCAGTCAATCCTAAAGGAAATCAACACTGAATTTTTACTGTAAGGTCTGATGGTGAAGCTGGAGCTCCAATACTTTGGTCACCTGATGCGAAGAGCTGACTCATTGGGAAAGACCCTGAAGCTGGGAAAGAATGAAGGCAGAAGGAGAAGGGGACAACAGAGGACAAGATGATTGAATGTCATCACCGACTCAAGGGGCATGAGTATGAGCAAACTCTCGGAGATGGTGTGTGTCACAGTCAATGGGGCTGCAAAGAGCTGGGCATGACTTAGCGACTGAACAGGACAGAATTCATTTCCCTCCTGGGGCTTCCTGGATCTTTCTTTGTGTCATTGCAATAAAAATTGTTTAGTTTCCTGGCATCTTGGGCTCCCCAATCAATCTGAACTTGTTTTGGTTACTCTTCTGAGTGTGGCATGAGGGAGTTAGCTCCATATACCCAGGGGCATTCAGATCAGGACATATTCCCTCCACAACCCCCTGGTCTCTTTCTAGACATCCCACTTTGGTTGATGTTCACATGATTACAAATTTTGACATTTAGGTTTCACAGTTTCAGAATTTATTTGCTCATACTCTAGTAATAATTAACTACTCATCTTGCCTCATTCATCTTCCACAAATAGCTCTCCACTGGTATTCCTGCAGACCCAAAAGCAGCCTTTATTTGGTTCAGTCTTACAGTACTGTTGTCTCTGTGTTGATGCCTTATAATATGACCCATTACTAGATTCTAAGCTTTTAGAGTTGAGATGATCAGATCGGATCAGATTCAGAAATACTTATAGAACATAAATCATGCATGTCCTAGGCACATTCATACAGACGACCTTCTATTAACTTCATAAGAAAAAGAAAACTGGGCCTCAGTCATGTGAGAGGTCTTACGTCATTGTGAGGAAGAGACAAATGCAGAAACTGAAGGCATGTCTTCCATTCAATCTCAGTGTCTTCATTTATTTTTAATTTTATTTAATTTTAAATATTTCAAATAAAAATTACAGAATAACATAATACATTCTTGTGTTCCAAACATTGAATTTATCAAATTACATAGTTTCCTACTAAATTTGCTATAAAATATCTGGAGTTGTTAACTTTGGCGGTAAAACATATTGTTGCACTTAAATTCAATAATTATTACTAATCTATCAAGACTTCCTATTCTTCATTTGATTTGGCTTATTCATGTGTTTTCAGAATATCTTTCATTCCATTAAGTTTTTAAATCCAGGCACATGTTTCTCATAATCTCTAACATTTTAAGATGTTCTGTGTTCTATGTAATTATGCAATGATATCCCATTGATTTATATCAATATTGTATATGTATACCTTTGCTGTCCTTTTCTCCTACTTCATTATTCTTATTAAAGGCTTGGGTTTTTTATTTGTTTTGGAATTTTGTAATTTATTTTAGTTTTTTTTAAATTTTTATACAAGGTTTATTGGTTACTCTCCATTTATAGTTACTACAAAATATTGGTTGTATACCCCCAAAATTCCAAAGTAAGAGCTTCAGATTTAACTGATACACTCTCTTGGTTCTTAGATTTCTATTTAGTTGTTTTTTCACTCTAGCTTACTTTGGTTTGCCCTCTTACTATTCTTGTTAAATGTTTAAGGGATTTTCTTACACTCAATCATTTTAGAAGATATATTGAGCTTACATTGTCCTTGATTTTTAAGCATTTTGTAATTTTCATTTTCTTTTTATTCCATAAAGCAAAATATCCAAATACATGATTTGTCCAAAGTGAACTTTTTGTTTATTTTGACTTAAGTTGACTTTTGGAGAGAGGATGCAACTTGCATATTACTGATTCTTTATAATTTAGCCTTGTTTTTTGACTAGTGGGTGGTTCCAAGGGTTCTATATATATGCTTTACCTACCACTTGCAGAAACATGCAACATACATACCTGTCACATTGTTTGCTGATTTTTTTAAACTTGATTTTTCAAATTAACATAGGTTTGATTATTTTTGGTTTTTAATTCTGTGATTTTATATGGTATATAGATTCATGTTCATATACCACCACAATCAGGATACATAATAGTTATACAATGTCCTAAAATTCCTCATGCTATTATACCTTTATAGTCATGTCTTCTCCAAATCTTTAATTCCTGGTTACCATTTCTCTGTTCTCTGTCACTGAAGTCTTTCCTCTCTTAGAATGTTGCACAAATGGAAGTATATAGTATGCAACCTTTTGAGATTGACTTATTCAATATGATGCCTTTGAGATGTGTCCAAGCTGTTAAATACATCAAGAGTTTGTGTAACAGTTTGACAATAATTTTTAGTCACATACTGCAGTTGACTCATCCATTAACTTACTGAAGAAAAACTTGAGTGGTTTCCATATTTTTGATGAGTATGCATAATGTTGTTATAAACATTCATGTATTGTTTTCTTGTATCTCTAGGTTAAATACTCTGGAGTGAATAGCTGGATCATATGGTAAATATATCTTTAAAGACACTGCTGAATGATTTTCTAGAGTCATGTTGTATTGTACATTCCCACCAGCAACATATGATGGCTGCCAGTTTCTTAACATCCTCTCTAGCTCTTGTTATTATTAGTAATTTTTGTTTAAGCTTTCTTAATAGATGTACAGTAGTATCTCATGATGGTGTTAATTTGCTTGTCTCTTGATGAGCTATTGATGTTGACATCTTTTCATGTGGTTACTCGCATGATATCCACCTTTTGTATATACTCACCTTTTGTATATACTCCTTGGTGAAGTGTATGCGCAAGACTTTTGCCCAGTTTCTATTTGGGTTGTTTGTTTTCTGCCTATCAAGTTTGAGAGTTCTCTGTATAATATATTGCATTTGCAAGTCCTTTCTGTATATGAGATTTGCAGGTATTTTCTCCTAGTCTTTAATTTGCTTTCTCATTGTCTTATTTGTCTCAAAGTAAAAGTTTTAAATGCAATGAAGTCCACTTAATCTATTTTTATGTGTTTAATTATGGAACATGATTTTAGTATCACATTTAAGAAACTTTGTCTACCTTAAGATCATGAATATTTTCTCTTTAACTCTTCTTTCATATAATTTATGAAATTATCTCTCCTATATGCCAAATGTTGTCCTTTAGGCTATTTTTCAAACTACTGACTTTTTCTACTAAGTCTAGTTTACAGTTATCATATCAGTTGCATTTTTTTTAAAAGACTATATTTTTTTTACTTCCAAACTTACAAATTGTTTTTTTCCTGTACCTCTGATCTTATTTTCATTTTCTGTGTGTTTCCATAATTTTTTCAAATAAATGGCATGTTGTCATTATCTTTTGATCATCCTCAGCATACTAAATGAAGACTAACAGCAGACTAAAAAACTTAAGTATCTGTCAAATAGTAAAATACATTTAATCTGTAATGAATATTTTGAAATATTAATTGTGCTGCCTGGCAAATTTACTCTCTGAGTTTTTACATTTTTTGGAATTTTGATTTGCATCTCATTTAGAGTGAACGTTTTTGGTTTGTTTTGATTTTGCTCCACATCGATTTTGCTCATCTTGCTGATTAACTCAAAGATCAGCTCAATTCAGTTTGGTGTCATATGGCTGTTTCTACCATTTTCCTCATCCTATGTTGTTGTTATTCAGTCACCCAGTTGTATCCAACACTTTGGGACCCAATGGACTGTAGGATGCCAGGCATCCCTGTCCCTCACCATCTCCTGGAGTTTGCCCAAGTTCAGGATCATTGCATTGGTGATGCTGTCCAGCCAGCTTATCCTCTGATGTCCTCGTCTCCTTCTGGCTTCAGTCTTTCTCAGCATTAGGGACTTTTCCAATGAATTATCTGTTTGCATCAGATGACCAAAATACTCTCCAGGGAATCTTTCCAACTCAGGAATCAAACCTGGGTCTCCTGCATTGCAGGCCAGCTGAGCTATCAGGGAAGCCCTTCTAGTCATACAGCTTTCAGCAAAAGAATAATTACATGAAGTAATCTAGGAGTTAATTTTTTAATTTCCCTGCAAAGACAAAAATGCCACTGTAGCACTAAGGAAAGACCCATGCCCAATCCTGACTAAAGCCCTCTATTATTCCCTGGATTCCACAGCTTGTTTCTGTCATCATAAACAACAGGTCTGAAAGGACTTTGGGCTAATAGCGTTTTATTCTTATGGGTTCTCTTTCTGTAGATTCTTTACCATTTCTGTGTGTGCAGAGTTGAGAAGGACTGATGGAGTGAACTTGAACAGCGGTCATGAATTGAAATCCATTGTTCCCTCCACACATATCTCTACCAGGGTTTGGAACGAAAGCTTGGTTTGAGAAAATGTTTCATCGATGACTGCTCATGAGCTGTGCAGTTCAAACATTCTGGAACATCGTCCTCTGGCCACCGCACAGAATATTCAACTGTCTTGACTATTGCTGGTTATCAGTTCCTACATCACTTCCTTTATTGGAAAACAAAGCCTTTTGCTTTTCTTCCTGAGACCTTCTGTTCCTAACTCAAATAATTTAATTATCTTGCATTTGGAAAGAGACCTTTTTTTTCTTGTTTGTTTTCTTCTCATTCCTGCTCAACATTCCATCGCTGACAGAGAGGCTGACAAGGCAGCTGACACAATGGCTATTACTTTGAGAAGTTTCTAATTTTCTCAAATTAGAATATTTTTGCTGCCCTTCATCTTGCTAATTTTGCTGCCCTTCCACTTGTAGTAAAAATTATAGGGTGCTTCTTCTTTGTGGAACAGTGGAGCTCAGCTCCCACGCCAGGGGTCCTGAACACGTTCCATACTAACTCCTAAGTCTCAGCAGCAATGCAGTTATTATTGAAGATGCCAGTTCACTTGCAGCTTCACTATATTATTGGTCCATTTGGGCATGCCAGAAAAATGAGGAGTAGAGCTATAAACCTTGGTCTGAATATGTATTATTTGTGTGTGTATAAAATATGCATATGCTGCTGCTGCTAAGTCGCGTCAGTCGTGTCCGACTCTGTGCCACCCCATAGACGGCAGCCCACCGTCTCCTCCGTCCCTGGGATTCTCCAGGCAAGAACACTGGAGTGGGTTGCCATTTCCTCCTCCAGTGCATGAAAGGGAAAAGTGAAAGTGAAGTAGCTCAGTCGTGTCACTCTTCGCGACCACATGGGCTGCAGCCTACCAAGCTCCTCCGTCCATGGGGTTTCCCAGGCAAGAGCACTGGAATGGGGTGCCATTGCCTTCTCTGAAAATATGCATATATGTGTACATATATATGCAGGTATATAAATATGGGCATAAAATATGTATATAATATTCTGCTAATTGTAAATGGATCCTGGGTAAGTAAGAACAATATTTATAGAAATGTGTGTGACAGATCAGTTGTGAATCTGAACTGGGGGTTGATAAATTCTCATTACCTTCGCCTACCTGACAAATGAAATGACCTGCAAAGCAGCTGCTGAAAATTCAATCAGATACCTGCAAATAGCAAACATCCCATGTAAAAAAAAATGGATAGGTTTGGGGAACATCTTGGACTGGAATCACACAGAATGAAAAATAAAGGAGAAAGTTTCTCTATCCCCAGAATCTGCTAGTTTACTTGAGATGGGGGCATTTTTAGTTGCTGTCATCACTCTATGCCAACCACTCTATGCCAAAATTATTCAAACCACTATAATTTTCTTCCCTTTGCCAGTCCACAGAGAAAACAATCTCTGAATTTTTCTAATCTTGATATTACCATTAACCCCTCTCCTAAGACCCTACCTATGCACAGGACTGTGTCTGCATAGAGAGCAGAAATTATCAATATGGAAAACACACACCATAGTGGAACAATGTCAGTGAGTGGGAGCAAAGTACAAAAATGGCCTTAATATGTTTTCCTTATTGCTTTTCCCTTAATTGTTTAAATTTTTGATTGAAAGATAATTGCTTTACAGTATCGTATTGGTTTCTGCCAAACATCAACATCAATCAGCCATAGGTATACATATGTCCCCTCCCTCTTGGGAGGAAGGTGTCTTGTTCTTTTAATTCTCTGTATTTGTGAATGCTTTTTTAATGTTTATGACACATTAGTCTAATTGTACACAATATTGTTATAAATGATAAATATTGTATAGTTTTATATTATCACATATAAAATACATATGCTGCTGCTGCTGCTGCTAAGTCGCTTCGGTCGTGCCCGACACTGGGTGACCCCATAGACGGCAGCCCACCAGGCTATATAATAAATAATACAGTGTTCTATTGCTCTACATAATATAAATATTAGAAGTACATGCTCATTTTTTAAATGATAAGAATGTGTTATTCAGAAAATTTCAAGATTACTCTTCTAGAGCAGTTCTTTTCAAACTTGAATATACACACAAAGTTTCTGGGGATTTTACACAGTGCACACTGAGATTCCGTAGGTCTGGGATGGGGTTAGGAAGTCCGTGTTTCTGACAAACTCCCAGATGACACTGATGCTGCTAGTGTTTAGATTACACTCAGAATAGCAAAACATAAGTATGATTTAATGACCTCCTAAAAGTAATGCCTTCCCCCAATAGGTCTCCCTCTGGGAAAGCAGAGATACTTGGAAACACTTCCTGTGTTGAAACTTCTTTCTGGAGGGGAAAAGTATTACTTTCTGTTTGTTTGCTTTGGTTTTAATTCAACGTTCCCTGGGAAGGTAGAGATTTATAGGTATGCTGAGGTTGGGATCCTATGGAAATAAACTCTGAGACAATGATTGGCAAGCATCAAATTTATTGGGGTGTGCTCTCAGAAGATACAAGTTGTGGGATGTACATCAATCAGTCACTAGATAACTCTCCGAGAATTAAAAAAAGTACTCTTGCATGAGATGGTGCTCTTCAGCAGTGGGGAATTTCATGAGAGCTACTAAGCTGAGAATTGTCAACAGCCAAGACTTTCAGAAGCTGGAAGAGTGAGGGTCTCTGTCTTAAAGGATAGGGATCTGGGCAGACCACCACAGCATCCACTATAATTTATGATTAGTTAATACCGTGTTACACTCAGATACACCTTATATAATGGGCCCCTCTGGGATTCCAATGGGTCTCTTTTCCTGAAGAAATGTAAAATATAGCTGAGTGGGAAGAGCTAGAGCTCCCACGATTGATGGTCTTGATTTGCCTTGGGTACTCATCAAAGTTGAGCCAAGTGACATCAAGAGGTTTCTAACTGAATGACCTGTGTATCCAACACATTCTTTTCTGCATGGTGTAACAGCAGCCCTGTCTCTTCCTGATAATCAGAATCCATAACCCTGACTTGCTTTCCTGATAGTCTCATGAAACAATGAAGCTGAAAAGATGGGGTGGGAACTGTAGCCTAAACTTTAACAGCATTCATGCTTTTTTCTCTTTTAGAAGACTTCCCTTTTTGGGAGTCTCTAACCTTGCAGAGCCCCAATTTTTGAAGATGAGAAGTACACATTTCTCAAGGTGCTGAAACTGATAGTAAGTGGTTCCCTCCCAGCTCTTCATCTTGAATTACAAATCCATGATATAAACTACTGGAATCCTTGATGTGTCCTAGAAGATGGAAACATCTTCCTCACAGGGTATCATCACCAAGCTGGTGCCCTAGTGGCAGCTTGTTCTAGCAGTGTGGTGTCATCTGGATGGCATGGAAATGATAGGCCCAACCTATCTCATCCACAGTTATGTACAAGTTGCCTAAATAAGTCCCCTTTGTTCTAAATAGGACTCCTTGGTCTAATGCAGAGTTTTTCAGGATACCGTCTTTTGTTCTTGTACTGAGAATAATGTGGGAAGCAAGTTCTGAGATATAAACAGTGAATCAGGTCTGCCAGGTAACAAAAGCAAACCTATATATGAAGATATTTTAATTCTAGTATTCTAGAAACCACTCTTAATGAGAGACAAAAGGGTGCAGAATTGGGTAGAAGAAGAAGAAGAAAACTTTGTTGCTTATACAACAAAAGCATTAGGACAGTTCTATGAGAGCTCTTGACCTGGGATGGCCTTTCAGAGTTCTTCCATATGGGGACAAGGAAGTCATTGTTTCACTGGTTTATATCCTCATGTGAACAGGTTGCTGAATGTGGGATGCTCTCATAAAAGAGTATGACCTTTGTCAAGGTGACTTTCTTCAGGTCAAGGAGATGCCCATATAAGAATTCACCTGAGAGCTATCAGCTGCCAACATTCCCACAATCTGGAAGAAATAGTACTTTACTCCTTTAAAGGGACAAGGAGTTCTGAACTGCTTACCACGGTAGCACAGCCTTCACTACAAAATACACAGATATATTTGTTCCTTGTTCTAAAAATGAATTCTGATCAGTTTCCTTTCAGTGAGGACAGATTAGTTTTCAGCAAATGTTGTCAGGTACATTGCCCATACAGTATTTAATGGTAGGAAACAAAGCAACATAGGAACTCCAGAGGTAGAAATCATTAATAGAGACATCAGTGTAATTGAGAGGAGAAAATGTCAAAGTGCTGAAGAACCCAGTAGCCAGTTCCCAATTTGCCACCTATATGATGTCACTTCTTCCAAATCCCTGGAAGGTTAAGTAGAGTGTATCCATCAGTGGATTGAGAACATCATGCCCTTCTGCAGAAGGATGCCAAGACAGAGTGACACTGAGTATTACACAATCTAATGTCTACAGTCTAGTGTATTGGACTTGTACAGTCTAGTGGATTGGAGTTCACTAAAAAAGAAAATAATGAAAATGTGTAGTCTCAGAGCAGAGGCTTCAGTGCCCTGTGGTGATTGGGAACACTGCCTGTATTAGCCCGATTCCCTGCCCACGCTGCCCAGTCTCTCACTGGCTGTCAATTAACCTTCATTGAGATACTGATGACAGCCTATGTCTCCTTCTTAGGAATTTCTGCAAAATACTATTTACCTTTTCTATTTACCTTTCCATAACTCTGTATTATACATCTACACATGAACTCAAAGCAATTTCACGTAGTAGGTAATATATTTTTCATTTTCAGACAGATGGATTAGGATGCTATATATACAGAAGTTATATTTTGTCTTTTTAACCTTCTCTGTGACCTAATTTACATGATATAACTTCTCAGAATCCTAGGTTTCTCATCCATAATATGGCCAAAAGAATGATCCAACTAATGAAAATAAAGATCTAACAACAATAGTGTCCATCCTATAATTTTCAACTATTATTTGAAGTCATTTCTGGGTTTAATTTTTTTAATGCATTTGGAGGCAAAGTGTGCAATGTTGTTAAAATTGTGTGTCAACTGACAATAAATTAATCTAGCACAATTCTGTGAGTCAAGTGCATGGGTGCTTCTAAGCACACATTCTTATAATTGTTTTGGCTGTTTATAAATGTTATACTCACTTTTCCTTTTCTTTTCCTGTATTTCAAAAACTAAAGTTTTCAGGGAACTGAATGCCAGATAAGTGGGTCCTTTCTCTCACTTATTCTTAGCACTGTCACTGCGTAGAAGGCATTTAACATTTCATGTTTCAATTTCTTTATTCACAAACTAGAGGCCATCATCCTGACCTGCATCATCAAAAAGCAATTTCTATTAGCAAATTAATGACTGTCGAGGCAGCTATCAATGCCGAGCATCCTTCACATTAGATCAGCCTTCAATTGCCAAAGAGAAAGTGAGTCATTCCAGGGAGCCCCACTGGGAAAAGGAGTTTAAGTTTTTCTCCTTTCTGGCTGTGAAGGAAAAGTACTGGTCAAAGAAAAGAGGAAAGGCAGGGGGGAGGAGAAGGCCAGGGAGGAGAGGAGATAAACCAGTTCAAGGTTATATTTCCTGACTTCATTCCTGCAATGCTAGCCTCACCCTTTATGACAAGGTCTGGGGAAGATGTAGTTTATGATGTGCTTCAAGTGTGATAAAGAAACTGAGAGGTGAGCTCGGGAAGGGTTAGGTGTCCTTGAGGACCGGATGGGCTTGAGTACTCTTTGAGGATGGATGTTATTAAATTGAATTATTATTATTAGCACTTAGGCAATGTGGAGAGGAAAAGAGGAGAAAGGAAAGAGAATTAAATTTAAACTGCGGATGGAACACATTGTGAGAGAATTTGGACAGCCACAGCTGACTTGTAAATACGGCACAGAAAACCCGGGGAGGGCTGGCTACTCAGTAAGCACTCTTTAATTCCACAAGAAATGAGTTTTACCAGGAGTTTTCTTCTGAAATTGTGGAGGCAAACCCATGGCTCTTCTGTGGTTTCAGTGAGAAATGAAAATGTAACTAAATGAGATTGCTAGTTGGCTCTTCCAGTAACCTCTGTTTGATTCAAAACAGATTCTTCTACCCTGTTGCCCTTTGTTTGCCCAGATTATTCCTCCTTCCACAGAATCTTTGTGCTTCTTTGATCCAGTTCCTGTTCTCTTCTCCTTTCATGAATCAGTTTTGAAATTGCAGTCATAATATTTATTGGTAGTAGTTGACATTTATGAAGCACTTACCATGTGCCAGACACTGTGCTAAGCATTTACCATTTATTATCTTGTTTTATCTTCACACGTGCCCTAGGAGGTAGATTTCCTTGACCTTACTTCACAATTGAGATTCTTATCTTAGAGAGGTATGGTAGTTTGACCCCAAGGCTCATAGTTAGTGTCAGAAATGAGACTCAATTCCAATTCTGACTCCAAATATTGTGATCTCTATGAGGCCTAAGCAGATATCTATAATCTCTACTGATTTGCCAATCCTACCAGCTGCTCTTCATTGCTGATTTGCCTAGGAGCACAAATCAAAAAAAAAAAAAAAAAAGAGAGAGAGAGAGAGAAACTGGGAAGAATCTTTACTACCCTGAGCAGAATTACTGTCCTGAGGATTTTCTTGTACCTGATTTTGATGAACAGAGGAAAAAAAAAAAAAATAAACCACCAATGGGAGAGAGCTAGAGTCCTGAAAAAAAAAAATTTAATATAGATGAGCAAATACTGAACAATTTTCCCATAAAGATGTTAGCCTATTTAGAACATGTCCCGTGGGACATGCACTGATGTATACTATTGATCGATCACTAAGGATCAACTATTAAAAGATCTCTCCTCTTTAAAATATCATCTTCTCCTTCATTTTCCACAATGGGGACACATTATCCTCTTACTAGGGTTTTCTTTTACCTCCTTAGTCTCTATCTCTCCATGTTTCTGTGCCTCTTTTTGATATTTAACGTTGATAAACTCTAAGATCTATCCCCAACACTCTCCTCATCTCCATTCACTCTTCCAGCATATCTGGTTGATCTTCTTCATTCTCACATTCTCAAAGCCTACTTTGTGTCCATATAGAAATTTGCAAATACCTAATCTCTATCCTAGGCTTTCCCTAAACACCAGTTTAGATTATCCAACTAATATTTTAAAATTCTACATGACTGGCTAGCAGCTATCCCAAAATTACTCTGGCCAAAACAGAGAAAGGCAGTTCCTAATTTTTCATGAAAAAAAAAAAAAAGATTTTTCAGAAAAAAAAAGAAAAACCTTCCATCCCCTCAGTTGTTCAAGTAGAGAATCTAGGTATCATCCGTGTTGCCTCTTTTACTCAGCCTACCATGTCCTCTCTAACGAGTCTCATCAATTTTTCCTCCAAAGTGTTTTTCAAGTTGGTTCACTCCTCTAAACATCCATTGTCATTTTAATTGAAGGATTAATAATCTTTTACCAAAACTCTCAGAATAAATATCTACTGGCCTCCAGCAGCTTCACATGTCTATAGTCAAGTCATCCTCCAAAAGACCACTACATGAACTTTTAAAAAGTATAATCCAGATTATACCACTTGCCTGCTCAGACTGTTCCCAGGATGTACCATTTCATTTGGGCAAATACTCATCTCTGACCCTGGCCCACAAAGCTCTCAGTGTGCTGACCCTCATCTCTAATCTCTCTTCCTCTTCCCATCCTAATGGGAAGTCATTTTGTTTCTTTTTTTTTTCTTCCTTACACAACCCAAACTCATTCTTGCCTTAGGCCAATCTCCTCTGTCCGGAATGTTATCCCTCCTGACCTTCACAAGGTTTTACATGGCCTCTTATTCCATTATCATCTTAAATGTCACCTCCCTGGAAAGCTAAAGTAGCTTTCAAGTCACAATGATATCAACCTATTTTATTCATCTGAATAGCATGTACCCACTCTTTTCATGCTTATTTTCTATCTCTTCCTTTCTGATTAGGATGTTAATGTATGAAAAGAAACCTTGGCCATTTTCATAATACTAGTTATTAGATAATATTTAGTACATAGAAAACAGTAAATTTTGTTGAAAGAAAGAAAAAAAATAAACTAATAGGAAATAGAAGAAAAAAGGAATAGAAAAACAGTGGTCATCTATTCCAACACACCAAATTCTTACTGTCTAAAGAATGCATTTGAAATATGACATAAGCATGTAAATGCAGTGATGAAACTGTCACTGAAATTTGGTGAGGCCAGGGAAATGATTAGAAGATAACAAATGAAGACTATGTCTTAAGAAAAAAAAATGTGTTTAAATAAAGGACATGAGGAAATAGCAATGCAATCAGAGAATCTATTCTATTTCTGAACAGAAATCCTCAAATTTGTCTGATATATTGTAGTGAAAAGTAATTTGGTGATTAAATAAAAAAAAATCACCAAGTGAAATCATTGTGAGAAGGTACTATATTGAAAATCACTAGACAAAACACATAGTTATAGTTATTGTAATACAGAGCACAAGAACGACACACAAGGAAATTAAAATGTAGGAGTGAGAGACAGAGAGAGAGCTTTTCAAATATCTTCTTATTTTTCTCAGCAAAAGATAATTATTTAAGTTATAAAACTGAGTATTACACTTGATGATATCCTTTTCCTCAAAATTCAAATCAAATCAGTCACTCAGACTTATCTGTAACCTGAAGAAAACCGAGTTGCCTAAACTGTTCAGTCTTAGATTAAATTTTACTTAAAAAATCTAATCAACTTGTCTTTATTAAAATTTTTCAAAACCTACCAAAAAACATGAAAATGTATTTTTAAAATCTTTGTTTTTGCTCATGGAATATGTTATGTGCATGCATGAGAGAGAGAGAGAGGGAGAAAGAAATGGGGTGAGAGAAAGGGAGAGAGAGATTTGTGAGTATGTGCATCATACACATCGTACATACTTACCTCAACATCTTTCTTTCATCTCTGTATTTATACCTTCTTAAACTTTCTCTTCTCTTTTGCCCAACTTATGTTCTTGCTCAACCACACTTTTTGTTCTATTCTCTTTTCTTCTGCCAAAAGCTCTTTAGTTGATCCAATGTAAATAAAATTAAGCAGTACTAAGATCTTCTCACTTCTCCTTCTTATTCACATTCCAATAATAGCTCGGCTATCCATCAGCACTGCAATCCCACAGTCAAAATAGAAATAACTCCCTTACTACTACCATGCTATCTACATTCTAGCTTTCCATCTCCTCTGGCTTCTTGCAATTGCTTCTTAGTTGATCTCTTTCACATCTGTGCACAGCAACAAATAAAATATTTTTGAAATAAATCCATTCAAGACACCTTCTTGTTTAAGTTATTAGATAACTTCCAATTTCTATTAAATTCCAAACACTTTCACATAAGCTGAAATACCTTCGATCATATGAGACCTTCTGAGTCTTTGAGACTTTCTCATGTCTTGTTAAACAATTCATCCTTGTTCCATAACAGCATGAATTCTATCAGTTCTAAAATATTGTATTCCCTCCTGCTTCTGGACCTCATTATGACTATTCTTTCTTATTATAGTGTCTCCCTTCCCTTTTTTCAGCTAATTCTATTCATTCATCAAATGGGTCAGCTAAAATTTCACTCAGATAAGCTTGGGTCCTCTTATCAAATGTACTAATAGCATAATTACCTTTTCCTCAAAGGCTTATCACAATTGTAATTGTGTAATATCTTTTTTCTTCTTAGACTATAAGCTAAGTGAGGGCAATGATATTTCATTTCTGTAACTAAAGGAATTTAACACATAGATGCCATTGTTGAATACTTGAATGAATACATAAATATATACATAAATAAATCTATAAAAAGTCCATATCTGCAAAAAGGCAGTGTATGGCATTTTCATGCCTCTCCTTGCGATAAATTTGCCTTTCACAAGGATGAGGAAACAATAAGCTTCCATAAGTGACTATGATAAGCAGGAGACCTTGATTAGTAGAGCTGCGGTGACAGGAGACTTGGAGAAAGATGACCACATTGTCTTGGAACAAATATCTTCTAGAAAGAAACACGCAGTCTTTAGTAGTTAACCTAGTCCCCCTGATCTGTCTGGTGAGGGTACTAGAAAGCGAGCAACATGGGCACTGCAGCTTATTGTGTAGATTTTGCCTCACTCCATCAGTATTCAGACTCTTGCCTCTTTCCCTGTGCTTCCTGTCCATTATCAGTTATGTTTCTAGAAGCCTTCATAGAGGGAGCAATGATTTAAAAAAATTACTTTTATTTTCCTCAGTTCCATACTGATCCCATATTCTTTATGGCAGCTATCATTGGGTAATTTGTATATGTTTTTTTTTTGATGCTTGATATGTGTATTCATTTTCTGAAAGAGAAAAATACTAGCTGATTACATATATTCTTACTTCCCTTCTATATTTTCAACTCTCCTCTATTGGAGCAGAGTGACTAAAATGGGAATTAAGTGATGAAGTCATGTTCTAAAGGACATGTGCCAAAGATAGGAAGAGGAACATGCAAACGAGTAGATATGCTGAAAAGAGCCCTTGTACCTTTAAGAAACTTACTTGGAAAGCAAAAAACCAGAAGGAGGTGAAAAGAAGGAACAAATATGGGTTCAGGTAAATGGTAATTTTACTCTGTACAGAAGTGGAAGAAGAACATGGCTTAGGGTAGATAAGGTACTGTTAAAAATGACAGCAAAGGCAGAATGATTCATTCATCTCTTATTTAACTCCCATTTTATCTATCAAGGAGAATGATCTGCAAACTGTAAAGCATAAAACAAAATGCATAAAGAGTAGATAATGAAGGAAGATAGAAACCAAGATCATCAAATGGCATCTGAGTGCTTTAAATAAGCTTAATCCTTAGCATATTCACTGCCCATGCTGTCTTTTCCATCTGATATTGCAAATACTTGATAATTCTACTTTAGTATCCTAAAACCATTTTTGCAACTCTGCTCTGGGATGGTATGCCAAAATACTATCCATTGGAGCTTTTCTATGAGCCAAAACTTAAGAGACTGAATCTCTAATCCAATAAGTAGTCCTTGATTGCTCTTCTTGGTAATTTGGATCTTCTATCATTTCTGTGCTCTATCCACTGATGAGAATCCCCTTTACTTCAGCCTGGACAGTGTCCATTACTTGTTTAAACTGTGACTGAAGATTGGAACCTATCCTTCTAGGACACTGTATTTATCCTGCTCTGTTGAATGACTACAATTGACCTACCCACCTCAACTATTTAGCATGTGCCCTGTTATGTTCCTTCCCCTGTTTGTAATGATTGAGTTTCTTTAACAGTCAATCTATATAACAACCCTGTGCTTAGTTGCTCCGTCGTGTCTGACTCTTTGTGACCACATGGACTTTAGCCTGCCAGGCTCCACTGTCCATGGGGACACTCCAGGCAAGAATAATGGAGTGGGTCACCATGGCCTCCTCCAGGGGATCTACCCAACCCAGGGATCAAACCCAGGTTTCCCACATTGCAAGTGGATTCTTTATCATCTGAGCAACCAGTTCAGTTCAGTTCAGTTCAGTCGCTCAGTCGGACCAACCAGAGAAGCCCAATAATACTGGAGTGGGTAGCCTATCCCTTTGCCAGGAGATCCTCCCTACCCTGGAATCTAACTGGGGTCTCCTATATTTCAGGCAGATTCTTTACCAGATGAGCTACCAGGGAAGCCCTTTGTGCTTATTCAAATGCCAAGTCCTAGGTCCAAGAACTAGCACCTTTGTGATAGTTGTGTCACTGTTAGTGACACAAACAGGAAACTTAATTTTCCTAACAGGTTATCAAATGCGAGGAATCTCTCTGCTTTGTGGTGACGAAGTCTGGGTCTACTTTAATGTCTGTAAGTTTCATTTTGGCTTTAGAGTCTTTGTAAGAGTAACCATCTTGAATACTGCCCCCCATTTCAGCATAGGCTTCCTCAACATTTTATATTTGCTTGCTTGTTTTATTTTGTAGTGTCCTTGACAGGCAAGATTCCTCCCTTTCAAGATTTCTTTTTGAAGTCCACTCATGCTCAGCCTGGTCACCTCCGAGTACAAAGTCTAACACACCTGGATATCAAGAGGGTATTTGCCCACATGTGTCACTCGTAGAGAACAGGGAAAACATTTTCTTACTCCCCACCAAAGCATCACTCACTCCAGTTTGTCACATATCATTGAAATGACATATTTTATTTATAAAAATTAACATTAAAGTTATATAAGATACAAAACTATTAATCTATTTTCTTTTTTTTAGAAAAAAAAAATAGTAACAGGTATCACATAGTGTTTTAGTGACAGAAGTCAAATTAAAATCCTAGTTTTATCATTTTCAGTCTGGATGTTTTTTTAAACTATATTACAATATTTTGGGTTTTTTGGACAGATGTAGAGAGAAAGAGAGAGAGACAGTGAGAGACAGAAAGAAAGTCAGAGAAAGAGGGAAAGGAAGGGAGCAAGGGAGAGAGAGAGAAACAGAGAGATAAAGAGATGAGGGAGAAAAAGAGAGAGAGACACAGAGGGAGAAAGGGAAGGAGGCAGGGAGCTGGAGAAAGAGAGAGGGATGGAGGGAGAAAAGGAGGGAGATAGAGGGGGAAGAGAGAGAGAGACAGAGAGAAGTGGAGGGAAGGAGGGGGAAAGGGAAAGAAAGAGAGAGACAGAGAGTGAGGGAGGGAAGGGGAGAAAGAGAGAGAGGGAGAAAGGGAGCAAGACAGAGAGAAAAGGAGGGGAAGAGAGAGAGACAGAAAGAGGGAGAAAGAGAGGAAGAGAGAAAGAGGGAGGGAAGGAGGGGGAGAGAGAGAAACGGAAAGAGGGGAAAAGGGAGGGAAGGTGGGAGAAAGAGAGAGACAGGAAGGGAAGGGAAGGGGAAAGAGAGACAGAGGGAAAGAAGGAGAAAAGCTACAATATTTGGCGTAACAAGGCATTATCTCTTTAAAAAAATACATCATGTATTTAGAAATAAAATCCAATATCCAATAGTTAGGGCTTCCATGGTAGCTCAGATAGTAAAGAATCTACTTGCCATGCAGGAGACCCGGGTTCAATCTTGGGTCAGGAAGATCCCCTAGAGGAGGAAATGATAACCCACTCCAGTATTCTTGCCTGGAGAATTCCATGGGCAGAGGAAGCTGGTGGGCTGCAGTCCATGGGTTGCAAAAGACCAATAGTTTAGGGGAAATATGAAATAAAGTTATTTTTCATGAAATATTTTACATAGACTTTGATATGCCTATATAAATTATGCATCTCCGAGAGAGAGATATAGCATGCAATGCCTGTCAAATTCATAAGGGAGCACAGTCCCATTTTTTTGTCAAGAATATCTTTATGTATATCTCAGTTTGGGAAATAATGCCTGAATTAATTTCATGACATTAAGAGTGAATTGTTTTTCTGAGTGAATTCCTAAGTACTATTTTCCTGTTTATGCATGTTTTTCTTTGACTTTATTCAGTCTATAATTTATCTCATTTTTGTAACATTTTATTTAATTTCAGTTTCCCATATTCTATTTCCAAAATTTCTCAATAAAGTTTTTTATTTTTTTATTTTTTTACTGCTGCTTTTTTTTTTGTAGTATCTTGTGTGTGTGCTTTAATGGAAGTAAGTCATTCTATTTTCTTTAAAACTTTGTAATTATATTTGTTATAAAGCTTTGTCATACTGTTCTATAACAGTATCCTCATCTGGACTTTATTCTGTTGATTTTGCATTTTGTTGACTCTGCTAATATTAGGTTTACTTTATATTTATATATTTCTATTGTGGCTTTGGGTGGTAAAGAATCCACCTGCCAATGCAGGAGATGCAGGTATGATCCCTGGGTCAGGAAGATGCTCTGGAGAAGGAAATGGCAACCCACTCCAGTAATCTTGCCTGGGAAATCCCATGGACAGAGGAGCCTGGCAGACTACAGTCCATAGGGTCACAAAGAATGAGACATGGCTTAGTGACTAAACAACAGCAAATTGTGAGTTTTGTTGTTTCATTTTCTTTTTCTCTTTCCCTCCCTTTCCAGTTATCTTCTCCAATGTAGAGTTCCCACGAGTGCATCTAATTAGTCCAAGAGCTCTAGTTAAGTACGAAGGGTTAAGAGGGCAGTCTTGATTTCTCATCCCACCGAGAAGAGCTGTCACCTACCTATGCAGAGTCAGCTAAAATATTTATTAAGTTCCGGTCATGAGGCAAAGCTATAAACTTAGAAATACTTGGCAGAACTTCTCTCAATTGCTTGAGTGAGGGAACCCACTCAAGGCACTATCTTTGGTCCCAGGTCCCCCAACTCACATGGAAGTTTTTTCTTCCCTTTACTCATAAGGCTTGCCACTTCTGGCACATACACTCAGAACTCAGAACTTTATCCCCACGTACTGTAGTATTTTTTGACTACTTCTGGGTCACAGTGATATTTACATTATTTTAAAATTCAGCTATTGTTTAAAACATTGTAGTAGTCATTCCACATGTTCAAGGGACAAAAGATTCATTGAAAAATGAACGTATGCTATTATTTCTATTGGAAGATTCTATTTTCTAATTGTTACTATTAACACGCAGCACAGTTAACTTTTTAAAGAGCAACAGGTCACTAAATACATAAAGACAACTCAATGGAAGATTAAAAAAAAGATAGTTATCTGATGGAGGCAGATAATGTAGGGAACAAATGAATATTAAATAAATACTCTCCTCATAATTATTTTTAACTATAACAAGAATAAAATCCACATATAAGGTAAAGAATGTTATTTACAATTTAATATCTCTTTTAAAAATTAAAAAGCTCATAAAAACATAAAATATTATTTTTTAGGAATCAAGTAAAATTAGAACATAAAGTCAAATTTTACCATGAAGTATTATGCAAAAACAGTGGAAATTAAAACTATAAAAAAAAGATAAAAGACAAACATAATAAACACAAGACCTAAACTGCTGATGTAGAGTCCAGAGCAAACATAAGAAATATCTATGTTGGAGAGATAATAACAGTTTTTTCTTTTTAAATTTAAGGATGTGGAACTCTGCATTGAAAGACAAATGTTCATCTAGTGCCTAGCATCGTGAAATATAATATATCTATATAAGACAAATTATCATGATATTTCAGAACAGAGAGCGTTGATGGAATTAATAGTCACATGCAAAGTAATGGTTTTATATATTTTCAAAACAGCAAAAAAGAAATGCTAGAAATGAATACTTTCAAAACTCTGAGTAAACATTATTTTCAACCTAGAATTCAGAGAAAAGTCAAATATCAACTGAATTTGAGGACTAAATAAAGACAAGAAAAGTTCAGAAAATTTACCTACCAGTCACTCTTTTTTGAGAAGCAACATAATGGTGTGCTCTAGAAATATGCAGTTAGTTGACCAAGATAGATGAATATTTTATAGCCAGGAAAGAATGTAATCATACCAAGAGAGCAGTTAAGAGAATTCCTTACAGCATAATGAAAAAACAAATATCATAGAGGTGAGAGTTCAAGTCTAGACTGTAGTAAGAAGAAAAGTCTAGTAGGAAACTCCTCAGAGAATAGAAAGAGATAAGAGAATACCTGATATGGTAGAACATTCAGGAAAAATGTGAGGTCTGTGCTTTTTGGATAGAACAACCAAGAAAAAGGAAGAAAATAAAAAACTGATGGTAAGCAAACAGCTGTAAAGAAAGGAAACACAGTAATGATATATTATTTGGCTCAGAAGTGAATAGTATTTATATACTTGTACTATTAATATAACAATTATCTTAGCTAATTGAGTGACTTACTATTTTGGATATATGTGATAGATGAGAGCAGATGTTGTATAAGGAATACTGACTGAAATCAATTAAAATTTTTGCATAGCATTTAGAAATACAGTGATTAAAATAAGACACAAAGAGTGACTGTATAAGAAGCATATTGGGATATAGGATTGTCACTAAGAACTCTTTGTGTTTTCAGACTATGTGTATGTGTTATGCCAGTTCAGTTCAGTCGCTAGTCATGTCCAACTTTTTGCAACTCCATGAATCGCAGCACGCCAGGCCTCCCTGTCCATCACCAACTCCCGGAGTCCACCCAAACCCGTGTCCATCAAGTCCATGATGCCATCCAGCCATCTCATCTTCTGTCATCCCCTTCTCCTCCCACCCCCAATCCTTCCCAGCATCAGGGTCTTTTCCAATGAGTCAATTCTTCGCGTGCGGTGGTCAAAGTATTGGAGTTTCAGCTTCAACATCAGTCCTTCCAATGAACACCCAGGACTGATATCCTTTAGGATGGACTGGTTGGATCTTCTTGCAGTCCAAGGGACTCTCAAGAGTCTTCTCCAACACCACAGTTCAAAAGCATCAATTCTTCGGTGCTCAGCCTTCTTCACCGTCCAACTCTCACATCCATACATGACTACTGGAAAAACCATAGCCTTGACTAGATGGACCTTTGTTGGCAAAGTAATGTCTCTGCTTTTCAATATGTTATCTAGGTTGGTCATAACCTTCCTTCCAAGGAGTAAGCGTCTTTTAATTTCACGGCTGCAATCACCATCTGCAGTGATTTTGGAGCCCAAAAAAATAGAGTTTGTCACTATTTCCACTGTTTCCCCATCTATTGCCCATGAAGTGATGGGACCAGATGCCATGATCTTAGTTTTCTGAGTGTTGACCTTTAAGCCAACTTTTTCACTCTCCTCTTTCACATTCATCAAGAGGCTCTTTAGTTCTTCTTCACTTTCTGCCATAAGGGTAGTGTCACCTGCATATCTGAGGTTTTTGATATTTCTCCTGGTAATCTTGATTCCAGCTTCTGTTTATTCCAGCCTAGCATTTCTCATGAAGTACTCTGCATATAAGTTAAATAAGCAGGGTGACAATATACAGCCTTGATGTACTCCTTTTCCTATTTGGAACCAGTCTGTTGTTCCATGTCCAGTTCTAACTGTTGCTTCCTGACCTGCATACAGGTTTCTCAAGAGGCAGGTCAGGTGGTCTGGTATTCCCATCTCTTTAAGAATTTTCCATAGTTTATTGTGATCCACACAGTCAAAGGCTTTGGCATAGTCAATAAAGCAGAAATAGATGTTTTTCTGGGACTCTCTTGCTTTTTCGATGATCCAGCGGATGTTGGCAATTTGATCTCTGGTTCCTCTGCCTTTTCCAAAACCAGCTTGAACATCTGGAAGTTCACGGTTCACGTATTGCTGAAGCCTGGCTTTTAGAATTTTGAGCATTACTTTACTAGCGTGTGAGACGAGTGCAATTGTGTGGTAGTTCAAGCATTCTTTGGCATTGCCTTTCTTTGGGATTGGAATGAAAACTGACCTTTTCCAGTCCTGTAGCCCCTGCTGAGTTTTCCATATGTGCTGGCATATTGAGTGCAACACTTTCACAGCATCATCTTTCAGGATTTGAAATAGATCAACTGGAATTCCATCACCTCCACTAGCTTTGTTCTTAGTGATACTTCCCAAGGCCCACTTGACTTCACATTCCAGGATGTCTGGCTCTAGGTGAGTGATCACACCATCATGATTGTCTGGGTCATGAAGATCTTTTTTGTACAGTTCTTCTGTGTATTCTTGCCACCTCTTCTTAATATCTTCTGCTTCTGTTAGGTCCATACCATGTCTGTCCTTTATTGAGCCCATCTTTGAATGAAATGTTCCCTTGGTATCTCTAATTTTCTTAAAGAGATCTCTAGTCTTTCCCATTATATTGTTTTCCTCTATTTCTTTCCATTGATCACTGAGGAAGACTTTCTTATCTCTCCTTGCTTTTCTTTGGAACTCTGCATTCAAGATGGGAATATCTTTCCTTTTCTCCTTTGCTTTTCACTTCTCTTCTTTTCACAGCTATTTGTAAGGCCTTCTCAGACAGCCATTTTGCTTTTTTTGCATTTCTTTTCCATAGGGATGACCTTGATCCCTGTCTCCTGTACAATGTTACAAACCTCTGTGTATAGTTCATCAGGCACTCTGCCTATCAGATCTAGTCCCTTAAATCTATTTGTCACTTCTACTGTATAATCCTAAGGAATTTGATTTAGGTCGTACCTGCATGGTCTAGTGGTTTTCCTTACTTTCTTCAATTTAAGTCTGAATTTGGCAATAAGGAGTTCATGATCTGAGCCACAGTCAGCTCCCAGTCTTGTTTTTGCTTACTGTATAGAGCTTCTCCATCTTTGGCTACAAAGAATATAATCCATCTGATTTCAGTGTTGACCATCTGGTGATGTCCATGTGTAGAGTCTTCAGATAGACGTGAAACCTAAACCTAAATTAGAAAAACATTGCTGGTTTTCTCTTTCTCTCTCTCTCTTTTCCATGAAACTTTTCATGACCAGCTCATTTACTCTCCTGTAGAGTCAATCACAAAACACAGAAAATGATGAGTTACCATTTTCTCACTTCTCCCAAGAAGGGTACCTGACTAGTGCCATCACTGATACATGGAAAAGAAGTTAGTTCATTATAGTCATCAGATATCTTAGGCTAGGCTGTTAAGACACTTCTCTTGCTGAATAGGTGGTGAAAGTCTGTAGTTGGGCTTTGTTAACTCTAAAATTGCTTTGATTATCTTAATGAGTATTTCTTCCCACTACATCCACAATATCTTTATCATCCTGCCTATACTAAGTTTCTGCTTTCTAATTTTCTACTCCAAACCTCTTTCTCAAGTTTCCTTAAAGGCAGACCTCTACCCTATTTATCACTATTTTATCACTGCCAAAACATTGTGTGGTATTAATTGTATGACCCATAGATCTTGATTTAGTTTTGTTAATCAGTCCATGAATGTGTATTTTTGAAGACTGAAGTGTCTCCACCGACAACGGTGGACAATTTGAAAAGTCAAGTCAGACTTCCAGCTTACCACTCACAAGCTGAATGCACTTGGAAAAAGTTTACACTCTTGGAGGCTTGTTTCCTCACTTACTCAGTGACATTGGCAGAATGTTAGTTAGGCACCTCATTAAGCTTCCCAGGTGGCTCAAGTGGTAAAGAACCCACCTGCCAAAGCAGGCAGACACAAGTTCGATCCTGGGTAAGGAAGATTCCCCTGGAGGAGGGCATGAAAACCCACTCCAGTATTCTTGCCTGGAGAATCCTATGGACAGAGGAGCCTGGCGGGCTACAGTCCACAGGGTCACAAAGAGTCTGACATGACTGAAATGACTAAGCATGCATGCAAGCATCTCGTGGGGCTGTTGCTAATATCTGGAGAGAAGATGAAGGAGGTGGTATTGAGTAACGAGCTATACGGAGGTAAAGACATGTTACAAGTCTTACAGTCCTTCTTGCATGGTGAGGTTGGTCTTCCAAACCCAGTGAAGTATTTAAATTTCCAAAGATGTTCAGAGTTAGCCAGAATCCCAAGCATGGAAGACTCAGGTAGGTGAGGGTGGGGCCTAAATAAGGCACTTCTAAGTACAAGAGTGAGCTTAAATGATGCCCCACATTAAAAAAAAAGAAGAAGAAAAAGAATGTTTCCTGTCCCTGGGCCCTCCGTGTGCTGATTATATGCTGTAGTCTTTGAATTTATTGAGAAGTTATCAGAAAAAGGTGAGCTGTAGACAGATCTAATAAAAGTTGGACAGCCCTGTGCACAAATAGCTCCCACTGCAGGCCAGCAAAATGAGTAATATCTGTGTGTGTGTGTGTGTGTGTGTGTGTGTGTGTGTGTATTGGATAAACAAACTTTGCCCAAAATAATTCTCCAAAATCTGTTCATCTACTGACTTTCCCCCTCACCACTGGGAAATGAGAATTGAAAATATTTAAATACTGGCAGAGGGATGGGATCTGGGCGGCAAACCAATATTCTCCATTAAAGTCCGAGATTTAAAGATCCATTTATCAAAACCTTTGGTGTGTGCCCAAGTCTTCCTGAATTAATGCATGCATGCATATGAAAATCAATGTTTCCTGCCCATATAAACACTGCAGCTCCGAATCAATCTCTCAAAGCCGAAGAGGGTTAAATATTTAAACAAGCTATGTATTGAAATACATTTTTAATGCCGTGAAGTCATTCTGATGAAAGATTACTCAGGAGCCTTCATTACTGAGTGTAGAGAGTAATGTGGTATTATCGGAACAGATGGCCCAGCTGTCTGTGGGCTCCGGCCCCCCTCAGGGTAGATGCAAATACTACTCCTAGAGTCAGCTGTTGGTAGCCAGTGGCCTGAATGGATGGCTGCCTGCAAGCCACACATCCCTGCATGACAGCCATGCTGGCTGCTGTCTCGGGGAACATTTCCTTAAGGAATCAAATGCTGATTTGATTTGATTTGATTTCTTTGTGCGCACTTCACGCTTCTGCCACTTATTTTGAGCAGAAGCTGTTGCTCAGAAATCCAGAACGGACAAGCTGACCATTCCGCTGCTTGCTGTCTGATTACGGCTGGGGTACTCTCAAAAGTCTGCACGGGGTGCGATTTAAGGTTCCCTATTTTGTTTCCTGTTTCTGATTGAGGCATTATATTGAGTGGAAAGTCCTCTTCATTGTGCTTAAATTCAAAAGTCCTGAGCTATATTTCTTTTGCCTTGATTAGTAGTTATGTGGCTTTGGGAAACTTACATAATTGCTCTGAGCCCAGTTATATTTATACATGATCACCGATATTCCTTTCTTTTAGAGCTTTCTCTGACCAGATTTTCAGTTCTGTGAATATAGAAAAGAACCATAGAGAGAATATTTGTAGTAGAGGACTAGATTCAGAGTGAGGTGGGGGATCTGGTCCCCACACACCTCTCGAACTCCTCTGCCTTACAGAATCACAGGTGTGTCATCTGTAAAATAAGATGAAATTCCCTGGTCTGTCTATCTCTACTGAACACTTTGAGGCATCTGTTAAAATACTGAAAAATATGTTAAAAGGATACATTTCCAAATGTGAGAACTAGAGGTGAGAAAATAGGGAAGATTCTGACATTAAAGAGAAGGGGTCTGATGGCCAGTGTAGTTTGTATATTTCAGAGCATATGAGAAATTTGCAAGTTAAACTCTGTGTTGTTGTAAGTCAGATTAACTAAGTGACTCTGTTCATCATTGCTCTCCAAACCTTGTTGTGGGTGAGAATATGTCACCAAAAGCCATGTTGAGGGTGAGAATATGTTATCAAAAGCAACCATCTGAGTTTTACTTGTTTGAGTATCAATCAAGTCAAGATTAGAAGCTGCATGGGCTACCGAGAAACCATAAATGATGAGTACATATTATTGCTTTGCATTTGGATGATGAACAAAATTTATAAAGGTAAATGTGATAATTGGTGAAAATAATTACATTCTTGAGCCAAATGTTTACCCAATTAAACATTTTTGAGGTTTTTTAATCTGCTACTAATCTGCTATTGGTGACAGGTATTCAGTAAAGAATACTTTAGAGAAAGTAAAGAGCACACATTCTGCTAAGTAGCCACAGTTTTATGTGGGAAGCATGAAAAAGGAAAATTTGGAGAGGATTTAAAAGAACACTTGGCAGCTTTCACATACAACCTCCTTGTTACAACCCCACTAATTCGACAAGGATCAAGTCATCAACTGTAAGAGGAATTGGAGCCAGACCTTTCTAGTCACAGACTGATAGCTGCCATTTTCATTAGGTAAAGCCTGTCATTCCCTCTGCTTGCTTATTAGCTGTGAAGCTGATGGCTATATATGTACAGCAGGGGCAGGCAGGTGCCAAGCCCTGAAGCCCTGCATTAGTTTGGCATGTTCAGGGTCTCTAGTTTCATTATTTTTTTTTCCTACAGACTAACTAGTTTTTACATCTCATCTATTAATTCCACCTCCACCCAGAGGCATTGCAGCTATACCATAGACATCCAACAATGTGTCCCTAGTGGCGATGTCACCGATTCATCCTTCCCCTTGTGACCCAAGATTGAACCATCTGCTTCCTGGTCAAGTCGTATGATTCCTTCTGAACTTATGCTAGTTAAGGGACATGCTTGAATTTGATCTCTGGAGGTCAAGCCACGATGCTAATCATGAATCCTCTGGAATATTCTGCAGAATTTCTTGCTTCTATCACTTGGTTTTCTTGATTCCTTCCACCTAGAATATCTATATGCCACTTACTAGGGATGTTTATATTTTTCCCACCCTCTCTGTTCCTAAGTAACCTGCATGATTTCCATCATCCTAACCAGCTAACCTCATATGTTCTTTTACTCATCTGAACTATGATACTATTTGAAAAACTCTTTTGTCACATTAAGTATAGTATCACACTGTCAGCTAGGTGTTGGGGGCGTACTGGTGAATTGTCCGTAGTCCCTATCTCTGTCACATAACTAGCCTGTGTGACTTTGAGAAAATGATAAATCTCTCTCATCTACCATGGGAATAATACCTCCTTCACAAATTGTTGTGAGGACAAAATAAGAAAGTGTGAAATTCTTTTGTAAATTTTAAAGTGCTACATGAACACAAGGTATTGATTTTATTATACCTACTTTCAATCGTATTAGCTCTCAATCATTTGTCTTGGTGTATAAAGATCAAGATATTTTTTGTTGGTTTTAGCAGAGTGATTTGCACATAAAGATTGAATTGATTGATTCATTTTTGCCTTCAGATTTATGATCCAAGGTCTAATAATATTTCAAAATCTTGGCAGTCCATGACTGAGGTTTTGAGTTTCCTCTCTCAGTCCTTACAAGTTCAAATGGAGTTGGTTCCCATCTATATGAGATTGTGGTCACTCAAACATGGAGACTATGTGGGGCTGGGGTGAGGGGCTGTGTTCTCCCTACAATCTCTTTATACTTTCCTCATAACTTTTCAGTTTAGCAAAGGCACCTTCGCCAGCTGTTCTTCACTAACTTTTTATTTGATTTAACTGATTTTAAAGTCTGCTGGTGTTAGAACTTTTAGCAAAAATACCTTCAGACACAAATAATAAAGAAAAAACAAAGTGGGCAGTAAATTTTGAATGAATTTTTTTGTTTTTTCATTTTTTAAAGGTATATTCATGTGTATTATTCCATATAATCTTTTGGGCATACTCATGAATAAAAATATTCTAAAACTTATTTTACAGATGAGAAATCCAAGGAAACCAGCTCCAAAATTATAAAGTCTATTATTTTTTCTCTTTACATCAATGATAATTTTAAATTTAATTTATTTGAAGAAGTGATTATAAAATCAGTTTTGCTTCTTATCTATCAAAATTGCCCAACCCTGGGACAGATGACTGATCTAATTAGATATCTGTGTGAGGAAAACAAAGAAAAAGTGGAAATTGACTCTTTCACCCCAGACCACAGACGGCACTGCCATCAGGTTTGTAGGCAGACTCAAAGCTTGAGAAGGCACTCAGGCAGCTGCTAGAGAAGGAAATCTGAATGATTTGCTAGTAGAAGACATCATGCTTTGTGTCACCTTGAAGGACATTTATTGTAAGATATAAAAGAAATATTATTAATGAATGAAAAATAGAGAAGTAAATGATAATTGGATATGGTTATCTTATTTTCAGTTTATTTTAATTGAAAGAATTCTTTTAGATGACTTTAAACAAGATTTTTATGAAAAAACTCTTTTGTATATACATAAAAAGAAAACCTAAATAAGATACACTGGTTTTAGAGGTCCTCAGTCTTTTCTAACTCTGACTTTTCTCAGTTACTTCTCTACTTGGATATCAATGCTCATGTATTTGCAAACAATATTGTCTTCTGAACCATGAAGAGAATTGTCGAATCCTCATCCCTTAAAAGAGCGCTGTACTATTACCTCCAGGAGGTGTTTTTTTTTTTTTTTTTGAACTACTGTTACTCACTCTGTAAGCTATGATAGGTGAGCTAATAGCCACCTGACTGATAATAAGTGATACTATTTTGTGATCTCAGAGGTGTAAAACATGATGAGACAAATTCATTTTGGTTGTCTGTGAATATATGGAAATATGAATTGCATCTGTAGGCAGGGATTATAAAATGACATGAAAGCAGGAGTCCAGCAAATACAGCAAAGTGGAGGTCATTCTTGGGTGAGTTGTGGGGCTGGAGATGACTTTTCTGTGCTCTCTGGAGCTGATACAGTGGTGGAAATGGGAGAATAAACTGAAAATGACTAGCTGCATCTAATAACCCAGGACCAGGTCTACGCCCTCATTTAGACACTGGACCTGCAAAATTCCAATATTACTCACAAAACCATCAGCCCAATACTGTTTAGAGGTGGCAGCAGTAAGTTTGGAGAAGTCAATGGCAACCCACTCCAGTACTCTTGCCTGGAAAATCCCTTGGACAGAGGAGCCTGGTAGGCTGCAGTCCATGGGGTCGCGAAGAGTCAGACGGGACTGAGCAAATTCACTTTCACTTTTCACTTTCATGCATTGGAGAAGGAGATGGCAACCCACTCCAGTGTTCTTGCCTGGAGAATCCCAGGGATGGGGAAGCCTGGTGGGCTGCCGTCTATGGGGTCGCACAGAGTCGGACACGAATGAAGCGACTTAGCAGCAGCAGCAGCAGCAGTAAGTTAGGCATCAGGCATCCTAAGTGCCAATCACGTTTCTGTCATTAATTTTCAGAATTGACTTCATTGATCATTATTTTCCTCATCTGAAAATGGAAAGAATCCTGCTTGCCTGCCTTTCCTCTGTTTAGGGGTCACTATTGGCTTCCATAGACAGTTCTTTAATGACATCTACATACAAGGTAACCAGGTGGACTTAAACTCATTGGTCTTTAACCATGATCCTGTAGCAGAGGGTCCTCATATTACACGTGGGGAATCTGAATCTGAGACTTAAGTCTGTCAAATCATCAGGCCTTGTTCACCTTGCTAGTAAACAACAGAGATGGAATTAAAATACAGACCTTTTGAATCAAGTCCAGTTTTCTTTTGTTATCACGTAAGAATAATTGGGAGAACTAAAGACAAAATGAAGGGCCATAGGGGAATATGTGTTAACAATACAGTCACTTTGGATATGGAAAACTTTCTATCTCAAATATTTTAATTAAAGTCTTGTTTCTTTTCTAAATGAGGAGATGCGCAAATTCTGCTTACTGAAGAATCTTATTCTGTGTCCTTATAGTTTTTTTCATATGTCACCATTTCCTTTACCATCATCACTACCAAACTTGGATGCTGATTGTTTTCTAAGAAACTTGGACTAAATAAGAATCGGATTGCAAGTCAGTCCCATAACATCCACAAGATAAAAGATACATATACAAAATAATCCAGAGTGTGTAAATAAGAATTCACAGAGCTCTTATCATAAACGTGGAATTGCGTTCTGTGATTTTATATTTGTCAGTTCATAAAATGATAAAATTCTTATCTTTCTGATAAGAAAACTGAAGCTTTGACAGTGTTACCCAATTTATCCAAATTCACACAGACTTTTAATTTGCTTTAATTTGCTTATGCCATTCTTTGTGATTCTTTCCAAGTGAGGTGGAAATCAGGGATAATCAAATTCAAATTCCTACAGTTACAGTACAGGACTTATGGTTCTATTGCCAGGGAATTTTCCTGAAAAGGAAATGTGCAGGAATTTCAAGGTGGCAGATAGGGGAGCAGACTTTCTTTGACCATGCCCTGTGGCATGGGGATCTTATTCCTCCAACCCAGTATAGAACCTGTGTCTCACGCAATAGAAGCATGGAGTCTTCACTATTAGACTGCCAGGGGAAGCCCCAGAGACTTTTTATTTTCCATGATTTATCACAGGATATTGAATATGTACCCTCTGCCATACAGTGAGACCTTGATGTTTATCCATTCTATGTATATGTTGTGCTTAGCTGCTCAGTTGTGTCCGACTCTTTGCAACCCTTTGGACTATAGACCACCAGTCTCCTCTGTCCATGGGATTTCCCAGGCAAGAATACTGGAGTGGGTTGCCATTTCCTTCTCTAAGGTATCTTCTGACCCAGGGTTCAAACTAGCATCTCCTGTGTCTCCTGCATTGAAGGAAGATTCCTTACCCACTGAGCCATCAAGGAAGCCTGGGACTTTTTAATCTACTGATTACTTTACTTGTAAAGGACACTAGCTATTTTTTCTTCTGATTTAAAGATCATCTTCCCTAGGAGAAAGGCTTCTGAATAATTTTTTTTTTTAACAAAACAAATAACAACAAGGAGCACATGTGAACAGACACAAAGTTGTAGGGATTGTGGGGGAAGCATCTGTGGTGCCAAGGCTAGTCTCCTTTGAAATTATTCTTTGATAACTGGCTAGACAGTCCTTATCCTATTTACATAGAGCCCCTTTCCATTTTGCGTGGCTTCCTCAGTCCCAGAGAAAGCTGTGCGGCACACCCAAAGCCACCCTTCTTAAACCAGCCTCTGACTGTTGCTGAAATCACTGACCCCCTCTCCCAGCTGATAAATGGATGCTTGGATGAAAAGTCAACACCCTGCTTATTTTATTAAGCCTGACTCTATTGAAAGCACTGGTCTAGGTCATTTGAAAAGTACAATGACCAGGTACCCTGGTCTTTGACATTGAATAGTTTTATATTTACACAGGGAGGAAAGACAAAGCATGTGAAACCTAATGCAATACACATCTAGGCTCTATTGTTGGCTTGGAAGCTGAAGAGTGAGCAAAGACTAAATGACCACGAACCAAAAGAGAAAAATGGGTTCCTGAAAGGAGTGTGAATTGACCTGGATTCTCAAATTCTTGTTTTCAATTGTCATTTCCGTTGGAAAACTTATTTAGTGAAAGAGGCTTCAAAGTTATACGACAAGCATCTGGTAACCTCCCAATCATATTAGGAAAGCCTATCTCCTCTGAGCTTTCTGCATTTTCCCCTTCTCCTTTCCTTCCTACCGTATGCCTTCTTCCTCCCTCCTTCCACTACCCTCTGTCTTTTTATGCTTCTTTCCCCCATAATTTTCCTTATCTTCAAGGCCTTTGACATATTATATCCCTCCATGTCTTGTCTTTCTCATGATTATTTTGTCTCCCTTTCATCATTTTTCTCTTCTTCTCTGATATTGCAAAGCCAGTTATGAAGCAAAGAATGCACCAGTGAATTCAGTGGGAAAAGTCCTGGGAATCCTATGTTTGGGTTGCCATGCGTCAAAGAACTTTATGGATCCTCTGCCCAAATTGTGTAAGGGAAACCTCTGACATAAAAAGGTAATGCCTACAGAATTGAAGTGTAAAAAGAGGAGGTCCTAGCACAAAGAAGTAAATTGATATTAGCTAATCTCAACTTTCACCTTGGGCTCATGCTCAGTTATTTTCAGGAAGGAAGAAAAGAATCCCCTGCATATTGATTACCTACTATGTGCCAAGACTTGTCCTGGGCACTTTCAAACATTTAATTCTCCCAAGAGCCATCAAGGTGGATATTAGTATCACCCAATTATAGATGGGGAAACTGAAGCTCAGAGAGTTTATCACCCAAGGTCATGCAGTTGACAACAGCAGAGACTAGCTTCTGTCTCTCTGCCACTGGTTCTGATAGGAACTTGATTTCTACTTCCTTTCTCACAAGGACCACTGCCACCAGACTATCGACAAAGATAGCAATTCTTACAGTTTTCTTAGCCTGGTACTGAAGCTTTGATATCCCTTTGTCGTTTAAGGCAGGACCCTGGGGGCCATGCTGAGGAGAGGACAGCAATGGTCTCAGGCAGACCAGGAGGAGGCAGGGCTGAGGGCTCGATCACACAAGTGTGGGCCGGAAGATACAGCAAGTTGGCAGGTCAGAGGCTACTTTCCAGGGAAGTCAGCCAGGCTAATAGATATCAAAAGCCCAACAGTCAGGGTCCATAAACTCAGTGATCACAGAAACAGGGACAATGGTTCTATTGAACAGGAGACATAAAGACAAATGAAGATCCTAGGACAGGCGCTTCTTTTATTGCCTGCTGAGTGTGAGCAGCTTTGGATCCTAGGCATAAAAGAAAGTTAGAAGGATCTCAGATACCCGCAGGAAAGCGGTGCCTCTTCTGGAGCCTGAGACAGAGATGTGGAAATTGACTGTGGTCAGTACTGCAAAGGAATTAACTTTTATATTGACTGATGCATCCAAGACTCAGGTTTAAGACATGAATAGATGTACCTTTGGCATTGCTTACATTTCATTACGTGCCTGCAGGAATCTCTAGAGACAGTGATGTTTTATGGCCTCCAGTCTCGTTATTTCATGCCCATTCCTCCACCTAGAGCCTGGCATTAAGTATTACCTATTTATCTTATACCTTCTTCCAATCCCTGTCAAAATCTGTTCTCTGATTACATTTAGGGAAGAGTAGTTATAGGAGGATAGGACACATTTCTTTCATAGCGGCACTCACTTTGCTCAGATGGAAACCTTGATGGAGTTCACTTAGAAAGACTCTGAGCAAAGACTGAGGTGAGGCAGGGCCCTCTGGATCTCCTGAATTACCAAGAAGTGAGCAAGCAGGTGGCTATTCCACCTACACATAAGGTCAGCTCTGACAGCAGTCAGTTTTTTTTTTTTTTTTAATGTGTCCTGGAACCATTTTCTCAGAGTGACATTGACATATGTCCCCATAAATAAATTAGCAACCCTGTCTCAGCTGACACGTTTGGCAGAAACAAGAAGTTCATGTGCCAGTGTGTGGGTTGATTCCCATGCCCACTCCACTGGGAAAGATCAAGTGTATCACTGTGTGCTCATATCACCGGGAAGCAGAAAGCTTTTCTTTTCTTTTTCTTGATTTTCATGGAAATATATTTTGACTTCTCTATATAAAAGGTATATGTAGAAGTTATTAAACTAACAGAAAATGAATAGAAAGACAGGAGGATGGGTAAGGCAGATATAGCATTTTACAATTTATAAAATAGACATGAGCTTACTCCCCAATATCTCACTGTGCAATGTGGATATTTATGTTCTTTATATTGTAACACTATCTCTGCTAAACCTCCATGGAGAATAAAGTCGTGAAAAAAGGGTAAAGAATTTCTAGTCCCTTCCACATTGTTCCCTCCGAAAGAGTAGTGACTGTTCAAAAATGCCTTTATGCCTTTCTAGTTAATCCAGTCAAAAAAGTTTGACAAGTCTTGAATGTGCTGGTTCCAGTATTAGGTATTCCATGGGGTAAGAAAAAAAAAAAAATTAAGTGGACAAAATTAGTGTTCCAAATAGTTACCTGGGAGAAGAAATTATTGAAATAAACACAACATGTTTATCCAATAGATATTGATTGAGCATGTGAAATGTGTAAGACCCCATGTTAGAATCAGCCTAATTTATACCCATCCTACAAATATACAGTGCTCCTCATCTAGATAGCAGAATTTTACCACAAACGCTAGCTCAGTCCATCCAGTTAAGATATTTGCAATACTGTTTGCTCATTCATTTACATATTTTCCAATCACTTACTATGTATCATTTACTTTTCTAAATGCTGGGATTATGAGAGTGAAGGATATGGATGAAGTCCTTGACCTCATGGAACACACAGACTAGAGACTCTCAGTCTTTTTTTTTTTTTAATTTATTTTTTCCTTTATTTATATTTTATATCTGAAATATAGTTGATTTATAATCTTGTATCAGTTTCAGGTGTACATCTCAGTGATTCAGTCACACACATATAAATCTATTCTTTTTCAGATTCTTTTCCATTATAGGTTATTCCAAGTTATTAAGTATAGTTTTCTGTGCTATACATTAGATGTATCTGTAATATATATTATAATTATACACAGTAGTATGTATATGTTAACACCAAACTCCTAAGTTATGCCTCCCACTCACATTTCCCCTTTGGTAATTGTAAATTTGTCTTTTATGTCTGTGAGTTTCTTTCTGCTCTGTAAATGAACTCATTTGTATCATTTCTTAGATTCCGCATATTAGCAATGTCATATGATATTTGTCTTTCTCTGACTTACTTCACTTGGCATGATAATCTCTAGGTCCATCCACACTGTTGCAAATCACATTGCTTCATTCCTTTTTATGGTTGAGTAATATATATTTATTTGTATAAAATGTTCTTCTTCCATACAGAGACCCTCAGTTTCTTCTGAAGGCAGCACAAAATTAATTTGAGAGTGACCAAACCTATCCAGTGTAATGAGAATAGTGCTTTTCTTCCTGATGAGAGTTGACATAAGCTCAAGAACCTCCTCGGCTAGGAATTAGAACAGCTTCTAAATAATTTATCCCTTGAGCATAGTCAATGCAACATCTCTCTGCCTATGTTTTTGTGTGCACAATGAGTCATAGATATTCAAGAACTATTTTGAATAATGTGAAAGTCACTAGCCTCATGTAGCTATTAAAAGTAAATTAAATTACACTAATATTAAACAAAATTGAAAATTTACTTTCTCAGTCACACTAGCCCATTTCAAGTGCTCATAGCCACCTGTAACTAATGGCTATCATGTTGGACAGTTCAAAACAAAACATTTTCATCACCATAGAAAGTTCTGTTGGACAGAACTGCTTTAGAAGATAACTTCTGGTGTTAACACCAACAATGCTTGCTTGTCTTTGTGATGTTTGGCTACAGAATTCAATATGTAGCTCTCTACTATGAAATTCTACATCTTCTTCCTGTACATGAATTACTTGGCATTAGTAGGCAAACTCATATAAATATTTACATTTACTTAGGAGCAGCAATTGCACTTTGCTGAAGCAGCTGTGAAGAGATACCCCACATCCAAGGTAACAGAAAACCAAGTAAGATGGTAGGCACTGAGAGAGGTTATCAGAGGGCAGACAGACTGAAACCACAATCACAGACTACTAGCCAGTCTGATTACATGGACCACAGCCTTGTCTAACTCAGTGAAACTAAACCATGCCATGCGGAGCCACCCAAGATAGACGGGTTATGGTGGAGAGGTCTGACAGAATGTGGTCCACTGGAGAAGGGAATGGCAAACCACTTCAGTATTCTTGCCTTGAGAATCCCATGAACAGTATAAAAAGGCAAAAAGATAGGACAATGAAAGATGAACTACCCAGGTCAGTAGGTGCCCAAAATGCTACTGGAGATCAGTGGAGAAATAACTCCAGAAAGAATGAAGGGATGGAGCCAAAGCAAAACAACACCCAATTGTGGATGGGACTGGTGAGAGAAGCAAAGTTCAATGCTGTAAAGAGCAATATTGCATAGGAACCTGAAATGTTAGGTCCATGAATCAAGGCAAATTGGAAGTGATCAAACAGGACATGACAAGAGTGAACATCAACATTCTAGGAATCTGCAAACTAAAATCAACTGGAATTGGTGAAGTTAACTCAGATGACCATTATATCTACTACTGTGGGCAGGAATCCCTTAGAAGAAATGGAATAGCCATCATAGTCAACAAAAGAGTCCAAAATGCAGTACTTGGATGCAATCTCAAAAACGACAGAATGATCTCTGTTCATTTCCAAGGCAAACAACTCAAATCACGGTAATCCAATTCTATGCCCTGACCAGTAACGCTGAAGAAGTTGAGGTTGAATGGTTCTATGAAGACCTACAAGACCTTTTAGAACTAGCACCCAAAAAAGATGTCCTTTTCATTATAGGGGACTGGAATGCAAAAGTAGGAAGTCAAGAAACACCTGGAGTAACAGACAAATTTGGCCTTGGAGTACAGAAGGAAACAGGGCAAAGGCTAACAGAGATCTGCCAAGAGAACACACCGGTCATAGCAAACACCCTCTTCCAACAACAAAAGAGAAGATTCTACACATGGACATCAACAGATGGTGAGCACCGAAATCAGATTGATTATATTCTTTGCAGCCAAAGATGGAGAAGCTCTATACAGTCAGCAAAAACAAGACCAGGAGCTGACTGTGGCTCAGATCATGAACTCCTTATTGCCACATTCAGACTTATATTGAAGAAAGTAAGGAAAACCACTAAACTATTCAGGGATGACCTAAATCAAATCCCTTATGATTATACACTGGAAGTGACAAATAGATTTAAGGGACTAGATCTGATAGGCAGAGTGCCTGATGAACTGTGGATGGAGGTTCATGACATTGTACAGGAAATAGGGATCAAGACCATCCTTATGGAAAAGAAATGCAAAAAAGCAAAATGGTTGTCTGAGGAGGCCTTACAAATAGCTGTGAAAAGAAGAGAATTGAAAAGCAAAGGAGAAAAGGAACGATATATCCATTTGAATGCAGAGTTCCAAAGAGTAGCAAGGACAGATAAGAAAGCCTTCCTCAGTGATCAGTGAAAAGAAATAGAGGAAAACAATATAATGGGAAAGACTAGAGATCTCTTCAAGAAAATTAGAGATACCAAGGAACATTTCATGCAAAGATGAGCTCAATAAAGGACAGAAATATTATGGACCTAACAGAAGCAGAAGATATTAAGAAGAGGTGGCAAGAATACACAGAAGAACCTTACAAAAAAGATCTTCACAACCCAGATAATCACGGTGGTGTGATCACTCACCTAGAGCCAGACATCCTGGAATGTGAGGTCAAGTGGGCCTTAGAAAGCATCACTACAAACAAAACTAGTGGAGGTGATGGAATTCTAATTGAGCTTTTTCAAATTCTAAAAGATGATGCTGTGAAAGCGCTGCACTCAATGTGCCAGCAAATTTGGAAAACTCAGCAGTGACCATGGGACTGGAAAAGGTCAGTTTTCATTCCAATCCAAAAGAAGGGCAATGCCAAAGAATGCTCAAACTACAGCAAAATTGCACTCATCTCACACGCTAGTAAAGTAATGCTCAAAATTCTAAAAGCCAGGCTTCAGCAATATGTAAACTGTCAATTTCCAGATGTTCAAGCTGGTTTTAGAAAAGGCAGAGGAACCAGAGATCAAATTGCCAACATCCACTGGATCATCGAAAAAGCAAAAGAGTTCCAGAAAAACATCTATTTCTGCTTTATTGACTATGTCAAAGGCTTTGACTGTGTGGATCACAACAAATTGTGGAAAATTCTGAAAGAGATGGGCACACAAGGCCACCTGACCTGCCTCTTGAGAAACCTGTATGCAAGTCAGTAATCAACAGTTAGAACTGGTCATGGAACAACAGATTTGTTTCAAATAGGAAAAGGAGTACGTCAAGGCTGTATATTGTCACCCTGCTTATTTAACTTATATGCAGAGTACATCATGAGAAACACTGGGCTGGATGAAGCACAAGTTGGAATCAAGATTGCCAGGAGAAATATCAATAACCTCAGATATGCAGATGACACCACCCTTATGGCAGAAAGTGAAGAAGAACTAAAGAGCCTCTTGATGAAAGTGAAAGAGGAGAGTGAAAATGTTGGCTTAAAGCTCAACATTCAGAAAACTAAGATCATGGCATCTCGTCCCATCACTTCATGGCAAGTAGATGGGAAACAGTGGAAACAGTGACAGACTTTATTTTTGGGGGGCTCCAAAATCACTGCAGATGGTGATTGCAGCCATGAAATTAAAAGACACTTACTCCTTGGAAGGAAAGTTATGACCAACCTAGACATCATATTTAAAAGCAGAGACATTACTTTGCCAACAAAGGTCTGTCTAGTCAAGGCTATGGTTTTTCCAGTAGTCATGTATGGATGTGAGAGTTGGACCGTGAAGAAAGCTGAGCACCGAAGAATTGATTCCTTTGAACTGTGGTGTTGGAGAAGTCTCTTGAGAGTCCCTTGGACTGCAAGAAGATCCAACCAGTCCATCCTAAAGGAGATCAATCCTGGATGTTCATTGGAAGGACTGATGTTGAAATTGAAACTCTAATATTTTGGCCACCTGATGCAAAAAGTTGACTCATTGGAAAAGACCCTGATTTGGGGAAGGATTGGGGGCAGGAGGAGAAGGGGACGACAGAGGATGAGATGGCTGGATGGCATCACCGTCTTGATGGACATGAGTTCGGGAAAACTCTGGTAGTTGGTGATGACAGGGAGGCCTGGTGTGCTGTGATTCATGGGATTGCAAAGAGTCGGACACGACCGAGCGACTGAACTGAATTGAACTGAACTGAGACATTACTCCTCGCTTATCCGTGGTTTTGGTGTTTGTGGTTTCATTTACTCATGGTCAACTGTAATCTCAAAATGTTAAATAGAAATTTCAGAAATAAACTATTCATAATTTTAATTTACATGCTGTTCTATGTAGTGTGATAAAATTTCACTGGATTCTACTCTGTTTCCTCTTGGACAGGAACCCTCCATTGTCCAGCATATCTTCCCATTAGTCACCAGTAGCTCTTTCATTAATCAGATTGGCGGTCATGGTATTGTAGTGCCTGTGACCAACTAATCCTTATTTTACTCAATGGCCCCAATATGCAGTAGTTATCTGCCAAAGAGATGCCTTAAAGTGCTCCAAGTGAAAAGTGAAAGTTTTCTGAATTAACATGGAAAGGAAAGAAAATCACACACTAAGGTTGCTAAGATCTATGGTAAGAACAAATCTTCTACCTGTGAAACTGTAAAGAAAGAAAAACAAATTTACACTAATTTTGCTGTGGACCTCAAACTGCAAATAGATGGTAAGTGCTTAGTTAGAATGGAAAAGGCATTAAATTTAAATAATAACATGTTTTGAGAGTGCAAATGTGTGGTAGTTTGAACATTCTTTGGCATTGTCTGTCTTTGGGATTGGAATGAAAACTGACCTTTTCCAGTCCTGTGGCCACTGCTGAGTTTTCCAAATTGTCTGGTATATTGAATGCAGCACTTTCACAGCATTATCTTTCAGGATTTGAAACAGCTCACCCTATCTATCTGCCATGAAGTGATAGGACCGGATGCCATGATATTCATTTCTTGAATGATGAGTTTTAAACCGGCTTTTTCACTCTCCTCTTTCACTTTCATCAAGAGGCTCTTTAGTTCCTCTTTGCTTTGCCGTAAGTGTGGTGTCATCCGGGTATCTGAGATTATTGATAATTCTCCCTGCAATCTTGATTCTGGCTTGTGTTCCATCCAGTCAAGATTTCACATGTTGTACTCTGCATATAAGTTAAATAAGCAAGACAAGTGCAATTGTGTGGTAGTTTGATCATTCTTTGGCACTGCCTTTCTTTCGCATTGAAATGAAAACTGACCTCATTCAGTGGAAGTAGTGCTCAAAATTCTCCAAGTCAGCCTTCAACAGTATGTGAACCGAGAACTTCCAGATGTTCAAACTGGATTTAGAAAAAGCAGAGGAACCAGAGATCAAATTGCCGTCATCCATTGGACCATAGAAAAAGCAAGACAATTCTAGAAAAGCTTCTACTTCTGCTTCATTGACTACACTAAAGCCTTGACTGTGTAGATCACAATAAACTGGAAAATTCTTCAAGAGATGGTAATACCAGACCACCTTACCTGCCTCCTGAGAAACCTATTTGCAAGTCAAGAAGCAACAGTTAGAACTAGACATGGAAAAATGAACTGGTTCCATATTGGGAAAGGAGTACGTCATGGCTTCAGCTCCAATACTTTGTCCACTTGATGCGAAGAACTGATTCATTGGAAAAGATCCTGATGCTGCAAAAGATTGAAGGCAGGAGGAGAAGGGGACAACAGAGGATGAGATGCTTGGATGATATCACTGACTCAAGGACATGAGTTTGAGCAAGCTCCAGGAGATGGTGAAGTTCAGGGAAGCCTGACATGCTGCAATCCATGGGGTCACAAAGAATCAGACACGACTGAATGACTGAAGTGAACTGAACTGATATTTTGGGAGCAAGAGAGAGACTACACATTCATATATCTCTTATTATAGCATATTTTATAATTGTTCTATTTTATTATTAGCTATTATTAGTAATATCATACTGTGTCTAATTTACAAAATAAACTTTTATCATAGGTATACAGGAAAGTAATAGTATATGTGGGGCTTGGTACTATCTGTGCTTTCAGGAATCCACTGGAATTCTTGAAATATATCCCCCATGGATAAGAGGGGACTTCTGTATATGTCTTTACCCCCTACTAGTGGAAGCTCTTGAGGGGAAGGACCGCAGACTACTCCTCTATATCCTAAATGCTCAGTAGAGTGACCTGCAGACAGTAGGACCTCAATCAATATTTGTGCTGTTGGTACAGAGGATAATTTCTATTTTTAATTGCACCTTAACAAACTGTGAGCTCTGCCTCTAAGCAGCAGAAGGTACTTGTACTACAGAAAAGTCCTGAGGGACAGATCACGAGTTTGGACTTTTGCACATTGAGTTTGATCTCAAAGGCTATTTCTGCACATCAAGCCATCTGGAGATAGTGTGGGTGCCAGGCGTCATGCCTGTGCAGTGATGTATCTCATCCCTTGGTATTTAAATGATGTCTTGGCATGGGGCACTGGTGTCCACAATCAGCCGTGGGCACAAAATAAAGTTCCCACTTCTAGTCATGGGCTGCAAACTTGATTTCTTCAGTTCAACTTAGCTATCTCCTGGGACCAGCCACACATCCACTTCTTCAGCTGTAAGTGTTCTCACTCTGGGTCTCTAAGAGCAAAATTACAAAAGTTTATAATAGCAAGAAGAAATTAGGGTTCTAGGGGATGGGTCATATCCAAATTCAATCCATAAGAAACTAAAAAATGACATATGCTCTGGACGATCACATCTGCTCTGGAGGATGAATTATTTTAAGTTAAGTAGACTTCAGTATTATTCAGTTGCATCAAGATCCAACTGCCAAGAGAAACAATATTGGAGTCACTTAATGTTTCATGTGATAAAATTGTCTTCTTCTTGTCATTGCTTCCTCCCTTATTGAGGTCCATTTTCTCGGTCCTCTTGTCTGCTTGAATTTGCATCAAAAGAAACTGTGCCATTTTGCCCACAGTGTTAGCTTTGGACGTTTGAAAGAGAAAATCGTTAAAAATAGGTCACTATTTACAACACATAAGTTTTATTTTTGAGTCTTCTTCCTTGACATAAACTGAGCAAGGTAATTCTTATTAACTATCTGAAAATAAAGATTCTGGAGACCCAAAAGCATAAATGATTATTGAAAATCCCATTGTGAAATAGTGGTAGAACCAGGACTACAAACCCATGTGGTACTTGAAACAATGTTAGAAGAGAAATTTCATGGTAAGATTTCAAAGATACTGGAAAGGATATCTACCTTTCATATGTCCCTTTGCTTACTAATGATCACGACTATTTGCTTACTAATTATCATGACTATTTGTTAAACACTAACAATGTTAGAAATATGTGGGCAAATATGGGGACTGTTAAAAGAAGTTCACTGGCCTCAGGATGTTTACAATTCCAATTTGGAGTGGTTTTGAAAAAATAGAATATCAGAGTAATGAAGATAATAAGAAAAATCAATATATAGGCAATAACTGATTACTAAGCTCAGAGGAGGACACGCATTATCACAGGTGAATTATTATTGATTGGGAGGAATGAAATAAAAAGTAGAGATTAGTTTTTCATTCGAAGAGAAAGCAAAAGTAAGAAAAGTACATAGAGATTGGAAATCCTGTGCTGACTTAGGGGGCTTCCCAGATGGTGCTGGTGGTAAAGAACTCACCTGCCAATGCAGGAGAAATAACAGACTTGGGTGTGATCCCTAGGTCAGGAAGATCCCCTGGAGGAGGGCATGGCAACTCTCTCCAGTATTCTTGCACGGAGAATCCTTTGGACAGAGGAGCCTGGCAGGCTACAGTCCATAGGGTCGCAAAGACTCGACATGACTAAAGCGACTTAGCACACACACTTGCATGCTGACTTAGTCATTGTGGAACATGAAGAAATAAAACATGAAAGGCAGCACCGATCTAGATTTTGAAGGTATTTGAATCCCTGGCTAAGAACTTTTGTCTTTATCCTGTGCAATTAAAAGGCACTTTTTCAAAGACTACTTCAATTCCAACCTGCCCTTCTGACCTTATAATATCAGGCTTATTTGCAATTCCTGCCTTTGTTTTTTGATCCTATTCACACCTTCATTTTAATTGTTTCTCCCATCAATTCTAAGGAGTTTCAAAGTTCAGTTCACATTCCACCTATTCCAGGAAAGCTTCTTCAAGTTATGCAGCAATTATACATAAATTCCAAAACCTTCCACTTACATGTTTGATTATATATGTTTTCATAATGTTATCTGTTATGCCTGTGTGAACCACATAACAGTGTTACAGTACATTATAAGCGCTGTTAAAATGTAAATTTCTTAGGGTCAATCTTTGTTTATATCTCTGTTCTTTTAATGTACAGGCTGGAATTCATAATAGAATTGTGTTGACCTAAACTGAGGAAAGGCAGTTTTTAAGGAGGCGGCATTGCATTTATACCGGTAAACTTATTGAGATATAGCTCTAGTAACTCCAAAAAAAAACAAGCTCTAAATTATTCAATTTCTGCTTTAGGAATGATGGAAGAAATGGAATACATGATAGACTATAACATACTTTATTCCTAAAACTACTTCTACAAAGAAAGCTAAAAATTTCTCGAGATATTTCAAAGCCATTCTCTTAAGACACGGAGTCTAGTTTCGTGAATTCAGAGTTTATAAAATCATTATTAGCTTTGGCAAAAAGTGCCTAAACTTTTGAAAAATTGTTTGTTCAACATGTATTGAAATCCTAATACGTGGGGATGTTGGACTAGTGTGAAGATATACCACAAAGACTTTAGAAAGTCTTTAGAACCTGCAGAGTCTAGGCAGGTTCTAACTGCCCCTTGTACATCATTAATTTTAACCAGTTATTGCAGTATATGAAATTTCCTTCCTTAAAGACTACAGATCATCAGTGAGATCAGTGTCTTTTTCATTTTGTCTGAAGTCTGGCACATAAGAAGCTTGTAACCAATAAAAGTTTGTTGAACTCAACTGTCAAGCACCAGGCATTTTACCACACATCCTTTCAATTAATAATAGATAAGATAATTCAAACTTCATGCCAAATATGAATTCTAGGTTCTACAAGACAAATTAATTGCCCAAGACATTCACAGAGCTACATTATAAAGATGGAAAGACCTGGGTACTAAAGAGCCAAGTATTCACACAGCATTCTTTCTATAGATTAGATAAATTAGACAATGTTAATCAAACTGAGAACTTTTCAAAGCATTACTATTTGGAATTGAGACTTTGGACAACTTTGCTCAGTAAGAGAAAACAGCTTCTGGAATACCATTGTGTGAAAACAAGGAAACTGACACCCTCTAAATTGAATGATTGATCCCATGTATCTGTTCATAACACAGAGGAGCGACGGGAGTCTTTTAGTCTTTTTATTACTGTGGGAATCAAGCCTCAGGGGACCCGGAGGTGAGGTCCACCCCTCACTAAGGTGAGGTGTTGAAACTCAGTGACCAAATGAAGTCAGTATATGTCCTGACGATGCAATTTTTAGCAAACTTCTTCCTCAGCTCATCCAACTGCAGGCTGAAGGTTTTTATTATCCCTCCAACATTTGCTTCCACTCTCTGACATTTTTCCTGTTGCCTATGATTTTACAAAGCATCCACTTTTCACAAGTGAAAACTGATTTTGTCCAAACAGATGCTTGTTTCTATATTTTGCATTCTGGAAAAAAAAATATGGATATGATTTAGTTGGGGAGAGGGCTAGAGAGAGAGATGGGGAATGAAATCACTGGTGGAGACACAGCTTGGGCTGAAATTAGAAGCCAAGTGAGAGCTGTAAGTAGGAGGAAGGGGGTCTCCAAAGAAAATTTGTTGTATAATAAAATGCTCATTGAAAATATTCTGAAAAACATCCCTAACAAAATTCACACATATCTTTGGCTAGATAATAAAACAGCTTCTCTCTTAAGTTTCTGTGAGAATTGGTGGTAAGCTAGATTTGGACAAGTTATTCCAAATGAGTCAATCAAGTCCTCAATCAGCTCCCCAATCAGCAGTCATCTACTGAGCATCGTTTTTCAACTTGATCACTTGTTAGGCTTGAATCAGGGAAATCAAGAGAAAAGCAAACAAACAAACAAAACAAATAAACGCATCTTAGATGATATCCAGGAGATGCTCATTGTAGAGGTGGGAAACAGGGATAGTAAGCATGTCATAGGTGTGAGCCAGAGGAGACAGTATGGAGAGATCCCAGCTACTATTTCTCTGGAGGCACAACTGGCTTGTTGTTCCATAGCTCAATCTTAATGTTTTTCACAACCAGAGAGAAAGCATAGTATCTGATGTACCATCTGCCCTGAAGGCGTCAGAGGCGGTGAGGCAGTGTCCATTCCCCCTAGGAGACCTTGCTGGTCTGAGAGGTACCTTACTGTCCTTTGTACAGCATATGGAAACTGCGGGTACCCCATCCCCAGCATCCTGAATTCTGAAGGTAGATTTCATCTCCCCAAGTAGGGTTTCTGGTACAAATTTTAGGGGCAAAATAGCTTCCTAGAGGAAAGTTCGATCTACTCAATCAAGTACTATAGGAACAAGAGCATCTCACCTTGTGAATGTGGTAAGAACATCACTTAGATAGCATCTCAACATTTCACTCCACCTACCACCCCTCTCCCCAGGCCAGGGTGCTGATTAAGAGATTCTAGCTTTCTGTACACACAGGTTAAACACAGCAGCGAGTTCTCATGTTTGCCCCATTTTCCTGCAGCATCTGAGGAAAATATCATTACATGTGCAAAAGGCACTCCATGACTGGTGTACACTCAACACTACCCAGATGTAATTGGAATGGCTCCTTTCTAATCTGATTTGGCCTCTGATAACTACTTCCACTTATCTCCATCTTTGGCTGCAAAGAATATAATCAAACTGATTTCCGTGTCGACCATCTGGTGATGTCCATGTATAGAGTCTTCACTTGTGTTTTTGAAGAGGGTGTTTGCTATGATCAGTGCATTCTCATGGCAGAATTCTATTAGCCTTTGCCCTGCTTCATTCTGTACTCCAAGGCCAAATTTGCCTGTTGTTCCAGGTGTTTCTTGACTTTCTACTTTTGCATTCCAGTCCCCTATAATGAAAAGGACATCTTTATTAGGTGTTAGTTCTAAAGGTCTTGTAAATCTTCATGGAACTGTTCAATTTCAGCTTCTTCAGCATTACTGGTCAGGGCATAGACATGGGTTACAGTGATATTGAACTGTTTGCCTTGGAAACGAACAGAGATCATTCTGTCGTTTTTGAGATTGCATCCAAGTACTGCATTTTGGACTCTTTTGTTGACTATGATGGCTACTCCATTTCTTCTAAGAGATTCCTGCCCACAGTAGTAGATATAATGGCCATCTGAGTTAAATTCAACCATTCCAGTCCATCTTAGTTCGCTGATTCCTAGAATGTCGATATTCACTCTTGTCATGTCCTGTTTGACCACTTCCAATTTGCCTTGATTCATGGACCTAACATTCCAGGTTCCTATGCAATATTGCTCTTTACAGCATTGAACTCTGCTTCTATCACCAGTCCCATCCACAACTGGATATTGTTTTTGCTTTGGCTCCATCCCTTCATTCTTTCTGGAGTTACTTCTCCACTGACATCCAGTAGCATATTGGGCACCTACTGACCTGAGGAGTTCATCTTTCAGTGTCCTATCTTTTTGCCTTTTCATACTATTCATGGGGTTTTCAAGGCAAGAATACTGAAGTGCTTTGCCATTCCCTTCTCCAGTGGACCACATTCTATCAGACCTCTCCACCATGACCCGTCAATTTTGGGTGGCCCCACACGGCATGGCTTAGCTTCACTGAGTTAGACAAGGCTGTGGTTCATGTGATCAGATTGGCTAGTTGTCTGTAATTGTGGTTTCTGTCTGTCTGCTCTCTGATGCCCTCTCTCAGTGCCTACCATCTTACTTGGTTTTCTCTTACCTTGGATGTGGGGTATCTCTTCACGGCTACTCTAGCAAAGCACAGCTGCTGCTCCTTACTTTGGAAGTGGGGTAGCTCCTCTTGGCCGCGCTTGTGTGCCGTCGCCCGTGCTTGAGTACACAGTCAGCAAAAACAAGACTGGAAACTGACTGTGGCTCAGATCATGAACTCCTTATTGCCAAATTCAGAATGAAATTGAAGAAAGTGGAAAACACCTCTAGACCATTCAGTATGACCTAAATCAAATCCCTTATGACTATACAGTGGAAGTGAGAAATAGATTTACAGGATTAGATCTGATACACAGAGTGCCTGATGAACTATGGATGGAGGTTCGTGACATGGTATGGAGACAGGAATCAAGACCATCCCCCCCCAAAAAAAAATGCAAAAAAGCAAAATGGCTGCCTGAGGAGGCCTTACAAATACCTGTGAAAAGAAGGGAAGGGAAAAGCAAAGGAGAAAAGGAAAGTTATACTCATATGAATGCAGAGTTCCAAAGAATAGCAAGGAGAGATAAGAAAGCCTTCCTCAGCGATCAATGCAAAGAAATAGAGGAAAATAATAGAATGGGAAAGACTAGAGATTTCTCCAAGAAAATTAGAGATACCAAGGGAACATTTCATGCAAAGATGAGCCCAATAAAGGACAGAAATGGTATGGAACTAACAGAAGCAGAAGATATTAAGAAGAGGTGGCAAGAATACACAGAAACTGCACAAAAAAGATCTTCACAACCCAAATAATCATGATGGTGTGATCACTCACCTAGAGCCAGACATCCTGGAATGTGAAGTCAAGTGGGCCTTAGAAAGCATCACTACGAACAAAGCTAGTGGAGGCGATGGAATTCCAGTTGAGCTATTTCAAAGCCTGAAAGATGATGTTGTGAAAGTATTGCACTCAATACGCCATCAAATTTGGAAAACTCAGCAGTGGCCACAGGACTGGAAAAGGTCAGTTTTCATTCCAATGCCAAAGAATGCTCAAACTACCACACAATTGCACTCATCTCACATGCTAGTAAAGTAATGCTTAAAATTCTCCAAGCCAGGCTTCAGCAATACGTGAACTGTGAACTTCCAGATGTTCAAGCTGGTTTTAGAAAAGGCAGAGGAACCAGAGATCAAATTGTCAACATCCACTGGATCATCAAAAGAGCAAGAGAGTTCCAGAACAACATCTATTTCTGCTTTATTGACTATGAAAAAGCCGTTGACACTGTGGATCACAATAAACTGTGGAAAATTCTCAAAGTGATGGGAATATCAGACCATCTGACCTGCCTCTTGAGAAACCTTTATGCAGGTCAGGAAGCAACAGTTAGAACTGGACATGGAACAACAGACTGGTTCCAAATAGGAAAAGGAGTATGTCAAGGCTATATATTGTCACCCTGCTTATTTAACTTATATGCAGAGTACATCATGAGAAACGCTGGGCTGGATGAAGCATAAACTGGAATCAAGATTGCCAGAAGAAATATCAATAACCTCAGATATGCAGATGACACCACCCTTATGGCAGAAAGTGAAGAAGAAATAAAGAGCCTCTTGATGAAAGTGAAAGAGGAGAGTGAAAAAGTTGGCTTAAGTTCAACATTCAGAACACTAAGATCATGGCATCTGGTCCCATTACTTCATGGCAAATAGATGGGGAAACAGTGGAAACAGTGGCTGACTTTATTTTTCTGGGCTCCAAAATCACTGCAGATGGTGACTGCAGCCATGAAATTAAAAGATGCTTACTCCTTGGAAGGAAAGTTATGACCAACCTAGACAGCATATTAAAAAGCAGAGACATTACTTTACCAACTAAGGTCCATCTAGTCAAGGCTATGGTTTTTCCCATGATCATGTATGGATGTGAGAGTTGGACTATAAAGAAAGCTGAGCACTGAAGAATTGATGCTTTTGAACTGTGGTGTTGGAGAAGACTCTTGAGAGTCCCTTGGACTGCAAGGAGATCCAACCAGTCCATCCTAAAGGAGATCAGTCCTGGGTGTTCGTTGGAAGGACTGATGTTGAAGCTGAAACTCCAATACTTTGGCCACCTGATGTGAAGAGCTGACTCATCGGAAAAGACCCTGATGCTGGGAAAGATTGAGGGCAGGAGGAGAAGGGGACGACAGAGGATGAGATGGTTGAATGGCATCACTGACTCAATGGACATGAGTTTGGGTGGACTCCGGTAGTTGGTGATGGACAGGGAGCCTGGCATGCCGCTGTTCATGAGGTTGCAAAGAGTCGAACACGACTGAGCCACTGAACTGAACTGCTTCCACTTCTACAACCAGAGTTCACTATTGAGGATTTTGCATTCTACAGCAAAGTTAATTAGTACTTCTATAGTTCAATTAGCAAACATTATATTTCTGTTTGTCTTGCTACGATAGCACCAACATATTTAACAATAGCATATGTATTTCAAAGCTGCCAAGGGACAAGGACTTATGATATTGTAACACATTTGTGTGTGTGTGTGTTTACTCTTCTTTTATTAGGCAGGCAGATCATTTTTTATTTTAAAATGAAAACGCTTCAAATTATGAGTGTTAGACCTATGGAAGGCCTACCAAACTAATTTTTCAAATTGGAATGAAGACACTGAGACCCCAAATCTCTAATTTGCCTAAGTGATACCAATATGTAAAAGAACCAGATTTCTAACTAATGTTTTTAGAGTCTAGTACTCATGTTTCCTCTTCTTTTTAAGTTTTGGATGCAGAAAAGAGAAGTTAACAAATACAAAACTGAAGTTACCAGGAGTAACTCCTGAGTGCAAGGCATTTTATGCAATTTAATATCTTACGCTGATAGCCAAGGCCCTGATCTCTCCTCTGACACCAACTATCTATGCGACATTGGCCTTGGTTGTCCATGAAGTTTTTTTTTCTTAATTAATTTATTTATTTTAATTAGAGGCTAATTACTTTACAATATTGTGGTGGTTTTTGCCATACATTTACATGAATCAGCCATGGGTGTACATGTTTCCCCCATTCTGACCCTCCCTCCCACCTCCCTCCCCATCCCATCCCTCAAGGTCATCCCAGTGCACCAGCCCTGAGTGCTCTGTCTCATGCATAGAACCTGGACTGGCATTCTGTTTCACATATAATATACATGTTTCAATGCTATTCTCTCAAATAATTCCACCCTCGCCTACTCCCACAGAGTCCAAAAGTCTGTTTTTTACATTTTTGTCTCTTTTGCTGTCTAGCATATAAGGTCATCATTATCATCTTTCTAAATTCCATATATATGCATTAATATACTGTATTGGTGTTTTTCTTTCTGACTTACTTCACTCTGTATAATAGGCTCCAGTTTCATCCACCTTATTAGAACTGATTCAAATGCATTCTTTTTAATGGCTAAGTGATATTCCATTGTGTATATGTACCACAACTTTCATATCCATTCATCTGCTGATGGACATCTAGGTTGCTTCCATGTCCTGGCTATTGTAAACAATGCTGCAATGAACATTGCACTCATTTTCAGAGAAATGCAAATCAAAACCACAATGAGGTACCATCTCACGCCAGTCAGAATGGCTGCTGTCAAAAAGTCTACAAACAATAAATGCTGGAGAGGGTGTGGATAAAAAGGAACCCTCTTACATTATTGGTGGGAATGCAAACTAGTACAGCCACTATGGAGAACAGTGTTGAGATTCCATAAAAACCTGGAAATAGAATTGCCATACGACCCAGTAATCCCACTGCTGGGCATACACACCGAGGAAACCAGAATTGAAAGAGACACATCTACTCCATGAACTTTGATTCTCTCCCTCTTACAGTCAAGAGGGCTGGTCTAGAATATTCTAGAAGTTCTTCCTTGCACTATCATTCTAGATTAAGTGTCAGCCATATCTCAGTTCAAGTATCTAAGCGTACTCTTTTCATCTTGCTGCTCCAAGTAGGGAGAGGGTCCTTTTGCTTTGCAGCAGTATTGCTGTGTGTTCCTGGATCTAACCACAATTAGTGTTAGGTGTTAGTCACTCAGTCATGTCCATAACCCATCAGACTCCTCTGTCCATGGAGTTCTCCAGGCAAGAATAATGGAGTGGATTGTTGTGTCCTTCTCTAGGGGAAACCGCAGATAGAGACCTCTCAAACATATATCTATATCTATATCTATATCTATATATCTATATCTATATATACCTATATCTATATCTATATATATCTATATCTATATATATATATATATATATATACAGAGAAGGCAATGGCACCCCACTCCAGTACTTTTGCCTGGAAAATCCCATGGATGGAGGAGCCTGGTAGGCTACAGTCCATGGGGTCGCTAAGAGTTGGACACGACTGAGCGACTTCACTTTCACTTTTCCCTTTCATGCACTGGAGAAGGAAATGGCAACCCACTCCAGTATTCTTGCCTGGAGAATCCTAGGGACGGTGGAGCCTGGTGGGCTGCCGTCTATGGGGTCACACAGAGTCGGACACGACTGAAGCGACTTAGCAGCAGCATATATATATATATATATATATATATATATATATATATATATATTATTTAAGGGCTTGTCTGGGCTTCCTGTGTAGCTCAGTCAGTAAAGCATCTGCCTGTAATGCAGGAGACCTGGGTTCAATTCTTGGGTAGGGAAGTTCCCCTGAAGAAGGAAATGGCAACCCACTCCAGTATTCTTGCCTGGAGAATCCCATGGACAGAGGAGCCTGGCAGGCTACAGTCCATGGGACTGCAAGAGTTGGACATGACTTAGCACTATCTTTATACGTGTGTGTGTGTGTGTGTGTGTATCATATATATGGTATATATATATGATCTTTATATATATATGTTATATATATATCATATATATGGTATATATACATGATCTTTATATATATATGTTATATATATAGTAGTATATAGTGTATATATATAGTATATATTGTGTATGTATAGTATATATAGTGTATATACATAGAGTGTGCGCATATATATATATATGTGTGTGTGTGTGTGTGGTCTCTCTTTATTCCTGAAACTGCTGGCATAGAGTCGGGAGGAAGAATGTGTATCATTCCAGACAATGAGCATCATGCAGGGTGGGTGCTCAAAGATAGTTCCAGTGTGGGGAGGCCACTCTCTTCATCTGCCTGCTCTGACTGTGCAGGCAAAGGGCTCTTCAGTAGTCTGATAGCCTGTCTCCACATTATCACTACTTTCCCCTCTTCAGCTTTATTAAGCATGTTAAGTAAGATGTTTTCCCATGTTCTTACAGAGCCTGTTACATTGATTATTCACAATGTCATCCCCCCTCCTCCCATCCTGCTTGGTACCCCTCTCCCAATGTTGATTTATTACCTGCTATATTTTTCCCAGCACAGACCTTTTTATCATTGTCACATATGTGAGCCTGGTGATGAGATATACTTGGTAGTGACTAGAGAGGCAGGAGGGAAGTGTGGGACCCAAGTAAGGAGGAAGTTTGCAACTGATTGTGTCTTTTTCTAAAACTCATTTCTGCTTATATTTTGGAAGATACCAAACATAATTTTCTTTGTCTCTTCATAACATCTAATTAAATGGACTATTTGAAGAACAACATTTAGACTTCCATTGTTATACCAAGAACCCTTAAATAAGTTACAAATATAAAGGCAAACTGTTATGAAACCCTACTGAACATTTAATATGTGCCGATCATGATATTAAGTGCTGTATCTGGATAATCTCACGTGATTCTATCTTAAAACAATGAAAAAAATCACCATGTTACCTAGATCCTGTTTTAATCTCATCCAACACAAAGGGGTCTAATTATATAATTACAAAGAGGTAGGTCCAAGATTTGATCTTTAGATCTTTCATGGTAATAGTACAAATACTGTTCCCAGATACAATGATAGAATTTTTTGTTAATGATCTGAGTGGATCTTCCATTTATGCTTTTTAAAATAAATATCTGAGGTAAATAAAATATGAAATATGTTATGGAAGGCCAATATATTAAACAAAGAAATAAAGGGAGGTAAGCGTAGAGGAAGAAGGTCTAGAAACTCACCCTCTTGCGATTCTCCTGTGCCTCTATGTATACAAAGGACTCATTTATGCATTTTTTAAGATCCCAGGTTATCACAGCACCATCATTTTGAAAGGAAAGATGATGATGACACGAAGAATTAAGTGAAAGATCTGAGACTACATCATGTAGTCAGTGAGTATTCTTACTCTAGCCTAACACTTCATCACATTTGCTCTAATAGATGGCCAGTATTGTTGAGAGTGAAAGAGGAGAGTGAAAAAGCTGGTTTAAAACTCAAAATTCAAAAAAACAAAGATCATGGCATTCAGTCCCATCACTTCATAGACAATAGATGGGGAAAAAGTGGAAACCATGGTAAATTTTATTTTTTTGGACTCCAAAATCACTACACACAGTGACTACAGCCACAAAATAAAAAGATACTTGCCGCTTAGAAGAAAAGATATGACAAACCTAAACAACGTATTAAAAGCAAAGATATCACTTTGCCAACAAAGCTCTGCATACTCAAAGCTATGATTCCTACTATGATATATTCTAAGGGAAAATTCAGAAATGAACAAGATAAGTAAAAATATAGCATGTTTTAGAGATATTCTAAATATTTAGAATTCTAAGATAAAACAATAATCAGGAAAGGAATTGTGTACATAGGCAAATGGCATCTAGTTTAGATGGAGTGGGCAGGGAAGACCCTCTGTGAACGTGATGACTGGGAAAAGTCTCGATATGGTCAAAAGACCTAACCCTGTGGATGGCTGGGGAAGAGTGGTCCAGATTGAGGAGACGGGGTAAACCTTTGAAGAGGAAAAGTGTGGGTGTGCTTAAGAAACAGCAGAAAGATTGGTGGAGATGATGTGATGATGTGAGTAAGCAGCCCATGTTGTGTTGGGAGCTAAGGTCAAAGAGGCATACAACGGTGGGGGGGCGGGTCAAACTAGATGATCTGACAATTTTTTTTTTTTTTTTGGCTTTGAAAGATATGGAACACCATTGGAGGCTTTGGAACAAAGGAAGGACTTGATATGAGTTGTTATTTCCTTTTTAGTTGGCTATGTTCAGATTATGTTTTAAGGAGGAAGAAAAGGGGTAAAAAAAATCAGATAGGAGTCTAACTCCAGTATTTCTCCTCTCATTCTCTCCCACTATGCAAACGATCTTTTATTAAGATCAATTTTAAACATAAAGCAAAGGTGAAAGAATTACATATCTATACATTCATCACTCAGACTACATCACAAAAGTTTCACTATACTCCACCATCTATCCACCCATTCATCTCATTTCTTTCATGAGACTTAAAGCAAAGTGTGGGAATAAACTTTCTTTCTTTTGGTAATCCAGCACACATTTCATCAACCAGAGTTCAACTCATGTCTATCACTTTTTTTTTCTTCTTTTTGAACAAAGAAATGCACAAATCTGAAAATAAATTTTATTGAGTTTTGACAAAAGCATATATCCATGTAATACAAACCTGTGTCAAAATGTAAAACAGTATAATCATCCCAGGAAATCCTCTTATATCCCTTCCAATAAAAGTCTGCTTCCATTCTCCAATGGCAATCATTATCCTAAAGTTTTTCCATCATAAATTGATTATACCTTATCTAGAGAGTCACACATGGAGGTATGCAGTACATAATAAATTCTGTGAGGTTTTTTTATCACTTGGTATGTTTTTGAAATTCATTCATTTTTTTTTGTATGTGTTAATAATGCGTTCCTTTTTATTGCTAAATGATATTTCATGAAGTGAATAAATCACCTTTTGTTTACTCATTCTTCTGTTTTTGGACATCTGAGCTATTTCCAGATTTTTACTATTGTGAGTAAAGTTGCTAACACATCTTTATACAGTAATTTTTGGGAACATATATTTTCACTTATTTTGAGTAAATATGGAGGCTATATTACTGTGCTAGAGGGTAGAAAGATGTAAATTTAGGTTTAGGATAAACTGTCAGAATGTTTTCAACAATATTTACAAGTTCTAGTTGCTTTGCATCTTCACCAATATTTAGTGTTTTAATCATTTAAAAAATCATGGTGGTCAAATTCTGACAACTAATACTGTTGAGCACTTTTTCATTTGCCTAACAGATATTCCTATATTTTCTTCTGTAAAGTGTTTTTTTTTTCCCTCCTTTTAATGGTGCTTGGCTTTTTTGTTATTGATGTGTAAGCTACCATTGAAATTATCAACAACTTCTTTGCTAATTCACAGTGACCAGAAATTTTATTTTAATGCATTAATATTTGTTTTGTTACTCTTTTTTTTTTTTTTTTAGTGAAAGTTGCTCAGTTGTGTCCGACTCTTTGAGACCCCATGGACTATACAGGCCATGGAATTCTCCAGGCCAAAATACGGGAGTGGGCAGCCTTTCCCTTCTCCAGGGGATCTTGTCAATCCAGGGATTGAACCCAGGTATCCCACATTGCAGGTAGATTCTTTATTAGCTGAGCCACAAGGGAAACCCTAGGCAGGCATTAATTTTTCTCTAGAATAGGCAGAAATACAGCATAAAAAAATATAAAAACTAAAAAATGTCAAGAAAACAGGAAAAGGAAATATAGAAAGTTGAAAGTATTACAAAATAAAATAAATCCAAATATATAACTTATTACAATAAATATAAATGGTCTATATACTCAGGTTAAAATCGGATTGATTGGCTACATGAAAAATACATCTATACACTTTCACAACAACCCTATTTAAGACATATATACCCAGTAAAGAAGAAAAAGATTGAAAATGATGCATCAGGAAAATATTACGCAAAATGCACCTGATTTGGACGTACTAATATCAAAAAAATATGTTACAGAGATAAAATGTGCCACTACATAAAGATTTCAATTTCAGGTTGGTATAAAAATTCTAAATTTGTATGCACCTACTTTTATAGCTTTAAAATATACAAAATAAAATTTTACAAAGCTGTGAAGAGTTTTTAAACCTACCATCAAAATTTAATACTTAGCATGCTAACAATCATAGAACAAGTAGAAAAAATAGGCAATAAGAATACATGATATTTGAATGACATGATTCAAAACTTAACTGAATAGACATACAAACAACATTGAACTGAACAAGTGAAGAACACAGGTTTCTTTCCAATTTATTTGAAACCTTTATTAAAACTAATTAAAAAATATACTTTAAAAAGTATCTCAACATACATAAAAACATCTGGCATATTCTCTGATGGCAATACAATTAGTTAAAAACCAGTAGTGAAAGAAAGCTAAAACCCCAAGACAGGAAAATAATACAATACTATCTAAAAATAGTAAAATAAATTTCTAAATAATGAAAAACTCCAGGTTGAAAGCATACTGTATATTTAAAATACTTACGGGGGAAAAAAAAACAATAAAAAACTACATATCAGAACTTGTGAGACAATAACAGATAATTACAGAAAAATGATCCTAAATGATTATATTACAAAAAAAGGCTGAACATCAATAACATACTTTACATATTAGAAAAAAAATCTTTATAATAAACTCAAAGAAAATAAACAGAAGGAATGCTTTTTTTTAAATAAAGCAAAAATTAACAGCATAAAAACAGACACAACCAAGAAAAATCATAAAACTTACAATGAATTCATTAAAAGATTTATACAACTGACAAACTTCTGGAAATGGTGATCAAGAAAATAAGATAAAATCAAGACATGAGTGTTAAGTTAGAAAGAAGAGCCATAAGAGGAATGGTAGCAGAGATTAAAAATTGAATAGAATAATATCATGAGCAATAATCCAATCAATTGAAAGTTTTATAGGTAAAGCTTTGTAAAAAATTGTAAAAAATATAAATAAACAAATCTGACCCTACTATAAATAGAAAACATTATTAACAACATTAATATTTTGAAATGGTTATAAATCATTCCAAAGATAAAACATATCTAGATAGTTTTACATTTTTGAGTATCTTTGTCTTGGAATTTCTCAAAAGCTGATCTTAAGGCAAGGATTTGAGTGAAGCAGTTTCTCTGGTCAGTGATCCCAAGACTCACTTAAGGGAGTAGGAAAAGAAGACAGGAAGGGAAAAAAATATAATAAAAAAATATGTTGGTGAAGAGTTTGCCTGTAGGCCTGATTCCAGAAGAGACTTACAAAGGACTATATAATCACTGACTCCAAGCTTCCCCACCGAGGAGAAAGGAAACTGGGATATATATGTGTGCATGCTAAACGACTTCAGTCGTGTCTGACTCTTTGAGACCCTATGGAGTGTAGCCCACCAGGCTCCTCTGTCATGGAATTCTCCAGACAAGAATGCTGGAGTGGGTTGTCATGCCCTCTTCCAGGAAATCTTCCTGACCCAGGGATTGAATCCGCATCTCTTATACCTCCTGCATTGGCAGGTGGGTTCTTTATGACTGGTGTCACCTGGGAGACCCCAAACTGACATCCATCTGTTACGAGTTGAGGGCAGCTCCCAATGGCAATTTACTCTGCAGCACTGCTGCCCTGTCTTGAGAGTAAACCTATTGGCTTCCAATAGTCAGAGAAAGACCTCAGGCAGAGTCATTAGTGTTTGCAGTTAGAAAACAAAAACGAACAGGCAGAAACTTGTCTATATACCAGGACTGAGTGCTGAGAGTAGGGTATTGAGACCATCTGCTGTGACTAGCCAATACCTAAGGAGCAGATTATTCTGATTTCTCCAACATTGCTTTAATACTGAAAAGAAGGGGAATTGCCACAAACACATTCTTATTAGAGGCAAAATTGTTTAACTTAGATATTGGTAAATCAAGTCTGTTGTTGTTCAGTCACTAAGTTGTATCCAACTTTTTGCCACCCCATGGACTGGAGCATACCAGGGTTCCCTGTCCTTCACTATCTCCTGGAGTTTGCTAAAACTCATGTCCTTTGAGTTGGTGACGCCAACCAACCATCTCATGCTCTGTCACCCCCTTCTCCTCCTGCCCTCAATCTTTCCCAGAACCAGGGTTTTTTTTCAATGTAGGCTCTTCGCATCAGATGGCCAAAGTATTGGAGCTTCAGCATCAGTATTTCCAATGAATAGTCAGGGTTGATTTCCTTTAGAATTGACTGCTTTAATTTCCTTGCTGTCCAAGGGGCTCTCAAGAGTCTTCTCCAGCACGACAACTTGAAAGCATCAGTTCTTCTGTGCTCAGCCTTCTTTAATTTGGGTTTGGAAGGTTTTCCAGGTGGCACTGGTGGTAAAGAACCTGCCTGCCAATACAGGAGATGGAAGAGACACCGTTTCAACCCCTGGGCCTGGAAGATCTCCTAGAGTAGGGAAAAGCAACCCACTCAGGTATTCTTGCCCAAAAAATACCATGGACAGAGGAATCTTGCAGGCTACAGTCAATGGGAATACAAAGAGACATGACTGAGTAACTGAGCACACATAACTTGAGTTTATCACAGAAATAAATGTTAAATTTAATAGTAAACAGTCTGTTAAAGTAGCACATTACATAACCAAATTAGAAAGAAAACAGGCATAAGAATATCTCAACAAACACATTGAAAATATTTAGTAGAATTTGATACCTATATCTGTCTATTTATCTATCTATCTATCTATCTATATACATATAAAACCCTATTGAACAATAAACAGAATGAAACTTTCTGATTCTGATCATCAAATCTGATGTGTGGGTTCTTTCTGCACACCAAGCAATTCTCAGACAACAGCTGTGTGTCCTATAGTTCCAGTCAATTCTGATACAATTAGCCTGTGATGCCACCAGATTTCACAGGTTAAGAGTTCGGTCATGCAAGACTGCTCCCCCCCACCTCCCTCACCACCAAGTCCAGGTTGTCACCGGTGATTTTGACCAACCAGCTATGGATTGAAAGTTTCCACAACTCCCCCACCTCAGTTCAGTTCAGTCACTCAGTCATGTCTGAAGCTTTGCAACCCCATGGACTGCGGCATGCTAAGATTCCCTGTCCGTCACCAACATCTGGAACTTGCTCAAACTCATGTCCATAGAATCAGTGATGCCATCCACCAATCTCATCCTCTGTCATCCTCTTCTTCTCCTGCCTTCACTCTTTCCCAGCATCAGGGTCTTTTCCAATGAGTCCATTGTTTGCATCAGGTGGCCAAAGTACTGGAGTTTCAGCATCAGTCTTTCCAATGAATATTCAGGACTGATTTCCTTTAGGATTCACTGGTTTAATCTCCTTGTCAAAAGGACTCTCAAGAGTATTCTCCAACACCACAGTTCAAAAGCATCAATTCTTTGGCACTCAGCTTTCTTTATGGTCCAACTTTCACAGCCATACATGACTACTGGAAAATCATAGCTGTGACTAGACAGAACTTTGTTGGCAAAGTAATGTCTCTGCTCTTTAACATGCTGTCTAGGCTGCCTAGCTTTTCTTCAAGGACATCCCAGGCCAGCAAAGTAAGATAAGAAAAGAGACATTAAAGACATAGAATTAGAAAAGTATAAACAAAACAACTTATTTTCAGATGGTATGATTGTTTACATAGAAATTCAGAAGGCATTTACAGAAAAATTATTAGTAATACTAAGAGAGTTCAGCAATGCAGCTGTGTGTTGTAAGATCAATACACACAATCAATTGTATTTCTATATAACAGCATAATTCAGAAAAATATAATAAAAGAAAATGTTTCCTTTTACAATAACATCCAAAAATATAAGTATCTGAGAACCAATAAAATAAATGATGTACCAGACTTCTCAAGAAAATTATAAAAGAAAGTCCAACTAAAAGAAGAGATAAATAATGTTTATTGACACTCATAAAATTGTGACTATTCTCATTGTATTGATCTGTGCATCGATTCAATTACAATCAAGACACCAGTAGAACTTTAGTGGAATAGTTAAGCTGATTTAAAAATTTATGAAAAAGCAAATGACAAAAATCACAAGACTTTTCTGAAGAAGAAGTTGAGATAATTACACAGTCCAGATACCAAGACATAGTTCACAACTGAGCTAACTAGAACAGTATAGAATTTGATTAAAGAATTAATTTGTTAACAAACAGGACTATATTATAGACTGTTTATGCTCCCCAAATGAATATATCAGAACCCTAAGATGGACAGGTCATGGTGGAGACTTCTGACAAAAAGTGGTCTACTGGAGAAGGGAGTGGCAAACCACATCAGTATTCTTGCTTTGAGAATCCCATGAACAGTATGAAAAGGCAAAAAGATAGGGCATTGAAAGATGAACTCCCCAGGTCAGTAAGTGCCCAAAGTGCTACTGGAGATCAGTGGAGAAAAAACTCCAGAAAGAATGAAGAATGGAGCCAAAGCAAAAACAAAACCAAATTGTGGATGTGACTGATGATAGAAGCCAGGTCCGATGCTGTAGAGAGCAATATTGCATAGGAACCTGGAATGTTTGGACCATGAATCAAGGCAAAATGGAAGTGGTCAAACAGGAGATGGCAAGAGTGAACATCGACATTTTGGGAATTAGCAAACTAAAATGAACTGGAATGGGTGAATTTAACTCAGATGACCATTATATCTACTACTGTGGGCAGGGATCCCTTAGAAGAAATGGAGTAGCCCTCATAGTCAACAAAAGCGTCCAAAATGCAGTACTTGGATGCAATCTCAAAAACAACAGAATGATCTCTGTTTGTTTCCAAGGCAAACCATTCAATATCACGGTAAGTCAAGTCTATGCCCCGACCAGTAAAGCTGAAGAAACTGAAGTTAAATGGTTCTATGAAGACCTACAAGACCTTTAGAACTAACACCCCAAAAATGTCCTTTTCATTATAGCGGACTAGAGTGCAAAAGTAGGAAGTCAAGAAACACCTGGAGTAGCAGGCAAATTTGGCCTTGGAGTACAGAATGAAACAAGGCAAAGGCTAATAGAGTTTTGCCAAGAGAATGCACTGGTCCGAGCAAACACACTCTTCCAACAACACAAGGGAAGACTCTACACGTGGACATCACCAGATGGTCAACATCGAAATCAGACCGATTATATTCTTTGCAGCCAAAGATGCAGAAACTCTATACACTCAGCAAAAACAAGACTGGGAGCAGACTGAGGCTCAGATCATGAACTCCTTATTGCCACATTCAGACTTAAATTGAAGAAAGTAGGGACAACCACTAGACCATTCAGGTATGACCTAAATCAAATCCCTTATGACTATACAGTGGAAGTGACAAACAGATTGAAGGGACTAGATCTGATAGACAGAGTGCCTGATGAACTATGGAAAGAGGTTCGTGACATTGTACAGGAGACAGGGATCCAGACCATCCCCAAGAAAAAGAAATGCAAAATGGCTGTCTGAGGTGGCCTTACAAATAGCTGTGAAAAGAAGAGAAGCGAAAAGCAAAGGAGAAAAAGAAAGATATTCCCATTTGAATGCAGAGTTCCAAAGAATAGCAAGGAGAGATAAAAAAGGCTTCCTCGGTGGTCAATGCAAAGAAATAGAGGAAACAATAGAATGGGAAAGGCTAGAGATTTCTTCAAGAAAATCAGAGATACCAAGGGAACATTTCATGCAAAGATAGGCTCAATAAAGGGCAGAAGTTGTATGGACTTAATAGAAGCAGAAGATACTAAGAAGAGGTGGCAAGAATACACAGAAGAACTATACAAAAAAGATCTTCACAACCCAGATAATCATGATGGTGTGATCACTCACCTAGAGCCAGACATCCTGGAATGTGAAGTCAAGTGGGCCTTAGGAAGTATCACTAAGAACAAAGCTAGTGGAGGTGATGGAATTCCAGTGGAGCTATTTCAAATCCTAATAGATGATACTGTGAAAGTGCTGCACTCAATATGCCAGCAATTTTGGAAACTCAGCAGTTGGCACAGGACTGGAAAAGTCAGTTTTCATTCCATTCCCAAAGAAAGGCAATACCAAAAATGCTCAAACTACCGCACAATTGCACTCATCTCACACGCTAGTAAAGTAATGCTCAAAATTCTCCAAGCCAGGCTTCAGCAATACGTGTACCCTGAAATTCTAGATGTTCACACTGGTTTTAGAAAAGGCAAAGGAACCAGAGATCAAATTGCCAACATCTGCTGGATCATGGAAAAATCAAGAGAGTTCCAGAACAACATCTATTTCTGCTTTATTGACTATGCCAAAGGCTTTGACTGTGTGAATCACAACAAACTGTGGAAAAGTCTTCAAGAGATATGAATACCAGACCACCTGACCTGCCCCTTGAGAAATCTGTATGCAGATCAGAAGCAACAGTTAGCACTGGACATAGAACAGCAGACTGGTTCCAATAGGAAAAGGAGTACGTCAAGGCTGTATATTGTCACTCTGCTTATTTAACTTATATGCAGAGTACATCATGAGAAACGCTGGGCTGGAACAAGCAGAAGCTGGAATCAAGATTGCTGGGAGAAATATCAATCACCTCAGATATGCAGATGACACCACCCTTATGGCAGAAAGTGAAGAAGAAATAAAGAGCCTCTTGATGAAAGTGAAAGTGAAGAGTGAAAAAGTTGGCTTAAAGCTCAGCATTCAGAAAACTAAGATCATGGCATCTGGTCCCATCACTTCATGGCAAATAGATGGGGAAACAGTGGCTGACTTTATTTTTCTGGACTCCAAAATCACTGCAGATGGTGATTGCAGCTGTGAAATTAAAAGACACTTATTCCTTGGAAGGAAAGTTATGACCAGCCTGGAAAGCATATTAAAAAGGAGAGACGTTACTTTGTCAACAAAGGTCCGTCTAGTCAAGCCTATGGTTTTTCCAGTGGTCATGTATGGATGTGAGAGTTGGACTATAAAGAAAGCTGAGTGGCGAAGAATTGATGCATTTGAACTGTGGTGTTGGAGAAGACTCTTGAGAGTCCCTTGGACTGCAAGGAGATCCAACTAGTCCATCCTAAAGGATATCAGTCCTGACTGTTCATTGGAGGATTGATGCTGAAGCTGAAATTCCAGTACTTTGGGCACCTGATGCAAAGAGCTGACTCATTTAAAAAGACCCTGATGCTGGGAAAGCTTGAAGGCAGGAGGAAAAGGGGCTGCCAGAAGATGAGATGGTTGGATGGCATCACCTACTCGATGGACATAGTTTGGGTAAATTCTGGGAGTTGGTGATGGACAGGGAGGCCTGGCGTGCTGCAGTCCATAGGGTCACAAGGAGTCAGACACAACAGAGTGACTGAACTGAACTGACCTGAACCCCCAATGTGGTAATATTTGTAAGTGGCACCTACCACTAATCAGGTTTAGGTAAGGTGATGAGAGGTGGGATCTGTATGATGGAATTAGTGTCCTTATAAGAGGAAGAGACTCCAGAGAGCTCTGTCTCTTCACCATACGTGGATACAGCAAGGTGGCTATCTGCAAACAAGGAAGGGGGATCTCACTGGGAACCAAATATGCTGGCGCCTTGATCTTGAAATTCCTAACCCCTATACTGTATGAAATATATGTCTGTTGTTTAAGCCACACAGTCTATGGTATATTATTATAGCAGCCTGAGCTAAGACATACTTGAGCAATTAGTCATTCATACTAAATGCGTATGTATATAATAATATATATATATATAACAATAGATATAATATACATTTTAAATAACACACTATATATAATTATGCATTTTATATAATTTTATCTAATGTAATATCACTATCACACATCATAAAAATTACAATTCTGGGGGGAATAAATCCTTAAACATAAAAGGTAGAATTTAAATTGTATAAAATAAAATATAGTACATATGTTTATGAGATAGAGAAAAAACACAGACTATTAATATAAAAAAATCATTGATGAATTTGACAAAATTAAATTAAAAAATGTTCATCTAATTTACTTGGGCTGCCATAAGAAGATATTACAGACTGGTGGCCTAAACAACTAAAATTTATTTTTTCATGGTCCTGGAGGCTAGAAGTCCATGATCAAGGTACAAATGGTTTCTGGGGTGATCTCTCTATTTGAGTTGAAGATGACACCTTAACTGGTCTTTTCTCTGTCTGTTTGTGCAGGGAGAAAGCAAACTCTCTTCCTGTTTTTATAAGGACACCAGGAGTCCTGGACTAGATCTCCACTTTTACGTCCTCATTTAACTTTAATTACCTCCTTAATGGTGCTATCTTCAAGTACAGTCACATGAGGGGATTAGAAATTCAACATATGAATTTTGGATGAACAAAATTCAGTCCATAACAGATATCATAGAGATATAAATTTCAAAAGTAAACAGAAGACATAAAGTTTAAAAATAAACATGCAACACAAAGGAATATTACTCAGCCATTAAAAAAAATACATTTGAATCGGTTCTACTGAGATGGATGAAACTGGACTCCATTATACAGAGTGAAGTAAGCCAGAAAGAAAAACAACAATACAGTATACTAATGCATATATATGGAATTTGAAAGATGGTAACGATAACCCTATATGCGAGACAGAATAAGAGACACAGATGCATAGAACAATTTTATGGACTCTGAGGGAGAAGGTGAGGGTGGGACGTTCTGGGAGAATAGCATTGAAACATGTATATTATCATATGTGAAACAGAACACCATTCCTTGTTCGATGCATGAGACAAGGGCTCAGGGCCGGGGCAATGGGATGACCCAGAGGGATGGGATGGGGAGGGAGGTGGGTGGGGGTCCAGGAAGGGGAACACATGTAAACCCATGGCTGATTCATGTCAATGTACGGCAAAAACTATTACAATATTGTAAAGTAATTAGCTCCCAACTAAAATAAATTAAAAAAAAAAATAAACATGCAAGACAAAAAACAAAGAAACCAAATTTAGAATACATAAACAACTTATAAATTGGTGAGAAGAGACAAACAAGACAATAGAAATCAGGCAAGATACTTGAAAGCATCTTCACAAAATATTTCACAAAAATATTCACAGAAATACAAATGGCCGATTGATTTATTAACACATACTCAACCTCATTAGAAACCACAAAAGTATAAATTAAACCAGAAGGAGATATCATTTTACGCCACATGATTTATAAACATTAAAAAGTTCAATAGACTAATTTTGACAAAGATGTGGAGCGGTAGCAAGTTACTTTGGTAAACAATTGGACAGCATGCTGCACACTTTCTTTGGCCAGCAATTGGAGTCCTAGATAAATGCCTAGTGGCATATGTTACTTAAGGGTCAGCAAGTGTGAGCCCCAATATTTGTAACAAAATAAAAAAGGAAATGGTTTAGGTATTAATGTTTATTTTCCAAATGTAAGATCGGATTTTTCTTTCCCCCACATGCACACAAGCCAAATTAAAGAGTTATAATGGCTTTCTAATGGTTTTAGTGTTAAAGACCAAAATCTTTATCACAGCACCGATGTTTATGAACACTGTGGCTTTCATCGATTTTGTGACATTATCATAAATCTTTTCATCCTTTCTTAAAGATTTCTGGGTCTGTCTACCTCAGAGCCAATTACCTCCCACCGCAGTACTTGCATTTGTTGTTACTTTGTCTGGGACACTTTTCCCTCATATAATTATGGTGCTCATCCTTCATAACATTCATGTTTTTGTTAAAATATCTCCCTAGAGAGGGCTTCCCTGGCCACACTAAAGTTCTTTTCACTCCAGCAGGGTCTATTATTTATTCTGTTTAACTTTATTTAATAGCATTTATCATTAGCCAAAATTAAATAATTCTTTAGACTATTTACTTCTTTTTCTCACAACTTTCATGAAACAGTCCCCTCCTAGCCATAAGGTCTGTTCCTACTAGTACACTTTCAAAATGCAATAGGACATCTTTGAAAACATTATCCACCCTTGAAATGTGTACATGTATTGATAATCTTCGAACAACTGTTTCATCAAGAACACGTAAGTTACCTAAGAGGAAGACTGTGATTTTTTTTTCCCTCATAAATATGTGACTAGGATGTGGCTGAGCCACACTGAGTCCATTTCATCAACTTCATCTTAGCCCCACAGTTCCATCCACTCTCCTTTCTGCATAACTGAGCATTAACCTGGTCACAGAAAAGTGTTCAAGCCAGAGAAGTTCCCTATCAACTTTTACCCTTGTCTTCATCTGATCTGAAAACTGAAAGGGTGCCTTTTGCTGGTGCAGATGGCTAAAGATCATGAGATCCCTGTGGGTGTGTGCTAAGTTGCATCAGGCTTGTCCGACTCTTTGCAACTCTGTGGACTGTAGCCTGCCAGGCTCCTCTGGCCATGAGATTTTCCAGGCAAGAATACTGGAGTGGGTTGCCATGCTCTCCTACAGGGCATCCTCACGACCTAGGGATCAAACCCACATCTCTTATGTCTCCTGCATTGGCTGGCAGATTCTTTACCACTAGCATCATCTGATAAGCCCCATGAGACCCCTACAGGAAGGACGAAATTCCAGTTCCCATTGGTGTAAACAAGTCTATCCTTAGTAGTCAGATTCTATTTTTATATTGGCCCCGTTAAATTCCCTTGCACCCCTTTCTGTGGCACTGAAGTACAGCTGCAAATTTCTCTGGATCACTGTCCACCAGATTCTTTCTATCCATATGTTAATTTCCCCACAATAAACTTTGTGGATTTGCTGGTTTCATTTTTCTGTCTCAAAGCTCCTTCTCAGTTCACAGGTTATTATTCAATATCTTCACCTCACAAGAGTGAGCATGTTGCAGAGTGCATTGTGGTAGAGTCTTAATAATTATTCTTTGAATATGTTCAACTATGAATGCATGCACATTATTCAAGTTCTTCCTTTTGTCCTTTCTCACTGACCTCAGGTTCAAAGACAACTTCAAAGACTGGACCATCTTCATTCTTCCTTTTCCTGTCATGGTAGAGCAAGACTGAAAGATAATGATTAATAAGTATATACACTACAGGGTATAAGAGTCACTGAGTCTGAGATAATATGGCATCTGAAAATCAGGGAAAACATATCAGGAAGTGACATGAAGAAAGGAAAACATAAAGAGAGGAATACATTTGTATTAAGGGAAAAGCTGAGATTCCTAGTAAGTTCAGCTAGGAGACTGTTCTATGTACCATGTTCAAAATTTTGAGACCATAACATCTTGAAAGTCTTGAAAGAGGTGTGATGGTTTGTCTCTGGCTTCAGATAAGGCAAGATCTTAGCAGCAGTCACATGCTCAGTGTGGCAAGGTATGAGGTAGAGAACTGGGAATGCACAGCTGAAGAAGTCTGTGTAAAAAAGACAAGGCTCAGCACCTGGCACTTGGTAGTTAGAGTGTGGCGTCCAGGCGTGGGCCATATGCTGGTCACTATCAACATTTGATGGTGAGGTGGGTATTTCAGTATCTTAGATAGAGAAAGACAGTGGCATATGAAAGATGGGTCTATGGCAGCCAGAGTTCCAGAGGTTTTTGACAACAAGATGTAGAAAGAGCAATCTGCATATGTAAGCTTTGGTATAGAGATAAAATATCTAGCTGGAACCAACACTTTCAGACAAAATCTTAATTATTTTATTCATGGTATCACAGGGACTCTTCACTGAATCTTGACTACTCAGTTCCTATTAATAGAATGGAGTGAAAAAAGGAAACATAAGGAAAGGAAAGGAAGCTAATAGATATTGGGCCCTTACTGTGTCTAGGGGGTTTCCCCGGTAGTTCAGCAGTAAAAGAATCTGCCTCCCATGCAGGAGTCACCAGAGACGTGGGTTTGATTTCTGAGTCGAGGAGATCCCCTTGAGGAGGGCATGGCAACCCATTCCAGTCTTCATGCTGGGAAAATTCCATGGACAGAGGACCCTGGAGGGCTACAGTCCATGAGGCTGCAAAGAATCAGACATGACTGAGTGACTAAGCATGCATTCACTGTGTCAAGCTATTTTTGTGAATTATCTCTCTTAATCTTCAGAGCTATTCTTCAAGATGGATAAGTGTGTAGTGAAGAGTGGTGTATTGACATCACCTGGGGAACACTTTATCAACAAGAAATCTTTCTGGATGTTTTAATCACCAGTTCCCTCCATCCTTTGAGCATCACTGAGATAAGTTAATTCAGGAAGATATACCATAACCTCAGATGTTCATTATACAGAAGAGGAGAATGAGGATCAGAATGGACAAAATATTTCCTGAAAGTGAGTTAGCTAGTGTGGTGGGCATAATAATGTCCTTCCTCAAATCTCTACTTTTTAATTCTTGGGAATATGCTATGATACATGGAAAATGGGAATTAAAGTAGAAGATGAAAGTAAGGTCACTAATCAGCTGACTGGATTACCGTAGTGGGATCAGTGTAATCACAAGAATCCTTAATGAGGACAGGGGCAGAAGAGTCATTATCTGAGTGATAGGATATGAGAAAAAGACTTGATTGGCCACTGCTGCCTTTGAAGATTGACATGGTCCAGGAGCTATGGCATGGGGACAGCCTCTAGCGCTGGAAAGGCAAGAAAGTGCATTTCCCATGACAGCCTCCATAAAGTATCACAGTCCTCTTGACACTGATTTTAAATGTGAGACCCAATTTGAAATTCTGATCTCCAGAAATGTAATAATTGTGTTGTTTTAAACCACTAAGTTTGTAGTAATTTTCCACAGAAGCAGTAGGAAATGAATACGTAATTGCAGATTTCTAACCCAGCTCTCTGACTCCAAAGCCAATGCCACTGCCATTTATGTGCTGGCTCAGTGACTATCACCCTGCAAGACAAGAGCACATTTAATCAAGTTCAGATACAAAAGTTCAGGTGTCAGGTTTGTGAAGGGTCAGATCTGTAGGGTGCAAAACCTGATCCTCCGTGGACTGGGTTAGACCACTGCTTTGTAATTACACTGTGCTTCAAGACAGGGTGCAACTCAGTAGTTCTCAGTGAAAAAAAAAAAGTAAAAGTGTTAGTTGCTTAGTCATGTCCGACTCTTTGCCATCCCTTGAACTATAGCCCACCTGGCTCCTCTTCCATGGAATTCTCCAGACAAGAATACTGGAGTGGGTTGCCATTCCTGACCCAGGGATTGAGCCTGGGTCTCCTACATTGCAGGCAGACTTTTTACTGTTTGAGCCAACAGGGAAGCCCTCAGTAGTTCTTAACTTCCAGCTAAATATTGGAATCACATCTATGTTTGTAAATATTCTTTATTCCCAGGTCACATTCCCTTAAATCCCCATATTCCAGAATCAAGAGGGTCAGCAATTAGCTACACTGGGAAGTAGCAGAATTTTTCTCCAGTGATCCCTGTTTCTCCTTGCTACTACACATACACTTCTGTCTTTTAGTCACCCACTCACTTTAATGCTGGTTTTCTCAGTTGATAGCTACACTTTGTAACTTCCCTATATGAGTCCAACAACAGAAATAATAGGTGAGGGAAAGGGATAAAAATGAATATATATATATATATATATAAAATACACTATATGTGTATAAACATATACACATACACACATATACACAAAGTTTAGTGAAAACCTGTAATTTAAAGCTTGAATTGGAGGGACTTCCTTGGTGGTCCATGGTTAAGAATCTGCCTTGCAGTGCAGGGGACTAGGTTTGATCCCTGGTAGGGGAACTAAGGGCCCACATGTTGAGCCACCACAACTACTGAGCCTGCGGATGGCAATGGATGATGCAGTGGAGATCGCAATACAGCCACCTGCCTCCTCCAAAAGATTGAATTTGAAATGCTAGTGTGCATACGGGTTTTTAGAACAGTATTCTCCATGTATTTAAAAGGGCTGGAAATAACAGCAAAACCATTAGCAATGAGCACATCTAAAACTCACATAATATTCTCAAAATAGCCACTCCCACTAAAAGAAAACAGGGTTCTTAGATTCCAGATCTGTGACAGAAAATATTTATTATGAACTTGGGTATATTTTCATACCACAAAACCAAGAAGCTACCCAAAACTTCCAGGGTTGGGTAAGAGTTACAATTTGAATAACAAGAGATAATAGTTAAATTAATTGGATTCATATAGTTTTTATATATCCATGACTTGGAAATGATACTAAAAAGTTATTAATCCCAGGGAATCAGTCTGTTCTCAAGACTAGTAAATAAAGAAAGGAAAACATTTATAACACTCTGGTACATGGAAGTATGGACTCAATTCTTCACCCTTCCTCCATTTATGGTATAACTGCAGATTCCCCCAATTAGAGGCAAAATGTGCTCCCTACCCTCTGATTTGTCTTAAGCAAAATGATGAATGGATCTAGGGAAGGGCAACAAAGAAAAAGTTTTGATGTCCTCTTGTACTTCTAACATGGCCATGAGTAAAACATGCTCCAGCTAGTCTGCTGGTCCAAAGAAGATGAAATACACATGGAACATACCCAGAACTAACATGTCGGATATAAAATCAACAAAGCCACTTCAGTTGACTAGCTTTACATTTAGTGTTTGTGAGTCATTGTTGATTATTACCTGCTAAGTCATTTCAGTCGTGTCTGACTCTGTGAGACCCCATAGACGGCAGCCCACCAGGCTCCCCTGTCCCTGGGATTCTCCAGGCAAGAACACTGGAGTGGGTTGCCATTTCCTTCTCCAATGCATGAAAGTGAAAAGTGAAAGTGAAGTGGCTCAGTCGTGTCCGACTCTTCCAGACCCCATGGACTGCAGCCTACCAGGCTCCTCCATCCATGGGATTTTCCAGGCAAGAGTACTGGAGTGGGTTGCCATTGCCTTCTCTGGATTATTACCTAGACACAGAATTTTATTGGGCTTCCTCGATAGCTCAGTGGGTAAAGAATCCACCAGCATGCAGAAGACACAAGAGTCATGAGTTCAATTCCTGGGTTGGGAAGGTACCCTGGAGAAGGAAATGGTAACCCACTCTAGTACTGTTGCCAGAGAAATCCCATGGACAGAGAAGCCTGGGTGGGTCCAATGGGATCACAAAGAGTCAGACATGACTGGGTGACTAATCACACAAGCACACACATAATTTTATTATGGATTCCAAAATAGTAAATATATAACATTCATTTTCATTTATTTGTTTGAACACTTTTATAAAGAAAAATATTCCTTAATCAGGAACTTTTATGTACTGTTGTAATAAAGGAGTCAATATATCCTCAGTTTTGCAACAAATAGCTGCAAAGTCTCAATTACATTCAAAAGTAATCAGGTATTTCTCACATGTTTGGAAAGTTTATAATTAACTTGTAGGGTTGACAGCATAAGAATCTCTGGTCAATTTTAACATCAAAATGTTAAGATGAAAGAAAAGAAAAGAAAATCAAACTTTCAGTGCCTTGATACAAATGCACACCACTTTTATGAAGAATCCCTGTCCAAGTACCCTGTCTGAATTTGACAAAGGCTCTGCCTTGACCACCAGTTTATGGATACAGTGGAAGTAAGAGCGTGTCAAAAACCACAGGAACACAGTCCTCAAAATCCAGAACAGAGTAATGCCATGAGACAGATACCTTGGTTTCTTTAAAAGAAGGATTATCAATTCAGTTCAGTTCAGTCCCTCAATCGTGTCTGACTCTTTTCGACCCAATGGACTGCAGCACGCCAGCCTCCCTGTCTGTCACCAATTCCCGGAGATTACTCAAACTCATGTCCACTGAGTCTGTGATGCCATCCAAACATTTCATCCTCTGTTGTCCCCTTCTCCTCTCACCTTCAGTCTTTCCCAGCATCAGGGTATTTTCCAATGAGTCTGCTCTTTGCAATGTGGAAAAAGTGTTGGAGTTTCAGCTTCAGCATCAGTCCTTCCAATGAACATTTAGGACTGATTTCCTTTAGGATGGACTGGTTGGATCTCCTTGCAGTCCAAGGGACTCTCAAGAGTCTTCTCCAACACCACAGTTCAAAAGCAACAACTTTTCAGCCCTCAGCTTTCTTTATAGTCCAGCTCTCACATTCATACATGAACATGGAAAAACCATAGCCTTGACTAGACGAACCTTTGTTGACAAACTAATGTATCTTTTTAATATTCCGTCTAAGTTGGTCATAACTTTCCTTCCAAGGAGTAAGTGTCTTTTAATTTCATGGATGCAGTCACCATCTGCAGTGATTTTGGAGCCCAGAAAAATAAAGTCAGCCACTGTTTCCACTGTTTCTCCATCTATTTTCCATGAAGTAATGGGACCAGATGCCATGATCTTAGTTTTCTGAATGTTGAGCTGTAAGCCAATTTTTTCACTCTCCTTTTTCACTTTCATCAAGAGGCCCTTTCGTTCTTCTTCACTTTCTGCCATAAGGGTGGTGTCATCTGCATATCTGAGGTTATTGATATTTCTCCCGGCAATCTTGATTCTAGCTTATGCTTCCTCCAGTCCGGTGTTTCTCATGATATATTCTGCATATAAATTAAATAAGCAGTATGACAATATACAGCCTTGACATATTCCTTTTCCTATTTGGAACCAGTCTGTTGTTCCATGTCCAGTTCTAACTGTTGCTTCCTGACCTGCATACAGGTTTCTCAAGAGGCAGGTCAGGTGGCCTGGTATTCCCATCTCTTTCAGAATATTCCACAGTTTATTGTGATCCACACAGTCAAAGGATTTGGCATAGTCAGTAAAGCAAAAGCAGATGTTTTTCTGGAACTCTTGCTTTTTTGATGATCCAGTGGATGTTGGCAATTTGATCTCTGGTTCCTCTGCCTTTTCTAAAACCAGCTTGAACATCTGGAAGTTCAAAGTTCACGTGCTGTTGAAGCCTGGCTTGGAGAATTTTGAGCGTTACTTTACTAGCTTGTGAGATGAGTGCAATTGTGCAGTAGTTCGAGCATTCTTTGGCACTGCCTTTCTTTGGGATTGGAATGAAAACTGACATTTTCCAGGCCTGTGGCCACCGCTGAGTTTCCCAAATTTGATGGCATACTGAGTGCAGCACTTTTACAGCATCATCTTTCAGTATTTGAAATAGCTCAACTGGAATTCCATCACCTCCACTAGTTTTGTTTGTAATGATGCTTCCTAAGGCCCACTTGACTTCACATTCCAGGATGCGTGGCTCTAGATGAGTGAGCACACCATCGTGATTCTCTAGGTCATGAAGATCTTTTTTGTACAGTTCTTCTGTGTATTCTTGCCACCTCTTTTCAATATCTACTGCTTCTGTTAGGTCCATACCATTTTTGTCCTTTGTTGAGCCCATCTTTGCATGAAATGTATGGTTGGTATCTCTAATTCTCTTGAAGAGATCTCTAGTCTTTCCCAATCTGTTGTTTTCCTCTATTTCTTTGCACTGACGATTGAGGAAGGCTTTCTTATCTCTCCTTGCTATTCTTTGGAACTCTGCATTCAAATGGGAATATCTTTCCTTTTCTCCTTTGCTTTTTGATTCTCTTCTTTTCACAGCTATGTGTAAGGCCTCCTCAGACAGCCGTTTTGCTTTTTTGCATTTCTTTTTCTTGGCAATGGTCTTGATCCCTGTCTCCTGTACAATGTCATGAACCTCCATTCAAAGTTCATCAGGCGCTCTGTCTATCAGATCTAGTCCCTTAAATCTATTTCTCACTTCCACTGAATAGTCATTAGGGATTTGATTTAGGTCATACCTAAATGGTCTAGTGGTTTTCCTTACTTTCTTCAACTTAAGTCTCAATTTGGCAATAAGGAGTTCATGATCTGAGTCACAGTCAGCTCCTGGTCTTGTTTTTGCTGACTGTATAGAGCTTCTCCATATTTGTCTGCAAAGAATACAATCAATCTGATTTTGGTGTTGGCCAATGGTGATGTCCACATGGAGTCTTCTCTTGCGTTGTTGGAAGAGGGTGTTTGCTATGACCAGTTGACTCTCCTGGCAGAACTCTATTAGCCTTTGCCCTGCTTCATTCTGTACTCCAAGGCCAAATTTGCCTATTACTCTGGGTGTTTCTTGACTTCTGATAGAGTCATTTCCTAGGCAGGTTGATAAGAAGTCTAGGGGTCCCCACGGAGAGAGGGGTCTGGAATTCCCAAGGAGGAGAAAAAGGACAAACTTTTTTTTCCCTCTGCATTCCTTAGTCTTCGTCAAATACACAACTCAGTTTAAGCTCTGTACTAGGGATTATACAACAAGAATGTATCCAGCTAGAGGACAGCTTCTTCTTCCTGAAAACCTTCTGACTAATCCTGGTATCTTAGAATGTATATTATGGGAGTGGGTCTGGAGGATCTTTCTATTGTCAAATGCTAATCCTGTTATCCTAAAGTGTAAAAATGGGAGTGGGTCTGCTGAGGTCTTTACAACTTCCAGACATTCTTTTGATTCGGTGTAATAATTAATTAGAAAGTATATAATTCCATTGCTAACACCAGCAAGGGGGTACTCTTTCTGCCCCCTTCTGACGTCTATGTCAGAAGTTTTCTCTATCCCTTTTATATTTTAATAAATGCTATTGCACAAAAGCTCTGAGCGATCAAGCCTCATCTCTGGCCCCAGATTGAATTCCTCTCCTCTGGAGGCCAAGAATCCCGGCCATCTTTTCGTGGTCCAGCAACAACCTTTCACTTCCTACTTTTGCATTCCAGTCCCTTATAATGAAAAAGACATCTGTTTTGGCTGTTAGTTCTAGAATGTCTTGTATGTCTTCATAGAACTGTTCAACTTCAGCTTTTTCAGCATTTCTTGTTGGGGCATAGACTTGGATTAACATGATATTGAATGGTTTGCCTTGGAAACAAACAGAGATCATTGTATTGTTTTTGAGATTGCATCCAAGTACTACATTTCGGTCTCTTTGTTGACTATGATGTCTACTCCATTTCTTCTAAGGGATTCTTGCCCACAGTAGTAGATATAATGGTCATCTGAGTTAAATTCACCCATTCCAGTGCATTTTAGTTCGCTGATTCCTAAAATGTCAGCGTTCACTCTTGCCATCTCCTGTTTGACCACTTCAGTTTGACTTTATTCACGGACCTAAAATTCCAGGTTCCTGTGCAGTATTGCTCTTTACAGCATCGGACCTTGCTACCATCACCTGTCATATCCACAACTGTGTGTTGTTTTTGCTTTGGCTCCGTCTGTTCCTTCTTTCTGTAGTTATTTCTCCACTGATATCCAGTAGCATATTGGGCACCTACTGACCTGGGGAGTTCATCTTTCAGTGTCCTATCTTTAAGACAGATGACAAGAAGTTTTAAAAAAGAGGAAGAAATTTCTATGAAAAAGAGAGAGTCAAGGAACTTAAGAGATCTATTTTGTATTCTGATTCAAATAAACTAGATATGAAGGAACACAAATATAGAACATATAGCACTTTTTGGTATTTGATGATTTTAAGGAATACAAACTGTATGTGCAATAAAAATTATTCCTATATATACATAGGTATATGAGTCTATACTAAACTCTCTATGGGAAAACATGTTAAAATTAAGCAGGGAAGGGAAAATGATGGAGAAAGTATGTGTGTTCAGTCGCTTATTCTTGTCTGACTCTTTGCAAACCCCATGGAGTGTAGCCTGTCAGGCTGCTCTGTCCATGGAAACTTCTAGGCAATAATACTGGAATGGCCTACTATTTTCTACTCCAAGGTATCTTCCTGACCCAGGGATCAAGTATTTCTTGCATCTCTTGCATTGGCAGGCAGACACTTTCCACTAAAATTAGCCATGAGTTAATACTAATAATGAAACTGGGTGATGAATCTGTAGGTATTATTATATTATTTCTCCTTTTATATATTCTTGAATGTTTTCTTGATAAGAAATTTCATGATCAAAATCAAATATAGTATATTCATACAATGGAATATTTGACAATAAAAAAGAATGAATTACCTTTACAAGCTATATCATGGATATAGCTTGAAAACATTATGCTCAGTGAAAGATGCCACCTAGTGTATAATACCATTCATTGAATTGTCCAGAATAGACAAATCCTGTTCTTATGCTGAAGCTCCGATAGTTGCCCCCCTGATATGAAGAGACGACTCACTGGAAAAAACCCTGATGCTGGGGAAGGAGAAGAAGGCGGCAGAGGATGAGATGGTTAGATAGCATCACTGACTCAATGGACATGAATTTAAGCAAGCTCTGGGAGATAGTGGAGAGGGCAGAGGAGTCTGGCGTGATGCACTCCATGGAGTTGCAAAGATTTGGACACAACTTAGCAACTGAACAACAGCAATAGACAAAACCATGGAGACTGAAAGTATATTAGGGGTTGCCTCAGACTGGGGATTAAGAGGATTGTGGTGATGACTAAAGGACACTAGTTTTCTTTCTCTGTGCTGTGACAATGTTCTAAAATTAAAGGTGTAAACCCATGGCCGATTCATGTCAATGTATGGCAAAAACCGCTACAATATTGTAAAGTAACTAGCCCCTAACTAAAATAAATAAATTAAATTAAAAGATTAAAAAAACACCTAAAGCTTACTTGTGATGTAAATAACTTCTGTGTTTATACAGCATCAACAATGCAATATTTCATCCAACTCTGAAAATCAACACGTTAGATGTTATCGTTAGTTTTATAAATAAAAAAACTTTCAGGAAAACTAAAAAAAAAAAAAATTAAAAAAATTAAAGGTGATGGTGGTTGGACAACTCTCTGAATATAGTAGAAACCATTGACCTGTTTAAATGGGTAAATTGTATAGTATGTGACTTTATCTCATTAAAGTTGTTACTAAAAAAAAAATGTTTGTGAATTTTTTTTCTTTTTTTTTTTAAATAAAGAATGGTCCTGGCATCAGCCTTCTAGGCTGGCTCAGTACTGTTCTCTGCCTTTAACCCCCTTGGTGTCTACTTATATTATGGACTATAGTCTGCCAGGCTCCTCTGTCCATGGGATTCTACAGGCAAGAATACTGGAGTGGGTTGCTATGCCCTTCTCCAGGGAATCTTCCCGACCTAGAGATCGAACCCATGTCTCTTATGTCTCCTGCACTGGCAGGCAGGTTCTTTACCAGTAGCGCCACCTGGAAAGTTCCTTTGACGTTACTTGCTATCATAGCCAAACCTGCAGATCACAGTCCAGTGCACCAGTATGAATCTGCTTAGCTTTTACGCTGCTATTTCTCTGTTCTCCAATCTTCTCTAGATGGCTCTGTGTGCATATTCTGCTCATTATCACTCAAGTCCTTACTAATGAGAATTATGATCTTAGGGGAGGAACTGGAGTAGAAGGTAAGCTTTTGCATTTTCACACTGTATTACACACCAGGTTGGTACTTACCTGTATGCTATCCTGTCTCCCTAATTCTCAGCTACCCTCAGTCCATTTACTCCCATTTCATTTTTAGAAACTAGAATACTTCAGCAAATATAAAGAAAACAGACTTTTTATTTTTCTGATACACATTTTAGCAAGAAAGAACACTTGAAAGTAAAAGCCTTGCTTTTGAAAACAAAATTCAAACTTTTTACCTAATAATTAGTATATTCAATGAGAAGTTACAGTGGCCTGAGAGCTCATTTTGCCTGCTGTGGAACTGACGATGAACACATTGACCGGAAAGAGAATATATGAGTTGGAAAAAAAAGAGTTTAAGTTGAATATTCTTGAGATACACATGATGCTGTTTGTGGTCCAGGAATAAATGTAAATGTTGTGTTCCAGGATCTGAGAGCAGAGGGCACCCAGCATCTGCTTTCTGGCTTGAATTCTGGGAGGCTGGAGTCACATCGTATTCCCTGTGCCACTGTGACATTGAGCTGTGGTATTGACTGGAACCAAGAATGTGTAAAAAGGTACCTGGTTCCTGTGGACTCCAAAAAGAGGATGAGGAAAGAAATCAACCTTTTTCATACCTCTGAGAATGTCATGCAAGACCACAATCTTGATGGAGAAAACGTCCAGTGGGAAGGAACAAGGAAGCTGGCCCAGAAATCAGGTAGGCAGTGAAAGTCTCCAGGAATGCCTACTGAAGGGAGATGGCATTCAATACCCAGAAGAAATGATGGCTCCCTAGTGGATATGAACATGGATAAACACTGATAACTTGGGCCACACACCTGCTTCTGAAGGTGTGTGACAGGTTAGGTGACACCTCAGTGACTAAGCAAAAGAAAAGAAATCCCTGAACTGACTGAGTTTAAACCTGGAAAGATAATTTGGGCAATGAAATAAATATGACTATATCTTCTGTGATCAAGTGGATTAGAAGGCTCAGAGCAGAGATTAAACTGAATTATTAAAAATAAATAAAATTAAAGTTCCAGCACATCTGAGAGAATGATTGAGAAACTGCCAGTCATATTTTGGCTTACAGATTGGAAACTCTTGGAAGTTATCACATTCTTATTTAGAAAATATGTATAAGATTCTTGTGTTCTGTGACCAAGTAGAAGGGGTGTGGCAGATATAGCATTCTCTTCTGTTTACTTTCTATTGTCTCTTCTCCTGTCGCTGTTTGCTAAACCAGATAACTTCTTGGGAAACATATTGAAAGTTTTGAATTTTAGAGAAAATAAATAGTTTTCTCCTTGTAAATAGAAATAAGCCAAGTGTTCTTTGGTTACACAAAAGACCTGGCTTTGCCCATATGTGTTGCAAAAAATAGCACAGACTTGTTAGTGTTTTTGTGCTTTCATCTGAAAGTGCTGTCTACTTTACAAAAAGACTGGACTAAGATCTTTTCTAACTATAAAAGAGTTAAGTGCAAAAACACTGGAGTAAAAACCCAAAGTAATTGACACCTTATTCCTGAATTAACGTAGTAGTTTTTGATGATTCTCATAGATGATGCTCTGGCAAGTGCCCAAGGATTTGCTTTACGATCCAGCCCTACTGTCAGTGGAGAATCTTGGCCATTCTCAAGTTCTATCTCATATAGCTGGATCCAATGCATCCTCACTCAAACCAGATGTGAAACATTTTTCATTTCCCGCTATGAATCAATCACAGTTGCCATAGCTTCTTGACATAAGTTGCCTTAGGTCCACACAGCACATTCCACTTCATCAATCTGATTTTCTCTTTTCATTAGGATGGCCACGGGCCCTCTTCTTTCTCCCATTTCTTCCTTCAAGGTGTCATCTTCCTCTTGATCTGTTTCTACCACTAGCAACTAACTCATTTCCACCTACCAGCAGCCATCAAATTTAGACTTCACAAGAGTAAAGTTAGAGGAAAAAAAAAATTTTGGTTTACTATTTCCTATCAGTCTTACTGTTTTTCTCATTACTATTATTTTTAAAGTACAGGATTATACACTAAGGGCCCTGAAATTAATCCCAGTTCTGTTTTTGTCTAGTTCTATAACCCTGGCAAATTCAAAAACTTGGCTTGCATATTAGAATCACTAAAGGACCTTTTAAACATTGCAATGTATATGTGATGTTGCATTGGTATTGTTTAGTCACTAAGTTGTGCCTGACTCTTTTATGACCTCATGGACTGTAATTTGACAGCTCCTCTGTCCATGGGATTTTCCAGGCAGGAATACTGGAACAGTTTGCCATTTCCTTCTCCACATCTCTTGCATTGGCAGGCAGATTCTTTACTACTTAGTCATCAGGAAAGGAGAAGGCAATGGCACCCCACTCCTGTACTCTTGCCTGGAAAATCCCATGGATGGAGGAGCCTGGTAGGCTACAGTCCATGGGGTCTCTAAGAGTCGGACACGACTGAGCAACTTCACTTTCACTTTTCCCTTTCATGCACTGGAGAAGGAAATGGCAACACACTCCAGTATTCTTGCCTATGAAACCTCATGGATAGAGGAGTCTGGAAGACTACAGTCCATGGGTCACAAAGAGTCAGACATGACTTAGTGACTAAGCACACACAATAGATAGGATTTCATGAATAGGTAAAGGTGTTCACTGTACTTGAGCATTATTAGCTTAAAGTACAGACCTTGGAAATATATATTATGTATTTCCATAGCTATTTATATTTGTATTGAAAAACAAAATATACCTCATATATCTAATACCAACCCAGAGAATTCATTCTAGTTCTCTCTCTACTTATTTGTAATTCCTTTTTCAACTGTGAAAAAGCTCTCTCTCAACATCCACATAAATATGTTTACTGTTTTCCCAATCCTTTGATGCACATAAAGTACTTCCAAATGTTTTGGCCCATAGCACTGTGAAAAACAAATTTTCTAACGAGAGAATAATGTTTGTGTACAGCTTTTTAGTCTGAGGCATTATATTATATATCAAAATACACTAAAAAATCATTTTGGTTAGTTCTTTATCCCCTTCGGTATGGTCAGGTTATTTGGATTAAAATTATATTTTTTGGTTCCATTTTGAATTCTCTCAAATTTTGCTTGATCATTTTATTATTTATTTTTTGATTATGTGAAAATCAACATTGTTCAAATGTCAAAATGATACAAAAGAAATATGCAGAAAGGAGTTACTAACTGCTTTTCTATACTAATCCCATTTATTATGTCAACCCTGTTCTTCCACATACTCTATAAGAAATGAAACTCTTTAATCTCTGGCTTAAAATTTCTATATTTTACTTTTGTGTAAAGGATTATTGGAAATACAGAGGTCACAGATATATGTTTCTTCCACTTTTTTTTTTTTTCACTTAAAATTATAGCCTGAGGACATTCCTAGCAGTCTAATGGTTAGACTATGCACTTCCAATGTGGGGGATGTGAGTTTGATCCCTGATTGGGGAACTAGGAAGCTGCATGCCACACAGTGCGGTCAAAAAGTAAAACTTAAAATTATATATATATATATATATATATATATATATGGCTTGTATGTGGAATCTAACAATTAAAACAAATGAAAATTGAATGAATACAACAAAACAGAAACAAATTCACAAATCAAATTCAAAATTACAATACGAATATGGAAGGGGGAGGGGCATGATGGGGTAGGAGATTAACAGACACAAACTACTATGAACTACTATGGGTAAAATGAATAAGCTAAAGGATACGTGGGCTTCCCAAGTGGCGCTAGTGGTTCAGTTCAGCTGCTCAGTTAGGTCCCACACATTGTGATCCCATGGACTAAGGACTCCAGGCTTCCCAGTCCATTACCAACTCCCCGAGCTTGCTCAGACTGATGCTCATCAAGTCAGTGATGCCATCCAACAATCTCATCCTCTGCCATCCACTTCTCCTCCTGTCTTCAATCTTTCCCAACATCAGGGTCTTTTCAAATGAGTCCATTCTTTGCATCAGGTGGCCAAAGTATTGGAGTTTCAGCTTCAACATCAGTCCTTCCAAAGAATATTCAGGACTGATGTCCTTTAGGATGGACTGGTTGGATCTCCTTACAGTACAAGGGACTTTCAAGAGTCTTCTCCAACACCACAGTTCAAAAGCATCAATTCTTCGGCACTCAACTTTCTTTATATTCCAACTTTCACATCCATACATGACTACTGGAAAAACCATAGCTTTGACTAGATGGAGCTTTGTTGGCAAAGTAATCTCTGCTTTTTAATATGCTGTATAGGTTGGTCATGGCTTTTCTTCCAAGGAGCAAGCATCTTTTAATTTCATGGCTGCAGCCACCATCTCACCATCTGAAGTGATTTTGGAGCCCAAGAAATAGTCTGTTGCTGTTTTCATTCTTTCCCCCTCTATTTCCCATGAAGGGATGGGACCAGATGCCATGAACTTAGATATTTGGATGTTGAGTTTTAAGCCAGCTTGTTCACTCTCCTCTTTCACTTTAATCAAGAGGCTCTTTACTTCTTCTTTGCTTTCTGCCATAAGGGTGGTGTCACCTGCATATCTGAGGTTATTGATATTTCTCCAGGTAATCTTGATTCCAGCTTGTGCTTCATCCAGTCCAGCATTTTGCATGATGTGCTCTGCATATAAGTTAAATAAGCAAGATGACAATATACAGCCTTGACATACTCCTTTCCCGATTTGGATGCAGTCCGTTCCATGTCCGGTTCTAACTGTTGCTTCCTGACCTGCATAGAAATTTCTTAAGAGGCGGGTAAGTTAGTCTGGTATTCCCTTCTCTTTAAGATTTTTCCACAGTGTGCTGTGGTCCACACAATCAAAGGCTTTAACATAGTCAATAAACAGAAGTAGATATTTTTCTGGAACTCTTGCTTTTTCAATGATCCAACGGATGTTGGCAATTTGATCTCTGGTTCCTCTACCTTTTCTAAATGCAGCTTGAACATCTAGAAGTTCATGGTTCACATGCTGTTGAAGCCTGGCTTGGAGAAATTTGAGCATTACTTTACTAGCATGTGAGATGAGTGCAATTGTGCGGCAGTTTGATCATTCTTTGGCATTGCCTTTCTTTGGGATTGGAATGAAAACTGACCTTTTCCAGTCCTGTGGCCACTGATAAGTTTTCCAAATTTTCTGGCATATTGAGTATAGCACTTTCACAGCATAAACTTTTAGGATTTGAAATAGCTCAACTGGAATTCCATCCCCTCCACTAGTTTTGTTCGCAGTGATGCTTCTCTAAAGCCCATTTGACTTCACACTCCAAGGTGTCTGGCTCTAGGTGAGTGATCACACCATTGTGGCTATCTGGGTTCATTAAGATCTTTTTTTTTGTATAGTTCTGTGTATTCTTGCCACCTCTTCTTAATATCTTCTGCTTCTGTTAGGTCCATACAATTTCTCTCCTTTATTGTGCCCATCTTCGCATGAAATGTTCCCTTGGCATCTCTAATTTTCCTGAAGAGATCTCCAGTCTTTCCCATTCGACTGTTTTCCTCTATTGCTTTGCACTGAATATAACAAAACAGAAACAAATTCACAGATCAAACTCATAGTTATAGTAGGAAGAGGGAAGAGGGTGTGGCATGATAGAGTAGGAGATTAACAGATAAATGAATTGATTATAAGGATACATGGGCTTCCCAGATGGTGCTAGTGGTACAGAACCCAAATGCCAATGCAGGAGACAGAAGAAAGGAGGGTTGGATCCCTGACCCCTGGCTTGGGAAGGTCCCCTGGAGTAGGGAATGACTAAACAGTCAAGTATTTTTGCCTGGAGAATCCCATAGACAGAGGAGCCTGTTGGGCTATAGTCCATAGGATGATAAAGAGTCAGACATGACTGAGTGACTTTACACACACATAAGGATACATTGTCTAGCACAGGGAATTACAGCCATTATTTTATAAGAACTTTAAAAGGAATATAATCTATAAAAATATTGAATAACTATTTCATACACCTGAAACTAATATAAAATTGCAAATCAACTATACTTCAATTTAAAAAGTACATAACTTGGATTCACTCCATATAAGTTCATAAAAATCATCTTCATTCTTTTTATAATAACTGAATAATACTTCACAGTATAGGTGCTCCATAGTTCTTCTTTCCAGGCTACTTTTTAAATATACCCATGTGCCCTTTCAATGTATAGATTCAGGTCTTCCGTTTTGAAAACTTTCCATGGGTTATGCATTTAAATAACAGTGCTGTAATATTGTTCTGCTTTATTTAGTTTTCTTTAGGGACTCCAAGTATGTCACGATCATCCTTGTTTGCCTGTCCTCAATTTTTACCACCTTTTTTAAACCACTTTTTATTTATTTCTTTTTTTTTTTTTAGATCCATTTCATTCTTCTTCTTCGTCTTTTTTTTTTTTGGCTTTCTTCAGTGACTTGTGATTGTTTTAATATATTCTTTTGGCTATATTAGTCTCTGGGCATTTTGTAAGTCAGTCTATTTCTGGGTTAAATTTTTCCTTCCATTTCTTTCCTGAGTTCAAACAACCATTTTTTGTTTGTTTGCTTGCTTTTCATTTCTTTCTCCTCTTCTTCTTTTGTTGGCTGATATCTATTCCTCAGTGTGAATTTCTAATTCAAAGCACTTTCTCTGTCCCAATTACTTGGGCACATTTAACTTGAGTGTTGTCTGATGGTTTCTCATGGTATATAACTGTTCATGGAGACTTTCATCAGTTGAGGTGTATTGAATCTCATTTTCTGATTTTTAAATAATAATTCTACATGGCTTCATTAGCTTTTTTCCTGTTCTTTTTTTAGTATTAAAATAGTTTAAAGGATTGCTTGTTTTTGTTGTTGTTGTTGTTATTGTGTCTTTGTTTTAACTATATCAAAGTCCATGTTCTTTAATGGATTTTGTGTGTGTGTATGTGTATGTGTGCGTGTATGGTGGGGATGACTTATGTATCCTCAGATTTTGTTCATGCTGTTGTTCCCTTGGTCTTACACGACCATTAGTTTCTCTTTTTTGGATCTTTTAGTCTTCACCACTCAATTTCTAAAGTTCCTCTCTCTGTTTGTTTTTATTCTCCCAGAAATTTATTTTGAAGACTATAACAGTCATGCACATTTTTAAATCCTTTTCCCATAGACTGTTAGACTGTGTTCTGACCTATCACAATTCTTTTTAATGTTTAACATTTTTACACATAGCATGGACTTAAGCAATCTTGCTTTGTTTTTATATCTACATTATCCCCATGATTAGTTCTCTGTTCTCCTTTCCCCACAGTTTTTCCTGACTTGTATCCACCTGCCACAAGATCTTGCAGTAGGAAGTGAATGCTTGAGATCGTTTGCTGAGATTTGTTGCTTTACAAAAATACAATTATTTTGAAGCTGAGGTTTTTCACATTTTCAAATTATTCGGAAGGTGTGAGTTTTTTCTGTATTGTTTCCAATTATCCAGAATGCTCAAGTTATTAACTGGAAGGAAGTTTTGTCTTTGTCTTTGTCAAGGGTTCATAAACACTACTTTCCTTTGAGGCAGACTTCTGTTGTTACTTCCTTTGTGACAGTCATATCTCTGTGCAGTCCTCTAAGTGCCCCTGTTGCCTTTCATGGGTGCCAGAGCAATCAATTTATGATGGAAGACAGGCCTCTGTCCCTAGAGAGAGTGCGGCTTGATCTGCTCTTCCCTTTCCCCATGGCTTGTTTAAAAAGGTTTCATTGAATTTCTTGCATGTTGTGCTGCTTGGGTGTACAAAATATTGGCAATGCTTTATAATAAGTAGCAAATCATTATTATGTGCTTTGGTGTTCATCGTATTACCATTAATCATCGTAAATTCACTGAGTGTATTCGCACAAATAAGGAAGGTAATTCCAAAGACAGTTTTATTCATGAAACTTTCAATTTATTAATGTATTTTCACCTTTGAAGATACAACACAAGAAGTTAAATCATGTTTTTCAATATCATCAGCATCAAAAGGACTTTTTGGTGTCTGTCAGTACACAGTTCTACAGAGACCAACCTTTAGCAGCTATAGAGGATGGGAAATTCACCTTTTGTGCTCCCTTACTTCCTTATTTTGGAATCACTGGCATACCCCAAATTCTGAGGCTGAACCACTCCTAGTTTTCCAGATTCACTGACCATCTTTGTCAGCCATTATGTGTGCACTCTGTATTTCTCCCTTTTTATTAAACTCTAACATCAAACAAAAAGCATTGATGCCCCTTGGGGACTCCTGTATGTTCTTAGGAAATATTTTGTCTTAACCCAAATCTAGTGCTAGCAATGAAAATGTGGGCACGATAGTAAAAATAATTGAGGAAATTCTATTAACACACTTCAGTTCATTTCACTTGAAAAACTCTCTCTTTTACTGTTTCAGAAACATTTTTTTCAGAAACTGGATACCTTCAAAGCCTGGCTTCATTGTGCCATATCTGTGTGTCTCTGGCAAAAAATTAACTTTTGAGCTCATTGCCACTTCTATAAGATGAGAAAATAATACTAGCTTCTTGATGGATCATGTTGAGGTTAGGACAAAGAGGCTGTGACATTTTAAATACTGATCCTCATCTTTAAAATAAAGACAAGATCAATGATTATTTGATGATTCAGTGAAAATTCATATGTAAAGAAGCGTAACTTAACTTAGCACAAATGTTAGTTCTCCTTCCTTCCTTACTGACAGACTAGCCAACCAAATATTTTGAAACCAAGAAGTCAATCTTAACTGGAAAGGCATAAATTTGATGGTTTAGGTATGTTTTTACTGTCATGCGTGCTTACCAGAAAGGGAAAGGAGAAACCAGCATAGACAGTGGCTTCCTAAGGTGAATTTGCTATTCTCTATTCTGAAACGAAGTCTCGGAGAGGAGATGGAATACTGGAAGTGGAACATGTAGAACTGGGCAGTGAAGCTTTGACAGTGCTGCAAAGCCTTGATGATATCTATTGCATGTGGCAAGGAAGTGACAGGAATAGGATAAAATATTACTTGCGTCATTTTACCTAAGCTTTGCTCAGTTGCTGAGCTGCCTGAAGATCAGTCTCCCTCCATCCAGTGGGCTCCTCCCACTGACATCTCACCATGTAGATCATTCGTGTTTTCAGATTCTCTTTTGATAGTTGAGCCTTCTATTGCTCTAATGCATGCTTTGCTATGTATTTTAACACTTGGTATGAGTTTTGCTTTTGGGAACCAAAAACAATCAATCTATCAATTACATAACACCACTCAGATGTTTTAGGGCAGCCATGCTGAAGCTCCAGTACACCACATTCTACATACAGGATTCCATCTTTCCCTCACATCAGATCATCATGCCATTTTGTTTGTCCCTCTGTTTTGTCAGCTCTTCATCCTGTCTGAACAATGGAACTGTCAGTTGAATATCATGTTCCAAATATGCTCTGCCCAATAGAATAAGTAGTGATTGGACTAATCAAGTCCCTTAACTCTTAAGCAAGTATAACCTGAAAACACTCTTGCTTTCTGGCAGATAGAATAAGCATCCGTCAAGGAAATCCTCAGAATCTATTTCATGGAAATTGTTGTTTTTGCAAACTCATGCTTGCTGTCCAGACTGTCATTTTTACTTGATAAATATCATCTTATTAATTTGATCCAGTGTTTTCAATCTTCATTTAGTTATCCACCAATTGACTATCCTTTTTGCGTCATATTAAATGCATTTAAAAAATATTCATTGATTTATTAAAAATGTGTTGAACCACTAATCTTAATACATATCATAGTTGATAATATGTTCATGGATTCTTTTTTCAAATAGATAGATACTTATAGGTTAATAAACTATATATATTTTTAATCTCTTAAGTGCTATACAAGAGAATTATATATCTGCTGTTCAAGTAGGAAAGAAAGACACTTAAGGAAAGAGGGGGTACTAAACGTTAGTCTTTTACAAATGTTAATTTCTTGATTAAGATGTGTATAGTATCATTTGTTGGAAAGTACCTTTTATATAGAAAACATACGCTTAAGTATTTGGAAATAATGGATCATCATACCTTCACTCGGTTTAAAAATGACAATAATGTATACAGATATGTACATATGAAGAGAACAATTAGAAAAAATACCAAGTGGGGAAACTGGGTGAAGAGTAGTTTTCTTTCAGCATCTTTGGTATGTTCTTGTTAAGTTTGAAATTATTCCAAAATAGTTAAACAACTGATGGATACTTGTTGGTCTGAGACGGAAAATGATACCTGTGGCAGAGTTGACAGAGTTGCATGTTGCACTACTAACCACGCTTTTCATTGGATATTGATTTATATCACATATATATTGCAATGTTCAAACAAAGGGAACCCTATGCCTGCAAGAATGTTGAAGGAGTACACTTGATTTTTTTCAAGATAAAGTGAACCAGTAACAGCTAATATTTGTGTAGATAGAGAGACTGGTGAAGATCTAAAGCCAGTATTTTGGAATTTAGCTTTAAAGAGAAGGGTGATCTTTCCTCCAACATTTCATTAAAAAAAATCTCTCCTTCTCCCACTACCAGCTTTAAATCCATTCCTCATTGGATTCACAGAATGCTCAGTCAGATCATTGAATGAATTGACATGTTTCATTAGATGAGATAATTTGCAGGCCACTTTTACAAACAGGAACCTTTAAAAAGGTATTTGAGAGTTTCTTGTCCTTCCAGGTTCCAATCCATTCTAACAAATAGACATTTGCCCAGAGTATAAGCGCTGGAGAGGATGAAGTGGTCTATGCTATTCTTTTAGTTCCTAACCTAACACCTATGACCTCATGAAGCCACAATGAATTCACGGTCAGAAGACTTGGAACCTAGGATTGATGTCATCAATGACTGGGTAACTATGTAAATCACTTCTCTCAAAGGCTTTAGTTTCCCATTTGTAAAAGGAGGGTGCTGAATTTGATTTTCCATCATTGACATTTTATGGTTCTATGAGTGTTTAGTGTTGCTGAATCCTTTCTGCTATGACAGTAATTAGTGGTTCCTTTTTGGATTACTTGGAGCTTTTTTGAAAGGTTTATAGCTTATTCTTGATGTAGATAAATGTTTTTAGAATATTTGGTTTTGCCTTTCATGAATAAAAAGGTGATTGAACAAAGCATGCATTTATCATTTTGTTTATTGCCCTGAAACAACAAGTGTAATTTATAAACCAATAGTACTTTAGGGAGTGTTATACACATATATGAAAAGAATGCCTTAGATTAATGCGAGGCCAAGAAGACACCAATTCAGCATCCCCTGGAGGAAGAGATAGGAACTCAACCAGAGAAGAAGCTTAGATGCATTTTATTAGATGATATAGGTGATGCTATATTACTTTTACTGGGACTCTAATAAAAGGAGAGAAAAGATCAATGACTCTAGGTTGGTCTCCTCCCTGTTTTCAAAGATGAATGAGAATGAGAGGGTCAGGCTATCACAACAGCTTCCAACTGGACCTTGCAAATGCTGGAATGTGTACTAAAGGGCACATCTAAAAGTTACAAAAAAACAAAACAAAACAGTCTTTATAAACCATTCACAGAGACCTGATTGATTTTTCTGTTGTTATTTTTAAATTTAAGAAATTGCTGGCAAAGCTGTAGGAATTAGGGAAAATCAGAGATACTCCACTTTAGTACGACCATGATCAACAAGGAAGAACATCCTTTTAGAAAAAATAGAATTAATGAGAACTTGTCAACTATTGGCTGTGATTATTAAATGGCTCACTTTATAAACTTGTTATTTAGTGTGTAGCATCATAAAAGTGATTTCTTACTCAGAATGCCCTTCATTCTCACATTGCAAAAGCAAATCTCCAATATCTCATTCGAACGTGATTTATACTCTAACTTCCTTGCATTCTTAGTCTCAGTCACATAATTTTCCATGTTTATAGTCACAGCTAGAACTCAACTGTCTCTGAATATCTTACTTCTTTTATTTATATAAAGTATAGCTAAAAATCTAGGTGGATGCAAAAATTAAATTTTTGAGGAAATAAAATAAATAAATGTCAGTAAGTTCATTCACTAAAGCTTATAAAAATGGTACAAAAGAGAGCCACATTATGATGTTTTGTAGGACCAATTTACTCTTAATTTACAAAGCATATTAATGAGTTAGTAAAGATTAAATGAATTAATGTACGCAAGGCACTTAGAAAGTGCCTGGTACTTTGTAAGCATTAAATAATGCTAATTATTATTTAATTTCCATGCCAATAAAATACTAACGATAACAAACAGAAAGGGAGAGAGGAGATGCTATGCGTGGGTATACTCAAAATTGAGACAGGTGACATTGTAAAGTAATGAAAGAGCTAGCCACACAATCAAAATCAGACATAAGAACTCAAAACAAAAGCATCATAATTCATTTGGTACAGATCCAAACACATTTCAGCAGTCAGAGGCATCACTGTTATAGTACATTCCAGCCATAATAGCTGTTAATAACAATAACTTTGAGTCATCAGGAACAGTTGAAATAACATTCAGTATCATCTGCCTAAGAAAGCATGCAAATCTGTAATAAAATTTATAGACTCCTATCCAAATCGATTATGATTTTAATGTTAATGCTTCATCCATAAACTCTCTGTACTCCGGAAAACCTATTTTTTAGACCCTTTGAATAATACATATCTAGAGAGTACAGGCTTATGTCAATTTTGTTAATTAAACTTAGTTATTTCTGGACATAGGTTTAGCTACTCAAAGAGACGTTCTGTTTCTCAGGGACCGAAATATTTTTCTCAAAGTGCATGACATAAGAATGGGTATTTAATTGCCCATTCTTATGCACTTTGAGAAAAATACTTTTGTATGTATGCAATTTGAGAAAAATACTTTTGTATGTATGCACTTTGAGAAAAATATTTTTGTATGTAACAAATGATGGATTCCTCTTATATGTTTGGTGGTTGGAGAACAAAATCATCTAGGTTAAGAGGGTCATCATCATTCAATTTCTGTCTTTGGGTTTGTTTAAGTAAATGTATATCTTAGATTCAGTTCACAAGAAGCAATGCCCAGATGGGAATTCTAGTGAAAGAGGCTTAAGAAGAGGGCTACAAGACAAAGGACAGAGGAAGGGAAGAAAGCTAAGCAGGGATGTCCTCTTTAGTGGAGATTGGCTCCAGCCTGACTAATGGCAAACCCTGGAAGATGACTGGGACCATGGAGTTGGTCCAGGAGAACTGGTTTACTCTGCTTCTATATCAGTCATTGCTTATGAATGTAGCCTGGTGAGGGTGGAGATGGGGTGGAAGTTATATCCCAGACAAGGCTCTCAGGTGAGAAGTGACTCTTGTTCAGTAGAGGGGCTGGTATAAAGAAAAAGTGGAAACTATACACAGTTATCTGTTGATACCAAGGTTGCTAGGGGATGAACATGAGTATGCTGTCAGATAAAGACAATATTGGTGGAGAAAAACAACAGGAAACACTAAAGTCTACCTTATGGAGTACTCATATTCACTTACTTCTCACATTGAGTTCACATCATCCAGGAATAGCTAATCCAAGATTTTGATTGGTCACAATTTCAGGGAAAGAATTGCTTCTGCAGTTGGTCCTGAACACTAACAATGTCATCATGTCTTCCCATCTAGACTTCTCATATCCACATCCCCAATCAGCTATTCCAATGGGCCAGGTGGGTTGTCTGGTGGGATGATCCCTCACCCTAGAGGGATGTGACCCCCTGATACCTTGCCTTTCTCATAATGCCATCATGTTCCCATCCACTTATAGTGATAGGCACAAGAGCACTAAAATACACTCCAGGGAACCACTTGCATGCTAGGCATGCGTCTCTTGCTCCTACTCTGTATCAGCAGCCCACCTCCTTTTTATGCCTTCTATTCTACTGACAGGAGAACAGTCAACTTGATACAGCCACTGCTTTAAAGTTAATAAATTCTTAGTGAATTCCCTGATGGAAACACCTTGCCCCCAGACCCCAGGGCCCACAGTGACAGGGTTGAAAGCCCAAATTCCCAAAGTGGGTCACTGAAGGTCAGAGTAATAGCAGCACCTTACTCTCACCTCTTGCTTCTAGACCAGTGTATTCCTCTATCCAGGATACAGCATCAATGGCCATTGAGTTAAAGTGTATCTTGGAATATAATCCAATTAAACAATGGGCAGAGAACCTGAATAGAAATGTTCCCAAAGAAGACAAACAGTTAGGCAACATGGACATGAAAAGATGCTCAGACATGACTAGTCATCAGGAAAATGCACATCAATATCACAAAAATATATCACCTCACACCTGTTAAAGTAGCTATTACCAAAAAGACAAGAAATAGCCAAGTGTTGGCAAGGATGTGGGAACTCTTATGTACTGTTGATGGGAATGTAAATTGGTAGAGCCACTATGGATCTCTCCTCAACAAATGAAGGCCACATCTACCACATGACCCAAGAATATCACTTCTGGATATTTTTTTCAAAGAATACAAAACTTGAAAAGATATATATACCTCAATGTTCATCACATAATTATTTATAATGACAAAAATATGGAAGCAACCTATATATTGACAGATGAGTATATAAAGAAGATAAATATATCTTACATATATATATATATATATAATACTCATCATAAAAAAGAATGCAATCTTTCCATTTGTGACAACATGGATGTACCTAAAATGTATTATGTTAAGTGCAATAAGTCAGACAGAATAAGAGAAATACTACACATTTTCACTTATATGTGGAATCTAAAAAAACAAAGAAAATAGACAAATATGACAAAACAAGAAGAGACTCACATATAAGAGAGCAAATTATCAGTTGCCTAGGGAGGATGGGCAAAATAAGTGAAGGAGATGAAGAAGTTCAAACCACCAGTTATGAAATAAGTAGGTTACAGGGATGTAAGGTACAACATAGGGAATATAATTAATAATATTAGAATAACTTTGTATCATTCATAATCTGTAAAACTTATTAAATCACTGTGTGAAACTACATCTGAAACTTATACAATATTGTAAGGCAACAATATATTAATAAAAATAAATAAATAAATACATGGTCAGTTTCTCCCATGGCACAGATGCACACTAAGAACTGTTTTCCAAAGGTGTATAGTTCTCTGCTGCTGATGGCATGGCTTGCTCCAGAATCCAGAGTCTGTCCTGTGATTTTGTTTTTGGAGCTTGCCAGAGGCTTAACCTAGAATACTTACCAACTGTCCATACATCTAGTCATATAGGGTTTCCAGGTTGGCGAGAGTGGTAAAGAACCTGCCTGTCAATGCAGGACAAATAAGAGATGTGGGTTTGATCCCTGGATCAAGAAGATACCCTGGAGGAAGAAATGGCAACCCATTCCAGTATACTTGCCCGAGGAATACCATAGACAGAGGAGCCTGGTGGGCTACAATCCATGGGGTTGCAAAGAGTCAGACACAACTGAAGCAACTTAGCACGCGTGCATGCACTAGTCATATACGTTCTTCTGGCTTACGGGTCACATTGCTTAAGTGACAAATCTTTACAAAGTCTGGATCTACTACACAATTCTCTCTTGCTCTCTACTCAATAACAAGATCAGAACATGATCCCAAGTGACAAATATGCTGCTTCCAGAAATTAAAGAGGTCTGTCAAATATTCTTTCTGGGTGCTTCTTTCTTGGTGGTAGAAGGTGCGAATTGAAAGATGCCAATACTCTGAAATGGATACCACAAGATGTCCAATATTACCATACTCCAAAATATGTCATTGATACATCAGGTCTCTTGGTAGGAGACATCTGGAACACATATGTCTTTTCAAAAAAAAAAAAACCAAAACACTAGCCTATTTCTTGGTTCATGCTCTTCTGATTTGATTAACATGATGTCATCAATATAGGAGATTATTATTGCAATGGTCTCCATAAGGTCCAGACAGTCAGGTCTGCTCAGACTGTAAAAGAAAAGCAGACAAATTACATAGCTTTGGGCCAAAGTACACCTGAATACAAGCTGCTTCTGATCCTCTTCTGATCAGTACTGAAAGGAGCCAAGTCATTATATTCTATTAATTGTCTTTGTAGAGAGACTTGTTCTCATGTTGAGACAAGGGCCAAACTTTGGTACTCCAATCACTTAGACATTGACTGCTGAGTGTCCAAAGAGGAGTGAGTGTAACCTCTGGGACCAGGTGGCTCCCATTTAGACAAGGGCAATTTCTCAGAGAAGGAGTAGCCATGCATTACTAACATGGGATCTGGCAGGGTTACTAACAGACCTACTACAGTATATGATATAGAAACATGTGCCTTACATAGAATTTTAGGGGAATTCCTCCAAAGTTGAGTTGGAGTATGCTCAAAGAAAGATTAAATTAATATTATAACCTGATAAGCATACTATTCACTTTAGATTAACACTTGCAGATAAATATGAAGTAGATAAATATGATTTATAAAGTATGTACTACTTGGATCGATCAATGTTACTAATAATTCATCTATTTTGTAGTTTTCATAAATATTTTTCGTTTTTCTTATATAAAATTATACTACTGTGCTTCCCTGGTGGCTCAGACATTAAAGAGTCTGCCTGCAATGAGGGAGACTCTGGTTCGACCCCTGGGTCGGGAAGATCCCCTGGAGAAGGAAATGGCAACCCACCCCAGTACTCTTGCCTGGAAAATACCATGAATGGAGGAGCCTGGCTACAGTGTGGGCCACAGTTCACAGGGTCGCAAAGAGTTGGATACGAATGAGCAACTTCACTCACTCACTCACTGATACCCACAATTATTCAGTCAACAAAAATTTATTGAGTACTTATTATTTGACAAACACTGCTTAAGAGCTGGATTCTTTTCTTTTTTTTTTAATTAGTTTATTTATCTATTTTTTAACTTTACAATATTGTATTTGTTTTGCCATACATTGACATGAATCCACCATGGGTGTACATGTTTTCCCCTTCCAGAATCCCCCTCCCACATCCCTCCCCATCCCATCTTTTTGGGTCATCCCGGTTCACCAGCCCCGAGCACCCTGTATCATGCATCGAACCTGGACTGGTGATTAGTTTCACATATGATAATTTACATGCTTCAGTGCCATTCTCCCATATCCTCCTTCCCTTGCCCTCTCCCATAGAGTCCATAACACTGTTCTATTTATCTGTGTCTCTTTTGATGTCTCGCGTACAGGGTTATCTTTACCGATTGACTAAATACCATATATATGTGTTAGTATACTGTATTGGTGTTTTTCTTTCTGGCTTACCTCACTCTGTATAATAGGGTCCAGTTTCATCCACCTCATTAGAACTGACTTGAATGTATTCTTTTTAATGGCTGAGTAATATTCCATTGTGTATATGTACCACAGCTTCCTTATCCATTCATTTGCTGATGGGCATCTAGGCTGCTTCCATGTCCTGGCTATTATAAACAGTGCTGCGATGAACATTGGGTACACGTGCTGGATTCTTAATCATTTAGAAAATATGTTGACATCTAGTATTTATTTCAATGCATCATAAAATTAGGTTATTTCAAAAATAATATGTCATATTTTTAAAATATTTGTTTTGAAAGTTTTTCCAATATATAGTGAGCTCTTTTAGGTCTAAAAGAGTACAGATAGGTATCAAGTCCACAAGTATAAGCAATTTCATCTCTCTTAAAAAACTTTGCACCTGAGTTCTCGAAATACCAATTAGGTGCTTATTAGATGTAACTCATGTTTTCAGGATTATGGGGAAAAACTAGTAATAATTCAATATTTTCCTCAAACAGGGGTTATAATCTAATGATCTTATGGAAATCTTACATAATCCATGCAAAAGAGAATTAGGAAAAAATAAGCACTTTCTGGGAAAGGTGAGTATGTATGTTAAAACTCAAAACACAGTGCCATGAGTAACATATCTCAAACATACAAGCCTTAGGCCACAATGGGCTCATTGTTTAGGGATAGAGTAGATAAACATTTGATAGCACATCACTGAATTACTTGAAAGCTATGACATTTAACTATTTGCTTTTGAATTGAGAAAAACAGTATACAATTCCCTCTTTGTTCTTTTCCCCAGAAGTTTGCATCATGATGTTCCATTTTCAAGCAATGTACATAGGTTAGACCACGAAGAAAGTAGCCCTCATTTGAAAGAGAAGCTGAATAAATAAGCAGTTATAATTACACATGTTGACTGAAGCCAGGCTGCAAAAAAAGACTATGCAGTAAATATGTGTTTTAATTACATGAACCAAATCCACTAACTATAAACTCAATTTTATATATTTTGTATTAAGTATGTTGGTGAAGGGGTTTCTATAGTGTTCTATAGTGTGGGGAGGGGTGAGGGCAGAGCATATTGGAGGAAAGTTGACACAGAACATGAAAGAGAAACGGGCCGTGAAAAAATAAAAGAGCCTTTAATTAGGCAGTGAGGTCTAAATGGCATCAATATTGACAGAATCTTGTCATAGAAAGGTTTCAGTGGGACTGACAGCATGGCAAGAAGTGATGGCTTAAGCACATTTTGGTCTTTGGTGAAACTGCTATTATAGTGAGGTTTTATTATTTTATTGGGTGTTTGATCATCTCATTTCTATTATATATTTCTCGTTAACCAGATCATGTATTTATCTATTCATGTATTATGTATATTCTAATTCTTATGTTTAAATATATGTTAGAGAGGACAAATAGTTAGAATTTATATAGCCATATTTCATATATAAATAGTCCATCATTGCTTGCATTCGCTGGGAAAAATTAAGCCTCATCTATGTACTTCTAGCTCTCCAAGTTCTAGGCCATTCAGTGCCATGCACGAGGACTCCAGGAATTTGATCTGACACTGTGGCAGTAGCGATGTCGAGGAACTGATGATACCCTACACGGAACTAGTATGGCAACATTACAAGTAAGGCCTGTGATGAGATTTACAAGCAAAGGGTTTTGGAATTCAAGGTCCAAAGCCAGGTCCAGAAAACAAACCAACATGAATTTTTGTCTTTACTGCTTTTCTCACATGTAGGAAGAATAATAAAGCTAAAACCAGGAAATATAACTAATACACTGTCTTCCCACTCTCCATGCTACCTCACTAACAAAAATTTTCTTTAGCTGATGAGGAAGTTAATTACAGAGCCACGAATCCAGACTGAGTCTATATTTGGGAAGAAAAACTTAGGACTATATTTTTTAGAGCAGGGGCTCTCCAAGAGTGATGCAAACCAGCAACATTGTCATTGCCTGGAGTATAGTCAGAAACTCTGGGTGAAGTACAGAAATCTGCCTTAAAAAGCTCCAATAAGTCTATAACCCCGTAAATCCAATGCTATTACTACTCATAGAATATGAGTCCATAAAGGAGGCAGGGTAGAGAAACTCCAAACAAAGAAGCAGGGGTGAAAATTAAGTGTTTACTTTTGAAGGCATGAAATGAGAGATACAAAAGTAAATAAATACATGCTAATGACAGAAAACAAGATCAACACAAAATTGTTGTCTATATACTTTCTTCAAAGTTTGTTTTCAAAGAGCTTCTAGCCTAATTAATGTTGGTATTCTGTTAGTATTTTAATGAAAATGAAGTCAATCTATATCACAAAATTTAAAAAGAATGTCCTATACCTCAAGTACATGATAGAGAATCACATTTTCTGGTAATCCCTCAGAGTTCCTTCTTTTCTTATTTTCAAAATCAGATTTATACTTACTGATCAAATTAGCATGATCAGAAATGAAACAAACTCTATTGCTCTTACTTAGGGATTCTTCTCCTTTCCCCTCCCCCCACACTTCCTCATCTCACAATTAGCATGCACTGCAATTTCTCCCACCAATTATTGTATCAAAATGGTTGTTTTTCACATGAGTATCTTTCCACTATAGTTATAATGCTTGAATTTCATGATAGTTACTTAGATGTAAATCCGTGATGAGATTGTTTCAGTTCCTCCTGCTGGTCTCCTCTCAAATAACCTCTTCCGATAGTTTTCTATGTTGAGCAATTGCTTGTGACTAAAACGTGTTTCTTCTCTCTTTCTCTCTCTCTCTCTTTTTGAGGGGATGGGAAGGGGAGTAAAAGTTTGTTAAGAATTGTGACTGTGATGTGCTTCCAGATACATTTTAGTCTGAGTGTATGTGTTGCTTTCAAGCTAATATTTAAAATTTTAGACTTTAGGTTTCTTTCTATTTCCATATATGTATGTAGGTATGTATGAAAATATCTATCATTTATCATCTCTCTATCCACATACAGATAATTAGCAATTCAAACTATTCTTGTTGTTGCTGTTCAGTCGCTCAGTTGTGTCTGCCTCTTTGCAACCCCATGGACTGCAGCACACCAGGCTTCCCTGTCCTTCACCATCTCTTGGAGTCTGATCAAACTCAGGTCCATTGAGTCAGTGATGACATCTAACCATCTCATCCTCTGTCATCCTCTTCTCCTCCTGCCTTCAATCTTTCCCAGCATCAGGGTCTTTTCCAGTGAGTCCAGTCTTCACATCAGGTGGCCAAAGTATTGGAGCTTTAGCTTCAGCATCAGTCCTCCCAATGAATATTCAGGATTGATTTCCTTTGGGATGGACTGATTTGATTTCCTTACAGCCCAAGGGACTCTCAAGAGTCTTCTATAGCACCACAGTTTGAAGGCATCAGTTCTTTGGTTCTCAGCCTTTTTTACTGTCCAGCTCTCACATCCATACATGACTCCTGGAAAAACTATAGTTTTGACTATTTAGACCTTTCTATTGTTTTCCAAGTGCAAATTCATGTACCCTATCCACAGTGAGGCCAAACAACCAAAACATTGGATTTTAGAGCAGAGAAAGTTTTTTCAGAGCCAGGCAAGGAAAACAGGTGGCTTGTGCTCCAAAAATTCCCAAAAAGGTTTCAGCAAAACATTTTTAAAGCAAGGTGAAGGAGGATGTTAGAGGTATGTGATCAGCTCATGCACAGTTCTCTGATTAGTTGATGCTGCAGTAACAGGAAGCTAATATTATCAATCCTTAGGTGCAAAAGGTCTGGGAGCTACTGATCATAATCACCAAGGAGTTAATTTGATGATGATTTTAGCATCTTAAAAATTCAGAAAATGTGCATGCGTTACTATTACCTGAGGACTTTAGGAAAGAGCTCCAGCAGAGGATACAAGTGAGGAGAGTCTGTCCTAGGAGTGTCCCATATGGTCCTGCTAGGCTATACTATGTCCTCATTATTAAACTGGACCTTTCTCCTGCTAAACTTTGAAAACCATGACATTAGATAATGAGCCAGTTTTCACAGAAACTGCCCAAAGATTTCATCAACAAAAAGGAACAAAGACATTGACAGCAGGAAGGGGACATGCAGCTCAGGAAGATGGAAGATATATTTTATGTTTCTTCACAGGTGGGGTTTAAAAAAAATGAAACATAGGATATAAGGGAGAGTTGGCGAAGCAAAGTCCTTGAGTAGCCAGAAAGGTATGAGAAGAATTCTAGAGAGATTTTCTGAAGAGTGGAACTAGTTCATCTATTGTATCAGAAAAGAAGGTGAGGCTTATTGAGACAGGTGAGGGCAGGATGGTGGTATTAGAGGTAGGAAGATAAAATAGTTCTCCTCTGATTACTTCTATTTTATCAGTAAAATAAGAGGTAACCAGACAATCAGCTGAGTGGTTAAAAGAAGGGATATTGAAAATGAGTAAGAAAAAATGTGAATTACCTAATGGGGGAATATAGCACTGTTTCCTGGTAACAATGAGACCTGTCATCACTGATTGATCTCAGATTGATCAGAAGCTTTCTTGTGGCCATACTACTGCTCCCCTGGTGGGAGGAGGAGTTGAATTAAACCAGATTTGGTGTTGAGACAGGATAGTAAGAAGGGACAAGGAAGTCAGGAATATGCAAGGCATGATGATAGCAATGTGCCATGGAATCAACCTATGGAAAGTAGGAAGTGAAATTAACAGAAGCCAGCTAAAGAAAAAGTAGTAAACACAAGAAGAAAAAGGTTTCATTGGTTTTGAATTATTTATAGTTACATGGAGAGTCCTTGTGAAGTGTGGAGCGATATAAGGTGGTAGTCAGAGGAATACAGCACCTGAGAGTAGCGCAGTGGATGAGGGCTGGGGAGGGCAGGAGGAGGAAGCCACTGGGCGAGTGGAGCACTCAAGTAACAGAGAGGGTGGAGCCCGTTCTAACAGCTTCATCTGTTGCTCTAGAGATTTAACAGTCCCTTATTTCCAAATGAAACCTCTTCTCTGTTCTTCTAGCGTTGTGGGCCTCTGAGACCCGGCTGTGAACCTCACTCATTGTCTGGCTTTGGCTGCCAGCCCTGAACATCTCAGTGCAATGATCATTTTGCTCCTGTTGGTGGTCTTTTCGGCAAGCACCCTAAATCCTCAGCTAACTCCAGGATCATTCTCTGGGTCATTCAAGAGCTTCTGAATCCTGTCAGAATAGCCTCGGAATCTGCCATTGTTCACTAATTACAAACGATCCCTCTGCAAAAGTGCCAGGCCATACAGGAGCCCCAAGATCGATTGAGGTTTAGATACTCTGCAGAGGAAACTCTTCTATCTTGAGGATTTTCTCCTCCCTCCATCTAACACAGCTTCATGAGAAGTCTTCAGGCCTACTTGGGATATTAATGAAGAAGAAAACAAACTTGGATAATCCTTTAGTCTTTTCTAAAACCTTGCTTTGAAGATCATCTTTTACAAAGAAAGGTAAAGAAGTCATACTTGAGAGAAAGCTGATATATGGGATTCTTTGTCTTCTGCGAAATCACTCCCACATTTTCCTATTTCCATCAACCTTGAAGCTAAGTCTTAGAGATAAAGAAGTAAATAGAAATTAAGGGATAAATTAAAACCCATTGGAGAACATTTTCAAAACAGTAGTACCCTGTTCTATTAATTTTCAGACACGTTGCCATATTCGAAAGTGAACCGATGTCAAAATACATGAGTGTTAGCTGGACTCGGAGAGTGACTTTCTGTGTGACCTCAAGTAACTCACTTCATTTCTCCCAGGGGCAGGTTCCTCATCTGGAAAATGAGAGTGTTGGCTTAGATGAACTCTGAGAGACCTTCTAGCTACTGCAATACAGGCCCTTAAATGAGGCTCAAAGGCAAAGGTAATATCATGATCTATTGATAAGTCAGGTTTTAAAAATATTTTCACTAATCTTAGCTTTTCTGTTATTCAAGGTCATTGGATAAAGATCACAGTGTGCATAAGAGTTTGATGTTTCAGTTACTCCAAAAAGGAGTCATAGATACATATCTAATTGATGTTACTGATTCTGGAATAATATAGGCAAAAGCAAAATATGGCTTGAATTTTTCAATGAAAGATTGGTAAACTAGCCTTTATTTATGCCCCGCTATTAGTGGACACTAAGTTGAATGAGTCAAACAAAATAAACAGAAAAAAAATTAAAAGATTTGGAGAGATCTTCTTACTAGTTCTTAATTTTTCTCCTTCATTATCACATGATGCCAGAATAGAAACTAATAACATTTTTTTTATTCTTTGCAAAACAATGAAATGAACTTCTTCCATGCATTTAATTGTACAATGGCCCCATTTGCTGCATTAACAAAATCTTCAAATAAGGCACTTATCTGTATGTCTGTATACTGCAGCACATGGAAAATAACTGTCATGATCAATGACACAAAGGAGAAACTGAGATCCTAAAATACAACACCTGAGTTCCATTAACCTCTGCCAATAGTAACTGTGTATTTAAGCAAGTCACCATTAACTCTAGACCTTAAGTTCCTCCTGTGAGATCAACAAAGTTCTGACTAGAGTTCTTTCCCATGTTATTTTGTTGTAGCAGCTCTAGCAGACTAATACAACACCAAAGTCCTAGGTGGATGCAGTTGGTATACCATTTCTGAGGTCACTAAGGATTTGCATTCTCTTATTATTCAGCAGAGTTTGTTTTGCTTGTACCTGAATCAGTAATTTAACTTCAGGAAAAGGGAGATGGTAATTTCAGCTTATCTTTAAGAAGAATTTGACCTGAAAGAAGAAAAACAGCCCATTCCTTTCCTGACCAAAAAAACTGTTGGTGATAAGGAAGGAGGAATGATTAACAATGGGTGTGGTCAGATATGAACTCAAACTTTCTGCTTAGGAGTTTTGAGATGAAAAGTGGGAAGAGACACATTACTGTTGAAGGAAAACCCCTAAGACTGAGGAGATTATAACTAAATTATTTTAGGAACTCTAAGAGGAAACACCAGATAGTGTATCCAGAGCCAACATGAGACATTCCTAACAACATCATGGGGATGAAATTGTGTGGACAGGGAGTAATCAACTAATATGCAACCTTGTTCTGCCCAGTTCCCATGTGGTATGGACACTAAATTGTAAGACAATGGGACCATTTTTAGGGGTGAGGTGGTGAGGAGAATGCTCAGAGAGACAAGATGGGAACAGGGGTGGGTGTCTCTACTGTCACTGAGTGGTCTGGGCTCTGGCATCCAGGAATATTAGAGAACATCTGAGGACCAGACAAAGGCTAGATTAGCTGGAAAGAATTGCTAGTCCCTACTGGAAAAAGAATGACAGAGCCAAAATTTGTCATGTTTTGGTGTCTCCAAAGCAAGGGACACATAGAAGTTGAGGTTCTCCCCATTAAGGCTATGTGGCTTTATACACATCTTCCCAGACTCTATCAGGAAAAGGATTGAGGCAGGGCTATGAAAAATGTAGAAGGCATCCAGAAGTTGCTTTGCCTAATGAGACTCCTAAAATCATAAGGTGGTGTTAAAATATGCAGATTCAAATAAACATTATCCCCTGCCCCACTTCACCATATGAATTGGCTGAGGAGGAATTGCATTGCAGTTTTAGAGAAATTAAGGTGGTGTATAGTCCTTTGCTCTTCAGAGCTATAGTGTGTTGCTTTCAGACATGTACCTATGTTATCACAGCACATTCATCCATCCATCCAGGCTGCTTCATCATCCAGGCTGCTCTTACACTTGGGTCTTCTTTGTTTACACCTTTATTACATGTTAGGGAAAGAAAAGTTGGAGTATGATGCCCATTTTTCAAGTAGGAGCAAAGAAACTTGGTGAGTTTCTACAATCTGCTCATGGTAGTAAGTAGTAAATTTGCAATATGCCCATATGGTAAGAATATCTATGGCAACACTGAGCGCAGTTCTTAGTCCAGGGAAAGCCCTCAGTACATGTGAGTTTCATCCAACTTCACCCCTCCAGTTTGAACAATGCCATTTTGGTGACAATTTAATACAACTGTAAATAAGTAAAAGCCTCCAAGACCTGGTTGTGGGCACAGGTTAAGACCCTGGCATAAGAAAGGGGCTTCCCTGGTGGCTCAGATAGTAGAGAATTTGCCTGCAATTCGGGAGACCCAGATTCGATCCCTGGGTTGGGAAATTCCCTGGAGAAGGGAATGACAACCCACTCCAGTATTCTTGCCTGGAGAATTCCATGGACAGAGGAGCCTGGCAGGTTACAGTTCATGGAGTCTCAAAGAGTCAGACATGACTGAGCAACTAACACACACAGACACATATGTAGGAAAAATAGTGATACTCCACCTTTCTACTTTATGGAGATGTTATAGAAACAAAAGGATAAGATCAATAATGTTAAAGTATTTAAATAGATAACATTACATAAATTATTATCAATTATCAAACTTTAATCATTTTACTTATGAACAGTTTTATTACATCATGCATAAAACTAGATTTTGATATGTTGTCTTTTGCTTATTGTAGAGCACACTGGCAGTTTAGCTAAGATTCTTCCCTTCATATTTTGGCCAAGGTAAAGTCTATACTTGCATATATCAAATAGTTGACTATATGTACATGCAATTTTACAAACAACACAAAAAACCAAAATCTCATAGATAGTGAAAACAGATTGGTGGTTGCCAGAGGCAGGAGGATGGGGAGCTGGGTGAGAGAAATGGGTGAAGAGATGATATACAAGAACCAACTCTCCATAACCACTCTATTTGAATATATTTTATCTTCTCTGGTAACATGAGACTTTAATAGTGTTCCAAAATGCTCTAATAAAAATATTTTTAATATTGACAGTATTATAAAAGAAATACCTGATTACTGTAGAAAATAGAAAACAAAAACGAGTGAAAGTTAAATCAGTTAATCAGTTATAAATTATATACCCAATCAGAACCCTATCAGTATTTTAAAATAAATGTTATTTATTAAAAATGTATTACATATATAAAAAAAGGAGAAAAAAGAATAATTACAAATTCATATATCCATAATCAAGAGAAAGGAAAGTGGTTGCCAGGGGCTGGGAGGTTGGGGAAATAGGAAGAGATTGGTAAAAGGGTAAAACCTTTCAGCTGTAAGACATGTAAGGACTGAGGACTTAAGGTTAAACATGATGAACATAGCTGACAACACTGTACTGAGTAATCAAAATTTGCTAAGAGAGTAAAATTTATACATTCTCACTAAAATTTATTTATACACACACACGTGTGTATATGTTTGACAAGTAGGATTGTGAGATATTTAAGGTGTGCATCATGTAGATATGATGCATCTACGCAACGTGAAAGGATTTCTCACAGATGTGTTAATTAAGTAGATGAGAGGAATCCTTTCACAACGTATTGACATATGCGTTGGGTCATTGCAAAGTACACTTTGAATGTCTTACAATTTTGTTCGTCAGTTAAAAAAATGCTTAAGACTGTAACTTTTATGTTGTGCATATTTTGCCACAAATAAACATTAAAAATTTTTTTCTTTTGCCTTTTTTCCCCTTGGATTCTTGCAGCAGTGACTTATCATGCATTCACAGTCCACATGACTGAATAATTAAAACCTTGCACTGGGGCTGAAGAACCCAGGAGGTGATTCTTACATTATGAGGGGGAGGGGGGTGGAGAAAGAGGTAAATGGGAAAGACTTGAGGAAGGAGGAGAAAGAAGACTGCAGAGGGTCACACAGAGGGAGAGAGGACACACGTGTGGAAAGCTCATGGCTCCTCTGATGTTATTACATTCACTCAACAAATACTTATTACACATTTCACATGTACTGGGCACTTTTCTAGGTTCTAGAAAAGCACAAGTCAAGCAAAAGTAAATTCTTGCCTTGAGGAGCTTAGGTTCTACCGAGAGGAGACTCACAGAAGCAAATGAGCAAGGTAGTGTGTTGGGGATGATGTGAGAAGTAAAAGAGAGAGATAAGAAAAGTAAGTAGTGAGCCCAGACTGTGATCGATGCAATCCCAGATAGAGTGGTCAGAGTAAGCCTCCTGAGAGGGCAACACCTAGGTGAAGAACTGAGAGTTTTTCTTATATTAGGTAAATTACTAAAATTAGGAGAACTGTCTGTGGAAGAGGTTTATCTTTTTTGTATCAGAGACTAACCGTGGTGTTTATTTAAAACAGCAATAATATTACTACTCATTATTTATCCTGGGGAACCAGCAAGCTTTTTCACAAAGGGATGTCAGTTCATCAGATGTTTTCACCTGGAGCCCACGAGCAGGGATGAGGTATTGGACTTCCAGGTCTTTCCCTCTAGAGCTGAAACACTAAGTCAGCCAAGGGAAAAAGCCTGACCAGCCACACTGCTTCTTTGTGCAAGGCGCTTTGGTCTGATTTTTTTCTTTTAATTAAAAAAAAAAAAAGCAGAGACGAATAATTGGGTGTCTGGCTGGCTAGGGTTCTGACATGCTTGTCTGAGGCAGTTCTTTTCCTGCAGACATACACTATGCGCAGTTTTGTCCAGCAAAAACTGCCACGGGAACCCAGCTGGGGAGCACTACAGATTCAGGGCCCCGGCAAAGGGCAGAACAGTTTTGGAGGGTGGCAGTGGGTGCTGGCGAGTTCTGCTGCAGGTTCGGAAGTCCATCATGGTGTCTGTCATCAGCCCTAAGCCTGGCGGACTGCAGGGAGGACACGGGACAGGGAAGGGGGCCCAGCATTGGCAGCAGCAGAGGTGGGCCGCCTCCTGGCCAGCGGCTCCCAGAAGAGGCACTCCCTCCACTGGCTTGTGCCCATACTGGGTGCCTCATTACTAGCCACTAACAAACGAGAAATCAATATCCACATCAGCTTCATGCCACTGGAGTTCTGGAAAGCAATTTAGTTCCAGGAAATCTAAATGGTTTTGTGGCTGTGGATGCCAGTTACAGAGTCATTGTGCAAAAAACTGAGAGTGCAGGGGGTGGATGCTGATCAAATAAAGTCCAGGGGAATGAGAGTACCCCTTAAAGCAAATGTCAGCTTTATGTTAGGGTGGAAATGTGGGTCCTGAGCCTGCTCAGTGGTGAGAACTCAAGAGGGCTGCACTGAGACTTGGATTTAGACGGGGAGTTAGGCTAGGACCCAGAACAAGAGGGGTGTCTATGCTCACTGAGGTGTAGTGAAGACAGTGAGGGTAGAAAAGGGTAGGGAACAGAGGTTGAGGGGGCAAAAATGAGAGAGTAGAGAGAGTGACAGAGAGATTTTTACACCTTCAAAATTTGAAAGAAATCATAAATGACACTCCCCAAATTGTTAATACTGGTGCATTTCAATGCAAGGGAGATTAAATGGTCTGAAGAAAATTTTTTTCATTTCTTACTTTATACAATTTTAAAGGTAGCAGGAATATGGGTAATTTTTGTTCAGTGTTTTTCAAAGAAAGCAATACATATACAAACACATAGTAATAATAGTGTTAATTGCTCAGTCATGTCCGACTCTTTGCAACCTCTTTGCAACTCTTTGTAGCTCGCCAGGCTCTTCTGTCCATAGGATTCTCCAGGCAAGAGTACTGGAGCGGGTAGCCATTCCCTTCTGTAGGGGATCTTCCTGACCCAGGGATTGAACTCAGATCTCCCAAATTGCAGGCAGATTCTTTACCATCTGAGCCACCAGGGAACCCTGTATAAACACACACACACATATATACATACCTACATCTTCCTGAGCATTGAGTAGTGTGTGAATTATATTCCTAAAATTTTAGCTAAAGGAAGCCTCATGTGAGAGCCAAATGGAGTTACCCAGTGGACACAACACTCCATAAACACACCTAGTGTGTGCTTATTTCAGTGCAAGACCCTTCCTGAAGCAAAGACGATACAGAAGGAAATCCTTGCTCTTGTAGTTTCTTTATAAAAGACATCTACATAGCATGACCAATGTCATGTTAGTAACTTGAAATTGGGCATAATGGGGATGTTTATACCATGGAAATTGGCAAATGCTACAAGTCAGGACTTGAGCTATTTTGTTGATTGCTGAGATACAAGAAAGTTACAGAAAGTGTTAATGAAACAGAATCAACTTAAAAGTGTCACATCTGTAGCCATCACACTATGAACAGCAAAAAAAAAAAAAAAAAATTGAGGAAACACTTCCAGTATCTAAAAACAATTATCTGAATGAAGATCACTCACAACATATGCACGTACTACATTTTAGTTGTTTCACCACCGGCCAACTTAACTGTTACTATAAAACAAGAGTGGCAAACTATAACCTCTAGGCCAAATCCAGGTTGCTACACTTTTTGGTACAGCATGGGAATAATAATGGTTTCTATATTTTAAGTGGTTAAAAACAAAGGAAAAAAAAAGGAATATTCCATGACACATGAAAATTATAGGAGGTTGGAGACATCCTTACATGAGGTCTTATTGTAACACCACTGTGTTCATTCATGTAAGTATTGTCTATGACTGCTTTCACATTTCAGTTGCAGACTTGAACAATTGTGATAGGAAATGTGCTCTGCACAGCTTTACATACTTACCGTCTAGTCCCTCACAGTGAAAGTTTTCCAATCACCGCTATAAAATGAAAAATCAACCAAAATTCATGTGAGAACTATATTTAGAGAGTCAGTTCTTAAACATTTACTGGGACACCACTGGGCCAGATGGTCAATAAACTGAGGATGGTAATGTAACCCAGTGGGGTCTGGCTTCTTCTTGTTCAAAAACCAATAAAGAGGCCAGGTTAGTGGAAAGGAACATTTGCTTTATGTTGGATGCTGGCAACCGGCGGGGAGGGGGCAGACTCCTTTCCAAACGCTGACTCCCCGCCACTGACAGTCACTGGACAAGAGTTTTGAAGGCTGAGGGAGGAGGCTATATGCAGAAACAGCACAGTCAGCTCTGACAGCTATGTTGAAATGGGCCATCGGTGGTCTGAACCCCATCATGTTGATTGTTAGCGCAGTTAGTCTTCAGTTCCAGGGCCGTTTGTTCCCATTTCCCTGAGGCCCGTTCTCAGAATCGTGGCAGCTTATGTCATGACTACAGTTTGGTCATCATGTGGTTAACTTCTTCCACCTGGTGGAGGTTTTGGAAACTAGAGGAGGGCTCACAGGATGTGGAAGGCAGCGATGCTCACCACGATACCAACAACACCGCACCCCCAGAGCATGTTATCTGTAGCTCTTGAGAAGAAACTAAAATTTCTTGACTGTGCTTAACAGCTAAATGGTTATTATATTTAATTTTGTTGGACTATTTTCCTTTGTTTATGCATTTTTTTTAAACATCTCTGATTAAACTTATTCCTTAGCTAAAGTTTTTCCACAAGCAAAAGTCAGGCAGAAGTCATGGGGGACAAAGACCATAGGGTCTGGCCCATTTCAGTAAGACAGGTCTTCAGGGGAACAGGAAGGAGAGAAGCATGCATGCTGCTGGTAGGACTAATGGCCTCCTGGCCTTTGCTCCTATCTGATACCAGTTGGTGGTACCATCTTCTCACCACCCCGCGCAACTCCATTTACCTTATTCCTCAAGCAGCATATGAGGCCCACAAGGTTCAGAGGCTGAGGTATTCACTTAATTACTCAGCATCTGGGGCAGAGAGGCCTCAGTCACAGGCACTAAGCTCTTCTACCATGACTGGTAAGCACATTTGGATGTTGAGATTTGCTCCCATTTTTGTTCCATATTCCAAACAAAGGTGCTTTTTACCTAGTGGAGGGTTTAACATCTTGCTTCCCAATGTAATGATTTTCATCACTTATACTTCTATTGTTCTGGGATTAATACTGACCATTTTTGAACAGGCAAATGGGTAACCAATTAGCTTGAATTCTTTACAGTCAGGATTTTCTCTGTGTCTTGATATGCCTTTCTTAATCTTCCTTTTGAAACATGTTTTCTCATTTAGGCCAGAAGTAAATAGCACAAGTAACAGGGTGGTTTCCCCCCCTTCTTCTTTTCTCTCTCCTTGAAAAATAATGCTGAAGGAATTGTTTTGCAGTTGAAAATTAATGTAACCTATTATGTCCAGGAAATTTCTTCAATATATTACTTGCCAAGCCCCTTGGCCGTTGTGAAGAAAATAATTTTAATTTATCTCATTTTTCACCGCTGAGTCAATGATTGTTTAACCTAAAATGCCATTGTGACTAAGTGCTCAAACCCCATGGTCCTTGGCTATTTTGCAGGGACTCAGCTATTACATCTACAAACCTGGGCTTTTGAAGCACCAAAATTGTCATATTAAAAGGGTGGCTGTCAGCTTGCTTTTGTTTTTATTGTTTTTAATTTCTGCTTTTCCTTTTTCTCTGCTATTTATAATGTTCTCTTTAAAAGTTCAAAAATAACATCTCTCTCTTTAGCCTCTTGGTTGTTTTCCACTAGTGAGTGTTTCTTTTCCAGCTTCTAGCATGTTTCCAAAGGACAGAGCAATGTCATCAGCTTGGGTGAATTTGACTGTTGTGACTATCATCTCCATGTGATTCCTTGCAGGTTTACCCAATAGGACCAGCCCAGCCCAGTATCCCAAAGGAATACAGAATCATGGTGATCATAAACAAAAGTCCTTTGAATCATCTATAAGTGTTCTAGAAAATTCCACTTCAAATTAAGTTCACTGTCATTTTCAAATCTTAAGGTGCTATTAGCACATACATATCTTTTCCAGAGGTACCTTCCTAGAGAAAAGCAAAATTACTATCACCTTACATTTTGCATCAAGAATGTTTCCTTTGTGATTTCCTGCCCATGTTATCAGAGAAGGCAATGGCACCCCACTCCAGTACTCTTGCCTGGAAAATCCCATGGACGGAGGAGCCTGGTAGGCTGCAGTCCATGGGGTCGCGAAGAGTCGGACACGACTGAGCGGCTTCACTTTCACTTTTCAGTTTCATGCATTGGAGAAGGCAATGGCAACCCACTCCAGTGTTCTTGCCTGGAGAATCCCAGGGATGGTGGAGCCTGGTGGGCTGCCGTCTATGGGGTCGCACAGAGTCGGACACAACTGAAGCGACTTAGCAGCAGCAGCAGCCCATCTTATATCAGCAAGATTAAGACTCAGCCTAGGCTCCCCAGAAAGCAGAGCCTGAGAATAAAGCATGTGTGTGATGATGCTATGTGGGGAGTATAGACCCAGGGAATAGAAATAAGGGATTTGGGGCTAATAAAAGTAAGTCACAGATAGAAAGAGTCAAATATTAGGGCACATTACCAGCTGGCCATGGATGTTTGCAACTCTTGGTTCAGTTCTAGGAAGGTGTATTTCAGGATCAACTCTCTGAGGTCAAAGATGAGGAAGAATTTTCTATAAGTCCCTGACCTTGGTTGGTCATAGTTCATCCCATGGGTTGTTAACCTAACTGTCCTAACCATCTGGGATGTGCACGCCTAGACTTCAAGCTGAGTGGCTTCTTGTGGCTTCTGACACCATGTCCAGGGCTTGAGGTACTGGCCCGAAGTTGGGTGATCAGACTGAACCAGCAGGAAGCTTTATGGAGCCAGAGGAACTGGTCACACCAAAGTAGAAGCTGAGGAAAAGAGATGGATGAGACTGAGAGATTCTGAAATGGTGAATTAGAGGCATCTGATAAAAGTACTTAATTTCAGGGTAGGTGTTTTAATCCACGTTTTACACAGGAAAGACAGGGTTGAAGAGGATTGAAACTGCTTGCTCGGCTATGTGGTTATTGAGGGCTTCCTGGTTCCAGCCTATTCACATCCCATTAGGTTGTAATCCATGTGTCAGCATTGCTGCTCCATGGTGCCAGATCCCAAGCTTTTCCCTCCATCCTACAAAACATTCCAGAACCTGGAGGAAGATCTCCCTTTTTCACTCTGAAGGCCAAGAGGAACTTTGTCTTCAAGTTACCCAAAACCTACATGTGTTGGCCACGGGCTAGACAGCAATACATCTATGCATCTATTATTCAAGATTCTCCTTAAACAATAGGAAGTGACAAAGTTTATATGCTTGGTTTGGAAAGGTCATTTACTCATTAAAGTCACTGATGAGATTGTTGACAAATTGCTATTTGATATCTGTACAATGTGTCTTCATGACTCAATTATGTTTATAAGGTTTGGAAATGCTTATTTTATTCACTGGATATGAATATTCAATCAACCAACTTTTCATCAAGTATACTCTGTAGTGAAGGTATGAAGATGGGTGCTCTAGAAAATAAAATGGTACTAAAGCACAATCTTTCTCTTGGAGGGTTTCTAATCTAATGAGAAAACATAAAGCAGGACTATTACTATCTGAAGGAGGTACACTCAGTTGAGGTACAGAACTTGAATAGAAAGTAACTGAATCAGACCCAGAATTTAGAAGAGAGTTTGTGAAGAAGGCTATATGTAAGTTTGACCTTGAAGAATGAGCAGGGTTTCACCAGTAAGGGGATGGTGAGGGATTAATGTCACCTAAAACAAGAAACTCTGAAACTGCATAAAAATACAAATATTTATCTAATGACAGATGAGAATATGGAATGGCTTCAGAGGTTAAAAGATATTGATAAAGGGAAAGAAATAGCAAAAAAAGCAAATTGGAAGGTTTTTCTGGTATCAGTCTAAGGAAAGCTTAAATGCCTACTTGTTTTTTTGTTTTCTTTTATTGCTTTCTAAAGAAAAACTTGGATTTTATATCATTGAAAATGGGACTGGAATTATTCATGGCATTTTAGAATGGATGTGGGGGGAGGGTGTGAAAGATATCACCTAGGTTCTTTTTGTCCGATGTCTTTTGACCAACAGGGATGCTGAAAATTAAAGCACATGGGGGTGCCCCTAACAGCCTCTCAATCACTGGGAACAACTTACTTTGGGCTCTGGGCTCATTGTCCCTAAGCCAGCACAGTGTCCCATCTCCTCCCATTAAATATGACCCTTTCTATAGCGATGACTTGTTGACTCTTTCCTGGGCATTAGGAACCTAAGGACCACTCATTCTTCTTAGCCATGCATGAAAAGAATCCCATTCAAGGGTAGATTTCCATGTCTGCTGCAGTCCTTTCCATTCCATTATGAGATCCTGTGAGCTGCTTCACCTCTTCCCACTGCTAGGATTCATCCCAAGTCAATCAGGTAAGTAGGTTGACCTTTCCTTACACAGAGAGTGCTATGTACAGACCACGGAGGGGGCGGGGGGGGGTGAGGGGTAAGTCTTTCAAAATTTTATCCTACTCTCTAGCAAATACTGTAAACTTTTAACCTCATGAAAATGACTACATCTCTAGGAACCTCAGCCGGTACTAGTTTGCTATCCAGAGAAAAGTCAAGCCTACTCTTCTTCATATTGCTAAGATAGAGTTCCTTTCATTCATATTATTGACATTGTCATCCCTCTTTGTGTATCTTTCAATCTTTCCACTTTCTGTGGTTCTTCCTTTCATCTTTTGTCCACTTCACTCTCTTGAAATCTTCTTGCTTTGTAAGCAAACCATTCTGTGTTCTCAGAATCACCACAGAACACTGCTTCCTTTTACTTCTTAATTGTGATGTGATCATCCCAATAACTTAATCTCCAAAAGTTCCTAGAGAATCTCTTTCATTTGTTCAAAGTTTGGGAAATGCCACTTTGGAGAAGTCAAATCCCAAGCAGAGAGTGTTGATTTTCCCTTGCATCTCAAGCTCTGCAAGGCCCCGGGGCCATGTCTGGACTATACTCTTTTATTTTTATGTAACACAATTCCTCTTTTGAGACTCCAGCCAAATGACTATATCAACTTCTTCAATGTCTTCTGCAAAACTCAGGTATTTATCCATATTTTGTGAAGACTTTGGAAACTGGTTTCAGTCTTTTTCGATATCATATCTTTTATTGGAGTAAATGCTTAAAGCACCCAAGTGGTAGATCCAATGGAGACCTTTGACTTCCTGGCCATTTTTATGTCATGAACTCTGGGGCCCATCACCTGAGATACATGTCTGCCTAATCACTCCTTATAGATGAGCAAGTGTGGGTCATGCCTTGTGGATAGTAGTAACATATTAGTGAGAATTAGAATTTTGAGAAGAAGTTGATCAAAAAGGTTAGCAATACTTATGGTTTCAAAAAAACAATATGATAAAGTAAGAGAGACTCTTCCTCTCCTGAAAGTGATGGGTAGACAAAACTAAAAATACGAGATGAAAGAAGAGAGGAAAAAGTACAACCTGAAAGAACTGCTAGAACTAATTAGTGAAAGGATGCTGATCCTGCAGTCTTGGGCTGGACTTACCTTGACAGTGTGAAAAGGAAGATGGCAGGGACCACTTTAGAAATGTACTCCCAGAACTACACCAGAACATTACCCTCTGAATAGTTCTGCCCCTGAGTTCTCACAGCCCAAAACTCCAAGTGCTGGTCACAACCCCCCAACTTCCTCTTTTATCACTTAACTCTCGCTTTAACAGTGCTTCATCTGAATGAACCCACCCCAACCCAAAATATCTCCCCCATCCCCATTTCCCCCATTCCTATTGGCTTTGTTTTTCATTTCTTGCTAAACCTAGAACCAACTGAGGAGAAATTTTAACCCATATATTGCCAGCTGTTCAAGGGTTTCCTTTTCCTTCTGCAAAAGCAAAATCTTGGGTCAATTCAACCATCTGCCCACATCGGGACTGTTGAGAGTTTCTGAAGGAAATCATGCTAGAGTGCAAAAATTTTAAGACTGTAACAAAGGCCATTTGGGATTGTAGGCAGGGACTATAAACAAGTTGACTACAGGTTAGTCGAAGTATTTTCTGTCTCAAGAATCCAAGTTAGCCTCTCTGGGAATAAATGCAGTGGAAGCTGGAAGGCAGGAGGCAGGACCTGGAAAGTGGGAGAGAAGAGTTAAGAGTCAATAATCAATGACTCTGAGTCATAAAACCAGAAAGGCATTGAACATTTAGAAGGAGCTCTGGCCCCATAAAGAAAACAATGCCTCTTAGTAAGCATATTATCTGCAACAAAGCAAAACAAATTTTCAAGCATCTTACTGAAACTGCTGGGGAGGGAATTCGTGAAAAGTTTCTATTTAGCAAGGGATAGAGAATGGGAATTAATAATACAGTACCCATTATTACTAATTTAAGATGTATAGAAAGTCACTGATGTGATCTTTTTTACTGCAATGATGTTTTTTCTTTGTTTTTGGGAAGCACCGCAAGGCTGCGAAACAGGAGAGCAGGCTGCTTGAAGGTCTGGGCTTTGCAGCCAAAATGCTTGGATTTAATTCTCAGCTCAGCCACTTATTAATTGTATGAACACTGGCAGATTCCTAAATTCCTCTTTATCTGTTAGGGTAACTTCTCTTTCTCACTTGAGAAGAAGAACTTCTATTATTATTTCTGAGCATTTATATATAGAGAGTTGACTATGAGTCATGTACGGTCCAAAGATTTCATTAACACATTGAATTCTCAGAGTATCCTTATTAATTCTATTAATAGTTTCATTATTTCAAAGACGAGGAAACTGAGACATGAGAGATGAAATAACTTGCCCAAGATCACACAGCTAGACAGTAGCAGTGTCAAATTCCAAACCCTGGCAGTGTGACTCCACTCTGCCTTCTGGTCTACCTGCATTCTTGGAGGGCAGAATGTTAAATGAGTTTACTGCTCATTCCTGCAATTGGGCAGCAACGTACCTGCCCCTCCTTTGTCCTCTTAACACCTTCAAGAAGGCCAGTGAGAAAGAGTAAGCTGTATTTGCCGCAGACTGGGCTGGGCCTCTAAGCGGAACCATCCTGTGATACTCTTCTGAGAAGTTTATTTGGGACATGAATGAGTGAGAGGAGGCAAGGTGGTGAAAGATGTGTTATTATTTCATGTATGATGAATATTGAACATAGTTTTCTTTAAGAAAAAGTAGCAAATAGAGACTGAAGGACTTAACCAAGAGGCTAAGGGAGTAATTAGTGGGGAAAGGTCTGGAGGAGGCAGAAAATATCAATGTAAGAATATTAAAAAGTAGGGTTCATCTGTGGAGGTCTGAGAGCACCAAGGATTTGCAAAAATATACATAAGTTTGGAGAAGAATGGAAGGTAAATGGAATTATTTCACTCCTATTGACCTTCATTTCTCAGTAAATATTTGTCGAACCAATGGATAACTTGTATGCTCCTGAAAGGAAAGCCTATGCTTTTTAACTTTTCAAGAGTCTTGAACATAAATTTGACACTGAATTATTATCTTTGGATAACGCTGCTGCTGCTTCCATAAATGATCTCAGACTAAACAATTAATTTAGTTGATTCCTCTCAAAACCATACTGACCCACAATCTTTAAACACAAAATAATAGAGCTGGAAGGATCCCTAGGGACCTCCTAACAAGGTCAGCACACAAAAAAAGCAGTTGAGATGAGGTATTTTGTCTGCAGTCGGTTTTGTTTGTTCTGTAGCCCCTTGTGTTACAAGGTTTTGAAAGAGTTTCCACATTTAAGAAATGAGAGATTTCCTATGAAAATATGTACTCCTAGCATTGTTGAGATGTTGATTTTTCTTTTCCGCTGGGGAAGGTGGGTCTGCATTCCTGCATGTCAGCAAATAGCTGGAGCTGAGGGACCCCTGCCCTTCTACACAGGATTGTTAGTCAGTTCTCAGAACTCCTTTCAAATTCTGTGTGCTGCTGCCTGATCCTTTCCGCCTTCTGTCCCAACCCTGCAGGATGTGAGTTTGTGGCAGGAACCAGGAAACTGAGGCCCAGGGAAGTAAAGGGCTATGCCATGTAATGAACACAGTAGCCCCCTTACCAGATTTCCTTCTGGAATAATATCCTAGTAAGGCAATTCTGCTGGGTCTGATGGTGACATGGGGCAAGCTATGGAATGTAAACGAATCATAATCTAAAAGGAAATCTTTGATTATACAATGCATTAGTCAGATCCACACTTAGATTACCATGATCAGTTCTGGTCATAACATTATAAAATAAAATATTGAAACACTTGACAATGCAAAGAGAAAGAGATGAGCTTGATCTTCTGCTGTGATTATATTGTATTAATGACTTCCTATCATATTACTGGTTTCTGTAGCCTATTAGAGAAAATAAAATGTAATAATATAATGGCAAGAAAGCTAAGAGAGGAGCCATGTTGCTTTTCTAGAGATTTTGAAAGGCAGTAAAAGGGTCTTTTTTCTTTTTTCTCCTTGAAAGTAGGTAGTGCTTCCCTAATCAGGGAGAAATTGTTTATTAATCAATAAGACTGTAAATTAAGGAATTATTTATTCCACAGATGATAAAATTATATCACTCAAAAATTAAGCTGAATAAAAAAAAAAAATAAAGAAGCTGGTATAGTTTAACAATCAGACACTGTATCCAGGGAACAATTTCACATGACATAGTGTAGGGAGTAACATAGTTACCAAAGACAGTAATTCTCTTCACAAAGAAGTATGTTACTGAACTATTACAAGGATTCTAGGTAGCTCTCAAAATTTGCTGCTTTTCCAAGCTCACTGACTGTTGATTGAGGTTGTGAAGTTAAAACAGGATTCAGCTTCTTTAACCTTAGGTCTTTTGGCACAAAAAAGACAAAATGAAGAGCTTCAAGCAACACTGGCTGTTTGGCAGCTCTGATATAATTATATCCAATTTATTTGCTATTGCAATACCATATTTGAGTTCAGACCTTTGTAGCTGCCAACTATTGATATCATTAACTCCTCTCAGAGAAAGATCGATGCCATTACACTCACTTTTGTGCTTCATTCCTGTCCTATCCCTTCCCTATATGTGAGGATAATAACGATTTCTGACCCTTAGATTAGGTGGTAGGTTTACAATGTTTATGTCATACAAAAAAAAAAAACAAAACAAAACACATAGAAAGTTGCATAAATACTTTTTATATATCAGATAATACTAATGAAACTTGGGAGGTTTCAGTTTCAGCTTGGGGAAGTAGAAGATGGGAAAGAGCATCTCTCACACATGAAAAAAGGAAAGAGTTGGATGGACTGCAAATTAATGACTTTTCCTAAACTCACCAGAGAACTGACTTCATAAACCAAATGTATGTGTGTGTGTGTATTTACCATTGAAAAGGAAGAATACATAAAGATTAACACTACTTGTTTTCACAACTTCTTCACAACTCTAAAAATCAAAGGAATATGATATTGGTGCAATGATAGAAAAACAGATCAGTGAACAGTTCCAAAATAGACCAATATAGAGAAATTGAATTTCAATAAAAGTGCAAAGGAAATTCACAAAGAAGGAGTGGTCTTTTCACAAATCAGTCTATAACTGAGAATCAATATGCAAGCAAAATAAACTTTAATCCATACCTGGAACAAAATATAAAACTTTTAACTAGAAACAGATCATTGAAATCAAGGTAGAATTTAAATTGTACAATGTCTAGACAAAAAGTTAGGACCTTGGTTTAGACGATTTTTTTTATTTGACACCTAAATCAAGATCTTTTAAAATAGAAAGATAAAATAGAATTTGTAAAAAAAAAAAATTCTTAATCATCTCTTCAAATTTAGTAAAAAGAAAATGAAAATAGAAATACAGATTAGAAAATATTTGGAAGTCATTTACATGAGAAATAAATTTTATCCAGAAAGTATAAAGAAAACCAAAATTCTCAAATACTTGTACAATAAACTAATGGAACAACACTCAACATCATTGAAAATTTAACTGCAATAAGAAATCACTAAATATGTGTTACAAGGGCTAAAATGTTGCAAGGACATGAATAAATTATAATTCACCTGCACTAATCATGGTGATGTAAGTTGGTACAACCATTTGGAGAGTAGTTAGACAATTTCTTTAAAAAGTCAGGCACATATCCTTTGATCCAGCCATTCTATTTCTAGATATTTACAAAAGAGAAACGAACACACCTGACCACACAAAGACTTGTAACAAGAACGTTCAAAATAGTTTTGTTTGAAATACCCCTAAACTGGAAGCAACAAATATATCCATCAATAATTGAATGCAAAAATGAATTGTACTATACCTATAAAATAGAATGCTACGCAATAATCAAAAGAGTAAACTATTGATATGTGCAGAAAGACTGACAGTTTTGAAAATGATTATGCAAGAGTAAAAGAAGTCAGACAAAAAAAAGAACAGAGAGAGAGAGCATACAATGTGGTTCAATTTATACAAATTACATAAAACTCTAATTAATCTACAGTAGCACAAAACAGATCAGTAGTCGCCTGGGAATGATGATTTGGACCAGGGAGGAGTGAAAGAGACAGATTATTAAGGGAAGAAGGATGTTTTGAAAGTGATGGATATGTTCATTATCTTGATTGTAGTGATGGTCTCATAAATGTATATGTATTTCAAAACATTAAATTATATAATTTATATCTATACAGTTTACTCTATATAAATTATACCTCAATAGTTTATTTTTAAAATTCAATAATGCCCTGCTATCTCTGGGGGTAGCCTAAGAAATGGGAGACAAATATATTACATTATGTAATATATTTATAAATGTATATCTACACATATATGTATATATACTATATTCAATAATGATAGTTATAAGACCGATAAAGATAGTCTATGTTAGGATCATTTGAAATTTGTTATTTGTTCCTGTTTCATTTCAATTCGGCCCTAGTGGCCCACAGTTTTGATGCCCATTTTCTTGAAAAAAAGAACTCAGATTCTTTTGTTTCCTAAAGTTTCCCTCAAAGAGGATGATAATGAAAGCTCTACGAAACATAAGAATATATTTTAAAAATGTCTGGGAAGAGTATTATCCTAAAGGATTATTTTCCTCAGGCATGATGGTGAAAATGTAGGGCAAGGATTCTTACCAATAACACTGATCATCAATAATACTAAAGTTAATGAGGGTGCTGCTAAAAATATTAATTATACTTAAAATGACAATGATAATAGTTTTAATTTATTGGAAAGTCAGAGACTGTTTCTAGGCACTTCAAATATGCCATCTGATTTTTATCTTCATAAAGGCTTATGCGATAATCACCATCCCCATTTTCAGATGAACAAACCATAGTACTGAGAGATTAGCATCTTGTTGAGGGGCACATGGAGAGTTTTTTTTTTTTGTCCTCAATGCCTGATACATAGTAATTGTATGTCAGACAGGATACTGGCAGGAAGGAGATAACATATCCAAAGTGTTTAATTGAAGAGGAATTATTTATAGCTTTGTGGAAACTCCCAGAGACTAGAAAACATGGGAAACTACTAGCCATCAAAAACCTTGAAGGGGTAGAGACTCTTCCTAAGGTCTGGAGAAGGCTTCGTGCCATAAGTGAGGGAAATTTTTTTCTCAGTCAAGAGATTGAAAACAGAATTTTCTGAAAATTGAGCTTGTACTTCCAATGGAGGTGTGAACAAGTTGACCTAATATTGATTAGATCTTCATTGTCATGAACTTCCAATGATTCCTTAGAAGTGTTCATGACTTTTACAGAGGCACAACAAAGTGATTTTTATAACTGATATTTAAAATTATTTATGATCCTGAATAAAGCATTTTAATAAAAATTTAAGCAAGGTTATTTGAACATAGATTTAAAAAGTTGAACAGAGAATCAAACTTATTCTGTGCATTGCAAAAGTGGATACAAAAACACTTAATTGTGTCTTTGTACTTTTTTGAAAACCTTATTTAAATGTCTGTTTGGAAAATATAATGTCAAGAATATATTGCAACCCCTCTCTTGTAGACAGACTGCTTGTCCCTTGACTGACTGGAAATATAGTAATTAAAACCGCAGCCATCATGAATATCATACGACACTTCATGAACATAACACTAAATTATTGCAATCCCATCGGGAATATTTATCTTTTTGTCTGTAAGATAATTTTAGTAAGTTTTATGTCTAGTTGGCTGAAATGTCTGAGTTTCATTTATAACAATATTTCCATTTCTGGTCTGGTCATGGGCTACCAGAGACCAGGGGTCATGTCAGTTCTCAACCCACACCCTGCTTTTCGGCAGCTTTGATCACAGTAATGCTATCGTCAACGACCTCACTTTACCAGCGATGCCAAATTGCTAATGAGAACAAGTTCAGGGCTTCTATAATCATCGCATCTGCTCTCTGGACTTTGCTCATCTTTTTAGTCAAAGAGAACCCTTGGTAATAAGGATTACCATGGTATATGTACCAGTCATCAGTGAATTTGTTTAACAATCGCAATCATTTACTGAATATCTGTTATCTTCAGGGAGAATTATAACACAGGGTATTCACAATGGTGACTGTGGTATTTTGTTTTGGAGGAAATTAATTGGAGCAACAATTGGAGCAACAATGGATATTGTTATGTGACGGTGGTTTGGTCACTAAATCGTGTTCAAATCTTGTGACCACATGGACTGTAGCCCTCCAGACTCCTGTGTCCTTGGGAGTTCCAAGGCAAGAATCCTGGAATGGGTTGCCATTTCCTTCTCCAGGGGATCACCCCGACCCAGGGATCAAACTCGTGTCTTCTAACTTGGCAGGCAGTCTCTTACAGGTGGATTCTTCACCAACTAAGCTGTCAGAGAAGCCTACTGTTGTGTAGGCTAACTTTTCATGGGAACAGAAATTATTGTAATCTCTGGCACAACTACTACTTTATATTTATAATTAGTGACACATCAATTAAGAGAAACTTTCCACTGTGGCTTTGTCAACAATATGTTGTGTAAAAAAATAAATAAATTTAAAAATCATAATGCAGTCTGTTGGCAATTTGATCTTGGACTGCAAGGAGATCCAACCAGTCCATCTTAAAAGAAATCAGTCCTGAATATTCACTGGAAGCACTGATGCTGAAGCTGAAGCTCTGATACTTTTGATACTACCTGATGCAAAGAACTGACTCATTGGAAAAGATCCTGATGCTGGGAAAGATTGAAGGCAGGAAGAGAAGGGGACGACAGAGGATGAGATGGTTGGATGGCATCACTGACTTGATGGACATGAATTTGAGCAAGCTCTGGGAGTTGGTGATGGACAGGCAAGCCTGGCATGCTGCAGTCCATGGGGGTGCAAAAAGTCAGACATGACTGAGCAACTGAATTGGACTGGATTGAAGGCAGTCTGTATTCTCCTATGGTTCAAGCTTTCCTCTAAGTTCAGTTAAGTCAATCACACATCCTGGACATACCTAGATTTTCTGTAAACATACATTTTGTGGGATTATACTTCTCTCTAAACACCCTCCGTGTGGAAAATTTCCCAGTATGTGAATTTAATTTCTAGTGCAATTTAGAGGCAACATTTTTCTTCATGCAAATTTTGTTTGCCATTCTCTTTTCTTGTCAAAATTGAAATATTGAAACAATTAACCATTTCTGGATACCTCATATTCATCAACATAAATATCAATTTCCTGCCATGACCCAATAGAATAATACTCTCAGTAAGTATGTGCTTCCCAAAGAAAAGTTCTAAACTATGTTTTACCAGCCTCTGTTGTTTTCTCCCTTGCCATTAGTTCTACTTTTCATCTTTTCTTGTGTGTATCTTTATATGGGCATCTTAGGGGCTTCCCAGGTGGTGCTAGTGGTAAAGAACCCATCTGCCAATGCAGGAGATATAAGAGACAAGGGTTCTGTCTCTGGGTTGGGAAGATCCCCTGGAGGAGGGCATGGCAACCCACTCCAGTATCCTTGCCTGGAAAATCCCATGGACAGAGGAGCCTGGCATGCTATAGTCCATAGTGTCACAAAGAGTAGGACATGACTGAAGTGATTTAGCATGCACGCACAGTGGGCATCCTGCCTGGAGCCAGTAGCTCTTAATACATTCTCAATTTTTGGTGAAATAGCAGCAACATGAGTTTTGGCATTGAACAGCATGACTAGTAAGAGAATAGCCTTGAACAACTCGCTCAAATTCCCTGAATTTAAATTTCCTCATTTTCTTTCAAAATTCTTAACCTCTTTACCAATGAGCTTATTCATCAGTTAGAGAAAATTATAAAATAGAAAGATATCACAGGACATTTTTAAAGGTAAGATGAGGTAATAAACAAAGTACTTTTCACATGCTTGTGACATGGTAAAAACTTTGTAAACGGTACATAATATTGACATGATCACTAAGTAAGGCAATGGACATGAACCTCTTGGTGTGTAGTATGTGCTTGATAACTATTAGTTTATTTACTTTCCTCTAAAAAAGTATGATCTCCCATCTGCGTATGTGGATTAAAGTGCATGGGCTTTGTGATTCTCTTGTCTTTACTACTGTGGGGCCATCCTTACTTATTTCTGGGTTCAAAGTTATGCTTCAATAGTTTATATGGCTGGATGTCTTCCTATAAGACAATGGTGCTACATATTTCACACCTAGGGAAACCAAAGAATATAATTATCTGCCTCACTTTTCACTGTACATCAAGATTTAGTTAATTGACTCCTGTTCATTTTGGTCAGAGCATCTCCTCTGAGACAGATACCGTGGTCACTGGTATTAGCTGATAGGAACTGTGGTTCTATAGAGAGAAAAGAGGGATGAGGCTCTCCCAGTCATAGAATTCCCAGTGACCACGAAACAGCCAGTGGCTGGTAATAACTTCCTCTCCCCTCTGACTTGGAATGGATTGCAGGCACTGACCTAGAGGGGAAAGGCTTCATCTCCAAACATCAGCCAATCTCATCTCATTGCAACGGAAAGGCCCCTGGAGATGTGCTCTTATCCATCATGTGGACAGCTTTGGCCAAAGTGCCCACTACATCACTGGGTTTAATAAAAAGTTGCTGGAGGCTGCAGTACTAGTGACAGATGTAAACCGCAGCATGCCCAGAGCCTACGAGTTCTCCCAAGGTGGAGGTATACTTGAGGAGGAAGAGGAGGAAAGGAAAGAGAAGACAAAAAGAGGAGTGAAAAATGATAAGGTAAACACTTCACAAGAGCCATTAATAGTGAATTTAATAAACTGAAATAGACTCTAAAGGAGAAGCCTTTAGTCTGAAAGGACAAAACCTGAGAAGATAAATGACAAAAGAGTACAAAAGAGACAACAAAAGAAATACATCAGGAAATCATGAAACTTTTCTGTTAAATCCAAGAATGCCAGAATTAAGAGAGCCATAGATTACCCTAGAAATTTGAAGGAAATAAATCAAGAAAAATTGTTGAAAAGTACTAACTTTATAGCAATTGTTATCACACAATTTTATCAACATAAAATGTAAATATCCCTTAATGCATATATAGAACTTCAAGGCTGAGCACATATTAGGCATTGAAAAAAGTTTTATCAAGTGACTAATGACTGACCAATTAGCCAAATGTCCATACAAAGGACAATCATTAATATTTAAAGACTTGGTCAAATCACAAGGGTTCAGTTTATATTTTGCATCTCAATATTCTATTTTTTTTCCAAATGGTTAGTGTCACTATATTCAATAATATGAATAACCCAGCAGTTTTCTCATGAAATAGATAATTTTGAAAACTACGGATTCTTCCTAAGATGTATTATGTGTATGCATATACATGTATGTTCATATGCTCAGTTGCTAAGTCATGTCTGACTCTTTGCAACCACATGGACTATAGCTTGGCAGGCTCCTCTGACCATGCGATTTTCCAAGCAGGAATGCTGAAATGGGGTGCAATTTCCTCCTCCAGGGGATCTTCCCAACCCAAAGATTGCAATTGTGTCTCTTGCCTCTCTTGCATTGGCAGGTGAGTTCTTTTACCACTGAGCCTGCACATAGATATGCAGGTGATGATGTATTCATCCTAAACACAAAGATCCATTGGATGTTGAAAAAAATGGGTCAGGTGTGGCCCAGCATTTCACAATGCTTAAAATCCTTTCTTTCCTGGCATAGCATAGGAAAGTGGACCAACATGGATATCAGAGGAGACATGGAAGACTTCAGATCCTGGACCTGTGGAGGTCCTTATGTAGAATGTTCTCATTGACTCATGGTGAAGACTTCCTCAACCACATACCTCATTGCCTTGAACAATAATTCCAGAGAATCTCTAGGGCAAGAATCATTACTTCTGTCTTTTTTTGTCCCCCAAATGTTTTATATATATAGCATGTAGAAGGCAAGATGGATACAAATATAAAATTGCTCACAGTTGTATTCTTATCATTAGAATAGTGCCTGGCTTGTCATGGATGTTTAAAAATAGGCATTAAATTAATAAACACACCCTGACTTCAAATACTATAAAATAATGTGAAATCTGGTTTAATTATGGTTGGTACAATAATGTAACAAGTATACAAAAAATGTAGTTGTTTTTTTTCTCTAAGCTTTCTACTAAAGCTGTACCTGTCATATAGGCCAAAGAATAACTATTAATAACAACTAACTATTTCAGTCACATCTAGCTTAATCAGTATCTTTCAGCTAAGGAAGTTCCAAGAGGCAGTGGACTTTTGTCTGCTTTCTGTTGCAGAGAATGGGAGCTATTATATTATAGATTCTTGATACATGTTTCTTGAATGAATGAATTCATCAGTGAAGAAATCAATAAATGAATATTGAAAAACTCACTTTCTTTTGAAATTTAGCTAATTTTTTAAACATTTTTCCCATCCTCCCCTAGATGGGATCCAGATGTATGTGATAGAGGAGCAAACTTGGGTCACAAAGAAGTCTGTGCCCAAACCAAGTCTGTTCACTTAGTTGAATAAGGGTTTCCTGAGCTTATTTCATTACTTTCATGCAGTCTCAGCTGCAAACCACTCTTAATTCCCAGATTAACTTTCACTCATATCCTAGTTCTGGCTGCATACTTCTTGTTTGATGCTGCTAATGTGTCGCTCAGTGTGTCCAGCTCTTTGCCACCCCATGGACTGCAGCCCACCAGGCTCCTCTGTCCAAGGGACTTTTCTGGCAAGAATACTGAAGTGGGTTACTATTTCCTTCTCCAAGGGTATTCCTGACTCAGGGTTTGAACCCGAGTCTTCTGTGTCTCCTGCATTGCAGACAGATTCTTTACCTACTGAGCCATTGGGGAAGCCACATCTCTCTCAGTAGGTCTATTTTACTTCTTGCATCAACAACTTTTATTTTCTTAATTGTTAAAATCTTTGACACCCCATCACCAAACCCTAATTTTTTTAATTGAATTATGTTCAACTTTAAAATTTTGATCTATTTACTTAAATAGTTGATTTAAATATGACTTAATGTTAACATTTAAATTCAAATTTTTTAAATTAGTTTATTTATCTATTGTTTAACTTTACAATATTGTATTTGTTTTGCCATGCATTGACATGAATCCACCATGGGTGTACATGTGTTCCCCTTCCAGAACCCTCCTCCCCCCTCCCTCCCCATCCCATCCCTCCAGGTCATCCCAGTGCACCAGCCCCGAGCACCCTGTATCATGCATGAAACCTGGACTGGTGATTTGTTTCACATATGATAATTTACATGCTTCAGTGCCATTCTCCATATCATCCCACCCTCGCCCTCTCCCATAGAGAGAATAAGATGTTAAAATAGAGTTAAATTTAAAATAATTTGTCTCATTAAAATGGTGATTTGTTTTTTGTTATTAATCAAAATAACAGCAGATGAATTTAAAATGATATAAATCCATACACAGATGATGTGAGAGGAGATAATAACAAATGAGAGGCATCATCAGTGAAATTTAGGAAGCTAGAGTTTGAAGGCTGGATTGATAATCAAACAAAGTAATAAAAACACAGACATTAAGCGCAAATCTACTTTCTGAATGATGACATATTCCTGTTTCCTTCTTTCAATTGACTTCAGAGTCCTGGCAACCATCGTTGTCACCTCCTGATCAACATCAGGTATCAAGCTTCCCTCTTTGGAGAAGTAAACGTAGATACTGCCACTTGTGGATTTCCAATAAAATGGCCAAGTTTCTAATAGCCTTATAATACAGTTCAGAATAAACAAAATTTTACCATCATTCCCAAATATAGCTTCCAAGCTTTTTGTTATCATGCTGTTAAGTATAAATCTCTATGTAAATATCATTAGAAATTTTTTAAAAAGCTCTCCAACATAAAGGAAAACGAATATGAATTTAAGTAAAAAGAAAAACACTGAGGGGAAATCAGAGAGTGGATGAAAAATCCCAAATATAAATTAATATGTCATATGTTCAAGTAAATATCAAACATACAAGAAAAAAAAATTTGGGAGAGGGAAACTTTCAAAAAAATACCTCATAGAATGGGGTTCCTGGAGGGTGTCCTCTTGCCAACAAAGGTCCATCTAGTCAAAGCTATGGTTTTTCCAGTAGTCTTGTATGGATGTGAGAGTTGGACCATAAAGAAGGCTGGACACTGAAGGAGCAATGCTTTAGAACTATGGTGCTGGAGAAGACTCTTGAGAGTCCCCATGACAGGAAGAAGATCAAACCTGTCAATTCTAAAGGAAGTCAATCCTGAATATTCATTGGAAGGACTGTTGCTGAAGCTGAAGCTCCGATACTTTGGCCACCTGATCCGAAGAGCTAACTCATTAAAAAAGCCCTGATGCTGGGAAAGCCTGAAGCAGGAGGAGAAGGAGACAACAGAGGAGAAGATGGTTGGATGGCATCACGGACTCAATAAACATGAGTTTGAGCAAGCTCTGGGAGATGGTGAAGGGCAGGGAGGCCTGGCGTGCAGCAGTCCATGGAGTTGCAAAGTCAGTCACAACTGAGCAACTGAATAACAACAACAAGTCCTAGTATTCATTATCTTTTTGTATAAATGTCCTAAACCCACACTTTAACTAAATTTCAGATTGCCTTTTTGTCAGAACTCAGACATTCAAAAACTTAAATGGAATAGGCAGATAAAGCAAGATTAAGTAGAAATAATTCTGTATCTAGCCCTGATGGATAACATGTATGCCCTCCTGTCATGAACAAATATAAAACAGGGCATAATTTGTGTCAATGTTTGTCTGTGTTTAGTCACTCAGTTGTGTCCGATTCTTTGTGACCCCATTGACTGTAGCCCACCAGGCTCCTCTGTCCATGGAATTCTCCAGGCAAGAATACCAGTGTGGGTTGCCATTTCCTACTCCAGGTGATCTTCCAAACTCAGGGATCAAAGCTGCATCTCTTTCATCTGCTGCATTCACAGGCAGATTCTTTACCATTGCACCACCTAATTTATATGTATAGTTTTCAGGAATTACACACTAGACAGTACAACTTTATAATTTCTTAGGGGAGGGAAAATCCTTAGGTTAGCTCCATAATCACTCCAGGTTTCTATTTTGTGAAAATTTTCTGAATGTGATACAGGGACCTGCACAGGGATCACAGGGAGCTGACGAAGCAAAGGCCACTATTTAAAACTGCTGCAGTAGCTCAGTTTGAGGAGCCATGCAAGGGAAGAAGGTAAATGCATGAGGGAGGGCAGGCAACTAAGTGGAAGGTCTCCATAAATGTTTGACTGAGAGCTGTGCTGTAACTCTATAGGGAAGACCATATGAGAAATTCCAGAGACTGCTCTGGGTTTAACTGTGAACACAGGTATTTGAAATCAAGAAATACTGTAAGATTTAAGTTTAGCCTTTCTGGAATAGAGGAACATTTTAAATATCACAGGCCTCCAGCTGAGAATTGCAAATTCATACGTTTGGAGTAAATTCCACACACCACGGTTGAGCCTATTCTAGACTGTTCTACAGCTTAAAATCAAACATTAATATAATCCACAGAAGAGTTTATTTGAAGGTAATGGACCAGTAACTTAACCGCCTGCTAGAAAAGAATACACTTAGGATTGTTGTTGCTGTTCATTTGCCAAGTCGTGTCTGACTCTTTGCGACCCCATGGACTGCAGCATGCCAGTTTCCCTGTCCTTCACTATCTCTTGGAGTTTCCTCAAATTCATGTCCATTGAGTCGGTGATGCCATCCAACTGTCTCATCCTCTGTCACCCCCTTGTCCTGCCCTCAATCTTTCCCAGCATCAGGGTCTTTTTCAACGAGTCAGCTCTTCGCATCAGGTGGCCAAAATATTGGAGCTTCAGCTTCAGCATCAGTCCTTCCAATGAATATTCAGGGTTGATTTCCTTTAGGATTGACTGGTTTCTTCTCCTTGACGTCCAAGCAGATCCTTGCCATTTCTGACTTTTATCATTCCCATCTTGCTAGAAATGGTCCCTTGGTATCTCCAATTTTCTTGAAGAGATCTCTATTCTTTCCCATTCTATTGTTTTCCTCTACTTCTCTGCATTGTTCACTTAAGAAAGCTTTCTTACTGCTCTTTGCTATTCTTTGGAACTCTACATTCAGTTAGGTATATTCTTCCTTTTCTCCTTTGTCTTTTGCATCTCTTCTTTTCTCAACAATTTGTAAGGTCTCCTCAGACAACCACGTTACCTTCTAGAATTTCTTTTTCTTTGGGATGGTTTTGGTCACTGCTTTCTATACAATGTTATGAACCTCTGTCCAGAGTCTCTAAATTTCATAAGTCATGATATCCAGTATGGTGGTGGTGTTACTCTCTCAGTTGTATATGACTCTTTGTGATCGCATGGTCTGTAACTTGCCAGGCTCCTCTGGTTATGGAATTCTTCAGGCAAGAATATTGGGATGGATAGCCATTCCCTTCTCCAGGTCATCTTCCTGATCCAGGGATAGAACCTGGGTCTCCTGCATTTAAGACAGTTTCTTTACCATTTGAGCCACCAGGGAAGTCTGATATTTAGTATATCTCAAAATCATTAATATGCAAAGAAATAAGACTATGTAGGCTGGAACTGAGAAAAATAAAATAAGTCTATCAGTGGATACCAATCTCAAGCTGTCAACTCTTTCAGGTGCTGTATGTAGTATACCAAGACTTTAAAGAATTATTAGAATGATTATCTAGGACTTAAAGGCAAATTTAGTGATAATAAGTGGATAGACAAAAAGTCTTGAGAGAGAAATGGCAAATTTAAAAAGAACTACATGACAAAGCACAAAAGTTAAAATAAAGAATTCAATCTATGGTATAATTTGAAGATAAAAATCAGCAAACTTAAAACAGATCAATAGAAATTATTCATTCTAAAAATAAAGAAAAAGAATTAAAAGGTGAACAAAACCTTCTGAATGTTCAGCACAATTTTAAACAATCTAACAAGTAATTGTAATCACAAAAGGAAACAAGAAAAAAAACTTTACAAATTAATAGCTGAAAATTTTCCAAATTTGATGAAACATATTGACTTCCACAACCAAGAGATGGTGAGAAACGCAAAAAGGATAAATGCAAAGAAAATTACACCTAAGCCTATTATGGTCAAACTGCTGGAAACCAACAATAGGAAAAAATCTTGACAACAGGTATAAGGTAGGAAAAACTCATTACACAGAGGGAAAATAAAAAGAAATTATATTTTACTTTTTTTTATCAGAAAGATACAAGCCAGAATCAAATAAAATTATAAAGAGGTAAAGAAAATATTACTGTTCATCCAGCATTCTTCATCAGAAAAAAGTGCTTTTAAAACAAGAGTAAATACATATTTTCAAGTAAACAAAAGCTGGTAGATTTGTTGCCAACTGCCATGCACTGTGGAAAAGGTAATGGGTATTCTTTAGGCTGAAGGGAAAGGATACCAAACAGAATCTCTCACCTATCGGGAGAAAAGAAGAGCACCGGAAATATGAGGTATGCAAATAGACACAGTAATTTTTATTTCTTATAATTTCTTAAAAAGACTAGTATGTAGACCAAAAATAATAATATTGGGTTGGCCAAAATGTTTGTTCAGTTTTTTTTCCAGAAAATGGTATGGAAAAAACTGACAAACTTTTTGGCCAACCCAATATTATTAGTTTTACATGAAATGACTTCAAGAGCATAAATGACTGTTTGTAAAGTGGGGGAGTAGGTAAATGGAGACATTGTTGTAAGATGATTACATTTGTGAAGTGAGAAAGTGTAAATTGGGAACCATTAAACATGACATGATAAAATATTGACTATAAATAGTTACTATAAAATAACAATGCATATTTTACCACTATAATTTGCTTAAACTATTGCCCACATTCCAAGTCTAGCCTGTTTCTGTATAGTCCATGATAAGAATGTTATTTTCAAATTTTATAGATGGTCAGAAAACAAACCTACAAACAAACGAAAGAAATACACAACAAGCCTCAAATGTAGTTCCACAAATACTAAAAATATTTTCCATCTGACTCTTTGAAAAAAAAGTGTGCTCAATTCTGATATAGAGCAATCAGCTAAAAATTCAATAGAGGGGAAAAAATTGAATACTAATTCAAAATCAGTAAATATAAAGGATGAACTAAAAATCAATTAACCAAAAAGAAGCTGATATATGAGGAACAGATAGACAATAACAACAGCAACAACAAAAACCTAGAAGGGACAAATTGACACAAAATCAAACCTATTAACAAGAACATGAAACGTAACTGTATTAAACACACTAATGAAAAGGCAGATATGGTCACAGTAAATAAAAATGCAAGACTTAAGTATGTACTATCTATAAGAAACCTACTTCAAATGTAAATACCATATGTTAAAAAAGAAAAGTTGAAAAAAATATGTACAATGCAAATAGTGATCACAATAAAGATAATATGGCTAAATTAATATCAGACAAAATAAAAGACAGATTATTAGCAGAGAGAAGAGGATTTCATAATAATAAATAGAAAAATTCATTAACACATATAGCAATCAGAAATGCACATGTACTAAAGAACAAAGCTTTGAAATGAAGCAAAAACAGAGAAATAACAGGAGAGTCACAATAATTGAACATTTTAACACTTCTCCATCAGAAATTGGTAGAAAACACAGAGAAAATATCAGTAAGAGTATAGAAGATATTCACAATGCTTTCAAATCACATACAACTACTGCAGAATGCACATACTTTTCAAGTGTACAGAGAATTTTCCTCATGGTAAACCATAGGTCTGGCCATTAAGTTAGTGTCTATAAATTTCAGAAAAAAAATTGAAATTTTATATCTATATTTTCTGACCAGAAAATTATTAAATTAGAATTCAGTAAAATTAAAATATTTAGAAAGTCCCAAATATGTGGAAACTTGTATGTTAGTTGCTCAGTCAAGTTCCACTCTTTATGATCTCACGGGCTACAGACCACCAAGCTCCTTTGAAAACTAAATATTTCCAAATAATATAATTATTTTTTTTCTAATTACAAGGGGAATTAGGAAAAAATACATGAAAGACCTTATAATATATGACTTTATTTACATTAAATTCTCAAATAGGTGAAACTAATCTCTAATAATAGAAATCATACCAGCATCAGCACCGTCCTTGGTCAGAGCATAGAGTGAGGGTTAATTGCAAAGTGGCACACAAGGGCTTTTGAAGTGATGAAAATGTTTTCTGTCTTGACTGGAGAGTTGGCCACAAGATTTATACATGTGTCAAACCTCATCAAACTATGCACATAAATATGTGAACTTTATTGTATGTGAAGTTGATGTTTAAAGATAGAGTAGATACAAAGTGCTACAGCCTGGAGTGAAGCCATTTGGAGACAAAAATTTTATGGACACTAAGCACACCAAAGAAGCCATACCTGTGGGTCCATTGGGGCCCCTACTAGCTTCTGAATTCTGATTACACTGGCATCAGCATTGTTTTTCCAAGTGATTGTATACTCCACTTTCTTGGCCCTTTTGCTGTTGCTGAATAACCATCCCCACTTTACTTGAAATCCTATTCATATTTCTAAGTCCAGAGAATATCCAAGTATTCTTTAGGCTTTTTAAAGCACACCCAAGAGATTACCATTTCTTTGATTTTCTAAAATATTGCCCATATATTATTTAGCTTCAAATACAGACTTGGTGATATTGACCTAGCAAGCCACTTCTGTGCATAGCTCTCAGAGAGCTAGTTTTTGTTTGTTTCATTTTATTATTATTGTTTTTTGAAAGAATCCCTTTTTTGGAATACCAAAAAGGACAATTGATATTTAGCTGGTGCCAATCAAAATTCTCAAGATGTAATAAAAGAATAAATAATTCAGCTATGTGACTCTTTCCCCCATCTCATTTGGTGGATATTTTCAAATATAGATAAGTGGAAAGAACAGTATAATAGACCTACATATTTATATATTTTGATCCTAGTTATTAACATTTGGCCATATTTGTGTTTTTCTCTTTATAAACAATGTTTAGGAAACCAGAAATCTAAACTTTGTATTAATATATATTTCAGCATTCCTCACCAGAAACTAAGGACATTTTCTTGCTGCTGCAGATAACTGTAATACCACAAGCACCTAATAAAACTGACAGCAATATCCCCATATGGTATAATATTCAGTTCCTATTCAAATTTCTCCTACTGTCCTTCAAATCTTTTTTTTTTTTTCAGCCATCTTTTTGAAAAACCAGAACCAATCAAAAGCCATTTGATCAACCAGATTTTGAAAATAGACCATGGTTTACATGTATTTAAACCATCTAACATTTACATATCTAACACTGCACACATTATGTATTACACATATTACACACAATATATTACAATGTCATACAATTGCATTATATTACACACAATATACTACAATTCAAAGTTAGTCAAGAGGAGACGTGAACCAAAGCAAAAACAAGATTGATAGAAGGAGAGACAGGACCTAAATAGGTGTTAAAGAAATATAAGCCCCTGCAGGAAGATTTCGAGGAGGGTATGGAAATGCACTCCAGTAATCGACTAAGCACAGCACAGGAATTTTCACTTTCACTTTCAAAGGAAGATGCTTCCCAGGTGGCTCAGGGCTGAAAACCTGAGTGCCAATGCAGGAGACACAGGAGATGCAGGTTTGATCCCTGGATCAAGAAGATCCCCTGGAGCAGGAAATGGCTACCCACTCTAGTATTGTTGCCAGGGCAGTTCCATGGACAGAGGAGCCTGACCGGCTACAGTTGGACATGACCGAGCACACACACACTTCACACAGGAAGATGAGGCTACCGAAGCCCTAGAATTGGAAACAATTCAACCACAAAACTGAGCTAAGAATAGAATCATGGGCAAATAAATATTCCATGAAAGTGCCACCAAGGTTACATGTATAACAGTTTTTCACTTTGTTGTCTAGCATTTGAATCTCTCCGAATGAGGACAGACACTTTTATAGCACTTTCTGCTTAGCATTGGACATTTGAAGTGGCACGTAATACAAAAAAGAACACTTTTGGCTATAAATTGTGTTTGCAAAACGAAAGCTGCATAATAATGAATACCAAGGTTTCTCCACCCCCCCCACCCGTTTTCATTTTTCTTCTTTGCTCATGAAAAAAACCAAATCATTCTGGGAAGGCATTAGAAGTCAATGACAAAGTAATAGAAAATGCTGACATGTGGAAATCCCTTCAGAGCAAATGAATATAATTTTTTAGTGTTATGAGCAAGTTCTAACTTTAACTCAGATCTGGACAAGAGAGCTTCTAAGGACCCATTCTACCCGCCAGGACTTTTGGGGTGGAGAAGGTACGTGGGTGTTTTATGGTCAGGCCACTCAAGGTGGCTGTTCTCTTCCTCTCTGTACATCCCCTACCTGACCACTCTCTGCTTCACCTGTATCCTATGGTCTTCCTATGTACTTGCCCCCAGCCCCTAGCTAGTGATTGTTTTTATCAAAGCGGCAGTGAGGGACAGGATCCTCTACTGGTTTCCTTGGTAACTAATGAGGCCACCTGATGTGAATTCCTCTATAACTGGTAATCTCTCCTTCCCTCTTACACCCACTCCCAGAGCAAAGACTGCTGCCATGTCATGCCTGCTGTCTGCCGCACACAGGGGGCTGTCTCTCCAGAACTTTGCTTCAGACATGTAAACTGTCCCATCCATGAAACAACTGATGTCTCTGTTGCTAACTCTAGGTTCTTTCTTAGTCTTGATGCTGGGCAAGTACAGGTCTTGCAAGGGCTGATGGGTGTAGCCCAGCAGGTTTCATGAAGTCAGTTACCATGACAATAACCTCATTCAGTTTTCTCATTGGAAATCTTGTCTCACAGAAGTAAAATGCAGATCACATCAACCCTTGGGACAGAGTGTAAATTAATGATTTGCTGACTTATTATGCAGGGCTGCTTTTTGAAAACAAGAATTGGACTCCAGAGTTGGAGAAAGGGGTTGTTAAGCAAGTTCAGACCCAGAGCACTCTACACAAAAAAAGCCTGTCAGAAACAAGACTAGCCAGCCAACAATCCCAAAGAGTACTAACTTACCTCATGAAATCAGAGTCACAATAATGCCACTTTGGTACTGATGAGTCGGGAAATATAAAACAAAGAATTTGTTCCAAACTTCTCTGTGTAAACTCAGAGACTCTCAACACAAAAGTCCCCTCCTAGGTAGAGAATACAACTGCTTGAATACATTGAGAAAGATGAGAATATGTATCCAGCCATATCTGATGGTAACTTCAGGAATAAGCATAAACTTTCTCCAATTGAATTCAAGGGAGTTGGGAATTGAGCACAAACACTATTGACATAAAAGAGACTAGAAAATGGGGGTTGAAAGTATTTAATAGATTAAAAAAGTCAGATCTATCAGTCTGCTAAACATTTTCATGCATCTTAGATGCATGAAACTCTGCTTTATTTATGCTGTTTTTGTTAAACGAAACATATATTTCATATGTGCATGTTGGCAGTTGTGTATTGATTCTCTTGTCTGTCTTATTAGGCAATCATACTTTTCAGGATACAATAAAGTATCTATATATTAGCAAGTAAGAACTGTAATTCTCTAAATACATACTAAAAATCATTCATTTATTAAATCCATTAATTTTACACACAAGAAAGCCACTCAGAGCCTGAAACTCATTCACCTAAATTCCCATGCCTAGGTTTCTGTGTCGCACTCCATCACAGATCAATAACAACAAATTAAAATATAGGACAGTGCATTAATATCAATAAAAAGTTACAAGTGAGAGCAGACAGCATTATATATCTGAGTAATTCCTGTGGGCATCACATTACTGCAATATAATATGTAGTACATGTTCTTTTTTACAAATATTTTTATTGAGGTAAATTTTTTTATACTACCAGGCACAGACTTAAAGCATGAAACTCAATGAGTTTTGACAAATGTTTAAATCCATGCAACCACCACCACAATCGAGATAATAGAATATTTCCATCACAGGAAAACCTTGCTTTGATTCCTAACACAACACATTAGTTTAGCTTATTCTTGCTCTTTACATGAAAAATCACACACATTCATTCTGTTTTGTCTAGCTTTTTTATTTAGCATAATTTATTTCAGATTCATACATGTTGCAGGTATCAATTTTTTTTTTCTTTTTTCTGCTGAGTTAATTGTGTGAATATACCTGGATATACTTTTTGAATCACCTATTTATGGGCACTTTGTTTCTGGTGTTTGGCTATAGTGAGTAAAGCCTCAAATTCACACGTGAAACAGAAAAAAAAAAAAAGGAAATTAATGAGCTAAGTGTCCATTTCAAACATTGGAAAGGGAATGAGGAAACATCTTAAATGTGATCAAAGTAGATAATAAAGCTAATGACATATTTATGAAATAGAAAGAAATCATAAAAAGACTGAATTAACAAAGCAAATTTGGTCCTTTGCAAAGACATTATTGCCGAACTTCAGGGGGAAAAAAAGGCATAAAAATAGAGATCAGGACTGAAGATGTCACCACACTTCCTGTTGGTTATTAAACAATTAGGAGATTTTGTAAAAGAGAAAACAGAAACAACTCCCCTTCCCCCCCAAAAACAAACAAAAAAAACCCCAAAACTATGCCAAAATTCTTAGAAATCCAGTTAAAATGGGACAAATATCTAAAAACATAAGCAGTATATCTGAACAAAGGATAGTTATATGAATAATCCTATGACCATTAAAATAATTAACCCAGTAATTAAAAACATTCTCCCAAAGGAAACTGTTGTCTAGATGTGTCAAGTAGTTTCTAACAAACATTTAAGAAATAAATAATTCTGATTTTACCAGCATTCTTCAGAATATAGAAAAGAACACATCCCAACAAATTTTGTGGGTCTAGCACTGATAGCAAAGCAGACAGGAACAGTATAAAAGAGGAAAATGAATGTAGATGCAGCAAACTGAGTGTAGCAAGACAAAAATTGATTTTCATTATCACCAAGCTAGTTTTAACCAGGAACATAAGTTTGGCTTAACACTAAATAAGTTATCAAAGTTATTCCTTATATTAGCATTTTACAGGAGAAAAATAAAACAGCTACCTAAAGAGGTTAAAAAAAGTTTTAAATAAAATTCAAAATTCAGTCAGGCTTAAAATGCATAGAAATCTAGGAATAGCAAGGAAGGAGGGGAACAAACATAATATAAAAAATTGTATCTAAAAAAAGGAAAGGCCAATTTCATAGTTTCTGGTAAAATGTAGAAAGCATTCCTCTTGGGTTTGAGGGTAAAAGAAGCATGTCACTTTCTACCACTTTAATTCAACACAAGTGTAGGGATGCCTTAGCCAATACATATGATAATACATTGATAGATATAATAGATGATGAGGGGGAAAAAAGAGACAGATGGTATAAAAACTGGATTCTGGGGTAAGAGGAAAATTGCCATTATTCACAAGGAATATTTAGTTATAGATGATATTATATGTAGAAAATTCAAGGGACCTAGGGATGAACTATTGGGAATTATACAATAATATGACACAGTTACTACATACAAACTTATACACAAAAATAAATTTTATTTCTGACCATCAATGAAAATATTCAGAAAATATAATTAAATATTCATCTATATCTATACATCCCATTTTTATAGATCAAAAAATTAAATTACCTAGGAATAAGTCTAACAAAATGTGTGAAAAACCCTTCCTGAGACTACCTAAAACTGAAAGACATTAGCAAAATTCTAAATAGATGAAGAAATATAATATGACCATGGATTAGAAGTCTAATGTTATGCAAATGCTGATTTTTCTTCAAATTCAGTACAATTCCTAATCAAAGTTCCAATATGACTTTTTTGGAACAGAAAGGATTGACTTTGAAATTCATATGAAAAATGTGAAGGGCCAAGACCTGCTGGGAGAATAATGTAGAAAGTCTTGTTGAATAATAATTAAGACAATGTGATATTAGTATAGAGGTATATAATACAGTATGCCCAGAAAAGACCCAGGCACATATAAATTTTTGATTTTTGACAGAGTGACATGTGAGAGCAAGAGAAAGAACAGTATTTTCTATAAAACTTGATAGAAAGATTGAATCTTTAGATATAAAAAAGACTCAGAATTTCAATTTCACATCAATAAAAAAAAAAATCACTTCCTTATGGATTATAGACCCAACCATGCAAGATATAACAATGAAGCTTTTAAAAATGTCATAAAAAATAACATAAGAAAATAAATCTTTTAGAAAGTAACATAAGACTTTTTCATGAATTCAGGATGAAAAAATTGTGTAAACAAAATACCTAAAGTACTAAACATATAGAACATTGTTAACAAATTTTACTACATTAAAGTTAAGAACTGAAAAAAAAAAATAAAGTTAAGAACTGTAGTTTTCTAAAAGATACTTTCAGAAAGGTCAAGCCACATAAAGTAAAAGGATTTTGCAATGCATATGGCTTACAAAGGTCTCACTCAAGTATAAGAAGAAGAAATGGACAAATTCTTAGAAAAGTATAACCTTACCAAACTGAACCAGGAAGAAATAGAAAATCTTAACAGACCCATCACAAGCAAGGAAATCGAAACTGTAATAAAAATCTTCCAACAAACAAAAGCCCAGGACCAGATGGCTTCGCAGGTGAATTCTACCAAAAATTTAGAGAAGAGCTAACACCTATCCTACTCAAACTCTTCCAGAAAATTGCAGAGGAAGGTAAACCGACAAACTCATTCTATGAGGTCACCATCACCCTAATACCAAACCCTGACAAAGATGCCAAAAAAAAAAAAAAAAGAGAAAACTACAGCCCAATATCACTGATGAACATAGATGCAAAAATCCTCAAAAAAATTCTAGCTAACAGAATCCAACAACATATTAAAAAGATTATACATCATGACCAAGTGGGCTTTATCCCAGGGATGCAAGGATTCTTCAGTATTAGCAAATCAGTCAGTGTGATACACCACATTAACAAATTGAAAGATAAAAACCATATGATTATCTCAATAGATGCAGAGAAAGCCTTTGACAAAATTCAACATCCATTTATGATAAAAATCCTCCAGAAAGCAGGCATAGAAGGAACATACCTCAACATAATAAAAGCCATATATGTTGAACCCACAGCAAACAATATCCTCAATGGTGAAAAATTGAAAGCATTTCCCCTAAAGTCAGGAACAAGGCAAGGGTTCCCACTCTCACCACTACTATTAAACATAGTTTTGGAAGTTTTAGCCACAGCAATCAGAGAAGAAAAAAGAATAAAAGGAATCCAGATTGGAAAAGATGAAGTAAAACTCTCACTGTTTGCAGATGGCATGATCTTCTACATAGAAAACCCCAAAGACACCACCAGAAAATTACTAGAACTAATCAATGAAAGTTGCAGGATATAAAATTAATACACAGAAATCCCTTGCACTCCTATACTCTAACAATGAGAAACAGAAAGAGAAATTAAGGAAAGAATTCCATTCACCATTGCAATGAAAATAATAAAATACTTAGGAATAAATCTGCTAAAGAAACAAAAGACCTATGTATAGAAAACTATAAAACACTGATGAAAGAAATCAAAGATGACACAAATAGATGGAAAAATATACCATGTTCCTGGAACAGAAGAATCAATATAGTGAAAATGAGAATACTACCCAAAGCAATCTATAGACTCAATGTAATCCCTAGCAAGTTACCAACGATATTTTTCAGAGGACTAGAATGAATCATTTCACAATTGTTATGGAAATACAAAAAAAATCTCAAATAGCCAAAACAATCTTGAGAAAGAAGAATGGAACTAGAGGACTCAACCTGCCTGATTTCAGGTTATACTACAAAGCTACAGTCATCAAGACAGTATGGTACTGGCCAAAGACAGAAATGTAGATGAATGGAACAAAATAGAAAGCCCAGAGATAAATCCACGCACCTATGGACACCTTATCTTTGACAAAAGAGGCAAGAATATATAATGGAGAAAAGACAATCTCTTTAACAAGTGGTGCAGTGAAAACCAGTCAACAACTTGTAAAAGAATGAAACTAGAACACTTTCTAACACCGTACACAAAAATAAACTCAAAATGGATTAAAAATCTAAACATAGGACCAGAAACTATACAACTCCTAGAGGAAAACATATGCAAAACACTCTCTCACATAAATCACAACAGGGTCCTCTAGGACCCACCTCCAAGAGTAATGGAAATACAAGCAAAAATAAACAAATGGGACCTAGTTAAACTTAAAAGCTTTTGCACAATGAGGGAAACTATAAGCAAAGTGAAAAGACAGCCTTCAGAATGGGAGAAAATAATAGCAAACAAAGCAACTGACAAGGAATTAATCTCAAAAATATACAAACAGCTCATGCAGCTCAATACCAGAAAAATAAACAACCCAATCAAAAAATGGGCCAAAGAACTAAACAGACATTTCTCCAAAGAAGACATACAGGTGGCTAACAAACACATGAATAGATGCTCAACATCACTCATTATCAGAGAAATGCACATCAAAACCACAATGAGGTACCATCTCATGCCAGTCAGAATGATTGTTATCAAAAAATTTACAAACAATAAATGCTGGAGAGGGTACAGAGAAAAGGGAACCCTCTTACACTGTCGGTGGGAGTGCAAACTCGTACAGCCACTGTGGAGAACAGTGTGGAGGTTCCTTAAAAAACTGGAAATAGAACTGCCGTATGACCCAGCAATCCCACTGCTGGGCATACACACTGAGGAAACCAGAGTTGAAAGAGACACATGTACCCCAATGTTCATCGCAGCACTGTTTACAATAGCCAGGACATGGAAGCAACCTAGATGTCTATCGGCAGATGAACGGATAAGAAAGCTGTGATACATATACATGATGGAATATTACTCAGCCATTAAAAGGAATGCATTTGAATCAGCTCTAATGAGGTGGATGAAACTGGAGCCTATTATACAGAGTGAAGTAAGTCAGAAAGAAAAACACCAATCCAGTATAATAATGCATATATATGGAATTTAGAAAGATGATAACAATGACCCTATCTATATGTGAGACAGCAAAAGAGACACAGATGTAAAGAACAGACTTTTGGACTCTGTGGGAGAAGGCAAGGGTGGGATGATGTGAGAGAATAACATTGAAACATGTATATTACCATATGTGAAACAGATTTCCAGTCCAGGTTTAATGCATGAAACAGGGCACTCAGGGCCAGTGCACTGGGACAACCCTGAGGGATGGGATGGGGAGAGAGGTGGGAGGGGGCTTCAGAATGGGGGAAACATGTACACCCATGGTTGATTCATGTCAATGTATGGCAAAATCCCCTACAATATTGTAAAGTAATTAGCCTCCAATTAAAATAAATAAATTAATTTACAAAAAAAATAAGAAGGATTTCTCCTTAGGATAAAAAAAGAGATGGCCCAACTAATACAAAAATGGGCAAAAGAACTGAACAGACACTCTGCCAGAGAAAAAGTCTCACTGATCAATAAATATTTTAAAATCTGTTTCAACTTAATAATAAGGGAGTTCAATTTAAGTCACAGTGACATACCACTCTCTATCATCTAGACTGACTACCAGGAAGAAGTGTGAAATTAGCAAATGCTGACTAGAATATATTATGATGAGAAAGTCATATTTTGTTGATTCAAGTGAAAATTACTGTAACTCCTTTGGAAAATCGTTAGTTAATATCTAGCCGTTGAAGAAACAGTTCTCATAGGTATATACACCAAAATAACATCTATGCATGCACACAAGGGTACATGAAAAAACTGTTCATAAGAAACAGTATTTTTAACTAAGAAACAACAAGTGTCCATCAGCAGTACCGTGAATGAATTTAAATCATGATATTTCCATATAACAGATCACTATACTTGCAATAAAAAAGAATAAAGTACAGTTATATAAAAGGTAAATTCTAAAATTATAATGCTGATTGACAGAAATTAGACACAAAGGAATATTTAATCTCTGAATATTTTATAAAGCACTAAAGAAATTGGCAAACTAGACCACACCTTTTTTTTTTTTTTAATGCATGACTAAGTGGTTAAACAACAGCAAGGAAGAGATTACATTAAAAGTCAGAGCAGTCATTGTTTCAAGAGTTTTTCTGGCATTGTAATCTGTCCTGAATGGCAGGGGAAAGGCTTGTTAGAGGAGAGTATGCTTATAATATTGGACAGTGCATTTGTACCGTATACATTCTGTTTAATTTCACAACAGAAGCAAATGAATAAAAATACAGGAATCATATGGCATGCTATAGTATGGCCTATTCCTATTCTAATAATTAAGTGAAAAAAAGGCTGTTTTTGTTTTTTTTTTATTTTTCTGAGACCATTTATCTTACATCATTATCTTCCTTAATGACCTCAGATAAATGAGGCTCCTCTCTGTTATGTTTTCATATACACAATATATCATCAAAGATGTTGGAGAAAGATAAGGGTTTTCATTATTTCTTGGATTTTATTTGAAAATTAAGTTGCATATAATGTAGCCAAGAGCCATTTGCAAACGGATCTCAAAAGGTAGGTCATGATTCAGCCCCTTGCAGCCTTGATGGTGTGTCTTTAATTAACAAAGCAGAGGCTCTAATGGAGAGGCCTCTGAGTGCCACCGCAGTTAATGGTCTGTTAGCGTTTCATTTTAAAGGCCTGGGGATAGAGGGCTTAACACAGGAAAGAGGACTTGGAAAACAAATTAAAAAACACCAAGTGATTAGGCTCCTTAAAAACAGTTCCATGTAAACCAAAAAAAAAAAAGAAAAAGAAAAAGAAAAAATACTGGAAAATACAGCATCTTCTCTAATATCATGTTTCCTCCTGTCTAATATGGTCAGTTCTTCTTAAAAATAAACTCTCTAAAACAAATCAGTTTTGGTAATGCACAGTCATTTCAACCCCTGATAGTAATAAACCCCTTAGGATGAATGACATTTAATTTCTTTTGAAGATTGTTATCTTTTTGATCAAATAACATTGCATTACAACTGTAGTTCAGTTTGCCCTTTTTCAATTTTAGAGAATTATTTTAGAGGGTACAAAAAATTAAACACCAGAAAGCCATGATTTCAGTGTAGAATAGCCAACAGCTAAGCAACTTTCTCCAATGGAGTATAATGAATTGATGAAGAACAAGACAAAGATTGTGTTTGTTTGTTTGTTTCCTAGACAAATAGACCTCTTATAAATGTACATGTACATATGTGTTTGAGGATGAAATAGCAATATATTCTTTAAACTAAAAGCAGAGAAAGGGGTGGTGCTTTCCTAGAAAAAGGTGCAAATTTTCCTCCTATTAAACATAGCTATCGTCTAGCAACTACATATACCAGAATGTGTCTTTTGTGATATTACATTATGCCTTAGCCTTCTCTCCCTTCTTTAATCTCAACTGAGATTTAAATCAGCTAACAAGGCTGAAAAGACTGCCTTACAAGTCATTTTGATCCTTAAGAATTAGCGATTTCTCCAGCAATGTGGGTAATAGACCAGAATTGGTAGCCATTATTAGTAATTTTTCTGTACTAAGATCTCAAGTCTCAACTTTGAATCTCTGGATATAAGCCTTTTGCACTCCCCATGTTTGCTTTCCATATGATATTCTTTAGTAGTTGGTAGTCTTTTTGAATGTCATAATTTGTCTCAAGGGTGACCCAAGAGAAGTTTTGCTTTTTTAACCTTGACTTGCATATTTTGATGTGATGATCATGGAATTATTTTAGATGAGTATATAGTAAATACTGGGCTTCCCTGGTGGCTCAAATGGTAAAGAATCTGTCTGCAGTATGGGAGACCTGGGTTCAATCCCTGGGTTGGGAAGATCCCCTGGAGAAGGGAACTGTTACCCACTCCAGTATTCTGGCCTGGAGAATCCCATGGACTCTATAGTCCATGCAGTCACACAGAGTCAGACATGACTGAGCGACTAAGACAGCATAGCACATAGTAAACACACCCTCACTCTACTGCCTACCCACTACATAAATATCCTCTCTCTAATGCCAAACCAGCCTATTCTATACTTTGTTTTGGTAAGAAATATGAATTCATTTAGCGGAATTTTTTTAGTTGTATGTTTCATGCCTTGCAAATGCATACATGGTGCCTTGTGTGCAGCAGACACGTGTCTATAGGTTTGGTGTCATTAGATCCTTTTTTAAAAAACACAATCTTATTTAAATAATCTAAATGCCAGTTCTTTGTTTTTTGCTTGCTTGTTTTGGTATTTTTTTCTCCATTGGATTTGCTGTTTAGACATTTTTTGATCCATTGTCTTCTTTTATCAATAATGTCCTAAGAAAAACTAAGTCCTGGAAACTGAAGCCTGAAGTACACAAGGTCAGGAAGAGACAGTAAACCATTAACCTTTGAGGTTGATGTGATATTTGTTCAGTGAGTAGCTAGGGCAGAGGAGCCCATGTTTGGGCAGGGAATGGGGGAATACTCTGTAGGGCTGAGGTATAAATCTCTAGCCTGTAATTTAAAACCTTTGATGAACACTTTATCATGAAGCATCATCACAACACTAGGAGAAAAAAAAAAATTAAGAAAAAAATCACAGCGAGATGCATATTTACATATTTTAATGAAAACAAATTATCTCTCCTGAAAGTAATTAATTATCAAATTATTTAATTATGTGATAGTAGTGAGGGGAAAAAGTGCTTGAGGTTTTTCAGTAAATTCCAGTTTTAAATAAACAGTTATTTGAGTCTGGATTCTTTATTAAGTAAGTCTTTACCAAAATCTCAGGGTATCAAGCCATTTTTTTTTCTACTAGTGCTACACCCAAATGTAGCAATTATGCAATTAGGCAGAGATTGCTCCTGTGGACTTCTTTCAATTTTGAATAGACATTTAGAAAGTGGTAGGGAAAGGATATACAATAGAATTCCTGAGAAACATGGGCTTGACTTTGAAAAATTTATTCAAGTAAAAACTCTCATTGATTGTCATGTCAATTTCTCAGCATGCCTGTGGAAAGATAAACATTGGAAAACAGAATTTAATATTTGAAAGAAAACCTACAGATTATCTAATCCAGCTCCCCACACAATGCAGAGCATTTATCCACTACAATTCTGTCAGCGGGTCATCAATTTTTACTAGCAAAAAATGTGTAGTGTAGAATTCACCATCTTAGAGTTGTTGTGGAAGAGCTCAAAATTCTCAAAATTTTGCCTATCGGATTAATTTCTGCTTTCTCACAGCACAGGATGTGTCTAATTACTACTCCACCTTTAGTCCATCAATTATTTACACATATTGTTTATTTTTGCCTTTGTGTGCCTTTTTGGATTCAGATTCAACCTCCTCTTACTCTCAAGAACCCAAGACATAGCATGATTTACCTTCTAGCCACTGTTCTGGATCCTCTCATTTGAGGAGCTTCAACAGGTGAATATGTTCCATGAAGTTTAATTTCCCAGACTTGACAAGATATTCTACATTGGAGTTGGCACCATCATGACAACAGATCAGTCCATCAAGTGCTAAAAAGTCAAGAATTCTTTTTCCTGTGTTCCTAAAATACATTTAGAATTAACAAAGGATATGATTAACCACAAAGATGCCACAGCCAAACCACTCACATCATCGTGTTAGTCATGTGACCACAGAAAAATTATTTGACCTCTTCCTGTCATTTTCCTTATCAGTAAAATCAGAGGAATTATAGTACCTACCTCGTAAGTTTGCCATGAAGATTAAATAAGTTAGCAATTGTAAAGTGCTTAGAAATATGTCTAGAACACAGTGAATGTTTGGCAAGTGTTTATTGGTTCCCAAATTGTCCCCTGTACATGGAGGGTAAGGAAAAACCAATGAAAGAATCAGACCACATGAGATGGGTAGGTGGCAGGTTTGTTACACAAAGGACCTTGCATGTGAAGCTGATCTTGGGCACCAAAGGATGAACAGATCCTAGCACCTGCCCACCAGAATCTTAAGATTTTATGTGGAAGACGTAACTGAGTCCAGATGTTCACAATGACACATTACTCTCACAAGTCATCCTTGAAAATGATTCTTGCTGTGGGCAGAAGTTATGTTTTAAAGACAGTACAGGAGGTGGGGGTGGTGAAGAACCTCTTATTACCTGGGTTTAGTTTGCATGTCGGTTGGTGGTCATGTCTTCTCATGACCTCCTCCGACCGTGTTTATTAAATAAATGGCCGAATCCAGGTCTTTATGGATATTAATTTTCTTAAGTTTGCTTTGGGTCAATTATAGGCTTCAATTTTTCATATGTATTTGTTTGGTAGAGTGAGTCTTTCGTTATTTTTATTTGTATTTTGCTTCTGGTATGGCCAGATATTCAGCTCATTTCTCATAGCTCCCAATGTTTTCAGAAAAATAAAAATAAATTTGCTCCCTAAAAAAAAAGGAAATACTATATGGCACCAATATATAATATTATAAATAAAGGAAAAGCTGTTCTGTGTGGCTGGGGTAAAAGCCCGAATGCCTATCTGTGGCTGGAATGAACCTCAGCACATATACACTGTGGCAGCCTGGAAGTGTCTCCATAGATGCTGGGTTTTGAAAAAATGATGAAGATAAACTCTTTTAACCTATTGAGTTAAAACTAATTTTTGGTCCTGAAATGTGTTTCAATATGTGTAGTAATTGTTCCATTCTCTATACATTTCATAAACAGAGAAGTTTCAATCTACCCTTAGTTACAAAAATATGGTAAAAACAAAAAGTCTAAGTTCAACATATAAGACAGTGATATTCATGAAGTACCTGTTCTCACTTGCCATTATTTAATATTTTCATCTTTGTGAATCACATAATTACTCAGTTCACCTTCTTGCATTTCTCCCCAAACAATGCCTGCCCCAAGTCAAGGTTTGTCCTATCTACAGCAACCCCCATGACCTGAATCCTGTCAAGAAAAAAACAATAAAGCTTATAAATATTTTATTTGCACTTTATGCTGCCTTCTAGGGATCCCTTCTTTTCTTTGTGCTGAGAATCCAGTCTTTTACCCTTTTAAGAGATTTATCAATGCTCTATGTTCCAATAGAGCTAAAGTGTAATAAATTTGACATCTGCTGCTGCTGCTGCTAAGTCGCTTCAGTCGTGTCCGACTCTGTGCGACCCCATAGGTGGCAGCCCACCAGGCTCCTCTGTCCCTGGGAATCTCCAGGCAAGAATACTGGAGTGGGTTGCCATTTCCTTCTCCAATGCATGCATGCATGCTAAGTTGCTTCAGTCGTGTCCGACTCTATGCAACGCTATGGAAGCAGCCCACCAGACTCCTCTGTCCACAGGATTTTCTAGGCAAGAATACTGGAGTGGGTTGCCATTCCCTTCTCCAAAATTTGGCATCATTACTTAGTAAAAATTGGCTTTGTAGTTTGAATATCAAGAAGTACTCTGATCCTTGATTTAAACTGACACATTACCTCATCATCAAAAATTCATACTGAAAATCAAAAGTGATTATTTAATAATGTTTTTCATTTTTTACCCCTATATTTTAGTTATCAAGGTCTGTTATACCTCCCTAGGACTGCCACAACAAATTATCTAAAACTTGATGGTTTAAAATAGCAGATATGTATCTTCTCACAACTTCAGGGCCCAGAGCGTGGAAATCAAGATGTTGGGGAATGGAGCTTTCTTAGAAAGCACTAGGGAAGTGTCTGTCCGTTGCTTTTTCCAGCCTCTTGTGACTCCAGGTCATTCTCAGCTTGCTGATGCATCACTCCAACTTCTGCCTTCATCTTCACATGGACTTCTCTTATGTGTCCCTTGTAAAGACACATATGACTGAATTTAGAGCCCACCCTGGCCTAATCCAGGATGATCTTATTTTAGGATCCTTAAACTTAATTACACCTGCAAAGACCCATTTTCCAAATAAAGTAACATTCAAGGATTCTGAGAATTAAAAAGCCACATATCTTTTTTAGAGACCACATTCAATCCATGATAAGGCCCAAAGGCTTAAATTCAAACATACTTATTAATTCCCTTTATTATTTTTTTCTCTGCTATGCAAAAAGGGTGACGTGTTCAGAAAACAAAGTTAGAAGTTTAGAAAATGAAGATGAGAGTGATGGTGAGGACATTTGAAAGCATAATGGAAATGATAAAAGGAATAAAGCTGTTTCTTTTGGGAAAAAAAGACAAGCAGGGAAGTGGTGGTGTTTTAATAGCTCCCTGTGTATATTCGTACATTTAAAGATGTATATATTAAAGATGGAAGGTGGAATTGACATCTATGTAGTTGCTAAGGGGTAGAATTAAAACTGATCGTCAGTAGTTACCAGAAGATAGATTATAGGCTCAATCTGAGGCAAATGTTTCTAAAATAACTGTCCACAGTTAGGATGGATTGTCTCAAAAGATAGCAAATTATCTATTGCTGAGGGTATCCATATATAGTAACATATAAAAGTTGTTACATTAATTAAAAACTCTTAATGGTTTTTAAACTGATTTTTCTGTGATTTTTAAATCACAATGCCCGCTAGAGCTGCTGAAACTCTTTGAAATTTCACATGTTCCCAAATAAGAGTAGAGTCTGAGTATGTGTATTTAATAAGCTTCCTGGGTAATTCCCCTTATAACTATTGGCTTAGATTGACTGATTCCAAAGCGTGATCCCAAACCAGATTGAGAGGCACTGGTTTAGAATATCTTTAAAGTCCCTCCCAACCCTGAGATTTTTATTTCAAGAGATGGAAGAAAAGGATAAGGTATTTAATCAACAACAAATCTAAAATGGAATTGAAAGTGTGAACAGAGATTCATGGGCAGAATTGCCAGCAAACTCCACGGAGGCCATATTGGTCTGTGTATTGTTCCTCTAAGCCTGGATAATCATGCTCAATGATGTATATTCACTTTAAGAGGTTTTTTCAAGTGGAAAATGTTCCTGAGAGGTTTAAACACCGTGAATGATCCCAAACTCATCATTGTGTCATGGGAGCAGGGACCACTGAGAATACAACTACAGAGGGAAACTTAAAACAAACAAAAAAAAAGAGGTAAAGGCTGGACAATTTGATGTAGATGAGACTGAGGTTATTATAGCAGAGTTAACTACCTAGTATGGAGGGAAAAAGACATTTTTTTATGGATCAATGTAAGTGGCTAACATTTGAGAAGTAAACTCTAAAAACAAACTTTAAACTTTAAGTATTTATGGAAAGGGGGAAAAGAAGATCACAGATTTAAGAATCATATTCTAGAAGAATAGCAGGTGCAAGCATTATCCTCTCAGTGAACATTTGGATACAGTTGTAGCATCTCTATCATGGAACAGCATGAGTCTGCTCTTCTGCTGCATGTAGAACACCATGCGTACTTTGGATGTAGAAAGTCTTGTAACCAGTAAACCAGCACATACTTATTGCATAGATCTTGGGTGAGCAATAATACCTTAAGATTCTTCTGCTTGCAAGGAATGAGAAGATTAAAACCTCAAATTAATTTTAAAACAAAGAAAACAATTTATTGATTGATATCCTGAGAAGCAAAATTTTTAAGGTTTCGAGAAAAAGTTGATCTGACAGCTAATTGATGATATACCTAAGAAATGGGATTTTTAAATTGTTTATTTTAGTTGGAGGGTAATTACTTTACAATATTGTGATGGTTTTTGCCACACACCATCATGAATTGGTCACAGCTATACGTGTGTCCCCCCATCCTGAACCCCCCTCACACCTCCCTCCCCAACCATCCCTCTGGGTTGTCACAGAATATCAGCTTTGAGTGCCCTGCTTCATGTTTAAAACTTGCACTGGTCATCTATTTTACATATGGTAATGTACATGTTTCAATGCTATTCTCTCAAATCATCCCACCCTCGCCTTCTCCCACTGTGTCCAAAAAAGTCTGTTTTTCACATCTGTGTCTCCTTTGCTGCCATGCATGTAGGATCATCAGTACTGTATTTCTAAATTACATATGTGAGTGTTAATATACAGTACATGTCTTTCCCTTTCTGACTTACTTCACTCTGCATAATAGGCTCCAGTTTCACCCACCTCATTAGAACTGACACAAATGGGTTCCTTTTGCTTTTATTTGGTTGTTTTTGTTTTTGTTTTAGTTCCTCTGCTCTGATATCCTGGGTGCTGACTTTAGTTCAAGGTTGACTCTCCTTGTGGTTGTGTCAGAATTTCATCTACCAAATGAAATCTACTTCCCTTTCTGTTCAGGTTGGTGGGAGAAAGCATTTCTCTTTCCCTTCCTCATCTTAGGTCATATGTTTTTCCCTGATCACCACATCAAGGACCTGGGATTGGCTTAGGCTAATTAGGGCTGATGCTTGCACTGAAGAGATAACATCAACCCCTCTCGAACTGATAGAAAAATTCCTTTTTAAAATAAAGGTGTGGATGCCAACCAGGCAATGGGCAATAGAAAAGTCAGATGAGACCTTGCTTTAAGTATGGAAATTTTTCTGGAGATATACTACTGATAAATTTTTGCTTAAGTCTTATGAACACAAAGTTGTAAGTGGTATCTCTACTCATAAAATACATTTATATTTGTCATCTTATTTTTATTTTTTACTGTCAAAATAAAAACTCAATAGACAAGCCAGAAAACCATTTTATTGTTTATCCACATGTGAAGTATCAGCGCATACCTTTTACAATAAACCCAGACACTACAGTCTAAGTGAGTGTATGTGTAAAAGAGAATGCAGTTTCTTTATGGTTAAAAATAAGGATGGACACCTCAGAGAAGGTAGCATGAGAGGACATCAGAGGAGCAATTAGGTTCAGACTCCATGTTTGTGCAAATCTGAGCCAAATGTACAGACTTTCTTGGTCCTTAAGTCACTTATTCATTTAAAATATGAATTTAAGAAAGTAGAACCATTTTCTCTTATTGCCTTAAGAGTTGACACCATAAGGTTCTTCTTTCAAGTACACCATTTTTTTTTTTTCTTAGTATCTTTCTTTGGACCTGAAACCAGTGACTGAAACCTGAGAGCAACAACAGAAAAGGAATTAGAGGGTTCTGAAAAACAAGAGATAATTGTTGGGTCAGTCTCAGGGCAAGGACATTCAGTAATACAAGGAATTTTCCCTGAATTGCCAATTTCTTACTTTGGTAGGAAGACATATCTATCTAAAGATCACCATGTAGTTAGCCAGGCAAGGTGGTACATTGGTCTTCTTTCAAGAGATAGTCTTTATGTACTGGTTTATTGTTTGTATGAAGTGGAAGTTGAATGGTACACAAAACAAAGCAATGCAGGGGATAGTCGCTGGCAGGCCCTGTACCACTGGTCCATCAGTAGAGCAGATAATCAGAACCACTCACTTTGGAAGGCAGTATAGACACCTGTAAATATGAGAGCCTGCTACACAAGGGTCTCACCTTCATCTGTACACTCTTAGGCTGCTTATCAAAGTATTTGGGGGATTGCATTCAATCTTTCCCTGGTAAATATAATTTTCTCCATTGGTCACATTTATAGTGTTGATTTAGAGCCCTTATAGACAGGCACTTGGGGCAAATGGCTCAATGACCGGCTCCTTAATCATCTTCTGCAGCTTGCAGTTTTTACTGTGCCTGCTTTGGCTTCCTGCCTTGGCTCAAAAGCACAGCCTTACTAACGTGAGCATGATTTATAGGTGATCTCTTGTTAATAGGAGAGAGAATGTGATATAATTGAGAAGACCCTGGACTGAGGGTCAAAAGAGGTCGATTTGCTTCCAAACCTGCTACAAATTAGCTTTGTGGCTGTCAGATTAGGTGTAGCATCTACTCTTGGCCTCAGTTTCCTTCTCTGAAAGGTGAAGGGGTTGGATGATGGTTTGTCACCCATGAGTTCTTTTTTGTCTTTCCATTTATTTATGCCTCCTCTGCTTATGCATTGTGATACCCCCACCTGCATCCGAAGGCCATTCTTTCTTTGCTATTAAAAGAAATAAAGAAAGACTGTGAATGCTTCTCATCTTCTTATATAACTCACAGATATTTTGTAAAAGTAAATGGCATATTTTAAAAATGTATATGCTGAGTGCTGAATGTGAACGTGCATTTTTCTGATTATTTTCTTCATGCTATTATTTCTACCTATTGGTTGTAAACTTGGAAAAAAAGGCTTTTGTATTGTTTCAGCAAGTGGCTATTCTAAGCAGCCACATCTTTGTAGCTGTAAAGTCCTTTGGTAACAGGAGCTGAGTATTTTGGGCAGAGTAACTGGTATGACAATACCAATATGATAACAATAACCCTCTGTTGATCCCAGTTTTCAAGGGAAAGCATTTGTGTCAAAGTGTTTTTTAAATACTACATTGTTTCAAGAGAGAATTGTGAAGTGGTGTTATGAATTTATCTTCATGTGCATTATAATGAATATTCCGTAAAAACAGGAATTGTTATCTGATCTATTGATGGTTGTGTCCTCAGCCCCTGGCACAGTCAGTCCTTTGCTCATACAGTCCTACAAATATTGCTGAATTAGGATGTCGTTCAGCCCAGTTTAGGGAAGAGAATGAAGAGAGGGGTGAGTGGTTGGTAAGTCTGCCGATCTTGACCTCAGACTCCTCGCTCAACAAAGAGTAGCGCAGGTAAAGCCTCCCTGACTACACCTAACACCTTCAATCATAGTATACCCTCTGCTCTCTATTCATGTCCTGCCCATCTGCTTCCTCCCTAACACCCCACCATACCACCATGAGCTTTTCTTCCCCGTTGTTACATGATATGTAATGCTGCATGAAATGTAATGATATGTAATGAAAATCTTGAGATTTTCTCCATTACCAGCTGTTTACTTAGCAAAGGTGTCCTTTAATAAGAGTTAGCAACTTGTGGAAACATTAGAAGAATAGTTGACTATTATACACCATCAAATTGACATGGAGTATGGAAGAAATGAAATTGACTAGGGCAAGGTCTAAGAAGAAGTTGTGGTCACAAAAGTTATTTCCGCCTTGTGTGTGTGTGTGTGTGTGTGTGTGTATTAGTCACTCAGTTGTGTCTGACTCTGCGACTCCATGGACTGTAGCCCTCCAGGCTCTTCTGTCCATGGAATTCTCCAGGCAAGAATACTGGAGTGGATTACCATTCCCTTCTCCAGGGGATCTCCCTGACTCAGGGACGAACCCAGGTCTCCTGCATTGCAGGCAGATTCTTTATCATCTGAGCCACCAGGAAGTCCCAAATACTCTATAAATATTACTAATAAAACATTTCAAGAACTGAGAGCTATCTTATCTGATGTTAGCAGCAGAAGGGAGACTTGTATGGTCCTTAAGGAATATAAGCTGGTTGAGGGATGATAAGTGATGCATTTTTTATTAAAGAGAAAGGTCCCCACACTGTATCTTCTCAACTGATATTTACTGAGATTGGAATTAACATTCTGCTTAATAGAGATTGTCTGTAATGACACTAGATTACAGTAGATGGGAGAGCTAGTGTTTTAAATGATACATAAAAAATAAATTTAAGCAATTAAAATCTCCTGAGCATGCTTTAAACCTTTGATGGTTCTGCAATCACTACCTGATGTCCCAGTTACTTTGAGGTTATTTGATGAACATTTCTCCCAGCACTTTCTTTTACACATGACAAGTGCTCAATAAGTATTTGTTGGAAGAGTGGCTAGATATGAATGGACATCAATAATCTTTGCATTATTGTAGATGGATAAAATTAGAGCAGAGAGATATTCAGATATTTCACTGCCAGAATATTGCCATTAAAAGCTTTTCAATCTCAAAGAATATCATTTCTTTAGAGATGGTGAAGTTATTGCTTGGCATTGCATGGCAGGGCAAAGATACAATCCCTAGTGTATTAAACTGCAAAGTAGGATCATCAGATAAAATAGAGATGCCCACTTAAATTAGAATTTCAGGTAAGCGAATAATTTTCCAGTCCAGTTCAGATGCTCCATGGACTGCAGTATTCCAGACCTCCCTGTCCGTCACAAACTCCTGGAGCTTGCTCAAACTTTGTTCATCGAGTAAGTGATAGCATCCAACCATCTCATCCTCTGTTTCCCCTTCTCCTCCTGCCTTCAATCTTTCCCAGCATCAGGGTCTTTTCCAATGAGTCAGCTCTTCAAATCAGGTGGTCAAAGTATTGGAGCTTCAACTTCAGCATCAGTCCTTCCAATGAATATTCAGGATTGATTTCTTTTAGGATTGACTGGTTTGAACTCTGTAACGTCAAAGGGACTCTCAAGAGTTTTCTCCAACATCACAGTTCAAAAGCATCGATTCTTCAGTGCTTAGTTTTCTTTATGGTCCAGCTCTTCATGACTACTGGAAAAACCATAGCTTTGACTAGATGGACATTTGTGGGTAAAGTAATGTCTCTGCTTTTTAATATGCAGTCTAGGTTTCTCATAGCCTTTCTTCCAAGGAGCAAGTCTTTTAATTTCATGACTGAAGTCACCACCTGCAGTGATTTTGGAGCACAAGAAAGTAATGTCTGTCACTGTTTCCATTATTTCCCCATCTATTTGCCATGAAGTGATGAGACCAGATACCATGATCTTCATTTTTCAAGTGTTGAGTTTTAAGCCAGTTTTATTACTTTCTTGTTCCACTTTCATCAAGAGGCTCTTTAGTTCTTCTTCCCTTTCTGCCATAAGGGTGGAATCATCTGCATATCTGAGGTTACTGATATTTCTCCCTGGAATCTTGATTCCAGCTTGTGCTCTATCCAGTCTGGCATTTCACATGATGTACTCTTCATGTAAGCTAGAAATAAGCAGGTGACAATACACAGCCTTGAAGTATTCCTTTCCCAATTTGGAACCAGTCTGTTGTTCCATGTCTGGTTCTAACTGTTGCTTCTTAACATGCACACAGATTTCTCAGAAGGCAGTTAAGGTGACCCTGTATTCTCATCTCTTTAGAATTTTCCACAGTTTGTTGTGATCCACACAGTAAAAGCCTTTGGTGTAGTCAATGAAGCAGAAGTAGATGTTTTTCTAGAATTCTCTTGCTTCTTCAATGATCCAATGGATGTTGGCAATTTGATCTCTGGTTCCTCTGCCTTTTCTAAATCCAACTTGAACATGTGGAAGTTCTCGGTTCATGTACTGCTGAAGCCTTGCTTGAAGAATTTTGAGCATTACATTGCTAGAATTTAAGATGAGTGCAATTATAGTTTGAAAATTCTTTTGCATTGCCTTTCTTTGGGATCAGAATGAAAACTGACCTTTTTGAGTCCTGTAGCCACTGCTGAGTTCTCCAAATTTGCTAGCATATTGAGTGAAGCACATTCACAACATTATCTTTTAGGATTTGCAATAGCTCAATTGGAATTCCATCACCTCCAATAGCTTTGTTCATAGTGATGTTTCCTAAGGCCCACTTGACTTTGTACTCCGGAGGGTCTGGCTCTAGGTGAGATATCACACCATCGTGATTATCTTTGTCATGAAGATCTTTTTTTGTATAGTTCTTCTGTCTATTCCTGCCACCTCTTCTTAATATTTTCTGCTTCTGTTAGGTCCACACCGTTTCTGTCTTTTACTGTGCCCATTTCACATCAGTGTATATCTAATGTTGAATATTTTAGGATAGATATGCCCCAAGTTTTGAATATATTAAATATGAATGTGTCCCAGATATTGAATGGGACATACTTATCCTAAAATGTTATTCAATTATTTATCTAAAATTTGAAGTTAACTGAGCAACCTGTATTTTTATTTGCTTAGTCTGGCAAACCAGTTCCAAAGTCTTACTGTTCTACACACAATTTCTGTGTGGCCTCCTCTTTAATCTGATATGATCTGGGTCTTTAGGGCACATTTGGAAACCAATTCTCTGAGATTTCATGCCTCCTTCTGCTTCTCATGACTGAGAAAACACAAAATCTCTGCCATGTTTGTCTCTTGCCTTAGTCTTTTTCACCGAGCTCTTCCATTTGCTTAAAAATCTCTGATCATTCTCCCAAATTCTACTCCTACAAATTCAATTGCCATCAAGATGACTTACTATTACCTCACACTCATCTCATTTGTAAGCCAGACTCTTCTTTCCTGCCACTCTTGCTCCTCCTCTGAGTTCCCTGGTTTTTTAATGTAATAGCCAATTTCCCACTGTCAGACTTGCAAAACCACAAAATGTCTGTGATCTCTTCCCACCCTTCCTCACTGCAGCCACATCCAGTCAATTTCTTGGTCTGTCATTCCCTTTTCAAAACATTTCCCCAGCTCTTTCTTTGCACTGCCAAGGACCTGAGCCTTAGAAGAGGCTCATATCACCTCATTTTCAGACCAAAGTGGTAGTTTCCTGATGGCTTCATCTCTCCCTCCTCCAGGCAATTGTGCCAAACTCCTGCCAAGGTTAATATCTCTAAATTATAAGATTTTCAACAAGAGAAAGACAAATATCCCAATAAAAATGAATAATGTATATGCACAAAAGATTGGCAGTAGAGAAATTACAAATGACTAAGAAATAGATGAAAAGATGTTCAAATTCACCACTGATTCAAGGAAATTCAAATTAAACTAATAACAAGATATCATTATATGACTAGAAAAAAGAAATGAAAAGAAAAATAACAGCTAATGCTGAGAAGGATGTAGAGAAAAGTGTCCTTTCATATGTAGCATTAGAAATATGAGTGAAGCAATCTAGCATAATTCATCAAAATTAAAAATGCATACCCTGGAGTAGGAAATGGCAACCACTCCAATATTCTTGCCTGAAAAATTCCATGGGCAGAGGAGCCTGATGGGCTATAGCCCCTGGTGCTGCAAAGAGTCAGACACAGCTGAAACAACTGAGCACAGTACAAAACAATGTATATGTTTTTTGACTGAGCAGTGCTACTCATAGGAATATATCCAGTATAGGGAAATCCACCGGTACTTAAACACATATGCACAAAGGCATTTGCTGCAGAGGGCTTTGAAATAGAAAAAGCAATTCAAGGAACAAACAAAAAATCCTTGAGGAGAAAATGAATACCAAGGAATTAGAAATGGTTGAATAACTTACGGTCTAATCACACCATAGACTATTATGCAGCCATTAGAAGAATAAATTAGTGTGTTAGCACAATAGAAGTTGATTAAGAGGGATTTCCATGAGTGAGAAAGGATGTAGAAATGTATACAGACGATCCCATTTTTAATAGTGACCCAACCCATTTATGGAGTTGTATCTTTATAATGTGTCTGAACACACACGCACATACTCATATGTTCATATGAACATGAAAAACATCAAAAGATACATTCACAAACTTGTTAACCTGAGTTGCTCTGGACAAATAGTCATGGGGTTAGATGTGAATTGGCAGGGGCAGGAGAAAATGCCAAATATTAAATATTAGTTTTGCATCCCTTGCCACAGCTTCTACTGGTCCCCCATTGCCTATAAAATAATAATAAAGATTTAGTTTTTACCAGCTGACCTCAGTCTATCTCCTTCGCCTTGCATAGCACTGTATCTTATAAGAGCTTTCCATCTCAGTCAAAATTATCATTTTTACTGATCTCTCACATTTTCTTGGGTTTTCACCTGCCCCTTTGTTTTGTCAAACCCCCATACTCACACAGATAATTGCATCTCCTTCTTTTTCAACCGTCCCTTTAAGAAATCGCTCAAATTTCACTTGCTTTGTGAAGTTTCCTCTTCATTCTGGCCTTCTTTTTGTATTCTTTCTGTAATGGTGCAGTTTCAAACTTTCACAGTGACTCTTCCTTCCAGACCTTCCTGATCATCCCACCAACTCAACTGTGCAGGGCAGTTTCCACTGACCACAGAGCCTAATGGACCTGCTCCGAGACACCCCACCACTGATGGGCAGAATCGTCAGCCCTGCTCTTCCAACTCATATTTAAACCCAGCTTTCTGTGTCCAACACTACATTCTTTTCATTAAACCTGCTTGCTATACTGTCTTCTTTTGAATGTGAAAGAATGTCATCTGTTGCCTGTCTTTCAAAGACTGATATTATTTTCTTTCTGGACCTTGCCTTCTGTCTCTGGTTTCCTGGGCTCTTGATCTTGCTTTCTTCAGGCATGGAGTGGTGGCAGTTTGTCATAGCTCCTGTGAATTCTGACCTACACCCCACATACACTTACGGGTTAAACATATCATATTGCCATTAGTGAAGCCCTGCCTTTGCTTAGGTATCAAGATCAGAACTTTGTATGCAATAACCATACAAGTAGTGTTTCATGGTTAGCCCTTTTACAGATGATATATAAAAGTGAGGCAAATTGTTCTGGGTGTGACAGGTAAGTGGCAGATCCAGGACTCATCTTGTGAAAGCTATGTTTCCTTCCACCACCCTCTGCTGCTGCTACTGCTGCTGGTAAGTTGCTTCAGTCGTGTCCGACTCCATGCGACCTCATGGACAGCAGCCCACCAGGCTCCTCTGTCTCTGGGATTCTCCAGGCAAGAATACTGGAGTTGGTTGCCATTTCCTTCTCCAAAGCATGCACGTATGCTAAGTTGCTTCAGTCGTTTCCGACTCTTTGTGACCCTATGGACAGCAGCCCACCATGCTCCTCTGTCCACAGGATTCTCCAGACAAGAATACTGGAGTGGATTGCCATTTCCTTCTTCACCACCCTCACTAGACAGGTCTGTCTTCAGCTTCAGAATCAGGACAGGAAACACCAGCAGGCTAGCATGGTGGGAAGAGCCATATCCTACCAGAAGGAACACAGAACTCTTGGCAAATGCAGTCGCAACTGGCAGGAGTCCACACAGGGGCTAAGACGGGAGCCAGGTGACTTGGACTCATTGTGGGTGGCCTTTCTTTGGCCTCACAGGTGATGTACTCTGCACCTGGGTCAAGACCTACTTTACAATCCCTGTGGGCACTTGCCTTGTATGCATTTACCTCTTATCTCTAATGTATCTTATTCAATGGTAAGGAATCCCCCTGCCAATGCAGGAGCCACAGGAGATGTGAGTTTGATCCCTGAGTCAGGAAGATCTCCTGGAGAAGGAAATGGCAACCCACTCCAGTATTCATGCCTGGGAAATTCCACAGACAGGAACCTAGTGGACTACAGTCCATGGGGTCACAAGGGGTCGGGCACAACTGAACGACTGAGCATAGATGCATGCGCACTGAATCTTTACACAATCAAATCACTTTCTGGATGTTACCTATCCATTTGCCTCCCAAGTCTAGTTGCTGCCTTCCTGAGTGACAGCGAACTCATCCTGGGAACTATGTATTAGTTCACATCTGTTTGGTGCTTCAGGTGTGTGCAAGACTGTCAGCATATCCTTCAGGCAAATGAGTGAAAAATAAGGCCCTAAACCAGAAGAGGTACATCTCAACCTATTTAGAGTGTGCACCTGATTTAACTCCCCTGGGAATTTTAGAGAGGGGATCCCACGGCAGAGAGGCCCAGGCTTCCTCTCCCTTTCCAATAAGCACAGTCTCCATGAGCTGTGGTATTCGCACATGCCCAGCATGCTGCCAGTAGGGATCAAAGACAGTGTCAAAAGAGGCAGAAATAGCAGAAATCCAATTCTGATGCCTTTGCAGCTTGCAGTCATTTAGCATTTCATCTCCATGAATTTCCCAGGGTGCATGTGGGAGTTGTGTATATTTAAGTTTTGACCGTTAGCTGCCCATTGTCCCATTCCCTGAGTATTCAGAGATTTCCACCATTAGTCAAAGAAGATGCACATGGGATAATAAAAAGACAATCAACTCTGTAACCCGATCACATTGTTTTAAATAATTCCTGACTCAGAATGACCATATCTCTGCCCTTTAGCTGCCACTCCACGGCACCCTTCACCTCTCAGGAATTCCCACTTCCATTCTGGCCTGATGAGGTCTAAATATATCAGAAAATCACCAATTTTTAACATGATTCTTACCCATTTCTTTTTCTCAAAACATCAAAGCACTAAAGGTGTGCTCAGAAACACTATATCAAGAGACTGGGTTCTCTGGTTCTCATTTGAACTTTCTGAGGTTCCTGCAACACTAGCTTAAAGTTCAGTCAGTTTGATGTTATGACTTTGAGTTTGGCGTTTAAGGCACTATGAAATAAACATCAATACAATGCTGGCTCTTGTTTCATTTGAACTATTTAGCCCTCTAGGGCAGACTCAGGCAAATCCAGAAATTTGAGTTTCACCGATTATTGAACTTTAAAGAAGAACTGAAGTTATGGATTAAGGGAGTCTGACTTTCAAAAAAACTGCTTCTAATTTAAAGTAAACAGCTCAGGCTCCTCATCAGCATTTCCTGAGCCATCTCTGGTTAAAAGTTGGCCCCATTGGAAGTCAGTCTACAGCCTGTCTCTATTCTTCCAGAATTACAGGTTGCCATGGTTACAGTGGCTTCTGGAAATGAACTTCATAATTGCTGCATATTGCATATAAACAGCTGGATTCCCTCTTTCAATTTCACTCTGAAACAATGAAGGCCCAAGAAAATGTCCTTGTATTTGAATCATTGACATGCTAAAGATCATTATACTGGGAGTAAACTATCATGGCATAGGGAATCCTGAGAAAAATGATAAAGTCAAATTCCCCAGGCTCTATATATGCAGATGAATGTAAAATGCATATGTGTGATTCCACAGACACAGAATCAGAACACCTGAAAAGCTGAAAAAAATCTTCCCTTTCAAAAACACATTAATCCAACTCCTGTTTTACAGAGTGTGAGACGGAAACCCAGAGATTGGGAATTTTCTGTGTAAATCTCATGGCAAGGCAGGTATAGAATGGGATTTAGAGAACAACCTGGTGCTGTGAATATGTCTTTAGTTTAAGACTCAAAACCTGGGCTTGAGTTCTGGCTATCACCTGGCCATCTGGCCTCCAAGTATCATTTAATCTGGCACTTCATCTATGTCTATAAATTAAGAGAGCTATTTAGAAAGTTCTCAGTGCATTTAACTGCCAGTGTTGTCTTTGCTTATCAATAGTGGAGGCTGAGAAGCCATGATTAAGGGATGTCTCTACTCCAAATGCCTTCTATACTGTCCCTCCATGGGGTCCTAAGATTCTCACACTGTATTTCCCTTTAGAGAAGCACATTGATGTGATTGTTAAAATCATATTGCTGTGTAAGTGGTGCAGTCTTTAGTTAATCATATAGCAGCATTGAAGGTGTGATGCACATGTGTGCATGCTAAGTCACTTCAATCATGTCTGTCTCTTTGCAACCCTATGGACTGTAGCTCACCAGGCTCCTCTATCCATGGGATTCTCCAGGCAAGAATACTGGAGTGGGTGGCCATACCCTCCTCCGGGGGATCTTTCTGACCCAGGGATGGAACCCGAATCTCCCGAAGCTCTTGCATTGCAGGTGGATGCTTTACTGCTGAGCCAGCAGGGAAGCCCATATGATGCCTGGATGGACAATAAGAAAGGGTCTCTTTTTAGCGAGGAAGGTTGCTTGAAAGGAACATATGTCCTGGAGGTTTGTGGGAAACCCAGCTCAACAGTGAATATTCACTCGGTGGAGAGGGTAAAACGAGAATGGAAAGGGGATGCCACACAGGAGATGGGGACAGCTATTTCACAAAATGAGAATTTCTTTTCTGTGTCTTTAAATCTGTTCATGTAGTTGTCCCTCTCTGTGAGAAAATCTCAAAAGGCTGCCAAGGAAAGTTACACGTAGACAAGCAATGCTGTAAGGTAATAATTAAACAAAAAAAAGTTAAGAGCAATTAACCACACACAGCTCTTGATAGAGAACCATTTATTTTTCCTACCTAGAGCTGGCACTGGTAACATCCTAGCTCTGCACATAAAATCTCAGGGGCAAGCCTCCTTGCTCTCCAGGACTGTGCAGCCTGCCCTCTCCCTTTGTCTCGTTAAGGACTGATGTTCCACAAGTTGAGCCCACTTTGGATTACAGCCTGTAATAAAGAAAGGATGTTCAGCCTCCTCCTTAGAACTCAACTTACTTTTCAGGCAGGAACTGACCGGGGATTTTTAGGAGTTTTGAAGAGAGAGATGCAATGCTGGACAGCAGCTGCTCCAGGTGCCTTTGTTCCCCATATAGAGGTCACAAACAACCTATTTTAAGAAAACAAACAAACCACAAACAGACAACTAAACAAACACAAAAACCAATTTTGAAAAACAGTTCTGCAACTCCCAGTGCTACAACTAGGGCTGAGGAAGACCACTGGCAGCCCCTCTGTCACTCCTCAGCTGAAAGCAATCTTCCTGGTAATCTGTGGACACAGGTATGCTGCTGCTGCTAAGTCGCTTCAGTCGTGTCCGACTCTGTGCGACCCCATAGACGGCAGCCCACCAGGCTCCGCCGTCCCTGGGATTCTCCAGGCAAAAATACTGGAGTGGGTTGCCGTTTCCTTCTCCAGTGCATGAAAGGGAAAAGTGAAAGTGAAGTCGCTCAGTCATGTCCAACTCCTAGCGACCCCGTGGGTCTGCCGCCTACCAGGCTCCTCTACCCATGGGATTTTCCAGGCAAGAGTACTGGAGTGGGGTGCCATTGCCTTCTCTGGACACAGGTATGGCCTGATCCATTTTCCATCCCCTCAAAGATGTTGCTTGTCCGCTGAGGTTCTTCCTAGATACTTTCGTGATGTAGATCTTGTCCCCTGACTTCTTTTTTCCACTTTTCTCATCTATGTTTCCTGTTGTCCCTGCCATTGATGACATCTTTTCACCATCAAGGCCCCCACTCCATGAAATCCTTGCCTTTCCCCTTGGGTATATATCTCCCCCCAAACATAAGATGTTCTTTGAGGAGAACAATTAGGCCCTTCATATTCTGGATTTCTTTCAAAGGACATAGATCTCAAAAGCTATTTAGTGATTTTTTTTCTTGATAAGTTGATATGCCCTAGAAGTTTTATACTCCATATAATCAAAGCTATGGTATTTCCAGTAATCACGTATGGATGTGAGAGGTGGATCATAAAGAAGGCTGAACGTCAAATAATTGATTTTTTGAATTCTGGTGCTGGAGAAGACTCGTGAGAGTCCTTAGGACAGCAAGGAGATCAAATGGCCAATCCTACAGGAAATCAACCTTGAATATTCATTGTCAGGACTGTTGCTAAAGTTGAAGCTCTGATATTTCGGCCACCTGATATGAAGAACCAGCTCACTGTAAGACTCTGATACTGGGAAAGATTGAAGGCAGGAGGAAAAGAGGGCAACAGAGGAGGAGATGGATGGATAGCACCACCAGCTCAATGAACATGAGTCTGAGCAAACTCTGGGAGATAGTGAAGGACAGGGAACCCTGATGTGCCTGCAGTCCATGGAGTCATAGAGAGCTGGATACAGTTTAGTGACTAAACCACAGCAAACAACAAGAAATTTGATAGCCAGGAAGAACGAATACAAATCACTCTTTATCAACTTTTTGAGTGTCTACAATCTGTCAGAAATTTTGATAAATGATACCTTATTTCTTCAAATTTTTATTTAGGAACAAAGATAAAGTAAACTAAAAATGAGAAATAAAGAGAAGATGGAAGATTCTGCTAAGAGAGGGAGTTTGGGTTTTTACCATTACTGTTTAGAACCCCAGGCTTACAAGTTCTCTCTCTATTTTTATTTTTGTTCGTGTGTGGGGAAAGCCAGAGGGATATTTCTGGGTTTGTTGAGGAAAAGATGGAGGTGCTGGAAACATTAAAATAAGTTTTTCTGGCCTCTACTTCCAAGGCTGTACTGAGGACCAGAAAGATATGTGGATACAGAGCCTCTGGCTAAAAACCTGTTTTGCAGAGTTCATTTTAGGAAAATAAAGCTTGCCTCTGTTCACAGACAAGTCAGAAGATTACTGAGTGGGGGTAGAAGTGGAGAGGAGTAGTATTAGCAAATAGAACTTTCTGTGGCAGAACTCTGTACTTCCTTGTCTTATGTAATCCTTATCCACTCACCCAGGGCTGTCATTCCTGCCTCCGTGCCCTCAAGAACAAACGCAGCCAGTATAGTGACATTTTAATAATAATACTTTGTACTTATACAGCACCTGTCAGCCAGTGATCTCAAAGTACTTCCCCTGAGATTAACTCATTAATCCTCACAAGGATAAGTGACTTTCCCAAGGTCACAGAAAAGTGAACATCAGAGACGGGTGGGAGCCCGAAGTTCCCTGCTCACATCAAAACTCAGGGGCTGTCCACTTGCCTGCCTGTCTGCAGCAAAAGTGCCTCTCACGGAGCCCACACTCGCAAAGCCACTGTGCCTTTGTAACTGCCTGCTTGGGTTTTCCATGGAAATTGTTTTGTTCAATCAATCTAATAATCAAACCGGTTCTGTTTAGAAAATCCCCCATCCATAGCTGTAAATGTAAACATTCTTGGAAGGGGGCAGAGACGACTAGAATGTACTACCCTGTAGAATGTGCACCTTGTGTTTTAGATTTGGGGGTTAGCTGCACAAATTTTGCTCATCCCAGCAGAATGAAGTATGTGGGGGAAGGCATCTTTAACTAGATCTGCTTAACAAACTGCCTTATGAGCAGGCTGCCTAAGAGCAAGATTCAGCACTCAAATGTGGCTACATCCTCTCTTTCCCAAGGAAGTAAATAATATCCAGTTTCAGGGGTTTAAGCTGGCACAGAAAGGATGCCCAGGGCAATAAGAACACAAAAACACAAGGCATAGGGGCTTTGGACAGCTGTTGATCTTTGAACACGGGGACAGCCCTGGGAAGAGTCTCTTTCTAGAAGGTGCAGTCCAGGCCCTGCAGCTGGGGTTTGTAGGCAGGATCTCACTCCTACATACTGTCTGGATTACCACATAGGTGCCCAGGACTAGAGTCATATACATGAGCCTTGACTGAAGCTCATTTTTGCTAGAATTGGGGGATATTGAATTTGAAGTTCAAGCAAATTATGAACGTGGAGGAAAGAAATTGGGAGCATATGGTTTAACCCATATTTTGCCAGTTTGGAGTCATGGTCGCAGAAAGCTTACCTGAAAATAACAAGGACATCTTCTGGAAAATGTTAATGGGGAAAGTGGTGCCTACACAGAGGTTCAGAGAGTCTTCAGTATTTTCTGAATCACTTGGGACTGGCTCAAGAATCAGCGCAGGAAAATGCCTCTAGGTGGGGAGGGAGAAAAGACAGAAGTAGGGAACAGTCTCTATCAACCTTGTTTGATATACAGACTCTATGTGCTTGACAAGGTAATTAAGACAAAGAAGTGAGTGCCAAGTAAGTATCTTATAAATACACTAAAAGAATTTAGAAGAGATAGAAGTTAATCAGAGTTAGTGCTATCAAAAAAGTACCACGGTGTGAGTGAAATTTAAACAAGGCCCTTGAGACAGGTTGGCTGGAATAGAGGGAATATGCAAGAGTAAAATCATTGTAATAATTGCTATGTATTAAACCCCTACTATATGCCAGATACTTATATATTCACAAGCTTCTGAATCCATACAACAACCTCATAAGAAATGAATGATTATACCCAACTTAAAGTTGAGGAACAAGGATCAGAAAAAATATTTAATCATTAAGTAAAGGGGAGCATATGAAGGGGCAGAAATAGTATTCAAATTCCTCTGTGCAACACCTATCTGGTGATCATGACCCTAAATCATATCATTATCTCTCTTACTCTTCAGTTCAGTTCAGTCATTCACCTGTGTCTGACTCTTTGCGACCCCATGGACTGCAGCACACCAGGCCTCCCTGTCCATCACCAACTCCTGGAGGAGTCACTCAAACTCATGTCCACTGAGTCGGTGATACCATCCAACCAATTCAACTTCTGTCGTCCCCTTCTCCACCTGTCTTCAATCTTTCCCAGCCTCAGGGTCTTTTCAAATGAGTCAGTTCTTCGCATCAGGTGGTCAACGTATTGGAGTTTCAGCTTCAGCATCAGTCATTCTAATGAATATTCAGGACTGATTTCCTTTAGGATGGACTAGTTTAATCTCCTTGCAGTCCATGGCACTCTCAAGAGTCTTCGCCAACACCACAGTTCAAAAGCATCAATTCTTTGATGATCAGCTTTCTTTATAGTTCAACTCTCACATCCATGCATGACTACTGGAAAAACCATAGCTTTGACTAGATGGACCTTTGCTGGCAAAGTAATGTCTCTTTTTAATATGCTATCTAGGTTGGTCATAACTTTTCTTCCAAGGAGCAAGAGTCTTTTAATTTCATGGCTGCAGTCACCATCTGCAGTGATTTTGGAGCCCCCCAAAATAAATTTTGCCACTGTTTCCATTGCTTCCCCTTCTATTTGCCATGAAATGATGGGACCAGATGCCATGATCTTAAGTTTTCTGAATGCTGAGTTTTAAGTCAACTTTTTCACTCTCCTCTTACTTTCATCAAGAGGCTCTTTAGCTCTTCTTCATTTCTGCCGTAAGGGTGGTGTCATCTGCATATCTGAAGTTATTGATATTTTGCCTGGCAGTCTCGATTCCAGCTCATGTTTATCCAGGTCAGCATTTCTCATAATGTACTCTGCATATAAGTTAAATAAGCAGGGTGACAATATATAGCCATGACATACTCCTTTCCTGATTTGGAACCAGTCTGTTGTCCCATGTCCAGTTCTAACTGTTGCTTCCTGACTTTCATACAGATTTCTTAGGAGGTGAGTCAGGTGGTCTGGTATTCCCATCTCTTGAAGAATTTTCCACAGTTTGTTGTGATCCACACAGTCAAAGGCTTTGGCATAGTCAATAAAGCAGCAGATGTTTTTCTGGGACTCTCTTGCTTTTTCAATGATCCAACGGATGTTGGCAACTTGATCTCTGGTTGCTTATTCTTTAATGCTTCCTAAAAGCAGGAGGAAGGCCGGGACCATGGCATGAGGTGGGATCCCCGCAGTGCTGTCTCATCAGGGGTATATGGGAGCATAGAGGGAAGAATTCTGCAGGTGGGAGTTGAGTATATAGAGTTCCATGGCCTTTAATGCCTAACCCAGGAATTGAGACTTTTCCATCAGACATGAGGATCATGAAAGCGTTATAAGGAAGGACATCTCCAGAGGGCTCTGGTAGGAATATTGTACAGGAACATCATGGACTGTGGCTGGGGAAGGGGAGAGTCCTGTGAAGCTGCTAAGTCACTTCAGTCGTGTCTGACTATGTGCAACCCCATAGACGGCAGCCCACCAGGCTCCTCCGTCCCTGGGATTCCCCGGGCAAGAACACTGGAGTGGGTTGCCATTTCCTTCTCCAATGCATGAAAGTGAAAAGTGAAAGTGAAGTCACTCAGTCGTGCCCAACTCTTAGCGACCCCATGGACTGCAGCCTACCAGGCTCCTCCGTCCATGTGAGTTTTCAGGCAAGAGTACTGGAGTGGGGTGCCACTGCCTTCTCCAAGAGTCCTGTGAAGAGGTTATGGTAATTGTTCAGGCCTGGGATGCCATTTCTCAGACGTTCAAGTACCCTTGGTGAGAAGAGATGGGTAATCAAGGGGACTTTGTAGCTGTCAGTCATCATCTTGGACCAACTGAGAACAGAATCATGAAAGCCTCAAGATGCCTGACTTGGCCCTTTAAGAGAACACACCAGCTTTAACACAGGATGCTCAGTTTTCCTCTGGAGGAAGTCTGAAAGCAAAGACCCCACACCCCCTCTTCCTTGTCTTCCTCAGGACCAGATCCTCTGTAGTCAGAGACGTCTACCCTTATGCAATTGTAAACTCTCCTGCCTTTATTTAAACAGTAATTTCCTGTAGTTAGAAGTTGGTCGATTAGGGCGGTTTAATATTGTATTAAGGAGTGATTTGTAACCCAGCGGTCGGTGACTTCTCATACAGAAGAGACTGTAAGACTCCATGGCCTCGAGGAATCCACGTGTACCTGGGAGAACAGATTCAGATTTGAATTGACTGCAGGAGAGAAGGTAGATTTTAGGCAAAGAACTTGGGGTACAATCTAGCTATATGACATTTTCTCACCAAGGGGCCTACATATATCAATTATCCTAATTCTATCTGGAATTGACAGTCCATTCTTTTTTTTTTTTTTTTCCATGGACTGTTAACCTGCTTATTTCTGTCCACTCCCTCTCTGGAGAGAGGGCAATATCACATAGAAGTGAAGTGGAACTTGCTACATTTCAGCTCTGTTTTCTCTGGGCTCTTGTAAAATAGAAACAATAAGAGCTGACAAGCTCAAAGTGTGGATATGTGCTGAGTTCAATTCTCTTCCCTCCAGAGACCCATTTGTCACAGGTTTAAACAAAACTACTTGACCATCACTTGCAAGCGTGGGCTTCATGGTGACTCTATGCCAGAGAAGATTGGGGTGCAGGATCCATGGCAGCTTTAGAGCTGGTGGAAGTGATAGGGCCAAAGAGCCCAGTGGAGAGAGTCTATCTGAGTCCACGGTGGCCATAGAGTTTATGTTGGTGCCCAGTATGGGGCCAGGAGGAACTTGAACTCTGGGTGTTGAAGTCCTGCAACACTGGGCTTGGAATAACCCAGGAGCCCCACTGGCAATACAGCATAGTGTTGTATTGAAAAACTCTCTAGCAGCCTAAAGGTAACACACTCTTTTTTTTTTTTTCCATAATCACTGTTCTGCCCTCTTCTCATTTAGGATTGACAAGCAGGTGCAGCGGTGTAAATGTTTAATTGAATTACCCTTTATATTTTTAATGAGGAATTTCTAGGAATAATGCCCCCCTCAATATAAGCTGATAAATACAAAAGTTAGAGTTTCATACATTTCTCAGGGCAGTGAAAGATTAAAGAAGTGAAACCAGGAAACCACCAGCCAGATCATAGGATGCACGGGGTTGACCTCTGCCCTCTCCTTTCATGGAGATTGCAGCTGCCATTGAGGCTGGGGAGCTGTCACCAAAGTGTGCAAATGCCTCATTACAAGAGCGAGGAGCTGCACCCTGGGAACCTTCCCACCCCCCTGAGGCACAGAGACCCAGGATCACAGCGGGAGATGCACCCCCTGCTGGCTTTTATTGTATGCTAATGCAATGGGGCCATCAGTCTGAAGGCTGTCTGTGCATAGAAACAGGATTTCTTTGTGTCTAGTTGGAAGTCGTTTTGAAATTCCAGCCAGTAGAAATGAGTATGATGTTGCAGGAGGGAGGGAAAGAAGAGGAGGACATAAAGTAGAAGGGGAGGGTGTATGGGAGAGGGCAAAATAAGGATTAGCGAGGGAAAATGAGGGAAATTCAGAGTGCTTTCTGCTTTAATGAAGTATAACTTGAACAAAATGCAGAGTAAGTGACGAGCAGATACTTCTCATTTCATCACCAAAATGTATCCACGAGGCTGGGGGTGCACACAGCAGGGGAGCCCAAGGTCACCCAACTTCTGAAGAATGAGAACTGAGCCCAGGCATGTCTCTAGAGAGTGTTTTTCCTTGGGGAAGAACTGCCACTTACTGGGCCCCTTTCCTTCTTTCCAAAAGGGACAGAATCCTCCTAATGTAATGAGAAAGGCTTCCACGCTCCCTTTGGGATACCTTTCTTTCATAGCTGCATCTATTACCATGAGTGACTTTGCAGACACTGTTATCAAGTTAGCAGGAAGAACAGAAAAAAGGAGGGAGGGTATAGAGAAGGGGGAACCTATATACGCTACCATGTGTAAAACAGATGGCTGATGGGAAGCTGCTGTACAGCACAAGGACCTCAGCTTGGAGTTCTCTGATGACTTAGAGGGGTGCAGTGGGGGTGGGAGGGAGGGAGGCTCAAGAGGGAGAGGATATATGCATACATAACCTGATTCAGTTTGTTGTACAGCAGAAACTAACACACCATTGTAAAGCAATTGTACTCCAATAAAAAAAAAGAGAAAGAAAAACAGAGACAGGGAAGAGAAGAGAAGGGAAAGAAGTAGGAAGACAAGGATGGAGGGAGAGAAGGAAGGGATGGAGGGAGGGAGAAAGGAAGGAAGGAGGGAAGGAAGAAAGAGAGAAAGGAAGGAGAAATGTTTCCCTAACTGGTCTCAAGCCATATATTAGATCTGGCACTGATCTTACTCCTAGCAGTTTTATATACTCTTACCTCATTCCCTCTGATGGATAAGGATAAGGGGCTTGTGGAAGCTTCCTGATGGAAGAGACTGTCTGTGGGGGAATCTGGATCTGGTTCTGATGGGCAGGGCCATGCTTAGTAAATCTTTAATCCAATTTTCTGTTAATGAGTCAGGCTATGTTCTCTCCCTGATGGCTGGCCTGAGACCAAACTATGGTAGGGGTAATGGTGGTAATGGTGACCTCCTTCAAAAGAACTAATGCCCTTACTGTTGTATTCAGTGCCACTGATCCCACACCTAGCCACTTTTGACCCATGCCTCCCCGAGAGACTCCTGGACACACACAGGCAAGTCTGGCTCAGTCTCTTGTGTGGTCACTGCTCCTTTCTCCTGGGTCCTGGTGTGCACAAGGTTTTGTCTGTGCCCTCCAACAGTCTGTTTCCCCAGTCCAGTGGAAGTTCTGTAATCAAATCACATTGGTCTCCAAAGTCCAATTCGCTGGGGGTTCTCAGTCCCTTTGCTAGGTCCCCACATTGAGAAATCTGTTGTGGGTCCTAGAAATTTCTTAACAGTGTGAGAACTTCTTTGGTATAATTGTTCTGCAGTTTGTGGGTCCTCTGCTCAGCGGCTCTATGGTGGGGCTAATGGTGACCTCCTCCAAGAGGGTTAATGCCACACACCCACAGACCAGGGCAGCTCTGGTCTGCAGCAACTGGAGCCCTTGTCCCTGCAGCAGGTCACCACTGGCCCGAGCCTCCACAGGAGACATTCAAGATTTATACAGGATTAAATGTTTACTAAAAGTCAAAGATGAAGAAGCTCTATACAATCAGCAAAAACGAAACGGGGAGCTGACTGTGGCTCAGATCATGAACTCCTTATTGCCAAATTCAGACTTAAATTGAAGAAAGTAGGGAAAACCACTAGACCTTTCAGGTATGACCTAAATAAAATCCCTTACAGTTATACAGTGCAAGTGCCAAATATATTCAAGGGACTAGATATGTTAGACAGGGTGCCTGATGAACTATGGACAGAGGTTCATGACACTGAACAGGAGGCAGGGATCAAGACCATCCTCAAGAAAAGAAAATGCTAAAAGCAAAATGGTTGTCTGAGGAGGTCTTACAAATAGCTGAGAAAAGAAGAGAAGCTAAAGGCAAAGGAGAAAAGGAAAGATATACCCATTTGAATGCGGAGTTCGAAAGAAAAGCAAGGAGAGATAAGAAAGCCTTCCTCAGTGACCAATGTAAAGAAATAGAGGAAAACTATAGAATGGAAAAGACTAAAGATCTCTTCAAGAAAATAAGAGTGCCAAGGGAACATTTCATGTAAAGATGGGCACAATGAAGGACAGAAATGGTATAGACCTAACAGAAGCAGAAGATATTAAGAAGACGTAGCAAAAATACACAGAAGAACTATACAAAAAAGATCTTCATGACCCAGATAATCATGATGGCACTCACCTAGAGCCAGATATCCTGGAATGCAAAGTCAAATGGGCCTTAGGAAGTATCATTATAAGCAAAGCTAGTGAAGGTGATGGAATTCCAGTTGAACTATTTCAAATCCTAAAAGACGATGCTGTGAAAATGCTGCACTCAATATGCCAGCAAATTTGGAAAACTCAGCAGTGGCCACAGGATTGGAAAATGTCAGTTTTCATTCCAATCCCAAAGAAAGGCAATGCCAAAGAATATTCATGCTACCCCACAATTGCACTCATCCCACATGCTAGCATGGAGAAGGAAATGGCCACCCACTCCAGTATTCTTGCCTGGAGAATCCCAGGGATGGCGGAGCCTGGTGGGCTGCCATCTGTGGGGTCGCACAGAGTTGGACACGACTGAAGTGACTTAGCAGCAGCAGCAGCGCATTCTAGCAAAGAAATGCTCAAAATTCTCCAAGTGAAGCTTCAACATAATGTGAACTGAGAACTTCCAGATGTACAACCTGGATTTAGAAAATGCAGAGGATACAAAGATCAAATTTCCAACATCCATTAGATCATAGAAAAAGCAAGAGAATTCTAGGAAAACACCTACTTTTGCTTCATTGACTATGCCAAATCCTTTGACTGTGTAGCTCACAACAAACTGGAAAATTCTTCAAGAGATGGGAATACCAGACCACCTCACTTGCCTCCTGAGACATCTGCATACAGATCAAGAAGCAACAGTTGGAACTGGGCATGCAACAACAAACTGGTTTCAAATTGGGAAAGGAGTATGTCAAGGCTGTATATTGTCACCCTGCTTATTTAACATCCAGAGTACATCATGCAAAATGCCAGGCTGGAAAAAGCACAAGCTAGAATCAAGATATCCAGGAGAAATATCAATAACCTCAGATATGCAGATGACACCACCCTTATGGCAGAAAGGGAAGAAGAACTAAAGAGCCTCTTGATGAAAGTGAAAGAGGAGAGTGAAAAAGCTGGCTTAAAATTCAACATTAAGAAAACTAAGATCATGGCATCCAGTCTCATCACTTCATGGCAAATAGAGGGGGGAAACTGTGGAAACAATGACAGGCCATCGACTGTAGCCCACCAGGCTCCTCTGTTCATGGGGGTTCCCCAGGCAAGAATTACTGAAGTGGGTTGACATGTCCTTCTCCAGGAGATCTTACCAACCTAGGGATCAAACCCAGATCTCCCGCATTGCAAGTGGATTCTTTGCCATCTAAGCCACCAGGGAAGCCCACATAACTCTTACATTCATAGGAAGGTGGGATATAAAAGAGTTAGTGAGGTTGATTGGGAACAGCTCTGGGACATAAGTTCTGCTACTAGTGTGCTGTATAATAGTAGACAAGTGTCATCCCTTATTGTGCCTCAGTTTCTGTCAGCAAAGCGAAGTTAAACTGTAACGAGGTAAGAACTACTGTCTCACAGATGTCATACCCCAGGTTTAAGCCTCCAGCCCCACAGCAGGAATTCTGCAAAAACTTCCATTCCTGGACACTTTCAATGACTCTCTGCTTTAGCATTCATGGTTTCTCTGATTCTCTTAAAGCTGCCTTGTCTTACACAAGATTTTAATCCTAATGTCCAACAAGGTCAAAGAGAGTCAGCTTCTGAAATGAAAAGATTAATGTTGCTATGGATGGGAGAGAAACCAGAGGGAGATTGCTGCCCAAGCATGAGAATTCTATCTTGTAGGATTTTTTTTTCTTCACAGCAAATAAGGTTTATGGATTGCAATGAGGAGTCTGTCACATTAAAATAAGTCTTTTTACAGTATTTTCCCATTTAAGCCTCACATGGGCAGCATGCTGGATTGGGCCCGGAAAGGCAGACTCACTAGTTTTTCAATTTAGTTTGTTAATAGCCTGCCTTTCATAAAAGCATCAGGCACAATCACACCCATCCTTAAATCAATAGGATGATGCAGCAATGCCTTACAGAAATGATATTTTTGAAATAAATATATACCATTTCAGCCAGGCCTGTTTGACATCAAATTTATATACTCAATAAGAAAGCACAATTAATGGTCCCGAACTGTATTTTCCTTCACCTATTTCACATTTCAAGAAGCACAGGATTTCTTAAGAAAAAAAAATAATCGAAGAAGGAAAGAAAAAAAGCATTCCATTCATAAATGGAATGAAGGTATTAAAAAACAATGCTGGGTTGTTGCTGCCTCCCTTCAGCCCGTCTATCTTGCCTCTAATCTCATTTCTCTCTTGGTTCTGATCTTTACACAGATATTACCTTTTAAGAGAAAATGTCTGTGAAACCCCATGTAAAATAGAACGCTTTCTGTCCCTTTATCCTGCTCTTCATAACACTTCTTGCATTCTACCTTTATTGTCACCCCTCCTCCCAAGAAATGTCAGCTCCTGGGGTCAGCGGCTTTGTTTTTTTTTGTTCAAAATTGTGGCCCCACTCTCCAGAAAAAGTGCCTGGCTTCTAGTAAGTATCCAAAAGAATTTTGTGAATAAATGAATGGATAGATGAATGAATAACTTTCCCATTTCTTCTCTAAGTTGTATTGATCATGAAGCTGTGCGATCACATTCATACAGTAAAATAGCTATATGTAGAACATGCACGCCTTTCTCTTATTCACTAAACCAATCAATCAGTAAGGTGTATTATTTTTTATGACACTTCCCTCTGATGTGTGTGTGTGTGTGTATTTGTATATGTGTGGTATGAACATGTGTTAGGGAAATATTCTCTTATTATAAATAATATAAGATTATAACAAACCTATGCTAATTGGGGAATACTACCAATATTATTGGGCTTATCTATATCCCTCCATGGTGTCCTCACTTACTTTATCCTTACCTTCACAGGTTTTCTGTTTTCCTAACCCTTCACTTAACACTTGCGTCCGTCTATGCCAGCTTAAATTGTAGCAAAAGTGGAGAGAAAATAATGCTGTGAAATATTACTATGAGTCACTAGAGAAAAACTATTTATGGTCTTTGAAAAATCTAATGAAGAACAGAACCTACATTTTAACTCTTTTAAAACTACACTTGGTTGCTGAGTTGTGTTTTATTTAGTCCAACATATATTAAAGCTGGACTGCAAGGGACCAAAAATTATGCTTGGGTTTGGTTTGATGATCTCTGCATGAGACTTGTGAAGGTACCTCTCCAGCTATAACTCGGGCAGAATCACCTTCTTAAACTAGTGCCAAGAGGGCATTTTCACAGTGAGTGCCTAGGTCTATTGCACGTATATTATCAAGAAGTTTGAGTTGACCCAAAAAAGCCATCATTGTTGTTGAACTGGAAACACTAAAGAAGATTATAGAGATTTCAGTCAGTTCAGTCATTCAGTCGTGTCTGACTCTTTGCAACCCCATGGACTGTAGCACACCAGGCTTCCCTGTCCATCACCAACTCCCAGAGCTTGCTCAAACTCATGTCCATCAAGTCGGTGATGCACCATCTCATCCTCTGGTGTCCCCTTCTCCTCCTGCCTTCAGTCTTTCCCAGAATCAGGGTCTCTTGCAATGAGTCAGTTCTTTGCATCAAGTGGCCCAAGTACTGGAGCTTCAGCTTCAGCATCAGTCCTTCCAATGAATATGCAGGCTTGATTTCCTTTAGGATTGACTAGTTTGATCTTGCAGTCCAAGGGACTCTCAAGAGTCTTCTCCAACATCACAGTTCAAAAACATCAATGTTTTGACACTCAGCCTTCTTTATGGTCCAACTCTCACATCCATACATGACTACTGGAAAAACCATAGCTTTGACGAGACAGATCTTTGCTGGCAAAGTGTGTCTCTGCTTTTTAATATGCTATCTAGGTTGGTCATAACTTTTCTTCCAAGGAGAAAATTTCTTTTAATTTCATGGCTGCACTCACCATCTGCAGTGATTTTGGAGCACAAGAAAATAAAGTCTGTCACTGTTTCCATTGTTTCCCCATCTATTTGACATGAAGTGATGGGACCAAATGCCATGATCTTAGTTTTTTGAATGTTTTAAGCCAGCTTTTTCATTCTCCTCTTTCACTTTCATCAAGAGGCTCTTTAGTTCCACTTCGCTTTCTGCCATAAGGGTGATGTCATCTGCATATCTGAGGTTATTGATATTTCTCCTAGCAGTCTTGACCCCAGCTTGCGTTTCATCCAGCCCGGAATTTCTCATGATGTACTCTGCATAAAAGTTAAATAAGCGGGGTGACAATATACAGCCTTGACGTACCCCTTTCCCAATTTGGAACCAGTCTGTTGTTTCATGTCCAGTAGACTATACTAATGACTGAATTCCAAATTTGGGGGAAGATATGGACAGAAATAAATACTTTAACTAAGAATCAGCCTCACATGATCATAATCAATTAAAGTTGAAAAATTCCTCAGCAGTGTTTGATATTAAGTATTTTGTCCTAATTTCTACAGACATCCATTTTCTGAAGATATCAGTCATTTGGAGGCAAGAAGAAAGAAACAATGTCAAGTCAAATCAGATCCGTAAGGAGCTTCACTGATAACATGTACAGACCTTAGGAACTCGTCTCTGTCCTGAGACTAAAACCAGCTTTGAAACTTCTGGTTCAAGCTATTTGATTAAAAAAAAAAAAAAGCTTGAGGTATCTGAAGCCTATCTTTCTCATGTGCCCTTTCCATGTACCACTGAGAAGTTACTGAGCTCGTAACTGAAGGAAAAGGACTGTTAATCATGTTTAGAGCATACCACTGAAACAGTAGTGGAATAAACAGCTACAGAGGAAGAAAATTGATGGCTTCCATGGGAGAATTTAAAGAACCAGTATCTATCTACCATGTTGTGGGGCATTCTGACAAATTGTGGGGCAAATAAAGAAAAAAAAGGTATATACGATGGTCTCTTCCTTTCAGGAGAAATAAACTATATGCAAACCAATGCACCATAAGTCATTCACAAGCAGGATTATGGAAAACTGCATTGTTTGGTAATGGCACCCCACTCCAGTACTCTTGCCTGGAAAATCCCATGGACGGAGGAGCCTGGTAGGCTGCAGTCATGGGGTCGCTAAGAGTCGGACACGACTGAGCGACTTAACTTTCACTTTTCACTTTCATGCATTGGAGAAGGAAATGGCAACCCACTCCAGTATTCTTGCCTCGAGAATCCCAGGGACGGTGGAGCCTGGTGGGCTGCCTGCCGTCTATGGGGTCGCACAGAGTCGGACACGACTGACGTGACTCAGCAGCAGCAGCAGCATTGTTTGGTCAAGCAGGCTACAGATAAGGATGCATTTGAGCCAGACTTTGAAGTGTGTCATTACATCAGGTCTTTATGAAAATAATCACATAAATAAAATAACGCTGATCGTTCTAAATGCTGATTTTGGATTCACCATGAAATGCCAGTCTAATTCATTAGTAATCAGTAGTTACTCTCAATTATGAATATATAATGTGCTAAGCAATGTATTTAATCTAATCATCACAACTTCCCTATAGAAGTAGTGGGCATAATTATTGCTTCTCTTTTACAGATGAGAAAACTGAGGCATAGGGAGATTAATAACTTGCTCAGATTCCCAGAGGTGAAGGATCCGAAGCTCCAACCATAGTCTACCTGATGCCAAAGGCATTGAACTTATCCTGCATTAATAATAAAAACTAAATCTCACTGCATATTTGTCATGAGCTGTTCCAAGCACTGTGTGAGTGCTATTCACTTAACATTTAACAATGTCCAGCAAATGCAATCATTTCTCTTTTTACATATAAAGAAACAAGCAAAGAGCGATCAAGCAATTTGTCCAAGGTCACACAGATAGAAAGTTACAGAGCTAAGATACAACCCTGGAAGTTGATTGGAAAGTCAAGTTCATCAACCCTGCACCCTAATACCTCTCAAGTGAAAATGAAAGTCGCTCAGTCATGTCCGACTCTTTGCAATCCATGGACTATACAGTCCATGGAATTCTCCAAGCCAGAATACTGGAGTGGGTAGCCATTCTCTTCTCCGGGGGATTTTCTCATCCCAGAGATCAAACCCAGGTCTCCCACATTGCAGGTGGATTCTTTACCAAATGAGCCACCAGGGAACCATGATTCACATTACACAAAATGTTCTCCTTGTACCTAGTGCCCATTCTGCCCCCTAGGGTGGTTTTTAAGGGGTGGTGATGGTGTTAACATTTATGTGCTGATTAGTTTTTCACTATTCATCTGATTAATTACCTAATATTTTTTTTTTAATTTTTACATATAACCAGAATCAGCTATCTTGAGAATGGAAAAGTGCATAGAGAATGATCAGAGAGATGTGAAAGGTCCCCTTGGCTCAAAACTTCTCTACAAGATCCTAGTCAAGATTTGAAATTTCCAATGTGTTGGTGGTAAGAAGAGAGACCTTTATTAGAAATAAACCCGAGTTGTGGTTAAATTGACTGACTTTCCTTGAAAGAATGAACCAGTGAACTCAGCATTTAGGATAGATGAGGAGAATGAGGGACACTACAGGCAGAATTTATGGTACGCTGTCTTGGTACTTAGTAGCAACACTCTGGGCACTGGATGCTGTGGATGGAAACAGCATCTGCTGAAAGAGGAGAGAATCTCTGATGGAAGGGGACACAAACACTCAGTGATCTCTGCATCATTTCCTGTGGCCTGGCCTTTGTGTCAGGAACCAGGGCCAAGACCCACAGGGCAATGGAAGAATACCAGCTGCAATGCAGCCACATCCCCATATCTGCAGTGGGTACAGACTTAAAGAGAGACCTGGGTTGTGTAAAACATGAAGTTCAAAATGCGAATGATATTGGCCAGTGTAAATGAATTCCTGTTTAGCATGAAGGCAAATCTCTCCTTTCCCTCTGTGTGGGCTTATCTGTTATAACTTCCTCTACTGTATCTGTACTCCTCATTCAGGGACTATGACCATGAGCTCAGTTCAGTTCAATTCAGTTCAGTCACTCAGTCATGTCCAACTCTTTGCAGCCCCATGAACTGCAGCACCTCAGGCCTCCCTGTCCATCACCAACTCCTGGAGTTTACTCAGACTCACGTCCATTGAGGCGGTGATGCCATCCAACCATCTCATCCTCTGTCATCCCTTTCTCCTCCTGCCTTCAATCTTTCCCAGTATCAGGATCTTTTCAAATGAGTCAGTTCTTTGCATCAAGTGGTCAAAGTATTGGAGTTTCAGCTTCAGCATCAGTGTTTCCAATGAATATTCAGGACTCATTTCCTTTAGGATGGAGTGCTTGGATCTCCTTGCAGTCCAAAGGACTCTCAAGAGTCTTCTCCAGCACCATAGTTCAAAAACATCAGTTCTTCGGGCTCAGCTTTCTTTATGGTCCAACTCTCACATCCATACCATGACTACTGGAAAAACCATAGCTTTCACTAGACCTTTGCTGGCAAAGTAATGTCTCTGCTTTTTAGTATGCTATCTAGGTTGCTCATAAGTTTTCTTCCAAGGAGCAAGCATCTTTTAATGATGCAGTCACCATCTGCAGTGATTTTGGAGCACAAGAAAATAAAGTCTGTCACTGATTCCATTGTTTCCCCATCTATTTGCCATGAAGTGATGAGACCAGATGCCATGATCTTAGTTTTCTGAAGGTTGAGTTTTAAGCCAACTTTTCCTCTCTCCTCTTCCACTTTCATCAAGAGACTCTTTTGTTCTTCTTTGCTTTCTGACATAAGGGTGGTGTTATCTGCATATCTGAAGTTATTGATATTTCTCCAGGCAATCTTGTTTCCAGTTTGTGCTTCATCCAACCCAGCATTTCTCATGATGTACTCTGCATGTAAGTTAAATAAAAAGGGTGACAATATACAACCTTGACATACTCCTTTCCTGATTTGGAACCAGCCTGTTATTTGATGTCCAGTTCTAACTGTTCCTTCCTGACCTGCATACAGATTTCTCAAGAGGCAGGTCAGGTGATCTGGTTTCCCCATCTCTTGAAGAATTTTCCATAGTTTGGTGTGGTCCACACAATCAAAGGCTTTGGCATAGTCAATAAACAGATGTAGATATTTTTTCTGGAGCTCTCTTGCTTTTTCGATGATCCAACAGATGTTGGCAATTTGATCTCTGGTTCCTCTGCCTTTTCTATATCCAGCTTGAATATCTGGCAGTTCATGGTTCATGTGCTGTTGAAGCCTGGGTTGATAATTTTGAGCATTACTTTACTAGCCTGCGAGATGAGTGCAATTGTGTGGCACTTTGAATACTCTTTGGCATTGTCTCTCTTTGGTATTGGAATGAAAACTGACTTTTTCCAGTCCTGTGGCCACTGCTGAGTTTTCCAAATTTGCTGGCATATTGAGTAGAGCATCATCCCAAGCATCATCTTTTAGGATTTGAAATAGCTCAACTGGGATTCCATCACCTCCACTAGCTTTGTTCATAGCGATGCTGCCTAAAGCCCACTTGACTTTGCACTCCAGAATGTCTAGCTCTAGGGTGGTAATCCCACCATCGTGACTATCTGGGTTTTGAAGATCTTTTTTATGTAGATATTCTGTGTATTTTTGCCACTTCTTCTTAATATCTTTTGCTTCTCTTAGGTCCATACTATTTCTGTCCTTTATTGTGCCCATCTTTGCATGAAATGTTCCTTTTGTATCTCTAATTTTCTTAAAGGGATATATAGACTTTCCCATTCTATAGTTTTCCTCTATTTCTTTGCACTGATCACTGAGGAAGGCTATCTTATCTCTCCTTCCTATTCTTTAGAACTCTGCATTCAAATGTGTATATCTTTCCTTTTCTCCTTTTACTTTAACTTTTCTTCTACTCACAGCTATTTGTAAGGCCTCCTCAGACAACCATTTTGCCTTTTTGCATTTCTTTTTCTTGGGTATGGTTCTGTTCAGTGCCTCCTGTGCAATGTCACGAACGTCTGTACATAGCTCTTCAAGGATTCTATCAGATCTAATCCATTGAATCTATTTGTCACTTCCACTGTATAATCATAAGGGATTTGATTTAGGTCATACCTTAATGGTCTAGTGGTTTTCCCTACTTTCTTCAATTTAAGTCTTAATTTGACAATAAGGAGTTCATGATCTGAGCCACAGTCAGCTCCTTGTCTTGTTTTTTGCTGACTGTGTAGAGCTTCTCCATCTTTGGAAGCAAAGAATATAATCAATCTGATTTCGATATTGACCATCTGGTGATGTCCATGTGTAGTGTCTTCTCCTGTGTTATTGGAAGAGGGTGTTTGCTATGACCAGTGCATTCTCTTGGCAAAACTCTTCTGTACTCCAATGCAAACTTGCCTGTTACTCCAGGTATTTCTTGACTCCCTACTTTTATATTCCAGTCCCCTATAATGAAAAGGACATCTTTTTTTGGGTGTTAGTTCTGGAAGGTCTTGTAGGTCTTCATAGAACCATTCAACTTCAGCTTCTTCAGCATTACTGGCCGGGGCATAGACTTGGATTACTGTGATATTGAATGATTTGCCTTGGAAACAAACAGAGATCATTCTGTCGTTTTTGAGATTGCATGCAAGTACTTCATTTCGGACTCTTTTGTTGAGTATGAAGGCTACTCCATTTCTTCTAAGGGATTCTTGGCCACAGTAGTAGATGTAATGGCCATCTGAGTTAAATTCACCCATTCCAGTCTATTTTAGTTCACTGATTCCTAAAATGTCGATGTTCAAGCTTGCCATCTCCTGTTTGACCACTTCCAATTTGCCTTGATTCATGGACCTAACATGTTTGAATGTTTAGAGGAACACATTTTAGCTCCTGGGCCATCATATGTTCAGTTACGTACTATTGTGATAACTTCCATTTGTCAAATGTAAATTATAAGTGTCGTTTATACAGATTATGTTCCCTACCCTGCCTCGGATGATATCCTAAGCAATACTATGAGGTGAATTTTTTTTTTTTGTAATATATCTTTTTAATGAAGTGTAGTTGATTTATAGTATTATATTATTGCAGGTATACAACATGGTGATTCAGGATTTTTGTAGATTATATTTCAATTAAAGTTATAAAATATTGACTATATTTCCTGTGCTGAACAGTATATCCTTGGGGCTTATTTATTTTATACATAAGAGGTTGTACCTCTTAACTTGTCCTCCTCCTTTTCCTCTCTCCACTGGTAACCACTAGTCTATTTTCTATATTTGTGAATTTGTTTCTGTTTTTCTATACTCAGTTGTTTGTTTTATTTTTCAGATTCCACATATGACAAATAATAATGACAAATGACAAATAAAAAGATAATGACAAATATTTGTCTTTTCCTGCCTAACATTTCACTAAGTGTAATAATCACATGTCCATTCATGTTGTTGCAAATGGCAAGATTTCATTCTTTTCTATTATTGAGTAGTATTCCATTGTGTAAATACATATATACAATATACCTTTTTTATCTGTTCGTCTATTACTGGGCACTTGGGTTGCTTCCTTATCCTGGTGGTTGTAAATAATGCTGCTGTGAACATTTGGGTGCATGTATCTTTTCAAATAAGGGTTTTCACTTTCTTCAGATACATGGCCAGGAATAGAATTGTTAGATCACGTGATAGTTTTATTTTTCAGTGTTTTGAGGAAACTCCATAATGTTTCTCATATTGGCTGCACGAATTTACATTCTTATCGAGTGTACAAGGGTTCCTTTTTGTTCCACAGCCTCACTGACATTTGTTATTTGTCATCTTTTTGATGGCAGCCATTCTCACAGGTGTGAGGTGATATCTCACTATAATTTTGATTTGCATCTCCCTGATGATGAATGACATTTAGCATCTTTTCATGTGCCTGTCAGCCATCTGTATGTCTTCTTTGGAAAAATGTCTCTTTAGGTCTTCTGCCCATTTTAAATTGGATTGTTTGTTTTTTGATACTGAGTTGTATGAGCTGTTAATATATTTTTGATATTAACCCCTTATATGGCCATATCATTTGAAAATATCCTTTCCCATTCAGTAGGTTGTCTTTCATTTTCTTGATGGTTTCCTTAGATATGGAAAGCTTTTAAGTTTAATTAGATTCCATTTGTTTATTTTTTGCTTTTGTTTACTTTGTTTTAGGAGAAAGATGGAAAAAATATGGCTATTATTTACATCAAAGAGTTTTCTGCATATGTTCTCTTCTAGGAGTTTTATAGTTTCTAGTTTTACATTTAGGTTTTTAATAATGTTTCAGTTTATTTTTGTGTATCATGTGAGAGATTTTTCTAATTTCATTCTTTCACATGTAGCTGTTCAGTTTCTCCAACACTACTGATTGAAGAGACTGTTTTTTCTCCATTGTATATTCTTGCTTCCTTTGTTGTAGATTAAATATTCATAAGTATGTGGATTTATTTCTGGACTCCCTATTCTTTTTCACTGATCTATATGTCAATGCCAGTACCATACTGTTTTGATTATTATACATTTGTAGTGTACTCTGAAGTCAGAGAGCATGATACCTCTAGTCTGTGTTCTTTCTCAAGATTGTTTTGTCTATTCAGAGTCTTTTAAATTTCCATACAAATTTTTTATTTATTCTAGTTTTGTAGAAAATGTCATTGATATTTTGATAGATAAGGTTAATGTTCTTCATCCCAATCAATGCATGAAAAAATGGACAATTGGGCACACTGTAATTTACTCATAGTTAGAAAACTTGAGGGACCCAGCCAGGATTTATTCTCAGTTCTGTTTGATTCCAGAAAAGATGCGTTTCACCACTGCTGCCTTTCTGTTTTCTTATACTGTGCCTAATCTTTTGTTGTAAAATGAAAAACTAAATGAACAATTAAATAATTAAACTGTATTCCTTTTCAAAGATATGTTCCAGGCATCAGTATGCTGGGAGCCTAATGTTTTGATGTAGATGGGGAGGCTGAAAGTTACCCCAGCTTCTATCTATTAAAAAGACTAGAACAATTTCTACTCCATGTTCCCATATGCCTGAGTATTCTCAACACTTGAAGTTTTGATTGTATCTCTGATTGTATTTGCTGCTATTTCAAGTGTGACTGCTTTCTTGTCTGGAGATATACATGCAGGGATTGGGGGGGTGGGGGAGAGCTTGTGGGGAAGAATATAATTTAATTTAAATTGCATTTTTGAACAAAGCAGACACTTAGATATCATTCTTTATGCACTAGAATATGCCACTCAACATATTTATCTGGGCACACTTAAGCCTAAAGTCCCCCATGTCCTGAGGCTGCACTTGTAGTCAATAGCATTACAATTTGAACAGAGGATGCAAATCTGAGATTTGTGAGTCCTGGGTGTTTACTGAGAGACAAGAGAGGCCACAGGTCAATCCAACATGAACAGCATGTTCTTCACATGGTAATGACTATGAACTAGAGAAAACACTCAAGAGGTCAGCTCACCCAGTGGCTACAGAAGTCTACCTGCCAACTCATAGCAGCAGATCTAGAAAATAAAGAAGAATCTATAACAAAAAGGAAATATAAAGTAATGTTTAAAAAGCATGCATATCTGTCATCATTTACTCATAAAAGATTGGTTGTGTGTCCATTTAGTGGACAGGATGACTGAAAATTCAGTCATTTAGACTCACATCTCTTTCATCTATGGAGATAGAGATTACCAGTGGTTGTAGGTCTTAAGTCAAAGTCAGCATCCGGCAAATCTATATTGGCTTTCCTAATTCCTTACTCAATCCAGCCAACTTAACTATCTGTCTTTTTTTATTTTGGAATTTATTTATTTATTTATTTTTTAAATAAATTTATTTATTTTAGTTGGGGGCTAATTACTTTACAATATTGTAGTGGTTTTTGCCATACATTGACATGAATCAGCCATGGCTTTACATGTGTTCCTCATCCTGAACCCCCCTCCCACCTCCCTCCTCATCCCATCCCTCTGGGTCATCCCATTGCCCCAGCCCTGAGCATTTGTCTCATGCATCGAACCTGGAATGGTGTTCTGTTTCACATATGATAATATACATGTTTCAATGCTATTCTCTCAGAACGTCCCACCCTCACCTTCTCCCTCAGAGTCCAGAAAACTGTTCTATGCATCTGTGTCTCTTATTCTGTCTCGCATATAGGGTTATCATTACTGCCATACTACCCAGCAATCCCACTGCTGGGCATACACACCTAGGAAACCAGAATTGAAAGAGACACGTGTACTCCAATGTTCATCGCAGCACTGTTTATAATAGCCAGGACATGGAAGTGACCTAGATGTCCATCAACAGATGAATGGATAAGGAAGCTGTGGTACATATACACAATGGAATATTACTCAGCCATTAACTATCTGTCTTGATGGACAAGAAGATTCTTTCCAGTGAAGATCATCGTTCCCAAGTCATTTATTCCAAACAGCCATCACTTGAATCTGATGTTTAGTGCAATCACCTTAAACATTAAGGTGCTTTTTAATGAACACCTAGCACAAAGGCCACAGATGCTACAAAGCTTTCATGGGTTGGACATCATGTGTTCATTGGTCTTGCACTGTTTTCCTGCAGGCTTCTAATCTGTGATTTGTTGAAGTTCACATCAGCATGGAAAAGTTAATCTACAAACTGTTCAGTGTGGGATTTTTCAGGTTACAAATTTAGGAAGCTCCTGCTTATCTCATCAAGACTGAGAACTCACTGAATTCTCAAACTCACCACTTTCTTGCTGGTCCTCATCATTCATGAATTCTTGTCAACATCTGTACAGAACTTTACCCTCCCCAAATGACTTCTACACACAGTATCTAATTCCATCCACAAAATAACTGCCCCCCCCACCCCTCCATTACTATTTTTCTCACTTAAGAGTTGAAGGAACAGATTTAGATAGTCAGGATATGGCTCAGACAGAAAGACACAGCAGAGCTAAAATCAATCCAAGACTTCATGGCAGTGAGCGCTGTGTTCCATCCTCCCTTTCCCCTGCTTAGGTCCCTGACTTAAATCTGACCCTCCAGAACTTCTTTCAATTCTGTCACTCCTTCAGTGACACTACTTCCACAATGCATTATGCAGATACTCCCCACCCCTCCCTCAGTCTTATAAGCATCCCCCTTAGAGCTCTGTTTAAATATTAATATGTCAACCAATTGCTTTCTTTTGGTTTCTACTTCTCAGTGGAAAAAGCTTTTCAACTAACTTTCAGAGCCAATAAACAGTAATCTCATTCACAGCACAATGTAACTGATAATATCTAAAAGTATATGACCTTTCAGAATATTTGGATCCTGAGATAAAATTAATTGAAGAGGCCAAGAAATTAATTTCCAATAATTGAATTTTAGACATGATAACTGGGTTGGGATTGTTTATCATCTGACTCTGTACACACTTACATCTACTGAAACTTTTTTTTCAGGTCTGCTTTTGCTTTAGGGTTATTTTGAGTAAAATTGGGGTTGAAAAACTGATTATGGAATAATGTGGAAAATGAAAGAGAAAGAATGACTTCTAGAAGCATCTTTGACCCCCAAATCTTTCTTTTACTACCTAAAATTAAAATTCCACAGGCTTAAAATTCCACAGTCATTTATTCCTTTAGGTTACACATTTCTTTACCCATATATCTCTTTAAAAGTGGAAAACGGTCTGAGAGCAGACTTCATTAAGCTATTTTCGATGTCTAATACTTCATGGTAAATGAGATAATTAGATACTTTTCTCAATCAGAAGAATAGCCATAGCACATGCCTGAAAAATGATAAGCGCTCAGTGACTGTAACTATCGTCTTTTTATTATCATGAGAATGGGGGCAGAGTATCACATCTGCATTTAAGGCTACTGTTAATACAGAGGTGTCAATGGATGTGTTTCCTTAATGACTGGGGCTTTTTTTTTTTTACTGTCATCAAGAACAAAATATTTAATAACTCTGAGCCTCAATTTCTCTATTTAAAAATGACATAATTTCTACCTCATAAGTGATTGTAAAGATTAAGTGACATAAAAATCAGTAGAGGTAGTGAAATACACATGGATTTGAAATATAAGGTATTGATTTAAAATAAAGGCATCTTCCATGGGTGCCCAAGTGACAGGGATGACATAAATCCAGCTGCCCCATGAGCTCCTCAGCTTCCTGGTCTTATTCAGCCCAGAGGCTCATGGCAAGATCACTGTGCCCAAGAGATTGTCCTGGATGGACACAGTCTCCAAACTACAGGTTCTATCAGGGACAGCTAACTTGCAAGCTTCCAGATTTTTCGTGGTCAAGATTCCAAAAACACTTTTTGGAAATAATTGGGGAACATTCTCTGAGAGCTCTATGGATTGAGGAGACTGAGATCTTCGAGTTTTTAAAAAAAACTGCACATCTTGCCCAACTCTATTTATAGAATTGCACAGAAAGGTCTCTCTGAGCAATTCAGGCTGGCAGATCCAAGGCAGTATGCCCCATAGACTGCATCCATCCACACCTTGGGTGAGTAGATGTCACTCTGAAACTCATCTTCATGAGTCTGATGGGCATAACTATGACCAGATTCTAGGCAGCCACACCTAGAGTCCTTGGTGAATCCTCCATAAGCATGTAAACTCCATTAGGGAAAGAGGTCCCTCAATAAGGCTACTTACATTGTCTCAATGCCATTTTGTTGTAGTTGTCGATCTTATATAATTTTTAACAAAGTTATTTATATTTAAGGTGTAAATCATGATATTTCATATACACACACATACTGAAATAATTTCTATAGTTAAACTATTTAATATATCCACCTTTTCTTGTAGTTAACATTTTGTGTTTGTGTGTGTGTGGGGGGGGATGGTGTGAAACATCTGAAATCTGCTCTCTTAGCAAGTTTCCAGGATTCAGTAACATATTAATAGCTTTGTACATTAGATCTCTAGACTTTTCATCTTATAAAACTTCAACTTTGTAACCTTCGACCATCAGTCTCCCTGTTACCCCTACCTTCCTTCCCCTGGTAATCACTGTTCTATTCTCTGCTTCTCTATTTTCATCCCTGTGGTAGTAAATTGTGAGAGGCAGCTATCTAGTCATTCTTGAACACTATAAATAACTAAAAATACCATCATTTAGCACCTTTTTGGCCATTGAACTGGATAGTCTTGATCTACGTGCATGGTGTCTCCACATAATTCCTTGAACTAACTTTCTGGGATATTTTACACTGTTGGCTACAACAGTAGCACCTTTTGGCCACCTCTGTAAAATACACATTGAGGGTGAACTTCTGAGATAGGATTTCTGACTCATGTACTTTCCATCAATGGCATACATATAATGCTGAATATGGTACCAGCAGTTCTACAGCAGGAACCCCCATTGTCTGTCAACTATTCTATAATTTGTGGCAGAGGAGAAGTTAAATGCTTGATTACTATGGGCTTTATCATGTTTCAATATTTCATTTTTCCCTAATATATTTCTTCAGAACGAAACCACATAAGACTGACAAAAACAAAATAAAGCTTGAAATAAACTTATTTGGACCTTAGAGACCTGTGTTATGTCCCCTAAACCAGACTCTTACCTACAATACTAGCTCCGTGTGTCACAATTGAAACCTCTTTCACTATTCTGACAGATATCATGGGAGAAGACCAACTCCAGAGACTTCAAAATTGGCCCCAGTGAAAGTCTACTCTTCCAGTTGGAGATGGAAAAAAAAAAAAAATCCCTACTTTGTTGTTGAGTCTTACAGTACACAGAAAGAGTGAGGGTGCCTAGAGGTGATGTGTCTAGAACAAATTCCCTCTTCAGAATGTGCCTCAGACGTTTAGGCAAATGTGAGGAACCCTGGTCCCCTCATCCCAGAGACACACTGCCAGAGAGTATATCTTCAATGTTCTTGACTCTAATAAACCTTCCCTGCTAAGCCCAGAAGGGTCTGAGATGAACAGTTGCAGCCACAAATGGACAAAAAGTGCAGCCATATTTTGTGCTTGAGGACTTTCTCATTTCTCAGGGCTCCAAACTTCTTGCTCTCATATGACACTCCCCATCTCCATCCACATTCTTCAAATTTGGTTTCTGCCTTTTTCCCTCACTGCTTGAAAGGAAATTTAGTTCAGAATTTTCCCCTTAATTTTTTAAAAATGTTCTGTCTACTTTGAATTTATTTGATATTAATATCATTTTTTTTACCATTCTGCATGGCATGCAGGGATCTAGTTTCCTGAGCAGGAATCAAACATGTGCCCCTGCGTGCAGTGTTAACCACTGGACTGCCAGGGAATTCTTGTTTGGATTTCTTGTTTGGCTTCAGATATTATTACCACCCCAGCCTGCTGTCACACGGATTGCTCTTGACACTGTCCTCCCTGGCCATAAACCAGGTTTACTGGCCGTCCAAACCTCCAACAACCCTCCTACAACCTCAACCTGGACCAGTTCTCAAGCAGGAGTACTTGGATAATCACTCCTTGGATAAGTACAAGGTAACCATAAAACTCCGTCTCAAAATCTCAAACTGTTGCCCATCATATTCTTAAATTTCTGCTTTTATATTCCCATGGCTTTGCCTGAAGTTTCTGATTCTGTTGGAAATATACCCACACTTGGAGAAGGTAAAATTTGCACATTATCAAACATGTTTGCCTCCATATAAATTAAGTGTTCATATCTTTTAAAAATGTGATAACATAGGGTTAAAGATTGTGCATCCTAACCTCCAGACTGCAGTTGGGGTAGGAAAGTGTGACTGAGAAAGAAATAAAGCTTTCACTCCTAAAGATGAAACTTTCCACCCTTTCAATGTTCTGAGGTGCTGGCTCCTGTGTAGCACTTTTCTCCATGAACTACAGCCACCTGCCACAAAAGTTTTTGATAGGCACTCACCTCTGTTTGGATCTAGGCTGTAAATATTTGCCCAGACCCTAAAACTGATGCCTGAACTTTACAATGCACATATTGCATAAATATATGTTGATAAATAAACTTGCAAGCTGGTGTATGCATTGCATGTAAACTCTTTTTTTAAGCAAAGATTTGAATTTTATAGACTGTAAAATATGGATATTGCTCTATTTATCTTGATGTACCTCTATGAAAAGGTGACTGCTGTGATTGGAAAGTCATGCCATATAACTAAAATAAGGTACTTTATTCGGAATTTTAAGATATCTCTTGCCCAATATGTATAACCATAACTACCTTGAAAAATTAGTTGTTTATTGCATAAATATTTTCAAGTGCTCTGGCTATAATCTTGAAGTGGTTTATAAGCATTGCAAGAGAGGAGGATCTGGCCACTGATATAAAAACAGGGTTCAAGAATTCGAGTTGGCCAACGTAGATCAAGGAGGCTAATAAGGAGAGGCTACACGGTATGGAAGAACAATGTCAGCAAACATCAACCACAATGGCAAACTCTGGCCAAACTATTGGGGAAAGGATTTAAAAAACAAACAAAAAAAATCTACCTTTATATTTTAAGTATTTATGCTGGAAAAATGTATTCTTTAAAAGACCAGATTGTAAATGTTTAAGGCTTTGCAGGGGGTCAAGCCTGGCCTTTGTTGCAAATATTTCTTTTATTTTTCTTGTCCTTTAAAAAAATAAAAATAAAAAAACTGTGCTTAAAAAAAAAGTAAATGCCATTCCTAACTCATAGGCCATAGTTTGCTTACCTCAGCTCTAGAGCAAAGCTTTCAAGACACATTTGAACAGTAGAAAACTTCTATTCAAGAGAGACCTCATGTCAACTGCAGTGATCAAAATCAACCCGAGTGAGAAGGCTGGGATGCTCTTCATGGTCCCAGGACACTGGCTACAATACTGTTTCTTCTAGATCCCAGATATCTATCAGGCAACTATACAGAGTGCAAGAGCTCTTGGGAATACAGTTTAAATAGTTGGGTATTGATGACCCAGAGAATGTGAAGGACCTTCAGCAAAGTAACAAACCATTTGCAGTTATTTTAAACAAAAACAAAAACAAACTCAGACTTTACATCAACAAGAAACAAAGCACTTAACAGGCTGACAGTGATGGTCTGTACATTTTTCTTGTGCTACTACCATGTTCAGTAACCTAAAAAAAAAACTCATTCTTTATCTCTTACCTGCATAATGTCTTGGATAGAAATGCCTTTACAATTTACTCATTTCCTTCCTGTCCCACTTCTTCCAGAGAGAGCGTACTTTTATCTCTTTTCACCAGAATCACTGTGCAAGTCTCTTAACTGGTTTCCCTGCAGGCTCCTTTTAGACTCTCCACTCTCGGGCCTCAGCCAGCCCAACTCAGAGAGGCTAAGTTTTGTAATTATATTACTTTGATTTTTGTCTCCTCATTTTCTCAATGACCTGAATTCAATTCAATCCATTCAATCACTGATCAGATATTATAATGCCCAGGATACATTGTGCTGGTGACTGCAGAATCCAAGATATACATTATAATCTCTGCCTTCTCTTAGAAGAGATAAGACAGTGACAAAATACCTGTGATAGAAGGTGGAATGAGACAAGAGTCATTTGAGTAGCACAAGCGAAGTTCAATAAAGTAGCTATAGAAAATTTCTGGGCTGGTGAGATTGGGAAAGACTTGAGAAAGCATTGAAATTTACTAGGAAGTCACTACAAGAGGAGGAAACTCACAGGGCATTGTGATAGAGGGAAGGGCAACAGCAGAGGCAGTGAGGTAGGAAGGGAAGCACCTGAATGATTCAGGAAATTATGGGCATAAACTTTTAGTAGCTGAGTGATGGAATACTCCTGGAGAATGAGTTGAGCCAAGTCTGTGGCAGGGCTGGAATGCCTAGCCATGTTGTTCGAACTGTATTCAGTACTTAAGAGGAAAGTCAGCATTTTTTGAAGTCCATAAGCCCTATGCTCTATTATTAGGTGAATGTATATTTCGTTTACTAAGCCATGATGTAGTGAAAGGGCTTTACGTTGAGATTAGGGAACTCATAGATTTAAATTTCTGTCATAGCTACTTCTATTTCATCTTTCTATGTTATCAATAAATCAAAGGAAAATGAACAAAATAATCCTTTCCATGTGTATTTTGCATGTGTGTATGAACGATGAAGTGCTGATCTTACACACAAAGTTAGGAAAGAGTTTGAAACAGTAGCAAGAAAGGTTGGCTGTGGAATTTCCAAGAACAGGTGAGATCCAGTGGGTTTGTGTTTGGTAAAACGGGAAAATAAGAAAATATTTATCTTTAACCTTTCAACCTATTATGGCAGACCAAGTCTCCCTGCCAGCCTCACATTAGATCATGAAATCCTTGGGGAGAGAAACATATTTTCTTTGATTCCTGTTTGTATTCCAAGCACACAGTAGAAAGCCTGGCTCATAACAACCACTCAGCAAATGTTGTTTGAATGAATGATCCCTACAAACTCCATCAAAGCCTCCACACTGGAGGAAAATCTGTAACTAACTGCATGTTAACAAATAAATGATTATCCATACGTTAGAATTAATTTCCCTTATAAGAGATGAATATGAAATAGCCCATTCCCAAGTAAGTCTAATTTTAAAGGCAGCATACACGTAAAAGGAAGGGTAGAAGGGCATCAAGGTCTATGTAACTGAGTTCCCAATTGACTAGTGCCTGCTTTTCCTCCACCAGGGACCCTAGATTCCTACTTGAAAGCCTAGTTTTTTCAAACACAACTGTCTTTAAGTTGTCATATGGCAAGAAAAGGGCCTATAAAGAACCTTGAGTAAGTCAGACCCTCCAGATAACCCTTTTTTTTGTTTTGTTTTCAGATTGTGAGGAACACTGTGTGATGCCAGCCTCCTCTGAATATCACCAAACTCTTAAGTCAGTGCCCTGATTAGTTAGCCCCCCTGTCTGGAAAAAAAATTATTCTTTCACATGGAAATCCTTGCAGAGTTGGACCTTCATTCTGCTGTGTTGAGCTGTATTTGTGTTAAATTCCTTTCCTTCAGCACTCAGGAGTTTTGACACATCTTGGGTTTCTCTGATGATGAGCCTACTGCACACGGCTTAGACAAAATGAATGTCACTAGTCAAGGTGGTCATGTGTCTATTTAGAGTGGGAAGATGCTACGATGATGCAATTTCAGGCAACTAAGGTATCTGAAAGGTCTGTACCCAGATACAACTTTTGCATTCATGTTAAATATGCTATTTTTACTTCCATTTGAGAGAATACCCATTCTCCCCCCTATTTGCTGTAACATTCAGAACAGTTTTGGAGAGAATATAGCAAGAATACAAAAATTGCGATAGATACAAATACAACTGTGGATTTCATCCAAACGTATACCTTGTATGTGGTGACAAAATAATACCACAACACTATGAACTAGTAGAAAACCTTGTTTAGGTTGCATATTTCACTTGCTACAAACATATTGAAAGGATAGACTAACCAGCTCTTTTTTTTTCCCGGGTATAGAAATTCAGCTCAAAGAACCACAAACCAGGGGTTTGGCAAAGAAGGCTTTATCTCAATAACTTCTTTCCAGTATGGACATGATGGTTTTCAGGACAAGATCGCAGCTGAGAGATAGCATTTCCTGGATAGGTGTATTTTTTTCTTATTGTTGCTGTAACAAATTACCGTGAACTTGATGACTTAAGATAAATTTATTATCTTACAGTTCTGAAGGTCAAATATCTGAAATAGGTTTCCTGGGGCTAAAATCAAGTTGTCTGCACGGCTGCATTCCTTTTGGGAGATTCTGAAAATTCATTTTCTTGACTTCTCTTGCTTCTAGAGACCACGTGCATTCTTTGGTTTGTGGATCCTCATTTCATCTTCAGAGGGAGATATCACATCACTCGGAGTGAGATTTCATTGTCCCATCTCTAACTCTCCTGCCTCCCTCTTTCACTTATAAGAATGCTTGTGATTACATTAGACCTGCTCATATCATCCGGGTTAATCTTCCCATCCCCAGATCTTCGGCCTAGTTCTATCTGCAAAGTCCCTTTTACCATGTAAGGTAGACTATTCACAGGTTCTGGAGATTGGGACATGGACATGCTTGGGGGAGTCATATTCTGCAAAGTATAACAAGCTTGGCAAAAAAAAAAAAAAAAACCTTGGAGAGGAGACAGCAAAAAGAGTAAAGGGGATCAATTGTATGGTGACAGATGGAAACAGCTTTTGGTGGTGAGCATCCTGTAGTGTATACAGAAGTCAAAATATAATGTGGTACCTGTGATTGATATAGTGTTATAAACCAAGTATGCCTCAATGAATAAATGTTTTAAAAAGTTCCAGGGGGAGAACTTTGAGTAATCTTGCTTCTGTGATATGCTTATGTCAAATCAATCTATGTGGCTAAGAGGACTGTATACTCTGATGGGTTAATCTGGGTCATATGAGGCCAAGTTCCTTGTGGGTACAGAGATGATGGTTTCATCAGTGTGCATGCAATGGTTTCACTGTAGGGGAAAAAAAGATAATTTCTTATTAAAGTAGAGCAAAGGGATGCTGGGAAAGGAGAACAATCACTGGCATCCACTGCACAGACAGATAAATGGGATATTTGCCTAGTTCCCAACTCTTGTGAGAAGGACACCAAAATTTAAGCATTAGTATAACTTTTAACGTTTAAGAATTCTCCTTTAAAATATAAATATCAAAGTTTGAAGAGAAGTGAAGTGAAAGTCTCTCAGTTGGGTCTGACTCTTTGTGACCCCATGGACTATACAGTCCATGGAATACTGCAGGTCAAAATACTGGAATGGGTAGCCGTTCCCTTCTCCAGGGGATCTTCCAAACCCAGAGATCGAACTGGGGTCTCCCACACTGCAGGTGGATTCCTTACCAGCTGAGCCACCAGGAAAGCCCAAGATTTGGTCTCAGCTGGAGTCTGTGCTGTACTGAGTCATTCAGTCATGTTCGACTCTTGTGACCCTGTGGGCTGTAGCCCGCCAGGCTCCTCTGTCCATGGGGATTCTCCAGGCAAGAATACTGGAGTGGGTTGCCATGCCCTTCTCCAGGGATCTTCCCAATTCAGGGAATCAAACTTTGGGCAGGGGTAAATATTCATGTTGACTCCTATATCTATGTGAAACTGTTTATTGAAATCTTATTCTTTATGCTAGAATTGGCTGAAGTAATAGGGTAATTTGGGGGATACAGTTAGAGGACCTCAAAATGAGAGGTCTCAAAGAGGCTATAAGAGAAAGTGAAAAATATGAAGTGTGTACCTAGCTTCTCACAGCCCGATTGTGGACCAGTTCTCACTCTTCTCACGCCGACATGTAAATGGGCTCTTCTCATAAATGGGGTCTTTAGTTCCCCATTTATCCACTCTCCTATCACCTTCCTTAGTATCTTCCCAATCTGGAAACTATTCAGAAATTTTTGCTCAGAACTCCCAACACTTATGCCTGCAAGATGGCAAGATATGCTCTGTCCCAGAGCCCCAGAGGAAAGGCAATTGTTCATGGGCAGGGCCATCCCTCCACTGGCAGCAGCTCTTCTGCATTTGGGCATTAACTCATAATCAAACATTGATGAATCATGCTATTTTACTGAAAAGCACAGTCCTTAAGTCAACCACCTAATCTAAGGGAAGAAATTAAACTCTAAACCAACATAAACACATTACAAGTCATTAGTGTAATTAAAAAGGAATGTATAATTAAAACATTTGTGTATTTTAGCTCAAATTCATCTGCGGTCGGAAATTTTAATGAACTGTTCATCAAAGAAGTCTCGGGAGTCTGGGGATAAGTTTAGCATAACAAGAAACTGAATGTTTTCTTCCCTCTGCTTCAGGAGCCCCATTCCCTCCGGTTTCTAAAAAGCAACCTGTCATTGATTCCACCAAACTAATAATGATTCTAAGTGGTTATGATTGCTTCCGTGTTTTAAACTGATGTTATCTTTTTATCCCTTAAGAATCATGTTTTTCATAATTACTTCTCTTTTGTCCTTTCCTTAAGACAAATGATTTTGTAATTAGCGATGAAGGAAGGAGTCGTCATTCCAAGACATCTGTCAAGTTGTCAGGAAGGATGTCTCCCTGTAGCTATATTTAAACTTTCTGTTTAATAGCCTCTTGCTTTATTTCACAAGAACATCTCTGAGGAATCATGCCCAAGATCCCCTAATGATCAGGTTCTATAAAACATCGAGCAATTAGACTGTAAGAAATGTAGCTCCCCAGAATGTCCTTTCTATTCCTAATGTGCACCTCTCCGTCCTAACACTCCCTTCCTGCATCTCTCCACCCACCCGGACCTTCCCTCTCCAAGCTCTGTGATTTCTAGGGTTAGGCTTTCACTGCTGACATGGTGGAGTGTATCAGCGATTCCTCAGCCTTTAGTTGTAACAACGCTCTGTCTCCAAATGAATGGCAAGGTATTGTGAGAAACACAATACCCACCCCCTGCCCCACTTGGAGGGAGCACAGCCATATCAGTGCTGTGTATTTTTCGTGCTTCGTACAGAAACGCCCATGTGCTCACTTACATCTTTGCCGTTCATCTATGGCATCTATAGCAGGGAACAGCCTCTCAGTGACTCCTAAAGCCTCACTCCTTAGGAACAGAATCCAGACTGACAGAAGCATGCTGAGGGCTATGGAGAGCCCATCTTATCATAGGACTCAAGATTACTGCTGATCTCCAGTTCCTGTACCATTCTGTCAACAGCTAACACCCTACATCTCACGGAAATCTCAAGCTGCTCTAACCACTCACTCTCTTTATTCTTCCGTAGCCTGTTTAACCTATGACTCTGGTTCTTCATAAGAGAAAGATAGATAAAGGGAGTGCAGGGATTTTCCAAGAGTCACAGAGAAGTTTCAGACAAATCCAGGGACAGCAAAATTTAGGGAACTACTGTCTGATTCTAACTTTTCATCTGTCCTAGCAGAGACACAGAGACAGCTGAGGGCCGTGAGTTCCTTCCATGTGTTAGAGAAGTCTCAGTTTACTTCTTCCTTCTGAGCATCCTCCCAATTTCTCCCTTCAAAATGCCCATACTCTAGCTTGGGTCCTAGGGACCTGCCAAACTTTTAACTGCCCTGAAAATTAAGATAAAACTATTGCTTAGTGTAGTTTTCCTCACAGGGTTAGTTATATTTAACAACAGACTCTTGAAGATCAAAAAGACAATACAGAGAGATTAGGGTGTTGAGGCTTCTATTTTCTGATATGGTGGGGAGACTGGTACTGATTTCCTTCTCATCACATCACATGGTGGCTGCTTACTCTTCCTGCCTGAGTTCTATGCAGGAGCAGAGTGCAAGATGTAGGCAAAAGTATGACACACTCAGTGGCTAGGATGCTAAGGACAATAATTAAATCAGTCTGTTTACTTTCCTAGTTTGTTTCCCAATGGATTTCTCATCGAGTTCACGGATCATGATTATAGTTAAAATGAAATAAAATCACAAAATGCCGCCAAGCTTGCAATTCTCTTTTTCTATTCCAAATGGCACTCCTCTTGTAAGGCTATTTCAAAGTCTCTTCCCTCCTATTTCATCTTTTTAAAACCATTCTTCACATCAATGTCAGACCTAAAATACTGGTTGTAGCACTACCTTGTCTTTCTGCTGTCAAGAGGCTGAAAGGGCTCCCAAACACCTGTGGGTTAATGCATGGCTTCATGTCACCTGCCCTCACCCTATCCATCCTGGATGCTCATCATTTGGAAGCAGTGGACTTTCTAAGCTCATTAAATTGGGCACTGCCCTTTACCCCATACACTTATCTGAATTCCTATTGATTCAAGTTTGTTGGCACTATTTCAGAAAGTAGAAATACTGAAGAGATCTGAAAATACCATGGAGCCACCATGCCAGCCCTCATCTCTCCAATTCTGGAGTTCTTTCACATGAAGAAACAACAGCAACAACAACAACAACAGCCTATCTTGTTTAAGCCACTGCCATGTCCATTGCTGATTACCAGCAACTGAATGCGGTTCTTGGGAATGATTATTTTCACCTATATCACCTGTTACTTACTCCTATTGAAGATTAGGTGATACTTGCCCCCTAACAATTGTTGCTTTTTTGGTGTGTTTATTCATTTGTTTTACATGTTGCCCTGAATATTCTGAAATTCTGAAACTATGTGCACTTACTTGGAAGGCACTATCCACCCAGCACCTCCAAGGTTCATCCCTGGGCTCTCCTCTGACACACTAGCAGTGCCCTGCCTGCCAAGGGGAAACCATACAAACCTGCAATCATACCTCCTTCCCATTACTTCACTTGCCTCTAGTTGCTAACTAATAAGACTTTGATTGATTACCAACACTTTATGTGAACTTTCAGACCTATAGAGGTACAGCTTGAATGCAGAAAGGTACTTCCCTGGTGGCTCAGATGATAAAGAGTCTTCCTGCAATGCGGGAGACCTCAGTTCAATTCCTCAGTTGGGAAGATTCCCTGGAGAAGGAAGTGGCAACCCACTCCAGTATTCTTGCCTGGGAAATACTATGGACAGAGGAGCCTGGCAGGCTACAGTCCATGGGGTCACAAAGAGTCGGACACGACTGAGAGACTAACACACAACCACCAAAACGTTTTTTCTGAAATGCTTTTCAAACTATAGAGGCTTACATGTTGTGGATGGAATTAATGAATGAATAATGGCATCATAGGTGGTAAAATTTTTATATGAAAAAAATAGAACAGGGACAGATAAGAGACTGTAAGAGTATGATAGGCAAAAAGATTTGACCTAAAGAAGCTCCAAAGTTTCACATACATTTCCATGATATGAACTAAGGAATATTTTTTAATGCTATGATGAAAATTAATGATTCTTATTTGGAAATATTATAGTGTCATCTTTGGTCTTTCTCTCCTTAGAGCAATATTTATTGATATGTTAGGGATCTATTAGTGTTTGCATTTAAAATGTTTATGTTTTAAGGGAAAAGAAAAGACTTTGAGCATAGATGGAATTGGGGGGTGGGAAATACCACAAAATAGAGCACAGATTTTGGCCTCCAAGAAAGGAAAATGGTGAGAACAAAGACATTTTGATTATATGGAATCTGTACCCTAGGAAGAAACCTGAGAATTAGAAAATACCATGAGGTTGAAAGATGTAAGAGAAGATATAGACATTCCTCAAAAAATTAAAAATAGATCTACACACAAACCAACAATTCCACTTCTGGGTGTATACTCAAAAGAAATGAAGACAGAAATTCAAGGAGATATATGTACTCCCATGTTTATTGCAACTTTGCACACAATACCCAACATAAGGCAACGACCCAAATGCGTATCAATAGATGAATGGATAACAAAGACATATACACAATGGGATGTTATCCATCCATGAGAAAGGAGGCTATCCTGACATTTGCAACAACATGGATGGACCTTGAACATATTATGCTAAACAAGGCAAGTCAGACAGAGAACTATATACTATCACTTGCACATAAAATCTAAAAAAGTCAAACCTGTAAAAAAATAGAGAATAAAACAGTGGCCACAATGGGTGAAAGGATAAGATTGACTGTGTTTAAGGGTCCAAACTTGTAATGAGTACTAAACAAGCCATAGAGATCTAACGTACAGTATATGGAATATAGAAGATACTGTTGTACTAAGTATATAATGTGATAAATATCTTCAGAGCAGCAACCATATTACAATATATATACATACCATGCTATATGCCTTGTTATGTGTCAAATTTATCCAACTGGAGAGAGAGAGAAAGAGACATTGAGAGAGAGGGAGAGAGAGTAGAGAAGAGCCATACCTCATTTTCCTTTTAGTTTCTCGGTCTATGTGTAAATAACAAAATGCTGGAAAGAAATAGCCATATCAGCCTCACTGTAATATTGAAACCAAAGAAAACCTTTCATGACTAAAATGTATGATGTGGATGTTGCTTATGTGCCATGTGTTTGCAGATAGAATCATTGAACAAAAAGGAAAGACAGGCCAAGGAGAAACATGAAGCACAAGGCTGTGGAGTTCACTTGACAGATACCAAGAAGATGATTTCAAGTCATGCATCCAGCACCAATGTGCAAAAGCCCATCATGATTGATCCTTTAGGGTGGGAATGATCTTTACAAGGCTTTTCACCTCAGTGTGACCCCTCTGTGGCAAGCAATACATTGGTTACAAAATTTTAATATGAAGATGTTTGTGAGGTCACCTGGAGAAAGAAATGGCAACCCACTCCAGTATTCTTGCCTGGAGAATCCCATGGATGGGAGCCAGGTGGGCTGCCGTCTATGGGCGTGCACCGAGTCGCACACAACTGAAGTGACTTAGCAGCAGCAGCATGAGGTCACCATTTAGAGAGGCTGGTAAGATTTTAGAAAAAAATGGGAATTTGAGAACATCAAGAAAACCTAAATAGGTAAAGAGACTGAGGTCTTGTTCCAAGATGACAGTGGAGTCAGTCATACAGGTTGTTTCTTGTTTTCAAGTCCAGAATCAAGTTTAGAACTGCTTTTCATATATTTTGTTGACATGGTTGTCCACAGGTTCTACTTATACCTTCAGTTCAGTTCAGTCACTCAGTCATGTCTGCTTCTTTGTGACCCTGTGGACTGAAGCACGCCAGGCCTCCCTGTCCATCATCAGCTCCAGGAGCCTACTCAGACTCACTTCCATTGCGTCGGTGATGCCACCCAAACATCTCATCCTCTGTGTCCCTTTCTTCTCCCACCTCCAATCTTTCTCAGCATCAGGGTCTTTTCAAATGAGTCGGTTCTTTGCATCAGGTGGCCAAAGTTTTGGAGTTTCAGCTTCAACATCAGTTCTTCCAATGAATATTCAGGACTCATTTCCTTTTAGGATTGACTAGTTGGATCTCCTTGCTGTCCAAGGGACTCTCAAGGGTCTTCTCCAACACCACAGTTCTAAAGCATCAATTCTTTGGCGCTTAGCTTTCTTTATAGTCCAACTCTCACATCCATACATGACTACTGGAAAAACCATAACTTTGACTAGACAGACCTTTGTTGGTAAAGTAACATCTCTGCTTTTTAATATGATGTCTAGGTTGGTCATAGCTTTTCTTCCAAGGAGCAAGCATCTTTTAATTGTATGGCTGCAGTCACCATCTGCAGTGATTTTGGAGCCTCCCAAAATAAAGTCTGTCACTGTTTCCATTGCATCCACATCTATTTGCCATGAAGTGATGGGACTGGATGCCATGATATTAGTTTTCTGAATGCTGAGTCTTAAGCCAAATTTTTCACTCTCCTCTTTCATCAAGAAACTCTTTAGTTCTTCTTCGCTTTCTACCATAAAGGTGGTGTCATCTGCGTATCTGAGGTTATTGTTATTTCTCCCAGAAAACTTGATTCCAGCTTGTGCTTCATCCAGCCTGGCATTTCACATGATGTATCCATGTCCAGTTCTAACTGTTGCTTCTTGACCTGCATACAGATCTCTCAGGTGGCAGGTCAGGTGGTCTGGCATTCCCATCTCTTTAAGAATTTTCCACAGTTTGCTGTGATCCACACAGTCAAAGGCTTTGACTTATACTTTAGTTTCCACTGATCTTTTCTGCAACAAAATGAAACCAATCTATTACACATTCACACATTCATTCACACACTCACATATGTATGCCCCCTCACACATGCCCCCTCACACATGCACATATACACTAAATTTTGTGGTTTATCCAGGGATTACTGAATGTTAAAGGAAATCTCAATGATATAAGTATCCAAAAGGTGCCAGCTCCATAGGACTTTCCTGATAATCTTATTTTTTTTTATTTTACTGAAGATGCTATCATTGATCTATTAGAAATATGTGTTTGTTTATGGTCAGAACTTTGACTTTTTAAAATAGGAACATAAAAAGGGAAGAGGGAAAAAGAAATAATAAAACAATGAAAAGAAATCCAAAGGTAATGCATGAGACGGTTTTCATATTAAATATAAGGAAAAAATGTTTCTAACTATTTCTGTTGTTCAATGAAAGATTTGTCTCTCAAATGAGTCAATTTCCTATCATTCTATGAACACTGGTGACAACGAAAGTTATAAAAAGTGATCTCCTTAAATATCCTCAGCTAGATACAAAAACCATGAACTTCTTGGAATTTTTCTAACTTTATAACTTGATTCTTCTACTATCCCATGTGAAGGAACTTTTCAGATGGAAAGAACACATTACCATCTCCTTCCATGAAATTTACATCTTCTCCAGACATGCATGTTTCAAGGTACACAATTTACACTGAGGCTTTTGAAAACTGTTGATGTTAGCAAGATGGATATTTAGGTGAACTATATCTGTCAATATTTTCAAGATGTCTCTGGTGATCATGTTTTTCATTAGGGTTTCCAGTTACACTTGGTATAATTAATCCTAACACATTTTTTTATAATCTTATTCAGAAAAATGAAATATCAGTGGATTCTGGTAAGTAAATTTCCTGGCTATGGAGATACTACTCCAGAGACTAAGAAGCAAACATAATGACTACTGTTGTCTTTGCAATGACTCTTGAAAATATGTTAATAAATATCAGGGTCACAATCCCTAGGCAAATAAATATTTATTTATAATGATGAGTGTTCATCTAAAAATTCTAGGTTGAATCTAACATATTATGACTTGAGAAATTATACATAAAATGATTTAACCCTACAACACCTCCCACAATACATTGCCATAGGATCTGGAATGCAACCATTTAAGTCCTATGCTGATTTTCAGTTAGACATGATGAGTTAAGCATACTTGTTTATCTCTTATTCCCTCTGGAAACTCCTCCACAGAAGGACATCAAAAGAGGCAAATTATACACACACACACACACACACACACATACACACACACACACACACACAAAGAGCCAATAAAAGATGACAACAAAATTTGAGAAATTAGAATGAAATCAACAGGAGGCTACCATCTTAGCAGTTCAGAGGAATCTGAATGCCTGCAAGTAACAGCGAAATATTGGCCAAATTATTCATGGTAGAGGCCTGGAAATCTTTGATTTAGAGACATGAGCACCTTGATTAAATGTGCTAAGTAGAGCTTAAAACTGGAGAGTAGGTAGGAAGTCATTATAGGAACAATTAATAACCTAAGTGGAGAAGGCAATGGCACCCCATTCTAGTACTCTGCCTGGAAAATCCCATGGATGGAGGAGCCTGGTAGGCCACAGTCCATGGGGTCGCTAAGAGTCGGACGACTGAGCGACTTCACTTTCTCTTTTCCCTTTCATGCACTGGAGAAGGAAACGGCAACCCACTCCAGTATTCTTGCCTGGAGAATCCCAAGGACAGCGGAGCCTGGTGGGCTGCCGTCTATAGGGTCACACAGAGTCGGACACGACTGAAGCGACTTAGCAGCAGCAGCAGCAGAATAACCTAAGTACCTTTCCTTGGGCTTCCCAGGTGGCACTGGTGGTAAAAAAGACTTGCCTGCCAATGCAAGAGACGTAAGAGACATGGGTTCAATCCCTGAGCTGGGAAGATCCCCTGGATGAGGGCATGGCAACCCACTCCAGTATTCTTGCCTGGAGAATCTCATGGACAGAGGAGCCTGGTGGGCTACAGTTCATAGGGTCACAAAGAGTAGGATAGGACTGAAGCAACTTAGCAAGCACACACAGTGCACCAGTCCTTATTTTGCACAGCCGGGAGACTCAGTGCACCAATGGGGTAAAAGACTGGATGCTTGTTTTCTGGAGCAATGAGACCATAGACATAGTAGCCTTAGCTAAAAGTTAAGGTGAAAGTGTTGTATCAAAAATGAATTATTAATACATATTTGTGGAATCTAGAAAAAAATGGTATTGATGAACCTAGTTTCAGGGAAGGAAAGGAGATGCAGAGAATGAATGGACTTGGGGATACAGTGAGGGAGGATGTGAGTGGGACAAATGCAGAAAGTAGAAGCAACATATATACACAATTGTATGTAAAATAGACAGCTGCGAGGAGTTGCTATATGACACAGGGAGCCCAGTCTGTAGTTCTGAGGTGACCTAGAAAGGTGGGAAGGAGGGAAAGGAGGGAGGCTCTAGAAGGAGGGAATACATGCATAATTATAGCTGATTCACATTGTTGTTTAGCAGAAACCAACACAACATTCAGTTCATTTCAGTTCAGTTGCTCAGTCATGTCCAACTCTTTGCGACATGAATCACAGCACATCAGGCCTCCCTGTCCATCATCAACTCCAGGAGTTCACCCAAACCCATGTCCATCGAGTCGGTAATGCCATCCAACCATCTCATCCTCTGTTTTCCCCTTCTCCTCACGCCCCCAATCCTTCCCAGCATAAGGGTCTTTTCAAATGAATCAACTCTGTGCATGAGGTGGCCAAAGTATTGGAGTTTCAGCTTCAACATCAGTCCTTCCAATGAACACCCAGGACTGATCTCCTTTAGGATGGACTGGTTAGATCTTCTTGCAGTCCAAGGGACTCTCAAGAGTCTTCTCCAACACCACAGTTCAAAAGCATCAACTCTTTGGTGCTCAGCTTTCTTCACAGTCCAACTCTCACATCCATACATGACTACTGGAAAAACCATAGCCTTGACTAGAAGGACCTTTGTTGGCAAAGTAATGTCTCTGCTTTTTAATATGCTATCTAGGTTGGTCACAACTTTCCTTCCAAGGAGTAAGATTCTCTTAATTTCATGGCTGCAATCACCATCTGCAGTGATTTTGGAGCCTCCCAAAATAACACAACATTATAAAAATAAAAAATTAATAATAATATAAAAGAGAAAAAACAGATTACTCTTGAAAGCATAGTTATAAAACTAATCAGATCCTAGCGTACTCTTCCTTATTATCTTAGAGAATGCCAGAAAATTGAGCTTTTGCTTCTCAAATCAGTATTTGTGGCTCAAGAGACAGTCAGGCGAAGGTGAACAAGCTGTTACCCCCTGATTAACCTAGAGTGACACCCACAATTTGACAATCCCTGCTCATGAGCACAGAAATACAGATCAGTTTTTAGTGCCTCACTCTTAATATGAATATATCAAGTCATCACCAGATAGTTGCAGAAGGCCTGATAAATAAGAAGAAAAGACACATTGAAGCAAAGGGATAAAATAAGACCAGACGAAACAATGTAAGGAACAAAAAAAATTTCTGAAAGTCGAAAATTCAAAGAGTGAAGACATTGCATTTTTGAAGTGAAATTGAGCACTTCACAAAAGGAACACACCCAGAAAAAGAAAGGGATATTGAAAATTTAAAATGTACAGCAAAATTTTAATAGTTCAACCCAAGCAATAAAAGATAAAGAAAACTTTCAAAAACCCAAACAAGAAGACAACACAACATAAAAGGGTGAAGGTAAAATAAAGCTGGGACATCTGTACAAGATTATAGGACAAAAATGATAAGAGTTAGAGAAATGGAGAATGGATGAAACACAGTTATTATTATTATCATAGAAATAATGCAAGGGAACTCCCCAGATCTAAAGGATATATTTTCATATTTTATAAAAAGAGGCCACCAAATATCATGTAGAGTATCACCAAAAGATGCCACTGTGAGATTCTAGAATTTTGGGGCCAAAGAGAAGATCTTAATTTTCTATAGACAAAAAGGAGGGGTGTTTGAAACAGAATCATATCTTGTTTTTCAAGAGGAAGTATCTGAGGCTAAAAGGCAATGGAGAAAATATTTTGAATTCACAAATTCCACTTAGAATTTAACAGCCAGCCAAACAATCAGTCGTTTTACAGCTGAAACCTACAAAACATTGTAAAGCAACTATGCTCCAATTAAATATTTTTAATGTAAAGGAAAAATAAAGATGTGCTCAGACATTGAGTTCTTAAGAATGTATCTCTAAATCACTCTTTTTCAGAAAGCTATTATAAAATGTTTTTATTTATATAAGAAAGATGAAGACATATGATTCAGGAAATTGGGCTTATGAAATTCTCTGAATGATGGTGATGGATAATATTAACACTATAGATGTGTCTAGAGTGTACCCAGCCTAGACTGAAGCAAGGGGAAGGTAGATCCAGGATCATCAGTTAGGTACAGTCACTCAGTTGTATCCAACTATTTGCGACCCCATAACTGCAGCACGCCAGGCCTCCCTGTCCGTCACCAACACCTGGAGCTTACTCAAACTCATGTCCATTGAGTCAGTGATGCCATCCAACCATGTCATCCTCTGTTGGCTCCTTCTCCTCCCGCCTTCAATTCTTCTCAGCATCAGGGTCTTTTCTAGTGAGTCAATTCTTCTCATCAGGTGGCCAAAGTACTGGAGTTTCAGCTTCAGCATCAGTCCTTCCAATGAACACCCAGGACTGATCTCCTTTAGGATGGACTGATTGGATCTCCTTGCAGTCCAAGGGACTCTCAAGAGTCTTCTACAGCACCACAGTTGATAGATATATCCAAAAAAAAATTAAAAAAAAAAAAGGAAACCAATGACACTAGTAACTATATGACACTAGTGAGTTAAATCACACTAGTGATTTAAAGAGAAAAATGTGCTCTCAGAAAAATTTGGGGTTGTTAGGAAACTAAACAAAAAAAAATTATAGAGACAATTATTAACTTCAGAGAAAACAAAAAGTTGGGCAACAATTATGTTGTAATAATAGTTCATGATGACATTGTAATGTTAACAGACTAGTTGTATATAATTGGGTTTTCATCATCTTGCCACACACGAGCGAAAACACTCTTTTTAATCACTTTGTGTGTGTACTGTGCTCTGTCATTACATACCACGTGAATGTGTGTGTGTGTGCGCGCACACACATGCACCTGCATGTGGGTGCTGCTTGTCTTTCCATCTAAACTAGGAGATCTTTTGAAAGAAGCAGTATCTTCTGTTTCTCTGCTTACCCCCACAGAGGTGGGCTGACATCTCAGTAAAAAAAGCAAAGCAGTGAGAAAACATTTATAACATCTAGGTCTAAGGAAAAACAAACAAACAAGCAAAAACACAAAACTAGAGTTCACTCTTTTTTCTTGAGTTTTTAAAAATTAATTTATTTATCTTAATTGGAAGCTAATTACTTTACGATGTTGTGGTGATTTTTGCCATACATTGACATGAATCAGCCATGGGTATACGTGTGTTCCTCATCCCAGACCCCCTTTCCTCATCCCATCCCTCAGGGTCATCTCAGTGCACCAGCCCTGAGCACCCTGTTTCATGCATCAAACTTGGACTGGTGATCTATTTCTTATATGGTAATATACATGTTTCAATGCTATTCTCTCAAATCATCCCACCCTCACCTTCTCCCACAGAGACCAAAAGTCTGTTCTTTATACCTGTGTCTCTTTTACTGTCTCGCATATAGGGTCATCATTACCATCTTTCTAAATTCCAAAAATATGTGTTAATATACTGTGTTGGTGTTTTTCTTTCTGACTTACTTTACTCTGTATAATAGGCTTCAGTTTCATCCACCTCATCAGAACTGATTAAAATGAGTTCTTTTCAATAGCTGAGCAATATTCCATTGTGTATATGTACCAGACTTATCCATTTGTCTGCTGATGGACATGTATGTTGCTTCCATATCCTAACTATTGTAAACAGTGCTGCAAAGAACATTGGGGTACATGTGTCTGTTTAAATTCTGGTTTCCTCAGTGTGTATGCCCAGCAGTGGGATTTCTGGGACAGTTTACTTTAGTTCAGTCGCTCAGTTGTATCTGACTTATTGCGAACCCATGGACTGCAGCATGCCAGGCCTCCTTGTCCCTCACCAACTCCTGGAATTTACTCAAACTCATGTCCATTGAGTCAGTGATGCCACCAAACCATCTCATCCTCTGTCGTCCCCTTCTCCTCCTGCCTGCAATCTTTCCCAGGATCAGGGTCTTTTCAAATGAGTCAGGTTTTCGCATCAGGTGGCCAAAATATTGGAGTTTCAGCTTCAACATCAGTCCTTCCAATGAACATTCTGGACTGATTTCCTTTACGATGGACTGGTTGGATCTCCTTGAGCTCCAAGGGACTCTCAAGAGTCTTCTCCAACACCACAGTTCAAAAGCATCAATTCCTCAGCTCTCAGCTTTCTTTATAGTCCAACTCACACATCTATACATGACTACTGGAAAAACCATAGCCTTGACTAGACGGACCTTTGTTGGCAAAGTAATGTCTCTGCTTTTTAATATGCCATCTAGGTTGGTCATAATTTTCCTCCCAATAAGCAAGGGTCTTTTAATTTCATGGCTACAGTCACCATCTGCAGTGATTTTGGAGCCCCCCAAAATAAAATCTGCCACTGTTTCCACTGTTTCCCCATCTACTTGCCATGAAGTGATAGGACCAGATGCCATGATCATAGTTTTCTGAATTGCTGGGTCATATGGTAGATTTTCAGTTTTTAAGGAACCTCCACACTGTTCTCCATAGTAGCTGTACTAATTTGCACCCCCACCAACAGTGTAAGAGGGTTCCCTTTTCTCCACACCCTCTCCAGCATTTATTGTTTTTAGATGGTTGGATAGCTCCCATTCTGACTGGCATGATTTGGTACCTCATTGTGGTTTTGATTTGCATTTCTCTGATAATAAGTGATGTTGAACATTTTTCATGTGTTTGTTAACCATCTGTATGTCTTCTTTATAGAAATGTCTGTTTAGTTCTTTGGCCCATGTTTTGATTGGATCATTTATTTTACTGGTATTGAGCTGCATGAGCTGTTTGTATATTTTCCAGATTAATTCTTTGTCAGTTTCTTTGTTTGCTATTATTTTCTCCCACTCTGAAGGCTGTCTTTTCATCTTGCTTATAGTTTCCTTCATTGTGCAAAAGCTTTTAAGTTTAATTAAATCCCATTTGTTTGTTTTTGCTTGTATTTCCATTACTCTGGGAGGTGCATCATAGAGGATCCTACTGTGATTTATGTCAGAGAGTGTTTTGCCTATGTTTTCCTCTAGGAGTTTTATAGTTTCTGGTCTTTCATTTAAATCTTAAATCCATTTTGAGTTTATTTTTGTGTATGGTGTTAGAAAGTGTTCTAGTTTCATTCTTTTTACAAGTGGTTGACTAGTTTTCCCTGCACCACTTGTTAAAGAGATTGTCTTTTCTCCATTGTATATTTTTGCCTCCTTTGTCAAAGATAAGAAGTCAATAGATGCATGGATTTATCTCTGGGCTTTCTATTTTGATCCATTGATCTATGTTTCTGTCTTTGTGCCAGTACCATACTCTCTTGATGATTGTAGTTTTGTAGTATAATCTGAAGCCAGGCAGGTTGAGTCCTCCAGTTCCATTCTTTCTCAAGATTGTTTTGGCTAGTAGAGGTTTTTTGTATTTTCATACAAATTGTGAAATTATTCATTCTAGTTTTCTGAAAAATACCATTGATAGCTTGATAGGGATTGCATTGAGTCTATAGATTGCTTTGGGTAGTATACTCATTTTCACTATATTGATTCTTCCAAACCATGAACATGGCATATTTCTCCATCTATTTGTGTCATTTTTGATTTCTTTCATCAGTGTTTAATAGTTTTGTATATATAGGTCTTTTGTTTCTTTAGGTAGATTTATTCCTAAGCATTTTATTTTTTTCATTGCAATGGTGAATGGAATTGTTTCCTTAATTTCTCTTTCTGTTTTATCATTGTTAGTGTATAGGAATGTAAGAGATTTCTGTGCATTAATTTTATATCTTGCAACTTTACTGTATTCATTGATTAGCTCTAGTAGATTTCTGGTGGTGTCTTTAGGGTTTTCTATGTAGAGGATCATGTCATCTGCAAACAGTAGGAATTTTACTTCTTCTTTTCCAAATTGGATTCCTTTTACTTTTTTTTTTTCTTCTCTGATTATTGGGCTAAAACTTCCAAAACTATGTTGAATAGTAGTGGTGAGAGTGTGCACGCTTGTCTTGATCCTGACTTTAGGGAAAATGCTTTCAATTTTTCACCATTGAGGATACTGTTTGCTGTGGGTTTATCATATATGGCTTTTATTTTGTTGAGGCATGTTCCTTCTATGCCTACTTTCTGGAGAGTTTTTATCGTAAATGAGTGTTGAATTTTGTCAAAGGCTTTCTCTGTATCTATTGAGATAATCATATGGTTTTTATCCTTCAATTTGTTAATGCGGTGTATCACATTAATTGATTTGCAAATATTGAAGAATCGTTGCATAATCTTTGCATCCCTGGGATAAATCCTTGCACCCCTTGGTCATGGTGTATGATCTTTTTAATATGTTGTTGGATTCTGTTTGCTAGAATTTTTTTTAAGGATTTTTGCATCTGTGTTCATCAGTGATATTGGCCTGTAGTTTTCTTTTTTATGTGGCATCTTTGTCTGGTTTTGGTATTAGCATGATGGTGGCCTCATAGAATGAGTTTGGGAGTTTACCTTCCTCTGAAATTTTCTGGGAGAGTGTGACTAGGATAGGTGTTAGCTCTTCTCTAAATTTTTGGTAGAATTCACCTGTGAAGCCATTTGGTCTTGGGCTATTGTTTGTTGGAAGAGTTTTTATTACAGTTTTGATTTCCATGCTTGTGATTGGTCTGTTACGATTTTATATTTCTTCCTGGTTCATTTTTGGAAGGTTATAGTTTTCTAAGAATTCATCCATTTCTTCTAAGTTGTCCATTTTATTGGCATACAGTTGCTGATAGTAGTCTCTTATGATCCTTTGTACTTCTGTGTTGTCTGTTGTGATTTCTCCATTTTTGTTTCTAATTTTGTTGATTTTATTCTTCTCCCTTTTTTTCTTGATGAGTTGGGCTAATGGTTTGTCTATTTTATTCATCTTCTCAAAGAACCAGCTTTCAGTTTTGTTTATTTTAGCTATGGTCTCCTTTGCTTCTTTTTCATTTGTTTCTGCCCTAATTTTTCTGATTTCTTTCCTACTACTAGAGCTTCCCTGGTCGTTGAGATGGTAAAGCATCTGCCTGCAATGTGGGAGACCTGGGTTCAATCCCTGGGTCAGGAAGATCCTCTGGAGTAGGAAATGGCAACCCACTCCAGTACTCTTGCCTGGAAAATTCCATGGCTGGAGGAGCCTGGTAGGCTACAGTCCATGAGGTTGCAAAGAGTCAGACATGACTGAATAGCTTCACTTTCTTTCTTTCTTTCCTTCTACTAACCTGGGGTTCTTCATTTCTTCTTTATCTAGTTGCTTTAGGTGTAAACTTACGTTATTTATTTGATTTTTCTCTTTTTTCTTGAGGTAAGGTTGTAATGCTTTGAACATTCCCCTTAGCACTGCTTTTACTGAATCCCATATGTTTTGGGTGGTCGATTTTTCATTTTCATTTCTTTCTATGTACATTTTTATTTACTTTTTGATTGCTTCCATGATTGGTTGGTTATTCAGAGCATATTATTTAGACTCCATATGTTTGCATTTTTAATAGTTTATTTTTTTCCCCCTGTAGTTGACCAGTTAGACCTAATTAATATCTATAGGATATTTCACCCCAAGTAATGAATTTCATCTTTTTCTCAAGTGCACATGGAACATTCTCCAGGATGGATCACATCCTGGGCCATAAATCTAGCCCTAGTAAATTCAAAAAAATTGAAATCATTTCCAGCCCTTCACTTTCAGTCTGTACGTGTCCTTTGGCTTGAGGTGGGTCTCTTGAAGACATCATATATAGGGGTCTTATTTTTGTATCTGTTCAGCCAGTCTTTGTGTTTTGGTTGGGGCATTCAAACCATTTACATTTGAAGTAATTATTGATAAGTATGATCCCCTTGCCATTTATTTTGGTGTTGTTTGGGGTTCGAGTTTATAAACCTTTTCTGTGTTTCTGGTCTAGAGAAGATCCTTTAATATTTGTTGAAGAGCTGTTTTGGTGGTGCTGAATTCTCTCAGCTTTTTTTGTCTGTAAAGCTATTGATTGCTCCTTTTATATTTGAATGAGATCGTTGGGTATAGTGATCTGGGTTGTAAGTTTTTCTCTTTCATCACTTTAAGTATGTCCTGCCATTCCCTTCTGGCCTGAAGAGTTTCTATCGAAAGATCAGCTGTTATCCTTATGGAGATCCCCTTGTGTGTTATTTGTTGCTTTTTCCTTGCTGGTTTTAATATTTGCTCTTTATGTTTGATATTCATTAGTTCGATTAATATGTGACTTCGGGTGTTTTGCCTTGTGTTTATTCTGTTTGGGACTCTCTGGGCTTCTCAGACTTGGGTGGCTATTTCCTTCCCCATTTTAGGAAAGTTTTCAGCTATTATCTCCTCAAGTATTTTCTCATGGCCTATCTTTTTGTCTTCTTCTTCTTTTGGGACTCCTATGATTCAAATGTTGGGGCATTTAACATTGTCCAAGAGGTCTCTGAGGTTGTCCTCATTTATTTGAATTCTTTTTTCTTGTTTCCACTCTGCTTCATTTATTTCCACCATTCTATCTTCCACCTCACTTATCCAATTTCTGCCTCAGTTCTTCTACTGTTGGTTTCCTCCAGAGTGCTTTTGATCTCAGTTATTGCATTATCCATTATATATTAACTCTTTATTTCTTCTAGGTCCTTTTTAAACATTTCTTGCATCTTCTCAATCCTTGTGTCTAATCTATTTATCTGTGACTCCATTTTGTTTTCAAGATTTTGGATCATCTTTAATGTCATTATTCTGGATTATTTTTCAGGTGTACTCCCTATCTCCTCCTCTTTTGTTTGGTTTGGTGGGCATTTATCATGTTCCTTTACCTGCTGAATATTTCTCTGCCTTTTCATTTTGTTTAGGTTTCTCTGTTTTGGGTGCCCTTTCTGTAGGCTGGAAAGTTGTGGTTCATCTTTATTGTGGAGCCTGTTCCTGTGGGTGGGGTTGGATGAGTGGCTTGTCAAGGTTTCCTGGTTAGGGAAGCTTGTGTCTGTGTTCTGGTGGGTGGAGCTGGATCTCTTCCCTCTGGAGTTCAATGAAGTGTCCGGTAGTGAGTTTTGGGGTGTCTATTGGTTTGGTATGGCTTTGGGAAGCCTGTATTTTAATGCTCAAGGCTGTGTTCCTGCTTTACTGCAGAATTACTGTGGTATGTTTTGCTCTGGAACTTGTTGGCTCTTGGGTGGAGCTTGGTTTCAGTGTAGATATGGAGACTTTTGGATGAGCTCTTATCTATTAATGTTCCCTGGAGTCAGAAGTTCTCTGATGTTCTCAAGTTTTGGAGTTAAGCCCCCTGCCTCTGGTTTTCAGTCTTATTCTCACAGTAGTGTCAGGACTTCTCCATCCATACAGCACAGATGATAAAACATCTAAGTTAATGGTGAAACAATTCTCCACATTGAGGGACACTGGGAGAGTTTCACAGAGTTACGTGGAGAAGAGAAGAGGAGGAGGAAAATAGAGGTGACCAGGAGGAGAAGAGGGGGTAGTCGATAGGGGAGAGATCAGTCTAGCCAGTAATCATTTCCCTAAGTGTTCTCCACAGCCCAGAACACCCAGAGAGATTCGCAGAGTTAAGTAGAGAAGAGAAGGGGGAAGGAGGAGATAGAGGTGACCTGGGGGAGAAAAGGGAGAGTCAAAAGGGGAGAAAGCATTCAAGCCAGTAATCACATCCCAGGTGAAAATTAATACTGAAGATTAAATTCTTAAAGGTACAAAACTGATAACAAATACCAAAGAGCAAAGATTAAAAATCTAGAGTAGAGGTTAGACTCTAAAAAATACAATATTAAAAATACAAAACAAAATCAATCAAAAAATTATAAAATGTATATATTAAATTTGCTTTAACATAGGGTATTTTTTCAAGGTAATAGTAGGTTATAAAAATGAAAATTAAAGGAGTAATAAATAACTTAAATTTTAAAAAATTAAAAAGTGATAATAGTAAAATTATATCTAGGAATTTCTCTGGAGCTGTTGTGGGCAGTGTGGGGTCAGTTCAGTTTCAGATAGTTCCTTGTTCCAGCTTGTACTTGTTCTCAAGTTTTATAAGCCCCCTCCAAAACTTAGTCAATGTTAACTACAGGGTTTTAATCTGTTGCACCTGTCACATCCAGAACAGTTCCCTCTTCTGTGTTTATTTTGGCTTCCTCTGTTTTCAAGTCTCTTCGGTGTCTAATTTCTGCCCTGGCACAAGGGGGCGAAGGTGGTCATTTATTTAGGCTCATTTGTTCAGTTGTGTTGTGGGGAGGGAGGAACACTGCAAACAAATATCACTGGCGTGTGTGGGGAGTGCTCACAGTGAATGGACCACACTGGGTTTGGCCCAACTCATGGTGGCATGTACTTTCTGGGTCTACACTGCTCAGGCTCCAGGTTGCTGCAGGGCACTGTCCAAATGGGCCCTGCATTTCATGCACTTCCCAGATCTTAGCCACTCAGGTTCAGTTTCTTGGATGCTCCACAAAGGCACAGACTCGGTTGGGCATGCGTTTTGTGCCCTTTCCAGGTCCAAGCAACTCAGGTGACCAGGTGCTTGGCGAGTGCATGGTCCCAGGTGGGCCTTGTGTCTTAATCACCTCCCCAGTCCCAGCCACTTGGTTTACTGGGTGTGCCGCGAGAGCACCATCTCAGGTGTGCTGTGTGTCTCCTCTGGGGAGTTGATCTCAGGCTGTGACCCTCCTGGCAGATGTCAACCATCCAGGATCCCAGGAAGAAGTGGCTAGCAACTGGGAGCCTGCTCACAGTTTGGTAGAGGATGCCGTTCCCTGGGGCCAAGATTGGAGCAACCCTTTGCCTTCCGGCTCTGGCTGTTTCATGCCTGCCTCTCTGCCTCTGGTGGGGGCAAGGGGCCTGTACACAGTTGGATAGCTCTCCTTTGGTATTCGCTCAATCGTTTGTTCTTTGAGTGGGGCAGGCTGTGTGTTAGAGCCTTTCAATGTAGAGTTCTATTTATTTTTTTCCTCTCTGGCAATCCCACAGTTTGGGTTGCTATCTCACGTTATCTCCCTCAGATTGTCCTCAGGACATTCAGCCCCCGTCCTTACTCTAAGGACTGATGATGCCGCCTGTGCCTCCCTGTCCAGCCCCCGCTCGCGGGTGGCGGATGCAGGCTTCTGGGTTACATCTCCACTGGCAGTTGCAGTTAGGCACATATTCTGTGGGGTTTTTTGTTTGCTTTTTGTTTTCCTCCTGGTTATGCTGCCCTCTGAGATTCCAAAACTCCCCACAGACCCACCTGTGAGATGGTTTCCTACTGTTTGGAAACTTCTCCTCCTTCACGACTCCCTCCCCAGGATGGATCTCTGTCCCTAACTCTTTTGTCTCTCTTTTGGCCTTTTATATTTTGTCCTACCTCCTTTCAAAGAGAATGTGCTGCCTTTCTGGGTGCCTGGTATCCTCCACCAACATTCAGAAGTTGTTTTGTGGAAGATGCTCAGCATTCAAATGATTTTTTGATGAATTTGGGGGGGAGAAAGTAGTCTCTCCATCCTATTCCCCTATCATTTGGGGACCGCCCGCTAGGGTTCATTCTTAAGGGGCTACATAATAATCACCACAGGCAAGATACGTGGAATAATGCGACTATAATAGTTGGTTGTTTCCTGGATGCTAAAAAAGGGCTGGTCACTGTTCTTAGCTGCTTTATTTGTCTTAACTCATTTAAGCATCAAAACAAATCTGCAAGTTGAATGCCATCATATTTCTCATTTTACAGGAGAGAAAACTGAGTCACAATGTTGAATGTGATGGGACCAAATGACAGAATGTATGCTTCTACTTGCCCAGCCAGATCGTGTGTCTTTAATCTCATTGGCAATACTCTCCAGAATTTTCTTACTTATCTTCATGTCTGGTTCCCCTCCAGAACCTAGACTCTGAGGACAGGCAGACACCTTCTTTCACACTTTCCTTCAACTCAGACTCTAAGTGGAGCAGTTTGTGGGAGTGAGCACTCAGCACTTAGGCATGAGCTGAATACAAGAGAACACTGTGGTAGATGAGAGGCCTGCTGCACAACTGCGGACAGAATGTGGACCAGCATGGGGGTGTGAGATCGGAGCAGACTGGAATCTTTGACCATTAAATGATCACTGACCATTAAACGATTCTAAATAACTGTTCCAATATGCAAAAGCTAGGCAAAATGTTTTATGTGATGTAAAAGGAACTGTATCTGGGATGATTTTAAAACTTCTCCAAAAATAAATCAAAACAGTATTTATACATATCTTTTTTTGTTAATTTGTATTGCTAGTATGTTATCTTTTGGGGATTTGAATCAGTGTAGCTTAAAATGGCTTTAACATGTATTTTCATTCTTTTTGATGCAGTGGTAAATGGGATTGTTTCCTTAAATCCTCTTTCTGCTATTTGAAGTGAGTCAGACAGAGAAACACAAATATTATATGATATTGCTTTTATGTGGAATCTAAAAAAATTGTACAAATGAACTTATTTACAAAACAGAGACATAGAAAACAAACTTATGCTGCCAAAGGCAAAGTGGGGGAGTGTCAAATTAGAGAGTTTGGAATTACAATATTCATACTACTATATATATGCAATAGATAATCAACAAGGATCTACTATATAGCACAGGGAACTATATTCACTATTTTATAATAATCTATAATGGAAAAACTTTAAAAAAAAGGAATATATATGAGTATATATGTATAACTGGATCACGTAGCTGTACACCTGAAACTAATACATTATAAATCAACTATATTTCAATGAAAATTTTAAAAGGCATGTATTTTCAAAATAGGTACAACAAGTAAGGTGCTTCCCAGATGGCTTAGTGATAAAGAATCCTCCAGTGGAGGAGATGTGAGCTCAATCCCTGAGTCAGAAAGACCACTTGGAGAAGGAAATGACAACCCACCCCAGTATTCTTGCCTGGGAAATCACATGGACAGAGGAGCCTGGTGGGCTGCAGTCCATGAGGTCACAAAGAGTTGCACACGACTTAGTGACAACATACATGCATGCACAAGTAAAACGATTTTGACTAAGTTTCAAAAGAGTATACATAGAAGAAAAAATGGCTCTGCTTTACCATTTCACATGATTTTGTTAATTTCTCACTTTGCCATGTATGTACAAAGTTGAGGAAAGACAGATTTCTTAAAGAGATGGGAGAGGCACTGGTTTTCTTAATTGAAGGCAGCAAAGTGATGCTGCACAGCCAAAAGATCTGCTTTGTTAAATTCTGATTAAATGAGGTTTCTGATTTTACTGTTTTGTTTGTTTTTCTGTATCATAACATCACAAGATTATCCTACAATCAATACATGCTTTTATTTGTGTCTTTACCAAGCTAGGGGACTTTGAATAATTGTCTGAATTTTAGTCCCTCCGGTGCAAGGCATTTCAGTGTGAAAGGACTTCTGAGATCTTTGCTGTGTGTGTGTTAATTAGACTTAGTTTCCTGATCTTTGCTGTCAGTTTTCTCTGCTTCACAATTTGAGAGACAGCAATGCTAAACCAATCCTCAAAGGTCTCTGGAGACCATTTCCAGTAGCATTACTGATTTATTTTTGTCTTGACCAGATGGCTCCAGGTTTCTGGGACTGTACGGGAGTCCTTTTGATTACCCTATTTATCTCTCCCAGTGCTCAATTTAAGGGTCAAATCTCATGTAACACATTTGCTAGCAGGATAAACCATTCAAGTCCACTACTGCTTGGACACCACTCTTCTGACATATGCTCTGTGTTTCATTACACACCAAAGTTATAAGATTTAGTACATGATTTTATAAATTCCAAAACAAAAGCAGGCAGAGGTTTTTGGGGGGTTTGTTTGCTGATCTTTGGAATATGCAGCCAACAGAAGGTCATCAACCAGGAAGACTTTGCAGAAAAGAGGGGACTCTGTGTGTCCCCCAAGGCTCCCTCACAAAAGCCTTCCTTGCTTTATGGAGGTGGCCATGAAAAAGATGAACAGAACATTTTTAATGAAACCAATAAAAATGCAAAGGAAGATTTAATGTTTAAAGAAACAATAAATCAAAACTGACAACTGAAATGCAATATTTCACCATGAGATTGAGGAAATCAATTCATCCAAAGGGCACACTTGGCTTCTGTTAAAAAAAAAAAAAAAAAACCCACATACTCACACAATAAAAGCTATCATATCAGGCAAAGCTAAATAAGCTCTGGTTAATGGATTTTGAAACCTTGAAAAACATGCATGAAGCCAGACAATACAAAGTCTCATGGTATTTGGATACACACACATACACACATACACCACAACATCTATAATCCAAGAATCATAAATTACCATGATTAGGACCTTCTTTAACTTAGGGCATCAGAAAAATTGTCCATTTTTCAAGATGCTCTATGGGCTCAAGATTGTCTAAGTGTCAGATTATTTATTTTGATTACTAAATCATTTCCCCTTAAGACTTCTCATATAATGAAAAATATAAATGCATCCTAAAAACAGAAATAGTAACCTTGACTTCTATCTTCAAGAAGAAAACAAAGAGAATTGGATGCTTTAGGCATATCTCATCAAGCTTATGTAGAGTGACCCTGGGGAAAATTAAATCTAACAAAAAGTATTCCTGCCTCATAAGGGCTCACAAGTCAGTGAGAAATTGTCACCTGCACTAAAAATTATAATACAATGCAGTTTATCACATGGGCTATAGTAGAGGTTAAAATGTGCACTAAAAATGAGCCCATGCATCTTAGGATGGTTTTAACAGAAGTTACGACTTGATGTAGAACTTGAAGGATGATATAGAAGATAGAAAGCTGACATAAATGGGGGAACAGAGAAGAGATTGAAGGGTAGAGAATAATTTTAACAGTGCATTTAGGGAGTTTTGGTTCAAAATGGCGACACCTGACAACCAAGTTCCTAATCTCACCTCGTTCCTTGGAGATACTGAACTTACAGCTATACATGGAAAAATTTTCTTTGAAACAAACAAAACTAAACTAAAAACTGGCAGAGGAACTCATTCATATAGGGCAACCAAAGAGTGTAGGAAAGGCTGAGGTACAATCTTGCCATAAATTTTGCCTCCCAGCACAGTGACACACAGTTGAGAGGGAACTCAAAACTTGGAGCTTCTCCCAGGGGAGAGAAGTGTTTGGACACCAGAGATTCCATCTTTTAAAACATACCTGAGATATACCCAAGTTCCCTAAACATTTAGCTTTGAAACCAATGGGACTCATGCTGGAGATCAGAAGGGCCATGGCAAACCGAGGAATGGCTCCTAAAGGACTGGTACACAGGCCCATTTTCTCCAGGGCTCAGTGAAGAAGCAGCCTATTGGAAACTGTCCAGACTTTACGTGAATGTGACACTTATTTCCTAATTTTAAAGCATTAACCTGAGGAGTAGTGGTCTACTGAGATATTCTCTGTGGACAGAGGCTGAAGGGTGCCACCTTCCTTCTCTCCCCCTGACTTGCTAAAGCCAGCTCATATCATGTGTGTGTGTGTGTGTGTGTGTGTGTGTGTTTTCCCTTTCTATTAGTTTCTTTTCTTTCTTTTTCTCATTATTTTCCTTTCTCCTTTTCTTTATATCTCTAGTTTTCTTTTTCATGGCTCTATGTATGTATTCCTGGAAGAGAAAATGGGAAATCACTCCAGTATTCTTGCTGGGAAAACCCCATGGACAGAGGAATCTGGCAGGCTACAGTCCATCCATAGGGTCACAAAGAGTCAGACAAAACTGAGTGACTGAACACTTGCTTAGCATGCATATGGACTACCTCCTGCCTCATTTTAGAGCATCTGCTGGAGGGAAGCATCTACATACATCTGGTGCCTGTTTTTTAATGTACAGTGATCTGCTTTTCTTAAAACTCAACATTCAAAAAACAAAGATCGTGGCATCTGGTCCCATCACTTCATGGAAAATAGATGGGGAAACAATGGAAATGGAGAGAGACTTTATTTTGGGGGGCTCCAAAATCACTGAGATGGTGACTGCAACCATGAAATTAAAAAAAAAAACAAACATGTTGATGCTTGGAAGAAAAGCCATGACCAACCTAGACAGCATATTAAAAAAGTAGAGACATTACTTTGCTTACAAAGGTCCATCTAGTCAAAGCTATGGTTTTTCCAGTAGTCATGTATGGATGGGAGAGTTGGACCATAAAGAAGGCTGAGTGCTGAAGAGTTGATGCTTTTGAACTGTGGTGTTGGAGAAGACTCTTGAGAGTCCCTTGGGCTGCAAGGAGATCCAACCAGTCCATCCTAAAGGAAATTAGTACTAAATATTCATTGGAAGGACTGATGCTGAAGCTGAAGCTCTAATACTTTGGCCACCTGAAGCGAAGAACTGACTCATTGGAAAAGACCCTGATGCTGGGGATGATTGAAGGCAGGAGGAGAATGGGACGACAGAGGATGAAATGGTTGGATGGCATCACCAACTGAATGGGCATGAGTTTGAGCAAGTTCCAGGAGTTGGTGAAGGACAGGGGAGCCTGGTGTGCTGTAGTCCATGGGGTCGCAAAGAGTTGGACATGACTGAGTGACTAAAGTGAACTGAACTGACCTCCTTTTCATGGCTGCCATAAAAGGAACACCCCTAAATCACTTGCCTCCAGAAGCCAGGAAGACTTGTGTTCTGGACTCCTATGGAATTGGAGCAGTCAGATTCAGTTCTTGGCAGACTGTTACTCTCAGAGCACTTCACAGATAGCAAACTGAAACAAACTCAGTTTTTCTGTGTCCAGAAACATTAGCCTGAGGATTGGCACATAGTAATAGGGGTCTACAGAGATACTCTCAGGAAATGGAGGACAGTGAATGCAATCTTTGCATTATCCCACTACCTCTTTCTAGCTTGCCAGTATCTTCCAGAAAGAAGCTTATAAACTTCTTTGACGCTCAGATAGCCATGTCTGCTTCCAGGGGACACCTCTATACCACCTGACTTTGGTGGCTAGAGGGGCTTATGCTCATGGGGTCCATAGGACTGTAGCCAATGGAGAAAGTGTTTTTAAACAACTGTCACCTTGAAAGTACAGCAAAAGGCAATGGACCTAGAAACTCAATCTTTCTGAGAAAGAGGTCTCGTAGTTTATAATTATAGCTGCAGCCTGTGGGACTAGTTTTTGGTTAAACACACATCTAAGGGCTGACTGTAAACCTTTTCTAAGACTGGGAGGGTGGGCCCTATATATGCACTATGCTTCAGAACATCAGTATATCTTGGAGGGGAGCTCCCATGTGTGTCTGATGCCCTAGTTTTTATGTCTACTACCATAGCTTTTATTGTTGCCACCCAGAGGATACCCCTTGATAGCTCTGGTGGCCAGGAGGCTTGTCTACAGGACTGTAATAAATGGAGAAACAATTCTTGGCAGATCACCAGCCTCAGGGCATTGTACAAACAGAAGATTCAAGCACATATCCAGTCTTTCTGTGAAAAAAGGCTAACATGTTAGTCTTGGAATGTTGGCCTTTGGGACAGGCATCAGATTTGGTACCCATCTAGAGGCTACAGAGGTGTTCTCAGGGAACATAGGCCAGGGAGGTGATCTTTGCACTCTCCCTCTGCCTCTCTACATCTAACCAGGATCATTCAGGATGAAGATTATACACTCACCTGTAGTCTTGATTTTTGTGACTGCTGCCCAAAGGACACTTCTAGATCCCCTGATTATGGGAGTCAGTGGGGCTTACACTTGCACTCCCACAGGACTGTATGTATTTGCATTCTTAAAAGCATTTACCTGAGGGTCTGGTAGATGAAGATTTTTCCAGACAAGCAAAAGCTAAAGAAACATGGTACTAATTAGTAACAGGAAAACATACAAAAACATAAACCTCATGGTAAATATACAGTAAAAGTAGTGGATGAAAGAAAAATTAAGACACATCTATATGCGGTTTATGGGAGACACACTTCAGACATAAAAAAATATACAAACTGAAGGTGTGGTAGTAGAAAAAGTTATTACATGCAAAAGGGAACCAAAAGAAAGTTGGGCAACTATACTTAGACAAAATACACTTGATAACAAAGATTGTAGTAAGAGACAAAGAAGGGCATTGCATGATAAAAGGGTCCATCTAGTAAGATGACATGACATTTGTAAATGTTTATACCCACAACATGTGTATGCATGTTCAGTCATTCAATCATGCCTGACTCTTTGTGACCCCATAGACTGTAGCCTGCCAGTCTCATCTGTAATTAGGATTATCCATGCAAGAATACTGGAGTGGTTTGCCATTTCTTCCTCTAGAAGATCTTCCTGACCTAGGGACTGAACCCATGACTCTGGCATCTCTGCATTGGCAAGTGGATTCTTTATTACTGATCTACGTAGGAAGCCCTGTGAACCCAACATGAGAGTGTCTAAATATAAAAAGCGAATATTAACAGATCTAAAAGGAAAAGGGGACAGCAATATAGTAATAACATGGGGCTTTGATATCCTACTTACATCTATGTCTAGATCATTCAGACAGATAACGAATAAGGAAACAACTTAAATGATACAGTAATTAAATGGGCTTAACAGATATATACAGAACATTTCATCAAACAGCAACAAAATACAAATTCTTCTCAAGAGTGCATGGAATATTTTCCAGGATGGATCAAATGGTAGGCCACAGACCACATCTTAATACATTTTAAAGTGAAATCACATCAAGCATCTTTTATAACAATAATAGTATGAAACTGGAAATAATTTCAAGAATAAATCTGGAAAACTAAAAAATATGTGGAGATAAAACAGCATGCCACTGAACATCAATGTGTCAACAAAGAAATCAAAAGCAAAATAAAAATTAAAATCTTGATAGAAATGAAAACAAAAAATTATGGGATGCAGTACAAGCAGTTCTGTGAGAGAGGTTTCTAAAAGTAAATGCCTACTTAAAGAAAGAAGAAAAATCTTAAATAAACAACCTAACTTTACACCTCAAGGAGCTATAAAATGTAGACAAAGCAAATCCCAAAGTTAGTAGAAGGAAAGAAATATCAAAGATGAGAAAAAAACAAAAAACTAGAGACTAAAAGATTAATAGAAAAGACCAATAAAAGCAAGAGCTGATTATTTGACAAGATAAATAAAACTGACAAAACTTTAGTAGACTCACAAAGAGATAAAGAATTCAACTAATGATAAATTAAATCAGAAATTAAACAGGAGATATTACTTTTCATACCACCGAATACAAAAGATCATGAGATCCTTTTAAATTATTATGTATCAGTTAATTGGACAACCTGAAAAATGTATATATTTCTAGAAATATATCTAAGACTGAATCAAAAAGGACTAGAAAATCTGTACCAGTAAGGATATTGAATCAGCATTTTAAAACCTCATAACAAACAAACATCCAGGATCACAAAACTTCACTGTTGAATTCTATAAACCATTCAAAAAAGAATTCATAAGAATACACGCCAATTCTTTTCAAACTCTTACAAAAAAATAGAAGAAAAGGGAATACTTCTAAACTTATTTTATGAGGCCAGCATTACAATGACACCAAAACAGGACAAGAGCATCACAAGAAAAGAAAATTACTGACCAATATCCCAGGTGAACATAGATGCAAAAATAATTAACAAAACATTAGCAAGCAGAATTCAACAATAAATTAAAAGGATCATACATCATGATCAAGTGAAATTTATTCCAGGGATGTAAGAATGATCCAGCATTCACAATCAGTCTACATAATGAACTACCTTAACAAAATAAAAGATAAAAATTATACAGTGAAATCAACAGATGCAGAAAAAAACATTTGATAAAATTAAACATCTATTTTTGATAATTTCAACAAAGTAAATATAGAGGGAATATTTATCAACATAATAAATATCATGTACATAAGCCTATAGGTACTTCATAATCTGTGGTAAACTCAGAAAGCTTCTCACCTAAGACTAGGAATAAGAAAAGGATGCCTACTCTCACCACTTTTATGTAACGCAATATTGGGAGTGCTGGCTAGAACAATTAGACAAGAAAAAGAAGCAAAGGACATTCAAATTGGAAAGAAAGATTTAAAACTGTTACTATTTGTAGATGACATGATATTATGTACAGAAAAACCTAGACTCTATCAAAAAATTGTTTGAACTAATAAATAAATTCAATAAATTTGGAGGATAAAAATCCATAAATATATTGTATTTATACACACTAATAGCAAACTATCAGAAGCAGAATTTTTTTTAAATCTAATTTAAAATTGTATTATAAAAAAATCCTAGGAATAAATTTAACTAAGGAGATAAAAGACCTATACACCGAAGACTATAAGAAATTTATGAACAAAACTGAAGAAAATATAAATAAATATTCATAGAAAAAGAGCCCACGCTCATGGATTGGAAAAATTGATACTGTTAAAATGGCCCTACTACCCAAAACAATCTACAGATTCAATGCAATTCCTATCAAAATTCAATGCCTTTTAAAAAACAAAAATAGAATAAATAAACTTAAAATCCATATTGGATCACCAAAGATTCCAAATAACCAAAACAACAATAAGTTAGAATAACAAAGCTAGACAGGCTTCCCTGGTAGCTTAGTTGGTAAAGAATCTGCCTGCAATGCAGGAGACCCGGGTTTGCTTCCTGGGTTGGGAAGATTCCTGAGAGAAGGGAATGACAACCCACTCCAGTATTCTTGCCTGGAGAATCCCATGGACAGATGAGCCTGGCACCTGCTGTCCATGGGGTCACAAGAGTCAGACACGACTTAGCAACTAAACCATCACCACCAACAACAAAGCTAGATATCTCAAGTGCCCTGATTTCAAATTATATTACAAAGCTATAGTAATCAAAACAGTATGGTGTTTGCACAGAAAAATAGATACACAGATCGATGGAACAGAATACAGAACCTAGATATATAATTTCAGATATATGTGGTTATTTAATTTATAATGAAGGAATCACAACATTACAACAAGGAGAGGAAAGTTTTTCCAATAAATGGTGTTGAGAAAACTAGATCACCAAAAGAATGTAAAAAATTTTCATGCAAAATAATGAAACTGGACCACTATCTTATACCACAGCCAAAATTACCTCAAAATGGATTAAAGATCTGCATGCAACACCTAAAGCCAAAAAACTCAAAGAAAACATAGGTGGTAATATCCTTGATATAGGTCTTAGCAGTCATTAATTTTTTTTTTTTTTTAATTTTTCAGCAATAGCAACCAAAACAAAAACAAACAGCCAGGACTATATCAAACTAAAAAGCTTTGCACAGCAAAGAAAAACATCAACAAAATGAAAAGGCAACATTCTAAATGAGAGAAAATATGTGCATCTTATATGACAGATATGGAGTTAATATCCAAAATATATAAAAAACTCACATGATTCAACTGGAAAAAAGGAAATTCAAATTTTTTAAAAAATTGGCAAGTGTTCTGAATAGACATTTATCAGTACGTGCAAAGCTGTTCCGCATCTCTAATCATTAGGGAAATTCAAATCAAAACCACGAGATGTCACTTCATACCTCTTAAAATTGCTGTTATTAAAAAGACAGGAAATCAAAGTATTGGTAAGAATGTGGAGAAAAGGGAACCCTGTGAACTGCTGTTGGGAATGTAAATTGGTACAGTTACTGTGGAAAGCAGTATGTGCGTGCATGCACAGTTGCTCAGTTGTGTTCAACTCTTTGCAACTCCCTGGACTATAACCAACCAGGCTCCTTTGTCCATGGGATAATCCAGGAAAGAATATACTGCAGTGGTTTGCAATTTCCTCCTCCAAGGGATCTTCCTGACCCAGAGATTGAACAAATGTCTTCTGTGGCTTCTGCATTGGCAGATGGATTCTTTACCACTGAGCCACATGTCAGTTCAGTTACTAGGCCATGCCCGACTCTTTGCGACCCCATGGACTGCAGCACTCCAGGCTTTCCTGTCCTTCACCAACCCTCAGAGCTTACTCAAACTCATGTCCATCAAGTTGGTGATGCCACCCAACCATCTCATCCTCTGTTGTCCCCTTCTCCTCCTGCCTTCAATCTTTCCCAGCATCAGGGTCTTTTCCTATGAATCAGTTCTTCACATCAGGTGGCCAAAGTATTGGAGCCTCAGCATCAGTCCTTCCAATGAACACCCAGGACTGATCTCCTTTAGGATGGACTGATTGGATCTCCTTGCAGTCCAAGGAGTCTCAAGAGTCTTGTCCAACACAACAGCTCAAAAGCATCAGTTCTTTGGCTCTCAGCTTTCTTTATAATCACATGGGAAGCCTGGAAAACAGTATGAATGTTCCTCAAAAAATTAAAAAGAGAACTTCTGTAAAATCCTTCAATTCTACTTCTGATTATAGTTCAAATAAAGTAAAAATACTGAGTTGAAAGATACATATTTATTGAAGCATCATTTGCAATAGCCAAGAAATGGAAAATGCCTGTGTCCAGTGGTGATGAATGAATAAAATTGTGGTATGCACATACAATGAAATATTACTCAGCCATACAAAAGAATGAAATCTTACCACTTGTAACAACATGGGTGGACCTTGAGGACATTATGCAAAGTAAAAAAAATCAGATAGAGGAAGATATAAATACTGTATATCCTCACTTACATGTATAAATTAAAACAAAACAAAACAAAAACAAGCTCCTAGATACAGAGAACAGATTGGTGGTTGCCAGAGATGGAGAGTGGGGATTAGGTAAAATGATGAAGGTAGTCAAAAGATACAAATTTCAAATTATAAATATTATGAGTATGCAGTGCACAACATGGTGGCTACACTTGATACTATATTGCATATTCAAAAATTGCTAAGGGAATAAATCCTTAATTTTTTTATCACAGAAAAGTGTTTCTAACTGTGAACGGTGACTGATGATAACTAGACTCATTGACAATGGTGTTGCAATATATACCAATGTAAAATCATTACTTTGTATACCTGAAACTAATGTAATATGTTAATTATATCTCAATTTAAAAATAAAATTTAAAAATATTGTGACTAGATAAAGATAGAAGAGAATTAGTGCAAGGAATATATGAGAGACAGGTAGCATCTATGCTGGAGGTGATGTGAAAAAATAGAGGATAGAAGGCTATGATACACAATAGGTAAAATTTGAACTAACAAAAATGGTTATATACGGGCTGCTCATTCTTGGCACTATGCCAAGTAGTTATTAAGCGTTTTCACATTTAATCTTTTTTGCAGCTCTTCATGGCAGATACTAACCTATTTTTAGAGATGAGAATAGTGAGGCTCTGCAATGTTATATTAGTTGCACAATGTCCCAGAATTTATAAGTGGCAAAGTGAAGATTTCAAGCCTCTGTGTGACTCTGCGGCTTAGGGATGCTGCAAAACTATGTATTGGTGCCAGATAGGAAGCAGCAGGAGGCTCTGACTGATTGCCCAGGCAGCTTACCAGTGCTCACTGTGCTACTCTCCACTCATGTGTATTCTCTCCCTCACTCCCACTTGTATTGCCCCCTGTACTCATCCCCAAACCATCCAGTCCCATTTGCCAAAACACCTCCATGGCATGTCCAACCCTCAGTGACTGACTTAACTATAGTAATTTCATTTCCAGCTCAATACTCCATCATCTCCTTGCGTTATTCTGGAAATGTTGGTTCATATATATGTATTATCTTCCTAAAGAAACAGCTATTTATTTAAGGGATGCAACATTTTTTACCCCCTTTTTTAATCTTCCAGAGAATTAACTCTTGCATGCAAATCAATGGATCAATTATGTTTTTCCTTAAGATTCTGCTCAGCTCCACCTCAGATGCTTGGTCAAGTCTGTGTTGAGTGCTTCCCTAGACAACGAATTCCTGAAACACAAGTTTTCTGCTTGTGAGCCCTATGTGGGTCCTAGAACATATAAAATCTCACTTATTTCTCACAAGTGTAACCTAGCAGGTGTTGGAAAATCTGACCAGAGTCACATAATGACAGAGCCGAGAAAGGAGGGTTAGGATTTGGGCACAAGTTTGTCATTCTCTGGGACGAACTTCCCCTTCTGTGTGGTCCCGCCTTAGTCTATATCTAAATATTTCCACCAGAGCACTACTCTATTAGGCGTTTCTTCAACCTTGTGAACTTACCTTAATGTCCATACATGGCTTAATCACAACAAAAGAGTATTTCTTTCAATGGTCTTTAAATGAATAAAGAAGCACTGATTTCAAAATAATAGAAACTGAACACTGGATTCTACCTGAAATACTTAAAATGAGTGGTGGGGGGGACCGTACACATAAATGTTGTAAATGCCTGATGCATTTCGCTTCATAAAAATAAATTTTAATCATTCTGTAGTACGCTTTTTAAGAATACATATATTTTGCATTTTAAAAGCAATTGTTGAATACCCTTGAAAATAAATTTTTATGGAAACCAGTTTTTACAATGTGAATCAATATGCTTGTTCATTGTTTTTGTTTTTTTTTTTTTTTTTGGTTTGTTTCTTCCTTCAGTTACATGTCAGCTGTCACATACCCTTCTGTCATCAGACATATATCTAAGAGCCCACTTCTAGGTCACTGCTTCTAATTCCTGTGGGAAGAGACGTTAGAAAAGCAAGCTTGTTAATGAAATCACAACGTCTGAATGAGGCCTGACGGGGATAAAATATATAGGTTTAATGCCTGGGCTTTGTCACAGCTGTTTTAGGAGCTTAAAGCCCTTTCATGACATCTTCCTTGTCCATGTCTTTGGTTGAGCATCTGATGCCTTGGACAGATATGGCAAATATAAATTTTGTGTAGAGTCTCTTGCATGGTCTTTGTTTAAAGACAATAACAAAGGGACACACAATGATCTTGATTCTTAAACCTATAAACTAATTTTGGAAAGAAAAATAACATCACAGATACATTACCCATGAAGCAGGTAAGCATCAGAAAAAGATATTATAACGACATGAATATAGAGGCAATGTTCCTTTGAAGAAGTTTGACAAGCATGGTCTGGAATAGACACTCCCAGATGGGCAAAATCATAAGGAGGCCACACTGGGGGTGGTTAATAACTCAGGATGGCTTGCTATCTAACCAGCAGGAAATGCAATGATTCATTTCCAAGCAAGGGAGAAGATGAGGTTTTAGATTCACTGGATCTTCAGTACACAGTTCCCTTGTGTTCGTGTATACTCAGAATGTCTTTGGGATTCTTATCAGCTGCTTCTAATTTAGACCTCTGACTGTTTGCCTTTTCATAGAACCAGGCCCTCTCTGAAGTCACTCGTTATGAAGCTTTGTGAAAAAATTGGACAGATTAGGACACACACAAGTAGGGGGAGGAATACAGAGAAACAGAGAGACAAGAAAGTGGGTAGATTTTATTTTTCTGCAGTTAGCCTTTATTTTTTAAATAACCTTGTACTCCTTTTCAATTTCCCCTCAGAACCGTTTTTCCTCTGCTCGCTCCCTTTTTCTTCATTATTTTAATGGCTACATCTTTGCTCTGATGTGTCAATGGGAGTGGAAAATCCTGTGAAGCCTGGGCTTAATGAAATGCCAGCTGGAACAGAGGGATAAAGTTTCTTTGGAGCAGCTTCAAAGGGATGCGGGCTGGGCAAGCTCTGGGACAATGGTGCCCGGGCCTGAGGACAGGGACAGCCGGGCCAGCTGGCCCAGCCTGGCCCTAACGAGGCGTGAAGGGATGAGGACCCACGTCACTTAGCAGTGGGGGGTACAGGATGGGGGATTTAAAACGCACACTACACACAGGCTGCGTCCTTATATTTTCACAACAAATGGTATTCTCAGGAAATGAGGGGCCAAAATGTGACTCCTAGGGAAAGAAGCCTGAGCTAATTTTGCTCAAAAGCCTTGGCTTCTTGAATGCTGCTAGGCACCGCTTCTCTCCACCCCCACCCCCCACTTTGGCATAAATTTTGCATTTCTTTTTATAAGAAAATTACCACGGAAACCTTAGTTTTGATAGGAACTGAGAGAGATTTATGAACACTCATTGGTCATTTTTGGTCAGGTGGCATTTCTCTTTTCTTTTTTGTGAATACAGCAGGCAAAGTGACTTGGAAATAGGCTATAAATCTACAGCCTTTCAAATGCCATGTCTGGTTGTCGGCTCCATTCAGACCTCTGCTTCCGCAGGCCCTTGTACTTTGAATGACATCAAACATTATCAGCTCCAGCTTTCACTTTGCAAGGGATGTTTAGGAAACTACAAAGAACTTCAGCTTCTACCTAGTTAATTTTGTGTGTTAATATGCTTTGCATAAAACCTGTCTCACCTTTGGTATTTTGCTATTGAGGATATTTGATCAATTATATCGACTGTCTCATTTTATTAAGTTAACTCTCAGAATTCTTAAAAATACATGGAGATGAGTGGTTAGGTCTTTACAAACTGAGTGTTCCAAAAGTTGAGATGCTTTAAGTCCAGAGAATGCATCAGAAAGATCATTTTCACCCATTTCTCTTGCTTATGAGAACTGACAAAAAAGGATTTGAGATGGTTTATGTTACAAACAACAGATATTGAGATATCAAGCTTGATATAGTCCCTGCTCCTCATAACCCAGAAAACATAAAATATGGACTTTCATTCACTCAGTTGCATACGCAGATGCAAATCACCCACCATCTGCAGCTATTGAACTACCTGACAAGGAATAAACCCTCTTAGGAGATTGCCCTGCCTTTTGGAGACTTTCCTATGGTCAAGAGAGATAGGACTCTTCATTTTGTTATTCAGTCTCTAAGTCGTGTCCCACCCTTTGTGATCCCCATGGACTACAGCATGCCAGGCTCCTCTGTCCTTCACTGTCTCCTGGGGTTTTCTCAGATTCATGTCCATTGAGTCAGTGATGTCACACAACCATCTCATCCTCTGCCACCCTCTTCTCCTTTTGCCTTCAGCATCAGGCTCTTTGCCAAAGAGTCAGCTCTTTGTATCAAGTGGCCAAAATATTGGAGCTTCAGCTTCAGTATCAGTCCTTCCAATGAATATTCAGGATTGATTTCCTTTAGGACTGACTGGTTTGATCTCCTTGCAGTCCAAGGGACTCTCAAGAGTCTTCTCCAACACCACAATTCGAGAGCATTGTGATCCCTTCATGGATCATAGCCTTGTCATGGCAAAGGGGCTTGTGTAACTCAATGAAGCTATGAGCCATGCCGTGTAGGGCCAACTGAGATGACAGGTCATAGTGAAGCATTCTCATAAAGTATGGTCAACTGGAGGAGGAAATGGCAACCCACTTCAGTATTCTTGCCATGAGAACTCCATAAACAGTATGAGAAGGACTCTACATGCTGCTGCTGCTGCTAAGTCGCTTCAGTCGTGTCCGACTGTGTGTGACCCCATAGATGGAAGCCCACCAGGCTGCGCCGTCCCTGGGATACTCCAGGCAAGAACACTGGAGTGGGTTGCCATTTCCCTCTCCAGTGCATGAAAGAGAAAAAAGAAAGTGAAGTCACTCAGTCGTGTCTGACTCTTAGAGACCCCATGGACTGTAGCCTACCAGGATCCTCCGTCCATGGGATTTTCCAGACAAGAGTACTGGAGTGGGGTGCCATTGCCTTTTCCAGGACTCTACATATCAACTTCCTTTTCCATTAGAAGATTAGCAGAAATTTCATATAGTCCAATATAAGTATAGGGTAAATTCTAAAGAAGAAATACAGCTTATTCTTAAATGACACAGCTTTGAACTGTGCAGACACACTAATGCCTGGATTTTTTTTCCAGTAATAAATACTACAGTACAGTCCAGCACCATCCACAGTTAGTTGACTTGGAGGATGTAGAACCTCCGATATAGAGGGAGCAGGGATACAGAGGGCAGACTGTAAAGTTAGATTCTAGACTGTGTGGGGATTGGTTTCCCTCACCTTCGCATTATTCAAAGGTCAGCTTCATGTATAGGATTATATAGCTTTTGCCAAGACTTTCAAAAGGAGATAACATTTGAGTTTGTTTGGTATATAGAGAGGAAATGATATTCCAGAGAAAATTCCATAAGCAAAAGTCTAAAGGCAAGGAGTGACCTTGTCAGTGAGGAGAATTACAAAAATCCAATATAATGGTTTAAAATAATTCAAGGAATCAGAGTGTCTGGGCATGATGTCAGAGAGGTCAGCAGGACAAGAACAAACAGGACTTTGAGTATCAGGCTTGGCCTTGGTTGTGTAGGTGAGAAGGGGAGGAAAGGGAGCATTTTTTGACTGGAGGGATCAGCTAAGTAGAGCGTGCTGGAGATGTGATTCTGGTTCATCTGTGGAGGATGGGTTTGCAGGGGCTGGTCCTCTTTGATTTGCTCCCTTCCACACACATACACATTCTCTGCACTTCTCTGTCTTGCACTGACCACTGTGTCCAGGCACCTTGTCTCACTGCTGGTAGGGAATCAACAATGGGTGGCATTGGCATAAAGCTGAGAACAGAGAGAGGAATAGTTTGCTATATTTATACTGCCCAGCCTCCCCACACATTTATCACTGTTCGTACTCTCCTGTGGCCATATAACTATCAGGCAGGCCCTCTTTTTGGATCCAGCCTTTTGGCATGAGACTCCTTCAGGGGTAGTCCTGGCTTTCTGCTCTTGCTAGTGTGGGTCCTTCATTGAATCCTTTTGGCTTCATTAGCCAACCACTCATCTCTGAGAATGGTCTTCTTATTAAACTCCCTTCAGTTTAACCCCCTTGAGCTTAGCATCTTAATTATTGGCAGGACTTTGATAGAGGGTCAGCGATGGAGAATGCTATGATAGCTCAATGTAGAGAAATAGGAGGGGGTGGGTAACAGTACCAGATATATTCTAGAAGAATTTGGCGTGTAAGAATTAGTGACTGATTAGACTAGGTACTCTAAGACCTATCAATATGAGGTCATTCTTTAGAAGGCCAGTCAAAAGAGATCTCAAGGGGCAGAGGTCTGTGCTCAAGGAGTCATGGGGTGGGGCTGTACATACTGAGGTAAGCGTTGATCTTAAGGCAGGAAGAGTTTGAGTCCAGTCCTGTCTTCTTCAAAGACTTACAGTGTGGAGTATTACAAAGCACTAAACCTGGGTGAAGTCTAACATATAATAATAATAATTGCTAGACTTTCTTTGGGTATTTTTATTCCTGGATTAATCAGTTTGGGTCACATATAGCAGCAAGTCGGAGACTTGCAAGTGGTCAAAAGATGACAGAACTCTGAAATCTAGTTTAACTAGAGCCATCTTTCATTTAAAATCTTATTTCTCTTCAAAATACTCAGTCATGTGTCTCTGTCTATCCACTTCCAAAACTAACTGAAAGCTTAGAGATAAATACTCCAATATAGTTGTTACCCATCTCTTCTTGAATCTAGTACATTTAATTTACAGAGCTTGTAATACTTGTATAATCAACCAGGCATTGACTGGACCTTAATACTTTTGGTGAAGCTACCACCATCCTAATGAAGCAATCTTCAAAAAATAAGCAGATAACAAAAGAGTCTCTACTCACAAATGCGTTCTTTTCTTACCTTAACTGTGGGTGCTTTTGTAGGAGTCTGTGGACCGATGCAGTGTGCTAAGGCCCCCCTCTGTCGTCCGAGCCTGGGAGGGTTTGCTGAAGGCCAGACTGCCCATGAGGAGTTTTCCTCCAGTTGTCACTATAGCAACAGCCACTCACCCTTGGTCAAAGGTGCCATAAGCTGGCACATTCTGCCTCCAAAGCAGTAAAAGCCAATTTCACAACTCTCAGTCCTACCTGGCTTCATATAGGCTGTTTCAAAATTCAAGATCAAAGATGACCTGCACACTCATTCAAACCTGAGTCCCAAAGCTCTACATCTCACCGAACCAGAATTCTCAGCAGGTACATGATTATTTGCTCTATTAAATCCAATCTTGCATTCCTCAATGTTTCCAGAAAATGCACAAAGATTCACTGGAAGTGCAGCAACACCTGTCTTCCTGCAGCCTTAGCTAGTAAGTCCAACATATCAGATGTTTTCTGCTGTCTTGTATGTACATTTCCACCACTGTGATTGGCATCATTTGTTTGTGATTCCATGGAGATTATTGTTGCTACAATAAAACAAGAAGACCATAGTAAGGATGTTAGGAAGACCTAGTTTCTGCTATAAAGAGAAGTCTTGTGCATGCTTCCATTTATCAATACACCTTTGGTGAATTCCACTGGTAAAATTGCTGGTGATAAGACAATACTCATCTCTCAGAAGAGATGAAGATCCATTAGAAATCTCTAATAATACTGCTTGCATCTTGCTGAGATACATTTATATAAAAGCAATTGTATAATTGCTAGAATTAAAACTGAATCAATTTCAGAATCAGTTTTCAGTCTTTATTTCTGGGTTAATTTTTATAGATTGAGGTGTTTATGACCATGGTTTTACCATGCCTGATGGATGTTCATTTCTTCCTCATGGAGTGGAGGGGGGATCACTTACAGTTTTCAAAGGACATTGCCAATTCACCTTTCCATTTCCTCCTTTACTTTTGATGTAAATGGATGCCTACTTCCCTGAAAAATTCACATTACATATTTTATTTTCATAATTTCTGTTGTAGGAAGTGGATGCTCAAGATAGCGTTATATTTCTTCCTAGATAAAAAGGCAGGTATGAAGACATTTTTTAGGTCTGCTATCTTAGTAGCCTCAACTACTTGGGAAGTCCTTAAGAAAGGGTTATTGAAACTGAATTCATCATATTGAAACCTCACAAGCACTTGAAGATGTATTTGAACATTAAAAATGTTCAACCACATAGAAGAAGAGATTAATCTCAATGAAATAATAAGCATAGTGTTTTCACATGAGTTAGGAAAAGAGCTATTTCAGCTGCATGTATTACTTGATGAATTCATATGTATTTTTATTTGCACAGTCACTCTTAATTGCCTACAGTCTGACTGGAACTGGGTCACATGCACAAGAAAGCCAGAGGAACAGTTGACATTTTTAAAATGTGGTAAACACACGCATACACACACACACTTGAAACACTATGACACAAAAATAAATGTAATTATGTATGAATTTTCCCCAAATGCCATAACAATATGCAATTAAATGATTCCTTACAGAACAAAGCTGCAACGTACTTGACCTTTCAGGACATTGGTCAGGATCTCTTTGGCTGTCTCATGTTATATACCACCTTAGGCATCTAAAAGAAAGCTAAGCCCAACCATGAGAACCACACCTGCATACACAGTTGCACAACTCATATTAGGGAAGGGTGTCATGAATTCCTTAGACCACATCTATAAATCTTTCCCTGCCTGGGAATCTGTTGAACGTAGATTAAGATATTTAACACTGCTAGGATTCCTCATGGCTCCAAATACTAGGAGGCTTTGGTTCTTCTATTCTTTATTATTCTCAGCTTTGGCTGCAACTTACTTTCAAAGTTAAAATCTCCTGAACTTCATGGGTGAACTTTCTCCTTTCAGAAAGATAACATAGCTTGCTCCACTCCGCTGACTCATTTTCACCTGCAGACCACTGATCCATTCACACATATTCATGGTGCCTCAACAAGGTAGCTGGCCCTGGGACACATCAATGAACCAGACAGAACAATAACCCCGTCCTCATGGAGGTTGTAGTCTGCTTTACAGAAATGATGACTCCATCTTCTTGCCCTTCTCCATCCTACCAATTTGTCAGGCCCATCTCTTCTATGAAAACTGAATTTCTTCCCTCTGAAGCTTTGCATTTTCTAAGATGTGCAGCATGTATTAGTCTTTAATGAGCAATACTTTAATTGAGTGTAAGCTTGCCCGTAGTTATCACACCTATTTATCTTGATGAACCCACTCAAATTCTCATGATTCTGCCATATTTCTTTGTCCTCTCTATAGAACCTACTAGGTAAATACTCATGACCTTTTCATTCATTGATGATTGCATATGCTCTCTTTTCCTATAATAGTCATCAGAGTAACCTGTTAAGAAAAATTTTGCTTCCGTAAGGCATTTTAACCTTTGTATTAGTATTTATTATTTCTAATATATACACACATAGTCTTTTCACTTCTAAGGGAAGTAGGGAAAAGAGTATTATTCCAGTTTTAAATGAAGGAAAGTTAAGGGAAATTCAGGGATTTGCTCAAAGTCACAGAGCAAATTAGTCCTTAAACTATTAAGAGTAGCTTCAAAGTATCTTAGGTCCTATCTTGTAGCTAGTTCCTTCCACATTCCAAAGGGCTCCAGTATTATGAAACAACCGGCCATGAAGTGCAATCACACTTGAGGCAGAGCAAAATGTGGTATACAAGAGCTTTCAATTACTTGTGAGGGATGGGAGACATACAACTATGATTGAATTCTACAGATAATTCAAAGACTTGCATTAGTTCAGCATCCTCCTCCACAAAATGGAAACAAGTAGCTTAATATAACACACTCCTTCATCTCCTTTATGAAATTATGTTTATGCTTTAAGAGGACAATTCCAATTCTACTGCCCATAGTTACAAATCCTATCTTTAAAAATAGCTTGTTATGTGATCTTGAGCATGATTTTGAACTTATCTATATGGATTTCAAATTACCTAAAGGAAAAATAAGACTAATAACCTGTTCCCTGATGGCTCATGAAATATGAGGTTATATACTGAGAATGTACAGCATTATATTTGTTAGCATAAAAGTTAAGAGTACCATATAAACGAAAACTCCAATCCAAGACCCGGTCTCAACACAAGGGTTGTTTTCAACTACCAATGCAGATGTGAATTTCTCCTTCTTGAGACTCACAGAGTTCATAACATTCATTCCATGGAGCTGGTGCTTAAATACAGCCTTGTACTAATCACAGTCTTGTCTTCTTCCTTTAATAGAAAGATTATAGTAATTCATTCATAGAGCTCTTCAACATTTTCAGCCATTTCATTTACATGATCTCACTGGTTTCTAAATAAAACCCATTAGTGTTAGCCAAACGGGATACTACAGTTTCTTTTCCACATGAACAGTGGTGATTTGCCCAGTTGGTGTAAAACCAGGATGGGAATCCCAGTCCTTTACACTCTTGGTATTGATCTTTCTCCCCACGGCTTCCCCTCACTCATTCTTATGAGAGGTGCACTTCAATGGGAGCCTGATATGTGTTTGTCTTTCCACGGCACAGAACCATGCTCATAGAAGGAGCTTTAAATCACTTAATTGAATGAATGAATTTGTGACTCACAATAGTATCATTGATCATTTGATTTAAAAAAAAAAAAAAGGAAAGAAAGCTGTAACCTCCTTTATTTGTTTGTTTCCCAACCATCTGTTGTCTGGTTTACCTAAGTGCAAAGAATTAGCTTACGACAGGAGACTATGTGACATTTAGGTAATGGACAAAATAAAAATTCTTCATATGTAATCACTTCATTATTATACTAGCTTCAGACTATGATTTTCTATACCCAAAAGGAAAGAAATGTGTGATTATAAAGGTTATTATTTCTATTTAAAGTATAGTTGTGTTTAAGCCGCTATAATAGTTTTCTGTAATGGGTTGAGAGAAGGGGTAGCCTGGAGTACTGGAGGCTGTCTCTCAGCCTCAGGACGGAGAGCTGTGTGACATTTGTCAAACCAATTAACCTCTCTGTGTTTGAGAGTTTCCATGTTTTGAGGAGGTTAAAATAATATTTGCTTCCTATAGCTGTCTACACCCACAAAATGAAAGGCATGTCTTCAGGGAGTTAACACAGTTATTCAGATGATTCAGGCCAAAATCAATCCTGCCATGAAATAAAAAGAAAAAAGTGTGCATTTGGACCTCAGCTGTCCAGATTGCCTGTCGACATCAATCAAATTCACAGAATAAACGGTTCAACCCTCTCCTTTCCTTTGCTTGTGTTACCAAAGTACCTTTAGGGGCATATTAGTTTAAGACCAATGGGTGAATCATTAATGGCTCCAGGTCACTTAACTTACAGCCAAGAATACTTGAAACACAAGGAGGCTTTGGATTATTGGAAGGCTTGGCTGTTAAAGGGTAAAGTGAAAGGCCCTCAGTCATGTCCAGCTCTTTGTGACCCCATGGTCTATGCAGTCCATAGAATTCTCCAGGCCAGAATACTGGAGTGGGTAGCCACTCCCTCCTCGAGGGGATCTTCCCAACCTAAGGATCAAACCCAAGTCTCCCTCATTGCAGGCGGATTCTTTACCAGCTGAGCTACCAGGGAATTCCATTAAGGATATGTGTCTCTCAAAGTCACCTTCAAAATCAGTATCAAAGGGAAAGGGAAGAGAAAAAAGAAACCCAGGTTCAGCTTCGTGTCAGTATGTGTTAGACATTGTGGCAGGAGGGGAGGGTGTGGTTCATTAATCCTCTTACTTCATTCAGTCTTTGCAATGACAGTATATGGTAGAAAGTTACAGAAGAGGAAACTGAGTCTCAGGAAAGTGAAAAGCCCTCAGTCACACAAACAAACGCTGGCACTCTGGGATCTGGACCCTCGTTCTAAGTCCATGAGCTGCCCACTGCATCATAGTTGCCCTAGATATGATTCAATAAAAATAAGTAAACATCAATGAGTCCCTACAGAGTGCCAAGCATAATGTTAGGACCATGCATTAAACACGGCGATATCATCATGGAATTTTGCCTGTACAAGTGAGAGTGACACACACTGTTGTTCTTGTTTCATCACTAAGTCAGGTCCAGCTCTTTGTGACCCCATGGACTGGAGCACACCAGGTTTCCCCATCCTTCACTATCTCCCAGAGTTTGCTCAAACTCATGTCCATTGAGTCGGTGATGCCATCCAACCATCTCATCCTCTGTCGACCACTTCTCCTCCTGCCTTCAATCTTTTCCAGCATCAGGGCCTTTTCCAATGAGTAGGCTCTTCACATCAGGTGGCCAAAGTATTGGAGCTTCAGCTTCAGTATCAGCCCTTCCAATGAATACTCAGGGTTGATTTTCTTTAGGATTGACTACTTTGGTCTCCTTGCTGTCCAAGGGACTCTTAAGAGTCTTCTCTAGCACCACAATTTGAAAGGATCAATTCTTCGGCGCTCAGCCTTCTTTATGGTCCAAATTTCATATCCATACATGACACACATTAGCCTGACAGTAATGGAGCATGAGCCATCTGCATGGAAGTACAGAGAAGGGGCTTCCACAGGCTCCTAGAAACACGTCTAAGGGACACAGCAGGAGAATATTGACCCCTGAGCCCAAGATCACCATCAAGTGTCTGTTAGGTTGGAATAAACATCTTTGTTGAATTGTTAGAGGGCGATGGGAATGACTCTCCTTTCTTTAAAGTTCTTGATGATGGTAGAGTTTACAATTAAGAAAGTGTACTTAGTTATTAGATTCTCCCCCAAAATATTAACCAGCCTCATTAGTAGTATCCATGATGGCATGTAATTATACCAACTGACTCAAGTGTAGAATGTTGATATTTACAAGACTTAGCTTGTTTAACTAGAAAACTGGAGATTCAGATTACCTGGTCCTATGCAAATCAAATCAGTGGAAAGCAAAGCTAAGTATGCTCAGGAACCTGATTTTAAATAAGACTCCTGACACAGGAAGCAGAATGGCAAAGGACGGTGAAATAAACCAGAAAAAAAGGATCTGCACAGTATCTTGGCCGGGATAAGAATAAAACCCTCAGTGATCTGTTAGATGAATGTAAATAGAAAGGAAATTGTATTGGACAATGATAAAAAGTGGCTGCAGATGAAGAGAAACTGATTGGTGACAATCCAGTTGGACAGACAAGCAAAGAAGTTTGAAAAGTCCTCCCCTCCTTGTTGAAAACTAGAGTTGTAACAAGGCATTTAGACTAGAGGCATGCTCCGCAAAGGCCCCAAGCTAAGAACTGCAATCAAAGGAGACAGATGCTTAACATGCAATTCTACAGCCAGAAAATAGGCTAATGAGATTCCAGGCTGCTTGTCCACAAGGCCAGCCATCACAGTGTCACAAGGCAGGGAGGCTGCTGTCCCTCTTATAACCACTCTTCTGAAACTGCATTTGTGACATGGCATCTGATCCTCTGCAGCTTAATAGTGACACTGTCTACTTAGTCTAGCCAGACTGCAGTGGGGGAACAGGGTGCTGATTAACTGGCTGGAAGGAGGTGCCTTCCTGGAAGTCTGCAGTGGGTTTGTGTGTGAGGCAAACCACAGTTACATGAGCCATGGGAATGAGGAAACATACATGCAGAACTCTGCCACATTTTAGGTTGGGTTGATTAGGATAAGGGAGCTATCTGAATCATGACATGCACATGCTGGCCAAGTTTCACGAAGTGAGCCCACCTTAAATAACAGCGAAATATAGATCTTATCTTCCTTCTTTCCTGGAGAAGTGAATTTGTTTGGCGTTTGCTTTAATATTTTAACAAAAGAATAAACAAATAAAAAGTGTTTATATGCCTGCTTCTACTTGGCTGATGAAAGGAATGCATGGTTTTGTCAGGGCCAAGAGATGGTGAGAGGAAAACATAATAGATGAGGTACGAGCAAATGTGGGGCATTGTCACAGCCCTGGTACTACTTTATGAATCAGAGACAAGTTTCCTAGTCCTCTGAACTCTCAGTCCTATGATCTATCCCAAGAGCAACGTTCACCCTTAAGTGAAGGGTCAAAAAATAATGTGTATTGGATTGATAAATAAGTTACAAGTATTACATGTAAATGAAGCATCTGTGATTAAAACGTTTTCATTCACTGTTTTGCTGGTCAATAGTGTTCAAGAGAAGAAATCGATCAAGAACATTGGAGAAAGACAGTGATAATAATAAATACACAGTCCTCACAGACAGAATGCCAGTTGTATTCTTGAAAGGATGATTTGAAAACTTCCATACTCATTAAAAATTAGGGTGAAATCATGAAAAGTTGGAGAGGGCCTGTTGATACGTCCAGTGTTCACTGGCTATTTAAGAAGCCTACTTAACTAGCCATCTGCACTAGTTAAAATCATTCTCTTTCAAAATTGCCTAGAGGTCTCATTTATGCTCACAGAGATATAGATGGTGCTGCCATGTACAGCTGCACAGGCTCAAACAACTTTGCCGCCACATTCACATAGACTGCAATGAGAATAGAATCTCTAGAGTTGTGTAACACTGAGATCCTAAACCTGGGACTAACTCTAGAATAATTTTTTTAGAAGTTTTTTAGTCTGTATTCAACCCAAGTTGTACTGAAAATCAGTTTCTCATCTGTCAGATTTTTTTTATTTCTTCCACATCCAGCAAATGTGAAAAGTGTGTGCATGCTAAGTAGCTTCAGTCCTGTCTGACTCATTGTGAACTTTAGCCTGCCAGGCTCCTCTGTCCATGAGATTCTCCAGGCAAGATATTGGAGTGAGTTGCCATACCCTCCTCCAGGGGGATCTTTCCAATCCAGGGATCAAACCCACTTCTTTTGTGTCTTCTGCATTGGCAGGCAGGTTCTTTACCACTAGCGCCACCTGGGAAGCTCAGTGTGAAAGGTGGTTTAATACAAATCTTGCTTTTGAGGAGAGTTATGTTCATCCTCACAAGAAATTTCCTTCCTAGCCTGTCTGTCTAAAATGGGGTTGGAAAAAGTGACTCTAATGTGTAGAAATTTAAGCATATGGCAAATAGGTAAGGGGTTACTTTGAAGAGATAGCTTAAACACTATACATGAACATCTTCCCTTCCCACAGAGCTGCCCAGCAATATAAAGGAAATCGCTTCTAATTTTCAACTTAAAAAAAAAAGTTTCCAAGAGAATGAGAATATTTCATTTTCCTTCTATGGCTTAACTCTCATCACTATCAATAGTTATGAGCTGATGACTCTGACGTTATGATGCCAAACTGAGGTTGATGGTGCACATTTTCACATTGCATACATTATTCTTAGGGAATAAAGTGCTTCCCAAAATGCAAACAAAGATACATTTATTTACAAAGCTATGGTTACCAAAGAGGAAATGGGGGGATAAATTAGGAGCGTGGAATTAAAATATACACACAGCTATAGATAAAATAGATAACCAACAAGGACCTACTATAAATCATAGGGAAATATATGCAATATCTTATAATAACATATAATGAAAGAGAATATAAAAACAAGGCTAAATATATACATATATATATACATATATATGTATGCATATGAATGACTGAACTGAACTGAATATATACATATGCATATGTATCACTGAATCATTGAATCACTTTGCTCTATACCTGAAACTAATGCAGCATTGTAAACCAATTATATAGTAATATAAATTTAAAAGCTATTTTTTAATTTATTTCTTTCAAACCCCTGCCAGCACATATTCTTAATGGAGACTATTATATTAACACTTTATATAAACAGTGTTTACACACTGTTTACATCAGCCATCCTGATCCCTCTCTGCCTCAAGTGTCCCCTTTTTTGAGACCAGTTGAGAAGAGAATGGCTGAATGCTATCTGGTAATTTTCACCTGTGCTCGCCAATCCTCACTTCTCTGGCAATTGCCAGTCATTTATTTGAGGGGAGCTAACTTGGCCATTTTGTTCTATAAGTTTGATTGGAACCTTGGGAAGCAAGAACAATGGAGGCCTTTAATTTTCTCTACAAAAAATGCGTCTTCAGGGAATGATATTCCCTGTGTAGTTTGCAAAAGAAAAGTGAGTTTGATGTGTGATATGTAAAGAACTAACAATATTTTAAAAACTTGTTGGTCATATATTTAAAAAAATAAGCTCATTCCCAAAGGATTTTATTTTTTATGTTGGTTGTGTTGTTTAATCATTGTTATATTCTCTTACCTGATTTTTGCACCTATTTGAAGTTGCTATTTTCTCTCCTATTTTTGGATCTTCTCTATCCCTCAGTTTGTATCATCCTGGTAATTTGTAAAATTCTTTTGTGTCCATGTAGGACTAGCAAGTGGGCTATAGGAAAACAGCAAAGGTCAATTCTGTTTCTCCAAGGAGGCCACTGAGAATTGGAGCTGCTAGAAGCCTGGGAATTTGAGAAATGCCTCTGTTCACTTGAGCTATGGTTATGTCCTTCACTACAAAATTATGATGTCAAATGGAAAAAAAAAAATAGCTTGAATTCATCTTTTGAGACTTTAATTGATTATAGGTAATAATAGTTTATTAAAAGTTTACTTCCCATCAGATGCCATTTTGAGCAGATTCGTACATTTTTATGGGACTAATAGCTCAGTGGAAAGGAGGGTCAACTCAATATATTAAAAAATGGATATAAAGTCAGCAGCTTAGTCAGGTAACTGAGGGCCAATATGGTAGACTCTACAGAAATTTACTTTGTAAACAGTTTTAAGGAAACCTCTAATTCTGCCTAGAAAGTTCAATCTTCTACTTGTTTTTCTCCTCTCTTCCCATCCCCATCTGAGGTTATTTCCCTAGGTCTTCTCTCTACTGACTATACAGCTATCAGTTCAGTTCAGTTCAGTAGCTCAGTCGTGTCCGACTCTTTGCAACCCCATGAATTGCAGCACGCCAGGCCTCTCTGTCCATCGCCAACTCCCGGAGTCCACCCAAACTCGTGTCCATCAAGTCGGTGATACCATCCAGCCATCTCATCCTCTGTCGTCCCCTTCTCCTTCTACCCCCAATCCTTCCTAGCTATGGCCATCCTTAAGTGAGGATATTAAAATTGGAACCTATGAGCCACCTTCTTCATTGTCTATCTTCATCTCCATTTCTACTGTCATTCCTTCATGTGGGACAGTGAGACAGATGTGTATCTGTTATTTTGTTCTATATAGATATCATAAATTTTCCTCCTTTCCTGCCTGAACTACTTACAATTTATGTCCCTGTGGTCACAATGGGGATGAACAAACAAGGATAGCTGCATCAGCACAGATGTCTTACCTTATATCTGCATTTAAAACAAGTAAACTTGATAAACCCATGCACTAAAGGGAATGGATTTTACTGTAGCTAAGTTATAGCTCAACTCAGTAGGTACATTTTTTAATTTACTAAGATCTGGATTTAATTGTCATGGAAAAAGTTACCAGCTTTGCTCTTCTGTGCTTTAATACTTTATCTCTAATGAATAGATTTTTCTGAAAGCAATCACTGATATAGTGACAGTAATAATATCATTTTCCAATATTCACAAGCATGAACTTGAGTACATAATATTTTTAGGTCTACCTTCACTCTGATTTCTACCAATAAGCCTTCCTTTACCAGATTTTCCAACCAGTTCTTCAAAGAGGAGCAGATGGTTTATATTTGGGAAGCACCTCCTAGTTAGAAGAGCAATTTCTCACATGTTAGCATCACTTGATTATCTCTACTTTTCAGATGAGGAATGTCAAGCCTGGAATGGTTAAAAAGCTTGTTGCACTGCACACAGTTAGGGAGTAACTCAAAGTAAGCCAAGCCCAGGGCTGCTGACTTGACCATTCTTTCTATCACATTACATCACCTCATGGATGCCCTCTCTTAGTTTGATTTAATCTGAGGCACTTGGGGCTTCCCTGATGACTCAGAGAGTAAAGAATCTGCCTGCAATATAGGAGATCCAGGTTCTATCCCTGGATCATGAATATCCCCTGGAGAAGGGAATGGAAACCTACTCCAGTATTCTTGCCTGGAGAATTCCATGGACGGAGGAGACTGGCCAACTACAGCCCATGGGGGCACAAAGAGTCAGACATGACTCAACAACTAACACACACTGAGGCACTGAGGACAGTGGTGCCTCTTTTTCTATCATAAGTGGACCCTATGTCTGCAAGACCTCAGAATAGTAACTTCTTCCCAACTTACAGTTTGATTTGAATATGAAGTGATGGTATGGACCCAATCATGGTAAGAGCCCATGATTGTGAATGTGAGCATCTCCACACAAAGGATGTGTGAATACAAATGTCTCCACGTACTTTATCAATTTCTCCTGCACTTTCTCTTATCTCTTTCTCAACTTCTTCAAATCAAACTTTCTCTCTAGAATATCTTTACTATTCTTTATGAATTTTTCCTCCTTTAAGACCCTTTTCTGGAAGTCTTCCAGTTTACTCAAACACTGATTCCCTAGTAACAAAAATCTCTTTCTCTGAGAAATCGTCTTTCATGAAATCAGGTTATTGTATCCTGCTTTCCTTTTGATGCTTCATTTATCTTTTAGTCATTCATTGGTTTCTATTTAAAGCACAGATTTGTGCTACTGTTAATATCAAGGGTGATATATTTTTCTGCTCTTTATACGCAATTGCAACATACTCAAATACTTTTTCATAACCTGGTTGATTATAACTCAATTAGATTCCTCTTTGGTATTATTCTTTGAAACTTAAAGCTAAATATTTGTCTTTAAAGAAATTTCTGCTCAACTTGTAAACAACTGTGTCCTAGATATCTATTTTCTTGTTCATAAAACCTACTGAATCCCACTGGGTGGGCCATAAGGAGCATGCACTGAATGTTTTCCAACATATCTAGAGTCAGATACTAATCCAGTGATTCCACAAATCCATATTGACCTCCAAGTCTGTGAAGACCCTGTGCTGAGCCCCGTTGTTATGAAAGATTCAATTCTGCAGAAAGACGAGATCTGGCTTAAAAACACTGGGATAAATTTTTACCAAATGATGTATAAGCTTTCTCACCAAAACCTTCACCCCTACATGCAGTATTTGTATGTACAAAGACTAGTAATGTAACACTGCATTTTCTTTCTTTTCTTAAATGCACTGAAAGCAAATTAAAGTGTGCTGGAATAATGATAAAATCAAAGGCAAAACCACATAAAGTTTCATTTTAAAAGCATGGGGTGTCCCTCTACTCTGTTTCACCAGCCCGCTTTCATTGCAAACCAACATAGTCTGATTGTCCTTAAATATAAATGCTTACATCCCTAAGGAACAGGAGGAAGCAGAGAGACAGCAGAAGGGGAAGTATGCTAAGAAAGGCATTGATACCCTAAGGGACAATTTTTATCTCAAGAGAACTGACCTTTTAGAGAAAGCAAATTGAATTATCCATCTCATCCTTTATTTTTGCTGTGACATCATTAAAATGCATGTTACATACAAACACTCATTGTTTTGTATTCATAACCTTAAACTAAAATTAATCAGTTGTCACAAGGACTTAATACATGTGTTAATGGTTCCTAGCCAAAAATTCTGTATCGTTACAAGAAAAGCAGTTTTATATATATATACCCTTGAGACAAACAACAGAGGAGAATTAAGTGGTGGACACTGAACATCCTTTTCTCTTGTTCAGAAAATAGCAATCTCTTCATTCTCTTCTCTGTTTGTTGAAATAGCACTTCTGATTTGATGTTTGACATGACATTTATTGCCTCAAAAGGAGGAAACACTATTTTGCCTAAGTCTAATTAATATAAATTAGATCCTACAAAGTTTAATAAATACGTGAATTTAGATAATAAGCACTTATTAATCTCTTATTTGGAACCCAGATCCTTACTATGGATTTTTTATTCAATACATATTCATTGAGAACTTGAAGAACTGGTGAAAAATTTTTTATGCATAGCTCAAAGTTGTCTTTACAAAGCTCATAGTCTTGTCAGGCAAAAGATAAGTAAATGTAACAGAAAACACTGTGTTTCAAGTGCTCTAAAAAGGATAAACATATTCTCAAAAAAGAGGCTTAGGAGACAAAGGGAGGGCTTCTCAAGGGGGTCATCAAAACTGAATGTTGCATAGATTTGAGGAAAAAAAATTGAAGAAGAACAAGATCAAAGGAAAAAACAAAAACATAATTAGCTCATCCTTTTAGCACTCTACATGAAAGATAAAGCAATGTGGTCTGTATGAAGATAGTGATATTGAGGATAATAAGAAGGTGTTGCATTCAACCCATGTTAAGGAGGGAGAAGAGTCAAGGTGATCCCTTGGATGGTCAGATGCAGAAGGTATTCAGGTATGCAAGAAAGGCATAGCCTTCACCTTCCAGGACTTAATATTCTATTTCAGGAAATACAAGTTGGAAACGTAAACCTTGATATTTTAAAGCAATTGAATGTTGCAGAAGCAGCTGAACTTTGTGATTAGCAAATATTCTGCAATGTTATTTATTAACCATATGGCTGGCAATGGTAATTTTCTACGTTATGACCACTAATGTATGGAAAATATATGGACCACTAATGTACTAAAAGATAATCTAAAAACACTAGTACATATTGTTGTAAAATAACTAGTACCACATTAGGAAAATAGCACTAATTATATGTTAAACGGTTGAAGCAAAATGTTTAATTAATTTAAGACTTTTTTCTTTTATACGTCTCTGAGGAAGAAAAGAATCATTTCCTTGTGCAATTAGGGAATTGAACAGACATATTTCTTTCAGAATATCTTTGGGCAATGGATTACTCACCTCCCTAGGTCAATATTTGATCCCTTCCCATCAATAAGCTCTTTCTGCTATCTGACCATGATCCCTCCAATTTAGTTAAGGCCTTTTGATTTTATTGGGTCTGCTCAGAATCCTTTTTGCTCTAAGAAATGGAAATGTAGTTATCCCCTCAGTAGGGAGTGGCTTATCAGTATGATCTCATGTGTTCTTGCTATGCTGACACTATGCTTATTTTCCTTTGTTTCCATGGCTCATTTTGAAGAATATGTTAGCATATTTCCTTAATACTTGCATATGTTTTCTAAATCTGCGTCAGATAGTCACTGCTATATACAAGAGGAAAAATAGCAACTTATCTTTATTTTTCTGAATTTTTTATTTCTCCTTCAAAGTTTTATCTCAGAGAAATGGTTATGAAAGTTTTTTCCATGCAACACATAAACATGAAGTATTTCCAGTGAAGTTGCTAAATTCCCTTAGTGTACAGAAACGTGTGTCTCCATGTTCAGGATGGGACCTGGAGCAAAGGAAGGTCCTGACCTACTGACATCATATGGCACATAGATATCCATATTCAATCATTAAATACTCAGAACATGTCTAGCCTAAAAAATTGTATGTGTGTGTGTATATATATATATATATATATAAACTTAGAATACTCTAGTTATTTCTTTCAGGGGAGACTTCCAGCCAGTCCACATATTTCCTATATTTTTTATTCTCTGCTCAAATGTACTCCCAGGAAGGGATCTCATCTAATTGAGGTATGTATTACAGACTGTGTAATACAATTTTCTGGGAGGTTTTATTTTAAGCCTTCTTCACTTTTGTGAGATAGAAGGTGTTGTTCCCTGTTAAGGGATGCAGGCGCTAACAAGCAGGTGGTGGAGCTCGTTGGGGGAATAGTCGGGGTCCTCCCCAGAGCCCTTTAAATGCTGCCATAGACCCAGTCTATTCTGTGTCTATATAAAGCAACTGTACATCTGAATAATGACTCAGTTCTTTCTTCCAGCTGTTAATGTTGGCAACACACAGAGTCTGAATTTAGAATCTAGTGCAAACTCTGAGGTTCCATCCTTCACAGAAGGTAACATGAATACAGTATCTGAGACTCTGTGGTCAGATCTGGACTGAAAATCTTGATTCGGGCCCACCAATTTCTGGGAGGCCTTGGTAAGCTACTCAGAGCTTCAGTACTCTTTTCTGTAGTGTGGACAGTGCAGTCTGTTCTACATGGTTGCTACAAGGATCAAATATGTATAAGTGTAAAATCCTCAGCCTAAAAAAGTGTCCAGATCATATGGTCTTATTAAGTATCCTTTCCACTCAGCTTCTTTCTAAATCTAAATGTGGGAGCTTTGCTCATGCCATTCTACTTCCTTTCCAAATTCTTAGTCTCTGAAGCATGGAACAATACTGGGTGGGGTGAGTAGGGTATATAAAATAAAGTTATTATGGGTGACTGAAATATATGATGAATTCAACATGCCACAGACTTTCTGCTGCTGCTGCTGCTGCTAAGTCGCTTCAGTCATGTCCGACTCTGTGCGACCCCATAGACAGCAGCCCACCAGGCTCCCCTGTCCCTGGGATTCTCCAGGCAAGAATACTGGAGTGGGTTGCCATTTCCTTCTCCAGTGCATGAAAGTGAAAAGTGAAAGTGAAGTCGCTCAGTTGCATCCAACTCTTAGCGACCCCATGGACTGCAGCCTACCAGGCTCCTCCATCCATGGGATTTTCCAGGCAAGATACTGGAGTGGGGTGCCATTGCCTTCTCCACAGACTTTCTAGTAACCTGTAATTTATATTCAACTGTGATCATTTCCTGGGTTGGCCAAAGGAAAGACACATATTCAGATACTTACATATATGAAGCATCTAGTATAAATGTTTACTAGTGCATTCATGGTTGCATCTCCATAAAGCTTCAATGTCTGCCAGAAGTCACTAAGTTCGTCTGGTCTACCTCCCTGGTGCTAAGCAAAGCAGTGTGTGCTGTGTCCAATCTCCAGTCAGGATTAAACATGATAGAAGGATGGACTAGGATGCATTGCATCTGTGAATCTGTATAACTTTTCACATGGAAATATAAATAAACTTAGCTCTATAAACATCATCTCAGAAAGGTAGATCCAAAAGCCAAATTGGAAGTACAGAAATGGCACTCACTCAGGTACAAGAACCACCAGTCATCATAATGCTAAACAACAGCCAAGGACTTTCCTTTTAGGCCAGAAGTTTCCTTGAAATGACTTAGGATAAACTATTATCAACACTAACTTCTTTTCCGTATATTCAGTCAGTTCAATTCAGTCGCTCAGTCGTGTCCGACTCTTTGTAACCCCATGAATCACAGCACAGCAGGCCTACCTGTCCATCACCAACTCCCAGAGTTCACACAAACTCATGTCCATCCAGTCGGTGATGCCATCCAGCCATCTCATCCTCTGTTGTCCCCTTCTCCTCCTGCCCCCAGTCCTTCCCAGCATCAGGGTCTTTTCCAATGAGTCAACTCTTCGCATGAGGTGGCCAAAGTATTGGAGCTTCAGCCTCAACATCAGTTCTTCCAATGAACACTCAGGACTGATCTCCTTTAGGATGGACTGGTTGGATCTCCTTGCAGTCCAAGGGACTCTCAAGAGTCTTCTCCAACACCACAGTTCAAAAGCATTAATTCTTCGGCGCTCAGCTTTGTTTATAGTCCAACTCTCACATCCATACATGACTACTAAAATATTAAAACTATAAAATTAAATGGAAATTAAAAAGTCATCATGCAGCTTTCATTTCAACTTTATATACATAAGGGTGTATTTCGTACAGGATTCGCAAGTGCCAAGGATTCACAGGTAAAAAGGGATGGTTGAATAACCAAATGCAAATTGCACATTTATCAAAGGTGCTCTTTCACTTCCTGAGTTCTTTGTCTGTCTGCAAGGCTGTGTGTGTGTGTGTGTTTGTATGCACAAGTATATGCCACAGTAGCCATCTATTCACAACCACCATCCTGTAAACATTTGCTTTTTAAGTTCACCCACCTCATTGGAATAGAATTACTTAAATTATTCAGCATCTAAAAGCACTAAAATGCACATGGGCCCAGTTGGCAGTTATTTTATGCCTATTAGGCCCTGCAGCCCACAATAAAGAAGGAAGGAGCTGGGCTTCTTCCAGCATCACAATGACACACTGTTCACACATCAAAAGCTATACAACAGAGGCAGTTGATGTTTATGGGGTCCTGTTTGCATGATGCCACTTTGGTAGCTCAGTTCTAAGGTTTCCTTTGAAGAGAGAGGGAATGGAATGTATAGAAATGTTGATAGTGAATTCCATCCTTCTTCCTCAGCCGAGCTAAAGGGTATAATTTCCAAAATGACTTCATCTGAAATTTAGATAGCATTTGACTCTTCCCATCCCTTTGTGAGACCTCTGTCCAAATGAAGGGGAATAGTCACAGAATCTCTTATTTTATTTCCTGCATGGGGCTCTGAATACACTGGACCTGAGCATGCTAGTGTTTAATGTCTTTTTATGGAAGCAAATTTGCATTGGTAATAACTAGGATATAGATCTGTTATGTAGTGTGCTATTCTCTCTCACCCAATGACAGATTTCCAAAATCTCACCAAGATAAAAAGTTTGAAAGGATTGGGGCTGGGATGGGCAATCCAGATTTCTCTGCAATTCTCCTTTGTAAAACAAAAGGTACTTGTATTTCTTTAGAGTTAATAACCTTAGGCATTGAATATATTAAGGTCCAGTGTGTGTTTACAGTGTGTGCGCAAACCATGGATATGGTGAAGGTTTGAGTATTTACTATCATGTAGTCACTGATGTGTTGCAGAGAGTCAAACCCGTCATTTATACAAGTAATGCATTTATACAATGTGGATAAAGTACAGAGCCACAAAAATGATCAAGGAGATGAAAGCCTTAACATATGAAGTGGGATTAAGTGGATGTAGGGTGTGTAGTTCCATGAAGCTGCTGCCAAGGAACTATGGTATCACAGCCTCTGCCTCAGGGTTGTAAACCCCCAAAGAGGAATTTGCAGGCTAGTAAAAGGGGCATTATTGAGAAGGAAATGAGCAGAGAGGAGTTATCTGCATATTAGGGAAAAAAGTTTGTTGGAGTAGAAGCTATTAGGCAGCAGAATTACCTCCCCAGGGAGACAGTGGCGTCTGTGACCCCGTTACAGGAGACGTTAGAGCCTAGAGGATGGGCCAGTTCCCGAGTATGCTCCAGTGAGGGCTCCTTCCCAGCCCCCGGAGACTCAAAGGGACTGGAGGATGAAATGTGATTCTCCACTTCTTATCATTAATGGTTCCAGTTTGGTGCTGATATGAATACAGAAGGCAGAATGCCCAAGCTACCTGGATCTGATGCTAAGGTTAGATTTTATAATTCTCTGATACATATTTAGGTATTATCATCAGACTCTCTTTTCCTAAACCTTTGATATGTTTAAATGAAATAAAACCTCTAGGTTGCTTTGGAAACAGCATCAATTGATGCATTCTTTAATCTAGAGGCATTCCCCCAAATATTTTTTAAAATGTGCATGTATGTCCTGTGGGGAGTTGGGTAGAAAATGAACCTGTTTGAACTGCAATTCATCTCAAAGTTAACTGTTTTATGCAGCCTATATTCTGTGTGTGCGTGCCAAATCGGCAGCCATGCTAATGGAATATTAATATATTCTTACTAGGCGGACAGATCGAGGTTTGAAAGGAAACAAAATAAAAAGAAAAGAACAAACGAAAGAAATTGGAGTCAGTTGGACTGTGGGGTCATAGCCACAACCCCTGGGGGAAGGACGGGGGAAAGAGAGGCAGTGCTTTCTCTTTATCTTGTGAGCAATTACTGACAATTTGTTCTGGCCAGTAAAACTTCTGATATTATCATGGTTGCTGAGTAATTTATCATCAAAGTTTAATGTGAAAACAGGTGACTGTGTAATCACCAATCTAGGAACAGAAATAGAATCGTTATTATTTCTGCCTGAAGAGAGAGATTTTTTTTTTCTGTCAATTGACTTAACGGCCAAAAGGCTGTTCATCATATCACCATGAATTATAAAACCTCTATTAAATATTCATAAAAGTTTTGAAATGAATGTGTGATAGAGATGAAAGCTGGGCTAATTTAAATACCTACCAGACCTGTCTTAATTACAGAGGTAAAATGAGATATAAAAATTATAGCAGCAAGGAAAAAAAAAAAAACTTGAAACAGTTCATTCCATACCTTATAGGAAATGTCTTTGTAAACCACCAAACACAATGCCCAGAACTCACAGGGCAGCACAGATTTCCATCTCCCTTAAAGCATTACTGAAAAGGAGTTGGTGATATCTTTCTTCCACAGGAAATAGAAGGGCAACATCTTTGGGACTTTAGGCCAAATGATTTGTGCTGGCTTTTCAAAATGTAAGTAAAAATGCCTGCTGTAAGAACACACCCATTTGCACCTGTTCAAGTCCTGAGGAAAATTTTCATGAGGCTGAATAAATGTCAGGATGTGACCAAAAGAAATCCAATGAAAACTTCCTCTAATTTTTTGTACTATTACTGTATGAATTTCTTGGACTGGTGAAAATAACATAGGATCTCTTTGGTTTGGTTTTGGTTTGAAGCTATTATAACCTCTTCTGCCTTTTTAAGATGGACAATTTCCACAGGAGGTAGACTGGTCCTAGAAGAATCAATCAGAAGCCAGGATATATTCACCTTCCCAAATAGCCTCAAACATAATTTGCTAAGGAAAGAATTTCCTATTCCTCTCCAAATAAGGATAATAGAAATGCAGTTATAACTCTGATCTTCCATCTTTAGACAAATATTAAACCTGACATTAAGAGTTACAGTATTTGTGAATTGGTCATTAGTACATAATTGGCATATATCTCAAGGTGATCCTGTGCTCTCAAATAATTTTTAACTGAACACAGAAGTTTTTATGGGCATAAAGAGCAAAAAAAGAAAAGGATACATTTCAGGGGTATAGATCTGTGTTATATCATGATGGACTTTTAGGCTAAAAGGCTTGGCCAGCAGGCTTGACCTTGAGTGAGGTACTTCATCTTGCTGAGTCCCAGCACCTATATCTGTAAAACGAGGGGATTAATTTGGTGGTGGCTAAAGACCCATCCAGGAGAAGGAAATGGCAACCCACTTCAGTATTGGACAGTATCCTGCTGTCCATAGGGTCACACAGAGTCAGACACAACTGAAGCGACTTAGCATGCATACATGCACTGGAGAAGGAAATGGCAACCCACTCCAGTATTCTTGCCTGGAGAATCCCAGAGACAGAGGAGTCTGGTGTGCTGCTGTCTATGGGGTCGCACAGAGTCGGACACGACTAAAGCGAGTTAGCAGTAACAAAGACCCATCCAACTCAAAAATTCTGTGAGTCTACAATTATAAATAGGGTGATAAGAAGTTCTCTGTCTCTTAGGTTACCACCCAAGTGAATGAACTCCAGTTTTAATTTCCTTTTTGGTGATAGGAAATCTAAAGACAGGCAAGGTTAAATGACCCAGCTGGAGGCCCAGCGTAATCAGTGATGAAATCATAGCCTCATTCACAGCCCTGGTTCCTGACTTCTAGTTTCGCCAACTTATAAAAACCAAGACTTTTAGGATGTTTGTTAGGATCTTATTGCCTTATTCATATTCACATCCTGGATGACACCATTGATTCAGTGTAAATGTTCTATTTCTTAAATATTTCATAAGTACATATTGTCTTTTCAATGAAATTGTAGACTCCTTAGCATACCTGTAGAAGATATATATGAATCTTTGTATTTATTTAATGCTATTCAATGTCCTTTAAGATAATTTTTTGTATAGTTCTTCTGTGTATTCTTGTCACCTCTTAATATCTTCTTAGTATATGCTTCTGTTAGGTCCATACCATTTCTGTTCTTTATTGTACCCATCTTTGCATTAAATATTCTATTTGTATCTCTAATTTTCTGGAAGAGATACACTGAAGAACTATACAAAAAAGGTCTTAATGACCCAGATAACCATGATGGTGTGATCACTCACCTAGAGACAGACATCCTAGAGTGCAAAGTCAAGTGGGCCTTAGGAAGCATCACTATGAACAAAACTAGAGGAGGTGACAGAATTCCAGCTGAGCTATTTCAAATCCTAAAAGAAGACGCTGTGAAAGTGCTGCACTCAATAGGCCAGAAAATTTGGAAAACCCAGCAGTGGCCACAGGACTGGAAAAGGTCAGTTTTCATTCCAATCCCAAGAAAGACAATGGCAAAAATGTTCAAACTACCACACAATTGCACTCATCTCACACGCTAATAATGCTCAAAATTCTCCAGGTCAGGTTTCAACAGTACATGAACCAAGAACTTCCAGATGTTCTTAGAATCCTTCTAGGATTTAGAAAAGGCAGAACAAACTGTTAACATCATTGGATCATAGAAAAAGCACAAGAATTCCAGAAAAACATCTACTTTTGCTCATTGACTAGGCTAAAGCCTTTGACTGTGTGGATCACAACAAACTATGGAAAATTCTTAAGGTGATGGGACTACAAGACCACCTTACCTGCCTCCTGAGAAATATGTATACAGGTCAAGAAGCAACAGTTAGAACAGGACAGGGAACAATGGACTCATTCCAGATTGGAACAGGAGTATGCCAAGAATGTATATTGTCACCCTGCTTATTTAATTTGTATGCAGAGTACATCATGCAAGATGCCAGGCTGGATGAAGCACAAGCTGGAATCACAATTGCAGTGAGAAATAGCAATAACCTCAGATATGCAGATGAGACCACCCTTATGGCAGAAAGTAAAGAGGGAACAAAGAGCCTCTTGATGAAAGTGAAAAAGCTGGCTTAAAACCCAACATTCAAAAAATGAAGATCATGGCATCCGGTCCCATCCCTTCATGGCAAATAACCTGGAAACAATGGAAACAGTGACAGATTTTATTTCCTTGGGCTCCAAAATCACTCAGATGGTGACTGCAACCATGAATTAAAAAACACACACACACACACGCACAACTTTCTTTTTGGAAGAAAAGCTATGACTAATCTAGACAGCATATTAAAAGACAGAGACATCACTTTCCCAAAAAAGGTCTGTCTAGTCAAACTGTGTTTTTTCCAGTAGTCCTGTATGATTGTGAGAGTTGGACCATAAAGAAAGCCGAGCACCAAAGAACTGATGATTTTGAACTGTTGTGTTGGAGAAGACTCTTGAGAGTACTCTGGATTGCAAGGAGATCAAACTAGTCAATCTTAAAGGAAATCAGTCCTGAATATTCATTGAAAGGACTGATGCTGAAGCTGAAGCGCCAATATTTTCGCCACCTGATGTGAAGAACTGACTCATTAGAAAAGACCCTGTTGCTGGGAAAGATTGAAGACAGGAGGAGAAGGGGACGACAGAGGATGAGATGGTTGGATGGCATCACTGACTCAATGGACGTGAGTTTGAGCAAAGGCCAGGAGTTGGTGATGGACAGGGAAGCCTAGCATGCTGCAGCCGATGGTGTCACAAAGAGTCAGAACGAATAAGCGACTGAACTGAAAAAGGATGAGATTTACTAGTGATACATAACAAATGTTCAATGCCTCTGTGATAAACATTGAAAAGACTAGGAAAATTGGAAGAGAATAAAATGGAAAAATAAAAGAAAGCTCTAAAAGTTTGAATTTGTACATGTGATATGTATTCTTCCAAATAAAGGGAATACCTCTATAACCAGAAAAATATAAGTAGATGAGGAAGAAAACATACATTCTAGTCAAGCAGCTTGATACTTTGGCTTCATGAAACCAAATAATCATCCTGGGTGGATTGTCACCTAAATTTTCCTACTAAATCGATGCCTACTTCCTATTTGAAATTTTCTCTCAATTGGGTGCCCTGCCAGTGGCAGGAAGATACAATGGGTTTTCTATCCAGATTATAGAAAGGAATCTGGGAAAAACTTTTTTAGCAACCCACTTCCAGGCAAGATACCCACCAGAATGCATGCCCCTTTTTTATAGCACTTCAGATCAGTTAAGAGACTACTCTCCATGAACATGTTGCATTTAACCAGAAGAACTTTTAACAGGTCATTTATTGTTATTATTTCTTTCCTCTGTGGAGATGAAAAAGTCAGGCTAATGTGTTTCTTGTAATAGTTCTTTCTGTACTTAAAAACATAGGTTGTGCCTATAAGTATATTTAGTTTAGAAAAAACATAGTTGAAAAATGTATTTAGCAACAGCTTCCTAATTTTTAAAAAAAAATAATGACCACTTTGCTATATTTTTTCTTTCTGCAAAACCCAAGTTTTGAGAAAGCAATGTCTGATCATGTAAAGATTTGACTTGTTATTTAAATAACTTCTTTTGAGTGTGTATTTAAAATTATTCAGTAACATAAGTTTGTCATCTCTGGCTCAATCTTTTACTTTATCCACAAATTTCTAAAACACTTATAAGCAGCAGAATGCCCTCTCCTTGCAAAAAGCAGTTCCAGGGTCTACTTTGAAACACTAGCTTGGGTCATTTTATCACAGAAATGACGACACTTTGCTGAGGGCTCAGAACAGTAGAATGTCAGAATTTATGAGCACTCATTTTAACTACCTGTTCTATACTTTGAGGTCTTTTATCAGCACACCTGAGGGCTTATAACTTAGCCTCAGCTGAGATGACATCCACCTGTTCCAGGGAGGAAAGGCAGACATTGGGAGAACTTGCTGTGAACCCGCTTGGATATGATGGGTTGGATATGATACTATGTGCTTGGATATGATGGCTTAAGTCATACAACCATGATATTGGTACATCGTGTGCAACTTGAGGAAGCTATGTGCTTGGATATGATGGCTTAAACCGTACAACCACCATATTGGTACATCGTGTGCAACTTGAGGAAGCAGAGATGTGAGAGCTCTAGTGACTTGTCCAAAATCACACAGGCACTAAATAAGATCATCATTTTTAGATTATTATTTTGTCCTAACACTAAACCCAGATTACTCTTGCTATGATTTTCCCCCCATTATTCTTAATTCTACCATTTAGAGAGAGATTTTACTGTTTCACTTTACTGTTTCACCTCCAATCACCATCCATTCCTATCTTATGATATTGCCTTGTGTTTCATGAAGAAATTAGAAATTTTTCAGGCAGGAATTTTCAGCTGTCAAAGCCACCACTCAGGTGCAATCATGTAAACACATGCTGATTGACTGCTATGCTAGATGACTGGTGCTATCTTGAACCCATGACAGTCCAGAAATTGCCTCATTTTTCTGTTCTTCTTAAAGGAAAACGACTCATCTTTTCTAAATCCATTGTAACGGATTCCTCACTTCTCCATATATCTTCAGTCACTGCAACTGAGCTTCATCTTTCCCCTCACCCAAAGCCAGCTAGCCAATGTCAGTAATCCACTCCGTTATGTCAAATTCAAGAACCACAGTCATGTCTGACTCTCTGCAACCCTACGGACCTGGTCTGTCAGGCTGTCTGTCTGTGGGATTTTCCAGGCAAGAATACTGGAGTGGGTTGTCACGCCTTTCTCCAGGGAATCCTCCTGATCCAGGGATCAAACCCACATCTCTTACGTCTCCTGCATTGGCAGGCAGTTTCTTTACCACCAGTACCAGATGGATAGACTTTAGTTATGTTATGAAGAGAACCAAGGAAGTGTGATGATATTTGAGATGGTTTATTGTTATCTTTATAACCCGTTATTATTTTCTAAATAATTTTTAACATGTGCATATAAATCAAAGTTTTCTGGGAACACTAATTTGTGTTATTATATATATATATATATATATATATATATGAACTATAAATTACATAGCTCATTAGCAGCTATTTATAAAATGTAAATATATATAAGCAATGCCCTTCACCTGATAATCAGTTTTACATGGTTCCCCCATATCTCTCTGTGATCTGACTTGAGCAGAACCAAGCAGAGCTGCTGTAATGTGGGAGATCTACTTTATAAAGAGCGGGGAATGGTCCGTGACCACTGGAATTCATTACCCAGAAGGCTGGGAAGAGGATGGACTATTCAGCACTGGTTTCTAAACTCCCCACCCCTCTCCCTCTAATGCTACCCCTTGATATGACCAGCTTTATTGCTTATCGGTTAAAGAGAGACTACCCTTTTTGTCTTCAGTGTGGTATTGAACAAATAGTAGAGGGATTCCTGCCTGTCATAACTTGACACCAAACAACAAAAGAGATAAACTTTGCAAAAGAACATTATGCACAGACACGGTCAGAGTGGATTGTAATCCACTGCGATAACTTGAAATTCACCAAACACGCATGAGTATTTATGTCAGATTCTCTGTGCTAGAGTGTGGATTGAAGAGGAAGAGGTGCTGAATACTGTGGAAAGAGTTAAAAGGGAGCCAGAATATCACAGTCCCAATTCATTCCCATAAAAATGATGAGAAATGACAAACACACATGAAATTGTAGGGAAAACCACACCAGTTTATATTACCAAGTGCTGAATGAATGATGTTCTCCAAAAATTGAGATGATGAGGGGTCAGCTGAGTTGAGTGTCAAGAAGAGGAAGAAAAGAATGATTTGTGAGAGAAGGAATGGCTGTAGCTGGGTCTTGTGGATGGAGGGGTGGGTGAGAAGCACTCTAGCCAGAAGGATCTAGAAAGAAAAATTTAAGCAGAGAAAAGAAGCAATACTTGGCGAAGAAATTAAAGGAGAATTTAAATGCAATGGAAAAGGTAACAGGAGGTAAGGAGTAATCAGATGGAGTCCAATTAAATGGCATGTCAAAGTTTGGATTTTAGTTCATAGGTGCTAGCAAGTCACCAGGAGAAGGTTACCAGACAGGCCCTACCCAGTTTGTGTCTGTCAAGGGTCCATGGGAAGTGACCTGTCCTCTGTGGTCACCATACCTGTAACTCACCCCATACCTCTGCCCTTGACCTGCAGTCCGTGGACCCATGGAGTGAGCATGTCTGCTCTTCTGAGAGGATAGAAACAGTACTTATATTGCATGGATATAGACAGAGAAAACATTCACACTAGTTTGGGGCAGCTATAAAAACATTTTTTTTTTTTAATTTACAATGATATTTTCTTGATTGTCTAAACTTAACTTTTTCTCTGTTCATAGATTTTCTTAAGAGCAAAAATAATCCTTTGATGAGGAGTTGGCAATGCCAAAGTTCTTTTTGTGAGAAAAAAAAAACAGTGAAAATCCTCTCTTGTTGTGCATTTGTTTTTGTGTTGCTGTTCTTTCATTCTTTAAAAAGTGATGCAAGGTAAAAGGCTTCTCTTTCCAGAGTCCACTTGGTCATCTATAGCAATCAGCCAGCTATTGTTCAGTGAGTAGCCATTAACTGTGTTGCATCAGGTCAGGGACTTTGGAAGAACATGTGCAAACTCTGTCTCTAACTTCCAGCACCTTATGAATTCTTGGAAAACCGAGACTATCAATTTACATTATTAACTTTGTGCCATCATTTGAAAAGTATATATTAGAGAAAGTGCTATCAGAGTCTGTAGAAAGAAGAGACTCCTTTCCATTTGGAGAAGTCAGAAAAAGATTCATAAAGATGATTTTGAAGATGGATGTCGAAGGCTGTGTGATGTGGTAAGCTCAGCAGGGTTGAATTCCAGGTATCAGATAAAGCAGGTATGAAGAGACGTGGTGGAAAACAGCAGTGAATATGCTGGTCCAGGTAGAGTGAGTGGGTACACTTATTAGGGATGGGGACTTATTATATGGTAGCAGTTTCCATTTTTTAAGTACTTAGTACCCCCATGAAGCCCTATGCTTCATGCTTATAATACATTGTCAATTAATTTTCCAATAAATATATTAATTAAAAAATAATAATGTTGTTTAATACTCATTTCATCTTTAGATACTCCAGTTCCACTCATAAGTGGTCCCTTACTTGTAGTGGATGTAGACTCCTGACCAGATAAGTAGCCTAAATTGATTGAAATATACATATCCTCTATTTTTTGAAAGTTCACCATTTCATTTTTTTGCAAAAGAACTACATAAGTGCTTGTTTTCATTAACTGATAGAAATCCAAATAGAATTTTCACTTTTATGAAAAAAAAAAAAAGACGGAAAGTGAAAATAGCATTCAGCTTTGGTTTGCAATGAGCCATTATAGAGGCAGGGGGCAACTCTAGCAGAGAGAGTGGTACCACCAAACCCTTTCCCTGGAACTACACCCAGCATCTCAGCATCAACCTGCCATAACTTTGAACTACATCTGTGAGCATCTGTGCTCGATTTATTTTGTGCCTCCATTAGCAAGATGTGTCCTAAAGTAATTGCTTGTTCGCTTTACGCCATTTCAGCTTATGAAAGGCTTCATAGAGCACTCTACTTTCAGAAAGCAAGGGAAGCCTCTACTCCCTTTTCATACTTCTCAGTAATTGGTTTGACAATGCAAAAGGCCTCAGCTAATTTGAACCAATAATAAGGAGGAGGTCACATTTGGAAGATTCCAGCAATAAAGTGTTTTGCTGTCAGTGGAAAACAAAGAGGCTTGTCTCTCTCCTCTAGAGGACATGAATGAGAATCTATGCTGCTTGGGTGATGCTAAGAGCATCTGGGGATGACAGAGGAAACCGGTGTGTGGTTAAAGCCCATACATATCAAAGGGATTCCCTGGTGACTCAGATGGTAACAAATCTGCCTGCAATGCAGGATGCCCGAGTTGGATCCCTGAGTCAAGAAGATCCCCTGGTGGAGGTCATAGCAACCCACTCCAGTATTCTTGCCTGGAGAATCGCATGGACAGAGGAGCCTGGCGGGCTAGGGTTCATGGGGTTGCAAAGATTCGGACACGACTGAATGACTAACACAGAGACATATCAGACAGACACAGCAGAACAACACCAAAAAAAAGTAGAGGGGGTGGAACTGAGCTCCAGTTACAGCAGGCATGAAACATACACTCAACTACCTTTCAGGGAACAATATATTCATGGTTTAAGGCTATTGGATCCAGATCCCTGAAACCAGAAGCTAAAAACACCCTAATACATAATTTAATTCTCATGGCAACATCATGAGGCATATACTAGCATAATACCCCACTTAACCCATAAAGAAACTGAGGCATAAAGAGACTGAAAAACTCACCTAAAACCATATACCCAATAAATGTTGGAGCCAGGCTTTTAACCAAGAACATGTGACTCCCTCTTATTCTTTGCATTGTCCTCCCTCAGGAAGTGTGTATATAATGTGCTTCCAGAAAGGAGAAAGTGGAGGTCTAACTTTCATCCAGTTGTGTCAAAACTCAAGACCTCAGACTGGACTTAAGTAATGCCTCTGACAAAGAGGGTTACCACTGTGATCTCAGAAATGATGATAGCTGACATTTAGAGACTTTACAGTGTGTCAGGCATTGATCTAACCATTCTTTAAGGGTTAACTTAGTCTTCCCCAAAACCTTAGAAGGTATTTCCTATTATCATCTCTATTTTAGCTATATTAATGCACTGAGCCACAGCAAAATTAATTCCTACATTCATCGATATTCAGAAAGCCTATATCCTGAACACTGTCCTCAGAGTTTGTCAGGCATTATATTGAATTGTTTCCAGTCTAACATCAATGAAAAAAATTGTTATTAGTACTTTTCAGACAAAACACCAAGTTCAGTAACTTGCAGGAGAAATACAATTGGCCAATGGGAGAGTTATATTCAGTATCATTTATATGTCATCCATCCTTACCTCAAGTTTTCATTCATATGGAGCATAAAGTATGGAGATCTTGCAAGCATGGGCTTAGGATGTCTAAATTCTACGTTTGGAGAAAATCCCACTTTTCCTGGTTTACCCAGGGTAGCAAGCACTCTGAGCTGCAGGGAGTGCCTCTGTCACAACCCAGCTGGTCCTTCCTTGTCTGTAGATCCCTGAAGGACTGGCTCTCAGAGGGAGAGCCCTGGACCTGAGCCTCAGTTTTAATCAAGTTGGACATGTGGTGAAAGGAGCTTTCCTGGCGGTATTGCTATATTTCTTTGTCTAGCCCCAGGTTACACACAGAATCACAATGGAGCAAGGCAACATTTTTATAGATGGAAGAAAAAGAGGTCAGTGGAATTTCCTCTGCATTTCCAAAGGTCTATGGCTTGGCAAGTTTTCATTCTGGTGCTCATCTAATCTGTGTCAGCTCACCTTCTCTGTGGATGTGCTCTGGCAGGTTGGCGGCCGATATTTGCTTTGACAAGAGTAGGTTTCCCAGTGAGCGCAGTGGTTTAGTGCAGCAAAAGAAGTCTGTGCTGCCAACCTCATGCTGATACTGTTTCCCATCCATAAAGCTTTCCAGCCTGGCAAGATCTGGGGGATGAGCCTCAAAAGTTATCTGATGTGACTGATAAAACTGGAATGTGCATCATTCTGTGATCTTAATTATTCTTTGATGGGTTTGGAGGATTTCACATAAAAAGGAATATCATATCTCAAAGAGTAGATACCTTGAATATTAGCGCTGGAAGAAACCTTAGAGATGATTCAGTCTTTCACCCTAGATGCAGACAAAGTGAACCTCAGAGAAGTCAAGTATCTTGTTTGAAGTCACACAGGCAATTTTAATCACAATCAAGTGAAGATTCAGTGTTTAACCACTGGTCATCCTCCTTTTAATGACATTTTTGTACTTGTTTCTGTTTCGCAAATGATTATGTGTATAAGCCAAGTATCTACTTGTCTGTTCAATGCACAAAATGATGACCTCAGGTAGCATGTGAAGGATAATGTACCGCAGGAGGGAACTGAGGCAGAAAAAAGGGCAAACGGGGGAATAACAGGGCATACACAAGGGAAATGTAGCCAAATGCAATTTTTTCTCCCTCCTGTTTATAAGAATAATCTCAATTATTTATAAATGACTTACTAAGAAGTTTTAACAATAAAAGCATACTCAAATATTTAGAAAGAGTACTAATAATCCTAAATGCTATATATTAAAAATCAAACTTTCACTTAGGTTTATTTAATTTTGCTAAACCAATAAGGTAACTCTCTTGGGTATCTCATCTGCTTATCAAAGCCTGTAGACTTCAATGTTAAGCTAGAAGGCTGAGGAGGTACAGGATAGTATAAGCTATTTGCCAGAAAATTAAAAAAAAAAAAATGAAGTAGTAGTGGAAAGTCCAACATTTGCAAAGGAGTCCAATACAGTACTAAATTAGCCTAAAATAAAACTGTTCATCTCATGGAATATGTGGAGACAGCCAGTCCTTTATAAATAACAGACACAAAGGTATTTTATCATTACACAAAAACTCATGCTTGTAATATCAAGTATGCATCACCAAGAGTCAAATAGTGATGTTTGGGTTTAAAAAAAAAAAGAAAAGAAATGAGGAATATTTAAAGGCATTAGTGCATTAATTTTAAAAATGCTCAACATATATTTTTTTCAGATCACTGAACTTTTGGTTACTGTTGCACGGAAAATTGTTGAGGTCTCAGAGAAATCAGAAGACTGGAAAAGAGGGGTCTGGTGAGAATATTTGTTTCCTGTATATGGAGGACAATGTGACTTAAGTCTCTTTATTATTTAAATTTAAGGAAGAACATAGTTCACTTTCTTTGACTTTTTACCTTTTCCTTCAGTGCCTTCTGACCCCATCCTGTCCCTACCTTAAATGCCTTTCTCTGCTGCATATGTCAACGGGCTCTGACTTGCCAAAGCAGATGGTAGGGATTTGTGAACACTGATTTAGAAAAGATCCTTAAATATTAAAACCAAAGCAAAAATCTCTGATCTCAGGGAGAGATTTCCATTATCCTACTAAAAAATTCTAAAGAAATATCACATTCCTTATTTTGAAAAAGTTTGAGCACATAGCTCAAGTGAATATAAATTAAATGTTCATCATTTTATAACTTACTGTATGAAATATATTGATGTCCTATTGATAAAATATTAAACCTGTAATGTTTTCATTGGATTCCTTGGAATTTCTTGAAGTTGCCTCCCCAACAGAATTGTGCAATTTTCTTAACCTCAGTCTTAAGTTTTGAGGGTGGAAAGGCAACAGCCTTCAGTTTTCTAAAGTTCCTACAGAGGACATAAGCTCATGAAAACATTCAATTGCTCTAATTCAGGCCAATGTCTAAAGTTTAACATTTCTTCTGATAAGAGCTTAAGGCTTTAAGAAGATTCTGGGAAGATGGTGCAATAGGAAGCATCAGAAATCTGTTTCACCACCGACACAATTGCACAGGCAACATCTGTCTAATGTAATTACTTTGGAAATCTGGAATCTATTGAAGCCTTTCAACTTCCATGGGAAGCCTCCAGTGGTTAATTGTGGTTATTTTCAATCAATTTCAGCTGTTAGTTCAGAAGACCCTATCCTTTCCCCACCGCCAGCCCCTTGGAAGGCAGCTATGCGTATGTCCCTGGAGCAGCTTGCACACAGGAGTCAGGGTGGTCAGTATGAGCACTGTCCAGCAAATATCAGGGATTTGTGTTCTAACCACTGAGTGCTGCTTCTGACCACAGAGGTACAGGTCTTGAAACAGGCCACCACTGTTGCATTCATGCCCACTGTTACAATATCCTTCTCCTTGGTCTGAAGAAATTTCAAGGGGATTTAAACAGATGGCATGTTTTATCCTCCTTCATTTTTTTTTTTCCCTTTCCCCTTTTTAGGAGCTAGACATTGAGGAATGGGGCATTCAAAAGCAACCACATTTATGAAGAAAGTTAGATAATATTTCACATATTCAGGAGGAGCTGTAGGCTCAGAAAGGACCTGAGAAGGCCTTGAATTTACACCCCAGGCTGACCCTCTACATTGAGACAGCCTACAACCATAAAAATAAATAAGACAAACCAAACAAAACAACAAACACTGGGGGAGGAATTACCATATTCTTATAAATAATTCCTCAATTTTCAACAGAAAAAAAGTACAAGACGTATGAAGAAACAGGGACTTATGATCCAGTCAGAAGACAAAACAAAGAAAGAAACTGTTCCTGAGAAAGACCAAATGGTGGACTTATCAAACACTGTCTTTAAAACATCTGTCTTAAAGATGCTCAAAGAACTAAAGTAAGATGTGCAAAAGTCAAGGAAATAATTTATAAACAAATTAGAAATACTAATGAAGGGACAGAATACCTTAAAAGCAACCAAAAAGAAATTCTTGTTCTAAAAAATACAATAAAATAAAAATAAATAAATAAATCACTAGAGGGAAGGAGAGGAAGGTGAATATGAGCAGGCAAAAGAGGATATCAGTGAACTTAAAGATATGACATTTGAAATTGAGTCTGAGGAACTGAAAAAAAGAAAAAAAAATGAACACAGAAAAGGAGACCTGTGAGACACCATCAAATGGGTCAATATACTAATGGGACACCATAAGGAGAAGAGAGAAAGGGGCAGAGAGAATTTCTTGAAGAAATAATTTGTGAAAGTTTTCCAAGTTGGAATGACAGATACAAATTCTAAATGGTTCAATGAACTCTATGTAGGATGAACTCAAAGAGATTCACACTGAGACATATTATAATCAAACTTTGGAAAGCCAAAGACTAAGAGACAGTCTCAAGGGAGACATGACTCATCACATGCAAGGGATTCTCAATAAGACTGTCAGCAGATTTCTTGTCAGAAACATTGAAGGCCAACAGAGAGTGGATTGATATATTTAAAATCTAAAAGAAATAAATTGTCAATCCTACATCTAACAAAATCATCCTTCACAAGTGAGGAGTAAATTAAGACATTTCCAGATAAACAAAAGCTAAGGGAGTTTGTTACCACTAGACTTGTACTATATGAAAAGCTGAAGGAAGTCTAGGAGGTTAAGATGAAAGGACATTAGAGAACAACTCAAAGTCATAAAAAAAATTTTTTAAGAATCTTAGTAAAAATGAATGGATAGAAATGTATAAAAGCCAGTATTATTGTAATGGCGATTTGTAAGTCCACTTTTTATTTTCTATGTGATCTAAGAGACCAATATATTCTTTTAAAAATGCAATTAGTCTAAAAGTTACTATTGTTGTAACTGGTTCTGTAATTTGCACTTTGTTTCCTATATAATTTAAAAGATTATGCTAAACAAAAATTGCTAGATAATGCTCTTTGAGCACACAATGCATAAAAATGCAATTTTGTGATGTTAATAACTAAACGGTTGCAGATGGAATTTTAAAGGAATGGAGACGTTGCATGCTATTAAACTGGTATAAATTCAAGTCACAGTGTTATAACTTTAGGATGTTAAATGCAACCCTTATGGCAACTACAAAGAAACTATAGAATATCCACGAAGGAAAAGAAAAGGGATTTTAAACATGTCACTACAAAAAAAAAAAAAAGTCATCCAAGCACAAATGGAGATAGTAACACAGGAAATGACAGACCAAAAGCTACAATGCATATATAAAGCAAATAATAAAGTACCATAAGTAAATTTCTTCTTATTAGTAATTACTTTAAATGTAAATGATTTCAACTATTCAATCTGACAGAGATTTAAAAAAATAAAGATTCAACTCTGTTGTTTACAACAGACTCAATTTAGATTGAATGATGCAAATAAGTTGGAAATTAAAGGATAGAAAAAATAATTCTAAATAAATAGTAGCCAAAGGAAATCTGGGGTTGGCTTTAATAATTTAACAATAGACTTTAAATCAAAAGAAATTATAAGGACTCATTGGTTTTGCAGTGGAGAGGAGTCCTCCTGCCAATGCAGGGGATATGAGTTCGATTCCAGGAAGACTCCACCTGCCATGGAATAACTAAGCCTGAGCACCATAAATACCAAGCCTGTGCTCTAGAGCTTGTGAGCTGCAACTACTGATCCTGCATGCCACAGCTACTGAAGCCTGCACACCTAGACCCTGTGCTCTGCAACAAGAGAAGCCACCACAATGAGAAGCCAGCTCACTACAAGGAAGAGTAACCTGCACGAAGCAATGAAGACTCAGTACAACAACAACAACAGCAAAAATAAATTGATGAATTAAAAAAGAGATTGTAAAAAAAGGAATAACCTGATATAGTGATAAAATGTTTAATATATCGAGCATATGACAATAATAAATGTTTACGTACCTAAACTCAAAATATATGAAACACCAAGATGTAAGGCCATCAAAGTACATGAAACAAATACTGACAATTTAAGGAGAAATCTCGTAGCACAATAATTATTGGGGAATTCAGTACTACCCTGTCAATAATGAGTTTAACAATCAGAAGATAAGTAAGGAAACAAAGGACTCAATCAGTACAAAAAAATTAACTTGATCTAATAGAAATATATACAGAACACTTTACCCAACAACTAAATATACTTTCTTCTTAAGATAGCATGGGACATTTCCCAGAATACACAGTAAGGTATGTTACAGATTAAATAAAACTCCTAGAAGATCACATACTGTAAAAGTTGTATGACATTGGATTTTACAGTGATTTCTTGGATATGACACCAAAGACACAGACAACAACAACAGCAAAATAGACAAACTGAACTTCATGAAAATTAAAAGTCCTTCATGAAAATTAAAAGCTTTGTGCAAAAATTAAAAGCTCAATATCATTATATTGAAGAGGCAACCCTTGTAATGGAGAATGCATTTTCAAATTATATAGCTAATAAATATACAGAATATATATAGAACTCCTAAATCTCAATAACAACAAAAAACAATATGAATTTAAAAATGAGCAAAAGACTTAAATAGATATTTCTCCAAATAAGATGGAAACTGTCCAATAAACATTTGAAAGAATGCCATCACTGATCATTAAGGAAATGAAGATAAAAGTTACAATTAGTTTCTACTTCATACCCATTAAGATGGCTACTATGTAAAAATTAAATAAGAAGTGTTGGTGAGAATGTGGAGAAACCGGAATCCTTGTCCTACATTGGTGGAAATGCGAAATGTTACAGTCATTGTGGTTAGCAGTGTGACGGTTTCCTAAAATGTTAAAATAAAATTACCATATGATACAATAATTCTGAATATATACCCGAAACAATTGAAAGCAGGATCTGGAAGAGATATTTTACACCATTGTTGATAGCAGCATTATTTACAACAGCTAAATCATGGAAGCACCTTAAATCCTCATTGACAGATGAATGGATGAGCAAACAGTAGTATATACATACAATGGGATGATATTCAGCCTTAAAAAGGAAGGAAATTTTGACACGTGTCACTACATGAATGAACCTTGAGGACATTATACTGAGTTAAATAAGCCAGTCACAAAAATACAAATGCTATATGATCCCACTTACATGCTTATGTAAATAAAGTTTTGCTGAAACACAAACACACCCATGCATTTATATATTGTCTATGGTTGTTTTTGTACTAAAACAAGAGTTGAGTAACTGCCACGGAGACATTTTCCCTATACTCTTAAAATATTTACTATGTGCCCCTTTACAGAAAACGTTTGCAACTCTGATTTAGAGAATGTCAGTAAAGACTTGTCTTAGAGAAGAGATGAAAACTAAAATCAGTGTTTAAAGACTGACAGTACAGAGAGGAAAAAAGAAGAAAAAGAGTATGCTAAAGAAAGAAGCAATGTGAATGAAGGCATGGGATGAAAAATAAGTGTAGGATGAAGATTTCTGGAGGGAAAGGGCTTATTTCTATTGGATGGGAGAGATACTGCTGCTAAGTCACTTCAGTCATGTCCGACTCTTAGCGACCCCATGGACTGTAGCCTACCAGGCTCCTCCCTCCATGGGACTTTCCAGGCAAGAGTACTGGAGTGGGGTGCCATTGCCTTCTCCAGGGAGAGATACAGGAGTGGACAAATGTCATGAAGCAGATCAAGGAGAACCCTTGAAGAAAAGAGGAGACAGGAAGGAAAATATCAAATATACAGGTGAGAAATAAAAGCTGTGGAAGGATTTGGGGCATGAGAATGGTATGAGCAAAGTCATATTTAAGAAGCTTATGATTTCCTCACCAACTCAACGATAAGAGTTTGAGCAAATTCTTCCAGGAGATAGTGAAGGACGGGGAAGCCTGCCATGCTGTAGTCCATGGGATAACAAAGAGTTGGACACGACTTGGTGACTGAACAACAGCAAAAAATATGCCTGAGATGGGAAGTGGATATGGAGCTGGAAGATACTCTGATGACTCAAAATGATGATCATTGCATGCTAGGAAGCCTTTTCCAGGTAAGTTTTACATCTTTTCTGAATCTCCCTGATGTAGCACTAGTGAGGAAAACTTCTCTATGACAAGAGGCAATCTCTGGTTGTCCTCTACCTTTTAATTTTTCAGCTATTAGCTACTATTAATTGACTATTTACAGTGAGCTAGGAATTTTCTTCTGCATTGGTCTTACACTTTTTTTTTCTTATTATATGAGAAAAACAAGGCTTAGAACTAAGGATCTTCCCAACTTCCCAAAGGTCACAGGCCAGCAGAGTGGAAGCTTCCAAACAGATGGATCATATCTGTTAACCACCATGCTGCTTTGACAGCCTATCCATGACCACACATCCCTTCTCTACTAGAACTGGAGGGACTTGTGATGTCTATTCCAAACCCTCAACTTAATGATGAGAAGACAGGAACACAGAGAAATGGAAAGGCAAGCTAATTTGCCATTACTTGCTCTTTTGCAATTTCTTGGCAGCTATTTTTCTTGCAGGTTTGTGTTTCATGATCTGGATTAGGGGTGGTTGGACCTGAACTAAAGGCCATTTCTGTGACCTTGTGGGAACTCACCCTATAATTGTTGGTTAATTGTCTCCAGGGAGAGTCATTTTCAGGAGATAAAATCATCAACATTTGACCATGTCTGATGTGAAATTCCTTTTAGATCTGATTAGTAAAGGAGAGGGAGGGGGGATGAAGAATAAAAGAAAACAGTTTTCTGTAGCTGTGGCAAGAGAGAAGCTGTCTCTCAAACGATGAGGTTGCCCTCAAGCCAGCTCTTCAGGGAATGGAGAGAATAAATTACTGGGATATGATTTTAGACATGATATCCCAGTTGAGCCAGGAAGTGTTTGCAATTAGAAGGTCATTTGTGTGGTTAACAATGTTGCCACAGCCCCAATACTGCTTTCTCCTGAGCCACAGTAGAAAAAATCATCCAAATAAACGTGGGTTATTATTTTTTTAAAGGGAAGCTGAAGAGCATTTACTTAGTCCTTAGTGTGTAGCAGGCAATGGGGAATATCTTTCATCTAAATGAAAAATTGGAAACATAACTTTTATGCCTAGATACTATCAGGGAAATCAAGATATTAATATACAGGCTGAGAGGAAATGAAGCTGAAATGAATTCTCTCCTTTTATTTAATGGCTGAAGTTAGGAATTTTTTTTTCCAGTGGAAAAGTAAACCAAATGCCATTTATTTTCGCTAATTGTAAGCTTCGTGGCTAGATTGTTCATATGTTTCTATTGCATTTCAGAGCACCTAGTGTTGTGCTGGGATATAAGAAGTGCTTTAAATGCCAGCACTTTGTTAGTTGGCTTCTAATCTAGACTCTGTAATACTGTTGGTCATACCAAGATACTTTTATGAAATTCTCCTTATGGAAAAGTGTCTGCCCCACATGTTATTTATTAAGGAAATTCAAACGTATTTTAAACAAATATGACCTGTGTTGAGGTGGAAAGATGTTAGACCAGATTCTCAGGCCCCCAGATTCTTTACTGCCCACTTGAAACCAATACAGTTTTCACAGTGTGAGAGGCTGGGCCAATTTAATTGTTGCTTACTTCGATAAGGCTCTGCACCCACAGCCTACAAGGCTCTCCTTGGCTCCTCCATCTATGTAACTTCTGGTGCAGAAGAAAAGCAAAAATGGAAAAGCACTCCGAGAGGAAAAGGTAGGGCACAGTTAGCATGACACACTGGCTACTGAGTGATGGCTCTCAGAGGGGATGTTGCTCCAGAACATTGTGACCAGGTTCACAGTTCATGGAAGGATCCAGAATCAGGTTTGTGGAAGCATCTGGAGAGACACAATCCTGGGGGAAAAATGCTCACTTAAATGAAAGAAATGCCTTCAATATTTTCCTTTGTCACTCAGAAAGCTCAACCCAACATTCAATAGACACCAGGAATATTGACATAATATCCCTCCTCTTTGGCGACTAAGAGAGCAACTAGGAGGATGATACTGTACTTAAGAAATGACTTGCAGAAAATTCTTGATGTGATGGGTCATATATCTGTTTATCAGCTTCAATGACCTTTACATATCAGTCTCTCAGTCTTCACATAGTCAATACTGAGCACTGAGGCAGCACTGCCTTAACCACTCGGACTTTTTCACTTGGCAATGAATCTGACTAAGGAAGGACACTAGTGTGCAATGAGGTGAGATGAAGTATTGTATATGAGCACAGAAAAAAGAGGACTCAACCGTGTCCTGGAAGAGCATACAGGTAAATGGTTCAAAACTTCAAAAGTAGAGGCACACAGGGTCAAACCTGAAAGAAAAAAGGAAATTAACATACACACTCATTTATACAGTTGCATGACTGAATAGCTCATTCAATTCAGAGCCACTACAAAATTCAGTGGCTCCTCTACCCTTGAGGTCATGACTGGAGATCAAGTTCAGCAATGATCAGGAAGAAGCATGTTTGTGATTTCACATGATTACACGTCTCTTCTACTCAGGAGTGGGATATAAGCAGTGTGGGTGGGAAAAGGACACTCTCCCACCACCAAATCACACACTTCTTACCCTTTCCACTGAGTGTCTTCTGGTGGTGGCGGTTGTTTTTTCACTAAGTTGTGTCTGACTCTTGAGGTACTGTGAGCTGTAGCCCAACAAGCTCTTCTGTTTATGAGATTTCCCAGGTAAGAATGCTGGAGTGGGTTGCCATTTCCTTTTCCAGAGTGTCTTCAAGAGTATTTTAAAGCCTGGCCTGTTGTATTTTGTTATTTCTATGGTGAATGGGCTTGGATTTTTTTTTTTTTCAGGAATATCTGGGTTTAAACCCAATTTTGCTGCTTCCCCAGTGAGTGACTTTGGACCAATGTCTTATCCTTTCTGAACTTAAGTATTCTTATGTGTCAAGAGAGTCTATAATAATACTTAATATTAGGGCCGTGGGTGTGAAAATGAAATAGGTTTAGTTAAGTAGATAAAGATGGCATTTAGTGTATGTTAATTCTTTACTTTTAATACCTTGGAAGGATAAAAAGCATATGGTAGAGTGGCAAAATCTTTTGATTTGGTGTCGGAAGACCTTGATGTTACAGACAGCATCTGACTTGGGTGTTGTCTTGCAAAAAGCAGGGAGCCTCTCTGTGCCTCAGTCTCCTGGCTAAAAAAAGAGAGGATTCATTTTAAACAGAACATGAGAATGTCTTCAGGAAAGTGCATGTCACACAAAGCTGTGAGGGAGCAGCACAGAAATTTAAAAAGTTGCTGAGAAGGGGGAAAGAATCTTTCAAAATCTATTTGAAATTTTTGTGAATACCAGGTCTTTATCTCACTGATTTTGGGAAAAGAATATATGTATATACACATATTTTTTCATGGAGAACATAGTCTAATAATAATATGACTACAAGCTCTAAATAATCTGGACACATGTTTATTAATATCAAGGATACTGGTAATGCCTACCATTTATGAGTGCACATCATGAACAAAACTGAGTTGGTGCTTCATACAAAACATTTCTTTTCTCTCCCAAAGAGCCTGCATTTAGGTGAGGAAATAAATTGCCGACTGGTTAAGTTCAAGATCCCACAAATCAGAAATAGTGTAAATGGAATTTCAACCCATGTCTTTTTGGCTTTAATTGGAGTCTCCCCTAAACCACAGCATTTATTGTAGCCAAATTGATGCTGGATTTTCAATTTGATACAATCAAGAATCAATATCTATTCAATTCCTCCAGCCAGAATTTAAATCCTTCTTGGTATTTCTCTTCAGTTTGCTCCCAGAAGCACACTTCTCATTCCCTTTTTCCTAAATTTTGGTTTCATACTGTTGTTTTAATTGTGAAGAACCAAACCTTGTTCAAAGGAGATGCTTTAATAATGACTAACTGAAATGATATACCTTGGGGTTTGAAGGCACTTCTCAAAAGTGGTTCTAGAAATGGCTCAGATGACTAAAATATTATTATGAACTCCTAGGCTGACTGTTTTGACTCTGAAAGAATCTTTTTTAAAAAATGAATTTAAAAAATCTAGCCTTAGTACCTCATTAAATTCCTGGCCATCCTCACTCCCAGTGATCCATAACTAAAGTGTAGGAGCTTTGTATTGGTGAGACAGAAACCCCAGGAAAGAAGTAAAGAACATATGGAGCCTGTCCCATCTCTTATGTTACTTTTCTGAGTTAGTTGCCCAGGAAGTAATTGTAGTGATCATCAGTCTGTTTTCCTTCTAGGGAATCCGATAGAGATGTTTACAACAGATAAATCTATTGCTGCATATGTTTATGTGTAACTGAGGGACCCAGAATTTGACCTGTTAGTCTTTTTCTAGTTGTAAAAGTCAAACCAAAGAGAATATTCATGGTAACCAGAAGGCTTTGTGTATACAGTTATAAAACACTGCTGAAATCATTCTTGGATTTTTCTGAACAAAGATTCTTTGTATACCATATTGTTTTGTGATGTCTCAGCCTGTTGAGCACCGATGTTCTGGCTGGACTGGATCTTGTGGTTCTTATGATGATTGCAAGGAAAACTTTCACGATAACTATTTGAAAACTTAAAAAATAAAGGTTTGTTACTTACAACGCTTGGAATTAAATAGTACACCCGGGGCCAAATAGAGAGATGACCAGTGGAGAGAGAGAGAGTACATAGGCGGGGGTTCCTCTTTTATCAGGGTCCAGCGTGGGGGCCAAGCGTTTCATGGGCTTACTCTTTGTCATTAATTTAAAACCTAAGAGCAGAAACTTAAAGCAAAGGAAAAGAAAAGTGACTGAAATGAGCAGTTATTGAAATCTACTAAGATCTCTGCAACAAAGGAAACTCAATTGGGGATGTTTGACTCTTTGTCTCTTCTAGTGGCTGGCAATATATTGATTGAGATAGCTTTTTTTTACGTGAATGCCAGCCTCCTTGGCAATCAAAGCTTATGTCAGGAACTTGCATTACAAAAAAAGAAAAACAACAATGGCAGAACAAATGTGAGGGCTTACATTAGTGAAAGTGAAAGTTGCTCAGTCATATTCAACTCTTTGAGACCCCAGACCCCATAGACTGTAGCCCACCAGGCTCCTCTATCCATGGAATTCTCTAGGAAAGAACACTGGAGTGGGTAGCCATTCCCTACTCCGTGGGATCTTCCCAACCCAGGGATCAAACCCAGGTCTCCCACATTGCAGGGAGATTCTAGACCATCTGAGCTACCAGAGAAGCCTGAGGGCTTACATTACACATGTCCTAAACTGTTAGGCTTCAGTTCCTCAGTCAAAAAGAAGTGACAGCACCAAATTACTTTACTCTAAGATCTCTTCTAATTCTACTGAATTGGATCCCAGATTTCGCTGATAATCCCCAAAAAAAAGTGAGGTGAAAAATTTTTAGTAATGAGCTTTATTTCATTGGGAATGTGCTGATGGACACATTCTGTGTAAGCTGGGATTCAGGAAACATCTTTTTTTTTTTTTTTATCTGCATTTTCTCCATACTATCTTCTTCAAATGATGAATTTTTCTTAAGAAAAATCTGTCATTGCATTTTACTGATACTGAATATTTCACTGTCTGTACAAATTTCCTATCTTGGCTAATTCTATCAAACATTGCAAATCTTACCATGTGAAAAGTTGCATCCAAACATGTGGTCAATAATACAATTTATTCAACAAATATTTCTTGAGCAATCTGCATGTTTAAGAGCTAAAAGAAATGATTCTGTTAATATCTTGACCTTTAACCTTCTCTATGATCTGGAGCACTCTCTAGCATCACTATTTTATTTTAGATTACCTGACTTGGGGAGACAAATCTTAAGGTCTTTTTCTGGCTCTAAAATTTTATTATTTTCTTCACTGTGCTAAGCAAAGAAATATATACAGAGTAACTTAGAACATAGCCCTCCCCAAAGAGATGTGGTAAATTGGCTTGAAAAAGCTTATTAGAACTCCTTTGTAGAAAGTCTTGCATAGTGATTTGGGACATTTTGACTTTACCTATTACCAGCGGAGAGTCCACGAAGGTGTTTGAATAAGATAATACTACTGATAAAAATTTTAGATGGAATAAGGTGAAATTCTGAGGGAGGCTGAGTAATAGAATATAGACATTATGGTACTAACCAGGGAACTCTTCATGGTAGAGAGAAAAATTGGGCAAACGTGTGGAGAAAAGATGGACTAACCTATTACATTACCCCTTTGCACTGTTTAAACAGATTGATTAGTTCTTGTCGTGTCAATATTGTGGCAGTGATTATTGCTATTTGCAAATACATATTTGAAAGTAGAAAATACTGAGAAGGATGTATATTTTTGTTTTCTGTTTATATTTTTAAAGTATTTATTTTTCGGATGCCATCTAAAACAAGACAATGTCATTAGGATACCCACACCTGCCTTGCTTTCATAAAAGGAAAGAAAACAATTAAAGATAAAATTCTCTTAGCCCCTGGGGGGATCAATAAAGTTTGAAAGATAAAATTAAAAACACTGGTTAGAATTTTTATGAATAGAAGTGAATTTTTATTGAGGACTTCTAAGTACGTGTCAGACTTTATTTTTTGGGGGGCTCCAGAATCACTGCTGATGGTGACTGCAGCCATGAAATTAAAAGACGCTTACTCCTTGGAAGGAAGGTTATGGCCAACCTAGATAGCATATTTAAAAGCAGAGACATTACTTTGCCAACAAAAGTCCTTCTAGTCAAGGCTATGGTTTTTCCAGTGGTCATGTATGGATGTACGAGTTGGACGGTGAAGAAAGCTGAGCGCCGCAGAATTGATGCTTTTGAACTGTGGTGTTGGAGAAGACTCTTGAGAGTCCCTTGGACTGCCAGGAGATCCAATCAATTCATCCTAAAGGAGATCAGTCCTGGGTGTTCATTGGAAGGTCTGATGTTGAAGCTGAAACTCCAATACTTTGGCCACCTCATGCGAAGGGTTGACTCATTGGAAAGGACCCTAATGCTGGGTAGGATTGGGGGCGGGAGGAGAAGGGGACGACAGAGGATGAGATGGTTGGATGGCATCACCGACTCGATGGACATGGGTTTGGGTAGACTCCGAGAGTTGGTGATGGACAGGGAGGCCTGGCGTGCTGCAATTCATGGAGTCGCAAAGAGTCGGACACGACTGAGCAACTGAACTGAACTGAACTGAAGTACATATTACAGTTTCACTTTTTATTACTTATTCTCTTGCCATGTCTTTCCCTCCATTGGTAAAGACTCCACCTGCAATGCAGGAGTCCCTGGTTCAGTTCCTGGGTTGGGAAGATCCGCTGGAGAAGGCATAGGCCACCCACTCCAGTATTCTTCGGCTTCCCTTGTGACTCAGCTGGTAAAGAATTTGTCTGCAATACAGGGGAGCTGAGTTCAATCCTTGGGTTGGGAAGATCCCCTGGAGAAGAGAAAGGCTACCCACTCCAGTATTCTGGCCTGGATAATTCCATGGACTGTATAGTCCATGGGGTCGCAAAGAGTTGGACACAAGTGAGCGACTTCACTTTCACTTTCAAAATTGCAATAATGATAGTAGTACTGAGTTCATTGATTCATGAAGATTAAATACAATAAACATTGAAAGTTAGAAAAAACTGAATTTAAGAGAACATACATTCTCTAAAGCTGTGATTGCTCAAATTTGTTTTAAGGTAAATCTGTTAAATCTGTTACCTATTTAATAGTCAAGCCTCAGTTTCCTTATCTGTAAAAATACAACACCAATAGCAACTCCTCCTTAGGATAATTGGGAGTAGTAACAAAATGAGATCATAAGCATAAAAAGGAAACAATGGCTGACACCTGAGTAACACCCTCCATAGCTCATAGTAGTTTGTTGTATCTATAACTTATGCACATTAAAATTTAGGATGGTTACAGGGAACAGGTAACAGTCAAGCTTTGATTCATTTTAGATGACCCTGAGTTGTAGAAAAAGAAATACTATTACTGACCACAAAATGACCTTAGTGCTGGATTAAGATATACAGAGGCAACAGAGTTTGAAAAGGTACTTTAAGTATATCACCAATTCTTTGTCAGAAAGGAAATACATTTAGATAGATAGATGGATAGACTGATCAATTGATTGACTGATCAATAGATGCTCATACAGCATTTGAATGACTGTTCCAAATCATTCTACTAAATTCCCTAGTATATTTTGTCTTCTGTTTTTAAGAATGAAAAAAAAAAAATGATTCCTCTAATAATCAAAATAGCATATGTTAAGGAAGATAATTTGGAGAACAGAATAAAGTATAAAAGATGCATTTGAAAATTGCAAAGAAACTTTCTATCAAGAGGTAAAAAGACTATTATTATATTAGCACATTTCCTTCCAGTCTTTTTATGGTTTCATTAGTTAAATTCATACTTTCTATGAAATGTTATATCCCTACTTTTACTTAAAAGTATATTATGAGCACAGTCTGACTTTATGAAAATTAAAAAGATATATAGTAATTAACTATAAAGTCCCCTCATGTTACCCCCAAATTTCCAAGAATCTAGGAAATAGATGCCTTTTTCACATGGCTTTTGTTTTCCAAATGGTGAAGGAGTTGGGGATTTAACCAAATAAGAATTTGTTGAGAACAAGTTGAGGTTCTTTGTATTGTGCTAGACTTATGGGATGGAGAAATATAGAGTATTTGGAAAAAATAAAAATTCAGCTACATGCAAAGAATCAGAGCTTGGAATTTATAGTTGAGATGCTTAAATGAAAGGAAGAAAGGAGGAAAGAAGGGACATGAGCAACAGGGAAAAGGAAAAGCAAAGGGCCATAAAACAATGATTTTCAAGCTGTGAGTTGTGATCCATTGGCAGTCATGATCAGCATTTATAAAGAAAATGAAAACTGATAGACTAGAAAACATCAGCGAGCATTGCACATAGTTCTGGTAAATACTGTTTATAAAATTTAATTCAGTCTGTAATAATAGAAAATGTATTCTGACTATGGATCTTAGGGGGAAACTATTTAAATAGCATTATGTGAGACTATTAAAACTTGAGTCATTGTACAGTTACTTTAGTCCATTAAGCTTATTCCTTAGTTTTATAGAAGCTTAAGATCCAGAGTAGAAAACTGGTTTGTTCAAGGACACACCGAGTCGGAATCTGATTCCTCTCTGCTGCCCTTTTCTCACACCAACAAATATTAAGTTACGGGTTTTTTTTTATCCTGTCAAACTCACAATTTGTTCCATATCCAGCCCCCACCTTGGTTCCCTTTCAGATTGTTTTCAGTTTTAGTGCAAACCTGATGACTAATTGGAGCCATCTATGTCTTGTTTGTCACTCTGAATGGGGGACTTGGACAAAGCAATGGTGTGGAGACAGAATTAAAATTACAATTCTTGATTCAATGGCATGTGGATTTCTAGCCCTACAGTGTTTTATAATCATGTTGTAAATGTAGTCAATGCCAAATTGTATGGTGATTATACAAATAAACACTTTATGTGTCAACAGAACATTCTAAGGTATTATGCCTTTAAGTTAAAATTTATCAAAATAAAATGAGCAGGGGGGGATATAGAAGTACAATGCAGCGTGCATTCTTCAGAAGCCTTGGTCAATAAGTACTGAGTTTTGATCGATTGATACAGTGTCATATTTGACTAAAGAGGTGGGGAAGTTGCTACTGTCGCTTTGTGCTGCATGGCAGCAGAATGCACTATTGATTTTATATGTTGGATGGGTTGTCAGAGTATAGTGCATTGTTGATTTTGACTTTTATAGCCAACATGTTTCCTTTAATTGGATCATTTGTAAAAGAGAGGAGGGGACCTGTTCTCCTTTGACAGTGACTGATTACAATCATTTTATGTTTGTCAATATTTGATAAACCCACCCTTACCCAACAACATGGCTGCCTTTGTTCATTCTGGTTCCACTTCTCTATTTACCTTAGTATCACTGCAACTGTTATGCCCCAATTTTCACTAATAATTCATGGCTATATTTACTCTTTCAGTAACAGACACTCAATATTTCCTTAAGTTTGCCAAACAAGTCCCTTCTGAAAATAATAACCAGTGCATTCCCAGCATTCTCTTTGGTCTCCAGCCCCCACTGATACAGTGTTACAAACTGTCAAATTATGCAGGGTATTACAGGTATTCACCAGGAATCTGTAGTTGTTATACATTGTGAACTATCAGATCTCAATGTGGAGAAGAGAGGATAGAATAATCTATTGCAATTAACTATCTTTGCCCTCTCATTTTGGTATTATTCCATACCTGTGGACCATAGCCTGACTCATGGAGATCATGATTCTTAGAACCTTTCGGTCATTCCCAGAAAGTGACAAACTTACATATAATTAAGATGAATTGTTGACCTGTGTCTTGCTTTTGTCTTAGATGTCCATTTATTTGACTGTTGCTGATTTTATCTTTTGTTCTCTACAATCCTCTAGTTTCTTCCCTAAAGGAGAGAAAGTTTACTGATTTGGCTGCTGTTCTTGTTTTTCTATGCAATAACTAGAATCCTCCTAGCCCCTGTTTTCACTGAGTTCTTTATACTCAGAATTGGAAGTGTTTCTGAGGTAGATTAACAAATGTCTTTAGGAAAAGGAATCTTAGTGGGAAAAAAATAGACTGTGGTGAGGAGATCTGAATAACAGTCTTCTGAACCTTAGGTTTGTCATTCAAGTTCTCTCTTCTAGAATTCATTCACCTATAGATTATGAAGTTTAGAAAGCTTTGGAGATATCTTCTACAATTCTTTATAATTCCATGGTTCTTACTTCTCAGTCTTCTCTGCTCTAAGGCAGAAGCTTAAAAGGCAACCTGTCTTTTTCAGAAAGAGGTCACCTAAAATAGGTAGATGATTCAGAGACTGAGGTATCCTACTGTTCACTCTCTGAACAAAAGTTGCCAGACTGTCTTCTGGATGTTCGGCAAGTAATGAGGGATGATGATACCATTACTCTTTTTTGTCCTGTATTCTACAAATCATACGCTTTGTTGACAGATTTTTCTATTTGTGCCAAGAATGAGCGTTTTTGAAACCAATTCTTTTTAATTAGAGGATGCTGACAGCACATAGTCAAGTATAGCACATTGGTTATTTGCAGGTACAAACATTGACTGTAACCTCATTGACTTGAAAAAAAAAAATACAATTGGAATTAGTGAGATGCAGAGAAAGATATTATCGGCTATATGAAAAACAATAAATATCAAAATGCTACTTTGTATGCATTTCTCACTTAACACATACAATGAGACATTGTCATTTATTTAGACTATTTGGAATCCTGGTGTAATAATATTTGAAACAAGTTATGCGAACGCAGGATTTGTGACACATTGTAAGCACTTTTATATTTAATTGCTAAACCAACTTCCCTAAAGATAGATTGAAGTCTGAGCTGAGTGTAGCACAAATTGTAAATAGTTTTATTTGTGTTATCTAATCATTACTTTCAACTGTGCACTGTCTTAGAGACTACCTCCCGGAGTTACCAGGTCACTTTTTGGTAATAAAACTCAACCCTCGTCTTTAGAGACCTTTGTGATGGTGAATGGGACCTGCTGTTCAACATCTCATCCACTTCTGCCTCCTATTTCTCTCCTCTGGTGAGGTGATTCTTGAGAAATTAATGGAAGAGATCAAGTATTTCATACTTAATTGCAAAACTATAGAGATCCTCTCTGTGATGTGCATTCAAATCTTGGCTTAGAGGGATGCATGGAACATCCTACAAGAGATATATTTTCTCATGTAGAGAATGTCCTCTATGGTTGAGCTTCTCATCATTTCCTCTTAGTATGAATCCTTAGTCATATACAAGACATTTTACCACTGGGAGATCCTCTAGTATCAGATGCACCTTTTGGGTGAGATATATGCAAATCGTTTCAAGCCTGCCTATGTTTGATATATTCAGTTTTCCCAAGAGAAATTCATTTTTTTATATCTTTGTTACTTCAATGATATGAGTGCATGGATTTCCCCTATTTTTGTTCACAGATTCTCTCTAATTTCTTTTCTCTTGCTCAAAAAGGCCTAAGGTCAGATCAGTAAGAAAGATTCCCTAGCAAATGTTTAACCAGGAAATGAGAGTCAGTTTTATGGTAGACATCACCAACCTCTACAAAGAATTGGATACTGAACTCCTTACCCAAGAAAGACAGAAAATAAAAAGTAATATAGTTAGCTCCCAAGATTGACATGTCACAGTTAAGCAAATTTCATTGAATTCTTCATCTTTCCTTTAGGTAAGCTGAAGTTCCAAAGAAGAAAATTAGATCCGTCAAAAATATGCATTACATGTACTTATGCTTTAGAGTCGTGTATATTTGGGGCTTGTTTTCAGCTTTGTGACTTTGATTTTAATCAAATATTAATGGAGATTTCCATTCAATATAATTGTACAATTATATTGTACAGTACCATCTGGATTTGTACTCTATCGAGAGAATATGAATATATTAAAAACTTGTGTTTATTCTTGATATGGCCAAACCAATGAATAATATGATTCTTGAACTGTTTGATAACATCAAGATATCACCCATTATTTGCTAATATGCTGGCAGTTTCACTCACTATTACTTTGGATTAGTGCAAATGTCAAGGTAGTGAAAAATGCAAATGATACCTTAATATTATAATAAAAATAGGAGTCTCCACATACTTTGCAGACTGCCTGGACAGAGAATCCTGTAGATAGAGGAGCCTGGGGGGCTGGTGTTCATGGGGTCACATAGAGTCGGACATGATTAAGCATGCATTAGATATTGTCCTCACTACAATTGGCCAGGTCAGACAAACCTAAAGATTAGCAACCAGAGCATCTAATTATTCAAAATTATATTTAACATTCTATTTATGATTGGATTGGTTAAAGAAAGCAAGATCAGATGTTAAGCCAATGTCCAACACTCTATGGTACCCATAATACGCTGCAGACTTCTAGAGAGAGAACAGTAAAGGGAATTCAAGACAAGTACAAAAATAGTTTCAATATTTCAGAGGGCAGAGGCTTATCAAAATATTCCCAGTAACACATATGACAAAGTTCACAAAGGAGTGTTACAGAAGGTGTGTTATCATACTCATTTAGGCTAAGGAGAGAGTGTGCAAACAGGTGTAAGTCATGAAGTCCAGTGAGTGGGTAAAATAGTACCAATCAAAGAGATAGAAAATCATCCCCAAGCACGATGGTTTCTACACCCGGGCTGCTCTTAGAGCTATTAGATCTGTGAAGGACACATTAGCCAAAGCCTTGTCCTCAAAACACAGGTCTGGTAGGGAGTTCTCTCCAGCCTTACTGTGCAGTGTCGTTGGCTTTATTTTCCCCCTTCCTCTTTTTTTCTGCTTTTAAGGGTTTCAGTCATTTTTATTCATTTCAACAGCAGGTGTGAAATAGTAGGCTGTCATCTGCCTTTTTGTAGTACTGCAGGCCAAAATTATAAATGAGTTGACATTAATGGCAGTCCAGAATTTAGTGCTGCATTCGTAGATGGTATTGAAAATGTTTTGATATGACAGATGAAATGCCTGCTGCTGAAACTTCAGTTAGACTTTAGTTGGCTACACCTGGCAGGATTTTTTCATGCTCTGCTGTTGGTATCTGGTTTTTCAGGCATTTCTTCACCTTTATACTCCATTCTTCTTTCTCTCTTTTTTCTGATGTTGAATTTCCTTATGTATTTTCCCTTGCCTTCAGTCTTTGGCATGATTAAGAGCTAATGAAAATTTAAAATAGTCTCACTAAATTAGAAAGAGCAGGGCTTGAGTAAAAACTCAAGCTGCCTATCTTTTATCAGACCTCCTCAGGAAGACTACACACACACACACACACACACACACACACACACACACACACACACACTCACACAATCTGGTTAAAGTAAACATCAGGTAAGCCTTGGCAGGCGGAACACTAAACTTAGCTGTATAGGTTACTTTACAGAAAAATAACAGCGTTCTATGTTTAAATAAGTTTGTAAAATATTGGTTAAGCAAAGATGAATGAATGTCTTTTCCAAACAACTCTTCAGAGTCTTTGAAGAGTGTTCTTGAATGTATGTTTTCTCTTGGTCTCTGTGGTCCCCAGTTGGTCACTTCTTAGGGTCCCTTAACTAATTTTACTTATCTATGGTTAGACCAGACAAATGTTGACCTTAACTACTTTATGGGTAAACTCTTCCCTATATAACTTTTCTCAAGAGTCAGATATAAAAAATATCTCTTTTTCAAAATTTTTATTTCCTTATGATCTCTGTTATTATTCCCCACATTTTTTCTCAATTGTATCAGGTGGGTTCAAGTGCAAATTTCCTATTACCTAAGTTTTTGGAAACTTCAATTTGAAAGAGTCACAGTATTGATCTCATTTCTGAAAATTGAAAAAGACAGTCCATCTCATCCTTCAAAATAAGAAATACCTTTGCTTTAGGTTTTCAAATTTCTCTTTGAAAATTCACCCTATTGTTCTCTTGAAAGTGTGCCTACCTTTTCTTGTATTGTCATCAGGAAATATCTTTACATGTAATATTTATCAGTCCTTTAAATATTCCTAAATTTCAGTATATGAAATATTTGGATATTGTTCAGAAAATCTCAATGTTTATATTCAATATTGGTAGGTCACATGAAACTGAAAGAGCCTTTGTTTCACAGGGATAGAAAATATAACATGGAAGTTAGAAAATAAATTTAGTCCTTACCACCTTCAGACTGGTGTCTGTAAATGGGGAGGGTAGGAAGAAGCCTCTGTGAAAATATCAGATAGTACATCACATGATAAAATTAAAGAACAAATATCTATGTGTACTGTTTTGACCGAATCCTATAATATGGATGAAGAATTAGGTTATTTTTCCTGTGAAGGCAGTGAAGAATTCATGAGGATGGAATTTGGATTGGGTCCTGAGAATGGACAGATATGATCCAGGTGAAGGAGGGCATTTCAGACAGCTAAAATAAAATGATACTCAGAGACATGAAGATATGTATGTTTCAAGAAGCTTAAGGAGTCCAGTTAGAGTAAAATATGTATATAGGTAGATTTGGGTTGAGCTAAGGAGTCCCAATCCTAATAGTTGGATTCAGGGCACAATGTGAAGGCAGTGGATTGTTAAGGGGATTGGGCCTTATTCTGCAGGTGAAGTTAAAAAGAAAATAAAAGTGTGGAAGCAGGCAGATCTCATGTCCATGTACATGTCTGACTGAGGGTCCTCACATGGCAGCAATAAAAAGCGAACTGAGAAAACTTATTAGAGCAAGAGCAGGAGGATGAAGTTTTGGAGGTGACTATACAAGCTGAATTGACTTACTTGTGATTAGGGTTGCTCTGTTAATTGCATCATATTCTCTATTGTCTTGAGACATTTTCCTGTAATATCTCTATATTTAATATGTAGGTTTCATACAATTTTCATTCTAATATGATATATTCATATTGGATATTTAGGAAGGCTTACATGAATCTAAGCAACATATTGGGGTCCAGGGTATCAGTAACAGTTTGCACATCTCAAAATTTTCCAGGGCAGACAATTTATGTCCCAGGTAACTAACCCATAAGACAAAGGTAAAATAGCTGGATGACCTGTTGAGAATAAGCGTCTTTGAATTGAGAGTGAACATCATCTCTGGCATGCATATTGTTTGTGAAAGTGAAAGTCGCTCAGTTGTGTCCGACTCTTTGTGACCCCATGGAATAATCCATGGAATTCTCCAGGCTAGAGTACTGGAGTGGGTAGCTGTTTCCTTCTCCAGGGGATCTTCCCAATGCAGGGATTGAACCCAGGTATCCTGCACTGCAGGTAGATTCTTTACCAACTGGGTTACAGGGGAGCCCAAGAATACCAGAGCGGGGAGCCTATCCCTTCTCCAGTGGATCTTCCTGACCCAGGGATCGAACCAGGGTCTCCTGCACTGCAGGCAGATTCTTTACCAGCTGAGCTACCAGGGAAGTTCTACATTGTTTGTGAGATCTATGTAATATTCTCTCCAATTATCATGGAGTGGAGAAGTACAGAACTGGAGGAAGGAAGGAAATGAACTAATGTTGCAATGGAAAAAAATGTCAAATTATCTAAGATCAAAATGTGTGTTACAAAGATGAAAATCTTGCAATGAATTAAGTTTTCTGTGAATCTGAAAGCCAGGCTAGTTTCAGTCTTCCTTGATGTCACACCTAACAGAGGAGAATCAGTGTATTGTCTGTTTTAAGGAGGAAACTTTTGGAGGCAATAAAGAAACAGAAGAGACCAAAGGTTATGACATCAATAGATTTGGGTCAAGTCATCATTTTCTTCCACTAAGTTACTTGACAATTGTTTCTTAGTAAGTGATGATATGTTGTTATTGACACTTTTTTGAACTTTGCAGGATTGGAATTTATACAAAATTATAACAGAATGTGGGGAGTGTGACTATTCAGTGACTATTCAGGGTGCTATGGAAAATAATGGAAATAACTGCATCACTCTCAAGCTTTCACAGAAAATATGACTTTTGTACTGAGTTTTAGGGTTTGATCCCTGGTTTGGGAAGATCTCCTGGAGAAGGGAAAGGCTACCCACTCCAGTATTCTGGCCTGGAGAATTCCATGGACTGTATAGTCCATGGGGTCACAAAGGGTCAGACGTGACTGAGTGACTTTCACTTCACTGAGTTTTAAAATAAGAATTGAGTTTTCTAGGAGAGCAAAGGAATGGAATGGTGCATTTCTTGAAGGTTTAATGTGATATGTTCTAAGAAGGAGGCACGATGACTGTGGGACAGCCAAGCAAGGAAAACTGTGTAGGGAATGCCATGACTAGCATGTCTGCCAATGCAAAGACTTAAAATGTTTTTCTGGAAGCTGTAGAATGGCACTGTAGGTTTTAACCACTGATGTGACATGGAAGCAAGTTTTGCATGGAAGGTGGAACAGTTATGCATGTTTATAGGAACACAGCTGTTTGACAGATGCAGCTGTAAATATAGCCCCATCGTTTACCTGGCAGAAACTTCTCTTAATTTCAGACTTACTGTTTGATGAAATAGTAAGATATTAATAGAGGAAGTAAATATGTATGCCAATTTCAATAGTCTATGAGCTCTTGATAGGAAAATCATGATTTAGAATATTTATCTAAAATCTACATTATTATCTTCCCCTACATTCTTTTTTTAAATTCACCATTTTTTAAAACAGAATGTGTAACCATATGATGGGCATCGTGGTGCAAACACACAACCTTTCCCACCAACGAGCTCCATTTTACTGGGGCAACCAAGTTAGTGACCAGGATATCTTCAACCCAGTATATTAAGAGCTGCAATGAGGGTAAATAAAGGGAACCCAAGGAACAACTGCTGATCCTTGTTTTTCTTTATTTTTTGTGGAGAAAGGGGACTGACATAGTGAGACTTGCTAAATGAAGTAAAGCTCTAAAGGTTGGTAACACTACTATATTGAAAAGAAACTTAAAATGTCCATTAGTGTTAGTTGCTTAGTTGTGTTCATCTCTTTGTGACCCAGTGCACTATAACCTGCCAGGCTCCTCTGCCCATGGAATTCTCCAAGCAAGAATACTGGAGTGGGTTGCCATTTCCTACTCTAGGGGATCTTCCTGACCCAGTGATTGAACCTGGGTCTCCTGTATTGCAGGCAGATTCTTACCAGCTAAACCACCAGGGAAATTCACTTTAGTTTGCTAGGGTAGCCAAAACAAATAACATAAACTGGGTTGCTTAAACGATGGAAATGTATTTTCAGTTATAGAGTCTGGAAGCCCAAAATCAAGATGTCTATAGTTTTGATAGGTTCTCCTAAGTCCATTTTCTTTGACTTGCAGTTAACTGCTTTCTCATTGCGTCCTCATGTGGGCTTTCCTCGGCACACATCTGGTGTCTCATTTCCTCCCATAAGGACATCAGTCATATTGGGATAGAGACCAAATTCATGACCTATTTAATCTTAATTCATTCTTTAATAGTTGTATCTCCAAATATAATCACGTTGATTATTAGGACTTCAACAGATACATTCCATGGGAACACAATGTAGTCCATAATAAAGGGAATCAGACTTTTGTTGTTGTTGTTTTTAGATCCCACTTCACTGACTGCACAGTTAAGTTGATAAACTCATTCAAGACAAAATTGTCAGAAAGTAACAAAATTTTAATCTAAGTTTTTCTGAAAATATTTTCTAAATAATGGAGTTCTACAAAAACTGATGTCTAATGGGCAAGTTCTCAGTTTTAGGACCAACGGAGGCAGGAGGCAGTTTAAGGCAATGGGTAGCTCCTGAGAACGCCCTAATCACATCCCCCATAAGAGCAATCATTTTCATAGTCTGTTCAAAGGACCAGTCCTACAATACTGTGCTGTTCTGGCACAAAAGAAAGTTATAGTTCAAGGGCTCTGTACTTCCCTTGTTATGTGGTGTTATTACTGTCTGTGCACTATTCATTCAGTTTTGAATTGGAGAAACACATCACGCAAAGTACATAAAACTGCACAAGAGCTTCAGGAAGAGCTGAAGGCAGATTCCCTGTGCTTCCTTTCAGGTGCTGGGTTATCACATGCTCACAGAAAATGGTCCTGGGTGAAGGACTGCTTAGGCATGGCTGGAAAGATGTGTGTAAGGAGAAGAGTGGAGAGATAGAACAGGGTCCCTCGTCTGTCTGTGGGTGGTAGTGGTCCCTGGGCTCCCTTAGGGAGTCCTTGAAACCCCAGGAATCTGCTCAGGGTGACCCACAGAGGCCCCCTAGTTTGTTTCAGTCAGAACAGCATTGCTTCCATTGATCTACCAGCTGGGTTTCTGGTTGTGATTATATTTCAGTAAAGACCAATGTCTTTGCAATCATAGGTTATAAAACCAGGTTCTCAGGAACCGTGACTTAATGGAGGTAGGCAAAAGCACAGGTGTTGGAGGTATGTTCAGAGGTAAGGGGACAAGTGGAAAGAGGAGAGTCCAGGGATGGTTCTTCTCTCCTCATGATTTAAAACCTATCCATCAACCAGAATCAGTTAGGATCCATCCATTGACATCATACCCTCATCTCCAGAACTTCAGAGTCCTGATATAACTCTTAAACCCTTTTCACTTACTGACTGCTTAGTATCCAGGAAAAATCTTGTCTCCCTCATGAGACATAGTTTTCTGTGGGACAGGAGTTATATATTTCTTTTGTTAGCATCCGCATTGGGCATAATATTATACCAGACACACAGCAATCCATTTATATATCCAGGCATTTAGCACATACCTATCAGGCATCTAATATTTGCCAGGGACTCTTTTAGATGCTTGGTTTACAGGGTTGATTAAAATGTCCAACATTCCCCACTCTCATGATGCTTAACAGAAAGTCTTGACTAACTGATATATGAGATTTCCTGCAGGATAGCTCAGTGGTGCATTCCATAAGATCTAAAATTTTCTATTTGTTGCTAAGAAATTAAACAAAGGATAGAAACAGACTCACTTTCTGATGTTTGTACAAGTTAATTCCTGCTTTCTTTCCATTAGCAGATGACATAACTATAGAGCCTCCCAGGGGCAGAAAGAATCCATCACAAGGGACCTGGAGTTATGTTGGAAAGAATTCCAACCTAAGAGATTTATGAGGCAGTATAGTCACTGCTCAGGTGAAGGGAAGGTAGTGTTATAGCTTAAGATGTTTAAAACCTGGCTGCAAGAGAAGCAGGAAAATGCACCATGGGGAACAATCCTTTGCCAGGTTCTGAAAGATGGAAAAATGACTTAATGGCACTTCCAGTGTCTTAACTTAGGTGATTTTTAATAGACTCATAAGATATAGATGTGCCTTTCTCTAACATGACTGACACAAACCACTGTTATTGTTGGCTCCTAAGGGTGGGAAATTCATGATTATGTGATAAAATGGACTTGATAGGCTAATCTGAAAATCATTTCTTTATTGAAGTCCTGGGTCAAATCATGGTCAACTCCAGAAGCCAAGAGACATTACGGGGCTTTAGATACTCAAAGGCTCATAGGGTCAAAAATTGGAAGGGAGACTGCAAGTGATCTATTTGAACCTTTGGCATTAGATATCAGTAGGCTGGCAGTTTTCACTAAAACACCTATGGATGAAAATAGATTGTTGGAAGAACTGTACATATTGCAATTTCCCTGGGCATCTGACTCTAATCTTTCCTTCTAACATTATATTCCTAACGTGCTTTCTCATTTCTGCCAGAATGCTCACCGGTGCTTCTAGCACAGAAGTCAATATCCCAAATAGTCAGTTCACACTTACTGCTAAGATGCTCTCAGAACTTCTCAGCTAGGCTATCCTGAGATTAAGACTAAATCCTTCCTCATTCAGAGAAAAACAATATGAAAATAAATAAATAACTACACAAAGAACTACAGAAAACTTTCCGAGCCAAGTAGACCAAGACTATTATTATCTGTTCTTTTGAATTCCAATGAAATGCATAGTATGCTCCACCTTTTGAGGCTTGGGAGTAATTGCTTTGTATTGTAGACCATCTTTTTGTTGTGGACCTACTCTAACCACTTCCAATGTCTCCCCCTGCACCTAGCATAGCAGTGACTTGATAAATACTTAGTGGATTATAGGGAGAAATTTGCTTTTAATGCTGAAATAACTGACACATGTAACACAATCTGGGTGACTGTGGGTTGATCTATCAAATCTTCCAGGGATGCTACATTTGTATGCAATTGAAATTGTTCCAGATCATAGAAAAAGACAATGTTTTTTCTTTTTAGCACATTTTCTGTAGCTGGCATGAAGTTGACACCATAATTAGTAAAGAACATTCATGATACAAACACATATGCCTATGCCCACATTACAGAACAACCACATTTATAAATACAACTGCAAAAATGCTAAGTAAAATTTTAACAAATTAAAGTCTGTAATATATCAAAAGAATGATACATCGTGGCCAAATAAAGTTTACTCCAGGTGTGCAAAATGAGTTCACTGTTACAAAAGCAATAAATATAATGTGTCCCATCAAAAGATCAAAAGAGAAGGGAAAAAAGAATTATAGATGCTAATATGCATCTCATAAAGCTCAAATCTGTTTGTTATTAAAATAAACAGAGTAAAGTGAAAATAAACTTTGGAATGAAATAGGACTATGGATAACATCTTGTTTTTCATGCTTACTATGCTACCTTGAATGACTATACAACTCCAGAGGCATATCTGATAAATTCTGGGAAAAAAGAGATATTGGCTACGACTGCTATTATTCAGCAAGTTTCTGAAGTTCTAACCAATGAAATAGGATAATGAAAACTTAGAGATATAAATTTTATAAAGAGAGTGACAAAATACTATTGCTTATAGATTATAAGATTTAATCTAAAAACTCAATGAATCAAAGGAAAAATTAGTTTGAGCTAACAATGAAATGTGGTAAGGTTTAGAGCTATAAAATAAGTAGAAAACTAAAAGGCTTTCCTATAGAGTAGCAATAGCTTCCCAGGTGGTTCAGTGGTGAAGAAACTCTCTGCCAATGCAGGAGATATGAGTTCTGTCCATGGGTTAGGAAGATCACCTGGAGAAGGAAATGGCAACTGATTCTAGCATTCTTGCCTGAAAAGTCCCAGGGACAGAAGAGCCTGGCAGGCTAAAGTCCATGGGGTCGCAAAAGAAAAGGACATGGCTTACTGGAATTGGAGACTAAACAACAACAACAGCCAGTTTGCAACAATAACCACTCCGAACATGTAAAGAAAAAGAAGATTATATATTTGCCATAGCAGCCAACATTTTAAAAATATATCGAGAAGTAAGCATAAATGTATTAGTGGAAGAAGTCTCTAAAACTCTACTTAGATATATTTATTTGCACATCTGCATCTGTTTATGTGTTTGTGTGTAGGTATATGTGGGGGGGAATTGTTAATGTGGTTCAGTTGCCCAGTCATGTCTGCCTCTTTGTGACCCTGTGGACTGCAGCATGCCAGGCCTCCCTGTCTCTAACCATTTCCCGGAATTTGCCCAAGTTCATGTCCATTGCATCAGTGATGGGAATATGTGCATACTAATAAATAAATAAATATTAGGACAATGTCCTATGAGCCTGGATGGGAAGATAAAATATTGTGAAAATATTTATCCTTTAGAATTAAGCTAACTTTAGTACAATCTCAGTAAGTTGTCCAAATATTTAATTAATAGAAACTATGCTATATTTCTTCTGAGAAAACTAAATGAGTGAGTAGCTCATTTCTGAAAAAGAAGAAAGGATCCATCAGGTGCTCCTTGTCTTAAGTTTTACAGATTTAAAAATTAAAACAGTGTGCTGTTGGTATAGAAATAAACAGATACATCAGTAAAAAACAGAAAGTCTATAAACTAGACACATGTCATTCAGATTTAGTGTAAGATGTAAGAAAGTGTCTTTAAAATGTGGGAATATATTGTTTAATAAGTATGGATAAAAATGCAAAATGTTGAATTATATCTCACATATTATACTGAAATGAATAAAATAATTTAAATACAGATTTTTTAAACTTCTAGTAATAGAAGAAATATTAGTGAATATTCATATAACTTTAAGGTTTGGGAATGCATTTAATATGATGCTACATCAAAAAGAAAATCAAACAGGGAATATTGATATATTTTCATCAAATAAAACTTTTATATCTGCAGAGAAAAAGAAGACAACTTCGGAAGGATATAAACAAACTAGCACAAATATTTTCAATATATACAATGATCATAGGATTGATGTTTTTGTTATATAAAGCATGTTTTCAAAGCAAGAGGAAAAGTAAGAGAAAAATAGGATATGGATGTGAATACATAGTTCATTAAAGAAGATAAAAAACAGTCAACTATCTGAAGTATATAAGAATTTACCTCAAAACATCCACTTCTATGAATTTTTTCTGAGGGAATACAGATGCATCCAGCTGTGCTTATAGGCAATGTAGATTTAGGATAGCATATTTTGTATCAATATTAGCAAACAGCTAGAGAAAACATGAATTCTATAGGCAGGAACACATTAAACAAATGATGAGACATCCTGCAGTGGATTAATAATTATATTTTAGATTACAAATTTGTGATATGGAAGTTGTCAGTGATATATTTTTGAGTAAAAATGCAGGCAACAATGATCCGTGTAATATAATTATATACATTATCTGTGTAATAATATATATATATATATTGAATATATACATCTGCTTCTTAAAGATTATTGTTAGTAATATTAACAGTGGCTAGATCTTTGTGGAATTACTGGAATTATGGGTGATTTTTATTTATTTTCATTATAAACTTGTTATAGTGCTTGAGGGGCTTCCCTCACCCACTCTACTGTCTTTGGAATGTATGTTCCACTCACCATCATTCCTGCATTAGAAGCTGTTTCAAAGACACAGCCTTGAGAGAGTAAGGTGTTGCCGAGACCACCTGGACTGAACACCTGACTGAACCCTTTAAAGGCCTCTCTATAACCTTTTCAAATTCTCTTTGTGGGTCCTGAGATCCCAAGATAAGCCTCCTACATAAGGTCTCTTGCTTATTATCAACACCAACATGGGATGGCTGCCTCTTTCTTCATTCTCCTCTTGACCATCATGTCTGATGTCAAATTTTGAACAAACATGAAAATGTTTCCATTGTGATTTGTTTTAAAATCAGAAGAAGTAAAACCAGTTGTAATAATGATGAATAGCAGTATTCCATTATAAATCCAGCACTGATTGTACTTGTCTTTACACCATTGCAGTCATAAAATAGTTTATTTTATTGACCGACAGGCTATGAAGAAAACTGCCTAGGTCCCTCAATATCAAAATGCAGCCCTGAATGATTTATAGTCTGAAAAAAAACTCAGAGCTTCCAGAGGACTTCAGAGCTAAGTGAAGCCCAATGGATGCCAATCCTTCCACAAGACTCAGTAGCTACTTCCTGGGCAGACCTGAGTAATTGACTCCTACATTCTTTCCACTGGAAATCAGCCTTGAAATCCTTCCTGGCACTCACTGTTGTAGCCAGTAACAACCTCAGCTAGCATGATACAAAGCAGAATTTTCATTTAGCCTGTTTGAAGCTATTAGTTGTGAATTTAATTTAGTATATCTTAAATGAATTTAAAAAATATTAGAATTTGACTCTAACAAGACCAAAAAGTGTTTAGTTTTGTCTTTGTTCATTGTTATTACTATTTTTGTGGTGCCTGCTTATGGTTTTTGAGAACTCAGAGGTGAAACTGCTATTCTGAGTTGAATAGAAAGAGTTGAAAAATCAGAAAGAATAAATCCTTATCTAAAGAAGCACATATACAGTATAATTCCATGCAAAAAATTGCCTTTGCTTGCTAACAGGCAAATAGAGTTAATATTTTAAAGTTAGTATTTTGGAAGTGGGAGGTGTCCAAAAGGAAAAAAAAATGCCCAGTAAAGGTGCAAGCTTTTGTCAAAAGAAGAGTTTATGTGTGTTTTTCTTTGTGTTTACATACTGGGTCTCATGTAAAACGTATTTCATGGCCATGGTCAAAGTCCCAAGCCATTGCCAAAGTACTATGAAAGCAAGAAGTCATTCAATCTCAGGCCTTTGTCCTCCCCAGAGAAAGAAAAGGCAGACGAGGGGCGTGGGGAAGAAGAGGAGAGAGAAAAAGATAAACGGTAAATGTTAGGGCTTCTTCTGTGCAAAACAACCTGTTTACAAAATAAGAAAAAAAAATAATCCAATGCCATTTTTCTTGAGAACAAAACCAAAGCAGACCCTGAAATGGCACTGACTTTGGTGGCCCAAGTGTCCCCTACTGCTTTCTATTAAGTCTGAAAGAAGACGAATAAAAGCTCCATGAGAGACTTCAGTTTCATTATGTTCCCTGCAGACTAAAAAGCAATGGTAAGTGGCGTCAAGGTCTTTAAAGAAATCTGAACAATCACAACAGCTTCCAGAATGTTTACTTTGAAGGAAGGAACATGTATTTTTCTCCACATGAAAACAACAACAAAAGGAGACTTCATTCCTAAACCTGAGTGCACAGATGAGAAAGTGTGGGAAGTGGGCTTGGGAGGTCTTGATTCTTGTCCAGGACCCCTTGGGAGGGTTGTGCTGGTGGTAAAACAGGTACACCTTCACCTTCTCTGGAAGCACCTGCCTTGTCTCACACCAGCTCCTGCATTACACGTAAGTGCTTAAAAAAGTGTGTGTGAATGTTTTTAATTCACCTATTTGAAATACATCCATGATAATCTCTTTGGAATTCCTGTTCATGTTTTATAGTTTTGTTTATAAGATAATATAGTTACCAGATTGTAAACTCTCAGAGAGATGAAGCTATTTATGGCTGACTCTCTTCAGTGAATGACACTATAATTGTGAGGGCCCAAGAAATAGTATTGAATAAATGAATGGGGATTCCACTGAAAATCATCACAATAGTTCTTATTGACCCTAATGACTTATGTGGGTTAATTCCAGTTAAACTCTAGAGAGAGTCTTACCTTCCTGAATAAAATGGGAAGTGATATTTGATCATCTCTAGCCTCTCTATCCTATAGAATGTGATGAGTCTCACTTCATATCTCATGGAAACATTTGAGATCCCTATATGATTGAAGTAGAGTAATCCCTAATACATTTGAACTTGACTGTCTCTTATTTTTCAAAGCCTGCTCCATGGGCAGATTTTATCAATATCACCTGGAACCCTTGCTACAATGAAAACAGCGATCTGCATTTAGCAGCCTGGGGTATTGTTAAACAAAACGGTTAATGAATGATCATGGCACACATTTAGGAAAAACCTAGGCAGCACTGGATCTGGGGGGAAAACGGCAGCATGAGACTTTTAGTCTGGTTCTCTGAGGTGCAATTAATTTATTGTCATACACTAAAGGAATGGGGAAACGGGCCCATGGTAGGACTGAGAGTGTGTTGTTTCTGTATCTAGTTTAACAAATTCTGTTATTTAGAACAGGCCAAGGAATAAATTCCTGAGTGTTCAAGAAAAATCATAAGCTTTGGAGTCAGTCTGAATACATGTATGTAACTTGTCCAGCCTCATCTACACAATAAGTATTTCAATACAAGACTTACAAGGTGATAGTGAGAATTCTGTTAAACAATCTATGAAAAATGTCTGACAGATGGTTGATGTTACAGATTTAGTATCTACCTCCATGAGCTACTAACTTCATTCATTTATTTAAGTACTTAAATACTTATGGATACAGTATCAAAATATTAAAATTTAAAGTCACATAAATTATAGTTGAAACTTAGAGCACTACAGAATTGTATAAACATGATCTTCATAATGCCCTGGGAGAGAAAGATATCATCATACTCATTTTGTGGACATGGGAGTTGGAACACTGATAGGTAATATAACTTTCCCAACATTATCTGGATGTATATCTCATCACTTAACGATGATCTGATTTCAGGCAGGACATGAAGATACATAAACAAGGCTTCAACTTAAAGATTATTTTAGGCCAGATGCAAGGTATACACATATAACTAATTCAAAGTAATATTAATAAGTTCTGAGGGTTACAAATAGAAAGTTATAAAAATTCTGGGAAGGAAGAGGTCATTTTCAAGTACAGTAACGGAAAGATTTCAAGAAGAAGCTTTTAAATTTAGCCTTGAAAAATATGAGGGTCTGGTAGGTAAAGATGCAGGAAAATCCATATAAGGAAAGGGCACAGCAAGAATAAGGTGGTGTAAATGGAAAAGTACAGAATATGATGGGAGAGTAATAAAATAAACCCAAAGTAGGAAATGTGTAGGCAACAAGGTGACTGACATTTAGTAGATACCCAGTAAATTTTTATGAAAGGAATACAGAGTTAGTTTAAGGCCAGTTAAGAAAGCCTTGAATATCAGGTCAGGGTTTGGGCTTTCCTGACAGGCACTACGTAACTATTTCAGATTTTAGGGTCAGGAATAACAGGCTGAGCGCATACTGTAGCTCTGAAAGCAGTTTCATAACATCCCCAAAAGCAGAGAGACAAGAGCAATGATAAATCAGAAAGCAACTGCAGTATCACAGGCAAAGTTAAGGCTCAGAAACACAATGGTACCATAGATCCCGGGGAGGAAAGAATAGAAGGTGACGAAAGATTTTTCTCACATTTAGCACATAGCCTTCTTCATATACAGAGACAAAGACAAACACACACCTCATCTGTAGCCTCTTATCATCAAACCATATGTATTCACCCAAGAAGGCAAATATATTCTCCTCCAGGGAAAGAGGACCAATGCACACCATTTATTTTTTATTTTCCCATTAATTTTAATTATAGAAATGGAGTATATCATGCTATCTTGAAAACTGCATATCATGAATGCATTCCGAGAGTGCTTTCAAACTGCATTTCAAACAATTCAATTTCTAAGGTCTTAAAGTAGACACAAAGAAAGCGACAGTATAGTTGACATCACTGAATTTAATATGAGTTTTCTTGAAGCTCTACCCTCTAACAAATGATATCTTTTTAATCCTTTAAACAAATTCTTTGGGGATTTGCACCATAGGGGGAAATTTGTGTAGCTAGAAAGACAACAGACTGAAAGCACCAGGCCTTACTGTCAGCTTTCCAGTCTTCCCCACTGTTTGTAAAGTGTTGGGCCATTCCTCAACCAATATTTTAGTGGGTCCGGCTGTCATCAGCTGGGAAATGTGTTGTTCACCTTCCTTTTCCTGTTCCTGAACACCTTGTCCTGCAGCACAGATTTCTTCAGTACCGACAGAAAATACAAAATGCATAAGTCTTGGTAATCATACAGAGGAAGGGCTTCATTTGCATACCCTTCATAATTCAATTTATTTTTTTTTTTGTCAAGAGTTCTGAATGCTTTGTGTTTGCTTTAATCAGAATGTTGACATTTACACTGAAGCCAATTTCTCTTTTTCTCCTCCGTGTTTTGTTTAACCACGACAAGTGACAGCAAACTGGAAAGAACAGACTTTTTAAATTGGCTCCTTGCCCGGAATGCATCATTTCTCTTGTAGCATTTCCCCCCTTCCTGTGCATCGCAAGAGGAAATGTGAAAACATAGTCTGCGAACACAAGAGTGAGGTGTTAGTGCTTTTAGATAAAGATTTGTGTTATATTTTAAAACTAGATTGCTATACAGTTTCAAGCTATTAGCAGGAGCCTATTACGCTGTGACTCTGGTCCTTGGAGAGATATGCTTAGTATATTTCAGTAATTCAAGGCAAATAGAAAACTGTATATGAAAATATTTAATGGTGAAGCATCAACTGCTGAAAGCTGCCAGAAAGCAATAAGCAAGCATGGCACCTGCCATTAACTCTTTCCAACAATATTTTCTCTGAGTTTTCTCTGTCATGCCCCAAATGGTGGAGGGGAGCACTAATGTGGAAACAAACCTGCAGATATCAGGAATTCAGAAAAGCCTCAGCACAGCAAACACTGTGCCCTCTTTAGCAGAACACGCTATTGTTGGGTTTCACGCTTGATGTCAAGCAATTCTATGAGGATGTAGCTTATATTTGAATTAGAATTTGTCTTTATATTTGATTCAATGGTAGAAACCAAAAATAAGTTCACAAATGGCTTTTATCAAACAGAAGAAAAATACAGCACCAAAGAACCACCTGGTGGAAATAAAAAGTGTCCCTTCATGGAATTTAATTCTACCTCAACAAAGGGAGAGTAAATCGGAAAAGATTGGGTTTCAAATAAACCAGATGCTGAAATAACAGATTCCTCTGGTAGAACATCATTTGAGGAGTCTCTGTCCCCACAACCCCCCACGCACCTTCAGGCAAAGATGCCTTCATTGAAACCTTAAAAATATGACTCCTTTCTGTGTATCAGAAATCAAAACTAAACAAATAAATTTCAGACAATTATATAAAGGGAATCAGAAGAAAGATCTAATGAGAGAGTCATGCATTCTTCCTGATTTTTCTTTAGCTTCACTAATGTGGGACCCCACATCGTGATCATCAGAAAGCACAGTCAGGCAAAAATCAGTCATCTCCCCAGTGATCTTCAAAGTCTGGATCATGATTTGTTATTGTGAATTCGTTTTTAGTTGTCCATGAATTGGATTTTGTTAACTATAAAAGCAATGGGATGACCCAGAGGGATGGGATGGGGAGGGAGGTGGGTGGGGGGTCCAGGAAGGGAAACACATGTAAACCCATGGCTGATTCATGTCAATGTATGGCAAAAACTATTACAATATTGTAAAGTAATTAGCCCCCAACTAAAATAAATAAATTTATAAAAAAAAAAAAGCACAAAATTGAGCAGAAAACAGGAGATTTTTATCTTAGTAAGCTAAGCATTGTTGCATGCAAACATTTTTTCAATTACATCTGTGTGTGAATGTGTGTGTGATTTTAAACATTCTGTAAAAATATTTCATACTGTTGGTTGGCAGACAAAAAATTTTCAAAAACATTAAAAATGTAAATGCACCCTATTACACCTGACCTGTTCACATCTTATGGTGTCCCATTCCCTTCTCCAGGGGATCTTCCTGACCCAGGGATCAAACCGGCATCTTTTGTGTTTAATCTGCATTGGCAGGTGGGTTCTTTACCACTAGCACCATCTGGGAAGCCCCCCTTAGCACACACCCTATTATACCTGATGTGTTTACATCTTGTTGTGTCTCAAAATTTACCATTGCAGTATGTTGAAAATGCAATTACGTCTGAGAGAGGGAGTCAATTCCTGAAAACTAAACATAAGTTTACCAATTGCTTCTCTTGCCATCAGAAGCCCCTGGAAAAACATAATAGCCCTTGATACTTTAGCAAAGAGCTGAGGTAGTCTCTGACATATCCAAAAGAATAAGTACAGTTGTATTAAAGAATAAAATGAATAAATGAAGAATGTTAACATGGGGAACAGACCAGAAAGGAAAGGTAAAAAAAAGGAAAAGAAAATCACAAATGTCACCAGTTGCGGACAAGTTTTTGTTAATGTGGATAAAAGGACTGTGAGAACAGAATGACTGAAAACAGACCACAGTCAATTTAGAAATGTAGAATTTTGAGAAATTATTGGGGTGAAAAGTGGAGTATATTAGTTTCCTAGTCATAACAAAGTACCACAAACTGGGTGTCATAAAACAACAGACATTTATTCTTTCAAAATTTTGGAGAAGTGAAAATCAAGGTGTCAGCAAGATTATGCTCTCTCTGAAGTTGATAGCAGAGAATCTATTCCATGCCTTTCTCTTAGCTTCTGGTATTCCTGGCAACTCTTGGCTTATAGATGCATCACTCCAACATCTGCCTTTATTGGTCATTTGGCATCTCCCTGTGTCTCTCTTTGCTTGTGTCTATTCTCCTTTACTTATAAAGACATTAGTCTTATTGGAGTAAGGCCCATCCTAATGGTTTTATCTTCATTTTATTACAGCTGTAAAGATGCTTTTTCCAAATAAAGTAACATTAAAAACTATCAGGAATTAAGATTTCAACATATCTTTTCAAACCATAACAGAGGGTTGAATCAAAAGTTTTCAGACCAAAATATTATCTGAAATAATAATGAGGAAGAGAGAGAGGAGGAGATGAAGTACAGGTAGAGTGAGCTGCGTATTTGTAATGAAAATTATTTGTCAACACAAAAGCCTACAAAACAACAACTCAAGCCTATGAAAAACATAACATATACTAGGAGTGGAAGTCTAGATAATGCCAACTTAAAACACATAAAGCTGGATGAACTATTTTAAATACAATACTTAAAATCATCTGACTATTTATAAGGAAATGAAGAGTTATGGGGACAAGATCTTAAAGAAGAGAAAAATCCAGAGAGGTAAGACTGATATTTGATGCCATTTTCCCCCTCAGCATAATCTGTCAGTTCTAGAAGAGAAGCTGGGAGGCTGAGAGGATTAAAAGTTGAAGTTGGTTTATGATAGATGCACAGAGCTAAGGAAAATCAAAATTTAAAGCCTGTCATTGGAAGCACCGGTAAGTTAAAGGGACCAAGAATTTCATTGTTTTCTCAAGATACTACCTAGGAATAGAAAGCAAACAGAATAGCATTTGTGAATATTAGATCTCTTGAGGTCTAATTATATTAAGGTACTCAAGCATCATTCTACTACCAACAGCCAGAAGCGAATATGGCGCTCCATGGAAGAAAAACACATAATCTATGGTTTAAGTTATCTTTCAATTTTATAAACATAACATCCAATACTCAGTGGAAAATAACCAGATATGAAAGAGTGCAATAAAATGTGACTGAAAAATAAGAAACAATATACAATAGAAGAACCATAAATGTTCAATACAATGGAGGCATGACACATAAACTTTAAAATAGTTAAAGATAGTAGGTACAAATAAATAAAAGATGAAAAATTTAGATAGACAATAAGAAACCATAAAGGAACATTTAGTTAAAACATAAACATTTTAGTTAAAAGAAATAAAAGCAAAATTAAGTACTCTGTAGATGAAAGATAGAAAAGAGAACTGGAAAAGACAAAACCAAAATATTCAGAGACACAACAGTATGAAATGTTTTCAGAAAGAGGTAAAAAAATGTTAAAGATACATGTTAAACAGTAAAATTTTCTACCAAAAGTAGAATTTGAAACCCAGAGAAAAAAGCATAGAAAATTAAAACAAAAACAAGTTAAAAAAGATAATCATACAGAATGTTCCAAACTGGTGAAAAAAATCATCACACATGTTCGAAAAGTGCAACAGTAAGCTGTAATAAATAAAATCCTAATTATATACATTATAGTAAAGTGGCTTAAAAACAAGCATAAAAAGAGACTCTCAAAAACACAAGGATGGAAGAAAGGACAGATTTTCCTCAAAAGAGCAGTGACAAACAATAAGGGTCTTTCTTCTACTTTTATGTACCCATTATACATATGTTGCACCTTTTGTAATCACCCTAGAGTTCTTGGATATTCTGTCCCATATTATTGTCCTATTTGTTTTTAGTTTGGGACATTTCAGTCCACATATCAGGTATCCTGATTATTTATTTGATTACATCCAGTTCACCAACAGGCTTATAAGAGGTAATTTTTGCTTCTGTTGGATATAGTGTTTTAGTTTATAGCATTTCATTTTAATTTTTTCTTAATTTCTAACTCTATACTTACATTACGCATCTATTTTTCTATATTGTCTACTTATTCCATCAAACTCTTGAACACGTTAATCATAGTTATTTTGAATTCTCAGTTTGATAATTCCAGCATCCCCGCTATATATGACTCTGGCTCTGATGCTTGCTTTAGCTCTTCAGATTGCATGTTTGTGTATTTCTTGTCTTTTGAAAGTGAAAGTGAAAGTCGCTCAGTCATATCTGACTCTTTGCAATCCCATGGACTGTACAGTCCATGAAATTCTCCAGGCCAGAATACCGGAGGGGGTAGCCTTTCCCTTCTCAGGTGATCTTCCCAACCCAGGGATCAAACCCAGGTCTCCACACTGCAGATTCTTTACCAGCTGAGCCATTTTAGCATGTATTATAATTTTTGTTGTTGTTGTTCAAAGCGGAAAATGATGTATTGGATGATAGGCACTAAAATACATAAGCTTTAGTTTGAGGTGTTTTGTTAATCTGGGTAGGAGCTATCCTGTGTTTATTTTTTGTTATAGATGTATGTGTTAAGAGGCTTCAATTTCCTCTATGCTCATGTTTATGTTCTCCCTGTTGTTTTAGGGTTTCCTTAACAACAGCTTCTTAGACTTGAAGTTCTTTAAGCTTAGTCCACTGCTGTATAGTAAAAAGACTCTGATTCTGGGAAAGATTGAAGATGGGAGGAAAAGGGGACGACAGAGGATGGGATGGTTGGATGGCATCATCGACTCAATGGACATGAGTTTGAGTAAGCTCTGGGACATGGTGAAGGACAGGGAGACCTGGCGTGCTGCAGTCCTTGGAGTTGCAAAGAGTTGAAGACGACTGAGCGACTGAACTGAACGGAACTGAACTGTTGTATAGAGGCCCTACTGATGTGATGGGGGGTAAAAGAGTAAAGGGAAAGGAAGCATTTTATAGTAATAGGATTAGGTCCTTTAGTGAGCTTGTGCACCTGAACTGTGATTCTCACATCATTTGTTTTTTCCTCCTTAAGTGAGACAGAAAGGCTAGGAGTGCCTGGAATTGTGTTATTCCCCTCTCTTCATTGCATGAAAGGTTGATGAATATTGCTGTGTAGTTCTTTGCTGTATAGAATTATCTGGGCTTAATTAAAAGATGATTGTTATCCTTGGGTATATTTCAAAAATTTTCTCCTTCCACTAGCAAAACAGGTGTATTTCCCTTGTGGCTCAGGGGTAAAAAATCTGCCTGCCAATGCAGGAGACACTGGTTTTGTCCATAGGTCAAGAAGATCCCCTGGAGGAGGTAATGGCAACCTACTCCAGTATTTTTGCTTGGGAAATTCACATGGACAGGGAGCCTAGTGGGCTACAGTCCATGGGGTCACAAAGAGTTGGACATGACTTAGCAATTAAAACAACAACAACAAAGCAAACCAGGTGGAGATTTTTCTCTAGTCTTCACCCTGAGAAACGAATGGGGTTCCCCTGGAGGGAAAACCAATAAATTTATGGGGGCTTTACAACAGACTGAGTCCCTAGGAGCTTTTAACTCTCAAGCTACTATACACTGAACCTCTGGCAATTTGTTGAAGTTGACATTTAAATGTTCCCACCATTACTGGCTCTGGCAGCTTCTGCTTCAGCAATGGTGATGTATATCTCCATATTTGCCTGTCTCTTCACTTTTCAGGGTATCTGTTTGTTCTATGCCTTCAGTTCCCCGAAGAATCTTTAAAATGTCATTATTTTTCAGTTTCTTCAGCTTTTTATTCTTGTTGTGAGAGTTGAAATGATGACTTGCAGCTTTGTACATGTTGAACCAAAAATTGGGAGCCCATATAACATTTTAATAATTATTGTTGATATCATATATATATATATATATATATAATATATATATACACACACACAAACTTTTTATTTTATATTTGGATATAGCCAATTAACAATGTTTTAATGGTTTCAGGTGAACAGCAAAGAGACTCAGTCATACATATACGTATACATATACATGTATTCCTTCTCCTCCAAATCCTGCTCCCATCTAGGCTGCCACATAACATTGAGCAGAGTTTCTTGTGCTATACAATAGGTTCTTGTTGGTTATCTATTTTAAACATATCAGTATGTACATGTCAATCCAAAACTCCTAACTATCCCTTCCATCCAGCAACCATAAGTTTGTTCTCTTAAGTCTGTGAGTTTCTTTCTGTTTTGTAAGTATTTAGAGTCCACCTATAAGGGATGCCATACAATATTTCTATTTTTTTAATCTGTCTTACTTCACTTACTGTGACTATCTGTATGTCCATCCATGTTGCTGCAAATGGCATTATTGCATTCTTTTTATTGGCTGAGTAGTATTCTATTGCATATATGTCCACATCTTCTTTATCCATTCCTCTAGGCTGCTTCCATGCCTTGGTGATTGCAAACAGTGCTGCAATGAATATTGGGGTGCAAGTATAACTTTTGGATCATGTTTTCCTCTGGATATATGCTCAGGTGTGGGATTGCAGAGTCATACGGTAGCTCTTTTTTAGTTTTTTAGGGAACCTCGATGCAGTTTTCCATAATGGCTGTATCAGTTAACATTCCCACCAACAGGGTAGAAAGGCTCCCTTGTCTCCACACCCTGTTCAACATTTATCATTTGTGAATTTTTTGATAATATCCATTATGGCTGGTGTGAGATGTCATCTCGTATTTTAATTTACCTTTCTTACCTTTGAGTAATTAGCAATGATGAACATCATTTCATGTGCCTCTTGGATATCTGTATGTCTTCTTTAGAGAATGTCATTTAGGTCATCTGCCCCTTTTTTTTTTTTGATGAGGTTGTTTGTTCTGATACTATTAAACATCATGAGCTGTTTGTAAACTTTGAAAACTAATCCCTTGTTGGTCACATAATTTTCAAATATTTTCTCCCAATCTATGGGTTGTCTTTTTGTTTTGTTTATTGTTTCCTTTGTTCTGCAAAGCTTTTGAGTTTGAGTAAGTACCATTTGTTTATTTTTGTTTTTAGGAAATTGGATTGAAAACAATTATTGCTGAATTTTATGTGAGAGAGTGCTTTGCCTTTCTTTTTCTAGGAGTTTTGTAGTGTCTAGTTTAACATTTAGGTCTCTAATCCACTTTGAGCTTCTTTTTGTGTACGTTGTTAAAGAATTATCTAATATCATTGTTTTACATGTAGCCATCCAATTTCCCAGTGTAATTTTTGAAGAGACTGTCTTTCCAACATTGTTTAGTCTTTCCTCCTTTGTCATAGATTAATTGACTGTAGGTTCATGGGTTTATTTCTGGACTTTTTATCCTGTTTCACTGATTTATATTTCTAGTTTATGACAATACCATACTGTTTTAGTGACTGTAGTTTTGTAGTATAATCTGAAGTCAGGGAGCCTAATTCCTCCAGCTCCATTTTTCTTTCTCAAGATTGCTTTGACTCTTCAGGGTTTTCTGTGTCTCCATATAAATTTTAAGATTTTTGTTCTAGTTCTATGAAAAATGTCATTGTTAATTTGATAGCTTTTGCATTGAGTCTGTAGATTGCTTGTGTAGTATAGTCAAATTCTTAGAAAAATACAGTCTCATAAAACTGAACCAGGAAGAAATAGAAAATATGAATAGATCTAATATAAGCACTGAAATTGAAACTGATTTTAAAACTTCTAACAAACAAAAGTCCAGGACCTAATGGCTTCATAGGCAAATTCTATCAAACATTTGAGAAGAGTTAGCACCTATCCTTCTGAGTTTGTTTCAAAAAATTTTCAGAGGAAGGAAAACTTCCAAACTCATTCAATGAATCCACTATCACCCTGATACCAAAACCAAATAAAGATAACCCCAAAAAGAAAATTAAAGGCCACTATCACTGATAAACATAGATGCAAAAATAATCAACAAAATACTAGCAATTGGAATCCAGTAATACATCAAAAGATCATGCAACATGTTCAAGTGGGATTTATCCCAGGGATGAGGGTATTTTTCAATATCCACAAATCAATCTATATGATACACCACATAAATAAATAGAAAAATAAAACCACATGATCATCTCAATAGATGCAGAAAAATCTTTTGACAAAATTCAGGATCCGTTTATGATAAAAAAGAAGTGGGCATAGGGGGAACATACCTCAATAAAGGCCATATATGACAAACCTGCAGCTAACATCATACTCAATATTGAAAAGTTGAAAGAATTTCCTCTAGGATCAGGAACAAGACAAGGACGTCCACTCTTACCACTTTTATTCGACATAGTTTGGAAGTCCTAGCTATAGCAATCAGTGGGAAAAAAAAGAAATAAATTGAATTCAAATTGGAAAAGAAAGAGTTTAACTGTCACTTTTGCAGATGACATGATACTATGCAAACATCCTAAAGATTCTACCAGAAAACTACTAGAATTCATTAGTGAATTTAGCAAAGTTGCAGGTTACAAAATGAATACACAGAATTCTGTTGCATTTCTATACACTAACAATGAAAGATCAGAAAGAGGAATTCAAGAAACCGTTTATCATTGCAACAAATAAAGTAAAATATCTAGGAATAAACCTACCTAAGAGACAAAACACCTGTGCTTCAAAAAGTGTAAGACACTGATGAAACAAATCAGAGGACACAAAGAAATGGAAAGATACATTGGAAGATATATTAGATTTTATTATATTATATATTATAATATACCACATGCTGTATCATATTAGTATAAAACTTATCAGATTTTACTGGTGCCATTTTACAAATTAGAGTGAAGTATATAAACCCTAACTTTCTTCATGTTCTTTTGTGCACCTCCACTTATGAAAGTGTTAGCTGCTCAGTCATGTCAGACTCCATGGACTGTAGCCCACCAGGCTCCTCTGTCCATGGAATTCTCCAAAGAAGAATATTGGAGTGGATCGCCATTTCCTTCTGCAGAGGATCTTCCCAACCAAGAAACTGAACCCAGGTCTCCTGAATTGCAGGCAGATTCTTTACCATCTGAGCCACCAGGGAAGCCTACCTCCACTTATAATTGTCTTAAGTATGTTCTCCACATACATTTAGAATCACATTGGACAGTGTTATAACATAATAGTTACTTTAACTGTTAAAGTTTAGAAGACTCCAAAGGAGTAAGAAAGCCTATTATATTTACCCATAATATTGCTTAATTTATCTTCTTTTTGTTCTGGTATTCTAAATTTTCCTCTTTTATTATATCCTCTACTTTTGAGAAGTTCCTTTATCCAATCCATTAGAAAAGGTCTTCTTGTGCTCAGCTGTTTCAATTTTCATATATCTGAGAACGCTTTTTTTCCCCTTAATTTCTGAGGCATATTTCAAAGGATATAGGACTTAAGGTTTACAAATCTTTTCTTTTGGCATTTGAAAAATGTTACATTATTTAATCTTGTTCTCCATATCTTATGAGAAATTCACTTTCATATATATAGCCATTCTCAGTTAAGGTGTCATTTATCCCTAGATAATTGAATGATTTTTTAAATATTTTTTTTCTCTTTAACTTCAAAGCTTTGCTTATGATGTATATTCTGCCTTAATTATTTGGGATTATCCACTGAGGTTCACTAAACTGTTAAATTTTTAAGTCTATGTGTCTTGCCAAATTTTTGAGAATTCCAGCCATTATTTGTTCTAAAACTTTTTCAACCATACTCTGTTCTCCTCCACTTCCAGAACTTTGATGAAGTGAATATTAAAACTTTCTGTAATACCACAGATCTTGGAGTCTTTGTTCATTTCTCTTCTAGTATATTTTATTTCTGTCTTCTGATTAAGTAATTTTATTGTTCTATCTACTTATTTAATTATTTCCTCTCTCTCCTACATTTCACTATAAAGTCCACTCACTGAGTTTATTTAGTCTTTATATTTTTCAGTTCTAAAATTTCCACTTGCCTCTTCATTTTATCTCCTGTTTATTTGCAGACAATTTCTATTTCTTTATGAGATATCTACTGTCATTTGTTTCAAGTGTGTATGTAATTGTCAAAGTTTTTAAATAATGGCTACTATAAAATCTTCCTTGCATTATTCTTTTTTATTTTTCAAAAAAATTTATTTTATGTTACAGTATAGTTTATTTGACAAACCTAAACTGTATTACAAAGCAAAGACATCACTTTGCTGTCAAAAGTTCATATAGTCAAGACTATGTCCTTTCTAGTAGTCATGTGCAAATGTGACAACTGGATTATAAAGAAGGCAGAGCACTGAAGAATTGATGCTTTTTAACTGTGGTGCTGCAGAAGACTCTTGAGGGCTCCTTGGACAGCAATGAAATCAAACTCATCAATCCTAAAGGAAAATCAACCCTGAATATTCATTGGAAGGACCAATGCTGAAGCTGAAGCTCCAATATTTTTACCACCTGGTGTGAAGAGCCAACTCACTGGAAAAGACCCAGATTCTGGCAAAGTTTGAAGGCAAAAGGAAAAGGGGGCAGCAGAGGATGAAGTGTTAGATAGCATTGCCAGTTCAATGCATATAAATGTGAGCAAATTCAGGGAGATAGTGGAGGACAGAGGAATCTGACGTTCTATAGACTATCAGGTAACAGAGAGTAGGGCATGACTTAGCAGCTTAACAACAACGATATCAGTTGTATCTTTTGCAAATATATTCTGCCAGCCTGTGGCTTGTCCTTGGATTCTCTTGATATTGCATATGGACCCACTGGAGCTGGGAAGGCTGGTGTTGCATTGTTACTGCCAGTTGGATATTAAATCCAGATTCCCCCTGAGTCTACATTGGCAACTGAGGGAGAGAACGCCTCACAACTGACTGCTGGGCAGGCTGGGATTTCCAGTCCCCATGTGCTCTCAACTGATAGTGCATGTAGAGGTGGATGTGGCCTTGTTATTGCTCAGTAATGGTGAATGTCTGTGCTCCCTTGCCAGACCTCCTTTGACCTCATCCCCTCCTGGAAAGAAAGGGGCACATTATTAATGCTGAGTGGAGGTGAAGTCCAGTCTTCTCTTGTGGTTTCCACTGACTTTTTTTGGCATCAGTGTCACTTACTAGCAAGTTAGAATAAAAATCCAAACTCCTTACTTATCTCCTCTTGACAACTCAATAGGAAGTTTGGTTTGACTCATGAGATTAGAAATGTCAGTTTCCCACTCAGGCTTTGCTGATCTGGGTGAGGGTTCAGGAACAGTTCTGTCTATGGTCCTTGGCTAGAGTAGAGAAGTACTGTATACAAGTTTTCTTCCTTGCAAACCTTCTCTTTTTCTCATTGTTTGTCTACAGAGGGCATGCGTTTGTCAGGAATTTTGTTTCATTTTGTTTGTCCTTTTTTACACTTCTGATTTATCAGCTTCTATTCAGCTCCAAGTCTGTGATGTATGAGGCAAAATGGAAAAATCAACGAACTCATCGTTTTATTGTTACTCAAGTCCTGAAGTCCTTAATTTGTCTGTCTTATTCTATCCACACTTCAGAGCTGTCTTATGTTCACTGTTCTTAAAAGGCCTGCAGTTATTAGTCATACTTAGCAGGAATATGATGATAAACTGTGCTTACTCGATCTACTCAATATTTTGAAGTTAAAAATTTTACTAGTCCTTTTTTCATTTTCTTTCTTCCGTTTTTGGTTCTTCAAATAAACCAAACTTGTTCCTGTTTCATGGATTTCTATTTGATCTTTTCTCTGCCTGAAACTTTCTTTTCCATATCTTTATAGGAATGACTTGTATCCCAGCTTAAATGTTACCTTCCTGGATGACCATATTAGATAAGCAATCTAATTTTCTCTTCTTCAATGTAATTTTCTACTACATTGCATTGTTTAGCTTTTTTTTTTCTTCCTAATAGTGACTGACCTGATACTTTCTTGTTAGATTTCTTTTTTGTTATTCTGTGCCTATTTCTTGTTACTGGAATATGATGAAGCAGAAACTTGTTTTATCTAAGTAGCTACTGTCTCTACGTATTTCTAGATGAGTCCCTGACACCAGACTAAGCTTTCAAAAAAGGAGAATGAGAATCGTTGTATTTGAATAAATAATACAATTGTGTTCATCTTACATTTTCCTAGTTTAGTACCTCATTACCTAGAATAAGAAATGTATTACATCATATTGATAATAGGAGCTTTTCTTTGCCTTTCTTGATCATCAAAGCTACTGGCAAGCAGGAACAAATGCCTGAGTGACAGCCTTATTGCTTTGTGGTTACATCCTGAGGATAATTAACTCTCCCAGGCCAGCTGTGACCCCTGCTGGGAGTCAGCCTGTGCCCAACAGGATGAGAGAATTGGCCCCAAATGAGGCCAGTACTCTGGAGTCTCTCTAGTGACTTCTGATATTTTAATGAACCTAAGTCTCTGCCAAATATGAAAACCAAGGCAGAATTTAGGGACCTATTGATTTCTACACAGCCTTACAAAAGACTTGAGAATCTTAGAAAGCAGGTTTGGTGGTCCCTCTTGCCAGTTTGAATAATTCCCAGGAGTGAAAATACAACACTTTTTGATTTTCTTGTTTTTTTCCCATATTTCCTCATGTCTGGGTTTAACAAATAGAAACTTGGTGTGTCAGTTTTATGTTTTTCTCACCCTTCAAAGCACAAATACTTCAGGGAAGGGGAACAGCTGGTCAGCCATTTTGATCTTAATGTAATGAGTTTATTAGAGCCAGCCTGGAAAGGGGATTCTGACACTGTGCCTACTGCCCCCCAAACATGCCTGTTTTTGTAGCTTTCCAGTACTGGAAAGTTTCCCCAAAGGAGAACTTCTCATACATGCACTAATGCAGTGAATCTAGTACATGCAGATGGAAGACATACTATGGAAATGAGAAATTGGATCTCAGAAGAAACTGCCACTATGGAAAAATAAGTTATTTAGGAGGAAATATAAGAATATCAAATTTTATTTTGTTTTTTAGTGTGTCAGGGTAATTTTATCTACTTTTTATTAATTTTTATTGGTGTATAGTTGCTTTAAGGTAGAGAGGATATGGAGAAAAGGAAACCTTTATACACTGTTGGTGAGAATGTAAATTGGTGCATCCACTATGGAGAACAGTATGGATATTTCTTTAAAAATTAAAAATAGAGTTACCATGTGATTCATCAATCCCACTCCTGGGTATATATTGTGAAAAAAAACACAACTTGGAAAGATACATGTGCTCCAGTATTCATAGCAGCACTATTTACAATACCCAAAGATATGGAAGCAACCTAAATGTCTATTCTAAAGAAGATGTTTTATCATGTTGTGTTAGTTTCTGCTGTACAGCAAAGTAAATAAGCTATACATATACATATACCCTCTCTTTTTTGGACTTCATTCCCATTTAGGTCATCAGAGGGCATTGAGTATTTCCCTATAATGTATAGCAGGCTCTCATTAATTACCTATTTTATACATTTGTTGTTCAGTCACTAAGTTGTGTTGGACTCTTTGCAATCTCATGGACTGCAGAAAACCAGGCTTACCTGTCTTTCACTATCTCCCCGAGTTTTCTCAGATTCATATCCATTAAGTAGGTGATGCTATCTAACCATCTCATCCTCTGCCACCCCTTCTCCTTTTGCCTTTGATCTTTCCCAGCATCAGGGTCTTCTCCAATGAGTTGGCTCTTCATATCAGGTGGCCAAAATACTGGAGTTTCAGTTTCAGCTTCAGTCCTTCCAATGAATATTCAGGACTGATTTTCTTTAGAATTGACAGGTTTGATCTCCTTGTAACCCAAGGGACTTTCAAGAGTCTTCTCTATCACCACAATTCTAAAACATCAATTCTTTGGTGCTCAGACTTCTTCGTATACATATTTTATTTTATCAGTCTCCCAGTTCATCCCACCCTCCCCCCATTCCCAATTATCCATATGTCTATTCCTTGTCTGTGTCTCTATTTCTGCTTTGCAAATAAGTTTATCTGTATATAAGCGATATTATACTATATTTGCTTTTCTCTGACTTAATTCACTCTGTATGACAGTCTCTAGGTCCATCCATGTCTCTGCAAATTGTACAATTTTGTTCCTTTTTATGGTTGACTAATAAGAATCCCAAATTTTAATCTTAGACTTCCCTTATATCTCAGTCTGTAAAGAATCTGCTGAATGCAGGAGACCCAGCTTCGATTCCTGGGTTGGGAAGATCCACTGGAGAAGGAAATGGCAACCCACTCCAGTATTCTTGCCTGGAGAATCCCATGGACAGAGGAGCTTGGCAGGTTACAGTCCATGGGGTTGGAAGAGTCAAACACGACTTAGCAACTAAACCAACAATTTTAATCTTATTGAATTTCACAAAATAAATGATCAATATGTCCAATGAAAACTCTGCTTAAAGTATTGTTATTTTAGATAGGATAATCACATTATATAAATATTACATTAAACATTATAAATAAAAGAAAACTGAACAATGCAATTGAGAATGACATAGTAAAAGAAGAAATTTAATTGCTTATACTGGAATGGCCACACAAAATGGCAACATTTGAGCTGTGATTCAAGGTCATTCCTACCAAGCTGTGGACCATGGAGATGGAAATAGCAACCCATTCTAGTATTCTTTCCTGGAAAATTCCATGGACCGAGGAGCCTGGCGGGCTACAGTCCATGGAGTCTCAAAGAATAGGATAAACTTAGTAACTGAGAACACCAAGCTATGGAAAGGAGAGTTACAGACAGAGAAAACTTTTTAATGTAATAACCCATTTAGTTTATTTAAGGCATAAAAAGAAAGACAAAATTATTGAAAATAAGGTTTTCTAGAGTTGCATGATCTTTAAACTATATTTTCCAAAAATAATAAGTACAAATAAATATTTGGAGTGATAACAGCTTCGACTTGGGGTTTTATAAATGACATTTTTGATATGAATATTATAAATTTTGTGCTTAAAAATAACTATTTATTAAATAACTCAAACAAAAAATCCAGAATGATAGCTGAATTCAAGAACCATATCTCAAAATTTAAAATACAGTGTAGATCTCAGCTTTAATCAGTAAAAATAAGCAAACCCAATTTTTGTTGGGAAGAAATTACTGGTAAAAATTACCTTGATTTAAAATTAATCCCTTTCTTCTTATCTTTAAGTGTTATTTTCTTGATAGTAGAATAGCTAAATGCTTTTCACCATACTGTTAACGTGGAGTTCTATCACAGTTATGAACCACAGATGACCTTCATTATCACAGCAGTATTGAAACAAGGCTGCCTCCAAGGCTTTTGATGGGGTACCAACATGTAACTATGTGAGACTTGAGTTTATGGAGAAGCAGATAAGATAACAATGTGAAAATTTCTCGGTAATTAGCCTGACCAATTGAAAGATGGCCACTGAAAGATTTAAGCATCCTTTTCCATTTGCTTAATATGGAAGAGGACACGAGCAGGTAGAATCTTACATGCCATTTTCTGACTGTCTGATGGAAACTTTCATTTCAGTAGAAATATCGAGGTTCAATAATAGAACCATTTTTTTTTGCCAGTGTACTTCTTCATTTTATTATTGTAAGATCTACTTTAGGAAGTGGATAATAACACAAGAATAAGACTCAGATTTCTCTCCCATATCCCTCTCCAGAGAGTCTGGGTGGGAGGATCAGTCCAGTCTGAGCCTCAAGATGAGCCAGGTATACTGCAAGTTCTACTACAGGATATACAAACACGGTACCCAACAGACTGCTCAGAAGAAGTATAGGGAGGCCCTCTCCAACAAGTTGTCCCATTCTGGGGTCTATGGTAGGTACTGGGAACCAGTGAGTAGAGCCCAGAGATTGAGGATAAGGGATGTGACTCAAAATTGATGGACCACAGAAAAGTGAGGCCGATGCCAGGCAATCGTTCCTTCCTTAGAGCTTTGACATGATGAACTAAGTAGGTAAAAATATACAATATAGGAGACAAACCTTCTATCCTTTCTTCTCTAACCCCAGCTTCTCTCTATCCTTCCACTCAGACATAACGTACTCTGAGAGATTGCCAGAATGGCAGGAAGGGGAGGGATTATTTCTCAGGAAGACATTCAGTTCACACCAAGTCCTAAAGTAGCCCAAGTATTTTTATTTGTTCAGTAGGACTTCCATAAAGTACTCAGGTCCCTGAAGAGAGGGTACAGGAATATAGGGGATATATGCCTAGGTTTTGCTGTGCTTAGTTGCTCAGTCGTGTCCACCTCTTTACAACCCCATGGGGCTATAGCCCATCAGGCTCCTCTGTCTATGGGATTTCCCAGGCAAGAATACTGGAATGGTTTGCCGTTTCCTCCTCTAGGGGATCTTCCTGACCCAGGGATCAAACTCATGTCTCCTGTCTCCTGCATTGCAGGTAAATTCCATACCTGCTGAGGCATCAGGGAAGCCACTATGCCATAGTTGAGGGTACACAAAGCAGGGACTTGAACAAAATCTGTGATAAGGTCAGTAGATGTCAAAGGGAAGAGCAGTCATGTTTGGTAGGATGAAAGATAAGGTACTATCTCCTTCATCAGTGGGCTTCTGTGAATGAGCATGAGAGTCACTGCATGTAGAACCGGAAGACATATTTCTGTGAAAATTGCCACGCAAAGGGAAATCTTCAGTCACACAGACTTCTGAGTCTATTTCACAAGCTCCCTCCTGTCCCCAGAGGCCCTACTGGCTGAACACCCCTAACCTTCCAATTCTATATAGTCTTTCTGATGACCAGTACTCATCCTGAGTAAACTCGATTCTTAGCATAAAATCAAGTGTGATCCAAGTGGCTCCAGAATAACAAAGATGTTTTTATCACTTGATAAGTTTGAAAGATTTAGAGTCTCTATCATAGGAACCAGTGACAAAGTATGAATTCTCTATTACATAACAATTTGAAAATAAGAAAAGGGAACAGATTCCTAGAACTATTGATCCCAGACTTATTCCAGATCACAAATTAGGAAAAAACAAGAGAATCCCAGAAAAAAAAAAACATCTACTTCTGCTTCATTGACTATGCTAAAGCCTTTGACGATGGGACCACCTTACCTGCCTCCTGATACACCTGTATGCAGGTCAAGAAGCAAGAGTTAGAACCAAACATAGAAAAATGGACTGGTTCCAAACTGGGAAAGGAGTAAGTCAAGGCTGTATACTGTCACCTTGCTTATTTAATTTATATACAGAGTACATCATGTGAAATGCCGGCTGGATGAAGCAAAAGCTGGAATGAAGATTGAAGGGAGAAATATCAATAACCTCAGATATGCAGATGACACCACCCTTATGGCAGAAAGCAAAGAGGAGCTGAAGAGTTTTTTGATGCAAGTGAAAGAGGAGAGTAAAAAAGCTGGCTTAAAACTCAACATTCAAAAAACGAAGATCATGGCATCTGGTCCCTTCACTTCATGGCAAATAGATGGGGAAGCAATGGAAATAGTGACAAACTATTTTGGGGGGCTCCAAAATCACTGCAGATGGTGACTGTAGCCATGAAATTAAAAAACACTTGCTCCTTGGAAGAAAAACTATGACAAACCTGGACAGCATATTAAAAAGCAGAGACATTTGCTGACCAAGTTCCATCTTGTCAAAGCTATGGTTTTCCAGTAGTCATGTATGGATGTGAGAGTTGGACCATAAAGAAAGCTGAGAGCTGAAGAATTGATGCTTTTGAACTGTGGTGTTGGAAAAGATTCTTGAGAGTGCCTTAGACTGCAAGGACATCAAACCAGTCAATCCTAAAGGAAACCAATCCTGAATACTCATTGGAAGGACTGATGCTGAAACTGAAGCTCTAATAATTTGACCACCTGATGCGAAGAGCTAACTCATTAGAAAAGATCCTGATGCTGGGAAAGACTGAAGACAGGAGGGGAAGGAGACGACGGAGGACGAGATGGTTGGATGGCATCACTGACTCAATGGACATGAGTTTGAGCAAGTTCTGGGGGATGATGAAGGACAGGGAAGCATGGCGTGCTACAGTCCATAGGGTCACAAAGAGTCAGAGACAACTGAGTGACTGAAAAATAACAAACCAATTTTGGTTTTACCAAGAAGTTAGAGATGAAAATTAGTTGTTTATGGAATTTAGTTTGGTGCATTTTCCCCTTTTGGGTCCCCTGGATTTGAATTTGCAAACTTATACCTCCATCCCCACTGCATTGGAGTTATTTGAACAACACTCTATTATTTGCATGATTTCCTTTTTGTTACCATTGTGTTCTCACATTTTGTAAATGTTTCTTTATGTTTTCACAATCTTCTACAAAGTTAGTGGAGTAGTGTAGGCAAATAATTTTTTGTGGTGTGTATATTGTCTAAAATCTCAAGGGGGTGAATAATAAATTTGGACCATACATTATTAAAAATTCAGGCTTCAGTTTTCACCCCAGTTACATGATTTCAGCTCAAATTTAAATAGTCTTTCTGTATCTTGTTCTAGCATCTTTTTCAAGGAGGGGGAAATTTCCCTCTCTACCTCTCTTGGGTTCTTATAGTGGCTGTATTAATAATAAAATTGACACAAAGACAAATTAACAGGAGAAAAATAAATATATTTAATTTGTGCACACAAAGCTGTTACAGAAATAGAACCTAAGAGGTGGCCAAAGCGAGCAGCTTTTATGTTTTTTAGACAAAGAAGCAGTAAATTTGTGAGGAATTGACAGGACAAAGAAATTTAGGTTTCGGATGCTTAATTAGAGAATAATCTAAATGGAGTTTTGGTTTGAGGTAATAAAGTAGTAGCAAGATGTGTTTACGTAAGCTTCTCAACCCCAAATTCTCTGTGTTTAGTGATAAGGGTGTCCTGCTTCCAGATACACAGAGTGAAACTTTCATAGGAGATTCATTTCCTGCTTTCAGAAGGTCAGAATGTCCCTCTTGCTTTGGCCATTTCTTAAGTAACTTTAATTCAAAATGATCAATATAACATTAAGGCATATTTTGGGGCAGCCTGCCCTAGGCCCCAGTGTCTTCAAAATGGGATGCAATAATGTACCCAACCTTTCTTAATCTGCCATGAAGACCTCTGTGATGCTTTGGCAAATACATCAAACATTTCACACAGGAATTGGCACAGAATAAACCTTCAAGAAACACTGCAAGTTAGCTAAAGATACTGATACTTAATAAAATCCATGGCAACTGATATCTGAACATCTTTCCCATTGTATCCCACTGCCAATGAAAGAAAAAGGAAATTGATGCTATTATTGAAGAATTACTGGGTTGAAATGTTCTGGTTATTTTCTCTCTTTAAAAGATACGGAAATGTGAATATTCTCTTTAATCCCACAATTTCTCTACCCTGGGGCACTGTGTCAGAGAAAAGAATCAGAAAATAAGTGTTTTTTTTTGTTTGTTTGTTTCTTTTTCCTAAGACCCCAGAATTGATGAATGAGACAACTCAAAAACATCTCAGATAAGCTGCACATTAAATCTTCATTTTGAAACTTCTTGAGTCTTCTAATTTTCAGTTTATGCTATCTCATCACAGGAACTAATTCCAAATTCCTATGAGCTGTAATAAAGTCCAACAGCCTTATGTTTTTCTTACTGCTTCAAGTTCTTGATACACTTGAGATATTCTGAGATCTGGCCACCCAAATCTTTGGATTTTTCTCTCTTAAGGATCTTATAAGCTTTTTGTTTTGTACCTTGCTAGCCATAAAAATATTTTCTTGACATTGCTTAATTTTTTATCTCTTTCAAATATCTTTGAAGAGGTGCTTGGTCCAAATCCAGTATATGCAAATTCTTTGAAATAATTGCCAAATATATCCAAATAGCTATGAACAAGGTAATTCTTGTCATAGAGGTACGAAAAACTACTTTAAGTATATGAGAAGAAAACATAGCTGAATTATTTTTTACTTGAGTGAAAAAATTGTTATCGACATACAATGTAAAACCCCATAAAGCACCAACAAATTTGAAGATATTTAAGTTAGAAAAAAAGGTATCATGATAACAAGTATCATTAGCAAACCAAAGATAAGAAAAACTACAATGCATAATACTCTAATCACAAAAGGTAATTTCTTAATCAATAAGGAAAAATGGACTATATATATACATATATATATATTTAGAAAATGTAATGGTTTTAATTTTTTTAAATAATGATAGGCATGGCTTCTAATAAAGAAATGCAGAATAACAGCTTTGAGATACCATGTCGAAAAAAGAAAAAATCATGACAGACTGCATTGGTGAAGATGTGAATGTGAATTTTTTGTAAGAGTATAAGTTGGTACAACCTGTATGGAAAGAAATTGGCTATTACTGTCAAAATTACAAATACACTTGCTTTTTGAAGCACCAAATTCACTGACAAGATTGTATCCTACAGACTTTTTTAAGAAAATATTTGCAATTTACTTGCAATTTTAATTAGTTGCAACAACTTTAATGTACATCAATAGGAAACACATTTTAAAAAATATGGTGGAGCTATACAGAAGAATATTACATAGCAGTCAAAAAAAGAATTAGAAAGTCTTTCTGTACTGATGGAAATGAGCTCTAAACCAACTTGTTAAATTAAGAAGGGAAGATGCAGAAGGGTGTATAAAACAACTATCTCTATGTAACAATAGAAAATGTATATACATATATTTATATAACTTGCTAGAATTCTCATGGTATATCTCTGGAAGGAAGGCCAAGAATCTAATATTACAGGGTTTTGTGGGGAAGGGAACCGGTGTTTTAGTACATGAGTACACATGGAGACTCTTTAGTTCAGTTCAGTTCAGTTCAGTCCAGTCACTAAGCAACGTTCAACTCTTTGTGACCTCATGGACTATAGCACACCAGGCTTCCCTGTCCTCACCATCTCCTGGAGTTTGTTCAAATTTTTGTCCTTTGAGTTGGTGATACCATCCAACCATCTCATCCTCTGTTATCCCCTTCTCCTCCTGCCCTCAATCTTTCCCAATATCAAGGTTTTTCCAAATGAGTCAGGTCTTCACATCAATTGGCCAAAATATTGGAGCTTGAGCTTCAGCATCAGTCCTTCCAAAGAATATTCTGGATTGATTTATTTTAGGATTGACTATTTTGATCACCTTGCTGCCCAAGGGACTCTCAAGAGTCTTCTCCAACACCACAGTTTAAAAGCACCAATTCTTCAGCCCTCAGCCTTCTTATGGTCCAACTGTCACATCCATACGTGACTAGTGGAAAAACCATAGCTTTGACTATAAGGACATTTGTCAGCAAAGTGATGTCTCTGTTTTTTAATATGCTGTCTAGGTTTGTTATAGCTTTTCTTCCAAGGAACAAGCATCTTTTAATTTCACGGCTATAGTCACCATCTGCAGTGATTTTTGGAGCCCAAAAAGGTAAAGTCTGTCACTTTTTCCATTGTTCCCTCATCTATTTGCCATGAAGTGATGGGACCAGATGCCATGATCTTAGTTTTCTGAATGTTGAGTTTTAAGCCAGTTTTTTTTTTCACTCTCCTCTTTCACCCTCATAGAGAGGCTCTTTAGTTCTTCACTTTCTGCCATTAGAGTGGTATCATCTGCATATCTGAGGTTATTGATATTTCTCCTAGCAATCTTGTTTCCAGCTTTTGATTCATCCGGCCTGGGATTTCACATGATGTTCTTGGCAGGAAAGCTATGACAAACCTAGACAGTGTGCTGAAAAGCAGAGACATTACTCTGCCAACAAAGGTCCATATAGTTAAGGCTATGGTCTTCCCAGTGGTCATGTATGGTTGTGAGATTTGGGGATTGTAAAGAAGGCAGAGCACCAAAGAACTGATGCCTTCAAACTGTGGTACTGGGGAAGACTTCTGAGAATCCCTTGGAGAGGAAGGAGATCAAACCAGTCAATCTTAAGGGAAAACAACCCTGAATACTCGTTGTTAGGACTGATGCTGAATCTCCAGTATTTTAGTCACCTCATGCGAAATGCAGCTGACTCACTGGAAAAGCCTCTGATTCTGGGAAAGACTGAGGGCAGAAGGAGAGGAGGGTGTCAGAGGATGAGATGGCTGAATGGCATCACTAATGCAATGGACATGAACTTGAGCAAACTTCAGGAGATACTTAGGGATAGGGAGTCCTGGTGCACTGCAGTCCATGGGGTAACAAAGAGTCAGACATGACTGGATGACTGAAAAACAACCAATTCTGCCTAAGTTAAATAAGCAGGGGAACGATATACAGCCTTGATGTACTCCCTTACCAATTTTGAACCAGTCTGTTGTTTGATGATTGGTTCTAACTGTTGTTGCTTCTTGACCTGCATGCAGATTTCACAGGAGACAGGTAAAGGGGTCTGGTATTCCCAACTTTTTGAGAATTTTCCACATTTTGTTGTGATCCACACAGTCAAATGCTTCAGCATAGTCAATGAAGCCGAATAGATTTTTTTTTTCTGAAATTGTCTTGCTTTTTCTATGATCCAATGGATACTGGGAAGTTGATCTTTGGTTTCTCTGCCTTTTTAAAATCCATCTTGAATATCTGGAAGTTCTCAGTTCATGTACTGTTGAAGACTAGCTTGAAGGATTTTGATCATTACCTTGCTAGCATGGAGATGAGCATAATTGTACAACTGTATGGTAGTTTGAACATTCTTTGGCATTGTCCTCTTTGGGGTTGGTGTGTAAACTCGCCTTTTCCAGTCCTGTGGTCAAAGCTAAGTTTTCCAAATTTGCTGGCATATTGAGTGCAGCACTTTAACAGCATCATCTCTTGGGATTTGAAATAACTCAGCTGGAATTCCATCACCTCCACTAGCTTTGCTTGTAGTAATGCTTCCTAAGGCCCACTTGACTTTACATTCCAGGATGTCTGGCTCTAGGTTAGTGACCACACCATCATAGTTATCTTGGCTATTAAGATATTTTTTGTACAGTTCTTTTGTGTATTCTCACCACCTCTTCTTCATCTCTTCTGCTTCTGTTAGGTCCTTACTATTTCTGTCCTTTATTGTACCCATCTTTGCATGCAATGTTCCCATGGTATCTCTAATTTTCTTGAAGAGATCTCTAGTCCTTCCCATTAAATTATTTTTGTCTATTTCTTTGAACTGTTCACTTAAGAGGGCTGTTTTCTCTATCCTTGCTATTCTTTGGAACTCTACATTCAGTTGGGTATATATTTTCTTTTCTTCTTTGTTTTTTGCTTCTCTTCTTTTCCCGGCTATTTGGAAGCCCTCCTCAGACAACAAGTTTGCCTTCTTGCGTTTCTTTTTCTTTGGGATGGTTTTGTTCACTGCCTCCTGTGCAATGTTATGAACCTCTGCCCATTAGACCTAATCCCTTGAATCTATTTGTTATTTTCACTGTATAATCATAAGGGATTTGATAAGATTATACGTGAATAGCCTAGTGGTTTTCCCTACTTTCTTCAATTTAAGTCTGAATTTTGCAATAAGGAGCTTTTGATCTGAACAACAGTCAGCTCCAGGTCTTATTTTTGCTAACTGTATACAGCTTTTCCATTTTTGGCTGCAAAGAATATAAACAATCTGATTTTGGTTGACCACCTGGTGATATCCTTGTATAGAGTCATCTCTTGTGTTGTTGGAAAATGGTGTTTGCTATGACCAGTGAATTCTCTTGGCAAAACTCTGTTAGCCTTTGCCCTGCTTCATTTTGTACTTCAAGGCCAAATTTGCCTGTTAATTCAGGTATCTCTGGACTTTCTACTTTTGCCTTACAATCCCATATGATGAAAAGGACACCATACTTTTATTTGTATCTTTTGATTTTTGAGCCATTTGAGTCTCTTGCTTGTTCAAAGTATTAACTTTAATTAAATATTAACTATAAATATATCTATAGTTTTTGTTTTACATTTATTCAGTTAAAAATAATTTACTACATGATTCTGATGATTATTATGATGAAAGAATAAAACATTAGACACAGAGAGAGGTAGGGGGAATAAAAGAATACATAAATCAGCCTTAAAAGACAATCATTATAGTGTTGGTGGAAACAAATATTTATCAAAAGATTATCGAAGTTAAAGTGAGAATTCCCTTGCCCCACCTTCTGAGGAGCACAGCCTCACTGCATACTGAAGAGTCCAGGTGTGATACTCCAGCATACCCAAGGAGGCAGACTCGGGGCTGGCTAGGAGCTGGTGCCCGGATAGCTCTCTGTTAACCAGGTTGACTTTGAGCACTTTACATAATTTTCCTAATTTTTCACTTTATATTTCTAATGGGAATCTTTCACATGGGAAATTTCAACAGAAAAATAAATAAATAAATAAATCTCATACTGTCTGAGAAAAGATCTTTTTGTCACTTCACTGTTTCCTAAGGGAAGTGGGGTTCATCCTTTAGAATAATATGCTAGAACTCTCTGTAATACTTCATTCATTCACTTGCTATTTATTTGTCCATTTCAGGCATCTCCTTCTTTCCTTGGCTTTCGAGGGTTAGGGAAATAAAGCGTGTAAATCCTGGCACAGGTTTTCAGAGAGCTAGAGCTTTCTCCCTTCTTCTCTCTGTGAACAACAGCAACACCAATGATATTGTTCCTCTCCTAGGAAGCTTTTCGTTTTTCAGGTACCACAAGCAGGAGAATCAGTTTCAGTCTCCAGGGTCTTCACTTATTGCATCTAAATAATCAATTAAATGTTTTCCTTTTTTTTTTTTTTAACTTCATGGAGGAATAATTGGGAATATTAGCATAATTGTTTATATATTCAAATATATTTTCCACTTTTATTATGTAAGAAGGAAGACAAAGAAGATACAACTGAGAGCAGTGTTTTGGAAGCTCCCTGGAGCAAACTGCTTTCTAAACGTGGAGGAGTAAGTGATGGTGCAGAAGAATAGACAGTAGAGTTACATGGCGGCTGCCTGATGCATCCAGAGAAGTGAAGTGTGTTGGCAGTTGTATAGCTCATGAGTTGAGTAAGGAGCCAGTGTGAAAACATGAAAATGCAAACCTCTCTTTCTGGAGACGATGATCAGGATTTAATTAAACAATAGGTGGGAAAATGTTTCGCCGATATTTTGCAGAATATGTCTTAGCATTTTTAGAAGCCTCTGGAATGATGAGTATTACCAGTAAAATTTCCTCAAAATGCTACCTTGAGACAGGAGGGGCACAGAGTCCACCGGAGAGTGATCTAACATGCAGCACTGTGTGAGGGAAACACAGGATGCAGGACCAGGCAGGAGGGAAACCTGGGTTGAGATGCAGTAGCAACAGAGCCCTGAACTGATTCTATGGGGTCTGGAATTGGCACTGAAGAGCTACCCCAAATTAGGGCAAAGGCCCCAAATCTTTACCCCCCTCAGCATCTTACTAACACCCTAAAAAGTGGTGTGATATTGGAGACAGCTGTTTTCTTCAGCCAAAAGCCAATTTTGGAAGAGTGGGGTGGTTGGCAGGGCTGAGAGCTGTCCACACTATTACTTCCAACATCTGGAAAAATTAATGCTTCAATCCTGATTGTGGGCATCTGGTCAATTACCATAGCATTCAGTACAAATGAGGATGATCAGGTTAAGGACAGAAGTTTGCTCATAAATTGCCACATACACCAAAAATTCAGTTCAGACTAATCTTTGTTTAAGAATGGTGTGTGGTGTGGATAAACCCATTGCATCTTTTCGGTGGGGTGGGGGAAACACCAGGTGCCTGCTTTCCATTATTCAAACAATCACTTCCAGGATTTCTCCAAAACCTGAAAGAGGAGGATTTGTGTTTGGCACTGGCATTAACCTATATTCCTGGCACAGGTCTTTATCCCCTCAAACACACACCTGAGAACTCAAATAGCTCACAGTTGGAACTGCCTGCAATCTAACTTGTGATGACAAAATGGAAAGGTTCAAGCCAAGAAAATTTAAAAAGACATAAGGCATGACAGATGATGCCTCACACGAAGAAAGCCAAGGGCAAGTTAATCCACCCTTACCTGAGGGCATTCAGATATGAAAAAAAAAAAAAATGTGTACAAATCACAGCTGAGCCCTTCTCAGTCAGCAGGACCAGAAGCAGGGCTGTGTCATGTGTGTAAGTGAAGGAAGTGGCTGTACACACAGTGTGATTATGAGTAGTGGGCAAAGCCCTTAGTTTTCAGTCCTGCCTCCAGAAATAGTTTATTTCCTGAAATTCCACTGTGCCTTACTTACTGGCTCTGATTCTTGTTAAAGATGTAACTCTATTTAGAAGTAGGTTTATCCTGATCATGCCAGGGACTAGCTGGTGAACTTGGATAGACACTTCTTTGGGACTTTAATTCTTGACTTGACAGAATGTCTGCAATTCTGATGCCTTTTGCTTTTTTCTAATGCATTTATGATGCAGCATTGGTGGCATAATGGTGAACATAGCTGCTTTCCAAGCAGTTGATCCGCGTTGGACTCCCGGCCAATGCACAGTATTCTGGGCTTTTCTGGTGGCTGAGACAGTAAAGAATCTGTCTGCAATGCAGGAGACCTGGGTTCAATCTGTGGGTTGGGAATATCTCCTGAGTGGCTTCCCACTCCAGTACTCTTGACTGAAGAATTCCGTGAATAGAAGTGGGCTACAGTCAATAGGGTCATAAAGTGTTGGACATGACTGAGCAAATAACACTTTCACTTTCAATGCATTTATGGCTTTTGATTATTGTTATTTCTAGATCTTCATAATTATCATCACCTACTTTAAAAGCTCTGGTTTGGTTCCATTGCTGCTATTGGATATCCGGCAATGTCTGTGTTTAAATACAGCAAAAATTTTCAATCATGGGTCCAATATGCTCAGTTCTAAAAAAAGTTCTGTGGCTTTTCCATTTTATTTGGTGTGAGTGTGAGTGTGTGTGTGTGTGTGTGTGTGTGTGTGTGTGTGTGTTGGAGAAAAGGGAGTAGAATAGGCAGATCACACTTCTGAGTATGGACTCTAGCCCATTCTCTGAAATCTCTCTAAATATTCCTTTACACTCCACCAAGGCAACTGATCAAGAAACCCTTATGCAAACTGGAGGACAGGTAGTCTCTTTGGATATTTTATAGTTCCACAGTAGGGTGCAGGGTCTTCCGGGGTAGCTCAAATGGTAAAGAAGCTGCCTGCAATGCAGAGACCCAGGTTCGATCCCTGGGTTGGGAATATTCCTGGAGAAAGGCATGGCAACCCACTCCAGTGTTGTTGCCTGGAGAATCCCATGGACAGAGGAGCCCGGTGGTCTACACTCCATGGGGTTGCAAAGAGTCAGACACAACTGAGCAACTAGCACACACACAGTAGGTTGCAGACTTGGCCCTGTTACAATCCTTTTCATTAACCTTTCTCACTGCACCTCAGTGTCTCACCATCATGACAAGTGTGTTTTAATTTGATATAGTGACTAGTGTGTTTTAATTTGAATGAGTGGTTAAATGAATGGATAAATGGGCAAAAATAATGAACAAAAATAAAAAAATAAATAAAAAATAGCCAGCTTCCCAGCAGAAACCAACAGGGATCGGATTCTAAAGAAAATTATTTACTGAACAATGCTATGGAAATCAACAAAGGGTACTGATGCTCCTGGAAACTAATAATACAAGATGTCATTGTTACCTCTCAGGCTGAAGGGCAAGAAAGAAAGCCACCTAGAAAGACAGAGACACCCTTGCCAGACCATGGTGACAAAAGAGGGAGAAGACACATTCTGGAGTCTCTCCTCTCCTTTCATCTCTTGTTGGTGGCTTCCACTGGCCAAACTCAAATGGAAACCAGAGGTCAAGGGTCATCTCAGGATTCAATCATTAAAGGTAATACCCAGAGTCCTAATAGAAAGGGATTTTGTAGATGAGGAATACAAATGGAGAACACCAGCACAAACGATATGAGAGCAATTTTTTAGGGAAAGGAAAAATGCATGCAAGTATAAAATCCTAGAGAGAAAAGGATGATTCATTAAAAGAAGAGTGAGGAAAAGGTCATAGGAAGTGACTTGGGACGATGACGACTAATCCCAGTTATGCAGCATTTGACAATGACTTTAAAGAGTTTTGATTCTCCCTCAATCCAAGATTCTCTTAAGCATTACTCTTGAGTGTCTGATGTATTCTCAAAATGGACAAGCTTAGACAGTCCACTTTGTAGAATAAAACAATTAAAATAAATATAGCTGTTTCCAGACTGCTTTGTCGGTACCAGGCACTGTGCTAAAAGTTATTCACAATTGATTCAATTTTATTCTCACAAAATCTATGAGAGAGATATTATAATTTCTATTTCACAGTTGAAGAAATTGAAGATAATGGTAGTGGAGTGACTTATCCAAAATTGTACTGCTATGGAGTAAGAGAAACAGGTTTGTATGACTTCACAGCCCACTCTCCTAAGTACTAGTTGATTACTTTGATATTCTGGTTTGTATGCTCCCTGGTGGCACTAGTGGTAAAGAACCTGCCTGCCAATGCAAGAGATATGAGAGACATAGTCTCAATCCCTGGGTCAGGAAGATTCCCTGGAGAAGGGCAGGGCAACCCACTCCAGTATTCTTGCCTAGAGAATCCCATGAACAGAGGAGCCTAGTGGGTTACAGTCCACAGTGCAGCAAACAGCTGGACCCGACTGAAGTGACTTACCATGCACACACACTGGTTTTTGTGGATCAAGTGTGTAGAGTTTTCTTAAACTTGCATTTGAGCTGGAAGATTCAACAAGGTTTTTTTTTTGGCTACTATAAACAATGAACAAGTGGCGTTGGTAAAGAATTAACAAGTGATGTTGTTGTCTCCCTCAGAGTGCCAAGGAGGAAATGCAAGTGATTCAAATAACTGTTGAGAAGATCAATGTGATCAATCAATTGGAAAGCTAAATTTGTTTTTTCCCATTTGTTTAAGACTACGCAGAGGCAGTGGTACACCAAGGAAATGCACCATATAAGTTAGAATCCTTGTTGTATGTGAAATTAATTAGAACCTAAAGTATGCTACAGCTGATCCCTGGGTTGGGAAGATCCCCTGGAGAAGGGAAAGGCTACCCACTACAGCATTCTGGCCTGGAGAATTCCGTGGACTGTATAGTCCATGGGATTGCAAAGAGTTGGGCACGATTGAGCGACTTTCACTCACTCACTCAGAACAAGGCAGTGTATTAGTGCCCAGACTGCAGCAAAGGGAATATACTGCCAAGGAAACTGAGGAGGGTAAATGTCAGGGTATGCTTATGTCATCCAGAAAGATATCCTTTTCTCCATTCAACTTTCTCACTGCCCACATGTTACCTCCTTTGTTCTTCCTCTGTATTTCTCTATGCCTTTATGAGAGGTGTTAAAAGATTAACTGAGGGATATTAAAAATGTTAAGAGTTTATTTGGGCAAAAATTGATTTGAATCAGGCAGCATCCAATCCAGGAAACAGATAGGAGCTCCTAGGAGTTGTACAAAATGAAAACATTTTGCAGCCACAAGGCAGAGAGGAAAGGAAGTTATACCAGGCAAAAATTGGGTTGGTTATTGCAAAGTTGCTTTCCTTTAGGGGATGGCAGAAGTCTATCAGGCAGATTACATAACTAGTGCTGATCAGGCAATTCCTGAATGACTGGTTTAAGATTTCATTTCTGGAAGAGTTGAAAAGATAATTAAGTTAAGTTTCGATTTGGTGATGTGAGGCTTAGCTTAAGCAACAATATTTTGGGGTTGTTTGCTTATTTTCTTTTAAAAAATTCTCTTGTTGATCAAGATTCTTAGCTTGAGAGGCATGATTAAAAAAAAAAAATTGGGCATAATGGCTACTTCCAGTCATCACTCTGGCACTCTTACAATTTTGTTTGTTTGTTTGCTTGTTTTTGTTTTCTGAATTTCTGTGTGGCATTCACAGGTCGCAATGCCTTATTCATATTCGTTGAGTTGGTCATTCTCTTTGTATATTTTCCCAACACTACATTCCTAGGGAAATCATTTGCTAGGTGGCTAGTGAGTGCAAACATCACTTAAATCTTTTGAAAGAATTTAGTGTGTCAGAAAAACTTGGCATATTTCCCAAAGTCTGGAGTGTCAATGCAAGTGCAGCAAGTAGCAGTGACCATAGTGCAAACACCTCATTGCTCAGCTAAAAGATAATCAAGGACTAACTTACTATCAAGAGAAATGATCAGAGTGTAGGGATATTCGGGAGCAGCTATTGCTTTAGCAGCAGATTCCACAGTATCTTCAAGAGCTAAGAAGAGATTCCTGATCATAGGCTCATTTGCACTTACTCCTAGGCAGAGGAGTAAAGATATACCAAAGGAAACAAATTTTGAACCCTTAATGTTTCCTTGTATTTCCCATTTGAATTTGTGGCTTAGGACTGGAAAAGTAACCGCCATGGAGGGCAGTAAAATTTAAGGGTGTGTAGACTGCATAGGCGGAGAAGGCAATGGCACCTCACTCTAGTACTTTTGCCTGGAGAATCCCATGGACAGTGGAGCCTGGTGCGCTGCAGTCCAGGGGGTCGCGAAGAGTCGGACAGGACTGAGCGACTTCACTTTCACTTTTCATTTTCATGCATTGGAGAAGGAAACGGCAACCCACTCCAGTGTTCTTGCCTGGAGAATTCTGGGGACGGGGGAGCCTGGAGGGCTGCCGTCTCTGGGGTCGCCCAGAGTCGGACAGGACTGACGCGACTTAGCAGCAGCAGACTGCATAGGTAGTTTTATTTTGGTTACCCTTGCTCTGTGTCCCTTTCTTCCTAAGAGTCTGAATGAAAGAGTCTATGTTTGGCGTTGTTAACAGAGACTGGGAAATGGACCTCCAGGACCAGAGAAGCTGACGCAATAGAGAAGGGCGCCGAGTTTATGCCAGAGAAACTGAGACATTGAAAATAAGAATTTTGTGAGGGGCAGAACCATGGGATCACTGACAGTGTGACAACACCAGCAATTGTTGGAGGTTGAATTACCCCTTTTTGCAATAGTCTGAGGTATATGAACATCAAGATTATTTTTCTAATAATGCCAGAGCATGGTCAGTAGATAGACAGGGAAGTAAGAATGTAAAGAAACATTCTCAATCTGACACCTCAGGAGGAAGCAGCCTACCTTTATATTGACTACTTCTCTTACTAGTCGATTTGATTTTGAGGTCTCCTGCATTTGCTCAGGACCAGATGTCAGGGAAAGCCTTCTGCAGTTGTGAAATATGCACGCAAGATTTGATATCTTGTAATCTGGCAAGGGTACAGGGAGTCAAGTGTACCTGGTAGCATCTTTTCTATAAATTTCACTCTTAAGAAAGCATCAGAGTAAAACAATAACTGTCTGCAAATGACAGAAGACTTTAAAATGCCCGTGATTAAATATTTGATGAGAGTTTATTACAATAGAATTGGCAAGAATATTTGTTTTTTTTTCTGTGACATATGACATTCTTATGTAAAACTAGAATTATGGCTGATAACATTATACCACAAGACATATTTTGAAGAATCTCATACAATTTCTAGAACACATATTAATAATTGCATTCACATAAATATAAGCAAATAAGTTTATAATCATTTATTTGGCAATGCTTCCCATATAAGTGTGTGTATGCATGCTCAGTCGTGTCTGACTCTTTGAGACCCCATAGACTATAGCCCACCAGGCTCCTCCATCCCTGGGATTTTCCAGGCAAGAATACTGGAATGGTTGCCATTTCCTTCTCCAGGAGATTTTCCGGATCCAGGGATCACACTCCTGTCTCCTGAGTTTCCTGCTTTGCAGGCAGATGCTTTACTGCTGAGCCACTAGGGAAGCCCCTTCCCATATAATTAACATACAAAATAAACTCAATTAGTTTACATCTCCCTTCTATAAGAAAGCAGACAAAACCTTTAAGATTTTCCATGGGACCTCTGGAAAATCTCCAACTTAGTTTGAGATCGGAAAGGTTCCATTTAGAATTTGATTTGGGGGAGTTGTCAAATGTTTTGAATATTTGACTAGATGAGATAATTGATCATTATAAAAACATGCTTAGCTATCTATTTAACCAAAGTGACAATAGAAGATTTTAAAGGCAAATAGAGAAATATTAATATTTGTGAATAAAACTTTGCCTTTTTAATGTAGAGAGAACTGAGTTTTCTTAAGAAATGAAAGACCTGATAAAGACAGTGTGAAACAAGAAATTATTTTGGTTTGGCACAAAATTGTTGCTTTCCAGGTGGCTCACCCAAAATGTGAAAACAAACCAACAAAAGCAAACAACAAAAATAGTTCCACAATCTCCTATCAGGAGAAGACCAATAATAGTTCGAGAAAACATTTTCTCAGTTTATCAGAGAAAAGACCAGATTTTGTACCAGTGTATTTTCAATATTAAAACTCATATTAAATATTAAAACTCATTCACTAAATATGGAAACAAGCCCATTCAAATATTACCCAGCTTGACCACACGTAAAATTCCTTTCCCAGGATTCCTTTTCCCCAAATCATTTACAACTACCTCTATTCAGATTTGTCCTATGTTTTTTGTCTTTTTCATTCTAGAACAATAAGCTTTTTTTTTTTTTTAACTTTCCTTATCTACTTTACATACACAGTTGTTTTCTTTTACCATTATCATTTCTAAGTAGTAATAGTTATATAGATATTGATTAAAACTCTTAACCTTTAGAATCCTTAACTCATAGTGAAAATGGAGAAGTAGGCCATTGTGAATCATTTGTAACAACAGTGTATTGGCAATTCTGCACATTGGTAAATATAAAAATAGATTTCAAAATTTCTATAAGTATATTTTTGCTCATAGTAAATATTTAAATGTCATAGAGAATATGAGTGCTAATGAACTCAAATATCTTGAGTTCCTCTAGGAAAGGAGACAAAAAGTGAATACATCTATGTTCAGTAATTACTGTTTCACTCTTCCATTGTATTTAAAAATGACCTAGATCTTCAATGAATTGTTGTTGTTGTTTTTCAGTTGCTAAGTTGTGTCCTACTCTTGTTGACTGCAAGGACTGTAACATGCCAGGCTCCTCTGTCCTCCACTATCCCTCAGAGTTTGCTCAAATTTATGTCCATTAAAAGTCAGTTATGTTATCCATCTATTTCATCCTCTGCCACCCCCTTTTACTTTTGCCTACAATCTTTGCCAGCATTGGGTATTTTCCATTGAGTCGGCTCTTCCATTCAGGTGGTCAAACTATTGAAGCTCCAATGCTCCCGATGCTATCTGCAGGCTCTGATGTGAGTGGGGTGTCTGGTCAGCAGAAACTGTACATGAGAAAATTACTTTTCTCTCTGCCTTTGGTAGTGAGTGGTTGACTGAGACCTCTTTGTCTCCTAGAGCACCTCAGAAATGGGTAAGCACATCTAGGCTAAAAGTTTTCCACTGTGGCCACTATAATTTGAGATTAACTTTAGTAAGCTTAGCTGGTTTGTTCAGCCTTAAAACATTGTATTCACCTGGCCTCACTGGATCTAGTATCTAGTTTAAGTCTGACCCAGCCCCACCCCAGATTCAGTTCACTTGCTATGTTGGACCCAGTCCAATCCCAGACTGAGTTCAGTTTCTAAGTCAGACATAGTCTGACCCTGAAAGCAGTTCAACCAATGTCCACTTTCTAAGTCAAACCCAGTTCAACTCCAGCTGGCTTTCAGACTCAGTCCAAAATAATTGCTCAATGTAGTAACCCCAAAATGGTGGGTCTAGAATCTGAGAGAGGCCTGCCCACCACCTCCAGAAGCAACGAGAAAGCAGGAACTAAGGGGCTCCATAGGCATCCACATCTGGTTGATAGCTGCTCCTTAGGGCCCCCGGGGGTCTCCTTTGGTTCCCTTTTCTGACCCCAGAACTGTCAAAAGACAAACTGGGGCATATTAAAATTTGAGCAGAAATAGATTTTAGTTATGCAGCATCTAACCCTGCAGATAAAAAGGAGATCCAATGATCTATACACAATGAAAGATTTTTAGAAACAGAAGGGAAAGGGAACAAGGAAGGTGTGACAGTCAAGACAGTGGGTTAGTTATTGAAAAATCACAGTTTTTATAGGGATGACAGGGATCTATCAGGCAGATTATCAAACAGTGCTGATCAGGCAATTCCTGAATGACTGATTCAAGATTCCGTTTGTGAAACAACTGAAGCCGTACTTCAATTTTTGCTTGGTAAGGTGACTTCATTTTGGTCCTGCTGTCTTATTTTTAATAGGGGTCATATCATACTGTGTTCTAAATATTTAACTGGCTCTCTCTGTCATTAGAACGTAAGCTTCTTGAAAGCACAGTCTGTGTCTTTTATTATCTTTGATTCCCTAATCTAAGTACCCTGTTTTATCTTTAGAAGGTAATCATTTCTTTAATTGTAGTGATTGATAACAAGATTTTGAAAATAGAAATCATTATTCCCAGGTAACTTATTTTCCTTGTCATTTACACATAAAATTGAACTCTCTAAACTTTCTTATGGACTGAATTTTTGTATGCCATATTATCATTTAAATGCAGAGGAAGAAGTAGCTATTTCTTAGAAACATTTTGGTGAATACTCTTGTAAAGGAAAGAATCACCTTGGAGTTTAAGAGAGTTCTGATTTCCATACATCAAGTTTGCTTCAAGCAGTGAGGATCTGTATGTGGTCGAATGGAGAAAAGCCAGGAAGCATAGCTTTGGGGGGGGTAGAATGAAGTTTAATACGTATTTTAAATACAAATTGCATCTTCACATGGTGAGGTCCATGTTGTGATGATGGAAAGCAAATCTGTATTTTTGTGGGCAGGTTTCACTACAAATAATCTTCAAATCACTATAAAATGGAGGTGCCGGTAACCATTTGGAAATAACAGGCAGAAAAAAAATCACACATAGCTTCTCATTTTCTTAATAATGACGTCCTTATTTTTCTGAGTTTATTCCACCTAAATTTGGCTTGAATAATGATGAAAGATGAATGCTTTAGGGGTGAGGTGTGTTTGTTTTTTTTTTTTCCTTTTTCCATCCATTATCTCACCAGACAAAAGAAGTGAGGTGATGGAAGGCGAGAGCTAGTTAGTATGGGTAAGGGAGTCAGAAATGGGGGAAGACAGACAGAAACAAGAACAAGAATAACAGCATTCAAGTCTAATGGAACAGACGTGTAGTGCTGCTAGAAGAACATGTCTGCATCATTTGTTTTTTTAGACGGAGGAATTTGAAGTTTGATAGGTAAGATAGTCAGTCAGTCAGTCAGTTCAGTCACTCACTTGTGTCCGACTTGTTGCGACTCCATGGACTGCAGCACACCAGGCCTCCCTGTCCATTACCAACTCCCAGAGTTTACTCAAACTCATGTCCACTGAGTCAGTGATGCCATCCAACCATCTCATTCTCTGTCGTCCCCTTCTTCTACTGCCTTCAATCTTTCCCAGCATCAGGGTCTTTTTCAATGATTCAGTCCTTTGTATGAGGTGGCCAAAGTATTGGAGTTTCAGCTTCAGCATCAGTCCTTCCAGTGAATATTCAGGACTGATTTCCTTTAGGATGGACTGGTTGGATCTCCTTGCAGTCCAAGGGACTCTCAAGAGTCTTCTCTAACACCGCAGTTCAAAAGCATCAATTCTTCAGCACTCAGCTTTCTTCATCGTCCAACCCTCACATCAATACATGACCACTGAAAAAACCATAGACTTGAATAAATGGACCTTTTTGGAAAAGTTAATGTCTCTGCTTTTTAATATGCTATCTAGGTTGGTCATAACTTTCTTTCCAAGGAGTAAGCGTCTTTTAATTTCATGGCTGCAATCACCATCTGCAGTGATTTTGGAGCCCAGAAAAATAAAGTCAGCCACTGTTTCCACTGTTTCCCCATCTATCTGCCATGAAGTGATGGGACCGGATGCCATGATCTTAGTTTTCTGAATGTTGAGCTTTAAGCCAACTTCTTCACTCTCCTCTTTCACTTTCATCAAGAGGCTTTTTAGTTCCTCTTCACTTTTTGCCATAAGGGTGGTGTCATCTGCATATCTGAGGTTATTGATATTTCTCCCAGCAACCTTGATTTCAGCTTGTGCTTCTTCCAGCCCAGCATTTCTCATGATGTACTCTGCAGGTAAGTTAAAAAAGCAGGGTGACAAAATACAGCCTTGATGTACTCCTTTTCCTATTTGGAATCAGTCTGTTGTTCCATGTCCAGTTCTAACTGTTGCTTCCTGACCTGCATACAGGTTTCTCAAGAGACAAGTCAGGTGGTCTGGTATTCCCATTTCTTTTAGAATTTTCCACAGTTTATTGTGATCCACACAGTCAAAGGCTTTGGCATAGTCAATAAAGCAGAAATAGATGTTTTTTCCTGGAACTCTCTTGCTTTTTCGATGATCCAGTGGAGTTGGCAATTTGATCTCTGGTTCTCTGTCTTTTCTAAATCCAGCTTGAAGATCTGGAAGTTCACGGTTCACGTATTGCTGAGGTCTGACTTGGAGAATTTTGAGCATTACTTTATTAGCCTGTGAGATGAGTGCAATTATGTGGTAGTTTGAGCATTCTTTGGCAATGCTTTTCTTTGGGATTGGAATGAAAACTGACCTTTTCCAGTCCTGTGGCCACTGCTGAGTTTTCCAAATTTGCTGACTTATTGAGTGCAGCATTTTCACAGCATCATCTTTCAGGATTTGAAATAGCTTGACTGGAATTCCGTCACCTCCACTAGCTTTGTTCGTAGTGATGCTTTCTAAGGCCCACTTGACTTCACATTCCAGGATGTCTGGCTCTAGGTGAGTGATCACACCATCGTGATTATCTGGGTCGTGAAGATCTTTTTTGTGCAGTTCTTCTGGGCCACCTCTTCTTAATATCTTCTGCTTCTGTTAGGTCCATACCATTTCTTTCCTTTATCGAGCCCATCTTTGCATGAAATTTTCCCTTGGTATCTCTAATTTTCTTGAAGAGATCTCTAGTCTTTCCCATTCTGTTGTTTTGCTCTATTTCTTTCCATTGATCCCAAAGGAAGCCTTTCTTATCTCTCCTTGCTATTCTTTGGAATTCTGCATTCAAATGGGAATATCTTTCCTTTTATCCTTTGCTTTTCACTTCTCTTCTTTTCCTAGCTTTTGTAAGGCCTCCTCAGGCAGCCATTTTGCTTTTCTGCATTTCTTTTCCATGGGGATGGACTTGATCTCTGTCTCCTGTACAATGTCACAAACCTCCGTCCATAGTTCATCAGGCACTCTGTCTATCAGATCTAGTCCCTTAAATCTATTCCTCACTTCCACTGTATAATCATAAAGGATTTGATTTAGGTCATACCTGAATGGTCTAGTGATTTTCCCTACTTTTTTCAATTTAAGTCTGAATTTGGCAATAAGGAGTTCATGATCTGAGCCACAGTCAGCTACCGGCCTTGTTTTTGCTGACTGTATAGAGCTTCTCCATCTTTGGCTGCAAAGAATATAACCAATCTGATTTCGGTGTTGACCATCTGGTGCTGTCCATGTGTAGAGTCTTCTCTTGTGTTATTGGAAGATAGATGCCCAATATGCTACTGGAGGTCAGTGGAAAAATAACTCCAGAAAGAATGAAGGGATGGAGCCAAAACAAAAACAATACCCAGTTGTGTTTGTGACTGGTGATAGAAGCAAGGTTCAAAGCTGTAAAGAGCAATATTGCCTAGGAACCTGGAATGTTAGGTCCGAGAAACAAGGCAAATTGGAAATGGTCAAACAGGAGATGCCAAGAGTGAACGTCGACATTCTAGGAATCAGAGAACTAAGATAGACTGGAATGGGTGAGTTTAACTCGGATGACCATTATATCTACTACTGTGGGCAGGAATCTGTTAGAAGAAATGGAATAGCCATCATGGTCAACAAAAGAGTCTGAAATGCAGTACTTGGATGCAATCTCAAAAATGACAGAATGATCTCTGTTGGTTTCCAAGGCAAATCATTCAATATCACGGTAATCCAAGCCTATGCCCCAACCAATAACGCTGAAGAAGCTGAAGTTGAATGGTTCTATGAAGACCTACAAGACCTTCTAGAACTAACACCCAAAAAAGATGTCCTTTTCATTATAGGGGACTGGAATGCAAAAGTAGGAAGTCAAGAAACACCTGGTGTAACAGGCAAGTTTGGCCTTGGAGTACAGAATGAAGCAGGGCAAATGCTAATAGAATTTTGCCAAGAGAATGCACTGGTCATAGCAAACACCCTCTCTTGTAGTGTTACTCTCAGCTTATAAAGGGAAACTCCTTCTCTCTGGTCGGTGCTGGATTTTAATTATACAACATTGTCTAAAGAGCGGATTCAATAACTTTATCTGTGCGTCCTCATACACATCTCATGAAGCATGATGTGGTGTCATTTTATATTTATAAATTAAATTATGATTTATATTTACAATAGATGAGAGGCCACTAATAAAAATTCTGAAAGAGACGGAGCATGCATCTCATCAGCTACCATAGCCAGAGTCCTTAAATCCAAGACAAGACACAGGGACATTTTGGGAAACACACATCCTGACTGATGTTTTAGTTTGCCCTGCCTAATCCATCCTCTCATATTTGACTGGTGGGGAAAAATAGAGTCAGCATTTCATTATATGACGGAGTCTTTTTGCTAATGTCGTATAATTCTTTTTGAGTGTTATGGATTCGGGTATTACGTTCACTTCTCTTTGATTACAGAAGTTCTCATACACCTTGATCACAGTTTCGTAAAAACCTTTAAAATATATAGGAAAACCACAACATTTCTTTACTCTGCTTTCTCTTGTGGCTAGACCTGTGGTCTCAATCAAATGAGAATGTTCCGTAAGGGCAAGCCTGGAAGTCTTGAGACTGTCTGATGGGCACAGAGTTACAGGCTTTGATTTGTGCTTTGCATCCTGAGCTAAGCCCACTGCTCTCTTCTGATGCTTACCCCTGGGATATCCTCTGAACATCTCCCTTCTCCCACTCACAGTACTCACCCTCCTCTTTCTCAGGCTCACTAAAGAGTGGCTCAGATATCAGGCATCCCCTTTGTTGCATTTCAGGTCCTGTTTCCAAGATTCTCCAAAGTAATCAATCTGAGCACAAACTGAACCAGTGCCTCGCCAGCCAGCATTTCCTTAGCAGCTATAAGAGATTCCAGCCCTGTTTTCTCTCCAGTTAGTGACACGTGCCTTCATGAGAAGACCCCTTCTATTTACTATGTTGGACTTACGTTGGCTGTTAAAATATCCATCAAGTACTGCTCTATTTTTTCCTAATGAGAGTGACTCCATGCCCCATTGTTTTTAAAGGCTAGTGTTTCCTGAGCCAGTGGGAGCTGTAATGGAGGGGAGGAAAGGTAGCATCATCCCTCAGTGAAATTATTATGCAATGGGAAATTTGTTTTTTTTCTGAGAATGATTGGCTATATCCAGCTGACAAGGAGTTAGGGCAGGGTTCCTTTCCTTGCTGTCTTTTCTCTGGCTGTTCCTAGTCTCCTGACAATTTTGCAATAAAATATATATAATTCCAAAGTCGTTTTGTTTGATCATGTTTGTTCCCGTACACATCTAATTCTTAAATATGGATAATTTCAACCTTTAACCAAATTCCCTATAGCTCTCAAATCAATGCTGGTAGTTGCCAAACAAGTAGGACTTTTCTAGTGGGCTGAAACACTCCCAGATTGTACTCTAAAGGAGATCATAAGAATCATATAATAAGAAAACCAAGGGCTAGAGATGTTGATATATTAAACCAAGATCACACAGCTCCTTAGTGGTATCCCCTAGAAAGCAAATCCCCAGATGCCTAAATCAGGACTTGTCCTATCCATAGCTCTAACTCTCTTTCTAGGCATTTTGTTTCATAACACTTTCAATTGAAACTGTCACATTCACCCATGATGACAGCGGGAGTGTGTGCTAAGTTGCTTCAGTCGTTTCCAACTCTCTGCGACCGTATGGACTATAACCCTCCAGGTTCCTCTGCTTATGGGATTCTCCAGACAAGAATACTGCAGTGGGTTGCCATGCCTTCCTCCAGGGGATCTTCCCAGCCCAGGAATTGAACCCCAAATCTCTTACATCTGCTGCATTGGCTAGCGCCACCTGGGAAGCCCAATGACAGCAGAGGGAAGGGCAAAACATACATTTAGGATTCAATTGAGAAGTACTAACTTATGCCTTATCCGACCCACATATGAAAATATTATTTCTTTATATACTTGTGTGCTCAGTTGCTCAGTCGTGTCTGAATGCGACCCCATGAACTGTAGCCCTTCAGGCTTCTCTGTCCATGGGATTTCCCAGGCAAGAATACTGGAATGGGTTGTCATTTCCGACTCCAGGTGATCTTCTTGACCCAGGGATCTAACCGAGGTCTCCTGCATTATATACCTAGGGCATTGTAATTAGTACCACGGGCTTTGCAGTGAAGCTGCCTGGGATTGTGGTCCAGATCTCCTAGTTACTAGCTATATAACCTTGGGTTAGATGCTCACCTTTGCTGTTCTATCATATGTAAAAGGGGGATAATAATCATACCTTCTTCATAGGCTATTGCCAGGACAAGTGTTAATGTATGTAAATTGAGACTAATATTTGGCATATGGTAAGAGATAGGTAGTAATTAATTTTTATTATTATCTGATGAAAACTTACATATAGCACAATCACTCTGCTGGCTACTTTAAAAATAAACTGTGCTAAGGATTTTGCCAGCAGCATCCCATTTAATGACATACCCTACATGGTAGATTGTTCTCTCCAAGATGAAAATTGCGGTATGTAGAGGCTTGTAGTGGGATCAGGAATTCACATTAGAGATAGCTATCTCCACATTCTACATTCTTAACCATGAGTTTTTTCTGCCTCCTACATTCTTTTAAACCACAGTCAATCATGGCCCTGGAAGAACTTTTACTTTCTATTTTGCAGCAATCTCCAACTTTGTTCCCTTAGCATGTTGAATTAGAGAAGATTGGCAATGTTTACCCCATGCACACACTAACCTGGAGCAAATGTGTATGGAAACCAGATGTCAAGTCCCCAGGCATGTGATGTAAGCTACGTGAATTGATATAGGCTATGCTGAGATTTATCCCAAAGATAATATGGATCAATATTGCAAGGACAGGCTAAGACAAACTGAGGGCTTAGGGGCATATCAAGTTTATCTTCCCCAGAGAGGACATCTTCATTTTAGATATATGTTTTTCTTTAAAATTAACTATTTGCTTAGAATTCAGAGGAGAGTATCCCGTACACAAAATACTCAGTACTTAGTTGGGGATAGAAAGTCTAACTCACCATGTGCTGTAACAGCCTTCAATTTGACATTTTGAGACAAATTCTGCCTTCATTCCAAAATGTGTCTATTGTTAAGTAGAATTTTTTTCCTAGATATTAATTATTTAAGTATATTTTCTACTTTGTTTTCCCCCCATTTCTTATAGATACTATTTCCTTGTCTGTAGTTATTATTATTCTTATCTATGTTTTGAAAAAATTTAATTTTTCTTTCAATATCTTCTCACTTTAGTTATTATTCTTAATAGGTACATTACTATAATAGATGATCATACATTGACAACAGGATTAAGTATGAAGCCAGTGCTAACATTCTAATCTATGCCTCCTGGCTTATTATCTAGTCCTCTCTATATTCCTTTCAAATTTAATTATTCATTTTCTCCCTGATGAAAAGCACTGTTCATTTATCAGCCTCTAAGCGGTGTCTGACTCTTTGTGACCCCATGGACGTCAGACTTCTCTGTCCTCCACTATCTCCCTGAGTTTGCTCAAATTCACATCCATTCATTTGGTCACACTATATAACCATCTCATTCTCTACCACCCCATTCTCCTTTTGCCTTCAATCTTTCCCAGAACCAGGGTCTTTGCCAGTGAGTTGGCTCTTTGCATCAGGTGGACAAATTATTGGAGCATTGGCTTCAGCATCAGTCCTTCCAATGAATATTGAGGGCTGATTTCCTTTAGGATTGACTGGTTTGATCTCCTTGTTGTCCAAGGAACTCTCAAAAGTCTTCTCCAGCATCACAATTCAAAAACATCAATTCTTCGATGCTCAATCTTCTTTATGGTCCAATTCTCACATCCATACATGACTACTGGAAAAACCATAGCTTTGACTCTATGGATCTTTTTTGGCAAAGTTATGTCTCTCTCTCTCTTTTTCTTTTTTTTTTTTCTCCATTTCTTTGGAGAAGGAAATTACAACCCACTTCAGTATGCTTGCCTGGAAAATCCCATGGAGGGAGGAGCCTGGCAAGCTACAATCCATGGGGTCTCAAAGAATCGGACACGACTGAGTGACTTCACTTCAGTATTCTTGACTGAAAAAAAATGCCATGGACAATATAAAATGAAAACTATATTTTTCTACTTTTGTGATTTTGCCTATGCTTTTTTTTTTCTACTTCTACTATCTACTATCAAAATTCTTTTATAAACCTCACAACATCTCTTCTGTTGTTTAAGTCACAACAGGCTTGTACTTCAAATGAAATATTTAATGGCTTAACACAACAATTTACTCACTCATGAGAAGTTTTCTGTGGGTCTAGGCAACTGTATGGGGTACTGTTCTTGTGATGGCCCAGTGTTCAGGGAAGAACTCATTGAAATGACACTTCCATATCATAATCAATTTCACCTACAGCCCACCAACTAGAGATAGCCACATGGCTCCACTAAATAATAAGATGACATGGTCTTAGAAATGAGCCCTATTGTGTGTTTAGGAGAAAAGACCAGGTATGAGTGAGTAGTAGAAGTTTCTATTTCATCCATGGAGGCTTTCCATGTCTCCTTAAATGATGAAAAGGTTATTCATGAATATATATTAATAGGAAGGAAATTCCTTGTAACTGCATCTAAATGAATCTCAAGGAGGCATATCCAGGGTCATTAGGAAGGGCCCACTTTTTCTCTTACTTGACCAGAGATGCAGTAATAGTCTGAGATTTGGCAGTCTCTGCTTCTAAACTCTGTTCTTGCACCTGTTACCTGGAAAGGCTCATGACCTTAGAAACTGAAAAGGGAAATCTGATTAATGCTGGGTCACCCAGGGATTCTCAAAGATATTTGGTATTCAGAGAGATTGCTTATAGACTTTCATATGAAAATAAGAATATACCTTTCACTGATTTTTACCTTGACTATGATTTGTGAAAGAGCCTAGCTCTCTATAATATGGTGGAGAAACAGCCTTTCCTAAATTAGAACCCCAAATATTCACAGAATTAACATAGAAAATAAGAAAGTTACCATAAATAACACCTTGGAAGACATCTCAAATTCCAGAATCCTTTTCTGTATGGAAAGCAGTGAGGAAAAGACAACTTTCCTCTGATTATTCCAGAAGGTACACATTCAACCTGGTGATTTTTGCAACCGCTGTGCTGAGATTGTTTCTTTCTGACAAAGTGGGTTTTTTAATATGAGAGGACAATGAGACAATATTGAGCCCTGGTATTCCAGGTAGAATTTTAAATTGAAGCATGGAAGCATCCTTGTCCTCATAGCATCTTGAACAGAACTCCAGATAAGGTCATCTGAATCCCAGAGCATAAAATATTTGAGTTTGTATTGGGTTCGTGTCATTAGGCCTAAGTTATAACTACCTGATATAAGCTTCTTCCCAATTAACCAAACTATGGATCATTAAGTCAATTTTACCTGTTGAGGGAAATTTTCAGGCAACATAGCAATAGGGTATACATAGCAAGTACTTACTCAAGAAGGATTCTTCAATGTATTCTAGAAGCAGTAAAGATGGGGTTTGGGTCTATCCTGCTTTCACCTTACTCTGATCTATTAAAGAAAAGTACAATGGCTAGGGAAGAAAAATACGTGATCATAGACTCTTCAGTTCAGTTCTGTTGCTCAGTCGTGTCCGACTCTTTGCGACGCCATGAATCGCAGCACGCCAGGCCTCCCTGTCCATCACCAACTCCCGAAGTTTACCCAAACCCATTACCATCGAGTCAGTGATGCCATCCAACCATTTCATCCTCTGTCGTTCCCTTCTCCTCCTGCCCCCAATCCTTCCCAGCAACAGGATCTTTTCCAATGAGTCAAATCTTCACATGAGGTGGCCAAAGTATTGGAGTTTCAGCTTCAACATCAGTCCTTCCAATGGACACCCAGGACTGATCTCCTTTAGGATGGACTGGTTGGATCTTCTTGCAGTCCAAGGGACTCTCAAGAGTCTTCTCCGACACCACAGTTCAAAAGCATCAATTCTTCGGCGCTCAGCTTTCTTCACCATACAACTCTCACATCCATACATGACCACTGGAAAAACTATAGCCTTGACTAGATGGACCTTTGTTGGCAGAGTAATGTCTCTGCTTTTAAATATGCTATCTAGGTTGGTCATAACCTTCCTTCCAAGAAGCAAGTGTCTTTTAATAGACTCTTCATTTAATAGTAATACCTATATCTTCACTTGACACAAACTCTCTTGTGTCTCATAAGAAGTAGTAGGTGTCATCTCTGGAAAGAAAATATAACTTCCTGTGTCTATAACAATGGGTTCTAAATATTCAGGATTATGAACTTTAAAAAACTGATAAGATCTTCTTGGATCCTATGGATCTCCTGATAAGATCTTATGGATCTTTTACCTAGAAATTTGCAGACAATTTGAATATATTCTTAAGAGGTTTATAACCATCTGAAGCAACAAATAATATCCATGGAACTGAGACTAAAGACATTGATATCAAGTAATAGACAGTCCTGCAGTCACTTTTGTGTTACTGTTTACATTAACATTACATACATTACAGATCTATGCTGTAAATAATTTTGCTAGGGAAAATGAACTGATCGTCTTCATAGGCTCTTCTTAAGATCCTGGAAGACTGAGCAGCGTCATCCCCAAATCAACTGTTTCCCCTGCTTCTCACATCTAATGTCTACCACCTGAGGGTTCAGAGACTTTTCAAATCACTTATTCAAGATTCACTCAATCAGGAAATCCTCCAACAGGACTTAGTTAAGTTCCCTTGCTCTAGTTATGACTACTGATGGCTTATATCTTTTTTCAAAATCTGCTTCTCTGCAATAAGTTCTGGGACTTGTCCTCTGAGGACTTGAAATTATCTCTCATATTTCCCTAAGCCTTTATTTTATTCTGATTCAGTTCATAAGATTGGGCTTTTGTTTTGGCCTAAATTTCTTCTATCTTGTACTATAAATTGAGCTTCAGATTGTTTCCAGATGTACAGTCAGTGGTGAGATCCACCTAACTGCACCTCCAATAAGGAGATGCCACCCCAGATCTAATAAGAACAAACTGCTTATTGTGCCTGAAACCTATCTCTCTGCCTTTGCCTATATTGTCTGAAACTCTTTGTCGAATGTCTTTCTCAGCAATCATACACTTTTTCCCCTTAATCACACGCAGGATTTAAGTCACAGAACCATAAATTCATGAATAAACTCAACAAATATAAAAAAAGAATCCTGAGATTACCTCTTCCAAACAGGTTGAATCTACTTCTCCATTCTTATATAATTTCTATACAGCTTGTCATAGCATTTGTAATGCTATATTTAAATGACCTCTTTTTGTGTCTGTCATATCCCTAGAGGATGACCTCCAATATATAAAAATAGTGACTTCTTATTTTTATCCCCTGCATTTATAATACTGGACACTTCTAGGTACCAACAGGTCTGGATACATACAGGCATCTCCTCCTATAGCCCTGTCTTAACTTATATATGCTCCTGGATGATACTGGCCCAGTTGGTAATGGAGATACTTTGATTCTTTATATACTGTGCCTTTTTGTGGCCAGAACTCTCTTCAGAGACCCTGTTTACAGCTAGAGAGAGTACCTCAACTATAAATAATCAAAAGTGGCTGCTTTGAGGAAATGATGGAAATGGATCAAGGGCAAGGAGATTGTGATTGGTTAACAATATCACCTGGGGCCTCTAAAGTATAAACCAACAAGCCACATGTCAACATTCATCTTCCCACAAGTGAAAGAGTTTTATGATAATCTCAATGCTTCTTCTCTATTCATCTATGTTTTTCTGCTATGAGTAAACCAAACTATCCTATGTGAAAATTAGCTTCAGCCAGGCTGTCAGAAAGACAAAGTCAGAGCGGGCAGAACCAAAGCAGAATGTGGTGATGCCACATGGGTGATAAGAAAGCTCGATAGAGTTCTACTGTCTTGTTATTTTCTCACAAGAATGAGGCTTAAAACAACTTAAAGTTTGGCCATGATCATGGAAGACTGGAAGCAGGCAGGGCCATCTCTGCCAGGTCTAGGAGGTATCATTGAAAACGTGATGGTTAGAAGTTAACAAGATATAATAAAGTAGATGCTTTATTGTAAGGCCTATACAATAGAGGGTTGTTAGGCAGGAGCTTTCCAAATTCCATAGACAAGAAATCATCCTGGGACCTGTGTCCCTTTCTTCTTTTCTTCTCCAGTCCTCTTTGAGAATACTATCTCATCTCATCATATCTAACCAACACTGAGAAAGTCGACAAGAATTCACTAAATATTTGCTATTTATGAATATCTAGTCCAGTATTTTTTAAAGACAAGGCCTGTAGTTCTTTGTTTGAAACAGTCTCATAAAGTTGGCAAGTACAAATAAAGCCATTGCTATAACACAGTGGCAATATACAGTGACATTATAATTTTTGTTAGAGATTCTCTTTGTAATGGGAATTCCAAGGAAGAAGGAAAACTGTAATGGAGAAGTTTCCACAAAAGTAGGTGAGGCTTGAATTGCAACTGGAATACAGGAGACTATTGGCCTGACATGGAGCACTGCATTCTGTGCTGAGATTTCAAAGGCATATGGGCTCTAAAACTGGGTTCCAACCCTGAATCTGCTCTGAAACATTAAACAGAGAACAAAAAGGATAAAGATATAGGTAGACATGTTGTTCAAATATAAAGGTGAGCCTATGTAAGGTTTATGACCTATTTTCAGACAAATCAAATTAGTATACTCTCTCATCATGTCCATTTTTTTTAAAACATATGATAAAATGTCTGTCTTGCAGCATCATTACAGAAAGCACTATGGTATGTGTGTGTGCTCACTCAAGCCCAACTCTTTGTGACCCCACGAACTGTAAACTGCCAATTTCCTCTGTCCATGGGATTATCTCCGCAAGAAAACTGGGTGGGTCGCCATTTCCTCCACCAGGAAATCTTCCTGAACCAGGGATCAAACCCACGTCTCTTGCAACTCCTGCCTAGCCACCTGGGAAGCGTGAACTGTATGGAGGCTTCCTAAAAAATGAAATATAGAGCTACCATATAATCCAGCAATCTGATCTCCTGGCCATATAACCAATTGTTGTCCAGTTGCTAAGCCATGTCCAACTCTCTGCGACCTTATGGACTGTAGCATGCCAGTCTCCTTTGTTCTCCACTATCTCTTGGAATTTGCTCAAATTCATGTCCATTAAGTCGGTGATGCTATCTAACCATCTCATTCTCTGCACCCCCCTTCTCCTTTTGCCTTCAATCTTTCCCAACATCAGAGTCTTTTCCAATAAGTCAGCTCTTCACATCAGGTGGCCAAACTATTGGAGCTTCAGCATCAGCAACAGTCCTTCTAATGAATATTCAGGGTTTATTTCCTTTAGGATTGACTGGTTTGATCTCTTTGCAGTCCAAGGCACTTTCAACAGTCTTCTTCAGAACCACAATTTGAAAATTTCAATTCTCCCACCATCAGCTTTCTTTTTGTTCCAACTTTCATATCTCTACATGACCACTGGATAAACTATAGCTTTGAGCATATGAACTTTGTCAGCAAAGTGATATCTCTGCATTTTAATATGTTGTCTAGGCTTGTTATAACATTGCTTTCAATGAGGAAAAGTTTTGTAATTTCATGGCTGCAGTGTTTTGGAGCCCAAGAAAGTAAACTTTGTCACTGCTTCCACTTTTTCTCCTTCTATTTGATATTAAGTGACAGGACTGGATGCCATGATCTTAGTTTTCTGATGCTGAGTTTGAAGCCAGTATTTTCACTCTCTTTTTTACCCTCATCAAGAGGATCTTTAGTTCCTCTTCACTTTCTGCCATTAGTGGTATCATTTGTATATCTGAGATTGTTGATATTTCTTCTGGCAATCTTGATTCTAGTTTGTGATTCATTCAGCCTAGCATTTTGCATGATTTACTCTACATAAAAGTTAAATACAGTCAATAAAGACAAGACCTGAAGCTAACTGTGGCTCAGATAGTCAGCTCCTTATTGCATAATTCAGGCTTAAATTGAAGAAAGTAGGAAAAACCACTAGGCCTTTCAAGTATGACCTAATTCAAATCCCTTATGATTATACGGTGGAGATGACAAATAGATTCAAGGGATTCAATCTGGTAGAGAGAACCTTGAAGAACTATGGACAGAGGTTTCCATCACTGTACAGGAGGGAGTGATCAAGACCACCAAAGACAAAGAAATGCAGGAAGGGAAAACAGTTGTCTGAGGAGGCTTTACAAATAGCTATGGAAAGAAAATAAACAAAAAGCAAGGGAGAAAGGGAAAGATATTCTGAACTGAGTGCAGAGTTCCAGAGAGTAGCAGGGAGACATAGAAGGCCTTCTTAAATGGACAATTCAAAGAAATAGAGGGAAACAAGTGAATGGGAAAGACTAGAGAGCTCTTCAAGAAAACTGTAGATATCAAGGGAATATTTTATGTAAGGATGGGCATGACCAAGGACAGAAATGATTAAGAAAAAAGAAGAGATTAAGAAGAGGTGGCAAGAATACACAGAAGAACTACACAGAAAAGGTCTTAATGACCCAGATAAACATGATGGTGTGATCACCTAGAGAAGGACATCCTGGAGTGTAAAGTCAAATGGGTCTTAGCAAGCATTGATGTGAACAAAGCTAGTGGAGGTGACGGAATTCCAGCTGGGCTATTTAAAATCCTAAAAGATGATACCGTTAAAGTGCTGCACTCAATACGTCAGTAAATTTGGAAAGCAGAAGTGGCCACAGGACTGGAAAAGGTCAGTTTCCATTCCAATCCCAAAGAAAAGCAATGGCAAAGAATGTTCACACTGCCATAAAATTGTGCTCATTTCACATGCTAGCAATATTATGCTCAAAATTCTTCAAGCTAGGCTTCAGTAGTACATGAACCAAGAATTTTCAGATGTACAAGTTGGGTTTCAAAAAGGCAGAGGAACTAGAGGTCAAATTGCCAGCATTTGTTGGATCATGGAATAAGCAATGGAGTTCCAGGGAAACATGTACTTCTGCTTCATTTTCCTGTCGTACACTGAACTCCCTCTGACTATCTATTTTACATATGGCAATGTACATTCTTAAAGCGAAGAGCCACTGATTAGAACCCAAGGGATGAAGGGTGGGGTAGTTTGAATAAGGAAATTTAAAATCCCACTGGAAGACTGAGTAGTTTTTCTAATATACTTACAAAGTCAGGTCGTGCAATGGTCATCTAAAATTAAGGTCCAAAACTCCATGACTCCCATATCAGAAAAATCAAATAGAGGATTATAGTCCTTGAAATGGAAAAGGAAAAGAAAGGAAAAGAAGGAAAGAGAGAAAAAGAGGAAGGGAAAGTAGAAGGAGAGGAAAGGGAAGAGAAAGAGAGAGAGGTTTTTCAGGTACTGTAATTTGCCAACACGGCTGTAAATATTTCTCTCGAGAAAGCTGAATTAGTAAGTCTAGAAAGCTCCTTTCCTTCACCAGTGTTTGAGAGTTGTGTGCCAGCCAATAACCATCTCCTATCATGGAAGGAATTCTTGCCTTCATTCCTACAGAGTCACAGACTGACTTGATAGACAGTTGGGGACACAAGGAGACAGCATCTCCATAGCTCCAGCCTGTCCAGTCCTCAGTGCTCTAGCAGCCACTGTGGACACTGACAATAAGGTCACAAGGGAACTTCCTGCCAGTGCTGAGCTATTGAACACAATGAGGTAGGACAAGCAAATAAGGACCATCTCTTGTTAGAAGATTGTACACGAACTAAACAACTGAGCAAGTGTCAGAATATGGCATTTCTCTCAGGCTCTGGCAGTAGTGGAAGCTCTCAATCAGAACATGACAGTTGTACAGGGGCTGCTTGGGAGATTATACTGAGCGTCATGCTCACTGATAACACAAACAATGGCTCAAAAGAGGCCAAAGGCACATGTCTGGTCAGCCTGGATCTGCAGGTATGGCAGATGCTAATAAAATGGGATGGAACAGGGACTTTCTGACCCTTATATAAAGCCATACTCTGACAGTGAGGAAGAGAGAAGAGTTAGTCTGCCATTTTAGATTTCCTATCTTTGGCTTTTCCAGAAGATTCGTCAATCTCAAGATGTCCTGTGAGTGCCTATTTTGTGATAAGCATGATGTGAAGTTTTAGGATAATTTATGACTTTATCATCTTCATAGTTTGGTTTATTTTTGGTTGCAAATTGTGGACTATAAGCAACTACATTTTCTGAAATGATTTATGCTCTAAAAATTAATTTTATTCCTGATGCTTTTATGCATATTATTTTCCACATTTTGAATTAAATAGTCATGCAAGTGACTATATATGAAGTACCTAAGTTGCTGGTCTATAGTGTATTCCCCGAGGGCATGTCCTCAGTCTATTTTGTATCCTCAAGGCCAGACAAAACAAATTTGCTTTCTTAATTACATAAAGGAAAATTTGATTGATTGTGTCTTTAGTCAATGTATGGCAAAAACTACTACAATATTGTAAAGTAATTAGCCCCCAACTAAAATAAATAAATTTATTTAAAAACAAAAAACAAAAAAAACTCAGCCATTCCCCATACAGAATTCACTGCAGCTATGGTTAAGAGCACAATGTATGGCAGCATGAGTGTCTGGATTTGAATTCTGAACCACTTGGAGCATCTCTCTCACCTCTCTGTGCCTCAGTGTTCTCATCCATGAAACAGGAATAAAAGCAGTACCTACTTTTTAGCTGTTCTCAACACACACTACATGTATAAAACTTAGAAGAACGGATGGCACCTAGACAATCCAACCTGAATGTTTGCTACTAGTGTTATTTTTATTAGTTTCATGACAACTTCTCTTTTACACAAGCTTACATACACACAACTTGAGGTGCATGTTATCTATACATTTAATTTTCTAAGAGAAATCTGTTTCAAATAACTTGTTCTTTTATCTCCTTAAATATATATATATATAATTTCATGTGCTTGACTATATGGTTAAGGGTGTGTGATCATGGTAACTATGTGACATAGGAACAGTGCCTTCTTCTAGATTGCATTGCCTTTTCTGTATGAAAATTGACCAGCTTATAACTACATGACTATCTCCAAACCATATTTTTGGAAACTAGAAGAGGAATTATAGCAAACATGACAAGTGACTGAATGGAGATTTTACATGTAATATCAAATAGTTGGGAATTTACCATTGCTCTGGAGTTACCATAACTTTAAGCAAAACAATTATTTTCATTTCATGAATGGAGATATGAGGCATCCAAAGGCCATAAAGGGAATAAGTTTTAAAATTCTATTTTTTATGCAACATCAAAAGGTGTCTATGCTTCCTTTTTAAAAGTCCTAAATGCAGGGAATTAAAAACATGGCCATAGGAAAAAACTGATTATTACTGTGGTGTTGATCCAAATCACATCAAAATAAATTTAATTCCAGTCTCCAACAATCAGATTTCATTTGGCCCAGAAGTGGTCTTGCCACTTTTGTGATTTAAACAGATACTAATTACAAGTTGGTAGATAGTGAATGATAATGGAAAGTTATATGTCTGTTAAAAACTCTAGCTCTATTTCTTCAATCTTTGAAAATAAATCAGATTTTGTATTTCAACTCTCCATCCAACAATAATAATAGAACACATCTTTGGGGCCAATAAGTACTTAAAGAAATGTGATTAGAACTCATATATAGGTGTTTCAGGCCACTTTCTGAGTCTTTCTAATTTATACTAATATTTCAAGATCATTCACCTACTTGAAACATATTAATACTTATCCTTATGTTGAATTTATTATGTGCTGGATAATATTCTGAGAACTGTTTAACCCATTTAGCCATGTGATATTCATAATGACTCTATGAAGTAGATGTTGGCACTATTAGTTTTTTTTTGGATGAGGAGAGACACAGACCAGTTTAGCAACATTTCCGAAGTCACACAGCTCCTAAGTGAAGAGCTCAGAGGCAAACTCTGGCCATCTGTCTCTGGATTCTGCCCTTTATAACTGTGCTTTATTACTTCTCAAAATTAAAATCTATGTAATCTTTAGCTATTGCATTTTCTAATAATCATTTTCAATATATTTTAGTTTGAAAAAGTAGTTTTAAAGATTAAATTGAGCTAGCTTTTAAGTAACCTATAAATTGGATTCCTGGGTTGATAAGTTTACTTTTTGGAACAGCTGAATTAAATTTAGTTTACTGCCCCTTATTGTATTTTACCAATCTGAATAATCTCTCTTTTTTCATAAAATATTGCCTTAATTTCCCGGCAACAGTTTCTTAGGCTTCTAGTCTTCATGAATGTCCACAGGTGTAGATTCCAGAGCTGTGGGTTAATTTCAATATTAGCTTACACGAACCACAACAGAATGGTAAACAAATCTAAGGGTATATATGACTAAGCTCCCAAATTACCAGCATAATAAGAAACTTCACTTTTCAGAAAAAGGAGAGATGGCATGATCTGGCATGCTTTGGGAATGCTTCCTGAAGGAATACAAACTCGCAATGAATTCTACAAGTGGAGAGGCTCTAGATTCCGGAAGAGTGAGTAAAGGTACTCTTTCTATAGAGAGGGCAGATCCAAGGTTTGTAGACTTTCCTTTCCAGACACATTTATGACAACTGAACTGCTAAAGCCAATTGCTACTGATGTAAAACACTGGGTAACTCTAGTCTTTAATTTCTTCTCTAATCTACTGTCTCTTCACAATACAACCTAGAGCTATATAGTGCATCTTCTCTATACCTACAATGTACTTGCATTTTAATGTCAATTACACTGTTAACTTGGGCCAATGTCTTGTTTTCAAAATTAAATAATAAATTCATAAATTCTGGGTCACAGGAATTAGGAAACAAGAATGCAGTATACATTCCAATTTGCTATGGGCATGGGCAATACTAATCAATTCACCCTTGGCTCATACTGGCAATCAAAACTCACACCTCTAAATGCCAAGATAAATGATGGCTGCAGTAGGAAAAGGCTGACAAAATGTAGAATGCATGCAGGGAAATTCTGTTTTTCCCTTATAGAGAGACTTTGAGTCATCTTGAAGATGGATCCACATGCCAGATGATTTTCTGAAATATTCCCATGAAATGTTGGGGTTTCCTGGTGGCCCATTCTTCTCCATATCCTCCCTGGATTTGGATCAGGATTCTTTTGGATACTCTGGGTACAAAGAGTAAGAGAAGTTGGCAGCCTAATTTATTACAATAATTTATGTATTTAATCTTTCTTTTTAAATGAGCCCTGTGGTTCTGTAACTAGTACATATGGTAATTATAAATACGATTAAAATAGTGTCCACTTTCTGGAGTGGGATCAAATAAAATAAGAAAAATAACATTAAGTCAACCAAAAGCATCTGGCCAGAGTCTCCAGTGAACTCTCTATGAATAACTGGAGCTCTGGTGTCCTTGTTCAATACTTGTATAAAATCAGAAAACCATGAGACCTTCATATTTCAACTGACCCACATCTGCTTTTTGAGATAAGTTGATGTCCATCCAAGCAGCATACCCAGGAGTTCCAGTCACACAAATATGATAAATCATTTCAGATAAAGTTAACTTTCAGACATCCAAGAGATTGTTTTTTACTCTATACATATATGGTATTGAGTAGTGCTATGGTGGGTGCTACTATAGTGAGTATTACAGTTAGAATCAGACATGGCCAACCTAGACAGCATATTTTAAAGCAAAGATATCAACTTGCCAACAGAGGTTTACATAGTCAAAACTATGGTTTTTCCAGTAGTCATGTACGGATATGAGAGCTGGACCATAAAGAAGGTTGAACTTCAAAGACTTGATGCTTTTGAACTGTGGTGCTGGAAAAGACTCTTGAGAAGTCCTTTGGGCTGCAAGGAGATCAAACCTGTCAGTCCTAAAGGAAATCAACCCTGAATATTCATTGGAAGGACTGATGCTGAAGCCAAAGCTCCAATACTTGGGCCACCTGATGCAAAGAGCTGACTCACTGGAAAAGACCCTGATGCTGGAAAAGATTGAAGGCAACAGAAGAGAGTGGCAGAAGATGAGATGGTTAGATAGCATCACCGACTCAATGGAAATGAATTTGAACAGACCCTTGGAGACAGTGAAGGACAAAAGAACTTCAGATGCTACAGTCCATGGGATCACAAAGAGTTAGACACAATTTAGTGACTAAAAAACAATAACAATAATTCATTGAATAGCTAGGTCATTTTAAAATACAATGAAAGAGTGAAACATTAAAGACTGAGCATAGGTTTATATACTTTTGGTTTCCTTTCCTAGAGGATATCAAGATATTTGAGTCTATCAGCACACATGTTTTGTGGTACATTTAAAGATTTATTATGAAGAAGAACAACAAATGGTGGGTGAATGACATTTTACATGCATAATCATCCTTTCTTTTGAGATACTTGAAACTCAGGGTGTGAAGTGTGTGCAAACAGAATGTACACTTCCATATTCCACCCAAAGTCAACAGAATAAAGTAACAATATGACTTGCTCCCAGAATGACTAATAATATTACTTTTTCATAATATTACTTCTCCAGATGCTGATCTGGAGAAGGAGGCAAACTGCAGGTGAGGGAGAGTTGTCATCAACTCTGATTCTGGTGCAGTACAAATAAAGCCCCAGACTCTACCCTGCATGCTTTCCAAGCAAGAATAGGCATCTTTTGGCCTGAACTAGAAATATTTATTTTAAAATTACCTAGGTCAACACAGCTGAGTTTTAAGCTCCACAACAAGTACAAGGATCACTGTAGGGGAAACTAGGTGTAAACAGAAGGAAGAGGGAGAAGTGGATGGTGTTGAGAGCTGGGCAAATCACATTCTTCATCTCCATCAATCCGATTTCCTCCAACATCTGGTCATCTTCAAGGGAAAAAAAAAAAACTTCATAAAGAACTTTGAAGTGTGTGTAATCAAATGTCAACCTGTAGCTGATGTTTCACAAGGTGTACTTAGAGTAAAAAAAAAAAAGCTTTTAACGCCATCACTGATGACCATGAAAAATGCATCAATAGTCTTTCCAAAATATAAGTATATAAATGGAATTTTAAGAACAAGGTCCACTGATTTATTTTGAAGCAGTTAGGCATAAATGTAAGCATTTTAATTTGATAATTGCCATTTCAGAAACAAGGAGACATCTGTACTTGAATGTTGAATCCTTTAGAAATAGGGTGGAAATTAAGTAGCCACCTATAAATGTAAATCTTGGAGGGATACACTGAATATCCAAATATCAAATACCAAAACTCTAGTTATATGACAAGTAGCACTCGTTTTTTTTTCTTGACAAATGAGCTTTCCACTATCTCACAATGATGAACTAGGATCAACAGGGGGGATTTAATGAACCAAGAGTACTCTGATCTGGAAATTGAGAGGGAGTGGCCAGAATTCATAAAGAATATCAACTCACATCCTTTAAAATCATAAAGAAATGTCCATTTATTAAAGATAAGAAAATCTTGACCAGATAGAAGGAAATGGTATATGGGAGTGAAACTCTGCAGTAACATGGGCCACAGGAATACATGTTACCCAGTAGAACTGGTTCTCCAATCATCTGTCCGGAGCAGTTAAATTTAATCTTGCTTTAAAAAAGGTGAAAAATTGGTGGAGCCATCAATATTCTACCCAGTTCTGCAAGATTGTGAGCTGGAAATAATGAGACCACATCGCCTTCCTTTCCCACTTCTCATTGACAATGGAACCCTGGGGGACCAGATTACATGTTTTCCAGCAGAGGTCAAACTGATGACATTTCTATAGGATGTTTTCTCCCTCTCAAAGAGATACAATCACTAGAGAAGGCCTACTGCTCCTTTTCTCTGTTTCCCCGAGGCCTTGTAGAATTGCTTCCAAAGTTATTTTTTGCTATGTCCAGTCAAGTTTCAAATAAACCAAGAAATTATATATGCTTCAGGTTTTTGGAAACCTCTTTTGTAATCTGAGAGATCTTCTGTTTAGAATATGCTCATCAAAGCAAAACCCACTGCAAAGGAAAATTATCCCATTCCTCTTAAAATTCCGTAAGAGAGGAAAGCTCTTCTAGAATTGCTCAGTAACTTCTTCCTCTATGTCCTTGGTCACTGCTATCAAAGAAGCTTAATCATGTTGATGGTGTTGTCAACCAGCTGGTTCATAAATGGAGTTTTGTCCCTTCTGAATTTTCAACCATGCTCTTCAGGTGGCTTCTTTGTCACCATATCTCTGAGGTGTCCAGTTTTCTACAACTTGACACATGCACCAAAAGGTAACTCTGAGCTGCAACCTGGATGGATTACGAGACGAGTCAGAGGAGAGCTGCTATACTTGGCATTAACTCACGTCTCAGTTTTCAGGTAGAAGACATACAGAAGACTCTACCTTGGCCCCATCTATAGGGACTGGAGCTGCTGCTGGAAACGTGTCCTTCTTTAAATAAGTATTTTGTAGTGAAGAGAGAAAAATAAGTCTTATTAATCTCTTTGTGCTCATATGAACCTGGCTGATCATTACAGCTTGTGTGAGTGTGTATGTGTGTGTCCTTATATATATATATATATACACACATATATATGTGTGTGTGTGTGTGTGTGTGTGTGTGTGTGTGTGTGTGTGTGTGTGTACATATATATTGTTTCTTACTAAAGGGATGGTTGAATAGAACTATCTGGTTTAAAGGATGAGCCTGACTGATTACTGTAATTCATAGGGCCTTAATTAGCTGCACAAACCATTAGCTACAATTAGACTATTATAAAACACTTGATGCGCTATGTCAACCATGGGGCCTCATTTATTCTGTGGCAGGGATCAGGAGGGGGGAGGGCAGGCACACTATACTGCCAAGCATGCTAATAAAGAATGATTTTTGATTTAAGATGTTGCCGATAGTGCCTCAAAATTAATCTCAATAGCTGTCTAATTTGTGTCGGTGGATGGTATATTTATTGTAAAATGACACCAAAGCTAAATGAGTTACCTGAAGCAGGAGTGTTAATGTCAGTGTCTGGAGATTCAACTCCATATGCTGGGCTACTGCACACGCTGATGCCGAGTGCTCCCGGCGGACTGCTTGGCCTCATCTGTCTCCGAAAGCTCAGCAAGCTGACTTCCACTTCATGATACTTAAATCGTAATAATGCAAGAGAAAGAGGGTGAAATGGACAGACACTATCTAGGACATGAAGAGACAAAAGAGAGGTGAGAAAAGGGAAGAGAGAAGAGAGAGCTGGAAAGAGGAACCTGCAGAGAGGTATCCTCACAGTAGGAGTTTCCTAGGGTAAAGCTTAGCTCAAGACAGTTATGGAAATGAAGATGATAGCAGAGCCCAAGGTGTCCTTCAGGAGGTTTTCCATTAAAGAAGACATGAAAGAGACATGATAGTGGGTAATATTTTCCCGGGGGGCAGGAGAACAGGAAATATCCTCTTCCTCTCAAAGACCATTTGATAGTCATATTTCACATTTATAAGAGCTTTGAAGCTACAAATTTCATTCAGGTTCATTAGAGCTTCCCAATAAAAATGGGAGTCACCAGTCACTGTGAGGAAATTTGATTCAGAGGACAGAGGAGAAGCCTGGATACAGAGTCATGTGATCAGTTATGAATAGCAGCAGAGCTAGAGTTCATTTCCTAAATTAGCATTTTTATTTTCAGAAAATATTTTCAAGTTGGTTCCCAAGTCTGGCCAGGAATAAAGGAAAAGATAAATTAAAAGAAAGAAAGAAAGGTTGTTCTCAGCCTTCCCCAGACTTTCTGGATTAGAAAGTGGAAGTGGTAATGAAGCTGAGGAATTTCTATTTCAGAGTTCTCCCCAAGATGCCTATGATGGATGATCAATCAGATTTGGAAACCACTGCCTAGACCAGCAGTTCTTAAACAGGGCATGTCTCATAATCAGTCTCCATTGGCTGGATCCCACCCCAAGCATTTGCAATTTAGTGTCTAAGGGTCTGAGAATTTGTGTTTCTAATACATTTTTAGGTAATGCTCAAACTGCTCATCTAAGAATCACATTTTGTGAGGCTCTAAACATTAGTTACATAGTAGAATTCTATAGGAATCTTTTAAAAGTCTGATGCCTATACTGTGCCTCCACTGAATTAAGCCTAAAACTGGAGTGTACTAATCAAAAATGTAATGTAATCAGTCAATCCAAGAAAGAAATGGGATTTCTTTTTTAAAAACTGGGAATAAAACTACCATATGATTCAGCAATCTCACTACTTGGCACGTGCCTTGAGAAAACCATAATTGAAAAAGGCGTGTACCCCAATGTTCATAACAGCACTATTTACAATAGTTAAGATATAGAAGTAACCTAGATGTCTATCAACAGATGAATGGGTGAAAAAGATGTGGTACATGAGTACAATGGAATATCACTCAGCCATAAAAAAGAATGAATTTGAGTCAATTCTAGTGAGATAGATGAACCTAGAGCTTGTTATAAAGTCAGAAAGAGATAATAATATTGAATAGTCATGTATATATGTCAAATCTAGAAAAATAGTATTGATGAATCTATTTGGAGGAGGAACAGGGACACAGATATAGAGAACGGACTTGTGAACACAGTTGGGGAGGGAGAGATGGGGACAAATGGAGCAAGTAGCCTTGACATATATACACTACAATGCATATAATAGATAGCTGATGAGAAGTTGTTGCATAACATAGAGAGCCCAGTCAGGTGCTCTGTGATGATCTAAAGGTGTGGGATGTGGAGAGGGGAGGGAGGTAATATATATATATACATTTTATATATATATATATAATTATGGCCGATTTGTGTTGTTATACATCAGAAAGCATTAGAACATTGTAAAGTAATTTTCTTCAAATTAAAAAGTAAATTTTAAAAAAAAGAAAGAAATGGGAAATTTTATTCAAGCTATGTTGAAGACTATAACCAAGGAAGAACATCTCAGAAAGCTCTGAGAACTATCCTGTGTATTAGAAGTCAAGGCACACTTGCATAAGTTTTTCTGAGACAAAGGGCTATACATTACAGTCACTGACAGTTTACACAATCTAGATCTAAGGTTCACTGTGAGTCTTACAAGATCAAGAAGGAATGTTATCATTTAAGGAGTCATCTTGCTGATGCTAAGAGAATGTAGCTCTTTACGGTTGAACAGGTATTTCTGCTGATGAATGAGGTTTCAATCAGTTCAGTCACTCAGTCATGTCTGATTCTTTGCAACCCCATGGACTGAAGCACGCCAGGCTTCCCTGTCCATCACCAACTACCAGAGTTTGCTCAAACTCGTGTCCATAGAGTCGGTGATGCCGTCCAACCATCTCATCCTCTGTCATCCCCCTCTCCTGCCTTCAGTCTTTCCTGGCATCAGGGTCTTTTCTGATGAATCAGTTCTTCGCATGAGGAGGGCAAAGTATTGGAACTTCAGGTTCAGCATCAGTCCTTCCAATGAATATTCAAGACCGATTTCCTTTAGGATTGACTAATTTGATCTCTTTGCAGTCCAAGGGACTCTCAAGAGTCTTCTCCAACACCACAGTTCAAAAGCATCAATTCTTCAACACTCAGCTTTCTTTATGGTCCAATTCTCACATCTATATGACTACTGGAAAAACCATAGCTTTGACTAGATGGAACTTTGTCGGCAATCTCCTTGCTTTTTTAATACACAGTCTAGGTTTGACATAGCTTTTCTTCCAAGGAGCAAGCATCTTTTAACTTCATGGCTGCAGTCACCATCTGCAGTGACTTTGGAGCCCACAAAATAAAGTCTGTCACTGTTTCTATTGTTTCCCCTTCTATCTGTCATGAAGTAATGGGACCAGATACCATGAATCTTTGTTTTTTTGAATGTTGAGTTTTAAACCAGTTTTTTCCACTCTCCTCTTTCATTTTCATCAAGAGGCTCTTTAGTTCTTCTTCACTTTCTGCCATGAGGGTGGTGTCATCTGCATATCTGAGGTTATTGATATTTCTCCCAGCAATCTTAATCACAGCTTGTGTTTCATCCACCCCAGTATTTTGCGTGATGTACTCTGCATATAAGTTAAATAAGCAGGGTGACAATATGCAGCCTTGACATACTCCTTTTCCAATTTGGAACCAGTCTGTTGTTCCATGTCTAGTTCTAATTGTTGCATTTTGACCTGCACACAGATTTCTCAAGAGCCAGGTAAGGTGGTCAGGTAGTCCCATATCTTTCAGAGTTTTTCACAGTTTGTTGTGATCCACACAGTCAACGCCTTTGGCATATTCACTAAAGCAAAATAGATGTTTTTCTGGAACTCTCTGGCTTTCTCATTGATCCAACAGGTGATTGCAATTTGATCTCTGATTCCTCTGCCTTTTCTAAATCCAGCTTGAACATCTGGAAGTTCTCAGTTCACGTACTGCTGAAGCCTGGTCTGGAGAATTTTGAGGATTACTTTGCTAGTGTATGAGATGAGTGCAGTTGTGCGGTAGTTTGAACATTCTTTGGCATTGCCTTTCTTTGGGATTGGGATGAAAACTGACCTTTTCCAGTCCTGTGGCCACTGTTGAGTTTTCCAAATTTGCTGGTATATTGAGTGTGCCACTTTAACAGCATCATCTTTTAGGATTTGGAATAGCTCAACTGAAATTCCATCACCTCCACTAGCTTTGTTCGTAGTGATGCTTCCTAAGGCCCACTTGACTTCACACTCCAGAATGTCTGGCTCTCAGTGAGTGATCCCACCATTGTGTTTATCTGGCTCATGCAAATATTTTTGTATAGTTCTTCTGTGTATTCTTGCTACCTTTTCTTAATATCTTCTATTTCTATTAGGTTCATACCCTTTTTGTCTTTTACTTTGCTCATTTTTGCCTGAAATGCTCCCTTGGTATCTCTAATTCTCCTGAAGATATCTCTAACCTTTCCCAGTCTATTGTTTTCCTCTACTTCTTTGCATTGATCACTGAGGAAGGCTTTCTTATCAATCCTTGCTCTTCTTTGAAACTCTGCATTCAAATGGGTATATCTTTCCTTTTCCCATTTGCCTTTCACTTCTCTTCTTTTCTCAGCTATTTATAAGGCCTCCTCAGGCAACCATTTTGCCTTTTTGCATTTCTTTTTCCTGGGGATGGTCTTGATCCCTGCCTCCTGTACAGTGTCATGAATCTCCATCCATTGTTCTTCAGGCACTCTCTCTAACAGATCTAATCCCTTAAATCCATTTGTCACTTCTACTGTATAATTGTAAGGGATTTGATTTAGGTCATGCCTGAATGGTCCAGTGGTTTTCCCTAATTTCTTCAATTTAAGTCTGAATTTGGCAATAAGGTGTTCATGGTCTGAGCCACAGTCAGCACCTTGTCTTGTTTTTTGCTGACTATATCGAGCTTCTCCATCTTTGGATGTAAAGAATATAATAAATCTGATTGTGGTATTGATCATCTGGTGACATCCATGTGTAGAGTCTTCTCTTGTGTTGTTGGAAGAGAGTGTTTGCTATGACAGGTTTTTTCTCTAACTCTGGGGGAGGTTTGGTTGATGCGTAATACCATACACAAGGCACAGTGGAGGGGAGAGAGAGGGGTAAAGGACAGAGAAAATTTTATATTTAAATTTCTATCTTGCCATAAAATATGAATTTTATTTGACATTGAACCTCAGGAATCTGCAGTTTACAAATCTCCCCAGTTGATTTCTGTGAGCAGCCAGAGTTGATAACTGCCTTTGTACCAAACCATCTTTAATTAGTACAATTTAATTAGCATCTGTTATGGACAAGAAAGGACTTCTCAGGTGGGACTAGTGGTAAAGAACCCATCTGCTAATACAGGAAACATTCAGAATGCAAGTTTGTTCCCTGAATTGGGAGGATCTGCTGGAGAAGGGATGGCAATCCACTTCAGTATTCTTTCTTGCCTGGAGAATTCCATGGACAGAGGAGCCTAGCAGGCTACAGCCCATGGGATCACACAGAGTCAACATGACTGAAGCAACACATGGACAAGATATGTATTGTATCTTCTAGGTAATCGTTAATATTTTAAATTTTGCCTAAGTTTAGCTAGGGATTTTATTTTAATTTTATTTTTTATCTTTTCCCTATTAACAATAAGTATTATTTCTTTCAACACAAAATAAAACTCATAGAACTCAATGCCAGCCCCAGATTCTGAATTGGCCTTTCTGATCAAAATAATTAGCTTTTTATTTTTGTTTTTTTCTCATACTTTGGTCAATGGAACACTAGGCTCAGAATCTCTGGCGATTTCCAACTGCAGATTCCTAGGCTTTGCATCAAACCAAATGAATCAGGAACTATGACATGTGGCCTAAGAGTCCACATTTGAAGCAGGTTGCTGAACCACACTATTAGTTTAAATGTCAAATGATGTATTTGATAAACTCTGAATCTGAAAACATCTTTTTTTGCATCTTCGAGATGTTTTTGTTCAAATTTATCTTTAAAATACCTTGGTAATTAGTTGATAAGCTAGACCCAAAGATATTCTTACATGGACCTTATGAGTAAGGAGTTTCTCATTGCCATATGTTACAGAATAATCACTGGGATCAGGACAGCTGACATAACAAAGAGACCCCAAAATGCATAATACTTTGAACAGTGATTTCTTAGTATCTTAATAGTTCAAGCAGGCATTGCTAGTCAGCATGACATTCCCCCCATTGATGATTAAGCAACTGAGATTCCTTTCCTCTTACAGTATCACCAGACTGCTTGGGCTTCTGTATTTTCTTCCTTCAGAAGAAAGGAAGGCAAGAGAGCAAGCCTTGGTCTCATGTACCATTTACAAGTCTTGGCCCAGAAATAGTACCAAAACTTCTGCTCATGTTCCACAGGCCAGAGTCCAATCACATACCACACTCAGCTACAGTAGGAGCAGAAAATGCTATGCCACACTGTCTGAGAGGATGAGACAGTAGAGTTTTGATGAAAAACTTTCAGTGATGACTCCGATCAGCTGGTCAGAAGATATCATATGCACTTGGACAGAAATGAGGCAAATGCACTGAAAGAAACTGAGAAACAAGTAGGAAAGAAGGAGAAATAGTTCAGACACAAACTTTAACCTTTACAGTCATCCTGGAGCCAGATCTACCACAAATGTCACAGTCACAAGGACCATATTCCTCTGTTTATGTAAGCTAGGTGGGCTTACATTTTCATCACCAAAATGAAAACCAATGAAGTAGGAGAAATAAACATTCAAGAATAGGACATAGAATAGGAGTCAACAATATAAAATAATGGTCAATTATTTATAGTTTCCTTTTCTGTCATTCACTGCTAATTATGATTAATGCTCATTATGACAAAACTGTTGGATAAATAGTAAAATTTCTTGGAAACCTGTGTCAATATAAAGTCAAAATTTCTTCCACATCTGCTGAGGTTGGGAGAATATAACCCCAAAGCCAAGATGAAGAACCCCATGAACAGTATGAAAAGGCAAAAAGATATGACACTGAAAGATGAACTCCCCAGGTTAGTAGGTACCCAATATGCTACTGGATAAGAGTTGAGAAATAACTCCAGAAAGAATGAAGAGACAGACACAAAGCAAAAACAATGCCCAGTTGTAGATGTGACTGGTGATAGAAGTAAAGTCCGTTGCTGTAAAGAACAATATTGCATAAAAACCTAAAATGTTAAGTCCATGAATCAAGGTAAATTGGAAGTGGTCAAACAGGATATGGCAAGAGCGAACATTGATAACTTAGGAATGAGTGAACTAAAATGGACTGGAATGGGTAAATTTAACTCAGATTAACACTACATCTATTACTGTGAGCAAGAGTCCCTTAGAAGAAATGGAGTAGCCCTCATAATCAACAGAAGAGTCCAAAATGCAGTACTTGGGTGCAATCTCAAAAACAGCAAAATGATCTCTGTTCATTTCCAAGGCAAACCATTGAATATTACAGTAATCCAAGTCTATGCCACAACCACTAATGCCAAAGAAGCTGAAGTTGAATGGATCTATGAAGACATACAGGACCTTCTAGAACTAACCCCCCAAAAGATGCCCTTTTCATTATAGGGAACTAATGCAAAAGTAGGAAGTCAAAAGATACCTGGAGTAACAGACAAATTGGATCTTGGAATAAAAAATGAAGCAGGTCAAAGACTAACAGAGTTTTGCCAAGAGAACACACTGGTCATGGCAAACACCCTCTCTTCCAACAACACGAGAGCAGACTCTACACATGGACATCACCAGATGGTCAATATCGAAATCATATTGGTTACATTCTTTGCAGCCAAGATGGAGAAGCTCTATACAGTAAGCAAAAACAAGACAGGGAGTGACTGTGGCTCAGTCCATGAACATCTTCTTGCCAAATTCAGACATAAATTGAAGAAATTAGGGAAAACCACTAGATCATTCTGGTATAACCTATATCAAATCACTTATGATTATACAGTGGAAGTGACAAACTAGATTTAAGGGATTAGATCTGATAGAAAGAGTGCCTGAAGAACTGTAGACAGAGGTTTGTGACATTGTACAGGAGGCAGGGATCAAGACCATCCCCAAGAAAAAGAAACTGTAAAAAGGCAAAATGGTTGTCAGAGGAAGCCTTACAAATAACTGAGAAAAGAAGAGAAGTGAAAGGCAAATGGGAAAAGGAAAGATATACTCATTTGAATGGACCAAGGAGAGATAAGAAGAGATAAGGAGAGATAGAAAGAGCAAGGAGAGATAAGAAAGCCTTCCTCCATGATCAGTGCAAAGAAGTAGAGGAAAACAATACAATGGAAAAGACTAGAAATCACTTCAAGAAAATTAGAGATACCAAGGAAATATTTCATGCAAAAATGGGCACAATAAAGGACAAAAATGATATGGACCTAACAGAAATAGAAGATATTAAGAAGAGGTAGCAAGAATACACAGAAGAACTACACAAAAAAGATCTTCATGACCCAGATAACCAGGATGGTGTGATCATTCACCTAGAGCCAGACATCCTGGAATGTGAAGTCACATGGGTGGGCCTTAGGAATCCCCACTACCAACAAAGCTAGTGGAGGTGATGGAATTCCAGTTGAGCTATCTCAAATCCTAAAAGATGAAGCTCTGAAAGTGATGCACTCAGTATGCCAGCAAATTTGGAAAACTCAGCACTGGCCAAAGGACTAGAAAAAGTCAGTTTTCAATCCAATCCCAGAGAAAGTTTACACCAAAGGATGTTCAAGCTACCACACAATTGTACTCATCTCACACGCTAGCAAAGTAATGCTCAAAATTTTCCAAGCCAGGCTTCAACAGTACATGAACTGAGAAATTCCAGATGTTCAAGCTGGATTTAGAAAAAGCAGAAGAACCAGCTATCAAACTGCCAACATCTGTTGGATCATTGAAAAAGTAAGAGAGTTCCAGAAAATCATCCACTTCCGCTTTATTGACTATGCCAAAGTCTTTAACTGTGTGGACCACAACAAATGGTGGAAAATTCTTAAAGAGATGAGAATACCAGACCACCTTACCGCCTCCTGAGAAATCTGTATGCAGGTCAAGAAACAACAGTTAGAACTGGATGTGGAACAACAGACTGGTTCCAAATCAGGAAAAGACTACGTCAAGGCTCTATATTGTCACCCTGCTTATTTAGCTTATATGCAGAGTGCATCTTGCAAAATGCTGGGCTGGATGAATCACAACCTGGACACAAGATTGCAGGAAGAAATATCAATAACTTAAGAGATGCAGATGACACCACCCTTATGACCAAAAGCAAAGAACTAAAGAGCCTCTTAATGAAAGTGAAAGAAGAGAGTGAAAAAGTTGGCTTGAAACTCAACATTCAGAAAACCAAGACCATGGCATCTGGTCCCATCACTTCTTGGCAAATAGATGGGTAAACAATGGAAACAATGATTTGGGGCTCCAAAATCATTGCACATGGTGACTGCATCCATGAAATTAAAAGATGCTTGCTCCTTGGAAGAAAAGCTATGACCAACCTAGACAGCATATTAAAAAGCAGAGAAACTACTTTGCCACCAAAGGTCCATCTAGTCAAAGTTATGGTTTTTCCAGTATTCAGATATGGATGTGAGAGTTGGGCTACAAAGAAAGCTGAGTGCCAAAGATTTGACACTTTTGAACTGTGGTTTGGAGAAGACCTTTGAGAGTCCCTTGGACTGCAAGGAGATCAAACCAGTCCATCCTAAAGGAAATCAGTCCTGAATATTCATTGGAAGGATTGATGCTGAAGCTGAAGCTCCAATACTCTGGCCAACTGATGTGAAGAACTGACTCATTGGAAAAGTTCCTGTCATTGGGAAAAATTGAAGGCAGGAGGAGAAGGGGACATCAGGGTATGAGATGGTTGGATGGCATCACCAATTCAAAGGACATGAGTTTGAGCAAGTTCCGTAGTTGGTGAAGGCAGGGAAGGTTGGCGTGCTGCAGTCCATGGGGTTTCAAAGAGTCAGACACAGATGAGCGACTGAACTGAACTGAAGATGATATCCTGAATATCCTGGGATCCTGCACACATTCTCGTCACGATACTAAAGATAAGCATAGCCAAACAAGAGAGGTTTCCAAAAAAGGACATGAAGATGGCTAAGAGAAGTTTGAGGGAATTGTTACTTGATGATGACTGAGATCTATAAGGAACAGCTATATGGAAAAAAGAGAGACATATGGAAAAGAGCAACACGTTTGGAAGCCATAGTCATGAAAGGAATGCCCTGCAGTTCATCTACAATTTGTACTTAATGAACAATACTGCCTGCCAGGATCAGGCCAGGCACTGGAGGATACACTGATGACTTCACCATGGGCCCTTGACTCAGACCCTCCCAATTCCTGGGGAACATATCAGAGCACAGATCTTTGATGATTTTTCAAACATTCAGGCTACAATTTGAAATCTAGCTCTTCCCCCTGCTGGTTAACAAAATTAAAAAAGTTATTGCCAAGAGAAGACTTTTTTTTCATTTGTAATATGGGAACAAAAGCAAGCTTGTCAAATGGGATGTACCTCAAATAGTGTTATAAATGTTGATCCTTACAATAGGATTAATTCTTTTATAAGGATGACAGTAACCCTTGAAGCTTGAGATTTGTTTGATATAAGTGAACCTCATTAAACAAAGGTAGAACTAAATGGAAGATAGGTGGTGTTCAAAATGATGAATAAGAAGGCAGACAAAATATCACTTTTTGCATTATATAAATGGATGGATGCTTAAGAAAACAGCTTGTCTTATCCCATCATAGCACTTTAATGATGAGCCTGATAAAAGAGAAATTTGGGGAAAATAGTCACAGGACCTATAAAAAGAAATTTAGGTTTTAATAATGTGTTGATAAAGCATAGACATTTATAAACTTCGTTAAACTGTATTCAGGTCCCCTTTCCTCTTGTTATTAAAAAAAAAAAAAACTGATAGAGGTAAGAGTGGACTGAGCCCTCTGATGCCTGTTAACCTCAGCAAGATCAATGAAGACCCATGTGATCCTTCCATAGGGATCCATTTCCTCTAATTCAATTCACTTAACAGATTCATTAGATATAATCTGTCTTTTTCTCTCTGAACATATATTTTGTTACATCATAAGTAGTATGCATTTGCATACATAAATAAATGTAATATATGTTTATATGCAATGCATACAATGAATATATGTGAAATGTGTATTATATTTTAGACTTTGTTTAATCAGTGTACCCGACAGTAGTAAAACTTGTGTCTGGAAATGCAGTTATGGGATTGGCACATTGTCCTGGTTTTGGAAGATTTCTGTACTATGAAATAGTGGGAGAGTTCCGTAGGTATGCATGATGTAAAGATAGTTTTCATGAAAAGATCCCAAAGAGGGAGTTAGGTGAATAAATTGAATTGACAGAAATAAAATATATATGCTCATTTTGATCACTATATATGGGGATGTGTATGAGTTTAAAACAGAAGTTTGCTAGGATGGAATTGGAAAGTACCCTTGAAGAAATAAGCCAAAGAAATCAAAACTGGAAAGGAATTTAGAGGTTATCCAGTCAGCTACTGAATTTCAAAACTGATAAAATAGAGACAGAGCACTGAGATGCTCTAAGGCTCATTTCCTCAGGGGGTCAAGCAACACAGTAAATTAACACTGCAATTAGTGAGGATTAGAATAAAGAGTGACTTAGACGTGTATATATAGTCGAAGAAATTTCCTGACCTCCTAACTCTTATACTGACCAGTTTTTATATGCATCGCAGAAGCTTAGTAGTTCTTATTAATCAAAATTATTATTTATAAACCCTAATTTATAAAAAACAGATTAAAGACCAATCATTTGTTTTACAAATTGACACATGACATACTTTCTTTAGATAGCAAAATCACCTCATATATGTAGAACATTTGTTTACACAAAAACTTTCAAGAATGTAGCAATTCTGTAAAATTTAGTCTCAGGCATGTGGGAAGAAATTTATATTCTGTGAGGCAAGCAAGAAGAAATTCATGATACTAAATCGGCACTCTCTTGCTAATCTTTTAAGTATGAAAGTCACCACACTTCAAGAAATCCCAACTCTGTAATATTGCCTTTCTTCTCTAACCACCCCAAATGACAAAAAAAAAAAAAAAAAACAACCCACCAAACATGATAGTAGAATGTGTCAAATAAGCCTTAATTTTTGGCCTCTGCTCGGGAATGATGGCACCACTCTATAATTATGGCTAAGAACATAAGCCCAACTTCAAGAGATAACATTTTAAAATAATACACCACTGGAAGAGGCTGTCTCTGCTGTTAATCCAGGTTTATCGAAGGCCACCCCACAACCATCACACAATGTGGGAGCCTCTGTCGATGAACTACAGAGATATTACCAAAGATGGGGAATTATCGGGTTTCTTCTGTGTACAGATAGTCAGTCTGCTACTTTTAAGTTCTAATACCTGCAGCCTCTGAGCAAAGAAAGGGCAAGTAAAAAGACCACAGGAGGAAAATACTGACATTCTTTGTTTGCGAGACTGGGCTCAAAAATTCTCCTAAGTTCCTTTAATGCAATCTTTTTACTCCCTCTTTTTCTGAAAGAAAAAAAAGATCCCTTGGATCCAAATTTATCACAATTGAAATAAAAAATGTAAAAGATCAGTATAAAACATTTAACAGCAACAGTTAATAATGTATATGATAACATATTGCACTAATATATTGACAAATGTGGCAATAAAGTATTAATGTGATTATGTATCATCAAATATATCAGCCATTCATCCTCTCTTCTGCTCCAGTTTAAAAACAAAGCAAATCTTAAGACTATAAAGCAGAGATAAAACCTCCAAGAGCGATTTCAATTAAGCACATCTCTGAGAAACTCTTCCCACAAGCTTCTAAGGAAGCAGGTTGTCAGTTTGATTATGACAAAGTGCCTTTAGGAATGGTGACAAAAGCCACAAGCAAATGACATCTATATTTCAATCCAAATCTAGAAATCAGATCTGGTCAGATGTCAGTAAAATTTGTTTTTCACAGCCCCCCATCTCCATTTAGGGTCTGTTTTCTCTACCCTTAGGGTCACAGTGTGCCATGATCAGGTTCATGTATCAGTTTAGCTGTACTATAGCCCCATTACACAATCAAACACTAATCTAGACGTTGCTGTGAAAGTATTTTGAAGATATGATTAAGTTCATCCTCAGCTGACTCTAAGTAAGAGAGACTGTCCTAGATAACCTGGGTGGGACTGATTCTATCAGCTGTAAAACGTTAAGTGCAAAAATGAATTTCCCTGGAAAAGAAGGAGAAATTTTGCCAGTGGTCTGTAGATTTAGTTCACATTTAAGAATTCTAGCCTGCCCTTCCTGACCCCCTGCTCTACTAATCCAATGCTTGCCTAGCCAGTGCCCATGATCACATAAACCAATTCCTTGTAATAAGTCTCTAATGTGTATCTCCTATTCATTCTTACTCTCGTTGAACTTTCTTGATACACAATGTTTCAAAGCCCCTTTGATACCCTTGAGAGTGTGTGTTAGTCGCTCAGTTGTATCTGACTCTTTGCAACCCATGGACTGTAGCTCACCAAGTTTCTCTGTCCATGGAATTCTCCAGGCAAGAACATTGGAGTGGGTAGCCGTTCCCTTCTCCAGGGGATGTTCCCAACCCAGGGGTTGAATCCTGTATTACAGACAGATTCTTTATCATCTGAGCCACCAGGGAAGCCCCCTTAACTGCCCCCAAAACTTCAATTATCGGGAAATAATTTATTCTCAGTTACTTTGAATATCTGGGCATGTATGAAATCACAACTTTGTCCTGTGCAAAATATAATTGCAAGCATTCATCATTCTTCATGGTAGAAGTAAAGAAGGTGCAAAGCATTACATCATTCTACCTCCAATTTATGTCACATAGGCAGTACTGTAATTTTTTTATAGGTCAGGCTAGACCTAAAATCATACTTTAAAGAGGTCACCAATATTTTTTTTTCTCCCTTCTGGGATTTTCTTCTTATAGAAGTACATCATTGAGGATTCTGAGACATATAATGCTAACAGAATTATTTTATTATATATTCCTTTAGATTATAGTCAGAATGGCAATGCACTGATGGCCCTTGACCTATTTAAAAATATCTATGTTGAATCATATAAACTATAAAAATAGTAAAGCAGTAAATATTATATAGTCTGTTTTTAAGATATAGGATAGAAAAATTTCCAGGCTTACTATCTGGGTTGTTTCAAATTCTTCAATTCCTATTATAGAATTAAATATCTACATATTTTGCCATGCGATTTTGTTGTACCTCCTACCAGGTGGGGGCTTCCCTGGTGGCTCAGCCAGTAAAGAATCTGCCTGCAACGCGGGGGACCTGGGTTTAGTCCCTGGGTTGGGAAGATCCCCTGGAGAAGGGAATGGCTACCTGCTCCAGTGTTCTGGACTAGAGAATTCCACGAACTCTATAGTCCATGGGATCGCAAAGAGTTGGGCATGACTGAGTGACTTTCACTTTCATCAGGTGAGCAGAATATATTTTTCCAGTAGTTGTTGATGAGTTAGATACTGTGAATTACTTTGGTCTATGGCCTATGGTCTGTTAGCAGATTTGACAGGAACAGAGATACTAAATGGGTTTTTATGATTTCCTTTGATCTCTGTGCTTCTCTGCAGCCCATTCTGAGGGTATGTCCCGGGTCACTACTCAGTTCAGTTCAGTCGTGTGTGACTCTTTGCAACCCCATGGACTGTAGCATGCCAGGCTTCCCTGTCCATCACCAAATCCCGGAGCTTGAGGTCACTACTGGCACAAGGAAAAGGAAACATATGTAGGTGTCTTTACATGGGAGTTGTTTAGCAGAATGAATTAATGATTCTGTTGTTGTTATATTTGCTTAGATTTTTATGTATCATTAAAGCATGAACACATAAACACAAAGGCCCCCATCTTGAAAACTTGTTTCAAGTTACTCATTCTGTGTGGAAACTCACCTAATAACCCAAAGCAATAGGTCTGTCATGGCTGACCATATATATTTTTCCTACTATTCACTGGTAAATGGTAAATTGGGGTCAATAGAACATTATTTACAGGATTTGAAAAATATTTAATTCCAAGTTATGAATTAAATGAAAAGCAACTGTTTGATATGCAGTTGCTTTTTTTTTTTCCTACCTCTCTAAGCTTTAACATCATCATTTTTTGAGGAAAAATTTCCAACAGCGGCAAGCAAAGCCTTAACAGCATAGTGAATTGAAAGTCCCTCAGTCATGTCTGACTCATTGCAACTCCATGGACAGTTCATGGAATTCTCCAGACAAGAATACTGGGGTGGGTAGCTGTTCCCTTCTCCAGGGGATTTTCCCAAACCAGGGATTGAACCCAGGTCTCCTGCACTGCTGGGAAGACCAACTAAAGAAAATGGGATGTAGTGAGTGTGTCTACTGTATGTCAGATACTTCCATATATATGAATTAATTTAATGTCTGTAATAAGCTGTCATCTGCTATTTGTAGATAAGCAAATTGAAGCTTGTGTGCATGTGTGTGTACTCATGTGTGCGTACTCAGTTGCTATGTCATGTCTGATTCTTTGTCCAATTCTTGATGCCATACATGGTAGCCAGCCAGGTTCCTCTACCCATGGTATTTTTCAGGCAAGGATACTGGAGTGGGTTGCCACTTTCCCCTCCAGGGGATTTTCCCAACACAAGGATTGAACCTCTGTCTCCTGCACTGTCAGACAGATTCTTTACGACTGAGCCAACTGGGAAGCCCTCAAATTAAAGCTCAGTAACTGTTAAAAGACAATCATGAAGCAAGAGCCTGGGCCAGAGTTCAACCCTACATCTGATTGAATCTTGTGAGCATGTTTTTCTATGATAACATTTTCATTATAATACAATAATAGGCTTTGCTCTCAATGTAATTCAAGGTATGAATAAGTGTTTAGGCAGAATTTGAATAAGAATGGGAATCCTGAAGTTACTGAACATTAGGGAATCAGTAGCCACCTTACCTGCCTCCTGAGAAATTTGTGTATGTAGGTCAAGAAGCAACAGTAAGAACCAAGCATTGAATAACAGACTGGTTCCAAATCATGAAAGGAGTATGTCAAGGCTCTATATTGTCACCCTGCTTATTTAATTTATATGCAGAATACATCATGCAAAATGCTGGGCTGGATAAAGCACAAGCTGGAATCAAGATTGCCTGGAGAAATATCAATAACGTCAGATATGCAGATGACACCACCCTTATGGCAGAAAGCGAAGAACTAAAGAGCTTCTTGATGAAAATGAAAGAGGAGAATGAAGAGGTTGGCTTAAAACTCAACATTCAGAAAACTAAGATCATGGCATCTGGTCCCATCACTTCCTGGCAAATAGATGGGGTAACAATGGAAACAGTGAGAGACCTTATTTTGGGGGCTCCAAAATCAATGCAGATGGTGACTGCAGCCATGAAATTAAAAGATGCTTGCTCCTTGGAAGAAAAGTTATGACCAACCTAGATAGCATATTAAAAGGAAGAGACATTACTTTTCCAATAAAAGTCTATCTAGTCAAAGCTATGGTTTTTCCAGTAGTGATGTATGGATGTGAGAGTTGGACCATAAAGAAGGCTGAGTGCTGAAGAATTGATGCTTTTGAACTGTGGTGTTGGAGAAGACTCTTGAGAGTCCCTTGGACTGCAAGGAGACCCAACCAGTCCATCCTAAAGGAGATCAGTCCTGGGTGTTCATTGGAAGGACTGATGCTGAAGCTGAAGCTCCAGTACTTTGGCCAGATGATGAGAAGAACTGACTCATTGGAAAAGACCCTGATGCTGGGGAAGATTGAAGGCGGGAGGAGAAGGGGATGACAGAGGATGAGATGATTGGATGGGACCACCCACGCGAACGACATGAGTTTGAGTAAGCTCTGGGAGTTGGTGATGGACAAGGAAGGCTGGCTTTCTGCAGTCCAGGGGGTTGCAAAGAATCAGACACGACTGAGCAACTGACCTGAACTCAGACTCCTCTGGCCACTTGACTTTAATATCTATTGTCAGTGACAGTTTCCAGCAAAATATTGAATAACCTACCACTTGGAAGTATGTCATGTGTCTCAAGGATAGAATCTGGCTAATTCACCATCATTCAAATGAAAAGCAACAACAACAACATAAAATCTTTATCACCAATATATCCTTAGGCTGACCATACTTTTCCATCTACATGTTTACGTATTCTTCTCTGTGGACAATCTGATGGTTAAATTGCCTCCAAACATGAGGCAAGGCACATTTAGCTTCTCTTGAAGGTTATCCATTAACTCTCACTCAAACTAAAAGTCCTGTCATCTAGAAAATTGAAAGCATATTCCAGCAATTTTGATCTTAACTTGAAGTGTTTAAGGGCTTGAAGAGGAGTAGCCTCATACCTCTGCAGCGACCAACTGTTTCTTTTTTTTGGAAGATCTGAAATGTCAACAACTTTCAAATCTTTATTGAACCCAGAAATCAATAAAGTATAACTCATAAAAGGGAGTATGGTTTATAGAAAGGCTAATTAATGGCAAACTTTTTTTAGTTCTAGCAGTATTCATCTTTTTAGAATGTCCATCAATATTGTGAAGAGTGTCAGAATATGAGAACAAGGAAACTGAACTCAGTGTTAGAAATAAAATTTTTTGTAAAGATCCTACCTCTTATTTTTCTACAAGATACTGGAAAAATATTACCCTCTCTCATTCCCAATCTGGATATAATGACAGCTTTTCATTTTTCTCAAAAATATTACGTGGAGAACAAATCACAAAAACACTTAATATCTGGGGTTGTCTTTGGAAAGTGCAATCATAAACAATGTTCCTAAAACAGCTCCATTTTTTTGGTTTCTGTTTCAGGAGAAATGTGACTCATAGAGATTCAAAAGTTTGCCAAAATTTTACCCCAAAACAGTGATGTAGGTAGAACTAAACTCCAGACCAGTTTGCCTACAACTTGGTGCTTGTTGCATACCCCATTCTTTTTCTGGCCCAACACACATTATTTCTTTCTTCTGTATATGCTCTTAGTAGATATAACTCCTTACTGAATTATTCAATCAAAAGTGAGTGGGGGAGGATTTCATCCAAGAGTTCCATAGTATTAATTGGCATATATTTTTTATCTACTAGTTTGTTCTTTGTCAGACTATTAAGATCATCAAATTAAACAATGAAAAATGAAATTTAAAAGACGCTTACTCTTTGGAAGAAAAGTTATGACCAACTTAGACAGCATATTAAAAAGCAGAGACATTATTTTGTCAACAAAGTTTCATCTAGTCAAGGCTATGGTTTTTCCAGTAGTCATGTATGGATATGAGAGTTGGACTACAAAGAAAGCTGAGCACCGAAAAATTGATGCTTTTGAACTATGGTGTTGGAGAAGACTCTTGAGAGTCCCTTGGACTGCAAGGAGATCTAACCAGTCCATCCTAAAGGAGATCAGTCCTGGGTGTTCATTGGAAGGACTGATGTTGAAACTGAAACTCCAACACTTTGGCCACCTGATGCAAAGAGCTGACTCATTTGAAAAGACCCTGATGCTGGGAAAGATTGAGACCAAGAGCAGAAGGGGACGACAGAGGATGAGATGGTTGGATGGCATCACCGACTTGATGGACATGAGTTTGGGTGAACTCTGGGAGTTGGTGATGGACAGGGAGGCCTGGTGCGCTGTGGTTCATGGGGTCACAAAGAGTCGGACACAACTAAGCGACTGCACTGAATTGAATTGACGATCATCAAGGGTAATTTAATTCATATATTATGAAGTAACTCTATCCATCATGAATCATCGCATAATCTTGATTATTGGTTTTGTCCTTCTGACATGGATGCCTCCATGAAAAGTTACTAAATCAATAGCTTATAGTTTTAAAGACATTTGGCTGGTTCTCTTTTTTACTGTTGAAATAACCTGCAGATTACTGCTTTTTCCAAAGAGCCAACAACAGATCTCTTCCAACATAAGGATGATTGAATACTTTGTGGTCTCTTTTCTCTGTGTTGAGAAGATAAATAAAGTTTGTCAAGAGTTAAAAGAGAAAAAAATGCCAGGCAAGAACATTTTTTTTTTTTTAGTTTGGTAAATGGAATATGAGTAACTTAAATATACATTTTAAATATATAAAGTCATTATCAAAATGAAGGAAGCATATAATTTATCATATCCCCTGAAACTGATGTAACCTTATTCAACTTTTTTATTTAACAGGACCAAAATTATCCTATTTTATAGTAATAGGAAAATTATAATATAATACACTAATGTTGGGAATTTGACATACAAGTATACAGATGTCTCATACATGTTCAGTTTCTACTCGATATGTTTTAGGAGGAAAGACATCCAGAAATAGTTTAGATAGTGCCATTTTTTCATTATATAAGAAAATAGAGATCAAGAGAGGTGGACTGATTTACCTAAGATATTATAAGGCAATGTTGTGTCCAATGTACTCTGGCCTTATCCCTCCAGGAAGCTTAACATTGGAGTTTTAAAGGTATAAACTTGAATCTTTGCACATATGGGATGTTGAGCAAGGTATGCAACAACTCTTCATCTCAATTTCCTACATCTTTGAAGTTAGTATAATATTGATACCCACCTTATAGGCAATGGAGTTTAAATAAGGGATAATGTGTGACAGTACAGTTCAGTTCAGTTCAGTCGTTCAGTTGTGTCCGACTCTTTGTGACCCCATGGACTGCAGCATGCCAGGCCTCCTTGTCCATCACCAACTTCCAGAGTTTACTCAAACTTATGTCCATTGAGTCAGTGATGCCATCCAACCATCTCATCTTCTGTCGTCCCCTTCTTCTCCCGCCTTCAATCTTTCCCAGCATCAAGGTCTTTTCAAATGAGTCAGCTCTTTGCATTAGGTGGCCAAAGTATTGGAGTTTCAATTTCAACATCAGTCCTTCCAAAGAATATTCAGGACTGATTTCCTTTAGGATGGACTGGTTGGATCTCCTTGCAGTCCAAGGGACTCTCAAGAGTCTTCTCCAACAACACAGTTCAAAAGCATCAATTCTTTGATGCTCAACTTTCTTTATAGTTCAGTTCTCACATCTACACATGACCACTGGAAAAACCATAGCTTTGACTAGATGGACCTTTGTTGACAAAGTAATGTCTCTGATTTTTAATATGCTGTCTAGGTTGGTCACAACTTTTCTTCCAAGGAGTTAAGTGTCTTTTAATTTCATAGCTGCAGTCACCATCTGCAGTGATTTTAAAGCCACCACAAAATAGTCTGCCACTATTTCCACTGTTTCTCCATCTATTTGCCATGAGTGACAAGGATCACACATAAGGCTTGACATCTCATAATGGCTCTTTAGGTGGTAGTGCTTGAGATTTACCTTTGTTTCTCTGATGCCCAGGCCAACTCAGATGCTTCTAACTTATCCTTGCATCTAGCACATACAACCATCTTATTGGCTATCCTTTGATTATGTTAGTGTCTATGTACTCAGTACCTTCCAGGTGTTCACTGAAGTCAGGGTCCACCTTTTTGTTGTTTGCATGCTGAAAAATAGTGCAGTTCTAGGGTTGGATGTGTGAATGTAACATTGAGACAAAGAATGCCTTTTCAGTGAATGACTCTCAGTTTCAGATACATAGTAGAAGCTCAATGTAAGTATTAATATTTTTGTATATAAATCAAATAATTGAAAGTGATGTATTTGTCACTTAGCCCATCCAAGTGTGTTATTCTCTCAATCATGTCCAACTCTTTGTGACCCCATGGACTGCAGCCCTCCAGGCTTCTCTGTCCATGGGATTCTCCAGGCAAGAATAATGGAGTGGGTTGCCATTCTCTTCTCCAGGGTATGTTCCCCACCCAGGGATTGAACCCAGGTCTCCTATATTGCAGGCAGATTCTTTTCTTTCTGAGCCACGAGGGCAGCCCACTTAGCGCATACTTGTAATCTAATTTTGTTATGTCTTCGTACCTCACAAAGTTGGCACATAGTCGAGCCTTCATTAATGTTGACTGAAGCACACATGAATAAACTAATTAATGTATGGCATGCATAGGCACCTCTCATAGCTATCTTTAGAAAAAAAATGCTAGAGAGTAAATTATTCTTAAGCAGAAAGAAAACTCAAGAAACAAATTGATGCATCCTATCAACTCATTCTGTTTCAATACTGACTTTACAGAACTTCAGGAAATGGGTAGTACATGAAGATTGAGGCAAAACAATTAGACACATCTTTGTTTTACAAACTCAGTTGAATCGAGTGTTGTTGTAACCATGGTTCTCAATCAGTGTATCTAACGGAAAAAATTCCAGTGTCCAAAATTTCCCTGTGGGGAACATTTCTGAAAGGTTTGACATATTTCAGAGGGCCCTGGGTTGTCACTGCCATAGAACATTTCATGCTGATGAGTGGATATGCTAGAAATTTTATTTAAAATTATTTAATCCTGTTTTACTCATTATTGATGACATTGCCACACAGAGCCACTAAAGGCCTTAACTTAGCATAGAGAATGTGTATAGATACAGACATTGACAGCATCTTTTCTTTTTTATTTATGATCCTTGATGTACCTTCTGTTCTTTGCTGCCACTATGTCCAGCAGTTGATTGTAACAAGCACATTGCTTCTCCACAGTAATGGATTGAACCACAGTTCCTTACATTTTGACAGTTTTTTGTTTGTTTGTTTGTTTTTTGCATGCAATACCAACACCATTCATATTCAGAACAAGTATAAGACTAGTGATAGAATTCGAAGGAACTGAGAATTCTACGAACATGTCACTACCGCTGAATACACCAACTGGTTTTACAACTTTAGACAAAGTCACTAATTTTCTAAGACTTCCCAGATGGGGAGATACTCCTGTTAAGAGGTGGCTACTCTGAGGTAGGTTAACATCTCAAGCTATTTTAAAGCATTATCACCCCAGCCAAAACAATTTTAGCCAGTGCTTTCCACTGTAGGCACTTCTCTCTTTGCAGGAGAGCAAGGCAGAATAAATACCATAGTTACTCCCCATCAATAGCTGGACATAGGCTTTCTGAAGACTCTCTGTCAAGTTTGCAGTTATTCTGGGAACTGATTAGATGGTCAAGATGTCCTTGACCTCTCAGAAGGAGGGTGTATGAGTCATATATTAAGTATAAGTTTTAAAAACACAAAGTCTTCTGTTTTCTAGACTTATCCTTTCTAGGTTTCTAAATAAGAACTTAGATTTCATCTCTTCAGGAGGAAAAGAAAAAAAAAAAAAAGAAATTTGATGGAGAGCTGTGGCAATCACACAGGTGAATAGAGGTCTACATTGCCTGAATGAGGGAGAGAATAAAATTAACTAAACCAAGGAAAACTGGCCAAATAACACTTTGGTTTAATTGGTGTAAAATATTACTTAGTCTGAATTATCTGGACAATCACTTCTCTGTTTTTCACTTAATTTGCCAATGCATACAAGGCCCGAGGATGGGTACATTTAGAGTCTCGATGATCCAATTTGGATGTCTTCCTTGATCAAATTCTCTGTGTAATTACTCAACTGTCCAACTCTTTTTGGCTTGAACATACTGCCTTTGCACTCCTCTGGGGCACAATTATCACACTGGAAATCTCTTCTGTAAGTTCTGGTCTCACTGAGAGAGAGTAAAAGGCAAAACGTATCTATTAGACTATAAAAACTTGCTCAGAGACCTTTTAGAACAAAACTACCTATTTTTAAAGCTTGCATTAATTCTCCAAATCAACATTAATTTTTCATTTCGTGATAGCCTAGGTTCTGTGATAGCCTAGGTTCTGTGTTTCAGAATGGAGACCACCCTCCTTTGACAAATAGAACTTTTCTGTTCTTGTTTTGTTGAGTGAGACACACAAACTAAGGGCAGATACTGGACAGAAGAGTTCCTCCCTACCATAGAGGGAAATTTTTAGAGGGAATGGAGGATAAGTTGTTAGAGAAAGTGACATTGTTGGAGTGATTGAGTAATAGAGAACAGAGACATTGAAAGGTTTTATCAAATATTTGTTGCTTCCCCACCAGACCTTAGGTAAAATACCCATTTCTCCTGGATTGCCACAGTCTTGGAACCATCAAGTGTTTAAGCACTGGACCCTGGTACAATGTGAACCCCTTATAGAGTAGAAGCTGCCATCTTGAGAGGTTGTGGTAATTGGGGTGCATATAGAATTGATTTAGCTCTGCTCTGGGTCATTGCATCCTCTTTCATATGCCTCACTTAAAAGCATATATTTTATCTGTCTTTATAACTTCACTGTGCTTGGCACACTTCTTTTCAAAATTGTAAATATACAGTGGATTTTTTTTTTTTTTTTTTACAGAAATGAATGTCTTAACAAAGACACCATTCTCTGTATATCAAAGCTTCAGTTATATGGAGATAATGGGATTTTCTTTCTAGGTTGAGTTCTACATGCAGTAAGAGCTCAATAAAAGTGACTTAATAAAAGTTGCCCTATTTATAGGTCTTTGATTACCTGTAAGAGGCTTCAACATCTGTCTCCTTTGCCAGTGCCACTGCGAAAGCCACGCAGACCACTTCCTGCTCATTTCCAGGTGGCATCATTCTCAAAGACCATGGAGTCACCATTCACTTTATAGCATGCTATCCCTGTACTCCAGGAAGTAAATGATAGTGGAAGGTCATTGAAAAGTAATAGTCTTAATCTCCCAGTTTCTTAATCTAAAGCATTCTTGGCATTCCCTTGCAGCTTCATCAATGTGTAGGGTTTCCCATTCCTTTCTAAGATGTTTCATCTATCCACAGAATCCTAGAACAGTGGTTTCTGAAGCAAAGCACTTGCAGGGCAGTAGATACACATGATTATCTCGCTGGGTACAGAAAACAGAACCTCTCATTGTAAGCATTTCAGTGGACAAGAAGAAAATCAGCTTTCCAAATATTTACCACACAAATTGCCACTTGCTCCCCAAGTCTGTCCACATGGAAGATGGTCACACGTCATATAGAATAAGAGGTGTGTCCCAAGGGGAAGATGGGACTTCTGTAGCTCAGCAGAGATGATGGAGACCACCTCAGTGCCTCACCACCGTCCATCATACTATGATGGATTACAGTTTACATCTATCTAGCTATGTGTATTTAGGATTTTACTTTTGATATTACTTAAACTATGTTTCACAGAATAGATGAAAGGCCTGAGGTGATTCCAGAAAAGTAGCTGCAGCTGTACCACTGATGAAGTACAGATGGAAATCTCCATGCCAAGTGTCTGGTCTTCTTGAGGTAGGTACAAAGGCATGACAGGAAGAGGCCAACCAATATGATTTAAGCAAACTAAACATTAAAATTGCCAGTGACTATTTAAAATAGGGGCTTATTTCTAATCTCATGAACAAAGAACCTACTCTAGCTTATCTTGTTCCTTGAGAGACGAACAACTGATCAAAAACATGAGAAAATGAGTCATCTATAACATGAAATCAAACTTCTGTGATTCTCAGAAGCATTTTAAATACACTGCTTCACAAAATTTGTTTTGAAGTATTTGTAAATAACAAATACATAAATGAATAAATACATACAAATAAATCTGCACATATTGGAACTGTGTGCTCAAAAACATCTTAAAATACTCTATTTTGCTTTTGAACCAATTTCTTAAGTTCTCTTTCCCTTATGTGTGATAAGGCATGTTTAACAAACATTACTTGAACTACTTTTAATCCAGGTTGCCCCCTCTATAATAATACTTCATTATGGCTTTTTAATCTTGCACATTAAGGACTTTCATTAAAGTGAGTTCAGGTTAGCATTTTTTAACCTGCTCTAAAATGTTAACATGAGCCACAGTGGGCTAACCAGCTCAATGATCTTCCAATTGTCCCAAGCTCCGAATAGCCCATTGAGGTTCTATTTGTTCCAGTCTATTGATTAAATATGTATTTGTGTGGTTTTTAAAAACATTTAGTTATTTACCTAAGAGGCCTGAACAGCTGGTCTACTAGGTAAAAGACATTAGGAGATAGTTGAATGTTAGACCCATTCAATTTAAATACATTTTTTATAATGAAAAAAAAATTAAAGGCAAAAATCTCTTACCTTTGATTCTACTCTTCTCTATCATGTAAACATAGATTGTAAGCACATGACCTGCATATTAAAGCCTGTTGTAAGAGGTACCTGTAGAAAATCAGATTTGTTCATGCTGTGGGTCAGCGATTATATCGAAGAGATAAGATTTCAACAGTATTTCATTATTTCTTCTTCTTTTCTTTTAATATCAAAAGTAGTTTGATGACACTATGGAGTCATTTTAAAATTATAGACCCTACTTTTTTGAGTTCAGTAGGTTTAATTACTTTTTAAAATATATACTGATAAACTAGGACAATCTAATAACAGATATGCACTTTTTATATTTAATATGCTTAGCCAAGATAGTCACTGCAGATATTTATTCCCTGCCCCCTCCCTGCCAGCCATTCCTTTTCAAATTCCTGAAATAACTTAGATTTCTATGTTAATACATACACACACCTACACACAAACTTAACACTGCATATTCTAAAGACATTATGTTGAACTAATTCTGGAATACTCTCAAAAGTAAACCAGGAGGAATTGGTCTTGTGAACAAAATATTCTTTCAGTACCTAAGAAAGCTACAACCAAACTAAGAATTCTTTGCATTCCTGCATGCTAAATTGCTTCAGTCATGCCCAACTCTTTGCGACCCTATGGACTGTAGCCCTCCAGGCTCCTCTGTCCATGGGATTCTGCAGGCAAGAATATTGGAGTGGGTAGCCATGCCCTCCACCAGAGGATCTTCCCAACCCAAGAACTAAACCCACATCTCTTATGTTTCCTGCGATGGCAGGAGGGTTCTTTACCACTAGGGCCACCTAGGAAGTCCAAATAATTCTTTACCTATGCTGAGAAAATAAGGATAAGTGGTATGTAATTGTCTAGGTTTAAAAAGTTCTGATTTTATACTCTTTATATGCATAATGAATATTTTATATGTTTTATTTCATCTCCTTAAATGTAAACTTCTTGCAGAAAACGACAATGCATTTAGCCCACTCTGACCATTTTATTGATCAAGAACAAGTTTCGCAGACCTAATATCCTCTATCCTTTTGTTGTTGGTCAGTTGCTAAGTTGTGTCCAACTCTTTTGACCCCATGGACCACAGCACATCAATCTTCTCTGTCCTCCACTATCTCTGAGTTTGCTCAAATTTATATCTGTTGAGTTGGTGATGCTATCTAACAATTTCATCCTCTGACACCACCTTCTCCTTTAGTCTTCAATGTTTCCCAGCATCAGGATCTTTTCCAATGAGTCTGCTCTTCACATTAGATGGCCAAAATATTGGAGCTTCAGCTTCAGCATCAGTCCTTCCAATGAATATTCAGGGTTGATTTCTTTATCCTTATAAGTTATAAATTAAAAATTAATTTTTATATGTTACCTAGATAAGTGTATCTTCATGACAACCCAGAGGGCTAAGTTGAATTTAAAATTCCCAGGCTCCTCAAAGCTCTTTTTGATCATGAAGATATAGAAAATGTGGCTTTTTACGTGGGATCTCACCACACCTGCCTTTCTTGCCATCCTTGTTTAGTTGCACTGTAAGGGAGTCCTCAGGTGTGTGTGCCTCACCTCTTAGAAACTTTCCCCCTAAATGTCCCTTGGCTTCCCTTCATGTCTAGGGATTTGCACACCCAATATACTATCCAACCTCTGAAAACAAACATGTGGAAAAGCCCATGCAATTGCTAGGAGTACACTCAGAACCATTTATAAAGGGAATTCCAAGGTCTAGTATACAGAGCAGAATCTGGAAGAGACAGCCAACTCCTTGTTGGCTTGTCCCTTTAACCCAAGGAATACCCTCTCCTGGCCCAGCTGTAAGGTTACTGTTTTTTGTTTTTGATTTTTTTTTATATGGCTCATTTTTTATTGAAATTGTTAAAATATCATTTCTGTTTTATATTTTGTCTTTTTTTCCATGAGGCTTGTAGGATCTTAGCTCTCTGACCAAGGATCAAACCCACAACCCCAGTACTGGCAGGTGAAATCTTAACCGCTAGACTGCCAGGGAATCTCCCAGGTGGATGGTATTTACTGTACATTTGTATCCCTCCTGGTCTTGCAAAGTGCTGCTTGGTAACCGTTGACTGATTGAAGGTTATTTTATTACCGTTAAGTGAACTTTACAGTTTATTCACTCACCATAACCACTACTCTGGAAAATGAAATCCATGAGATAAATATTGTATTGATTAACCTCTCTGCAACCACAATCATCAAATAAAATGAATAATTCACTCACTCTTATTTTCACATGCTAGCCTGAAATCTTGGTTTCCTTTTAGAACAGACTTGAAATTTTCATGCAGTAAATATAGGAAGTAACTCAAAATCTCATAAATTTCAAGTTTATAGACTGCTTGAGAGCACTCAAATATTGCTAATACTGCCTGGCTGTTTAGATAGCCAGAAGACTTAGAAGTGCCTCCATCACTAGTGTCTCATGATTTGTTTGAAGTAGCTGGTATCATATTGATTGTAATCCCATTGCTTCTATGTTTCGTTAGAAACATGACTCCTAAGAGAATAAAAGTATCCTTTAATTTTAAAAGTTGCTGAATTTCATCATGTTGTTCTAAAAAGAAATGGAAAAAAACAAATTTCCAACTCTATCATCTCTTCTCTCTGTTTGGTCTAGCAGCTGCCTTGGACATTTTGCAAAAACATTTTTGAAAATATGATCTGCAATTTTAGACACTAGATTTTTCCTGTAAGAATTATAAACACTTTTTGAGTCCGGTTCTCTGTGCTTCAGTTTTTACTCAAACTTGATCAAAACCCAGGATGAGAGAGATGTGTGAAAAACTCAAACTCAAGTTCCTCTACTAAAAAGTTAAAATGGATAATTCAAACAGCAAAAGTCTATTGATTTGAATGTGATGTCTTTAAATCAATGGTTGCATTTTAATGTTTCATATGATTAGCACATTATTGATATGTCATGGATAAATAAGTAAAACATTAATATCTATTTCTAGGAATTCCAAACAATTAGTAACTTCATGGATGGTAATTTCTAATTTTGTTTACATTTATATTACTAAGACTGGTACTAAGGTATGGGGCAAATCAATAAACCTCTAGCACAGAGGTAGCATATCCAAAAGATATCATACAGGGAATGGCACCACCACCATGAGTGACTGACACAAAATAGGAACTTGTAAATTGGATAGAAATTAAACATAAATACACAAAATGAGAAGAAAATATTCTTTAATTGTTGCTGCAAATCAATTAAGTTATATTAGTTTTTCACTGTAATAAGATGTTAAGCTTCAAGTAGAACCATGGTATATTTTGATCTAACAGAGACCCAATGTAACATTTAAGGAGAAATTCAAATCTTAATGATGTGTTAGTGAATCAGTATTCTGCTTGAGTCTCATACCTGTGTAAATTAGAAAACTTGTATGAATTTGAAATTATTTAAATATCCTAATGGATGTATTACTATTGTAATGTTTTTCTTCAACATAGTTTTTTTGTTTTGTTTTGTTTTGTTTTTAGGATTTTGATAATAAGAACATGTATAAGTGTGATGCATTTGTTATCTATTTTTCTCCAGTAAAAAATATGAACAACGTTCATTGCACACAAAGCATTGTTTGATTTCCTAATGATGTGCAAGGTATTGATAAATACCTAAGGTTAAACAAACAAAAAAAAGGTAATCACTCCTACATCTTTAAAAAATGTCTAAGTGCTATTGGTTTTAGATTTCCTGTTGGCACATGTTAATCCTCTCCTGTTTAATGCGGCTTTTTATGCATCTTACTTTCCTCAACATCCTGTGCAACATTATAATAGCTAAAGGGCTTCATATAATCTTCGGCATCTGAAAAAGACACTTCTTTCTTTCTTTTCCTCATCAGTTTAAGAAGCTCAAACATTTGACCATCTTCACACATTTCCCCCAGGGATGCTACAAGAAACAGGAGGATGCAATGGTTTTGTCTTTGTTGCCTGCAAGTGTGGCAAATCTCTTTCTGGCAAAGAAAATGAATGGAAAGGTAAGTGAAATGTCAGGATAACTCATGGCTTAACTCAGGTCATCTGTCGAGAGAGAGAGGGAGAGAGAAACACACACAAACCTCTTTCCTGAGGTTTATATAAATCCTTATATTATTCCAATGCTTAATTAAAGCTGTTAGTGATATGCTTTTTCTGAATATGAAAGAAATAACTCGCACTTGTATTTTGCTTCTATAGGGAATATATTTTACATTTTTCCAGATCATAGAGAGTTTACTTGATGATGCTAACAGTGCAATTTGCTTGACCTAAAATCAAGAATACTGTTTGTCTGCCTTTTGACCCACCCACAAGTAAGTCAGTGATCCCTTCCTAGGCGTTGTGAGATGGCTTCATCAGAGGGTAGGGCATGCAAGAGTGTACCCCAACTCACGTCCACTATTATGAATCTTTTCTTTGCAATCAAAAGACTTCAACTTAAAAGGTTATCTGCTGAAATGTTTTTCAAGGTATCCTTTGCTCAATGCTCGTTCCAAGAAATGTTAATTTACCAGAGGTTCTAAATAATTTGGTTGTTCTCTGTACACAATTACTCTTTTATGTTTGTAATGTTCTAAGAAAATTAAGGACTCAGTGTTATTATTTACATGTAAAATTAAAAAATGGAATGCCATTTGTGGTCCTGGGCATCAGTAAATTAGGTGGAGAGCATGAGATGGGATTCCTGGCTTATCAAAGTTCTTAGCGACAAAAATGTCTCCATCCACTTACATGAAGTTACATATGATTAAACTTTTGATTGTGGCACTATTTGGGGAAGACAACTCCTGCTAAGATGTAATCCTGTTACTTAGCAATTAACTTGTCACTGCTTTTAACACTCATGAGGAAATTAAAATGGATATGTTAGACATACGGATATTCATCTACAATGTCCAATAAAAGGAAAGAAGTTGAATCTGCCTCACCCAGACTGGATCTACAGAGAGACTCACAATATGCCAACCAGAGTACAGAAGAAAATGTTCAGGTGGATAGAAATGGCAGGAAGTGGGGAGACAAAAGAAGGAAAAAGCAGCTCAGAGCAGAAGGGAACAGTCCTGCCCTTTCTAGTGGAGGGTATTCAGCTTTGCAGGGGTTTTGGCCTTGGGCGAAGTGACCTCAGTGTAGGTCCCAAGGCTGTGGTGAGCCATTGGGACAGGATTGCTCTGTGGGACCTGCCTTTCCTAAGAGTAAGCACCTTGGTGGCACCAACTACAGCAGAAGAAGTACCAAGAGACCAGTGACAATGGCATCACAACACAAAACTCATGGGGATGAGGTACCAAGTGATGTGCATGTAAAAGGTAAAGAAGGCTGGGAGAAAAGTTCTGAGCATCCTCCACAGTCAATATTCTCTTGGAGAACAAATGGAATCTAGATTGGACTCCTTGGAAGAAAAGCTATGACAAATCTAGACACTGGATTCAAAAACAGAGATATCTGTTTGCTAATGAAGGTTCATCGAGTCAAAGCTAGTAGTAGTCCTATAGGGATGTGAGATCTGGATCATGAAGAAGGCTGAGCACCAAAGAATTGATGTTTTCGAACTGTGGTGCTGGAAAAGACCCTTGAGAGTCGCTTGGATTACAAGGAGATTAAATCAGTCAGTCCTAAAGGAAATCAACCTTGAATATTCATTGGAAGAACTGATACTTAGCTGAACCTTCAGTAGTTGGGCACCTGATGCAAAGAACTGGCTACTTGGAAAACATCCTGACACTGGGAAAGATTGAGGGCAGGAGAACAAGGGGATGATAGAGTTTGAATGGTTGGATGGCATCACCGACTCAATCGGCGTGAGTTTGAGCAAACTCCAGGAGATGGTGAAGGACAGGGAAGCCTGCCATGCTGCAGTGCATGGGGTCACAAAGAGTCATACGTGAATGAGCAACTGAACAACAACAAGACTTCAGCAGTTTTGTCAAGGTCAGTTCAGTTCAGTCGCTCAGTTGTGTCTGACTCTTTGTGACCACATGGACTACACCATGCCAGGCTTCCCTGTCTGTCACACCACAGTTCAAAAGCATTAATTCTTTGGCACTCAGCTTTCTTTATAGTCCAACTCTCACATCCATACATGACTACTGGAAAAACCGTAGCTTTAACTGTATAGACCTTTGTTGGAAAAGTAATGTCTCTGCTTTTTAATATGTTGTCTAGTTTGCTCATAGCTTTTTTCCAAGGAGCAAGTGTCTTTTAATTTCATGGCTGCAGTCATCATCTGAAGTGATTTTGGAATGCAAAAAAATAAAGTCTGCCACTGTTTCCACTGTTTCCCCATCTATTTGCCATGAAGTGATGGGACTGGATGCCATGATCTTCATTTTCTAAATATTGAGTTTTAAGCCAACTTTTTGACTCTCCTCTTTCTCTTTCATCAAGAGGCTCTTTAGTTCTTCTTTGCTTTCAGCTGTAAGGGTGGTGTCCTCTGCATATCTGAGGTTATTGATATTTCTTCCAGCAATCTTGATTCCAGCTTGTATTTCATCCAGCCCAGCATTTTGCAAGATTCACTCTGCATATAAGTTAAATAAGCAGGATGACAATATACAGCCTTGACGTAGTCCTTTCCTGATTTGGATCCAGTCTGTTTTTCTATGTCCAGTCTAAATGTTGCTTCTTGACCTGCATACAGATTTTTCAGGAGGCCGGTAAGGTGGTCTGATATTACCATCTCTTGAAGAATTTTTCACAGTTTGTTGTGATCCATACAGTCAAAGGCTTTGGCATAGTCAATAAAACAGAAGTAAATGTTTTCTGGAACTTTCTTGCTTTTTCGATGATCCAGTGGATATTAGCAACTTGATCTCTGGTTCCTCTGCCTTTTCTAAATCCAACTTGAACATCTGGAAGTTCATAGTTCACATACTGTTGAAGCCTGGCTTGGAGAATTTTGAACATTAGTTTGCTAGTGTGTGAGATGAGTGCAATCGTGTAGTAGTTTGAGCATTCTTTGGCATTGCCTTTCTTGGGGATTGGAATGAAAACTGACCTTTTCCATTCCTGTGGTCACTGCTGAGTTTTCCAAATTTGGTGGCCTATTGAGTGCAACACTTTCATAGCAACATCTTTTAGGATTTGAAATAGCTCAACTGGAATTCCATCTCCTCCACTAGCTTTGTTTGTAGTGATGTTCCTAAGGCCCAGCTGACTTCCCATTCGAAGGATGTCTGGCTCTAGGTGAGTGATCACACCATTGTGGTTATCCGGGTCATGAAGTGTGTGTCAAAGTGGATCTCTCCATAGAGCAAATAGCTTCAAAAAGAACCTTTCATACACAAACATATAAGGAAAACCGAACAAAATTCCTTTCCTGTTAAAGCTCCCATTCTGGTGGATGAGACAGTCAAAAACCAAATGCAAGTCAACCCCTAAATAGTGAAAAATGACTGCAAGTTGAACAAAAGTGTAGACCATAATTAGATGGGATTGTCCAGAAAGTGTTCACTGAGGAGGTGGCAGTTTAGAACCACAGAAAAGCAAACACAGGGAGAGAGCTTCTGAGTCCCTGAGTTAGGAAACAGCTTGACACAGGCAGGGATTAGAAAAAGAAAAACATTAAAAGGTTATCCAGGAAGGCGGACAATGCTTCTAGCAGAGTTGGTAGGAGATATAGAATCATGAAGAGGTTTGGAGTCACACTAAATACAAAGTCTGCAGGTGTGAAAGGGGTGTGGCAAGATCAAATATATAGCTACAAATGAACACTTTTGTGAGAATCCAGGGCAGAGCAAGGAAGGGGGATGGGTGAGTTAGAGCTATTGTTGTCATTCAATGGAGATATCCAGAACAAACATAGGGGAAGCATGGAAATCATCCGCATGCTTTGAAGACATAGTTTTTGCTGTCACTGTTTCTATCCACACACTCTTTTATTTAGGAAGATGCATTAAAGTATTGAGGCTGGTGTTGTGAGGGTATGAAGGTGAGTAATATACACTTAGAGCTTTGATTATACCTGGAGAGAGAGCCTGCTTTCCTCCAGCACCATGCCTAGGCTTCAGAGTCACTTGATTCTGGGTTCCACATTATTCTGGCTAGTAACTGGACTTGGGCCATTTGCTCAAGTTCATGTCTCTCATCTCTAAAAATAAGGACTCAAGAACTTTAATTCATGATGCTTCGGGAAACTAAATGGTATACTTGAAAGAAGAGTGATGAAAACATAGTCACTTCTTAATAAATCAGTGTTGTTTGTAGCATTATTGGGTTTTACTAAATTCAGGGTGTGATAACTAAATATAGACACTAGCAAACTGGAAATTAGCCAGAAGAAATTGATCAGGATATGAAAGTATCTTCAGGCATAGTGTGTTAAAGAACCTGAAAGAGACTGGAATTTCAGCTTTGAAGACAACTTTTCATGACAACATTAAAATGAAATTTTGTAATAAACAAGGAGATTGTTGCTGTTATTGTTTATTCACTAAATCATGCCCTACGCTTTGCAATCGCATGAACTGTAGCCCCCAGGTTCCTCTGTGCATGGGATTTTCCAGGCAAGAATACTGCAGTGGGTAGCCATTTCCTTCTCCAGCGGATCTTTCCCATCCAGGGATTGAACCCACATTTGCATTGGCAGGTGGATTCTTCACCACTGAATCAAACAAGATTAGTTGCTGTAATTCTGAAAGCAAAATTAAAGCACCTGAATGGTTGGCTTTATTGATTAGCGAATTCCACAGTAGGACAGTGTTCAAACCGAGCTTGAATGATATTTAAGTGAAGGTGGAGGGTCAAATACTCATATCAGGAGAGGCTGAAAATGATGTCTTTCTGGTTCTTTTACTTCCTAGTGCCACTGCTATCAAAGGAGTTTACAATCTGCTAGAATATTTAAGATGTGTAAGAGTAGTAAACCGTCTTGCAGAGCAGTAAGTGGTACAGTGTTATAGAAATTTTCTTTCAAATGCCGCAAAAGTCTTTTTTTTTTTTTTTTTCCTCAAGGAATTCCTTCAAAAGTTCAATGTGCTAAATCTGGGCCCATTTGATCAAGTCTGGCCCATTCCAGATGTTTCTGGTCTGGTCTGGTTTAGTCACTAAGTCATATCCAACTCTTGCGACCCCATGGACTGTAGCCTACCAGGCTCCTCTGTCCATGGGACTCTCCGGGCAAAAATACTGGAGTGGGTTGCCATTTCCAAATGTTCAGTCAGGTCTAAATTGTGATTTAACTTTCAAAACCTTAGTATTGTTTCCCTTACTCAACTGTTATATTCAAGAAGGCTTAAATGATGGCAATAATTTAATCAGTTAATTTCTTTGAATTTAGTATTTGGACACATGACCTGGTAAATGGTTTCTGTCCCTCCAACGGCTAAAGGGGACACTTGAAAGTGCCTTATCATAATTAAATTGATAGGACATATCATGGCTTACAAAGTTAATAGGAAATAACACTGACATTGAGATAACTCAGGATATATGTCTTCCACTTTATACTCAGTCACAGACAGACTGGCTGTATGAACGAATCAAGTTGGGGTGTGTTTCCAACCTGGATAACATGCTATGAACTGAACTCCCTGTCAATTTGGTAGAAGGTTTTCCCATTTCCATGCTGCAGCAACTTACAAGAGGACCAGCTTATAATGAAGTCCCAGTGCTGCTTCTTCGTGTCCTCTAGGAATTCAGATCCTGGGCAGAGGTCATTATCTTTCTGAACTATCACCCAACATCCAGAATGGAAGGTTCAGGGCACATGAATAATGCCACACTAAGTGGGGAGTGTCTGTGTTCCCAAGCTTACCAATTCCCACATGCCTTCCTGTCTACCTGTTGTGGCAGGACTGCAGCAAGAAACCAATTATTTCAGAAAGCTTTTGTTTTGGAGTAAGACAGGTTCACTGACTGCTGCACATTAATTCCTGGCTGTAGACATAATGACCACCTGGTTGCTTTTGCCTGCAAATGTCAGCTCATAACAAAACAGCTCTCATCCACAAACTCTACCACTCGTGAGCAGGAAAGAGATTAAGCCTCATGTGGGACCTGATTTGAGAGTGATTATGATTTAACCTACCAGAAGGCTTCAAAATAAGACAATTTGACTTGCTTCCATGGTGCAGATGGATGAAGTGTCTTGCATTGCAAGAACCCATATAACAAACAGATGTCAAAGCCAAAGATCCATGGAGAATCTCGATGATACAAGAGAAAGGACTTCTGTTCAAATAACAGAAAGAATAACCATGGTGAAGGAGATGGGATCTCAGAATCTCAGGAAAGAAGTATGGCTAGTTTGGAAAGACTTTCAATATTATAAATGCGCCAATTTGTCTTCTGCCACTGAATTTATCAGGCTTCAATTTGAAAAGTCAAATGTTTACATCAGTTGTTCCAACTGTAGAATGTAATACAGGAAGTTAGTTAAATAAATACTGGAGGACTTAAAAGATAAAAGGGACTACTGAGGTAACGTGAAGTAGACACTAAAGAAGCAGCTTCCACTCTTCAGCCCCAGGAAAAGAGTTTAGAGTTGTTAGAATGTCAGCAATTGCAGGAACTGACAGAGCTGGAACCAGATATCTGAGGAGGGAATACCACCCAGCCAATGCCTCAAGACCTGCAAAGAGGTCTCCTGTACAACTGGGACATGGTCCTCTGAGGAACTGGGGAACCTCTCAGGGGGAACAGTGGGACTGGTCTGGGTAGTGGAGCTAACAGTTTTCAAGTTGGAGTTAAGCGCTATTGCAATCAAACATTGCTGCCAGAGTAAGAAGCATCTATAAACAAAAATATAAGCAAGAGTCTCTCCCTCTTCCAGCTTTTATATCCCTCTTTAGGTACCACTTCATAGAGCAGGAAGATGCTTAGATAGCTGGGAGAGAGTAGGAAGATGCTTCGATAGCTGGGAGACAGTAGCTTAATGACCAGCACACTCACTATGTTAAATTTACTCTGAAACTTCATATAATAGTAGCTGGGATATCTTCCAACATGGCTTATCACTTTACCATGTGGAAAACAAAGCAGGGAAAGCTACAGTGATTGGTTCAAACATCCAAAACTTGAGACTACATTTCCTAACTCCAGCTTACAGCTCTCTCCTCATGTGCAAACATCTTTTCAGAACCTGGTTTTTCAGTGAGAATTCATGTGAGAAGATTCAGGAAAAAACAGTTCATCTTGCATTTTGCAAGCAGTTGTCAAGTCCCCAAATCTTCAACTTCTTTTGCAGGTCTACACTCCTTGAACTAGCACCTTCCATCTAGCAAATGGTCAGTAAAAACTTACTGTCACTTGAGAATTTATTTTTTTAAAAATATTCCAGAATCATCATCAATGTGCTTTCCTACCTGTCGCCATTGGAACTGGTGAGACAAGAGGGCTGATTCCATTCAATCTGATAAGCAGGGAGCCTGGGTCTCTAACACTCTAGCCACTTACATGAATCACTTAGCAAGTACATGAGCGGGAGATGGAAAGTAAATAGCCTATCAGAGGATCAATCCATACATTTAGTTCTCATGCCATTGTACTAAAATTATTCTTTTGTTTCTGACATTCTATTTAAAAAGTCTATTAAATTATAATGCTCAAAGTAGAGAAAAATATCCCTCTGTGCTCTCGTGTAAAGTACTGTAAAGTCCAAAATGTGTTTGAGATATTGGACTAGATTTTTTTCCCATTTTTTGGAAGGAAACTGTACTTAAAAAGTTGAGAGATACTGAAAAGAATTTAGCAGGAAAAAAAATGTGACACTTTGGAAAAGGAGTATGTGAATTCAATAACAAGGACAGCTTTTTTCTTTTTTTTTCTTTAAATCTGTCCTTTCTTTCAGGTTAGAACTATTTATATATTCACTGATTTTACAATGGAGACCTTTTAAATGTATCAATAGATCGATAAATCCATGACTTTAATGGGGTGATACTTCACTCAGTCTTTATGGGAGGGTTTCCTTGGATGGTCTATTTTTTGCTGCAAATGCTGCTACTGAAGAGAATTTTACCTATTGATCAGAACTTTTAGCAGTTGGTTTATCTGTGAAACAAATGATGAGACTTTGTAGACTTGGGTATGGTCTTTATCTATTCAAAGTAACAAATTGAATTAGATGAGCTTTCTGATTTCTTGAAATCCAAACCACATTTATTGCTATTTGCCATCCCTTTCCACATTTTCTGAGGTACTGGTTCCCACTTCTGGGCCCTTTCTTTCTTTTTCTTCCACCTGGATCACCTCCACGGACATTTTCTACCTACAACAAGCCCACTTTTTTATCTGAAAGCCCACCTCATACCTCAGTTCCTTTTCAACGTCCTCCCATACCATCTACTTCTCGTTATTCTCTCCCTTCTTAGAAATCTTAAGAAAGGTTTTCATCACATCTCTACTATCCACCCCTGCTACACCAGCTGACAAGATAATAAGCACTATTGCATTCTGAATGCCCCCTTGCTGAAATCATCAGTGTGCATATTCATAACTAGAACACTCTCCTACTTTTGTACAGCAATTTACAAATGCCAAAGCAGTTCAACAAACATTATTTCTCTGAGTCATATGGGAACTATAAAAGCTAGATACTGTCATTTTCCTATAAGTAAAGAAACTGAGAATCGGATTGGTTAAGAGAATATCTCGTAGTACCCTTCAGGAAAGGAAGAGTTAGGCCTAGATTATAGAGTCTGAAAATAAATCCGAAGATCTTTTGGTTAGAAATTTTGAGATTTCCTTCTCTGTATTTTATCTAAGGAGAAATTACTGAATCAACTCTAAGTGAAAGCAGGATAGAAGAAAGTATTTAAACATGCTGTTATTACACTCAAAGTGCAAGTTTTATAGATTTCTTTCATCAGAATGTCCTAAATAATTTTGTTCAAAATTCAGATACCCAGGAACCCACTGAAACCTGATAAATCAGATTGCTTGGTGCAACCCCGTAGAATTAACATTCTATTTCAAAATTTACTGATAGAGATCATTCAACAATTGAGGCAAAGTGTCAGGGTGGTTATATTTTGTTTCCTTATGAGTCCAAAGAGTGAAAGAACACTCTCCTTACAACTTTGTCACTTGAAGCAAACTTTCTGAATTTTTAGTTTCTTAATACTCCCTTTCATCACTTGCAAGTGCCATTTTCATGGACTAGATATAAAGTAGGTATAAAAACTGGTTAAAACATCCATCAATACATTTAACTGTAGCTGTCAACCCCTGGGGTATGTTTAAAGGTGAGAGGTTGGGGCAGGAAGCCATAGGTGGCAGAATGCAGTATTTTTCCAACACTGTAGACAGGCAAAGAGCATTTCATTTTCAGAGCACATACTCATTTTTAGTGGCCACTGTTCTTGATTTTCCTTGGAATAAATGAATGCAAAGGTGATTTGGAACAAAACTAGCACTGTAACTAGAAATACAGTTTCTGAGATGTAGGTTCAGTTCAGTTCAGTTCAGTCGCTCAGTCATGTCCGACTCTCTGCGACCCCACGAACTGCAGCATGCCAGGCCTCTCTGTCCATCACCAACTCCCGGAGTCTACCCAAACCCATGTTCATCGAGTCGGTGATGCCATCCAACCATCTCATCCTCTGTCGTCCCCTTCTCCTCCTGCCCTCAATCTTTCCCAGCATCAGGGGCTTTTCAAATGAGTCAACCCTTCGCATGAGGTGCCCAAAGTATTGGAGTTTCAGCTTCAACATCAGTCCTTCCAATGAACACCCAGGATTGATCTCTTTTAGGATGGATTGATTGGATCTCCTTGCAGTCCAAGGGGCTCTCAAGAGTCTTCTCCAACACCACAGTTCAAAAGCATCAATTCTGCAGTGCTCAGCTTTCTTCACCGTCCAACTCTCACATCCATCCATGACCACTGGAAAAACCATAGCCTTGACTAGATGGACTTTTGTTGGCAAAGTAATGTCTCTGCTTTTAAATATGCTATCTAGGTTGGCCATAACCTTCCTTCCCAGGATCACTGCTGAGATGTAGGTACTCTCCTCTTTGAGAACGAGTTTGGAGAGAATTTTCTGCCCCTATCATGGAAGTTGGACATGCCTCCATTTGACTGGAAGTAGCTCAGAGGGTGCATGGAATGGAGCAAATGTAGAATGAAGTGTTGGGCAGCTACTGAAATGCAAAGGAAAGACAATACCAGGAGAGAGAAGGAGTGGGACTATTTAACAGGAGTCTTTGGGCATCCTGACCATCTCAGTGTAGGGCAATTCATCAATAACACAAACTCTCAATATGAATGCACTTGTAATATCTCTTATATGCCATTTTCCTGCATACTGGTATATGTGTATACTTGTGTGAATGCAATCTTATGTTTATTCCAAAAGTTATAATTCATTCAACAACTATTAACTGAGTGCCTCTAAACAGCTCACAGATATACAATTTCCTTCATGTTTAGCCCATTCCCTTTCATTTATTTCCCTTTTCCTGTTTTGTTTCTGAGTCGTATGACATGCTGTATGGACTAAAGCTGGTTGTATTGGACTAAATAACTCATTCTAGTTCCAATCATGTGCACAAAGCTTATTATTTGGGAAGGTTCCACCCACTAACAACTCTGGCTTCAGAATATATTGTTTTCAGAGCTCTCCTGACATCACTCAGGCATGCTGATTGTACACAAACAAATATGTCTGGGCTTGATAAGGCTAAATTGCGTATAAGCTCAAGTTCTTCTTTGCTATTATGTTTAAACAAAAATAACCATGTTATTTCCAGATCCAGTCAGACCACAAGAAAAGCTACCAGCTCCTGCCAAATAACAAAGGACAGATTGGTAAGAACAGAGGGGAAAAAGACAAAACTTATTTTCCTTCTTAGAACAAATGAAGCGGAGAGTCCAATTGGAAGGCTGGAGGCATTGTTTGATGGACTGGGCTGGGGCTAAAGCCAGCTTTCCCATGCCTTGATCCCCTCTTGTCAGAGAGCAGCACTTTATAAAACAGACAACGCTGACTCTATTATTCAGGGTTGCCCAGAGAAAAGGAATCAGTGGGATCTCTCACTCTCTCTGTTTCTATCTCTGTCTCTCTGTGTGTTTATTATACAGAGAGAGAGAGAGATAGAGAGAGAGAGGTAGATAGATATAGATGCAGATACAGGTAGATAGATACATTCATACATATATGCACGTGTGTGTGCCAAGTCACTTCAGTCCTGTCTGACTCTTTGTGACCCCGTGGACTATAGCATGCCTGGCTCCTTCTGTCCATGGAATTCTCCAGGCAAGAATGCTGGAGTGGGTGGCCATGCCCTCCTCCAGGGGATCTTCCCCACCCAGGGATTGAACCCGTGTTTCTTAAGTCTCCTCATTGGCAGGTGGGTTCTTTACCACTAGTGCTACTTGAGAAACCCCATATACATATATATATATATATATATATATATATATATATATATATACACACACTCATATACACACACAAACATACATATGGAGAGAGTTTATTTAAGGAATTGGCTCATATGATTATATATAGAGAGGCAGACAAGTCCTCAAGGTTGACAGTCAGTAAGCTGAATATCCAGGAGAGCCGGTGGTGTAGTACTACCGGCTCAAGTCTGAAGGCCTGAGAACCAGGAGAGCCAATGATAGACAATCTAGTGCAAAGGCTGGCAAGTTGGAGACCCAAGAAATGCCAGTGTTTCAATCTGAGTTCAAAGGCTGGAAGGGGCCAATTTCCCAGCTGATGAGTCAGGCAGGCAAAACTCCCTCTAATTCAGTCTTTTTGTTCTATTCCAGTCTTCCTTTGACTGGATGAGACCCACCCAAATTAAGGAGGGCAATCTGCTTCAGTCAGTCTACCTATTCAAATATTAATCTCATCCAGAAACACCCTCATAGACACACCCAGAAAAATCTTTGGCCAAATGTTTGGGCTCCCATGGTCCAGTCCTATTGATAGATAAAATTAATCATCACACTGACCTTAAAATCAAGGTCTCCAACAGACTGCAGACTTGAAAGATCAGGCAGTCTGAACCCCCACTCAGGACTGGTGTACCACCCTTCTCAAATGAGTTTCATCCTGATTCTTCATGTGCATCTCCAAGAGGTACTTTCCCCCGATGGACCACTCTGTTGTTGGAAATGCAGAATGAAATCATTATTAGTTTCTGACTTGGTCATGTTCATATTTCTACATCCTGAGCAAGTCTTTCCTCAACTTGGAAGGCTTCCTCAAGCAGGTCTTTCCCTTTGGATCTTCTGTTACATTGTGAGGCAGATACCAAGGCCTTTGCATTCAGGAAGCCTACTGTAGTAAAAAAGGTCTAGCAGTCAGCACAGGGGAAAAGCCGTTAAATGCACAAAATTGCGAACAGCTGATGGAGGAAGATGGAGGCGGGCGGCAGGACATCATGATCAGGGTTCCTATTCCTGGTTTTTGCCACAAGCAGATTGACTAGAGCTAATCAGTCATGCTATGCACTAGCGCCCTCTGTGTATCTAATATTGCACTAGACATGCTACAGAAATATGAATTCTGAACTGGAAGAACACAATGTAGACTGGGAAACAGAAAGGACATTTTCCAAGTGCAGCGCAAGGTACTAAGCGATATATGAGAAGCAGGATCTCAGAGGAAGAAGTCCTTAGTGGAAGCAGGTGGTTGAAAAGAGCTTTGTGCTTTGACTCTTACAGGATGAATATTATTTATCATCTCCTAAAGGGAAAGAGAGAGTTCCTCGGAAGCAGAAGGGGTTCCTGTAAAGGGACTAAGGAGGAAATGAGCAATTCTCTTCCAGAATCCTTGAGTGGTCACGCTCGCTGAGATGCAGGCTCCTGAGCTTCCAAAGGTAAATTACTCACAATTAGAAAATGCCTTAGGCCCAGACACAATCAGGCTCCACGAGATTAGGAGGAAATCCTGAAGAAGTTTGCTGGCTGTAGGGATTTAAGGTATTTATTTACCCAGACTGCAGGAGCTGTTCAGACAGATATGAAACTTGCCTGCACACAGCTGTCCCCCTAATGGGCTGCATCGGGTCCCCGGCAGCTACCTCTCGGGATGAACAGAAATTTCAGTCTCTTTCGCCACACCAGTTTTCACACCCTGGCTGCCAAGAAGGGGGGCAATTAATGCTGCTGCTGACAGTTATTCCAGTTCGGGTCCAGGCCCCTGGGATGGAAAAAATCTCACTGGGATACCCTAAGAGTTGTATCTGGATTTGTTGCAGAAAGATCTGTTTAAAAAAACAAAAAAAGAAAGCCAGAAAAGAAAAAAATAAAAGGCTACTGAGCAATAATTTATTAGAAAACCATTATAATCCAAAAAAACTATATCTCTCTTTACTCTTTAATTTTTTGAATAATTATTAGACATGTATCATGTGCCCAGGCATGTGCTTGTTGTATAGAAAAATAAAAAACAAATAAATAATAAAGAAGACAGTATAGAATTTGGCTCTGGAGAATTAAAAGTCCAGTGAGAAGAATAAGGTACTAATGAAGTCAAACCAGGTAATTGCTCCAAAATCCTTTGTTGAGTCAGTCATTGGGTAGCATACAAAAGAAGCAAAGTGTATGGAGCTACTTAGAAGATAAAGAAGTTCCACAACAATTTAGTTAATGCCAAAATGCTAACATTTCGCACTGTCATATTTTTTGTCTTACTGGTTCTCTTTCATTCTGTGAACCTTTAAGAGAGCAAGACAGCATGAACATCCTTTCCTTCCTGCTGCAGAAGCTCCATGCTCCCAGTTTTGCTATGAGAAGTAGAGAACTAGATAAGTACAATTAGTTTGTGCCTCACGTCTAGTTATCATTCAACTGGGCTGGCTGCTGAAGCTTTACATTTCCACGTAGCACTCCTGTGCATATCTCCTTTTTTAATTATTTCTACAGGTTTTAATTTGTAAACTGTCATGTGAGATTTGGGGTTACATTTTGCCAGAGTAACTGATATGATTGCAGAAGCAACTTACAGCTTTACCTGAAGCTTTTTTTCAGACAAAAAAATTATTACATATTTCTAGTGTTGGGGTGGGGGAAGTCTCTGGAACAAGCTTCTAAGCAAACACAATTCTGGTCTCCTGAAAATTGATATATTCAATTAAATGCTCACAGTCTGGTTAGCTTTCAATAAATACCATTTAAAACCAAAAGCCTCACTGCTATAAGCATGACACCAGATAATGAAGCTTGTATCACTGTTGTTCTCAAGATTTTCAGCCAGTAACACACAGCTTCAAAACTCTCATTGTTGAGCTCAGAAAGAAATTTGGCTCACATTAGAGATCTCTTGCACCAAATATCATGTCTATTTTAACTTGATACTCCATGTAGTAAAATCTTTTAATTCAGATCCCACTAAATTGAGAAGAGATAGGATTAAAATTTGATTTTTAAAAAATCCCATTCGTTTATCAAGAGATAGGGAAGTGAGAGTTATAAAGCACATGCTTAAAAGCACAAAGGAACACAGTATTTTAATAGTTAATTAGCTATAAGATGTTAACAGTCAATAAGCTCTGGAAATCCAAACTAGTCACAAGCACACATATATTTAAAAACTACTTCAACCAATAATGATAAATATAGACTTATTATAAACACAGTGCATATATATATATGTATATGCATTTATATATATGTGTATATATACATATATATTTTGCTAACTTACAGATGACTTTTTGGCTGATCAATATCATATGTGCTAAATGAAACTAATGATCTCTATGTCAGAAAGATTAAGATCCAGTTATCATAAGTACTTGAAAGTAATAGAATTGAATCAAACTGCCCACAAATCTGACTTCATTAATTCACAATGTCTTGCCCTCTAACGAGAGTGAATTGATGTTTTCATTCTAGTGTATTCAATCAAATAGTGGAGGAGCAAGAAAGAGGAGAGGGTGGAGGAGAAAGGCATACAGCAAATTTACTTAATATTTTAAGTGAGAAGTCACAGTTGTCAATTCTCATTGACAATTTCCCATACTCTGCTTAATTAATGCCTTTATTGCCATAAACTGAGTCTGTTTCTGCTTGCTAAGTAAAACCTGGGAGAGGAAGCTATTTAATCCAAAGTTTTGCCTCCCCAAGGAAGATGTTGGGCTTCACTAGTGGCTCAGCTGTAAAGAATCCACCCACAATGCAGGAGACCCGGTTAGATCCCTGGGTCACAAAGATCCCCTGGAGAAGGGAATGGCAACCCATTCCAGTATTCTTGCCTGGATAATCCCATGGACAGAGAAACCTGGTGGACTACAGTCCATGGGTCGCAGAGTCGGGCACGACTGAGTAACTAACACAAGGAAGATGTTATATAGCAAGGTTAGTTATCTCTCTTTTCTGATCTCGATCTGGTGAGCATTTGCGAATGCATATTCTGGGTAAGGTGTCATAAAAGACTTTGAATTTCATATTGTGGAATTGGCACCAAAGAAGAGCCATTTGTAGTTTCAAGCAGGCCTTTGGATCAATTTCATTGTCATTTTAACAAGGCATCTCTGGCTTCAACATGGTGGGAAGAGCATATTAACTGGAAAAGAACTGATGTTTTGAACCAGGAGAGGATATTAGCTATGATGATGAGGAAACATAGTGGAGGGAAAGAGCAAGTTAGCCAAGACAGCATGTTCAGGCTCTCTCAGCCCGTATTTTCTAGATAATGACTATGTGACAACAGATCATTTGAGGCACTGTGCATGTACGTCACGAGATCCTCGCTTGGTTGCAGGCTACTCTGGTATGCCTGTAAGAGCTCCACCATGAAAGCCCTGGCATTGGGTGTACACTGGAGAGGCATCATGGTTATGTTCTATGAGGTTGTATCATGGCTATGTTGTGGCTACATTATGGTGAGCTGGTGGCTGCTGCTACAGTTGCTGCGTCAGCCAGGAGAGAGGCTGGGTTATGGCTGCCATGCCAGCCAGGAGAGAATCAACCTGTCTGCAGTCCCTACGGCTCCTTGAGTCTCCTTCCAGCATCTCAACTCATGCCTTGCTACCCTGGATTAAACAAACCATGTGAACAGCAAGACAGCTGGTGCTATGAACAAAGAGCGATACACATAATCACTATAGATTTAGGATATTTAACCAACAATATGGTGCCTCAGTGCTTACTAAGCATGAGATTTATGAACTTATTTGTGACGTTTCTGAGTGTTCTAGCTTGAGACATTGCACAGACATCAATGCATTACTCATGTGAGGACCAAAGAGCAGGACCCTGCTCAACTTTTTCAGGAAAATGACCTAAGCCCTCTTAGGAAGACTTCCGTGTAACCCTACAAGTAGGGATTTCAATCACTGAGTACTTGCAATTTGCTAGGGGTTGTATTATGTAATTACTTATAAAGCAACAGTGGCCAGAAAATGTAGATATTTAATTAGGTACTAAATTGTATGGCAGAAATGTAAAGAATTGGGGAAATTTGTTAGAGAATGTATCCGAATCAGGGGGAGCTGAGACTTGAGTCCTCAGGATGCTTAGAAATGAAGAGCAGTTGCCTCCTGGAATCCACAAGACCAGGTGAGCGAGGGTCAGAGGAGGAAGCAGAACCTTAGAACAGGGCACCCCTGAGCTTGTAATCTCACCTTTCCCCTCTGGGTGACCGTGCCCTGGGGCCTGCTGTGAATAGCAGCTCTCTAAATGGCTGTGGACAGCACTGCTGTTACTGTGATTGTCACACAGAACACCCAGTCCAGATGGAGCAAAAGGTAGGCTTGCCCTTCCAAGAGACAGAGTGGTAACTCCATGAGCACAGAGGAAAATGGCATGAGGCTGTATAATTATGAGATATGCACTTTGGGGTATGTAGATTATCTTTCAATAGAAAGATGAAAAAAGTATCCCCTTGAGGATGATGAATTACATGGTCTCTGTGAAAAGCAGAGACTGACATATAGTTTAGTACATAATGGAATAGGCTAATTCTCCTACTGAATGAGTGTATTTTCCCATCGGTTCTGGTCTTTTCAAATGCCTTTTAATGTCCACTGTGGTTCAAACCGCATTCCATGACCAGAACTCAGTAAATGCTTGTTAAATCGAATTACAACTAGTTAAAAAAAAAAAAAAAAAAAAGCTAGAAAAATAAGATAAAAATACACTAAAAGGAAATTAATTTGCACATTAATCCATAGAGCTATTTTTTGAGCGCTGAATTCTGCAATTTTGCTAAAATGCCCGTGGGGTAAGAGTTTGCTTCTTATTCTATCCATGTCCCTCTGCCTATATCAACAGTGCTAGAAATGTCTCCTAAAAGAGCATTTTGTGACTTACTTGCTCACTCATCTCATTATCTGGCAGGCCGTTTGTCTTTCTTTCTTTTTTTTTTTTTTCCTTCTGTCTAACAAATGTAAAACCTCCAGGGTGTTCTATACATATCCTTTTTGAAAATGTTGGTTTCTGTTTGCAGGTGGGTGTGTGTTTCTCTAAAATATAGCCGGAGCCCATTAGAATACGCTGTCAGAGTCAGTGGTAGGATTTTGCGTCATTTCCCTTTCGACTTGAAAAATAGCATTTTGAAAAAAATATTTTTCATACACGACATTTTTCTCCCTATTCCCTTTGATAGCACCACCTGCTTCGGGAAATATATATTTTCCACAAACCACTCAAATGAACTAATCCATTTTCACTATGTGTCCTTTTTGGCAAAATATCTACAGAATTTGCTTTCATAAAGATAAATTCTGTTGCTTGGCTTCTGTCTTTCTCTCTCTCTCTCTCTTTATGAAAGGAAAATGACTCCTTGTTTTCTTCTTTGTGGGGAAGTGCATACAGAAATGAAATTCTGGAAACAATTAAAACCAATAAGTGAAACTCTGATTTGGGGCAAATTTATTTAAATCTCTCTGATTCTTACTTTTCTCGTTTGTAAAAGGACAACTTTGAAGGGAAAAGTCCCCTGAATTGCATTTACTAAAGATTTCATGATTCTTGTCCATGATACTTTACCTGGGATTTGATGTGCATGTAATGTGGGCTTCTTAGTGTGCTGATGCTGGTGCAGTCAGGTCTCACATGATCTGTGGAATTAGTGACACTGTTAAACTTGATAGTAACTTTTCATGTGGGATAGAGGAAGTTGAAATCATATTTGGCATTGCATGTGCTCAAACAAGGGCAAGGAGAGACATTACTCTGCCAACGAAAGTCCGTATAGTCAAGGCTATGATCTCCCTAGTGGTCATGTATGATTGTGAGAGGTAGACCGTAAAGAAGGCGGAAAGTGAAAGTGATGTCGCTCAGTCGTATCCGACTCTTTGCGACCCCATGGAACGTAGCCTACCAGGCTCCTCTGTCCATGGGATTTTTCCAGGCAAGAGAACTGGAGTGGGTTGCCATTTCCTTCTCCAGGGGATCTTCCCAACCCAGGGACTGAACTCTGGTCTCCCGCATTGCAAGCAGACACTTTACGATCTGAGCCACCAGGGAGGCGGAGCACCAGAGAATCAATGCTTTTGAACTGTAGTGCTGGAGAAGACTACTGACAGTCCTTTGGACAGTAAGGAGATCAAACCAGTCAATCTTAAGGGAAGTCAACCCTGAATACTCATTGGAAGGACTGATGCTGAAGCTGAAATTACAGCATTTTTGTCATCTGCTGTGAACAGCTGACCCATTGGAAAAGTCTGTGATGGTGGGAAAGATTGAGGGCCGAAGGAGAAGAGGGCATCAGAGAATGAGAGATGGCTGGATGGCATCACTGATGCAATGGACATGAACATGGGCAAACTTCAGGAGGTGGTGAGGAACAGAGAGGCCTGGCTTGCTGCAGTCCATGGGGTCGCAAAGAGTCAGACATGACTGGGTGACTGAACAACAACAACAATCAAGGGCAAGGGGCCAAGAGAAGAAAGGAAGTGGCTCAAGTGCTGTTGTTGACTAAACAATAGCAACAACACTCTGCATATAAGTTAAACAAGCAGGGTAACAGTATACAGCCTTGGTACTCCTTTCCCAATTTTGAACCAGCTATAAAACATCAGACCCAATCTTTAATCACAGGCAGCTTGACTGGCAAACCTGAGGTTTTTAACCACCTCTCTAAACAGCTTCTCTTTTCTCTATTTCCTGAGACAAATTCAGTGCAAGAAAGAGTTACTTCTAACCAGAATTTTAAAGCTACTTTCCATATGAGTGCATTAATCCTTTCATTGGACAACTTCACGCCCACCTACTCCATGTTCTTGACAGTCAGGGAAGTCAGGGCCCCAGTTGGGGTACAATGCAATGATCAGGGGTGGGGCTTTCTTTGACCATGATGACTGGTATATTTGAGAGGGTGATGGCCCAAGCATCAGATGGCCAGAGATCAAGGCCCAGTGCCACCAGTGACTTCCACAAGAATAAACAACTCATCTCATCTCTCAAGGATAATACTATCAATCCCACTGCTGTTTTTAAACAAGATACTGCAAAGTAACCTCAGAGAATGTGCGTAATTGAAGATACCAATTACTATTAGTTATGATCTCTATTTTGCCAAGAGGAGAACACATGGCTAGCGAGATAACTAATATACAGACAACAAAGCTAAAGAACAGTGAGGAGGAAGGGTAGTAAGGATTGACAAAGATGAAGTCTTTTATTCCTGTGCTTTGCCACCACATCATACTATTCCCTGAAGCCTGTTTTATTTCTGTGGGTTTAAATAAGAAAAATCACAAAACCTCTATACCCTAATCAATTATTATCTACTCCCTCCTCAAAATAGTTACCAGATATTAGGAGATGTAAGCCTGTGTGTCTATCCAAAAAAAAAAAAAAAAAAAAGCATGATTTAAATTCCTGTATGTGGCAAGGCCACACACAGAACTTCTCCTGAACCACTTCTTGCTGTTCATACTCTTTTGTTGAGGGTGGACTGGGGTTAGTTTCATTCTGAGATGAAGAAGCCATTGCTACTTGCTGTTCTTGAATGTCCCTCTAAGCGGAATATTCCCAAGAGATTTCTCTTCAAGAAGAATAGAGCTGAGGGCCGGTTTTAGAAGCAACAGCCACCCGGGAGATCACAGCCTCTGGGGAAAGGTCTCACCACAGGCTGTTATTAGCACTGAGCTCTGAGTTTGCAAGTGGAAAGTGAGACTACGCTAACACAGGCCTGCATACTGTAGGTTCCCCGGGCGCCAGTGAGGGGAAGGACTCCCAGCCGCCTCCTCAGACAGCATCTGTCTTCCCCGTTCCCTAGGAAGGTGTGCAGTCACGCTCTTCTCAGCGCCAAGCTTGAGGAGGAAACTGTGTCTCAGCAGGCAGATGTGATGCCAAAGTCAGATGGGAGCAGCAGCACCTCCCAGGGTGAATTTCCACTACAGGGAAGCAGAAAAGGGGGGACCTGGCAAGAGCATTGAAGGGGCAGCTGGACAACTGGATTTTTGTCTTGGGGACCATGGCCACCCAACTAAGCCCCTGGGTTTGTAAATTCATCTGGCTAGTGAACAAAGTGGACTCACAGGACTCTTAAAATCCTTTTAGGGTTAAAATTACAAATGCAAAGATCCCCTCTCTACATGTCAGCATCTTTATACCCCTACCTAGCTGGTACCTACCAGTGGTTACCTGAGTAAGCCTCCTGATACAATGCACAGTAAGCCAAATGTCTCACTGTCTGAACACTTATATCTTTTCAGTGACTGGGAAAGTCGCTTCCAAATTTAGTGTTCTAAGATTCTTTAAACAACAATTGATCCGTTGTGTGTATATTGCATTTCAAGACACAGTTAACTTTTTCTCCCTCTATATTCCTTAATTCATAACAGTTGATCCCCTGGGTTTCTTCAACCACAGGCTCAAACGTGTTTCCCTGAGCTTCCAATCTCCTTATCAACACCCTCCAACTTCATTCCCATTAATGGTCTCTCTTGTAACAACTTAAATTGCATCAAAAATTCACAGAGTACAAAACGCTTCTTAAGGTCTAAAAATTAATTATCACAAATCCAACAGTAATAGTAATAGACATAATAATCTACATTTTTCAAATATTCCAAAATCTATTAAACTCGTTTGAATATCATCTCTGCTATGTATTAACTATATGACCTTAGATAACTTATTTAACCTCTCTAGACTTGTTTCCTTTTTTGTAAAATAGCAATCATGAAAGAATGTGTACATATACACACACACAGTCATCACATCTGAATGCCTCTCTTTATCTCTCTTTTTTTTAATCATTTCTACACCTGTGAGCATGTCTGGGAGATAGAAAACTCTAATCATAAATGTGAAGCATAAGGTAATCCAAAAGCTATATCATTATCACTAATAGTGTCTAGTTACTTTCAGTGATGCTAACTCTGAAACAAATACTAGAAAAAAATGGAAAAGTAATATATTCCAAGTAATATTGAGGCAAAAGAAATGAGGAGAAAGTGAAAAACAAACAAACATTAATCAAAATTGCCAGTGACTGACTAAAAAATATCAATAGCCAGAAAAGTACCTTTGCAACAAATTCAAGGACATAAAAAAGGCCAAGGTAGGACTGTTTTCCTACAGACTAGAAAAGCATCATTCATAGTTACCTAGAGCTCAAACGGTCCCCCAAAATCATCTGATTTAGTGCCCAGCCATCTAAGAAAGTTGACTTGGAATGACAATGATTCATGATTACTGCTATTACTGACCATGTTACGTGTTTTTTTGCTTAATGTTGATGTCAACTTTCTAAAAAGTCTGGCCAAAAAAACATATCGATCAAGCAAATGTAAAATTATTGGATTTACTAAAGAAAAGACAGTATCTTAATGCCAGCACTGTACTCTCCAAAACCATCATCTTTTTGATGACTCAAAGCCCTTTCTGGAAACGGGACTTGAATTTGAACTTTTCAGAGAAAAGAAGCATTTGTAATTCTACAATAAGCTCTGCCTTTAAGGGCACTAAATATTTAAGTGCTATATGTTCCCCAAGTGATAAGGAGAGGCAAGAGAATCACTTTTTGATGATTCTCCAAAGAAATACCCCATATCCAAGTTTCATAGTATAAGATATGTGTTTCTTTTAAAAAGGTATAGAAATGCTCTAAGCAGGCCATTTTAGATTCTCTTGAAATAAAAGCTGAAACTTCTTTATTTCAATCTCTTCTCCATGATGTCCAGGTCCCTACAGCTGCCAACCCTGGGAATCCAGGACCCAGAATCCACAGCCTCAGCTCAGGATTATGAAGTAGGCTCTTAATCTCAGGCTTCACAAGGGACTTGTCTCTCTTCTCCAAATGATAAGGCCTTCTGGGGTATCTGATTCATATCTAGCTTGTCTGTTGATGGTAGTGATTCTGGAAGGAGGGACAATGAGGAAGAGGAGTCAGAATCCAGACCACAAAGACCAAGACCATGAAGCCTCCAAAGGCCCATGTCTTCCCATCTAACAGTTATGGAAGCACAGAGAGAACAATGCAATCAGCATTACCTTCTTTCTCATCTGTTTCTGTCTTAAAATTGGAAGTATGTCCTGAATCGATGATGCTATTCAATACAGATCAGTATGATATTGAAATATACACTTCTATCATTAATTATTTCTAAAGATGCAAATCAGCCCTACTGTATTCAAATATCTTCCAAAATAGTCACGTTGAGAGGGTATATCAGTTCAGTAGCTCAGTCATGGTAGACTGTGAACCCATGGACTGCAGCACACCACGCTTCCCTGTCCATCACCAACTCCCGGAGCTTGCTCAAACTCATGTCCATCGAGTCAGTGATTTCATCCAACTGTCTCATGGTCTGTCTTCCCCTTCTCCTGCCTTCAATCTTTCCCAGCATCAGGATCTTTTCCAATGAGTCAGTTCTTCGCATCAGGTGGCCAAAGTATTGGAGCTTCAGCTTTAGCATCAGTCCTTCCTATGAATATTCAGGACTGATTTCCTTTGGGATTGACTGGTTTGATCTCCTTGCAGTCCAAGGGACTCTCAACAGCCTTCTCCAACACCATAGTTCAAAAGCATCAATTCTCTTGCACTCAGCTTTCTTTATGACCCAACTCTCACATCCATATATGATTACTGAAAAAAACCATAGCTCTAACTAGACAGACCTTTGTCAGCATATACTGAATTCCAAAGATGCTGCCATCCTTAAAATATGTTTAGTACCTCTAAATATTTGGGAGCCTGGCATGCTGCTGTCCTTGGGGCTGCAAAGAGTTGGACAATGACTTAGCGACTGAATAAAAACAGCCTGTATAAAAATGGACTCAGAACTGTATTATGATCCAAAAGAAAGAGTTGTTCTACTACATCAGAATCACTCTCTCCTCAAAAAAAAATTTTTTTTACCTAAATTTTCCAGATTTGTCTCTAAAATGACAGTTTCTTAAAAAATAAAACCATCCGATTGGATGAAACTTTATTAGCATAGAAGATATTCCAGCAAATGTGACACATTTTTCCAGAGAGATGTTTCTCTAAATGATTTTGCACAGAGCAGCATCTTGGGAAACTGCATATAAACTTCCACCACAATTTTGTTCAGATTTCCTTTTATCTATGTATAAGTACTTTTATAATTGCTAGATATTAGTCTTACCTTCTATCTCAGTAAAGTAATTTGATAGTTTCTATTTTAGCAACCATAGTATGAGTTTTCTCATGAGAAGGGTTGTATATTATGTGTCTCTTACAGTATCTACTGTAGTATATAACATAAATAGAAACATTAAGTGCACCTCATTTGGCTGCTTGATAACCCAGTTCTTCTAAACTACTGGTTGTTGTAATGGGATACAAACTATTGGAGTCACCCAGATTCTGATTTAGTCAATGTGAAGTGGAATCTCAGCATTTTTTAAGTGGAATCTCAGTATTTTTTAAGAACTTTTCAAAGATGTTAATATGCATCCAGGGTTGAAAATTTTCAATACCTTGTTCTTCAAAGGATTCCTCCTTAAATCTCTCAAGGATCTCAAGGGCTTTTAAAAACCTAGATACCAAAATGATAACAACCATTCACCATTATTTTAAACATAAGAATACAGAAAGATATAATTTTATTGGACCTCTTAATCCTTTTCAAAACAGGTATTCAATAGATACTTTTAAGATGTTGAATAAGCATGTAGGCAAATTAGGGCCAAAAGAAGATGAAGCAAGAGAACAAGTTATATTAATTGAGGTGGAAAAAGATAGGAACAAAAAAACAATACAAAAGTACAACTTTGGATTCTCTAGATAATATACTATAACATACTACTTACATATATACTTATGTATACTAGTTATACAAAATATTTATTGCCTGAACATTTTTCCTGAGCTTGTCTCACACTTCCATCTACTTTAGCCTTCCTATTTATGTATCTAAAAGACATTTAAGCCTTCACGTGTCATTAGCCACACTCTTGATTTAACTCTGTCTTCAATGAGATCTTCCCAATCTCTTCTACTATTCATTTAGTTGTTTTAATCATAAAGACAAATGACAACCCTTCCCTTCCCTACTCTCAACTCTGCCCTTAGAACGTACACTGAATCAGAACATATTTCTGCACGCTTCCTCCCTATCTCATCTCCATCACCTCTAGCCCGACTAACAAAGTAGTTCTATAATTCGTGTCCCTACTTCTGTGCACGGTCATCTCTCTCTTTTCCTCACATAGTGACCAGCTCTCATTTTAGAAGCTACATCATTTCACCCTACCCTTTGCTTACACATTACTGTGCTTCCTATTCCACTTGGAATGACCCCACCCTGTCCCCTGCCTACCTCTGTGATTCCTGCTACACTCCACTCTACAAATTCATTATACTGCTCTTTAGTTAGTTCAGTCACTCAGTCGTGTCCAACTCTTTGCGACCCCATGAACCACAGCACGCCAGGCCTCCCTGTCCATCATCAACTCCCAGAGCTTTACCCAAACCCATGTCCATCCAGTTGGTGAGGTCATCCAACCGTCTCATCCTCTGTCATCCCCTTCTCCTCCTGCCCCCAATCCTTACCAGCATCAGGGTCTTTTCCAATCAGTCAACTCTTCACATGAGGTGGCCAAAGTATTGGAGTTTCAGCTTCAACATCAGTCCTTCCAATGAACACCCAGGACTGATCTCCTTTAGGATGGACTGGTTGGATCTTCTTGCAGTCCAAGGGACTCTCAAGAGTATTCTCCAACACCAAAGTTCAAAAGCATCAATTCTTCGGCGCTTAGCTTTCTTCACCGTCCAACTCTCACATCCATACATGACCACTGGAAAAACCATAGCCTTGACTAGATGGACCTTTGTTGGCAAAGTAATGTCTCTGCTTTTAAATATGCTATCTAGGTTGGTCATAACCTTCCTTCCAAGGAGTAAGCGTCTTTTAATTTCATGGCTGCAATCACCATCAGCAGTGATTTTGGAGCCCAAAAAAATAAAGTCTGACACTGTTTCCCCATCTATTTCCCATGAAGTGATGGGACCAGATGCCATGATCTTAGTTTTCTGAATGTTGAGCTTTAAGCCAACTTTTTCACTCTCCTCTTTCACTGTCATCAAGAGGCTCTTTAGTTCTTCTTCACTTTCTGTCATAAGAGTGTTGTCATCTGCATATCTGAGGTTATTGATATTTCTCCCAGCAATCTTGATTCCAGCTTGTGTTTCTTCCAGCCCAGTGTTTCTCGCGATGTACTCTGCATATAAGTTAAATAAGCAGGGTGACAATATACAGCCTTGATGTACGCCTTTTCCTATGTGGAACCAGTCTGTTGTTCCATGTCCAGTTCTATCTGTTGCTTCCTGACCTGCATAGAGGTTTCTCAAGAGGCAGGTCAGATGGTCTGGTATTCCCATCTCTTTCAGAATTTTCCACAGTTTATTGTGATCCACACAGTCAAAGGCTTTGGCATAGTCAATAAAGCAGAAATAGATGTTTTTCTGGAACTCTCTTGCTTTTTCGATGATCCAGTGGATATTGGCAATTTGATCTCTGGTTCCTCTGCCTTTCCTAAAACCAGCTTGAACATCTGGAAGTTCACAGTTCATGTATTGCTGAAGCCTGCCTTGGAGAATTTTGAGCATTACTTTATAGCGTGTGAGATGAGTGCAATTGTGCGGTAGTTTGAGCATTCTTTGGCATTACCATTCTTTGGGATTGGAATGAAAACTGACCTTTTCCAGTCCTGTGGCCACTGCTGAGTTTTCCAGGTTTGCTGTCATATCGAGTGCAGCACTTTCACAGCATCATCTTTCAGGATTTGAAATAGCTCAACTGGAATTCCATCACCTCTACTAGCCTTGTTCGTAGTGATGCCTTCCAAGGCCCACTTGACTTCACATTCCAGGATGTCTGGCTCTAGGTGAGTGATCACACCATCATGATTATCTGGGTCATGAAGATCTTTTTTGTACAGTTCTTCTGTGTATTCTTGCCACCTCTTCTTAATATCTTATGCTTCTTTTAGGTCTATACCATTTCTGTCCTTTATTGTGCCCATCTTTGCATGAAATGTTCCCTTGGCATCTCTAATTTTCTTGAAGAGATCTCTAGTCTTTCCCATTCTGTTGTTTTCCTCTATTTCTTTGCATTGATTGCTGAGGAAGGCTTTCATATCTCTCCTTGCTATTCTTTGGAACTCTGCATTCAGATGGGAATACCTTTCCTTTTCTCCTTTGCTTTTTGCTTCTCTTCTTTTCCCAGCTATCTGTAAGGCCTCCTCATACAGCCATTTTGCTTTTTTGCATTTCTTTTCCATGGGGATGGTCTTGATCCCTGTCTCCTGTACAATGTCACGAACCTGTGTCCATAGTTCATTAGGCACTCTGTCTATCAGATCTAGTCCCATACTGCTCTTTATTTGTTGTTATTCCATGAATGGGACAGATGCCTCCTAGGGGGAAGCTTTTACACTTGCGGTTGCCTCTTCCTAGGACAGCCTCCTCCAGATGGCTTCACGGCTTCCTTTCCTAAGCTCTAAGGTCACCTCTTTGGATGGCCTTCACGGAAATAGTTCTCTGAGCCCTGCCTCTTTCTCTATGTGCATACTAAGTCACTTCAGTCATGTCCAACTCTTTGCAACCCCTGGGACTGTAGCCTGCTAGGCTTCTCTGTCCATGGGGTTCTCCAGGCAAGAATACTGGGAGTGGGTTGCCAGGCCCTCCTCCAGGGGATCTTTCCAACCCAGGGACTGAACCCACAGCTCTTGTGGCTCATGCATTGTAGGCATATTTTTTTTTTACCACTGAACCACCAGGGAAGCACCCCTCTTTCTCTATACCTTACTCTATTTGTTTTCTTCTTGACACTCATTATCACCTAAAATTTACCTGGTTGTTTGTTTATGTTTGTCCATTTCCCCCCACTTCCTCTCTTGAGCAAAGTGTTGAGGGCAGAGATTCTCTGAAGTGCTCTCACTGAATACCCACTGCCCAGCACCAGCCTAGTGCTTGGTAAGACCTGAAGGATGCTCATTGAAGTAAATAACAAAAAAACAAAAAAATAAAAGAAAGGGTGAACGCATTTATTGTTTTAGAACTCAGATAACTGAAGTCTCCTGTCTTCTTTGAATACAGATCACCCCTAGAAGCTCTGCAGCCAAATGTAAATAGAGATGAATATAAAAGATGCCCCAGGGATATAACCTAGGTTCCTGTCTGGTCTTTTTTTGCCAGGTTCCTATCTTGAACTGTTTCTTTCTTGTTTACACCTCTGAAAAAAAAAAAAATCTTCTTTCACTCTTTGGCATTTGCATTGGTATTCAGTCTCCCAGCTTTGGTTTTTAGCTTTTCCACATGGATTTAGCTCATTGACAATGAACTGCATTGGTTAGAATACAAGTCTCAATTACAGTTTGAAACTAAAATCAACAGGGCCTCCCTGGTTTACCATTATGACAATATACCAACATTCAAAGTTTGAAAAATAGAGCAAGTTTTCTTAACTGGAATACTTAATCTTCATAAGAATAGCATATCTCTAGTACATTCCAGGACTAGAGGCTTCAGGAAAACTGCTTGGATAATTCCAGCAACTCAGAACTGTCAAATTATCTCTCTGATATTGCCTTAGATTTAGTCATTTCCTTCCATATGCAATTTCTTTAGTTAAAAAGAGAACAGAAGGAAAATGCATATTAGATGAACAGGAAGAATTTAGACTATGCCTGGACCAACCAACCCAGGATACAATTTTTTTAATAAATACTTGTGAGATTAATCTTACTTCCCATCACATTAAGAGTGTTCTTCTATGTAAATTTATTTTGGCAATCTGGATATTCTGGGATTCTAATTAATTCACATATAGGTTTTACTTTACAGGATATATCCAGGGCTGATATTAAGGCAGTATACACAGGTATAACTTTATGGAATATTTATGACCAACATCTATTTTGATTGGTTGAACATCCCTTATGGCTACTAAGTATTTTGATTATTATCCCCAGCGATATCAATCAACAGGTATCTATTAAATATTACCATGTGTAGAATACTGGGATAGTCTCAGAAGTGAATAAAAAATAGTTTAAAATCTGACAGCTGCCCTTGATGAGATTACAAATGAGAACTAGACAATGGAGACAACATCAGCCGACAGCACTTAATCTATTAACTGGAGCATTTAAATACATTCCTCGACCTCCAGTGCTTGATCTCTCTCATTTAACAGGATTCCCCTGTGAGGCAGTGGTAAAGAATCCAGGTGGCGGAATGGTAAAGAATCGTCCTGCCAATACAGGACATGCAAGAAATGTGGGTTAGATCCTTGGGTCAGGAAGATCCCCTGGAGGAGGAAATGGCAACTCCCTCCAGTGTTCTTGCCTAGAAAATCCAGTGAACAGGAGAGCCTGTTGGGCTATAAGTCCACGGGGTTCCAAAGAGTCAGACACAATGGAGTGACTGAGCACACACGCATGCAACAGGTACAAATGCTTGTGCATATATCATATGTGTGTGAGTGTATAAAACACACACAAAGCAGTGAGAGATACAAAGTAAAGAGATGTATCATCTAAATGGATGTGAAGACAAGATCAATTTAATGTTCTTCCAATCTAAAAATATTCTGTCAGTACCCACTAAGTGCAAGGCACTCAAGATGGTGTTCTGAGGACCCCCGGATGCTAAGACACAGTCGCTCTTGTCAAGAGCTCAGATTGCGATAGGGCATTAAGAAGACAGAGACTGCAGAATGAACACAGGCCAGAGTGTCAAGGACAGCTGAGTGAATGACAAGAAACTTTTCCATGGAAAAGACAGTTCTGCCAAAAGAGTGTCAGGTGAAGAATAGTGTAGGAGTTAAATCAAAGGAGTTAAAATTAAAAAGTATAAAGTTTCATTGGATAAAGTGGCTATTTTTAGAGAAGAGCAGGTTATGCTATTTGATATCAGGTTGGAGATGGGAGGGAGGCCAGGATATGAGTTATAGAGGATCCTAAAATTAAGCTGGGTGAGTACCTGCAAAGGGAAACCTCCAAAAGTGAGAGAAGTTGGAGACAGAGTCAGACCCGAGATCAAAAACAAAAGTATTGCCAAATGGAAACAACCTCAACATCCATCAGCGGCAGGCTGGTTTAATAACTGATGGTGCAAGCATAAAACGGATTATGAAGTTATAGAAAAGCTATAAAAAGAATGAAAAAGCTGGGAAATTAAGGGATGAAATACAATCATTAAAAAATCCCTTACAATAAATTTTAAGTGAACAAAAGCAAACTGCAGAAATTGGAGTTTATAAAAACAGACCATTTCGAAAAGGTTGTACAAAAGTTAGTTTTAGCATCTTCTTTCACTAAATAGAGCCCTAGAACTCCTCACAGAATGATCACTGGAGTCGGCATGATGAGCTCCAGATGGCAAAAGTAGAGAGATAGCAGTAAATGCTGTGAGACTTTCAAGTCTGATTTTGGGATATTTGGCACATCACTGAATGTGCTAATGTATAACTCAATGTTTAAATTGTCATTTGCTATCCTTAATTTTTAAGGACAAAAACAGGGATCTTAGGCAGAAGATTTTAGAAGTAATATGTGGAGTTGACAGACAAAGAAAGAGAACATTAGCCTGGCATGGATAACTTATGTATCACAAGTTACATATTTTAAGTAAATGTTCACTGGATCATTTAACTTGGCATTTATAACTTGTGTCAAAAATAGAAACTTTGTTCAGCATGTAAGGTACAAGACTTATCATCTTCTACAGAAAGATAGAGAAAAACCTCATCTCGGCAAGAGCAGAAATCTGCCAAACTTCTTTGACTTTGAGAAGGTTATAGACAAGGTTGACAGTGTCAATGCATGCAGCATGATTTATCATGAGCTTCAGAAGGCTCTCAATAAAGTTCCACATGACAGCCATCCATTGAAGGCAAGAGCTAAGGAGATCCAGGGTAGAGCATGGAGTGAATAAAGAGCTAGGGGGAAAAAAGAAAGAAAGGAAAAAAAAAAAAAGTCCGAGGACAGAGATGCTGCCGACATGATGAGCTACATTTCCTTCCAGATAAGTTTGATAATGGCCGAGCTTTTTATATAATTTAGTTTCTGGAGTTGATAGCAGCATCTCAAAATGTTTATTGTGATACAATTGCAGAAACTAGGTGCTTAATAGCCTAGATAAGATTAATTTCAAGTTAAACTGCCCCTAGCCTGGTTATGTTTTTACAGATTGCTGCAGTATTTGATCAGGAAGGAGGCAGAAAATAAACACTCCCAGTGAACCAGCAAGTTGGCTTTTTAAACAGTAGAAATAGCTTCAACAGCTAAGATGGAGCTAATGAACCTCAAGATATGGTGACATATACACTCAGCTAGGAAGCAGGATACTTGAGTTCCATCCACCTGTGAGCATTTAAACAAATCACTTCACCATTTAAGGCCAACTTTTAATCTATAAATGAAAAAGTTGGAGCAAAAAATTCTAAGATTTCTTTTAAAAATAACCTTATATGATACTGTGATGGTAACTGTGACATAAAAGGTTGAGAATTTACCTTGAGTGACCAGGAGATATAGAAATGACTAGATAACTTAATTTCACACTTGCAGCAGAAAGAGATCCCCTCTGATCCCAAATCTGTATGAACTGCACACAATAAAACTAATAATGAAAGAAATGCCAAGTATTTTCTATAAATTAAAGTTGTTTTTGCTAAATTATTGAGCCATATTTTTTGGATGTGTGCTCTCAAACAAATTAATACTGCTTGCAAGGAGAAAAAAAAGGAGATGCAAGTGTCTCAAATATATTGGATACATAAAAACTGGAGTATGCATAATCGTCTTGCAAGAGTTCTTAAATCTCTGTATATAAACTGTTTAAAAGTAAATTAAAATTATTCCTTAATGAAATACAAATCTGAAGTCACTTGAATAACTAATCATTTTATGACCCATGCAGTGAATTTTTAATGCCTACTTCTACCTGATTATTTTAGATATGTCTGTGTTGTAAATTAAAAGCTACATAAATCATTAATGTGTTGATACAGATCAGTGAACTGCTTACACTATATGTGATTCTTTAGGACATACAATGTCTGATTCACCTCCCTCCCTTTCAATTATATAGCTGCCAGGTTCCTTCCCTCTGTTCATCTTCTGCAAGGTCTTATTTGGTAGAATTGTATGCCAAACCTTTTGTCACCTTTCCAATACAGTCTGATGCTTCCAGTCAAAGGGGTCTCAGTGCAAAAATGAATAGTCCCAAAATTCAAGAGTATGGAGACAGAATATATGAGAGTTAAACTTTTTTATCTTAGCCTATGCTTTCAGGACGGAGAAGGCAATGGCACCCCACTCCAGTACTCTTGCCTGGAAAATCCCATGGATGGAGGAGCCTGGTAGGCTATAGTCCATGGGGTCACTAAGAGTCGGACACGACTGAGCGACTTCACTTTAACTTTTCCCTTTCATGCACTGGAGAAGGAAATGGCAACCCACTCCAGTATTCTTGCCTGGAGAATCCTAGGGACGGCGGAGCCTGGTAGGCTGCCGTCTCTAGGGTCACACAGAGTCGGACACGACTGAAGCGACTTAGCAGCAGCAGCATGCTTCCAGGAAATTGTACCAACAAGACATAATCTCTGGCATTTTCCTTAGGTCAGTGTACCTCTTCGCCTTCCTTAAAAATGCCGTGTTCTTTCTGTGCCTTGAGTTACAGGGTTCCTGTTGCTTAGTAGGAAGGCAGTCATTCTCTGCCTCCATCAGTCCAATATTTATACTTTCTTAGGAGGCCAGATCAAGATCTAGGATGCTAATTAAGCCTATCCATCATTAAAAGAATTGCAATCCACTTTGGAATAACTCTATTGTATTAAGTCTATGAAATCTTTGCTTTGAGATACTCTTTCTTTGAGATGCTGTAGATATGGAAAGATGAGCAAGACATGGCTACTGGAGTATAATGGTGACTAGCACAATGCACACACACACAAAAATAGTCAAAAAGTAGTCTATGCCATAAGAGAACATCAAAAAAATATCTATAAGTATTTAAACAAGTCATAAGTAACACAGAATTCAAATGGTGAGTAAGAAATTACACAGATATAGGGAGAGTGTTTTCACCAAAAAGAAAACATGTTCAAGATAGGTAGCCAAAAGCTCAAATGTGATTCTAGTGCAGAGTATAAATCAGAAAATGGAGAGGGTTTATATTTTTTAAAGTTGAGCTGAAATATACTGAAAGATCATAGTTATTGGATTTACAAGTTTTCCTAATCTGAAATGTAAAACAGTCATTCAAATTTTTTGAACAGAGGAGAAATTTGAATAACCGTGGCTCATAGGTGAAATGGATTAGATTACAGACTTGATGTGACAAGACTGTTTAGGCTTAGAGACACATAATCCATTTTATTTCTAGTCAACAGTTGTCCATTAGGTACCATATTCTAGACTCACTGCTGAATAGTTGTTGTTGTTTTTTTTTTAATGCCCTTACATTCAGTGAAGCAGTTCTAGCAAATAAGACTTTGCAGAAGATGAACAAATAGATGGAAACAAACATTAGAAACAAGTAATAAATAGATAATCATCTAGTGAGAGTAAGAAGGAAAATATAGAATGAAGGCAACATATTGCTCTGGGTTTTCTATTTTAGTTAGGCTGGCCAAGGAAGGTGTCCCTGAGATAATTTCATCTGAGCAGAGGTATAATTAAGTGTGAAACTAAGTCACATAGATACTTGCTAAGTATCTACTTGCAGTGCTTTTTTAAGAGGTGTTCTTCCCCAGTACATTTCTAATTTTTTGAGATAGCATCCTGTACTCCTTTTCCCCTGTGTGTGTGTGTGGGGTGTGTGTGTGTGTGTGTGTGTGTGTGTGTGTGTGTGTGTGTGTGTGTGTGTGTGTGTGTGTGTGTGTGTGTGTGTGTGTGTGGTGGGGTGGGGGGATAGGAAATGTTAAACAGAGTGATTAGCTCTCTTTCTGTCATGTAACAGGAAGCATATATTATGGTAAATAGAAAAAGTATTCTACCACAAATTCAAAATCCTTGCTGTAAAAAGGGAGTTCCCCAAACTCCCTATAGCCCTTCTGTTCAGAATTGTAGAACTTTAGCTATTGTGGATGGAGAAGGCAATGGCACCCCACTCCAGTACTCTTGCCTGGAAAATCCCATGGATGGAGGAGGCTGGTGGGCTGCAGTCCATGGGGTCACTAAGAGTTGGACACGACTGAGCAACTTCACTTTCACTTTTCATTTTTATGCACTGGAGAAGGAAATGGAAACCCACTCCAGTATTCTTGCCTGGAGAATCCCAGGGATGGGGGAGCCTGATGGGCTGCTGTCTATGGGGTCACAGAGAGTCGGACATGACTGAAGCAAATTAGCAGCAGTAGCAGCAGCTATTGTGGAAAGCTGGCTGATACCTTGAATAAAGGAAGTTGGTGGCAGATAACTTTTCAATAAAGTGAGAAAAGGTATAACCTCATTAATGAACAAAATGCAACAGAAATATATCTTTTAAATGAAGCAATGAGAAAGAAAGAAAAGTAAACTAGAAAAAAAATAAAAAGGCAGAGGCAGGAAACAAAATGTAGAAAATGCATGGAATCAGGTGGGGAAAGAGAAAATTATTAGAGGAGTAATGACAATGTAAAGGATGAGAAAGTAGAAGGAAAGCTATAGGAAAGGAGGGTCTGATTATTCTTTCTAGACACTGAAAGTGGTTTAAATAAGCAGTCTTGCTCATATGAATATTGAACTTCAAGGAATACTGATGTGAAAATGTGAAAGATGTAGGCATTTTAGTTTGATAATACTGGAATTTAACAATAAATACTTTTACTAGGAATATTGTGCCTCAAAATCAAACATTAGAGATATTTAGCATGATGAGAGAAGACAAAAGGAAATCAGCAACAAACTGCTGCCACAGAACAGAGTTCTGAATTTTCAGAGTAGCTAGAGTGGAGAAGAAATTCCAGAAAGGAGAAAGCCTCAGAGATGACAGTCAAAAAAGTTTCATATAAACTTTACCCAATAACTCATTTGATTTTTATACTACTATAGGCAAAGTGTATTTCACGTGGCCTAGCAAGCAGAAAGCAAAATCAAGAATACTGAAAGAGGGAAGAAAAAGAGAAAAAAAAAAAAAAAAGTGCAATATGCTTCTGACGTGAATTACTAAGAGACAGACTTTGGAGTTTTAGTAAACAAAGTTTACTGTTACAAGAGCAAAAATAAATTCCATTCAGAAAAAAATAATAGAAAATGAAAAAGCCTCCAACATTTATCAACCATAATGTCTACTATAAAACAAAAAAATGCTAGACATAATAAAGAGAAAAAACAATCAATAGCAACCTACTACAAGATGATTCAGATGTTATCATTAGCAGACAAAAATTTTAAAGCAATTATTAGAAATGTGTCAAAATCTTAATTTTTTTTTCCTTTCAAATCTTCAAAGAAAAGGAAAATGATGAATAAAGAGATGGGGAAAAATTGGCAAAGAAATAAAAATAGTAAAAACAATCATTAAAATTCTAGAAAAGAAAAGCGTAATGTCTAAAATAAAAATTTCACTCATAGACTTAACAGAATATTGAAAAGAAAAATAAAGAAAATCGAAATTAAAAAAAATAATAAAGTTAGCATTGTCTCAGTGACTCATGATGGAGGAGCCTGGTAGGCTGCAGTCCATGGGGTCTTGACGAGTTGGACACGACTGAGCAACTTCACTTTCACTTTTCACTTTCATGCATTGCAGAAGGAAATGGCAACCCACTCCAGTGTTCTTGCCTGAAGAATCCCAGGGACGGGGGAGCTGGTGGGCTTCCGTCTATGGGGTCGCACAGAGTCAGACACGACTGAAGCGACTTAGCAGCAGCAGCAGCAGCAGCAGCAGCAGTGACCCATGGGAAAAATGCCACCCGGTTTAATACAGAGGAGAGAGATTACACCAGGAAGTTAGAGGCAGATAAGAAGAGCAGCCATTTGGATCCTTTTGAAATGCCTGACTTTGAGGACAAATTTAATTAAAATAAGTGGTAGTATGGCATTTGAAGGTAGGATCAAAGACCACTGCATGGAACAGAAGAGGGAAAGGAGAGTTCTGGTCAAATTTTCTTTGAGCCATGAAGGCTGATAAATAAATTTCCAGACACTGGGCAAGATCTACTGCTTTTAAAGAGGTTTTTTTTTTTTTTTTTTTCTCATGGCGTCTTTCCCAGAGAGGAGCTAATCCTGACAACTACATTGCTGTCTTATTCCTCTTCCCTCTGTCATTCATCACGGAGCTGCTGATTCACGTCAGTCGTGTCCGACTCTGTGCGACCTCATAGACGGCAGCCCACCGTGCTCCGCCGTCCCTGGGATTCTCGAGGCAACAATACTGGAGTGGGTTGCCATTTCCTTCTCCAATGCATGAAAGTGAAAGGTGAAAGTGAAGTCGCTCAGTCGTGTCTGACTCCTAGCGACCCCATGGACTGCAGACTACCAGGCTCTTCCGTCCATGGGATTTTCCAGGCAAGAGTACTGGAGTGGGGTGCCATTGCCTTCTCCGCATCATGGAGCATTGCCCTTCAAATTCTACCTTGTACTGAGAAGAAAATAGACAGCATTTTTTGGAGCTATGGTTTTCACAACTTTTCCTTGAGTCATGGCATTTATTTTGTATTATATTTTACATTATATATACATTATACATTATATATACATTATTATACATTATATATATATTATTCCATATTATACATTGTTGTTGTTCAGTCTCTAATTCATGTCTGACTCTTTGCAACTCCATGAACTATAGAATGCTAAACTCCTCTGTCCTCCACTATGTCCTGGAATTTGCTCAAGTTCATATCCATTGAGTCAATGATGCTATATAATCAATCATCCTTTTCTCTTTTTGCCTGGAGAGCTGGTAGCATTTAGCTCATTAAAGGAAAGAAATGTAAGAATATATTGCTTTTCCTCCCTCCTTGCAGCTGGTTAGTGATGGCAAAATATTTAAGTAGTACTGTTTGTCTCCAAAGACAACAAAAGAAAACCTTTCTAATACAACTTCAAAAGAGAATGGGAAAATGTTAATAAGAAAAATGCATCAGGAACTTTTCTGTGTCTATTTTACACCCAACCACTCTCAGAGGCGGAGTGAGGGACAACCTCGAGCGAGGCCATGCTAGTTTGTCAGAGCAGTGATGTGACAGGTGTAAACACGCTCATATAATTGATAAGGAGAATGGAAAAGCTAAATAACAATAACGTCTATATTAGTCCATTTGTTGAAGACATTTTTTACAGAAAAACATCTTTATCTCTATTGTCTAGCCTAGTGAAAACCTCTTTAAACTCACACGTGATCCTAAGTATAGAGTTGATGGCTGAAGATGAAAAATAAAAGAAGCCCTGAGAGTATTTTCTTTATGATATTATTTCATCTATTGCCCAGTCATGGTTACATACCCAGAGTCAAAAGGTGAAATATGAAGCTCACAATGTCTGGTAGCCAATAACCAAGAGATAGAAAGAGATGGAGAAAGAAAAGAGAGAAGGAAGGGAAAATTGGAAGGAAATAATAGAAGGAAAAAGAGATGAAGGAAGATAGAAAAGAAAAAAGGAGAGGAAGGCAGGCAGAACAAAGATCTAAAGAAGCAAGAAATCAACAAGAAAAGAACAGAGACAAAAATATAAATCCAAGTGTATTCAAACAAACACTTTTGAGTTATTTTATTCCATCCATTTTGCAAGATAAGCAAGTTTTGAAGTACATTTTTGCCCAAGTTTCATTATAATCAAGAGCAAACAGGCTGGAAACAGATACAAGTAATCTAAGTCAAAGTAAAGCTAGAAAGTGAGTAACAGAATGCTGAGATTGTGTTTGTTACAAGTCAAGGTTGATCTTTTAGTTTGTTTGAGAACCACCTCGTATTCTACTTGTATTGTCCTGGACAGGTCTGTGACATTTCTAGAAGGCCCTGGCTCATGGTGTTAGGGGGAGGGTTGAGTGTGGTTGACAGTGGCCAATTATGGTCCTCCCTTACCCTTCACCTGGGCTTCCCCAGGTACTCCCCTTCTCTCCTCCCCTTCCTCTTCCCACCTCATACCATCTCTGTTATCCCACCACAGCCTCCTGTAGCCCCTGACGCCTATCTGTATTGGCACCCTGGTGGGTACTTGCCTTAAAGCCCAGATCGGTGAGGCTTATGATGGCCTCCTGGATGTGCTTCCCCAGGAGGAAGGGTCACAGTGGCAACAACCAGCACTGGAAGGAATCTGTTCTCCCCTGGCTGTGACACTGTGACCTGATCAAGGATGCGTTTCTTCCACTCACAGGTAGTGTTTGCATTTTCCAAGAGAATGGAAGCATTTCTCCCCCTTGAGTGAATAGTGAACGGTAGTGGAGTGCAAGGGGGTCACTTTTATGGAGGAATACTGGGCTCTTCCTCACTACTGAGAAACAGTGAGTTTCTGGCCTCGCTTTCTGAGTACTGGACCCCAGAATAGGTATGAGGGCTTCATGTGGAAAGGAATCAAGGAGGCCTGGGTAGAAGGAAGAGTCATTACCCTGATTTGGCTACTAACCTAGAGTGTGGGCCATGGTGGTGGCCAGACTTGCCCTCCTCCATGTCTTAGTCTAATTTATGCTAAATGAATTCATTTATGCTCCTAAAATAGGAGCCCCTGTGACCTCTTCCTGAACAAGTTCTGTAGCTAGTATACACCTGTGTGATTGTTTTTTTCCTAAAAGCCTCAATAGGAATTGGGGAAAATGAATTCCAACTCTGATAGAAATAAACCAAGTATTGTCAATTTTCCTCTTTCTTGGTTTCCCATTCTCTCCTTTATTCACTTTTGTTGAATCATTCAGTCTTATTTCTATGGTTGTCTTTACAAACTGAAGACTGACCTAGACAATGCACTAGAAACTGAATATTGAAATTTTAAAGATGTGAGTTTCTCTTAGTCTAAAACCAATGGGTGGATTCAAACAGCAAAAACAAAAATTAAGCATAATTTGAGGGCAAACCTAAGAGGCTTCAGCAGACTGGGGCAACTAGAATATAAGTAACTATAAAATATGATGTTACTCTCTTTTTCTTTTATCTCTGCCTCAGTCTTCTGAGTTCTTAGTCTACCAAATAAATTGTGCTTATGCTACATAATATCCCATGATTGATGTTGACTTTTCTCTTTCTTTGAATTAAAAACCATGTGTAAATCTGTAGAAACACACCAAGCATAATAGAATTTCAGCCGTGATGAGAAGACATGCCTGGCTCTTATGAGAAGGTAGGTTTAATAGAATAGTCCTTGATGCATTTGTTTTTTCCTACAAATAAATGTGATTCCCAAGTCTTTACAAATTATAGTGATGTACAAGTATTTCCTTTCACAGTGGATCCTGACACTAACACCTATAAAATATTTTCTTAAATAGGCATGTTCATGTCATGGAACTCAGAGCACAGTAGCCCTGAAACTGATGAGCGTATTCTAGACTTCACAAACCAGCTATGACAATTTTGTGGAGGGTGGAGGTATGTTAGCTTCAGGTATTCTAAATAAAGGAGTAGACTGTTTAATAGTTCCAACGGGACAGAAGTTTTATGTGATGAAGGAAAACAAAATAATTTCTTTAAAATGGGTATAGTTGAGAATCAGAATATGTAACATACCTTCAACCTTAGGAATTAAATTGACATGAAACAGATTAATGAGAGAAAAGCAAACAAGGTTTGCTGCTGCTGCTGCTGTTAAGTCGCTTCAGTCGTAGTTTAGTAACATGTATACCTGGGGAAGACCCTGTCTACATATCTAGTTTGCACTATAATTACCTGTGGACTTCCCTGGTGGCTCAGAGGGTAAGGAATCCATCTGCAATGTGGGATACCTGGGTTTGATCCCTAAGTTGGGAAGATTCCCTGGGGGAGGGCCTGGCAACCCACTTCAGTATTCTTGCCTGGAGAATCTTTTGGACAGAGGAGCCTGGTGGGCTACAATCCGTGGGGCCACAAAGAGTTGTACTTACTGCGCAACTAAGCACAGCACATAATTATCTGTGCTGATAGATCCCTTCCTGGAAAAATTCTTCTAGCTACACTCTTTAGGCTGTTAGGGGTATGGTCAAAGATTCCTGGGTCTTTTGGGCCTTGATCGTTTCAGCTCAAAGTAATCTGCATTCCAAAGGGATATTTTGGGGTGGCATGTTTTGCTTCCCTACATCTGTGTGCCTTGCAGTGTATTTCTGAGGTTTCAATAATGTGAGAGGTATGGATGTGCCTAACATTCTGTCCAGAAAATAAGTGTCAGTGAATGCTATTGTGTCAATGAATATTGAGTCAATGAATTAGCCATTCAAAGAATGTAGTTAGAAGATATATTCTAGGAACAGAGAGCTCACTGTGGATTAGTTATAAAATGAGTTAGGTGTGTAGATAGGGAAGGACATAGAAGAGTCTTTTTGTTAGAATTTCTCTGTTTCCCATTATCTCTGCCTGGCCCCGCAAACACTTAGTTACCAAATGTTCAATCAGTTCAGTTCAGTCGCTCAGTCGCATCTGACTCTTTGTGACCCCATGGACTGCAGCACGCCAGGCCTCCTTGTCCATCACCAACTCCCAGGGTTTACTCAAACTCATGTCCATTGAGTCGGTGGTGCCATCCAACCATCTCATCTTCTGTTCAAATGTTAAGCCAATGCAAAAAGAAAGAGTGGCCACAATGTGTGTTCCTCCCCATGTCCTACACTTGATCTTCTCATGCTCTCTTAAAGGATGTCTGCATGCCTAGCAAGAGGAATCAAGTAGTTCTGTCTTCCCAGAGTAAACATTTTCCACAGAAAATGAAGCAGAAAACAAAGGTAACTTTCTGATATTGTAGGTCAGGTTTCTTATATCTGAAGGACTGTAGGATTTTGCTTTACTTTGAAGTATGTACAGGGTGTTGTTGGTTGATGTCTTGTCCAACTCTTTGTGACCCCGTGGACTGTAGCCCGCCAGGCTTCTCTCTCCATGGAATTCTCCAGGCAAGAATACTGGAGTGGGTAGCCATTTCCTTCTCCAGGGGACCTTCCTGGGTTTGATCCCTGGGTCTCTTGCATTGCAGACAGATTCTTTACAGTCTGAACCACCAGGGAAGCCCCACATGGTTATGCACCTTGAAATAACTATTTGAGAGCTTATATTTGCACCTGTGTATACAGAGTTTACACAAGATACTGAAAGCAAATTAGTTGACAACAGATGGAAATTAGAAGTGTTCTAAGTTATTGGCATTAGTGATAGAACATTATATACTCTTCATTATAGATTTAAAATCTTCTCTGATTTTTCCATTTCCAGTCTTTTAAAATTCAAAATTGTACCATATTTTATGCTTACAGGACATTTTCTCAACAAATTCAGTCTTTCACTTTGGTTTCTTATTCTGTTACTTCACATATGGTTTGTTATATCCCCAATTAAATCATATTCCAATTTTTCTTATAGTAGTAATAATAATACAACTTTTTCAGATCAAATAAAGCTTCCCCAAGGAGTTGTTTCTCTTACATCCTGGTGAAAGTGCAGCTCATTCTGAACAGTCAATAATGATTTGGATCTACTATATTGTGCTCACAAGGCCTAACGCTCAGCTTTAAAAACGAAAAAAAAGAAAATTAAAGGAGAAGGAAAAAAAAAAAAAAACCTCTGACATTAAAAAATATTCTCTATTAAGATATTGACAAAAAATATCATTTCCAAGTAGCAATTTTTTTATTTTTTACTCATTCATTGAGCAAGCACTAAAATACCTTCTGTGCACGAAAACATTTTTTGCTATACTATACAGAGTAGTAGTAGTTTGGATCATATGATAATGGGATTTTTTTGGTATAGTTGATTTTGTTGTTTGTTTTTAATGAACACAGGAGAACTTTTATATCCATGTGAATATTTTCCGTTTTAATCAGTCTTCACTTCAACAGGCTCATATTTTCCAACTCCCCCTCCCACATTTTTTATTCCGGAAACACTCAACTCTCAAGATTCACTTGATACCAAGCAGAAAAATAGTGAATTTTAGATCTGCAAGAGACCTTAGAAGTGGTGTTGGTAAAACACTTGTTCACATTGTGGACAAATCCAAGATTTTGCCAGAGATCCAAATGAATATGAGCTGCATGAAAGAAGGAAGAGACAAAGTCAGGAGGGCTATTTAAAAAGAGTAGACTTGGCTGCAATTTCAAATTTGCCTAAGGAATAGACAGAGACTAAGTGAACAGGACTTTGTGAGTGAGGGAGGAGCAAAGGGAAGAGGAAATAAAATCGAAGAATGAGGAGACTTGGAGGCCCTTCCTGTGAATACTTTTTTAAGTTTTGGGTTGGCTTTACTCATACGCTACACAGTTCTCCAGTTGTGTACCATGTCCAAAATCAAATCTAGCAAGTACCAACATTAGCACCAAGTGGAAATGGATAGAAAAAGTAACAGACGCATGAACACACACTTGTCTCAGGAAATGGGTTGAGAAAACAGGAGTGGTCTGTACAGGTCATGCTTCACTTGTTAAACACCGCCCCTTATCTCTCCCTTAGCCTTTACCACATCTGTAATGGTTAATTTAGGGCTTCCCTGGTGGCTCAAATGGTAAAGAATCTGCCTGCAATGCTAGAGATCCAGGGTTGATCCCTGGGTCAGGAAGGTCCCCTGGAGAAAGAAATGACAACCCACTCTAGTATTCTTGCCTGGAGAATTCCTTAGACAGAGGAGTCTTGCGGGCTACAGTCCATGGGGTCACAAAGAGTCAGACATGACTGAGGACCAACACTTTCACTTTCAGTGGTTAATTTTATGTCAACATGCCTGGGCTATGGTGCTCAATTGTTTGGTCAAATCCCAGTTTATATGTTGCTGTGAGATTTTTTTTTGTAATGTGATTAACATTTAAATCAGTAAAATTTTAATAAAGTGGATTACCCTCCATAATATGCATGGGCCTCAACCAAAGAGTTGAAGCCCTTGAAGCAAAGGCTGAGGTCCCCCAAGGAGGAAAGAATTTTGTCATTCTCTTTCTCTCTTTCCATACACACACACACACACAGGATACATACATACATAGATTTATACATACATACGTACTTTGGCTGATACAATATCCTAAAATAGACATTTTCCAACAGGTAAAGAGGAAGAGGGTCAATATGGAGAATGACTGCTAATGAGATATGGGTTTTCTTATTGGAATGATTAAACTTCTCTGAAATTGAAACTAAGCAGGAGCCTGTGGGGTCCTCCTGGGTACAAAAGCTTTTTTGTGTCCCTTATTTCTCGTTTGTAGGAAAAAGGCTTTCAGTCTCCTAGATCTTCCTTGAGTCCCAAAGGGTGGATTCCAGCACTTACTAAATGGGGGAGAAAGGGATTCCAGAAACAAAGGAATGGTGTCAAGTAACAGCGGTGCAGGCATGGGACAGGGTCCAGGTTCCTCCTCAGGGAGGAGATATGTACTGAACCATCTGAAACATCTCTCTGAGTTCTTCTACAGGAACGGAGCCCCACACCTAGGTGGAGGATGGGTGAGCACAAGCACGTGGGCCCCAGAGGGAGTGGAACCGAAAAGCTGATGATTGAGATTCCTGAAACACCACCCTATTACATCACCACCAACCAATCAAAAGAGAGTCACACACCTTGCAGCCCTCCCCGCAAATTTGCCTGAAACCCAATTAAGGAGCTTCGGTATTTTGAGCATGAGCTACTGGTTCTCCCCACCTGGCCCTTGCAGTAGACCTTTCTCTGCTCCATACTCCAGTGTCCCAGTTTGCTTGACACTGTGTATGGAGCACATAAACTTGGGTTTGGCAACCCATTCCCATCTTTTTAAGGGAAACTGACTTCTGAGGAGAAAGTGGACCCCTAGGTGCCTGTCCCACCTACCCCTCCTAATGGAGCCAAGACATGCCCTCTGCAGCCAGCAGTCTTCAGCCAGAAGCATCCCAGTAGTGACTTGAGAGTGGAGCACTAGCCCAGGTCTCTCTGTCCCTCCCCCGCTCAGCTTTCTCTGAGCAGAGTCTCAGCTGATTAACTCCCTTGTATAAAGCATTTTCTCCTCAGTTATTATCCCTTTTCTGACCTCCTCCTTATTGAACTGAAAACCTATTTTTGAGTAAGCTGTTGGTTTTGGTTGTTAGAGAGGGAAGTGCTGACTAAAAAAATAGAGAAAGCAGAAGTATTTCTGGAAGTATGTGAGAAAGTCAGGGTAGAGGGAGAGAAGGAGCATGCAAAGGGATGGGGGAATCTGGGACAGTACAAGGGGTTTAAGCAGCAGAAGCCTCTCAGCAGGAAGAATAAGTGGGGTTAACGTAGAGGTGGAGGCCTTCCCTTGAAGAACCTTCTGAATGTGGTAAGCTGACCCACTTCTGTGTGAGTCATCAATGGACTTCCTCACCTAGGATTTTAGACATCAGTGGCTTCAGGTCAATGGGCTGGAGAATTGAGTTGAAAATTGTGGAGGAAATGGGGAAGTTTGGGATGTTTTGTTTGATTATGTCTGAGGGGTGGAAAAGGAAAAGAAAGGGCTATAAATCTGGCTTTTGTTACAGTGGTAGTAATAGAGAAACAGTGTAAAGCTTAGGATAAGAGAATGAACAAAGATGCCCCAGGCAATGGCCTGAATACTTTAGGTTCAGCATCAAACAAAGCAGCTGGGAGAAACTCAAAATTGGTTTGCTGATTGTAGAACAACAAACTTTGTTGATAACTGTTTTTTTTTTTTTTTTCTTTTCACATTTCAAGTACTGATTTGTTTTCAAATAAGAATTGATGATGATGTATAATCAACATGTACCAAGGTAGTGGCAATAGTTAGTTATATTGAATTTCATGTTTCAGAGTTGCTAAGAAAGTAGATCTTAAAAGTTCTCATCACAAGAAAAGCAATTTTTTTAACTGTGTATGGTGGTGGATGCTAGCCAAACTTACATTGGTGATCATTTTGCAATATTCAAAAACAAATCATTATGTCATACACCTGAAACTAATAGAGTGTTATATGTCAGTTCACTTCAGTTCATTTCAGTTGCTAAGTTGTGTCTGACTCTTTCAAACCCCATGGACTGCAGCACGCCAGGCCTCCCTGTCCATCACTAGCTCCTGGAGTTTATTCAAACTTGTGTCCATTGAGTCGGTGATGCCATCCAACCATCTCATCCTCGATCATCCTCTTCTCCTCCCGACTTCAATTTTTACCAGCATCAGGGTCTTTTCCAAAGAGTCAGTTCTTTGCATCAGGTGGCCAAAGTATTTGAGCTTCAGCTTCAGCATCAGTCCTTCCAGTGAATATTCAGGACTCATTTCCTTTAGGATGGACTGGTTGGATCTCCTTGCAGTCCAAGGGACCCTCAAGAGTCTTTTCCAACACCACAGTTCAAAAGCATCAATTATTTATTCAGTGCTCAGCTTTCTTTATAGTCCAACTCTCATATACATACATGATTACTGGAAAAACCATAGCTTTGACTAGATGGACCTTTGTTGGAAAAGTAATGTCCCTGCTTTTTAATATGCTGTCTAGGTTGGTCATACTTCCAAGGAGCAAGTGTCTTTTAATCTCATGGCTGCAGTCACCATCTGCAGTGATTTAGGAGATCCAAAAAAAATAAAGTCTCTCACTGTTTCCATTGTTTCCCCATCTATCTGCCATGAAGTGTTGGGACCAGATGCCATGATCTTAGTTTTCTGAATGTTGAGTTTTAAGCCAACCTTTTCACTCGCTTCTTTCAACTTTCATCAAGAGGCTCTTTAGTTCTTTGCTTTCTGCCATAAGGGTGGTGTCATCTGCATATATGAGGTTATTGATATTTCTCCCGGCAATCTTGATTCCAGCTTGTGCTTCATCCAGTCCAGCATTTCTCATGATATATTCTGCGTATAAGTTAAATAATCAGAGTGACAATATACGGCCTTGAAGTACTCCTTTCCTGATTTGGAAATAGTCTGTTGTTCCATGCTTCTTGACCTGCACACAGATTTCTCAGGAGACAGGTAAGGTGGTCTGGTATTCCCATCTCTTTAAGAATTTCCCACAGTTTGTTGTGATTCACACAGTCAAAGGCTTTGGCATAGTCAATAAAGAAGTAGATGTTTTCCTGGAACTCTCTTGCTTTATCGATGATCCAATGGATATTGGCAATTTGATCTCTGGTTCCTCTGCCTTTTCTAAATCCAGCTTGAACATCTGGAAGTTCATGGTTCACGTATGGTTGAAGTTTTGCTTGTAGTATTTTAAGCATTACTTTGCTAGTGTGTGAGAAGAGTGCAATTTTGCGTTAATTTGAATGTTCCTAGGCATTGCCCTTCTTTGAGATTGGAATGAAAACTGACCTTTCCCCAGTCCTGTGGCCATTGCTGAGTTTTCCAAATTTGCTGGCATATTGAGTGCAGCACTTTCACAGCATCATCTTTTAGGATTCGAAATAGCTCAATTGGAATTCCATCACCTCCACTAGCTTTGTTCATAGTGATGCTTCCTAAGGCCCACTTGACTTCACATTCCAGGATGTCTGGCTCTAGGTGAGTGATCACACCAGCATGATTATCTGGGTCATGAATATCTTTCTTGTATAGTTCTTCTGTGTTTTCTTGCCACCTCTCCTTAATATTTTCTGCTTCTGTTAGGTCCTACTATTTCTGTCCTTTATTGAGCCCATCTTTGCATGAAATGTTCCCCTGGTATCTCTAATTTTCTTGAAGAGATCTCTAGTCTTTCTCATTCTATTGCTTTCCTATATTTCTTTGCATTGATCACTGAAGAAGTCTTTCTTGTCTCTCCTTGTTATTCTTTGGAACTCTGCATTCAAATGGGTATACCTTTCCTTTTCTCCTTTGCCTTTTGTGTCTCTTCTTTTCATAGCTATTTGTTAGGCCTCCTTAGACAACCATTTTGCCTTTTTGCATTTATTTTTCTTGGGGATGGTCTTGATCCCTGCCTCTTGTACAATGTCACGAATCTCCATCCATAGTTCTTCAGGCACTCTGTCTAACAGATCTAATCCCTTAAATTCTTTTGTCACTTCTACTGTATAATCATAAGGGATTTGATTTTGGTCATACCTGAATGGTCTAGTGGTTTTCCCTAATTTCTTCAATATAAGTCTGAATTTGGCAATAAGGACTTCATAATCTGAGCCATAGCCCACTCCTTGTCTTGTTTTTGCTGACTATATAGAGCTTCTCCATCTTTGGCTGCAAAGAATATAATCAATCTGATTTTGGTATTGACCATCTGATGATGTCCATGTGTAGTGTCTTCTCTTGTATTGTTGGAAGAGGGTGTTTGCTATGACCAGTGCATTCTTTTGGCAAAGCTCCATTAGCCTTTGCCCTGCTTCATTCTGTACTCCAAGGCCCAATTTGCCTGTTACTCCAGGTATTCCTTGACTTCCTACTTTTCCATTCCAGTCCCCTATAATGAAAAGGACATCTTTTTTGGATGTTCATTTTAAAGGTCTTGTAGGTCTTCATAGAACCGTTCCACTTCAGCATCTTCAGCATTACTGGTCAGGGCATAGACTTGGATTACTGTGATATTGAATGGTTTGCCTTGGAAACAAACAGAGATTATTCTGTCATTTTTGAGATTGCATCCAAGTGCTGCATTTCAGACTCTCTTGTTGACTATGAGGGCTACTCCGTTTCTTCTAAGGGATTCCTGCCCACAGTAGTAGATATAATGGTATCTGAGTTAAATTCACCCATTCCAGTCCATTTTAGTTCGCTGATTCCTAAAATGTCAATGTTCACTCTTGCCATCTCCTGTTTGACCTCTTCCAATTTGCCTTGTTTCTCGGACCTAACATTCTAGGTTCCTATGCAGTATTAATCTTTACAACATTGAGCTTACTTCCATCACCAGTCACAACCACAACTGGGTGTTGTCTTTGCTTTGGCTACATCTCTTCATTTTTTCTGGAATTATTTCTCCACTGATTTCCAGTAGTATAGTGGACACATACCTACCTTGGGAGTTCATCTTTCAGTGTCCTATCTATTTGCCTTTTCATACTTCATGGGGTTCTCAAGGCAAGAATACTGAAATGGTTCGCCATTCCCTTCTCCAGTGGACCTTGTTTTGTCAGAACTCTCCACCATGACCCATCCATCTTGAGTCCATTATATGTCAATTTTAAAAAAGAAATGACTCATCAAAAATAAAAACAAGCAAAAGAATTGATCATGGGAATGTGCCTGTTACCTCAGCTCATTAGGTTGTTCATGTATTTATTCACTCAGTAATGAGAATCCACTCTAAAATATGATTTATTTGAAAATTCTAAAAGAAATTTCCTTTCTAGTCTACCCTTCTGTTTGAAGACTTTATTGAATACTCAGAAGACTTTTAATGGATACTTTTTGGCTTGAGATCTCTGATTATATAAGATTCATTCATTTATTCATTCATTCTTTTATCTATCAAACATTTACATATTGGTTGCTCTACACTCCAAACACTGTCCTAGGTTCTGCAGATTTGTGTGTAGCTGGGTACAGGACACCATGTGGGTATTCCCATCTTTCCTTAATGAATATGTTTCTGAAAATTGATGTGCAGATTGAGTCATTTTCAAATGAACTAAAGGAGCCTGATATTTATGGGAATTTCTGAGGAAAATCATTCTGTTATGTGGAAGACCTTTTTATAAGGAAAGTTATCATATTCTAATGTGTCTGCTCTGTAAATCTGTATTTCCATATGTTAGCTTTTCTTCAATAGGAGTACCACCTGTATCTTAGTCCCAGTTTGTTGGGGTAGTAACATTTCAATTGGCTGCAGAATCTTAAACTAATCACTTTCTTTCTCAACATTAAAAAATGTTGAATGGCCAAACACTCATCAAAAATGTCAAAAATGTTTTCACTTTTGAAAAACTACTCTAAATGTTGAAGAGGCTTGATTAGGTTAGAGTGGTTTTTATATCATTTTTTATAACCACTTAACTTAAGGATAACTTTTAATGATATCCTACCAAGAGCTTATAGAATTTTAAAGCAATCAGGATTTTCTCCTTCCAATATAGCAAGAAGAAAATTAAACCAATTTATGCTACCTATACAGCCTGTTCTGTGTTCTATATTTATGTTATTAAATTAAGAATATGTAATATGATTTTCTTTAGCCATATGATGCTAACTTATATTTGTGAATCACTTTAATATTTTTTCAGAGTGTTTTAATGTGTTTCTATTTTGAACCATGTCTAGCAACATTATGGCCTATAATTTAGTTCCCTGTTCTTGAATATTTAAGTATGAAGTTACCTAAAGCCATTGAATTAGAACTTATTTTGTTTTTCTTTTTGTGTTTGTGCCTCTGTTCTCTTTACTTTTATAGGAAGAATTAGAACTAGAAGGGAATTGAAAGATCTTACCATTTAATTATTTGATATTTTTCAATTCAAGGAGTGAATTTAATTGACCACTTCTTCCTAATATAATGCATATGAAAAGTTCTATATGATACTTTTTTTTTAGGAGGAGAGAGATCCTAAACAAACCACTCTCAGTAGGAGATAATGGCATAAACACATATAAGGGTTCCTGTTTCTCCATATCCTCACCAATGTTTTTACTGTTATTTTTTGATTATAGCTATTCTCATAACCATAAAATGATATCTCATTGTGTTTTTTTTTTTTTTATTTATAAATTTATTTATTTTAGTTGGGGGCCAATCACTTCACAACATTGCAATAGTTTTTGCCATACATTGACATGAATTAGCCATGGGTTTACATGTGTTCCCCCTCCTGGACCCCCCACCCACCTCCCTCCCCATCCCATCCTTCTGGATCATCCCATTGCCCCGGCCCTGAGCCCTTGTCTCATGCATCGAACATGGAATGGTGTTCTGTTTCACATATGATAATATACATGTTTCAATGCTATTCTCCCAGAACGTCCCACCCTCACCTTCTCCCTCAGAGTCCATAAAATTGTTCCATGCATCTGTGTCTCTTATTCTGTCTCGCATATAGGGTTATCGTTACCATCTTTCAAATTCCATATATATGCATTAGTATACTGTATTGTTGTTTGTGGTTTTAATTTGCATTTCCCTAATGACTAATAATGTTAAGCATCTTTTCATTTGGATATTTGCATTCATATATCTCCCTTGGTAATGTGATAGAAGGTTCTCTGAAATCCTCATCACTTACTATAAATTATTTTTCATAATTCAAAACATGCTATCTGATCTAAGAAAGTCATTATTCTTGAGGAAGTTATGTAACCTCACTTTCTCATCTACCTGTTGAACCATAAAAAACAGGTGAGAGCAGCTGCAGATCTGTTAGAGTGGAGACCCAAAGTGTTCCTTTTTTAACCTAAAATTCTCTCTATCTCTTTTATCTTAAAGGTGAGAAAGAAACTGTGACCCGTCCTGAGAAGACTCATAAAAACCTGTAAATTCCTGTCTGAGTGTGCATGGAATACCTCCATCTCATAGCCTTTTCCTGGCTTCTTCAGCAGGGTGTGGAGAGGACCGAGGTGGATAAAAGTCCTAACCCTGGAATTCCATGTGTCATCATTCTTTCTCCATGAAATGCCCACAGACTGATACGTACAGTAGAGTGAGAATGACTTAAGTACCCATCTCTGAATTTACCACCTTATTATTCTTGCCTGTTGGGCAGAACAGAATATAATCCTCCCTGATAAGAAGATAATGTTCATACTCATTTAAGGAGAGGTCTCATCTCACACAAAACTGAGACCCAAGTTTCCCTGGAGCACTTTCTATGAAGAGACAGAAAAACCAACATTTAAGCTCTTTGATTTTATAGGACCCACCTTGAGCCTGGCTTGACTCTTTTTACTGACTATTAAAGCCACCATATTTTCAGAGAACCACTCCATGGGCTCCTCCAAGAGTCAGTGCCAGTCCCCATAATCTGACAAATCTCGAGATAACCAGGGCTTTCCCAATAAACTTTGCTTTAAAAATTGCCTAGTCCACTTTAAAAATTTAACTCCCCCAAAGGTACCACATTCATCTTAATCAGCTCCAAGGCAAACAGTGTGATTGGAAGCACATTTATAATTCGAGAAGGTTAAATGCCAAAGGCCAAAGAGTTAATACCTACTCGCTACTGTGAAATGGGGTGATATTCGTGGTTGATTCCACTCCTTGCAGCAAGCTCTGTAATTGGAGAAACTGAGGAATTGACCCCAGCTGCGTTTTCTGCTGGTATCCAAATGCATTCTCATCTGTCTGACAAGTGGCCAGTTTGTAGAGTTCTTTTAAAACAAAGTAAAGGTGATGTCATCACTTTCAAGATTTCTCAAAATATTAAATCTTAAGTGAAAATGAAAGAGTGGACTAGGAGACAAATATTTTTTATCTATAATAACTATAAACATAACTAGTATCTTTTTATAGTTTACAAGTTTTTTCCTCTGTATAATTGCATTTGAGTCCTATAGTATGTGAGGTAGAAGTGGTTACACGCATTTTCAGATGAGGAACTGAAGCAAGAAACATTTTAGTGACTACTTCCATCTGGTGATTTGAACCAGTGTTTGGTGTCAGACCTGTTAGGTGTGGGTCCCAAAGTAGGAAGGAACTGTGACAAATTGTCTAATGTCTCAGTTTTCCAATCTGTGAAATATTGATTACAATGGTCACTGCCATCAGGTTGTGTGGGGATTAAATAAAACACTCCCTATAATCCACTCATTTCAGTGCACAGCACAGAGTAAGTGCTCAGTACATTTCAGCCTCTTTAACCAACTGTTATGGTCATTCAAGCCAAAGGCAAACTTAAAATAGGACCCATCTACAATAAGGAACCCACATTTACTGATTGTGTTTCAGTCTCCTCTCCATCTCATTCTGCCTACTATGTCAGACAGTACTCCTTATTTGAATAGTGAATATTCAACCAACAAATACAATGATCCTCTGGCATAACCACAGACTTATGAAGGAAACTTGAAAGATTTCAGATGTTTAGTATTTATTCCACAAAACCTTGGAACTCTGTATGAAGATAAGCCATACACATATGAGACAGGTGATATCATAAAGCACATTGAAGCCTCAGGTGAATCAAACTGAGAGTAGATATTGAGGTTCAAGAAAAGGAGACCTGTGGACTGAAATAGGGAAGAGTGGTTTTTGTCATAGTTATTTTTATTGTTGTTCTTATTGATTTTTAAGGACGTGGACAGACTTAAGCTAAGCCTTGAAGTTGACGAATGAGGAAGACAGGGATGGCAGAATGAGTAGCATGAGAAAAGGAATACACCAGAAATGAACTTGGAAAAAAAGTTACAGAAAGAATTTAGTGGGGTTACCAGAGGCAATTTCATATTGCTAGTTTCTACAAGGCTGAGATCAGCGGATCAAAGGTGTTGATGCCAGTGGTGGGTGCTCTCCCCACGTGTCCCTGGTAGGAATGGACTGACTCTGGGGTGAGTGATTTCTGTGGGCTTGGAAGAAGCTTTAACTTGTTCACTATTAACTGGCATTTAAGACAAAATCTATGGCCATGCCCAGCTCAATGCCACACTCCAATTTGATCCTTGGCTGAAGATAAAATTTCTCCTTTATGTGTGTATGTGTGTGTGTGTGTGTCTGTGTGTGCGTGTCTCCTACCAGGAGCAGTTTCGACACTGATCCTCCCATTTCCTGCTATGCGTTGTTTATGGAGCTGGCCCCACTTTAAGGAACAGCTGGAAAGCTGGCTTCCTAGCCTTCAGGCCACTATTGACTACAAGTCTTCCAGCACAACCAGATTAATGGGATTGGGTGCAACTATAGTAGGTTGCACTAATTAATCAATTTTATTTTACTTTATATACTTGTAGTTGAAGCTTTTATATTTAGTATGCAAATTTATGTAAATTAAAATTCAAATACATGCAAACAGATATGCAAATATGTGTCCCTAGATTTGCTAGGGAAAAAAATCTGGTAGCCCTACTGTAAATTCCTAAAACGAAGTTGGGGTAAGGGAGAGAGCTTGAACTACTCTTGCAGCTCTGTCTGCTTTTAATTTGTTAATATATGCAAGTTGAAAATGAAAATAAAAACATGTTTTACTTAGCTGCTCCTTATGTTATAAAATAGAAAGTTGAAAATCTGCAACAATAACAGGAACAAAATCTGTGAGTCTCCTCATTGAGATAAGAATTCCAAAGTTTTATTTATTCCAGAATCATCTGCCTTTAGGCAGCAAGTCTCAGAAGTGTGGATTTCTTACTTTTAATTGATTGAATTGAAGCTATAACCAAACCCAGAGCAAGTGTTCTTAGAGCCCTAAAACACAAGACTTTAACAGAAGCTCTGAGCTGTATATAAACTGCTTGGGAATCCACAATGGAAACTGAACAAAAGTCAGACAAAAATTAAATAATGAAAAAAATTACAATTTTGATTAAATAATGTAGAACAAATATTTTATTTAAAACATTATTACTTCCAAGTGAGCTCAAGTTAAGGAATAGGAGCATTTTCTATGCAGATCCAAATGGAAACTTCTCAGAAAGACAAGTATAGGCCAGCAGCCTACTTGAGAACGTGGTATAATGCAGTAGAGGGGATAGGTACCTGATACTTACAATGTTTTATGTTGCAGTTACTTGCAAGCAGGTCTAATCATTGGGAAAATAGTAAATGAAGAGCAATAAATATTAGAATGAACCCTGGCCCAAGCATCTGAAGAACCGGATTTAGTGCTGGCTCTGCCGTGTCAGTACTATGACATTTGGCCACAAAAGCATTCTAGGCTTCAATTTCATCATTGGTAAAATAAGATAATAATAATTGCCTGACCTTCTCAAAAGCTTGCTATGCCTTTCAAATGAGAAACTGTAATGTACTAAACAGATGCTAATTACTTTCTCAAAAAGTTTATCTGTGGTCATTGTCAAGTTTTCCCTTCCGGAAGGCCTTTAAGCACTCAAGACTTGGTTACAGATTCAATCTGATCAATTAAAGATTAGGAAACCTACATAAGGAACTTAATGTCTCAAGACAAAAGATTTTGGAGTAAACACAACTAGGAGTTATGTCAGTAAGGAGACACAGTGTAATGGAAAAGTGAAAAGAGGCTATTTCTTAAATTTGTGATCGTGATCACAAATCATGATCTCCTCTGTACAATGAGACTCCACAATATATGGATTAAACTGTGTGAAATGAAAATATCTCCTGCCAAACAAGAAATATCATAGCCATCAACGATTTCTGGCCTCCAAATGTGAATGAAGAAGTGAAATGAAAGTTGCTGAGTCGTATCCGACTCTTTTTGACTCCATGAACTACACAGTCCATGGAATTGTCCAGGCCGGAATACTGGAATGGGTAGCCATTTCCTTCTCCAGGGGATCCCAACCCTGGGATCAAACCCAGGTCCCCCGCATTGCAGGTGGATTCTTTACCAGCTGAGCCACCAGGGAAGCCCAAATGTGAATGAGGGCTCCCAAAAGTTATCCTGCAGATGCTGCCTGCCACCCGCCCCACAGTGATTGCTAAGGAGCTGGGGGAATGCAAGAAGAAATGTGAACAGGAAACAGGGTTGGCCCCAGATAACTGAGGTGCATATGAAATGAATGACTTCAGTGAGCCCAGAGGCTTGAGTTTAGTTTACATAGAATGTTAAATTCCTTAACTTGAGGAAACAGGGTTGGCCCCAGATAACTGAGGTGAATATGAAATGAATGACTTCAGTGAGCCCAGAGGCTTGAGTTTAGTTTACATAGAATGTTAAATTCCTTAACTTGATACCTGATCCTTGAGGTTCAGATTGCCTGCTCCCTTTGTTGCAAACTTGTGTATAGCCTGACTCCCCCTCTTGCCTCCTTGGAGCAGTTTTCTCAGAGCTACTGAGATGCTGTCTCTCTGACTCGGAGTCCTAAACATCCCCACCAAGTAACTACTTTCAAGTTGTGACTATACTTTTTTTTTAGTCGACAGTGGTCCTTCAGACTCTCAGATTCTGTGATTCTAGTGATCACATACCCCTGTTTTGATATGCACAGTCCTCCATTTTTTTTTTTTTTATCTCAAGCCAGGCTACACTGGGTGGCTTTTCATGACCCTAACATACGCCACTGATTCTTAGCACCATAGTCGTTTTGTCGTTTGATTGATGAATCATTTGTGCTAAAGGGTGTAAACTGTTGAAATTCATTTTAAGACATATTTATTGGTTAAATACTCACTTTATGAGTGATGTTGGCTATGATTTGACACGATCAGACATGACCCTTGAATCTGAACAGCTAGTCTGATGAGAGAAAGTAGACAGGCCTGCCTACAGAATCTAAAGTCCTCACCTACTGGGTGAAGGTAGAAAAGTATTCTGAGATTAGAAAGGAAATGTCTCCAATGAGAATATTTAATTTGATTGGCAAGCACAAACGCTAATGTTTCCTGGGGGCAGACATTCAGGATCAGGGGACTGCTTAAAGGAATTCAATCTTGCAGCTCTGGCTTCCAGAACATGTGAGCCTGTGATGTGAGTGGGCACCTTTGCTATGCCTTAGGTGAGAAACAATGAAAGAGTGACAGTGACAGTATCACACTTAGGAATGTCACTCACGGGGAGTCTTGGCAAGTGCTTTGTTATGGCAGACAAAGGAAAAATAAGAGACATGCATGAATTCAAAATTTTCAGCTCATGTTCATTAGTAGCATGGGGCTATTTGTAGTTAACAGAGAAAAGTCCAGGGGATTCTGTGGTGGGGAAGTACTAAACCAGAGAGAATGGACACAGTTTAGTATCTATCTTGCTGCAGAGGTAATTGGCAGACATATTTTCTAGAAAAGAGGAAAAGCTAAACTAGGATCTGGAGAAGAGGGAATGGCTTCATTGACATGGAAAAGCAGCTGAAATCCTGGATGACACTGAGTCCAGAGAGGACAGAAGAGGTGGTCATTTAATGGCCTAGGAAGAAGGCAGGCACTTAGCGATCTGGGAGTAAATAAGACTCAGGAAGCCAAGGTGCTGAGGAAAGAGAGATTCAAGAAAGAAGAGCTTATGTGCAGCAGACAGCATTTTCATTAGAATCTAATACAACAGAAAAATCAAAGGCAAGCCAGTGGGTCCAGCAGTGAGCTGATGTTACTGAGCTGTCCTTGATTGAATATTATATGACTGCTAAAATGATGTCATGAAAACTATGGACCAACATGAAAAATGTGCTTATGGTGTAAGCAAGAAAGATAAATATACCTGTGTTAAAGAAGGCTAGTTGGGAGAGAGGATGAATAGGGGGATATAAGGTAGACGTGTGTGTGAAGATATTTAACACTAATTGTGTACAATTAGTAGAAATATGAGTGACTTCAGCACCCACATTTGCATTTATATTTTTGATCACATTGGCTCTTCAACTCACTAAAAATCATGCAAAGTATGATGTTTTGATTTTTATTAATGAGAAGAGAACAGAAGCTTTAAATGAGGCACCTGTTTTGGGAAAAGACTACAAGAAACCCAGGCACGTCCCTGTGGGAAGGAAGATTTGCAGTGGGTCAAACCTAAAATCTTCACTTAATGATTTCGTTGTTGTTGTTTGGTAGCTGAGTCATGGCCAATTCTTTGCGACCCCATGAACTGTAGTCTGTCAGACTCCTCTGTCCATGGGATTTCCCAGACAAGAATACCGGAGTGGGTTGCCATTTCCTTCTCCAGGGAATCTTGCTGACCCAGGGATCAAATCAGCTTCTGCTAAATTGGCAAGCAGATTCTTTACCAACTAAGCCCACCAGGAAAGCCCATAATTTGGGATATATTGGTTAAATTATATGCATATATATTATATACATATGGTATATTACTAAATTTGGTTTCATGTCTTTCTTTTTTTTTTCTTTGTAAGTATGGCTACCAAAATATTTAACAATCCATGTGTGGCCCTCATGACTCTCCCACAGGACTGCGTTGGTCTGTAGTGTGTACCACCTGGTATCTGGGTCTGCTTGTCACCAATAACCACTCTGTGCCTACCACCTGATGCTGCCTCTCTTTACTTGAGCCCCAGAGATCATGGCAGGGAGGGAGCCCTGGTGCTGAGATGTAGATGTGTGAGTGACTTATGTACTCCTCTGGCCATCGTCTCTCAGAAAGCACCCTGTGCACAGATCCATTGAGGCTAATTTGGTAGTGTACAAAGTGCCCCTCAGCCAGGAAAGTAATCTGACAAAGTTATTTATGAATAATGGATACAGAATATTGTCTTAGAGGTTCATCATATGTGTTGGGACAACACAAGGGAAGATATCAGACTCTTTACAAAACACTTCTGGGAGTGTCCCATCCCCTTTCCATATTCAGATTATTGGTTGTTCCTCAAGTGAACTTGACCAGTCCTCTAAGTGATATCCAGTCTCATGTTGCCCTGGAAAGCTTCACTCTCTAAGAGTTTCACACAATTCAGAGACTCAATTGTCCTCTGCACCAGCAATTCAGGCCTTGTATTTTATTTGAACACTGAATGTGTTAACTTCTTCATCAGCTCATCCACCCCACGGCTGTGTGTCTGGTGCTTGAATCTTCCAGTCCAGGATTGGTTCTATGTTTGTGATAGTCACTCAACAATTGAATTGTTTCAAAGTATAATCTTTAAACTGTGAGAATTAACGCACACACACTCACACACACACATACTCAGTGGCACAGACTTCACAAGGGAAAATATATGTGCATATGTAATATCAGTTGATATGCAAATGCCTATTAAGATAATCTACTTGAGAAACAGAAACATTTAACTCTACTTTTAATCACTCAGATTAATTCCTCCACAGGCATTAATAAATATGCTACTTCCTATAGGATATAGAAAGTGCTAGTAAAACAAATTATCTTATCTGGGTCTTCCTTGGATGAGTGGAAGGTGGTTACTCGCAGTGTTCGACTTCCTTAGTTTTAGCATCCAGGGTCACCACAGTTTACTCCAATGAAAAAAACTGATTTTAGACTAAAGCCAAGAGTAATTTTTTTTTAAAAAAAGAAAAGGAATATAAAGTACAAACACAGTAGCAAATTTAAAAATAGCAAAGTTCAGTATTACAATCTGTTAATCTTCTCAAATATATTTTCTTATATATTTGCTTTACAAATGGCATACCACCTTGGATAATTTTTTTGTAAAATTGACTAGAAGCACTTTCTCCAGGAAAGCCGATATTAAATAATATAATTCTAAAAATGCCTTGGTAAATCAATGTCTCATGTTTTCTATGTATTCTAGAAGGAAAAGGCATACTTTGTGTCTTAGTCTACTAGGGCCTTTACAAAATCCCAAGGCCTAGGTGGTTTAAACAATAGGAGTTTATTTTCTCACAGTTCTGAAAGCTCAGCTTCCAGAAGGTGACAGCCAGTTCAGTTCCTGGTGAAAGTTTTCTTCCTGGTTTGCAGATAGCCACCTTCTGACTATGTCCTCCCAATATAGAGACAGAGTTCTCATAAGGGCACCAGTCATATCAGACTGTGGTCTCTCCCTTATGACTTCCTTTAACTTTTATAACCTCCTCAGAGACCTTATTTTCCAATGTCACACTGAGGGTTAGGGCTTTAACATGATTTTTGAGAGAATGCAAGCAGTCAGTCTATAACACCACACTATATCTTATGAAAATCCTACTTACAAACATTCCAATTTAAAGAACAGATAGATGGGCAATCAGTTGTGTTTTTAGAGACAACTTGGGCTGTTGTTTGAGTAGCGTGTTCACAGAAGATGGCATGAGATAGAAATATTGACAATCAGCTCTGGCTTGGGCTTTACTCATGGCTTTGCTACCATTCTTTGTGTGAGCCTAGGAAAGTCCTTAAATTCTCTAGGTCTTAGTTCCCATTTCAGTAACTTAAACAAATTTTTGCTTTTCAATTAGCAAGCATAGTAAAGGAGAAGAGGCAGAGAATGAAGGAAAAGGGGATCTCTCTTTTATTTTGTATCAGTTTATATACACAACCCAAATTTTAGTGGAGACATTTCTAAGTCATGCCAACCTTTCCAATATTTACACAGTACTGGAGTGGGTTGCCATTTCCCTCTCCAGTGTATCTTCCCAACCCACGGATGGAACCCAGGTCTCCTACATTGCAGGCAGATTCTTTATAACATCTGAGCCACTGGGGAAACCTGGTCTATTAGCAGAAAATGTGATGTTTCTTAATACTGTTGCCCTTCCACGGTGACCAAATCAGTCTTCACTTGATTTTTGTCATTCTAGTCTCTCTTTTTATCCCCTGAACTTGGAAAGGCGATACAAGAATTAACTCAGTATTTACTAATGTGTTCATCATCTAGTTTATGTTGATAAACCTCACTGACAACAGTGGAGAGAAAAGAGAAAAAAATGGAAACAAAAGATTAAAAAGTAAATAATAACAGAGTTACTAACTGGGTCTGACTTTATGGAAATCAACATTTCTAATCTTTTTTTTTTTTTTAATTGGCTTGAGGAAATACCAGTGGACAAAGATCCTTAAGATATGCTCCAAAACAACCTGGTTTTCCTTGACCATAAAGAAGACAACTGGTTCACATGCTTATACATAATACATTTCAAAAACAAAGTAACCTCCCTAGAATTTTCCCACTTTTTATAGGAAGAAATTGCACTGAACATTTCCACGGAATTAAAGATGGATAATATCCTCTCTATTCCCTCCACACGTGTTTAGTTTCCTCTTGAAATGACCAAAGATTTTGGACTTCCCTGGGATGTGTTGATAATGATCTAGGCAAAGTCCAGCGAGTATGGCAAGAGTGAGTAGTCTCACTCAAAGAGAAAGTAACTGGGTCATCCATGAAATCCTATTTGAGACTCAGTACTACATGTGTCCCCAGCTCATTCTTTAGAAAGAGGAGTTCCATGTCATGAAAAGACTAATGAATAATAAAAGTAGTAGTTCTGCCTAGAACTACCCAGTGGGATGGAGGGATTTTCAGGCCATTTCTAACCAACGAGAAGCACTGAACTGTCTATCACAGTCTATCAATTCAGCCCCCTGGATGATTGTATCACAGGTACCTTTGTAATATTGATATATCTCCAGACTGTGGCACAATGATTGGTGCACACATTTCTTTGGAGTCTAACTTAGCTCAATTTCTTTACGAAGGTACACTAGGCACACTGGGCTTTGTAAAGCACATTGAGTGCTATCTTGTGGTTAATATGGTATTCAGCATCCATTCATTCCTTTTTCTTATGTACACTTCTGTATTACGGGTTCCAAAAATCTAAGGACAATATAGCCCACATTTCCTTGAAGCTAAAGTTTTAGCTTGGGAAAACTAATGCCTTCTAATGAGATACACTTGAGCAAGACTGGAAGTCAGAACTGAGATGACGCTTTGGCTCTCTCTTTTAGTTAGCACGGCTGAAAAGGGGGAGCTTATCTGACTCAGCATCTGCGGAGTTAGTCTGTAATGACATCTGATGTTGACAGCTGGACTAGTGGTGTGGCAGTATTAAATCATCAGCCTCAGCCTGAGTGAGGTACGTTCGTGGATGCATTGGCTTCTTTTTTTGGCTTTCTGATTCCTTGATTATCCCTATGGAGAATGTTCTTGAACTCAATACTGCCAGTAGTACTCCATTATTGTCTTTCTTGCTGCTTTGTTTATTCAAATTCAATCCTACCTCCTGGCCAAGATTCACAAGCTAGTAAAGATAAATCCTTTCTTGGCCCCATGCTGAGAGTCTCCCAAAATAGTGACTTGTGTTCATAGATAATGCTGCTCAGCTATGCTCTAGTTCTACAGATTTATTTTCAGCAAAAATTCATTCAGTGATGCATTTTTCTGAGATGTCATTGAGATGGTTTTGAATAAGATGGGCAAGACCCTTGTTTTCATGCAGTTGCTGTGAGGAAAACAAAAATGTATTTATAAACAAATAGGATAAAATTAGAGATAAACAGAAAAAATGAAAATTAGGCACCGTAATATAAGAGGGAGAAGTATTATTTAAATTGTGGATGATTGAGCTGAGTTCTGGGAGAAGGCAATGGCACCCCACTCCAGTACTCTTGCCTGGAAAATCCCATGGACGGAGGAGCCTGGTGAGCTGCAGTCCATGGGGTCGAGAAGAGTCAGACACGACTGAGCGACTTCACTTTCACTTTTCTCTTTCATGCACTGGAGAAGGAAATGGCAACCCACTCCAGTGTTCTTGCCTGGAGAATCCCAGGGAAGGCAGAGCCTGGTGGGCTGCCGTCTATGGGGTCGCACAGAGTCGGACACGACTGAAGCGACTTAGCAGCAGAGCTGAGTTCTGAAGGATAAGTAAAAGTTAGACAGGTAAAGTACTAAGCAGAAAGCATGTCACTTGAAGAACCAGTACATATGGACATTATAAGATTCAAACAGATTTGGCATGTTTGTACAAACAGAAGAGTCAATAAGGCTGGAAAGTGGTAAGTGAGGGAGAGTTTTACAAACTGAAGTTAGAAAAATAGGTAAGGCCAGATGACAAAAGATCTAAAAGGCTGTGACCGGAAGGAGAAACATTATTTCAAGATGGAAAGCTGTCACATTTCTCAGTAAAGGAAGTGATACAATGAGGTTTAATTTTTAGTAAGATTTTAAGCTGCTGAATGAAAATGGACTGTGAGTCTGTTCAGTAGTGGAAGAAAGGGTACAAGTACTGAGTAATGATGTTGCAGGAGTCTAGGCCATTTGTGACAGTGACCTAGGCCAGAGGTATATCTGTGGATATAGACTTCCCTGTAGCTCAAACGGTAAAGAATCTGCCTGCGACGCAGGAGACCAGGGTTCAATCCCTGGGTTGGGAAGTTCCCAAGAAGGGAATGGCAATCCACTCCAGTATTCTTGCCTGGAGAATTCCATGGACAGAGAAGTATGGTGGGCTACAGTCTGTGGGGTCGCAAAGTCAGACACAACTGAACAACTAACACACACACACACATACATATATAATGAGTTATAGGTTACTTTACTTTAATCCAAATAATTAGATGAATGTGGTGTGGTTTGTTAAGATATAAAGGATTCATGAAGCAAAAGATTTGGGGAGAGAAAGGAAACAAGACACTTTAGAGGGGGAAAATAGACAAAAAGAGCAAGCGGTAAAATGATATAAGTGTTCTGGCAACGTCCCACTGTCTACAATTATTACAGACATGAGCTTGGGAACTAAGCAGGTATGAGTTCAAATCCTAAAACACCAATTGTTCTCTTACCCTAGACAATTTACTTATTTCTTCTAACCTTGATCCCTTCCTCTGGGAACTATGATAAGAATACCTACTGCACTGCATATAGATTCTTTAAGGATTTGATAACATAACAAATGTAAATCACATAGCAAATGTTAGGGAAATAATAGCTTTCTTTTTTGGGTCCATGACAAAGTAGCTACTCTGAAAAGGTATGTTACCTAAAGTAACTAAAATTTCTAAATAAAATATATATTCTTCTCAAATGTATTTTTCAAATGTGTTACTAAATTGACAAGTAGCTAAGACACATACAGAAGCCAAAACCTAAAATTAAAGCTGGACTCCAGTGAAATAAATTTGCTCCCAAGTGGATTTTGGGGGGACCTTAGCGATTTTGCTTCCTGAGGAGGACAATAGAAAGGAGACATTTCATATAGCCCATGAGAGAAGGGTGATCTATGCCTTTTGCATAAAACCAGAACCCCAATAGTTAAGAGTTGACCCATTCTATGGGAATGTACAGCAAGGAAACACTCTCAGTTTCACTTTGATGCTGGTTTGAAGAGGAAAAAGTAACTCTCCCCTGGGGTTTGTGATGCTAAACGAAGTTTTCTGTTTCTGGATCATGATCAAATTTCACCTGCCTGTCACCTAAAATACCTCAGGTTAGACTTTATACTACAATGGTGTGTCATGTTGGTTAAGTTAACCAGCAAAAACAAACAGGAATTCTCTGTGAGAGCATGGGCATTTAGCCAACTTCAGGATTTTGTTAAGCAAACATTCAATGGACAGGAGCCCCCAGTCAAAAGTTTTATTAGATTGGAAGCTATTATCATTATGATGTCATGACAACAAAGAAGGATCTTATCAAGTTTGGCTACAGGGTTCCGACCCATACATAGAAATGCTCTCTTAACCTCATTTTTATTTTTTTGTTTTTTTTTTAATTTTTATGGAAATGTAGTTGATTTGCAATGTTGTGCTAGTTTCAGATATATAGGTATACGTACATATATATACATATATATGTATATATATATATATATATATATATAACACTTTCACTTTCAAAGGGGAAATTGGGGAGAGATAATTTAGAAATTTGGAGTTAAAATATATACTCTATTATATATAAAATAGATATCCAACAAGGACCTACTATATAGCACAGGGAACTATACTCAATGTCTTGTAATAACTTATAAGAAAAAAAATCTAGAAAAAAAGTATATATTTATATAAGTGTATATATTTGTTGTGCTTAGTGACTCAGTCATGTCTGACTTTGTGACCCACTGGACTGTTTCCTGCCAGGCTCCTCTGTCCTTAGGAATTCTCCAGGAAAGAATACTGGAGTAGGTAGCCATTCCCTTCTCTGGGGGTCTTGCCAACTCAGAGATCAAGCCCAGGTCTCCTGCATTGCAAGCAGATTCTTTACTATCTGAGCCACCAAATTTCTTTTCTTTTTCTGAGTCTGAGTCTATTTCTAAGTTCATTTGTATCTTTTTTTTTAGAGTCCATATATAAGTGGTACCATGTGATGTTTGATTTTCTCGATTTGACTTACTTCACTTAGTATGATAATCTCTAGGTCCATTCATGTTGCTAAAAATGGCATTATTTCCTTTATATTCCTGAGTAATAGTCCACCGTGTATACAGACAATATCTTCTTTATCTATTCCTCAGTTGATGGACATTTAGGTTGATTTTAGATATGTCTTCATTACTGCAAATGGAAAATGATTAAAACCTAATCCATGAATCTTCCTTCCAGCCTGATCTTCTGCTTGCTCGGCCTTTGAGTGAGTTCTCCCTGCAATCACTGAGTTAGACAGTTCAGAAAGCTCAGCCTTGGAGCTCATGCAGCACCCACGACTACCTGCCTCTTTCTCCAGGGGATGTTATGAAATTCTCTCCAAACATCTATTCCTTCACACTTACTCTATTTGCCTTTGTATGTTCATCATGTATAGTGTGCTTCATACCAAATTTTTAAGAAATATTTGCCAAAGATATGAAAAAAATTCCTGAAGTTGGAAAGCTGAAAAGCTAAATACAGTACAAATTAAGAATTGGTTTGTGACTATTCAGGGACTAAAATAGGTTTAATTAAAGACCAAGGTTTCTTTGTTAAACTATGGTAGTCCCAGCATTCATGAGACACTACCTTAAGGGAAGAACTTCATTTTGTGCCTCTAAATATTCATAAAACCTGAGTCAATGGCTGAATTGATCCCTTATTTAGATGCTTTGGAGGACTACTTTTCAATTTTTGATGGGAATTTGTCATGGATATTCTCTTATTTTGGAAGTAGCGTCTTCTGACAACTACACCTTGAGTTATGATCTGTATTTTACTGACATGTTTATGGAAGGAAAGCTCCTTGGGGCAAGAACTTTGTTTTATTCAGCACTATTCAAGCTGAACTCTTTTGTGCTGGGTATACTAGTGGCACCTTACAAAGAACAACAACAAAAATAGTATCGGCTCACCTTAGCTAATTTGTCTATTCCATTAATAATTAATTTTAATTTTGTTTAATTAAAGTTATGAAGTGGGCTGAGCTGAAGACACAACGTGATTGCTTTAAACCAAAGGCGCTTAGAGCACTGCAGATACCTACGGTGCCCACGCCTGGAATCCCCAAATGTGTTCTTCCTTTATTAATTTCTCTGGCAATAATATTAAGCCATGCTTAATTTTATGACTGAAGTTGCAGAATTTCCAGGATTTTTGAACTTCAAGGAGTTCAAAAAATAAGATATTGATCTGACTGAAAGATGAAAAATTTCTACCAGACACAGACATCAACCTTTATCAATATTTTTCAGTGTCTGTGTCTAATTAGAAACAGGGTTACTCCAAAATCAAACTGGGCGAGGTAAACAGTGGACATGTGTCTGAACACGTTTTAAATGAGGTACGTAGGCCTCTATTTATTTTCTTTTACCCATTGAAAACTCTGTCTCTGCAAATGGTTTATTTTCAGACCAAACTGTACCAGTCTTTGTCATGGAGAACTGGCATTACATGGAGAAACACTTTTACATTTATAAACACATTGTCCTTGGAGTCTGAATAATAGATGACCTCTATTTAATTAACTCTTTATACTTTCAAAGGATTTTTCCTTTCTTACATCAACTGTTTCAAGAGCATCGTCATGTTGCCAGTTTCATTTTGTGTGCATACCTGGACAAAGAATCATAAAGAAGGTAAATAGAACCCAAGCAGGCAGTTACATTACTAATATGAGTTCTCATTGTGTGAAACCCAGTCATCACTGCAGAACTGCCCATCGCTCTTCCCCAGGGGAACCCCAGTCCAGGACATTACTTTCCAAGGAGGCTTCTGTGCCCTTCCCTCAATCCGAGAGTCCTCATTTGTCTTCTTTCTCTTCTGTCAAGGGCCCCTGTAGGTAAGTATATTGTTTTCTTAGTCAAATGCCCAGCTCAGTTAATTTTTCACCAGCCCCATGCAAACAAATGGAGATACACAAACACACACACACACACACACACACACACACACACACGATCATGGATTACACATATGGGAGTTTGAGTATAAGCTCCATATTTACCTTTCACTCTCCAGATACTCAAACAGAATAAGGCAGTCCAGGAACTTCTGTTTCTCCAAAGCTGATATAGAAAAAAATAAGTGCTTAGACATAAAATTAAGTAGCATTTTGCCTTTGTGAGACCACTAATTTTTTAACTAACTACCTGGATAGGCCCCTTTAACACACAGATGTGAACTTTTGCAGAAATCAACACCAGCAGAGGGTCCGAGGTGTGGCAGAGAATAAAATTAACTTGAGGTCATAGTCTTTCTTCTGTGATAATTGGTTGTGTGATTTCTCTTTCTTCCCCTTGGTTTCTTCTCTAAGAGAAAAACAAAGAAAAAACAAAAGGAAAAGCAAAATAAAATAAATTTAAACTAGATGACTTCTAATGATTATTCTAGTCCCAATATTCTCTGATCCAGTGAGGAAAAACTTGCAATTCCCCACAGAATGGAGACACAATTATTTGAGAGGCCCTTAATGTATCTGAAAGTGGTTCTTGGAAAGAGAGTCAGTATATTTGCAGTCTCACCTGAGGGCAAGAAAAGTCCTTTACATCTGGAAGAAGGCAATTTTGGACTAAGCAGTCCTTGAATTTGGCACAGCTACCATGCACCCAGGATGCTATGCAGTGCACAACTCACCTTGTTTCAAGAGAAAATGATTCCTGGAGTGTTCTCTTTGTCCTGAAAGTCTTTTTATAAATTCCCAGATTTTTCAAACCTTGCCCTTTGAGGGAAGTGAAAATAAAACAATAGAACCATAACAGCTGTTTGCCAGAGTTGCATACTTTGGACAGCAAGGCCCTTTTCAAACGCTCAGCAACTCTGCTCATTTCCCGGTAGACTTGATCTTAATCACAAGCTTGATTTGACACAGTGGGTCCTGGATAAAGAGTAAATCTAATGCAGTGTATGAAAAGAAGAAGCACCCTGTACATCTGCACAATCTCAACCTCTTCATTCCGAACCCATTTCAACACAATCCTCTTCCTTCAGAGTTCCGCTCTCTTAATTAAATTAATCCAGATTTGTTTAGCAATTTACTGTTACTATGTGCAGAGGCCCTTGGGATACAAGGAAAGTACGACCTCTGCCTTCAAGAAGTGCATAGTTTATTTGAGAGAAACAGCTTATTACAATAACCAGAGTGTAAGGTGTTATCTTCAAGCCTAGAACAATCGATGTGTGTGCTTAGTCACTCAGCCATGTCTGACTCTTTCCAACCCCATGGACTATAGCCCTCCAGGCTCCTGTGTCCATGAGGATTCTCCAGGCAAGAATACTGGAGTGGGTTGCCATGCCCTTCTCCAGGGAAGTCTTTCCAATCCAGGGATCAAACCCTGGTCTCCCACATGGCAGGCAGATTCTTAACTATCTGAGCCACCAGAGAAGCAATCTATAAATCACATGATTATGGGACTACAGAGGAGAAATTGCTTTTCTGAGGGCAGTAAAAATTGGATTCTGGTTTATGAAGACTACAGAAAAGAGATGATATTTGATCTCAGCCATGACATGTTTGATGAATCAATTAATTACATAGAAGGTATTCAAAACCTTTTAAACACCAGCCTAGTTTCAAAAATGTCTCTTAACTAAATTCCTCAAAGAATGATTCCTAGTAGTTTATAATTATAGAACAGTCAAATTCTAAACATGGTGACGCCAACTGTGGCATGGATTTAAGCAAGAGAAGGAATTCCAGGATGGGAAAGTTAGGGAAGCCATTTTCAGGAGAGCTGAGAAGAAGAAATAAGACCAATTAAGAGAAACTGATATTTACTAAAGTAACAGAGAACATGGAAAGGCAGGGTGAATGGCAATAGTCCAAGACTGGAGGTCTGGCTAGGCTGTTAGACAGAGATGGGGTAGGAATAGAAGGGAGGTATTTTTCTTTTTTCCTATTTGCCTCAAATGAAATGTAGGTGACTTTTGGCTAGAAATATGAATACTAACGTATTTTTATCCTCACCACCTGCTCCTCTTTGTGAGTTTATAGCAATGAAAGATGACATACAAAAGACAATTCTGAAAAAGATAAACAGCTCAATTTTTATCAAGGCCTTTTCTCAGGCTTTAACATGGTGAAAGAGAGAGTTGTAAAAGTTGAAGTTATCACAGTGAAAAGAGAGTAATAACTAAAACAATGTGCTTAAAATTAATAGTGAAAGCTAAACCATTAACCTCCAGGAAGCTGATTCTTGATGAATAATTCCTTCTTACATCTAAGACCTGAATATCCTGTTCTGTGCACAATGCCCCTGGCCTGGATACTCAGAGGAGCACGGGCCTCAGCAGGGTGTTGTGGTTAGGAATTCAGTCCCCAAACCAGCTACCTGCATGCAAACACTGCCTCTGAAAAGCTGATTGACCTTTGACAAAACCCTTCTGTTAATAAATGATGGTAATAATATCTAACTCACAGAAGTATTGCAAGAGCTAAGGTATGAAAAGATCTGGAGAATAGTGCCTGGCACATAAAGAGCTATTAAATGATGGCTGTTATTTTTTCTTCTGTATCAGAGGTGTTATTAGATAGTGTTATGAATCGCCTCAAACCTTTTCCTGCCTTCACATGCTCCCATTCCTCTACTCCTAGTAAGATCACCTCTTGTTAAAATAAACCACTATCATTGATCCGCAAGTACATGCCATTTGGATATTATTTAGTTTCCTTCATACATCCCTCTAGAATTCTTTGTCTCCGTGAGTAAACTGGGTACTAGGAATTTAAAATAATTTTCTTGAGGTCACACCACTATTATGAGCTGGAGTATGATTTTGAGACCTTTGCTAGAATATTACAGAACATTTTGTTCTATTATTTTCTGAGGCAGAGACCTGCAGCTGGAGAAGACATACAACAGCTTACTTCATTGTTGTAGAGAAGTGACGAAGGTACACCAGCCTCTAGTAAAGTATATTGTATACCCTGTGCGGGAAAGACGGAAGGGCAAAGTCCATAATGAGAGACGGTATCCATATGTTGTATGTCATATGTAACTGGAAATACAATCTATCCAAATCACTGGACATTGAACTGACTGACCAAATGTATCTCCAACAAAATCTGACAAGGAACATCAAATTCCAACATCTTTTCCTTGATTGTAGACAGTGCACCTCTTCCCTGGGAGAGATGATAAAATCAGCTCACAATACCCCAGGTTGAACTATGTGATTAAATGAAATGACCAGGCATTTTCACAGGAAAAAATAAATTATGTGCTATTCTATCTTAATGGTATATATTCAACAACTGATGAATGGAAAAACACGTGGCATATCCATACAATAGAATATTATTCAGCTATAAAAGGGAAAGATGTACTGATTCATACCATACAGTGGATGAACCTTGAAAACATTATGATAATTTAAAGAAGTTGGTCACAAAGAACCACATATTGTACATTCCATTTATATGAAATGTCCAGAGTAGGGAAATCTATAGAGTTAGAAATTAAGCTAGTGTTTTGTTAGGGCTGGAGAAGGGGGAAACTTGGAGTTACAAACTTTTCGCTCTGTGTGACAGAAGTTGTGAGGCATTAAAAGATGGAGGAAAATCAATTTACCCATAGTTATAAGCCAGCTCTTGGATCTCAGACAAAGTAATGATTGTATGATCATGACTTGATAGTAGAGTCTTTTCATTTTTTACTGGGCTTTGACAATACCTATTAATTTGTGGAGCTAAACACATTGCTGTGAGGATTTGGGGATGATAGCTAACAGTGTGTGGTTCCTTTTGGGTGAAATAGAAATATTCAAAATTGATTATGTTAAAAGTGGGCAGTAGACATGTTCTTAGTAATTATACTCCCAATGGGGGGGGGGGGAATAGGAAAGATAAACTTTGTTTCTTATGCCTCTTGTCCCAGTCCAGGTCATCTTGTTTTCACATTCTTCTTTTTTATATCTTTTAAATTTATGACTGGTCTTACAGCTGATGCTGTAAAATGCTCTTATTTTAAATCAACAATCTCTTAAGAAATGTTGACGACAACTAGATTCTAGTTTTCATCCTTATTTACTTCACTTTCCCAAGCCTCAGTGTTTCCTCTGGCTCCCGTGCCACTAATTCCTTGTGTGGACTTGTCGACACTTCAAATTATATCCAACTCTGTTGCCTCCAATATATTGCCTAGCCAATGTATACACACTTAGCTCTTTTAATCTCCCTCGTAAGTAAATTCCTCAGCCCCTTAATCACCCCTGCTACTCTTCTCTGAATCCTTTCCAATGTGTTGACATCTTTTTGGCACAATGGTGCCCACAGCCATATGCCTTTGGCACCCGCTCCCCTTGGCCTCCCACCAGAAATGGAACTTGGCTGATGTCAGAACAGAGAGTAAGACATATTTATTTGATTTAGCTTTTGATTATGTTCACTTCTTGGGATGATGGTTGATTACTAGTGATGAGGTTAGCCAGCTGTTGGAATTCAGGTCACGTCGATGACAAAGGGGGGTTATGTGTGAAGAGCTACAGCATGTAACTTGTGTTTCTTCCAGGAGTATTTTCTTCCTAAAATAGATAAAATCAGGAGCTTTGGGAAATAGTCATATTTTAAATTAACATCCTAAAGATGGTTTCTATTTCTATAGCTTGAATTTCAAAATTCAATTTTCAATAATTCTAGAATTTTGAGATTTAGAGAAATTTAAGATTTCCATAGGGAGAAGACTGTCATAGCAAAATTAGCTGGGGCAGATGCTCTCAACATTAAATTTTTATGAATCATTTCTAGGTTAAAAATTCTTCATTCCATATAATGGAAGTTGTGAGGAATTAAAAGTTGTGGGGAAATCAACTAGTCTCTATTTTAAAACAACCTTCTATATCTCTTTCTGCAGTACTGATTCTATGACATCATGATATTGATCATATGACCTTTACTTTAGGAAATATTTTCCCTTTTTAGGTTCTTTGACAATATCTATAAGTTTGTAGAGAGCGTGCATAGTCGCTCAGTCGTATCCGACTCAGTTGTGACCTTTTGGACTTGCCAGGCTCCTCTGTCCATGGGAATTTTCAGGCAAGAATACTGGAGTGGGTTGCCATTTTCCTCCTCCGGGGGATCTTCCCAACCCAGGGACTGAACCCACATCTCCTGGGTATCCTGCATTACAGGCAAATTCTTTACCCACTGAGCTGTCAGGGAAGCTCCACGTTTGTAGAGTAAGTCTTACATTTTTTTAACCTAGTAGCATGATTTCTCTAATGATAAATCATATGATATTCCAAGTTCTTTGAGAAAGAAAATACATGTGTAAATGAGGTGTGTATTACTAAATTTATAATACTTATAAACTTAAGATATCTGTGACAAAGTTCACTTATTCATTCAACCTATATCCATTGAGGGCCTACAAGATCCTTGGCACTGCCTTGGACACTAGGGCCACAATGCACACAAAATATGGTTTGACAACAGGAATCAAATACAAAAATAATCACCAATAGATTGTAAGGGGAATAAAAATGGCAATATTCCCTGTGTCACAGGAAGACAAATATGAATAGTTTCCTTCTTAGGCTTAGGAGAAAGCCATCTATGTTGCTCCCAGAGTATCTCACTGAGGGCACTGAGAGACATGAATCTCATTCATGAAAGATTGCACATTACCCTGAGCATTATGAAAAATACATATTCCTTTGGTATAATATGGTACAGTTATCACAACTGGCAAGCCAAGTCCTGTCTCTGAGAGTGACACCAAGAGATTTGACACCAAGAGCAAATTTGCATTTGCTCAAGTGGGATATATTAATCTTGCCAATGTACAAGGCAGATGTTCAGCCTGGGATTGAGAGAAATAAGAGAAAGAAACTTGCTATTAGAGACAAATGGTGTCAAATCCAGCTGGAAGTGATGGAGTGCAGACAGATGGGCATTCTCATGGGTAGGAAGCATGGAAAGATCTTTCAGCGGTCATCAGAAAAAATGAATCTGAGCCTGAAGCTATAAAAGGAAATAAACGAAGTACTCAGCTGCTATTTTCCCTTTTCTCCTTTTCAAACAGAAGATGCATACTCAAAAGTCAACAGAAAACCTGCAGAAAACTGCTCAGAGTAACCTCTTGGGCTGTTGGAGTGTAAGTTCTGTATTCTAGATGCTACCAAAGAGGATCCTTAACTAACCTAGAAGCTTGGTTTTACTTTCTTTGCTATGGGTCATCTCTTGTATTTCCAAGTTTTGGATTTTTCTATGTATTGGAAAGTCTTCTTGGGAACCCTCTAGAGGTCCGCCAGGAATTCAGCATTATCTTCTTTACTGGAAACTGGATCAGACCAACCCAGTGCTCCTTTGCCCACGTGGTCCCCTTAGCTTCTATCAGCCCAGATGATCAGAATGTAAGACCTGTCTTTCCTAAAGGTTCAGAGTGCTCTCAGAGAGGATGACAGCATACGAACCGAGGGTGAAAATCTAGTTACCTTAGGCATTTCCTTACTAATAGTCCAGGAAGGTATTTTAAGGGTTAGCCTTTCAGAATGTGGGTGAGTTTTGTGTGATCTCTTCACTCCTGATCAAGTTATCAGTCTCTTATCTCAGAAGAAACTAGACCCTCCCTGCACCTGTCACCATCAGAAACACTTCACAAACTCTACAGGATCACATTGTCATCTGGTTTCTTCCTCCACAAGTCCTAGAACAAAATAGTAAAGTGTGGTGTTATAAATTGTGGCCATTATATTATTCCAAGCAGTTCTCTGACATTCACTTCTGTCAGCTAGATTCTAAGGGAAAAGCAAAGGTAAATATGGAAATGGCTTCTCAGATTTTAGTTCCCAAATAGGTATATGGACACAATGCTCTTCTTATAGGATGATCTGTTAAGTGAGCACTACCCAAACATTACCTTTCCTCTAATACTTTCCAAGCAATGTCACCTTAGAGCAAAGAATTTTCCTACCCTTGTCCTGGAGGAACAATGAATTGTTTTTGTGTCCTTCTGCTCAAGCTGAGGGGTGACTCAACAACATCAACACACAGGCATGGAAATGGTCCACACACACCACCAGAACACCGCTTGGACACTGGATGGCCCTGCCTTGGTTTCAATGTATGGTTCTGACGCTCGCTAACTTCTTTTGATTCTGGGCATTGTTGTGATGACAGGGAATGTGAGGAGATGACATTTCTGGGTTTGCCCTTCCTATCTTGTGGTGTTAAGGTGCTCACTCTCCATCTCATACTCCAGTCTTGAAGTCTTTATGATCTTTACCTCATCAATCACCCTCAAATGTTTCCACTAAACTCAAAGCCTGACTTAACTTTCAGATTATGCCTCTACAACCTCCTATACCAGCCTCTATGTTCTTACATGGGCCATCAAACTTCTGGCTTCCCCTTAGGGATGATGTTTTCTTCCTTATGCACAAAGCCAATCTAGATCCCCTGTACCTGCACCATGGGTATGGCTCTAGTCCCAAACTAGGCCTGTCAGATAGCAGAGCATTTTCCACGCTCAGACTGATCCACAATTGGGTTTGACCATGCTTCTCTGGTAGCTCAGCTGGCAAAAGGGTCTGCCTGCAATGCAGGAGACCCCGGTTCGATTCCTGGGTTGGGAAGATCCACTGGAGAAGAGATAGGCTACCCACTCCAGTATTCTTGGGCTTCCTTTGTGCCTCAGCTGGTAACGAATATGCCCACAATGAGGGAGACCTGGGTTCGATCTCTGGGATGGGACGATTCCCTGGAGAAGGGAAAGGCTACCCACTCCAGTATTCTGGCCTGGAAAAGTCCATGGACTGTATAGTTCATGGGGTCACAAAGAGTCGGACACGACTGAGCAACTTTCACTTTCATGTTGATAAAACAGAAGCAGGAAGGGAACATAAGGGCGACTGACTGTGGTAAATCAGACACAGTGTAACCCTGATGAGTTTTGCTGATGGATTTGTTACTGTGTTCACCAGTGGAGGTTCTTCTTGTTTAAGTACCTAATAAACACAAATAATGACAAGAATTTTTCAAAAGTTCTGCACTACTATCATTTATTACAGAGCTCATCACATCATTCTGAATGAAAGCGAAATCCATGCACTTGTATGTTTCAAGGTCAGTTTTGAGTCATCTGATGGATAAAGTCACATTAGAATTCCAATGATCCTTCATCTCTATCCCCTTCACAGGACTCTCAATAATATTAATTGGAAATGAGAAATATCTACAAATTTATAAATTCTCTGTAAGTGCAGAGTAGTTCATGGTTTACAAACTGCTTTCATGCACAATACCTCATTTGAGCCACACAAAACTCCCTGTATGAGGGTTTTAATGTCCCCATTTTTCAGGTGAAGATAGTTTCAAATCGGTTTTTGTGGTTTACTCAAGATCATTCAGAAATGCAGCTGTAAGTCCATCACTTTTGATTATATATCTCCTACTTACAGTAGATTTTTAACTAAGAAAGTTGAAATGTAGTTTTTTTTTTAAATAAAAAGTAGAATCATTTAAAATATCTAATCAGTGGTATCAGTTTCTCCTTTCTTACATGATGGTACCACAGGTTTTGTTCATTATTAGTTGATTTGTTCTTCATTATTACATACTTGTGAGATTGTGGAGTATTCTCATTAGTATCTCATCTAAGGCCAATGATTTGTGAAAATTGAACTCTAGAAAAGTATCCCCTTACCTGACTTTAAATCAATAATAGCTCTGTCTCACTTTTTCATTATCTCCCAAGTGTCCAAATTCTCTTTATTTTTTTCTAGTTAAAAACCAATTTAAAAAGCATTTCAGTAGCTCTACCATTGTAGAATTCTTGTTGTAATAAAATTAATAATTTAAATATGTTGGCATCGAATGCTGGAAGTCCTCAGGGCACCTTAATGAAAATACAAAATGATACCAATACTGCATTGTGCCCTTACTACCCCAGAGCGAGATTGGACAAACCTGCCAAATGACTGCAAAAAGAATGATTCCAAATTAAAATTAAAAACAACAATCACATAGGAAAGGCATTAGCTTTACTCTGAAGAGTAATGGATTTCAGGTCTCTAGCTACAGATGATGGATTCAGGGAAGGAAAAACAGCACCCAAGATGCTAAGATTTTCTGCTGTCAAAATGTTAGTCCTTCACTGGGCGTTAGAAAATATCTAATTCAGTTCTTTCAAATTTGTCACCAAGAAACTGACACATGGAGAGGTGAAATGACTTTCTTAAGGTCCTGTGGCTAATTAGAGCAGGACTTGACTGGCACCTGTGCTGACATTTGGTATCAAGTTTGGCATTTTTCCACTGTTCGGTGCTGTCTCTAGTCTGTTTGCAGCATTTTGAGGATCTACTAATTTCAGATTGCTAGATACTGGCCTTAAACCACACACACACACACACACACACACATACACACACACACACACACACACACACACACAAAGTAGGAAGTGGGGAAAGTGTGAGAGAAGGGGGTCAGGGAAAGTTTAAGCAAACCAGGTGAGTGAGGCATTTGCTTTGGGTGCAAACTTTAAGGGGAATGAAACAATTCAGTATTCAACATACAAAATATTATAATCCAATATTTCTTAAAAATCAAAATTAATGCAAAGCAACCATTCTGTATTAATTTTGCACCCCTAATTTGTACCTGAGGCAAGTGTCTCATTAATCTCTGGCCCCTCACTTGCCTGGTACTGGGCCTAGGAATAACTATTCTTTCTCTTCACAACAGACAGTTCACTCCCCCAATTGGCAAGGCTTCATTGTTGACACTAGTATTTTTATTTTGGAAATTCTACAGGGTAAGCCCCTCTTTCCATTTGCAAAGGTCAGAAACACAGAGAAGGTATGGTCTTTCACTGTGTGTTGGTTTTAAAATATGTCAAAAAATGCTTTGACACTCTTCTCTTCAAAAAAATAGAAGCTGATATCTCTCTCCCGGAGTGTAGGCTGTATTTAGTGACTAGCTTCTAATGACTAGGATATGGCAGGAGTAACCATGTGTGGTTTCTGATCCAAGGCTTCAGGAAGCAGATAACTTCATCCTTGCTTTCTCTTGGATCACTTGCCCAGGGGAAGCCTACTGCCTTGTCATGAGGACACTCAAGCAGCATGGTTGAGAGGTTCACGTGGTAAGGAACCGAGGCCTTCCACCAATAGCTACCTGAAAGAACCATCATAGAAGAAAATTCACCTAACATCTATGTAACACTATTATTTTTTATTCCTTTGAAAGATAATTAAAATAGCTTAATTTTGCTTCTACTAATTAGTTTTAGCATATTTAAATTATTTTGTATTCTCTGTTTAATTACATGTGTCAGTCACTTGGTTGTGTCTGACTCTTTGCAAACATGCCAGGCCTGTAGCCTGCCAAGCTCCTCTGTCCATGGAATTTTCCAGGCAAGAATACTGGAGTGGGTAGCCATGCCCTCCTCCAGGGAAGCTTCCAAACCCAGGGGTCGAATCTGTGCCTCTTTTGTCTCCTGCATTGGCAGGCAGATTCTTTACCACCTCACTACCTGGGAAGCCCAAATTACATAAACAATAATAGCTAATATCCTTAATGAATAATAACATTTTTTTAATGTTTAGATTTTTGTCTTATAGATTCTGTATTATTTATATGATGAGCAGATGACTTAATAAGTAGATATAGCTTACACACAGTAAAATGCAGATGGTCTCTGTATACAGTTAGATGAGATTGCAAATAAATTGACCTGTGTAAACAACACCCCTATGAAGATAAAGAACACTTATATTCACCGTAGAAAATTCTCTCCTGCCTCTTCTCTTGCTTACACCACAACTTCACCCTGAAGCAACAACTATTCTACTTTTTATTAGCATCAATTAACGTACTTATTTTTTATAACTTCATATAAATGAAAACGTACTACATGTACTGTGCACTTTTTAATGTTTGATTTGTTTTGAGATTTATCTATGTGTGTATTAGTCATTCACATTCTATAATTAAGAAGTACTGAATACTGCCTCATATGTCTATTTAAGTTTTGCTTTTATGGATGTATGGGTTGCTTACAATTTAGTGACACTGTGAATAAATCTGCTTTGAGTATGTTAACACAGTTCTTTGGGTGTGCATATGTTTTCATCTATCTTTGGCATATATATAGCTAGGAATAGACCTGATGGGTCTTAGGAGAGATAAAACAAATCTGCCAAATATTATTTCAAAGTAATTCCACTCCAACCATCGACAAAAAGGGCTCCAGTTATTCTGCATCACAGAAAAGTTTGTTTGAAGTTTAAATTAGAGTTTTCATATATATTCCAGCAGTTTGGGAAACTAAGATAAGAGAAGGGAAAAATACAGATAGAGTTTTTGAGAGGCCTCACACTTTGTTGAGAAAATTGCTTTCCTAATTTGAAGGAACTGGAGAGGTGAAGAAAATAGTATAAAATAATTGGTTAATTGTGCTCTGTAAAAGAGATTATTATGAAGAAAGCATTTATCCTATTGGTTTGAAAATCTCCCAGGAAGTCAATATATAATGTTCTCTTTCTTGGAAATTTATGGAAAATACACACAAGTCAAATTTCCTATTGACTAGATGAATCAATGTTCTAAAATATATTTCAAAATTATGGAAATTTTGGAGGAAGAAGGGAGATGAGACACCAGAGTTTTGAAGAAAATAGAACTTGCAAGCCTTAATACTTTTTCTAAAAACTTCATAAAATAGGTTAATCAACCAACCACTCGATCAAATCCTCTAGCTACTTATATCATGTATTTTGTTTATTTTTTAATTGAAGGATAACTGCTTTACAATACTGTGTTGGTTTCTGCTGTACAAAAACACGAATCAGCCTATGTGTGCATGCTAAGTCACTTCAGTCATGTCAGATTCCTGTGATCCTATGGACTGTAGCCCTCCAGGCTCCTCTGTCCATGGAGATACTCCAGGCAAGAATACTGGAGTAGGTTGCCATTTCCTCCTCTAGGGGATCTTCCTGATCCAAAGATCGAATCCATGTTTCATGTCTGCTGCATGGGCAGGCGGGTTCGTTACCACTAGCACCACCTGGGAAGCCTATATACATATGCATACATGTGTGACCTGGCTGTTTATAGAGAAACAAATGTGAAAGTGTTAGTTGCTCAGTTGTGTCTAATTCTTTACGACCCCATGGACTATCTCCCACCTGGTTCTTCTGTCCATGGAATCCTCCATGAAAGAATACTGGAGTGGGTAGCCATTCCCTCCAGGGGATGTTCCCAGGTTTGATCCCTGGGTCTCTCACATTTCAGGCAGGTTCTTTACCATCTGAGCCACAAGGGAAGTCCATAGGGAAAGAGGCCTTATACAAATAATTATTAAGTACTGAAAGGTAAATGTTAAAGTATTATATCTGTTTTTCACTTGCTCTTGCAATGTAAGACACTAACTAATGGGTTAAAACAAGACAGAGGGGAAATTGAAAATAAATATAGAAAGTGACAGAGACCTTTTAGTCACAAGAATTTCTAGGATAAAAATATTCTTATGTTTGTTGATCAAGTAGAAGAAAGAAGGAAAATCAAGAAGTAATGGGAGTGATGGAGATTAAGGTAGATTAAATTACTGAGACATCCACTCAATTTAACAAAAAGTGTCAGGATAAAGAGGTGGGGAACAACTATTTATCCTCTAAGCAGGTGCATCAGAAACATGTAGGGTTACGGGGGCCCGCTGATAATTTGGGGCAAGCATGCGGCAAGCCTGAGAAGTGACCTCAACACTATGCTTCTTCAACTCTGATTCCCAGAGGTCACAGAATCATACCACAGGTGTGCATATCACACTTTCCATAGTAATTTTCCTGAAATAGGGATATGAAAAGCAAATAGATGGTAAGGAAGGAAGGATGCAAGATGGATTGCCATTATATAAGCATTTTATCACAGGCGCAAGAGAAGACAGACCCATTTGATCTTTTGTAGTGACAGAGACGAAGAGGTGAAAGTGTGAAACACAGAAGTTTAAACATCCAGCTTATTTATGGCCTTGTACATTCAAAGATAACCACAATTTTGAAAAAGCAGCACTATATTTTATGGTGTCATTTTTGAAGAGTCAATATGCAATAAAAACAAAGCAAACTGAAGTGCATATTGGGAATAAGAAATTTAAATAGTAGTAGTGTGGTGTGGATCATTTCAAGGGAAAATTCCTGCGCTGGGACCAGAAAAGGAGCTGAGGTAGTCACAAAAGTGAACTTATTCAGAAGTGTGTTCATCTTTGACCTTTCCCTGTCCTATACCAAGCAAGTCTCCTTTCTCTGAACCCAAATATTAATATGCCTAATCAGAAAAAAAAAAAAAAATAGTATAAACACTACTAAGAAAAAAAAATTTCCCAGGGTCTACAAGTAGGCAGAGAAGGTTGGTTACTGATGCGAGGAATACAGCATTTCTGGCCCACCCACCAGGACTATGTGGGAAAGGATCAAAACTAAGAATGGACAGGGACAGGTGGGATGGCCCTCGTCCTTGGTACGAGCCTCCTTTGGTTCACAGGTAAAAATATACTGGGCAAACAATGTTATCCATTCATCCTCATTCAGAACACAAATCTAAATAAATTGGCCCTATAAGAGACAAGCAGTTTAACATTCATTTGTAGAGAACATACAGACGAACATGGGAGTGCAGATATCACTTGGAGATCCTGATTTCAATTTTTTTAACTATGTACGCAAAAGTGAGATTGCTGGATCATGTAGTGGTTCTATTTTAATTATTTTAAAGAAATTCCATACTTTTTTTCATAGAGGCTGCACTATTTTTCCTTCTCACCAACACTGTGCCGGTGTTTCCATTTCTCCATGTCCTTGCCAACACTATTATTTTGGGGTTTTTTTCACAATAGCCATTCTGACAAGTGTGAAATGATAATTCATTGAGATTTATATTTGTATTTCTCCAAATTATTAGTGACCTTGAACATTTCTATCATGAGTCTGTCAGCATGTGTATATCTTCTTTGGAGAAATATCCATTCAAGTCCTTGTTGTCGTTGTTCAGTTGCTAAGTCATGTCAGACTCTGCAACCCCATAGGCTCTAGGATGCCAGGTTCCTCTATTCTCCACTATCTCCCAGAGTTTGATCAAATTCACGTCCACTGAATTGGTGATGCTATCTAACCATCTCATCCTCTGCTTCCCCCTTCCCCTTTTGCCCTCGATCTTTCCCAACATCAGGGTCTTTACCAATGATTTGGCTCTTCGCATCAGGTGGCCAAAGTATTAGAGTTTCAGCTTCAGTATCAGCCCTTCCAATGAACATTCAGGAATGATTTTCTTTAGGATTTGCTGATTTCCTTTCCTTCTTGCCCAAGGGACTCTCAAGAGTCTTCTCTATCATCACGATTCAAAGCATCAATTCTTCATCGCTCAGCCTTCTTTACAGAACAACTCTTAACATCTGTACGTGACTATTGGAAAAACCATAGCTTTGACTATATGGGCCTTTGTCAGTAAAGTGATGTCTCTGCTTTTTAATATGCTGTCTAGGTTTGTCATAACTTTCCTTACAAAGAGCAAGTGTCTCTTAATTTCCTGGCTGCAGTCACCAACTGTGGTGATTTTGGGGACCAGGAAAATAAAATCTGTAACTGATTCTACTTTTTCCTCTTCTATTTGCCATGAAGTAATGGGACCAGATGTCATGATCTTAGATTTCTGAATATTGAGTTTCAAGCCAGCTTTTTCACTGTCCTTTTTCACCCTCATCAAGAGCTTCTTTGGTTCCTCTTCACTTTCTGTCATTAGGGTTGTATCATCTACATATTTGAGTTTGTTAATATTCTTCCAACAATGCTGATTAAAGCTTGTGATTCGCCCAGCCTGGCATTTCTCATTGTGTACTCTGCAGAGAAGTTAAATAAGCTGGTTGATAATATACAGCTTTGTCATACTCCTTTTCCAATTTTAAACCAGTCAGTTGTTTTGTATCTGGTTTTAACAGTTATTTCCTAACTCACATACAAGTGTCTCAAGAGACAGGGATGGTGGTCAGGTGTTCCCATCTCTTAAAGAATTTTCCACAGTTTGTTGTGATCGACACAGTCAAAGGCTTTAGACTACTCAATGAAGCAGAAGTAGCTGTTTTTCTAGAACTTATTTGCTTTCTCCATAAACTAACAAAGATTAGCAATTTGATTGCTGGTTCCTCTGCCTCTTTGAAACCTAGATAATATATCTGGATGTTCTAAGTTCACATACTGCTGAAGCCTACCTTGAAAGATTTTGAGCATAAACTTGCTAGCATGTGAAATGAGTGCAAATTAATGGCAATTTGAACATTCTTTAACATTGCCTTTCTTTGTGTTTGGAGTGATAACTGACCTTTTCCTGTCCTGCAGCCACTGTTGGGTTTTCCAAATTTCCAGTCCTGTGGCCACTGTTGAATTTTCCAAATTTGCTGAGTGCAGCTCTTTAACAACATCATCTTTTAGAAGTTTAACTAGCTCAGCTTGAATTCCATCACCTCCACTAGCCTAGTTTGTAAAATTGCTTGCTAAGGTCCACTTGATTTCACACTTCAGGATGTCCAACTCCATGTGTGTGACCACACCATAATGGCTATCTGGGTCATTAAGACCTTTTACTGGAACTCTGCATTCAGTTGGCCGTATCTTTCTCTTTCTCCCTGCCTTTCACTTATCTTTTTTCCTCAGCTATTTGTAAAGCCTCCTGAGACACTTTGTCTTCTTGCATTTCTTTTTCTTTGGAGTGGTTTTGGTCTCTGCCTCATGTACAACATTTCAAACCTCTGTCCATAGTTCTTTAGGCATTCTGCCTTCCAGATCTGTTCTCTTGAATTGATTAGCCACCTCCACTATCTAATCATAAGAGATTTGATTTAGGTCATACATAAATGACATAATGGTTTCCCCTACTTTATGCAATTTAAGCCTGAATTTTGCAATATGGAGCTTATGATATGAGCCACAGTCAGCTCCATGTCTTGATTTTACTGACTGCATAAAGCATCTCCATCTTTGGCTGCAAAGAACACAAATCAACCTGATTTCAGTACTGACCATCTAGTGATGTCCATTTGTAGAGATGTCTCTTGAGTTGTTTGAAAACATACTATGACCAGCATGTTCTCTTGACAAAACTCTGTTAACCTTTGCCCTGCTTCATTTTGTACTGCAAGGCCAAACTTGCCCCTTACTCCAGATATATCTTGACTTCTTACTTTTGCATTCTAAATCCCTGTGATGAAAAGGAAATTTTCTTTTCTTTTGGTGTTAATTCTAGAAGATGCTGTATGTGTTCATAGAACTAGTGAACTTCACCTTCAGCATCAGTGGTAGGGGCATAGACTTGAATTACAATGACATTGAATGATTTGCCTTTGAAATGAACTGAGATCGTTCTGTTGTTCTTGAGGTTTCATCCAAGTGCTGCATTTCAGGGGCTTCCCTGGTAGCTCAGTTGGTCAAGAATCTACCTGCCACACAGGTGACCATCTGTAACACAGGAGACTCATATTTGATCCCTGGGTCAGGAAGATCCTCTAGAGAAGGCAATGGCAACCCACTCCAATATTCTTGCCTGGAAAATCCCATGGACAGAGAATCCTGGTGAGCTATCTTCCATGGGGTCACAAGAGTTGGATATGACTTAGCTACTAAATCACCACCACCACTGCATTTTGAACTCCTGTTGACTACAAGGGCTGCTCCATTTCTTATAAGGGACTCTTTCCCACAGTAGTAGATATGTGAAGTGTGAAAGTATTAGTCGCTCAGTTGTGTCTGACTCTTTGCGATCCCATGGGCTGGGATCAAACCTAGGTCTCTTACAACTCCTGCACTGGCAGACAGGTTCTTTACCCCTAGTGCCACCCAGGAAGCAGTAGTAGATATAATGGTCATCTGAATTCAATTCACCCATTCCTGCCCATTTTTGTTCACTGATTCTTAAGATGTTGATTTCCATCTCACCATCTCCTGCTGGACCACATCCAATTTATGTTGATTCATGGACGTAACATTGCAGATTCCTATGTAATATTGTTCTTTACAGCATCAGACTTTACTTTCACCACCAAACACATCCACAACTGATAGTCAAAAGTTTCCACTTTGGCCCAGCCACTTCATCCTTTCTGGAGCTATTAGTAATTCCCTTTCATTCTTCCCCAGTAGCATATTGGACATCTTCTGACCTGGGGGGCCATTTTCTGGTGTCATGTCTTTTTGCCTTTTCATACTGTCCATGGGGTTCTCCAGCCAAGAAGACTGATGTGGCTTGACATTTCCTTTTCCAGTGGGCCACGTTTTGTCAGAACTCTTCACTATGACCTGTCTGTCTTGGGTGGTTCTGCACGGCATGTCTCATGGCTTCATTGAGTTATGTAAGCCCCTTCACCATAATAAGGCTGTGATCCATGAGTGGGTCCAAGTTCTTAGTTTATTTTAAATTTTATTACTATTTTGTTTGCTTGTTTTACTATTGATTTGTAGGAGTTCCTTATATATTTTGTAGATGAACCCTCATTAGATATATAAATTGCATATGCTTTTCTCCCGTTCCATTGGTTATCTTCTCACTCCATTGATTATTTCTTTGCTATGTAGAATTTTTTTCAGCTTTAAGTATTCCCACTTTGTGTGTGTGTGTGTGTGTGTGTGCGCGTGCACTTTTGGTGTCATATCCCTAAAATCACTACCAAAACCAAAGTCGTGAAGATTTTACATTATGTTTCTTCTGAGAGTTTTGTAATTTCAGGTCTTATGTTTGTCTTTTATCCATTTTGACCTGATCTTTTGCTTATTGTATAAAATATAGCACCAGTTTTGCTCTTTTGCATGTGAATATCCAGTTTACCCAATGCCATTTGTTGAAGAGACTTTCAGATGTACCTTTTCCTCATACTCGGATGAAGAAGAAAGAAGAACTGAATAATATGTAACTAAGTAGTGATGATCCCAGACAGGAAGCGTGTTACTTGGAAGCACTGTGTGATATGTAATGGCAGGCAGAAGCTGTCAGCATCTCAGAGAGCTCTGTCCAAGCTATAGGTGAAATTCAGGACCTTTTTCTCTGCAACAGTGGCTGACTTATTTAGATTTTTATTTACATGACGTATTTACATGTAGAATTTTGTCTAGTGGCTGAGATAAGTGAGTAGAAGAACTAGAGGGTATGTAATAGTGAGGCAGGAGGTTTATGGGGCACCCCTCAGTGTAAAGCAATGGGAGATTCATTCCCTATGGACCAAAACTTCAAGACAAGAATAGCAGGACAATTAAGGGAGAGGCTGAGCCTTGCCCAAACCATATATTTCTTGTTCTCAAATTCAGGAGACCTCCTCAACCACACATGCACAGAAAAGGCTTTTGGAAGTTAAGGGGGGAGTTATGTCAAGGGATGTTCTCTATCTATATGCCTTTTTGATAAAATCCATCTTGGCTAAGAGATGCTTACACACATGTGGGAGGATCCTGAGCTATACCAAATATGGACTATGAACCAGACAAACCAAAATGATTGGCCAAAATAAACCTGAAAGAAATACCCCATAAAAGTAAGTCAAATTGCTACAAGAACACAACTCAGAGACTTTCCCTCTGATTCTGCCAGGGTGCCTATCCACATGTACTATACTCTTTTTCTTCTTAGTAAATACTTTACTTGCTTCATTACTTTCTGTCTTTGTGGAAATTCTTTTCAGCAAATCTGAAGACCGGGGCCATTGCTGCTGACCTCTGGTCTAATGGCTAGGGTCTGGGGCTTTCACCACCGCGACCCAGCCTCAATCTCCAACTGGGAACCCACACCCCACTGGAAGTCATTGCAGGCTGAGACCACTAAAGATCAATCATATCTGCCCCGGATCCAGCCTCTGGGCTGGGAGATGGTGATATGTCTGATATGGAAATGGTGGTAAGAGGTAAAGAAACCCTGAGATGTTCTCAGCTTTGAGATTCAATGTGAGAGTCCTAGGCTGGGAGTAGCTGCAACAGAGAAATGAAGCAGGTCCTGACTCTTTTGCAGGAAGGAATGGCTCCCCTCAAATCCTCAGCGTACTTTTCGTTTGTTAAAACTTTAGTCAAAGAATAAATTTAACCAGAAAAGTGAGAAAATGCAGAAGCAAAGGAAAACAGCCAAATCAGACTAAATAATAATAGTTTAGTCTTTAAATGAAGTCAAGGATATTTAATTCTTCTTCAAGGATTATGGAAAATATGCTGAGTTACATCCTTTGAGCTGTTGTGTAGATACTGAAACCCCCACTAGGTGGAAGAAGTTAACCATATGATGACCAGACTGTAGCCATGACATAAGTTACTGCAATTTCAATAACTGGCCTCAAAAAGTTTATAGCAAATGGAAGGTGGAACTGAAGATTAACTCTGCTTAAAGTAATCAAGATGATGCTGATCAAGTCACCACATGACTAACTTCAAGCTGACTGTCAGAGCTGACTGTGCTCTTTCTGCATGTAGCCTCCTCCCTCTGCCTGTACACCCCTGAAAATCCCCTTTAAAAGCTCTTCCCCTCTGATTGTCTGTAGGAGAGTTGACCTTTGAACATGGGTCTACCTTATTCCCCTCACTACTGGCCTCTGGAATAAAGCAAACTTTCCTTCCCACCAATCTGGCCTCTCATGTATTGGCTTTTGAGTGGTGAGAAGCTAGACCAGAGTTTCAGTAACAACAGCAAAACAGGTAGGTAGAATACTAACAAGAAAGTACCAAGGTCTAGAAAATCAGGACTTATCTCAGGGACCTGCCATTCCCAGAGTGAGAAAGCCAATTCTGGACCATACTTATGATTCCCTTGACATCTTGAGAAATGCTTTAGAAAAGAGAGAGACATACATGTTGAGATTCTATACTTATGCAGATGGGAGCACGAGGGCAGCACCCTTTGTCAGCGGTGATCCGTTTCACACGATCAGTCATAGCCTCATGAATGGGGTATTTTCAAATTAAATTATGGATAGTTATGGTATGGTATGGTTTGTAAAATTCATACAACTCTTAAACAAGAGGCGGACATCTGTATTTTAGACATGAACAGGAACTGTTGACTCTGAGATAGTCATTATCTTTCTCTAGACATCATGTTTCTTACCTACCAAACAGTCAGTTAAAATAGAGAAACTCTAAGCTTCTCTTTATTTTTGCATTCATCTAAGTTTTAGTCTCTCGATTTAGTGTATGTGTGCAAAATTCAACACTATCAGTTAATGGAGCATTTTCCTACTGATTATTTATTTCTATTCTTCTCCATACATGTCATATATCATACTGACACATATTCACTCACACATATATCTTTAAAAATATACTGAGTTTAGTTACATATTGCTGGCCTCTTTTCTCTAGGGTCTCAAGTTACAATACCCTTTTAGATACCATTTAGAGTCATTGCTGAAAATGGAGGTGGCAAGCATGACTGTCTCCTCATCCAGCAGCTTCAGCTTTTAATTTGAGAATAGACAGGGTCCTACTCCCCTTGCTAATATCTTAGTGTCACCCTGACTCTTGGAAAACCTGAAACCTTCCTACAGTTTTTTTCATAACTTAAAGACATTAGCTGAATTATCATGGATCAGATATCTGCACAATGTAAGATGAGATTTTGTTTAACACAGATATTTACATTAAACATATCCAGAATAATTATTTTTGCTGGAGCATTGATGGATCAACCAGTGGAAATTTAGTAAGAATACTGTCTGTCCTTATAGGAGATATTCCCTCTCTGCTGCAAAGGTGGGACCAGAGCTCACCATATCACTCAGTCTTGTCAGAGAAGATGTTCTGTCACTGATTAAAGAGCTGCATGTCCTCTTTAGTCACAAAAACATTTCATGGGGTAACCTTGTTCCTGTCTTAATGGATTCAGGCAATGTAATGAGAGCTACCAAAGTGGACATGAAGAAACCGTTTGAGAGACAGAGCATGTCACTTCTCACTTACTCACTAATGGCAGTCCCTCCGGGGCTGAGCGAGCCCTTCTGGGCAGAGCTGGAAGAGTCATTATAATGCACCTGTGCTCCTTCCTTTCTTCAAATGCAGCAGAAAGGCACCAGAAGAGATTTTGTATTGTTGTAAGGAACATCAAATACAACTCACAGGCATCTTAGTCTCATCAGAACTGTCCAATAACATAGTATCAGAGAGAAAAATAATACCCCTGAAATGTGCAATGCATACTTTACCTTTCCAAAGGACATTTCTACTACTATATATAAAATAGATAACCAAAAAGGACCTACTGTATAACACAAGGGACTACACTCAATATTTTGTACTAACCTACAGGGGAAAAAAATCTGAAAAAAAATATATATGTTTGTATAGCTGAACCACTTTGCTGTACAAACTGAAGCTAATAAAATGCTGTGAGCCCAAATCAACTATACTTCGATGAAAAAATTTAAAAAATATATATATATATATATTTCTATCTCTGAGTTCCCCAGATAGGTAAATATAGAGATATTTGACATTATATATGTTAAGCATATATGTTATATATATATATACATATATATAATGCTTTATATGTACATATATACTAATTGTTTTATATGCATATGTATAAAACAATTTAATACCTGAGATGATCAAGCTGTGATGGATGCAAAACAAATAATTTTATTTCTCAGGAGGAGGGAGGATCAAGAAAAAAAAGACTGATTTACTGAGAGTGCAGTTTTATTCTATGGCTTTTGCCAATTTGAAGAAGCAACTAATTCATAAACTATATGGTAAGCACATTTAACTGTTCTAGGATTTTTCTCATGCTTCATGAAAACAGAGATCATAACTGGGAAACCAACTGTAAAATTAAAAGAACTAGATGTTGCCAATAAAGACCATCATTTCAGGAAAATAAATTTGTTTCTTGGAAGCTGTTCTTGAATATATGCTTGAGGTGCCCACAGAAAACTAATTCAACCGAGAAACAAATTGATCTTGCTTCACTGGTTTATATGAACAGAGTAAAATACACACCAACAAGTTATACCACTTAATAACTTCTTGTTTCCTATAATGAATCAATGACAAGATCACCTTGAATTACTGTATTTTGAAATTGTATGTACAAAGTACCCTAGAACTATAGTTCACAAACCAGATTATGGATTTCATTAAGGATATCTTCAAAGCTAATAGAATCAAGGTAATCAGTGTTTGTGTAGTATCCTTACCCATCTTATTTGAGAATTTTGGTTTTTGATGGTATATTAGTATCATTTGTGTGGAGATGAAATAAAATTGCACAATATGATATTGTTGTTGGTGTCTGGAAATGTGTCATTTTGTTCTCCGAAGACATTTTATTGGATGTTATAGAGTAAAAATAAGCTTATCTTTGCAGGCCTTGAATTCTTCCTGAATATGGTTTCAAAAGTCATTTGTAACTTTTTTACTAAAGTTATATTATATTTAATATTATATACAATTATATATAACATATAATATACAAATATAAATATTATATATTAAATATATATTATTATATAAGGCAAGTTGTATTCTTCATTCTCTCAATTTGTAAAGGCTAAAATTTAGTGCATTTCTGTCATATAAGCTTGGGGCCATCATAGAAGGTGACGAAATAAAGCTTGAGCAATCTTCCTGTTAAGGGTTTCTCTAAAGTTCTTTTTTCTTTGCTCTAGGGGAGCAAAGCAAATCTCTCTTGACCATGGCCAATGCAGAAGTAGTCCTCCTTAAATAGGGATGTTATTTCCAAATAGTGAATGAAGTTAAGGGAGAGGCATAGATTAATTCTCAACATGTTAATCCAATAAATATATAATAAAAAGGGGAAATATATGCACTGTGTTAACAAATAAATGCATGTTGAGTATTAACCTTCCAGACTCCATTATTGGGAAATCGCAGTGGTTTGGAAAGTCTGAACTTTAATGTTCTAATATAAAAGATATACTGAGCAAATCAGTAATACAAATTCAATCCAAGAGAAATGTTTAGGTATCAAGGAATGACAATTTACAAACTCTCCAAAACAGTAATTTCATTATTCATAATATTAATGACTAATCATATTTTCATTAGCTTCCTCTAAATAAAAGTTATTTGAAAAAAATACCTTTGCTATTTTGCTACTCTAGACTCTTTTCCTATAAGAAATATATTTTGAACTTATACTACAGACTTAAATTTTATAAATTAAAACTGGAATTTATGTTTGGCTTAATTACATTTTTAGAGTTATAACTGCAATTTCTAATTGTGTTAAATAAATGCCGCTAAAGATGGTACTCTTTATGTCATATTTTCTTAAATAATGGAATTACAAATTTCCTATAAGCATAAAATTATAGAAATCAGAAGAGACCCCAAAGTTTGTCAAGTTTTTTTTTTTAATATTTTATTGCAAAGTGAAAAGTGTGTTCTTTATATATTCTAAAGATCCCTTATTTGAAATAGTTTGCATATTCCATATTTAGGAATTAGCCACCTAACTTACTAATGCTTAAAGATTAATATCACATGTATAATTAATTTAATGCATTAAAATGATATTATATAATATTTTTATTAGCTGTGCAGTCTCATTCCAATATTTATTTCTGTTGGTGATGGTGCTTTAGTCGCTAAGTCATGCTGGACTCTGTGACCCCACGGACTGTGACCCACTAAGGTCCTCTGTCCATGGGATTTCGAAATGGGACCTGTCCATTTCCTTTTCCAGAGTAACTTCCCAACCCAGGGACTGAAACCTGGTTTTCTGGATTGCAGAAAGTCTTCTGCATTGCCGACAGTCTTCTGCATTATAGACAGATTCTTTACCAGCTGAGCTTAAGTCAGGTGAAAATGTGCAGAGTATAAGCCAATCCTGACCCTGCCCCAATCGTTCAGTCATTCAGTCATTTTTGACTCTTTGGAACCCCATGGAGTGCAACACACCAGGCTTCCAGGCTTCCCTGTACTTCAGTATCTCCCAGAGTTTCCTCAAACTCACGACTATTGAGTTGGGGATGTCATCCAACCATTTGTCATCCTCCTCTCCTCTTGCCCGGAATCTTTTGCAGCATCAGGATATTTTTCAGTGAGTCAGCTCTTTGCATTTCTGACTCTTATATTGACTATGAAAGCTACTCCATTTCTTCTAAGGGATTCTTGCCCACAGTAGTAGATATATTTGTCATCTGAGTTAAATTCACCCATTCCAGTCCATTTTAGTTCGTTGATTCCTAAAATGTCAATGTTCACCTTGCCATCTCCTGTTTGACCACTTCCGATTTACCTTGATTCATGAACCTAACATTCCAGGTTCCTATGCAATACCGATCTTTATAGCATCGCAATTTACTATCATCAGCAGTCACATCCACAACTGTGCTTTGTTTTTGCTTTGGCTCCATTTCGTCATTCTTTCTGGAGTTATTTCACCACTGATCTCCAGTAGCATGTTGGTTACCTACCGACCTGGGGAGTTCATCTTTCAGTGTCCTATCTTTTTGCCTTTCCATACTGTTCATGGGGTTCTCAAGGCAAGAATACTGAAGTGGTTTGCCATTCCCTTCTCCAGTGGACCATGTTTTGTCATAACTCTCCAACATGATCCATCTGTCTTGGGTGGCCCTACAGGGCATGGCTCACAGTTTCATTGAGTTAGACTAGGTTGTGGTCCATGTGATCAAATTGGTTAGTTTTCTGTGACTGTGGTTTTCAGTCTGTCTGCCCTCTGATGGAGAAAGATAAGAGACTTATGGAAGCTTCCTGATGGGAGAGACTGACTGAGGGGAAAACTGGGTTTTGTTCTAGTGGGTGGAACAATGCTCAGTAAATCTTTAATCCAATTTTCTGTTGATGGGCAGGGCTGTGTTCCCTCCCTGTAATTTGATCTGAGGCCAAACTATGGTGGAGGTAATGAAGATAATGGCAACCTGCTTCAAAAGGTCCCATGCATGCACTACTACACTCAATGCTCCCTACCCTGCATCAGGCCACTGCCGACCCACACCTCTGCCAGAGACTCCTGGACACTCACAGGCAAGTCTGGGTCAGTCTCCTGTGGGGTCACTTCTCCTTTCTCCTGGGTCCTGGTGCAGGCAATGTTTTGTCTGTGCCCTCCAACAGTCTGTTTCTCCAGTCCTGTGTATGTTCTGGCAGCTCTATGGTGGGGTTAATGGCAACCTCTTCCGAGAGGGCTTAGTCCATCCCCAGGTCTACTGCCCCCAGAGCCCCTGCCCCTGCCCCTGCCCCTGCATCAGTCCACTGCTAACCCGTACCTCCTCAGGAGACACTCAAACACAGTTCTGCCTCAGTCTCTGTGGGGTCTCTGGGTCCTGGTGCACACAAGGTATGTTTGAGCCCTCTCAGCATCTCCGGTGGTTATAGGGTTTGATTCTAAATGCAATTTTTCCCCTCCTACCATCTTGCTGGGGCTTCTCCTTTGCCCTTGGGCATGGGTTATCTCCTCAAAGTCACTCCAGCTACACAGCTGCCACTTGAACATAGCTCAAAGATGCAACATAAACTGATTAATATCAAATGGGACCAAGATGGTAGACAAGACTAGACCTTGATCCTCAGTCAGCAAGCGAAATGACACACCCAGAGGTGCTTTGACAGTTCCATAGCACTGTTAAAATACCAAGGAGTGGGTGATGGCCCAAATCCTGGAAATCTCCCACCCCTTCCCCAAAATAGTTGGACTAATCCTCCCTCTCATTAGCATATGAAATAACCCAGCCTATAAAAAATAACTTCCCCAAATTTGGGGGCTGCACTCTGTGATGGCCCATACTCTGTCTGTGGAGTGTGCTTCTCTCTGAATCTGAATAAATATACTTCTCGCCTATCACTTTGTCTCTCAATGAGTTCTTTTTGAGGTGAGACATCAAGAACCTGAGCTCCATTGAGTCCTGAAACCAGGTACTGTGGGTTTTGGCTGGGTTTGAGTCCCAGCCATGTGGGTTCAAGTCCCAAGCAGAGTTTGGCTGCATTAGAGTCCCACACCAGGTTTTGACTGGGTTCAAGTCCAAGCCACACGGGTTTGAGTCCCAAACTGGGTTTTGGCTGGATTCAAGTTCCAGCACATAAATTCAAGTCCCAATCTGTGGTAAATGGTTTCAACTTCACTACAAATAGATGGAAAAACAATGGAAATAGTGACAGTCTTTATTGTGTTGGGCTTCAAAATCACTGCAGATGGTAACTGCAGCCATGAAATTTATAGATGCTTGCTCCTTGGAAGAAAAGCTATGACTAACCTAGACAGCAGAGTAAAAAGCAGAGACTTTCCTTTACCAACAAAAGTCTGTATAGTCAAAGCTATGGTTTTTCCAGTAGTCATGTATGGATGTGAGAGTTGGACCATAAAGTAGTCTAAACACTGAAGAATTGATGCTTTTGAACTGTGATGTTAGAGAAGACTTTTGTGAGTCCCTTGGACAGCAAGGAGACCAAAACTTCAATCTTATGCAAAGACTCAACTCATTAGGAAAGACCCTGATGAAAGGAAAGATTGAAGGTAGGAGGAGAAGGGGACAACAGAGGATGAGCTGGTGGATGGCATCCCTAACTCAGCGGACATGAATTTGAGCTAGCTATGGAAGATGGTGGAAGACAGAGAAGCCTGGAGTGCTTCAGTCCATGAGGTTACAAATAGTTGGACACAACTGAGCAACTGAGCAGCAACAAGGTTTATCATAGGTTTTCTTTTTTTTTTTTTTTTCCAGTTTGGGACTTTATTCTTTTTTTTTTTTTTTTATAAATTTATTTATTTTAGTTGGGGGCTAATTACTTTACAATATTGTAATAGTTTTTGCCATACATTGACATGAATCAGCCATGGGTTTACATGTGTTCCCCTTCCTGGACCCCCCACCCACCTCCCTCCCCATCCCATCCTTCTGGATCATCCCATTGCCCCGGCCCTGAGCCCTTGTCACATGCATCGAACATGGAATGGTGTTCTGTTTCACATATGATAGTATACATGTTTCAATGCTATTCTCCCAGAACGTCCCACCCTCACCTTCTCCCTCAGAGTCCATAAAATTGTTCCATGCATCTGTGTCTCTTATTCTGTCTCGCATATAGGGTTATCGTTACCATCTTTCAAATTCCATATATATGCATTAGTATACTGTATTGTTGTTTTTCTTTCTGGCTTACTTCACTCTGTATCATAGGTTTTCTTTCAAGGAGCAAGTGTCTTTTAATTTCATGGCTGCAGTAACTATCCTCAGTGATTTTGGAGCCAACAGAGTAGAAGCCAATTCTGACTCCACCTTGGAAACTGTTTCTTGACTTGCTTTTCATTTCTTTTATAATTACAATAATATATAATGTCCTGTCTCAGAGGACCCAGCCCCTCTGCTTGACTGTAAACCCCCTCCCTTGTCTCATAGAGAAATAATCTGGCCCCACCCATAGTGAATAGCAAGATTAACACACCCCTTACAAATGCTGACCCTTCTTGGAGATGTTTTGCAAGATTGAAGACACTTTTTTACTGTATTTCCTCACTGCTTCTCCCTCTGTATTCTGCTTTTTGACTTTAGTTCCTCATTACTTCTCTCTCTCTCTCTGCTTCTATAAAAGAACCTGGCATCCAGGCCCTGACAAGATAGTTACTTTGAGACATTAGTCTGCCATCTTTTCAAGCTTTTCAAATAAAGTCATATCCCTTGCCTCACCCCTCATCTTTCAGATTCATAGACCTGTTGTGTGGCAAGCAGAGTGAGGTTGGACTTGGTAACAAAATGCTAAAAATAATTAATGACTTTCCCACAATTTTTATAAAGTCTAAATTCAAACTACAGATCTTCTCCATATTCATTACAAATTAAAAAAAAAATAGGATTAAAAAGAGAAAACAGTTAAGTAATACATTTTATAAGTATAAGTCTGAAGGACTTTCTTAACACAACATTGTTATTAACATGGCAATGCAAATCCACTTACTTCCCTGGGGCTTTCTGAAATCTTTCCCTGTATACTATTTCCTTAGGAAAGATGAAGGGACCCAATGAGGGTGACTTCAGTTCAACTTTAATTTTGAGACCTGATGCTGTGTTTTGCTTGGGAGGAAGTACAGGAATAGGTGATTTTGAACAGGTCATCTCCAGACTTTTGGGGCCCTTATTTCTTTTGCCACTGAGATACTGAATGTGTAAAAAACCAGAAGCCTGGTTTTTACACCAGACCAAATGTGAAAACAGAAGTCTGACCCTGAAATTGCAGCAGCCAGCCCAAGAAACCAACCCATTGTCTACAGTGGGTTCGTTTCCCGGGCTGATTGCTGCAGGTTGGGGGTTAGACTTCTGTTTTTACCAACCCAAGAAACCAGCTTGTTTTCTACCTTATAAGTCAGACTTGCAGGAAGCCACACCACTCACTAACTCTAGTAACAATCCAGGAAGCCAAAAAATAATCTCTATCCAATTGCCTCAGAATGACAAGGACTTGATTAATAACTGACAGCTTCCATAATTTCTGTCCTTACTTCCAGCCGGGAACCAACCAGACCAACTAAATAAGTCAAATATGTGCCCCCAACCAATCATATAGGATGCCCTACTTCTAATGCTACACCATGCCAACAGCTTCCAATCAGGGCATCATCTGAAGCCTCCCCTTTATTCTACAATAAGGTTTTCCCACTCATATTCTTTCATTTAAGTCTTTGCTAAACATATTGTGGAGCCTGATTCCCTTGTTATTATTCTAAGTAGACTTTGCTTGTTTTCATTTGATTAGTCTTCATTTACATCCATACCTTTGACCCACAGTGTAAAGTCACAATATAGTTAGATCAGAATCAGGAAAGGAAGATAAGTTATCCAAGATGCAAAAGTAATTACTTCTTTCTGGTTAACATTAGGGAAGGCTTCATGAAAGAGTTTACATCTGAACTGGGATAAAGCAGTAAATTCAGACTAGAGGACAAATAACATTTTTGTTGTTGCTGTATGTTATTGTTGCTGATGTTTTCCATCATTATCTAATTAATGTCATTTAAAATCCCATTATCCTAGGATTGTAACTGATCAACATTTTAATTGATCTGATTCTAAACTGGTTTCTGATTTTAGAATTTGTCCCACATTTATTTAAATAGCTTTGTCTATCTTTATACATGGGTCTTTGTAAGTGGTTCTTGTGTTGAATGGCCTTCTTGGAAAATAGGATTGCTTGGGTAGTAAACATCCCTATTGAAACTAATTTTTCAAATGTTCATGGGTTCTCATAAAGTGAGAGCCATTTTAAGCTTTATTTTCTTTCCCCTCCTATACTGTCAAAGTACATCAAAGCCAAGACCTCATACTACTGGAATGAATTTGAAAAACCAAGTCTAAGAAAATTGACCTGAAGAGAATGATAAAACATTCAAACCTGTTCTTTCAAAAATAAACATTCAGCATAGTTGCATGTGCATATACCTTTAAGTAATGTTTCTGGTGGTAAGCAGTAGGGATTTCCATTCAATTAGTTAAAGTAAAAGCGCATTCTCAGGGGCTTCAGATTTCAGCATAAAGATGTAAAGAGCTGTGAATAACACCTTTCCCACCTTAACAACTAAGAAAAAACTGGAAGAATAGCAAATTAGTGACTTTTATGAAAGCCTTCAGAGAACTGAGGTTGTAGGGCAAGCAACTGACATAAAGTATAGAGAGAAATGGACACCTGAGGGAAGCAGGGACACTTAAGCATTTGTATACCTGGGTCAAATTTCACCTAACAAAATACAAGCCTGTAAATCAATTTAAGTAGATATTTTGAAAAAATAGCTAACGGTAGAGTGTGAGCTACTATAAGAGTGTGGAGCTCTGAAAGGCCGCATAGGAGATTCACACATTCTTGCAGGGTTTTCCTCCAAGAACCCCAACCAAGTACCTAAAGGAAAGATTTAAAATAATTATGAGATGTGGCTAAAGAAGGTGAAGTGCAATATACATACACAATGGAACACTACTCAGCCATAAAAAATAATGAAATTTTCCCATTTGTGAAAACATGATGGCCATCAAGGGTATTACACTGAATGAAATGTTAGAAAAAGACAAATACTGTGTGATATAATATATATGTGGAATCTAAAAATACACAACAAACTAGTGAATATAACAAAAAAGAAGCAGACTCACCAATATATATTAGAGAACAACTAGTAGTTACCAGTAGAAAGAGGGACACAGAGAGGGCAACATGGGGGTAGGTGACTAAAAGATACAAACTATTAGGTATAAAAGAAGCTATAAGAATAGGCTTCCCTGGTAGCTCAGCTGTTAAAGAATCCACCTGCAACACAGGAGACCCTGATTTGATTCCTGGGATGGGAAGATCTCCTGGAGAAAGGATAGGCTACCAATTGCAGTATTCATGAGCTTCCCTGGTAGCTCAGACTGTAAAGAATCTGCCTGCAATGCAGGAGACCCGGGTCCAATCCCTGGCTTGGGAATATCCCCTGGAGGAGGGCATGGCAACCCTCTCCAGTATTCTTGCCTGGAGAATCTCCATGGAGAGAGGTGCCTGGCAGTCTACAGTCCACTGGGTCGCAAACAGTTGGACATGACTGAGCAACTAAGAACAGCACAGCAAGCTACAAGAATATAATGCACAACACAAGGGATGGAGTGAATATTTATAATGACTATAAATGGAGTGCATGCATGCTCAGTCTCTCAGTCATGTCCAATTCTTTGCGACCCCATCCCATGGACCGTAGCCTGACAGGGTCCTCTGTCCGTGGAATTTTCCAGACAAGAATGCTAGAGTGGGTTGCCATTTCCTACTCCAGGGGATCTTCCCCACCCAAGGATCAGACCACGTCTCCTGTGTCTCTTGAGTTGGCAGGAGGATTCCTTATCACTGTGCCACCTGGTAAGCCATAAATGGAGTACATTCTTTAGAAACTGTGAATCACTATATTATACATTTGTAAATCATATAATTTTGTACAGTAACTATACTTCAGTTTAAAAAGAAAATGAAAAAGAATCCCAGAAAGCTCCCTCTTGATGCCAGTAGTGAAAAAGAAGAGCAAATACTAGCAAATTCTGCCAAGAACCAGCTTACCATTCTTTCCTATGAAATAAAATCACCTGGAAAGGGAGTGGCAACCAAAGCATCCAGAGAGCATGTATGGAACTTTATATTAGTTGAGGAAGGGAATGGAAGCGAGCATGAAAATTTTGCACTCTATTTCCTCTTTCTTCCCTAGGGAACAGAAGCCTTCATCTGCAAGGGAGTAGGGATGCGATATCAAAATATGTAACCTGAAAGCCCTGGTGGGGTCCAATACTAGTGTTAGATAGCAATGAAAGCAAATTCTCAGCAAAATAGCAGCACAGAAAAATGTTTTAATCTTGATAAAGAATAAACTTATCTTTTAAAGTAACTTACAAAATTATGAAAGAATGTCCCTGAAGACAGCAAGAGAAAAAGGTGCTGACTTAGGTAACTTTGGAAACTAGTGGGATCTGTAGGAGTAAAAGCAAAAGAAATTGTTCATAACCACAATATTCTAGTTGATAAATTTATGTTCCCCAAGGGTAGAAGTTACCAAAACCACTGTACAAGTATATTGGAATGGAATAATTAAACAGATGGATGACAGATGGTAGGATCTAGGTTTCTTACTGATAGAATGGAAAGTTACAGATAAGCAAAGAAAGATTGCTAGAATGAACCATCTGGTAAAGGACCATAGTTACATTACAGATATCAGTATGATGATGAACTACTGTTCATCATGAACTAATGTTTCACTTAAGAGAAATAGATAGAAATAGATGGTTACATAGAGAAATATATACATGTTTGCATATATATACATATTCATTACTATATATACACACACACACACACACACACACACACACAGAGTAAGGTTATGCTCAAAATGCTGCATGGTAGTCTTCATCATTACATGAACCAATAATTTCTTGATGTCCTAGCTCGATTTAGAAAAGGCAGAGGAACCAAAGATCAAATCGCCAACATTAGCTGGATCATAGAGAAAGCAAGGGTATTTCAGAAAAACATCTACCTCTGTTTCATTGACTATGCTAAAGACTTTGACTGTGTATATCATAACAAACTGTGGAAAACTCTTAAAGAGATACAAATAAAGGACCATCTTAACTGTGTCCTACGAAACCTGTATGCCAGTTAAGAAGCAATGATTAGAATCTTGTATGGAACAATTACTGGTTCAGGATTGAGAAAGGAGTAAGACAAGGCTGTTTATTGTCACTCTGTTTATTTAACTTATACTCAGAGCACACCATAAGAAATGCCAGGCTGGATGAATTACAAACTGCAATCAAGATTCCTGGGAGAAATATCAACAACCTCAGATGTGCAGCTGGTATCACTCTAATGGTAGAAAGTCAAGAGGAACTAAAGAACCTCTTGATGAGGGTGAAAGAGAAGGGTGAAAATCTGGCCTGAAATTCAACATTAAAAAATCTAAGATCATGGCATCTGGTCCCATCACTTCATGGCACATAGAAGGGGAAAAAAGGGAAACAGGGACAGATTTCCTCTTCTTGGGCTCTAAAATCACTGTGGATGGCGACTGCAGCCATGGAACTAGAAGACGAGTGCTTTTTGGAAGGAAAGCTATGACAAACCTAGATAGTGTGTTAAAAAGCAAAGACATCACTTTGATGGCAAAGATTTGTACAGTAAAGGCTATGTTCTTTCCAGTAGTCATGTGGGGTTGTGAGAGCTGGACAATACGGAGGGCAGAGCACTGAAGAAGTGATGCTGGAGAAGACTCTTTAGAGTCCTTTGTGCAGCAAGGAGATCAAACCAGTTAGTCTTAAGGGAAATCACCCTGAATACACATTGGAAGGACTAAAAATGAAGCTGAAGCTCCAATACTTTGGCCACTTGATGGGAACAGCTGACTTATTGGAAAAGACCCGATGCTGGGGAAAGATTGAAGGTGGAGAATAAGAGGGCATTAGGAAATGACATGGTTGGATGGCATCACCAATCCAATGGACATGAACTTGGGCAAACTCCAGGAGATGGTAAGGGACAGGGAAGTCTGGCATGCTACAGTCCATGTGGCTGCAAAGAGTCGGACAAGACTTGGTGACTAAACAATGAAAACATACATAATATGCACACAAATGTGTGTATATTTCCTTGCTACATCAGGTAAGAGGGCTTAGGAGTAAAGACACTCCAGTAGCAGTGTGACACTCAGCATTCAGATCTTAGTTTCCAAAATAATTCTTTAATAAAAGGAACCAGGATTTCTTGAAAGAAATGTCTGATACTAGCACTTGAGTAAGAAGTATGCAAGATGTACCTGGACCATCTTGTAGTACCAGGAAAGAAGAAAGTGAGAGGTAAGAATATATCAAAAGAATATTTGAAAAACCTCCCAATTTTCAAAGCTGAAAATAATCTATTTCTACAGAAAGCCACCTTTAATACAAAGAAATGATAATCTAAAAATTAAAAGATGAAGAAAGATATACCACAGAAACATTCATCAAAAGATAATGGGGTAAATGTTGTTTCCAGTTCCATGTATAAGAAGCCTGGAAGTCATTTCCTCTTCTTGTTGTTCAGTCCCTTAGCTGTGTCCAGTGTTTTGCAACCCTGTGGACTGTAGCAAGCCAGGCTTACCTGTCCTTCACCAACTCCCTGAGTTTGCTCAAATTCATGTCCATTGATTGGTGATGCTATCTAACCACGTCATTCTTTGCCACCCATTTCTTATTTAACTTTCGAGCTTTCCCTGCATCAGGATCTTTTCCAAGGAGTTGGCACTTTGCATTAGATGGCCAAAGTGTTGGAGCTTCATTTTCACCTTCAGTCCTTCTGCTGAATATACAGGGTTGATTTCCCTTAGGATTGACTACTTTGACCCCCTTGCTGTCCAAAGTACTCTCAAGGGCATTCTCCAGCATCACAATTTGAAAGTATAAATTCTTCCATGCTCAGCTGTCTTTATGGTCCAATTCTCACATCCATACATGCCTACTGGAAAATCATAGCTTTGACTATATGAACCTTGTTGGCAAAGTGATGACTCCTCTTTTTAATACACTGCCTAAATTTGTCATAGCTTTCATTCTGAGAAGCAAGAGTCTTTTAATTTCATGGCTGCAGTCACAGTCCACAGTGATTTTGGAGACCAAGAAAATAAAGTCCATCACTGCTTCCACTTTTCTACACTTCTGTTTGCCATGAGTGATGGGACCAGATGATACGACCTTAGTTTTTTGTTTTTTTTTTTAATATTGAATTTCAAATGAGCTTTTTCACTCTCCTCTTTCACCCTCATTGAGAGGCTCTTTAGTTCCTCTTCACTTTCTGCCATCTGCATATCTGAGGTTGTTGATATTTCTCCCAGCAATCTTGATCCAAGCTTGTAATTCATCCAGTCTGGCATTTCTCATGAGGTACCCTGCATATAAGCTAAATAAGCAGGCTGACAATATACAGCCTTGACATACTCCTTTCCCAATTTGAAAACAGTCCATTGTTCCATGTCCTATTCTAACTGTTGCTTCTTGACTTGCATACAGGTCTTGCAGGAGGTAGGTAAGATGGCCTGGTATTCCCATCTCTTTAATATTTTTTCATAGTTTGTTGTGATCCACACAGTTGAAGTCTTTAGCATAGTCAATGAGGCAGAAATGTTTGATTTTCTATAATTCTCTTGCTTTTTCCATGATCCAACGAATTTTGGCAATTTGATCTCTGGTACTTCTGCCTTTTCTAAATCCATCTTGAAAGTCTGGAAGTTGTCGGTTAATGTACAGTTGAAACCTAGCTTAGAGATTTTTGAGCATTAACTAGCAGCATGTGAAATGAGTGCAATTGTGCGGTGGTTTGAACATTCTTTGGCATTTCCCTTCATTCGGATTGGAGTGAAAACTGACTTTTTCCAGTCCTGTGGCCACTGCTGAGTTTTCCAAATTTGCTGGCATACTGAGTGCAGCACTTTCACAGCATCATCTTTTAGGATTTGAAATAGTTCAGCTGGAATTCCATCTCCTCCATTACCTTTAGTTTTTCTTGTAGTGATGCTTCCTAAGGCCCACTGGTTTTGCACTCCAAGATGTCTAGCTATAGGTGAGTGATCACACCATCACCATTATTTTGGTCATTAAGATCTTTTTTATATAGTTTTTCTATGTATTCTTGCCACCTTTTCTTAATATCTTTTGCTTCTATTAGGTCCATAAAGTTTCTGTCCTTTATTGTGCCCCTCTTTGCATGAAATGTTCCCTTGTTATCTCTAATTTTCTTGAAGAGAGCTCTAGTCTTTCCTATTCTATTGTTTTCTTCAATTTCTTTGTACTGTTCACATAGGAATACTTTTTATCTCCTTGCTATTCTTTGGAATTCTGCATTCAGATGGGTGTATCTTTCCTTTTCTCCTTTGCCTTTTGCTTTTCTTATTTTCTCAGCTATTTGTAAGGTTTTTTTGAGACAATCATTTTGTTTTTTGCATATCTTTTTCTTGGGGATGGTTTTGATCACTGCCTCCTTTACAATGTTACAACCTCCATCCATAGTTCTTCAGGCACTCTCTCTATCAGATCTATTCCCTTGAATCTATTTGTCACCTTCACTATATAATCATAAGGAATTTCAGTTCAGCTCATTTCAGTTCAGTTGCTCAGTCGTGTCCAACTCTTTGTGATCCCATGGACTGCAGCATGCCATGCTTCCCTGTCCATCACCAACTCCCGGAGTTTGCTTAAACTAATTTCCATTAGGTCGGTGATGCCATCCAACAATCTCATCCTCTGTTTTCCCCTTCTCCTGCCTTCAGTCTTTCCCAGCATCAGGGTCTTTTCAAATGAGGTATCTCTTCACATCAGGTGGCCAATGTATTGGAGTGTCAGCTTCCGATGAATACTCAGGACTGATTTCCTTTACGATAGTCTGGTTGGATCTCCTTGCAGTCCAAGGGACTCTCAAGAGTCTTCTCTAACACCACAGTTCAAAACACCAGTTCTTCAGCACTCAGCTTTCTTTATAGTTCAACTCTCACATCCATACATGACTACTGGAAAAACCATACCTTTGACTAGATGGACCTTTGGTGACAAAGTAATGTTTCTGCTTTTTAATATGCTGTCTACTTTGGTTATAGCTTTTCTTCCAAGAAGCAAGTATCTTTTGATTTCATGGCTACAATCACCATCTGCAGTGATTTTAGAGCCCCCCAAAATAAAATCTCCCACTGTTTCCATTGTTTCCCTATCTATTTGCCATGAAGTGATGGGACCCAATGCTATGATCTTAGTTTTCTGAATGTTGAGTTTTAAGCCAACTTTTTCACTCTCCTTTTTCAATTTTAATCAAGAGATTCTTTACTTTCTCTTTGCTTTCTGCTATAAGAGTGGTGTCATCTACGTATCTGAGGTTATTGATATTTCTCCTGGCAGTCTTGATTCCAGCTTGTACTTCATCCAGTCCAGCATTTCCCATGATGTACTCTGCATATAAGTTAAATAAACAGAGTGACAATATGCTCCTTTCCCGATTTGGAACCAGTCGGTTGTTCTATGTCCAGTTCTTACTGTTGCATCTTGACTTGCATAGAAACTTCTCAGGAGGCAAACAAAGTGGTCTGATATTCCCATCTCTTTAAGAATTTTTCACAGTTTGTTGTGATCCACACAGTCAAAGGCTTTGATGTAGTCAATAAAGCTGAAGTAGATGTTTTTCTGGAAATCTCTTGCTCTTTTGATGATCCAACAGATGTTGGCAATTTGATCTCTAGTTCCTCTGCCTTTTCTAAATCCAGCTTGAACATCTGGGAGTTCACAGTTCACACACTGTTTAAGCCTGACTTGGAGAATTTTGAGCATTACTTTGTTAGCGTGTGAGATGAGTGCAATTGTGTAGTAGTTTGAACATTCTTTTGCATTGCCTTTCTTTTTGGGATTGGAATGAAAACTAACCTTTTCCAGTCTCCATCTGAATGAGTCTGAGACTTAAAAACCCAAGGGAAATGGAGTCATGGAAGGCCCCCACAACATTTTGAAATTTATCTTCATGAATTTGACCAGTTGCCTATAGTGAACCCTGGAGAAAAATTCCCTCATGCTTCTAGCAGTTAAAAAGGAATCATTTTGAAACAACCAGAGCACTTCTGGCTTCTCTGGCAGCTCAGCTGGTAAAGAATCTGCCTGAAATGCAGGAGACCACAGATCTTCCTGGGTCAAGAAGATCTCCTGGAGAAGAGATAGGCTAACCACTCCAGTATTCTTGGGTTTCTCCAGTGGCTCAGATGGTAAGTAATCTGCCTGTACTGTGGATGACCTAGGTTTGAACCCTGGGTTGGGAAGATCTCCTGGAGAAGGGGACCCACTCCAGTATTCTTGCCTGGAGAATTCCACCCATGGGGTCACAAAGAGTCTAACAGTACTGAGCAACTTTCACTTCAAGAAAAGAGTACTTCTTTCTTCTTAACAAGGAAAAAGACCTACCTTCAGGGAGAACCTAGTTAACTAGAGCCTAACTTCTTGGGGTACTCTCAGATCCTAACTGTCCTGGGGGAAGGGAAATATTCAATGCCAGTCAACAGTAGCCTCCCATGTTGGAAAATGAAAATACCCAATCTAAGCCCACTCTAGTCATCTGTACCATTGCATAAAAAGAAAACTGTAAGCCAGAAAGAAAAACAACAATACAGTATACTAATGCATATATATGGAATTTGAAAGATGGTAACGATAACCCTATATGCGAGACAGAATAAGAGACACAGATGCATAGAACAATTTTATGGACTCTGAGGGAGAAGGTGAGGGTGGGACGTTCTGGGAGAATAGCATTGAAACATGTATATTATCAAATGTGAAACAGAACACCATTCCATTTTCGATGCATGAGACAAGGGCTCAGGGCCGGGGCAATGGGATGACCCAGAGGGATGGGATGGGGAGGGAGGTGGGTGAGGGGTCCAGGAAGGGGAACACATGTAAACCCATGGCTGATTCATGTCAATGTATGGCAAAAACTATTACAATATTGTAAAGTAATTAGCCCCCAACTAAAATAAATAAATTTATTAAAATAATAATAATAATAATAATAATTGACCTTTCAGAACAGTTTTGTAGATTAAAATAAATTTTGTGAATAAAGTATCTAACACACACACAAAAAAGAAAACTGAGAAACACCTGTAAAATTCACAATCTTGAGGCATAGTGTCACTGAACACCTGAGAGCTAATTATAGGACTTTAGAATACTTCTTTCCCTCTTACACTTCACCAATATATTACTAAAGACATATTTATAGCAGTTCTTTTACCTGGTACATCATGTCTAACTATCAAGAAAAAATTACAAGATATACCAAAAGGTAAAAAAAATAAATATATAATTTGAAGATCAGAATCAGACACAACAAACATGTTGGAAAGATCAGACTGACAATTTAGGCCAGCTATGATTAATATACTTGGACGAGATGGTTGGATGGTATCGCTGACTCAATGGGCATGAGTTTGAGCAAACTCCAGGAGATGGTAAAAGACAGAGAAGCCTGGTTTGCTGCAGTCCTTTGGGCCGCAAAGACTCTGACATGACTGAGGAACTGAACACCAAGAATGATAAATATGCTTGGAGCTATAATGAATAAAGTAGTCAGCATGCAAGGATAGATGGGCAGCCTATGCAGAGATGGAAATACAAAGGAAAAAAAACAAAAATAAATGTTAGAGGAAAAAACGCTGTAACAGAAATGAAATATGGATTTGATGTATTCAAGTAGTCAAAGCTATGGTTTTTCCAGTAGTCATGTATGTATGCACGAGTTGGACCATAAGGAAGGCTGGGTGTTGAAGAATTGATGCTTTTGAACTGTGGTGTTGGAGAAGACTCTTGAGAGTCCTTTGAACTGCAAGGATATCAAACCAGTTAATCCTAAAGGAAATCAACCCTGATTATTCATTGGAAGGACTGATGCTGAAGGTGAAGCTCCAATACTTTGGCTACCTGCTACAAAGTGCTGACTCATTAGAAAAAGACCCTGATGCTGGGAAAGATTGAAGGCAGAAGAAGAAAGGGATGACAGAGGATGAAATGGTTGGATGGCATCAATGACTTGATGGACATGAGTTTGAGCAAGCTCCAGGAGATAGTGAAGGACAAGGAAAGCCTGGCATGCTGCTTTCTATGGAGTCACAAAGAGTTTGGCATGATTGAGTGACTGAACAGCAATAACAAATTCATAGAATGGCCACAGTTGAGGAAAGCAACTGTGAGCCTGAAGAATATAAATAAAATCCTCAAAAAAAAAAAAAAAGCAAAGAGAATAAAACCTAAACAGAACAGATAGAATATCCAATTACTGTGGGACAACTGTAATGGTGTAACATGTCTGCAATGGGAATATCAAAAGAAGAAGCAAGAGAGGAAGGAACAGAATAAACATTTGAAAAAATAATGACTGAAATTTTACCCAAATCAAAGTCAGACACCAAACCACTGATCCAGGAAGCTCAGAAAACACCAACAGGATAAATGCCAAAGCAATTACAGAAAGAAAAACTATACCTAGGAATATCATTTTCAAGATGCAAAGACAAAGGAAATCAAAGATAAAGAAAAAAATTCCAAAAGAAGCCAGAAGGAAAGGTGTTTTTTATCTTATCTACTGAGGAACAAAGATAATAATTATATCCAATGTCTTCAAGAACATGCAAGCGAGAAGAAAATGGAGAGAAATATTTAGTGTTTAGAGAAAAGCCCCATCAACATAGATTTCTGTAACATGTAATATTATTCTTCAAAAGTGAAGGAGAAATAGGCTCTAGAGGAAACAATAATTGTAGGAATTTGTTACCACTAGACTCATGCTGCAAATAATTTTCAAAGAAGTGTATTACAAAGAAAAAAGGTAATATAGCTCAGAAATTCACATTAAAAATTAAGGAAAAATTATGGAACAACATTGAAGGTAGAGTAAATGAAAGTAAAATTAAAACTTATTTTTTTGTATTCTAAAAACAAGCAAAAATATAGAGGGAATATTTATTCTGGAAAATTTGAGTTCAGGACAAGAAAGAGTATCACAGATAGAGAAAGATTTATGTAATTATAATTGGATATTCTTCAAGATGGCATAATAATCCTAAATGCCCATGAAACAAGCAGTTTCATGAAAACTCTTTATTTGTGCTTTCATCTATATTAGCAAAATGCATTTCTACTTTTTTTTAAAGTTATACTAACTAAAAATTAATCAATTTTATTATTTTCAAATGATTGGCTTTTTATTATTTTTTTTCATATAACATGTTTATTTCTTTTTTTTTTTTCTTAAGTGTTGCAACTCGGAGAAGGCAATAGCACCCCACTCCAGTACTCTTGCCTGGAAAATCCCATGGACAGAGGAGCCTGGTAGGCTACAGCCCATGGAGTCGCTAAGAGTAGGACACGACTGAGCAACTTCACTTCACTTTTCCCTTTCATGCACTGGAGAAGGAAATGGCAACCCACTCCAGTATCCTTGCCTGGAGAATCCCAGGGATGGCGGAGCCTGGTGGGCTGCCATCTATGGGGTCGCACAGAGTCGGACACCACTGAAGCAACTTAGCAGCAGCAGCAAGTGTCACAACTAAGACCCAGTGCAGTCATATAAATAAATATAAATAATAAAAAGGTAGTGAGAGAATATTATAAGCAATTTTATGTTCATAAATTGAACAACTTAGGTGACACGGCCACTTCATTGAAAGTCACAACTATCCAAACTCACTCAAAACAAAATTATCACTTGAATGTCTTCTATCCATTAAAGCAATTGAGTTTGTAATTACAATCATTTAAAAATACACCTTAGAACCTAATAATTTTTCTGGGAAAATGGAGTGGGGGAGAGTTTTCCCAAGGACCCAACTGAAGGAGGTCAGATAAGGACCCTGAGCAACTTTTAACTTGCAATGTAGGCAAGACAGGGAAGAGCTTGCTCTTGGCCTGATTATACTTTCAATTACCCCAGGGCTAAGTATTTCTCAAGTGTGGAGCCTAGGGAGATTTGGAATCTCAAACCTATCCTCTGCAATAGCATTTCTCAGGAATCCTCTAAAGAGAAAGTGACATTGCCAGGATAATTTTGAAGAACATTTTATTTAGCTACAATTCTGCTGTCATTTTCTATATGTTTGGTATTTCACTCCCCTTTTGATTAATAGAGACATTCTCATAAATAAAAGATCTTGGTCTCTTGAAACTGTCTGTCTTGCTCTCTTATTTCTCCTGTGAAGTCATAATCCCCCATTTGTGACATCACTGTCTTCACTGCAATCAACAGTGATGCTTCAAGCTGGGGATTAAATGCTCCAGAAGAGGAAGGCTTTACAAGAGCAGAGGGACTCTCAAGGAAAAAAGGTTCAATTAGCATGGAAATGCCTCTTTTAATTAAAAAAAAAAAAAAGATTGTGGGGGTAGTGGGGGCAGGAGCAAGGGATGAGTAGACAGTCCCAGTGACTGGAGTGGTTTACTTTGAAATAATGAATTTGGTCTTCCTCTTAACTCTAGCTAAAATAGAAATCACCACCCTCTTGAATGAATAAATATTCAATATTAAGGAAACTCTAAAGATTATAACCCACTAAGGCGGTGGGTTATAAATATGGATATTTTTCCTCCGGCACAATTTCCGTATGGGCCTGTTAACTTGCCCATGGTCAAAGAAACATTAGAGAATGAGGTGGTACAAGAGTCAGTCGTGTTTCCAAGTATACATGCTTTGTCCTGTCCTCCCACTTCAGTATCACTTTGTAGCAACCTTCACCCCCATCTTAAATTCCACTAGGGTTTATTAGCCATCCTTCAGTTTATTAAAATCTCTAAGCTCTTTTTCATTTCAATGTTTCACTCTCTGTTGTCCTTCATCTAGGAATACTCTTCCTCCACCCTCGTTCCAAACATTGTTCTGTTAATCATTCAAGTCCAAACAATAATGATACTTTCCCTGAGAGTTCTGCACCGAACCCTTGTCACTCCCATCTACATTTGTTGTTGTTTAGTCACTCAGTTGTGTCCAACTCTTTGTGACCCCATGGACTGCAGCATGCCAGGCTTCCCCATCCATCACCATCTCCTGGAGCTTGATCAAACTCATGTCCATTGGATAAGTGAATCCATCCAACCATCTCATCCTCTGTCATCCCCTTCTCCTGCCTTCAATCTTTCCCAGCATCAGGGTCTTTTTCTAATGAGTCAGCCCTTCGCATCAGGTGGCCAAAGTATTGAAGCTTCAGCTTCAGCCTCAGTCCTCCCATTGAATATTCAGGATTTATTTCCTTTAGGATTGACTGTTTGATCTCCTTGCAGTCCATCTCAAGAGTCTTCTCCAACACCACAGTTGAAAAGCATCAATTCTTTGACCCTCAGCCTTCTTTATAGTCCAATTCTCACATCCATATGTGACTACGGGAAAAAAAAAAACAAAACATAGCTTTGACTATATGGATCTTTGTTTGGTCTCAATGAACCTTTATATTTCCTAGTAACCATCATTATTCTAGTATATGTTTATGTGTTTGATGTTTCTGTGTACTGTCTCCTTTAAATAAGTTCTATTTTTCATGAATGCAAGCAACACATGTGCTCTAGTAGTGCTACAATTCAGTACATAGGACAAAACCTGGCAGACACATATAGTTGTATCACATTCATAAAGAAACCAAGATTGTATGGCTTCCTTCAGGGATTCTGCAGAAAAATCTCTTCATTGAATGAAGGTTAAAGAGCTTCCAAATTCACATCAAGCTATACATCTATGTGGGACATCCCAGGTGGCACTAGTGGTAAAAAACCCACTTGCCAATGCAGGAGACATAAGAGGCATGACTTTGATCCCTGGGTTGGGAAGATCCCCTGGTGGAGGGCATGACAACTCACTCCAGTATTCTCACCTGGAGAATCCTGTGGACAGAGGAGACTGGTGGGCTACAGTCCTCAGGGTTGCAAAGAGTCGGACATGATTAAAGGGACTTAGTACGTAGCATGCATATGTCTTTATAGTTCCTGAAGTAATTCTGCTGGTTGCTCTCATCACAGGTCTTCTGTTCTCTAGTGTTCCACAATGAAAATGAGCATGGATATAGAACCCAATAAAGGGAGAGGGTTTCATTCTGGGAATTCTTTATGTAAATATTTATAGGGGATGTATATGTATAAGTAGGTTGACCAAATAATCTATCAAATACTAAGATCCCTGTTATGTGTAAAGGGGAGTGCTAGCTATAATTATGCTACAATAATAAACCAGAATTGTCTTATGCTAATTGGACATATAGTCACTTTATGTATCAGGTATTTTGGTAAACCTTAGAGAAGATATATATATATAGAAGATAAAATGTTTATCTTTAAATGTCACATAGTATATTGGAAAGGTGGTATGTATAAATTCATAACTATAAAGTTATACATTTGTCTTCTCAAGAGGGTTATAGATAAAGTACTGTAGATATGCAGAGTAAATATCTCTGAAGAGATCAATGAGTGTTTCCAAAGAGTGCAAATTATGTTAATTATGTACTAACAGACTGATTCTTCAAATAATCCTATATAACATGATACAAACATATTAGACTATTCTACATCAATGCCTTAAACTGATTTAACTTGTGGCTAAAAGATACATTTGCAATGTAAAGAAAGAGAAGAGAGTTCTAGGCAATATATATTCATATATTTGAGGCTTATCTCTCAAACAAGACACCCTATAGGAAAAGACTTGCTTCTTTTCTGGTCACCTTTACATACTATCAACAATTTGTTGGTTCCCCGAACATCCTCAGTCACACTGTGTTGATTAATTAGTTGTTTAACTGGGCTAAGCACAAAAGATTGCTTGTCATGTCTAGTGATATAGAATTAGGCCAGTAAGATAATATACCCTCCCTCCTTGTTTTTTATAAAATATGATTATCACAGAATTTATAATTCTGAGCATGATGTTGATGAAACAAAAACATTGGTCCATTACTGGAAGCATCAATGGTGCCAAGCAGCACAAAGTTGGCCCATATTGGGTCTGAAATGGGGCTGTTAAATTCTACCCAAAGATATTACTTTTTTCAGAATTTTAAACTTAAACTAAGTCAAGTTGGACTCAAGAAGATCACAGATGAAGAAGCTTCAGCTTGGGAACAAGAAATAACTTGTCTTTCCGATACCAAGAAGTAGAATGTGACAAACCTCTAATACCCTGAGTCCCAGATGAGGATACCTTTCATCCGGCCTTTCATTCGTGAGTCCCCCCATTGTAACAAGATACATGACTTGTGGCTGCTAATTTAGCATGTAAGTTTCCAGCAGCTCCAGGTATAAAGAAAGATATTTCTGTTACCATTGTCTAATGAAAAAGAAAGCATGTATCTTACCCCCCACAATTTCTCCCTGCCTTATCTACACATGTAGAGGTCTTTAAAATTTATGGGGATCAAACCCTTAAAAAAAAAATCTAGAAATCTCACCAATCTTCAACTTTCATTACCTTTGAATCAAAGGTATAAGAAATCGGAACCCTAAGGCAAAGCAATGAAAGCTTAATTGCTCTAGAAATATACATCCTATTGTATTTTCAATTTGGCTCTAAGAAATTCAGGCAATCTCAAGTATTCAGGGAACTGAGAGATAGAATTCTCTTTAAAGAAAGATGAAGAAGCACTTAGCTTAATTATTTCTTTACTTTTCAGCTTGTCCCTATTAGAAGTGGTGTTTGGGAATTTGGTCAGTACTTCTCAGGAAGACAATGTTTTGCTTCCCCAAAGCATCATCATTGTCATCCTCATCAACAACAAATAGTAGTATAACAATTACTAAGATTGATAGAGATATCACTGTACGTCAAAAGCTGGTCTAAGTTGATATGTATCGATAACATTTAATCTTCGCAAACGTCTTATAAAATAGCTGTTACTATTATTCTCCTTTTACATATAAGGAAATTATGGCTGAATGCACAGCTCTAGCTGCTGAGAACACAAAGAAGTAGGAGTGAGGCAAGTTCCCCTAGACAGCCTATATTAGTCATTGATTTTGTCAATGGATGGCTTAAGTGATAGAGCTATTAGATGAAATGCAGTCCCAAAGGAGAAGGTACTGTGTTTGCAAGGGCAGCCAGGGAAAACTACAGAGACGAGGATGCCCTTGGTTTGCTCATGATGTTGCTAGGTAGACGTTATAGAAATTTCTAAAATAGTAGTCATTTGTGGGGAAATAAATTAAAAGTGTGATGTTGGTGGCTGGAGTAGGAATAAGTGGACTGAATTTATAGAAGTGAAAGATTTATACGAAGCAAAAGTGATGATGGCAATAATGTGTAAAGTGTATATGTCAGTCATTAGGACAGTTGGATTCTCATTTAAAATGTTTCACCAACTGTGTGACCTGTAACTTTCTCATCTGTAAAATGAAATACATTAACCAAATGACTTCTAAAAATCCTTAAGTATTAACAAATTCTATGACTTTATGTTACTATAAAAATATTTTCTCACTTTACCAAAAGAAAAAATGAGCTCTTATAGAAACTGACTTTTCAAGTTTAACACAAACCAGTAAGCAACAGAATTATGTCTAGAACTCAGACCTTCTGACATCTAGCTCTCAAATGGAGAAAAAGGAAGACACAGTTTGGAATACATTATTTACTATATTCATTTATTTTAAAAGGTAGTCAACTAACAATATAAATATATTCAATAAAAATTTAGTTAAATTTAATAAATAATAATTTCATATAAAACCACTCATTTAAAAGTGGTTTATTGTTTGCTTGTTCATTTTTTAGTAAGTGTAACATATTCCCTGGCACTCAGAGGTATAGAATCCACCTGCCAATGAAGGAGACTTGCGTTCTATCTCTGGGTTGGGAAGATCCCCTGGAGAAGGAAATGGCAACCCACTGTAGTATTCTTGCCTGGGAAATTCCATGGACAGAGGACCATGGCTGGCTACAGTCCATGGAGTTGCTAAAGAGTCAGACAAGACTTAGCACTAAACCACAACAACATATCAAAAGCTATTTTTAGACTGTTTGTCCCTCAGTTTTTTGTTTTAATTTTTTTTTTCCTTTAAGACAAAATTTGAGACTGGCTAGACAGATTGGAAAACTAAGGCTCAGGATTCATTATTTATCCTAAATGTCATTTTTCTTTCTTACTGTTTCTTTCATACTATTTGAAAGAAGGATCATATTCTCCAAAGATGATGTGGCTTTGGATGTGTTTGAAAAAAAGAAAAACAAAAGGAAGGGGGAAGAAAGATCCCAACACTGGTCCTGCAGTTGTTCTCACAGTGCAATTCAGCCATCAGAGCTGAAAATAACCTATATTTTATTTCCCTTATTTTTAGAAAACTGCCATGGACACAGGGGTGGCCGAGTGGCCAGCTGTGCCCTGAAATGCCTGAAGCCATCACAATCAGCGCTCCACTGTCTGAGGCTCTCAAAATGAAACACTTTGAACACTCATTCAAAGGTGTGAAAGCATGAAATTGGCACAATGGTCAGCTACTGAAGCACTTCCCATATTTTTGCACTGCCTTCTGCTCCCTTGTCTGCCCTTTCCACTCTCTGTCCCTTGATTCTGACAGTTCTTCAAATATCTGCTTAAACAACTGTGGCAGCCTGGGAGAGAGAACTGGAATATTCTTAGAGAGTCTCTGTCTTGAAGAATACTGAAGGGGAAAAATACTGCATTCAAATTCCCCAAAAATGTTGTCTTAGACAATGGATGCAATAGATCTGAGAAAGGAAGTACATACACATAGGTACATTAGTGTACAGGTCACTTATTGATTCAAAGAATCTCCATCTTAACCCACCTTCTTGTATGCTGAGTTGCTTCAGTTGTGTCTGAGTCTTTAGGACCCTATGGATTCAGTCCATGGGATTTTCCAGGCAAAAATACTGGAATGGGTTGTCATGCCCTTCTCCAGGGGATCTTCCCAACACAAGGATAGAACCAGTATCTCTTACGTCTCCTGCATTGGTGGGCGGGTTCTTTACCACTAGGGTCACCTGGAAAGCAATATTTTCGTTATCTTTCCAATGCCATTACTCATGCCCTGCCTTTCAACTTGATTAAATTAGGACATTCTGTCTAGGGCTTTGGGATGATCTCACCTATCTTGTTTCTCTAGTAAAATCTAGCCTAGTCCCTGCCATGTTGACTCTTCAATATGTTTATGTCAGTGCATTGTTGCATAAATTAAAGTCCAGTATTTCACTCAGCAACTATTTTTGAAAAAATTGCTGCAAATGAGCCTGTACATCACTGACTCTCTAGAGATTGTCATAGGAAATGCACCTTCAGCTTGCCTTTATCCATTATTCCAAGAATATACTCTGTCTTCTTTTATGTCAGTCTTCATTCCAGAATTTACTCAACACCATTCCTGCAGGATGCTTCTATCACTAGTCCAATATCCTTTAGTGCATTTTCATGTGTATAGACATTTTTTTTATTGTCCTATGTCGTTTTTCATTCTAACAAAATTCTTTTTTTCTTCACAATCCATTTGCCTGCATGCACGATTAGTCAGTCATGTCCAACTCTTCACATTTCCACACCACTTCAATTTCTTGCAGTAACCAAGCCCATCTAGGTTTTCTTCCTCAGGCATGGGAGGTAACTGGAGAACAATGGAAGATAAAGAGTCAATTCTAAGCTTCTAAATTAAAAAAAAAAAAAAATTCCCAAAATTCAATGGGCAAAAAGAGGGTTTTGAATATCAAAACACCATCTACACAATAAACAACAGTTGTAGGAGGAAATATTTGGAGGTAAAAGGCAATGTATTTTTTTCTGGACTTGATAAATATTAAATGAGCTGCAGGAAAAATGAACATCAGAGGGGAACTAAGAACTAGATGTTGAAAACTGTTCCCAGGAAGAGGCAACATTTCTATTAGAGAAAATCTAGTAATTATTTGCTGTTTAGCCCCTAAGTCATGTCTGACTTTTGCGACCCCATGAACTATAGCCTTCCAGGCTCCTCAGTCCATGAGATTTCCCAGGTAACTATAATCCAAATAAATAGAACATTGATGCACATTATTTAAAATACAAATGAATCCTTCCACTGTCAGAGGTCTATAACTTACCTCTTGTGTTCCCTACTTTTTTAACTTTTGGTATTATTTAGCCACTAAGTTGTGTCCAACTTTTTGAAATCCCATGGACTTCATCACATCAGGCTCCCTTTCCCTTCACTATCTCCCAGAGTTTGCTCAAATTTATGTCCACTGAGTTGGTGACGCCATCTAACCATCTCATCCTCTGCCACTCCCTTCTCCTTTTCCCTTCAATCTTTCCCAGCATTAGGGTTTTTTCTAATGAGTCAGCCCTTCACATCAGGTGGCCAAAGTATTTGAGCTTCAGGATCAAAATTAGTCCTTCCAATGAATATTCAGAGTTGATTTTCTTTAGGATTCACTGGTTTGATCTCCTTGCAGTCCAAAGCATTTTCAAGAGTCTCCTCCAGCATTACATTTCAAAAGCATCAGTTTTTCCACACTCAGCTTTCTTTATGGTCCAACTCTCACATCCATACCTGACTACTGGAAAAACCATAGTTTTGATTATATGGACTTTTGTGGGCAAAGTGATGTCTCTGCTTTTCAATACACTGAGTTTTTCAAAACTTTCCTTCCAAAGAGCAAGCATCTTTAATTTCATGGCTCCAGTCACCATCTGCAGTGATTTTGGAGCCCAAGAAAATAAAATCTGCCTTTGCTCCCATTTTTCCCCCCTTCTAATTGCCATGAAGTGCTGGGACCAGATGACATGATCTTAGGTTTTTGGTTTTTTTTTTTGAGTTTTAAACCAGCTTTTTCACTTTCTTCTTTCACTCTCATCAAGAGGCTCTTTAGTTCCTCTTCATTTAATGCCGTTAGAGTGGTATCAACTGCATATCTGAAGTTGTTGATAGTTTTCCCAGCAATCTTGATTCCAGCTTATGCTTCCCGCCTGGCGTTTTGCATGATGTACTCTGGATGTAAGATAAATAAGCAGGGTGATGATATATAGTCTTGTTGTACTCCTTTTTCAATTAGGAACCAGTCCATTATTCCATGTTGAATTCTAACTATTGCTTCTTGACCCACATATAGATTTCTCAAACGACATATAAGGTGGTCTGGTATTTCTATTTCTTTTTTTTTTTTTTTTTGAAAAAAACATTTTAATAAATTTATTTATTTTAGTTGAGGGCTAATTACTTTACAATATTGTAGTGGTTTTTGCCATACATTGACATGAATCACCCATGGGTTTACATGTGTTCCCCATCCTGAACCCCCCTCCCTCCCCATCCCATCCCTCTATTTCTTTAAGAATTTTCCACAGTTTGTTGTGATCAACACAGACAAAGGCTTTAGTGTAATTAATGAATCAGACATAGATTTTTCTTTCTTTCTTTATTATTATTATTTTTTTTACAATTCCCTTGCTTTCTCTATGATCCAACCAATGTTGGCAACATGATCTCTGGTTCCTCTGCCTTTTCTAAACCCAGCTTGTACATCTGGAAGTTCTCGGTTTGCATACTGTAGAAGCCTAGCTTGAAGGATTTTGTCACAACCTTAATAGCATGTGGAAATAAGACAAGTGCTACACCCAGCCTTGGATGATAGTTGGTTATGTATTTATTATCTGTGCTTGATTATAAGTCAGTTGGAAATAATAGACTGTCTTATTCATCTTTGTACAATCCATAATCATTTACCATAGCAGGCTCCAAGTCAATCACACACAAATAAAGTTGAATTTGTGTTCAATACCCTGATCACTCACTAGGCTCAGATATGTGAATGGCCTTCCTATACGTCAGCTTTGCTCTTCATATATCTGTCTATTTATGTATGTATGTGTATATGTATACAAATATGACTCTGTGTGTGTGTGTGTGTGTGTGTGTGTGTGTGTGTGTGTGTGTTTATGTGGGCAAAGGATAGGACCAGGAGAATAAAATAAAAAATAAAGTTGTTTAATAATGTACCATTTAAGATGCTTAAGGGTTCAGGGAGCAGAAAATATGCTTTAAATTAGAATTGGAAATAAAGAAAATTAAAAATAAAGAAACTCAGTAAGTATTTAGTAAGTAAATACTTACTAAAAGCAGTTTAGCTTCTGTTAATTCAGTGGCTCCATATTGACATATGAATCACATTCCTTCTGTCTTTTACATGTTCCTCTTTTTTTTTTTTAAATGAATTTATTTATTTTAGTTGGGGGCTAATTACTTTACAATATTGTAGTAGTTTTTGCCATACACTGACATGAATCAGCCATGGGTTTACATGTGTTCACCTTCCTGGACCCCCCTCCCACCTCCCTCCCCATCCCATCCCTCCGGGACATCCCATTACCCCAGTCCTGAGCATTTGTCTCATGCATCGAACATGGAATGGTGTTCTGTTTCACATATGATAATATACATATTTCAATGCTATTCTCCCAGAACGTCCCACCCTCACCTTATCCCTCAGAGTCCATAAGACTGTTCTATGCATCTGGGTCTCTTATTCTGTCTCGCATATAGGGTTATCGTTACCATCTTTCAAATTCCATATATATGCATTAGTATACTGTATTGGTGTTTTTCTTTCTGGCTTACTTCACTCTGTATAATGGGCTGCAAGAGAAGAGGGGATATTTCTTCCTCACATCCCTTTGTAGGAGTAAAAGAACCTTTCAAAGACATTCCCCAATAAGACCTCCCTTCACTCTTTCATTGATAATAGGCAAATGTTATATTAGCCTCTGACCAAGTCACTGGGACCACCACAAATTGCTTCAATTATGAGGATTTATGCAAGTCTCCTTAAGGAGGGTTGAAGGGTTGAACTCTCCAGGAAAATGGGGTTTTGCCTTCAAGGAAGAAAGTGTAGTGGCAACAGTATCTAATAAAAGTACCAACAACAGCAACAATAGTGTCACTAATGCAACTAACATTCTTTGAATTGTTACTCTATTTGAGACTACCTGCTAAACAGTTAAGTATATTGCTGCATTCAATAAACATGGCAACCTTGTAACCGATAAGTATACTGAAACTCAGAGTACTGAATAGATATGTCCAAGGTTACAGAGATAATAAATGACAAGGGAGAGGGTAGAGATTTAAAGCCAAGGCTGTCTGTCTCCAGAGCTATCACTGTTTCTGGTGTTCTACAGTGAAGACTATGAAAAAGCATATACTTTTGAAGCCTCGTTAGAGATGTGCTTCACAAATTCTGTCAACTATTTGCTGGAGCCACCATTGCCACTTTTTAAAGCATGTAATAGGCTTATCTAAACATAGTACTTGCTGATTGTAAACTTTCTTCTAATAGAAATATAAAAGCTGCTTTCAAGTCTCTCTCTAGGCCTACCCATTAATGATCTGTTTTAGGGTCACTCGAAATCTGGATGTCTTTGTCAATTAAACTGAGTTAGAGGAGGCTAGAAAGTGGACATAGAGGATGGTTCAATCTAATGCAAGAATTTGTGAAATTTGACCATGACTCATTTCTTCTCCTTAAAGACAAACATTACCATTAGGGAATAGCAACACTGTATCCTCACACAGTTCTTTGCAAATTGCTGAAGGCAGCTTGCACTAAATTACCCATCCCTGGAGCTTCAAACCAGGGCTCAGATCTCATTTGAAGAGGAAACAATCATTATAGTGGGTGTTATCTTTTTAATGACCAAACTCACATGGTTTCATGAAGTGTTTGAGACTTTCAAGCTGATCTTTCCTCCATACCCCTCCCTCCAGATCCAAATGCTTATCTTTCTACTTACCCATGCTTTCTGTTTAGTAGCTGAGAGCTACTGAGTTTCCTGAATGTTTCTTTCCTGACCTCTTCTATCTCAAAGTCATCTTACAATTCCAGAATTTTGTGTAAAGACACAAGTCAGTTCTTGGCTCTATACTGACAAGTTGTCCTATGACCGTTTAAGGTGTGGAAGCTAATGCTTATGTAAACCCCAAGAACACTGAGGGGAGGGGCCAGATGGCAATTCCCTTCCATTATTACCAACTATATCCTGGTAAATGACCTGGCCCATGATAGATGTTCTGTAGATAATATTTTCTCATTTGTATTAATTTACCTCTTACTTAATTCAATAGTCTCTATCTTTATCTTGGAATAAATTTTGAGGTAGGCTATACAGCAGTTTGAGAGAGAGTAGGGGGGCAAGTGTGAGGGGTGGGTTGGAAACATTCAATGCTTCTAGATAATCAATGGCCTAGAAGTGGCAATAATTAAACATTTACCAATCACTTCTGTAGAATAAAATTTTGCCCACTATTTTCACTTGTCTGATTTCCTGACTCTTTTTTCTCCCTTTTCTTGACTGATTTAATTTTAGCCAAATGATAGACATTGGCCCCTATTCAAAAGAAAAACTAATATTTTAAAATGCAAGGAAAACTATCAAAATATCCACATTATTTTACTGAACTAAAATACTAAAAGATGCAAGTGATGAATATATCCATCAACTACTGAATTCACTGGTGAGATAAAAAATTCAACATATTCACTTGCCTGCATTTACTCTTTTCTGTGGTACTGTGGCCTCAAGCTGCTTACTGCAAATTAGATTTCGCCTTAATATGCTAATGTTGAATAAGGGAATTGGGCTCTAAATAATTAAGTTGTGAAAAGTACAAAACTAAAGCAATTTATTAATGCAATATGAACATCCCTTGATTATATTTGCAGAATGAATTTACCTGGTTTAAATGGTGAATTAGAATTGAAAGATAAATTGAAATTTAGAAGAAAATATAATAAACCATCACTGTCCTTGTTTTTTCTTCCTTGTTCCCATCCCCCACCCCTTTGGCTGTTTTGGATATCAGAGGATACACTCTGTCATACGACTCACAGAAGAAAGCGTAATACTCACAAGCTGCAAGTGGTGCCTCTTGTTTGATTTTTACCACCATTGCCCATTCTTGCTCCTCTTTGAACCTCAACCAGAGAAGAAATGCAACAATTCTGTTGCAGCTAATAAGGATTGCTTTGTTTGTAATTGTTCTTGTATAATTGTAGACTGATGTTTATTTCATGAATTTTTACATCATAGAAATGGTATTGTGTAATATTTAGATATTTATCCTTGTAGTTTTCACTCAGTGGCCAAGGAAAACTGGAAGGAGTCTGTGTCTTCCTTTCACAATTCTTTGATGGAAATTAACCTGGATATGCAAAGTCTCATCCATTGTCCCAATAAGAAGTTTTATGAGAAATGTTTTGCTCCCTAGGAAAATAATTTGGAAAACATAAAGAACAATCCTTTGTTAGAATAGGGCCCCTAGGTATAAACTTAAGCAGAAGGTCAATCCAAGCATGAAGACCATGGAGGGCATCTGACTTGGGCCCTTAGGATCAGGATTCCATTCTCAGATCCAGGACACTGCAGGGTAAGGTTTAACAGGACCTGAGAAATAGTATGGGAATTCATAGGTTAGGTCTTTGTCTACTAATTCCCAGGTTTACCTTATGGTAATGATGGCTCTGTCTTGAAGATTACCAAACAGGGTCCCCTAAGGCTCCTGACTCTTATTCTCTATGGGTTGAGATTGTGGGTGGGAAGATTGACAGGCAGGTGGTGAGCAGAGCTAGGGGGAGGAGGGGACCTTGAAGAAAAGTTAAGAATAGACAGAAAAGCACACAATGCAGTGGCATCAGAGACCAGCTCTTGGGAAGGCAAGTTAGTCCCCCTCTGGTAGGCCTATGAATATATATATACCCTGACCAACCCTGGCTGTGAGAAGGTTAAGGGAGGGAACAGCAAAGTGAAAAACAACCAAATAAATAAAAGTCAACCAAATAAAGAGTCATAAATATTTTCTGAATTTCTCATAGTCTCCACACTATCTATTCTGTTTCCTTGAAAAATTGAATTATGATTCTTGAAAATCACAGCCTTACTGTATTTCTCCATGGCCTTGCCTTAATGGATGATGCATCATTAAGTAGCACCTGTCACAGATGAAACTCCAATGCTGGCACAGCCCATTTTCACCCTGCTCACTGCAATTAAGCCCCTATTTTTGCTTCCCCATCTATCTCATTAGCACAGATTCAAAACATAACTAACAACACAAAGTTTCATATTTGCATATAAAGACTTAATAAATGTACCTTTCCTGACTTGAAAAATTGGAATTGTGAGTGCGAAGGATTTGATTCATGAAATCTGAATACCTGGGTTTGAGGGCCACCCCTGCAACTGTTTGGTTTGCTTTCATTTCTTTAAGTTGAGCAACAGGGTCACCTTATCCATGTCTGCAAAATGGAGTTAATGCTGCACATTTCACAGAGTTAAAAGAGTAAAATAAAATACATGAAAGGCTTCCTAATATCTGAAAGACACATACATGCACAGTAGGGTTTACATATACCATTCATGTCATGTTTTGAAGAGTCCTCTAAGGGCAGATACTCAGAGTGCCTTGTGCATCTTTTCGGAGCGCTCACCCTCAGTTCTCAGTTGGTGCTATGCTTTATGATTTCAGACTCAGCTAATCTCATGATCTAAGAGGATATCACACATCCTTGTTCTTAAGAAGGCAGCCTTCCAGAAATCTCCATAATGTCCTTTCTCCTCCTGGGAACTCAAACTCAGGAACTCCAAAGTACTCTCACTGAATCACCATTTCTAACTTATTCCTCTACTGAACTACTTCTATTACTTACCAGGTGGCGCTAGTGGTAAAGAACCCGACTGCCAATACGGGAGATGTGAAGAGACTCAGGTTCGATTCCTGGGTCAGGAAGATCCCCTGGAATAGAAAATGCAACCCACTCCAGTATTCTTGCCTGGAGAATCCCATGGACAGAGGAGACTGGTGGGCTACAGTCTATGGGGTCACAGAGAGTCAGACATGGACTGAAGTGACTTAGCACAGCACAGAACCAGACAACTGCCATTACTTCCTGTTTCTACAGCGTAAAGTCTTCACAGAGATCTCACTCATTGCATGAAATCATTTCAAATATCCTGAATGTTATTTTGTTCTAGTATAAATTCATATTTGTACAACTCCAATGATGCCATCATGCTTTCTTCTTTACTCTAGTGATGTTCTCCTATGTATTTTCCCTCAGAAGCCAGAGGAGAAGCTGCAGAAATTGTATCTTTCTCTTATGCATTTCAACGACACCTACCTTACTGCGCTGCAAACAAAAGTTACTCTCCCATTTTTACTGATATTAATATTAATGATAATTCCGTGTGAGTCTGAAGCTATACCTAGTTATGTGCACCTATCTCAGATGCTTAATCAATCCTATTATATCACTGAATGCTGAATGAGTCGTTTAGGTAAATTGTCCATAGAGCAAACACAAATCATTTTCTCTACCAAACATAGATATGGAGGTTCAAGACATTTATTTCAGAAATATTTCAGAGAGAGACAGAGACAAAAAAAAAAGATATATATGTATGTATAAAGATACACATGTGTATATATGCATATATACACAGAGACAGAGAGACAGACAGACAGACAAACAGAGAGAGACAGAGAGACAAAGAGAGAGAACCAAATTGACAGAGGGTGGTGGGTAGAGATTATACCTTAACAAAGGTTCCTGCTGTGCTGGCCTTATCATCTGTAAAATGAAGGGATGCCATTTCAGCTAATAAAGGTTTTTCTTTTTTAATTTAATGTCATTGTTACCAGCTTATGCTCTGTTAAGACTTTCTTATTCACAAGGAAATGAGGGAAACAAGTATCCAATAATCTCAAACCCACATACATTGATGCCTAATATTTTCTACCCTGACATCAGTGAAATGGCCTGAATATGCAATCCGAAAAGGTCAGATTGTCCACGAATATAATTGGACCCACCATCACATTGTAATTAAAGCCGAAGAAGGTTCTTACATGCCACCTTTCTGTCTCTCAAATGCAGAGGGAAACATGGGCTTCACAGACCACAGGAAAATGCACTGATTAATTACACGATGATGTGATATTATTCCTGCCAGGATAGTCCCTCTGAAATGTCAGAAGGATTAGAAGTGCCACATCTTCCTCCTAGACTCTAATCTTAAAGGGCCCTAGGATGAAAACACAGCAATTACGTTCATAGACTGTGTCAATTTTACAATAGAAAAAAGAGTGTTCCCAACAGCAAATAATTATAGCACTGCTTAATGATTGATTTAACATAGAAAACCCATCTAATTCCTTTTGTCATTACAATCTACAGTACTAACAATCTAACAATGCTGCCTTCGTGGATAGACATTACATTAGCATTAAGAATAATGCTAATACAACACGCAGTTTAACTTGTTATATTGTGAGTCGGCACTGCTCCCTCATACGCAGTTATTAGTGTAGCACACCTTCTGAGTGAGACCAACCAGCTGAGAATTTGCTTTTCAGCCTCTGTGCTAATGCAGAAGAGCATTGTAACCTAAAGTCATCTCCTGCATATTTCATACAGCAAGAGAGAATGTGTCCTCTGTTTTCCTAAGATATAATTCCAAAGTCTAAAAAAAATGTAAGCTCTAGCAAATAGATTCATGATGATTCTAAATGGATCCCTATGTGGATGACATCCACATGCAACTCTTGCAAAAGATTACCTATGGACATTTAGGTAGTCCAGGAGTCAATAACACACGGCAGCCTAAAGAAAGACATACAAAAACAAAACAATCCTGGGAGCTTTGAACTTTCTTGAGCTGAGTGATACGAGGACAATAAGATCATTCCAGAACATTTAGAATAGCATTAGGAAAAATAAAAAGAACAGTTTGCTTTCTTTACAGTATTTTTTTTGGAAATTGTATGGGTGATTAAGGATTTTCCAAATGCTTTTTCTGTCACTACTTCAGGAAATACCTTCATGTGTACTCAGCTGCTTAAAGATCTGATTCAATCAGTGGCATTACTAATTTATCTACTCCAGAAACTACAAATATTTCCTGAAAGCCTACCTGTGCGAGGTGATGGGCAAACAAAACAGATGTGGGAGGTAGGCTTCTTGTTTGACAAGATAGAGACTGTGGATGGACATATGTCCCGTGGATATTGATACGCACGCACATCATTGTGTTGGCTCCATAGGAAATATGTTAACCTGGGAACTTTGTGAAGGTGTGAAGTTCCAGGTTTCATTTTGTCCAGTAGAGGCTCAGTTTTTCCATTGGTAGAAAGACAAGAGTGCTTCTAGAATGCTTAGATAGTCAGACTATCTACTTTAAATCCAGGCTCACCCACTTAATAGATATGTCTCCTTCTGCAAGTGAGATAATCTCTCTATACCTCTTTTACTCATATGTAAAATGGGGATAACATCTGGGCCCCCCAAGTAGGCTGCTTATGAAAGATAAGCGAGTTAATTCACAGAAAGACCTTAGACACTTAGACACTTGATACTCACTACTATTCCTATCACCTGTGGTAAGCCTAATCTTGTACTGCTTTTAGTGTATGTAAATCTCTTTATTTTGACTTTATTTAGCAAGAGTCTTCTGACTTTCAGGACATCAATCCTTTATGCTTTCCTTTGAGAACAGAAGGAGTAGATGTATAAATACATTTATTAATTCCATTAGACTGATATCTTTTATTGAAAGCATGTAATTCAGAATTCTGTTTTCCTTTTTGTGCTTCAGTGAAAATAATTGATGATAGACAGTCTGTTCCTGATAAATCAACAGTCTCTGGATGTATCCAGATTTTGGATCACTTGAATATGGAACATGAACACAGACTATAAAGTCATGACCACTGAAAAAGCGTGACTCAGTTTCTAGCCAAATCTCCTAGTGTTACTCTCAAATTTCAAATTCACCTTTAGCATTGTTAATATGAATAGAAATAATAACTTATATTGAGGTAGAGCCCTCCTCTCATGTCTCAGAGGGAGCTCCTTGGTAATAGCTTGGGGAGGGATCACTGATGGAATCAGAAAATCAAACCTTCCTAAGGCTGCCTTACGCTAAGCCTTATCTCTCACTGCAAAAATCCACGTAGATTCTTCTACATAGAAATCCACATAAATTCTTCTTTATTTTATCTGTCACTTTCTCTTCTTCAATTTTTCTCTTTTTCTTTTGCACATGAACTTAAACAAAAAAATCTACTCAATTTTCTCTGAGAAATTTCATATGGTCTCACAGTGGGGAGGGAAGCTAGTCCATAGGTGCCTCCCTGTATCTTAAAAACTTGGTCTCAAATTTTTGCCAAAATCTAATGGAGCAATTTGGAAGATGGTGGAATTAGGTTCTGTGTCTTGGAAATTCTTATGCAAGAGGGCAGTGTAGGTGTTACAATTTCAGTGCTGTCTCTACATCAGAAAAATCAATGGGTGACTTAATTTACTCAAGATGTAAACATTGCTTTTTCTCAGAATATATCATATTTGATGTGAATATAGTCCCCTATTGGCACAACTTTTCTATTGTCACTTTCAATAAATTAAGAAAGATGAGGGGGGGGAAATCCATCATATGGAGAATTTGATTCTTTTTGTCTTTCCAGCTAGTTTTATTTTCACTCTGAGTGGTGATGCCGCTTTGATTATATTATTTAGAAATCCAAATTCTCTCATTTCCTTGAAGAGAGGTAGAAGTATGAATTCCCACTTCATGCTACCATTCTCTCTACATTGAAATTGATAATGTAATTTCACAAATATAATCATGTTGCAATCCTTACCTCAACCCTATAACAGAGTTTGGACAGTGCTAGTTAGTCATTATATGGACCCTACCTCCCATTCTCATCTTCACCATCTTAGTTGAATTATTTTGAAAAGCATTGTGTTAGATTCTAGAACAGACAGAACTAGAGTAGGGGCCAAGGGATTTTTATGGTAGGTAACCTCTCCACTCTACACACACATACTATGTCAACCCAGCGAGGCACAGCTATCAATTAGAGATGGGAGCTGTGGTATTAGGTGGAGGTTTTCAGAATGAACAATGAAGGTGCTCACTTCTGGACTAGAATAGTATTGCTGCTGGGTTTGGGGGTGATGCTTTGACTTCCCAGTGCATAGAAATTACATATAGAATAGAGAGAATGAAAAATATTTATAATGAAGGTTTTCAACTTGAACTTTGAAATTTGTTTGTCTTTTTTTGAATCAGTGATGATTATGAAAATGTAAGCTTCTACTGACATGCATTCCTCATCACATGGTTTTTGTTTTCCTCTCCGAGTATTAGATTATGAGTTTGGTCATCTGCATTTGGTTCCAAGTCTGTGAAAATAATGATTCTCTTTTTTCTCTCTCCTCATTCAAATAAGTTATTGTCCCAAGGCTTATTTAGATGACAGGATGAGATAATGTACTGAAAACCCTTTGAGAGAGTAAAGATGCTCCATGTATCATTAGCAACAATAACTGTTAATAACCTTGTTATGTCACTTCAAATCACTGATGTAAAGGCAAAGCGGGTACAAAGTGGACTTCAGAAAGGATTCTGATAAGGTAAATGCAGGATTTTACTGGGACAAGCATCCAGGATAAGAAGATCTTCTGCAATACTATTCTGACTTCTTATAAATGTACCTCTTGGTCATATGAATCATTTCTTCTCCAGCCAGGCAATTCTCCAAGTCCATTTCACTGATCAGTTCCAAAATGTACAATCTACTTCCATGGTTCTGTTCACCTGGAAAGCTCTCCTCACTCTCTTACCAGCTAATCAAGTGACATGCATCTTTCAAGACCCACTGTACAGACCCATCTTCATTCTTGAGGACTTAGACCACATCTCTTTTTATTGCTACCACTACAGTGCTGAACACACTGCCTGGAACACAGAATTGTGACATTCTTCTCAAATAAATAAACAGAAACCTAGTTTCCCAGACTCTTGGTGTCTTGGAGTATCTAAAGAACTTATTTTTCTTACTTTGGATTTAGTGATTAATTTAGTTATTTTATTATGTTTGCGTCTTCTTTCTCAGATGACAGTATGTCCATGAATTCATCAAGATATGAAAATCTGTATGTTCATCTGACACTTTCCAGGCACTTTTGCTTACAACCTTTGTCTAAAATACTCAAGGATGACATTTCATATATTACTAGTTTCTTTTATAATTCCTTTCTTCAATTTAAAGTTGGTATATATTAAAGATTAAGTATTTCCAGAAGAATAAAGGAATAGGTGTGTGTGTGTTTATGCATGACTTGAAGACTAGTCCCTTAGACACCATCTATAATGAATCCAAGTTGCTCATTTCTTCAATTTATTTTTCTGATAGGAAATGTCTAAGGAACATCCATTCTTTCTGTATTTTAGCCAATCACTCCACTTCACATATAAAATGGCCACAACTTTAAAGAGAGTTAGGCTGTACTTATAGTTGTATTCAGACTTGATTATTTGAAAAACTTGAATTTAGTTGGAGCATGCTTTAGCTGTATTTCTCATACATAGCACTCTGCCGACAGGCTAAGCACAGAGGTGCAAAATCATGAGGTTTTATGTCTCAGTGTGGCCAGAAGGCTTGGATTGATTTTTTTCCTGAAGTTGTTACTACTTCCTGTTTCACACATCAACTTGTGTGTTTGGCGCTTGCCAGTACAACTGGATTTTTGCTGAATTTATACTTCAGGAGGGACACTAAGTAATACATATACCCTTGGACTGAACCCTTCTACAGACTCAAATTTACTGTAAAGTTTAGGAACATAGAGAACCCATGTCAATACTTGTAATCAATTCTACTTTTTATGTCGGTACATAGACACATATTTTGAAAATGAATTATTCTTAAAAACTGCTAATATGAACAAAGGATTTTTGTGATGAGCAACACAAAGTCATTTCAATGAACAAGAGAGAGAAAGAATAGGAGAAGAGGAGAGGGAGGAAACAGGTAAGCCTTCAACCAGAACCATACCCAGCTATGGGGAAAATTAATCATTTCCTAAGAGGCCTGAGTTCTAGGGTGAGAAAAGCATCAGATCACAGGTCAAATACAACCAACAGACATACTTCAGCCAACAAAGTGCTGCTTTGATTTGACTTGTGTTTCTAATGGATTGTGTGCACTAAATTGTGAGGCTCTCACTCTTCAGTTCACCATAGGTCCCTCTATTCCCTGCCTTTCATCCTTTGAGAAGCACATTTACATCGCTTGGTGGGCCCTGTGGGCTAAGGCTTGTGCTCCATTAACTTGTTAGGATTGGAACTGAATTGTGAAATCTGAAGGTGGTTCAGCACAGAGAGTCTAAGCATCATCTCTAAGTTCTTGTCCCAGGTTGCTATTAATTGAGTCAGTACGGGTGAAAATCCTTGAATTTTACTTTCTTCTTCTGATACACAGTGTGTATTTGATAAATGCCTAGGACTGAGCAAAGATTCCACCTGGCAAAGTGAGAATCTGGGACCCACCTGACCCACATGGATTTGCCTTCATTCACTAAAACACATGGGCTTTCTAGGTTAGATCCAGTTATGTTACCTCTTAGCTGAAAACATTTTTCTGTGAGTCAGTAGGAGAAAGGATTAAGAGTTTTTTTTGAGGTCCTTGCTGTGGGGCTAACTTGAACAGTGCCTGCATGCTTCAATTAGAGACAGTCATTGAATTCGTGGTGACTAAGCTTTTTAAAATTTAATTGTCTTAGCCAATGGAAATAGATGAAAGGTACTCATTACTTTAATCAAAGGCCAGGTAAGAACAATTTTCTCTTATTTTTAATGTCTCAATGTTTTTTAAATACAGCAAATTTTGCGTGAGGAAAAAAAAAAAAAAACAGTTAACATGAAAGTTGTAACTGGGAAAAGTGCTATGAAACCATCCGATCTATTCATCTCCACAGCGATCTCTTTCAAAAGTGCTTATCTCTGCTGCTATTATTACAATCGCAGAACGTGACAGCAAGCTGCCTATCAGAGATAAAGCCCAAGGCTTCAGAGGCAGCTGGAAATAACATAGCTTACAGTGTTGCAGTCTCTGTGCACCTTCCCCTCGCCTTGCCTCAGCCGGCTCTAGCAAACACTGTGAGCAGAGAAAATGATGTTTGCCTTTAGTTTCTCTTTCCATTCTTTCACACTCTTTCTCAGTGCCCATTTCCAGACCTCGCTCCCTTCTTCCCAATGATCCTAGATTCTCTTTCATCAGACTCCATCAGACTCTCTCTCCATCAGACTCCACATCCTTCCTGTTACATACAGGATAACATCTGCATTGTAAGTATCAGGGGTGATGTTTTAAATGCCACATGCTTTGCTCCTTTTTTGTACAGAGTATTTTCCATTTATCCCTTTATCTACTCTCTTTCACTTCTCTCTGTCCAGGGCTCCCTTGCCTACTGGTTTTTAGTTAGGTTAGACCAATGGGAGGCACCAGACAAAGATCAGAACGTAAGAGAAAGAAGAGGATTGGATGTTTATTTGTTTCATTGATCCCTTCCTGCTGTGCCACCAGTTGACAGAAGTTCTACCCCTGTACCCAAGGCCACAACCTCTAATCCAGCCATCCCCCTTGTTTCCCAGTTTTAATAACTGCTCCCCTTCCCAGACCCTGCAGACCAGGGTGGTGTGGCCCCTACTGCTATTGATTCTGTGATAGTCAATGCCTGGTTGGCTATCCTGAATCTATTCTGCATATTCACCAATAGCCCCTTCATTAAATGAGCTTTCAGTACATTTTTAGAGGTGCCATATTCTACCTGCCAAGCTAATGACACATGTAACTGCATATCTCTTCACTGGTTCTGGATTTGGGTAGGTAAGAAGTTCTGGCTCTCTTGAACACCAGAAGTTTGTGCCCCAATTTTATTCAGCCCTTCGCATAAATGTCACTTCCTCTGATGAGACTTCCCTGACCACCCTCACCAGTTATAATCTGCTCATCCTGCTGTGATTTTTCTCTCAGCACTTATCATCAACGGTCCCTCCCACTAGCATATCTGCCGTAAGAGGACAAATCCACGTCCACTTGCTGTTTCATGGGAGCTCATCTTCAGTATCTAAGACAAGATCAAGAATGCAGTAAGCATTTAATTAAGAACTTCGGTGCTTCTTCCTTCCGCAAGCATTTTTTACTTCCTTGAAAATGGCCCTTTTCAAGAGAAGCTCTACTTGGGCAATGCTTGCTGAAAATCATAACCCAACATGGGGCTGTGCCATGCTTCTGGTTGTGTTAGGTGAAGGCCAGAGTTCTAGAACCCCAGCTTCATGTATACAGCTCTGACGTGGGCAAGTAAGGCCAGAACTGCTAGTGCCACTTCCTATAAATGCTAAAACCTCAATCTCCACAATCCTGAAGAAAGTCAGTTTTCCATTAATTCATCTTAAATTGACTCTCTTCAAAATGAATGTGAGTGTAAAATGGGAAAAGAAAAACAATTCTAATGTGTTTCAGAGAGTAAGGTGAAAAGTGATTGTGTTTCACATGCAGTCATTTGTACTAAGATTGGTTCACTCTCCCCTCTTCTCAAATCCTCTAACATTTTCACCAATTGTCTCACCAGCGCTGATGTTCAGCTTCATTGTCTCCTCCTCTGCCTCTGCTTCCTCCTCTGTGTTGCCCTTCCTGGCCCACCTCCCACTCCCCACGGATGTGACTTTCCCTCTGCCTGTCTTAAACTGTAAACTGTCTGAGGCTAAAATCAGTCTCCTACTTTTCATTCCCTTCTTCCTTTTCCTCACATTCCCTACGCAGTCAGAGAAAGAAGAGTACAGTCTGTAATCTGAGAACAACATCCTCAAGGCAAGGCAGGCGCACGTCTGGATAATAGCCTTGTGAGTGACCAGAGGCAGGGTCTGTGTATTTATAAGAGTCCTGTGTATTTTTAACCAGCAGGCATCAAGGTCTATAAAGACATTTTTCTAGGGGCTGTACTCAGCCCCATGCCGGCTACACTAAAAAGCTCATAAATAACCTGGATCAGAGGAAATTGGAAAATGATAACTGCACAAATACAAAGAGAATTTTTATGTTTTCCAAACCCCAAACGACATTCAAAGTTAGTTTCTCCTTGGCCATAAGTCACCATTCCTCAGGGAGTTATTAGAACTTTTCGATGCGGATAAGAGCAGTCAGATTTGGGAAGGGCAAGTCTTACAGCCCAGATCAAAGTGGTGCTCCTTTATCTAAGTTTTAACACTCCTCTCATAAACCAACACTTTTTTCTCCACCTTCAGTTCCTCGATGCTAACTTCTGCTGGCCTGCAGAAAGCCTCCCTCCAGGAACTGAAGTGCCTAGGTGGTCTCCAGAAGAGTTGCAATCTTCAAAGTAAAGTCTCTTTTCCAATTCCACCAGCAAAGCACTAATTGCCTGGTATTTAGCAAACAGGTGATCAAGGGAATTCCCAGTATAACCAGTGACTAGTGGAGGCACTGCATCAGACTGGAAGGGTTAATGATGTAAAAGGGAGACTGGTAAAACAAATACCTCTCCAATTCACATTTTCATGCAGATACAAGGAATGAAACGTATATTTTGGAAGAAAGAAACTTTCCCACAAGGGCATGCATTTGACATCATGAGGGCAGGTGCCTCTTTCCCTTCATGTGAAGCCTGCATTGGTTCTGAGTGGAGTACACTACCCATTGTAAAGAATGATGAACAGTCCCAATGTATGGAGTTCTTGATTTGTTGGGGATGGAAGAAACAAGAAATATTTTCCTTAAAATGGAGAAGGCAGCCATTTTGAACACAAATCAATAGATACGGGCTCTGGAATCCTTAGAAGGATCATGTTTCCCCCAGTCCCCTCACCTCACTCCACACTAATTTTGTCATTGCAAATCTCCTGACCAGTGGCTACAAACAACAGAATCATCTTATCATGTGGGTGCAGATATTTCGAAAACAATATTAGGGCAGTTCTTTGAATGAAAGTGTTAGTCTGTCAGTTGTGTCTGACTCTTTGTGACCTGATGGACTGTAGCCAGCCAGACTCCTCTGTTCTTGGAATTTTCCAAGCAAGAATACTGAGCGTGCAGTCATTCCCTTCTCCACGGGATCTTCCCAACTCAGGGATAGAGCCTGGGTCCCCTGCATCACAGGCAGATTCTTTATCATCTGAGCCACCAGGGAAGCCAATAGAGATTCTTTTTTTTGTTGTTCTCATAGGCTTACAGGGGCTCCATATTATTTATTTAACATATTAACCTGTTTGTTATCTACATTTTTCCTAAACTGTTATTTGTGTTTTGGTATCATTTATGATATCTTGAAATATACACAATTTTAGTTGTTATATAGTCCAATATGTTTTACTTCTTTATAGTTTCTGTGTTCGCTTTTTATCTCAGTTCGGTTCAGTTCAGTTCAGTTGCTCAGCTGTGTCCGACTCTTTGCCTCCCCATGAACTGCAGCACACCAGGCTTCCCTGTCCATCACCAACTCCCAGAGCCTATTCAAACTCATGTCCATCGAGTCAGTGATGCCATCCAACCATCTCATCCTCTGTCGTCCCCTTCTCCTCCTGTCTTCAATTTTTCGCATCATCAGAGTCTTTTCCAGTGAGTCAGTTCTTTGCATTAGGTGGCCAAATTATTGAAGTTTCAGCTTCAGCATAAGTCCTTCCAATGAATATTCAGGACTGATTTCCTTTAGGATGGACAGGTTGGATCTCCTTGCAGTCCAAGGAACTCTCAAGAGTCTTCTCCAACGCCACACTTCAAAAGCATCCATTCTTCAGTGCTCAGCTTTCTTTATAGTCCAACTCTCACATCCATACATGACTATTGGAAAAAACATAGCTTTGACTAGACAGATCTTTGCTGGCAAAGTAATGTCTCTGTTTTTTACAATGGCTGCCTAGGTTGGTCATAGCTTTTCTTTCAGAGAGCAAGTGTCTTAATTTCATGGCTGCAGTCACAATCTGCAGTGATTTTAGAACCTAAAAACATAAAGTCTGCATCTGTTTCCATTGTTTCCCCATCTATTTACCATGAAGTGATGGGACTAATTGCCATGATCTTAGTTTTCTGCATGTTGAGTTTTAAGCCAATTTTTTTTTAACTCTCCTCTTTCACTTTCATCAAGAGTCTCTTTAGTTCTTCTTTGTTTTCTGCCCTTAAGTGTGGTGTCATCTGCATATCTGAGGTTATTGATATTTCTCCTGACAATCTTTTATGTCAAAGAGAGCTTTAATCCATCTGGACATACTTTTATAATGATCTTCTTTCTATTAAGATTTTAAATTATTTAAGTCGTTATTTTTTTGAGACTTTCTTACTCTTATTTGTAGAGTTTACCTCTTTTAGTAACTGTAACTAGATCCAGTGTGTGCTGAGAATGAGTGAATTACTGAAGGGAGGTTGAAGGCCTTAATAAGAACACAGCTAGGGATCAGTATAAACATATGTACTAAAACCTGGACCCTGGAATTTATCTGTGATTATTTTTAAGATATATGGTGAAAAGTTTGATAGCTGTTTCTGTTAAGAACACTATACTTTCTTTGTTCCAGAAAAAAAAAATAAAAAGCAAGGATTAACCTCAGTCAAAATGATTTCTTTAAATTTTGAAACAAAATGGGTGCAGTCATGTGTGACTAAGTCTGTGCGATATTCTCAGGATTAAAAATATTCATTAATATTGGAAAAAAAGACTTCCTTGCATAGGAATGAATTAGTGCCCCTTCATGAGATGTAGAGCCTGCCTTCTATAATATGCCTTTTTTATAGTCCAATGCTGCTCAGAGCTGGGGCGAGGCTATGCTTTCTGAACCCCCACATTCTCAAATCACATTGAACATTTAAAAATGGTTTTTCAAGTAGGGATTAAAAAGAAATCAATCTTAGATACTGAATTCATTAGCAAACTTAAATACCAACAGAGCATTTTACAACTTGGGTACGCCTCCACCCAAAAAAACAAACAATAAAACCTCAGAAAACAACAACCTCCATCTCCACTCCTCTAGGTTTCTTAAGATGTTTGGATTCCACCATTAAAATCCAATATGTGGGGGGTTAGGAATTGAAATCCTTTCAAACTCCCCTGAGAGATGCCACATTTTACACCAGAATCATTTAATATAAATGATAATGATAGCTAACATTTATTGAGGGCTTAAGATGTGCAGGAAACTCTACTAAGCATTAATATTATCTCCTTTAATCCTTACAATAGCCCGATGAGGTAGGTATTACTATCATCCTATTTTACAGATAAGGAAATGGGAATTTTCTTCTTGTGGTTCAGTGACTGCCCAGTGTCACAGCTGGAGTGTGATAGAGCAAGGACTCCATCCTGACATTTTATTCACTTAAATGCCTATGTTGGTATAATCAAGAGTTCACACCATGGGCACAGTATAGTAAGCACTCTTACCCTGCTCATCATGGGCCAATGAGGAAGCAGGGTATTGAAGAGCCAAGGGAAGAGCCTGGATGAAAGTTTCTGGGCACTTTCAGGTCCCAAAATGGCAGAGACAGGCATACCAAACATGGTTTCTACCACCTGGTTGGTTTTATTCCAACACAGCCTCAGTATGCCCAGTAGAATTTCAGAAAGTGCATCTCATCTATAGCTGTCTCTTCCACATGTTACTCCTCATCTCCTTAAATACTCAGGATTCTCTCTGTAGCTTGTTGCTCTGCCCACAGAAGACATGGGTGTTTATTGGTGGGAAACTGCATTTTTTTTCTTCTTCCTGTTTTCCTTTTTTAATTTGGGTCATGGTAAGTTTGGTCATTTGGTCATGGTGTCTTTCCAGGTTGGAGACCATTCTAGGGTGTGCAAGCAACTTTTTCTTGTCAAGCAAGAAGATGGCACTTAAAAGTATCGGTGACTTCAGACCTCAAGAGCCACAAGGAGATTAGAATGTAGCTAAGTGGGTTTAGTTGATTTGTTCTCAGAAGCTTTAGAAAAATAACTAAAAATTAATTTTGGGAAAAAATAATTAATGAACTTCATTTTCATAACATTTTTTCTCCTTATCTCTGCAGATAAAGAGACTCACATGGTTTATTTTCTCCATCGTTGCAGAATGAGGTGGAGGTTGAGTGTTCTGCAAGATGGAGGCTTGTGTTTCTTCCCAGGTTGGATATGGGCAAAACCGATAGCGCCGTCCCTGTTCCCTGTGGAGCTGTGAAGGTGGTATTTCCTTAGAGGACATAGCTCCTAGTCAAGCCCAGCCCACCAGAACTTGGCCTCAAGATTTACATTAAATGCCAATTATTTTGGTGGTAGTAGTAGTTTTCTATGGACTTGACAAGTTTATAGAAGGAGATATCAGCAAGGACTTGGAGGTCATCCTAAGAAATTCCCTGACTGGGCAAAAACAATCCTTCATAACTGATTATTGGAGAGAGAGAAGGAGGAGGCATTGCATCAGTGGAAATCTCTGACCTCACAGGGATGGGGGTGGGGTGGGCGGGGTATACAGAAGTTGAATACCAGAGAGTCCTGGGCACTCTCAGACTTCCACACTGAAGGCTCAATCCAGAGTTTAGATATGATTGGGGCTGGGTGCTGAAAGCAAAGCTGTGTCACCCTCTACCACTTGGTAGAGTAGGTGGAAGTGGTGTCTTACTGCTTTTTTTCAGGTATGGAACAATATGGAAAAACAAAGAAAGAGTATGCCTATGGCTTGATTTATGTGCTCTGCACATCCAAAACATGGCCTGTCTGGATTAGTTGACTGTTAACAGCATATACTATAGTTAAATACATCCTTTTGTTGCACAGAGAAACAGAAGCTTGAAATGGCTCATAAAAATAGCTCAGAGCTTCAGGGGCCCTAAACAGCTCCCACCAAACAACAATTTGATGGGTTAAGGGTAAATGAATCTGCATCAAATAGACTATATTGCCCCTAATGAAGATGCAAGTTTACAGAAGTTCACTGGGCAGTGATGTTTTGGGGCATTCCCAAGCCGGGTGCATTTGCAAAATTAATCAGGATATTTAGAAATAAAAAGCCTATCTTGGTGTCTGCAGCAGCCATGCAAAGCACTTCTTTTGTTTGGAGAGCCTTGGATGTAAAGACTGGAGTCTGTTTATTATATTTTGCTATTTGCCGTGTCTATCCAATGACCCAAATGCTCCATTTCATGCAGTTTAATCTTGGACCAAATGCCGTTAACTATCTGAGAATGACTTCTTCTGATTTTTCCACAGTTTCCAATTGAAGCTATAATAGCTCCTCATTCTAAGTCTCTGACCAGGTACTGTGAGAAATCACCATGCTTCACTGTGGGAGACAGAATTGAGGGAAGGGCCGAAGCAGTGACTTAGAAGCTTCCATCAATGAAAAGAGATGATAAAAACGGGCAGTGATGGGAAGCAGCATAAAGTGCATTAAAAAAGGAACAGTGGTCATTGCAATTCAATAGCCAAACCCACAGAAAAAAAGGAGAATAACAAAAAGCTTATCCTCAGTGTTCAGCGAGTTTGTTTATGGCTTTGTAGATGACTGCTCCCTTGGAGCATTCCAACACACAGTAAAGCCCAAATTCAGGAATATGTGTATGCTGGGCTTTACAGTAAAGAGACTGACTTTTATTTTAGGGAAATGAAGTTATTGCTCCAAGGATAAAGGAAAGTTTTACGATTTCTGTTTGCTTTGAGTGAGTTTAAAACTGCATCAAGAAATTAAACAAACAAAATGACAGAGGGTCAACAGGGCTTTTCTTTTTTCTTTTTTTTTAATTTAAAAAGGAATATATGGTTTTACACACAATACTAAGGTCATAGGTCCCAAGCAATTGGAAACCAGAGATGCAGTTTTCAGAAAGTAATATATAATATCAACCAGAGCCAAAGAATCGATGCTTTTAACTGTGGTGTTGGAGAAGACTCTTGAGAGTCCCTTGGACTGCAAGGAGATCCAACCCGTCTATCCTAAAGGAGATCTGTCCTGAATGTTCATTGGAAGGACTGATATTGAAGCTGAAACTCCAATACTTTGGCCACCTGATGCGAAGAGATGACTCATTTGAAAAGACCCTGATGCTAGGAAAGAATGAGGGCAGAAGGAGAAGGGGACAACAGAGGATGGGATGGTTGGATGGCATCACCGACTCAATGGACATGGATTTGGGTTGACTGGCAGTTGGTGATGGACAGAGAGGCCTGGCATGCTGCGGTTCATGGGGTTGCAAAGAGTGAGACATGACTGAGCGGCTGAACTGAACTGAGTATGGTCCTCTGTACAAAACTCAAGATGGAGGATGCTACTGGCTACTGACTCCCACATGTAGGTCCATTCAACATTAGCATCCACCCACACAGGGATAAACAGGGTTGAGTGATGAACTGGTCTTCCTTTCTCACAAACTGTTTTAAATAGGCAAACAGTTGCTTGATACTCAGGATAAGCTATAGAATCTTACTTGGTTAGTTTGACCTCTTACAGTTTGAGCTTCTACCTACAAAAGGACTTGATGGCTACATAGAGATACGATTGTCTTCTTACCCCAACTTTTGGTGACCACAGGGCACACAGAATATGTGTAGCTGAATAGATTCCTTTGTTTACTCACAGCTCACAGGATCCTCCATGGTCACCTCAGGCAGAGATGAGTCCTAAGTCAGATCCAGCCATGTATGTAGGTTTTCCACCTCATACACTAGAGATCGCACCCATTGCAACTCTACTTTGCTGTGGAACCCCGAGTAGTTCTGAAGCTCCCAAGGTGTTCACAGTAGAACTGAAATTCAAAAGTAACAGATTTCCTTGGTAATTATCTTTAGTTATTTCAGGTATTTTGAGGCATTATTTCAAGAAAAATTTACAGACTGCCAGTGGGTGAATGTTGAGACTCAACATGGGCCTTCCTGGTTTGGGGCCCACATGACCAGCTTTTCTGTGGAAGCTGCTGCCTGAGTCCATGGGGTGCAGGGCATAGAGATGTTACTCCTGCCCCCGTGAAGCTGGTGAATCCCAGTGTTAGAAATACCCTGGTGGCAAGGCTGTGAGGTGGGTTGTACAAGGCATTCAGGAATCAGCTGTAATTCTTATTCTTCTGTTTTCCATTTCTTAATTTTTAAAGATTTATTTACTTACGGCTTGTTGGGTCTTGGTTGCTTTGTGGGCTTTCTCTAGTTGCGGAGAGTGGGAGCTGCTCGCTAGTTGCGGTATTGTTGTTTTAGTTGCTAACTTGTGTCTGACTCTCTGGGACTCCAGGGACTGTAGCCTGCCAGGCTCCTCTGTCCATGGGATTTCCTAGGATAGAAGATGTGAGTGGGCTTCCATTTCCTCCTCCAGGGGGTCTTTCTGACTCAGGAAACAAACCCACTTCTCCTGTGTTGCAGTGTGGGCTTCTCATTGCTGTGGCTTATCTTGTTGCAGAGCATGGATTCAAGGGCATGTGGGCTTCAGTAGTTGAATGTCAAAGGCTCTAGAGCTCTGGTTCAGTAATTGTAGATGTGTACAGGCTTAGCTGATCTGTGGCATGTGGGATCTTCCCGGAGCAGGGACCAAATCTGTGTCTCTTGCATTGGCAGACAGACTCTCAACTACTGGTCCACAAGGGAAGTCTTGTAATTCTGATTCTTAAGGAGCCCTCTCAGAAGTAAAATGTTGTCTTGTCTTTGCCTGACCTCTCTGATCTCAAGAGCCTGGGACCTTTACATCCTCTTGGGGGTAGACTCTTCTCTGAACTGTGGGCCCTGGTCTCATTGTATAACTACATTTGTGGAGGGAAACCGGGTGGATGTCAAGTCCACCTATCTTTCAGGAGCCAAAAGAGCAAGTCCAAGGTAAGATGAGTGTTTATAGCATCAGACCTTCTTCCTGGTCTCTGCTAGCATTCTTTAACTCTGAGCGCTGGTGTTCTAACATCACCTCTTTAGGCTTTTTTCTTTTCCTGTTCTTTGAATATTCGAGATATTGCAGTCTAAACAGTTCAACAGTTGTTGGCCTCATGGGCTACCTGTATTGTTTTGCATTCTCCTCAGCCCCAAGTGCTACACTAGAGCTAAAAGTGCTACAAGCAAATAATAACCAGAGTGAAAAAAAGCTCCACTTGGTTTCTTACAGTGGTATGAACTCCCAAACTTCATCACCTCTGAGATGCGAGGGGCTCACACTAACCTTTAATTGGGTTGAGAGTTCAAAATCCCTCATATAATTTCCTGTTTACAAACATTTTTGTAAATCTCAGAAGCAAGAGAAATATATGTTAGATTTTTAATTGAACTACAAGTCTCTATTTTTACTTGTATTATAACAGAACCCTAATTTGTTTATCAAGGCTGGCCCACCCAAACAGGAATGGTCCTTGTAGACATTCCATCATGCTGTGATTCTGAAGCCAGTTGACCAGGATGGGTGAGTTATCAGAAACCTACTTTGAGCGTCTTCAAACTTTATTTCTTCCCCCAATTTTGTTTTTTCCACTTGTTTGTGGTAGAAAATACATTTGTAAGGCACTGAGATGGTCTATTCACCAGGACAGGGGGTCAGTGGAATGCAGGTGAAAGTAAGAGAGGTTGAGGGTGACATTCAGGTATCCGGGGAGCAACATGAAAGATAATGCCCGTGACTGAGATGTGAAAAGCTGAGGAGGAAGCCAGCTCTACGGCACACATATGAAAGGGTTTGGTAATGTCCACCTGAAGAATATTCCAGCTCATCTGCCTGCTGGGCAGTCTGTTTACTTTCTTATGTCTGAGCTGATATACTCAGCAGGGACAGTCTCATTCAGTTAGTAATCACAGAATTTTCCATTTCCTGATTCAGAAAATGTGCTCCTGGTACCATTTCTACTCCTAACTGCTACTATATAACTCCAAGCAATACTGGCACTGCAGGCTATGACCTTTTTGAAACACACTTCAAATAACAATTCAATCTGCAAATTATAAAGTGATGAGGATGTTGAAGGTCAAGGCCAAGGGCAGAACTCATTGTCAGGCCACTAGAGATCTATCTTCAGGTTAATGCTGATCTGTTGATTAGCTGCCCTTGTGTGTGGTCATCTAGCTGGCTACAAGCCAGTTCACATTTATACAAAATAATCTAAGCCTAGCCAAGTACTGAATTGAAATCCAGATACTATGTGTTTCAGGCATCCCCCTTTTGACACACCTATCTGGTATCTTTGTTCAAAACCATGTCACAGGGCAGTATTGGGGACTAGAATAGGATTCTCATGGCAAAGGCAAAGTGACAGGAAAGTCAGAGAGGCATGGGGATGTGAAGTTGAAATCAAGCTTGATGTACATATATATGTAGCCTTGAGAATATGAGAGGCAGGAAGTTCCTTGAAAAAACCTTCTGGGAACAGAAGAATACAGACACATTGGGACAGTAGAGGGACTGGCAGTGACCAGGTGAAATGACGCTGAGTCTGCTGGAAGGTCACTGGCAACCACTGGAAGGTCACTGGCAAGAGGAAGTCTCATTTTCCTCAAACTCCTAATCAGCGTCAGTCAAAGCACACCGGGACTGAACTCTCCTATGCGAGGAGCACTGTGAGCATTGCTGTGGAGAAAATAAGCTTGTTCTCAACCCTTCCTGTCCAGCAAGTGGAGGAGAGGGAAGGCCACTATTCCCTGACCTATGGAGAGCCTACATGTAAGATTATATTAGAGCCCCTCTCATGGGGAAGGGGTTCATGGAAAGGCCAGCCAAGCGAGGGGACACTTCTGATGGGCAGTTAATATTCACTTAAGAGACAGGGCAGATGTAATGAACTGTATTTTCTTCAGTCGATTGATTAATTAAGTCCTATTACATTTCTATGTCCTTCCCCACCCACTAATATTTCATAAATGGTTAGAAAGATACAGAATAAAAAACTGAAAGACTTGAAACAAGGCCCCCAGGGAGCTTCTAGTCCACTTAGTCCCTTGAGTCAGTCACTAAACTTCTCTGAACTCAAGTTCCTTCATTCGTCAATAGGTGTTCTGGGTCCCACTATGCTCACATGAAAAGAATGTTAGTGGGATCCAGCTGCTCATTTAATTGGCAGCACTGCACAAAGCTGAAAGTATCTATGATTACAAAGTATTTGATCGTCCCGCTTAGCTGCCTGAAATCCCCAGTTCCCAATGAATATACAGCTCCTGTTTTCAGATCCATAAACACTGAATGCTGCTATCTATTTTCTCACCAAGGATCTGGGAAAAAATTCTGTCCCCCAGTGGACCATCTAAAAACATCTGAGTAACTTCCTTTCTTATTATGACTTCCTGTCTGCACAAGGCCCTGCATGTAGCGGGCATTCAAAACCTTTTATTGATACCTCATGAACTGAGAGAACTCTAAGGATCTGGTAGTACTTTTAAACTTCTGTGCCATTCATGGGAGAATCAGAGGGGTGTGTGTGTGTGTGTGTGTGTGTGTGTGTGTGTGTATGTGAGAAACACATAGAGAGAGAGGTTTATTGTTCAATATAGTAGAAGACCCTTTGTCCTTTGCTTTTCTTCTATTTTGGAAACATTTGGTATCTGTTATTGTTCAGAATCCTTGGTTAAAGTGTGGATGTGAAAAAAATATAAAAGAGACAGTTATAGAGCTATTCACAGTAAAGGAAAAATGACTACAACCGGTGATGTGTTGATGAAATCTCAGAATTGGTCCAATACGTAAAACAAGTAGGTTAAACAAAATAAACTTAAAAATACAACAAATAAGCAAACAAATCAGACTCTAGCATTTCTTCTATTAGAAGCTATTATCTGAAAATTGTGCTGTCCAGCAGAGTAAAAATTGGCTCCAAGAGGATGTGGACAACATAGGACATGGATGGTCCTAACCTGACCTTACTATAAGTGTAAAAAAGGACTGGATTTTGAAGGTTTTGCATTAAAAAAGAATATAATACATTTTATTGATTTTATCCCTAATTGTATGCAGATATTAAAATATTTTACATATACTTGACTAAAAATGTATTTATTAAAATTGATTTTACCTTTTTTAAATTTTAAAATGTGGCTATAAGAAAATGTAAAATTAAAAATAGAGCTGACTTTATATTAGTACCGAGTAGAGCTAATGTAAAACATCCCAACTATGACCTTCATAGCTCTAGTAGTACAAATGCCCTTCTTATTACAAAGGAGATACAAAGGTCAGAGATGCAACTTCAGGTCACCAGCTGCTTTAAAAATGTTGCAGACAGAGCTGTGGGCTTGAAGATTAAGAGTAGTTTAGTAGCAAAGAAAAACTGCAAAACTACCAAACAGTTTGAAAGAACCATTTCAAAAAGTCACTTTGCCAGAAAGAACCATTTTAAAAAGTCACTTTGCCATGATGTATGACATGGGACACTTTTACAAATTGGGTGAAATTTTAAATTTTATACAAAGAAGTGTGTGCTTGCCTTGGAGAATTGAAATGCTTCTGTTTGTTTTTTTAATAATACAAGCTAAAATTATATTTTAAATTGCATCATTATTTTTACTTTATAAAATAGAACTGGTAAGATGAACAGCTATTTTAATTGCATTCTGCTCCAGTGAAATCCAGAATTTAAATATGTGTGTGTATGTATATATATATATATATATATATATATATATATATATTAAAGTCATAGCTCTAGCATTTTTATTGGTCAAGACTAGTGAAAAATGATGTTTTTTGCTTTTTGCAGGAATATCTTGAGCAGAGCAATAATGATCAATCCCTGATGAATGTAACAATGGCTCCAGGCCATCACTGAGGAATGGCAAGAAATTCATTTTTATAACTTTATTTAAACACAATAGAGGGGATTTTGTTTGTTTGTTGGCTTTTCATAAAAAATAACTCCAGTAAGCTTAATGAAAGATTGAGGCAGATTCATCAAATGTGTCTTTCTGACTGAGAGTCAGGATTTTATAGCTCTTATTTTCTTTGCAACTTCCTCATCCTCTAATTTAACAAAATTTTCTTGAGCACCTCTCTGTCTGGTTTGTACTAGATAGGGAAGACACCAAGGTGGAGAAGTCATGGACTGTAAATTTTAGGAAGAGTGAATTTCTATTCCTAAACCACTTCAAGGACCTTAAAAACATATCTAATTTTATTACCTTACTTTACATGTGGAAGAACAGAGATCCAGAGTGTGAAATGACTTGGTCAGGGTCACAGAGACTGTTTTGGGGAAACCCAGTGCTATAAGCCATGTATTTTGATTACCAATCTCTCTTCTATTAAAATATGTTGTTTTAGTTTAGAGAGTAACTTGTACAAAGACCAGTTGTCTTTTTTTGTTTTTCTTTTTTTATTTCTATCTCATGCTCTTTTGATGCATGTCACTTACTTTTTTCAAGAAATGTCTCTTTGCAGTGAAGGCAATAATTGTATTTGGAGGATTACTCTAAACAGAACAAATCCAAGCAGAGAGCAGCCCTGGGCCCTCTCCATAGATCACAGCTTATGGCAGCTCCCCCAGGGAACACAGAAGCGCTTGGACCGGCTTTAAGTTTAAGTGCATGTCACCATGATGTACGGTGTCTTCGGTGTTCGTATATCATGGAGTGGAAGGGGTGTCGCCCATGGACGGAGAGCATCCATTCTCCTCTCCTGACACTGTGCCTTTTCCCCAAACAAGACATATCTGTGCGATTATAATCTTATCCAGCCTGGCTTGCTCCCTCCAGAGCTCATCTGCAGTTAGGGGCAGAGTCAGTCAGCATTTTGTGGAGATAAGTTTTAGGGGGCATGCTTTGGGAAACAATGAAAGAGATGTAGCGCTGAGAATATAGAAAGGTCTCCTGTATGCACTGCTTTCAGCTTGTTTTTTTCCATCCCAAATTGCTAGTTTTTATTTGCAAAGAAATGTAGCAATTAAGAACAAGTCCTCAAAAGTCATTCTTTTCTAGGTTCAAATCCCTGATTAGCTACTTCCTAGATGTGTCGCTTAGGTAAGTTACTGAACACTTCTTTGCTTTAGTTTCCACACTGCAAAATGAAGACTATATGAAAATATTACTTACTTCATGCAATCACTGAGAAGAATAAGTGAATATATACAAATGAAACGTGAGTCTAGAACACAAAACTTGCATTGACTTGGTGGTGGTTGTCATCATCATCCTTTCTTACTTAGGACTTGGCCAAGACATCCTCAGTACAGGCATAAAATTGAAGAATCATCTTTTTAGTAAAGAGCAGGTACTTCAGAACTCATCTTTCCATATTAGCTGGAGAAGAGAGAGTAACTTTCTGAAAGAGATAATCCAGGAAGAAATTGATCCATTCAGTCCTTTCCCCATTCATTCAGTCATCTAGCCAGCCAGCCATTCATCTCTCAATTGTCTTACTGCCTTGGAGTTTTACCAAATTAAATGTGCTTTAGGACTTCCTGTTTGTTGGCCTAATAATAGATCTCTTGTTTCCTAATGTGCTTAGTCACTCAGTCATGTTCAACTCTTTGTCACCCCATGGACTGTAACCCACCAAGCTCCTCTGTGGGGATTCTCCAGGCAAGAATACTGGAGTGGGTTGCCGTGCCCTACTCCAGGGGATCTTCCTGACCCAGGGATCCATCCCAGATCTCCCACATTGCAGGCAGATTCTTTACCATCTGAGCCACCAGGGAAGCCCATGGTCAAGACTTAAGGGCAAAGGCAAGACTGGCTTGTTCCCAAAGGCAAAACCTGTGAAGAGATAGCCTGAGTGCTGATGGACATCTGGTCAAAACTTGTGTTTCATCTAACCTTTTCTATATTATATATTAGAAATAATATTACAGCCTGTATGGGTCTTGATTTTACCCAGGAAGAATATGATTATGTGGTTATGAAGGGATTTTAGCAGGTATTTCATGACAGAAGGGCAACTCTTCTCTAGCCATGCTGGCTTTCAGAAAGGACACCTTGAATACTACTCTAAGTTTAGCTTCCTGCAGAGATCAAAAAAGTTTGACACTGTCTCCTCTTTACTGTCCCTTTGTGAAATAAAACCTTTGACAATATAATGGTTGCCTTGAAATAACCCTGAAAGGCTTTTAGGGGGCCTCTAAGTAAGTAAGCAAAGCCCTTGAGTCCTCTCTCTTCTCTGGTTTGCCACCATTGGAGACTTTCTAAAGATGAAGTATTACCCTCTCTCAGCAGTGGAACAGAAACATCTTAGATGATCCTGGTCCTTCTTTCTTTATACAATGTTCTAAATCATAATATCTGTGATTACTATAACACAAAGTTCTGGCTTGGGGGTTTCCCTGGTGTCTCAGTCTGTAAAGAATCCTCCTGCAATGCAGGAGACCCAGGTTTGATCCCTGGGTCAGAAAGATCCCCTGTAGAAGGTAATGGCAACCCACTCCAGTATTCTTGCCTGGAGAATTCCATGGGCAGAGGAGCCTGGTGGCTACAGTCCATGGAGTCGTAAGAGTTGGATACAACTTAGGGACTGAACCACAACTGCCTACCACACCAAGGTTTCCATGGTGGCCCAGATGGTAGAGAATATGCCTGCATTGCAGGAGACCCAGGTTCAATCCCTGGGTCAGGAAGATCCCTTGAGAAGGGAATGGCTACCCACTTCAGTACTCTGGCCTGGAGAATTCCATGGACAGGAGTCTGGCGGGCTATAGTCAATGCGGTTGCAAAGAGTCAGATGCGACTGAGTGACTAACACATACACTTAGATACCACACTAGATTGAACAGTATGCTTCAGGTATGGGGGTCTTCTCTGCCTGCTAGAATGGGAAATTCCAAAGTTGGAATACTACTTCTTCCTAATTGTATGTTTAATCCAGTGACTAGCACAGACTAAGTATACAGTAAAGATTTACTCAATGGTAGATGAACAGATTGTTAAAATCAGAAATTTTGAAAATCAAAATAATTACCTAATCTTTATCCTAGGTCCAATTTATATTATGATTCTCATTACCAAAACAATTGCCAGGACAGCCTCTCTTCCTAGCATGTGGAAATAGTGCTTTGTGTGGAATCCACCAGTGCCTTTCCTTGCGATTCCTACACCGCTTCCTGGTGACTCCATCCACCTGCAAATATTCTGAATAACAAATACAGCACATAAACCTAAGCTACCACATATAGTAAAATGCCAACTGTTCTCTGCAGGATAGACTCAAGGGAGTGAACCAACAATTACTGATGCTATAGAGTCACCCAAACAATCTTTCACCTACTTTATTCCTTTTGTAAGAGAGAGAGAAAAAAGATGGCTCATCTCAATATGCTGATGCTGAAAAGAGCACTGACGTTTGCTTTCGGAATGATGTTTGACTGTGAGTACTCAATAATTAGAAATATTTAATGCAGTCAAATATCAGCAAGTTAAAATTGTTTTCTGCTTAAGTCTTGTCATTTGCCAGAAAAGAAATGATATGTTAGACATGTTGCACTCGTTCTCAGTATGATAGCAACTAAAGTGGCTTAAAATTGGATTCATTTATAAAGCTGGACACTATTAATATCATTCCCTGCATGATGGTAATTCATTTTACTCTGCTTTGTCTCAGAAGCAGTAGGGGCTCCATTCCTTATATTCAGTTTGCAGTCCTAATTAAGTATTCATTATAGAATACATATTTTTTCATTTAGGACTGAATATCAAACATTTATGTGCTGTTTTACACTTGTTTACTGTTAGGTCAAGGTAGTGAGGTGCTGCACATCTAGCAGTTATGTGTCTTCAACCTGTAAGATTAAGGCTCAGAAGGAACTCAGAGCAACAATGTGTCTCTCTCAGGGTTCTTATTTCACTGGTATTTCACTAATCTGCTGAAAACCTAACTGAATGTGATTACACTGGTTCCTTCACTGAGAATTAGAAGATGTTCCATGGGTTCAATGAAAAGTTGCATGATATGTGCAGAAGTTTATTGTGAGATTCTACATGTACCCGGCCCTGAAAACTTTCACTATTGGCCATTGAAGTGGCTAAGCACCAAAAAAGAAAAAAATAGCATGGAGAGGTTTAATAGGATAAAATTAAACCAAATAAAATGTAACTAGAATATCTGGGACACTGCCATCTGATGAGATGTTAAATTATGGTGGTGTGTTGTAGCGGGAAGAGTTTACAACCATCATAATCTAATCTTTGACTCGATAAGCAATGGAATATGTATACATAATAATAGTACAAATTTGGTATTTACATTATGCTTTCTCTTTGGGAGCTCAAATGACCCTAGATAATTTGGTCTATTCATGATCACATTCTCATCACTATCAGTAAGGGAAAGCCAACATTTTCAAAGGCTGAGCTTAAAATGTCCACATAATCAAAAACTACAGCCACAAAGAAATCGAGATCACTTGGAAACTGATTCACCTTCAAATTCATACGGCAATGGCCCAAATGAAATCATGATGGAAACTTGATCCCATAACACTTCTTAAATAATTGTCAGATATTTCCTGAGAGTCCATTAGAGTTCTTTGTAGTTGTGAAAGAAGAAGGAAGAGGGAAAGGAGGAAAGGGAGAAGTAGTCATTTTTAGTTGTAAGTTAATCACAATCCTATTGGAGGGATAAGTTATAAACATAAAGTTAGTTAAATAATAATAGAAGATATCCGTATATGATGCTACAAGGCAAGATATGTTCTGTTGGTAAGGACAATGGTTCTTATAGTTGTATAGGTGAAAGAGATTACAGTTATCAAGAGGGAACTGAGAGGGCTGCTTAGAAAAGGGAGTTCCTTGTCTGGGCCTTAAGGATTGTTAGAAATGAGAGCAAATGCCCTTAGGCCAGAAGGTAAGTATGAAGAAAGGAAGGACTACAATATAATGCAATAATTGTTGGGGCACCAAATCTAGATTGGCTTACTAACTGCAAAGGGCATGAGACGAGTGAAAGAGAAGATGGATTGGTAGGATTGTCGAAAGTCTGAATAACGTGCTAAGAATTTAAGAGTTTATCTTCTAGGAAATGAAAAGAAATTGATAGTTTTGCAGGCAGAATTAAAGTGTTATATTCAAAAGACTTAGCTTGCTGCAGATGTAATTAATTTGATAAGGAAGAGAGGGAAAGAAAAGAGATGTGAGATTGTTGCTGGAGCACTGAATGGGCTGGTAAGAGCCCAGGGTGAATTTGTGGCGATGTCAAAAGGAAGAACCACCGCCTTACACAGAAGAAAGAACCTGCTGGGCTCAGAGACCCAAGGATTTTTATAGGTCAAGGCACCAAACGTCTAAAATTGATACTTAAAGGAAAATAATTGGGGAACATTCATTTATTTACTTCTTTGCTAATCACTGGTTTATTGACATAATTTTTCCAATTAATATCCTGGTGCCAATCTGTGAGGCTGAAATATGAATATTTCCACATGAAATCTTAAGAGTTTTTCCATCACTGAAAATTCCTTGTATACATACATTCCAAAGTAATTCATGCAGTGGAGCAAGGTTTCTATATCTGAAAACACTACCTATAGTTGGGGTCATCTACTTTAGGACTTCTAATATTCCATTTCTTCACTCCAGAATTGAGTCAATGTATGTATCTTTCAAAGGCTTGCAATATCCTCCAATTGACCTATTAATTATTTTAGTTTGTTTCAATGTTTCTGATTTTCTTCTAGCTTTAATTTTTTTTTTTTTTTAAATTGTAAATGAGTAAATATGGGCCATTACAGAAGTATCTCATCTGACAACCGCTTGGCATCATATATGATGCTAAGCAATTCTCTTACAGAGCCTCCTCCTTTCTTGGTCATGGAAGAAATGCTCCTGTTTAATTCATGGAAGATTCCCAAACGCTGCCTAGAAAGTCCCTCTGGCATCAGTGACTGTCCTGCCCCATTTTTCACCTTTGGAGGTCTTTACACACATCAGCTAAATTCATTCTCAGGGGCCTCTGTGAAGATGGTGACTTTACAAATTCCTCCTTTGACAAATTCCTCCCTGGGGAGACATTATGGATGTTGATGGGGAAAATGCATCTTGCCAAGATTATAGCCCACTCAGAATGTGGAGTCTAAGAGTTTGGAAGCTCAGCAGTGCCTTTTAGTGTAGCGATTTACTTAAGATTTCACAGCAAATGGTTAGCTAATGTTTACAGCAGGGATACACAATTAATAAATGCAAAAATTGTGTGCTTCACTTCTATTTCCAAAGTGAATAGCATGTTTGTCAAAGCGAGAAACTTTGCTTTGATTATAAGCTACAGGTAATGAAAATCTGTTTGTGTTTCACAAATACATTTGATTCTAGTGGATTGCATTTCCCATCAGGGAATCAGGTTCGGCAAATATTTTCACATGCTAGCTCTTCAAATCAGGCAGAAGGTTTTAGTGGCCTAGAAATACAATAAGCTTAGAGAATAGAGGTTTGAACAGAAACTAACTGGTAGAGTTCATAATTGTTCTTCACTGGAATTTATAAGGACCCAACATTAGCTTACTAACTGTAGAACATGCATATTGCCTACGTTTGGGGGAGGGGTAATTTCATGAAAATATCTCTACCTCCTTTTAACCTTCTTCAGATATCATAGTAATAGCTCTAAAGTTATCATGGCCTTAGATTCAATGCAATCCCTATCAAGCTACCAATGGTATTTTTCACAGAACTAGAACAAATCATCTCACAATTTGTATGGAAATATAAGAAACCTCGAATAGCCAAAGCAATCTTGAGGAAGAAGAATGGAACTGGAGGAATCAACCTGCCTGACTTCAGGCTCTACTACAAAGCCACAGTCATCAAGACAGTATGGTACTGGCACAAAGATAGAAATATAGATCAATGGAACAAAATAGAAAGCCCAGAGATAAACCCACGCACATATGGACACCTTATCTTCGACAAAGGAAGCAAGAATATACAATGGAGAAAAGACAATCTCTTTAACAAGTGGTGCTGGGAAAACTGGTCAACCACTTGTAAAAGAATGAAACTAGAACACTTCCTAACACCATACACAAAAATAAACTCAAAATGGATTCAAGATCTAAACGTAAGACCAGAAACTATAAAACTCCTAGAGGAAAACATAGGCAAAACACTCTCTGACAAATATCACAGCAGGATCCTCCATGACCCACCTCCCAGAATATTGGAAATAAAAGCAAAAATAAATAAATGGGACCTAATTAAAATTAAAAGCTTTTGCACAACAAAGGAAACTATAAGCAAGGTGAAAAGACAGCCTTCAGAATGGGAGAAAATAATAGCAAACGAAGCAACAGACAAACAATTAATCTCAAAAATATACAAGCAACTTCTGCAGCTGAATTCCAGAAAAATAAACGACCCAATCAAAAAATGGGCCAAAGAACTAAACAGACATTTCTCCAAAGAAGAAATACAGATGGCTAACAAACACATGAAAAGATGCTCAACATCACTCATTATTAGAGAAATGCAAATCAAAACCACAATGAGGTATCATTTCACACCAGTCAGAATGGCTGCTATCCAGAAGTCTACAAGCAATACATGCTGGAGAGGGTGTGGAAAAAAGGGAATCCTCTTACACTGTTGGTGGGAATGCAAACTAGTACAGCCACTATGGAGAACAGTGTGGAGATTCCTTAAAAAACTGGGAATAGAACTGCCATATGACCAGCAATCCCACTGCTGGGCATATACACTGAGGAAACCAGAATTGAAAGAGACGCATGTACCCCAATGTTCATCGCAGCACTGTTTACAATAGCCAGGACATGGAAGCAACCTAGATGTCCATCAGCAGACGAATGGATAAGGAAGCTGTGGTACATATACACAATGGAATATTACTCAGCCATTAAAAAAATACATTTGAATCGGTTCTACTGAGATGGATGAAACTGGAGCCCATTATACAGAGTGAAGTAAGCCAGAAAGAAAAACAACAATACAGTATACTAATGCATATATATGGAATTTGAAAGATGGTAACGATAACCTTATATGCAAGACAGAATAAGAGACACAGATGCATAGAACAATTTTATGGACTCTGAGGGAGAAGGTGAGGGTGGGACGTTCTGGGAGAATAGCATTGAAACATGTATATTATCATATGTGAAACAGAACACCATTCCATGTTCGATGCATGAGACAAGGGCTCAGGGCCAGGGCAATGGGATGACCCAGAGGGATGGGATGGGGAGGGAGGTGGGTGGGGGGTCCAGGAAGGAACACATGTAAACCCATGGCTGATTCATGTCAATGTATGGCAAAAACTATTACAATATTGTAAAGTAATTAGCCCCCAACTAAAATAAATAAATTCATAAAAAAAATAATAATAAAGTTATCATGGCCTTTATGTTGAACATGAAGGACCCATATTGAAATATTTTGACCAAAAAAAAAAAAATGGAATTGCAAATAGAATACAGTAGGGAGGGTCTGGAACATGTTTTCAGGAACACAGGCTCTGCAAAGGAATTATAGCCAGGAATTCAGGCACATAGGAGTTAAAATCTTGTTATTCAGCCCCTTGAAGCATATCTTTCTACAGAGTCAAGAAGAAATTGGCTACCAGAACTAGCAAGATATATTTTACCCTTGATCAAGGGAGTGAGATGAATTTTCCAGGGTTAGATTCTAGAATGAGCTAAAATATCATACTTATATAAACCAAAGAGAAAGAGGGTCTGCTTGAAAGAAGGCTGAATAAGAATGAGGGCTACTTTTTCAGTGAAGGCAAGATGTATTAGAGGCAAAGCTTAGTATTAATGGTCGTAGTCTTAATACATGAGGATCTGATACTGAATATTCTCACATTGTGAGGGTTGTAATTAAAACAGAGAAAGCAGAAACATTTGTATATTTTGGCTACCATATTTTCTTAAATCTTTCCTTGAGCTGATTCATTAAAGAAGAAGGAATAACCTAGAAAGCAAAACCCCTAGCAGCATGCCCTCTAAACAAAGAAAGAGTTGAGGGAGTGAGGAAGGATGATAAACAGGGCTGGTTGATAAACACTGATCTTAACTCATTTGTCTTCTGGTTTATTTGGTGTTGCTTGCTTGTTCTACTTGGCCTGTTAAACAGAGGTGTAAAAGAGTTCATCTTGTCTTACAAAATTTCAACTCAGCTTTGTACTTTGAGCAGGGAAACTTGTCTAAGATTTTGATTTAAGAAATCTTGGAAAAACAAAACAAAACACAAAGAAATAAGCTGTTTGCCCACTTACACCTTAAGATCACACCTCGTAACTGACACAGAAACACTTCTTTTCCTTTACAACTAGCATTCAGAGATCTTGAGTAAGTCCTGTTTTTATTGATATGTTGGGACAAAGAAGGAATAAATTCTGTTAATCTATGACTCTCGCCTGATACTCCCAGATTCAGGCTGTTTGTTTAAAAGCACTCATTGTTACTATTCATATCATTTGATAAACTATAGTCTGAAAGACATGGTATTCTTTAATTTTTATTCCTTACCGCAAAGGTATTTTTCCCTAAATCTCTTTCTCTTCTTCTATTGTTCTGCCAATATTAATGTATTATTTATTCCTACATATTCTTTCAACTTTTTATCTAGAGTTCCACATTCCATGGTTGGATACAATCATTTCTTGAATTTCATTCCCATGATTATTTTAAGATCCTTCCCAAATTCTCTAAGAGTGTCATTATTTTAAACCAGCAGGAAATGTAGAGCAGGAAATGTAGTTCATTGTAGTTTCCTCTCAAATACATGTTGCCAAAGTTAATCTTCCTAGAAGTCCTCTCAGCTCTAAAGAAGTAGACCATGAAGCCTGCCATTCAGGAGGCCTGAGAGCACTTAGTCTAGAAGTTTTCCTAGAACTTGCTGTTAACAGTCTAATTTCTTCTCCATTCACTGGGCAAAGTGGGATTCTGAAAATATTTGTCAAAAAATAACAACAACAAAAAGACGTGAAAAGGACAGTTTCCAGGATCTCTCACCCTCATTAGTGAACTGGAAGTGTGGACTCTGAGACGTTAGAATTGCATGCTTCTCAGAGTTTGTATTTGGGGAGAAACAACCCATGTGGGCCTCCGGACTGACACTTACCTATAAAGTAAGTGAGAAATAAACTTTTACTGTGCTAAGCTTGTGTCGATTTGTTATCACAGCAGAGCCTAGCCCAGCCTCACTGACACAGATTTTAAATATTTGGATGGAAATTGGGAAATGTTTCTAAAACATGAGTTGTTGTCTATATATAGATGAATAGATGTGAGTCTATGCATGTGTATCTGTGCTTACACACCACTGACCTACTCTTTGACCCCTTCCCACAGCCTCAGTACCTTCATCTCTAAGATAAGGGTGGAGTTAGAAGTTTCTTTAGCTTGAAATTTCTTTTGAAGATTGCCTGATGCTTATCCAAAACAGTCTTGCATTTATTCAAGTCTTAACATTTTCTGAAGTCTTTTTAACCCAAGAACAAAGCCCAGGGCTTGAACAGACTCTGATTTTAGGTTCATCCAAACCACCTCTTTGTTGCCTTTGCCCCCTTTAAGAAAATTCCAGATGAAAGCATAAATCTTCCACATGAACTGATTTGCTGCACAGCAAGATAATTCTTTTAAGTAGTTTCTATTATAGGAAAATTAATTTCAAGGCACTTCATACAGTTCTGGTAAAATCCTTCCGCTCCACAGGGGTCCATGAGCAACATTAACTGTGCAGCATTTGCTGGGTATGCCTCATTATGACTTGGTGCGTGTGAAGGATGTTTTTAAATTTTTTTTTAAGTTGAGCTCTTTGAAAATGCATTATTTTTGTTCTTGTCCCTGCATGAACATTTAAGGAAAACTAGAGTTTGAGATATTTTTAAGAACAAAATATTTTTTCCTACTTCATGTAAAGGAACAAGAAATAATTTCTCCTGATAATACTTTGTAGCTTACTATTTTTACATAGGCATTGGTATAGCATTGATTCATTTGAGGAGGTTATGAAAAACAAATACGGAATCCCATGTGCTAATGAGCACACGAAGTTTGGATGGTTGATAACGAAGAACACCACCTTCATCCAGCTTTTACTTGTCCAGCTTCCTTCAGTCTCTTAGAGGTGTTCTCAAGAGAACTACGTACAGAGTCTACACACAAGTATTTATCTAGAGGCTGTTTCCTGGAGAATCAGACCTAAGAGCTGTAACATACAAAATTATCTGGCATGCAAAGGGTTTAGTGGATTGACTTTATTAGATGTATTCTCTGTCTAGGCATCTTTCCTAATTCACTCTCATCCAAATGCTTTTGGCTTCTCCTTTACATCTTGCTTTTCTCACAATATTCCCTTTGCTTAAAGCATCCTTCATTGCCTCTTCTTCTAGCTCACACGAAGAACTATGAACTCCATCTCCATATTTCAAGGACCAGATAATATCCTATATGTTATGTCTCAACTCTGAATCCTATTGGAACTGATATTAGTATTATTTTACTCTATCATAAGCTGCTTTTTTGGTACAGACTATAAGCTCCTTGGGGCAGAGACTCTGAACTTTTTCTTGCTTTTCTCCCTTGCAGCCACTTTCACAGTGCTGATATATAGTGGTTTTTCAATATGTAGTTTTTCTTGTTTGTTTCCATAGGGCTTATCAAATTCCGCTATAGCTCATGAGGTGCTGTACTCTCATTACATGACCAGAGTTGGATATGGTTTTCAGGGAGAGGTAATTATAATGGGCATATGTGAATAGAAGATGCACTCCCATATTATGCATTATTTATATTAACAAGCCATGCATTTATGTTCTACAAACCAATTAATACACTGTAGATACAACATTCATTTTTACCCAATCGATGGCATTAGACATTCAACAATAGTCATCTCTTGCAAGAAATCTCCCAGTGAAGTTTTGTAATCTCTGGTGGCCTTCCACATGCTATGGCACTTGGAAGAGGTAAGATTCTAGGCCTCTAGACTTGTTTAATATCAAATCCAAATTTCTATGGGATACATTGGTTTTACTTTCTGATGAAATGTGAAGTAATAGTAAATATTTTATTAAAAATTTAAAATGTACTCCTACAATCTTTTATTCCGGTGATTCAGTTTGGCAGAAACCAGAAAAATATCCTTTGTATTCCATTGAGAACCAAAGTAAAGTCAAGGGAGCATCATTGTTTTTGGAAGAACCCCTATTGTTTCAAATACACCCCATTTATCATCCCGTCTGGAACCTAGAAAGTATCAGCTAGTTTGAGCCAATGACTGTTCTTTTCTTAATGGCCAATATTTTCTCATCTCACCCAACATTGCCTTCACTGCCAACATCTCCCTCTCAATGACCAGTAGCAGGGAAGATATTTAGAGTTCTCTCAAAAAAAAAAAACAAAACCAAAAACTTGTTCTATTTGGAGGTACTGCCTCTGAGTGTCAGGTCCTTCTGACCTGGAAAACATTTTAAACAACTCTGGCTGCTGCAGTATCATGAAAATCTTTACAAAACAGATTGTTGTTAGAATTAAGTGATTAAATAAGAAGTTGGGACCTAGATTTTATGAGCTAAGTCATAAATACCAACCTTCAGCCTAGCTGGAAATATTTACAAATAGCCTGGCTTTGTTTCTGCTCAAAGTGGAGCCAGTAATTATAACTTGGAGATCAAACTTCATTTGCTCCACAGCAGATTCATAGGGGCCTACAGTTGTCTCTTTTTCCAGGGATTTGAGTCCAGATTGGCTCACTGAGGCAACACTATTGCTATGTATTAACTGGATGAGTAATGTTGACCAGATAGCTTGGTCCACTTGACTAGTCTTTTGATTTATATGTTAAGCAAAAGTGTGATTTACACTTTTTAATAAGAACTCTTTCAATTTTATGCTTCATTTTTCTATATCTGAGGACTCGAGAAGAGTGAAATCACATGACCCAAGTGGGATATTGCTCTTAATCTATTAATCGGCACTGATATATTATCCCCGCTCCAATCTCACACTTTTCTTTTTCATCCCAAGTAAGTGAGTCAGACAAAAGAAATGTATCGTCCTGTTTAAAGAATTTATTTCTGATTAGGTTTTTCGGTTGCTTCTACCACATGCAAATATATGTGTTCCAGTCCTGTGCAGTTTGTTGAATGAAGATAATCTGACGTTCTCTGTAAGTCATCTAGGAACAGGTCATACTTGTAAGCTTCCTCCTCTTGCCTCTACATGTTCATCCTTCTTAAGAAAAAGAAAATGAATTCTTTAAATGATTAATTACATAAATAGCCAGGTTCTGTGCTAGAAAGGGGCTTCCCAGGTGGCACTAGTGGTAAAAGCCCACCTGCCAATGCAGGAGACATAAGAGGTGTGGGTTTGATCCCTTGGTCAGGAAGATCCCCTGGAGGAGGGCATGGCAACCCATTCCAGTATTCTTGCCTGGAGAATCCCCATGGGCAGAGGAGCCTGACAGGCTAAAGTCCAAGGGGTTGCATAGAGCTAGACACGACTGAAGTGACTTAGCAGGCACACACATACTAGAAAGGGAGGAAATCTTCCAAACCAGGAAACATGACCCAGAAACAAGAAAAAAATAAGAAAGACAAGTGGAAACTTCTCTTAGGTGAACTTATGGGACTTTTGTCTTCATTTTTTTCCTCCTTCCTATGGGCCATAAATTAAAACTTGCTTGAAAATAAGCCAAACTGTAATTTCATGAAGTGTATGTTTGCTTTTTTCCTTAACTTTTAAATGAGGAAAACAATAATAAAATTGTCAGAACCTTTATTTTCATCACCTGAAGTTCAAGCAAAGATCACAAGTACTTTTAAGGAAACAATCATGATTAAAGCAAAGAGCAATGGACTAGAAGTCAAAGACAAGAAATCTAGTTTCAAGGGTCACTAATCAGGTATGGCCAGGGCAAGCCATTCCTCATTTCTTCTCTTGACCTCAAATTCCTTAACTGCACAAAGAAGGGCTTTGGGGCTGAAACTCTTTTCAACTTTTACTGGGCTGTAATTGTGGTCTCATTCCAGTTCTTCAGACTGGTGAAACATCAGAAGCACTGCTGACTTTGTGGTGCTCAGTCTTGACTTTCCTAGCCTCTGGTTTCTCACTGAATTCCTTCTTCAGGAGTATGTCTTTTTTCAAGTCTGGAATACAAGACCCTGACATCAGTTTTTGGATTTAGGGAAGTATGTGACATCCAATAATTTCACCTGAGATGAATCTTGGGTAACCTGTTCCTTCCCACTGGGTTCTCTGCCTTTTATATTCTCAGTGTAATAAGAAAGAAAAACAGATGAATATAACTTTGCCATAATTCTACATAAAAGGAATCACCAACTCAATGGATATGAGTTTGAGCAAGCTCTGGGAGATGGTGAAAGACAGTGAAGTCTGACATGCTATATGCAGTCCATGGGGTCGCAAAGAGTTGGACCTGACTAAGTGACTGATCCACAACAAAAGAGACTCTCATATAGAGGTCTATTTCTGTGCTTTGGGTTAGGTCCTTCTCTCTAGGTTTCTGACAACATTCTATGCTTACAGGCTTATAGGTTGCCTCTGATGTGTGTGATTCTATTAATAGCCCAGGTTTCCTGCAGTTACATCCATCCAACACCCTAAATCTGGAAAAAAAAAGTTTAATATTCAAACAGGAATTACGTTCTAAAAATCCTTGATGTTTGCAGTGTATCTATCAAAACAATGGGCCGTTCACCAATTGTAATATTTCTCTCCTTTCTCCTACCTCTCACACTCTTTCTGAATTCGATGATTCTCATTCCACTTTAGGTTAGACGTAGAATTTAGAGAAAACAAGGGATACAGGGATAGAGGATCACAATGCACACCTTTGGGAGGTCCTTACAGCTCTGTGGAGGAGAGTCATCCACTACTACAGCCTCACTTTCCAATGCCCCCTATTTTTGACATTTATAAATCCATCAAATGACCACTCCCAATCAGGCTATACTTACTTATCAGGACCATTCTTTCAGACAATGTGCTGTATTTAGGGTTTCTCTCTTCACCTTCCTGTACAACAGAATCAGACCCATTCTCTGGTGTATTTTGGAAATGTTCATTCGCATGACTCCTGCACTCATGCGCAATGTCAGCAGCTAAATGAATTTTTCTGTGCAAGATTCCATCCTCCTTCCTTCTCTTGTTTTCCTCCTTCACCCCACTCTCCTTCTCTTTTTCAAATTTTCCTTCTTGCTTTCCTTCCTTTGCCTTTATTTGTTTCCTCTCCTCTACAATCATAATTTGCCCATCTACTTTGAGCAAGATGCTGTGCAAACGCCCACAGTAGCAGCAACATGACTCGATCTTGAGCTTCGTTTTGGGGAAACGGCTGTGCAATGGAGACATGGATGTGGCACAGGGCATCAGGCTGTAGGATGGTACCAGGTGTGAGGGCTGTAGTGGCAGCCAGGGGGAAGCAGATCTTTAGGTAGGAAACCAGGAAAAGATTCCCAGAAGTGACACTTGAACCGACTCCTGGAACAGCAGAACTTCGCTAGATGAACAAGTTGAGCAAAGTATTCCCAAAGGAGGGAATGCAAGGTATAGAGAAGCAAGAGGGAAAATATCATCATCTAGGAGAACAGGTGGTTTTGCATTGCTAGAACAACACTGTAGTAGGTAGAGCAGAGAAAATGAGATTGAAAGACTTTACTTAGGGCACACATTTCTTTTTGAATAGGTGCTTCCAAAGGGATGAACAGAAAAGCCTTACAGAAAAAAATTCAAATTAGGGTCCCTATTGCTTTTCTAGTCACCCTGCAGAAATGACTAAGTCCAAACAAAAGGCCAACTGTGATAAAAGGACTCTCTCAGTCATCTTACTTATGACAGAATCCTTGTCTCTATTTGACACAAACTAGACTCATGCTGGTCATTATATGCCATCTCATTTCTGTTTTATGACATATAGAATCTGTGTGTATGTTCATGTTTACAAAACATATCATTTATATAAAAGATTCTGTGCATGCTTCATTGCTCAGAAGTGTCTGATTCTTTATGACCCCATGGACTGCAGCCCACCAGGCTCTTCTCTCCATGGAATTTTCCAGGCAAAAATACTGGAATGTGTTGCCATTTCCTCCTCCAGAGTATCTTCCTGACCCAGAGGTGGCACCCACATCTCCTGCAACTCCTGTATTGCAGGTGGATTTTTTACCATTGAGTCACTGGGGAAGCCCACAATGGGCTTCTGTTGTGGGAAAGATTCCAACCTTCCATTTCAAGATTTTACACAATGATATGTATGTTTCAAAAAAAAAAAAAAAAAAATTGATACAAAGAACATCCATGTAACCATTACCAATTTGGTTTAATATCATATTATTATTATTTTTAGTAATATTTAGTGGAATTTGTTTTTAAACCATATTTAGCAAAGAGGTCACTAATGAGAACAGAGGTCCAGATGAGAAAATAGCCACATCGCAGACTCTCTGTATATCCACAGAGTACCTCATTAGGACACAAAATCAGTAACTTAGAAATAATCATCTGTTCACCAAGACGTATATAAGGAATGTGTGTTAAATGTCTGGTAGCATGTATAGTGTTGAGCTCACAAAGGTGGTTAAGACATTTAGAAACCCATACTAGTAGCATCCATGGGTAGGATTTCTGTAATAAGGTGCTCTTACAGAAACCATTCAAGTCGTTTGCTTCTCCAAGATTTTTTAAAATTAACCTCAAATAATATTCTGTTGTGATTGAGGATGTATAGATAATATAAGCAAACATCTTTGAAACAATGAAATTCCACCTCACTTCTCTCCTTGCCAAGATGTTGAACAAGCAAAAAGTTTATTCTATAATGTATTTCATTGGAGAGATGGTGAAATAATTGGGTTCATAAAATAGTTCTGCCCTGGAAAGAATTCAACCTTGTTTGATGTTAATGATAACAAAATTGAAGCAACAAATAGAAACCCCAATACACTGAGTTTACTCTAGCAACAACTACAATAAATCACTAGATAATTTAACATTTCCTCCATGAGGACATAACACTATAGAAAGCACTAGGAAAAGTTTTATTTTTTTCTCCTAAACAATATTTAGCAGTAGAATCATTTCATTAAATGAAAGTGTAGATAGACTTCAAGTTTTTAAGACAAAATCATGATTACTCCATTTGAGGTGGAAAAATGAATCAGGAACTTCAACAGGTCACCCAACATTTCTATCTCCAGTAGCCTAGGACATATCTTGGGGAAACCTCTATGTGTGTGTATTAGCCACTCAGTCATGTATGACTCTTTGCGATCCTATGGACTGTAGCCAACCAGGCTCTTCTGTCCAAGGAATTCTCCAGGCAAGAATACTGGAGTGGGTAGCCATTCTCTTCTCCAGGGAATCTTCCTGACCCTGTTATTGAACCCGGGTCTCCTGCAAGGCAGGCAGATTCTTCACTGTCTGAGCCACCAGGGAAGCCCTAGGGCTCCACTAAATCTGAGTTTAAAATTCTGTGTTAGACAATTAAGCATTCCATTTGTGGCTAACTGTAGCTATAGGCAAATCTTGCATTTATTTAATCAAATTTGGTGTTCTTAACTTCTCATGAGTCTTTACAGTTTTGTTTGATTTTGTTTGTTGCTATGTCTTCTCTTGGAAGTAAATGAATCTCAAAATTTTCTGAGGGAGAAAACAAGTTTCTGGATTGGACACAGCACATGGAAGAGAGGTTGCATAGTGCTATGAAGTCACATCATACGAACAGCTACATCTTCTGCCTTCATGTAACACTAACCATAAATTAGAAAACAAGGGAATACTATGAGAAGTCAAATGTGATTTAAAGAAAAAAAAAGTTGAGCAAGAAGGGTTACTTAATAAAAGGAGAATAAAATTCGAATTTAAGGTTGACATTCTTGTCTCTCAGCTTTTCTCCAGCAACTGGACACAGAGGAGTCTCCTCATTAAATTGTTTCCAGTCTGACTGCCTCCCCAAGGGAGTTGGGAAGAAGCAGCTTCTGACCAGTTAGAGGTGAGAGACTCATTCCCCAGTTCCACCAACTAGCCATTCAGATCCCCAGCCACCAACTTCTGGATCCAACAGCACACTATGCATAAGGAACAGAGAATGTGCTCCCTAATTACCCCTTATCAAACCGCAACCCAGCTTATTGGCAGGTCCACGAGGGTTTAACTCAGTATTCAGAAAACTAAGATAATGGCATCTGGTCTAATCACTTCCTGGCAAATAGATGAGGAAACAATGGAAACAGTGACAGACTTTATTTTTTGGAGCTCCAAAATCACTGCAGATGGTGACTATAGTCATGAAATTAAAAGACACTTGCTCCTTGGAAGAAAAGCTATGGACAGCCTAGATAGCATCTTAAAAAGCAGAGGCATTATTACTTCCCCAACAAAGGTCCATCTAGTCAAAGCTATGATTTTTCCAGTAGTCATGTATGGATGTGGGAATTGGACTATAAAGAAAGTTGAGCGCCAAAGAATTGACGCTTTTGAACTGTGGTGTTGAAGAAGACTCTTTAGAGTCCCTTGGACTGCAAGGAGACCAAACCAGTCAATCCTAAAGGAAATGAGTCCTGAATATTCATTGGAAGGACTGATGATGAAGCCAAAACTCCAATACTTTGGTCACCTGATGTGAAGAACTGACTCACTGGAAAAGACTCTGATCCTGGGAAAGATTGAAGGCAGGAGGAGAAGGGGATGACAGAGGATGAGATGGTTGGGTGGCATCACCAGCTTGATGGACATGAGTTTGAGCAATCTCCTGGAGTTGGTTGTGGACAGGGACGCCTGGTGTGCTGCAGTCCATAAGGTCACAAAGAGTCAGACACGATGAGTGACTGAAGTGAACTGAACCAGGCGTGATTAGGTAACCTGTCTTACTCCCTGGAATGGTAAGTCGACAACATCAACCTCCTTGTGTACTTTATAGGAATTGAATATGGCGGCAACTACACTAGCGAGGTAAAGTTCCAAATGTGACCCTTAAAACAGTCTTTCAGTTAATACACTGACATCAGAAGTACTAGTTCTCCCTGGCTTGAGGAAGAGATACCCCAATTATACTCCATGAAGTGTGTCAGCTTGAGGTCCACACCCTGTTTTGTAATTCTGGTTCTTGGTAGGAAAGCCCCCATAATTACCTCCCAGAGGGAAGGAGGCTTGAGAACCCATATGGATATATACATACTCTTCATCATAGAAAGTGAAGTTGAAATTGTTAGTCTGTTCAGTCATGTTCCACTCTTTGCAACCCCATGGATTTTAGCCCACCTAGCTCTTCTCTCCATGGAGTTCTCCAGGCAAGAATATTGGAGTGGGTTGCCATTCCCTTCTCCAGAGGATCTTCCCAACTGAACCAGGGGTGATTTGGAAATCTGTCTTACCCCTGGAACGGTGATCAAATGCATGTCTCATGCTTTGAAGACAGATTCTTTACAGTCTGAGCGACCAGGGAAGTTTGAGCCACTAGGGAAGCCCATCATGGAAGAAATTTTTAAAAATCTCATCTTACTGTGGAATGGCTACTTCATCACTCTTTTTTTTTTTCAACCTGCTGATAGTCAGCCAGGTCCAATTCGTTTATTCAAAAGTCTGCTGTCCAAGAGTCTCAGATCCCCTCTGTGGCTTTGGCTAGAACTTCCTTGGAAAAGCCACCATTTCCTCCTTGATTCTGTTTTCTACCAGTAACACCAAGCTGTTTTTGGTATTGGGAAGGTTATAGCTGACAGACACTTGTTTGCTGGCCTTTCTGGCTAAGCGCTGGGTGAGGCTTATGGACATCCTGTGGGCTGTGTCTCCAAGGAGGGCAGTGGGCATGCGGATGGGGTCGTAGCCAGTGGACATGGCATAGCCCTCACTCACAGGAAGACAAGTCGACAGCAGCAGGATCTTTGGATATAAAGAGCATGGTTCCCCATTCACTAGGTCTCTGTGTTAAAAGGTATGTGTGTGAATCCTGCAAAGGTGTTCACTCCTTACATTCCTCTGTGGACATGCACGATGTTTCCCATGTTGGTGTCTTACAACAGAATTTGTGATGATAGGAACTGTGGGAGCAAGAGTGCAGGCATTAGCATATGACTGTCAGTGCTAAGGAACCAGCAAGATGGACCCCAGTGTTAGATCAGAGCAGAAAAGTCTAACATGAAGAATTAACCATTCATCAGAGTAGGTTGACCACAAAAACAAAAGTTGGCTTATATGGCCTATTTGCATAAAGGGTTAACATAGATACAGCTATAGAAAAATTCATTTCAGTTCCAAGGAACAGAAAAAAAAAAATATGATAAAAGTCCCCATAAAAAGATGCTTCATATGAATATTCCTGACTCTAAATATGGAATGCTGTCCATGCACAAATCTTCATAAGAATGACTGGAGAAGGGGAAATGTTAGCTACAAACTTTTCTATTTTCAATGAGCAGCTTCCCTCGGAACTAGATTGCTGTTATTAATGATGATGATTTTTGTTTACAACACAATGTTGGACTGTAATTATTTCCTGGTATGAATTGCTTACTCACTTCGTCCCCTCAATTAGTTGACCTTTTGCTTCCTACATATTTTTGTTGTTACTTCAATATTCTGGATAAATAGCTTGCTTGTGGATAGAACTGTTCTTCAGCAATTCTGATAGATTTTTTTCTCTCTCTTATAAATTGCTCAATAAAATTCAGGAACATAAAAAGGGCACCAGAAGTTATTAAGTGTGATATTTTCTCAAACTATATTTGATTGCCTAGTGGTTCATATTAAGATAAAAGCATTTGTACTAGCTTAACAAACAGCAAGCTTGATTGCTTCTGTTTTAAGAGACTGGTTATGGCATGCTCAGAGGCTCAATATGGAATTTGTTGGGAAGAGAGTAAAGGTACCCATCCTGTACTCTTTCTAGGTGGTTATTGATGATTTTCTCAGAGTTAAGGAAATATGTTTTCAAAGTTCCCTTCTGTCATTTCTACAAGTACGCCTGCAGGCAGAATGGGCAGAGTGAGAGATGCTAAAACAATAAGGCCACAAACGTCCATGTTCAATCAGACAAGCCATAAAACATCAATTAAACATTGCTAATTAAAATATTAATTAACTTGGTGTGTGCCCCTTTTTTGCCAGTCACTGTGCAAACAATTGAAGAAAAATACAAAATCCAACCAAAGAAGAGAGGTCATAGTATATGGCAAGATGCTATAAGACAATATTGTTGTTTAGTCATTACGTCATGTCCAATGCTTTGCAACCCCATGGACTGTAGCCTGGCATGCTCCTTTGTCCATGGGATTTCCCAGGCAACAATACTGGAGTGGGTTGCCATTTTCTTCTCCAGATAAAACAACATAGAGTATTGTAATTTAGAACCAGGCTATTTCAGGTTTAAAGTGCTAAGTCGGTTTCCACAAGGACAAAGGAAGAAAAAAAGAAGTCTCCCTGGAGTAGAGGGTCCATGAAAGATGGGTAGAATTTAGTCACACAAAAGAGGAAAGGATAGTCAACTCAAACTGGCAGGAAAGCATGAGCAAACTTGTACCACCTACTTCTGACTGATGGCACTGCCATAGTTAAATCATATCTCCATTACTTTCTCCTTGTTCTTACTTTAAGTCCTCCTTGTGCTGGGTGAATGAACAGGTTTCTATTTGCTGAATTCATTCTATGTAATAATAAAATAATCTTGATCCTTAATGTGAATTAAAAAAAAAAGAAATTGATTTTTAGCTTCAGAAATCTCGATTAATTGAGATCACTTACAATTGCCTGGCAGTTTAAGATTTAAAAAGCCCTCAGGCAAAAATGTGCAGGGACATTAGAAGGTGGTATTGGTTCCATTCTTCCATCTCAGGGCATAATCTTTCTCCTTGACCCACCCACCCAATTCTACCACTTGTCAAAATCAATCAATGCTTCCCTGAATTGTGCATTAACAGAGAAGGAGAAAATAAAAACTCAAAGGGCAGGAAATAAGTCAGGGTACCATTGAAGCCCTGAGCTAAGAATAAACCAACAAATCATAAAAACAAACAATAAAGAATAGAAACCATGGAGTAGACTGTAAAATTAGGGTCCTCCTTACTATTGTCTTTTAGGTTTTGATCATAGTTATAGGTGAAAATAAAACCCATAAAGGAAAGAAGATGGAGTACGGTTTTGTGTCTGACAGATTGCAGTGCATACAAACTCACACACTTGCTACTATTTACTCATGCATATGTGCTATCATTCATTCAAGAAAATATTATTGAATACTTACTATGCATCAGATAATGTTCCAGATATATTTGGAATATAAAAATAAATCTGGCAGAGACACCGTGTAACAAGGAGGCTATAACTGCAATTCATTTTTTAAGATCTATGAAAGTCGTGGGTATGGGGATACAGAAAGAGCATAAAGAAAACAGTGATGCATCTTGATACAGCTTACAGAAGGTTGATGACAGAGCAGGTCCGATAAACTTTAGGGTGGTCAAATGAGTAGACTTTCAACAGAATGGGAAAAGGTAGGAGAAAAGGACTACAGAATAAATCTCCCATAAGGATGTAGCACGAACAGAGGCAAAGAAGTTTGAAACAGAAAAATATGCTGAGAACACTGCAAGTGGTCAGGATGGCTGACCTCTGTGATATGCTCCAACTTGCTAAATCAAGTTAAAACAGATAATTAAAGGAAGTTAATATTATACTTAAAAAGCCAGTTATTCTCAAACCTCTTCAAAGTAAGTATTTGATGAGATCTAATCAATAAAAGAGATAATAAAAAACATGATAGGATTTAGGCTGGTGGAGTATTAGAAGACCTTCCTCTACTCATCCTCTTGTTCACTGTCTCATGGCTGCTTTAGAAGTATAAGCATGTTTTAGAAATAATAGATTTGTACACATTTATGTATCATCCCATCTATCTACTCACCTATTACTATTATTTCTGAAAAGTCTTGATATTTTTAAACAATAATAACTTTCTAAAAATAATGCTTAACCTTGGGAACTCCTTTTGTGCAGCTGCAGAAACAGGGACTAGATTTAGCCTAATAGATGAAACAATCCCCCTACAAAAGATAGAAAAAGTATGTGCAACAACAGAGTTCAAGTCACTGGACATTAGACAACAAAGAAGAGTTATCTCTGAACACTGGAAAGAAAGAGGTGAGTACTATAATCATCCTAGTTGACTGACTTAGGAGAGTTTTCAGGCCATGACATTAGGGAAAGGGAAACAAGCCAATCCAAGAAGCAAGTCCGAGATATGCCGAGAGAATTGAGATTGAACTTGGGAGGCCAATGAAGCTAAAATTCATAGAAGAGAGTACTGGTAAGGACATAGCAATGCACAGAGAATCCTGGCAGTCTGTAACGGGTTGGTCTTGAGTAGCCAGCTGAGTATTGACAAGCAAATGAACGTGGGAAAACTGCTTGAAACAAGAGAAACAAGCATCCAAAAAAAAAAAATCAGAGCCCGTAATGCTCATCTAGGACAGAGAATATCAAAACCATCCCCATGGAAAAGAGATGCAAAAAAGCAAAACGGATGTGTGAGGAGACCTTACAAATAGCTGTGAAAAGAAGAGAAGCAAAAAGCAAAGGAGAAAAAGAAAGATATTCCCATCTGAATGCAGAGTTCCAAAGAATAGCAAGGAGAGATAAGAAAGCCTTCCTCAGTGATCAGTGCAAAGAAATAGAGGAAAACAACAGAATGGGAAAGACTAGAGATCTCTTCAAGAAAATTAGAGATACCAGGGGAACATTTCATGCAAAGATAGGCTCAGTAAAGGACAGAAATGGTATGGACTTAACAGAAGCAGAAGATTTTAAGAAGAGGTGGCAAGAATACACAGAAGAACAGCACAAAAAAGATCTTCATGACCCAGATAATCACGATGATGTGATCACTCACCTAGAGCCAGACATCCTGGAATGTGAAGTTAAGTGGGCCTTAGGAAGCATCACTACGAACAAAGCTAGTGGAGGTGATGAAATTCCAGTTGAGCTCTTTCAAATCCTCAAAGATGATGCTGTGAAAGTGCTGCACTCAATATGGAAAACTCAGCAGTGGCCACAGGAATGGAAAAGGTCAGTTTTCATTCCAATCCCAAAGAAAGACAATGACAAAGAATGCTCGAACTGCCACACAATTGCACTCATCTCACACGTTAGTAAAGTAATGCTGAAAATTCTCCAAGCCAGGCTTCAGCAATATGTGAACTGTGAACATCCAGATGTTCAAGCTGGTTTAAGAAAAGGCAGAAGAATCAGAGATCAAATTGCCAACATCTACTGGATCATTGAAAAAGCAAGAGAGTTCCAGAAAAAACATCTATTTCTGCTTTATTGACTATGTCAAAACCTTTGACTGTGTGGATCACAATAAACTGTGGAAAATTCTTAAAGAGATGGGAATACCAGACCATCTGACCTGTCTCTTGAGAAACCTGTATACAGGTCAGGAAGCAACAGTTAGAACTGGAAATGAAACAACAGATTGGTTCCAAATAGGAAAAGGAGTACGTCAAGGCTGTATATTGTCACCCTGCTTATTTAACTTATATGCAGAGTACATCATAAGAAACGCTGGGCTGAAAGAAACACAAGCTGGAATCAAGTTTGCCAGGTGAAATATCAATAACCTCAGATATGTAGATGACATCACCCTTATGGCAGAAAGCGAAGATGAACTAAAGAGCCTCTTGATGAAAGTGAAAGAGGAGAGTGAAAAAGTTGGCTTAAAGCTCAACATTCAGAAAACTAAGATCATGGCATCTGGTCCCATCACTTCATGGGAAATAGATGGGGAAACAGTGGAAACAGTGTCAGACTTTATTTTTGGGGGCTCCAAAATCACTGCTGATGGTGATTTGCAGCCATGAAATTAAAAGATGCTTACTCCTTGGAAGGAAAGTTATGACCAACCTAGACAGCATATTTAAAAGCAGAGACATTACTTTGCCAAAAAAGGTCAGTCTAGTCAAGGCTATGGTTTTTCCAGTGGTCATGTATGGATGTGAGAGCTGGACGGTGAAGAAAGCTGAGTGCTGAAGAATTGATGCCTTTGAAATGTGGTGTTGGAGAAGACTCTTGAGAGTCCCTTGGACTGCAAGGAGATCCAACCAGTCCATCCTAAAGGAGATCAGTCCTGGGTGTTCATTGGAAGGTCTGATGTTGAAGCTGAAACTCCAATACTTTGGCCACCTCATGCGAAGAGTTGAGTCATTGGAAAAGACCCTAATGCTGGGAAGGATTGGGTGCAGGAGGAGAAGAGGATGACAGAGGATGAGATGTTGGATGGCATCACTGACTTGATGGACATGGGTTTGGGTAAACTCCGGGAGTTGGTGATGGACAGGGAGGCCTAGCATGGTGTGGTTCATGCGGTGGCAAAGAGTTGGACACCACTGAGTGACTGAACTGAACTGTACTGACACCAGTTAAATGGAAAATCTTTTAATTCATTGGATATTGAGGAAAATATCCATAAAGGGTGTGGCTCCGTAGTAAGGAATAGCACCTCGATATTGGAAACTACTCTTGACTCACCTAAAAAAAAACACAGAAACAAGAACTGAGAGGCTCCAAGTATTTTTGAGTAACATAATTTAATCTCCAATCAAAGTACATGTATAGAATTACATTATGTCCAGCACCTATCAAGATAAAATTCACAATGTCTGGTAGCCAACCCAAAATACCGGGCATGTAAAGAAGCATGAATATAGGATGCATGATGAGAAAAATCAACCAATTAAAATCAACCCAGAATTGGCATAAATGATAAAAATTAGCAGACATTAAGTGATTTATGTTCAAAAGTTAAAGACATGGATAATATTACAAAATGTGTCAAATCAAACTTCATTTTATGAGATGGAAACTGCCTTGGATTGGTTTTATGGCCTAATATACATTACAGAGGAAAAAAGAAAAGTAGTGAACCTGAAGAAAACAATTTTCAAATGAGTCATAAAACAGAATTTTAAAAATGCAGACACTTTGTTATAAAATAACATTTAGAAAACTAAGATCATGGCATCCGGTCCCATCACTTCACAGCAAGGAGATGGGGAAACAATGGAAAGAGTGACAGGCTTTATTTTCTTGGGCTCCAAAATCACTGCAGATGGTGACTGCAGCCATGAAATTAAGTATGCTTTCTCCTTGGAAGAAAAGTTATGACCAACCTAGTCAGCATATTAAAAAGCAGAGACATTACTTTGCCAACAAGGTCCATCTAGTCAAAGCTATGGTTTTTCCAGTAGTCTTGTATGTATGTGAAAGTTGGACCATAAAGAAATCCGAGAAGAACTGATGCTTTTGTACTGTTGTGTTGGAGAAGACTCTTGAGAGTCCCTTGGACAGAAGGAGATCCAACCAGTCCATCCTAAAGGAAATGAGTCCTGAATATTCATTGGAAGGACTGATGCTGAAGCTGAAACTCCAATACTTTGGCCACCTGATGCGAAGAACTGACTCATTTGAGAAGACCCTGATTCTGGGAAAGATTGAAGGCAGGAGGAGAAGGGGATGACAGAGGATGAGATGGTTGGATGGCATCACCAACTCAATGGACACAAGTTTGAGTAGGCTCTGGGTGTTGGTGATGGACAGGGAAGCCTGGCGTGCTGCAATCCATGGGGTTGCAAAGAGTGAGACATGACTGAGTGACTGAACTGACTGAACTGAACTGTTATAGGTCTAACGGAAGTCCTCAAAGAAGAAGAAAAATAGAGGGAATAGAAAAGCAGACTTTGAAAAAAAATAGTAGACAATTTCTGGAGTTGACAAAAAGTATAAACCCACAGAATCCAAAAGCTCAAGAAATCGCAATCAAAAGAAACATGAAGAAAATGACACCAAAACACATTATAAGCAAACTGTTCAAAATCAGGAATGAAGATTAATCTTTAGCTGGAAGAAGAAGACATGGTACATATAAAAGAGCAAATATAAGGGTGGCAGATATCTCATCAAAGCCAATACATTGGAAGAGACCTTGGAGAAAAACATTAGATCATTAAAAGGAAAAAAAAAATTAACCTTGAGTTCTATACCAAGTGAAAAATATTTTCCAAAACTGGAGATGAAGTAAATAATTTTTAAGATTGCAAATAGTTGAGCAGTTCATCAGTACTAGACCCATATCACAAAACATGTAAAAGGAGGTCCTTTAAGAAGACAGAAAAGAATACTACTAGGAAGTACAGATCTGCACAAAAAAGGGCCCCTGAAATAATAACTACAAATTAATCATAATTTTCCTTTTATTTAAACCTCTTTCAAAATAATTGTCTTTTGTGAATATAGATGGCATAACTTTTTTAGAAAGCAGTTTAGCAGCTTCTTAAAAACTTAACATATATCTATTTCATGAGCCTGCCATTCCACTAAGTGTTTACCTAAGAGAAAATAAAGCTTGTGTGCTAACTTGTACACAAATATCTGTACACTGGCACTCAGAACATTTTCCCCTATAATATCTAAAACTTGGAAATTGCCCAAATGACCTTTAAAAAAGGAATGGATAAACAGCTTGTGGAGTATTAATACATAGAATGTTGTTATTTTTTAGTCACTAAGTCGTGTCTGACTCTTTTGCATGGACTGTAGCCCACCGGGCTTCTCTGTCCATGGGATTTCCCAGACAATAAAACTGGAGTGGGTTCCCATTTCCTTCTCCAGGAGCTCTTCCTGACCCTGGGATCGAACCCATGTCTCCTGTGTCTCCTGCATTGGCAAGTGGATTCTTTACCACTAGTGCCACTTGGGAAGCCCACATAGAATACTGCTTAACAATAAAAATGAGTGAACTAAAAATGAATGAATACACAATAAACTGGAAGAATCTTAAAATAATTACCCCAAGTAAAATAAGTTAGACAAAAAAATAAAGAGCGCATGTTGTATGAGCTTCCATTTACACAAAGCTCTGGGAAATACAAACTAATCCATAGTGACAGGAATCATAGTGGTTGCTTGGGAAAGACAAGAAAGAGGAATTACAAAGGGGTACAAGGACACCTTGTGATGTGATAAACATGTTCACTACATTGTTGGGGTTGATGGATTCCTGGGTGTATATATCAAAATATATCAAGCTGTACTTATAAAATATATACAGTTGACTTTATGTAAATTATAACTAAGCAAGCTGTCAAAAATAATACCTGAATGTTGCCTTTTACTTGTTGTCGTTTACTTGCTCAGTCATGCCCAACTCTGTGACTCCATGAACTGTAGCACGCCAGGCTTCCCTTTACCATTGTCCTTACCATTACCTTGTCCTTTACCATTTCCCGGAGTTTGCTCGAATTCCTGTCCACTGAATCACAGTATCTCATCTAGTCATTTCACGGACTTTCGTTAGCATTTAGATGAGTTACTATTATTTTGGCTCTTCAGAAAAGTCAGGTTAGTGTTAGCTGATGAAAACCACACAACTTGCAAGTATCAGGCAGAGGCAGATCCTCACATTCTGAATGCTGGTGTTCACTGTTGTTTCTACTTTAGACTGAAGTGCCTGCAGAAAACCTTGACCAGTGAGCTGGTGTTACTGGTCATTTCTCACATCCATCTTTCCATAGTTTGTGAAGATTAACAAGTTACATCAAATAATTTCCCAACTGCATATGCTACCTCACTTTAAGAGAATTTGTCTTTTTTGCTGCTGCACGTTTTCATGATATTTGCAGCAAGTCAGATATCTAGGATTTGTTAAGAGAACTAATTTAAAATTGAGAAAAAAAAGAAAAAGAAAAGAGAAGCACATTGTCAATGAAAAAAAAAAAAAGAAATGGCATCTGGCTTGAGTTTCCTCAGATCTCCCCAGGCCTCTAAACTTATAGCTCTTGTCACTGCTTTTCATTTAACAGTTAATTATCTATTTCCCCAGATGTGTCTCATATTACCACTCTTATGATTATATAACTCCTTTTGTTTGTTTGGCTTTTTAATCCCTACATCATCGACTCAGTTTTACATTCCTTTAAAATAGAGATAGTAGATGTGCTGGCTTGCTTCTCTGCAAAATATGTCAATGGGGCTCTGTGCAGTCTGTAACTTTTAATATATGAACAAATAATTTTTGTTGATGTGAACACTGATTTTTTTTCCTTTTCTGTACAGATATTTCATGAACACTTTATATAGTCTTCAGCTTTTCCTTGCCTCACTCCTGCCCTATGAAATCCCAAGCTGCTACTTACACTTTCCACAAAATAATTAACATTTTCAGCTGTAAGTTTAATTTTTATCTCACACTCTATTTTTAAAAAAGTATAAACTTCAATCAAACTCATAAAAATAAGAGCAAGGTGAAATAATTTTGTGGAATGAGGCTAAACTGATATCTATCAGAAAGGGGTAAGAAGAGCATGAACACATGGAGCAATTCTTCTAATCAAAACAAGGATACTGGAAATTAATTTTATAGAGGTTATTATGAAAAAAACCTGGAAATTTTTGTCCACCCAGTTTTGCCAGTTTTGGTCCTTTTATTTTTATTTGAGTTTTATTTTTATCTGGAATTTAGAAAATTGTTCCAAAATATTTACCATGAAGAAATGGAAGCTTTGTTTAAGCTTTCAAATTGGATAGTTGGTAGCATTCACAATAGCACAAGCAAGTCAGAATGATCAGGTTCACTAGTCAAGATGATCAGCTGAGGGTCAGGGTTAGGAGGGATGAACCAATCCCCTTTTCACATCATTAAATCCTGGGCCAGCAGTGGGGAGGTGCCCTGTCAGTCTCCCTCTGCCTTCATTAACCCTTGCACACTTAGGAACTGGGCTCTGTTGCTCAAGTCTCTTACCTCAAGTCCTTTAGAGAAAGCTCCATGAAGGAACAACACAGATTTATCATTTATGAATTATTCATCATTATCATTATTAGCTCTCATAATTCCAGCCACACTGCTCATGTGGCTCTGTCTTTTTGCTTAAGTCATATAAAACTCAGCTGACAAAACATTAACAGGCATACCCTGGGGAATTGTTGGGACCTGGTTCAGCTGAATAGAGATGCCTCCAATTCTACTTCCAGTGATTTTGTGTACATATAACTGTATTTGCAACTTTAAAGCACCAAGTTTACAAAATAGTGAAGAGGTTCAAAGAGGTAACACGAAGACGATGAGAATTCTCACTCAAAAACCATAATGTCTGGGCAGGATCAGCTTCATGAGCAGCAAAAACACCCACCATTCACCTACAGCCTGTGGTGCAGAGGAGACAGGGAGGGTGGCCAATGTGTAGTAGGGTGGTAGGCCATTTCCTTTTTCTGATGACCTCTCAAGCAGTCAAAGATTTATGGTGTAAAAACCTCAATTCCTTTGATATTATAAATGTCATTGACACCGATCCATTGGTTCAATTAGTTCTAGCCTCATAAAATTTCAAATATTTATGTTAAAGGTTACATTCCAGCCTCTGGCCCCTTATTGCAAGTGTTCATCAAATTATGTTCTCCGAATCAACTGGAAAGGGGATGGACTAGAGTGTAGCTTGGGAAGAGAGGAACTAACAAACCAAGGGACCCAGAAGAGCTAACCTGCTTGCAAGTGAGATGCTAGCAACACACTGCTCCGTGTTCCTATCTCCAGGAGTCCCACTGGCATTCTTACAGATTTTGGAACTGATGTGTCAGCCTTCAGTGAGAAGCAACTTTCTGCACTATAGTGTAAGCTTAACCTTATGGCTATTTCTTTTTCTACCAGTACACACCAAAAATCTAGGGAGAACTATTTCCAAGGGTACTATTAAATGGGAAAAATCTTTCCTCAGGCCTTTTGTTTTAGAAGACGGAAAAAGAAGGTAGTGCCTATTTGCAGACCTTCAAGTTTGCTTTATCCCATTTAACTGCACAGCAACCTTTTAAAGGGAATATTATTGAACTCTTTTTTACGTGTGAGTGAACAGGAGGAAAAAGTTGTCTGCACTCTCTCAGGGTCCCTGGCTGAGTCTGAAAATGAAACTGACAACAAGAGTTTTACAGGAGAAAAGATACAATTATACTTAATGTAAATTTTACATAAGACAGCAGACCTTATAAGGAAATGATGATCCAAATAAACAGTTAGACCTGAATATTTTATGAAGAGTTGGCAGTCGTGGAGGCACATGATGGGTTAAGGAGTATGAGGTGAGTGTAATAAACTGGGGGAAACTTAGCAGGGCCTGTCTGAATTCTCCTTGCTGTCCTTTTGTTTCCAGAGGTGAGTGTTCTTTCTTATTGGTTTAGGGAAGACACCTCTCACAGGAGGGTTCTAGAACCTGCTCCAAGGAAGAACAGCAATAGGGTGGGGAAGAGAAGGGCAGGTGCCAAGTCAGAGTGACCTTCTGACATCTGCTGTTTTCTCAGACTTTTTCGTCTTCAATATGCCAGGGACCATGTACTGAGGTAATGTATCCTGAACTCCTTCAGAAGAAACCAAGACTCAGATGGTGTGGTGGTCCATTCATTCATTTGACAAATATTTACTGTGTCCATACTAAGTGCCAGGCACTGTTACATGTGGAATACACCAGTGGAGGTGGGGGTGGGGGAGATTAAATTCTCTTTTGTAAGGGTCTTGCACTGTTATGGAGAAAGTCACCAATTATAGTCAGCGGAAGAGATAGGTTTTGAACCGTTTTGTCCCCCATGTTTGCTCATTGTTAACAGTTACCAATCAGTGATGCAAGGTCAGAAAGTTCATTTACTATAAAGCCAAAGTCTTTCTACAGAAATGGTCCAAAGGTCCATAATTCTAGTAATGGAGGACGGAGGAGGAACCGCATACACCTGCTTTCCCTGGCTCTGTAGGTCTATTCCCTTTGGCCTGGGTTTCCTCTGGAATCTGGTTCTAGATATTGAAGTTAACTTGCAACTGAAAGCGAAGGGGACTGCCAGGGCAATATGCATGTGCTAATGGTCCAGGCCCTGGACTCTTTGGGCTGATGGGAGGCCTCTGCTTCGGAAGGGTCTGGTTTCCCCCACTCAAAGGATGCCTCGGCCTTGAACTTCATTGCAACTGATGTGCTGCAGGGACTGTATTTTCTTCTGCTTCTGAGCAGCAGCATTATGTGAGCTCCAGCATGGCTGCCATGCCAGGGCAAGGGAAAACTGTGTCCTGCCCCATTGTGAGGCTTTCGTGAGGAATTTCCAAATACTGGATTTCCTCTGACTTGGGGTGAAGCAGAATGGAGATTATTAGTAAATCAGGGAGGGATTGGAGTCTTGGAGCTGAATATTGGTGAGCCTGCTGGTGGGTTTTACAGACACAGGTGTGCCGAAACTCACTCACACCTATACACACACACACACACACACACTCGCATACACAACTCTGGGTGGAGCAGGGAATTAGTCAGCAGAGGCCTGACAAAGTGCTTCCTACACATGCTGTTCTGTCAGGCTGCATAGCTTCTTGGGCTTCAGAGGTAATTACATGGATTTTCTGTCTTGTACTTGCAAAAACACAGCCCAGCACAGCGCTGCCGCTGCTGGCTCGTCACTGACGAGGCCTTCGGCGCTGGCAGGCAGCAGGCTGCAGGAGGATGTTTACATGCTCTCTTTTAAGAATTGAAATCCTGAGAAAACACAGGAGGTACCAGTGGAAGGAAGAGGGCAAGGGTCAACATGGGAGGGAAGGGGGTGAAGTTTCTTTTGGATAACCAAGAAGGACACTCCAGAGCAAGTGGGGGTGCACAAAAACGGGGAGATCGCTAGATAGAAGGCTGTGGTCATGAGTATATTGATGAGTTTTATTTTCTTTCCCTTCATCCATCAGCATAATTAGTTGGCCAGTAATATCCATTTTGCTTTCAATGGATATACCCATCAATCTAACACTGATTAGACCGTGTGTCCCAAATTCCAGGCTGGGCAATTTGTGTTTTTCTGGGGTGGGGATCAGGCATAAACCACAGCTCCTACTCACAAGGACCTTACATGGGAAATGGGAAGACAGCCACTTATTTCAGGAAAACCGAAGAGAAAGTGGTCAGGGATTTGTGAGCAGTTGGAAATGGAGTGCAGACCTGAGATCAAGTCTCTATTACTATATGGAGATGTTCGCTCTACTAGTCTTTATCTTTACACAGATAATAACTAAGAAATGGAATGCAGAATGAAGGATAAATAGGAGGCAAATGTACTAGGATATTTCACCTTATCATGAGCAAAAAGGAACAAGGTGTAGATGACAGTAAGTAGAAAAAAATCCTGAAGATCTCTTGTGTACCCGAGAGATGGCCAGTGTAATGCTGTGAGGAGTGTCAGAACCTGTATGTGGTCTTCCATGAGGACCTCCCCTGTATATTGCACGGGGGGCTGACACATTGAGTGAATGGAAAATCCCAGATCTGAAGCAGACCCATCTTCTGCCTGCAGAAATGACTCTGGCTGTTATATCAGGACAAGGTCATAGCTACCAATGTTGACCACGCATGGGTTTCTGAATTTCCTATTCCTATTGAGTTAAGTTTGAGGGCTTCTATGTATCTCTGCTTATCCTTGGAATGCTGACCCAAGTCCTGTGGAGACCTTGAAATCATCCATAGCATAAATAGTTAGAGGCTTGGACTTAAGGATGGGTTTATGACTTTGCCAGTAATTGGGTCTGTGATCCTGAACAAGACACTTCACTCTCTGAACTTCTTTGACAGCCTCAAATCATTTAGACATTCTTAGGCCCACTTCACATGTTTGCCATGACTGGTAGTCTCCTCCAACATAAACAGCTTGTCAGTCTCTTGAATTTCCAAGTTCATACCCCTCTCTGGGTTTTCTCTTAAAGTGTTCTCCTCAAATGCTTCTCACTCTTTCTCAGTCTATCAAAGCCTGGACGTGTTTCTGGGCTTGACTTCAGGCCACTCCCTACCTGCAACTTCACCATCCCTTCCAGTCTGCATTTCCCTGCCTCCTCTGAACCCCTAAAGTGATGCATTAGTCCAAGTACAGGAAGTCTCCTGCAAAGGAACCTTCAAGTTAGGAATTTTCAAAGCTGCGAATGTGCATTTGCATGTCCCATTGTGTAAGTTAGTTTACATGTTTGATGAACATTGCCATGTGTGTACCTTCTCTACAAGTCACTGTGCTTTTATGGACTTTACTGTACAGAACTGTATAGAATACTGTACAGTATCTTTATTTCAAACCCGAGATATTCAGAAGCAAACATGAAAATTAGTGGTGATGTAGCTGGTACTGTACCATACCTTTCAAGGTACTATACTGTAAGATCAAAGCTGTTTTCTTTATTTTTTGCTGTTTATGTATTACTTACATGAAGCGTATTATAAATCTATTACAGTACAGTACTAAAAGCTGATTGTGCTGATTGTGTTAGTTGGGTACCTAGGCTAGGTTTGTTGGATTTACAAACAAATTGGACTTACAAACACAGTCTCGTAATGGAACGCGTTCATATGTAGGTGATGTACTGTAGTTAAGCCCTGGAGGCCACATGATGTTAAACTTTAATGGTTATATTTGTGCTTTTTTCTCCGTGCTTCTAAGAGTACATGGCATATTAAAGCACTGGGTAGAGACTGACAAAATTGTTATTGATGTTTTTTATTGCATCTCTCAGGGGACTGGATATGATTAGGAATAGCAACCAGATTTAGATTAGGAGCTATTTGTACTGAACCAGGAAAAAAAAAAAAATGAAACAATGACAGGAGTCACTATGGATACTTGTTAGATGATTCTTCCCCAACCAGTCTAACAAATTCAGACTTCCTATTCATTCTATTTCTCTGCTGATTATCTTGTTTTTCTCCTTAGAGATTTCTCAGCTTTATCAATACCATATTTTTTTAAAAAAATGATTGAACCTCAAAGTTCATCAAAAGATACATGTTTTACCTTTGATAATTCATCTATCTATCTTTGCAAATTGAGTCTTAAAAACTAGATTACTATTTCACCTTATCAAACTTTATGGATCATGATTACTTAATGAAATAGTTGCTATTTTACTCCTCCCATTTTAAGGATTATACAACTGATGCACAGAAAGCTTAGGTAACAGCTTCAAATTTATATGGTTAATAGGGTTTGTTTAATTAAAATCTAGGTCTGTATGGTTTCAGTCTCTTTTCATCACTCAAAGTTCATCAGTTTAATAAATGTAAAAAACAGAATTAAGTATCCCCTGAAATATATAAAAAAAAATCAGAGGTACTATGGGAACATTTTATGCAAAGATGGGCATATTAAAGGACAGAAATGGCAAAGACCTACAAGAAGCAGAAGACATCATTCAAGATGTTCCTATTGTTACTTTTTCTGCACTTGATAAAATGTTCTCAGAGAAATGTTAATATATCTCACTATGATTATATACTTATTTTCCTTTATGTTTCTTCTAATTTTCACCTTACATATCTTTACTGCTTGGTTGTTAGGTGTCTAATGGTTTACAATGTTTATCTTCTTTGTGAATTGTACCTTAAATCATTAAAATATTCATCTTGTTTCATTTAAAAACAAATGTTTTTTTTTTTTTTTTAATTAGGATACCCAAAAAAAGAGAAAAAAAAACCAAGATGTGGCAAGAATACAAAGAAATATACAAAAATGTTTAATGACATGGATAACTGTAATGGTATAGTCACTCATCAAGTGACCTAGTGACTAAGGCAAAGAGATGGGAAAACAATGGAAACAGTGACAGACTTTATTTTGGGGAGCTCCAAAATCACTGCAGATGGTGACTGCAGCCATGAAATTAAGACACTTGCTCCTTGGAAGAAAAGCTATGACCAACCTAGACATCATATTAAAAGGCAGAGACATTACTTTTCCAACAAAGGTCCATCTAGTCAAAGCTGTAGTTTTTCCAGTAGTCACGTATGGATGTGACAGTTGAACCATAAGGAAAGCTGAGGTCCTAAGAATTGATGCTTTTGAGCTGTGGTGTTGGAGAAGACTTTTGAGAGTCCCTTGGACTGCAAGGAGATCAAACCAGTCAATTCCAAAGGAAATCAGTCCTGAATATTCATTGGAAAGACTAATACTGAAGCTGAAGCTACAATACTTTGGCCACCTGATGTGAAGAACTGACTCATTGGAAAAGTCTTGATACTGAGAAAGATTGAAGACAGGAGAAGTGAATGACAGAGGATGAGATGGTTGGATGACATTGCCAACTCAATGGACATGAGTTTGAGCAAGCTCTGGGACTTGGTGGTGGACAGGGAAGCTTGGCTTGCTGCAGTCCATTGAGTTGCAAAGAGTCGGGCATGACTGAGCAACTGAACTAAACTGAACACTCACCTAGAACCATACATGCTGGAGTGTGAAGTCAAGTGAGTCGTAGGAAGCATCACTACAAACAAAGCTAGTGGAGTGATGGAATTTCAGTTGAGTTATTTCAAATCCTAAAAGATGGTGCTGTTAGTGCTGCACTCAATATGTCAGCAAATTTGGAAAACTCAGTAGTGGCCACAAGACTCGAAAAGGTCAGTTTTCATTCCAATCCCAAAGAAGGGCAATGGCAAAGAACGTTCAAACCACTACAAAATTGTACTCATTTCTCATGCTAACAAGGTAATGCTAAAAATCCTTCCAGCTAACTTTTAGCAGTATGTGAACCAAGAATTTCTAGATGTATAACCTGGATTTAGAAAAGGCACAGGAACCAGATATCAAATTGCCAACCACTGTTGGATCATAGAAAAAGCAAAGGAATTCAAAGCAACATCTACTTTTGTTTCATTGACTACACTAAAGTTTTTTGGCTGTGTGGATCACAATAAACTAAAGGGGTGACAATAACCAGACCACCTTACCTGTCTTCTGAGAAAGCTTATGCAGGTAAGAAGCAACAGTTAGAACCAAACTTGGAACAATGGACTGGCTTAAAACTGGGGAAGGAGTACAGCAAGACTGTATATTGTCACCCTGCTTATTTAACTTCTATGCAGAGTAAATCATATGAAATCCTAGGCTGGATGAATCCCAAACTGGAACCATGATTGCCAGGAAAAATATCAACAACCTTAGATATGCAGATGATACCACTCTAATAGCAGAAAGTGAAGAGAAACTGAAGAGCCTTTTGATGAAGGTGAAAGAGGAGAGTGGAAAAAGGTGGATTAAAACTCAGCATTCAAAAAATGAAAATCATGGCATCTGGTCTCATCTCTTTATGGAAAACAGACAGGGAATAAGTGGAAACAATGACAGATTTTATTTTCTTGGGTTCCAAAATCACTGTGGATGGTGATTGCAGTCATGAAATTAAAAGACATTTGTTCCTTGGAAAAAAAGCTATGGCAAACCTAGACAGCTTATGAAAGAGCAGAAATGTTATTTTGCTTTCAAAGGTCCCTATAGTTAAAGAGCCTGTCCATGGGATTGCAGTCTGACACGACTCAGTGACTAAGCCACCACCACCATGGTTTATACAGTAGTGATGTACAGGTGTGTAAGTTGGATCATAAAGAAGGCTGAGCACCGAAGAACTGATGCTTTTGAACTGTGGGGCTGGAGAAAACTCTTGAGAGCCCCTTGGACATCAGAGGAAATTAAACCAGTCAATCCTAAAGAAAGTCAACCCTGAATATTCATTGGAAGGACTGATGCTGAAATTGAAACTAGAATACTTTGGCTACCTGATGGAAAGAGCCAACTCATTGGAAAAGACTCTGATGCTGGGAAATATTAAGGGCAAGAGGAGAAGGGAGTGACAGAGGATGAGATGGCTGAATAGCATCACTGACTCAACTGACATGAATTTGAACAAATGCCAGGAGATAGTGAAGGACAGGGAACCTTGGTGTGCTGCGTTCGATGGGGTCACAAGACATGACTTAGCAACTGAACAACAACAGTAAGCAGAATTAAATAATGTATTAAATATACAAAAACATGAGTAGAGGAATTAATGGTTTAGAGTTCAGAAAATGAATTGAAGTAGAAATAATGATTTGAGTGATTTGGGAAGAATTTTGCCGAAGTGAGAAGTAGGTTTCTATACTACCTAAACAACAGTATAAACAGTACATTTTTGTAGTATAAAGACGTTTAATATATTTGAGGTACAAAAGAAAGTCTCTCAAGTTAAAAATAGCAACAACAAAATAGAAACTGCAGAAAGTTTCAAGTGGACACAGAGAATGTAAAGTTTTACAAAGAGGAAAAGATTCCCTTTGGGTGCTGTGATCACTCTTGGTACTCACTAGAGTCCCATTTGTAGCACTGAAGAAGTAACCTGACATAGACCGCAATAGTAAATGACTCTGCTCCAGAGCAATAATTTACGGGTATGTTCATTGCTTGCAATAGCAGTGTTCGAAGCAATTGTTGTGTTTCAGATTGTCTCTCCCTCCCTCTACTCCCCCCCTCCCCACCTCTTCTTCCCTTTCCCTCTCTATCTCTCCCTTCCCTTTCCTCTCAGTCTCTTTCTGTTTAAAATAGTTTCTCTGTAAAGTTGGTAGCTAAAACACAAACTTTCTTCTCTTTGTTTAAAATCCATTAAAATGACAATTCAGGAATAAGTCCACAAAACCAAAGAAAATTAGGCAGGATGAAACACCAGACTAGAACTGTCAACAGGATTTTTTGAATAAACAGATTGGAAGAGAAGAGCTCATTTAATAGATTTAGAGAATAAGCCTGATTACCTGTTTGTGTTGTGCGATGCTTAGTCACTCACTCATGTCCGACTGTTTGTGACCACATGGACTGTAGCCCACCAGGCTCTTATGTCCATGAGGATTCTCCAGGCAAGAATACTGAAGTGGGTCACCATGCCCTCCTCCAGAGGATCTTCCCAACCCAGGGATTGAACGTAGGCCTCCCGTATTACTGGTGGATTCTTTTCCAGTTGAGCCACCAGGGAAACCCATGAGTACTGGAATGGGTAGATTATCTGTTCTCCAGGGGATCTTCCCAACCCAGCAATCAAACCAGCGTCTTCTGCATTGCAGGAAGATTCTTTACCAGATGAGCTATCAGGGAAGCTCAATTGCTAGTAGAGGGGGAAAAAAGACATAGAAAGAAATTTGATTCACTCTGCAAAGCCCAGTTAGTAACTGGAGTCGCCAGATACTTTTGAGGTTGAAGATTTCGAGCTGGATTTGAAAATTGAGTGGATTTTTGGAATTTATAAAGTGAGTAGTTAGAAACCAAGTTTCCATTTCAAAATGCATTCTCTCAGGAGAATCTGCCTCCTCTAGCCAGAAGAATAAAGGAAGCTTACTCTTGATAGAAGATCCATAATGGTACACTTGACTCAGAGATAACAGGAAAAGCTGAAGGATAAGGTAACAGTTTGTCCTGAAAATGAAAGAAAAATTATTTTTAATCACAGATATACTGGGGTATTTCCCATGTCTACTGTTCTTCTCCCTTAACGAGCTTTCCAGATTGTGAAAGCCAGGGTTCTAGTCCACAACAGAAGAGTGGAATATTATTCTAAAAGAAAAAGAATGCAATCCTAAAGGAATATCATTATAAAGAGGCTCTCCAGCCCGAGAGAAAAGGTTGATAGATACTGACCAAGACAATGGGACAGAAACTCCCCATCATATCACATGGTGATGATAGCCACATCCACAAGTCCTGGCCATGTCATTGATAGTTTTGACCAGGTGATTTTGGCCTCGCTCTTGAGTATAGATAATATTCAGGTTTCAGCATTTACTTGTTTTATTTCGGTTTTAAGTAAAACATCTTACATGAAAGACAAGGACAAAGAGAGAAAACAAACATCAAGACAAACTAAATGAAATAGAGACAAAGCAGGAATCAGCAGAAAACTTCAGCTGAACTCTAATTGAGTCTTCCAGGAAGCATAATTTATTCATTCATTCAACAAATATTCATTAAATAGGAACATAAAGCCTCTATGCTGGTCAGTGTTCTCAGTACTTGGAACATGTAGATGAATAGCTCTTGCTCTTTTGTACCTTATATTTGGTAGGTGAGAGACAATATGAAAACCATGAAAACATGAATCAGATGTTGTAAACAGAATTATTTAGAAAAGAGTTAAATATGTTTGAAAATGCCTATATTACATATGAACAATAAACAGAAGAGTTGGAATCAAAGTTAAAAAAAATCTTAGACACTTAAAATTTATAAAGAGACAGAAAATATAGAAAGATGCAAGATAATGAAACACTCAAACCAGAAGGCCAAATATTCAATGGAAATACAGAAAGAGAGAAAAGAGAAAGTAAAGTATGGGTGGGAAAGAGGAGTTATCAAAATGATAATAAACTAAAATTTCCTAGAATAGAGAGACATGCTTCCAGATTGGACGTGCTTCAAAACAGGGCATATCTTAATGAATTTTCTGAATACTGAGTATAGATTTTCTGAATGCAGATCCTGTAAGCTATCAGCAAGTAACAGTTGGTCCCCTACAAAGGACTGGGAGTTAGGAAATATGAGATTTTGCAAATGCAGCATCAGAACTAGGAAGGCAAGAGACATGCTTTCGAAAGTCTGAGGGAAAACTGTGTATAATTGGAATTTACTCCTGGCCAAGCAATACATCAAAACTGAGGGTGGAATGAAGATTCAAATGTGAAAAACTTCAAGCAATTTATTTCCCATGTACCCTTTCCCAACAGGAAACTGAAGTATGTGCTCATCTAATCTAAAGAAACGAAAACAGATGGAAGAAGACATGAGGACTGTTAAAAAGTAGACAACAATTTTAAAATATCTTAAATTATTTAATTATAAAATAGTGAAATATGGCTCAGATGGTACAAAAATCTGCTTGCAAATTAGGAGACTAGGATTCAATCCCTGGATTGGGAAGACCCCCTGGAGAAGGAAATGGCAATCCATACCAATATTTTTGCTTGGCAAATCCCATGGACAGAGGAGCCTGACAGGCTACAGTCCATGGGGTTTGCAAAGAGTAGGACATGATTGAGTAACTAACACACACACATATATCCTGTAAGACATGCCTCAGGTCAAACCACAGTTTTAATATTGTATATACTCTTATTTTCTGTCAAATTAATCTTTCAAAGAAAACCCCCTACTCAAAATCCTTACTGGTGTACTGTTTGAGGATAAATCTAAACTCATCAAGGTGATTTTATTAAATTTATAATTATAAAAATTTATGGTTCACCTCTCTTTCCTTCGCATCACCCAGTGACTACCTTTTGTTTAGTTGCTAAGTCAAGTCAGACTCTTTGCAACCCCGCGGACTGTAGCCTGCCAGGCTTCTCTGCCCATGGGATTTCCCAGGCAAGAATACTGGAGTATGGAATCATTAATACTTGTGGCTCCTGAAAATCACTCTGCTTCTTTCCTTGCAGTTGCTGGTTCCTCTTCTTGGAGCAACTGCTCTCCTTCCTGAGTGGCATCTTCATATCTGTTAGGTTTAAGACAAACTCCATCTCTCACCCTCAGCCCTGACGCTGGCAGGCATTCCTCCTTGGCTCTTATGACACATGTATTTCTTTTATCGAAGCATGCACTCACTTGATGTTAGTTTATTTTTCTTCCTCTTCCAAAAGAATGAGATCTTCTAAAAGATGAGACTCACGTTTTATTAGTTGATAAATTCTCTTTTCTTAGCATATTATCTAAGCTCCCAATAGTTTCTTATTTAATCTTCAAAATGATTTTGAGAAGGAGGAATCCTTTACCACACAAGGAGCCTGAAGCTCAGAGAGAATTAGTGCCTTGCATGATATCAAACTCTAATAAGTGATAGGATCAGATTTAAATGCAGATCAGGACCCTATAGTTTTTCCTTCACCTTGCTAGGACATACTGGATGCCTGAGGAATGAATCTTTACAAAAGAGCCCCGGGGTGGAATACCTTGGGCCTAGTTTTGATTTGACAACAGCCGACTATGTCATATTCAGCAGATCATTTTGTTTTCCTTTTACAGTCTCCCCACCAGGACTGAGGGCCATATTTCTCCAGCTTAGACACCAGTTTCTTGTCAGTGGCATGCTACTTGACACAATGATTGTGAAAGCTCTGTGAAGTGTCCGAAGCACACGATATGGGGTGGTGGGTTTTAATGGCAACTTGATCTATATTTGGATGCTTGAAAAGGAATTATCTTTAATATGGGCCTTCATGCCTATATTCTTCCAAACAATTCATACTTTCTCTCTTGGACATCTGCCTTCTAGCCTGCCACATACTTCATTTTCACAAAGATAATGTTATGTTTCTGTGTTATTACTTCTTGACAGTTTAGATGAAAATAAAAGAAGACTACTATTAATATTATTAAAGCCATTTAAATTACATCTCCATCTTAAACATTGCACAGAGTTAGTAGAGACAGTCAATATCAGAAGATGGCAGGAAGCAAAATTAGGCAGGCAAGATGTTTTATATGAAAACTTTTAACAAAGAATCTTTAATAGGTGGGAAGTGAAAAAATTAAATCTTGTTTTGACAGTATTCATTTAATACAAAGAAATATGTTGGAGTATATAGAAAAGTCATTTTTAAAGACACAAGAAATTTGACACAATATAGTTTAAAAAGATTTATTTTTGTTGAAAAATGGAATTCGCTCTATATTATAGCTCTACATCCTATTACTTCCATTTGATACTGGAAAATGGAAAAAGATAACTCACATCTAAAGAAACATTTATTCCAATGCGTTTTCAATTCAAACAAACAGTCTTCTCTCAACAATGAAATTCATATAAAAAAAGTGCATTTTTTCTCTTTTCCTCCTTTTATTTATATATCCACAATTGGACAAGCCATAACACTATCTAAACAACTGTATGCATTAACAAACAAACATAGATCAATAGCCATAATTTGACACACATGCACCGTTCTCTATGAAAACATCAATAGTCTAAAAGCTGAGTGGGCATAGCTGGAAAAAATATGCTTCACAGACACAATGCTGGCAGAAGATTAAATAACCAGATGTCAGGGAGAAAAAAAATTCAATGAAACTAAACGCATATTGGAAATGTACAGGTATTCTGTAGAGCTAAACTGTTCAGGATTAATAATAAGAAAATTATCTTCTACTTGCAGTCATTCAATTACTGTGTGTGCAAATATTTTGGATTGGATGTTTCCTATTCAAATATATTATTATCTACCTAAGGAGCCCTGTTGGGAGTCAAGGCGGAACTAGGATATGAGTTGCACAATGCAGTACAATCTGAAAACAATATCTTAAGTTGCTATAGAGTCTTTCATAAGCAAAACCACAGATGACTTGTGTCATTCAAATCTATAGCACTGTGATGGAGCAATGAAAAGGGAATATATAACTTAGTAATGGGCTCAGGCAGCTGAGAGAAGCCAAGTTTATGTAGAGCATTTGATTGAAAATAGATGAAATTCAAGAGAGTGTCAACTCAGCCAGCACCTACACAAACCAAAAAGCAAATAAGCCATTTGCCATTTTATTATAAGGCAGTATGGATGTGGATAGGGCAGTACACCAGGTACAGGAGCCATACAACATTTTTATCATTTTCCAATGTTATTATATGGAACAATTCATTGTAATTACATGTGACAGAAGACAGTGTAACTCCTATGACAATTTTATTTTAAGCGTTGACTGTTAGCTTTCCAGCATGCTCAAATTGTCAGAAGTGACCATAGCAGGTGAAAATACCTATTTATCTTAGAAAACTTTTAACACACTCAAAAATTGGTCTACAAGTATTTTTTCCATGCACATCTATAGTTTTATGATTCCTGAAGTTGTTTAAAAAATGCAATCTCATTGTTTTCATGAACTTCATATATATAAGGAGGGAACACAATACATTAAACTAATCCACATGCTTCTGTACATGCTAGATATCAGAGTCTGTCTACAAAATCAGAGAATGAGGAGAAGAAATGGATTGTGGATGGCATTTAATATTGGATGAAATTACATAGGTAGAAGAGGACATGAATAGAGAGGTTATCTTCCCAGAGAAAAACAACTGAGAGAAAAAAAAACATCATTTAGGGTAGAGATATTAAGATAGATATGAGGAATTCTGACCAGAACATAGAAACAAGGGTAGATGTCTAGGAATGCATCAGAAAATCAAGGTTTCATACTGGTAATATAGATTTAAGAGTGGATACCAAGACAGAAAAATGGAAGGCCAAGATGATTCAGTTCAGTTCAGGTCAGTTACTCAGTCGTGTCCGAGACTCTTTGCGACCCCATGGACTGCAGCACATCAGACCTCCCTGCCCATCACGAACTCCCGGAGCTTGCTCAAACTCATGTCCATTGAGCCTGTGATGTCATATAATCATCTCATCCTCTGTTGTCCCCTTCTCCTCCTGCCTCCAATCTTTCCCAGCATTAGGGTCTTTTTCAGTGAGTCAGGTGGCCACAGTATTGGAGTTTCAGCTTCAGCATCAGTCCTTCCAATGAATATTCAGGGTTGATTTCCTTTAGGATGGACTGGTTTGCTCTCCATGCAGTCCAAGGGATTCTCAAGAGTCTTCTGCAACACCACAGTTCAAAAGCATCAGTTCATTAGTGCTCAGGTTTCTTTGTAGTCCAACTCTCACATCCATACATGACTACTGGAAAAACCATAGCTTTGACTAGACAGACCTTTGTTGGCAAGGTAATGTCTCTGCTTTTTAATATGCTGTCTAGGTTGGTCATAGCTTTTCTTCCAAGGAGCAAGCATCTTTTAATTTCATGGCTGGAGTCATCATCTGCAGTGATTTTGGAGCCCAAGAAAATAAAGTCTGTTACTGTTTCCATTGCTTCCCTGTCTATTTGTTATGAAACGATGGGACCAGATGCCATGATCTTAGTTTTTTAAATGTTGAGTTTTAGGCCAACTTTTTCACTCTCTTCTTTCACTTTCATCAAGATGCTCTTCAGTTCAAACTACTGCACAATTGCACTCATCTCACATGCTAGCAGAGTAATGCCAAGACCATTAGAATTGGCATAATGTAAAAGGGGAATACAAGGACTAGAGTATATTTAAAAAATTACCCAAATGTGTAATTCCCCTTGCCTAAAAAATATCATGAGCAAGGACTTCCCTGGTCACCCAGTGGTTAAGAATCCACCTTGTAGTGCAGGGGACTGGGGCTTGATCCCTTAGTTGGGAGCTAAGATCCCGCATGCCTCAACTACTGAAGTCCACAAGCTCTGGAGTCTGTGTGCCACAGCTGAAGAGTCTCTGCACCACAGTGAAAGATCCTGCATTATATAATGAAGATCCCACATGCTGTAACTAAGACTCCACATGGCCAAATACATAAATACATAAATAATATACAAAAGAGAAAACACACACACACACATACACACACATGCACATACATATATAGATAGATAGATAGATAGATAGATATAAAGATATATATATAGATATGGATGGATATGGGCTTCCCAGGTGACTCAGTGGATAAAGAGTCCACCTGCAATGCATGAGATTCAGACAGATGTGGGTTTGATCATTACCCGGATAACCATGATGATGTGATCACACACCTAGAGCCAGACATCCTGGAATGTGAAGTCAAGTGGGCCTTAGGAAGCATCACTATGAACAAAGCTAGCAGAGGTGATGGAATTCCGATTGAGCTATTTCAAATCCTAAAAGATGATGCTGTTAAAATGCTGCACTCAATATGCCAGCAAATTTGGAAAACTCAGCAGTGGTCACAGGACTGGAGAAGGTCAGTTTTCATTCCAATCCCAGAGAAAGACAATATCAAAGAATGTTCAAACTACAGCACACTTACACTCATCTCACACACTAGCAAAGTAATGCTTAAAATTCTCCAAGCCAGGCTTCAACAGTACATGAAGCATGAACTTCCAGATGTTCAAGCTGGATTTAGAAAAGGCAGAGGAACCAGAGATCAAATTGCAAACATCCACCGGATCATTGAAAAAGCAAGAGAGTTCCAGAAAAATATCTACTTTTGCTTTATTGACTATACCAAAACCTTGACATACTCCTTTCCAAATTTTGAACCAACCTGTTGTTCCATGAGTGGTTCTAACTATTGCTTCTTGACCTGCATATAGGTTTCTCAGGATACAATTAAGGTGATCTGGTATTCTCATTTCTTTAAGAATTTTCAACAGTTTGTTGTGATCCACACAGCCAAACGCCTTAGCATAATTAATGAAGCAGAAGTATATGCTTTTCTGGAATTTCTTTGCTTTTTCTATAATTCAACAGATGTTGTCAATTTGATCTCTGGCTGCTCTGCCTTTTCTAAATCGAGCTTGTACATCTGGAAGTTGTTGGTTCATGTACTATTGGAGCCTAGCTTAAAAGATTTTGAGCATTACCTTGTTAGCATGTGAAATGAGTGCAATTGTGTGGTATTTTATACATTCTTTGGCATCGCCCTTTTTTGGGACTGTAATGAAAACTGACCTTTTCAAGTCCTGGGCCACTGCTGAGTTTTCCAAATTTGCTGGATATTGAGTGCAGCACTTTAACAACATCACCTTAACAGCATTGTTTAAAAAAGTAGTATCTCTTTCATCAACTTTTTAACTTAATCATCATTGCAGTTTCAATTATACATTTTATTTCTGCTAAATTCATGTGAAAGGAGATTAAATATTTTTTTGTTTTAAAAATTTCACACATTTATGAGGTCCCAGATTAATGAAACCAGAACTCTCTTATCCATTCTTTCTCTGTCTTTCTCTCTGTCTTTGTCTCTCATCTCCTCCCTTCACATATTTGATGATTACTTTTAGGATATTTACTGGTTTTTTTTTATTATTTTATCTCTTTTTTTATTATTTGACTTTTACAGTAAGTATGTGTATCCATGTACGTATATGCTTGGCATGTGTGTGTGTGGTTATAACAGTCAAACTTGAATCTCTAAAGGAGGGGCTTCATTGGGAAGGATTATGAGAGAAGGGCCTTGTCATAGAGGATGGAGACTATTGCGATGGGAAGAGTTCTGACCATGAGATCTGACATTATCCCAGTTGTTCACCAAGAAGAGCTTTTCTTTTTCACATGGGTGCAAACAAAGGAAGAAGGAACTGGATGTGGGGAAGCTTAAAAATGGATGAAGTGAAATTGGACACTAGATCAGTAAACAGTCTGCCCTGAGGCTGGCCCATCTCTGGAGGGGCTGGCTGTATCTGCTGCCCACTTTGAGAGTGGGTTAAATTCAGGAATGTGGGAAAGAGAAAATCTTAACCAGAGTTTGGTTAACAAACTTTAGTTGGCAAGTTGGTTAACAAGCTTGTGGGGCAAACAGTTCAATTAATCGTTTATGAAGCAAAGAGTGGCAATTTGGAAGGTCTCTATCTGGCCTTGTCATAGGTAAACGAGGAGACATCCATTAGTTTTATCAGCTCAGGTGAGGAAGAGTGGTATGTTACCATTTTTCTGAAACACAAAGTGATGGGGGTATGTCTTAACCTTCTTTATTTTCCAGTATCACGAGTTTCAGGTAAAGTGTAACACTGTCCATATGTGGTGAGTATGTGTGTATGTGTCTTAGGTGTGTGTGTGTGTTCAGTTCAGTTCAGTCACTCAATCGTGTCCAGCTCTCTGTGACCCAATGGACTGCAGCACACCAGGCGTCCCTATTCATCGCCAACTCCCGGAGTTTACTCAAAGTCATGTCCATTGAGTCAGTGATGCCATCCAACCATCTCATCCTCTGTTGTCCCCCTCTCCTCCTGCCCTAATCCTTCCCAGCATCAGAGTCTTTTCCAAAGAGTCAGTTCTTCACATTAGGTGGTCAAAGTATTGGAGTTTCAGCTTCAACGTCAGTCCTTCCAATGAATATTCAGGACTCATTTCCTTTAGGATGAACTGGTTGGCTCTCCTTGCAGTCCAAGGGACCCTCAAGAGTCTTCTCCAACACCACAGTTCAAAAGCATCAATTCTTCGGCACTCAGCTTTCTTTATAGTCCAACTCTCACATCCATACATGACTACTGGAAAAACCATAGCTTTAACTAGATGGACTTTTGTTGACAAAGTAACATCTCTGCTTTTTAATATGCTGTCTAGGTTGATGTGTGTGTGTATATATTTGTTATTGTATATATATATATATATATATACACACACACACACACACACACATATGTATGTATATATAACCTTACTAGATTATATAAATACAAAACAAAACTTACACAATAAAAACTACTTTAAAAGAATGTGAAAATTAAGTCATGTAAACAGTTACAGAGTCAATAAAATCAAAGCAGACTTCTGTTTCTGGGTAATTTTGAACAAATAATACCCAACAGTCAATCTCACAGGTGAAATTCAGCTAAAGAGTTGATATGGATATTGTTTAACTATTTCTATTAATAACTTTTTTTAAATAAAGGTATAACTAAAAATGCTACATCATGAAGTTCTTAGTGTCTGGAAATATGGACTCTGGCAGCAACCCGTCTTATGAGTTAACCACGCCTAGATATTTATGGCACTGCCACAGGATAAAAAATAAAATATTGACACATTTATTTTTTCATTCATGCTTCTACTCTTTAAAGAGATATTTATAAAATATCCCTTTCTCTTGTGTCCAGTGGAGAGTATAAAAATGAACATGATATATGCTATACTCTCTAGGGGTCTTTGACCTCCTCTTTTATTATAAGCTCCTGATGTGTTAATGATTTAAATAAGAATACAAGAAGATAACATAAAAGTGCCACAGGATAAACAAGTGTACAGGACAAACTAAGTGTAAAGAAATTATTTACTCTTAGGTTGGGGTAATAAAAAGGATAGTGCACTGTGAGACAAGCCAGTACAGATTCTGCTTCCTCTATTGAGATGCATGCGGGGATTCGGTTGAGAGAAGAAATGCATGTGTAATATCCGATTGGTGGCAGGTAGAATAAAAAAAAAATGAAGGAGGATTAGCAAATATAATAGGTAAGGGATCAAGTGATCTTTTACGGTAGAAGGGATCTCCGGCCATGGCCCTCTCTGGTTCACACCTTTACTGGCCTCGATGTGTCACTTCCTTCCAGTGACTCACACGTGCCGCCGTGACTGTCCATGGCTGGAGGCAATTGCATGCCCGTTAATCTCAGCCAGCACGTTCCTTTCTTCTCTCTCCTAAGGTCCAGGAGAGACTCATTATCAGGAGGTATCCACGGACATTTTATCACAGCGTGGCCCTGCCAACTGCTGCCCGGCTCCAGGATGAAATAGCCATCATATTCTTTGTGTAACTGTATCTATTTCAAATGAAGTTTGAACTGTTATTCTTTACTTTGTCATTTGGCTGAGCCTTGATGCCTTTTACCTTGGCTTTCCAGCTAATCCATTCTTCATTGTCTTGGTAAGACCTCTTACTTGTATTTACTGCTACAACTATATGTATGTTCACATGGCAGATTGGAGTCAACCGCAAATAAAACTGCACAGCTTCTACAGATAAAACCTCTAAAACAATCAATATCTGGTTAAACATATCTCCTTATACTAGTTATTCATTTACACAGAATTTTATACCAAGCAAACTGATTATAATCATAGTTTTTCCTTCTTCCAGCCTAGTCTCATGGATAATTAACCCAAAGCACAGAGACATTTGGTGACTGACATTTAGCTTCACACAAGGAAGAAAATTATCTCCATGTCATCCATCTATCTCTCCTTCTACACGTTTACATTTATACTACTCCTGTCTTTATTGCAGAATGTCCCTTCCCTGCCACACTATTAACATATTTAGGTTTCCTCAATTTTAAAGCATCATTGACCTTTAAATGCTGAATTGATTGAAATATAGTTTTTAGATGCTAATGGAAGATACAAATATACTTACTAAATATTTTTTTCTTTTAATTAGAGTATAGTTGCTTTACAATGTTCTGTTGTTTTCTACTGTACAACAAAATGAATCAGACATACATATACATATAGCTCCTCCTTTTTGGATTTCCCTTCCATTCAGATCATCACAGTACACTGATTAGAGTTTTCAGTGTTACCCAGTATTTCTCATTAGTTATCTATCTGTCTTATATATAGCATCAATACTGTATATGTGTCAATTTCTTAAATATACACTTTTGATAGTCATGCATATGTAGATTCAGATAATGTTAAGTGTCAAAACTCAGTAGTTTGTAATGTTACAACTGCAAAACAGTATATCCTCATCCTCATAACTACCAATCTTTCTAGGCCAACTTCAAATGTCTGCATATCCAGGAAGTTTTTATTTCCTCTTAGGCTCACCTGGAAATTATTTCTCTGTCCTTAAAAATGCAATCACACTTGTTTATTTATTCCTTACATGACATTTAAGTGTACTGCTTATCTAACCAGGCTATGCTGTTTTCATAGGAACATTAGCATAGAAAATAGAATAGCTTTCATCCCCAAGCACTTTTACATGAATGCGATAGATATTCAATAAATATATCTTGCCTGTCTAAATAGAACCACAATGGAAAATTAATTTCTGCCAGTTAAGTAAACAAATGTTTTGCTTACACAATGTCATAGGTCTTTTCTACTGATGTGACTCTTCGGGTGTTGTAAATATTTGGTCATACCAAAGTCTTTTTTTTTTTTTTTTAATCAGTTACTGTTCATTATGTTCTCACAATAGGTTTGGGTTCTCACAAGTAAGCAGTAATTATAAACCTAGAGTTAACTCTAATCAGAATCCTTTCCATCAGAAGGTACCACATGTCTTCCTTTCAGAGGGCTTCACTTTACTCTAATCCCAGGGGAGTAGTGAGCAGAGGGAAAGACTGGATCTTCTACTGCAGCCTCAGAAGGAAAGTGGAAACAGAAATGAAGATTCGTAGTCCTGGCTCACAGGACTATATTCAGATGGGGAAAATTGCCTGGCACATCCTCAAGGTGACTGATCTCCCTTTGGCCCCACAAATGGACTAGATCACTTGCCTTTCCAAGTCTCTACATCTGGTTTTAGCAGTTTGATGTCATACTCTTTTAGAATCTCTACTAGTAACTACTTTGTGAAGTTGTTATTGTAATTTTCCCTAGTATCATCTTTTCACTTAGACAGTCTAAATGGAAATAAGATAACTGAGTGTTTTTAATGGCAAAATAAGAGTAATTGACAATTCTAAAACCTGAAGTAAAAGATACATGAAATTTTCCTCTGGGTTTAGTGGGTGCAGTTAGTTCATGATTTGTGTTATGTGGTATTTACTTTCCTCTTTCTTTGTGATACCCTCTGTTCCACATCAACCCTATGCTGACAGCCCCCAGTGCTCCTGCTGTAACTGATATTTTCAGTACCTCTGACCAGCTTGTTGTTTAGTAGCTAAAAGAGCATTTGCCAGTAAGTATCTAATGAGTCTTACAAATAGCTGTGAAAAGAAGAGAAGCAAAAAGCAAAGGAGAAAAGGAAAGATATACCCATTTGAATGCAGAGTTCCAAAGAATAGCAAGGAGAGAAGAGAAAGCCTTCCTCAGTGCAAATAAATAGAGGAAAACAATAGAATGGGAAAGACTAGAGACCTCTTCAAGAAAATTAGAGATACGAAGGGAACATTTCATAAAAAGATGGGCTCAATAAAGGACAGAAATGGTATGGACCTAACAAAAGCAGAAGATATTAAGGAGAGGTGACAAGAATACACAGAAGAACTGTATCAAAAAGATCTTCACGACCCAGATAATCACGATGGTGTGATCACTCACCCAGAGCCAAACATCCTGGAATGTGAAGTCAAGTGGACCTTAGGAAGCATCACTATGAACAAAGCTAGTGGAGGTGTTGGAATTCCAGTTGAGCTATTTCAAATCCTAAAATATGATGCTGTGAAAGTACTGCACTCAATAGGCCAGAAATTTGGGAAACACAGCAGTGGTCACAGGACTGGAAAAGGTCAGTTTTCATTCCAATCCCAAAGAAAGGCAATGCCAAAGAATGCTCAAACTACTGCATAATTGCACTCATCTCACACGCTAGTAAAGTAATGCTCAAAATTCACCAAGCCAGGCTTCAGCAATATGTGAACGATGAACTTCCAGATGTTCAAGCTGGTTTTAGAAAAGGCAGAGGAACCAGAGATCAAATTGCCAACATCCACTGGATCATCGAAAAAGCAAGAGAGTTCCAGAAAAAATATCTATTTCTGCTTTATTGACTATGCCAAAGCTTTTGACTGTGTGGATCACAATAAACTGTGAAAAATTCTGAAAGAGATGGGCATACCAGACCACCTGACCTGCCTCTTGAGAAACCTGTATGCAAGTCAGGAAGCAACAGTTAGAACAGGACATGGAACAACAGACTGGTTCCAAGTAGGAAAAGGAGTATGTCAAGGCTGTATATTGTCACTGTGCTTATTTAATTTATATACAGAGTACATCATGAGAAACACTGGGCTGGAAGAAGCACAAGCTGGAATCAAGATTTCTGGGAAAAATATCAATAACCCCGTATATGCAAATGGCACCACCATTATGGCAGAAAGTGAAGAAAAACTAAAGAGCCTCTTGGTGAAAGTGAAAATGGAGAGTGAAAAAGTTGGCTTAAGCTCGACATTCAGAAAACTAAGATCATGGCATCTGGTCCCATCACTTCATGGCAAATAGATGGGGAAATAGTGGAAACAGTGGCTGACTTTATGTTTTTGCACTCCAAAATCACTGCAGATGGTGATTGCAGCAATGAAATTAAAAGACGCTTGATCCTTGAAAAGTAAGTTATGACCAACCTAGACAGCATATTTAAAAGCAATGACATTACTTTGTCAACAAAGATCCATCTAATCAAGGCTATGGTTTTTCCAGTAGTTATATATGGATGTGAGAGTTGGATTGTAAAGAAAGCTGAGAACTGGAGAATTGATGCCTTTGAACTGTGGTGTTGGAGAAGACTTTTGAGGGTCCGTTGGACTGCAAGGAGATCCAATCAGTCCATCCTAAAGGAACTCAGTCCTGAATATTCACTGGAAGGACTGATGCTGAAGCTGAGACTCCAATACTTTGGCCGCCTGATGCAAAGAACTGACTCATTGGAAAAGACCGTGATGCTGGGAAAAATTGAGGGCAGGAGGAGAAGGAGATGACAGAGGATGAGATGGTTGGATGGCGTCACCGACTAAATGGACATGAGTTTGGGTAAACTCTGTGAGTTGGTGATGGACAGGGAGGCCTGGCGTGCTGCGGTTCATGGGGTCGCCAAGAGTTGGACATGACTGAGCTACCGAACTGAACTGAACTGTATCAAATGAGTCAGAAGATATTCTCCCTTTTCACTATTCATTGTGTCTCTTCCCTGTGTCCCAGGCTATCTGCACCCCTGACCAGCTAATATAATAAACATATTCTTGTAAATGATACTGATTGTTAGTGCAATGAGACACACAGTGCATTGTAGGAGTCTTTATTGTATTCATGTGAGGATGGACTTCAGAGAGAATAATCTTGGGTAAAGTTTTAATTCTCTTTGCTTTCAGGTTCCACTTCATCCAGCAGCCCATGGATCCATCCTGTTACAAATAGAATAGAAGGGGAAATACGGCTCAGACCTAGTCTAGATCAGACAGCAGAAAAGTTATATTCTCATGCAATGGTACAGTCTCAATCTTTACATGTACACAAGAAAACAAGCTTGTTACTTTTCTGCAAGTCTTTAAAGATGTTGTTTATAAGGTTACAATTTTTCACCTTCTCAATTAGTCATTGCCCTGCCCCTCACTGAATACCATAGTTGTCCACTTTGCATTCCTTAGTGCGAACTAATACTAATATATGCCTAATTTACTATTTTCTTAAAAATAAATCATAATTTCTAATTTTTGTCTTTTTAGTGCTTTGTGTCTCTTACTTCCATTCATATTCATTGACCCATGGAATTTTAAAGCTGGAAAGGACCTATAGATCACTTGGTTCAATTTCTTTCTTTCATAAGCTAAAAAAACAGACATATTAAGTGGTTTATTTCAAGATCACCTGCTAATCAAATTAAGTGAAAGAAAGTGAAGATGCTCAGTCGTGTCCAACAAATCCAAATGAAACATAGTGAACAGAATGCTGGGTCCAATAGAATTATTTGAGTTCATTTTCTTTTGAAGTATGTTTTCTTTAAGAAGTTGCCTTTAATGATTCCATATATAATATTACTGCAAATATTTGAATAACTTTCTGCTTCTTAGCTTTCTAAAATTTACAGGTTATTGCAAATATTAATGGAAAAGAAGTCCAAACCTGGGTACCAGCTTATTTGAAGGCAAAACGATCTACATATTCATGCTGGCTTTGATAGCCTGGCATGTCTCCAGCACACAGTAAACAGATGATACCAAAGACCTTTATTCCAGATGCTGCATTTAGCAGGGTGGTATCTAATACGTTAGAGATGTTTTCCCAAGTTTCTCCCTGTTAAAATAATTCATAATGATATCAAGGTCAGTGCAAGCTGAGGCTATTTGTTCTGAAGATACCAGACATGCAAGGTAAACCTCCTAGGAGACTATTACAAGCCATCAACAAAACGCCTGCTAAGGATGTAAATTTTCATTCTCTCTGTAAATCTTCTGCTTATGTCTCTCATGGCAACCTCTGTCCATTCATACCCAACGCTTCCTGACTTGGTCCTTGCATGGACTTTAAGACAGAACATTTACTGTATAATTTACAAAGCTGTTTAGGACTCAGATCCACCTAGGAATTTCTGTAAAGCTAGAAAATAGATATTTCTTCCATTATCCAAATATGAGATGCCAGACTCAAGGCATCAGACCTTTTCACTCAGAAGTGTCAAAGCAAAGGATGTGAAATAATTGGAGTACGTAGACTAAAAGCTGTTATCCAATCTCCTTGAGGAAATTAATTTTTATGTCCTTCTAAGTTGAAGAAAATTAAATCCATTTGATAAACTTCATGGGATATGCCCTTGTTCCAGGGCCAGATTCTCCAGGGTTGTATTTATTATAAAACTTTAAAAATCAACTATAACCCCTGGAAATTTGATAAGCATCTGACATTGCGTGTGGCAATATAATTCCCATAAGAATAAAATATATATGCACTTCTTCTAAAAATATCATATATATGTAGTTTATATATGAGTATATTTGTGCTATGCATATGTGATGGAGTTATCTATTCAGTTATCTCTGTAGATGAGACCATATACAAAGCACTAAGTTATCTGTGAGCTTCTGAGAGGACGGTCAGGGAGGTGTGAATAGTGGTGAGGGTGGCTTGGTATCCTCTCTATGACCAACCTTACATAGAGAACACTCTGGCTATAATGAACAGTAAGTAGTGGGTAGAAGAACTGTTTTCATGATGGCCTGATAAGACCAAGGAGATTTCAGGTGACAAAGTATAGCATACTTGGATTCTAGAAGGCTTTGCTGCCCTGCCGCTGTTCTATTATGTGATGCCTGCAGAATGAGTGGTGAGTGAATTTTTGCAGTGTTGACTTACCTCAGTTACCTTGCATTTTGGGGGACAAAGATGCATGCCAAGAAGGAGCAGGATGGGCAGAGGCAGCCCAGCTGAGGCTCCACTCCCAACTGTGGGCAAGCAGACACATGCATAAGATGCAAGGGCAAGTATTTGAGAGAGAAGCTTGTGAATGTACTTGAGACACATCTGTGGAGTCCCCAAAATGACTGGGGAATATTTTGACTGTGTCGGGCCATGTATCCATGACTTGATTGGTAATATGCTGGCACTGCAAGAAGGCTGGATAGACTGTTCCCAATAATTCCAGTCCTTATTCTTCCTTTCCTTGACTAGTGCCTAGAAACTATATGAGTAATGGTGTTTGGCATGCTCTCTGAGACCCCTCTCCAGCTGTTTTCTGCCTATAAAACTTCACCCCCAAATCATCTTTAAATTGTAACTTTTAGTTTTATTTTCAGTTTTATTTAAGTCAAGCACATTACACAAGTCCAAATATTAACAAAAGGTAAGGAGTGAGAGTAAATCACCCCTTCTTCCCCTTTGCCTTCTCAGAAGTACCTATAATAATAGGTTTCATGCATGTCCTTCTAGAGAAATTCTAAGACTATCATAGACTGTAAAACAACTCTTGAGTGTACCATGTACCATATGGGTTAGAAATGACCCAAGCATATATATGGTGCTCAATATATACATATTGATTGATCAGTTGAAAAGAGAGATTATTTCTGTGTTTATCAGGATCATAGAATCCCAAAGACAGTTAAAACTGCAGAGGTGACAACACTGACCACAGACTCGCAGGGAATCTATATAGCTATACACAATAACACACAGCTTCTCTGCTCTTAAAGGTAAAGAGTTAACTGTTGGGGAATTCAAGATAAATTATGCTATGGAGAGTAACAGACCCTGAAAAAGGAAGCTGAGCTCTGGCATTTTACACCTTGCAGAGACAAATGCTTTGCAATGTGTATTAAAAGCGGTCTTTGCGATCAAGATTTGGCAAGTCACCCAGAATCCTTAACTTGCCCACCATGGCAGAAATCTCATTATGTATAACCTTTTAAATGGAACCAGAGAAACATTTTCAACTTGATTCTCATTGAGCACAACCTCTACCTGGAAGTGCAGTCCAAATGGAGACAAAGTGTATATTATTTTTGCATTGCACATGTAGTGCCAAGAACACTGCCTTTTTTTTTTTTTTTTGAGAGCCAAGTAGCTAGCACACACTCTCTCTTTCTATATCCCTCCCTCCCTTACACACACACACACACACACACACCCTAGAGGCTTTTTATAGACTAGCTGGGCAATGATTTTTGCAAGCATGGCCCCAGTATGAAAGTCTGCCACTCAGTTTGACCACAGTGGATATGGTAAATTCTAAGTCTTATCTCCTGGGGACCCTATCTGGCAGGTGTGCTTAAGAACATGCAGAGACAACTTCAAGATATCTTATGGTGATAATTTTAATGGTTGGTTGTGAATTTACCATGTCTACCACCCCAGATTATCTCATTTGCTCATGCTCACTTATCAATTGACCTAGCTTTCTGTTCTAATGCTTGAGCCTCTATTGCACTCTTTCACTTGAAACAGTCTTACAAACCACTGCTAGCTACTTTGTCCAGGCTTAGTGCTAGGTGTTGTGAATTAATATTCTAGTCATCATCACAAAAGTCCCATAAGAGGCCTGATTATGACAATTTTACATACAAAGAAATGAAGAAACAAATAAAGCCATTTGATAAGATGTAGTACACAAGTCAAAAACTGTATTCAATCTATGAAACTCCAAGAAAGAAAGTTCAGTCCAATTCAGTTGTTCAGTCATGTCCAACTGTTTGCAACCCCATGGACTGCAGCATGCCGGGCCTCCCTGTTCACCACCAACTCCCAGAGCCTACTCAAACTCATGTCCATTGAGTTGGTGATGCCATCCAACCATCTCATCTTCTGTCATCCCCTTCCCCTCCTGCCTTCAATCTTTCCCAGCATCAGGGACTTTTTCAATGAGTCAGTTCTTCACATCAGGTGGCCAAAGTATTGGAGTTTCAATTTCAACATCAGTCCTTCAAATGAATATTCAGGACTCATTTCCTTTAGGATGGACTAGTTGGATCTCCTTGCAGTCCAAAGGACTCTCAAAAGTCTTCTCCAACACCACAGTTCAAAGGCATCAATTCTTTGGTGCTCAGCTTTCTTTATAGTCCAACTTTCACATGCATACATGACTACTGGAAAAACCAAAGCTTCAACTAGATGGACCTTTGTTGGTAAGGTAATATCACTGCTTTTTAATATGCTGTCTAGGTTGGTCATAACTTTTCTTCTAAGGAGCAAGCATCTTTTAATTTCATGGCTGCAGTCACCATCTGCAGTGATTTTGGAACCCCAAAAACAAGGTCTCTCACTGTTTCCACTGTTTCCCCATCTATTTCCCATGAAGTGATGGGACCGGATGCCATGATCTTAGTTTTCTGAATGTTGAGCTTTAAGCCAACTTTTTCACTCTCCTCTTTCACTTTCATCAAGAGGCTCTTTAGTTCTTCTTAGCTTTCTGCCATAATGGTGGTGTCATCTGCATATTTGAGGTTATTGATATTTCTCCCGGCAATTTTGATTCCAGCTTGTACTTCATCCAGCCCAGCATTTCTCATGGTGTACTCTGCATAGAAATTAAATAAGCAGGGTGACAATATACAGAATTGACATACTCCTTTCCCAATTTGGAACCAGTCCGTTGTTCCATGTCCAGTTCTAACTGTTGCTTCCTGACCTGCATACAGATTTCTCAAGAGGCAGGTAAGGTGGTCAGGTATTCAGTTTTGTTAGTTTCCTATGGTTGTGGTTTTCAGTCTGTCTGCCCTGTGATGGATTAAGATAAACCTTTTCTAAATCTGGATTTCTAAAAGGCAGAGGAATCAGAGATCAAATTGCCAACATCTGTTGAATCTCAGAAAAAGCAAGAGAGTTCCAGAAAAACATCTACTCTGCATCACTGACTCCACTAAAGCCTTTGACTGGGAAGATCACAACAAATTTTGAAAAATTCTTCAGGAGATGGGAATACCAGACCTCCTTACCTGCCTCCTGCAAAACCTGTAGGCAGGTCAAGGAGCAACAGTTGGAGTCAGACATGGAAGAACAGACTGGTTCCAAATTGAGAAATGAGTATGTCAAGGCTGTATATTGTCACCCTGCTTATTTAACTAATCTGCAGAGTACATCATGAGAAACACCAGGCTGGATGAAGCACAAGCTGGAATCAAGATAGCCAGAAGAAATAACAATAACCTCAGATATCCAGATGACACCACCCTTATGGCATAAAGTGAAGATGAACTAAAGAGCCTCTTGATGAAGTTGAAAGAGGAGAGTGAAAAAGCAGGCTTAAAACTCAACATTCAAAAAACTAAGATCATGGCATCCAGTCCCATCACTTCATGGCAAGTAGATGAGGAAATAGTGGAAACAATGACAGATTTTATTTCCCTGAGTTCAAAAATCACTGCAGATGGTGACTGCAGCCATGAAATTAAAAGATGCTTGCTCCTTAGAAGAAAAACAATGACTAAACAGCATATTAAAAAGCAGACTTTATTTTTCCAAAAAAGTCCATCTAGTCAAAGCTATGGTTTTTCCAATAGTCAGGTATGAATGTAAGAGTTGGACTATAAAGAAGGCTGAACATCAAAGAATTGATGCTTCTGAACTGTGGTGTTGGAGAAGACTCTTGAGAGTTCCTCAGACTGTGAGGAGATCAAACCAGTCAATCCCAAAGGAAACCAACACTGAATATTCACTGGAAGGACTGATGCTGAAGCTGAAGCTCCAATACTTTGGCTACCTAATGCAAAGAGCCAACTCATTAGAAAAGACGCTAATGCTGGGAAAGATTGAAGGCAGAAGGAGAAAGGGCTGACAGAGGATGAGATGGTTGGATGGCATCATTGGCTCAATGGACATGAGTTTAAGCAACCTCCAGGAGACAGTGAAGGACATGGAAGCCTGGCATGCTGCAATTCATGGTGTCACAAAGAGTCGGACATGATTGAGTGACTGAACAACAACATCAGTCATTTAGGTAATGTAAAACAAAACCTCAATGAACTTTACACTCACTTAGATGGCTGCAATATACATATATATATATACACACACACATATATAAATATACATGTAAAATAACAAATATTTGAGAGTATATGGTAAAATTGGAACTGTTGTATATTACTGAATAAAAGATAAGATGATTCAGCTATTGTCAAAATCAGTTTGGCAGTTCCTCTAATATTTAAATATAATTTGCCATATGACCTCATAATTTTAGAATTAAAAATAAATATTCCACTATATGTATATTCATGTTCACAGCAGCACTATTCATGATAACCAAAAGGTGGAAACAGCTAAAATATCCATGACTGAATGAATAGGTAAATAAATTATAAATATACATTTAATAATGAAATAATTTAATCAGCATGCCAATTGGCTGATACTTCCACCTACTTTTATGATCCTCCAGCAAGAAAAACACTTGCCAAAATATAAATCTAAAAGAACTTTGGTTGTGCCTTAGGAAAATATAAACTAAACAGAACCAACTCAAGCCTGTAAGACTATTCTTTCTTTTGCCTCAAGATTCTGGCATCTGGCTGCATTTCGTGTGCAACTACCTAGGCTGTCAGCCATGTGACATTTTTTGAATAAGTCATTTGTTTTACATCATTGTCTTGTTTGTGTCAGGAAGGCACTGTGAGACTAAGGTTCTACAGTTTTAAGGTCAGATTACGGGTACAGAGAACATACCCTGACACTGAGGTCCTTTTGAGCGGTTTGTTTTGTTTCGACCACAGCCACCTTGTTGTAATATCTTGTTGAATAAAGTTGTCCGGCAGTTTGGAGACTGTAAAAATAAGTCACTTCAGTCATATAAGACTTTTTGCAACTCTATGGACCATAGCCTACCAGGCTCCTCTGTCCATGGGATTCTTCAGGCAAGAATACTGGAGTGGATTGCCATGTGCTCCTCCTGTGGATCTTCCTGACTCAGGGATTGAACCCGTGTCTGTTATGTCTCCTGCCTTGGCAGGCAGGTCCTTTACCACTAGTGCTAACTGGGACACCATATATAAATATCAAAATAATATAATTTAATAATAATATATTAATATTTAGATGTACATTTATAAATAATATATTAATATGGTATATATTAAAATAAAATAAAAAATGTTCTCTATATATTATTTCATAATAAAAAAGAAACAGGTCCTGATATATTACAATATGGATGAAACTTCAAAGTAATATGCTAAGTGAAAGAAACCAGACATAAGAGGTAGCACATAGTATGGCTCCATTTTTATGAAATATCCAGGATAGATCATCTATAGAGAGAGAGTGCAGATCATTGGTTACCAGAGGCCAGGGAGAGAGGAGAACAAGGTCAAACAACTTAATAGGTAGCAATTTGGAATGCTAGAGATGTTTCTGAACTAGATGGAGGTGGTGGTTATACAGCTCTGTACATTTATTAAATACTACCAAATTGTCCATTCGTGTTATATGAATTTCACCTCAGTTAATCATTTTTTTAAGTGTGCTGACCCCTGACTATACCAATGGTTCTTAAATTACCAGGAGAGCTTTTAAAAATGCCAATGGCAAGGTTATATCTGAAATCAATTATGTCAGAATCTCTAGATTTGGTACACAGAGATCAGCATTTCTCTTTTTAAGATTCCTACATTATTGCAGCTTGTGATCAAGTTTGGAAACAAGTAGTCTAGACCTGTGATTCTGAAATATTGTTCTGGGACCAGTTATATCAGCACAAACTGGTAACATGTTAGAAATTCAGACTCAGGGCCCATTCCAGAGCCACTGAATCAAAAACTCTGAGGAAAGAGCCAAGAAAATTAATGTTTTTACAAGATCTCCAGATAATTCTGATGCAAGGTCAAGTTTGAGAACTACTAGTCATGCTAGAGTCTGTCTTATCTTGGCCTTGATGTGTATAGAAATCATCTAGGGATCTTTTAAAAGTGGAATCAAGATTCAGTTGTAACAAGACCTGAGATTCTGCGCTTCAACTGAAGTCTCAGGTAATAGAATATTTTTTATGACTCTCTAATTGCTTCCAATATGCACCCAAGGTTGGAAACCACTAGTCTAGAAAGAGAAATGACCATTAGACAAATAACAGCACAATTCATCAGTTAATCATAATTGTGCAGTACTTTTCACTTATTTCTCTATTTTGTAATCAGCAATTGAATCAGTTACTAAGTGCCTATTTAAGAGCATGTGCCGGCTTTTGGGAGTAACTCATATTGCCCTCAAGGGTTTAAAGTCTCCTCAGTGAGACTGCAAAGTGAGCACAGGGTGATGACTGCAAAGGCATAGGAATGCTCCAGATAAGCTGGCTGTGGTGGAAAGAGGATTCCACACAGCTCTCAGGTAGTATTTTGTCATTGTATTGTTTAATGAGCTTTTATGCTATGGTAATCCCTGGTGGCTCAGCAGTCAAGAATCTGCCTGCAATGAAGGAGATGCAGAAGGTGATTCAATCCCTGGGTAAGGAAGATCCCCCGGAGGAGGGCATGGCAACCCACTCCAGTATTTTTGCCCGGAGAATCCCTTGGACAGAGGAGCCTGGTTGGGTGCAGTTCATAGTGTCACAAAGAGTCAAACACGACTGAAGTGACTGAGCACGCGCGCGCGCACGCACACACACACACACACACACACACACACACACACACACTCACACACAATCACATGTAGATATGTAAGTATACCACAAAGTCAAAACACATTTTATAGACTATTGGATTTAAAACTGTATTCTGTGGTATCTTTGGGTAGGGTTAGAGGGGCTTGTTGGTACTTCAGCGGCTGTTGGACAGGAAGAAAAGAGGCAGACAAAAAAAAAAAGAACAAAAATGTGCAGAGCAAAGGAAAAGAGACAAGACAGTGAGACTCTGGGTCCTGTACACCAATTTGCATTACTCTCTTTTGCCCTAGGTAATGTAGCGGATCCCTGCTGAGATCTGCTTTCTTTTTCTCTTGTCAAGTAAAAAAATATATATATTTATGAGTGTGTGTATGTGTACATCTTAAATGTATATGTATACATTATTACAATTATATCATCTTAGATGTGGGTACAAAGATTAGTATGAAACAATGTATTTCAGTAGATTCTCAGTCATTTTGCTCAGTGTTGTTGCATTTGAAACATATTGAAAAATAGTATTCGAGCCCAACCTATTTGGTCCATGTTGGCCTAAGCATCATTGTGCACATTTCTCATGTGATTCTCATGTGCAGTCTTGGGTAGAGACTCCTAGCAGAAGCCATGACATTCTCTGGAGTATGAATGGACATGGTTGTGAAATGCTTTCCTGGACCCCCAGAACACCAAGAGGCTTCGAGTAAGCAGTTTGCAGACAGACTAGGAAAGAAAGAAGAGGGAGTCTTGACAGATCCTTTTAAACAAAGGAACAGATCTGGCAACACAAAAGATTCATTTGAAGAATCAAGCCAGGGATTTTGACCAAAGGAGAGCAATAGCAAAAGGAAGAAATACCGGTTTGAATAATAGATAGGGGTGGTATTTTCTAAATAGCATTTTAAAATTATACCCATAATACTACTCTCGTCAAAAGCCTGTGCCATGAAATTCTCATGGAGTAACTGTTCTGCCATTGGAACCTCTGATTTCCATTTTCTTCCAATGTTTTTGACAGAACCAAGTGCCTGTGGATGACTTTCTTTGAGTCCCATGGTGATTTAGGGACTTAGAATAAACACAGGACTTTAGTTTCCTGTCTGGCACTTTTCATAGGCATGACATCCATTTTGAGATCTAAATAGAAAAGCAAAATAATAATAGCTATAAATTAAACTCTTCCAGAAAACTTTCTTGAAAGGAGCATACAACAGATAAATATGTCAAGATATAAACATTATTATTTTGTCTTCAAATGAAGCAAAAATTATAGAATTTCTTTAGTAATTTCTAAAATTAGCATAAATGTATATTTTTTGCTATGACTTTCAGTACTCTAAAGGATCTTTCACATTAAAAATTCACTCATATTGTTCAATGTACTTATAGATTTTCTTCCTAACCTAGAGCTGCTGGACCCTTCTAGATAATTTCCTCTAAATGGATAGGAAAAGAATCTTTTTGGTGGACTACTTCTGATATGTCTAATATTTAATAGTATAACAGAAATCATAATTCCTTAGAAACCTTCATTTTTAGAAATTTTAGTACATAAATTCTTAGATTTATGTGCTGGTCTTACAGTAACAAATTATAAGAAATTCACCATAGAAGATGCCTATGGACACCATGGGAACCACAGGAAATACCTAGCACAAAACTCCTCTAGGCCATAGTCAATCATCTATCTATTCATTCAATCTGAACACCCTTCAGCCCCTTCCAGTTCATAGTTATTTTTCTATGCTCTCTATGGGCAAAGATAGCAAGACACATTGGCTCTCCTTGAATTCACAGCCTCTTGCAAGTCTGATACTGCTCATTCAGCTCACACATCACACTCTTCGAATTTTGTTGACATGAATTACTAGAGCTGAAGGATGGTAAGTTTCACTAGAACAAAGAAGAATTTGAATCTTATAGGAAATGGGAGACTAGAAAACCAATCGGAGTAGAAATTCATACATGGATTGAAAAAGGTTCATCAGAAAGAATGAATCAAGAATTTCCAGATCAGAAAACTCACATCCTATCTGTCTGACTAGGCAACTTCTCTGACAGTACTTAGATTTTGATTTGTTGTTCCAAAACTCTTTATTAATAATACTGTGGACAACATTTTTCTAGAACCTGGAATGGAAGTATACCTAAAATTATTCACTAAACAAAAAACACATCATGAAAAGTTTGATATGGCACACAGAACACCAGGGGAATGTGACAGAAGAGAGGCATGCACTGTTAGGTTTGTGCCATGGTTTAGCAACTTCACCCTGCATGGCCTGAGTTGAAATTTAGTTTAACTGAATGTTCTCTAGAATTGCATGCACTTTATCCAGTGAAGGTAGAAACAGCAGAAAAGATTGACTGATTATCCAAAGTGCAAATCTGATCACAAGATTGAAGCTCAATAAACGTGAATTATTATCACATATTTGTGAAAATTTAGAGGAATTATATAAGATTAATTTTGTAAGATACACAAACAAAATGTTTTAGTTCTAGATCCTGAATCTAGTAAAAGTATTTTCAGCTCCTTGAACAGTAAAATAATATTCCATTCATCTACTAAATTTGACTAATTTCAGGAAAAAGGCCTTAAATATTTTAGAAAACTTGAAAGAGCAAAAAAAAAAAAATTCTGGTTTGAGATATATTCATATTCGACTATTAAACCAACCATAAGTCTCGTTTCTGGGGCATTTTAATTATGTGAGTTTTAGTTCATTTAGGTAATGCTCTGATAAAAGTAGAGCATTTTGTTATTGTGTGAGAAGGTAAACTAATTGATAGAGATTTGACTCTATGAACTAATTGTGGAAGCAAATTCTTCAGTAGAAAGTTCAATGTATCTCCTATTTGCCAAGGCAGATGAAGCATATGGGTAGGTTACCAATTATCTCTCTCACCATTTAATAAAACTAGGAACATTTTTCATTCATAGCTGTAACAATTTTGTGAATGTTTGCACTGCTGGGAATGTGTTTCCAGAGACCACTCCTATATACCTCTCTCGATTCAGTAGAAGTCTACTCTGCTTCAGGGATGGAGATGAAAAATTGCTTATTGGGTTGGGGCTTATAGGCAATAGGGCAGACATATAGACCAGGCCCATCACTTTGCAGTCAGACCAGACATGGTACCAGTCCCCGTCATCTTTCACTTTGACAGTATGGAGGGCATTTTTGCACTTGATCTTTGGAGGAAATTCAGTTGGTGCCACTACCTTCTATTTCTGTCTAGTGAATAGGTCTTCTGCTCAAGACCTTTAAAACCCCACTGTTTGAAGAAACAAGAAGTGTAAAGGGATAGAGTTTATCTAACATCTAATGAAAGAGAAATGTAAGCGAACAAACCTTGTGTCACCATTGCAGATGAGGAAAACAAGTAGAGGCATTTCCTGCAGTGGCAAGAGCAAAGCCAGGTGAAGGTCACGCCCCAGATCTTACTTTTGCTTTAAAAGCTGTGTTTAATTGTTAGTCACGATGCACTGTGGGCAGAACAATTAGTTGTATCTATATTAGATCTAAGCTGTAATTATTTGTTACATTAATCATGGCTAGAGTGAGAATTTAATTATTCATGAACATTAAGAGAATTTTTCTGAAGTGAAAGAAAAATGTTTTCTGTTGTTTGGCGATCTGATTAGAGGGCACCATAGCCAGCTGGTAGAGCTGGAAGGGCCAGGACCTTCAAGGTTTGCTATCTATTTACTAAGAAATCTGAATCCAGCTGACTTGTCACTTTGTATTATGCATCCAAGTGGCAAATCGGTGTGCAGTTTCCTCAGTACAAGTAAGGGACATTGGATGTCATCTAGCATTTCAGATGGGCTATCTGATGTCAATTTTAGTCAGTTCTTCTTTTACTCAGTTCTTATTGGTCTCCTTTATTTATTGTATATCTCTGTTTTCATGATGGCGGAGATGTTATCAGAGAAATTCCAGGAAATGGGGAAGGAAATGCCCAGAGACAAGTCCACGTGGATTTAGATTAGTAGTTATCTCTGTGTAGTGTTCTGAAAGGAGTAACTGGACTTTTGGCATTCATCTAATCATACAGAGCTAACATCCAATGTCTCAAAGCTCTGCAATCTGTCTGTGCTTTTCAAATTAGAAATATAAAGACTTTGGTGGGGGGCCCTTGGGGGGGCAAACAAAGTGTAAATGTGGTGGCTGTGATAGTGTGGGCCACGATGTTTGATAATGTGGCACACTTAATGAGTCACATACGTAGAGCTGTTATCGCCCCAAACAGCTCTACCCTGCTGATTCCAGTGAAAACTTTTAGACAAACTCAGCGTTCTTTTGCTCATTACACTGACCTGTCAGAAATGACAACTTGGCCCAGTCTGGTTATTCCATGCTGACAAGGTACCATTCAGGCTTCACGGCAATAATGTCAGCTTTTAAAGGTGCAATGTACTTAAGGAAGCTCATTTCTATGATTTGGCCAAAAAGAGCCATTTTCCTTGTCAGTGGTGAGGAATGCCTTAGTTTTCTTTAAATTAGGAGTCATTTTCATGGAGATTGTTCCTGGGAAAACCTGCAGAAAGGAGAAAAGCTATTTTTTGAAAGGTTTAAAATAATTTAGCCTACTGAGCAATGGTGAGATTACCTGGTGGTGTGTTGAAGATAGCCAGGGATGCTCTGCTCTGTCTAAAGCATGCTTCAAAACTACCAATAATGCAAGAAATAAAACTTCAATTTGGACTTCAAGAGTATGCACAGTTCCCTGAAAGCAGAGAGTGGTGAGTTGGAAACTTTTTTCTAGGCAGTTTGGGGCATATGCAGATTCTATTCAGAACCTGGAGCAAGGCCAAAGTGACAATAGGACAAAGTGCTATACTTCTGGTCTGGAAGCATATTTCTCCTTAGCTTTCCCCAAGAAGAAGGGACAGAGAAAATATTAAAGTTAGCGTTGAGCTTTATTTTTACAACAAATCCAGAATAAATGTAAAGAAAATTGGTGACGAGCTACCAGATTGGAATAGGAGACAGGAAAACAGAAATAAATGGACAATGCCTTCTTTGATTTTTCCCGTCAATGCGATGTTGTATTTGAGTCCACTCATATGCCAAGTCCTTGATGGAACTGGAATTATATTTTGACATTTAAATTTGAATTGTCTTTATTAGGTTAACGTAAGTAGATAGGTAGATAGATGGAAAGAATTGCTTTTGTATCAAGGGTGCCTAAACCTTCACCAACACTAGAGGATTCGAATTCAACTCTACTGCCTCATGCGTTTTGTTTTTGCTCCCTGTTTCAGGTTCCATGATTCATTCTAAGACTGATGGACGTCATTGTCTAACCAACTCCTATAGTGAGCTACACTGAGGGTTCAAAGAAAACTCCGGATCAACATTTTGATTTTGGTTAGGGTTTTTGCTTGTCTGTATCTTTTTAAATATCCACTCTCTATTTTAATATAAGAAAATTTGGGATAGTCTCTACATTCACATCATACTCAGACTCTAAGTTTCTGAGTATGGCCACCCGAGTATTTTCATGTGAGGAAACATGGGATGACCCAAAACACCTTTCCAATTCCCATGCTTTCTTGTATTTTTCAGTTCAGAAACTAGAGTCTTCCCAAATATTCAGGACCAAAGTATATGAGTCAAAACTTCTACAAATATGCATGGTAAGTACATTCATTACCTGGGTAACTGAAGGTACATTGGATCTGTAGAATAAGGTTCTGTAATTATACTTTTTATTATTTGGACCTAGTAATCAGTCAGCCAATACCTTATATTAAGAAATCAGTACTCCTATGCTCTAGAAAGAAGAGTATATTATCCTCAAAACTTTATTACATAGAGAAGGCTATACTGAAACATAACAAATACAAGAGGAAAACACTGTTTGATGGACAGGTGCCTATGACTGTTACAGACATCTAAGAAGTATAGGAGTTTAAAAAATGTGGAGGAAGATAATGGTGTTAGTGACTGCCTTAAAAATACAAATAAATTTGCAAATGTGTACTCAGAAGACATTCTAGGAAAGTGCTACTGTGAGTAAAATTCATGCGACTTGTATCTGAGCTTCCCTTGTGGCTCAATTGGTAAAGAAGCCACCTGCAATGTGGAAGACATGGATTGGATCCCTGGGTTGGGAAGACACTCTGGAGAAGGGAAAGGCTACCCACTCCAGTATCCTGGCTTAGAGAATTCCATGGACTGTATAGTCCAGGGGGTCGCAAAGAGTCAGACACGACTGAGCGACTTTCACACATGTATCTGGGGAGAGGGAATTTTAGTTGAAGGGGCTATTTCAGTTTTGAAATAGACAATATTGAAAGGAAAATGCAGAACTTCCATGCAGACAGCATTGAATGATAGAAAAAAGAAGATTTCCTTGGGAAGTATGGTCATTTTTAACAATATTAATTTTCCAACCAATAAATATGGTATATATTACCATTTGCTTGTCATCTTCACTTTCTTTCCTCAATGTCTTAGAGTTTTCCAACTACAAGTCTTGTATTCCTCAATTAGATTTTTTCCTAGATATTGTATTCTTTTTGATGCACTGGTAAGTAGAATTGTTTACTTAGTTTATCTTTCTGACAGTTTCTTATTAGTATCTAGAAATAAGATAGATTTCTGTGTATTAATATTAGATCCTTCAACTTTACTGGTTTAACTTATTCTAATAATTTTTGGTGGCACATTTAGGATTTTCTATATGTATAGCATCATGTCATCTGCAAACCATGACAGTTATACTTCTTCCTTCCCAGTTTAATCCTTATAGTACTTTTTTTAGTCTGATTGCTACTGCTAAGATTTTTAATACTGTATTGAATAAAAGTGAAGAGAGTGGGCATCCTTGTCTTATTCCTGATCTTAGAGCAAAAGCTTTCAGGTTTTCCCGAACAATGTTTTCTCTAGTTTTCTTATACATGGTCTTTATTAAATAAGGCATGATCCTCTATAACCACAGAGAGCTGAGAGTTTTATCATAAATGAAAGCTGAGTTTTGTCAAAAGCTTTCCTGTATCTTTTGAGATATTCTTATAATTTTATTTTTCAATTTGTTAATGTGGCATACCACATTCTGTTGATTTGTGGATATTAAACCATCTGCATCTCTAGGATAAATCCAATTTGATCATTGTGGTTGTACCTTTTAGTGTATTGTTGCTTTGCTAATATCGTCTTTCAGATTTTCACATCTATGTTTATCAGTGATACTTGACATTTACTTATTGTGTGGTATCTTTGTCTGGTTTTGATAACAAGCTAATCCTGGCCTCATATAATGAAGTTGGAAGTGTTCCTTCCTCTTCAGTTTTTTGGAATATTTTGGAAAAACAACGGTTAGCTCTTCTTTCATTTTTTTTTTTTCCAGAATTCACATGTGAAGCCATCTGATCCTGAACTCTGATCTGCTGGGAGATTTTTATTTTTAGCTGATTCAATTTTTACTGGTAATTGGCCTGTTCATATCTTCTATTTCTCCTGGTTCAGTCTTTAGAGATTTCACATTTCTGGGACTTTGTCCATTTCTTCTAGATTGTACATTTTGTTAGCATACAGTTATTCATAGTAATGGGTTTCCAGGCTGCACTAGAAGTAAAGAAACTGCCTGGTGACGTAAGAGATGCAGGTTTGATCCCTAGGTCAGGAAGATCCCCTGAAGGAGGACATGGGAACCCACTCCAGTATTCTTGCTTTGAGAATCCCATGGATAGAAGAGCCTAGAGGGCTATGGTCCATAGGGTCACAGAGTCAGACACAACTGAAGTGACTTATCATGCATCATTTATAGTTATATCTTATGATCCTTAGTGTTTTTGTGATGTAGGTTGTAGCATCTTCTTCATTTCTGATTTAGGTCTTCTCTTTTCTTGATGAATCTGGCTAAAGTTTTATCAATTTTGTTTATCATTTTAAAGAATCATGCTCTATTTTTACTGATCTTTTCTATTGTTTTATAGTCTCTATTTCATGAATTTCTGTTCTGACTATATTATTTATTCCTTCTACTAACTTTGAATTTTCTTCTTCTTTTCTCTTCTTGTTATATTTCCTTTATGTATAAAATTAAATTACTTGAGGTTTCTCTTATTTTCTGACATGGGTTTGTATAGCTATAAACTCTGCCCTTAAAACTACTTTGTCCTATAGATTTTGAGCCATTTGCTTCTGTTTTCATTTGTCTCCAGCTATTATTAATTTTCTTTTTGATTTCTTCAGTTCCCTATTAATTGTTGAGTAGAATATTTTATAACCTCTATATGTTTGTATATTTTGCAGGGTTTTTTTTTTTAATACTTTATTGCTAGTCCCACACTTTTGTGGTCAGAAAAGGTGCTTCATTATTGTTTTAGTTTTTTAACTTTATTGAGATTTAGTTTGTAGCCCAGCATGTGATCTACCCTGTAAAATATTCCATGTGTTCTCACAAAGAGTGTGTATACTGCTTCTTTTGAATAGAATGCTCTTTTTATCAATAGATAAATAGATACATAAATTCTGCCTATCTAATATATCATTTAAGGACAATTTTCCTGATTTACTTTCTGTCTGGATGACTTGTTCACTGATCTGAGAGAAAATTAAAGTCTCCTGAAAGTGAAAGTCACTCAGTTGTGTCCGACTCTTCGTAATCCCATGGACTAAACAGTCCATGGAATTCTCCAGACCAGAATACTGGATTGGGTAGCCTTTCCCTTCTGCAGGGGATCTTCCCAACCCAGAGATTGAACCCAGATCTCCCACATTACAGGAGGATTCTTCAGCTGAGCCACAAGGGAAGCACAATAATACTGGAGTGAGTTGCCTATCCCTTCTCCAGTGGATCTTCCCGACCCAGGAATTGAACTGGGGTCTCCTTCATTGCAGGCAGATTATTTACCATTTGAGCTATCAGGGAAGCACTAAAGTCTCCTCCTATTGTGTAATGGGCTTCCCTGATGGCTCAGTGGTGAAGAATCTGCCTGCAATGCAGGAGGTGCAGGAGACACAGGTTTGATCCCTTGGTCTGGAAGATTCCTGGGAGGAGAAAATGGCAATCAACTCCAGTTGATAAATGCCAAGATAATCCCATGAACAAAGGAAGTTGGTGGGCTAGAGGCCATGGGATTGCAAAGAGTCAGATATCACTGAAAGACTCAGCATGCACATACTATTATGTAGTTAATTTTTCCCTTTATGTTTTTGTTATATTTGCTTTATGTCAATAAATGCTTGAGAATTTGGAGACAAGAGAAACCACCTACATTATGGGAATACAAATTGGTACAGCCACTAGGGAGAGCAATATGGAAGTTCCTTAAAAAGTAAAAATAGAGCTACCACATGACCCTGCAATCCCACACCTGAGAAAAACATGGTCTGAAAGGATTCATGCATCCCAGTGTTCACTGAAGCACTGTTTACAATAACTAAGACAGGGAAGCAACCTAAATATACATGGACATAGTAATAGATAAAGAAGATGTGGTACATATATATAATGAAATATTACTCAGCTATTAAAAAAATAATTAAATAATGCCATTTACAGCAACATGGATGGACCTAGAGATTGTCATCCTGAGTGAACTAAGTCAGAGAGAGAAAGATAAATACTGTATGATACCCCTTATATGTGGAATCTAAAAAGAAATGTTACAAATGAACTTGCTTACAAAGTAGAAAGAGATTCACAGACTTAGAGAATGAACTTATGGTTGCTGGGGGGAAAGAATTTTTAAGGACTTTGGGATGATCATGTACACACTGCTACATTTAAAATGTATAATTAACAAGGACCTAATGTATAGTACGTAGAACTCTGCACAATGTTATGTGGCAGCCTGGATGGGAGGGAAGTTTGGGCGAGAATGGATACATGTACATATAAGGCTGAGTCCCTTCACTGTACACTTAAAACTAGCACAACTTTGTTAATTGGTTTATCCTAATACAAAATAAAAAGTTTTAGGAAATATTTGCTTTATGTATTTAGGTGCTCCTATATTGGGTGCATGTGTATTTACAGTTATTATATCTTCTTGTTGGACTAATACCTTTATCACTATATAGTGTCATTCTTTGTCTCTTGTTACAGTCTTTGCTTTAAAGTCAATTTTGTCTGTCAGTTTTTCATTTCCATTTGCATGGAATATGTTTTTTTATAATTCTTCAATTCTAGACTATGGGTGTCATTTATAGGCAGCACATATATGGAACTTGTTTTATTTTATCCATTCAGCTACTCTATGCCTTTTAATTGGAGCATTTACTTTACATTTAAAGCAATTGTTGATAAGTGTGCATTCACTGCCATTTTGTTGATTGTTCTCTGTTTGTTGCATAGCTCTTTTTCATTCCTTTCTTCTTATTTTACTCTCTTCCTTTCTGATTGATAACTGTCTTTAGTGTTATGTTTGGATTCCTTTAGACTGTGTGTGTGTTGTCATTATAGGTTTTTGCTTTATGGTTAATATGACATTCATATATATTTTACTTATGATTATTTTAAGATGATGATCTCTTAAGTTTGAACATATTCTAACAGCCCTGCATACTTATTTTCCTCCCTCTAAGTTCAATGCTTTTGCCACATATTTTACATTTTTGTTCTGTGTATCCCTTAACTACTTATTGCAGATATGGATAATTTTACTCTTTTTGTCTTTTGACCTTCGTATTGATTTTAGAAGTGGTTGGTCGGCTCACCTTTACTGTATATTTGTCTTTACCAATGACATTTTCCTTTTGTAATTTTTTTTATATCTCTAGTTATAGTATTTTCTTTTCCACTTAGAGAAGTTGCTTTACATTTCTTATAAACCTGGTTTAGTAGTGACAAACTTTTAGCCTTTGCTTAGCTATAGCTCAGATCAGTTTAGTTGCTCAGTCGTGTCCGACTCTTTGCAACCCCATGGACTGCAGCATGCCAGGCTTCCATGTACGTCATCAACTCTCTGGGTTTACTCAAACTCATGTCCATATCTATAAGACTGTTTATATTTCTGCTTCCAATCTGAGTGAAATCCTTGCCAGGTACATTATTCATAGTAGCTTTTTTTTTCTCCTTTTATCACTTTGAATATATTGTCTAACTCCCTCCTGGCCTGTAGTTTTTGGTAAAAAGTCTACTGATGGTCCAATGGCAGTTCCTTGTGTGATGTTGTTCAGTTGCTAAGTTGTGTCTGACTCTTTTTGCCACCCTGTGAACTGCAGCATGCCAGGCATTCCTGTCCTTCACTATTTCCTGGAGTTTGCTCAGATTCATATCCATTGAGTTCGTGATGCCATCCAACCATCTCATTCCCTGATGCCCCTTTCTCCTTTTGCCCTCAATCTTTAACAGCATCAGGATCTTTTCTAGTGAGTCAGCTCTTCGCATCAAGGTGGCCAAAGTACTGGAGCTTCAATTTCAGCATCAGTCCTTCCAATGAATAATCAGGATTAATTTCCTTTAGGATTGACTGGTTGGATCTCCTTGCAGTCCAAGAGACTCTCAAGAGTCTTCTCCAACACTACAGGTCTAAAGCATAAATTCTTTGGCACTCAGCCTTCTTTATGGTCCAACTCTCACATCTGTTCATGACTCCTGGAGAAAGTATAGCTTTGACTATATGGACCTTTGTCAGCAAAGTGATGTCTCTGTTTTTTAATATGCTGTCTAGGTTTGTCATAGCTTTTCTTCCAAGGAGCAAGCTTTTTTTTTTTTTTTTTTAATTTCATGGCTGCAGTCACTGTCTGCAGTGATTTTGGAGGGAAAGAAAATAAAATCTGTCACTGTTTCCATTTTTTTCCCATCAATAGAATACACCATGAAGTGATAGGACCAGATTCCATGATCTTAGTTTTTTGAATGTTGTTTTAAGCCAACTTTTTCACTTTCCTCTTTCATCTTTATCAAGAGACTCTTTAGTTTCTCTTTGCTTTCTGCCATAAGGATGGTGTCATATGCATATCTGAGTTGCTGATAATTTTCTAGGCAATCTTGATTCCAGTTTGTGATTCATCAGTCCTGGAATTCACACATCCTTTGTATGTAACTAGCTGTTTTTCTCTTGTTGCTTTTAAGATTATCTCTCTATCTTGAATTTTTCCATTTTAAATTAAATCTGTCTTGGCATGGTGCAATGCTTAGTTGCTCCAAGGCATACAGGATCTTCCCAGACCAGGGATCAACGCCATGTCTCCTGCATTGGCAGGTGTATTCTTAATGACTGAGCCACCAGGGCAGCCCCCCTGTGTATTTTTTGGATTTCCTGGTGGTTCTAGGTGGTAAGGAGTCCACCTGTGATGTGGGAGACCCAAGTTCCATCCCAAGATTGTGAAGATTCACTGGAGAAGGGAATGGCAACCCACTCCAGTATTCTTGCCTGAAGAATTCCATGGACAGATGAGCCTGGTGGGCTACAGACCATGGGGTTGCAAAAAAGTCAGACATGACTGAGTGATTAACACTTTCTTTCTTTCTTCTCTATCTTGAATTTTTGCATTTTAATTATAAGTTGTCTTTGTGTGGACTTCTTTAGATTTATCTATTTGAGAATCTTTGTGCTTCCTGGACCTGGAAGTCTGTTTTCTTCCTCAGGTCAGAGAAGTTTTAAACTATTATTTCTTCAAATAAATTTTCTACCCTTTTCTTTCTTCTTCCTTCTGGAACCCTTATAATGTGAATGTCAGTATGCTGAATGCTGCCCCAGTGATCCCTTAAACTATCCTCATCTTTTAAGAATATTCTTTCTTTTATTCTGTTTAGTTTAGGTCATTTTCACTATTCTTCCTTATCTTCCAGTTTGTCGATCCATTCCTCTGTATCATCTAATCTATTGTTGATTCATTCTAGTGTGTGTGTGTGTGTGTGTGTGTTAATTTCAGTTATTTTATTCTTCAGTTCTATTTGGTTTTTCCTTATATTTTCTAACTCTTCTTAAACTTCTCAATGTGCTAAACCATTCCTATCCAGTCTTTATAATTATTATCTTGAACTCTTTTGAAAAGATTGTTTACATCCACTTTGTTTAGTTTTTTGGTGGGGTTTTGTCTTTTTTTTTTTTCCCATTAGGAACATACTCCTCTGTCTCTTCATTTTGCCTAATTCTCTGTGTGTTTCTATGTATTAGGTAGCTCAGTTACATTTCCTGACTGTGGAGAAGTGGCCTTATATAGGAGATGTCCTGTGATGCACAGAAGCTCATCTCCCTCTGGTCATCAGAGCCTTAGGGGTACTCCTTATGTAAGCTGCATGCACCCTTATGTTGCAGTGGGGCCAGCTACTTTGTGTGTTCTGGTAAGTGGGTCTGACTTCTCATTGGCTTCTAAGTCATACTCACGAGGTGGTTACTGACCCATCAGGGGCAGAGCTGGTTCTAGCGTATCTGATTGCAGGACTTAAGCGTTCCTGGGGCTCAGGCTGGGTCACTAATGGGTAGTAAGTCCTCAACATTAATTGGTTAGAAGGAGCACTCCAAAATGATTCTTGCCAGGAGGACATTTGTGTTCTTGTAGATAAATGGCTGTCCCCAGCATTTATGTCCTCAGGGGAGTTCCACTGACCTCCGAGATCTGCAAGTGGGTCTGACCCAGGCTGCTTTCAAATTACTGCCTTTGTGCTGGGATTTGGAGTATGTGAGATTCTGTGTACACCTTTTAAAATTGGAGTTTCTCTTTCCTACAACCCTCCAGCTCTAGCTTATTCAAGCCTCACTGGCCTTCAAAGTCAGATCTTCTGGTAACTTATCTTCCCCCTGGAGTAACTTGTGGTGTTGCTCAGACCCTTTGTTCCTTGGGGAGAACCTTTACTATTATGATTATTCTCTTATTTTTAGGTCACCTACCTGGGAATGTGGATCTTATCTATGCTGTGTCTCTGCCTCCAATACATCTCCTTGTAGTTCCTTCTTTTGTTGTGGATAGTCTTTTCTGCCAGTCTTCAGGCCATACTCATAGACAGTTGTTCTGTGAATAGTTGTAATTTCCTGTTCTATGGAAGGAAGTGAGCTCAGAGTTTTTCTACTCTACAGTCTTGGCCACACCTCTCTAGCACTGCCATTTTACTGTACTTTCTGTTTGCTTTCCTTTACATTGCTGAGAATATTGAAAGTTTATGTTTAATTATTTTTAACACAAACATAATCCTGTGGCTCAACACAGTTTCAACTTTCATTATGTGTGTTTATTTCTCATCTTTTCAAAGTCATTGATTTCTATTCAATCTTTTTATTCAAAACCATTGAATGATTGTGGTGTTGCAAGGTGCAAATTGATGTTGAAGTAAAATGGATGATTTCTGTTCACTGGGTGCTTATAATCTAGGTGACTTGCAAAAGTCTGTCTCTATTAGTGTTTCCTTAGAGCTGCCACCAGAAACAAATGTCAAGATAGCAGAGTCAGTGATCAATTTGTAATCTCCAGAAGGTGTTCCACCTCTTTTGTGTAATATCATGAAATTAATACTACTTGTTAGTACTATCATTAATAATAGCAGTCCTCCTTTATTGCATGTAGGTATTCACAGATAAGAAAACATTTTCACATATTTACTTCATTGAGTGGCCTTATTTAAAAGAGTCACTAGAGGTCTCTAGACCTTGTCCTGTCCCAGTCTGCATCTCGGCACACATGAATGAATCATGTATGACTCATGGCTGTGGAAAAGAGTGCTTCAATAATTTTAAGGAAAGAGTTATGGTTAAGGATCACAGTATATTCCCTTTTTAAATCATACATTTAACTTTTTCAGCATCCTTCCATGTATTTTCTCCCATTTGATCCTCATGTTTATTTTTGTCATGAAGAATATTTACATATTATTTATATTTCCAGTTCTTCTCTCATCAAATGAAACTAACAAAACTTCCACAGGCATTGCATATCAATTTCTTATAACCCAATACTGTCAAAATCATTGCTTCACCTCACCTATCTCACCTACAGTTCTGTAATAATAGTTCACCATTCCAGATCCTTCCTTGGATTCTTACTCATGGATATGCATCAGTAATTCTCAAATAATATGTCTCAAAGATAGTGTTTTTCCCTTTTCTCTTTTAGTGAGAGATATAAAGAGTTTTTTCCCCTACTTATATCTTGACAGCTTACTATTTAAAAAATAATAATTTTTGCTACTTAATTTTAAGCTTAAAAAATATGCCATGTGGAGACTAAGTATGGATTTATTTTCCAATAGACAGGCACAATCTTTTCTTACATGGAAACTTCTTTAGCTAGTTATGGCATCTCTGTTGTGTTTGATTTATTTTGCTTGCTTCCTTCCTTCTTAAAGAAATTTATGTTTTTTAATATCTTTTCTTGAGATAGGTCCAGTGACTAGGAATCTGCCCTGCAGTGTGGAGGACACTGGTTTGATCCCTGGTCCAGTAAGATCCTACATGCCATAGAGTAATTAAACCCATGTTTCACAACTTCTGAGCCTGTGCCCTAGAGCCCTCAGGCCACTACTGAAGACCATGTGCCTAGAGCCCATGCAAGATAACAAGAGAAGCCACTGCAACAGGAAGCCCACATACCACAATGAAGACCCAACAGAGTCAAAAATAAAAAATAAGTTTAAATAAATTTAAAAAAAGAGTTCACTATACTGACATAAAAAAAATCTCTTCTTCTGGAGACAACATGATCATTCCATCAGGGATAGAAGAGCTCCTAGGTATTATACTCTTTCATCTTCATTTAAAACATAAAATATTAAATAACTCTGAATATTATGCTTTGTTTTTTTTCTTCTATATGTGATTCATATGATGCTTTCTAAATGTATCCCTGTGTTCCATGGAGCCTTATATATTGGATGAACACTTTTATAAACTGCACTAAAACCAGTGGAGTCATGATATGCATTTAAAAAAAGAACAAATTCCATTGAATATGGTTTTCTGTTTATGCTTTATTCTTTAAGTTTAATTTCTCATTTTTTCTTTATAATTTTATATTTGAAACTATATCCAAGAAATTCTGATTTACCATACATATTCTATTTTGCCTTAAGTCTTAGGCATATATTCTATTTTATTCCTTCCTTTCTTTCTTCTTCCTATCCCTCTTCCTTCTTCTCTTTTGTTTATTCCTCTTTTTTTGTAATTTTTTAATTATTTTGAGATTCTTCCTTTATTCCCCTTCCTCTTTACCTTCTTTATCACTTTATCATGGTTTCATGGTGATTTCTTTTCCTCTACCCTAGTGATTCTCAACAGTTTTACCCTCAAATGACATTTGGTGGTATCTAGTGACTTTTTGGGCTTCCCAGGTGGTGCTAGTGGAGAAGAACCCTCCTGCCAATACAGGAGACAAAAGAGACACAGGTTTGATCCCTGGGTTGGGAAGATCCCTTGGAGAATCCCATGAAGAAAGAAACCTGGCAGGCTACACGGTCCATAGGGTCACAAAGAGTTGGATCATGACTGAACTGACCTAGCACTCACGGTGTGACTTATTGGGATTTCTCTGGTGGCTCAGAGGTAAAGAATCTGTCTGCAGTGCAGGAGACCTGGTTTTGATCCCTGGGTCGAGAATATCTCCTGGAGAAGGGGATGGCTATCCACTCCAGTATTCTTGCCCAGAGAATTCCATGGACAGAGGAGCCTGGTGGTTTGCAGTCTATGGGCTCACAAAGAATTGGGCATGACCAATTGACTAACACACACACACAGTGACATTTTTGATTCTCATGAATGGAAGAGGGTGCTACTGGCATCTAATGTATAAAGACAAGGGAACCACCAGAACAAAGGATTATCCATTTCAAAATGTCAGTAAAGTCAAGATTGAGAAATACGTCTTAATCTTATCACCATTCTAGTGTCCTATCCACAAACAACAGCTGCTTCTAGCTAATACTCCATTACTCCTTTTTAAACATTTTCAATGTAGTTTTCTCAAATGTAGTATCCATTTGATGACTGTCTCTACACTTAACACATAAAGTGAAAGCTTCCATAAAACATTCAGGTTGGCATAAAGGTTTTATTTTTATGTATCTTATCTGCTCTCCTCAATCTATCCAGGTACTGATTTTAATGTGATCAAGCCACTGATTATTGGTATAGGACATTAAAGAAGACTGTTACACCATAAAATAAATATGCAAAAGTAAAATGAAGAGTTTAGAAAATCCATGCTTAACCTCTGATTCACTCCCTTTGCTCCTGAGTTATAAAAACTCTCATGCTGGTATTTTGGGAGGATAAACCTGTCTGTCTCCCTATCTATAAGACTGACTTTGAGCCCTAGTTCTCATTTATCTTATCATCCTGTGGCTGAGTAGGACTTTATAATAATAATTCTGAATAAACATGTTTTCAAATAACATACCGTGATAATCTCTGACTCACTATTCTTGTGACTTAATCCCTTTCCCAGTCAACTACTGATTATGACGGTTTAGTTGCTAAGTCATGTCCAACTCTTGCAACTCCATGGACTGTAGCCTTCCAGGCTCCTCTGTCTATGGGATTCTCCAGGCAAGAATACTGGAGTGGGTTGCCATTTCCTTCTCCAGGGAATCGCTCTGACCCAGTTATCAAACCTGGTTCTCCTGCACTGCAGGTAGATTCTTTACTGACTGAGCTATGAGGGAAGCCCTGTGACATTTTACATGAACTTGTCTGACACACCACATAATTTCCAGGTGTTAATGGGAACATTACCTAGACAAATAAAAGTTTGTCTTTTTTTCTAATAAATATCCACATCACTTCTCTCTTTTATCATCTTCCATTATTTATCTTGGAACCAGAGAAATTTTCCACTTCTTTTTGACTTACAGCTGGGTCTTCTCAGCATTTCCAGAATTTTTATTAGTATTTGTTGTCTCCAATCTCTAACACTTTGTTCACTGTAAAATATAATTGTTAAGTCTATTTATTTTAATGTTCTGGTCATTTCATTTCTTTCCCATGCACAGCTGCAAAGAAGCATTCACTTTTTCTCTCTATGTTCTTTCAAAAATGTCTCAAATCACCAACACTTCCCTTAATCAACAATATAATACTTGATTTTTAGTGATGATTTTTAAAATTTCTCAGATAGGTTTTCTAGTGGGAATCCATAATTTTATGCTTCTCCATAATGATTTTTCTTCTGTCTATAAATATACTATTTCAGCAATTTTTTAACATAGGATATTTTATTCCCAAACCAACAATCCTTTGTTCTATTATGATTGCCTTCTCTAAATATTTATTGGCTTTGCTTTTTCTTTCCTTGACTTTTCCTTCTTTTTAAATCTTGACACTATCTACATAAATTTCTCCCATCCTTTCTTGTTTTATCCCCCACATCTATGTTTTATCTATGTGCTCTGTGCAATATTTCTATACTTTGGAACATCTACTTTTTTCAGTAAAAACTGTTTTAATCTCTCATGTTTGTAAGTTACTTCCATGTTCAACACAAACTTATTTAAGTATCTTCTCAATTCCTTATAAAAGAATAGCTATTATAAAATACCATAGCTTTCATTTTCTATTATAAAATATTATAGACTTCCTGCATGTCAATTCAAAAATTATTTCCATCTTTTTCCCCCTTAATGACAGAATTTGTCTTCCAAAATGGTACAGAAAATGCCAAATGCTAGCTGTTCCCATCTTCAGATCTTCATTACAGCTAAGGATGCTTCATAAGTCATTTCTAGCCAGAGATGGATATGAGGGAGTCAGCTGAGAAGATTCTTGAAAAGGCCATCTTTTATAAAAGTAGCAGAGAGATTTTGAGGAACCCCTTCTCACTATCACTCTTCTAATCTTGGATATTATCCTGTGAAGAAATGATGTTTGGCACTAATGCTCCTTTGGCTGCAGGGAGATTTTGTACTCCAGAGCAGCAGAATACAGTGCTGTGGGGAAAAAATTAAAAAAAGCTTGGTTCTTACTGACATTGTTGTGCCTCATAACAAATAATTTATGATGATACTTATGATGCTGATAATAATGGCTGACGATTTTTGGAGGGTTGACTAGATGTCAAGCATGTTATACTCTTTACACATATTATCTAATTCTCTACATAACTCTAAGTGCTTTTAAAATCTATTTTCCAAATTTTACATCAGAGGAAAATAAAGAACAGAGGGGTTAAGTAGCTTGCCCATGGTCACAGACCTAGTCAATGGCACAGCTGGAATTTGAGCCCTGACAGGCTGGCTCCATAGTTTATATTCATACCATTAAGTTGTACTTTCTCATCAACCCAGAGGTCATCTGCTCCAGACTTTGTAGTATGTGAGATAATTGTGTCTAGGCTATATAAGGCACTGTCATCTAACACTCTTCTTTTAAGTGAAAGCTCCTTAACACAACGCTTCTTCAGTCTATTGCAGTTGTCAGTTTTCCTACTCTACACCCCTTAACTAATTAGTTCATTGGAAATCATATTCCCTAATGCAGCTTGTATAAATGAGCCATCTTAAATTATGTCTTTCTACTTCTTTCTGTTATGTATACTGCCTGCTACTTACCCATTCTTCTACTATTCCTCCTTCTGTTACCCAGTTCCATCTACTTTTGCACAATTGTTTTTGTTTTCTTTCTCCCTACAACATGTTACTGTCTATGACTATTTTTCTTATTTCCTCATTCTTAAAATTCAGACCAACTATCTCCTTGGGAGAAAATCTGGAGGGGCTCTCTCTCTTCATTGCCACCTCTTTTCAGGTTCTTACATTCGTTTGTCTCTGACTACTCTGCCTTTTCCCCCATCTTTCACTTCACAACTTCATCCTCATTACCCTTCATTCTATTTTCTGAAACTCTCATCAGTTGTTTTCAGTAGCATGCTATTAATAACCGATGATGTCCTTAAATGCAGGGACTATCTTATGTACTTACTTCTTTGTTATTTAGTGAGGGGGAGGTTGCATCCCTAGAGAAGTCAACATCTGCTAGGAGCTCAGTGATGCCCATTAAAAGGAAAAACAAATGAATGGACAAGTTAATGAGACTAAGAAATTTTCCTGCATTAATTTTAGCAGATGCTACCAACTCCCAGACTTTTTCTCTTCCTCAAAGAGTCCTAGCGTCCATCCATTGTCCTTAGTTCTTTCTTATTATTTTATTTTCTTGTGCAGTTTCGATAGATGTGTCCTTTTTGTCCCCAGAAGCTATCCAGAGTTACCTTAACAAATGATACTTATTCTCTGGGCCTAAAACCTTTTACCTGATTGTACCTTTTACTTAAATGATTTCCTGAGCTTCGTCAGTAGCTGATCGTTAGATGTCCTCGGTGCAGCTATAATTCATCTCAGTTCTTAAATGAAAAGTGCCCATAGGCCCTGCTTCATCCTCCAGCCAGTGAACAGGGTCTTTAGCCTTGGCCTATTGAGTGGAATCATCACAAAGTTCTCTGAACAGTATTGGTCCTTTTTACTTCTGATGCTGTCTCTATAAGAAATTCAATTTATCGTCTCATCTAATGCTCGTATCAAGTTTCTTCTTGTGTCCTAGATTTTGAATTACAGCAAATACGTCCTTTGGTGTATCTAATAGAATCAGTAATCAGAGTCCCCACCGTGTGATCTCCTGCCAAGCTTCTGCTCTCATCTCTGGTGTCACCATTTTTCACAAATCTTCCCACAAAATGATTCCTCTCCGTGCTAGGGATATTTTTGTATCTTGATCTTCTCTTCTTCCTCTTCGTCTTTTAAAGAACACTCATAAAGCCTGTTTTCTTTCTTTCACTATCATCTTCTCCTTTTTCTCTTAACTTCCTCTCCACTGTTATTTCTATCCCAACTGTTTGATTTTTCTCAGTTTGTATTTTTTCTAATATTATCAACAGTTTTATTATGTAATAATGGTAATTAACATTATTACTGCTATTTATGAAAAACCAATAGTAAGCCAGGGCTTTTTTTTTTGTATGTATATATTTGTACATGTGCTTGTGTATTTTAAACTTAGAATGGCTAAATGAAATTTTAAAATGAGAAAATTAAGACAATATTTAAGTAACTGACTAGAGACCATATCTGATTATAAATACATGTGAATGTATACACTTCACTTAGTTCTCATATTTAATGTACCTCACAACTGACCGATGAGATATGTTATATTTTTAATGAGAAAACTGAGATTTGGTGAGACTGACCTGTAGACAGCATACTGAACAGTGTGTGTTTAGTCGCTCAGTTGTGCTTGACTCTGCAATCCCATGGACTGTAGCCCTCCGGGCTCCTCTGTCCATGGGGATTCTCCAGGCAAGGAAACCGGAGTGAGTTGCCATTTCCTTCTCCAGGTGTCTTCCCAACCCAGGGATCAAACCCAAGTGTCCCACATTGCACGCGGATTCTTTACCATCTGAGGCACCAGGGAAGCCCATGCTGAACACCGGATAAATGTAAACATGGGGACACATGGAGTCCAGGAAATAGCTTCTGGCTGAAGCTTGAGGCTACAGATAATAGACATCCACTCTCATCTTGCATTTCTCTACCCATTATGAACCTGAAAGTCAGATAGGTAAACTTTGTATTTGGTACTACCTGAAATTCTCAAAAGTGAAGAAATCCTACTCAGCTCTTTAGGTGAACTTTGAACTGACAGAGTGTGAGCATCAGCATAATTATACATTAGTGTTCATTTTCTAAGAAGAGACTCCAAGGGTGTCTTCTTCCAAGGGTGTCACTTGCTCTGGGGTTTGGGGGAGTGGTTGTTAGATGGTAATTTAGGGGATTTAGGTGCTTCTTCACAAAATATAACAGTGAAATTATAAATAGTGACTTCCTGAAGAGGCGATACGTATTGCTGATCCTGTTCATGACACCAATTGTCTTGCTGTATCTCACTGTGCACACTGTTAAATGAACCCACGATAAGCAAGGCATGAGCTAAGAGGCTGGAAGAGGACCCAAGGGACGATCGGAACTGCAGATGCATTTATTCTTTCCTGGATGGTGCAGCAGCTATAGCAGCAGACATCACACAACACAACATAAGTGCACACAGCTCTTCAGGGATTTTCCAGATGAAGCTTATACAGCCGTATCACACAAAGTAACCTGCAACCAAGTGAGTACCTCGTGATGTGCATATGCAGTGCCATAAGTGATCTCAGCTGTTACAGAATCATGCGAAGTCATTGTTTACAGAACATGGGGCAAGAGGCTATGAGACTGTGGGGTGAGAGAGCCTGACTGGCATCATCTTGGTAATTTCCCCACATTCTACCCCTTGAGGGTCTCTTGCCTCACAGTCTACACACAGTCCATCTTCTGCAATATATCCTCAGTGAGTAACACTAACACTTGAAGTTATATCTTGCAACAGCAGTAAACGCTACGACAACAGCTATATCCCCATCACATAGCAAAACCAACCCAATGCCAGGTATTACCTGGAACTCATGTTGCAGTCCTTACCCTCATAGGGCTGGAAGAGACACCCATTGCATGTGGAGGGCCTTTATCTTTCATGGCCAAGTCCAGTCCACCTTCTGTCCTTGTAAAATTGCAGGAAAGCCTCCAGAGGGGCAACTCCACCCCTGCTTGGTTTTTTATTAAAGACCTGAAAAACCCCCCAGAGGTGCTGAGCCCACCCCTTCAAGGAGGGGAATTTTTGTGGCATTCACAGCCCACCCACATGGTCCCAAATGCTTTCACACGGTTCTAAATCTGCAAGAGAATCAGAGGTTAGAAGCACATCATAGGATACAGACTTTATATACTATTCTACCCAGTCTACTAGACAGGACACAGCCTAAATCTACATTATTTGGCCACCCTAGCCATCAATGTATGCACTAGGACTGGGAAACTGTTCCAGCTTGCCATAATCAAAGCTGCATTCAGCACCAATGTCAACCAAGGCCATTACTCTCTGTACATTAGCTAGTGACCAGCGAATTGCAAGTTCTACATGGGGCCTCCAGTCTCTACTTGGGCTTTTCAGGAGGGCATCTTGGTCTGAGCCCAAGATGCAGAAAAGGGAATCATCTAAAGGAACATCCTTGGGCACCATGTAATCTTTTAGCTGAACCACTCCTATCTCTTGCTGTGGGTGCTTCCCAAACCTGGTAAGCTGCTGCTCCAGTCTCAGTTGCCTCCATAGCTCTAGGAACAGAGCAGTGGGCAGGTTATCAATTTTATTTCTGTCAACTCCCACTGCCAGCAAACCAGCCAGCATTTGCATTCTCATCACCTGGATGGGGCCATTACCAGCTTGGGCCCTCTTCAGGATCTTCACACTTCGAATCTGTTTACCTACTGCTATCCCTCTATTTTTTCCAAGCTAGCCACCATCAAGGTCATCTCATAGATGGAAAGCCCCACATGAGGTGCAAGAAAAGAAATCAGGGATCCAAAAGTAGTAGATGGGGCATTGTTCAAAATGGCATCACAAATGCCTTCAGTAAAATGCTTGTCATCTCCACCTCGGGTACCTGGGTTAAATATCAACTGCTTGAGGCCCAGTTCTCTCACCACATGGATCAACTCAACATAGATATACCATTTACTCACAGTATCTGGGAGCTCTCCGGCATTTGACCACATATTGCAGATGGCAATGTTAATCCATTCCACTGGGGTGTTTGTTTGGTCAGGCAGCCCTTGCACGGGTCACCTAGCATTCTGCAAACTTTGTCTCAACGAGGGGTGAGTGGTTATAGATGCCAATCATTCTATTTCATCCCCAGTATATAGGATACTGTCCACCCCTGTGTCCCAGAGTCTCAAGAGCCATGCTGCCAAGGTTCCCCTTCTTTTTTCTGAAATTGCATACCCAAGTTGACCAACTCCACCTAAGTATATGGTCAATATGTCACGAAATCAGTCACATTGGGGCCCCTTGAGGATGGCCCCCCTGGACCATAGGCTTCTCATACTTCACTTTCTGCTGCACAATGGACCTCGCTGCCAAGCAGGGACTTGCAGTCTGATAACTTTTACTATCACTGTTAATAACTGCCTCACTGTCAGAGGTAGTGGTTCTTTAGGGACACAGGATTCTTGCTCTAATGCCAATATACATTGCTCGAGTTCTTCCAAGCATCTCTGCACATTGTGTACCAGTGTGGCATCACAAAGAACATGATCCATATTTGCGTTCAAGACAGTCAGGAAAATCCACCCCGTGGTGCCAGTGGCAGTCCTTGCCACCTTGTTTGGCAAATGGTAACTGACCATCTGTAACATCTTTTCAATGCTATCTAGTGACTCGTCCACTGCTTCCCAGTCTTCCACTGGAGCCCATGCCCAAGAGAATCATGGCCACATGGTACCATATGCTATATGGTGGCCACTGGCTTCCTCCATCCAGTGGCGCCTCAGGCTCCTCTACCTGCCTAGTATCCTGCTGACTATGCCAATTGTATTTCTGATCTTGTTTGTGACACCAATTCTCTTGCTGTATCTCATTGTGTGCACTGTTGGCTGAACCCATGATAGGCAAGGCATGAGCTAAGTTGCTGGAAGAAGTCTTGAGGAAACGTAGGAACTACAGACATGTGTATTCTCTCCTAGTTGGTGTATAGCCATAGCAGCAGACATAACATAACACAACATATCCCTTCAGGACTTTTCCAGGTGAAGAGTATGCAGATGTACTGCACAAAGTGGTCTGAGACCAAGTGAGCACCTCGTGACACACATGCGCAGTGCCATAAATGCTCTCAGCTGTTACACAACCATGCAGTCATTATTTACAGAACATGGGGCAAGAGGGCAAGAGAGTGTGAGGCGAGAGAGACTGACTGGCACCATCTTGTTGATTTCCCCACATCATAGTGTAAAATTTGACCTGTTCAGTAGTTAAAATAGTGCAGGAAAAAAAAAAAAAAGCTGATAGGAACAAAAGGTTGCAGAAGGAAAATTAGGCCTGAAGTCAGCATGAAAGTTTCTGTATGGTTTACATTCTCATTAATAGGAGAGATGAGTGTCTGGGATCATGAACTGATTTATAATCTATATGGCATCTGACCTCCACTTAATATAAACTAGCACTCTATTAGACTCTCATAATCATTTCTGAGATGATTTTAACCCTATATTTCAAAACATTAACAACTGTTGCTAACTGACATCTGTTAGTATATTTCTGAGACAGGAAAAATCTTATTGTGGAATATATATTGCAGTATATATACGTGTGTGTGTGTGTGTGTGTGTGTGTTTGGCTGTTCATCCCAGCTTTCTCTAGTTATGGAGAGTGGAGACTGCTGTTTGTTATGGTGCACAGTCTCTAAGGTGTGAAGGCTTCAGTAACTGCAGCACATAGGCTCAGGAGTTGCAGCTTGCAGGCCCTAGAATGCAAACTTCTTAATTGTGGTACACGGGATTAGTTGCTCCATGGCACGTGGGGTCTTCCCTGACTAGAGATCAAACTCATGTTCTCTGCATTGGCAGGTGGATTCTTAATCACTGCACCACCATAAAAGTCCCCAAAATAGAAATTTTGAGTCTAGAATTTCATCTGAAACAATATCCACTATGAAACCTTTCATCGGAACATTTGGCACAATGTAATCCCAGTGCCTTTTGTACTATAACTTGTTTTTCCTGGATTTAGAAATATCTAGATGCAACATTGACCCTGAGACAGAGCCTGGAACACTTGGTTTGGCGACCAAAAATTAGACCAGTAGCTTGTGATTGAACATCAATATTACCCTATCACATGGGCTACTCTGAGTTGTCCTCTAAACTTATGTTTATTCACATGACATTTTCAATACAAGAGTATCTCCTAAGTGTGGTTAAGTGTGTGATGTTTCTCTAAAGACTATTTTAATAGTTAGGATTCACATAATTGAAAAACATGGTGAAGATAATGATTTTTAGCCCTTTCCCACTATAACATATATAGGAAATTAAAAATTCAAGAAGGAGACATTATGTACTAAAAGACACATAAAATGTTGGTGGAAATCTGCTCAACAGGGTTGAAGGAGCTCTTTCAGTCTTCAAGTGGTAAATTTACTCTCATTTCTTTAACAGTTGGATAAGTTCAAGTTTTCTCTTAAAGAGAAGCTACTATTGATTTCTCCAAAATCTGAGTTGGTTCCTGTCAGAGAGCTATGAGGAAAAGGTGAAAAAAATGAACAGAGTCCAAAAGATAATCACAGCTATCACAATTATCTGTTTACCAGAAATTCCTGGTTATAACATGGAATGGCAATGATGATACTATTCAGCTTGGACATAGAGGAGGACAGCTTCAAAGTTTATAGAAATAAGGCAGCTAGCCAAAACAACTAAAACTCTGGGGATTGATCTACATATATATATATATAATGTATCTATCTATCTATCTATTATCTATCCATCCATCTATGTTTGTATCTATTGACCTATTAATACCTATCTATATCATTAATACATTTACGAACTAACAAGCAAGAGAGTCGTAAGAATGATGAAAGATAGAAATCCACAAATTAAAGAAATCGAAAGAACATCAAGCAATATATATATAAGAAGAAATCCCCTAAACACTTCCTCATTAAACTACAAAACACAAAAAGGAAGAGAAAATCAGGGAGTAAGCATAAAGAAGAGAGAGGATATGACTACTTTCAAAGAAACAAGAATGGCAGGTGACTTATCTCCACCAAAGAGAAGCAAGAAAAAGGAGAGAACGAGGTACTGAGGGAATATACCTCTTACATATCTGATAAATGCAATGACTTGAATAGAGCGAGTCTTGAGTTCAGAGTCCTTGAATTAAGCCATGGTGCTATTATGCCTTTATTTCAGCCAAAGTCAACCAAACATGCAATTTACTGATGAAGGAAAGAAGGACAATGACTTTCATCATTGGCTGTAAGACTTTAACACTACATTTATTCTCTTTCCCTGAGGATTAACACTTCTCCCACCTTCATCATTTTTGTCTGTACCAAATTTCTTCTCCATTTCCCCTAGTTTGGATTTTGAGTAATCATTTATTTATTTCTATTTGTCACCATCTTCTTCCTTTGTTTCAATAACTTATTAGCAATTATTTCTCATGTCAATATGAAGTGATCTCTGCTCTTCAAGTCAACAGTGATTAACACATGCCAATGTCACTATTTGTCATCTTATCACTAGAAAAATAAATCCCATGCAATACATTTCATATTTCCTAGAATCTCACTACAGATTCCTTTTTTTAAAAAGAAACTAAATTTATTCTTTTAACCTGCAAAAGGAAAATATAAATTAATAAATTAAACAGCTTTTTCCCCACACACAATGCTTTTAGGGACATTACCTAACTTGATCCTCATAATGATCTATCTTGTGAACCAGATGGTGTCTTTATTCTCATTTTATCATTAAAACATTGACTTCAAAGAGTTACATAAGTATCCTAAGTAACACAATAGTTGAATTAAAGCTAAAACTTAAGCCATTTGAGTAAAAATTCCATATACATTTTAACCTACCAGTGAAACTCCTCCTATCATACCTTATTTATGTTCAAGGAGTTGGTTTTCTAAGGAACAGTCAATATATAAAATCTACAAGCTTCAGTAGCTTTTCCAGAAACTTAGAAATGGAACTTATAAAGGTATTAATATTATAGCTCTCCCTCTCCTACTTATAAATGCAACAAGCTGATTATTATGATGATACTTCATTCCACTAAGAACTGAAATAGGACAATGAAATCATGATACTTAGTACTTATATAGCACTATTCATTTTTTGAGCTCTTTGCAAACAGTAATTAATTAAATCAGGGCAACAGAGAGTTCACTGATCAGGTGACGCACACTTAAAAAAAAACAACAACTTCAGAATTAAGATGCAGAAGGAAAGTGACTACTTGATACCCAGATGGAAATTGTACAAAGGGTGGTAGTGAGGGATGAGAATACATTTTAGGAAACCAAAACCTCTTCTTCTGAGTTGTCAATATAATCAGCCTTTGAATACAAGCTGCTGTCTTGTGAATTATGAGGGAACTTCAAACAGGGCAAGAAATGGAAGCTAGTGGAGTGAAAAGAAAGATTAGATAAGAAAACTAAACTCTATGTTGAATTCCACTGCTAGTATATAGTCCTTAAGATGGGAAAAATAATGATTTGATTATCAAAGAAGGAGAAAATGCAGCTCATTTGCTTTTGTGTTACCTAAAGTTTCTCCTTTGAATCTATTGTTCAGCAAAATGTGTCCTGGTGGCTGAATAGGGCTGCTGATTACTCTCTTCTTAGGAAGACATGTTGGAGGAGGTAGGGACAAAGAAAAAAAAATCAGCCTCAGACTTATATGATTTTTTTCCTTTCCTTTGATTCAGACTACTCCAAAAAGTAGCCACGAGCCCAGTTCCTTTGTCTTCAGAATAACTAAATTATACTCATTCCTCATCATACTCTAGAACAACAAAATAGAAGGCTCATCATGATTGGCATTTATAAAAGTATATACATTTTTTCTCTTCTCAACTAATTGACTCTAGTTTTATGCATTTATCTTCTTGGTTCAATACCAGAGGCATCATAAAAATACAAAAACACAATCAAAATTCTCATCTCTATTGCACAATTTTTCAGTAATTAGTAGGAATTCCAATAGTGATGATGTCTTTGTCTCCACAACAACTGTTATAGAAAAATGGGATTTTGGTATTGGAACCTCTGTCTCTGCCCAGGTCTGAGCAACTAAGACTCATAATATACTTCAAATTCTAGCTCTGTAACTTACTAACTGAATGATGATAGTAGGCAAGTATCCTGCTTTTTCTGATATTCAATTTCTCCACATGCAAACTGGAGACCAGGTTTCATTTAATCATGACATTTATTTAAAGCTCTGCATTACATATGACAGTACAAACATGGAAGACAATTTCTCCTCTTTAGGGACTCACAATTTAATGGAAATGACAAATAAACAAACACATCAAAATATGGTTCATTAAACTGTTACTGGGTTCTACAAAGCTCAGGAGAGGTAACTCTGAACTGAAGTAGAAGGTGAGCTAAAGGTATGCCAACAGATATTTAACAATCAGCTCATGCTTTATATACATGTTTGCTTTTATTATGATTCTTACTGACACAAAAGATGTACAGTAAACCATAAGAAAAAAAAAAAAAAAACAAACTAACAACATTTACCAAAAATTCCTTGAAGTTCTTTGATTTTAGGAGGAGCAGAACCTACCACCCCAAAATGAACCTCTTTGGCATTAGGAGTACCTTATCTGTTAAGAACTGTAGGTTTGAAACAAGAGTAAAAGAATGAATGATAGAGTAATAAGAAGACTAAAAGAAGAATGGTAGAGTCTTGTATAACCAAGATTCTAAGAAAGATGAAAAAGTGATAGCATAGGAAGAGAAAAGAAACAATAGAGAAGGGACATGTGCCTGTGGGAGGGAACCCAGAGGAAAAAGAAGATTGTATGAGAAGACATCTGCTCTGGGGAGTAAGCAGCTAGAAGTACAGATAGGGAGCTTCAATCCTGGGGTGCTGTGTGGGGCAAATGAGCACACCTGACTGTTAGAGTACTATTTGGACAATCTGAATACTGTGGGAAACCTGATTTCCACACTTGAAGAACTCATGCACATGCTTGGCCTTAAGGCAGAGTGGAATGAGGTATACTCTAGCAGCTGCCAAGTGAACCCAAGCAGACCCACATCAAGACATATCATAATCAAAATGACAAAAGTTAAAGAGGGAATTCAAAAATCAGAATGATAAAAATAAAGTCATACAAGAGAACCCCTAGGAGGCTATCAGTTGATTTCTCTGGAGAAACTTAGCAGACCAGAAAAGAGTGCCATGCTATATACAAGATATATACAAAGTCCTGAAAGGGAAAAATCTGCAACCTTGGATATTCTTCCCAGAACAATTATTATTTAGAATAGAAGGAAAGACAAAGAACCTTCAGGCAACAAAAATTAAAGCAGTTCATCAATAATAAATAAATGATAAATGGTCTTCTCTAGATAGAAAAGAACCAAGAATGTATAAGAAAGATGATTTCCACTAGCAAAGGCAAATACATAGTAAGGAATGAAGATCAACCACTTATTTAAGTCATTACAAAGATTAAAAGACAAAACAATTGTAAAAAGCAATCATAATTACAATAAATACTTAGGATCAAACATAAGGATATAAAATATGACATTAAAAATACAAAATATGGAGGAGGTAGGTAAAAAATACAGATACTTTAGAAGGTGTCTGAACTTAAAGGACTATCAATATAAAATGAGTAGATATAGGACAATATATATAAACAGCATAGCAACCAGAAATCAAAAACCTACAATTAATATACACACACACAAAAGAAACAGAAAAAAGGAAAATCATCAAACTTCAAAGAAATAAATTTTAAAAAAATGAACAAAGAACTACTAAAATAACTGGAAAACAAATAAGAAAATGGCATCAAGTGCATACCTATTAGGGCTTCCCTGTTGGCTTAGCAATAAAGAATCTACCTGCCAATGCGTGCATGTGTGCGTGCTTAGTCACTTCACTCGTGTCTGACTCTTTGCAACTTCATGGACCAGGGCCCGCCAGGCTCCTCTGTCCATGGGATTCTCCAGGCAAGAATACTGGAGTGGGTTGCCATTTCCTTCTCCAGTGATAAAGTATGAAGTGAGTGAAGTGAAGTCGCTCAGTCGTATCTGACACCCCATGGACTGTAGCCTACCAGGCTCTTCCATCCATGGGATTTTCCAGGCAAGAGTACTGGAGTGGATTGCCATTTCCTTCTCCTACCTGCCAATGCAGGAGACACAAATTTGATCCCTGGGTCAGGAAGATTCCCGGGAGAAGGAAATGGCAACCCACTCCAGTATTCTTGCCTGAGAAATCCAATGCGCAGAGGAGCTTGGAGGATTATAGTTTATGGGGTTGCAAAAGAGTCACACGTGACTTAGTGACTAAACAACAATAATGTACCTATTAATTATTACCTTAAATGTCAGCAGGCTAGATGCTCAAGTCAAAATCAAAATGGGTGGCTGATTAGATAAAATGAAAGCAAAACCAAAACAAAAAAAACAAGAAAAATTGTATTGCTGTATACTGCTCAGAAGAAACTCACTTTAGAGATAAAGACATGCATAGACTGAGAGTGTTGATAAAGATGTTTGATGCTTGAAATGACAATGAAGTGAGGGTAGTGATACTCATATTAGGCAAAACAGACTTTAAAATAGAAGTAACAACAAAAGAAAATACATTACATAAAAATGAAGGGATTGATAAGAAGAGAAGACATCACTCTCACTAATGCATATGCTCCCAATGCAGAGACACATAATATATAAAACAAATACTAACAGACAGAAAAGAAAAACAATGAAAATAATACAGTAGTAATATGGGAATTTAATACCCTACTTATGTAGATGGACAGATCACCTAGATAGAAAATCAATAAGGCAACAGTGGTTTTAAATGACACAATAGACCAATTAGACTTAATAGATATCTGCAGGACATTTCATCCAAAACCAGTAGAAAATATATCTTTTAAAGAGTAAATGGAACTTTCTCCAGGATATACAGCTTCTAGGCCACAAAACAAGCCTTAATACATTTAAAAGAATAAGAATTTCATCAAGCATTTTTTTCTCAACCACAATTGTATGAAACAATAAATCAGTTTAAAAAATAAGACTAGGAAAACAATATATGGAGATCAAACTACATGCTACAAAAGCAAACAAAACCAACCAACCAACCAATAGGTCAATGAAGAAAGCAAAGAGAAAACCAAAACAGCAGCTCAGTTCAGTTCAGTTCAGTTGTTTAGGCAGGTCTGACTCTTTGCGACCCCATGGACTACAGAATGTGATGGCTTCCCTGTCCATCACCAACTCCTGGAGCTTCCTCAAACTAATGTTCATCGAGACAGTGATGCCATCCAACCATCTCATCCTCTGTCGTCCCCTTCTCCTCCTGACTTCAATCTTTCCCAGCATCAGAGTCTTTTCAAATGAGTTAGTTCTTTGCATCAGGTGGCCAAAGTATCGGAATTTCAGCTTCTGCATCAGTCCTTCCAATGGAAGGATTGACTGGTTTGATCTCCATACATTCCAAGAGGCTCCTAAAAGTCTTCCAACACCACAGCTCAAAAACATCAATCCTTCAGCACTCAGCTTTCTTTATAGTCCAACTCTTACATCCATACATGACTATTGGAAAAACCACAGCTTTGGCTAGATGGACCTTTGTCTCTGATTTTTAATACGCTGTCTAGGTTGGTCATAGCTTTTCTTCCAAGGAGCAAGCGTCTTTTAATTTCATGGCTTCAGTCACCATCTGCAGTGATTTTGGAGCCCAAGAAAATAAAGTCTGTCACTCTTTCCATTGTTTCCCCATCTATTTGCCATGAAGTGATAAGACCAGATGGCATGATCTTAGTTTTTTGAATGTTGAGTTTTAAGCCAACTTTTTCATTCTCCTCTCTCACTTTCATCAAGAGGCTCTTTAGGTCCTCTTCACTCTCTGCCACAAGGGTGGAGCCATCTGTGTATCTGAGGTTATTGGTATTTCTCCTGGTAATTTTGACTCCAGCATGCACTTCATCCAGCCTGTCATTTCACATGATGTACTCTGCATATAAGTTAAATAAGCAGGGTGACAATATACAGCCTTGATGTACTCCTTTCCAGATTTGGAACCAGTCTGCTGTTCCCTGTCCAGTCTAACTGTTGCTTCTTGACCTGCATACAGATTTCTCAGGAGGCAGGTAAGGTGGTCTGGTATTCCCTTCTCTTGAAGAATTTTCCAGTTTGTTGTAATCTAAACAGTCAAAGGCTTTGGCGTAATCAATAGAGCAGAAGCATAAATTTTTTGGAATTCTCTTGTTTTTTATATGATCCAATGGATGTTGGCAATTTGATCTTTTGTTCTTCTGCCTCTTCTAAATCCATCTTGGATATCTGGAAATTCTCAGTTCATGTACTGTTGAAGCCTGGCTTGAAGAATTTTGAGCATTACTTTGCTAGTGTGTGAGATGAGTGCAACTGTGCAGTAGTTTGAACAGTCTTTGGCCTTGACCTTCTTTGGGATTGGAATGAAAGCTGACATTATCCAGTCCTGTAGCCACTGCTCAGTTTTCCAAATTTGCTAGCATACTGACTACTGCATTTTAATAGCATCATCTTTTAGGATTTGATATAGCTCAACTGGAATTCCATCATCTCCACTAGCTTTGTTTATAGTGATGCTTCCCAAGGCCCACTTGACTTCACATTCATGTTGTTTTCTTTTTTTTTTTTAAACAGTATGGAAAATCAGAATGTATTTCCAAATAAATGGCAGTGGAAACACAAGACACAGAAGTTTGTGGAATGAAACAAAAGCAAGTAAAAGACGTTTGTAGAGATACAAGCCTTCTTCTTCCTCAAGAAACAAGAAAAATTTCAACTAAACCACATACCATGTATAGGAATTAGAAAGATAGCAATTAAAATTAAGAGTCCATAGAGGGAAGGAAACATTAAATATCAGAGATAGAATAAATTAAATAGAGATAAAAACTGTAGGAAAGACCAATGAAACCACAATCTGGTTTTTGAAAAAAAATAAACAAAGTTGATAAGGCTGTAGTCCAGCTCAGCAAGAAAAAAGAGAAGACCCAAAATTAAAAAGTGAAAGAAGAAAAATAACAATTGATGTTACAGAAATACAAAAAATAATGACAATATTATGAACATTTATCCTGCCAACAAACTGGACAACTTAGAAGAAATAGACAAATTCTAGAAATATACAAAGTGCCAAGACTTAAGAAACAGAGAATTTTACTACAAGTGAAATTACATTTATAATAGAAGAAATTCTCAGGAAACAAAAGTCTATGACAGATGGCTTCATAAGGAATTCTACTAAACATATGAAGAAGAACTAGTAACTAAACTTCTTAGGGTATTTCAAAGAATTGAAGACAATGGAACACTCCATAATTTGTTCTAGGAGGCCATTACCCTGATACCAAAACCAGAAAAAGAAACTAAAAAACAAAAAAGAAAATTCCAAGCCAATATCTCTGATGAATATAGATGCAAAAATCTTCAGTAAAATATTGTCAGCTTAAATACAATAACATTTGAGAAGGATCATACACAATAATCAAATTGGGTTTATACCAAGGACTGTAACAATGGTTCGCAATTCACAAATCAAACAATGTGGTATACTACATTAATAAAAGCAAGGATAAAAATCACATGATCAACTCAATAGATTAAGAAAAAGCTTTTGAAAAATTTAGCATCCATTTAGGATAAATACTCTGATCAAATTTGGTACAGAGAAAACGTATCTCCACACACATGCATGCATTGTAAGACACTTTAGTTGTGTCTGACTCTTTGAGACCTTATGGACTGTGGTGATCCATGCTTCTCTGTCCATGGGGATTTTCCAGTCAAGAATACTGGAGTGGGTTGCTATGCTCTCATGCAGGGATCTTCCCAATGAACCCACATCTTTTATTTCTCCTGCACTGACAGGCAGGTTCTTTACCACTAGTGCCACCTGTTATCTCAACATAATGAAGACCATTTATGAAAAATCCAAATTTCATATCATTTGTTGTTGTTATTTAGTTGCTAAGTCTTGTCTGACTCTTTTGCAACCCCATGGACTGGAGCCTGCCAGGCTCCATTCTCCATGGGATTCCCAGGCAAGAATACTGAAGTGGGTTGCATTTCCTTCTCCAGGATATCTTTCTAACCCAGGGATAGAGCCCATGGCTCCTGCATTGGCAGGCAGATTCTTTATCAATGAGCCACCACAGAACATTGTATTCAATGGTAAAAACCTGGAAGGCTTTCCTCTAAATTCAGGAACAAGACAAGGATGCCCACTTTCAATATTTCTATTTAACATTGTCTTTGAAGTCATAACCATGGTGATTGGATAAGGAAAAAAATAATAAAATGAATTCAAATTAGGAAGGAGGAATGAAAACTGTCACTATTTGCAGATGACCTGATACTTTATATATATAAACCCTAAGATTTACTTTATATATAAAACCCTAAAAGTTTAGTCTTAGAACGAAATATGAATTCATCAAAGTTGCAGGATAAAAGATTAATATAGAGAAATTAGTTATTTTCTTACAAAATAAATATGAAATATTAGAAAGAGAAGTTTAAAAAAAATCTTGTTTAGAATCACATCAAAAAGGGTAAACTACTTAGAAATAAACTTAACTCACTGATGATAAAAAGGCCTGTAGTCTGAAATCTGTAAAATATTGATGGATGACATTGATAATCATACTTAAATGGAAAATTATTCTATGTTCATGAATTGGAAGAATTAATATTTTAAATGGTGCATACTACCCAATTAATCTACAGATTTAATGCAATATTTATCAAAATACCCAGTTCATTTTTCACCAAACTAGAACAAATAATCCTTAAATTCATAGAGAACTACAAAACACTGCAAGCTGTCAAAGCAATCCAGAGAAAATAGAACAAAACTGGTGATATCACCCTCTCAAGCTTCAAAATATACTGCAAAGCCACAGTAAACAAAACAGCATGATGTTGGTAGAAATAAAGGCAAATAGATCAATCAAACAGAACAGCAAGCCCAGAAATAAGTCCACATATCTACATTCAATTAATCTACAACAAAGAAGGCAAGAATATACAATGTAGAATAGATAGTCTGCTGAATAAGTGGTGTTGAGAATTCTAGACAGTTACAGGGAAAACAATAGATTAGAATATTTCCCCTCACTGTATACAAGCTAAACTCAAAGTGGATTAAAGACCTAAATGTAGCACCTGAAACTTTAGAATTCCTAGAAGAGAACACAGGTAGAACACTTTTTGTCATAAATTGTATCCATATGTGCAAGTTCAGACTGACACTGGAAAAATTAGGAATATCTTATTTATAGCAGTAGTTAAATGTGAATGTGTATTCATGAAACAAATTATTCAATAAGTGGATTAATTTCTATGATAGTTATGACCTTACAAATAAATATTTCAAAAATATGACTCAGTGAGAAGTATAAATTTGAATACAGGTATTAGAGCACTGTCAAAAAAGTTGGCTCTTAGTTTAGACTGAACTGGAGAAATGAACTAAAAATGAGATGCCTTTAACAACAACAAAAAAAAACCACTACAATATTGTAAAGTAATTAGCCCCCAACTAAAATAAATAAATTTATTACAAAAAAAATCCTAATCAGAATGGTCAGTATTTGTAATCTTTAAAAAATAATGCTAATTTATAAATCTCCGCATGCAACAAAATGGGTATTTTAAGGATTAAGTTTTCTCTGTCCTGAGCTGCAAAAGGAAATGAGTGGGCTGCTGAACTACACAGCCTAGGGTGCTGTCCCTTCAGTGAGGGTGAGCCACACAATGTTCAGTGAGCACAGTGGATACAGTTCCAGAGATTACAGAGCACTCGAGCACCTCAGATCACTGTCTATGCATGGTAAACCTTTGTACTTTACTCTGAAAAAAACCTGGTAAACTAAAAAAAAAAAAAAAAAAAGAAACAAGAAGAAGAGAGAGAAAAAGAAGCAAAAGAAACAAAAATAGAATCTAATGAAATCTAAAAGATTTTGCACAATGAATACAACCATAGGCAAAATGAAAAGACAACCTATAGAATGGGAGAAAACAGTCATAAGTGATATGACTTTTAACAAGGAGTTAAAATCTAAAATATATAAACAGATCACACAACTCTATATAAAAAATCAAACAAACAATCCAATCAAAAAATTGGCCAAAGACTTGGATGGACATTTTTCCAAAAAAAGATATACAGATTGCTAACAAGCACATGAAAAGATGCTCAGCATCACTAATCAACAAAGAAATTCAAATCAAAGCAATACTGAGATAATACCTCATACCTTTTGTATTAGCTATCATCAGAAAGACCACAAATAACAATTGCTAGTGAGAATGTTGAGAAAAGGGAATAATTATAAACTGTTGGTGGAAATGTAAATTGGTGCATCCATGGTGAAAAAAATATATTTTTTTGAGATTCCTCAAAACATTAAAAATAGAACACCATATGATCAAGTAATTACACTCATGGTTACATATCCGGAAAAAGTGAAAGCACTAATTCAAAAAAATACATATAAAAAAATGTCCATAATAGCACTAATTGCAATAGCCAAACCATAGAAGCAATGCAAGTGTCCATTAATAGATGGATGATTTAAAGGATGTGGTGTATATGCAAAATGAAACATTTCCCAGCCATAAAAGGACAGAATTTCTGCTATTTGCAGCAATGTGACTGCATCTAGGGAATATTATGCTTACTGAAATGTCAGACAGAGACACTGTACAACATCACTTATATGTAGAATCTATAAAAATAATATAAATGAATATAAATAGCAAAACAAAAACAGACATAGAAAACAAACTAGTGGTTACCAGTGAGTAGAGGCATATTGAAATTATGGCATTATGACATACAAAATGCTATACATAAAATTAAAAATAAACAACAAGGATATATTGAATAGCATGGAGAATTACAGTCAAAACCTTATAAGGACGTTTAATGGATTATAAATTGTAACAATACCGAATCATGCTGTTGTACCCCCAAATTAATATAATATTATAAATCAAATATACTTTAACCAAATTATAAAAGAAATGATAGACATGGGAGAAGCTCAGAAAGGAACATAGCAGTCCCTTTTGTAAGGGACATCTACTTTATAAAGAAAATTCTCATTTGTGTCTCCCTTTCTTCTTGACCTTAATGATTTGGATAAACATGATGGTGTGGTCACACAACTAGAGCTGGACATCCTAGAGTGTGAAGTCAAGTGGGCCTTAGAAAGCATTACTAAGAACAAAGCTAGTGGAGGTAATGGAATTCCAGCAGAGCTATTTAAAATCCTAAAAGGTGTTATTGTTAAAGTGTTGCACTCAATCATGTCAGCAAATTTCGAAAACTCAGCAGTGGTCACAGGACTAAAAGAAGTCAATTTTCCTTCCAATCCCAAAGAAAGGCAATGTCAGAGAATGTTCAAACTACTGTACAATTGTGCTCATTTCACATGTTAGTAAGGTTATGCTCAAAATCCTTTAAGCTAGGCTTCATCAGTATACGAAACTGAGAACTTTCAGATGTACAAACTGGGTTTCAAAGAGGCAATAGAAGCAGAGATCAAACTGCCAGTATTTGGTGGATCATGGAGAAAACAAGGGAGTTTCAGAAAAATATCTGTTGCTACACTGACTATGCTAAAACCTTTGACTGTGTGAATCACAACAAACTGGAAAATTCTTAGAGAGATGGGAGTACCAGACCACCTTAACCTGCCTCCTATGAAACCTGTATGTGGGTCAAGAAGCAACACTTAGAATCAAACATGAAACAACAGACTTGTTCAAAATTGGGAAAGGAATACAAGGCTGTATATTGTCACCCTGCTTATTTAACTTACACGCAGAGTACATCATGTGAAATACTGGGCTGGATGAATCACAAGCTGGAGTCTTTTGCCTGCAGAAATATCAACAGCTTCAGATATGCAGATGATAGCACTCTAATGGCGGAAAGTAAAGAGGAACTCAAGAGCCTCTTGAGAATGAAAGAGTAGAGTGAAAAAGTCTGCTTGAAACTCAACATTCAAAAAACAAAGATCATGGCATCTGGCCCCATCACTTCATGGCAAAAATAAGGGGAAAAAGTGGAAGCAGTGACAGATTTTCTTGGGCTAAAATCACTGCAGACAGTGACTGAAGCCTGGAATTAAAAAAAATAAAAATAAAACACTTGCTCCTTGGAAGGAAAGCTATAATAAACCTAGAAAGCATATTGAAAACCAGAGACATCACTTTGCCAATAAAGGTTCATGTAGTCAAAGCTATGGTTTCTCCAGGTGGCTGAGAGAGTAAAGAATCTGCCTGCAGTGCAGGAGACCCAGGTTCAATCCCTGGGTCGTGAAGATCCCCCAGAAGGTAATGGCAGCCCACTCCAGTATTCTTGCCTGAAGAATCCCATGGACAGTAGAGCCTGAGAGGCTATAGTTCATGGGGTCGCAGAGTTAGACATGACTGAATGACTAACACACATGGTTTTTCCAATAGTCATGTACGGATGTGATATTTGGACCCATAAAGAAGGCTGAGCATGGTAGAATTGATGCTTTCGATCTCCGGTGCTGGAGAAGAATCTTGAGAGTCCATTGGACAGCAAGAAGATCAAACCAGTCAATCCTAAAGGTAATCAATCCTGAATATTCATTGGAAGGATTGTTGCTAAGACAGAAGCTCCAATACTTTGGCCACCTGATGTGAAGAGCCCACTCATTGGAAAAGACCTTGTTGCTGGGAAAGATTAAAGGAGAAGGAGATGGCATGAGATGAGACTGTTACATAGCCTCACTGACTCAATGGATATGAATTTTAGAAAACTCTGGGAGATAGTAGAGGACAGAAGAGTCTGGCATGCTCCAGTACACGGGGTCATAAAGAGTTGAACACGACTTAGTGACTGAGCAACAATTCCTTCTCTGTACTAAAGGAAGAGTGGTCAAGTCAAAAGAATCTCTTATCAATGGAGAAATAAAGGACTTAACTCTACACAATGACCTTAACTTTGTTTACTGTGCTGTTCATTTTTATCTCCAGTAACAGGCCTCCAAACACCCCCCCTCAACCTTAAGAACATAGACAATTGTATAATGTCAAGTATTATAAAAGTTATGAGTTCATATATTTATTACTGTGGTTTAAGTATAGTTTTGGCTTCCCTGTGGCTCAGCTGTAAAGAATCTGCCTACAATGCATGAGGCGCAGGATACAAAGGTTAAATCCCTGGAGGAGGGCATAATAATCAATTCCAGAGTGCTTGTTTGGAGAATCCCATGGACAGAGAAGTTTGGCAGTCTACAATCCATAGGGTCACAAACAGTCAGACATGACTGAAGCAACTGAGCAGACAGTATGTTTTTAATTTCATTTTTTTAAACAATAGCTGTGCTAAACAATGGATTTATAGACTCACAAATTTCTAAAGATGTAACGGATGGCTATAACAAACTATTGTGGACTGACTAATTGACTTCATTATACCAGTGAGGATGAGGAAAATTTTTGAATCCATGAGGTATGCTGAACAGCCCACATGAAGAGAATGGTGAAGAGAATTTCTCCCATAGAAAAAGAATATATGCAAAGAATGAGAAGTGAAAGAGAATATGAAACCTATGGATAGCAACCAACACGTTGGGGCTTACTATGTTATCTGTCCGTCCTCACAAGGGTCAATGATATGAAGTATGTGAGAGTGACTCTTCCACAATAAGTATTTGGAGTTCAATGATAATGTTTTTAACTACACCTATAATACACAAAAGACCTTATCACAAATAACACTGTTAATATTATGCATGACTCAAACGTATTTGGAGAAGGCAAAGGCAATCCACTCCAGTCCTCTTGCCTGGAAAATCCCATGGACGGAGGAGCCTGGTGGGCTGCAGTCCATGGGGTCGCTAAGAGTCGGACATGACTGAACGACTTCACTTTCCCTTTTCACTTTCATGCATTGGAGAAGGAAATGGCAACCCACTTCAGTGTTCTTGCCTGGAGCATCCCAGGGACGGTGGAGCCTGGTGGGCTGCCGTCTATGGGGTCGCACAGAGTTGGACACGACTGAAGCAACTTAGCAGCAGCAGCAGCAAACTTATTTAATTTTTTAAGAAAAGATAGCAAGGCCATTTCATCTACCTGACTCATTTTAGCATAATTTGAAATACAGACTATCTTCCATTTCTCTGAAGAGTATATGGGTTTTGGGTTTGTTGCTATTTTCAGTGCTAGTGAGAGTGAAATAAATAGAGAGGTTGAGAGAATCACAAATTACTCAGTTACAAGGCATAGTAACTGGCACCCTACATCTGCCTGAGAGAGGGTCAGTAGTGCTCTTCAGGCAAGGACTCAAGCTGGAAATTAAAAAAAAAAATCTTAGATAAATGGTGATTTGAGAGAGCAGTAGAGATCATAGGGTGGGGAAAAGGACAGAATGTATGCTAGAAATTTGGTCCCTTGTGATCTCATTAGGTGTTAGACTTTTTTGATAATCAAAAATTTTGCAATAGTTGGAAACACACACATAAGCACATGTTTAAATATTTATATGTTATTTATATGTCCACAGTGCACTAAAATTTAGATTAAGAAAATGCCATTGATTAGCTACCTAAAATCTATTCCTAATATTGTTCTCCTTTGTTTTCCTCCTGCTACAGATGTTAAAATGTGTTACAGGCTCTTGAAGATAGCAATGACTCTGTGACCCAGTGTGGCCCATAGAGCATAGGTAGATATCTGTTACAGTGGGGGAAAGACATCTGGAAAGCATTTATTTTCCTGATTAAAAAAGGGACAAATAGAGCTTGTATGGATGTTCTTATTTATCCTCATTCTCCCTTCAATACAAATGTGGTATCTGACACTGAGGGCAATCGTACTGCAATGCTGACGTAGTGAATATAAAGGAAATGCAAAACAAACTCACCTTGAACCTAAACGGAACCAACAGCCACCTCCCCTCAACTTCCTATAATGTGAGAAATAGAGCACCATGCCTTCAACTAACAAGATTTAGGGTTAACCACATGGTAAGGTGCAGATTAAACAGGTACTGGAGGTTCATGACATCTATCAGTGTTAACTTCTTTTCCACCTCTGCTGTCAATGGATTTCTTAGCCTAGATTATTGGTTGTAAGTACAAAAACCAAAAACAAACAAACAAAAAACTTTAACTTTTTGGTAAGAAGATTTCCTGAGTCAATCAGTGATCAGTCATTGGAACTCAGGAAAAGGAAATTTGGCCAGAATTCAAGAAGATTTGGAAAAAATGAACTTCTTTTCATATGCCACATGACGTTATCTCTCATTTCTGCTTCTTCCTAAACACCTGCTTCATTTTTTTTCTCCTCTCTCTCTCTTCCCAAAGTCCATTTTCATCTGCTTCTTGATACTTATCATTTTGAACACAATAAATCAAATAGATGACAAGGGTTGCCCCTGGATATCTTATGTGCCACTTTAGTATCAAAGCCAACGTTTATCGCTTTATCTCAGAAAATAGATTCTCTAATGTCTGAGCCTATGGCTATGGCTGCCATAAAAGAAAAAAAAATACCACACACTGCATGGCTTAACTAACAGAAATTAATTATCTTACAGTTCTGAAGGTCCATGATCAAAGTGTTGGCAGAAGTGGTTTCTTCTGAAGCCTGTCTCTTTGGCTTGTAGATGTCTACCTTCTAGCTGTGTGCTCACTGGTCTTTCCTATGTGGGACTACTATTCCTGGTATCTCTTTTTATGTCCAAATTTCCTCCTCTTATATGGACATCAGTCAGAGGGGATTAAGATGCACCGTAACAGTCTCTTTTTAACTTAGTCACCACTTTAAAGAACTTATCTCCAAATACAGTCATATTCTGAGGCGCAAGGATTAGGGCTTCAACATTTGGATTCTGGGGGAATACAATTCAGCTTATAAAAAACAATGAACTATTTTCTCTTTTGGCTAAAAGGCCCATCCTGTGACTTAAGTTGGAAGGAATGTGGCATGTAGGTAGCAAAGAAAGTAAGGCAAAAAAGCATTTGGGACAAAATGAAGGAAAGGTTCAGCAACCACTTCACTTGCTTTTTGCTTGCTTGGTTCTTTCTTGCAAAAATTGCTACCCTAGGCAGAGAGATAAATCAAATTATTAATTAGTTTATTAGATGGATAAGATGGATAAATTTAACTTTAGGGATATATTATAAAGTTAGACCCTATGGTGAGGTTGACCTGGAAAGAATGATTATTAACTTAGCAAATGGTTAGAAGGAGAGGGTGCTTTAGTGGTCTGGAACAACATCAGTGAAGGCAAGAGGCAGATGGAAAGAATGACTTCTTTCAAGAAGAGCAAGTATATTATTTTGACACAAGGGAATTTGTGCAGAGAGGAATGACAAACAAAATTGGAAAGATAGTTTGGGATAAGATTGTCAAGACTTTAGATACCATTGTAATGTGTATGTGCTCATGTAGTCTTGCAAGAGTTAAGCTGAACATTTTTCTGTTGGAATTTTCTGATGTCTCTGAGTTGGCCATCTAAGCTCTCCTCCTGAATTAATACTGGGTTTGGGGTGACCTGGAAGGTCAATGCTTAAGATAATTAGTACCAAAGAGCTGCACTCTCGCCATGCTGCCATTTCAGCCTTCTCACAATCTAGCAATTTTTCATGATAAATTGAATCTAATAACATATTTTTGCAGCCAACATACATGGTAGATCATTGTCTTGTCACTTTGATAAAATGTTCATGTTTTTTTTTCCTCTGGTCCGGACTTCACAATAGAGCAGGTGAAAAATCTACAGTTATGTCAAATCAAACACAAACATAACAGTTTTTTGAAACATGGACTTGAAAAAAAATCATTAATTCTCTGAGAAAAATAATCCATGGATATCACCTGTGTTTCATGATTTAAAATTTATTTATTTGTGTATTTCAATTTTTAGGGTTCTTTTAGAGATAAATAGCTGTGGCTGTGAAACATGTAAATGAGAAGCAACACTGACTATGCATGGTACCAAAAACTTATTCAAGTGTATTGGAAGTATACTTAGGGTATTCTTACCATAAACCTATGCCCTAAATAAGTATAGGTCTTCTGTGATTCCCAAGAGAGTTTTGTATAGTGAAACGGATTGCAGCATAGAGTGTATAATCTAACAAATGGTAGGAGTCTTGGCTCTGTCAATTAACTCATGTGATCAGGGTCCAGTAATCTAGCCTCCCTACACCCAATTTTTGTCTCTGTATGTATAATATAATGCTGAAACTAGAAGTGAACATAGAGCATAAAATGAGCTTAGCACAGCGTCTGATACATAGCAAATGCCCATATATTTATGTATTTATAAAATGTCTTTTCTCTCTACATTCAAGATATCCCATTTAAATGGGCGATGAGTTTAGGTTTTGTTTTTAATGAACAGAATGAGATGTTTTCATTTTTCTCTTTGAAGATAAAACTATATAATTTGAAATCATTAAAAAAAATGTCTTTTTGGTCATAGCCACTTCTGGTGAGGAATTTAGGTACGCAGAAGGGCTAGCAGGGAATGGCAACAGTTAGCTGAGATGTGCCTGAGACCTTGGGCATCTCCACTGCCATCCTTGAGCCAGCTGTCTTTGCAGCTCACACTCCAACTCTAGCTGTTGCCTTGTACTGAGATGCCCTCTCCCACCAACAGGATCACCATGCTTGCTACATTGCAATTTTTAACTCAGCACCTTCCTCACTGATGCTCCCTCCTGCTGTGTATGTGTGTATGTTAGTTGCTCAGTCATGTTTGACTCTTTGCGACCCCACAGACTGTAACCCACCAGGCTCCTCTGTCCATGGAATTCCCCAAGCAAGAATACTGGAGTGGGTGGCCATTCCCTTCTCCAGGGGATCTTTCCAACCCAGATATTGAACCTAGGTCTCCTGCATTACAGGTAGATTCTTTACCATTTGAGCCACCGGGGAAGCCCTGTTGGTGGATTATATTAGCAAAAGAGGGATAGACAGGGCTGAGCTGTTCCTATCTTGGCCTTTAGCTTCCTAGTGTACCTGTAGGGTTTCCTCCCTTTGCCATCTCCTGCTCCCATGCATGTTGCCGACTGTGCATCCAAAAGCTACTGGGATTATTCTTATGGTGAAATTTCAGACTTGATGTCTAGCTCCCAGCTCAAACCTGAGGAGGAGTCAAAGCTAGGATTGAGTCCATCTTTAAAACATTGAATAGAAACTAGAGCTACAAACTAAGGTATTCTGCAGTTTGCATATGTTTAACAGAACAATGGAAAGAAATGCTCATTTTATGAGAAAGTGGGAGGTCATTCTATAATGGAAAATGCTACCGCCACCACCCTTTTTAGTGTCAAGTGTATCTTTTATAAAGTCATTAAAGTCAATTTGTTTTTTTGGCAAATGGAAACATACAATTTCAAATTTCTCATTATTAATTACTTTATTTTGATAATATATAGTATCTTAGGCCTTACACTCATCTCTAACTTTGTGTTCTTGTGGAAGACCTTAGCAAAATGACATATCACTTTGGGTAGATTTGTATTATTTTTTATTTCCTTTCTTATTAACATATTGAAAAATACATACTATTCAAAATCCTAAATTAAGAAACAGTCTTTTAAATAAATATAGGGCTAGTCAGGTAACCCTGGATGATTATTGGTAGTTTGTGTCTCTTAAATGATTCATCCATTTTATCTAAATTGTCAAATTAAGGATAACTTTTTCATAGTGCTTCCTATTATCTCTTAAGTATATGTGATGCGATGATATTCTCTCTTTTATTTATGATATTGGTAAATGTCATGGATAATTTGATAGGGATTACATTAAATCCCTATAAGACTGCTTTGTTAAAATGACCATTTTAGCAATATTAATTCTTCCAATTCAAGAGCATTTCTTTGAATTATCTTCAGTTTCTTTTATCAGTGCTTTGTAGTTCTTAGGACATAAGTCTGTCACCTCCTTGGTTAGGTTTATTCCTAAGGTTTTGTATTTTTTATATTATTTTTAAGCAGGATTTTATTTTTACTTTTCATTTTTTATATCTCAATGCTAGTGTAAAGAAATGCAACAGCTATCTGTTTATTAATGTTGCACACTACTACCTTGTTGAATTTATTTGTTAAATTATAATAGTGTTTGTAAGGAATCCTTAGGGTTTTCTATGTAGAGTATTATATGATCTGCATATAGTGACAGTTTTACCACTTCCTGTCTGATTTGGATATTTTCTATTTCTTTTTACTATCTGATTGTTATAGCTAGGACTTCTAATACTATGTTGAATAAAAGTTGTGAGAATGGGCATTCTTGTCTTGTTCCAGAATTTAGAGGAAGGCTTTCAGCTTTTCACCATTTAGTATTATGCTGCTGTAGTATATAGCTTTTTATAACCTATTTATAACTTATTTCTCTTCTCTACTTATTTTCACATTTCTTGTAAAGCAGGTCTACCAGCAATTGATCACTTTAATTTTTGCTTTTTCAAGAAAGTGTTCATTTCTCCTTCATTCTTAAATAAGTTAGAAGAAGAGAAAAATAATTAGATTAGAAAAGTGAATGTATACAAAAAAGGAAGAACATCAGAGAAGTAATTTAAGGAGAGAAAATATCTTTTATTTTCTTACTTTTAATTTATGGAAATAATTAATGCATGCCTAAAGTAACAATAGTAAAAATGTACTGAGTGATTGTAACTACAGGTGGGTGAAATTGGTAACAGAAACATCATAGTGAAAGTCACTCAGTCGTGTCTGACTCTTTGCAACCCCATGGTCTATACAGTCCATGGAATTCTCCAGGCCAGAATACTCGAGTGGGTAGCCTTTCCCTTCTCCAGGAGATCTTCAAATCCCAGGGGTTGAACCCAGGTCTCCTGAATTGCAGGTGGTTTCTTCACCAGCTGAGCCTTAAGGAAAACCTGAAACATCATGAGGGATGGGGAAAAAAGAACTTGGGAATATGGAATGCTCTGTTTTAAAATATCTACATTCCCTGTGAAGCAGTAATTATTTGAAGACACTGTGGATTAGTTTAAAATATATATTGCAAACTCTAGGTAAAAAGCAAAATAATTAAAAAATATGCATATCGATATCCTTAGAGTGAATATAATGTAGAATCATATTTGCTGCTGCTGCTAAGTCACGTCAGTCGTGTCCGACTCTTAGCAACCCCATGGACTGCAGCCTACCAGGTTCCTCCGTCCATGGGATTCTCCAGGCAAAAGTATTGGAGTGGGTCGCCAGTGCCTTCTCTGAGAATTATATTTAATAATCAGTTAAACCAGAGAAGAAAGAAAAAAAGAAAGAAGAAAGTAGAAAGAACAAGTTCAAGACATTAAAAAATAAAGCAGCTACAAATATGATAGATATTATAACAACTTTATCAATAACCACTTTCCACTGGAGTGGTCTAAATACTTCCACTTTAAAATAAAATAAAATAAAACAGAGATTATCAGAAAGGATATAAAAACAACAGGTGACTATTTGTTATTTATATAAAAGAAAAAGCAACACCTCTTTTATAGGAGTGGATGAAGATTTTCCCTGCTAAAACTGATCAATATAACATTGGTATAGCTATATTAATTTTAGACAAAGAAAACCAGATCAAGGAAACTGATTAGAGATTACAGAAACAAACATTGTATAATGAAAGGTTCAGTTTACTGAGAAAATATAAAAAATTCTATACGTGTATGCACCCCACAACAGTGTTGAAATACTATAACATAGACAAAAGTGATAGCAGAGTAAAGGGAAATTTTTATAAAGTTTAAAAGTAAAGCTGAAAATTTCAGTCTCCCTCTTTCAGTTATTGATGGGTCAAGCAGATAATGCCTATCCTTTGTTCAGTCTCTAAGTCACGTTCAACTCTTTGCAACACCATGGACTGCAGAACACTAGGCTTCCCTGTCCTTCCCTTTCTCCCAGAGTTTGCTCAAACTCATGTCCATTGAGTCAGTGATGCCATCCAACTATCTCATCCTCTGTCTCTCCCTTCTCCTCCTGCCCTTAATCTTCCCTAGGGTCAGAGTCTTTTCCAGTGAGTCAGCTCTTCACATCAGGTGCCAAAGTATTGGAGCTTCAGCTTCAGCATCCATCCTTCAAATGAATATTCAGGGTTGATTTCCTTTGGTATTGACCGGTTTGATCTCCTTGCTGTGCAAGGGATTCTCGAGACTCTTGGCTAACACCACAGTTCAAATCATCGATTCTTTTGCACTCAGCCTTCTTTATGGTCCAATTCTCACGTCCATTCATGACTACTGGAAAAACCATAGCTTTGACTATATAGACCTTTGTTGGCAAAGTGATATTTCTGCTTTTTAATATGCTGTCTAAGTTTGTCATAGCATTTATCCCAAGGATCAAGTGTCTTTGAATTTTATGGCTGTAGTCATCATCTGCAGTGATTTTGGAGCTCAAGAAAAGAAAATCTCACTACTTCCATTTTTTCTGCTTCTTTTTCCCATGAATTAATGGGACTCAATGCCATGAGGCAGAAACATTTGACAAAATTCAACATTCATTCATAAAAAGCACAAAAGAAAACAAAAACATTACTTATATACATAATCCCGAAGGTTAATATTAAATAGGATAGGAAATAAGGGGATGGAACTGGATGATTTTTCTAGATGTCTCAAGAACTTGGTGGCAAATGCAGCAATTGGTGAACAGATGATGGTGAATAACAGGATTGTGATGGACTTGAGGAATGAACCCCAAGCAAATTCTTACCCTTTCCTTGGAATTCTTTATATTAAAGGCCAAATTTGTCAAAGCTTTAAAAAGTTATGGTACATCTGTGTCTCCATTGCTGCCCTGAAAATTAGTTCATCAGTACCTTCTTTCTAGATTCCACTGGTATATGTTGCTATACAATATTTATTTTTCTCTTTTTGACCTATTTCACTCTGTATAACAGGCTGTAGGTTCATCTACCCCATTATGACTGATTCAAATATGTTCCTTTTATGGCTGAGTAATATTCCATTGTATATATACGTACCACAGCTTCTTTATCCATTTATCTGTTCTTGGACATCTAGGTTGCTTCCCTGTCGTCCTAGCTATTGTTAATAATGCTGCAATGAATATTTTGGTCCATGTGTTTTTTTCAGTTATGGTTCCTTCAGGGTATATGCCCCATCTATGACAGCCTAGAGTGGTGGAATGGGATAGGAGGTGGGGGGGAGAGTTAAGATGGGGGTGGGATACATATACCTAGCGCTGATTCATATTGATATATGACAGAAATCAACACAACATTGTAAAACAATTATCCTCCAATTAAAAATTAATATTTTTTAAAAAAATAAGACAAAAAGTTATGGTACAAAACAAATAACAAAGATAAATGCAAAATCAGTGATGGTTGCACAGAATCACTCATTTTACTAATAAGGAAGTGTAAAGATAGGAGCATTAACAAGCAGCTGGTTTAATCAAACTATGTTTGGCCAAGGCTAAATTACGCTCTCCTAGACTTACTTCATCAAGTATCCACTCACTTCTTCATATCACTGCATCATGAGTCTTCAGTCATCTCTTTGGTTGAATGCAACTTACAGGATAATTTTAAGTTATCAGGGGCAATACAACAAGCACTAAATAGAAAATCAAATAAACTTTCTTATTTCTTATTTTCTGCATATGTTTCAAGAATATTTCAAGAAATAGTGTGAGGAAACCACTGAAAAGACCCATAAGTGTACTGTTTATCCTGCTAATTATGGAGCTTATCATACTCCCCAGTAAACATGTAATTATAGCAATCATTATTTATTAAAATACTCCCCTCTCTCTCATGTTTTTCTACAGCTAGAGAGTCTGGAAAAAGTATACAGTTAATCCTAATTATTTGTATAGTAAAAAGCAAAAAACTCTGGATTTTTAAAGTGCTTTGGTGCTTTTGAGTAGAGACTAAACATGACATAGGAAAAATGGTCAATAGAATAAGGTTTCATTCTATCTCTGTAATTTTTTAACTCTGATCAAGTCATTTCATTTGACCCTCAGTTTTATTTTCTGTCAAATGGAGATAAAAATCCATGCCAAAATCTATCTTGTAGCATAAAATGATGAATACAATTAGCTATCTGGACAAGTATAAAAGTTGCATGGAATTTACAAGGAAATGATTAAGGATTAAGTTCCAATAATTGTTAACACTGTTATAGCTCTCCAAAAAGGAACTTCAGTTACACTGCTTTTACACATGTTTGGACTCTTCAGATCAGTGTCCCATAATTTATAGTATTATTTACTAGTTTGAATTGGTTGTGTTTCATTCTTTATATCCAACCAATATTGAAAACACCTAGCTTTCTCATATCTTGGTGATTTTACACAAAACTCTCTGCCTAGTTTGAAATGCTTTCCATCTATCTGTTCACTTGGAAATTTTCTATTTATACCTTAAGTCTCAGTTCTGTGAATCCTCCGGAGACTCATCCAAACCAACCCTGTGATTTTATCATCCTGCAGTCAGCAATATGCCTTTTCATCATTATATGCTTGTGAAATTCACTGTAAATCTCATGTCACATAACAGGTCATCTATCTATCTATCTATATTTAATTTTTTATTAAGGAATAATTGATACATGATAAATTGCATGTGTTTAAACTGCATATTTAAAAGAATTATGGTGTATATGTATGCAACTGTGAAGTCATCACAACACTTAAAATTGTGAACATATTCATTAAGTAAACCTAGCTCTGAAATATATATGTTGAGTATGTACTCCATGGCAGTGATTGCAGACTGTGCGTGCACAAAGATGGACAGGATATAATCCCTATTCTTAAGAGCCTTGTTCTCTGGTCCTGATTCTAGAATAGAAATGACTTTTCATATTCATCAAATATTGTCTATCGCATGTCAAATTGTCACTTCAGTTCAGTTCATTTCAGTTCAGTCGCCCAGTTGTGTTTGACTCTTTGCAACCCTAAGGACTGCGGCATGCCAGGGCTCCCTGTCCATCACCAACTCCTGGAGCTCACTCAAACTCATGTCCATTGAGTTGGTGATGCCATCTAACCATCTCACCCTCTCTTGTCCTTTCTCCTCCTGCCTTAATGTTTCCCAGCATTGGGGTTTTTCCCGATGAGCCAGTTCTTCCCATCAGATAGCCAAAATATTGGAGCTTCAGCTTCAACGTCAGTCCTTCCAACGAATATTCAGGACTGATTTCCTTTACGATGGACTGGATTGATCTCCTTGCAGTCCAAGGGACTCTAAAGAGTCTTCTCCAACACCACAGTTCAAAAACATCAGTTATTCGGTGCTCAGCTTACTTTATAGTCCAACTCTCCCATCCATACATGACTACTGGAAAAACAATAGCTTTGACTAGACGGACCTTTTTCGGCAAAGTAATGTCTCTGCTTTTTAATATGCCCTCTAAGTTGGTAATAGCTTTTCTTCCAAGGAGAAAGCATCTTTTAATTTCATGACTGCAGTCACCATCTGCAGTGATTTTGGAGCCCAAGAAAATAACGTTTGTAACTGTTTCCATTGTTTCTCCATGTATTTGCCCTGGGGTAATGGGACCGGATGCCATGATCTTAGTTTTTGAATGCTGAGTTTTAAGTCAACTTTTTCACTCTCCTCTTTCAATTTCATCAAGAGGCTCTTTAGTTCTCTGTCACTTTCTTCCATAAGGGTGGTGTCATCTGCGTATCTGAGGTTATTGATATTCCTCCCAGCAATCTAGATTTCAGCTTGTACTTCATCCAGATGGCATATGATGTATTCTGCATATAAGTTAAATAAGCAGGGTGACAATATACAAACTTGACGTACTCATTTCCCAACTTGGAACCATTCTGTTGTTCCCTGTCCTGTTCTAACTGTTGCTTCTTGACCTGCATACAGATTTCTCAGAAGGCAGGTCAGGTTATCTGGTATTCCCATCTCTTGAAAATTTCCGGCTACCCACTCCAGTATTCTTGGGCTTCCCTGTGGCTCAGCTGGTAAAGAATCCTCCTGCAATGTAGGAGACCTGGGTTCGATCCCTGGGTTGGGAAGATCCCCTGGAGAAGGGAAAGGCTGCCCACTCCAGTATTCTGGCCTGGAGAATTCCATGGACTCTATAGTCCACGGGTTCGCAACGAGTCGGACACAATTGGGCAACTTTCACTTATCACACAGTCAAAGGCTTTGGTGTAATCAATAAAGCGGAAGTAGATGTTTTTCTGGGACTCTTGCTTTTTCTACGATCCAAGGGATCCAAGTCAAATCCTGGCTGTGTATATATGTCTAGATAAATGGGATGCTATCCTCAGAAGCACTTTGTAGAATGAGGGGCAGGAGATCTCAGAGATCCAGAAGAGTCCAGATGAAGAGCTTCTTGAGGTTTTTACATAAAGGTAAGCAACCAACAGGAGACAGAAATGAGGCCGGGCTAGAATCAAAGTTGTATCTGCAAATTACGGTGAAGTACTATATTGAAATGGATAATAATGGAGAAATTAGGCTATTAGAATGAAACTAATAAAGAAAGATGCAACAAATGGAATTGATTGAAAAACTCATAAAATCAAACCCAGAAATACTGCTAAAATGATAGTATGAACTTTTACGTATAGACTTTCATACACTTCTGGGCCAAGCCTTGGATAGAGAAGATTGCATGGGGCTTCATAACAGCATCTGAATGATGTATCTGCCTCATGTCTATATATACCTGATTTTGACTTCAACCTACAATTTTGTGCAACTGAAAAATATATGTAACTTCTACTCTATGCCTCCATTCAACTGATTATCTTCTTCTATTTTCTTTACCTACTGAAGCTCATAATATTTTAATTGCATTCTCAAATTGCTCTCTCATAATGTTCTTTCCATTCTGATTACATTCACAACTGTTTCTTTTCAGTATCTTAGCTATCCTTCGAAGAATAACATTGATCAGAGCTCTCTGTTGATAACCTTCTACACTGTAATCACCATTTCCCCCTGTTTTCTTTCTTCCCAAACATAATACTGAGTATTTGGACCACCTAATTTGTTCCTTTGTTATTGTCAGTTTATTCCAAAGGCTGTTCATTTCAAACCATCTTGCATTGGTTTCAGTTGAATTGTTGCATGTAAGTTTTCTTCTACAACAGGATGTAAGAGCACCTAATGTACAGTAAAAGCATCTCAACAGTGTTTTACAGAACAGTTAATTAGATGCTTACAGCATCCCTGTTGATTACAGATATTTACAATCTCATATCATTTCTCATATGTATTAAGAGTAGTTTAGCGATGGGCCTCAAGCATTCTCATGGCTTCCAAACAAGGAGTTGTCTCCCTCCTGAGAGAGGTGAATCATTGAAAGCAATGGACAAGGAATACAAGTTAAAGCAGTGTGGATGGACCTTGAGTGAAAACAGGAAGATTTAGGATACCTGTAGAAAGATAAGTCAGCATTATATAGAGACGAATTAATACTTTGGGATTAAACTGTCTGTGAAGGATAGAGGCATGGCAGACTAAAAATAGGTACGGAGTAATTCAGAGGCTAATCAGGCTCTGTCACAGATAAAATTAATAAGTAAAAAAGTTTTAACAAGACATTAGCCGTCTGAGCAGCCCAGAAGGCCTGGGGAGGGAGATGGGAGCATTATGGCTGCAGCATTAACATCACTGTTATTAGCTTGGTGATGATTAACAGGATGTGGCCCCAGAGGGAGCAAGGTGAGCCTTCACAGGACAGCACTATGTCAGAGGATGATGGTCTCAAATTAGATAGCAAAGGTGAACTGTCTGTCAGGAGGGACATCAGGCTCAAGGACACAAAAATGGAACTGGATGAGCCAGAGCAGGAATTAGAGTTATATCAGAAAAAAATACAAGTGATATAAAATTAAAGCGAAACATAACATTTGTGACAGCCACACATGTTAGTCTTTGCTTTTCATTCCATTTTATTTTGGGAATATCGGGCCAATGTTTCTTTTGGGTCCGCCTTATTCATATTTTATAATAATGAATGAATTGAATCTATGAAGCAGAAATTCTAAGAACTTCATAATTGATTCATCTAGGTAACAAGAGGAATGTTTGATATCATCTATCATCAGGAGAAATTGATTAAAAAACTTTGTGCTTAGAGTCTGGTGCTGGGTGCCATGGAAAATGAAAAGGCAATCTCAAGCCTAGCTTTTCACAGCAGCTTACAATGCAGTGGAGGAGGGAACACCAACACAGATGAAAAATACTGTTAAGTAAATACATAACTTCTGAAAGTTCTATGAAATTTGAAAATACAGTCTTTTGGAATGAGTATATTCTGGTATATTTAGAATACCCAAAGTGGGATTCATTGGTATGGAAATTTTTCTCACAAATGAAGATTTGTAAGTATTAAGGAGAAACGATATGATTTGATGGGAAGGAAATAGTAAACTGTAAAAGGCTGGTGAAAGACTTAAAATTCAGAGAAATTATGTGGATTGATTAAATGTGTTTGCATGTAATCAAATTTCTCATTGTGCTTTGTGAAGTTGGACATAAATTCTTAGAAACAAAATACTGTATTATTATATCAGGTTTCTGTAACTTGTATCAAAAAAAACCTTTCTGATGAAATGCACATTTTATCAACCAGCATAATTTCTTTGAAACTCCAGAAACATTTTTAGATACAAGTTATAGAAACCTGTGTATAATGGGCTTTAGTTCAGTTCAGTCGCTCAGTTGTGTCCGACTCTTTGCGACCCCATGGATTGCAGCCTGCCAGGCTTCCCTGCCCAATACCAACCCCCAGAGCTTACTCAAACTCATGTCCATTGGGTCAGTGATGCCATTCAACCATTGAATCCTCTATCACCCCCTTCTCCTCCTGCCTTCAATCTTTCCCAGCATAAGGGTCTTTTCCAATGAGCCAGTTCTTTGCATCAGGTGGCCAAAATATTAGAGTTTCAGCTTCAGCATCAGTCCTTCCAATGAATATTCAGGACTGATTTCCTTTAGGATGGACTGATTGGATGTCCTTGCAGTCCAAGGGACTCTCAAGAGTCTTCTCTAACACCACAGTTCAAAAGCATCAATTCTTTGGTGCTCAGCTTTCTTATAGTTCAACTCCCACATGCATACATGACTACTGGAAAAACCATAGCCTTGACTAGACGGACCTTTGCTGGCAAAGCAATGTCTCTGTTTTTTTGATATGCTGTCTAGTTTGGCCAATAACTTTCCTTCCAAGGAGTAAGCGTCACCATCTGCAGTGATTTTGGACCCCAAAAAAATAAAGTCTCTCGCTGTTTCCATTGTTTGCCCATCTATTTCCCATGAAATGATGGGACCAGATGCCATGATCTTAGTTTTTTGAATGTTGAGCTTTAAGTCAACTTTTTCACTCTCCTCTTTCACTTTCATCAAGAGGCTCTTTAGTTCTTCTTTGCTTTCTGGCATAAGGGTGGTGTCACCTGCATATCTGAGGTTACTGATATTTCTCCCAGCAATCTTGATTCCAGCCTGTGCTTCATCCAGCCCCACGTTTTCCACAGTGCGCCCTGCGTGTAAGTTAATGGGCTTAGAGTATGAACTAAAATGGGGTTAGGATATGAGAAATAGTATAATATATAATTGCATAACACATCTAGAAATGGAGAATCTTCAGACCTCACATAGGATTCTAACTCTGTTCCTCTGTGAATTTGTCTCAGCAATGCCTCATTCTATGTATTCATTTAGTCTTCTATCATGCTTTCAAGATTGCTGCCAAAAGCACATATTGTAAGAGAGCAAGAACCTTACTTCCCATGTATGCTTCCTAAGAGAAAGAAAATACAATTGACTTTTGAACAAAGTGGGTTTTTACTGTACAGGTCCATTTATACATAGATTCTTCTCAATATAAATACTACTGGAGTAGTGAAGGAGTTGTGACATAGTCGAGTCCCACATCCCCAGGTCGGGGACCCAATAGCAGGAATAATTTTAATTGCAGAGGTTCTGCCAAAGAAGCGAGAAGTCTGAGACCCACATCAGGCTCCCCAGCCCAGGATTCCTGCACCAGGAATTAAGCCCCTAGAATGTTTGACTTTCAAGGCCAATGGGACTTACTTTCAGGAGTCCTAGAGGGCTGGGGAAATTAAAAACTCCCAACTCTTAAAGGACACATATATACTATGTGTGCATGCTCAGTCGTGTCCAACTCTTTGTGACCCCATTGACTATAGCCTGCCAAGCTCTTCTGTCCATGGGCTTTTTCAGGCAGGAATACTGGAGTGGGTTGCCGTTTCTTCCTCTAGGGAATCTTCCAGACCCAGGGACTGAACCTGCTTCTCCTGTGTCTCATGCATTGGTAGGTAGATTCTTTGCCACAAGCCACCTGGAAAGTACTAAAGGACACATGCTGTGTCACTTCAGTCATGTCTGACTCTTTGTGATCCATGTACTGTAGCCCACATGGCTGCTCTGTCCATGGGATTCTCCAGGCAAGAGTACTGGAGTGGGTTATCATTTCCTTCTCCAGGGATCTTCCTGACCCCAGGATAGAACCTATGTCTCTTATTTCTCCTGCACTAGCAGGTGAGTTCTTTACCACTGCCACCACCTGTGAATCCCCCCCCCCAAAGGACACACAAAATCTCAAATGCTTCAAGATCCAGGGCCAAAGCAGAAATTTGAAGAGAGTTGGGGTTGGACCTACCTGCTAATCTGGAGTCTTCTGGAGAGGCAGGAGGCAGCTGTCAGGTCACCCTGGGCACACAGACATTGGCAGAAGTCACTTTTGGGGGATCATTCTACCATATGAGACTGCTGCTGACAAGCATATTTTGGAATGCACATTCTAGCTTATTAGACTTAGGACCCAGCTCTGCCTCTCTACAGTAACCCATAGATACCAGCAAGGGGACATCTCAGGCCAAACAACCAACTTGGAGAGCAAAGAGCCCCACTCACCAGCAGAGAGACTGCCTTAAGAACCTCCTGAGCCCCTTGGACATGGCCTTGTACCTGATCCCATACACTAGTGCAAGGCATTAGACCCAGGATCCTTAGATGCCTGCAGCCAGAGACCCCTGGGCTCAGTTTCACCCACCAGTGGGAAGTACCAGGCCCAAAATCCCTGCCCCTGTCCACCAAGAAGCCTGCTTTAGTCTGGGGACCATCTTGACTCACCAGCAGATGGACACCAGTCACAGGACAGCCACAGTCCTATGGACTGAGCCCACTTACAAGCAAGCCAGAATTTGCCCTGGGACTGGCTGGATCTTGACCCCCACCTATCAGAGAGCCTGCTCTAGCCTAGGACCAGTCTCATCCACGAGCAGGGCAACCACAGTCCCACAACCTGTGGACCCAATTCACCCACTAGCAGGCTGATAGCTTCTCTGGGACTGATTGACACTTCCTTACCCACTAGGAGGCCAACAAAAGCTTTAGGAAACCTTGGACACTTCATCCAACTGTGTCAGAACTGGTCCCATTCACTAGTGGTCTGACACCAGTGTTCTTGCCTGGAGAATCATGTGGACGGGGGAGCCTGGTGGGCTGCCGTCTATGGGGTCATACAGAGTCAGACGTGACTGGGGTGACTTAGCATACATGCATGCATTGGAGAAGGAAATGGCAACCCGCGCCAGGATTCTTGCCTGGAGAATCCCAGGGACAGAGGAGCCTGGTGGGCTGCCATCTGTGGGGTCGCACAGAGTCGGACATGACTGAAGCAACTTAGCAGCAGCAGCAGCAGACACCAGCTTTGAGACCCCTGAGCCCTGTAGCCAAACCTCAGGACCCAACGCTACTTTACCAGTCATCTGGCACTAGCCCCAGGATCCGACTTCACCCACCAGTGGGTGGACATTCACCAAAGGGTCTCCTGGACTCTGAGTCTGCCCAAAAGTCAGCCAGTCTGAACCCCAACACACCATCATCCTCCCCCTACCCTGCCACGGGGTTCTATAGCCAGTTTCCTTGATGATTTGTCTGCCTCAACCAGAAACTGGAAGCATCTGCACAATTCAGGGCCTGGCAACCAACTGGACTAGGGTCCAATCAAGCCCTGCCCAGAGTAGTCAGCTACCATAATAGTAAGATCCATGTGAGAACAGTGAGCTAGAAGTAGAATAATGGAAATCAATGGTGATGGTAAAAAAAAAAAAAAAAGAGCAGAAAGAAATGAAGATAGTTTGATACCTCTGGGACAACACTGAATGTGAGAATATTTGCATTATAGAGGTCCCAGAAAGATAAAAGAGACAGAGAGGGACTGAGAAGATATTTGGAGGCATAATTGATGAAAGCGTCCCTAAACCTAGAGGTTTTCCTTGTGGCTCAGCTGGTAAAGAATCCAACTGCAATGTAGGAGACCTGGGTTTGATCCTTGGGTTGGGAAGATCCCCTGGAGAAGGGAAAGGCTACACACTCCAGTATTCTGGGCTGGAGAATTCCATGGACTGTATAATCCATGGGGTCGCAAACAATTGGACATAACTGAGTGACTTTCACTTTCCCTAAATCTGAGAAAAGAAATTTACATCCAAGCCCAAGAAGCACAGAGCATTGCAAACAGGATTAATCCAAAGAAGATCATACAAAGATACACTGTAATTAAAATGTCAAGAAATTAAAGCTAAAGAGACATATTAAAAGCAGCAAGGAAAAAACAACATGCTACATACTAGGGAATTCCCATAAAACAATCAGCTGATTTTTTAGCAGAAGCTGCAGCCAAGAACATTCTACCTTGCAAAGCTCTCATTCACATTTGATAGAAATATAAAAAGCATTACAGATAAGCAAAAGCTAAAAGGCCTTGGTACCACTAAACTGATCTTATAAGAAATGCAAAAGGAACTTACCAAAGTGAAAAATAAGTCTACAATTAAAAGTATGAAAGTTATAAAGGGAAAAACTCATCAGTAAAGGAAAATATGTAGTAAAGGCAATAAATTATCCTTGCACAAAGCTAGTAGAAAAGCTAAAAGATAAAAGCAATATAATTATCTACACCAACAATAAGCAGTTAAGAGATATATAAAACATTTAGATATATAATATGATTGCAAAAAAAGTAATCATGAGGGTCAGAGAGAACAAATGGAGCACTGTTAAAATACATTCTAAATTAAGGTATCAGCAAGCTAAAGCAATCAGATAGATAGTTAGGTAGATAGATAAATAGAAACTTCATGATAACCACAAACCAGAAATCTATAATGGTTACAGTAAAGAGAGAAAGGAGTCTAGACATAACACTGAAGATAGTCATCAAATCACAAGAGAGCAAAAGAAGGAATAAAAAAGAACTACAAAAGAAACTGAAAACAAATTACAGAAAGGCAATGAGAACATAAATATGAACAATCTGTTTATATGTAAAGAGACTAAATGTTCCAATCAAAAGAGTGGCTGAATGGATACCAAAAAATGACCTGTTTACATGCTGTCTATAAGAGTTACTTCAGACCTAAAGACACACACAGACTGAAAGGGAGGAAATGGAAAAAGATATTCTATGGAAATGGAAATCAAAGAAAAGCTGAGGTAACAATACTTGTATAAAACAAAATAGGTTTCAGAAAAAAAAAGAAGACATGGCAACTGTAAATATGTATGTAACCAGCGTTCTATGTGTGCTGTGCTTAAGTCACTCAGTCGTGTCTGACTCTTTGCGACCCCATGGACTGTAGCCTGTCAGGTTCCTCTGTCCATAGTGATTCTCCATACTGGAGTGGACTGCCATGCCCACTTCTCAAGCCAGGAATAGAACCCAGGTCTCTCACATTGCAGGAGGATTCTTTACTATCTGAGCCACCAGGGAAGCCCAAGAATACTGAAGTGGGTAGCCTATTCCTTCTCCAGGGGATCTTCCTGACCCAGGAATTGAACTGGGGTCTCCTGTATTGCAGGCAGATTCTTTACCAGCTGTGCTACCAGGGAAACCCATGTACCCATCGTAGGAACACTTAAATACATAAAGCAAATATTAGCAGAAACAAAGGGTGAAACTTACAGTAACACAATGATAGTAGGGGACTTCAGTACCCCACTTAAATAAATGGACAGATCTGACATACAAAAAGTCAGTAAAGAAACACTGGTCATATATGACACATTAAAATGTATATATTAATATTTTTAAGTCAATCAATGTGCTATACCACATTAACAAATCAAAGAATAGAAAGCATACAATCATCTCAGTAGATGTAGAAAAGGGTTTTGACAAAATTACGCATTGATTTATTATTAAAAACACTCCAGAATATGTCTATAGAGGAGAGATTCCTCAAAATAATAAAAGCCGCATATAATAAGGCCACAACTAACATCATTCTCAATGGTGAAAAATTGAAAGTATTTCCTCTAAAATCAGGAGCAAGGCAAAGATTTCCACTTTTGCCACTTTTATTCAGCATTGGTTTGGAAGTCCTAGCCATCAGACAATAAAAAGAAATAAAAAGAATCCAAATTTGAAAAGGAAAATGTTAAGCAGTCATTATTTGCAAATGATGTGATATCATACATAGAAAATCTGAAAGAGACCACCAAAAAAAAAACCAAAAAACACTAGAGCTCATAATGAACTTGGTAAAGTTGCAGGATACTAAAGAAATCTGTTGCATTTCTCTACAGTGTGACCAACCTATAAGAAAGAGAAATGAAGGAAACAATTTCATCTGCAATTGCATTAAAAAGAATAAAATACCTAGAAATAAACCTATCTAATGATGCAAAAGATCAATAGTCAGAAAACTGTAAGACATCGATAAAAGCAATTGGAGATGTTGCAAACAGATGGAAAGATAAACCATATTTCTTGACTGGAAGAATTAATACTGTTAAAATAACCATACAAGCCAAGGCAATCTACAGATTTAATGCAATCCTTTCAAAACACCAATGACATTTTTCACAGAATTAGAACAAGTAATTTTAAAGTTTGTATAGAAACAAAAAAGACCCAAAATAGCCTAAATAATCTTGAGAAAGAAGAATTGAGCTTGAGGTATCAGACCCCCTGACTTCAGACTATACTACTAAGCTACAGCAATTAAGTCAGTACAGTGTAACGTGCTGGCACAGAACAGACATATAAATCGATGAAACAAAATATAGACAGCCCAGAAATAAACCCATGCTCTTCTGGTCAATTAATCTACTACAAAAGTGGCAAGAAGATACAATGAAGAAAAGACAGTCTCTTCAATAAATGGTGCTGGGAATACCGGACAGCTACATGTAAAAAAATTAAAAGATTTTTCCACATCATATACAAAAATAAACTCTAAATGTATTATAAACCTAAATGTTAAACTAGAAACTATAAAATTTATGGAAGCAAACATAAGTAGATCACTCTTTGACATATATTGTAGCAATATTTATTTCTGATCTGTCAAAGCAAAAATATACAAAAGCAAATATAAGCAAATGAGATTGAATGTAACTTCAAGTTATGTACAGGAAAGGACACCATTGACTAAATGAAAAGAAAGACTGTTGAATGGGATAAACTATTTGCAAATGATATGACTTATAAGAATGTAATATCTAAAATATATATGAAGATCATATAACTCAATATCAAAAAGCAAACAACCTGATTGACAAAAATGAGGAGACCTGAAGAGACATTTCTTTAAAGAAGACATAGAAAGCATAGAAAGATTGTCAATGTGAAGATGCTCACCATTGCTAATCATCAGAAATGTAAATCAAAACCATAGTGAAGTATCACCTCACACTTGTCAGATTGGCTATAATCAAAAAGACCAAAAATAACAAGCGCTGTCAAGAATGCAGAGAAAATTGAATTCTACTACACTTTTGGAGAAGGAAATGGCAAAACCCACTCCAGTATTCTTACCTGAGGAATTCCATGGACAGAGGAATCTGGCAGGCTACAGTCCGCGGGGTCTCAAAGAGTCAGATATGACTGAGCGACTAAAGCACCACCACACTTTTGGTGGGAATTTCAATTGCTGCAGCTATCATTGGAAACATTATGGACATTCCTCAAAAAACTACAAATATAACTATTGTATGATCCAGTAATTCCACTCCTGGGTATGTACTCAAAGAAAACAAAAACATTAATTAAAAAAGATATATGTACTTTAATGTTCATTGCAGCATTATTTAATATAGCCAAGATATGGAAGCAATCTAAGTGTCCATCAATAGAGGAATGGATAAAGGAAATGAGCTTTATGTATACATAGAATGAAATAATTACTCAGTCACAAAAAATAATGGAATTTTACTATTTTCATCAATGTGGTTGAACTTGAAGGGTATTACACTTAGTGAAATAATTCAGACAGAGAAAGACAAATGCTATATATCACGTACATGTGAAAAAACAAACAAATAAACTAGTGAATATAACAAAAAAGAAACAGACTCACAGATATAGAGAACAAAATAATGATTGCTGGTAGGACAAGCATAGAGGACAAAGTACAAGGTAAGGATAGGGGATTAAGAGGTACAAACTATTGTGTATAAAATAAGTGAGCTAAAACTACATATGGTACAGCACATGTACCCAATATTTGTAATAACTTTAAATGTAGTATAATCTATAAAATATTGATTTGCTCTGTTGTACACATGAAATTAACACAATATTGTAAATAAACTATAGCTTCATTAAAAACAAATAAAGCTATATATAAAATGTTTGTTATAATAGTGTAAGAATGACTCTAGTTTCTATGCATAAGTATGGTTGACTGAATTATGATACAATCACATTATAGATTACTGTGTGATTATTGTTTATGGTATCCTAATATTAAAATAGCTCTAAGGTATCATAAGAGATAGTAATACTCACCAAATATTATATTTACTCCGGTTTCTAATATTCTTTGTAGTTAGGTGAGTCCACATGATTTGTTCTGGCCAATGGACTTAGAGGGAAAGTGACATGTCACTTCTTGGCTGAGATAGTATAAAGTCCATTTCTAACTCTCTGGTTGCATTCCTATGACAGCAAATAAGGATGGTGCAATAAGAAGATGGGTCTCTGAATAACTCTGGAGCAGACATGGCACCTTCCCCCAATCCCTGAAATAGGAATGAAAAATTGATTTTATTGGGTTAAGCTACGTAATTTGTTACTGCAGTATGACCTAGCCACTTCTAATTAATATTTACTGTCAAGAGGAAAAAAGAAAAGACAAATCTCAGGACAAAATTTCCAGAATAATTTTCTAAATATGTTTATTAAGTTATATATGTGTGTATTTACTTACACATGAATAGAAATATATCAAGGGCTAACAATTTTTATCTGAGGATGGGAAGTGAGAATTTCAGGAAAAGAAGATAGAACATGACAAGAGATTTTATGCCTCTAAGTTGCCTGAATTTTTCAAAAACATATATTCGTGTATTGTGTATGCAAAAGTTTTCTTAAAAAATAAGATCAAATTGTTTCTTAAATATAAAAAAAAAAGAATTGTTATATATGTGTGCCTAATATTTCTCATGTTTTAACCAAAAATAATTGTGGCTAGCAGCTCTGATTGGTAGTTATGAAAGTAAAAGGGAGTCAAATATGAGGAATACTTCAAAGTATATTCAGTTCGCAAGGCTCTATTCTTCCCATTTTGCTGTCCTCCTTCACGCCTGTGTGCTGTTAGGATACCTAGATGGCCTTTTAGACAGTGGGGAGTTGATTGCAATTATACGTGCCTGCCTTTGTCCTTTACTTGTCACCTTTTTTATATAAAACATAGGGGCCCAAATCACTCCATCTTCATTGAGTGATTGTTCCAGGCCAAATCTATGCTATTTCTGAAAAACTGCAATAAGTGTAATGTACAAGATAGCTGCTGTATCTGGGTAATATCTTGCCCATGAGACATTTGCAACTGTTTACATGCGTTACTCTGTCAAAGCAACCGAAGTAGATACTGATGATGAAAGAAATAGATACCAAGAACTCTCACAATTTACTTGTGTCTTGGAAAATTTGCCATTAAAAGGTTTGCTAGTAGAGTGCTGTCAATGTGCTTCTAAAGTGTCTGATTTTCTAAACCCTGATAGAAGAAATTCTAGGCAACTCAGCAGCTTCAAACAAAAAATGACTTATTTAGGTATTTACAGGACTGACTGAAGTATTCCATGCTGAGGTAGAGCAGGTACTTGTCCTACAGGATGTTTGCATAGTGGGTTTTAAATTTACTGCTTGAAATTTTATTAATAGCATAATTACTATTTTAAAAAGCTTAGTTTAATACTATCTTTTGTTTATATCTATATAAGTATATTTAATTTCTATTAATAAAATCAAGCTCAGATACTTGAAAATATGAGCTAACAATCAAATTTTCTACATGATGGAGAAAGGAATTGGATTGTGTGGCCTTCCTGTGACAATTCTACTATTGGGTTTGATTGTTTTGAGTTTTGTCATAGTTAGCTTGGAAAAATTTAATGTTTCTAAGAGAGTATTTTGGAAGAATTTCATTCACTTTCTTTTTATTTCAGTCTGTCAAACTCACTTTTCAAGAAGGATGAATACTATTCTCTATAAAATATACCTAAAGTGATGGGGTGCAAGAATGAACTTTACAAAGATTTTGGGATGATATAATGCAAAGGGGGAGTGTATAATAAATTGCCCATAACTTCTGATCTTTGCTGGGATTCCCTGGTAGTTCAGCTGATAAAGAATCCACCTGCAATGCAGGTGACCCCTATTTGATTCCTGGGTAGGGGAGATCTGCTGGAGAAGGCATGGATAGTCTACCCAGTCCAGTGTTCTTGGGCTTTCCTGATGGCTCAGCTGGTAAAGAATCTGCCTGCAATGCAGAAAACTTGAGTCTGATCCCTGGGTTGGGAATATCCCCTGGAGAAGGGAATGGCTACCCAATCCAGTGTTCTGGTCTGGAGAATTCCAAGGACTGGGGTCACAGAATTGGACATGACTGAATGACTTTCACTTTCTGATCTTTCATGAAAGATGAAACACGGATAGTTTGTGTCTTTTAGGGTACAGTAGCTTTTTTGCATCAGTATATTCAGTTCAGTCACTCAGTCATGTCTGACTCTGCAACTCCATGGACTGTAGCACGCCAGGCTTTCCTGTCCATCACCAATGCCAGGAGTTTGCTCAAACTCATGCCCATTGAGTCAGTGATGCCATCCAACCACCTCATTCTCTGTCATTCCCTTTTCCTCCTGCCTTCAATCTTTCCCAGCATCAGGGTCTTTTCCAGTGACTCAGTTCTTTGTATCAGGTGGCCAAAGTATTGGAGCTTTAGTTTCAGCATCTGCAACAGCCCTTCCAATGAATATTCAGGACTGATTTCCTTGAGGATTGACTGATTTTATCTCTTTGCAATCCAAGGGACTCTCAAGAGTCTTCTCCAACACCACAGTTCAAAAGCATCAATTCTTCCATGCTCAGCTTTCTTTATAGTTCAATTCTCACATCCATATATGACTATTGGAAAAATCATAGCTTTGAGTATAAGGACCTTTGTCAGCAAAGTAATCTCTTGGATTTTTAATATACTGTCTAGGTTTATCATAGCTTTTCTTCCAAGGAGCAAGTGTCTTTTAATTTCATGGCTACAGTCACCATCTGCAGTGATTTTGGAACCCAAGAAAATAAAGTCTGTTCCTCTTTCCAGTGTTTCCCCATCTATTTGCCATGAGTGATGGGATCTGGTGCAATGATCATAGTTTTTTTAATGTTGAGTTTTAAGCCGACTTTTTCACTCTCCTCTTTCACTTTCACGAAGAGGCTCTTTAGTTCCTCTTAGCTTTCTGCCATAAGGGTGGTTTCATCTACATATCTGAGGTTTTTGATATTTCTCCCAGCAATCTTGATTCCAGCTTGTGCTTCATCCAGCCTGGCCTTCTCATGATGTACTCTGCATGTAAGTTAAATAAGCAGGGTGACGATATACAGCCTTGACGTACTGCTTTCCCAATTTGGAACCAGTTCATTGTTTCATGTTAGGGTCTAACTGTTGCTTCTTAACCTGCATATAGTTTTCTCGAGGCAGGTAAAGTGGTCTCGTATTTCCATTTCCTTAAGAATTTTCCACAGTTTGTTGTGATCCACACAGTCAAAGGCTTTGGCATAGTCAATAAAGCAGAAGTATCAGAAAATACAGTGTATTAAAAGAATACTTGAGATTCTAATAATAGCAAGCAATTATTAATTTTAAGCTACTTAAAGTATCAGAAGGCATTTTTTAACATGGCACCCAGATAACTGTTGTTTTCAACAGCGCTGCTGATGCCTAAAAAAAAAAAAAAAAGTAAAATTAATAACTAAAAAGTGCTACTTGGGACTAAATGTAAACTGACAAAGAGTATAAACTCTTTACTTTACAAGTGATTTTGTTTTCATCCCTTGAACAGAGGAAGTTTTACATATAAAGGAAACCTCTCTATTCAATTAATCAGGTCAGTCCTTCTGGGGATTTGATATTCATTTCAATGATTCTAGATCCTTCATTTCATTTCTAGAACTTATATATTTCCACTAGAGTCAATTTATAAATTATAAAGAAATCAACATGGATATCATTAAGTTATACCTACACTCCCCATATGTATTTTGTCCAATATTTGAAAATCTTTTTTCTTTCTCTGAAGTTTTATACTAGATTTGGAGTAAACTTAACTCCAATAGTGTTTTCCATAAAAATGTATCCTCAATTTAAAGATTATCCTGAACCTTGATTTAGTTGAGATCAAAGAATATTCACACTAAATTGCTACTCATACTAAATTCTATTATGATAAAAGTCAATCATGATGTTAAAAAAAAAAAAAAACTAGCCGTGTGTCTGTATCTGTTTTATTTTCTTAAGAACCATTGTTAATTTGGAATATTTATTTAGTCCACATTATTTGTGAAACAATCGTTTCAGCTTATAATTATATTCTGCTAAAAGGTAAGATTGAAACTATGTGTATTATTTCAGCTCTCACATTATAAGAGCTTGGAAGTAACCCTTACCACACACAAAGAGACACACCAAAAGAAAAACAAGCTGAATTAACCTAAAACCAGTGACACTTCTTGGATCCACTAGAGAATTGAGGTTGCAAGGCCAATTGCCACAGCAAAACTCGAAGAGACAGGTGAATAAAGATGGATAGTTGAAATCAACTTACCTAAATACAGAAACCACTGGAGACACAAACTGGTGGAAATGGTTAGAAAGTAATTTTGAGGAATTATTGACGGCTCAGTGCATATAAGCTTAAGAATGAAAAAGTCTTGGTGACTGCAGATACAGAGGGCTTCCCAGGTAGCACTAGTGGTAAAGAACCCGCCTCCAATGCAGGAGACATAAGAGACATAGGTTCGATCTCTGGATGGGGAGGATCCACTAGAATAGGAATTGGCAACCTATTCTAGTATTCTTGCCTGGAGAATCCCTTGGACAGAAGAACTGGTGGACTGTAGGATTGCAGAGAGTCGGACATGACTGAGGGACTTAGCACACACACAGATATAGAAAAGTCCCACACTTTTGTGGATTTTACTCCCAAGTATCTCACAAGATTATCATGGTGAAGAGTTAAGGAAAAATCATCTATTTACTTGGTGGGGGGCCTCAGAGGGAGAGGAAAAGTAATCATTTTGAAATGCACCCAATATATTCTTCATAATAAATACATACTTTCTAGTAAGAAACACTCTACCAGAGACTTATCTAAAATAGATGGGAAGTCCAAGTACCTAACAACAGTCCATATAACCTTTCTGTCTTACCAAAGAAAGGTAGAAAGACAGTTTTGTGGAAATCCAAGCAATGCAGGTTTACTAAAGATTAACCATAAGATTATAGAATGCCTCCCTCCACTGTTTCTTATTGCAATATTAACATGACTTCAGTAAGAGTGAATTGCAACTAATATGGCTGTAAGGCTCAGAATAAAAGAAAATGATATTCTTGTGAATATATAAAGACAAAATCTCAAATACTAAATGTATTTAAGATTCCTGATACTTACAACTATAGTTAACATTAAACACAGCTCAATTTCTAGCCAGATTAACATAAAACTCCACACTAAAGGCCTATTTAACTTCGATCAGTTCAGTTCAACTCAGTCATGTCTGACTCTTTGTGACCCTATGGACAGCAGCATGATAGGCCTTCCTGTCCATCACCAACTCCCATAGCTTACTCAAACTCACGTCCATTGAGTCGGTGATGCCATCAAACCATCTCATTCTCTGTCATCCCTTTCTCTTCCTGCCTTCAATCTTTCCCAGTATAAGGGTCTTTTCTAATGAGTTGGCTCTTGGCATCAGGTGGCCAAAGTATTAGCGTTTCAGCTTTAGCATCAGTTCTTCCAATGAATATTCATGACTGATTTCCTTTCAGTTCAGTTCAGACACTCAGTCATGTCTGACTCTTTGTGACACCATGAACCACAGCATGCCAGGCCTCCCTGTCCATCACCAACTCCCGGAGTCCACCCAAACCCATGTCTATCGAGTCAGTGATACCACCCAATCATCTCATCCTCTGTCGTCCCCTTCTCCTCCTGCCCTCAATCTTTCCCAGCATCAGGGTCTTTGACTGATTTGATCTCCTTGTAATCTAAGGGACTCTCAAGAATCTTCTCCAACACCACAGTTCAAAAGCATCAATTCTTTGGCGCTCAGCTTTCTTTATGGTCCAAATCTCACATCCACACATGACTATTGGAAAAACCGTAGTTTTGACTTGATGGACTTTGTTGGAAAAGTAATGTCTCTGCTTTTTAATATACTGTCTAGGTTAGCCATAGCTTTTATTCCAAGGAGCAAGCGTCTGTTAATTTCATGTCTGCAGTCACCATCTGCAGTGATTTTGGAGCTCCAAAAAATAATGTCTGTCACTGTTTCCATTGTTTACCCATCTAAATGGGGAACTGTTTCCATTATTTCCCCTATTTAAATAGCTAAATAGAAATTATTTAACTTAGCTCCTATTATTAAATATATCATATCTATCTTTCAACAAAAATTTAGCGAGCATGTTATAGGTAGTAAAGAAATACCATCTGAAAGGACTAAGGTTAGAACCAATCTCAGAAATGATAAAGATGTTTGGATTATCAGACAGATAATTTTAAATGTTTCTGGTGGATCTATTGAGTGCTCTAATTGAAAAAGTAAATAACAAGGGAAACATGGGTACTATAGAAGAAAGATGGAAATTCTAAAAAAGAATTGAAAAGAGATGCTAAAAACACTGCGAGAGAAATAAAGAACACTCTTGATGGGCTTATCAATGACCTTAGTATGACTAAGCAAAGAATCAAAGAACATGAAGATATGTCAACAGAAACTTCCCAAATTTAAACAAAACATTTTAAAAAGAATTTAAAAAACAGAATAGAACATACAAGAACTGTGAGACAGTTTCCAAAAGAATAATATAATTTTAATTGGTATACTAGAAGGAGAATAAAGAAGAAACAAAGCAGACGAACTTATCGCTCAGAACTTTGGAAAGTTAAGAATAAAAACTTAATCAATAATTTAGAAGATATACAGAACATCAAGCAAAATAAGTAGCAAATAAAGGACTCCTAAGCATGTAATACTTAAACTGCAAAGTAAAAGCAAAAAGAAAATATTGAAAGAGGCCAGAGGGAAAAATCTCCTAACCCACAGAGAAAATGGATATACATTACACAGGGCTTTTCTCACAAATCTTGAAAACAAGGAGTGAGCTGAGCAAAATATTTAAAGTGTTAAGAATGCCAATGTAGCATTCTATAACCAGAAATGCAAAAGTAGAAAGTCAAGAGATACCTGGAGTAATAGGCAGTTTTGGCCTTAGAATACAAAATGAAGCAGGGTAAAGGCTGATGAAGTTTTGCCAAGAAAATGCACTGGTCATAGCAAACACCCTCTTCCAACAACATAAGAGACAACTCTTCACATGGACATCATCAGATGGTCCATGCTGAAATCAGATTGATTATATTCTTGGCAGTTGAAGATGGAGAAGCTCTATACAGTCAGCAAAAACAAGACTAGGAGCTCAATGTGGCTCAGATCATGAATTTCTTACTGAAAAATTCATACATAAATTGAAGAAAGTAGGGAAAATCACTAGGCCTTTAAGGTATGACCTATTATACAGTGGAAGTGACAAGTAGATTCAAGGAATTAGATCTGTTAGACAGAGTGTCTAAAGAACTATGGACAGAGGTTCATAACACTGTACAGGAGTCAGTGATCAAAATCATCCCCAAGAAAAAGAAATGCAAAAAGACAAAATGGCTGTCTGAGGAGACTTCACAAAAAGCTGCAAAAAGCAGAGAAGCTAAAGGCAAAGGAGAAAAGGAAATCTATACCCATCTGAACGCAGAATTCCAAAGAATATCAAGGAGAGATAAGACAACCTGCCTAAATGATCAGTGTAAAGAAACAGAGGAAAACAATAGAATGGGAAAAGCTAGAGATCCCTTCAAGAAAGTTATAGATACCAAGGGAACATTTCATGCAAAGATGAGCACAATAAAGAACAGAAATGGTATGGACCACACAGAAGCAGAAGATATTAAGAAGAGATGGCAGGATACACAGAAGAACTATATAAAAAATATCTTAATGACCCAGATAACCACGATGGTGTGATCAGTCACCTAGAGCCAGACATCCTGAAATGTGAAGTTAAGTGGGCCTTAGGAAGCAATACTACGAACAAAGATACTGGAGGTGATGGAATTCCAGATGATCTATTTTAAATCCTAAAAGATGATGGTGTGAAAGCACTGCACTTAATATGCCAGCAAATATGGAAAACTCAGCAGTGGCCACAAGACTGGAAAAGGTCAGTTTTCATTCCAATCCCAAAGAAGGGCAATGCCAAAGAATGTTCAAACGACTGCACAATTGCACTCATTTCACATGCTAGTAAAGTAATGCTCAAAATTCTTAAAGCCAGGCTTCAAGAGTATGTGAACTGAGAATTTCCAGATGTTCAAGCTGGTTTTAGAAAAGGCAGAGGAACCAGAGATCAAATTGCCAGCATCCGTCAGAACATAGAAAAACGTAAGAGAATTCCAGAAAAACATCTACTTCTGCTTCATTGACTGTACTAAAGCCTTTGACTGTGTGGATCACAACAAACTGTGGAAAATTCTGAAAGAGATGGGAATACCAGACCACCTTACCTGCCTCCTGAGAAACCTGTATAAAGGTTAAGAAGCAACAGTTAGAACCGAACTTGGAGCAATGGATGGGTTCAAAATTGGGAAAGGAGTCCGTCAAGATTGCATATTGTCACCTCGCTTATTTAACTTATATGCAGAGTACATCAAGTGAAATGCTAGGCTAGATGAAACACAAGCTGAAATCAAGGTTGCTGGGAGAAATATCAATTACATCAGATAGGCAGATGACACCACCATTATGGCAGAAAGCAAAGAGGAACTAAAGAGTCTTTTCATGAAAGTGAAAGAGGAGAGTGAAAAAGTTGGCTTAAAACTCAACATTCAAAAAACTAAGGTCGTAGCATTCGGTCCCATCACTTCATGGCAAATAGAAGGGGATACAGTGGAAACAGTGACAAATTTATTTTCTTGGGCTCCAAAATCACTGCAGATGGTGATTGCAACCATGAAATTAATAGATGTTTGCTCCTTGGAAGAAAAGCTGTGACCAACCTAGACAGCATATTAAAAAGCAGACATTACTTTGCTGACAAAGGTCCGTCTAGTCAAAGCTATGGTTTTTCCAGTAGTCATGTATGGATGTGAGAGTTGGACCATAAAGAAAGCTGAACTCCAAAGAATTTATGCTTTTGAACTATGGTGTTGGAGAAAACTCTTGAGAGTCCCTTGGATTGCAAGAAAATTCAACCAGTCCATCCTAAAGGAAATTAGTTGTGAATATTCATTGGAAGGACTGATGCTGAAGCTGAAGCTCCAATACTATGGCTATGTGATCTGAAGAGCCAACACTTTAGAAAAGATAATGATACTGGGAAACACTGAAGGCAGGAGGAGAAGGGAATGAAAAAGGATGAAATGGTTGGGTGGCATCACTGATTCGGTGGATATGAGTTTGAGAAAGCTCCGGGAGTTGTTGATGGACAGGGAAACCTGGTGTGCTGCATTCTATGTGTTTGCAGAGGTGAACAGCAGTGGTCAGAGAAGTATCTTTCAAAAGTAAATAAGAAATATAGATTTTCAGAAAAGCAAAAGCTGAGGAAATTAATTGCCAGCAAATCTGCCCTGTAAGAAGGATTAAAATGTAGATATTCAGAGATAAGGAAATTCCATAGATTAGGCAGATGTATTTGCATATAAAAGAAAAACTTTGGAAAAGGAATTGCTGTTGTTCAGAGGCTAAGCTGTATCCAACTCTTTGCGACTCCATAAACTGCAACACACCAGGTCTTCCTGTCCCTCACTGAAGACAAAATAAAAAAATATTCTTTCTGCTTGTCCGTGATCTAATAGGAAATAATGCTAGCTTAACAGTTAACGCATCCATCATTTCACACATTTGTATCTGTGTGTGTGTGAACATTTAAGTTATCCTTTCCACCAAAAATGCTTGTTTAAATTAATGATAGTATTAACGTATTTTATTACTATAGCATGAGTAAATGAAATGAATGACAATAATTTTATATGTGCTAGAAATTCTCTATCTTAATGTATTAGCATGATCCCTAAATAGTATAGTATTATTAGAGAATAAACTTAGATTGGTTGCAAATGTATATTTCAAACTCCAGGGAATCAGTAAAAAAGTTATATAAAACAAGCACAACAAATATGCTACAAAAGTGAAAGTGAAAGTGAAGTCGCTCAGTCGTGTCCGACTCTTTGCGACCCCATGGACTGTAGCCTACCAGGCTCCTCCGTCCATGGGATTCTCCAGGCAAGAATACTGGAGTGGGTTGCCATTTCCTTCTCCAGGGGATCTTCCCAACCCAGGGATCGAACCCAGGTCTCCTGCATTGGAGGCAGACGCTTTAACCTCTGAGCCACCAGGGAGTGGGTAAATATGCTACAAGGGAGAGGAAAAAAAATACACACACATATATATATGTATAAATTTATCAGTTGAAACCAGAAAAGGGGAGAAAAGGAAAAGGAAAACAAAAGAACAAGTGCAATGAATAAAAAGAGTTATAAATGTTATAAAGATGGTTGATTTAAATCCAGCTATATAAATAATTACTTTCATTATGAATGGTCTAAATCCATCAATTTAAAAAAAATGGATAGGAGGAAGGCATAGTTAGGAAGCTTGGGGTGGACATGTACATACTGCTATATTTAAAATGGGTAACCAACAAGGGCTTACTGTATAACACATGGAACTCTGCTCAATGTTACGTAGCAGTCTGAATGGAAGAGGAGTTTGGGGGAGAATGGATATAAGTATATGTATGCCTGAGTCCGTTCGTTGTTTGCTTAAATTATCACAACACTGTTTTTTAATCAAGTATATCCCAATATAAGAAGAAAAACTAAGAAAAAAAATAAACCTAACCATTGCATGGTAACCGTATCTATATCTATATCTATATCTATGTCTATACATGTGTGTGCTATTTAGTTATCTCATTAAAGACTGTTTGCTGTGTGCTAAGTCACTTCAGTCGTGTCCGACTCTTTGTGACCCTATGGAGTATAGCCTGCCAGGTTCCTCTGTCCATGGAATTCTTCAGGCAAGAATATTGGAGTGGGTTGCCATTTCCTCCTCCAGGGGATCTTCCCAAACCAGGGACTGAACCCATGCCTTGCATTGGCAGGTGTTTCTTTACCACTAGCACCCCCTGGGAAGTGCCAGTAAAGAGTAAGAATGAAACAAATTCAAATGAAACAAATTCATGTATTCACTAATGAAATACTTCTTTATAGCTTTGTTATCCTTTTCTTTTCTCTTTTAGGTAAAAAAGTACAACCACTAAAATAAATCAAAATATTAATGTTAAAAAAGTGAAAACTGTCAGAGTGGACTTAAAAAACAAGATCCAACTACATATTGTCTATGAAGACACCTACTTTAAATGTAAAGACACAGATTACTATCTAAGCAAAAGAAAGCTAGAATGGTTCAGAAGTCAGACAAAGCAAACTTCAGAACAAGAGAAGTTATCAGGGATAAGGATGGACGTTGCAAAATGATAAAGGTTTCAGGTACCTAAGAAAATATAGCAATCCTTAATGTCTATACATGTAATAAAATATCTTCAAAATACTTGAGGCAAAAAATTATATTACTGGAAGGAAAAATGAATAAACCTATCATTTTAGCTGGACATTTCTACACTTTTCTTTCAGTAACTGATAAATCAAGCAGGAAGAAAATCAGTAAGGATGTAATTTATCTAAATGACTTGATCAACTTATTGACATTTATAGAATACTCCAAACAACAACAGCAGAACATTCTTATTAAGCTCATATAAAACATTCACCAGTAGAGAGCACTTCCTGTTCTGTAAAACACATCTTAACCTTAAAAAAATATAGATCATACAAAGTATATTCTCATACCATGATGGAAACAAACTAAAATTTAATGATAGAAATATAGCTGGGAAGTCTCCAAATATTTGAAAGTTGATCAACACTCTTCTAAACAACACCCATGAATAAGGAGTCTTTAGAAAAATTAGAAGTTATTTTAACTAAATGAAAATGAAGATACAACTTACCAAAATTTAAGGAATTCAGAGATGGCAGTGTTTAGAAGGAAATTTATCACAATAATTGCACAAATCAGAAAAGAAAAAAGACTTCAATTATGTAAGCTTCTACCTTAGGAATCTGGAGAGAGAGGAAGAATTTAAGCAAACAACACAAATAGGAAAAAAAATAATATGAAGTAGAGCAGAAAGCAATGAAATAGAAATCAGGAAAACAATACAGGAAATTAATGGAACCAAAAGTTGATTCTTTGGAAAGATAAAACTTTTAGTAAGTCTCTAGCCAGGCTAGCAAAATTAAACAGAAAAATCATAGATTTGTAATGGAAGAAATGAATGAGGTATTGTCACTATTGAGGTCATGGGCAAAAAGGCTAATAAAGTAATCTTTGGAACAATTCTAAGTCCACAGATTTGATAATATATGTGAAATAGACCAATTCTTTGTAAGGGAGAGCTACCAGAACTAAAACAAAGATAATTTTAGTAGTCCCATATCTATATTAAAGATACTGAATCAATAATCAGTTATCATCCAGATAAGAAAGCAACATGCCTATATTGTTTCACAAGTGAATTCTAACAATTATTTAGGGGAGAAACAACACCAATTATTAATAATATTCTTCAGAAAATAGAAACAGAGGGAAGGCTTCTTAAGTTATTTTATAAGGTCAGCATTACCTTAACACCAAAACTAGACAAAGATATTATAAGAAAGGAAACTACAGGCCATTATGTCTCAAGAATCTAAATTAAAAATCTTCAGAATATTGGAAGTTGAATTTAGTAATTTATTTAAAATTATATAGCTCAACTAAGTTGGATTTATTCTAGTAATGGCGCTATTTGAATATAACTTAGTATTATCTGCCATATCAACAGGCTGAAGTAGAAAACCATATGATCATTCCAATTAATACCAAAGCAGCTTCTGGTAATGGATTAGCCTTGAAGATATCAGTATGAACTCGTGTTTATACAGGTGGTTACATTTATAGAAATGTTTATAAATGTGCATTTGTATACACACATGAGAGGGCCTGGATGCAAAGGCGGTCTGATATCAACAAGCACACCAAGGGCTCAGAGCTTGGTTTCTAACACTGCTTTCCATTAAAAGGAACCAGGGCTCCTTAGCGAAATGGCTTATTCTAGGACTAAGGCAGTAAATACCTAAGATGAGCCTGGAACATCTTGTGTTACCAGGAAGTAAGAAAGTGCTATTAAAAAAGAATGATGGCATAATTTCTAAAGGATATAGGACCAAATTGAGAGGGTTCCCAATACCCACAACTGGAAAAATATGGGAAGCAAAGTCAAATAGTAGTATTGGATTATAACTCAAAGTATAAAATAAATATCCACAAACCATAATTATATACATACCTGATTGAATGAATAAATAAACCATTAATATTTATGGGGGAGAAGATCTGAATCTCCCTTGCTGAAGAATTCTGAATAACTTCTGTAGATACTATGTTATGTAATGAAGGGAACGTAAATCCTAACCCCTTTAGTGTGGTCTCTGCATGGTAACTTCTTGCCAAAGAATAGAGCGTGGAAAGGCTTAAAAAAAAAAAAGAGTTTACAGGGGAGAAATTTCATAAACCACTTCATCTGTCATGTGATTAGAATCAGTACTGACCATGGTAACTAATGTTGATTGTATGTACTTTACTATTATGTGATGAAGTTGGCACTTCTATGTACTTTAAAAAAAAAAATACACAATCTCAATTTAGTCATGAGAAAAACATCATAAAAATGCCAAATGAATGGCATGCATCCTAGAAAATACCTGGCTAGTACATTTGAAAACTGTCTTGAAAATATGGAAATTCTGAGAAATTATCCACAGCGAAGAGGAGCCTAAGGAACCATGACAAGTAAATGGAATGTGATATCCTGGATGGGATCCTGGAAAAGGAAGAGATATTAGGTAAAAACTAAGAAACTCTGAAAAGTAGTATGGACTTTAGATAATAATATATCAACCTTGGGTGATTATTTGTAACAAATATAACTTGCCAGTGTATTATATTAATAATTCTTCCTGCTATTACAGTTTCACCCCTTTGTTTCTATGGGGTTTTGCTGGCCCTGAAAAAGTTATCCATATTTGTTTGTTGCTTACTAAATATTATAAAGGGACATCTACTATTCACCAGGCCCTAGATAGGAGGATACCCAACTTTATCCACTTGTGATGGTTGATGATTATGTTAAGCATGAGACGTAAGGAGAGAGGCAATGCCCTATCAATTATTATTTGTTTCAAGCTTACCTATATTACACAAACAGGCCAAATACAGAGCACACTCAGCTGGACACTTTTAGGATAATTTCCTGTCTCTTTTGCACCTGCCTTAATGTGTCTGAAAATAGTCTATTCCCGAACACTGTATCTTATCTACAGGTGTGACTCAAGACCGTCCCAGCATAATGTGATTGAAGGTTTCTCATGTCAATGACTGTTATTCTGTTATTGTCATCTTTCTAAATTAGTTGAAATCTCCTAGGGAAATGGAATCATTGATCAAAAGCCATGTTAACAATGATTTAATGAAATTGCCTGGTTTCTTCTCAGTTCACCATTCCCCAGTACCAGCACCCAGCCTTTCCCCAACCTTCTTTATTTCAGAATACCTTCCTGTGTATGCTCAATATTGTGCTCAATGGTTTCAGTGCTGAAATTTTTGTCTATGCTTTTAATTATACTTAAATATTCACTACACTGAGATTGCTATAGCTATACCAGCCAGGGAAATATTATAGTAATTTAGTGCATAGTTCACAAATCTTACATCACTTCTCCATTCCCTTCCTGCTGAAGGTTGAAAGTTCATCATATAATGTTGCTTTGAGTGAATGAGCTAAGATCCTCTGTTTTCTAAATATGGGGCTTTATGTGGTAGGAAGGTCAGAGATTTATCTCAAGCTTATGAGATTTGGAGGACTTTAGGAGAAGAGGAAACTACCCCATTCCTCTTATTTATGAGTGTCTTTGAACCTAAGAAAGGTCTCATTTGTATACATCTAGATAATCTATCTATATATTTAAGGAGTTTCCAAAGCAGGGCAGGAGAATGTAACCTTGAAAATAATATAAAATAGCTGTATTGCAAAATGTTGTAAATATTAGTTGAACACAATGAGACATTTGCTAGGGGCTGAGGAACCAGAAAATTGCAAGCATTTAAGAGAAATATCTCTTACTTTAAATTCACTTGCAGTTCCTGGTGACTGAAAGCTGCTAAAGGAAAAGAGAAAACAATAACAGCATCAACAAAATCCCTCATAAGTTTAATAGCCACCCACTGATTGTAAATGTGAAGAGAGAGGACCTCTCCAAGAACAAAGCTGAAATGTAGAGGGATCCACCTTTATTAAAGTCCCTGACCTCCTGCCCATTAATGGACAGGCTCTAAAAATCACATACAGCAACACTTTGCAATGTTGTTTTTATAACTTAATTTTCACTTCCTGGAATCAAACCTTTGTCCTAGCCCCCCAAATGTTTTCATTGTATTTTTCCTAATCCTGATTTCCTACAGTCAAAATTATGTTATTATTCAAGAACAAACAAACAAAAAAACTCATAAAGAAATTTTTGATAATCCAAGATTGAGTATCCTGGCCAATCGGATCCTAGAAATACTTGTTACCCATTTCCCTTCCTTCTTGGAGGAGCCTGATTTTTCAGGTGTTAAAAAACAAAGTATTTTGCAATGATATGAAGCAGAAGTCAGAATTTGTTTTTGAGATGACTTTACAACTGCAGCTGCATTTATAAAGGAACCTAGTAGAGTATGCAGAAAAGATGGAGGAGCATGTCATACAATAACTTTGGAAATAAGTACTCTTGGCACCTGTTTCAAGAGATATACACTTGTAGTTATTTACTCATGTGTATATGGGCTGTGTCTTGCTAAGACATAGTATATATGTTGAAAAGGAGGATAAAAGCAGAATTGAGTTGGTTTATCAACTGCTTATGCCATGATCCTGGACTTCAGCTTACAGAACTGTGGGAAAAAAAAATGTTTGTTGCTTAAGCCATCCAACCTGTTGTATTTTGTTATAGAAGCCCTAACAAACTAGTAAAATACCTAAAATAGAGTTAACAGATAAAATGCAGAATGTTCAACTAAATCTTCACATTAAACAGTACTTTTTGTTTGTTTCTTTAAGTATTAGGATGTCTCACTCAATATTTCGGACATTCTTACACCCTAAAAATTTGGAGAAGGAAATGGCAACCCACTCCAGTGTTCTTGCCTGGAGAATTCCATGAACAGAGGAGCCTGGTGGGCTACAGTGCATGGAGTTGCAAAGAGTCAGGCATAATTGAATGACTATACTACTACCACCACAACACAAAAGGTAACTGTATATATAAATCCAAATTTAACTGGGTATACTATATTTTATTTGTTGAGTCTGGCAATCAAAATCTATGGGGAAGGCTTCAGAGAGGAGGTGCCATTGAAACTAGAAAACAAAAGATAAATACACACACACACACACACACACACATACACACACATATGTATATATATATATGGAAGTATAAGTGCATGGAGCACAGAGAAATCAATATGAGCAGATCCTCAGAAAATTTTCAATAATTTTCCTCACTGTGTTTATACTATGGCAAGTACTTCAGATCATAATCTTTTTAAGTATTTAAAAATGACAATTTAATTAGATATGGAAGACCTAGCTGCCATCTATCATTCAATGATTTCTAAACCTGGGAGCTTTAAAAAGTACATCAGTTTTGGGGAGCTTACCTAGAGTGACGGATCACTAATTTAATGTGACTAAAAACAGCTAATTAGCTCAACTGAAACACATTCTACACCCATAAACCAAACTGAACCGACAGATCTGTTCCCTGGACAGTCTCCTTACATGAACCTGAAACCTTGATAAACCCTCTGCTGAAGAGAAGGCCATGTTATAATGGCCCTCTAGGAATCATCTCTATACCTTTATTTTTTTTTAAATAAAATTGCATCAGAAACTTTTTAACATTTTCTTAATAGGCCGAATTTATATGAGGGTGTATATAAATATGATAACATGTTTCCCCTTAGCCAAATTTTAGAATAATCTCATAATGCTCTATCCATTTTGTTAGGGAGGTAAACATAAATAGAAAATGAATTTTTGCCCTCAAGTTTAAAACTACTGTTCCTTCATAGTGGAGGAACCCTTTAATCTTGATAAAGCCACATGCTACAGACATGGGACACTATTCAAAATGAATGTTATACAACTCGGTGTCTATTAGACTATTGCTTACAGAATTTATTCTGTCCAAAAGATACTTTATAGCTTATATATTAAAATTCAGAGGAGGTCAGTTGGTAGGAAGGGAAATGTGAGTAACTGTTCCTGTTGGAAGATAAAGAAATTGACCAACAGTAATGAACATCTATGTCTATTTTTCAAACACACTGGCTGATAGAGGGGAATATTACAATTCACCATCATAGAGGATAAATAACAGCAGAAATGACAAGTTGAGACAAGAAAGACAGTATGTAAGAGAAAATCCACGTCGAGTATGAGTTAAAGGGATCTGCACAGTCAGACACACACATTAAGACTGGATACATTGGGGCCATTCACATCACGCATTCACATTATCACTACCACTTAGAAGTCTCCCTTCCTTTAGTAAATAAATTTATTATCTTTGAAGGAGACTTCTTGACTCAAATGAGGCTGCTGGGACTTCTAATCTCAATGGTTTCTCCTTTAGCCCTAAGAATGGGTATGAGAAACAAGCAAGCCAATCAGAATAACGCATCTTTGTGGCCAGTTTGGCTCAAGGATGGCAAAGGATATATGCCAGGTCAATCAAACATCTCCTGGGAGTTTTTTATATGGACCCTCAGATAAAGAAGGCATTTCCCCCTTGAATAGCAAAGTGTAAGGCTATGACCTCAGAGCTGTCAGTGACTATGGTCCCTGCAATGTGCAGAGCCCCCCAAAATTGAGACCAACACACATTCAGAATATGGGCTAGGAAAGGCATACAGTCTATGCCATGTATTTTCTTCTCCCTCTCTCTGTCCCTGTATCTTCTTGTGCACACACACACACACACACACACACACACACACACAAACACACCCGTGTGTGCACAATTGGTGAATCTTATTTGGTTGACCTTCTTGAGGGCTCCCTCACAGCTCAGTTGGTAAAGAATCCGCCTGCAATGCAGGAGACTCTGGTTCAACTCCTGAATTGGGAAGATCTGCTGTAGAAGGGATAGGCTACTCTCTCCAATATTCTTGGGCTTCCCATGTGGCTTAGCTGGTAAAGAATCTGCCTGCAATGTGGGAGACCTGGGTTCGATCCCTGGGTTGAGAAGATCTCCTGGAGAAGGAAAAGACTACCCAATCCAGTAACCTGGCCTGGAGAATTCCATGGCTCAGACACAACTGAGCAAATTTCACTTTCACTTTTCTTGAGGGTGCTCCTTGTGAGTGTGTGTGTGTGTGTGTGTGTGTGTGTGTGTGTGTGTGTGTGTGTATGTAAACATCCTTGCTCATATGTGGTCCAGTTAAATGGGACAACTGATTATCCTTTTTGCTTGAATGGGTTTGTATTTGATAACGACACTAACAACCAAGAAAAGTCTTGACTGATTCTGAGGACTAGCTTTACTTTTATGTGGTCATAAATTTATTTGAACTCTGCCACATGACATTCTAGTTGACCTCCAGTTATTACAAGGAAGGAAAGGTTTATCTCGATAGCTTTCTTTCTGTATATGGAATCATTTTTCCTTGAGCTTCTACCTTTAGCTCCAGTAAAACAGAACGTGATGTTGCAAGGATCGGATGAAGCATGGATATTCAATGAACTGCAGATTGGTCTTTCTAAAACATTACCATGCACAACCGAGCCTGCCTGTTTGTGGTCTCTTAAGGATGCTTGGAATATTACCATATTTGGATCATTGCTCAAGCTTCAGTTACTACCTTGAAATTTACTCTTTCCTCCTCTCCTCTTGATTGAATTCTTTCTAGTTTACAATACCTTTCCTAGGGCTTCTCAAAATAAGGAATTCTTTTCAATCAATATATATCCAGTTGCTTACCTTTGAAGGATATTGTACTCTTATACATCTTCTTCAAATAAGTATGTACCATTTTTCATAAACCGAGGAAAGGATAAATTGTCTTTTAGAACTAGCCTCTATTTTTTTTCCCCACGGGGATTATTGTGAATTTGAAATTTAAGTGAAAATTTCATGTGGGAAGAATAGTCACATAGACCATAAAAGACAGAAATCCAGCAGGATCAGAAGCTCTAACATCCTGATTTTCTTTTGGAGAGACAAGCCATTGAAGTAGAAGGTGAGATGAAGTAGAAAAGACTACACATTTATTTATCACTGTTTCCTAGATTCAGCATGACTTACAGAATTCCACACTTCCTTTACTCTTCACTCTGCATAAGCTTGGTCTTTGACTGAAACACTGCCTTTTTTATTTTTAATTTACCTTAATTTTTTAAAGGATTTCTGCTTTTGAGAAATGCAATTAGATTTTTCCAGGACATCTGTCGGTCAAGAAGGAAAACAGCATTTCCAGTGCACATTCATGGAACAGGAATCTTAATCTAAGGCGGAACCTTGGGGGGTTCCACATAAACAACAAGTCATGCTCATCTGGGCTTGTTATTTCAAGAAAGCTGGTCATTCAGCTGCAGTTAGAAGCAGTTTCTCACCCAGAAATCAGCAATTATCCTCTCAGCCCAACTGACAGTTGGTAGGAATGCATTCTTCTCGGCCCGGGATCTTGGCTTCTACATCTATGAAGATACTTCCCATCAGGCTTCTTTGAGTATTCATAGTACTGCAGACTTCAATGTTATTGAGAGAATTGGACCCCTTTTGCCTCTGTCAGGCCTTGCTCCTTTCTTATTCAATGCATCTTTAATCTCCTTTCACCAAGCTCTGTTCAATTAAACAAGTAGAATATAGAGTCAAACAAAGAGGATATATGTATTCCTTTGTTTGAGATACACATACATTTTTAGACTCTTGCTAGGCTCTAAGGGAATAAAGTAGTGCAGAAAATCCTTTAAACTTAGGAAAACACCAACAAACAAACTTTGCTTATAATTAAGCCATAAAAAAGCTCTTTAACCAAGCTGGCCTCTGGAGTACTATTTTCACGTTGGTCTTTCTCACTAAACTCTAAGTTCCTTGAGGTCAGGGGCTTTGTTTTATTCACATGGTCACTCTAAACAGCCCTGTAATACATGCTTGCCAAATGAATGAATAAATTAACCAATTATTGGAATAATTGGTTGAGAAAATATTGCTGACATACTCTAAAGCTACAGCTTCATGGTTGAAAGAAGAGTGAACTATATAAAAAAATATTTATTTATTTTAACTGGATGATAATTACTTTACAATATTGCAATGGCTCTTGCCATATATAAGCATGAATTGGCCATAGGGATACATGTGCCCCCCTCTTCTGAACTCCCCTGCACTTCCTTCCATACCCCATCCCTCCAGGTTGTCACAGAACACTGGCTCTGGGTGCCTTGCTTCATGCTTCAAACTTGCACTGGTCATCCGTTCTATGTATGGTAAGGTACGTGTTTTAATGTTATTCTCTCAAATCATCCTGCCCTCTCTTTCTCACACAGAGTCCAGAAGTCTGTTCTTTATGTCTCTGCCTCCTTTGCTGCCCTGTACATAGGATCATCGGTACCATCCTTCTAGATTCCATATATATGCATTATTATACAGTATTTGTCTTTCTCTTTCTGACTTACTTAACTCTGTATAATAGGTTCTAGGTTCATCCACATCATTAGAACTGATTCAAATGTGTTTCTTTTTGTAGCTGAGTAGTATTCCACTGCTTATATGTACCACAACTTCCTTATCCTTTCATCTACCAATGGCCATCTAGGTTGCTTCCATGTCCTAGCTATTGTAAATAGTGCTGCAATGAACATTAGGGTACATGTGTCTCTTTCTAGTCTGGTTTCCTTGGTGTATATGCCGAGCATTGGGATTGCTGGGTCATATGGCAGTTCTATTCCCAGTTTTCAAAGGAATCTCCACACTGTTCTCCATAGTGACTGTACCAATTTGCATTCCCACCAACAGTGTAAGAGGATTCCCTTTTCTCCACACCCTGGAAGAAGAGGGAACTTTTAATTGATGAGGACCCCCTGGGTTCTAAAAGGCATAAAATAGTGTTGAGGGAAATTCTGGGCTATTTCAATGTAAAAATGTGTTAAAGGCATAGCTACCAACCCAGCCCAAAAAGTTTGCCTGGATCTCAGATTCTGTCATGACCTAAGGCCTGGAGGATTTATTTTTTCCCACACAGTCTCCACAAGCACCTCTCCCCATGTACCTCTTTGTAAGACCCTAATCTCAGAGCATTTTTTTATCCTGGCTGTTATTGTGCTAAGTCTTAACTTCAAGGTTTTTACTGCCGAGTTGGAGCTCTGTTGACATTATCCAGACTTAGCCTTCATAGGAAGGAGACATTCTTATCTTGCTTGTATTACATGCCTGACCATACACTGCAAAGACCTCAGCTGTAAGGAAGAACTCCTACAGTTTGTGACAATTGCATATAACATGACAGGGATCCTACAAACACACACACACATACACATACACACTCACTATATTTCATCAAAATTGCAAATTTATATTTTTATGAGTTACATAAAAGTAAAATAAATTTAAACTTAAATATATATTTCCCACCCTTTTATATAAGCTGTAGTACAAATTTATCCATAAAATAGCATTTGAGTTCTATGTGACAGTCTCCATTTTAGTAGAAACCTCTTGACATCCGAAGACTAAAGTGTCTTGGGAAGTTGACATTTATGGGCAGCATCACAGGGGCACACGGCTTCTCATAACCCACAAGATTCGTGTTTGACAGTTTTATGATGGACATAATTTTGAGGCACATAGAACACCAGTGCTTTATTTGCATTTCTTTTTTGGTTAAACTTGTAGTTATCTTTTTCCCTCAATAATTGAAATACCTACCAATAAAAGTATAAAGAAAAAATATCTGAAATATTAAACAAAATCTCATAATACATTTGGGGTATAGCCCTCCACAAAGTATTGATTAGGCATACCATCCCCTGTGGCTTATTAGAAATATGATATATTCCTGAGATTTGTCAGTTTCTATCCCCTGAATTGTTTTGAAAGATTGTGAGAGTTTGTGTTCTGTTTTATTACATACTAACATAATAAATTTTTGTCTCAATGCTATAACTGCTAAGTGCCTTCTGAAGACAATAGAGATTTAAGCATTTAACTTTAAGTCTCAACTTTTAAGTAGCAACCTTGCAATACATGGGTGGGTGAATTTAGGCAAATCTAAGTAGGTAAATTCCCAGGCAATGATGAATTTATCTGAACTCATTCCCCATCCAGCAGTTGGCATGTGTGTTGTGATGTGGATTATAAAAGGCACTTTGCAGTTGTTGTTGATTTTTAAGTTTCAGTATGAAAAAAAAAACAAAACAAAACAGAAATATGTGTCACAGAATCAAAGAAATGATAGATCAAATAAATGCTTGTGTTATTAGTATTAACCTAAGTGTCCCCAAATCCTCCTAGTTTATAACTATCAATTGGGGGATTTTAGCATGTGTAACTAGGGCATATCTATGGGATTAAGATGGTCAGCAAAAGCAAAGGCACAGGTGAGAAAGTGACCTGCGTGCAGAGAATCATGAACTGAGTGGGAACCACTGAAGTGAAAGTGAAAGTTGATCATTCACGTCCGACTCTTTGTGATTCCATGGACTATACAGTCCCTGGAATTCTCCAGGCCAGAATACTGGAGTGAGAAGCCGTTCCCTTCACCAGGGGATCTTCCCAACCCGGGGATCAAATCCAGGTCTCCCACATTGCAGGTGGATTCTTTTCCAGGAAAGCCACAAGGGAAGCCCCGAGTAGGAGCCAAGCAGTGTATATTCTAGGCAGAGAATCATCAGGGTAAAGGCTATGGAGTGGAAATAAATGTGGAATTTTTCAGAAATGAAAGAAAGATCCTTTGGTGAAGACTTTCGGAAGCAAAGATGAGTGAGACAATGATTTAAGTAATAAAGAAGGAATCATGAGTTTGAAGGCCATATTCTACATATTCTAATCTCCATAAGGAATCATTGAACACACTCAACTTGATTAGATTTATTAAAAGGAATAATAATCCTCAAGAAAGTTGGCAAGGCTGATGTCAAAATTTATTGCTGTGTGTATTTTCTCTTCTCTACTTAAGTACTCAAGTCCTGGGAAGATTACTTTTGTGAATTAGACCCAGACATCACAAAAGGATGATCTAGAATAAGCTCACCTGTGAACCCAGGCTAATTTGTGTAATCTTTGACTAGAAGCTTCTTAAATGCATTCATACTCATGTTTCATTTAGTTTCAGATCTTTCCTTTGAAATTGTGATTATGTTATTGCTAAGTCTGAGCATGCCTTTGAATACTCTAAAGGAGGCCAACATGGAGAAATACAACATCTTTACTTGAGGAGTAAGGAACCAATGTAATTAGTTCCTTAGTAAGGAACCAACTATAATTAGTGGATGAATTATTTCAGGATGGTCTCAAGTGGTACTTTCTGGAATAACATGACTTGGGTGGCAAAACTGCACAGCTGATCAATCAATCCCAGGGTTAAAATTCAACTGAATTTCCTGCTTTCAGAAAGCACATTTCCAACTTCTGGGGAAATACATGAAGATTTCCTGACTTTGGTATGTTGAGGCTAATCACGCACTTACTCTGAAAAGAAAGTGTGTTATGGGCATCTGTGCCTCCAAATATCTGATGCCAAAAGCGAGGTGCCAATGCTGCAGTGTTCAGCCCCCAGTGACCCTAGCTGTGAACTCAAGTGTCCTCATTTTCTCTGGTGCTATAAAATTCCAAGCCAAGGACCACATGCATATCTTGAATCCTGATTTTTTTATTAAAATTTACTTCTTCCATAACATTATGTCATAAATCTGACTACTTACTAGTTATTAGCCATTACTAACATTTTTTTAAAAGAAATCTCATCTTGAGTCAAGACATAAAGAAATACAAATATCTGAATGCAATATAGTGTTTTCTCATTGAACTTAAATGGTTTAAAAATAACTTTTTGACCTAATCTTGATTTTCTTTCCAATGCTAAGGAGCAAAACACCTTCAACTACTTTTTCATGAGGACAGTTATTCAGGATCTCATAGTACATGCTGCTGTAAGAACATGAAGAGAGTTAAATAGGCACTCACACTGACCTTGAGTAGTTTATGATCTAAGTAGAACATTATGATGCAGAAATATATCTTCAGGGAATGCATTAGAGACCTTACATTACTTATGTGTTTAAATTATGTGTGAGCAAAAAGGTAAGGGAATTTAATTCAGTGATGAAGAAGGGAAGAACTTCAGTTTGAGGGAAAGCATCAAAGATTAGCAATGAGCTTGGGAGACTATTTGAAGGATAAGCTGTTTTAGAAGTGTCTTTCTAGACAGAAAATAGTTTCAGTGAATTGAATCTAGAAATTTCAAGCATGAACATTTATCTTAGGACAAATCTTGGTGGCAGACAGCAGATAGGTGAAGGATGTTGTTCATGAATATATTGGCCAAGAAAACAATGTGATGGAACTGAATGAGTCTGGGTCAGCTATGGGCAGGGAGGCTAGACTAGAACTACATGTTAAAGGATATACAGAAAATGGACCACTGTAGAAAATAAAGGGGAGTCATTAAATAAGATGATTAAAGAGCAGATATATTTAGAGAGATTTAGCGAAATGTGTAACTTTCAGCTGGATGATTGAGATCCATAAAGGCTACAGATAGGTCTGTGTAATTGTCCCATTTTAAAGTAAAAATTCTGGTAAGAAGCGTGGAAGTATGCCACTGGAGCATACTTCTTCTGGTCTGGGTGCCTACTGCCTGTAAGCCCATATTATTGTCAACTTCCTTTTTGTCCCCCTCATCCCTTCCTCCATGGAGTATGTCTTCTTCAAGATGGATGTAACACTCCGTTATTCTGAACTACAGAATGTGTCCTGGTTTTACCTGGTTTCCAAAACACTGTCATACACAGATTCAACCAGAGACAGTCATCAGCTAATACCCTCCATGCGTGCCTGCTAAGTTTCTTCAGCTGTGTCTGACTCTTTGTGACCCTATGCACTGTAGCCGACCATACTCTTCTGTCCATGGGATTCTCCAGGCAAAGATACTTGAGTGGGTTGCCATTTCCTCCTCCAGGGGATCTTCCCTACCCAGGGGCTGAACTGTGTCTCTTACATTTCCTGCCTTGGCAGATGGCTTTGTTTTTTTTTTTTTTTTTACCACTAACCCCACCTGGGAAGCCCCTGAGGCCCTAAGATTCACCCAAATAAAACTAGATGAACAGGCTGAGGCCAAAATCTCTGTTTTCACAATGATTGGTCTAGTTCTACTCAAAGATAAATACTTTGTGATTTGTAGCTGGAATTTTACAGCCTACTCAGATCATCTAAACACAAACAACAAACAAATTCAAATGCCATTTCTAATCCTTTACATTTAACAAGTTATCTTTCTGTTTTAAAGCCTAACTCACCCTTTCATACAGAGCTCCCACTGAATATTTTATTTGACAATCACAAATCCTTCCTCTGAAAACCCCTCCTCTGGATGCCTGAGTCTGTTCTGCTCAAAACTTTGAATTAAATTCTCTTCAACAAATAGTTTGCATGAAACTTTAGAGAGGTACCTGAGCCTTAATCTTTACTATCTCTTCCCTAGCAGTAGTCTGCAAATAGGAAGGGGATTGTTCATGTTGATAATCAGTTAGACTCGTTCAGATATGTGAGCTCGCCGTCTCAGATTTTACTAATTGGAATTATCTTGGCATGAGCCCTGAGCCAAACCAGTCCATGAATAAAGTGCAATGAACATCTTTCTCCAACTCACTGTCATTGGGAAAATGGCATCAAGTTTTCTGCTTTATGAATGAAGATGACAAATTTTTGCTGCTTTCCCCTTTCATTCATTTCAGGAAAAAAAAAAAAAAATTCAGGCTAAGAAATGAAACTCTTTGAACTGCCTGGAAGATAAATCTTACTTAAATCCTCCATGTTATTAACCAAACTATAAACTTGAAAAGCTTAGTTGTGCTTTGAAACTTCAAATCCACCACATTGATGAGTAGTTTCAGCTTCACAAATCATATCTTCCTCCACCTCTCATTCTCAACATCTCCTGATCCTGCTGAGGTTGTGGGGAGTATCACAGGAACAAAGTTGAGGAAGGAGATGAGATGAGTGCCACAGGGGAATGTTCCAATTCCTCAAATATTCTAGGACTTCAGTTACATCTTAGAAAATAAATGAACAGTTGAAAAGATAAAGTGATTGGTGTACTCTATCAAGAATAAAACTATTAATAATACTTTATCAACTTGTTCCCAACTGTTGTTCAGGTGTTAAATCACATCCAACTCTTTGAAACCCCATGAACTCTAGCACACCAGGCTCCCCTGTCTTTCACTCTCTCCTGGAGTTTGCTCAGATTCATGTCTATTGAACTGGTGATGCTCTCTAACCATCTGATCCTCAGCCCTTGCCTTCTCCTTTTGCCTTTAATCTTTCCCAGTATCAGTGTCTTCTATTGGAACTATTTTATTCCTCTTGTGGAACATTAGAAAATGAGTACAAAACCAGTTTCCACCTCTAAATGTTACATTTTTGTCTCTTTCCCCCAGCACTCTGTCTGCTTTTTCTAATCCAAATTAATAGTACATTTATATTATTTAAACCTAAAGAAAGAATCAAATGAATGTGTAATCAGAAATTTAAAAAAACCTGGAGAAATAAAAGTAAAGTTGTATTATCCTATATACGAAATGATTTATGCTGTTATCTCAACAATTAAACACAAATTCAGTTTTTTTTTTAAGTGTTTGCTTGTGCTATAATATTAACTTCCTACCTCTACCATCTCCTCTCAGAGTTTTGAAGAAGAGCAAAGGGGCCATTTACAAAAATGACAGTGAACATTATGTCCATCTTCCCCTTCAGCTTACACATGGAGAAGTAGGCAGAATCATTCTGAAGGTTTACTCACGACAGGAGAAGAGACATAAAAGTTTGATGACAAAGTAATTTTAAGAAATTAACTTTGGTTAATTTATTTGACCTTGCTTTAAGAGGTGCAGCTATGCTGAGTCTACAGAGAGCTGCAGCCAAGCAGTGCCTTGACTAAGTGATGCTTTAGCAAGAGCAGTGGTTTGCTATGATTGTTCTTTCCTTCCTCTACATAGGATGGTGCTTATCCTTTTCTTACGTTTCCCTTCTCAGAGTGTAAGTCTGCTTTTTCCCTGGAAATATCGATGTTTACTCTCTTTCTGATAGGAAAACTAAAATGATAAGAATCAGTTCAACCACAGATTTTGCCACCTGTTGAAATCATTTTATCAATCCAGGTGTCATGTATACATTTAAGGAATACATACTCAAATATTAAAAGTGGAATGACCTTCTATTATAAAACACTGTCCTCTGATAAGAGTTGCTACATCATGTTGCTAAGCAAAGATTATCCTATTCTAACATGCTCTAAGGAAATAATTTTTTAATCCAACTGTTCAGTTCAGTTCAGTCACTCAGTTGTGTCTGACTTTTGTGACCCCATGAACTGCAGCACACCAGGCCTCCCTGTCCATCACCAACTTCTGGAGCTCACTCACACTTATGCCTGTTGAGTTGGTGATGCTATCCAACCATCTCCTCCTCTGTCATCCCCTTCTCCCCTCTTCAGTCTTTTCCTGCATCAGGGTCTTTTCTAAAAAGTTGGCTCTTTACATCAGGTGTCCAAAGTATTGGAGCTTCAGCTTCAGCATCAGTCCTTCCAATGAACATTCAGGACTGATTTCCTTTAGGATTGACTGGTTTGATCGCCTTTCAGTCCAAGGGATTCGCAAGAGACTTCTCCAACACCACAGTTCAGAAGCGTCAGTTCTTCGGTGCTCAGCTTTCTTTATGATCCAAATCTCACATCCATACATGACTACTGCAAAAAAACATAGCTTTGACTAGACAGAGCTTTGTTGACTAAGTAATGTCTCTTCTTTTTAATGTGCTGTCTAGGTTTGTCATAGCTTTTCTTTCAAAGAGCAGTGCCTTTTAATTTCATGGCTGCCGTCACCATCTGCAGTGATTTTGGAACCCCCAAAAATGAAGTCTCTCACTGATTTCATTATTTGCCAATCTATTTCCCAGGAAATTATGGGACTGAATGCCATGATCTTAGTTATTTGAATGTTGAGCCTTAAGCCAACTTTTTCACTCTCCTCTTTCACTATCATCAAGCGGCTCTTTAGTTCTTCCCTTTCTTCCATAAAAATGGTCATCTGTGTATCTTAGGTTATTGATATTTCTCCTGGCAATCTTCATCCCAGCTTGTGTTTCATTCAGCCAGGCATTTCACATGATGCAATCTACGTATGCAGATGACACCGTCCGTATGGCAGAAAGTGAAGAAGAACAAAAGGGCCTCAATGAAAGTGAAAGAGGAGAGTGAAAAAATTGGCTTAAAGCTCAACATTCAGAAAACTAAGATCATGGCATCCAGTTCCATCACTTCGTGGCACATAGATGGGGAAACAGTGGAAACAATGGCTGACTTTACTTTTTGGGGCTCCAAAATCACTGCAGATGGTGATTGCAGCCATGAAATTAAAAGACACTTACTCCTTGGGAGGAAAGTTACAACCAACCTAGACAGCATATTAAAAAGCAGAGACTATTTTGTCAACAAAGGTCCATCTAGTCAAGACTATGGTTTTTCCAATAGTCATGTATGGATGTGAGAGTTGGACTATAAAGAAAGCTGAGCGCTTAAAAATTGATGCTTTTGAAGTGTGGTGTTGGAGAAGACTCTTGAGAGTCCCTTGGACTCCAGGGAGATCCAACCAGTCCATTCTAAAGGAGATCAGTCCTGGGTGTTCATTGGAAGGATTGATGTTGAAGCTGAAACTCCAATACTTTGGCCACCTGATGCGAAGAGCTGACTCATTTGAAAAGACCCTAATGTTGGGAAAGATTGAGGGCAGGAGGAGAAGGGGACGACGGAGGATGAGATGGTTGAATGGCATCACTGACTCAATGGACATGAGTTCGGGTGAACTCCAGGAGTTGGTGATGGACAGGGAGGCCTGGAGTGCTGTGCTTCACGGAGTCGCAGAATCAGACATGACTGAGAGACTGAACTGAACTGAATCTGCATATAAGTTAAATAATCAGGGTGACAACATACAGCCTTGATATACTCCATTCCAATTTGTAACCAGTACACTTTTCCATGTCCATTTCTAATTGTTGCTTCTTGACGTGCATACACTTTTCTCAGGAAGCAGGTAAGGAGCTCTGCTGCTCCCATCTCTTTAAGAATTTTCCACAGTTTCTTGTGATGCACACAGTCAAAGACTTTAGCATAGTCAATGAAGCAGAAATAGATGTTTTTCTGGAATTCTCTTGCTTTTTCTATAATCCAAATGATATTGGCAATTTGATCTCTGGTTCTTCTGTCTTTACTAATCCAGCTTGAATATCTGGAAGTTCTTGGTTTATGCACTGTTAAAGCCTAGCTTGGAGAATTTTGAGCATTACTTTGCTAGCCTTTGAGATGAGTGCAATTGTGTGATAGTTTGAACATTCTTTGGCATTGCCTTTCTTTGGGATTGGAATGAAAACTCACATTTTCCAGTCCTGTGGCCACTGCTGAGTTTCTCAAATTTGCTGATGTATTGTGTGCATCGCTTTAATAGCATTGCCTTTTGTAATTGAGATAGCTCAGCTGTAATTCCATCACCTCCACAAGCTTTGTTCTTAGTGATGCTTCCTAAGGCCCACTTGACTTTGCACTCCAGGATGTCTGGCTCTAGTTGAGTGATCACATCATCATGGTTATCTATAGTCACTTTCTGAAGTTCCCAATCAACTGTATTTTCATTAATATTCTAAGTGACCTCTGTTGATATTTATTATTATTAACATTTAATTGTTCGAAGAATAACATGGTGATGAATTCCTTGAGCTTACTTATCTCATGCATACAGTTTTTAGAGCTGAAGAGCACAGAAACCCTCAGAGTAGGCAATGGTAACCCACTCCAGTACTTGCCTGGAGAATTCCAGGGAAGGAGGAGCCTGGTGGGCTGTGGTCTATGGGGTCACACAGGGTCAGATATGACTGAAGCAACTTAGCAGCAGCAGCAGCACAGAAACCTGGACATGCCAATAACCTATTCTGCGTACCCCAACAACCAGGAAAGGGACTGGCTAGGAAGTGAAAAACATTTAGAGAATAACTGCTCTATTGCAGCCATAGAAAAATGAAGAGTCCTACTTGTCTAGTCAGAAAAGGCTGATTAAGGAGTCTAGACTTCTTGACTTCTATATTTTTAGCAAGTTTAAGAACATTTTATTTGAGTATAACTGATTTGCAATGTTGTATTAGTTTCAGTTGTACAACAGAGAGTCAATTATGCATATACATATATATCCATTCTTTTTTTAGATTCTTTTCCCATACAGGCAATTACAGAGAATTGAGTAGTGTTCCCTATGCTATATGCTGCTGCTACTGCTGCTGCTAAGTCGCTTCAGTCATGTCCGACTCTGCGCGACCCCATAGACGGCAGCCCACCAGGCTCCCCCTTCCCTGGGATTCTCCAGGCAAGAATACTGGAGTGGGCTGCCATTTCCTTCTCCAATACATGAAAGTGAAAAGTGAAAGTGAAGTCGCATAGTCATGTCCGACTCTTCACGACCCCATGGACTGCAGCCTACCAGGCTCCTCCATCCATGGGATTTTCCAGGCAAGAGTACTGGAGTGGGTTGCCATTGCCTTCTCCACTATGCTATATAGTAGGTCCTTATTAGTTATCTATTTTGTATATCACAGTGTATATGTCAATACCAAACTTGCAATTTATCCCTTTCCACCCCTTACAAACTCCAGAAGATGGTGAGGGACAGGGAAGCCTGGTGTGCTACAGTCCATGGGGTCACAAAGTGGTGGACATGGTGACTAAACAAAAACAATATCACCCTTGAATCCTGGTAATGATGTTTGTCTTTCATATCTGTAACTCTGTCTCTGTTTTTTATATAAGTTCATGTGTACCCTTTTTCAAGATTCCACATAAAAGTGATATCATATGATGCTTGTCTTTCCCTGTCTGACTTACTTCACTTACTATGACAATCTCTAAGTTTATTCATGTTGCTGCAAATAGTGTTAATTTGTTCTTTTTATGGCTGGGTAATATTCCATCATATATACGTACTGCACTTTTTTATCCATTCCTCTGTTGATGGATATTTAGGTTGCTTCCATGTCCTATCTATTGTAAATAATGTTCCAATGAACACTGAGGGGCATGCATCTTTTTGATTTATAGTTTTCTCCAGATATACACCAGGAGTGGGATTGCTGGAACATATTGTAACTCTATTTTTAGATTTTTAAGAAATCTTCATACTATTCTCCTTAATGGCTGAACAAATTTGCATTCCTACCCACAGTATAAGAGGGTTCCCTTTTCTCTACACCCTGTCCAGTATTTATTGTTTGTAGATTTTTGATGATGGCCATTCTGACTTATGTGAGGTGATACCTCATTATAGTTTTCATTTGCATTTCTTTGATATTTGGTGATATTGAGCATATTTTCACTTGTCCCTTGGCCATCTGTATATCTTCTTTGGAAAAATGTTTACTTAGGTTTGTCATTCATTTTTTAATTTTATTTTTTATTTTTTTATTGAGCTGTAAGAAGTGTTTTTATATTTGTTGGTTTCTACATATGCACATATTTTATCCCATTCTAAGGGCTGTCTTTTCATCTTGTTTATGATTTCCTTTGCTATGCAAAAGCTTTTTAAGTTTAATTATGTCTCATCTATTTATCTTTGTTCTTATTTTTTCTTACTCTAGGAGGTGGATCCAAAAAATCTTGCTGCAATTTGTGTCAAAGAGTGTTATGCCTATGTTTTCCACTAAGAGTTTTGTAGTTTATGGCCTTACATTCAGGTCTTTAATCCATTTTCAATTTACTTTGTGTATGTTATTAAAGAGTTTTCTATTTTTTTTTCATTTGTCTGTAGTTGTCCAGTTTTCCCAGCACTACTTTTTAAAGAGGTTGTCTTTTATTCTATTGTATATTCTTGCCTCCTTTGTCATAGATAAGATGACCATAGGTATGTGGGTTTATCCTTAGACTTTCTATTCTGTTCCACTGATCTAGATTTCTGTTTTCTGTGCTAGTACCATACTGTTTTGATGACTGTAACTTTGTAGCAGAGTCTGAAGTGAGGAAGCCTGATTCCTCCAGCTCCATTTTCCTTTCTCAATATTGCTTTGACTATTTGTAGTCTTTTGTGTTTCCATACAAATTGCAATTTTTTTTAATTCTAATTCTATGAAAAGTGCCATCTTCAATTTGAGAGGATTTCATTGAACCTGTAGATTGCTATGGATATTATAGTCATTTTCACAATATTGATTCTTTGAATTCAATCTAAGAACATGTTATAGTTTTCCATCTGTTTGTGTCCTCTTTGATTTCTTTTGCAAGGTTCTTACAGTTTTCTGAGTACAGGTCTTTTGCCTCCCTATACAGCTTTATTTCCAGATATTTTCTTATTTTTGTTGTGATGGTAAATAAGATTGTTTCCTTGCTTTTTCTTCCTTTTCTTTCATTATTAGTGTATAGGAATGCAAGAGATTCTTGTATATTAATTTTGTAACTTACAACTGTACCAAATACACTGATGAGCTCTAGTAGTTTTCTGGTTGCATCTTTAGGGTTTCAAATGTATAGTATTATGTCATGTGCAAACAGCAACAGTTTTAATTCTATTTTAAAATTTGGATTTCTTCTATTTATTTTTCTTACCTGACTGCTATGTCTAAGACTTTCAAAACTATGCTGAATAATAGTGGTAAGAATGGACATCCTTGTCTTGTTCCTGATCTTAGAGGAAATGCTTTCAGGTTTTCACCTGAAACAAGAATAATGTTTGCTGTGAGTTTGTCATATATGATTTTTATTATGTTAAAGTAGGTTCCCTCTATGCTCACTTCCTGGAAAGTTTTTTTTTGTTGTTTTTTTATCATAAATGGGCCTTGCATTTTGTCAAAGGCTTTTTCTTCATCTATTGAGTTGATCATATGGTTTTTATTCTTCAATTTGTTGATGTGATGTATCACAGTGATTACTCTGTGGATATTGAACAATCCTTGCATCCCTAGGATCAATCCCATTTGAACATTATTTATGATCCTTTGTTTTGTTGGATTCAGCTTGTTAGTATTTTGGTGAGGATTTTTACATCTATGATAATCAGTGATGTTGGCTTATAATTTTCTTTTTTGTCATATTTTTGTCTGGTTTTGGTATCAGGGTGATGGTGGCCTCATAGAATGAACTTCAAATTTTTCCTTCCTCTACAATTCTTTTGAAGAATTTTAGAAGGGTAGGTATTAATTCTTAATCATTTTAAAAATGTATTAATTTTTTAAATTGAATGATAATTGCTTTACAGACTTTTGTTACTTTCTTCCAAATATCAACATGAATCAGTCATAGGTATACATATGTCTCCTCCCTCTTGAACCTCCCTCTCATCTCCCTTTCTATTCCACCCTCCTAAGTTGTTACAGAGCCTGAGTCATACAGAAAATTCCCATTTGCTATCTATTTTACATATGGTAATGTGAGTTTCCATGTTACTCTCTCCATGCATCTCACCTGCTCCTTCCTACCCCCACCCCCGCCCGCGCCCATGTCCATAAGTCTGTTCTCTATGTCTGTTTCTCCATTGCTGGCCTGCAAATAAACTCATCATTACCATCTTTCTAGATTCCATATATATGTGCTAGTATATGATATTTATCTTTCTCTTTTTGATTTACTGCACTTTGTATAATAGGGTCCAGGTTCATCCACCCCATTATAACTGACTAAAATGAATACCTTTTTATGGTTGAACAATATTCCATTGTATATACTTACCACAGCTTCTTTAACCATTCATCTGTTGATGGACATCTAGGTTTCTTCCATGTCCCAGCTATTGTAAATAGTGCTGCAGTGAACATTGGGGTACGTGTGTCTTTTTTCAATTTTGGTTTCCTCAGGGTATATGCCTAGGAGTGGGATTACTGGGTCATATGGTGGTTTTATTCCTAGCTTTTTAAGGAATCTTCATACCATCTTCCATAGTGGATGTATCAATTTATATTCCCACCAATAGCGCAAGAGGGTTCCTTTTCCCCCACACCTTCTCCAACATTCATTTTTTGTAGACATTTTGATGATGGCCATTCTGACTGGTGTGAGGTGATATTTTATTGTAGTTTTGATTTGCCTTTCCCTCTTAATAAGTGATGTTGAGCATCTTTTCATGTGTTTGTTAACCATCTGTATGTCTTCTTTGGAGAAATGTCTGTTTAGGTCTTTTTCCTACATTTTGATTGGGTTGATTGTTTTTCTGGAACTGACATGCATGAACTGCTTAATATATTATGGAAGTTAATCCTTTGTCAGTTGTTTCATTTGCTATTATTTTCTCCCATTCTGAGGCTTGTCTTTTCACCTTGCTTATAGTTTTATTTGCTGTGCAACAGCTTTTAAGTTTAATTAGATCCCACTTGTTTATTTTTGTTCCTATGTCCATTACTCTAGGAGATGTGTCATAGAGGATGTTGCTTTGATTTATATCATTGAGTGTTCTAAGTTTATTGAAGAGGCTATCTTTGCCACATTGTATACACTTGCCTCTTTTGGCAAATAGAGACATCCATAGATGCATGGGTTTATCTCTGGGCTCTCTATATTGATCTACTGGTTTATATTTCTGTTTTTGTGCTAGTACCATCCTGTCTTTATGATGATAGCTTTTGAGTATAGTCTGAAAGTCAGGACGATTGATTCCTCCAGCTCTATTCTTCTTTCTCAAGACTCCTTTGGCTGTTTGGGATCTTTTGCATTTCCATATGAATTGTGGAATTTTTTGTTCTAGTTATTTGAAAAATACCATTGGTAATTTCATAGGGATTGCATTGAATCTGTAGATTGCATTTGATAGTTCAGTCATTTTCACAATATTGATTCTTCCATCCCAGGAACATGGACTATCTCTTCATTTATTTATATCATCTTTGATTTCTTTCACCAGTGTCTTATATAATTTTCTGTATACAGTTCTTTTGTCTCCTTAGGTAGGTTTATTCCTAGACAGTTTCTTATTTTTGTTGCAATGGTGAAAGGGATTGATTTCTTAATTTCTCTTTCTGATTTTTCATTGTTACTATACAGGAATGCAAGTGGTATCTGTGCATTGATTTTGAATCCTGCGACTTTGCTAAATTCACTGATCAGTTCTAGTAATTTTCTGATAGTATCTCTAGGGTTTTCTATGTATAAAGTGAAAATCGATCAGTCGTGTCTGACTCTTTGTGACCCTATGGACTATACAGTCCACAAAATTCTCCAAGCCAGAATACTGGAGTGGGTAGCCTTTCCCTTCTCCAGGGGATCTTCCCAAACCAGGAATTGAACCAGGGTCTCCTCTGTTGCAAGTGGATTCTTTACCAACTAAGCAATTAGGGAAGCCCTTTCTATGTATAATATCATGTCATCTGCAAACAGTGAGAGTTGTACTTCTTTTCTGATCTGGATTACTTTTTTTTTTCCTTCTCTTATTGCCATAGCTAGGACTTCCAAAACTATGTCAAATAATGGTGGTGAGAGTGGATGTGCTTGTCTTTTTCCTGATCTTAGAGGGAATGCTTTCAGTTTTCCACCATTGAGAATGTTTGCTGTAGGTTTATCATATATGGCCTTTACTATGTTGAAATAGATCCTTCTATGCCCATTTTTTGAAGAGTTTTTATCATGAATGTGTGCTGAATTTTGTCAAAGACTTTTTCTACATATACTGAGATTATCATATGTGTTTTTTTTATCTTTCAATTTGTTAATATGGTGTATCACACTGACTGATTTGCATATACTGAAGAATCCCTGCACCTCTGGAATAAAACTGACTTGATCATGGTGTATGAGCTTTTTAAAGTATTGTTGAATTCTGTTCGCTAGAATTTTGTTGAGGACTTTTGCATCTATGTTCATCAGTGATATTCCTCTGTAATTTTATTTTTTGTTATTGTTGTCTTTGCCTGGTTTTGGTATCAGGGTGATGGTGGCCTTGTAGAATGAGTTTGGAAGTGTTTCTTGCTCTGCAGTTTTTTGAAAGAGTTTTAAAAAGATTGTCAGTAGATATTTTCTAAATGTTTGATCGATTTCACCTGTGAAGCCATTTTGCCTTGGGTTTTTGTTTTTCTGGGAGATTTTTGATTACAGTTTCCATTTCAGTGCTTGTAATTGGATTTCTCATAATTTCTTTATCTTCCTGGTTCAGTCTTGGAAGGTTGAACTTTTCTAAGAATCTTTCCATTTCTTCTGGGTTGTCCATTTTATTGCCATATAGTTGCTCATAATAGTCTCTTATAATCCTTTGTATTTCTGCATTGTCTGTAATAACCTCTCCTTTTTCATTTCTAGTTTTTTTATTTGATTCTTCTCTTTTTCTTGATGAGTCTGTCTAAAACTTTGTCAATTTTATTTATCTTCTTAAAGAACCAACTTTTAGTTTTATTAATCTTTACTATTGTTTCTTTTATTTCTTTCTATTTTATGTCTGGTCTGATGTTTATGATTTATTTCCTTCTGCTAATTTTGAGGCTTCATTGTTCTTTTTCCAGTTGCTTTAGATGTAAAGTTAGGTTGTTTATTTGATGTTTTTCTTGTTTGTTGAGGTAGGATTGTGCTGCAATAAACTTCTCTCTTAGAACTGCTTTTGCTGCATCCCATAGGTTTTGAGATGTTGTATTGTCATTTGCTTCTAGGAATTTTTTGATTTCCCTTTTTATTTCTTCAGTAATCTCTTTGTTATTTAGAAAAGTATTGTTTAATCTCCATGTGTTTGTGATTTTTACAGTTTTTTCTTTTCTTGTATGATTTCAACTCTCTTAAATTTACTGAGTTTTGATTTGTGACCCAACATGTGGTCTATCCTTGAGAATGTTCCATGTGCACTTGAGAAGAAAGTGTATTCTCTTGCATTTGGATCCAATGTACTGAAGATATCAAAGAGATCCATCTGGACTAATCTGCCATTTAAGACTTATGTTTGTTTATTAATTTTCTGTTTTGGTGATCTGTCCATTGCTGTAAGTGGAATGTTAAAGTTTTCTACTATTATTGTGTTATTGTCAGTTACTCCTTTTATGTGAGAGTTTGTCTTATGTATGGAGGTTCTCCTGTGTTGGATGAATAGGTATTTACAATTGTTATGTCTTCCTCTTGAATTGATCCCTTGATCATTATGTATTGTCCTACCATATCTCTTGTAATACTCTTAATTTTAACGTCTATTTTGCCTGATGTGAACATTGCTACTTCAGCTTTCTTTTGATTTCCATTTTCATGGAATATATTTTTCCATCCTCTCACTTTCAGTCTATATGTGTCTTTAGGTCTGAAGTGGATTTCTTACAGAAAACATATATATATGGGTCTTGTTTTTGTATCCATTCAGCCTATCTGTTCCTTTTGGTTGGAGCATTTAATCCATTTACATTTAAAGAAATTTTTGATATATATGTTCCTATTGTGGGTTGATGGTGGCTCAGACAGTAAAGCGTCTGCCGGTTATGCAGGAAACCTGGGTTCAATCCCTGGGTTGGGAAGATGCCCTGGAGGAGGAAATGGCAACTCCCTCCAGTACTCTTGCTTGGAAAATCCCATGGATGGAAGAGCTTTGTATACTACAGTCCACGGGATCACAAAGAATTGAACATGGCTGAGCGACTTCACTTTCACTTTCATGTTCCTATTACCATTTTCTTAATTGTTTGAATTTGTATTCATAGATCTTTTTCTTCTCTTGTATTTCCTGACAATATAAGTTCCTTTAACGTTTGTTGTAAAGCTGGTTTGGTGGTACTAAATTCTCTTAATTTTTGCTTGCTTGTAAAGCTTCAGATTTCTCCATCAATTTTGAATGAGATCCTTGTTGGGTAGAATAATCTTGGTTGTTGATTTTCCCTTTCAGTACTTTAAATGTACCTTGCCCTTTCCTTCTGACTGCAGACATTTCTGCTGAGAGATCCACTGTTAAACATACGAGGCTTCTGTTGTATGTTACTTGTTGCTTTTCTTTTGCTGTTTTTAATATTTTTTCCTTGTGTTTAATCTTTGTTAATTTGACCAGTATATGTCTTGGCATGTTTCTCCTTCAATTTGTTCTGTATGGGACTCTTTGCACTTCTTAGATTTGATTGACTATTGACTTTTCTATGTTGGGGAAATTTTCAATTGTAATTGCTTCAAAAAATTTGCATACCTTTTCTTTTTCTCTTCTTCTGGGACCTCTATAATTTGAATGTTGCTATCCACAGCTCTTTTCATTCTTTTTACTGTATTTTACTCTTCAGCAGTTTTCCACGATTCTGTCTTCCAGCTCACTTAGCTGTTCTTCTGCCTCAGATATTCTGCTATTGTTTCCTTCTAGAGAATTTTTAATTTCAGTAATTGTGTTGTTTGCCTCTGTATGCTTATTCTTTATTTCTTCTAGGCTTTGTTAATTGATTCTTGCGTTTTCTCCATTTTATTTTTGAGGTTTTATGTCATTTTTTACTATCATTATTCTGAATCTTTTTTAGTTAGTTTGCCTATTTCCTCTTCATTAATTTGGACTTATGTGTTTCTAGGTTGTTCCTTCATTTGCACAGTATGTCTCTGCCTTTTCATTATTATTATTACTATTTTTTAATTTATTGTGTTTGAGGGCTCCTTTTCCCAGGTTTCAAGGTTGAACTCTTTCTTCCTTTTGGTTTCTTCCCTCATAAGTTTGGTCCAGTTGTTTGTGCAAGCTTCATGTAGGGTATGACTTGTGCTTCTGTTCTCTTGGGAGGAAGTGAGGTTTTTTTATTTTTTATTTTTTTCCTCTGATGGGCAGGGCTGAGTGAGGAGGTAATCCTGTCTGTTGATGATTTGCTTTGTGTTTTTGTTTTATTTGTTGTTTGGATGAGGTGTCTTGAACAAGATGTTACTGGCAGTTGGGTGATGCTGGGTCTGGTATACAAGTGGTTGCCTTTGTGGGAGTTCTCATTATTTGATATTCCCTAGGGTTAGGAGTTCTCTGGTAGTCTAGGGTCAGCACTCCCACTCCAAAGGCTCAGGGCTTGATCTCTGGCCACAGAATAGAGACTCCAAAGGTGGTTTGTTATGACATTAAATGGAATTAAAATAAATACACAAAAACAAGAAACAAAAGACTCACCCCAGACAAATGGCAACTACAAAATCAGGGAAATAATAACTAAAATAATGGAATATACACACATACGTATACACCCATAAACAAAACCAAAGATGTTCAAAAAATATGAAGTACAATAGATTGACTTGGTGAACAAAGAAAACCAAAAATGATATCCACCATTTGAGAGCAAAATTAACTAAGGCACAAGCTGGAAAACAAAACCAAAGCAAAGTGCCATCTGAAGAGTAAAGGAATAAAAACAAAATAAACTAACAAATATGATGAGAAAAAGAAAGAAAGGGAAAAATAATAGAAATGCAAAGTTAAATATGGGTAGATAAAGATTTATATACATTAAGGATTAATTGCAATGGGAAAAGAACAGTAAGAAAAGCAAACAAAGGAATAAATGTAGAATATTAATAACGTATTTTAAAAAGTTAAAGATATAAAAAGATCTAATAGTACTAATAAAATCAACAACTACAACAGGGGGAAAAATAAGGGAAAAAAAGGAAGGAAAAAGAAAGAAGAAAAAAATTGAAAAGCATCTAAAAAACTAGTCAAAATATAAGAATAATAAATGTTTTTCTTGAGTCTCCATTGTCAGTGCCCTTTCCCTTGCTGGAAGTCACAGTCCACCTCACCTTCCTAGGATGCCCTCCAACACTAGACTGGTCTCTGGACCTGCTGTGAGGGCAGCTCAGACTCTAATCTGGTCCTTTTCCTGTGTGTTCTTGCCTCCAATGTTGACAGCCATCAGAACTAGTGTGTTTTCTTTTGTGGGAACTCTCTTTGCTCTTTTATATATTCCATAGATACCGAGTCTCCCTAGTTGATCATGTGGATTTAATCTGCAGTTGCTGGTAAGGTTTTGGGTCTTCTTAGCAACCCTGCTCATGGGTTTCAATTGCGGTTTTATCTCCACCTCTTCATGTGGGTCCTCAACAGGGGTTTGCTCCTAAGGCTGCTCTGGAGGACTTGGGTCTGCCCCAGTGAGGCCCGGGTGTGGAGGTGGAGCAGTTGCTTGGGCTGTAGGGTCCCTGGCAGCACCAGGTACTCAGGGGGGTTGGCTTAGGGCAGCAGGAAATATGGTGCTCTACAGGGCATGGCAACCCACTCCAACATTCTTTCCTGGAGAACCCCCTGGACAGACAACCCTGGCAGGCCACAGTCCACAGGATCACAAAGAGTTGGATACAACTGAAGTGACCCTACGCGCATAGCCCTGGGACTTTTTCTACCCTCTGGCAGCTCTGTCCTATCGGGGATCATGCATGGAGGTGACACTGTTGCTTGGATCATGGGGACCCTGGCAATGCCAGATACATAGGATCACCTGTGGCTATTGTCACAGGAGATGTGGTGCTATTAGGGATTTTTCTAGCCGGTAACAGTTCTGCTCCAGTGAGGACTGAGTATGAAGATGACTCAGCTGCTTAGGTTGCATGACTCTGGTGGTGCCAAGTGTGCAGGGACACTGACTGCCTCAGCTTGTAGCTATGGCCTTATCAGAGTCTTTGTCTAGCCTCTGGCAACTGACAACTAGAAGGTCTCTATTGTTCAGCTGCCAGTGCTGGCATGTGAGGAGAGAGAGGCTACGGTGATGGCTACACCTCCTATACATGACTCAGAAGTATCACCTTGCCTCTATGACTGCCTGGTTTTCCTCCACAGGCATTCCCACCACAATCTCCTCCCTCACATCCCCTCGGGCCATCTCCTTACAGTCAGCTGCAGACCTCACCCTGGGATTGCTCCACAATCCCTACACTTCAGCTCCCAGCTGCTGTGCTTTCTAGGGGACTTACATCCCTGTTTGGGGTACATATGACTGAGGCAAGGACTGTCTGATTCTCATTCCATTTAGCCTGTTACAGATCAGCTGCTTCACTCTCAGCCTCAAATGTTTCTCCTCTGTTCCAAACAATTGCCCTCACATGATGAACAAACCCCTGCTTCAATTCCCCCATCCACCAAGGGCAGGTCCATTCCTACTAATTCTCCTCTTTTACCCCTACTTCCTTTGTCCTACCAAGTTCTGCATGGTTCTATATATTCTTTGCTTGTGGTCAGGTACTCCTGCCCACTCTCAGCTGGTGTTCTGCAAGCACTCTGTCTGAAGGTGTATTCCTGATGTATCTGTGGAGAGAGATGTACTCCACATCCACCTACTCCTCTGCCATCTCCCAGGTAGGTATTGTGTGAGTGAGTGAAAGTCACTCAGTCATGTCCGACTCCTTGTGACCCAATGGACTGTCTAGTCCATGGAATTCTCCAGGCCAGAATACTGGAGTGGGTACCCTTTCCCTTCTCCAGGGGATCTTCCCAACCCAGGGATCAAACCCAGGTCTCCCACATTGCAGGTGGATTCTTTACCAGCTGAGCCACCAGGGAAGCCCAAGAATACTGGAGTGGGTAGCCTGTCCCTTCTCCAGGGGATCTTCCCAATCCAGGAACTGAACCAGGATCTCCTGCCTTGCAGGCGGATTCTTTACCAACTGAGCTATGAGGGAAGCAGGTAGGTATTAATTCTTCACTAAATATTTGATCTAATCTGCCTGTGAAGCAATCTGGTTTGTGATTTTTCTTTGATGGAAGAATTTTAATCATAGTTTCTGTTTCAGTGCTCATATTTTCTCACTTGTCCATTTCTTTTAGGTTATCCATTTTATTGGCATATAGTTGCTTGTAGTAGTCTGTTATAATCCTTTGCATGTCTGTGGTGTCATAATTTTTCCTTTTTCATTTTCAATTTTATTGATTTGAGTCCTCTCTCTTTTTTCTTGATAAGTCTGACTAAATGCTTTTTAATTTTGTTTATCTTCTCAAAGAACCAGCATTTAGTCTAATTGATCTTTGCTATTGTTTGTTTCTATTTCATTTATTTTCATTCTGATCTTTATGATGTCTTTCTTTCTACTAACTTTAGGTTTTGTTTCTTCTTTCTCTAGTTGTTTTAGGTGTAAGTTTAGGTTGTTTGTTTATTTTTCTTGTTTCTTGAGGTAAGATTGTATTACTATAAACTTCCTTCTTATAATTGCTTTTGTTGCATCCTATATGTTTTGATCACTGTGTTTCCATTATCATTTGCATTTATGTATGTTTTGATTTCTTTATTTATCCATTGATTATTTAGCATCATAATGTTTAGCCTCCCTTTTTTTTTCAATTTTTTTTTCCTGTAATTGATGTCTAATTTCATAATGTTGTGGTTAGAAAAGATGCTTCGTATGATTTCAATTTTTTTTTTTTTATTTACTGAGACTTGATTTGTGACACAAAATGTGATCTTAGAGAAAGTTTGTGTGCACTTGGGAAGGGAGTTTATTCTGCTGCTTTTGGATGAAATATCCTGTAAATATCAATTAAGTTTCTCTGTATAGTGTGTCATTTAAGGCTTTTCTTTCCTTGCTAATTCTCTGTCTGGATGATCTATCTATTGGTGTAAGTTACAGTACTCCACTATTATTGTGTTACTTTTGATATCCCCTTTAATGGCTGTTTGCATTTGCCTTACATATTGAGGTGCTCCTATGTTGGATGAATATATATTTATAATTGTTGTATCTTTTTCTTGAATTGATCCCTTGATCAATGTAGTAACCTCCCTTGTCTCTTTATTTTAAACTCTATTTTAAAGTCTTTATTTTAAAAGCAATTTTGCCTGATATGAATATTGCTCTCCCAGCTTTGCTTTGACATCTGTATACATAGACTATCTTTGTTCATCCCCTCACTTTCAGTCTGTATGTGTCCCTATGGCTGAAATGGGTCTCTTTAAGACAGCATTTATATGGGCCTTCTTTTTGTATCCTTTTATCCAGTCTGTGTCTTTGGTTGGAGCATTCATTCCATTTACATTTAAGGTAATTATCCATATGTATGTTCCTATTACCATTTCCTTTATTGTTTGGATTTGTTCTTGTAGGTATTTTTCTTCCTTTCCTTTTTGCTCTCTTCTTCTGTGCTTCCTGCATAGAGAAGTTGCATTAGCATTTGTCGTAAAGCTGGTTTGGTGGTGCTGAATTCTTACCTTTTGCTTAACTATACATCTTTTGATCTGGGCTTTTCTCCTGACCCAGTCTTTTCTTCCCAGGTAAAGAACCTCCCTGCAATGCAGGAGACCCGGGTTCAATTGCTGGGTTGGGAAGATCCCTTGAGAAGGAAATGGCTACTGACTCTGATATACTTGCCTGGAGCATTCCATGGACAGAAGAGTCTGGTGGGCTATAGTCTATGGGGTCTTAAAGACTTGGACACAACCCAGCAACTTTCACATATATACACATAGCTTTGATTACTCTGTCAAATGTAAATGGGAGCCTTATTGGGTAAAGAATTCTTAGTTATAGATTTTTTTTTTCTTTCATTGCTTTAAATATAACATTTCACTCCCTTCTGGCCTGCAGAGTTTTTGTTGAAAAATAAGCTGATAACCTTATGGGAATTGCTTTTTATATTATTTGTTTCTTGTTGGTTTTAATTTTTTTTTTTGTATTTAATTTTTTAATGTGATTAATATTTGTCTTAACATGTTTATCCTTGAGTTTATCTTGAATGGGACTCTCTGTATTTCCTGGACTTGGGTGATTATTTCTGTATTATGGATGTTTTCAACTATAATCTCTTCAAATATTTTCTCAGGCCATTTCTCTTTTTCTTTATCTAGACCCCTATAATTTCAGTGTTGGTACATTTTTTTTTTTTTTTTTTTTTTTTTTTTTTTAGTGTTGGTACATTTAATGCTGTCCCCAAAGTCTCTGAGACTGTCCTCTTTTCTTTTCATTATTTTTTCTTTATTCTGTTCTGCAGCAGAGATTTCTACCATTCTGTCTTGTAGGTCACATATCCATTCTTCTGCCTCAGTTATTCTACTACCGATTTCTTCTAGTGTACTTTTCATTTCTTTTACTGTGTTTTCCATCTCTGTTTGCTGTTTAGTTCTTCGCAGTTTTTGTTAGACATGATTTTGCATCTGCTTGATCCATGCCTCCATTCTCTTTCCAAAATCTTATATCTTATTTACTACCATTACTCTGATTTCTTTTTAAAATAAATTGACTATTTCCTCTTCATTTAGTTGTTCTTGCAGGTTTTTAACTTGCTCCTTCATTTGGAAGGTATGTATTTGTCTTCTCATTTTTTTTTTTTTTTTCAAATTTACTGTGTTTATGGACTTCTTTATGCAGGCTGCAGGGTCATAGTTTCTGTTGCTTCTGGTGTCTTCCCCCTGAAGGTGAGTTTGGTCCAGAGGCTTGTGCCATCATCTCCTTGGTAGGGGGTTTGATTGGTGTTGTGACAACCAGAACCTGTCTTGGATACTGACTGGGACTTCCTCTTAGCCTCGTGGTTCTCACCGCCCTGCAGGGGCAGGGTCTGCTCCCTAGTTGTTAGAATGTAGTCCCCCCAGATCTGTTTCTCAGCTTATTTTCTGATTTGTGGTGTGAGGTAGGTGGTACTAGAGCACTCCCACTGGGAGAGAAGTCACTGACTAGTCCTCCTCTGGAGCTGTTCACTATGGATGTGCTCTGTTTTGTCCATCTTTACCCATTGTGCAGGCTCATAAAGTACACTGCACTTGGCACTGCTCTCAGTCCTGACTTAACTATGGGAATGCAGGCAAGTGGCCCTGGTGACTTTCAGGAGTTGTTTTCACCAAGCCACTGGCACGGATTCACTAAGGTCAGGTCCCAAGAATAATTCTCTTGGACCCACTTTAGGAGCTATGGAGAAAGTTCAGACTGTAGCCTGGCCCAATCCTCACATGTACATGACCGCAAAGTCCACAGCTGCTAAGGTAGTGATTCCCAAACTTTTTGGCACCAGGGATCAGTTTCATGGAAGACACTTTTTCCAAAGACTGGGAGGTTGGGGGAGAATTTCCAGGTGGCGCTAGTGGTAAAGAACCCACCTGCCGATGCAGGAGACATAAGAGACACAGGTTCAATCCCTGAGTCAGAAGATCTCCTGGAGATGGAAATCACAACCCATTCCAGTATTCTTACCTGGAGAATCCCATGAACAGAGGAGCCTGGCCGGCTATGCATGGGGTTGCAAAGAGTCGGACACAACTGAGCAACTTAGAACAGGAGGATGGGGGATGATTTTAGAATAATTCAAGAATGGTCGGGTCTGTCCTCCTATGATAATCTAATGTTGCTGCTGATCTGACAGGAGGTGGAGTTCAGGTGGTAATGTAAGCATTAGAGAGCGGCTGTAAACACAGTAATACAGAAGAAACTTCTCTCACTTTCCTGCCTCTCACTTCCTGCAGTGTGATCCAGTTTTTAACAGGCCATGGACTGATACTTATCTGTGGCCCAGGGATTGAGGACCCCTGTGCTAAAGAGAGGACATAAATTCCCAATGTCAGGGGTGAACTGCTCTATCATTGCAGATACTTCAGTCATCAAAAATATAATAAAGGATAACTATAAAAGATTTTATACACATACATTTTAAAACAAATAGACCTTTACTTGGAAAACACAAACTACCACACTTCACTCGATATGAAATAGATCATTTGATTAGTCCTACTAATCAAACTGACCTCAAAACTTTGCAGCTCCCTAAGGAGAAATCTCCTGACCTACATGATTTCATTGGAGAATTCTATCAAATGATTAAGGAGGAAATGATATGAACATTTTACTAAGTAGAGACATCACTTTGCCAACAAAGTTCCATATAGTCAAAGCTATAGTTTTTCCAGTAGTCTGCTACAAATGTGAGAAGTGAACCATAAAGAAGGCTGAGCACCAAAGAATTGATGTTTTTGAACGGTGATGCTGGAGGAGACTCTTGATAGTCCCTTGGACAGCAAGGAGATGAAACCAGTCAATCCTAAAGGAAAGCAACACAGAATATTCATTGGAACGACTGATGCTTAAGCTAATGCTAATACTTTGGCCACATGATGTGAAGAGCTGACTCATTGGAAAAGACTCTGAATCTGGGAAAGATTGAGGGCAGGAGGAGAAGGGGGCAACAGAGGATGAGATGTTTGGATGGCATCCTTGACGCAGTGGACATGAGTGTGAACAAACTCTGGGAGATAGTGAAGGACAAATAAGCCTGGTTTGCTGCAGTCCATGTGGTCGCAAAGAGTCAGACACAACTGAGCCACTGAACAACAAAAAAATTGATGCTGAAGGAATGCTTTCAAACTAAGTCTATGAGGCTAGCATTGCTCTGACACAAAAACAAGATAATGACATTAGAGAAAAGGAAGACTATAAATCAGTATCTCTCATGAACATTGATGCAAACAAAAATCTTCAATAAAAGTAGCAAATTAGATCCAACAATGTATAAAATAATTATTGAGCATGAGGAAGTAAAGTTTATTCCATGGATATAAGACTGATTGGGTGTTCAAAAATATGTGTAATATACCATACTGGTAGGCTGAAGATGAATTATTCATAATCATATCAATTGATGCATGAAAAGCTTTTGACAAAATTCAACATTTATTTATGATGAAAAAAACTTTCAGAAATGTAGGAATAAAGGAAAAATTTTATAACTTGATAAAAAAAACCTATGGAATAGGTGTAGCTAACATTATACTTATAGTAAAAGACTCAATACTTTCTCCCTAAGATCAGGAACAGACAGGGATATTCAGTCTCACCGCTTTTATTTCACGTAATTCAGGAAGTTCTAGGCAGTGCAATGAGGCAAATACACAAATAAAGCTAAGAAAGAAGACACAAAATGTCCCTATTTACAGAGAGCATGATTATTTATGAAGAAAATGACAAGTTCTACAAAACAGCAAAAAAGAGAAGGAAACATGAAAAAAATAGAAGGAATGAATCCTAGAATTATTAAGAGGTTCAACAAAGTCACAAGATGTAAGATAAGTTTACAATAAATGATGCTTACAAGCTTACCATAAAAATATTCATTATTTGTCTGAAATTTCAGATTTTACTGGGTCTTCTGTATTTCAATCTGGCGTCACATGGCAGAAGACATCTCCTATGCAATGTTTCTGTGGCATGGAGCCCATGGTACATTGAGGAGTAAAAATGTGGGCATATACAAGGCACAGTAAACAATAAGGTATATCTATCCCAGTTGTTTAGTCTCATAAACACAACCTCTGCTTTGAGACTGGAGTATGTGAGTCCACAAACCTTATTAGTCTTCTTTCCATGACAATTATTCACAGAGAAGGAAGAGATACGTGTGTGTTTATGCAAAAACAGCATTTCTTTCAATACATTTCTTGGCATACAGACTTCTTACTCTTCCTTTTCCTTTCCTTCTGTCTCATTTTTGCTCTTACCCTCTCTCTCTCTTTTTTTTTTTTGTTCTACAAGGCAATATTCTATGTGCTAGTGGAACTTAAAATTGAAGTAAAATCTGGGTTTTAAAAAGTAATAATTTCTATTTATTCTAGCATATGACTTATAAATTATTTATTCCTGCTATAATATTCCAAGAGCTCTCTCTTCTCCTAGTTGTTCATAAACACCCCTTTCAGAGCTTTAGCTTGACCCCAAGCATACTGGAAGATGAGTCATCTGAACTCCCTCTTGAACTTGTTTGCACAAATCTGTCCCTCCTTTCTGTGAATTCTAGAGATCACATACTCAAGGATTGCTAGTCTTTGAAAGCCCTACAGAAAACAAAATACCATTTAGAGTTTTTTCTCTAAGAAATGGAGCAGGCTTTGCATACCAGAGGACATTGTAAGGCACATACTGGAATCTGCAGAGGGATCTTCAGATGTCGTTCATGTTGGAGGCAGCTGAGCTCTTCCTGCCCTCCCAGTGGTGCAAGGCACAAAATGTCACGTAGACATCATCAAGAATGAGACTTTGGCTTATCAGTCATCTCTGCTACTCTTGAGTCTGCTCTGGGTATTGTGTGCATCAGGTATCTCTCCTATCAATTCATCTGGGTCTTTCTTTTGTAAGAGCGACTTTCTTTTCTCTGAGCTATTGCTTGCCTAGAATTTTCATAATAAACTTGAATCAAAATGAACAATCTGCAAAATAATATAGAATGACAATACACTGTACCCTTTCATCTTGGCATCACACAAATAATGAGGAGTGAGTGATAACATAGTGTGTGCAGTACTAGGCACTGCACTGTTACAGACTCATACAAAGGAGCCCCACAGAACTTGTGAGCAGGAGACCAGTGGGAGCTGTGAACATTTTGTGTTGTTTGACACCATAACTATTCTTTAAAGTTTAGAGCAGGGTGACCAGAAGTCTATGCTTATTGCACATTCTCACAAACAAAACTAGGAGGTAGATTGAAACACCTTCCTTTCTTCACCTTGCCAGCTGGTGACAAGGATGAAACCTTTTATCCTTGTTGTCTCTTGATTGGAACCTTATGGTGTATATTTTTAATCAGAGTGGAAAGGACTTTACTAGATAATAACAACTTTTATGAAACTAAAACCTTCACATTCATTTCTTATGTAGGAGGCAGGAGGCCTTGGTCATAAAAACTTAAAGAAAGAAAAATAGGTACAATTTTGAAACTTGCTCAAGAGAGCTGCTGCATTGCCAAAAATAATGAGAGTTGTGCCTGATACTGGGATTGGCACATGGTATGGGCACTCAATAAACATTTGTTGAGTGAATGAACCAGTAAGTAAGTAGAAAGCTCTCAAGACAAGCTTCCCCCACTTTATGATTTCACCAACACGAAGCATTCATGAAATCATGAATGCTTTCAGCTGAAGATGATGTTTTACAATATCAGTAAGTTCTGACATCTGTGTTCCCTTTCCCAGTGCTCTGAGCTATTCACAACACCTCATTATTTTATATCTGGATGATTTGATAATGTGTTAGAAATTTTCCCTACCCAATTGCTTCCTCTTTTCAGACTACCTACTCTGAAGTTGATCTTCACAAAACACAGCTTCTTACTTCTAGTACAATTTCCCATAAACATCAAGGACTCTTTATTGCCTATAGGATAAAGTCCAAACTCTTTAGGAGAGTTTTGACCCAAACTACAATATTAACTATGTACTTGTCCACACGTTGCTTCTAATGCAATATTACTAGTCTGCTCATTGTGCTCAAATGTATCCTTTCTCACAACTTTGTCCTAAACTTTTTAAAATTTCATCGTGAACTCATTACTCTTCTCCATGAGATCTTTACTTCCAGTTTTCAGTGCTTTGTGATCCCTTTACCTTAGAACTCCCATAGGATTTATATTTGCACTGCTGGTGTGGCATGTTTCACACCTTATCTTTCACTGCCGTGTATCTAGATTGCAAGCACCTGCTTTGAGACTCTGCTTTATAATTTTTTTTTTGAAATATTTCAACTCTCAGCATAATTTTGCTCATGTAATGGGGTCTCAAGAAAATGTTTGCTTTTCACTCCCCACGCCCACACTCTTACATCTCATGATTCACTAAGACATATTTCCAGAACATCATTACAAACGGCTGGCCCACTCCTGGCAGAGAAATTATTTCATCTTTGGATGTGCTGATAGATGGTCAGCTCTCAGGACTTGCCATGTCTATTACCAACCGATAGTCACAAATCTTATTTCTTGTGCCTGCCTGCACTTTAGGCACATGGAAGAAGAGGCACCAGCTCAGAAGGCCTAAGTCTCCATATACCGAATTATATCTTAAGTGTTGCAATTAGCAACAGGGCTCAGCAGGGGGATTTTGCTCCCATCTGAAAGCTTGACAGCAAAGAAATCGTACATGCTTGTGCATGTGATACAGACCAGTGAAGCTTTAGCTGAGGTATTTATTTTCCTCTTGGAAGCCACTGTGGTTAGACTGAATAATGTAGAAGTGTCTTGGTGGCCTCCATACTGATAGAAAAGTATGTTATTGTTTGTATTCTATAACTGAAAATAAAAAGAGTGCCAAAAAGAGATGGCAAAAACACTAGACTTCTTTTTCTTTTCGTTAGTATATTTTCTAACTTGTACATGAATTACCTAATTTTTTTTTTTTTTTTTGCTGTTGATTTATTCAGTAAACCAACATATGCCCCAGATACTCTATATGTAAAGCTATATGTTAGACAGTAAAGAATGGAGGAAGATTCAGGGGAGAAAAATATTTCCCATATTTCAAAAAAGCTGTCGATACAAATACATAATTATGAGACAAATTTCACAGATAACTGAATTGAGAACCTCGAGATCTATGCTCTAGAATCAAGTGTTTAAATCATGTTGTGATTTGAACTTACGGGGAGGCATTGGGAAAACCATTAATTTTCCCTGAGTCTCAGTTTTCTCAGTTTTAAAACAACATGATATTAGCCTTTTTGACAAATACATGGGATAGTTATATACTATTTGGTAGGTGAATACTTTATAAATTATTAAATGTATTATGAAAATAAAATGCCTTTCTTGTGCCTGTTATAATAGATACTGCGGACCAAAACTGGGGGCTGCCCAAACCAGGAAGTCTTAGTAAGAAAGGATTTTTAGAAACAACATTATTTAGAAAGAGTTACTGAAGACGCAAATGGTTACTTTTGCAATAAAGAGGAAGAAGAAAGATACTTTAAGTTGTGATGTATATCATAGAATTGTCCTAAAATGATATATTTAAGCAAGATAATAGTGATGCATCTTAGGTATCAGAAAAAGTTAACAAATATCTTTATTTGGCTCAGTTTCATGTTATGTGCTAAGGATATGCTAATGATAAACCAAGCATCATTTGGCCTCCAGTTTTCAAAGTGAGGGAGATCATTACATTAAATGAGAGTTTGACCAGAGGGGTGAAAACTTGAGGATGTAACTTCCAAGCAAGTCTTCCATTACAAGGAGAATGCTAAATTTGTGTCATTACTCTGAAAACTTGCAAATTAAGAATATTTGTTTACATTAAAAAGTCCAGAAGCACTATGTTGTGAAAACTACAGTAAACTTGGTAGTTTTTGGTGTTCTTATTTTAGAGATGGGTAATGGTGGGAATGTTTGAAATGTAAACAGTAGTGGTATAAAATCATTTTCATTTAGTTTTCATGCAAGAAAATAATTATATACACATGTATAGAGAAAGAGTGAGAGAGAGTGCCTATTAATTGTCACTGAAGATATAAAAATGAATGAGCCATAACTTCTCATTCAAGGTATTTATAGCCTGTTTGTAGGATGGGGCAAGGGGCAAGTGTGTTTATATGTATTTACACTGCTGTATGAATAGTTCTATAGTAGAGACAGTTTTATACTTCTGTGGAGTCACAGAGGCCTTATGGAGTAACTCTGCAGAGGAGGGGTATTATATATTTTCTTAAAACAGGACAATGTTACAAGAGTAAGAGGATCTTACTTGTAAATAGGCTTACCTGCTGAAAACAGGTTCCTGCTGTACAGATTTTGAGTAGACAATTTAGCCTTTTTAGTCCATCCATCCAAAAGATGTAATTTTTTTTTTTAATGCCAGGTATAGGCTTTTTGGCTAAGATCTCATTTTTTAAATTGCCTTAAGTATAAATAGTAATCTCGGAGTGACTTCTGTTCATTATTTGGGCTGCCCAGTTTTCCATAGAGGAAAAAGAAATCAGATTAGTTTCCTCAGTCTTCCTTGACCCTGTAATATTTCTAGCCCTCTGTCGTCCTTGTCTCAATAAAAGGTTTCTAATGTCAAATAGGTAAAAAAAAAAAAAGAAGAAAAAAAAAAAAAATAAATGAGAGTTTGACCAGAGGGGTGAAAACTTGAGGATGTGCACATTTTAACTGGTTTCTCGCTGTCTCTAATCAGATATCTCTCTTTCCCTTTTAACTTCACTTAGCATTTTCTTAAATTCCAACTATATTTTTCTGTCTCCATTCTTCCTTTTTCTACCAGGAGATTTTGCACTGAAAATTATCCAGTCTATGTGAATCATTATAATAATAACAAAAAAAAATTAAAAGAAGGCCTATTTAGAACCTAAAATTTTAAACACAGTTTTGAATTTTATAAAACAAGCTAACAAATATTACTGCCAGGCCTTGGGTCATGCCATAGAATGAACTCCTGCATTATGCGGTGGAAAGGAAAAGATCATGATCTGAAATAAATGTGTCTCAGATGTTAAGGAGACTTTGTCAAAATAGGATGTTCTATAGTCAGCATCTGCAAGATCAATTAGAGGAGGTGGGCATGTCTAAATAGGTCAGCCGAGCACCACAGTGGACAACCTGGCAGATTTATCTCAATATTAAGAGTCAAATAGGATAGCAGGCTGGTACAGGGGGGAGAGCATGTCTATCATTAGGAAGTTCAGGAAAGTCAGAATTTAAATGCTGGAAGAACCAAAGTGCCAGGTTGTTCCTCTGGATCCAAGCCAAGCACAGGATATAGTGAATTACTTAACACTCAGGTTCACTTCCTTCTGTGCCTCTTTTATGCTCTTTTCTCTGTCTCCCACACTGATGCTCACCTCCCACTGCTACCTTGTCTAACACATTGTTTGAGAAGCCTCTCAGAACATCTGCCAGGCTGACTCAGTTCTTCTAGTCCTGTGACCTCATAGCATCTTTTAAACATACCATTTTTATATTGCCTTGCTCACTAGGCTGTGTCCTTCCTCCATATCTCAGGACCTGGCACTATGTCTTGCACTCCATAATATCATTCAATGTTTGAAGAATAAGATGCATGGATATCTGGATGGAAGGGTAGATGGATGGATAGAGAGATTGATGGATAGAGACAACTCTAACTTAAGATAACTGGGTGGGAATAAAAGCTGGGCATAGCATGCCATTAGAGGATGGCATTAGAACTGGAATTTAGGTTAAGCTCAGAAAGTTGGCTTGAAACTCAACATTAAAAACCTAAGATCATGGCATCCAGTCCCATCACTTCATGGCAAATAGAAGAGGAAAAATGGAAGCAGTGATGGATTTTCTTTTCCTGGGCTCCAAAATCACTGTGGACAGTAACTGAAGCCATGAAATTAAAAGACACTAGCTCATTGGAAGAAAAGCTATTGCAAACCTACATAACATATTAAAAAGCAGAGACATCACTGTGTCAACAAATATCTGTATTGTCAAAGATATGGTTTTTTTCAGTAGCCATGTACAGATGTGAGAGTTGAAACATAGAGAAGGCTGAGGGCTGAAGAACTGATGCTTTCAAACTGTAGTGCTGGAGAAGACTCTTATGAGTCCGTTGGACTGCAAGGAGACCAAACCAGTAAATCCTAAAGGAAATCAACTGTGACTATTCATTGGAAATGCTGATACTGAAGCTGAAACTCCGATATTTTGGTCATCTGATGAGAAGAGCCAAGGTATTGGAAAAGACTGTGATACTGGGAAAGATTGAAGGCAAAAAGAGAAGGGGCAGCAGAGGATGAGATGGTTAGATAGCATCACTGACTCAGTGGACTTGAATTGGAAGAAACTCCAAAGATAGTGGAGGACAGAGGAGCCTGGCAGGCTGCAGTCCATGGCATTGTAAAGACTTGAACACAAATTAGCGACTGAAAAACAAACAGGAAACGTCAAGAATGGTGTTATGATGACTTTCAAAATGTAGTAAGTCTCAGTACGTTTATAGTTCCGGGATCAAGATTGGTTTAAAGGCACAGCTGAGAAGGTTAAATGAGTTTTCAAAGTCCCAAGCTAGTAGATGGCAAAGATGAATTCGAATACAAGTCAATCTGACTCTACACATGCATGACTTTTATTTATCATGTATGTCATTTCCCTAGGACAGAGGAAGTATAGCACATTCACAATTGAGCTCAAAAACCTCAAAGTGTACAAACTTGTAATTGTTGATGCCAGGAAATGATAATTTTAAAAAAAACATTCCTTTCTGAAAATATTAAACAAGCATAATATTAATCACCAGCTCAATGGACGTGAGTTTGAGCAAACTCTGGGAGATAGTGAAGGACAAGGAATCCCAGTGTAATGCAGTTCATGGGATCGCAAAGCATTGGACACAACTTAGTGACTGAACAACAACAACAAAACAACCAAGGTGTCCTTCAGTAGATGAACGATAAACAAACTGTAGTGCATCCAGACAGTGAATATTACTCAGCGTGATGGAACGTGGTTTGGTCAAATAAATACAACTGGACAAATGGAAGATGAGTTTCTTATTGTTGGAGAAATTTGAATAATGAAAATGGAAAAAAATTGTATGAACTCATTATTAGACTTGGAAGTATCAGTGCAAATTAATGAAGAATGGATAGATAGAAAGGTAGATAGATAGATAATGTGTGTGCACATGTGTCGGGGAGGTAAATATTCTAGCTCTGTCCATTGAAAAGGTCTGTGGAAAGCAATAAAGTAGTAGCATTGAGAACACCTACAGCAAAGATTTTGACTTCTAACTATTATTCTCCACTAGAAGAACCAAGGATCTTCATAGAAATGCCTGATTGTAGCAATGGGGTAAGAGTAGTGTAAAGGTGGCTTCTGTCACAATGAAAAGATGTGGTCAAAGATGTATGGGAACCGGTCATAAGGATATAGACATCAACTCCTGTGATCTGCTGTTAGGCAATCTGGAGCAATTTGAATATCAAATTAAGTGATTTTGTTGTTCAGTCGCTAAGTTGTGTCTGACTTTTTGCAACCCCATGAACTGCAGCTGATGAGATGGTTGGATGGCATCACCAACTCAATGGACATGAGTTTGAGTAAGCGACAGGAGTTGGTGATAGACAGGGAGGCCTGGCATACTGCAGTCCATTGGTCGCACAAAGTTGGACATGACTGAGCAACTGAACTGAACTGAACTGAACTGCAGGATGCCAGGTTTCCCTGTCCTACACTATCTCCTGGAGTTTGCTCAAACTCATGTCCATTGAGTCAATGATTCCATCCAACTATCTCCTCTGTTGCCCCCTTCTCCTCCTGCCCTGAATCTTTCCAATCACCAGGGTCTTTTCCAGTGAGGCAGCTCTTCACATCAGGTGGCCAAAATGTTGAAAGTATGAGATTAACTCTTAAAGAGGTAAGCATGAGTTCATAGTAATATAAACAAATTAATCAATAGAAAGTTTGCTGTGAGATAAAATATTAACACAGTTTCAAATAACCTTCCCTCAAAATCGCTTTTATTTACAAAGGGAAAATAATATACTCATAGTAGAGAAGCTTGGCAGAAACTCTAATTAATGGGTCAACATGAATAACATCATTAATGGTGCAAATTGAAATGGTATGTTATACTCGATATGATGCAGTGAAAGTCTGATCTGATAGTGACAAACTTCAGATATAGTCTGGAGAATATTCTACAAAAGATCTGTCCTAAACTCTTTAAAGTGCAAGGTATGATTCAGAACTAGCTAGATCCTTTTGCTATAAAAGACTCTTAAGACAACTGATGAAAGTTGAAAGAGGTCTGAGTATGAGAAGCATTGTATCAATTTTAATTCTTTTTTTTAGCTCAAAGCAGCAAGATGAGAGCACTTTAATAAGGTTTCCTGACCTAACTCTGACTTCACTTTCTTCTTATTTATTTATTTTTAATTAATTAATTAATTTTAATTGGAGGATAATTACTTTAAAAATTGGAATGGCTTTTGCCATACATAGACATGAATCAATGTCAGTGCACATGTCCCTCCCTATCCTGAGCCCCCTCCCACCTCCTTCCCTATTTCATCTCTCTGGGTTGTCTCAGAGCACCAGCTTTGAGTGCCCTGTTTCATGCATCGAACTTGCACTGGTCATCTATTTTACATATGATAATATGCATGTTTCAATGCTATTCTCTCAAATCATCCCACTCTCACTTTCTCCCACATAGTCCAATTCTCTGGTTTTTATTGCTGTATTAGTTTGTATAGGTGAATTTCCTTGTAAGAAATAAATGATAACATATCCAGGGCTGAAGCAGCATCTGCTTGGCAACTCATTACAGGAAAACACTTCTCAGTAATCCACTTGCAAATTTCTGTGAATTTTAAATTATTATTATTTTATTTTTATATTTTTTTTTTTTAAGAAAAAGCTGATTTCCTTTAGTCTCCAAACCCAGACACATTTAAAATCTTGGCAGTTTTGAGCAGTTCATTATCCATTTAACTGGCTCTGGTCTACATTTGTAACATTAATATTTTGTTCTGGAACTTCTCATTTGTATCTGATATGTTAAGATCTTGAAAGGAGTTATGTTTTATCATGCATTTTTACAATTTAATAATGAATCAAAAACTTAATAAATCCTGACATAAATTAAAATCATTAAAATCAGCAGGGATCTTAAAAGATCTTTTTAGACTCAGTCAGTCACTTGCTGGACTTTTGCTTGGCAACTATGTATTCAATTGTGAGTTACTGGTACACAGTAAAGAATGTGTATACAGTTCTTGGAATGTAACAATGAATGACTAGCTCTAAGGGACAAAATTATCTCAAAATGTTATGGTAGTTTTGAACTTTCTCTGCTACCAATGAAAGTGACCAGTAGCAGAGAGAGTTCAAAACTATTAATTACATAAATTTGTTTAACTTGAAGTCATTCAATGTTTTCTACTTTTTCACATAAATATGATAAAAAATGGAAAATGGAACACTATTTCTAGAAAAAGGGAATTCCATTTTTCCTAGAAATGAGTATATTTAAGCCACTTGAGTTTTAGACCAAAGAAATACTATTACACTTACATTTGGTTATTTTTGTGTTCCAGAAATTCAAACCTTCTGCTCAGATAAAGAAACCATGTTTAGGCCAATGTATCTCCTTGATGCTTTTCTCCTAAGAATACATAAGCTACTTTTCATATGAAGAATATAAATGTGATAACATTAAAAAAAAAAAAAAACTTTCCCACTGAATCCTGCTGTTTAGTGCTAAAACATTAAGGTTTCAGTTTAAAATTGTCAATTTTCATAAATAAATGGCCAAAGTCTCTGCACTCATAAAAGAGAAGGAAAATAAAGACCCGAGTTCAATCCCTGGGTAGGAAAGATTCCATGGAGAAGGGAATGGCTACCCATTCCAGTATTCTTGCCTGGAGAATTCCATGGACAAAGGCTCCTGGTGGGCTATGTCCATGGAGTCCTAAAGAATTGGACATGATTGATCAACTAACACTTTCAAAGGAATGAAATGGGTATGAAGATACTAAGAAAAAGTTAAGTATAAAGAATGATATTTTCTCTGATAGCTGTAAGTTTATAAATATTACAAATTCATAAATATAAAATAAGCTTAGATAACTGAATCTTAGCCATTTCATCAAATTTCCAAAAGTCAGAAATTAGTGTAATTGCCTATTAATGGTCAGAAAATTCTCTATATCCAAATGCAAATTTTTCCTTGAACTTCAGTCCTATATTTCAAATTAACTGCCACATTCTTTTATTCAAATGATGCACAGAAAATTCAAGGTTATCATAACTGCTGCTGCTGCTGCTAAGTCACTTCAGTCGTGTCCGACTCTGTGTGACCCCATAGACGGGAGCCCACCAGGCTCCCCCGTCCCTGGGATTCTCCAGGCAAGAATACTGGAGTGGGTTGCCATTTCCTTCTCCAATGCGTGAAAGTGAAAAGTGAAAGTGAAGTTGCTCAGTCGTGTCTGACTCTTAGCGACCCCATGGACTGCAGCCTACCAGGCTCCTCTGTCCATGGGATTGACCAGGGAAGAATACTGGAGTGGGGTGCCATTGCCTTCTCCATGTCATAACTAGAGGTATAAATTAAAACCACAATGAAATAGCACTACAGATCCATTAAATGCATAACATTAAGCAAACAACAAAAACAGACAGCAAGGACAATGTCAACTATTATCATATTGGCAACTGTGTGGAGATACTGGACATTTTATGTTAAATTGAAAAAGAATATAAAATTGCACATTTTCTCTTTTTTTTGTTGAAGAGAAAACAAAGCATAAGTCCGAAGATTTCTACACATATGGCCACAGGAGTCATGTTCTTAATAGCCACTACTAGAGAAAACACATTTTCCATCTGCTGGTAAATAAACAATTTATGACATGTATATGCAATGGACTATTACTTAGTAATGAATATTAAATAAAATTATATAAATTAAATTATACAAAATTCTTAAAGAATGCAAAATGTATCCATGGGCTTCCAAATAAGGAAAAACAGGCTGAGAGTGGGAGGGGTATAAGGAAAGGATTACAAAGGAGGAGCTTTTAGGGATGATGGGTACTTATTATCTTGGCTGTGGTGTTATTTCATAAGTGTACACATATATCAAAACTCAGCAGATTGTGCATTATAAATATGTAAAATTTATTTTAGGTAAATAAAGTAAAAAAAAAAATACATAATACTACAGCAACAAAATGAACAAAGCTAAACCTTAGCTTCTCCCACTCACAAGGCATTTATACTTATATCTCCTTTCAGTTCAGTTCAGTTGCTCAGTCGTGTCCAACTCTTTGCAACCCCATCAACTGAAACATGGCCAGGCCTCCCTGTCCATCACCAACTCCTGGAGTTTACTCAAACTCATGTCCATTGAGTCAGTGATGCCATCCAACCATCTCACCCTTTGCTGTCCCCTTCTTCTCCTGCCTTCAATTTTACCCAGCATCAGGGTCTTTTCCAACAAGTCAGTTCTTCGCATCAGGTGACCAAAGTATTGGAGTTTCAGCATCAGTCCTTCCAATGAATATTCAGGGTTGATTTTCTTTGGGATTGACTGGTTTAATCCCCTTGCAGTCCAAGGGACTCTCAAGAGTCTTCTCCAGCACCACAGTTTAAAAGCATCAGTTCTTCCTAAGAGTCCAGCTTTCTTTATAGTCCAGTTCTCACATCCATACATAACTACTGGAAAAACCATAGCTTTGACTAGACGGACCTTTGTTAGCAAAGTAAAGTCTCTGCTTTTTAATATGCTGTCTAGTTTGGTCATAACTTTTCTTCCAAGGAGCAAGTGTCTTTTAATTTCATGGCTGCTGTCACCATCTGCAGTGATTTTGGAGCCCCCACCCCCCAAAAATAAAGTCTGTAACTGTTTCCATTGTTTCCCCATCTATTTGCCATGAGGTGATGGGACCAGATGCCATGCTGTTAGTTTTCTGCATGTTGAGTGTTAAGCCTATCTCCTTAATACATGATTATATAAGGCTTCAAGGGTACAAAGTATGGTCTTTATTTGGGAGACCATGACCTGAGCACAAAAGTTGTGACGGTGTAAATGTAGAAAAAGTGGGAGACACAATTTGGGAAATAATAGAAGTTAGTGGGTAGAAACAGCAGTAATATTCTTGGTATGAGTGTACTGATTTCATATTAATTTTGTTTCAGTTTTGAAGGGTGTAAAGATCTATCTTAATTCTTAAATCTAAATTTCAAGTTCCAAACCAGTCTTTTTCCATAAAGACCAGTGCTTGGGATGGTATTGCTATTTCCTTTCTTCTGATCCTTGTTTGTTCTGCCTCAGGAAACCCTACTGGAAGAATTATGGCTGAAAAATCAAGATATAGGCATTTCTGAGTTGCAAGTAATAATATCATCAGAATGGGCATAAAACTGATACTCTAATTCCTAGCATGTGCTACATCATTGGAGATCCAACTGATCACTAAAGCAGAATTCACTGCTTTGGCTTTCACGTTTTTATTTAGGCTCATAAGACTTCTGTATATTCAATGTCAATCAGCTCATAAACTATAAAAATTACTTAAAACACATACTATTATTAATTAATTTTTTTATTTTTAAACAAAAAGAAGCCTGGTATCATTGAAAAATGTGATCCTTGTGTATGTAAATAATAGAACATATGGATTCTAAGAGGTCCTTGGTAAAGGAGGAGACAGCTTTAAATCATATAAATAAATGTAGCTGCTTGCTGAGATATCTGGAAGGAAATAGCCTGAGAGTCACTTTCCTCAGAAATCTGGTGTGGAGTTTGAACATGTGGAGTAGGCACACAACTGCCTTCATGTTTGAAATGGTTCATGTTCTAAAATCTCTCTGGTCTAGTCTAGCACAGATGGGGATTGTGGAAACCCAAAATATTATAGCAGATTCCACAGTGCCCCAAGCTAATAATTGTGATATTGGTAGAAGTGTTAGTAAATTATTTTATTGTTTACTGTCATCTAGTTAAATTAAAGTGTATGTCACAAAGTGTACTCCCCTTCTCCCAATTTTTATCAAGATTACTTTGTCTTGGAAATCTGTCAATATTTAAACTCATAGCTTTTACTATCAGATGAAACCTTAGTGGCTGTCAAGCCCTAATTATTCATTTTATAGATGCTTTTTGCTTTGCATTATGCAAATGAAATAAAATTGTATGTTTGCCCCTTTCTCATTCAAAGATAACAAGTTTAAAAAATAAACAACCAGAACAGAACTTGAAATTCAGGGTGCTCCATAAATACATCCCAAAGAAGATTGAAATAATGACCTCAATAAGTCTTAGCAACATGCCCGAGAAGGTTGCAGAGAAGGTTCATGGCAAAATTCATCTTACATTTGGTAAGCCTTGTTTTCTCTTCTCCCCATTCTTGCATTGACATAGTTTCAAATCCTTTCACATTCTCCACCATGCAATTTGGAAGATACTTTAATCCATGTTTAGCTTTCAAGATATTGTGTCCAGGACTGAGAACAGTATCCTGGGCATAGTTGGATCTAAAAGCAAGAGATTGGTTCTGTGCTTGCCTCTCAAAAGAAAATATTAAGTCCCCATTTAGTCCTATGCCTCAAAATCATATTGTCTGAATTATATTGACTCATTTCCAATGAATTAAACAACTCAGCACAGACTCACATCTGCCTGAAAAGGATATCTTATGTGTGGTGTGATTCCAAAGGTCCAGAGTGATGATGGTTGGAGGATTTTAAAATGAATTTTTAAGCTAACATAGCTAGGGGAATGCCACAGAGGTTGTATTTTTCAGGGATGCATGTTTGCTAGCTGGTCTGTTTCATCCCATGGATTTGTTTCAGCAGTATAAGAGAGGCTTGCCAACTCTGATATAAAATTTAACAACGTAAGACAAAGTCTTCCAGAGTCATTCTCATGTTCAATCTAACCCAGAACTTGTTTATAAATGGATACAATTGGCTTTTGCAACTTTGTCCTCCTAGATATCAACATAAACTGATTAGGGCCAAAACCTCCAAAGGAGCATCTTTTATTATCAACATAGAGTGGGCAACATGACTGAATTTGTGTGAATCTTTCTAGAAACTAAATGTGTTTTCCTTTGCCTCTCCATCCCCAGGGTAGGAGTTTAGTGTCTGCTGAGTTTTTAACATAGATCTTCCCCTGATTTAACAAAAAACTAAAAACTACCTCTTTCACATTTCAACAGGTTCCTCTGAGACCCAGCATTGGAGATTTGTTGAGAAAGCCTGTGTTTAATCTTCTGTCCTTTTCCTGATATTTTAGATTTTAATTTTAGATTCTATTCCTTTTCTACTTTTGATTCCCACTCTTTCTCCCTCTTTCTCCTCTCTCTCTCTTTTTTTTTTTTTTTGACCCCTCTTTGTCTCTTTTCCATTCCATCCAAAGGGTACTGCACATAATATTACAGGAACAAATATACAAATTTTAATTCAGTGCATACACCTGCCTGTTTGCAGATTTAAAGCATCCCCTGGGCCTCAACTGTGTCAAGCTGTGTTTTGAAAGATGTTTTTCCTCAACCCCTAATACCAGAGGTTCTGATATTCCCATGAATACATGAACACACTTATCCTGAAACTTCATTGGTTTTGGTTAAGAATTAATACTTTGAAACCACAAAATACTAAGATGTTAGAGAACAATAGAGGACCTCTTTTTTTTTTTTTTTGTACTTTGCTGTGATGAAATAAGAAGTGGGTTTAAATTTTGTAGTTTACAACCCCTTAACTATTTCTAAGCTCAGCTTATGAATTAGAGACTGTTATAAATGAATTATTTGCATTAGTGTAGAAGTTTAGAAAGACTTTCAGGAGGCTGAGAAACAAAATTTCTTCATTTCTATTAAGCAGTGATTAATAAGCACTTAGGACTGATTTTATCATAAGTAGGGAGATGTTTTTGAGGAATATTTCTGTATTTATTTGTGTACCTTTTCTCTGGCCTCACCTAAAAGACAATTTTTCAGACTTTATTGTTAGAAGGAGAGAATTGTCACACTAGAAGGAGCCTTAGAGTTAATTTCACCAGGAATGAGCCTGAGACCCCAAAGATCTTCCCAGGTCACATGGCACTATAACCTTCTTCTTCTTCCAGACTCCTGGGCCTCCATTTTTCACCATCACCTTACTGCTCTGAAGAAAGTGGCCTGGAGACAAAGGGGAGTGTCACTTTCACTGTGAATTAATCTAATCCCCTGATTTTAGGCTACCTTCATTTTGTAAAGGGAGGTAAAGCAAGTAAGCAAAGAGTTATTTCAGTATTTCAGAAGCTTATACAAAATTTAGGGTTAAAGTATAGTTATAAAAATGGATTAACATTTGCGAGCTTTCTTATGCAAATCTTTCCTGTTTTTGCAACACTTGCCTGCTGACAGTGGCAGAAAAGATAAGTTTTGCTTTGCGGCGGTGTTGTTCCAGCCTAGCAAAAGGTCTTATGCCTCAAAAGTGCACAGACTCGACCTGTACTTGGCATTTTTCACTGCCAGCAAAACCAGCAAAACAGCAGATCATGCTTGGGAGATGTCACTTGAGAAAGAAAAGGCACAATGGACTTCATTTTTCCATCAAAATTTCCTTGGAAATGAAAGATGAGTTTCCAGAGGCAGAGATTCTCAGTTTGTGTAGCTGTGAGGCTGCTTAGGGTAAAGTCACCAAAGGATAAGACTTGGTACTTATTGGACATTTGGTGATTTCTCTTTAAGCTCTTTTGCTTTGTAATCATCTCTCCCCAGCACTAATCTACCCCATTCCACTCTGACCAGGCACACACACAGTGAGGGGCTTCAAAAGGAGGGCGGGAAGGCAGGATGAAAAATGTGGCTTTAGGGCATGGGGCAGAAAGAAGGAAGAATCTTATCAAGGCAGGGACTGAGGAGGTCACATATGCATCTGGTCAGAGCAGGCAGATAAGGTGTCAGCCAAAGCAGCACCCCGGTACCCTGCTGGAGATGAAGTTGATGAGGGCTTCTGCTGTTTTACACCAGAGAGCAGTGGGTCTGCACGACCGATGGAGGCATGGGGTGGGCCTGTGGACCACAATTTAGTGGTGCAGGGTTGGTTGAAATGCTTGCATCCATGTGAGCTTTCACCTAGACTACAAGATGCTTTCTTCATTAAATTGTTTTTACACATTTAAATGCTATCTGATACTTAAGAAAACAGCTTTTGCAAAGAAAGGGCTTTAAAGTATTTTCTTTAGTGTACAATATGAAGGGTGTTGTGGTATGCAAAGAAATGGGCAAATGTTTATAATCCTTATGTAGGCACAATTGGATAGGAACAAACAAAAACTCGATTAAAAATACACATGTCTAAGCAATTTTTACATAAAAGAAAAACAGACCATTTGTTTTGGATTACCTCACAATTATAATATCTGGGTAATTAGAGGGACTTCTTATAAACTGAGAATAGAAAAATAAAGGAGACACAGTCAAGGAAAATTGAGATAAATAACAGTTTATAGAACTTATGCACCATGGGCCAAGAACATTGACATCATGTGGGAATTCTTTAGAATCTCTGGTCCCACCTCAGACCCACTGAATAAGAGTGCATTTTAAAAAGATCCCAGATGATTCATACACACATTAAAGCTTGAGAAACAGTTGTTTAAATGACCAAATGAATCAAAGAACTGCTGAAATGATAAAATCACTTTGTCTTTTTAAAAAGATGATTTTATCATGACTCAGTTCTAACTGGATTATGCACCTGACATCAGAGAGCTGTATACAGATCTACCCTGAATACCGTGTAGAGAACAGACAGTCCCATGAGGAACAAGATAGTGACCGCTTGGGGAGGAATTGTTTGCAAGGCTGTTTATAACATCATGATTCACAATCACAATATCAAAAAAAATGGATTCCAGACTGGTGGCCAGTAGTACTAAGCAAGACACAGACTCAGATGGAGGGTCCAAAACTGAAGTAGGTATAATTGTTGAAAAGTTGATAAGTCAGAAAGGTCATAGAACTGGCTTGAAGTCAGTCTAATTCACTGTACACAGCTTTGAAACCCAGACACATGATGAGATCTTCATGGTGAAAGTAGTGACCTTGAACAAGGCCAAGCAGAACCAAAGTCACCAGACAGTTGCCTAACTCTCACCTATGAAAGCTGTGCTGAAGTTGATGGGATAATAAGCAATATTTGTGATTTGGGGAAAAAAATAATATTGTCTAGCTTTGAGAATCAGAATTGACTCTAAAGTTCATGCTACAAAATCTGTGGTAGAAAATTAGTATAGAGGCCAAATTGCTTATTCCAGGACTAGGATTTTGAGGTAGAATTTATTACATTAGAAGTTCACAAAGCAAACCACACGTGGGTCTCAGAGTCTATACCCAAAACAACAACAACGGCGACAACAAACAAAGAATGTCAAGGTTGTAGGAAATAGAAGAGCAGAAAGGAGTAGAAAACTCTTCTTGGATGCAGCAGTAGAATTTGATGAGACTGAAAGTGAGTTGAGAGAGGAAATTTTGTGCAACTATGCTGGGCCATTCTGTGGAGAGAGAGACAGACAGAGAGAGAGATTATAGGACTGGGCTCGTGTGTTATTGTGGTTGGTTGGTTCATTTGACTCATGCTGATCAGTCACTCAACTGTGTCCAACTCTGCAGTCCCACAGACTGCAGCATGTCAGGCTTCCCTGTCCTTCACTATCTCCTGGAGTTTGCTCAGATTCATGTTAATTGAGTCAGTGATGCCATCCAACCATTTCATTCTCCGTCACCTTCTTCTCCTGATATCAGTCTTTCCCAGAATCAGGGTCTTTTCCAATGAGTTGGCTCTTTGCATCAGGTGGTCAAAGTATTAGAGTTTCAGCTTCAGAATCAGTCCTTCCAATGAATATTCAGGACTGATTTCCTGTAGGATTGACTGGTTTGATCTCCTTGCATTCCAAGGAACTCTCAAGAGTCTTCTCCCGCACCACAGTTCAAAAGCATCAATTCTTCAGTGCTCAGCCCTTCTTTACAGTCCAATACTCACATCCATATATAACTACTGGAAAAAACCATAGCTTTGACTATATTGACCTTTGTCAGCAAAGTGGTCTCTGTTTTTTAATATGCTGTCTCGATTTGTCATAGCTTTTCTTTCAAGGAGCAAGTGTCTTTTAATTTTATGGCTGCAGCCACCATCCGCAGTGTTTTTGGAACCCAAGAAAATAAAATCTGCCAGTGTTTTCATTTTTTCCCCATCAATGTGGTATGGAGGCCTAGAAGTTCCATAATTTGACAACGGGGGAAGAGGGAAATCCAATGGTATAATTCTGCCTGAGTTCAGAGGCCCAAAAACCAAGAGCCCCAATGTCTCTAGGAAGGAAAAATGAATATTCCAGCTCAAGAAGAGGGAGAAAATTGGCCCTTCCTTTGCCATTTTGTTCTATTTGGGTTCTTGACAGATTGGCTGATGCATGTCCATACTGATGAAAGTGCATCTCTCTACCAAGTCTGCTAAATCAAATGCTAATCTCTTCCAGAAACACCCTCACAGACACAACCTCAATTTCTCTTTTTTATCAGCTATCTGGGCATCCTTTAGCCCAATCAGGTTGACACATAAAATTAACCATCACAGACCCCTTGAACATCATGTACATCTTTGTTTTTTTCAGATGATGTTCACAGATATCTAGCTCCATACGATGATTGCCATGAACAGAGGGGTAGGCCAAGCAGATGGGTTGCTGCTTAATCTTCCTTCCTCTTGATCTTATAATAATTCATTTCCCTAGTGCCAGAAAATCACATATCTTCTCACACTACCACCTTGTTTGTGTGTGGCTCATGTCTGACAGCTCCTTAGTGTCAGAGGTAAGCCTGATAGCTGTGTTTCTTCCCCTCATCCAGTGCTTTATACACTTCATTGTATAGTCTGCTGGAGTTGGCACCTACTGGGACAACACCACTGAGAGTTATTTTTGAGCATCTTATATCCTCATGCAGATGACTCCAAGTGTTACAAACTGACTGTTTCTTATGCTGACCCTGTCCTCTGACCCACAGCACCACCACTCTGGGGGCATGACTGCTGGGTCAGCCTCCTCAGCCCAGGATCTAAATACCAGCTCTCTCCGGGATAAAGGCTCACTTGGAAATTAATTTTCAGGATCTCTACCCATCAAAAAATACCTAACGACAAGTCAAAAATAGAGCCTGGTAGCACTGAACTGAATTTGTCCATGGAATTTAAAATTCTGTCATCTTTTGCTCCTTAAGACCTTAGGTCTCTATGGGGTCTGCAAAGACAATAGGTCTGTATTCCATGGTGACTAGAATGACTTAGAGGTTAGAACACAATTGTAAAGGAGTGGAAGGGGTATGTGCAAGGAATGAGTAAAAGAAAGAGCAAGATGAAGTTGAAGTCATGGGAATTAATTTCACAGGAAGGTTGTTATTGCCCCCTTTAGCAGCTAAAATTCACATACAGGAACATCTTAAGTAATGTGTCGAGCTGTCCGGAAGATAATTTGAATCCTGTCAAGGCAAACAAGAATATGCTCACAAATTCAAGAGCAATATATGTGCAATTTGCACAACATCAATTTCTTTGGTTGTTTTTGGATGGAGCCATCACCATCAATTAAGTTAGTGACTCTTTGATTCAAATTACTTTTTGACATGTAGTCAACTAAATGGCTCACACAAGCATTATTTTCTGCAGGGTTCCCTAGGCAGCCATATAGTAAATGTAAACAGGTGGGAAGGCAGAACAGCACTGCTGTAGAAGCAGCCTCCTCCCTGCTGCAGCAGAGGGAATAATAACATGAAGAAATATGGAGGCATTATTAGATGGCCTGGAATAAGGCTTCTGAAAGGAGAGATTTGCATATTTATTACATCTTGCTGCTGATTCAATATTTCTCCACTTGAGGTTATCTCTTAACCCCACATCAGGCTGTTATAATCAGGTATCAGAGGTGAAGCAAAGGTAAGGCTGCCTCTCCAGTCATAGAAGGAGAGTTCAGTTCAGTTCAGTTCAGTTCAGTCGCTCAGTCGTGTCCGACTCTTTGCGACCCAGCACCACAATAAAAGCTTGACTTGATAGAAGGGTGATGGAGAGGAGTGATATTACTAACAATATCAGTGAAACAAAGCTTAAAGGGAGTCAACATGTATTTAGGGTCCTGGAGGTTAGAGAGGATTATTTCAGAGGATAAAGACAGTGCTCAGTAAAGAAATGCATGAAATAGACTGGTTTCCAGCATCATTTTCATTATCAGGACCAACATCAGTATTGCAATCAAGGCCAGTGTCATCCATATTCAACATAGTCCTGGCCAAGGATTTCAAAAGACTGAACAAAGTCTCAGGTATTAGGAATTACTCAGTCCCATGCTTAGATGAGCCTACCCTGAGATTAAGCAGAGACTCCATACATTTTGTTCATAGCACATTCCCAGAGCCTAAACATATCTGACACATGGTAGGTAAAAAGTATATAACAAAACAGGGCTCTAATGGATAATGTCTGAAAGAATCAAAGAATGAATTAACTGTCTGTCTTGTTGTCAGCACAAAGGAAACCTAAATTCTGATCATTCTGATTTGCATTAATCAGCTATATGACCTTCAGCTTCTCTTAAGTTCTGTGAGGCTCTCTTGTACCTTTCTTTAAAATGGCATGATAACACAAACCTTGACCACCTCGGGCCATTGGAAAGGTAACATCACAGAATCCAGGTGAGAATAGCTTGACAATCTGGAAACACTCAACAAAGTAAATGGCTGTTTTTGTTTTATCATCACTTTCCACAGACACTGGTTCTTAAAAAAGAACATTTCTAAAGGGAGGAAGCAGTGCAAATCCCTTAGCTGCCTACATCACAGTCCAATTTGATATTTCTTATGCACAAGATAAAATGCTTCATGCTAAGATATACAATTCCAATACCTTTGTGTTTACTGGTTTATAAAATTCAGGAGCATAAAATCCCAAGTTTCCCTGGGTTTTTGCCAAGCACAGAATGCAGATGGAAAGCTGAACATTAAGCCTGTTATGCCAAACTTAAATTTGACCGTAAATTGCTGGATAGTTTCAGTTCAAAGACACATGGCAGTATTATCTTTAAAGCAAATTACAACTGAAAACCAGAAACCAGGGCAGAAAAAAAAAATTGACAGGGAGGAAAGCGTTTGCAAAAGAAACAAGGACAAGGCAATGTCCATTTTCAGCTCAATCTACATGTTCATTTATGTTATCTCATCTTCTCTCTTACACTAAAATAACTTTTACTTACTCACTCATTAAATAAACATTTACACAATGCCCCCTAGGTCCCAGGCCTATGGAGGTCATAATTAAAAAGGCAGACTTATTGCTCTGTATTAGTTGGAGTTCTTAAACAGAAAGAAAGTAAACTCAGCTAACTTACACAGAAAGAAAACTTGCTGTTAGGTTAAAGAAAAGCTCTGGAATTTTCTAAAAGACTGTGAGGAAGCTCAAGATTTTGCAGCAGATACACACAGTGTACTCAGAACAGATGGGATCCTGGACGCCTGGCAGTTGAAATTCTCTCCATTTGCACCAAATCCTACTGTTGGATTGAATACATCAAAATCACGGCCTCCATTTGTGTGATATGATGTTTAAAATCTACAATCATGAGAAAGAGAGTCAGACTGAAAGCGTCAATGTCTTCATCCCTTTTCTGAACCTGGGTAGTGAGCAGAGGAGTCTGGTGGAAAGGGCCAGAAAGAATCCAGCTTTTGTAGCAGAAAGACGGCCTTTGGATGGACAAATGTGCTGAGCACTCATGCAAAAGCAGGAGAGTAATTCCTAAGGAGACCAATGTGCTGTCAGGATCAGGGCGGTGCCCAAGCAGTGAACACAACTGCTCATCTTCACATTTCCTGTGCCTTACTCAAACACGAGTGTACCACACCCGCAGGGACAGGCATGAGTTAGCAGTGCCAGAAATCTGAAATGTAGCGAGAGTTCAGAGAAAAGAGCGATGAAAAGTGTTACATGAAGGATGATATTTAACATCAGAAAAAATTTAGCCTTGACATTGAAAATCCCGCTTGTTTACTGTTCTCATTTTACTGGTTTTCTGAGTTGTGATGGTCTGTGAATATCATTCTGCTCACAATCAGGAATGACTCACTCTTACCAGTCAAACAGGAAACAGGACCCTTCTGGTGCTCTGTCTTCCACAGTTTTCCCTTCGTTAATTCTCTTTGGTGGGGTCTAACGTGTAACCAGGTGGTCGCAGAACAGAAGCATGAGGGTTGATGAGGAACACTCATTTCAGTTGAATTTTGCTCTACCTTCCCTAAAATTTAGAACAAATGTTAAACTCCAGAGAATTTTAAAATTCAGAATGCTTATGTTGGACCAATAAAATTTGACAAGAGAAGTAGAAAAATAGACTGGAAACGATGCCTTTTAAAACCAGTGAAGTCAAATAATACAGCTAAGGAGTAAGAAGAATCCCTAATATAAATTCTGATACCATTCATGATGAACCCGAAGTCTTTGAATGTGAAGATTCATTTGTTCATCAAATGTGTAGTGGCCATCTGCTAAGTGCAAAGCCCATTGGGAAAAAAGTGAAGAGAGAGACAGTTGATACCATCCAAGGCCTTTCCACCTACAGGTGGGGAATCACATATTGAAGGTATTCATGAAAGTAGCAATGTCTTCTGGACCTTTTTGCATTAACACAGAACACTGGGGATGGGAGAAATTCTAAAGCAAATTCTTGAGTTTTGTGATTTTGTCTTTCAGTTTCATTTCAGAGTTCCTGATAAGCTGACTGAACCACCTTTGTTTGAGGAAATGAGGCAAAGAGCAATTCAATTGTAAAATGGTTCAAGTGAAAATTGCCCAGTCGTGTCCGACTCTTTGCAACCCCATGAACTGTAGCCCACTAGTCTCCTCTGACCATGGAATCCTCCAGGCCAGAATACTGGAGTGGGTAGCTGTTCCCTTCTCCAGGGTATCTTCCCAACCCAGGAGTTGAGCCCAGGTCTCCCACATTGCAGGAGGATTCTTTACCATCTGAGCCACCAGGGAATTTCAAATGGTTTTGGAAGTGGCATTATTAGGAGTAAGTCAGGTGTCACAGATAGCAAGGAGGTAGAAAGAAAATCCACATGAAGAAATTATAAATGAGCAGGTAAGGTGTAGGTATGGGAGATGGAAGAGATTTGGAGGGGTGGAGAAAATGGTGCAACAGCATGGAGAGGGTGATGCTAGAGACTGTACATCCATTACATCATTTAGTTCTCACAATAAGCATATCAAGTAGAACATGCTATTTTTACATTTTACACATGAGAAAACCGAGACCCACATGTTTATTAACATATCTATTCTCTTAGAGTGAACAAATATTAGTATTTCCTCATTTAGGGCTACATGGCATTTTTCTTCATCCCACTATCATATTGCATTAAAATCATTGATCTATATTTCTCTCTTAATGCATATGATCTCCTGGGGGAGAAAAAAAAAAAACCTGCTTGTGTATATATGAATAAATGAAATAATGAAAGAAATGAAATTGCTATTCATTTATTTATAATATGGTATAGCATTATTTTTCCCCAAAAAACAAGTTTCAGTAGTGATCTAAGAGACCTCTAAGTTTTCTTCCAAATTTGTCCTTATTCTAAAACTTCTGCCCTGCAGTCTCTTCTTAACCAGTAAGTTGCCCTTACTCTCCTCAGTCTTATATACCACACCCAAACCACTATGGCCTTTGGGACCTTCTGCTGCAAATTAGCACCATCCTTTTTTTGATTACTGGCCAGATTTTCTAAACTAGTCTCCCTTCTTCTCTTGGATGAGTTTCATCTCAACATCAAGAATGATCCAAATGAAACTGATCAAATAATGGGACCCCCTTGCTCAAAACAGTGCAGTGACTCCTCAAGGCACTCAAGGTGAAAGTCTGTACATTGGCTAAGAAGGTAAATGGTACATCATTTACCCTCTTCCCAGCCTCTCTACTCTTCTGCTCTGGGCACACCAGCCCTCCTCTGCTCCTAACACACCAGGCACTATCCTGCTCCATGGCATTGTACTGCCTCTTCCACCTACCTGGACTTCTCACCCTAGATATCTATTAATCTAATTCCTTGCCTCCTTTGGGCTTTTTCCATACCTTCCTTCTCAATAAAGCCTACCCTGAAGATGATTTAAAATTATATCACACACCTTATCCCTCCAGTAATCCTGAATCCTCCTTCCCTGACTTTGAATATTTCTCCTTTGCACTTGCCATTTTCTCAAATATTACACAATTTGCTTATTTACCACTTTTATTGTCATTAGATGTTAAAAGGTGAGTGCCTCCTGGAAGGAAATTTTTTTTTTCCTGATATAATTCAAGTGCTTAGATCACTTCTTGGTACATGTTAAGTGATTATAAATTTCAGATGAATGGATTCTTCCTTTGAAATAAAATAAATTTTTACTCTTCTTTAAATGACAGCCTGGAAGATTCTGAAGCAGACTTCATAGACTCTTCATTCTGTCTAAGCCCTCTGTCTCAACCACACTTCATATGTGGTTTTCAGGTCCTCTCATCTGAAGATTCACTCTAGATTTCTCATATCCCTCTCAAAATGTGACTCTTCACCTTGAATACTTCATCTGTGACATAACCATTCCCAAACTCATCAGATCTTGGCTGAATAACTAAGCCAATCATAAGCCACGCTAAGATCACGAAGATTAACAATCAAATTTGTTAATTAATTTTGAATCCATTGTGTATTAATTCCACAAAATTACATTATTTTAAGAAGTAGTTTAGTTGTCAGTCAGATATTGACTGGAGCCTATATGCTATAAATTTTATATATATATATAACTATATATATATATAACTATATATATATATATATATATATATAATGTTATTTATTTATTTTTGACTGTGCTGGGTGTTGGTTGCCGCGCAGGTTTTTCTCTCATTTTGGCAAGCAGGGGCTACTCTTCATTGCAGTGTACAGACTTCTAATTGTGGTGGCTTCTCTTGATGTGGAGCCATGGGCTCTAGGGCACATGGGCTTTAGTAGTTGTGGCATGTGGGCTCAACAGTTTCAGTTCTCATGTTGTAGAGCACATGCTCAATAATTGTGGCACAAAGACTTAGTTGCTCCTTGGCATGTGGTGTCTTCCTGAGCCAGGGATCTAATCTATGTGCCCTGCATTGGCAGGCAGATTCTTGACCGCTGAGCCACCAGGGAAGCCCTGCTATAAACATTTTACCTCTTTACGGGGAAGAAGACCGTGTTACACAGGTGCCAATTCATGTATGGGTACCGATTCTTTCTGTTCCTTGTTGCAGCATGCTACAGTCATGCCTCGTGTGCTTCAACAAAGTAGTATCTACATGGGGCTGCAGGACAGGCCTGGAGGGGCCAGGGTAGATATTTTAAGACTTCTGAGGAGTGAAGGCCCTTAGGGAAACCCAGTCACTGTCAAAGGAACCACTCACCAGCCAGACCTTTGATGTTGACGGCCAGTTTACTTATGACAAGTGACTGACAGGCTGTGAAACTACAGGGAAGATATATACAGTACACACATGGACACTGATTGATTAAATCAAATGGATGAGAAAGGGCATGATGTTTGAAAAAGCAGTGTATGCAGTTCTACCCCCTCCACAAAAATGGCCTAGATTAAAATAAATGATAGATGTGTAAATGATAAGTGATCTCACACCACTGGCATGAGGCTATGTGCACAAAAAGTAGATGAGATGAAAAGCTTTTTAATTTTTTTTTCCCCAGGTATGATGAACTAATCAAAGGAGAGAGCATTAATTAAAAAAGAAATGTAAATTGCCTTTATAAGGACAGGGCATCAAATCTGGAGTCACTGAAGCACAGTACATGCGTTTTGTGAGAGAACAGTTTACATCTTGCTCTTAGCAACCAAGGAAGACAGAAGTTATTCTGGACCTTGTTAAGGATGGAGCCAAGTCCTCCATGTAAGAAAGAAATCAACAAACATCTAAGTTTTATTTATCACAATATGTTCCTCAAGGTATATGTGGGGAAATAGCATCTCAAGAAGCTAAAATTCTTCTCAAAGGTCTAGTTTTAAGAATGCAAATTATGCAATAAATTAAAGCTTCTAAAATGTTATCAACAACAGTCATATAATCCTACTACTATGGAAAATCAGAAAATATTGTATTTAATTGAAAGATGTAAGGAATGAATGCTGACTATAGTCATCATGATAGAAGCCCGGGATTCAAAACCAGACAAAGACTGGAGGTGATGGAGTGAAAATACTAAGGTGTACACTCAAGTATTTGAAAAGTTCAGAGGACATGTTAACTGGGTAGCTAGAAATATAAGAAGGAGAGCTAATATTTGTGGAAATAAATGAAATGCAATTATATAAAAATTAAAAATTCTTCCATCATCACACTTCTTGATGTCTTTACACAATTGAAGATCATGTGATGATGAAGTTGACTATGAAGAGAATGATTTCAATGGTAACACAAGTAGATTATGGCCATTAACTAAATATTTTTCCCTTTGGTAGAAATTTGGTCAGTTCTGGAGGAATCACAGCATGGCAGTATGGAATCACTAAATCTCTTTAGCTCAAGAGGAAAAGAAAGAGAAGGACATTAAACCTCATGTTCAATAGGAAATCCATTATCTTGTTCTTCATCCAAATTGTAATTCAAGGTACACACTAAAAACCCTACCTCCTCTCAAAAGCCTTTCCAATATTAAGTAAAACGGCACATGTTGATAAAATAAACTCACACACATGTACACATACAACGCATCCACACATGTTCAGTTAGGTTCAGTTCAGTTCAGTTCAGTCGCTCAGTTGTGTCCGACTCTTTGCAACCCCATGAACCACAGCAAGCCAGGCCTCCTTGTCCATCACCAACTCCCGGAGTTTACTCAAACTCATGTCCATAGAGTCACTGATGCCATCCAACCATTTCATCCTCTGTCGTCTCCTTCTCCTCCTGCCCTCAATCTTTCCCAGCATCAGCGTCTTTTTCAGTGAGTCAGTTCTTCGCATCAGGTGGCCAAAGTATTGGACTTTTAGCTTCAACATCAGTCCTTCCAATGAATATTCAGGACTAATTTCCTTTAGGGTGGACTGGTTGGATCTCTTTGCAGTCCAAGGGACTCTCAAGAGTCTTCTCCAACACCACAGTTCAAAAGCATCAAATCTTCTGCTCTCAGCTTTCTTTATAGTCCAACTCTCACATCCATATATGACCACTGGAAAAACCATAGCCTTGGCTAGATGGAACTTTGTTGGCAAAGTAATGTCTTTGGTTTTCAATATGCTGTCTAGGTTGGTCATAAGTTTCCTTCCAAGGAGTAAGCATCTTTTAATTTCATGGCTGCAGTCACCATCTGCAGTGATTTTGGAGCCCAGAAAAATAAAGTCAGCCACTGTTTCCCCATCTATTTGCCATGAAGTTATGGGTACACACATTGCTGCTGCTGCTGCTAAGTTGCTTCAGTCGTGTCCGACTCTGTGCGATCCCATAGACGGCAGCCCACCAGGCTCCCCCGTCCCTGGGATTCTCTAGGCAAGAACACTGGAGTGGGTTGCCATTTCCTTCTCCAATGCATGAAAGTGAAAAGTGAAAGTGAAGACGCTCAGTCATGTCTGACTCTTAGCGACCCAATGGACTGCAGCCTACCAGGCTCCTCCGTTCATGGGATTCTCCAGGCAAGAGTACTGGAGTGGGGTGCCATTGCCTTCTCCATTAATGAGCATACATATGCCTACTCCTTATATCTTTTTACCCCCATCATTCTCTTTCCATTCATTTCTCATGCTCCACATTGTGTATTCTTATGGAAGTTTCTGTTGAAAGTACTAAAACAATTCTTTTTGCACAAACCCTCCAGTGGTTTCTCATTTCACTCTGAGGAAGGCTCTTCCAGTGACCCGTAGACTCATTTCAACCTTTGCATTTAACACTCTGCATCCCCTCTCTCCTGTTCTCTTCCTGTCTCTTATTCTGGCCTTTTTTGTATTTCTCAAACACCCTAGACTTGTCCTTGTTTCAGAGTCTCTGCTTTGAACACTGTTTTAGAAATTTTCTTCTCTGTTTTAGGTATTTGCTCAAACATCACCTTCTTGGTGAAAATGTCCCCGACAAACTAATTAAATATAATCTGATTCCCAATCTTTCCAACCCTACTTTTTTACTTCATCTCTCTTCGTAGCATTTCCTAACATTCCAGATTTTTTTTTCATATATATATATGTAATCATCTTTTATTTTTGTTTATTCTCTTTTCTTTCTTCTACCTGTTCCCGCCCATTTGTGCTACTAGAGTTCAGCTTCATATTGACATACACTTATCTACCATGTGGACAGCTGCATCCCTAGTGCCTAGATGAATGTACATTCATTGAGTTAATAAAGTCCAGCCCCCTCCCCCACACATAGTCTTATACACACACACAGATACACAACCTTATGAGAAGGTGTTATAGCCTGTCGTTTTATAGATTAGGAAAAATGACCTAGAAGATAAGCAACTGGTCTCAGATAACAAAGGGATGGTTGAGACTGAATCCAGGGAAATCCAACTTTGAAAGTGAACTTATAGGTTTGCCAACATACATGTTCTAGAATGTTTTTAGTGACAGTATTTGTAATAACACCCAAATGTCTGTCAACAGTAGAGTGGTAATATTCACACAATGGGATACTAGGCAGTAATGAGCTTATTTTGAGGAAAAGAAACCAGAGCTCAAAAGTCCATATTATATGATTCAGTTTATGCATAAATGTACCTGTGCAAACAAACAAAGAGCAAAGGACAAAGTTGATTCATTTTGTTAGGGACAGGATGGTGCTCACTTTCCCGGGGGATGGTGGTAATAATAGGGAACAAAAGGGAGCAGAGATGAGAGTACTGTTAATATTCTCTTTTTGATCTGGATAGAGGTACATATGTTTAGTTTGTAAAACTTTACTGATTTTTACCCTTATGATATGTGCATAATACCATATGTGTGTGTTAGTGACAAAAAGGCTCCTGTTACACATACTATGTATAATTATCTCCAAGTGAATGCAGGTGAGATTTATGGACAAGGTGAGATCAGCCTACCTGATCATTGGACAAAGGTGATGGGGCAGTTACTCCTATGATTACGCTTCCTTTTGTAAGACTGTGTTACAGGGTACAGCAGATTGGAGATTCTCCTGCTGACTCTGAAGAAGTAGCTGCCCCCGTGGAAGAGAGCTGTGTGCCTAGTTCTGAGGATGATCTAGAAGCTGAGAGCAACCCTGGCCAATAGCCAGCATGAAAACGGGACTTCAGTCTTAGAGCTGTGAGTGATTTAATCCTGCAACAACCTGTATGAGTGATAATTCAAGAAAGTCAAGCCTGTAAGAGTCAGGTATTAACAATGGGAAAGAAATTTCACTGTCTTATCTCTCCCACATTGAAATTTTTGTATAAGATCCTTGCAATTTGGATAGAGTGAGTCATTGAATATAAGAAGACAAATGAACTTGGCTTTGGGAGAAAAAAAGAGGTAATTTTTAATAAGCAAAATTAGTATTTAATTGTATTATTCAATATTTAAGACTTTTTAAAAATGTGACTTTATTCTGTACTCCAAATTACCAAATGTTAGCACGTCAGTTATATATATATTTTATAACTGAATGTAAGCACATCAGTTATATATATGTGTGTGTGTATATATACACACACACATATATGTCTCATGAGACACATATATATGTCTTTAAGAATATAACACTTCCATGACCCAATAAAATAGTTTGAGAATTCTATATCATTTCAGTTCAGTTCAGTGGCTCAGTTGTATCCAACTCTTTGCGACCCCATGAATCGTAGCACACCAGGCCTCCCTGTCCATCACCAACTCCCGGAGTTTACCCAAACCCATGTCCATGGAGTCGGTGATGCCATCCAGCCATCTCATCCTCTGTCGTCCCCTTCTCCTCCTGTCCCCAATCCTTCCCAGCATTAGGGTCTTTTCCAATGAGTCAACTCTTCACATGAGGTGGCCAAAGTATTGGAGTTTCAGCTTCAACATCAGTCCTTCCAATGAACACCCAGGACTGATCTCCTTTAGGATAGATTGGTTGGATCTCCTTGCAGTGCAAGGGACTCTCAAGAGTCTTCTCCAACACCACAGTTAGTTGATGAGAATCAGAGTTAAATTTTGTATTAAGAAATGGTGTTATTGTCCATTACTAGCTTTATGATTCTAGTGAGAAATAAATAAACTTAGGCCATTAACATGCGCAAGCTGGACTTCAACCATATGTTCATAATCACAAAAACTCTGATTAGACCTGATAAGAGCCCCTTAAAGAGCATGCGCCTGGGTAAGGGAAGAGACAGCCCTGTTCGCTTCTGAATGCTCAAACTGAGGTTCTGGGCCTTTCCGTTGCGTGTTGTCCTATGTTAATTCTCTGCCTATAAATTAATATTATCTACGCCTCATCCATTCTCTTCCTTCTCTTTTCTCTTTGTTTTTTTTTTTTTCTCTTCCTCTTTCCTGCTCTTTTTTCTCTTTGTCATCCCTCATGGAATGAGGTGCTTTAGGGGAACCCTCAAAACATGGGACCCTGTCCTGTGTCATCCTCTGTGGTGAGAATAGTACCGATGGGACCTGACAAAGTACTCTCTGTGGAGTGGACGAAGGAAAGGATGAGTACACAAAAGAGGGAACGACCTATGTCCTCTGCTAACAAGACTTGGGCCTGTTCTGAGGGGCAGTATCTCCATCCAACCCTGCCATCTGTTCAGATTCCAGGTAGCCACCACGTCTCCCCTCCTCTTTGCTTTACCCCAGCCCCCGGGTGACAGTGATGGAGCTGACAAGATGTCAGCCGACCCTTATTGATTATGCATGATCTCATTAGTAAAACCTTGGCCCAGTGTGACCTAATCCTTGCCGGGAACGACTGTGATATACGAGGACCAGCACTTTGTCACCTGAGGTTAGGCAAACAGGAAGACTGCTTAGTACCTGTGGTGCTGAAAGACGCAGCCCCTCCTGCTCTGGTAAGGCGGCGAGGAGCGCAAAGCACACAGGCGCTATGTGGGTCAGACAAGTCACTGAGAGCCCATCCTGGCTGCAAAGCTAGTTATTTATTTATGTTTGTTTGCTAAAAATGCATCTGCTCTGGCAGCCCTGGGACATTTGTCCTAGTAAATAGCTAAATCAGAAACGGGGCAGAGAGAAGCGTGGTTGGACCAAACGTGCTGAGATCCTTGAGGTCTGAGGTTGTCATTCCCTTTGGTACAAAGGACATGTTCTAACGTGTCCCTTCCCCCACCCCTGCTCTCTATCCCTCAAAAAGGCAGCCTGCCACCATGGGCTGGAGAGATGCAGCATTTCACACATGAGACCACTGAGCCCTAAGGAACAGAAGCCGAATGGAGCTCTGCAACTGACCAGATCAGGGCCACTACCAGCACCAATGGCTCCATTGTGTGAATTACTTAAAAAAAAAAAAAAAGTAAAATAAAAAAAAATATATATAACTCTTCTTCCAGGAGGAACATCTGTCAAAAGGTACCACCTTTGTGCATTGCATGAACTGTGCAACCTTGTTGCTGAGTTCTGATCACAGTGGGACTGACCCAGTCTTATCCTAGGGAACTTCAGTCATAAACAAACCATCCAAAGGAACAGCCTGTGCTCGTTGAACCATTGTGCGCAGTGGCTATGGAGGCATAGTATTTTGAAACTGTGAACTGTTTAGTTCATCTAGAAGCAAGTATGTGGTTCCATTCCTGCTGAGTGAGGGACAGAGTCTTAGAGATAGCCAGTGCTGTAATCACCCCATTTAAGTTCCTGAAAGAAGAGTAGGATGACCTGAAGGAATTCACCCCCAAAGTGCTTGTCTACACTAAACAAAAGATATAATTTGTGTCTAGAAATGGGTGGCTCTCCCACTTGAAGCACAATCACTTACTCTTAGCAGGAAAAAAAAAGTCCCTCTCTTGTTTCAATCACCCTCTTTATTAGTCCTCTCCCGTGACTGAGCCAGTCAGGGAAGAATCATCAGTAAATATTGCTTATTAAATGCTTGGGTCAGGTTATCTGCCTGTCAAGCAGAGGCGGTGGGCGTGCACTGGGGCCATGGCTGCTGAGTGAGCGTTCTTGGCCTCCCCACACACATCTCAGCAGAACCCAGTCTTTAATAAGCATTGTGTGCGCTGCCCTTTTTAAAATGATTGAATTATGGCTTTTTATGGCTCTATAAAAGCCTTTATTAATTTGGGGACGCTTCTGCATCTTCCAATCCTGTCCAGTCTCTGCCGGGAGGTTAAATTATTCATGCAGCTTCCAATTGCTATGTTGATTGTGTTCTTTAAAGAACAACGAGCAGGACTCTTTGTTTTCCATGAAGTTTGTGGGAGGAGGTTATAGGAGGAGGGGCAAGAAGGATACGGGTGTCTTGAAGGGTCTCACCTCAAAGGCCTCATGGGGACACAAGGGAGGAGACCTCATGGTGATCAGTGGAATTGTTGGGACAACATCTCAGCTCAGCGGGAAGGGACAACGGACTTTAACAGTGTCGTCTCTTGAGATGTGTCCACGTGTGTTTTCATGCACAAGTGTGTGTGTGTTAGTTCTTCCACTGTGGTTTTCTGCTGATGCTTCTTAATAGAAGAACAAAATATGGTTTGTATAGAGCTCGTTCTACCTTATGGTGTGCTTTCAAACATACTATCTCATTTTTATTTTTAACCCCCTATCATTGTATCTGCTGCTGAAGCAGCTATTTTACCATGTTCATTTCATGGGTCACGAGGCTCAGAATGGTGTGTCACCAAGTACTGTGTCGCTCCCACCTGATGTCTCTGAAAAGCAACCAGACCTTTTGATCCCAAGACTGGTTCTGTTTCCATAATAGGAGATCTGTTATTCTAGTTTTTGGCAGTTGGAGGGACTCTTCTCCCTGCCATCACTCACTGAACTCTCTCCCACCTTGCACACATGTGCATACACACACGTGCATAAACACACACAGGCACACAAGCACTTATAGGTTAAATGTATCCATCCTCCTGTCTTGCCATTTGCCCAATTATCCCAAGTTCCTGAAGCCGGCTCCCCCCCAACACACACACCTGTTGTTCTCAGACAAGAAAGCCTGCTGATTATCCCCTTTCCTTAGCCTACGCAGTTCTTTTGCCCAGGCTGATCTACTGATCCCTTTAAGGCCTGGCTTAAAGGCCACCTCTCCCAGGATCCTTCCCTAGATAACCCCACCCTATGCCACCACCTTTTCTGAATCAGAAGGGATAGAGTAGAGGAGAACCTGGGTGCCACCCAAGGTCAGAAAACCCACTTGCGAAAGATAATCAAGTCACTTCCCCATGAGGAGCCTCTAATCCATGAACGGGAACACCAGCCCTGCCCAGTCCATTTCACAAGGATGATCTTAGGGACAAATGAGAGAGTACATCAAGAAAGGACTATAGGACCTGCAGAGCATTATGCATCTTTTATACACTTGTGCCCCTTGCTGTGAGAAACAGAAAATAAATAACAGAGAATCAAGAAAGACTGAGTTTGTCAGAGAAGGCTGTAACAGTCCTGTCAGCTTTGAACTGGTGAAGGGCTGTGGGGAAAGATTCTAAGAGGGAGGAGGCCATGAGTGAGGAAGCAGAGACAGGAGGCAGTGTGACTTTTTACCTAGAGACTGGCCATAACAGGAGCAGCTAATGAGAGTTACAGCTGTTCTGACTCTTTTCTTCAAAAGGAGAAACTTCTGAGAACAAGATTTGAGTGATGAACAGTAAAACAAGGGACCAGATGGGATAAACTGAACAGCCCATGTGCTGGGGACTAGGAGAAATCTTACTACGAAGATTGTCTGCATAAAAACGGCAAGGCTGGCTTGATGCTGACTATTGAGATGCTTTATATGAGAACACGTAGGGCTCCCCAGATATTGTGACAACCTGAGAGGAGGATTGGTTTTAGAAAGCTGTACGGATGGGGCGAATTTATAGTGAATGGGCTGAGTAATGACCATAGGAGCAGCACCAGGCCCTCTATCACTGCAGTTCCAAAAAGTTCACGGCACAAAGAGAGCCCCTTTACCTGAGTGTGTTCTCCTGAACCTTCACACAACTACACACACACACACACACACACTCTCCCTCTCTCTCTCCCTCTCTCTCTGTGTCTCTTTCATCAGGACCAGCTCCACAGAGTCAAAGAAAATCTGTATACATAAAGGCTTTGAAGAACACAGGGTCAATTTAAATAGACAGGACATTTTCAATGCTCACTAAGGTGATAATTCTAAAAGTTTTCAGGCTTCTTAAATTTCACTGAAACTGTATAATACTCTATCGTGCAGCCACTCAGAGGGACTACTTTCTACTAACACAGTCGAGTCCTGTATTTTCTCCTTTTGTTTCCATTCAATTCCTCTCCATCTTCCCCACCTTAGTTCATGGTTACACTTTATCTGTTATTTCCCATGTATAGCATTTCAATTTGTCAACCTGCTTTTTAATCCCTTTATATGACTTGAATACCACTCAGAAGCTACTGCCTTCCTCAGTGACCCTGTCTCTGCCATCTGCCACTAGCTGGGACCTGTAACCCCTTCCCAGATTTCTGCTCCATCCTGTGGCAGCAGCCCGGGTCTCACCTGCAGAGATGAAAGGTACAGAACCAACCTCTTCATACCAGAGTATTTGATACAAAGAGGTGTTAATACAAAGAGGGATAATTATCGTATGAAAAACTCTTCCTATTTCCCTCCAATATTTATTCAAATCTAAATTATGCGAGGCACCAGAGACATAGAACAGCACAGAGCTCACATTTTCACATGTTTAGATTCTAGTGTGGGAAGATAGACACTAAAATGACACATCCATCAAATCTCAAGTGATGGCATTTCTGATGTCAGGGCAGAAATCAAGCATTTTTAGCTTGGGTAGAGATTCTTTTTTATGTGCTTGATGGTATTCTTCATATTGTCAATGTTGAGTGAGGATGTAAAGGGATTATTGGGCCAAAGACTTTACTAAGATTGAAAACAGAAGCTACCCCCATCATCTTCCTGCCCCTCAGACAGTTCTGCTGGTTATTCATTTGTGGATGTGTTTTATGTCAAATTGAGCCCTGAGAGGAAGGCAAAAGCTTCAGCTTAAAGCATATGTGTAGAAGCACAGTAGTAATGTTTCAAGTTTGTGAATTCCAAAATGATTGTATGTACAACTGGCCAGGTAAATGGTGAAGTTGATCTAGCCACGACCACTTGGAGATTTCTCGTTATGTCCTTCTCATGTTCCTGAAATTTGGAAGGAAGCAGGAAGCTTGGCAAATCAGGACTTGGCAAAATTTTCCAGTCTGTTTATCAAAATCTTGTTCTAGGTCCTTTTGTGAAGCAGTCATGCAGGGGACCATGTGGCTATAAGTGTGAATGTAGGACCTGAAAGACACGTGATCTGTGTTGACTTTATATAAACACTGAGCAACGGCTAACTGAAGCCAAAAGAAAATATTTTTTTCTAAAAATGATATAAGTCCCTGGGGAAAATGGGATTCATTTAGGAGTCATTTCATTTAAAATACTCAGTTTTAAAATTAATAGACACTTTGAGGGCAGATTCCTCAGATAGTTATTGTCTCCATCCTCCAGAAAGTCTCTGTTTAGACACAGAAAGGCCACTGGGAGCTGGTCTGCAAGACAAGAGTCCAGAGCTGAACAAGGTCTGTTGGCAACACATTTCAGAGCAGATACCAGAAGGAAAGGCACATTGAGAAAAAGCAAAGGACACAACCCCTTCCTCTTTACGCATGGCAAATCAATCCAGTGTCTTTCATCGCCACCTGAAAACTGAATCACGTGTGAACAATAAACTTTAATCTGGTTGACAACAGTTTTTTAAAAAAATGCACTGAAAGCAAATTTCAGCAGCTTGACATACTTTATGACACTTATTAAAAAGACACACTTGTAAGTCAATTAACCTGGCCAATGGTATCTTTTAACTTGTTTTCTAAAAGGAAAGGCAACAGCAAAAGGGCAAAGTTTCCATCTAGAATGTTCTAAGTTGATTTCTTTTCCCTTACAATAAAGGCCACTGACCTGAGTTCCAACTAATATTTGTGAGCCTGCAGTTCACCTGCTTTCAACAACTGTAAAGTTCAAAAGAGGAGCTTACGGGTGTCCTTTCTGGAATTTTACATTTTATTCAAAGAAGAATTGAGACTTAACCTATAAAAAAATCAATTTATGACAAAATAGGTACGATGTGGGAGTTAAAATAGAAGCATGATGTACAATATTTAGTTAGCAAACATTTCCTTAGTTCATACTAAAAATGTTTGTATTGAGGGGAAAGAAATCTATGTACTTAAAAAAAAAATGTTTCTAAGGATATGATATACTCACCCCAGCCAAAGAACTCCCAATCACCAGTAAATAAGTACATTAGTGATTAAATAAATAAGACTTTCCTTGTATTTTTGTTTTGCTTTTCATTTCCTTAAATTTTGTAGTGGATAAAATATTGCAAATTTACTATGTAGTCTTTACTCTCTGAAAATTGTATTGTAAGTGTAATTATCTTAGAAATCAATTCATTATAATTATTTAAATTCCATATCTAGCACAACAAAAATAGTAGCTGCCCCAAAATGCTTGCTAAGAGTATTTTAGTTGCATACAATTCTTTAATGCAAAGTCAAGTACAGTTGACCTTCAGGGAGCACAGTATTTTTTTTTTTTTTGTACACAGATGAGAACAAGTGTTTTAGTACTTTCTTTGCTAGTGAGCTTCCTGCTCTTGACTGTTGATATATTCCTGTCCTTCTGACTAAGCCCTAAGGCCTTGGGATTGGAACGGCTCAGGAAGGGAAAACAGCTTATTCATATAGAGATTAAAAACAAGGGGTGTATTGACCTACTTACCTAAAAGTCCAGGCCTAAAAATGAATAAGAACAAATCTCAACAATTTAGAATTTGAAGAGAAATTGGGTCCCAACTCCTCATGGCCCTGTGAGACTGAGATTCACAAATAGATGTTAAAATGGACACTTCCTGGATATAAGGTCATTGCACTCCCTACTACGTTTACATTTATCTGAACTGAGACTATGAAATAACTTACCTGCATCATATTTTTGTCACATAAACTTGGCAAGCTATAATTGAATTCCTACTAAGGTAAGATTTGGTGACAAAATCAGTTGCCTGAAGGGATGCAGGGTCATGCAGTTAACCCTGAGGGGAGGACAGCTGGAAATGCCTTAAATGCCTCCATCCTGTGGCCTACCTTTTGTATTCAAGTCAGTGGCTAAATGATATCTCTCCTTCTACCCCACCTCCCAATCAGTAAATTAAAGGATCTATTGCTAGAGTCAAGCAAGCTTTCGGTTACAAACTATTTTCGATGTTTAGTCTACGTTCTTGTAGACTTCAAATAATTGTGAAAGAAAAAAGTTTTTGTAATTGTCTCTTAAAATGTGTATTTTAATAAGTTACTATGATTATCTCTACCTGTACTTTTTCTACAGAAGTTATAAGGAAAAAGTTTGACAAATCCAAATAGACACTTCAGACTGGCAATGTTTAAAAACAAGTTCAAGAACAAATGGCATATTTGGAGAAAATGTATACAATAGTTTTAATAGGCAAATGATGGATATCCATAATACACAAAGAGCTTACACAAATAAATTACAGAAAGAAAAGCTCAAGGAATAACAACAAATAATATGAAGTTAGTATTTCAAAGAAAAAGTAAAGACAAATGTGCATTAAATATATGGCTACTGCTATTTAGTTTCTAAGTCATACCCAACTCTTTGCAAGCCTGAGGGCTATAACCCGTCAGGGTTATCTGTTCATGGGATTTCCCAAGCAAGCATACTGGAGTGGGTTGCCATTTCCTCCTCCAGGGGATCTTCCCGACCCAAGGATCGAAGCCGCATCTTCTGTATCTCCTGCTTGGCAGGCAAATTCTTGACCACTGAGCCACCTGGGAAGCTGATAAATATATTAAGATACTCACAAAACATGGTAACACTTGAAATCTATTAGACTGCCAAAAATTAAAAGAACAATAATATTGAACTTTATCGAACACACCTCTTCTACATTACTGGCAGGGCAGTAAATTATCAAGACTTGTTTTGAAAATCATTGGTAGCCTATGAATGCTCAGTTGCTTCAGTCGTGTCTGACTCTGTGATCCCATGGACTGTAGCCCACCAGGCTCCTCTGTGCATGGGATTCTCCAGGCAAGAATACTGGAGTGGGTTGCCATTTCCTTCTCAAGGGGATCTTCCCGACTCATTAATCAAATCCACATCTTGTATGTCTCCTGCACTGGCAGGAGATTCTTTATCACTAGTGCCACCTGGAAAGCATGTCTATGATCTTAAATTTACATGTGAAAATTAGTCACATTATGCTACTTTCAGATATCTACCTTATGTAAATATCTACACAAATGAGCGAGAGTGATCGACTTTTCATTCTTTTAAAAAGCACAGTTGGAGACCCTCTATGTGTCAACAACAAAGAAAAACTGAGTTATAGAATATCCAGTAGGTGTAGGGTCTGGAGCCATTTACCAAAAGGAGGACAGTTCTGTGTGTGGTAGTGAAAGACCGTCATTACACTCCAACAATTCTGAAAATGGAAAAGACAAATTTTTCAGCACTGTGAATAACATGAACTATTCCCTTTAGAAAACCATTAGTGAATAAATGTGGCTGAAGAACCATAGAAAATACCCCTAATACCTGTCAGGGCTTCCTTGGTAGCTCAGTGGCAAAGAATCCACTTACAATGCAGGAGATGTAGGCAACGTGGGTTCGATCCCTGGATTGGGAAGATCCCTTAGAGGAGGGCATGTCAACCCACGCCATTATTCTTGCCTGAGAATTACATGGATAGAAGAGCCTGGAGGGCTACAGTTCATGGGGTCACAAAGACTCAGAAATGACTGAAGCAACTGAGTACAATACTTGTCACTTCACATAAAGTGTCAGTGGGGATTTCTGCATTTCTCTATTGTTTGACGGCATTATTGAGCCCAGGGCTTCCTGGTGGCTCAGTGGTAAAGAATATGCCTGCAATGCAGGAGACACGCTTCAATCCCTGGGTCAGGAAGATTCCCTGGAGAAGGAAATTGTAATCTGCTCCAGTATTCTTGTCTGGGAAATACCATGGACAGAGGAGACTGTTAGGCTATAGTCCATGGGGTCACAAAAGAGTTGGACACGACTTAGTAACTAAACAAATATCAAGCCTATCCTGTATTTATAATTAAAAACTACTATTAAATTTTTCTTTATTCAAGGATGCACAAACTACTATGAAAAGTATCTTAGTAACTAACTCTCCTATTCTCAAATCCAAATGCCTCCTTCTAGACCTGCTTCTGTTATTGTAGCAGTCTAAATATCCATCTCATCAAGCTTTTCAGTGCTCAAATGTTATCCATTCTGCAGCTGGAGGAGCTCTCATTATTTTTTCATGTAGAAAATATGACACCTGAAGATGAAAAGAAAAAAAATCTCGTTCAGCTTTTGCAGCATTATAGGTTTTGGAACATTGTTATCAATAACTGTAATACAAACTAAGCAGATGTTTCTATGACTCTACAAACTTTCTTATCATTTTCCAGCAGACATTCTGCAGGTCATGCTTTTTAGATACAAAATATAAATTGATAAAGGAATCTGGCCAAAGAAACTCAATGAAACTCTATGTCCTACAGTCTTTAAATATGGATGAACACATATGCAGACAAAAGAAATAAAAACTGCTATAAACACCTCACAAAGTTGCAACAGAAAAATTGGCTCAGGAAAGTATAAACATTACATAATTTTTAAATTAATTTTTATTTGAGCATAGTTTCTTAACAATGTTGCTAGTTTCTGCTATACAGCAAAGTGAATCAGTTATACATAATGCTTTAATACAGTTTTATTCAAATCTCTGATGTATTTTTGCAAAACATGTTTTGTTGACTAGTGATGGTGATAAGTCATTTGTTTTTTGACTAGCTCAGTGAAAGAAGCATGACAGAACTCTTCTAGACAGTAATAGATAAATATCTGTGTCCTAGTCCCCCCAAAAAGGTTTACATATATTTCCTCATGATACCATTAGATGCCTTTTCAGAGAATTGAAGAAAAGTTAAAAAGAAAAGTACCCTGTATTGAAGCTGATGCTTTAAAGAAGAAGACAGAAAATAAAAAATATAGCACAGGATAGTGAGGTTGAAACTACAGAATTATTGGCTAGGATAGAGTGATATCTTTTGAACACTTATTTTTTCTTTAAATCCACAGAATCGATTGCTAACAGAAGTATGAAGAAATGAAAAGTGTCTAGAGTTGTAGATAACATTATACATATCCTCCAGAAATCCCTGAATAATAAGAAGCCAAGTTCTGAATCAGACAATGTATATAAACTCTTTTTCCCCCCTCAGAATGTTTACTTACAACTACAGAAGAAAATAAATTGGAAATCTTTACTTTCAAATGGAAAGAATTTTGTTGTCAGTCAGTTCATGCTGCTGCACACATCCAGATCAGAAGGCAAAAAAGTCTGCGAGCTAGGAGCACTATTACAGTATTTGACTAAACTGAAAAATAAAGTGCTCAATTAGAATTTGATGTAAAGACAGGTTGTAGAAATGCTGCAGCCTACAGATTATTAGTAGAAGTTCGTCCAATCTGTCACTATTTTAAGAATCCCTATGCGACTTCAATAAGAAGGCATCTTTACTGACATGCTTTGTTTTTCTTGTCACAAAGTTTGGTTCCTCTAAATTCTACGGCATGTAAAAGAAGTTTTTGGCTGTTTTGAAATATATACAAATCATACACAAACACATTCTTATAAATAGTCGCAATATATTGTGGTTTCTCTGATAGCTCAGTTGGTAAAAAGCTGCCTGCAATGCAGGAGACCCTGGTTTGATTCCTGGGTCAGGAAGATCTGCTGGAGAAGAGAGAGGCTACCCACTCCAGCTTTCTTGGGCTTCCCTTGTGGCTTGGCTGGGAAACAATCTGCTTGCAATGTGAGAGACCTGGGTTCAATCCCTGGGTTGGGAAGATCCCCTGGAGAAGGGAAAGGCTACCCACTCCAGTATTCTGGCCTGGAGAATTCTATGGACTCTATAGTCCATGGGGTCGCAAAGAGCTGAACACAACTGTGCAACTTTCACTTTCATACTTTAACTTTTTCCTAAATAAGGATTTTCTACATCTCCTTGGTGGTATGATATATCAGAAGCCCCTATAATGTGGGTGATTTTTTTTTTTTTTTTTTTTTTACTATACTAATGAGAGTTGAATCGGGAACCCTTTCCTGATTCTGAGGCTTTTGTTCCCCCATGCCTGGAGGCTGTCACTGGCCACTCGGATGCTGACGGGCCATGTCTTCCTTCCAAAGGTGCTGAAAAAGGATATTTTGTGAGATCATCTAATGAGCTAGAGCCAGCTGTGGGCTGTGAACCACTTTGAAAGGGTGGGGAGTGATTCATTAGGACAGTCTCAATGAGTAGCCCTGGAAAATGCATAAAGAAATGAACTTACATACATATTTAGATACTTTTCTGTGATACTCAACATGACCAACTTGCCAGATGCTCATAAGCCTGCAGTGATCTGAACCTCTGAATTTTCAATTCAGTTCAGTCGCTCAGTCGTGTCCGACTCTTTGCAGCCCCATGAATCGCAGCACGTCAGGCTTCCCTGTCCATCACCAACACCCGGAGTGTACCCAAACCCATGCCCATTGAGTCAATGATGCCATCCAGCCTCTAGGCCTGCCTAACCAAACCTTAAGTGTAAAACAAAAGACTCAGTTTGAGCACGACCAAGAACAAGCATAAAAATAGGTAAATTGCAGTCAACTACCTTTATTGCTGGCAAAAATAAGTGATGATGTCATTCCAAAGCAAAGCCCCTAAAGAAGAATGGTCGCATCAGGACTGGAGCAGGTGTGAAGAAAAATGACAGGCCTGATTTCTAACTTCTCCTAAGCTTAGAAAGCCTTTCTTTCCTTAGAAAGAAGAAACAGCTCGCCAGGTGGATTTGCTAAGCCCTAGTTTAAGGGGAAATAGCCACAAACAAACAGCACTGCACATTTCTGACAAATGGATGGCTTTGGCACCTGAGATGCATAAGAAGGGAAGGGAAGGATAAAAATGGACACAAAGGTAGAAAGGGACCCAAAATGAATAATGAAGAATGAAAGCAATCTGAAAAGAACACCTGCTAGACTGACACGAGAAGAGGAACAGGAGAGCAAAGTAAGATAAATGCTCATCTTGGAGATACGCAAGATGGAAGGAAGGGGAGAAAAGGCAGGTATGAGCCAGTGATATAAATGAATTACACAGGAGCAGGCTTGTTTCAACACACACTTGAATCAATGCTATGCAGAGATCTATGATAACCGCCCCACCGTTTTGTCGATGCTCAGAATAAGCCAGAGTAATCAGGAGGAGTGATGGTAAGGCCTAGGCGTTGGGTCCATCTGTCTTTTCCTTTGCTGGCGCCACGGTTATTATTATTACAGTAAACCTGTCACTGTTCAGTATCCACAGATGTCAGTCAGTCTGTATAGTTGAGTTTCCCCATAAATGAAGCTTTCCAATTTAAGGACTGAGAATTTATGTTAATTCTTTAAACTGAATCTTTTGTTTTGATAGATTACAATCTACTTCATTGTTATTAATGTTAGTCACTTTTCCTTGGGCCCTGGCCAAATTAGACCCCAATGGCTAAAATGTAGCTCTGTGTTACATGTCTATTTACTAAACCACCTCAGCTTTTTTGCCTTTCTATTTTAGTTTTCATTCAAAGCTGACTCAAGATTCATCTTTCCTAACTTTTATTTTTCCAATAACTCCACTTAGGTTTCTTTGTAGGTTTAATTTTACAAGCTTTTATCACCCATTTGTTACACAATACACTGTTATTGTTGTTTATGCTAAACCTTACCTCTCTTAGTAGATCATTACATGTTTGAGGAGAGATATTAATTTATGGGATTTCATGAAAGAAAGGGGAATTCAGCAATCATATTATAGAAAGAGTGTTTTACAAATGAGGAGAATGGGCTCACTGAGGTATTTTCTTTGCTGAATGCCACAGAGCTAGCTAGGGACAGACAGGAAACTAGTACACAGGCACCCCAAAATCTTCCCTAGTGGCTACTTTCTAATGCAAAATATTAGTTCATATTCTGAACCTTTTCTGATTTACTTTAGAAGGAAGATAGTATGAAGTATAGAAGTGATCTTAAGGTATGGAGAGATGTTCAGAGCCTTCATTATCCCTGACTATGTGATGCATACTGTAGTACATGATTCATAAGATCTGTAATGTATTTCAGTTCAGTTCAGTCGCTCAGTCGTGTCCGACTCTTTGCGACCCCATGAATCGCAGCATGCCAGGCTTCTCTGTCCATCACCAACTCCCGGAGTCCACCCAAACCCATGTCCATCGAGTCGGTGATGCCATCCAACCATCTCATCCTCTGTCATCCCCTTCTCCCGCCCCCAATCCTACCCAGCATTAGGGTCTTCTCCAATGAGTCAACCCTTCGCATGAGGTGCCCAAAGTATTGGAGTTTCAGCTTCAACATCAGACCTTCCAATGAACACCCAGGATTGATCTCTTTTAGGATGGATTGATTGGATCTCCTTGCAGTCCAAGGGACTCTCAAGAGTCTTCTCCAACACCACAGTTCAAAAGCATCAATTCTGCGGTGCTCAGCTTTCTTCACCGTCCAACTCTCACATCCATACATGACCACTGGAAAAACCATAGCCTTGACTAGACAGACTTTTGTTGGCAAAGTAATGTCTCTGCTTTTAAATATGCTATCTAGGTTGGCCATAACCTTCCTTCCAAGGAGTAAGCGTCTTTTAATTTCATGGCTGCAATCACCATCAGCAGTGATTTTGGAGCCCAAAAAAATAAAGTCTGACACTGTTTCCACTGTTTCCCCATCTATTTTCCATGAAGTGATGGGACCAGATGCCATGATCTTAGTGTTCTGAACGTTGAGCTTTAAGCCGACTTTTTCACTCTCCTCTTTCACCTTCATCCATTGAACTAATCTGTGTTCACCCTTAGATTCCTCTATAGGATTAGCAAGGGACATAGTTGCTTTAAAAAAGAATGAGAATTTATTTTCATTTCAGACCTGGCATCATCCTTGTGAAGACTCACTTTAGGAAAACAACCATAGGGTCTTCACAAGAGGTACAAGTGTCACTAGGAGGAGAAATGATCTGCAAATTAATTATTTTACTTCTGCCCATCTGCTATTCTCTATTCCAGGTCCCACTGGCTTATGTCTGATTTATAAGGAGATGGGCAAACAGGGGGATAAAACATAAAAGTTCTGTTTCAAGTCTTCTCAGGAGGGTCCCCATGTACTAGATAACATGAACAGATTTCCAGCTCAGTGTCCACTGCAATGGTTGAGGAACCAACTGCTTTGCAGATGTTTCACAATCAACTCTGGGTATCTATGTCCCCAGTGCTGACATCAGTGGCATAATTGTCCTCCAGGGAGCATCATTGCCATTGGTAGCAGTATTGGCAGCCTGGGAAGTAAATACCATCACTTTTCATTGTTCACTTATACTTCTGATATCAACTAAGCATCTTTTGTAGCCCAGACATTTGAAAGATACTGCTGATAACTCATCCTCATTATTACACTATATTGGGGTAGTGGAGGAAAAAAGCCAAATAAACAGTTGAGAATGATGCTGTGTAGATAATGGTAATGGATGTACAGGGTCCTGTGGGAGCATACAGCAAGCACATCTTATGCCAGTTTGGGGGTGTACAGGGGCAGAATTGTGGTGAAGATGGTTTGGGGAAATAATTGTGATAGTAGGTAGATTTAAAGTCATGGTTGGTAAGATTGACTGATCAGTTGGATGTAGGGTGTGAGGGAAAGCTAGGAGCCAAACAAAAGGCTGAAAACGGAAATCAACCTCTTAGATAAGGTTATTGACATGATAAGAGGTGGGATGATGGAATAGCCAGATCAGGAGGGAAAGTAATGACGAGAGGCATATTGCAGGTCTGGTGGATGTAATGGGCTTAGAATAATCAGAAGTCTTGTTGGGAAGAGGTTGTCAGAGGTACAGGAGGAAACTGAGAAGACAGAAGTAGAATGTGATGATGGGCCATGGGCAAAGTGCTTGTCCAGTAGATGGGGCAGGTCAGCACATGTTGGTCACTCATCAGGAATTCTCAAAAGTAACTGGAGTGGATTTAAGGGAGGAGATTTGAAGTTCTTCTAATTGCGCATCGAGGCAGAGCCATAGAAAACTCTTCTTGTTATCATGGCCTTATTATAACCCTCTTCTAGAATAGCCCATGGAGCACAGTGTTCCATAAGGCAGTTTTCTGGCACAGGCGATCCATAATTGTTAGCTTCTTCATTCCCACTCTTCACCTCATAAAACAAAGTTCAAACCTAAGAATTCAATAGGCAGTCAACAGAGCATTTTGATATAAAACTGATTGGTTGATTTAGAGAAAGAATTAATCTGTATTTCTACAGCTTGAAAAAAATGACAAGATTTCTCAGTCCACTATTTTCTTTGGTTGTGTAGTATCAAAGAAGTTTGATGGCTTCTTTTAGTCCTTTTAGGAAATTGCACTTTAGGGATGGGCCAAAAATATAGTCTTGGTAAGATAAGCAAAACTGAATAGATCTTGATTTTCCATTTGGAGATTTCCACGTCAAACATGTCTCTGTCTGCAGATTGAATGGCAAAGCCATCTTGAGTAGCACAGAAGGACTCAGACACCACTCAAAGCAAATAAAACAAAAAGAGAGAAAAGACTCTAAGTCATTTTTAAAGGTTTTAGGAAGGAAAAGAAATGCTAAGTGCATGTGAATATATACACACATACCTAGGCATACATATCTTTTCTAAAACACATACAAAAAAATTTAAAAGAATCTCCAATTTCTAATGCTTTGGGAAAGTTCAATGAAAAGGAAGATTCATTTTTGTCTCCATCTTTAGCCAGATTCACCAAGAGAGGGAACTGACTCCAGGTATAGTTTCTGAGGTGATATTCGGCATTGCTTTGGAAATTTCATTTTGTTTTCTGATTTTGGAGAAAATGAACTCTGTCACTGTTTCCACTGTTTCCCCATCTATTTGCCATGAAGTGATGGGACCAGATGCTATGATTTTAAGTGTTTTGAATGTTGAGTTTTAAGCCAGCTTTTTCACTCTCTTCTTTTACCTTCATCAGAAGGCTCCTTAGTTCCTCTTCACTTTCTGCCATAAGGGTGGTGTCATCTGCATATCTGAGAATATTGATATTTCTCCCAGCAATCTTGATTCCAGCTTGTGTTTATCCAGCCTGGCATTTCACATGAAGTACTCTGCATATAAGTTAATAGTGGAATGACAATATACTGCCTTGACATACTCCTTTCCAGATTTTGACCCAGTCCATTGTTCCATGTCTGGTTCTAACTGTTGCTTCTTGACCTGCATACAGGTGTCTCAGGAGGCAGGTAAGGTGGTCTGGTAGTTCTGTCTCTTTAAGAATTTTCCACAATCAGTGGTATTATTATTTCCCTCATTGTACAGATGAAAACCTAAGACATGCAGCATGTAAATCCCTTCCCAAAAGTCATAAGGATGGATTAGAATCAGGGTCAGTACCCAAGTTGTCAGTTTCTAGAACCAGAAAATTTGAATTCACTCTGCTAAAAGAACATGTAATTTGAGAAGCCAGTAATTGAACTCAGGTATTTTTGAAGTGTGATTTCTTAAAATCCCAATTATTTCTTGGTGGACTAATGATAGAGCTACTTGGTACAAGACTCATTTTTGAGGTTCAAACTCAGTCTCTTTGAGGCTTACCAGAACACAGAAGCATTGTCTCTGCCATCAAGAATTTATCATCTGGCTCTAGAACTCCAGAGCTCAGTGGTTAAGGCTGAAAAAATCAGCGTCAGTGTCACAGACTTTGGCATAATACACACTTAGTGACATAACCCGTACTTTGACAAGATGGATCTATTATCGGCAAGCTATGTTACAACATTTCTTTTTATAATTAGGTCAAATTCCTCACACAGTTAAATAGGATTTAGAAATTCTAACTACCAAATGTTGATACAAAAATTAAAAAAAAAAAAGATGATGTATACATAACACTTTGCATAACACTTGCCTTTTATAAATTGTAGCTATTATTATCACCATTATTATATTATTTGGGCTTCCCTGATAGCCCAGTTGGTAAAGAATCTGCTTGCAATGCAGAAGACCCCTGTTTAATTCCAGCAGGAAGATCCACTGAGGAAGGGGTAGGCTACCCACTCCAGTATTCTTGGGCTTCCCTTGTGGCTCAGCTGATAAGGAATCTGCCTGCAATGCAGAAGATCCAGGTTCAATTCCTGGGTTGGGAAGATACCCTGGAGAAGAGAAAGACTACCCACTCCAGTATTTTGGCCTAGAAAATTCCATGGACTGTATTGTCCATGAGGTCACAAAGAGTAGGATGAAGACTGAGCAACTTTGACTTATTGTATTATTTACACTTCTAAAGACATAAGCAGTAGTACAAGACATTCTATAATAAATTCAAAGCTAGTGACATGTACATAACATGTTCCAGGAAGTTGGCCACTAACCTTCTGTCTTCTACAAAATTCTCCCCATGGGAGAATTTTCAAAGGGATACAATTTTATGAGGCAGTTGCAAAGGGAGGATGAACTGAACACTCTCCATCTGAAATGATTTTTCCCACCTCTGAACTTATATCTGTTTAATGCCCATAGTGTCTTTTTCTTTAAGACTTAGTCAAATTGTACTTTATAACATTTCTTATATAATTATTTAACCTCTTAATACTGTTTAACTGTTCACCTATTTAGGTGTTGGCTACTAAATGATTGATTAGTTCCTAAGGGAAGGGACTGTATTATTTTTATATCTGTATGTTTTGCACTGTCTGGAACATGACATTGCACATTGACGGTACTAGAAAATGTATTTGTTAGTTTTGATTCTTTTTAATTAATTTGCTTAGATTTGATTTTATAAGAGGTCCTGGAGAATTTTCATAAGCAGTTAATGCCTTCCATTCTTCTACAATTACATGATTCCATTACATTTTTCATACTGAAAACTTAGAGAAAGTGAATTGTTTAGCACTGAACTAGTTGGCCTTTAGAAAAGAAAGGCACTATTTAATATAGACAATATTATTAAAAAAAACTCAGAAAAATCTAACAATTTACTGTTTATCTAAAATAGTCTAAGATAATGTTAAGAATAATAATTTTGAGGCCTTTTAAAAACTTCTTATTTAAAGTTGCTGGTAGAAATAAGTATCTTATGTTTTGTTCACAGTTTCACATTTGAAGTCAACTATTCTGGGGGGAAAAGCATATCACTGTGTTCATGTATCAAATGGGAAAGCCTTGAGGCATCATCTACATGCAGAAGAAAAACAGAAAAATAACTTATCCAGTAGAATAACAGAGATGACTACTCATCTCTGTTGGTTAAGTCCAAATAAGTTTAGTTTTATTTGATATTTTTACTACTGGCATTGTTTTGGCATTGGCAACCATTTAAAAAAATATTTCGCTTTGCCAATATCTATAAGTGGAGGTGGGCAGAGAGTAGATGCAAGAGGCATGAAACCTGGAGCTGCCCTCAGAGCTTTCAGTCAAACTGAGGAAGGGACTTTGGGGACAGAGCCATGTATGCCCATGATTGACGAGGAGACAGCTCTGGTGTGGATTATGCTTGCGGTGAATGTTGGGAATACCTACAAACTGTTAAGACATTAAATGAGCTTCATTTAAATAGTTTGTCAACTTGTCTAACTAATTATCTTACTTGACTTGTCAAAAGAGACTGAAATCATATAAACCAGAAAGATTACTCCATCTCCTATATGGTCTATGGACCCAGCTTTTACCATTTACAACAAATTGAATAGAAGGAAAGTTTTAATTCTTTACCCAATTTATCCAACCTACTTAGCTTTTCAGAGTAATAATTTCTTAGTCTATTTCATTAATTCCAAAGGGTACTGAGCTGTCTCAGGATGAACCTGAGGGGCAGTTATGTTGCTTATGGGAATTTTCTATAAACAAGGAGCACAAAAATGACCAGACCTCACTGGTGATCGGTGACATTACAGATATCCACACGTTCATGCAATCCAAGGTGCTCAGTGTCAACAGCTCGAGTGTCTTTGCCACACAGAGTCATATGGGGAAGAGTTTAGATAGCCCTGCTGTATGGAAAGATTTCCAAGAATTAGGTATTTGAAAAAGAACTAAGAATTCAGTGTAGAATACACACACGGACACATTATAAAAGACGCTTATTTGAAATGACTGTATGTATTTTTAAAGGAGTTAGCAAAAGACATTTACATCTTAATGAGCATTTACCCTATCCAACCCCAAGATACTAATTTGTTTTAGGCACTGAGTTAAGGAAGATAGTGGCTTGCTTGAGGCTTCTTTGCTAGTTTGTGCTGGAGCTGAGGTTTGTACCTAAATGATCATATTCTTCCCATGTTTCTCAGATTACTTACAGTTAAAGTGACGAGGTTAAAATGCAGCCAAAATACAAATTACAATAGCTCATGGAACTGCTTATAGTCTTTCAAAGAGCAACAGGAAGGCATGTGATTTGATGCTGAAGATCTTGAGAAAGTGTGAGCTGAAGGCTTAGATTGTGAAACCCAAATATCAAAACAGGCCAGCACACCAGAAAATATAATTATCTTTCCTTTTTCTCACCTTTTTGGGGGCACTATTAGCAGTTACAGAATTTATTATACATACCATAGGTGATTTGCCATCAAGTGGTTTACTCGTGGAAAAGACAAATGTGAATATACATTAGGATGAGAGAAGTTGATAGGAATTTGGACACTGGAATCAGCATTTTATCCTTTCTCCATTGAGATCATATAAAAATGAGTAAGCACATCCTGCTTTCCTCTTTCTCTGCATCCTGTCTTAGCAACATAAATACTAATTGGTTGCTATGGTGATCTCAAGCTTGTAACTAAAACTGAGGTATCTAGGTAACAGTGTCTGAAGGTGAGAATGATAAATGCTTCAACTCTGGGGTTTTGTAAGGAGATGGCGCTGGCATATAAAAACTGGCAAATGTAGCCTCAGCTCCAAAAGACTGGTAAATTTGTTAATTTTATCCTCATCATTTCTGACTACATCAATTCATCTACCTACAGAGGCTGGATTGCCTTCATATAAGTTAGTCTCTGAAGTTGACAACTTCCATAAACTTGCAGTCAATGAGAAATACCAGTTATGGGCAGAATTTAGCACTTAATACACTTTTTATTTTATTGCTGAAAAGGGTTCAGCAGCACTAAGATGATTTAAGCCATCAATGAGATGCAGTGGAAACAGCCTAGTAAAACCGTAGTCAGTCTGTGCCTCCTTGCCATGACTCACAGGTTTATTAAGAAATCTCATTTTTTAGGGCCCAAAGGATGAATAACATCTCTCCAAGTCAAGACCTTTGTGCTTTAATTGGTGGTGGCCACCAATCAGCTGCATAATCTGTCACCAACCTTTCCAGGTCTCTGTTTCCTCATTTATAGAAGGATGATAACTGGGCCTCCCTCCCAGGACTGTTATGAGGATTAAGGATTGAATTATTCTAAAGTACTCTTCTAATACAAGTGCTATATAAATGCTAAATACTAACCTATGCTTTTAATTTTATTCACTCTTCACATTTGAAAATTATAAAGAGAGTTCTGTGGTTACAAGGATTCAAAAGAGAATGCTTTTATGTAGAAAATAAATGTATATAGGTAACCCCAAGGACTATACAGTCCATGGAATTCTCCAGGCCAGAATACTGGAGTGGGTAGCCTTTCCCTTTTCCAGGGGATCTTCTCAACCTAGGGATCGAACCCAGGTCTCCGGTATTGTAGGTGGATTCTTTACCAGCTGAGCCACAAGGGTTGCCCATATATATTTATATACACATATAAACAGGTATATTTATATACGTCTATTGATACATAGGATGTTATATCTGCTTGTTTATTTAGTTAGTTATGAAGATGTACAGTGGGACTTTTTTACTGGCTAGTGGCTTTAAAAGGACTGACAGAATTATCATGAAACAATTAGGAACTTGGAAAGTTTCCTACATCTAATTGAGAAACGGAACAAGGTCACGTAACCCTATCACACTTCCTGTCCTCTCCTCCTCAGCCTATGAGCAAAGGAGGACATGTGGATCGTCTGCCATGTGAATAAGAAAGAGAGTGCAGTGATCCTTCTGTCTCTATCTCAAGTCAAGACAAAGGGGAGGGCACGCATCTGCCCCACTGAAACTAATATGGTGCCTGAAGCATCAAAGGAAATCACTTACAACAGCACATAAACAAGGAGAAGATGCTTCTTTTTCTTTTTGCATTGTTGGATGTATGTGTAAGCTGGGTCTTCTTTGACTATTTAAACAGGGAAAAATAAAATTGGAAAGGACAGAGTGGAGAGAAGGAACCTCAGTGAACAACCTCTACTCCTACTGTTTGGCTTGGCAAAAACATATTAGTTTTTCTTAGCTAAAGCAGCTGTATGGAAGGTAATCACATCTGAGCCATCTTGCCAGTTCAGTTCAGTTCAGTTCAGTCGCTCAGTTGTGTCCGACTCTTTGCAACCCCATGAACCACAGCAGGCCAGGCCTCCCTGTCCATCACCAACTCATGGAGTTTACCTAAACTCATGTCCATTGAGTCAGTGATGCCATCCAAACATGTCATCCTCTGTCGTCCCCCTCTCCTCCTGCCCTCAATCTTTCCCAACATCAGGGTCTTTTCAAGTGAGTCAGCTCTTCACATCAGGTGGCCAAAGTATTAGAGTTTCGGCTTCAACATCAGTCCTTCCAATAAACACCCAGGACTGATCTCCTTTAGGATGGACTAGTTGGATCTCTTTGCAGCTCAAGAGACTCTCAAGAGTCTTCTCCAACACCACAGTTGTAAAGCATCAATTCTTCAGCACTCAACTTTCTTTATAGTCCAACTCTCATATCCATACATGACTACTGGAAAAACCATAGCCTTGACTAGATGGACCTTTGTTGACAAACTAATGTCTCTGCTTTTCAGTATGCTGTCTAGGTTAGTCATAACTTTCCTTCCAAGGAATAAGTGTCTTTTAATTTCATGGCTGCAATCACCATCTGCAGTGATTTTGGAGCCAGTACATGACCCCAAACAGCTGACTATTGGCCAAGGGAATTTGAACAGCAAAATGCTGGCAGGCAGATCCACAGGACCAGGGAATAAGGAAGTCTAGTGGGGTTACATCACATGAGTTCATCTCTAACAGGGAACTACATAATGAAGAGTACTGGCAGAATCTCCCAAAGGTATAAGAAAAAGAAAAAAAAATACCTTCAAATAAGAGTTTAGTCCCAGTAACTACACTCCAATAAAAAATAATCAAAATAATAATAATAATAATAGTAATAATAAACTTAGGCTTATTTTTTAAATCAAAACACATACTACAGAACACAAGAAACAAAATGTATATATAATCTAAAAACTAGCTGTGATATATTAGGAAGCTGGGTTTATTAGGTAAAGCAGGGGATGGTCAAAGCAATGTCACTATAGAGTTCGAGTGAATTATAAAATGGAAACTTAAAAGACTGAACAGAGTCCTGTAAAAAAACAAATATTACAAACCAGTAAATCAGATATGTAATTTCTTTAAATTTCTAATACAATGAAACAAATATCATGAACATGGTTCTAACCAATTATTTAGACTGACCCTTTCATATCTTAGTATTTAACTAGTTTGATAATCACATCACTGATAAATAAAATGACCAGTGATCTGCCTATAAATAATTTAAGTGGTAATAATGTGGCAGATGTTACATGAAGACCTTATCATAGATTATGTTATTTAATGCTCACAAAAATTTTATGGGATAGACACTATTATTCCTGTCATACATGGGGAAACTGAGGTCCTGAAACCTTAAGTCACTTATTGAAATTAGAGCCAAGGTAAGTATAATAGGTTTAGTGGTTTTGCTGTCTAATTGAATAGACCTTTTCAAATTCCACTGTCGATGTGTGCCTAGTCCCTCAGTCGTGTCTGACTCTTTGTGACCCCATGGACTGTAGCCCGCCAGGCTCCTCTCTCCATGAGGATTCTCCAGGCAAGAACATTGAAGCGGGTTGCCACGCCCTCCTCCAGGAAATCTCTCCAACCCAGGAATCGAACCCAGGTATCCCACATTGCAGGGGGATTCTCTACCATCTGACCACCAAGGAAGCCCAAACTTTTTTCTAAGGCGGGGTCCATAGGCAACCCAGGGATCGAACCCAGGTCTCACAATGCAGGCAGATTCTTTACCAGCTGAGCCACCAGGGAAGCCCTGGAGGAAGCCCTCCAAGAATACTGGAGTGGGTAACCTATCACTTCTCCAGTGTCTAAGAGCAGATCATTAAGACGGAAATATTGTTTTGCTTTCTCATAAGATTATATCTTTGGATCTTGCTCACAATGAATACCTTTGTTGTTGTTCAGTTGCTGCGGATCTTTGAGATCCCATGAACTGCAGAAGAACGCCTTCCTCTGTGATAAGTGCAAAGAAATAGAGGAAAACACTAGAGTGGGAAAGACTAGAGATCTCTTCAAGAAAATTAGAGATACCAAGGGAATATTTCATGCAAGGATAGACACAATAAAGGACAGAAATGATATGGACCTGACAGAAGCAGAAGCTACTAAGAAGAGGTGGCAAGAATACACAGAAGAATTGAACAAAAAAGATCTTCACGACCCAGATAATCATGATGGTATGATCACTCATCTAGAGCCAGACATCCTGGAATGCTAAGTCAAGTGGGCCTTAGGAAGCATCACTACGAACAAAGCTAGTGGAGGTGATGGAATTCCAGTTGAGCTATTTCACATTCTAAAAGATAATGCTGTGAAAGTGCTGCACTCATTATGCCAGCAAATTTAGAAAACTCATCCATGGCCACAGGACTGGAAAAGGTCAGTTTTCATTCCAAACCCAAAAAAGACAATGCCAAAGAATGCTCAAACTACCACACAATTGCACTCATCTCACATGCTAGTAAAGTAATACTTAAAATTCTCCAAGCCAGGCTTCAACAGCACATGAACCATGAAATTCCAGATGTTCAAGCTGGTTTTAGAAAAGGCAGAGGAACCAGAGATCAAATTACCAACATCCGCTGGATCATAGAAAAAGCAAGAGAGTTCCAGAAAAACATCTGCTTCTGCTTTATTGACTATGGCAAAGCCTTTGACTATGTGGACCACAACAAACTGGAAAATTCTTAAAGAATTGGGAATACCAGCCCACCTGATCTCCCTCTAGAGAAATCTGTATGCAGGTCAGGAAGCAACAGTTAGAACTGGACGTGGAATAACAGACTGGTTCCAAACAGGGAAAGGATTATCTCAAGATTGTAATTTGTCACCCTGCTTATTTAACTTAAGTGCAGCATACATCATGCTAAATGCCAGTTTGGATGAAGCACAAGCTGGAATCAAGATTGCTGAGAGAAATATCAATAACCTCAGATATGCAGATAGCACCACCCTTATGGCAGAAAGTGAAGAAGAAATAAAGAGCCTCTTGAAGAAAGTGAAAGAAGAGAGTGAAAAAGTTGGCTTAAAACTCAACATTCAGAAAACTAAGATCATGGCATCTAGTCCTATCACGTCATGGCAAACAGACGAGGAAATGGTGGAAACAGTGACAGACTTTATTTTGGGGGGCTCCAAAATCACTGCAGATGGTGACTGCAGCCATGAAATTAAAAAGACACTTGCTCCTTTTGAGAAAATTTATGACCAACTTAGACAGCATATTAAAAAGCAGAGACATTACTTTGTCAACAAGGGTCTGTCTAGTCAAGGCTATGGTTTCTCCAGTAGTCATGTATGTATGCAAAAGTTGGACTTTAAAGAAAGCTGAGCACTGAAGAATTGATGCTTTTGAACTGTGATGTTGAAGAAGACTCCTGAGAGTCCCTTGGACTGCAAGGAGATCCAACCAGTCCGTCCTATAGCAATTCAGTCCTGAATATTCATTGGAGGGACTGATGCTGAAGCTGAAACTCCAATACTTTGGCCACCTGATGCAAAGAGCTGACTCATTTGAAAAGACCCTGATGCTGGGAAAGATTGAGAGCAGAAGGAGAAGGGAAAGACAGAGGATGAGATGGTTGGATGACATCACTGACTCAATGGACATGAATTTGAGTAAACTCCAGGGTTTGATGATGGACAGGGAGGCCTGGCCTACTGCAGTCCATGTGGTCGCAAAGAGTCAGACAGGACTGAGCGACTGAACTGAACTGAACTGACTGAACTGCAGAACTGCAGGCTTCCCTGTCCTTCACTATGTCCAGGAGTTTCCTCAAACTCATGTCCATTGAGTCCGTGATACTATATAAGCATCTCATCCAATGTTGTCCTCTTTTCCTCCTTCCCTCAATCTTTTCAGCATCAGGGTCTTTTCCAATGAATCTATTCATCACATCAGGTGGCGAAAGTATTGGAGTTTCAGCTTCAGCATCAGTGCTTCCAATGAATATTCAGGATTGATTTCCTTTAGGATGGACAGGTTTGATCTCATTACTGTCCAAGGGACTCTCGAGAGCACCACAGTTTGAAAGCATCAATTCCTCGGCACTCAAGCTCTTCCTTAATCCTGAGGCAGAGATGTGGCTGAATAAAATTGACATCACACATCAAAGCAGTTTGAGACCACTACGAATGTGTGATTATAGAACCTCATCTAGGCCCTGAATGCTGCTAGAAAGACTTAGTAAGGCATTTAAAATAATTTAAGTCCTTTTTGTAAAACAGCACTTTTTAAAACTGACACATATTTTTTAAAGTTCTTCAACATGTTTCCCCCCAAAACTTGTGAAGATGCAACCAGTCTTTTTGCTGAAGGAGCTATCAGTTTGAAAATGTGTTTTCTCTTTATATCAATGATAGGGATTCTGAGCAGAGTTTTTCAGGAAGGATAAATGAAAGAGTGGGAAAATATTTGTAGCACCTTCCTTCTACAATAGGGTCATTCTGTCTTCTCTTGTACTGTATAATGTGTATGGGTTGGGCAACACTAAATCTACAGCTTTAATTTATCATATAGAGATATAAAACAGTTATTTCTTTTTAAATGATTTAAATCAGTGCATACTAATTTTGGAGCACAGAGCAAAAATATGTAAAAGAAAATAAGTGTGCCATCACAAACCAGATGTGCAGTGACAATCCTTATTAGCAGCTACAGGCAGCACGATGGATAAGGTACCTACTTTCAGATACAGAAGCCTGGGTGTGATACAAAAGCTACATGGACAAACACCGATGAGTAGAATAGACAATTTGACTTTTTGGCTGATACAAGCATTGTGTTTCAAGTGATTGTAAGATAAGTGAGCTTCCTTTTTGTTTTTGTTTGCAACCAAAGACAACTGATTGCAATGCGTTTCTTTAGGAAACTAAAATAGCAATATCATATCACAATTGGAAATATAGTCTCGGTATTTCATAACATGCTTCCCTGAATTATAACCAATAAACAGTAGGAAACAATCATCTGGTGATACCAACTTTACATAAACTAAGCAGGCTTCTTTTACTGCAGCCCTTCTCAGGGCATTTAAAGGCTGATGTGAATTTCACACCTGTTAGATGGGATATGATTCTTCCGAACGTGTTTCTTGTTCACTTATTATTCATTCACTTATTATTCATATACTTGGTTGGGAGTACAAAGGAAAGGGGACAGACAGACAGCCTCATAAACCTGGGTGGTAAGATGCTCGACCTACAGGGAAAGGAACAAGACAACTGCTATCTTTCTGTATTGTTTCAAGGCAAGGAAAATGTTAACTAGAGAAACATTTGTGAGATGAAGAGTGGGATTATCAGCAGGAAGCCAGACATCTGCCTACCTTTCTCTTTTCTGATAATTAGCCATCATCTACACACTTTCTCATCTTCTCTGTATTGATCTTTCATCATATAATGGCCACAAATAGCAAAAGGAAGGCTTAATAACAAACATTAAAATGAATAAATAATTACAGACACTAATCTTCCTCAACCAACTGATTATTTGTTCAGTGACACTATTACATAAACGAGGTTTACATAATTTAAAAGGACATTGTCGTGCCATTTTTATAGCTATTTTTCTATTTGTCCTTGCTTCTGATACCCTTTAAAAGGAATACAAAGATATAATTATTGCTGCATATGTTGGGACAGAGGCAATGGCTTTATAAAGATAGAGGAGGAGTAATTTAAACCCAAAATACTCATCAATTTGGAATTTCAGATGCAATTTTTACTTTATATTCCAATGTTTTAACCCATTTTATAATGAGTGTGATATTACCTCCTTAACGAGTCTGATGTTATCACAAAATATCCCATTTCTGTCTTCATTTAATGCTGTTTTATAATCTATCTTCAGGCACCATATGGGTATTTTTGATACTCATTGCCCACACATACACTTCATTTTTAAAGTCTAGCTTTTGGTATTGTGAGCATAAATTTTTATGATGTTCTTGCAGTATTATTAGAAAAATAATTTCTAATGACTGGCCTTCAAGAATTGTTTGCTTGTCCTCTGAAGCAGAGCCTGGGTGGACAGAAACAACAGCCTGCAGCTCCCACACTCGGCTTGTTCTGGCCATGGTTATGTGAGCAGGATCAGGAAGAAATCTTGTTAATCCAGAGACCACCTTTAGAAATATTTGCTAAAGCAAAGTAGGAACCACAGTTTTGAAAAAGCTGTCTTAGGACCCCAGAGTTCATTTTTTCAATATACATAAAATACACTGTGAAGAAGATATAAACAACTGGCATTTACTATTAAATACTAACATACTTATTGAATACCTACTATGTGCCGGGAAAATTCGCTCTTATGTTTCTCTTCCTGTGAATTAGCTCTGCCATTTCTCTTTCCTCCTCTTCTGACCTGTCATCATTAACTTTTTGAGAGTTTTTATTTATTGATTAACTTGTTTATTTATTTTTGGCTGTGCTGGGTCATCGCTGCTGCATGAGCTTTTCTAGTTGCGGCAAGTGGGGGCTATTTTCTAGTTGCAGCGTGCAGGTGTCTCATTGCAGTGGCTGTTGTGGAGCATGGCCTTTAAGGCACTCAGTCTGCAGTAGTTGTGGCTCCTCGACTCTAGAGCACAGACTCAGTAGTTGTGGCCCATGGCTTCGTTGCTCCACAGCACATGGGATCGTCCTGAATCAGGGACCAAACTCCCGTTGTCTTCATTGGCAGACGGATTCTTTATCATTGAACCATCAGAGAATTCCCGTCATTGATTTTTCTAGCCTTCAGTTTCACATAAATTGAGTATGAACAAGGGCAGTCTATCTTGGATCTCTTAGCCCTAAATTTACATAACATTTCAGAAGAATCTTAGAGCTGGACATGCTGATTTTCCCAATTCTAAATTCCTATCAGGGAATTTGATTGGAAGAGTGCAATCTTTTTTTTCTTTTACCCTGTCCGTGGGCCCCCAGTATGGTGATATACATATGTAAATATAGATTTTGACACTGATTGAATAGAGAGAGACAGCAATAGACATATGAATGTACATATCAACTACTGATCATGGCAGGAGAACTCTGAACAGGAATTCTCCCTGAAGAGTGGAAGAGTTAATACCAATAAATTAGGGTGCTTGGACTGAAAGTTAGAGAAAGACTAGAGGCAGATTCCTGTGCCTTCAGGCCAAGTAGTGAAATGAATTTTTTCCAAGCTTTACATCTAAAACCAGCAACCAGGAGAGAGATCATCTCTTTCAAATCACTTTTTTTTTTTTTTTAGGGACAAGGACAGCTTTGCCAAAAACAACCTGGATTTCTTCTTATGTGTCATTGGCCAGGGGTGGATCTGAAGTGCATTTTTAACCAGACGATAGATATGAAAGTAACAGTTCCTGTGACAAATAACATGGTTGGCTGCTGAGTCAAAATATGTTCCTGGGTGGAGAAAGAGGTTTCATTCCCCTTCATCATTTGATGCATACAGATAACATTGGAAGTCTGTTGGAATAGGCAGCTTAAAATCTAGTACTCCTTACCACGTTATTCTGCCATTAACTTTTCTCCTGCTTGGACTTAACAACAAAGTAATACTTGGTGAATTCCTTAGGTGGACTTAGAGCCATGGAAAGCTAGCCCAGTCCATGATCAGCCCAAGATTCATAATGTTATAGTGGGTGTCTGGGTTTCATTGTAAACAACACTTACTGTGAGTGTGTGTGAATTTGCATATGCATAAGTTTGTGTACAAATATAGGGCATTTTCAAACCCCTTTCACATGAGCACTGTAAAATGCCTCATGCAGCTACAAAATGTCCACAGGAAAAACTATTTTCATACAAATAAATAAAAATATGTAAAGGGATGGTTTGAATAAAAATCCCTTCATGGCTTGAGATTTGGTCTTATTTTGAAATGAGGTCAGCCTGGTTGGGTTTTGAATTTCAATAGAGACATTTTGCATGGCTCTCTGAGTTACACAAAGATATTTTAAATGTTGGGAAGAAGAAAGCCCCTCACAGATAGCAGCAGGAATCACACTGGCAGAGTTGAAGGAGTTGAGAAACAAATGCAAAATGAGGAGAACAAATACGTATTTTCCCTCAGGGTGTTCAAAGAAAAGGAGAATAAAAGAAACACAGGGAGATGGTCACAGAGGGAGCTAATACTGCACCTCCAGAGACAGTGGGGCTCCTGGTGAAACATAAGAAGCATAAGGCACTGGGTACAGAAGGGTGCTCAGGTATTCACGGGCCCAGTGTGGAGCAGCGGCAAGGAGGCTGTGCTGATAACTTGATCTCCTGGGGATTCATCCCATCTCTGCTAGTATTGAATCTTTTGACTTTGGGCATGTCATGGCATATATCTAGGAGCCAAGTTGTCTCGACTATGAAATGAGAGTTTGGGGTGAGGATAAGATGCATCTCATGGGCTTCCCAGGTGGTGCTAGTGGTAAAGAACCAGACTGCAAATGCAGGACACGTAAGAGACATGGGTTCAAACCCTTGGTTGGGAAGCTCCCCTGGAGGACGGCATGGCAACCCACTCCACAACTGTTGCCTGGGGAGTCTCATGGACAGAGGATCCTGGCAGGTTACAGTCCATAGGGTTGCACAGAGTTGGACATGACTGAAGTGACTTAGCACCCATGCATGCAAGGTGCCTCTCAGAGCAAACTCAGTTCATAAAAGAAACTGGGTCAGGGAACATGTATGCCTTCCTTTCCATTCATACCACCTTTGCTGCATTAAGAAAATGACACTGAGGCTGTGGCATACACATAATGGGCTCATGGACACCAAGTTGTCTTACTGAAAGGGGTGCCAGCAAAATTGTTGGAGACCAAGGACTTTGATAAACTAATGGAACAAACAAATAGAACATCACAGCTCTAAGGCAAGGCAGCTGGGGAAAAACATGTCCTGGTGGCTCAGATTCCAAAGAATCTGCATGCAATGCCAGAGACCCAAGTTTTACCCGTAGGTCAGAAAGATCCCCTTGAGAAGAGAATGTCAACCCACTCCAGTATTCTTGCCTAGAGAAGCCCATGAACAGAGGAGACTGACAGACTACAGTCCGTGGGGTTGCAAAGAGTTGGACACGACTAGTGACTAATGTTTTTTCACTTTATTGAAGTGAAGATTTTAAAAAACTTCCAGAAAGATATTTGAAATTACTTATGAAAGTATGCAAGTGTGTGTGTGTATGTGTGAGTATGTGTTAGTCACTCAGTCGTGTCCGACTCTTTGCTACTCCGCTGACTGTAGCCAGCCAGGCTCCTCAGTCCATAGGATTCTTCAGGCAAGAAACTGGAGTGGGTTGCTGTTCCCTTCTTCAGGGGATCTTTCTGACCCAGGGATCAAATTTGGGTCTCTTGCACTGCAGGCAGTCACCAGGGACACCCATGTTCCTTTCTAAAGATTGTGATTCAATAAGTCTAGATTGGAGCCTGAAATCTGTCTGTAAAGATCTCCCCATGCAATTCTTTTGAGCTCCCCAAATGATAATCCAAACCCTAAACAAAAGACTTTTTTAATGAAAAATCTATTGTATTTCTTTTTTACACATATATGCATTCTTTTTTTATATTCTTTTCCATTATGGTTTATCACAGGACATTGAATACAGTTCCATGTGATATACAATAGGACCTTGTTGTTTATCCATTCTAAATGTAGTGGTTTGCATCAACCAGCCCCAAACTCCCAGTCCATTCCTTTCCCTCCCCACTCTCCCTTATCAACCACAAGTCTGTTCTCTGTGTCTATGAATCTGTTTCTGTTTTGTTCAGTTCAGTTCAGTCGCTCAGTTGTATCCAACTCTTCACAATCCCATGAATGGCAGCACGCCAGGCCTCCCTGTCCATCACCAACTGCTGGAGTATACCCAAACCTATGTCCACTGAGTCGGTGATGCCATCCAATCATCTCATCCTCTGTCATTCCCTTCGCCTCCTGCCCTCAATCTTTCCCAGCATCAGGGTCTTCTCCAGTGAGTCAGTTCTTCCCATCAGGTGGCCAAAGTATTGAAGTTTCAGCTTCAACATCAGTCCTTCAAATGAGCACCCAGGACTGATCTCCTTTAGGATGAATTGGTTAGATCTCCTTGTAGTCCAAGGGACTCTCAAGAGTCTTCTCCAACACCACAGTTCAAAAGCATCAATTTTTCTGCACTCAGCTTTCTTTATAGTCCAACTCTCACATCCATACATGACTACTGGAAAAACCATAGCCTTGACTAGACGGACCTTTGTTGACAAAGTAATGTCTCTGCTTTTTAATATGCTGTCTAGGTTGGTCATAATCTTCCTTTCAAGGAGTAAGTGTCTTTTAATTTCATGGCTGCAATCACCATCTGCAGTGATCTTGGAGCCCCCCAAAATAACATCAGCAACTGTTTCCACTGTTTCCCCATCTATTTGCCACAAGGTGATTTTAGTTTTCTGAATGTTGAGCTTCAAGCCAACTTTTTCACTCTCCTCTTTCACTTTCCTCAAGAGGCTCTTTAGTTCTTCTTCACTTTCTACCATAAGGGTGGTGTCATCTGCTTATCAGGTTATTGATATTTCTCCCAGCAATCTTGATTCCAGCTTGTGCTTCTTCCAGCCCAGCGTTTCTCATGATGTACTCTGCATATAAGTTAAATAAGCAGGGTGACAATATACAGTCTTGACGTACTCCTCTTCCTATTTGGAACCAGTCTGTTGTTCCATGTCCAGTCCTAACTGTTGCTTCCTGACCTGCGTACAGGCTTCTCAAGAGACAGGTCAGGTGGTCTGGTATTCCCGTCTCTTGAAGAATTTTCCACAGTTTATTGTGATCCACACAGTCAAAGGCTTTAGCATAGTCAACAAAGCAGAAATAGATGTTTTTCTGGAACTCTCTTGCTTTTTCGATGACCCAGCAGATGTTACCAATTTGATCTCTGGTTCCTCTGCCTTTTCTAAAACCAGCTTGAACATCTGGAAGTTCACAGTTCACATATTGCTGAAGCCTGGCTTGGAGAATTTTGAGCATTACTTTACTAGTGTGTGAGATGAGTGCAATTGTGTGGTAGTCTGAGCATTCTTTGGCATTGCCTTTCTTTGGGGTTGGAATGAAAACTGACTTTTTCCAGTCCTGTGGCCACTGCTGAGTTTTCCAAATTTGCTGGTATATTGAGTGCAGCACTTTCATAGCATCATCTTTCAGGATTTGAAATAGCTCAACTGGAATTCCAACACCTCCACTAGCTTTGTTCGTAGTGATACTTCCTAAAGCCCACTTGACTTCACATTCCAGGATGTCTGGCTCTAGGTGAGTGTGAGTGATCACACCATTGTAATTATCTGGGTCATGAAGATCTTTTTTGTATAGTTCTTCTGTGTATTCTTGCCACCTCTTCTTAACATCTTCTGCTTCTCTTAGGTCCATATTACTTCTGTCCTTTATCGAGCCCATCTTTGCATGAAATGTTCCCTTGGTATGTCTAATTTTCTTGAAGGGATCTCTATTCTTTCCCATTCTATTGTTTTCCTCTAGATAGGTTCATTTGTGCTGTATTTTAGATTCCACATATAAGTGATATCATATGATAATTATCTTTCTCTTTCTGACTTACTTCTCTTAGTATGATAATCTCTAGTTGCATCCATGTTGCTGCAGATGACAGAATTTTTTTTTTCTTTTTTAATGACTGAGTAGTGTTCCATACACACACACACACACACACACCATCTTCTTTATTCATTCATCTGTTGATCGACATTTGTGTTGTTTCCATGTTTTGGTTACTGTGAACTGTGCTGCTTTGAACATAGGGACACATGTATCTTTTTGAATTATGATTTTTTCTGACTATATGCCCAGAAATGGGATTACTGGATCATATGGTAATTCTATTTTTAGTCTTCTGAGGAACTTCCATATTGCTTTCCATCGAGTCTGTACCAACTTATATACCCACCAACAATGTAGGAGAGTTCCCTTTTCTTCACACACTCTCCAGCATTTGTTATATGTAGACATGTAGACTTGTTACTGATGGCCATTCTGACTGGTAGAAAGTGGTACCTCACTGTAGTTTTGATTTGCATTTCTCTTAAATAGTGATGTTGAGCATTTTTCCATGTTTCTACTGGTCATCCTTAGGTCTTCTTTGGAGACAAATGTCTATTGAGGTCTTCTGCCCATTTTTTGATTGGATTGTTTTGGTTGTTGTTGTTGAGTTGTATGAGCTGTTTGTATATTTTGGAGATTGACTTCTTGTCTGTTGCATATACAGATATTTTCTCCCTTTCCGTATGTTGTCTTGTAATTTGTTTATGGTTTCCTTCACTATGCAAAAGCTTGCAAGTTTGATTATGTCCTATTTGTTTATTTTTTATTTTATTTCTATTGCCTAGGGAGATGGACCCCAAAAACATTGGTACAATTTAGGTCAGAGAATATTTTGCCTTTGCTCTCTTCTAGGAGTGTTATGATGTCATGATTTATGCTTAATATCTTAAGCCATTTTAAATTTATTTTTGCATATGGTGTGACATTGTGTTCTAACTTCATTGATTTACATGCAGCTGTCCAACTTTCCCAGCACCACTTGATGAAGAGGCTGTCTTTTTCCCATTTTATATTCCTGCCCTCCTTGTCAAAGATTAATTGACCATAGGTGTTGGTTTATTTCTGGTCTCTTTATTCTGCTTGATTGATCCTTATACCTATTTTTGTACCAATACTCCACTGTTTTCATTGCTGTAGCTTTGTAGTATTGTCTAAATTCTGGTAGAGTTATACCTTCTGCTTTGTTTTTTTTTGTTCCTTTATCCACCCCCCTGCCCAGGATGGTTTCAGCAATTCTGGGTCCTTTATGGTCCCGTAAAGAAAAGATGACTAACTTATCAAAATTAAAAAAAAATGATGCCTTTGACATTGTCTATCTCTTTGTTCTATAAAGCCACTGTGAAAATTCTGTATAATTTGAGGCTATGCTAAAATACATTATGTATTTTTTTATTGTTCAGTTGCTCAATCATCTTTGCAATCCCATGGACTGCAGCACACCAGGCTTCCTTTCCTTCCCCATCTCCCAGAGCTTTCTCAAACTCATATCCATTGAGACGGTGATACTATCCAACCATCTCATCCTCTGTCATCTCCTTCACCTCCTGCCTTCTATCTTTCCCAGCAACAGGGTCTTTTCCAATGAGCCAGATCTTCGAAACAGGTGGCCAAAGTGTTGGAGCTTCAGCATCAGTCCTTCCAATGAATATTTGGGATTGATTTTCCTTAGGACTGACTGGCTTGATCTCCTTGCTGTACAAGGGATTCTCAACATTCTTTTCTATCACCATGGTTCAAAAGCATCGATTCTTTGGTGCTCACCCTCATTTATGGTCCAACTCTCACATACATACAGGACTACTGGAAAAACCATAGCTTTAACTGTATGGACTTTTGCCAGCAAAGTAATGCCTCTGCTTTTTAATATATTGTTTAAGTTTGTCATAGCTTTTCTTCCAAGGAGCAAGCATCTTTTAATTTCATGGCTGCAGTCACTGTCAGCAGTGATTTTGGAGTCCAGAAAATAAAGTCTGTCACTGTTTCCTTTGTTTCCCCATCTATTTGCCATGAAGTGATGGGACTGGATGACCTAATTTAGTTTTTTGAATGTTGAGTTTTAAGCCAGCTTTTTCACTCTCCTCTTTCATCTCCATCAAGAGGCTCTTGTCATCTGCATATCTGAGGTTGTTGATCTTATCTTCTGCATATCTGAGGTTGTTGACATTTCTCTGGGCCATCTTGACCGCAGTTCATGCTTCATCTAGTCTGGCATTTCACATGATGTGCTCCGCACATAAGTTAAATAAGCAGGGTGACAATATCCAGCCTTGACGTACTCCTTTCCCAATTAGGAACCAGTCTCTTGTTCCATCTTTGGTTCTAACTGTTGCTTCTTGACCTCCATACAGGTTTTTCATGAGGCAGGTGAGGTAATCTGATATTTCCATCTCTTAAAGAATTTTTCACAGTTTGTTGTGACCGACACTGTCAAAGGTAGCTTCCCTTGTAGCTCAGTTGGTAAAGAATCCGCCTCCAATGCAGGAGACCCGGGTTTGATTCCTAGGTCAGGAAGCTCCCCTGGAAAAGGGAATGGCAACCCACTCCAGTATTCTTGCCTGGAGAATCCCATGGACAGAGGAACCTGGAGGGCTACAGTCCATGGTGTCGCAAGAGTCGGACATGACTTAGCAACTAAACCACCACCACCACATAGTCAAAGACTTTAGCATAGTCAATGAAGCAGAAGTGGATGGTTTTTTTCCTGGAATTTTCTTGCTTTATGATCCGATGGATGTTGGCAATTTGATCTCTGGTTCCTCTGCCTTTTCTAAATCCAGCTTGTACATCTGTATGTTCTCAGTTCACATACTGTTGAAGCCTAGCTTGGTGGATTTTGAGCATCACTTTGCTATTATTTGGAATGAGGCAATTGGATGATAGTTTGAACATTCTTTGGCATCGCATTGCCCTTCTTTGGTATTCAAAAGAAAACTGACCTTTTCCAGTCCTTTGGCCACTGTTGAGTTTTGCAAATTTGCTGGCATATTGAGTGTAGCACTTTAAAGTATCACCTTTAGGATTTGAAATAACTTAGCTGAAATTCTATCACCTCCACTAGCTTTGTTCATAGTGATGCTTCCTAAGGCCTACTTGACTTCACGCTGCATGATGTCTGGCTTTAGGTGAGTGAACACACCATGATGGTTATCCGAGTCATTAATATCTTTTTTGTATAGTTCTTTTGTGTATTCTTGCCACCTCTTCTTAATATCTTCTGCTTCTGTTAGGTGCATATTGTTTCTGCCCTTTATTGTGCTTATCTTTGCATGAAACTATATACATTATGTATAGCTTTTGCATTACACTATCTACCATACATAGTTAAACATTATAAACTCAAGCAACATAGACCAATATATATATAAACGAGTTTCACTGATCTTAAGATGATGGGTGATTTTAAAATTATTTCTTCATATTTACCTTTGTTCTAAAATATTTCAAATGTCAATCTCAACTAGGTAGATAAGTTTGGATTCATATCTTGTCTTTTCTCTTTCCTATGGGCTGGTTTTATTATTAGTAATATAGTATATTACTATTTCAAATGTACATTTTACTATATACTTCTTTATTGCCTTAGTGGAAATCACAGGAGGAAAAAGGATTAAGCGAAAAGTGTTAAGGCAATGAATGAAGGGGAGACAAGACAAGATGCATTAAAAAGGGGAGAAAGAAAGAGAGAAAAGGAAGACAGAAAAGCTAGAAGGCAAGAAGTCAAAAAGAAATAGACTCGTTTGAAGAGGAACTCTTCTGATCCTGGTGCAACAGTGCATTTGGAAACACATCTGTCTGGGAAAGGAAAATAATACGCCATTTTGGTCCAGAGTTTCTGGAGGTTCGTGGATGGCAATCAGAATATAGAGTCAGGGAACGTTTCATGTTCTAAGTTGTGAAGTTGTCACATGCTAAGTTGTCTCCATAAGAACCACTCCAATCAAGAAACATATTATCTTCTAAATCTAGATAAGGCAGAGTTCAAGAAACACACAAGTTGCTGTGATGACACAATTGTTTCCTAGAAACATGTCTTCCATTTGGTGAAATGATTTTGAATTAGGCCTGGTAGCTGCTTATCAAAAAAATCTCCTGAAGCTCAACATCGATATTGCTTTACTTAAAAAAATTTTTTTCGCAGAGAAAAGTTGAAAATCAGATTCTCTAATATCATGTAAGTAATGACCCCAAAATGGCTTGATTTGCAGGAGACCAGACTGTAGAAATGTTCATAACACCTCCCAGCCGTGTAGTTTCACCAAATCAGTTTCACATAAATATAAAAATTTGCAATCTGCCTGTTAATATTAATGTGCTCATTTGTGGATGAGTTTGAAATAACATGACACATCTGGGACTGGCCTCATTGACCTCTTTGGTAGTGGTGATTCATTAAGTGGTCACTCCTTGAGACAGCAATATCTGCTTGAACAGCTATTAACATTTTGAGACCTTACCTAATTATTTATTGCTTTTGAGTAGAAATATGCACATGGTTAAGTAAAGGCAGAGTTTTCCTGTGTTTCTCTGTGTTTGTATGAGTGTAAAGCATAGACAGAGGGGCCGGGTGGGCTGCCCTCTATGGGGTCACACAGAGTCGGACACGACTGAAGCGGCTTAGCAGCAGCAGCAGCAGCAAAGCATTGACATGGAGTGACTTGAGCTGAATTAGATAAATCTGGAATAATCCATCTGATGTAATAATGTAGGAGAGTTGGAATTGATGGATTTTCAAATGAATTGTTAATAGAGATCTTGTGCAGAACTTGAATCTACGCCATACTCATCCATTCAATACATTTTGGGTGACATGCGCCACATTCGTGTTATTATTTTAGTCACTGACACCATCATCCAGAGGACAAAAGAGAAAAATCCTTGATTTCTTAGAGACAGAAAGTAAATAGTTGAGCAAATAATTGCAGAAAGTATCTGGCAATTAGAAAGTGATGGATCAAGAGAGAGAGGGGTGAGACAAAGGTGACTCAAGTATTTTCAACAGGGTTCTCAGAGTAGCCATCTTGAATAAGGAGAAATTTGAGTAAAGACCTAAGAAAGTGAGGGATATTATGTGATACAGATATTTGGGAAAGAAAATCCATTGACTCCTTGATGTATTTTAGAGATAATGCCAAAGGATTTTTTGATACATTGGATGTGGGATGTGAGATAAAGATTAAGATAAGGATAATTGGATAAATTCAAAATTTTGCCTCTTATTTATGACCCAGTGGCTAAACAGTAAAGATATTGGACCAAAGCTTTGTCCTTTTTAGGCTACTTTTTAAAATTGAGATGCAAATAACCATTCATGTTTCATACAAGCATTTTTCCCTTGTGAAATATTTTGATAATTGTTTGGATATATTTTTACTCAACACAGCTATCCTCACTCACACACTCTTGATAGGCATTCATCCAAACATGTGCTTGACTGAATTAACCAGATTTTAAAACATAACAAACAAAACTTAGATCTTATCTATGTTTAGGCATGTAATTTAACTCATCTCTTTCCCCTTTTGACTTTAATAAATGTGAAGAATTCTCACCTTTATGAAAGACCTACTTTTTTTAAACAGTTAAGTGTTTAGTCTGTGTTGGGTAATTATCTCACTCACATGTCCTAGAAGCTTTGAGTAGTAAACCTTCTTATCACTTTATTATATATGAAGAATCCAAGGCTTACGGAGCCTTCCACCATATAGATATTAAAAAAAAAAATTGGTTTGAATGTTTGTGCATGTGTGAATTATAATGCACACAGAAACTAGATAGTTTGCAAAACATGGATAGTTTTATCACAATTTGATAGATGTATCACAATATTAACAGCTATGTAACCACTACCAAGATCAAGTGAAGAAAACGAGCAGTACTCATTTCCTAAAAGAGCCACATCCCTTTCACTTTACTTCTTCCAGGATTGTCAGTAGTTGAACAAAATTATTTTTCTTCATCATTTTATCACAGAAGCATAGATTAGTAAAGACTACAGTTAAGATCTATATGCTTTGACATTTACACGGATCATATCTTGCAACATGAGCTATTTTCTATCTGGTATGTTTCTTTAATATCATTTTTTGAGGGGGTTCATCCATGTTGTTAGACATAGTTGTATTGTAGTTCATTTATTTTCTGTGCTCCCTGTTAGTGCATTGTGTGACTTCAATCACAAGGTATTATTTCATTCTACCAGTAAAGGATGTTTGGATGTTTTCCTGTTTTCAACTACTGTGAAAGTGCTGCTCCAAACATTTTTGGTACTTGTGTTTTGATGCAAATTGCAGTGATTTCTGCTGGATGTATGCTTAGCAGTGAAGTTGCCAAGACAAAAAGAATGCGTATTTCCAATTTTGCTGGATAATGCCAAAGAGTTTGATAAAAGATTTTCACTAATTTATGCTCTCACTAGCACTGTAGGAGACTTCCTTGTGAAAAATCCTTCCTGATACCTTATGTTGCTATTATTTTCAATTTTAGGTATTGACATAAGATCATAGCAGTAATTTTGATTTTAACTCTCATTTCCCTGATAGTAGTAAGGTTGAATATTTTTTCTTACCTTCTACATTCTCTTATCTGAAATATAAATTTAAATCCTTAGCTAACCTTTCTTTTAGATGGTTAGTATAGTTCCTATTGATTTGTAGAATATACTCTGGATTTTTAAATATGTTCTAAAATCAAGATCTCCTTCAATTGTCATTTTCCATGCAGTGAATTGCCTTTTTAAATATTTCACTATTTCTTTTTAATCAAATTTATCCATTTTTTTCTTCTAGGGTATCATTTTTTGACTCCCATTAAGAATTCAGATATTATTTCTTCATTAAAGGTTTAGGTAGAATTAAGTCATGAAACCATCTGGGTTTTGAATTTTCTTAAAATTTGCGTGTGTCCATTTAGATGAGTTGTGTTTTTCTATTTTTTTTTTTATTTTATCTAAATTCTAAAATGTATTTACAAAAATGTATTTGGAATATCTTCATATGATTATTTTAATGTTTCTGGAGTCTGTATTGATGTTCTGTGCCTTATTCCTGATATTGATTATTGGTGTCCTCTCTTTGTCTTGATCAGATTCTCAAGGTATTCATTGATTGTTCTGTTAGTTTTGTCTCTAACACACACACACACACACACACACACACACACACACACAAGCTTCTTGCTGTCCTGAGAGGCTGTCAAAAGTTTACCTCTACCTCCCAAACTTTGGTCATTCCTTAGGGACCTGATAAATGCTTTCAATGAAAGAGGGACTCTAAATGCCAAGTTCAGCCCTCCCCTGGATTCTCCCTGGTAATTCTGCAGTTTCTTATTATTACCTCACTACTTTTGAGTGCACTAAAAATTTTGTTAAGACAATCTAAACTTCTCAGTGAAAGCACAATATTTGAGAACTACTAATTAATCCTAAATCAATTAACTCCAAAATTTGTTCACTTTCTACCCTTTACCAACACCAAGATAAAATCAATACCAAAATCAAATGCCTATCATATTCTGGCTGATATCTTTTCTCATTATTTTATATCTATTTATCTTATTTCTCAATATAATCCTTGTGGTTCTATGGGTGATATAAGCCTTGTTCTCTTGGACCCTGCCCAAGTTCCTTCACACACACACACAGAGCACCAAGCTGTGCAGAGTATTCAGTAACCCTTATTGAATAAAAATGGGTCAAACTTAATAAAGAGGGGAATTTTTTAAGGTTATTTCTGGCTATTCAAGCCAATCAACTGCTTCACCACCTAATTCTTCAACAGTCAACTGATTTTTGTATAGTGTGAACAATGCTTGAAAATCCAGTCTGAGAAAATAGTACATATTGACAATTTGAAAATTTCTTCCAACCTTAATCCACAAGCACCCCTCAAAACCACCAGCCCCAACAACCCCAAATGAATGGAGAACGTGGACTGAAGAGAAAGCACTGTTCTCCTCTGTGATGTTGTTTGTGGAACTTGTGTGAATATTATCAGTAAAGAGCAGTCCTGAATGTCCTCCTTTTAATAGACAGCTCCTTCTTTTTACCATGTTACATCCTTTCTGACTAGGTTTCTAAGCTACAGCATTGGTTTCTGATGATTATTCATATCATCATTATTCCAGACTAAAAGCCTTTAAGTAAATAACCACGACTTGAAACATTGTAGAGGATAATTCTTACATAACACAAACTTCATTATATGGATCTGTCATTCTCCCCTCCCTTCTCCAATTCCTTTCACTCTAGTTTTTTTGTCTGCTTAGTAACGTTATTTCTTGTATACTTTTACACCATGTTCAGTATAAATGGTATAATTAGCAGTGGAAAATATTTTGTTGTCTTCCTACATTTATTTATGTTCAAAGGATCATGTAAAGTTCTGCTACATTAAAATTTAATTTGAAGGAAAACGAGTTTTGTTCATTTCTCAATGTAAAGCCCATTTCTGTTCAGCTTGTATGAATGATAAAATATTATCAGCCAATGTTTTTTCTATTTGGTTCCTAGGCATTTGTGTAAACTAGTTAGGAAAAGCAAGTGTTGCTTTGTTAGGCATGTGTTCAAAGAAGTATTGTAGAGACATATTTTATTCTGGGCACCCTGTCGCCATGTCGACAGGGCCCAATCCATTATTTAGCAGTTAATTTGTTAATCGATTGACCAATTGGTTCAGGGATTTTTTTTTTTTTTTTACTCTTAGGTTACCAAAAAAAATTTTTTAAAAAGGAAAGAGAGAAAACAACAACAGCAAAAAAGCCTCCTCTGTCGGGCAAATTTAAGGAAATTGCATCAGAATCGAAAATGTACTCGTGTTTACAGATCTAGATTAAATCTGACACAGATTGGCAAACAATGAAAAAGGTTCTCTCGCTTGGAGCATAAACATTTTGAATCTCACCAGCCTGTTGTTAAATCTCAGAAATAAACTAAACAGAATTGCCCTTCTGGGGTGGATGTGAGGGCACAAGGAGAGAGGGGTGAAAGTAACTCTGCGTTTTCTATAAGTCCAGACTGTTCTCTCCAAGGTCAAACAAAGGGCAGGATGTTTTCTATTCTTCCAGGTCCTCTTCCAGGTCCCACTTTCCCCTTCTTTCTTTCAATCTTTAGCTGAAAGTGGTAAAGAGTGAAGAAATGCCCTGTGAGTACATATACACTGATACCAAGGGTGCCGGTAGTATCTTAAGAAGGGAAGGATTGTGAAATTCACAACTGAAATTCATTTATATGGGTGATCAGATGATTGTGTGTGCAAAACAATAAATCAGTTGGGTGCAATTGCTATTAATGATTTTAATAAAAAATGACAATTGAGTCAATTAATTTTTATGTAGTAAATTCATTTTTCTCTTTAGGTTCATTTGCATTTATTTTTAACTATATACTTTCAAGTACTATGAGGGGTGTGTGCATGTGTGTGTGTGTAAAAGGGCAAAGTTCTTTCTTTCCTCCCCTAATTTTTCCCCTCAGTTCTTACTGATACTCTGTATCTTTTCCATGCCATTCCTTCTTTGTTCACTTTGGTAGTTTGAGGGAATCTAATTTGTGAGATATTCTGTTACTTTTCCTCAAGATATGGTATTATGCCAGACGTAAAACTGGAAACCTAGCTACTTGAAAATACACACACACACACACACACACACACACACACGTTCTTTTAGCCCTTGGTGATGGTCCAGATTTTTACCCCTGTGCCTTGCCTGTTTTTCACTCATCTCTCTCTATAAAGACAAAGTTAAGGTTGCCCTGAGTTCACCTCCAATTTCAGGCTCCATCCAGACTATGTCCCCCACAGCCTACAGGGAATCCCCATAGAAAGTGTTTCCAGAATTTACAGAAGATCAAGTTCAGCACTTGCTTCGTGTCCCTTAAATCAAAATTCACCCAAGGGAACAAAGTTACTGAGCTGATGCTAAGTGGAAGAATTCATTTCACTCTGCAACCACATTGCGTGGTAAAGACCCCAAAGACCCTCAGGGCCAAGAACAGTCCATCCACCTATAGTTGCGCAACTAATCTCTGATCAGGGTAGTGTTGAACTTTAGGAAGTATAACCAGGATAGGAGTGTGAACAGTAGGGGATCCTGTTGAAAAGTAAAAAGTGTGTTTAGCGTAATTTTCAAGAAAGATGGTCTAGGCCTTTGTCATTTGAGCCCATGAATGTCAGCAACTACCTCTCCAGAAACATTACTGTGGCTCTCAAATACCATTTAAAAATTGTATTCCACTGCTTACCCTGTTCCTGCTTTCTGGAATGAAGCCCAACCCCTGAAGTCAGTTTGACCTCTACTCACTGCTCTGTGCTTCACAGATGTCAGCTCTTCTGGGAAGCCTCTCTGAACTCTTCCCCACAGTCCTATATATGCATTTCTATTATTGATGACATTATGCTATAATTTAACTCTTACCATGTATGCTTGTTATCCCCTTTCTGCAGCATTTGTCTCAGCACCAAGTTAAAGAGCTATTTTAAGCTAGGGCTCAACATTTCATTTTAACCACCCTGAGCTCCCAGTGTGCAGTAGGGTCAAAATTTTCAGAGAGAAATGACAAAATTCAGTATCTGAAGAATTATCTTACATCAGTAAAGAGTAATATTTGCAAATGCAAATTACACTCGTTCATCAAGTTCAGGGCATCCACTTACTCCTATTCTTTTCTTGGTAATATTCAAAGTTCTTTAGTTGACTTGCATTTCAGGACCAAACAACAGCACTCTTGACTCTAGAATCTAGAAGAATGGTGAACAAAGTTTGACATGCATTCAAGTCTCCTGAGGCCTTGTTAAAGCACAGGTTGCAGGGCTAAGCCCCAGAAGTTCTCATGCAGTAACTTGAGGCTGCGGGTGTGTGTGTGTGTGTGTGTGTGTGTGTGTGTGTGTGTGTGTGTGTGTGTGTGTGTGAGTTACTCAGTCATGTCTGACTCTTTGTGACCCCATGGACTGTAGCCTTTCAGGTTCCTCTGTCTGTGGAATTCTCCAGGCAAGAATATTGGAGTGGTTAGCCATTCCCTTCTCTAGGGGGTCTTCCTGACTGAGGGATCTAACCTGGGTCAATGCAGGAGCATTGAAGGCAGATTCAAGAAGGCCCAACCTGAAATTAGGGTCTGAGAATTTACATCGCAGGTGGTGTAAGATAACTCAGGTTCAGAATCACTGTTCTAGAATGCAATTAACTGCAGCTTCTAGCTATGGACAAGCATTAGAGTTAGCCTCAGTCCTTAGAGTCTGTAGGTTTTAATTCACTCCTCACACTCTGGCTTCATGATGTTCCCAATTGTTATTTTATTTTGCTAGAATGCAGGAGGGGTGAGGTAGGCAAATAGCAGTAGGGAAGGGCCTTTATTGTGTTAGCCTAAGGAGATCAGTCCTAGGTGTTCATTGGAAGGACTGATGTTAAAGCTGAAACTCCAATACTTTGACCACCTCATACGAAGAGTTGACTCATTGGAAAAGACCCTGATTCGGGGAAGGATTGGAGGCAGGAGGAGAAGGGGACAACAGAGGATGAGATGGCTGGATGGCATCACTGACTTGATGGACATGAGTTTGGGTAAACTGTGGGAATTGGCGATGGACAGGGAGGCCTGGTGTGCTGCGATTCATGGGGTTGCAAAGAGTCGGACACGACTAAGCGACTAAACTGAACTGATGTAAGTTAAGTGCATAAGATAATATTTGTTTTCTTAGTTCTTCTCTTGGGAATTACCTATAAACCCTAATTCATGTAGTTACAGCAGAAGGACTCTCTGTAGCTTTTTTTATAATATATGACATGCTTACCAGGGATATGGTTGATTGGTCCAGGAATGAACACCTGGATACAGCTAATGCAATCACTTTCTTCTGAGAGAATATGAAATTGTCCTATGAGGCTCATCTTCTTGTGGCCCTATTTTGAACAAAGAAGATAAAATAGTAGAGCACTTACCAGCCATTTTCTATTTGGTAAACTGAGATATAATCCGGACTACTGGAGGGAGAAAGGTGAGGAAGGCTAATTAGAGCAGAGCAGATATGAGAGGAGATCAGAGGGTAGTGACGAAATCTCAGACCCAAACCCATGCCTGCTGTTGTGCCCCATGGCACATTCTGACCAATTATGATGAACTCTGCTTTTTGCTTAATTGACCTTAATTTGTTTTTCAATGAACAAACTAAATAATTTACCATCCCAGGACATCCTTCTGTCATAAGCCATAATACATAAGAAAGTCCTTTAACTTTCATATTTAGTAACATTTGTGCAAAGTATCCATTTATTTCATTTAAAAAAATATAATTGGTTACTTTGTGATAGGAGAGCTCTGTGATATTTGTGAATTTTCTTCAGAATTTCTTAGAATCATTCTCATGATTCTATTCTGTTAGGAATTTTACTGCATAACAATACATTACTTAGATGTGTTCAATTAAACAAATGTCTTATTCTTCATGATTTACTCTGAGAAAGATTATTTTGACATACAGTCTGGATTTAACTATGAGAACAAAAAATCATGAATGGATCAGACATAGCATAACTCAGTTAGAGTAAGAAGGAGAAAAAAAATAAAAGGTTAACGAGACAGGAGAATTTACCCAATGGCATTTGAGGAAAGTCGGAGAATAGGTTTACTGGAGAAGTGTGTGGATACCAACTTGAGTCAGCAGCTCAATGATGAGCAGATAACATAGACCATCTCTCAAAATTGTCCTGGAATGGATTAGCGTAACTAAAAGACATTGAATTCATGCCTTAGGCCTAGGACCACTCATTCCATTTGATCTCCAAGACCTAGTTTCCACATCACATCCTCTGAGAAGTGTTCCTTCATTTCCCCAGTTCAAGCTGACTACTATCCCAAATATCTGCATTAGTTATTGCATGTAACTGCCACTAAGTTGGGAGTTCTAGCCATCTGACAACATTTTCACTATTTTTTTCAGCTGACATTTTGTGTTTTTTTATTTTAGGTTCACTTGTTTTTGTGTGCTCAATAAGTTAGCAAATACATAAATATCAAAGTACCAGTACTTTACTATGTCTATCATTGCAAATTTCACAGATATCACCAACCCAGAAGAATAAATACTTGAATTATGAAAGAACTAAAATGATGGAATCTTAGACTTTAATGTTGAAAGCCAGAAGTTATCTACTGTAGCATTTCACCTCCAAACTCTTTATTCCAATATTTATGTGCTCTTTATGATATCCAGTTTGGCTGAATTGATTAAGGGGCTTAGTTACAAAATTGTTCAGGATAATTTTACAGTTGGCTAGCTATTTTGAAAATATGTTAACATTTTTAAAACACCCAGACTAGTAACTAGTAGTTCTCTTGGGCATTCTGAATTTAACTCATACAACTAATAGAATAGCAACTTATAGCCTGGTGAGCTACAGTCCGTAGGGTCGCAAACAGTTAGACCTGACTGAATTGACTGAGCTCACGCAAGGACACTCATAGTAACTTGTAGGGCTTGCTAGATGGTTCTAGTGCTAAAGAATTTATCTGTCAATGCAGGAGATGCAAGAGGCACAGGTCGATTCCTGGGTTTGGAAGACCCCTGGGTGGGGAAATGGCAACCCACTCCATGTATTCTTGCTTGAAAAATTCCATGGACAAAGGAGCCTACAGTCAATGGGGCCACAAAGAGTCAGACACAGCTGAGCACATGTGCAGGCAAGCCATAGTAACTTATAATATATAAGGACATAGTTCTATCCATACAGATATAAACACACACCCACTCCTCCTATGAAAGAACATATAAACAAGGGACACATATATACTATGACAGTTTAGAGAATTATTCTCACATAAAAAATATATACATGCATATATATGTGTGTATATGTGTGTGTTTGTATATATGAGCATATGTATAAGTAGAGTGAAAAAGCTGGCTTAAAACTCAACATTCAATAAACTAAGATCATGGCATCCAGTGCCATCACTTAATGGCAAATAGGTGGGGAAAAAATGGAAACAGTGACAGACTATTTTCTTGGGCTCCAAAATCACTGTGGATAGTGACTGCAGCCTTGAAATTAAGACACTTTCTCCTTAGAAGCAAAGCTATAACAAACCTAGACAGTGTATTAAAAAGCAGAGACATCACTTTGCTAACAAAGGTCCATGTAGTCAAAGCTATGGTTTTACCAGTAGTCACATATGGATCCACATATGGAATTGAATCATAAAGAGGGCTGAGAGCTGAAGAATTGATGTTTTTGAACTGTGATGCTGGAGAAGACTCTTGAGAGTCCCTTGGATAGCAAGGTTTTGTCCCTTGGACAAACCAGTCAATCCTGAAGGAAATCAGTTCTGAATATTCATTGGAAGGACTGATGCTGAAACTCCAATACTTTGGCCACCTGATGTGAAAAGCTGACTCATTGGAAAAGACCCTGATGCTAGGAATGATTGAAGGCAGGAGGAGAAGAGGGAGACAGAAGATGAGATGATTGGATGGTATCAGTGACTCAATGGACACATGTTTGAGCAAGCTTCATGAGATAGTGAAGGAAAAATAAGCCTGGGGTACTGTAGTCCATGAAGTCACAAAGAGTGGAACATAACTGAAAGACTGAGCAACAAAAACAATGAATTACTTGGAGGTGTTGACATCAGATATGCACACAATATCATACATACACCCACACAAACTCATCTTTCACTCATTATTTTCAAGGTCTAGGATCACATAGTTTCATTTGTCCCTATATATAGATAACGCAGCAAAACAAGTACAACAATAATTACCTGCAAACACTACAACCAATTCCAGTGAATAAAATCAATGAAAAATGGTTATTTTAGACTCATAATTACAGAGACGTAAAATCTCCAGTAAAGAAACATTTATTCCAACAACTTGTTTCTTACCATAGAAGAAACTTGAGCTGAGTTTCATAAACTTTGCATCAAAGTTGGGTCTCTCTTCTAAAGTGAATAGAAAACAGTAGTCAACCCTTATCCATCCTCAGCTCCTGGGAAGTCAGAAATTACAATATCCATTTTCAGCAGTGCAAATTGAGTGCACTCATGACCCGAATGTCATACTGAGCCAAGAATTGACCTCTTTCTTGACCTGGGCCTTTGTGTTTTCCTTCAGGCAAAAGGAGAATCTGCCAGACATCATTAAGCATGATTTCTTCCTCCAACAGGCTTTCAATCTAAGCTGTATTTTACTTAGAATCCACACACAGGGGAAAGCAAAAGCTCAGAGCCCCACTAGAAATGAGCAATAACATTGAAACGAAAATTGGAAGCTGAAGATCTAATCATTAACAACAGATGGTTCAACTTGAATCCAATAAACAAGTTTTGTTGTTTGCTTTCCTTCCCCTCCTTATCCCCTTGAACTTCGTGTGAGCGTGTGTGCATGTGAAAATGCTGGGCCCTACGTCAGCAGCATGGATGACTCACCTGATGGAAGGAAAGCTTTTATGACCCAGCTGGAATCTTTTCAACTTGAAACACACTTGATAGTCTGATGTGGAAAGCAAGTCCAAATCTGTAGCATGCCTGCTCTATTTGTTTTCTTTATGAGAGTTTAGTGACTATAGTGTCCCTTAATGGGCTTTGACAAAGCCTCTTTATCTGGTCATATTGCTGTTCTTTGTTTGGTCTCCAGCCAGGGCACTTGCTTTTCTGAAATCACAAACCCACAGGGCATTTGTCAAGCCTGCCTTCTCTTTATATTCTATTTTAAAGAACAACCTGAGGATAGTATATGAAGAATACCACACTACAGAATATGATGAACATTGGGATTCTATATTAGAAAAGATCATAATCAAAATAGGTGCATGTGGTCCCCAAAGTGTAGCTTCTGGGAAGCAGATAATCAAGTTTGAGATTTTTTTTGGTCACTAGGTTTAGTTCAGTTCAGTGGCTCAGTCATGTCTAACTCTTTTTAACACCATGGACTGTAGCATGCCAGGTTTCCCTGTTCTTTACCAACTCCCGGAGCTTGCTCATGTCTATTGAGTCAGCGATGGCATGCAACAATCTCATCCTATGTCGTCCCTTCTCCTCCTGCTTTAAATCTTTCACAGCATCAGGGTCTTTTCCAATGACTCAGTTCTTTGCATCAGGTGGCCAAAATATTGGAGTTTCAGCTTCAGCATCAGTCTTTCCAATGAATATTAAGGATTGATTTCCTTTAGGGTTGACTGGTTGGATTTCCTTGCTGTCCAAGGAACTCTAAAGAGACGTCTCAAACACCACAGTTCAAAAACATCAATTCTTTGGCTCTCAGCTTTCTTTATAGTCCAACTCTCACATCCATACATGACTACTGGAGAAACCGTAGCTTTGACTACACAGACCTTTTTTGGCCAAGTAATGTCTCTGCATTTTAAAATGCTGTCTAGGTTGGTCATAGCTTTTCTTCCAAGGAGCAAGCTTCTTTTAATTTCATGGCTGCAATCACCATCTGCAGTGATTTTGGAGCACAAAATATAAAGTTTGTCATTATTTCCATTGTTTCCCCATCTATTTGCCATGAAGCGACAGAACCGGATGCCATGATCTTAGTTTTCAAACGTTGAGTTTTAAGCCAACTTTTTCACTCTCCTCTTTCACTTTCATCAAGAGGCTCTTTAGTTCTTCAATTTCTGCTTTAAGGATTGTGTCATCTGAGTACCTGAGATTACTGATATTTCTCCCAGCAATCTTTATTCTAGTTTATGCTTCATCCAGCCTGGCATTTCGAATGATGTACTCTACATATAAGTTAAATAAGCAGGGTGACAATATACAGCCTTGATGGACTCCTTTCCCAATTTGGAGCCAGTCTGTGGTTCAGTGTCCTGGTCCAACTGTTGCTTTTTGACCTGCATACAGATTTCTCAGGATGCAGGTCATATAGTCTGGTATTCCCATTTCTTTAAGAATTTTCCACAGTTTGTTGTGATCCACACAAAGGCTTTGGCGTATTTAATAAAAAAGAAATAGATATTTTTATGGAACTCTCGTGCTTTTTAGATGATCCAACGGCTGTTGGCAATTTGATTTCTGGTTCCTCTGCCTTTTCTAGATCCAGCTTGAACATCTGGAATTTCACGGTTCACATTCCAGGCTGCAACGGCCCAGGAGTGGCTGAGAGGAGCTACCCCATGTCCAAGGAGCAGTGGCTCTGCGGGCGCAGAAGGGCCGAGAGGAGCTACTCCATGTTCAAGGCCAGGAGGGGCGACCGTTAGGAGATACCCCTCGTCCAAGGTAAGGAGCAGCGGCTGTGCTTTGCTGGAGCAGCCATGAAGAGAAACCCCACATCCAAGGTATGATAAACCAAAGTAAGATGGTAGGTGTTGCAAGAGGGCATCAGAGGGCAGAAACACTGAAACCATAATCACAGAAAACTAGCCAATCTGGTCACACGGACCACAGCCTTGTCTAAGTCAATGAAACTAAGCCATGCCGTGTGGAGCCACCCAAGACGGACGGGTCATGGTGGACAGGTCTGACAGAATGTGGTCCACTGGAGATGGGCATGGCAAACCACTTTAGTATTCTTGTCTTGAGAACCCCATGAACAGTGTGAAAAGGCAAAATGATAGGATACTGAAAGAGGAATTTCCCAGGTGAATAGGGGCTCAATATGCTACTGGAGATCAGTGGAGAAATAACTTCAGAAAGAATGAAGGGATGGAGCCAAAGCAAATCAATACCCAGTTGTGGATGGCACTGGTGATAGAAGCATGGTCTGATGATGTAAAGAGCAATATTGCATAGGAACATGGAATGTTAGGTCCATGAATCAAGGTAAATTGGAAGTGGTCAAACAGGAGTTGGCAAGGATGAATGTCGACATTCTAGGAATCGGCGAACTAAAATGGACTGGAATGGGTGAATTTAATTCAGATGACCATTATATCTACTACTGTGGGCAGGAATCCCTTAGAAGAAATGGAGTAGCCATCATGGTCAACAAAAGAGTCCGAAATGCAGTACTTGGATGCTATCTCAAAAACGACAGAATGATCTCTGTTGGCAAACCATTCAATATCATGGTAATCCAAGCCTATGCCCCAACCAGTAACGCTGAAGATGCTGAAGTAGAACGGTTCTATGAAGACCTTCAAGACCTTCTAGAACTAACATTCAAAAAAAGATGTCCTTTTCATTATAAGGGACTGGAATGCAAAAGTAGGAAGTCAAGAAACACCTGGAGTAACAGGCAAATTTGGCCTTGGAGTACAGAATGAAGCAGGGCAAAGGCTAAGAGAGCTTTGTCAAGAGAACACACTGGTCATAGCAAACACCCATTTCCAACAACACAAGAGAAGACTCTACACATGGACATCACCAGATGGTCAATACCAAAATCAGGCTGATTATATTCTTTGCAGCAAAAGATGGAGAAACTCTATACAGTCAACAGAAACAAGACTGGCAGCTGATTGTGGTGCAGATCATGAACTCCTTATTTCAAAATTCAGACTTAAATTGAAGAAAGTAGGGAAAACCACTAGGTCATTCAGGTATGACCTAAATCGAATCCCTTATGATTATATAGTTGAAGTGACAAATAGATTCAAGGGATTAAATCTGATAGACAGAGTGCCTGAAGAACTTTAGACAGAGGTTCACGACATTGTACGGGAGACAGTTATCAAAACCATTTCCCAGAAAAATAAATGTAAAAAGGCAAAATGGTTGTCTTAAGAGGTCTTACAAATAGCTGAGGAAAGAAGAGAAGCTAAGGGCAAAGGAGACAAGGGAAGATATACCCATTTGAATGCAGTTCCAAAGAATACCAAGGAGAAATAAGAAAGCTTTCCTCAGTGATCAGTGGCAATAAAGAGAAGAAAACAACAGAGTGGGAAAGACTAGAGATCTTTTCAAGAAAATTAGAGATACCAAGGGAACATTTCATGCAAAGATGGGCTCAATAAAGGACAGAAATGGTATGGACCTAACAGAAGCAGAAGATATTAAGAAGAGGTGGCAAGAATACACAAATAAGTACAAAAAAGACCTTCACAGCCCAGATAACCTCAATGGTGTCATCACCCACCTAGAGCCAGACATCTTGGAATGAGAAGTCAAGTGGTCCTTAGAAAGCATCACTATGAACAAATCTAGTGGAGGTGATGGAATTCCAGTTGAGCTATTTCAAATCCTAAAAGATGATGCTTTGAAAGCACTGCACTCAATATGCCAGCCAATTTGGAAAATTCAGCAGTGGCCACAGGACTGGAAAAGGTAAGTTTTCATTCCAATGCCAAAGAAAGACAACGCTTTAGAATGCTCAAACTACTGCACAATTGCACTCATCTCACACACTAGCAAAGTAATGTATGGTGGGTATATCTTTAACACTTTGTAGAATGACTTATCCTTTAAATCATGTATATAAAATAGTTCCAGTGTTATTTTATGTATAGTCTATTACTATATCCTTAATATCCAAATTAGTGGGAGCAATTGGTTGCATAAACAGTGCAGTTTAAAACCATGAGGTACAATTCTTTTCTAAACTCTGTTGTTATTCTCTACAGCTCCTTTAGGTGAGAGATCAGCTGAGAGACCTTTTGCTGTATTTGTGCATGCATGCTGAATTGCTTCAGTCATGTCCAACTCTTTGCAACCCTGTGGACTGTAGCCCATCAGTCTCTGCTCTCCATGGGATTCTCCAGGCAAGAATACTAGCGTAAGTTTCCATGCCTTCCTCCAGGGGACCTTCCCAACCCAGGGATCAAACCTGTGTCTCCTGTGTCTCCTGCATTGCAGGCTGATTCTTTACCCACTGAGCAACCTGGTAAATCCTTGCTTTATTTAGATGAACCCAAATCTTAGTCTACTTAGCTTAAAAAGGGTTACCTGAGCCACAGTCCAAAACTTCTATTTGCCCAGTGGACATACATCCAGAGCCCCTCAGAGTCCTTTCCACATTATGGAATCTTCCTCTAGTCATTATTTCTCCACAGGATATGGAGGATTTTTTAAATTCCCTTTTTTGCTCTTTTTTAGCTCTTATAGATTTCATCCCTGATTGTCAGGCATTTATTTACACAAGGATTTTCTCCCTCTAAATCATAAAGGTGCATGAGGCCAAAGAAACATGAAAACTGAAGCTTTCCCTGTCTAGATTCATTATCATAACAAATAAGAAATAACATAGTTTACATTGCCATATTTAGTTAATCTTTGTTTAATGTTTATGCTGTATTATTCAGAAAATGTGTTGTTTCCTTTTTATTTAACTTAAATCATATTGCAAAAGTTAAATTCAGCAAGTCACAGACAAGGAGGAAATCCTCACAATACATACAACCAATAAATGATGTATATTCCTAATACATGTAGAAATCTTCAAATTAGCAAGAAAAAGACAACCCAATTAAAATAGGTAAAATATATAAACAATCATTTGACCAAAATAATTAATTAATGCATGCATGCATACATAATCCAACAAGTATGTGACAAAAGTCATCAGGAAAATCCACTCTAAATTTATCAAATGGCTAAAATGAAAAGATCAGCAACATCAAAGGTTGGCAAGAATGTGAAGCAAGTGGAAATCTTTTACATTGCTAACATGAGTGTCAAACATGTTAGAAGACTGGTGGTGATGATCTAAACTTATGACTTCTTTATCACTGAGCAATACCATTTCTAGGTGTATTTTAACAAATTATAATTTATGATGCCTTTCTTTCAGTCACTTCACTTATGAAATTGTTTGCATGCAAGTCAAGTGTCAATGACTTCACAATCTTGTATTGAGATATTCTTGGAGCTCTGTTTTAAAAAAGGAGTATGGTAATTGAGGTAAAAGGGAAAAGAGAAGAAGAGAACTGAGACAGAGGCCCCTTCCTTTCCAAATAATTAATTGGGATTTAGGATTTGATTGGGGGAGTCAGAAAATAGGAGTCATTCTGGCCCTCTGTCAAAAGTCAAGGGCACCAATATTTGGAGAAAGTGGGAAGCACAGACTAGAATGTATGGGAAGTTCTCAGTATAAAAAAAGACTTCTTCATCCTGTTTCAGAGAAGTAGACCAGAATTAACATCAAGCTACGAAGAGAATAAAGTAGGAGAAATGACACCTGTTATTTCAAGATCCAGGACATGCCACCTGCCTTCAAGGCCAAGCTCTGACAGTAGTGGATTGCTAACTAATAAGTTCATGGGAGTCACAGGTAAACACTCCTGAGAAGGCAGACTGTGCAGCCAAACGAAAACACAGGCATCTTTTGGAGGGAGTTTAACCCAGACTCTCCAGAACTTAGGAAAGGAAACCACAGACCATCATTGCTTCTCTCACAAACGCATAAGAAGAGTTCTCAGCTTCAGAAGACAAACTAGAACTTTTGTGTCAGAAGAACTTAATGGTTGGAATTGTTTACATTCTACGTATATTTCTGCTGATTATTAATCTCAGTAAATTTTATTCCCGGGGATACTAAGGTTAGCTGCCATATTTTTTAAGACATAAACTTTCGAAAAATCTCTGCCTCAATAATGAGGTTTGGATACTTGTCAATCCCTTGTTGTTCAATGATACTAGTCATCAATGATTAAAAAAGAGGGGGCTTGATTGGGAGAAAACTCAGAGGGTTTATTGGTTTTACTGTATTCGTTTTTTTTTTTTTCTTTCATTTCTTCCTAATAGCAATCAAGTTGTCAAACTTCAGTTTTAAATAATGACATAATTATGAGCAATAATCAACTATTGCAAACCTATCATATCGGTGGCTAATTTCCAATGGCTTATTAAAATCAATATTTTTTTCCCATAGATAGTTGGATGATCATAATGCTAATGTTGAGCACCTTGAGGAAAGAGGCAAGTTTTACACACGGATTTACTCGCAACCCTAAGACTGAAGCATCATTGGCTCTCAGCAATAATGAAAAGAATAAATGACTACTTAAAGCTGACTGTGTTGTTGTTTCTGACTCTTCTTGTTGTTTTCAAACAAGAAGATTATGCATTCCTGCTTTCAGTACTTTGAAGTGAACTTGTAATGCTCATATTGGACATAAATCTAGCTTTGACCCATAAAATGGAGACAGGCATGATACTGAGCAGAATCTCTGCAAGACACTGTGTGGCTTCACTGACCTTGTTCCTGGGAAGGAAGCACGCAGAACCGAACATGATCCCAAGCAACATGCAGTGAGAGATCTGCTGCTGGTATGTAACTTGAGCAGCAACTAGATCGATCTTCACTGTTAAAGCCTATGATTCTATAGAGCTGATGCATCAATTGAATAGGCGGGGAAAGTGTGTCACCAGTTGAATGCCTGACTTAACTCAAAGCTGTGATTATCGCTGATAGATTTTATGAAACTGTCTAAGCAGTTCAATAGCCTTCCCCACTTACAGCAAATTTATAATAGGGTCTTTTGCACCCAAGCAAGTCAAAAAATATGACTGAATATCCAGATTCAGGTCAATCATCAAGGCATAGAACAGAGTAGATTTTCACACAAAAGGTAAGAAAAAACATCAGGCCTAAGACAATTGTGCCAAGCAGAAATTCTGGTTAGGGTTTTGTTATTATAGAGGAATAAAACTGTAATATGCTATGAAAATTTATCAGTGTTTATTTCTTATTGCCTAGTTGATTTCCTTATTGACTTAATTTGCGTTTTTTCATAGCTTCTTAACAAAGTTATTGTAGGAAAGTGTTGTCCACTCTTCTGCCAGTTTGATTGAACTACAGGGATAAGCTTTTCATTTTGACCTGATTTACTGTTGACAGTGGAGTTACGATTTTTATTGGAAATTTTTTTCTGAAGAATTTTATTCCTAAAAAAGACATTTGTCCACAAATAACTTTTGCTCAACTCAGACAGCATAAGGTGGTATATAGGCTTATGTGACTGAAAAACTAAAGGTCAACTAGGGTCCACATTTCTTTTTTATTTTATACCTTCAGGTATTCTATATTTTATGTGTATTTTGGGGGTTGAAACTTTCATCTATTTATAAAACAGTGGCACAAAACAAGGACTAGAACAATTTCCTTTGTAATAAATTGAAAAGGAAAAAAAAAGATACTACCCTTAAATTTTGGCATAGAATCTCTCCCTCAATCTGATTGATATAATTTTGGTCAACTATCCTCTCAGGATCATCATGTGTGGAAACATCATGACCTTATTGGCTCAAACCTGGTTGCCTGAGCCCATCACTAATAAGAGGGATGGGATTTTGGTTAGCTTTCTCTGAACTGATGAACCATGAGGGTGATCAGTCATTACTGGGGGTTCATTGGTCTAGGAGAAGGGGCCATGGGTGCTGAGTAGGTAACCTGAATAGGGTTCATTTTACTGATGGTAGTTGTGGTTTAAGTACTAAGTCGTGTCTGATTCTTATGACATGATGGACTGTAGCCTATCAGGCTCCTCAGTCTGGAAGGATTTTCCAGGGATTTCCCAGGCAAGAATACTGGAGTGGTAGCTATTTTCTTCTCTAGGGGATCTTCATGACCAAAGGATCAACCCACATCCCCTGCATTGCAGGCAGTCTCCTGCATTGCAGGCAGATTCTTTACCTACTGAGCCGCCAGGGAACTTTACTGGTATGGAGCCTAAATGCTGAGGAATACAAAATCAAATGAGTGTGGTAATAATTTTTGTTATTTTCTTCCAAAGTTTTTCTACTTGTCTTCATAATAAATTGCACATTCACTAAATACTTGTCTCTTTACTATCCCTCTTGAGTATGTCTGCTTTTTAATATTTATATGCTTATATTTTTCCCTCTGCCAAAGATGCAGTTTTATAACAGACCTGCTTATTAAAGTTCTAGTGAGTGAAGTGAAAGTCGCTCAGTCGTGTCTGGCTCTTTACGACCCCATGGACATTCACCCGCCAGGCTCCTCTGTCCATGGAATTTCCAGGCAAGAATCCTGGGGTGGGTTGCCATTTCCTTCTCCAGGGGACCTTCCCAAACCAGGGATTGAACCTGGGTCTCCTGCATTGCAGGCAGACTCTTTACTATCTGAGCTACCAGGGAAGTACAAAAAAATGATGCAAGGCAAGTGGGTGATGGGAATGGGGTAGCAGTAGTTGTAGTAGTCTCTCAGTCCTGCCTGACTCTCTGTGATCCCACCGACTGTAGCCTACCAGGCTCTGTCCATGGGATTCTCCAGGCAAGAATACTAGGGTGGACTGCCATTCCCTTCTCCAGAGATTAAAGTTCTAAATATCCTTCAAGTCCTGGTTAAATTATCTCCTCCTTGGAATCTGTCCTGATCACTTCAGCCCACAGTGATCTCATCTTCCTATGACCTGTATAGTACTTGTTGTCAAAACTATGACTTTATTAATTAATTATTTACTGTCTTATGACATAATCAGTACCTGACATTGCTATGGCTTACCATTCATTAACCTTTATGTGTGTTCTAGTCTTGCATTCCATATTTTCCTACAATATTTGACTTCCAAGGGAAAAAAAAAAAAGACTAACTTTTTAATTTAAGATCATTTTTGTAATTCTCCACTAAACCGATTGCAAAGTCATATACACCATTTGTTTTTTCAGTAAATAGAGTGATAGAATTGCTAACTAAAGGGGTGGCAAAGAGTAGTATTTTACTACTTCAAAATTCTAATAGTACTAGAACTTCTATAAATACAAATTTCATATACACACACACATATGCAAAGCTTTTTTTATGTCAGCCTGCACAAACAAAATTTGAAAATGAAATGATTATCCTTCATCTTCTAAGATGGTTTGAACAAGCAATGCCCACTTATAGAAAGGCTCTATCCTTGTAATAAAGGGTTCATTTCAACATTCACTCAGGTTCATTCTAATCATATATAATAGATCAGGTTTTGGGGACTGATTTTAAAAAACACTAGGGTTAGGGGAGCAGAAGATGGCGGAGGAATAGGACGGGGAGACCACTCTCTCCTCCACAAATTTATCGAAAGAACATCTGAACGCTGACCAAACTTCACAAAACTACTTCTGAAGGCTGGCTGAGGACGTCAGGCTTTCACAAAAACTGCGCATTATCTTCAAAAGAGGTAGGAGAAATTATAAAAGATAAAAAGAGAGACAAAAGAGTTAGGGACGGAGACCCGTCCCGGGGAGGGAGTCGTAAAAGAGGAGGAATTTCCAAGCACCAGGAAACCCTCTCACCGGCGGGTGTGGGGGAGGATTTTTTATCTCGGAGGGCAACGTAACTGGGAGGAAAAAATAAATAAAATCCACAGATTACGTGCCTAAAGCAACTCCCAGCAAAGAACCCCAGACGCTCGCACCATCCGCCACAAGCAAGTGGGGGCTGAACGGAGAGGAGCGGGCGGCATTGCCTAGGGTAAGGACCGGGCCCGAGTGCCCCGAGGGCAATCTGAGGGAGCTAACGTGAGATAGTAACCTAAACTGTGGGACAGCGAGAGAGAGAGAGAACTATCCCGCGAAAAGCCCAACTCTAAGGCACTGCCGGCCCGCTCACAGAACAAAGGACTGAGCGATACCAGAGGAGAGCTAGCCGGCTGCGGACCGCGCCATCCCCCGCCGGACACAGCGGGCAGGCGGGGCCCGCTAGAGCCGGAAAGGGGCAAACTCGGCTCCAGAGAGGGCACCCCCTACCAAACTGCAAACAGGCTCCCAGTTTTTAAGCAAAGACTGCCTGAGATCCCGGAGGGTCGACAGCAGCCGGGAGGGTCGCAGCCAGAGACCAGCTCCCCAGAACCGACACAAAGCACACCGGAGCCGGGCGCGCCCGTAAACCGAGGCGGGGACCAGGGAGGTGATAAGCCGCACCGCCCCAACAGGGGACAGCGCCCTCGCCAAACTCCTGGCCGCCTGGGCAGCTCCGACCGGGAACGGCACAAGCCGCGGGCAAAATCGAGTCTGCGCCTTTGTGGAGTAACTGGGAGCCTGAACCTGAGCGGCTTAGTCCTGGGAAGTGCACGCAGCTCAGGGCCCGCTCCCCGGCCGAGTAACCTGAAGCCTGAGCAGGGTAGACGGGGAAAGCACACACGCCGTGAGCGGGGGCGAACCCAGTGCGGCCGAGACACTGCGAGTTTACCACACACACGCCAGAATTGCAGTGTTCCTTCCTCCCCACAGCACGATTGAACAAGCGAACCTAAAGAGATCACCTCCACCGCTTTGTTGCAGGGCGGAAATTAGATACTGAAGAGATCTCCAAACAGAAGCCAAATAAACAGAGGGAAGTGCTTTGGAAGGGACAGGCCAACAGATTAAGATCCCTGTAGCTAATACCGACTGCATTAAAAAGGACCTACAGATCTTGAAAAGTATAAGCAGGAATAAGGATCTATCTAAAACTGAGCAGATCCCACACTGCTCACAACAGCTCCAGAGAAAGTCCGGGATATATATTTTTTTTACTATTTTTTTTTTTTTTTAATTTTTTTTTTTAATTAAAAAAAATTTTTTTTTTCTCTTCTTTCCTTTTTCTTCAAGTCCTCTATTACACCTTTAACTTTCATTTTCATAACACACTATTAACTTGCAAAAAAAAAAAAAAACCCTATTTTTGAAGCAAACTACATACATATATCTTATACCTTTTGTGTTTTTTTTTTTAATGTTTTTTTCCTGTTCTACATTTTTTTACTGTTTCTTTTTTTACTGTTTTACTGTTTTTTTTTTCTTTTTACACTGTTCCCTTTTTTCTTTTTTTTTTTTTTTTAGATTGTAAGTTTTATAAGAGTCTAACCTCTACTCTAGATTTTTAATCTGTGTTTTACATATTTGATATCAACTTTGTACATTTAAGAACCCAATCTTTAGGACCCATTTTTACTCAGGAGTGTGATCACTGGCCTGATCACTCTCTCCCCCTATTGATGCTCTTTCTTCTCCCCCAGGGAACCTCTATCTCCCACCCTCCTCCTTCTCTTCTCAACCCAATTCTGTGAATCTCTGAGGGTGTTCTGGGTACCGGAGAACACTTCAGGAACAGGATACTGCCCAGATCTCTCTCTCCCCTCTTAATTCCTCCCTTTCTACTCATGCTCACCTCTGTTACCTTCCTCCCCCCTCTCTATGTATCTCTGTGAATCACTCTGAGGGTTCCAAACTGTGGAAAGCACGGAGGGAAGTGCTTACTGGCTAGATTGCTCTCTCCACATTTGAATTCCCCTCTTCCCCTCCTGGTCACTTCAACCCACCCCCCCCACCTCATCTCTCCATGTAACTCAGTGAACCTTTCTGGGTATCCCTCACTGTGGAGAATCTTTTCACCATTAACCTAAAAGTTTTATTATTGAGGCTGTATGGAAGGAGAAGTCTTGAGGCTACTGCAAGAATAAGACTGAAAGCCAGGGGAAACATTAATTAATAAGAGACCATCCAATAGCCTCCATAAATTCACTGAAACCAAGCTCCACCCAAGAGATAATAAGTTCCAGAGCAAGACATACCACGCAAATTCTCCAGCAACGCAGGAACATAGACCTGAGCATCAATATACAGGCTGCCCAGAGGCACACCAAATCCATAGACATCTCAAAAATTAATACTGGTCACTCCATTACACTCAAGAGAGCAGAAATCCAGCTCCACCCACCAGAACACCGACACAAGCTCCCCCAACCAGGAAACCTTGACAAGCCACCTGTCCAACCCCAACCGCAGTGAGGAACCTCCACAACAAAGAGGAACTTCATACTACCAGAATACAGAAGGGCCACGCCTAACACAGCAATCTAAACAAGATGAAAAGGCAGAGAAATACTCAGCAAGTAAAGGAAAATGAGAAATGCCCACAAAGCCAAACAAAAGAGGAGGAGATAGGGAATCTATCCGAAAAAGAATTTAGAATAAGGATAATAAAAATGATCCAAAATCTTGAAAGCAAAATGGAGTTACAGATAAATAGCCTGGAGACAAAGATTGAGAAGATGCAAGAAATGTTTATCAAGGACTTAGAAGAAATAAAAAGGAATCAATATAGAATGAATAATGAAATAAAGGAGATAAAAGACACTCTGGAGGGAACCAACAGTAGAATAACGGAGGCAGAAGATAGGATAAGTGAGGTAGAAGATAGAATGATGGAAATAAACGAAGCAGAGAGGAAAAAAGAAAAAAGAATCAAAAGAAATGAGGAAAACCTCCGGGACCTCTGGGACAATATGAAACGCCCCAACATTCGAATCATAGGAGTCCCAGAAGAAGAAGATAAAAGGAAAGGCCATGAAAAAATACTCGAGGAGATAATAGTTGAGAATTTCCCTAAATTGAGGAAAGAAATAGTCACAGAAGTCCAAGAAACCCAGAGAGTTCCAAACAGGATAAACCCAAGGCGAAACACCCCAAGACACATATTAATCAAATTAACAAAGATCAAACACAAAGAACAAATATTAAAAGCAGCAAGGGAAAAACAACAAATAACACACAAGGGGATCCCCATAAGGATAACAGCTGATCTTTCAATAGAAACCCTTCAGGCAAGAAGGGAATGGCAGGACATACTTAAAGTAATGAAAGAGAATAATCTACAACCCAGATTACTGTACCCAGCAAGGATCTCATTCAGATATGAAGGAGAATTCAAAAGCTTTACAGACAAGCAAGAGCTGAGGGAATTCAGCACCACCAAACCAGCTCTCCAGCAAATGCTAAAGGATCTTCTCTAAACAGGAAACACAGAAAGGATGTTTCAACACGAACTCAAAACAACAAAGTAAATGGCAACGGGATCATACTTATCAATAATTACCTTAAATGTAAATGGGTTGAATGCCCCAACCAAAAGGCAAAGGGTTGCTGAATGGATACAAAAACAAGACCCCTATATATGCTGTCTACAAGAGACCCACCTCAAAACTAGGGACACACACAGGCTGAAAGTGAAAGGATGGAAAAACATATTCCATGCAAACGGAGACCAAAAGAAAGCAGGAGTCGCAATACTCATTTCAGATAAAATAGACTTTAAAATAAAGGATGTGAAAAGGGACAAAGAAGGACACTACATAAAGATCAAAGGATCAATTCAAGAAGAAGACGTAACAATCATAAATATATATGCACCCAACATAGGAACACCACAATATATAAGGCAAATACTAACAAGTATGAAAGGGGAAATTAACAATAACACAATAATAGTGGGAGACTTTAATACTCCACTCACGCATATGGATAGATCAACTAAACAGAAAATTAACAAGGAAACACAAACTTTAAATGATACAATAGACAAATTAGATTTAATTGATATTTACAGGAGTTTCCACCCCAAAACAATCAATTTTACCTTTTTCTCAAGTGCACATGGAACTTTCTCCAGGATAGATCACATCCTGGGCCATAAATCTAGCCTTGGTAAATTCAAAAAAATTGAAATCATCCCAGCCATCTTCTCTGACCACAATGCAGTAAGATTAGACCTCAATTACAGGAAAAAAACTATTAAAAGTTCCAACATATGGAGGCTAAACAACACGCTTCTGAATAACCAACAAATCACAGAAGAAATCAAAAAAGAAATAAAATTATGCATAGAAACGAATGAAAATGAAAACACAACAACCCAAAACCTATGGGACACTGTAAAAGCAATACTAAGGGGAAGGTTCATAGCAATACAGGCGTACCTCAAGAAACAAGAAAAAAATCAAATAAATCAACTAACTCTACACCTAAAGCAACTAGAGAAGGAAGAAATGAAAAACCCCAGGGTCAGTAGAAGGAAAGAAATCTTAAAAATTAGGGCAGAAATAAATGCAAAAGAAACAAAAGAGACCATAGCAAAAATCAACAAAACTAAAAGCTGGTTTTTCGAGAAGATAAACAAAATTGATAAGCCATTAGCCAGACTCATCAAGAAACAAAGGGAGAAGAATCAGATCAACAAAATTAGAAATGAAAATGGAGAGATCACAACAGATTCCACAGAAATACAAAGGATCATAAGAGACTACTACCAACAGCTATATGCCAATAAAATGGACAACTTGGAAGAAATGGACAAATTCTTAGAAAAGTATAACTTTCCAAAACTGAACCAGGAAGAAATAGAAGATCTTAACAGACCCATCACAAGCACGGAAATCGAAAGTGTAATCAGAAATCTTCCAGCAAACAAAAGCCCAGGACCAGACGGCTTCACAGCGGAATTCTACCAAAAATTTAGAGAAGAGCTAACACCTATCCTGCTCAAACTCTTCCAGAAAATTGCAGAAGATGGTAAACTTCCAAACTCATTCTATGAGGCCACCATCACCCTAATTCCAAAACCAGACAAAGATGTCACAAAAAAGGAAAACTACAGGCCAATATCACTGATGAACATAGATGCAAAAATCCTTAATAAAATTCTAGCAAACAGAATCCAACATCATATTAAAAAGATCATACATCATGACCAAGTGGGCTTTATCCCAGGAATGCAAGGTTTTTTTAACATCCGCAAATCAATCAATGTAATACACCACATTAACAAATTGAAAGAAAAAAACCATACGGTTATCTCAATAGATGCAGAAAAAGCCTTTGACAAAATTCAGCATCCATTTATGATTAAAACCCTCCAGAAAGCAGGAATAGAAGGAACATATCTCAACATAATAAAAGCTATATATGACAAACCCACAGCAAACATTATCCTCAATGGTGAAAAATTGAAAGCATTTCCCCTAAAGTCAGGAACAAGGCAAGGATGCCCACTTTCACCACTACTATTCAACATAGTTTTGGAAGTTTTGGCCACAGCAATCAGAGCTGAAAAAGAAATAAAAGGAATACAGATAGGAAAAGAAGAAGTAAAACTCTCACTGTTTGCAGATGACATGATCCTCTACATAGAAAACCCTAAAGACTCTACTAGAAAATTACTAGAGTTGATCAATGAATATAGTAAAGTTGCAGGATATAAAATTAACACACAGAAATCCCTTGCATTCCTATACTCCAATAATGAGAAAACAGAAAGAGAAATTAAGGAAACAATACCATTCACCATTGCATCAAAAAGAATAAAATACTTAGGAATATATCTACCTAAAGAAACAAAAGACTTATATATAGAAAACTATAAAACACTGATGAAAGAAATCAAAGAGGACACAAACAGATGGAGAAATATACCGTGTTCATGGATTGGAAGAATTAATATAGTGAAAATGAGTATTCTACCCAAAGCAATCTACAGATTCAATGCAATCCCTATCAAGCTACCAATGGTATTTTTCACAGAACTAGAACAAATCATCTCACAATTTGTATGGAAATATAAGAAACCTCGAATAGCCAAAGCAATCTTGAGGAAGAAGAATGGAACTGGAGGAATCAACCTGCCTGACTTCAGACTCTACTACAAAGCCACAGTCATCAAGACAGTATGGTACTGGCACAAAGATAGAAATATAGATCAATGGAACAAAATAGAAAGCCCAGAGATAAACCCACGCACATATGGACACCTTATCTTCGACAAAGGAGGCAAGAACATACAATGGAGAAAAGACAACCTCTTTAACAAGTGGTGCTGGGAAAACTGGTCAACCACTTGTAAAAGAATGAAACTAGAACACTTCCTAACACCGTACACAAAAATAAACTCAAAATGGATTAAAGATCTAAACGTAAGACCAGAAACAATAAAACTCCTAGAGGAAAACATAGGCAAAACACTCTCCGACATAAATCACAGCAGGATCCTCCATGACCCACCTCCCAGAATATTGGAAATAAAAGCAAAAATAAACAAATGGGACCTAATTAAAATTAAAAGCTTTTGCACAACAAAGGAAACTATAAACAAGGTGAAAAGACAGCCTTCAGAATGGGAGAAAATAATAGCAAATGAAGCAACAGACAAACAATTAATATCAAAAATATACAAGCAACTTCTGCAGCTGAATTCCAGAAAAATAAATGACCCAATCAAAAAATGGGCCAAAGAACTAAACAGACATTTCTCCAAAGAAGACATACAGATGGCTAACAAACACATGAAAAGATGCTCAACATCACTCATTATTAGAGAAATGCAAATCAAAACCACAATGAGGTATCATTTCACACCAGTCAGAATGGCTGCTATCCAAAAGTCTACAAGCAATAAATGCTGGAGAGGGTGTGGAGAAAAGGGAACCCTCTTACACTGTTGGTGGGAATGCAAACTAGTACAGCCACTATGGAGAAGAGTGTGGAGATTCCTTAAAAAACTGGGAATAGAACTGCCATATGACCCAGCAATCCCACTGCTGGGCATATACACCGAGGAAACCAGAATTGAAAGAGACGCGTGTACCCCAATGTTCATCGCAGCACTGTTTACAATAGCCAGGACATGGAAGCAACCTAGATGTCCATCAGCAGATGAATGGATAAGGAAGCTGTGGTACATATACACAATGGAATATTACTCAGCCATTAAAAAAAATACATTTGAACCGGTTCTACTGAGATGGATGAAACTGGAGCCCATTATACAGAGTGAAGTAAGCCAGAAAGAAAAACAACAATACAGTATACTAATGCATATATATGGAATCTGAAAGATGGTAACGATAACCCTATATGCGGGACAGAATGAGAGACACAGATGCATGGAACAATTTTATGGACTCTGAGGGAGAAGGTGAGGGTGGGACGTTCTGGGAGAATGGCATTGAGACATGTGTATTGTCATATGTGAAACAGAGCACCATTCCATGTTCGATGCATGTGACAAGGGCTCGGGGCCGGGGCAGTGGGATGATCCAGAGGGATGGGAGGGGGAGGGAGGTGGGTGGGGGGTTCGGGAAGGGGAACACATGTAAACCCATGGCTGATTCTTGTCAATGTATGGCAAAAACTATTACAATATTGTAAAGTAATTAGCCCCCAAGTAAAATAAATAAATGTATAAAAAAAAAAAAAAAAAAAAAAAAAAAACACTAGGGTTTCCTTTACTGCGATTTTTCCTCTGGCCCTGTTTGTAAGAATCACAGTTGAGTCCTAGAAATGCTTACTATAGAACAGTGAATAAAACAACAACAACTACAAAATGAGATTGCATTTGTTTTTCATACATGAAGAAGAGATAAATTGAACTTCATTAGTTCAAATATTTATTGAGTACTTACCATTTTCTAGGCTTTCCTAACAGCTAAGATGCTAAAAGAGTCAGCCTACAATACAGGAGACCCAGGTTTGATCCTTGGGTCCAGAAGATCCCCTGGAGAAAGGAATGGCTATTCACTCCAGTATTCTTGCCTGGAGAACTCCATGGACAGAGGAGCTTAGCAGGTTATAGTCCATGGAGACACAAAGAGTCAGACACAACTGAGCATCTAGTACTACCATTTTCTGATTTGAAAATTAAACAAGTAACATTCTAAGTTTATAGTTGGCTTTAAATCAGTCACTTTCCCAAGATTATACAAAGAAGCAATATCAAGGAAAAGCCCGAATTTCAGATTTTTATTGTCTTTGTGCACACTGCCTCCAGAGAGTCCCCTTGGCCTTTCACACATTTTCCCATATTTTCTGATGACCTTAGATGTGAATGTTCATGAGGCTGGTGGGGAAATTGGACTGTCTGTGGTCATGAACTTCAGCAAGGGTAGCTGTTCCACCTGCCTTTTCTCCCTCCTGTATACATTTATTGGATGGAAATGCATACCTGACTTCCTTAGCTAAAGGTCTCCAGGCAATGCTCATCCTACCAACTCATACAACTTCTTGACCTGCCTATTAGTAGAGCCCGGCCTCCACCCAGAGTTTTTCTAGGCACTGTTTGAATCCAGTAACCCAGTCTGGGAGGGCTTTGGAGTTTATTTCTAGTCTGTTTCCAGTGTTAATTTTATATAATTGATCTTAGAAAATGCAATTAGGCAACATAAATTATTCTTTTTCGATTAAATATTTAACCACAACAGAAACAATGAATATCCTAAATGCATTAATTTAAAATCTTTCTCCAAGAAATGCAAGATTATTTTTCCCTAGAAGTGAAAAATTATCTGTAAAGAATGCAATAAAAATAAGAAATATTTTAAGTTAATTTGTGAACAAAATAATAGAAATGGCTGTATTACTGTGTTACAAATCAATTATATTAATAATGAAACCTTATACAAGTTTACTTTTATTTAATTAGTTGTATCAGTATGTGCTGTAATTGTTAATGCATCACACTATAAAAGATGAAATAAGGTTAAATGGCAGTTCCCAAAACATGTATATTTTACAATGTGAGGAAAAATCACAGCAAAATATCATAAATAATGTAAAAGATCTTCTAAATTGTTATGTTTGTTAGAAATCATTTGTGGGTGAGGAGAGTGAAAATAATAGTTTCCAGGAATATTTTCTCCTCCTCCTCCTCTTGGTTAATATTTAGATCATAAATGATCAGAAATGAAAGTTCTCACGCAATAACTAATTTACCTCCTCCATTTTTAAAAATAGAAAATGAGGATTCTGATGCCTTCAAGGAGTGAAGAGATTTCCTCAAGGCCAGCCCAGTACTTAGTTTATTAGAGAATAGAATTAGAACCCTGATTTTATGAACTCTCAGACAACACAAGGCTCTCCAACTTTGTAATGCTTTCTTCCATTCTCCAGTAATGATTATGAAACACACATTTTTTCTTGATTCTCAGAAATTTCCCCCTATGGCTAACACAATTTACTTGAAATGTAAGAACATTGCACAAAATAAAAGTTGCATTGAGTCACAGGGAAATAAAAATCTTAACCTATTTTGTGCTACTAAGTACAGCTGATACTTTGGATGCTGAAGGGTGATAATTTAAACAAAATTGACACTGTGCTGGTTTTATGGATTTCTAATGCATTTCATCTTGGGTACATTGGACATATTGTTGTCTTGGCTTATGCTGAGTCTAATACTGAGGTTTGGAAACTTACACAAATTGAGAACTGCAGGCTTCCTTCTTCAAAAGGCAGACAACACAAAAACAGTTTTTTCCCTCCCGTATTCAGTTAGCATGTTTACTAAAAACTTCATATTTAAGGAAACAGAGAGCAATAGTTGATTAAAATTGACTTAATACTCTTTTACTCTTTACAGATAGTTTATTGGCTGATTTATTTTCTTAATTTTTTGACATTTTGATTAAATCATTTTCTCTATATTTGTAAACTTTATCAAATGGGCCTGTCTTCTAGTGGAACTTAAGACCACGTTCTGTGGAAAGTTACACACACACACACACACACACACACAAACTCACAATCAAAGAACAACAAAACCAAACCTATAATCACTAAAACAAAGATAGAAAGAGTAAAAACTCCATAAGCACAATATAAATAAAACTAAAGGGCAATGTTGGACTTTCTTCAAGTTTTCTTGGATCATCTGAATATCTTGCCCACTGTATATTGTGCTCATATTTTCTTTTAAGTAGGAAAAAAAAAACCAAGCAAACCTATTTTTCCTTTGCCAGTTGGGTATAGAGGAGGTAAGTATATGTGTATCTGTCCATTTCTGTCCCCATCGCTGTTTTCTGTCTTTCTCTGTTATCGTTTTTATCTTCTAGAAAGCTATATTTTCTCCAGAATAGGCAGGGCGAAAATGTGTCTATCTTTGGGATTTTATGAACGATGAAGATGACAATGTTCTTAGGATCCCAAAATGTGTGATCCGGGTACTGATTTGTTTTTCATAATTTGTCAATCTATTTACATGAAAATTCCCCCAAACATAAAAACATTGAGAGCTAGAGTTATAGTGACTTGCATATATTGGAAGAAATTAAAAATACTGTCCTGTCTCCTGTATAGGTAAGTGTTTCAGCAGGCATTCTCTGGGTGGAGCAGACATGTTTAGGCTCTGCCTCTCTCATGGCAGGAGAATCCCAAAATGCACATAAAAGGACTTCAGATCCAGCATCAGGTAGGAAGACTTCTGCTTGCAATGAATGTACACAATGCACTCTCACAAGGTCTCATTTTTATGAAAGAGTCAGATCTTGGTTTTGGCCTATAATTAATTCCATGTCTTTTGTGACTTTTGATATATAGAAACTAATGCAAATTTTAACATGTACTGTCATGATTCGTTTAATTACTTATAAAATAGTGGCCTTCCATAAATATATATATTTTTTATCTTGTAAAGGAAAATGGGGCATAATATTTTACTGAGATTGGCTCAGGGAAATCTGAGTCACTAATTTTATATACCAAAAAAAAAAGGATATTCACCTAGTTACACCAAGGATCTGAGGCAGCTAACAAAAATTGAGAAGTTTAAATAAATAAAAATAAATAAGATAGTTGAAATAAGTGGGAAATACATATGCACAATGTCCTAGTAATATTTGTGTAGAAGATTGTCAGGTTTGGTTGTAAGCGTCCTTGCAGTTCAAGCAAGGAGACTATAGGCACACTGTACATAATGCACATTCAGGTATTTGTTGACTGGATGGAGTGGCTGTTTTGTGAATTATTAGCAGCTTTGTAACAAAAGTTAATAAATCACATCAAATACTTTTACATGGTGTTTGAACATCTCAAATATGGTGCATTCCATGATCTGTCCTCAGTAAGTGTTGAATGCGATATTGAATGTAAGAAACCAGTACTGTCTTTACAAAAGTTATTTTTCACATTAAAAAATGAGACCTGTGGCCTAAAATTAACAGCTTCTCAAAACCAAGGATTTATCTAAGTTCCTAAAAGTCCATCTTTAAAAATAATTTTAAAGGAAAAATAAAATGTATAAAGCTAAATATAAAATATAAACCAATTATAAGTTGCAAGTAGATTTTCTGTTTGCCTTTTCATACTGTTCATGGGGTTCTCAAGGGAAGACTACTGAAGTAGTTTGCCATTCCCTTCTCCAGTGGATCATGTTTGTCAGAACTCTCCAGCGTGACCTGTCCATCTTGGGTGGCTCTACAAGGAATGGCTCATAGTTGCATTGAGTTAGACAAGGCTGTGATCCATGTGATAAGTTTGGTTAGTTTTCTGTAATTGTGGTTTTCATGTTGTCTACCTTCTGATGGATACGGATGAGATGCTTGTGGAAACTTCCTAATGGGAGGGACTGGCTGTGGGGGAGTTTGGGTCTTGCTCTGATGGGCAGGGCCATGCTCAGTAAACCTTTAATCCAATTTTCTATTGATGGGTGGGGCTGTGTTCCCTCCCTGTGGTTTGGCCAAACTACTGGTAGGGGTAGTGGCTGTATGGCAGGGGTAATGGTGGCAAGAGCAAACTCCTTCAAAAAGACTTATGCCAGCATGCCACGTCATAATTGGGAAAGGAGTACGTCAAGGCTGTGTATTGTCACCCTGCTTATTTAACTTATATGCAGAGTGCCTCATGCAAAATGCCGGGCTGGATGAAGAACAAGCTGGAATCAAGATTGCCAGGGGAAATATCAACAAACTCAGATATGCAGATGACAATACCCTTATGGCAGAAAGTGAAGAGGAACCAAAGAACTTCTGATGAAAGTGAGAGAGGAGAGTGAAAAGGCTGGCTTATAACTCAACATTGAAAAAACTAAGATCATGGCATCCAGTCCTATCACTTCATGACAAATAGATGGGGAAACAATGGAAACAGTGACAAACTTTATTTTGGGGGCTCCAAAATCACTGCAGATGGTGACTGCAGCCATGAAATTAAAAGATGCTGGCTCCTTGGAAGAAAAGCTATGACAAACCTAAACAGCATATTAAAAAGCAGACACAAGAATCAAATGGAACCAAGATGGCAGACAAGACTAGACCTTGATTCTCATCCAGCAAGCAAAATGATACACCCAGAGGTGCCATGACAGTTCCAAGGCACTGTCAAAAGCCCAAGGAGTGGGCAGTAGCCTGAATCCTGAAAATCACCTCTTCCCCAAAATAATTGGAATAATTCTCCCACTCATTAGCATATGAACTTAGCTTACCTGTAAAAACTAACCAAGCCACATTTCACAGCCACACTTGCCTTCTGAAATGGCAGACTCTGTCTGTGGAGTGTGCTTCTCTGAATCTGAATAAATCCATTTCTTACCTATCACTTTGTCTCTCACTGAATTCTTTTTGCAATGAGACATCAAAAACCTGAGCCTTAATAGGCCCTGAAACCAGGTACCGTGAGTTTTGGCTGGGTTTGAGTCCTAGCCACATGGGTTCGAGTCCCAAACCGGGTTTTGGCTGGGTTGGAGTCCGAGCCATGTGCGCTTGAGTCCCAAGCAGGGTTTTGGCTGGGTCTGAGTTCCAGGCATGTGGATTCAAGTCCCAGGCAGGGTTTTGGCTGGGTTCAAGTTCCAGCACATGATTTCAAGTCTCAATCTGAGGCAAACAGTTTCAAAACCAGTCAGTCCTAAAGGAAATCAATCCTCAATATTCAACAGGACTGATGCTGAAGCTGAAGCTCCAATACTTTGACCACCTGATGCAAAGAACTGACTCATTAGAAAAGACCCTGATGCTGGGAAGGATTGAAGGCAGCAGGAGAAGGGGATGACAGAGGATGAGATGGCTGGATGACTCTATGGACATGAGTTTGAGCAATCTCTGGGAGTTGATGATGAACAAGGAGGCCTGGCATGCTGTAGTCCACTGGGTCACAAAGAGTCAGACATGCCTGAGCAACTGAACTGAGATTTTCTTTTGCTGATTGTCTCCTCATTCTCAAATGGATTGAATATTTTGACTGAATCAAAATATTCAGTAATATCAGGATATTACAAAGACCTGATATCTCTCTGTGGTTAGGCAAAGCTTACTTGAAATTGATAACCTAATTTTTATATGCATTGGCATGCAGTCTTCCTTTCATGAAATATTGCAATTTTTTATCTGGTGACCTAAACTATCAGATAAAAGTGGAAAAGAAGAAAACGAGAGGACTTGAGGAAAAAGAAAAGCTGTCAGCAATGACATCTCAAAAGCATTCTTTATTTTCTGATCTCATTTGCTCTTAAAAAATTAAGTGACTGGAACAATACCATGTGCCTGAGAATTCAGAGACTGATGAGCTCCCATAAACTTGTGTTTTGGTTTCAACCTGTCCATTAGCCAACCTGACACATGTAGGTAATCAACAGTTATCAGTCTTTCTCTTTGAGAAATACTCTCATTATCTCAGAATTTTTATTTCCATATTTGTAACTGTGGGATTTAGTGAGCTAAATTTTCTTCCAAGTACAATATCCACGTCATTCAGTAGAAGAATGCAGTTGTAAAAGTGGAATCACCAATACATGTGATCACAGACTGTTTGGAGAAGTCTGTATTCTAGAAACTGGGAACTCGTTTTTAAATAATTTGTGATATTTAAGAACACCCCACTTGTGAGTTAGTTTACTTTTTCCTAACGTTAGTTCAGTTGACTCCAAAAACTTTGAATGGTGACACATTTTAAAGGGCATCTCAGAATTACTTTATCAAAAATTAGTAAACTGATTATATACACATTCCTTTTAGTTTTTCTATTTAATTAGAGGAAGAACTATGCTCAGAGCACTCTGCTTAGTGCTAGGAACAAGGGAGTGAAGAAAATGAAGTTGTAGGGCACATGGCCACATAGGCTTTTAACAAATAATTAGTTTATTGATTATTTAATTACAGCTGGGATAATAAAGAGAAAATGCAGGATGTTATGAAAATGAATAATAGAGTACTATGATAAAGTCGCGGGTCAAGGAGAGCTTTTTAAGACATAATATTAAAGCAGAATAGTAGAGCTCAAAGCTTCATCAAGAGAGGTCCTTGCAAGAGTGTTCTTTTCTTCTACCATTGTGAGAGGCACTTTGCTACTTTGTTGTAGCTGGTGGGGTGGGGGTGGGAGGGAGTGGGGCGAGAGTGAATACCAACCTACCTTCCCGGGTTTTCTTCCAGATTCTTTCCTTCCAACCTAGCAAGGAGAGAAAAAAATAAAACATATTTCTGTATATTCCATAAATTTACAGAATTTCAGCTCCCCCCAAATAGAATGGCATTCAGCACATCAGGTACTACCCAAAGTATTTGTTTCAGAGCCTTTGCCTTAAAGTGTGCTCATTCAATGATTATTAACCGAATGAGTTTTCCTACAAAATTTTGGATAACCCTGTCTACCAAATCATACAAGATAGGGCTATCAGATCCAAAGAAATGAAAGGATAGGAAGTTTTATTGATATTGTTTAAACATTAATTAGTATTGGAGAATGAGGAATGTGGCAAATTCCCTTTGGAAGATGATTATGATCTCATCTATCTAGTTTTCCTAATTTATACATCTATCCAAAACTTGTTTGTATGTATCAGTTCATGTGCATTTGGTCTCTCTCTTTAGATTAACTAAATGTATTTTAAACGCAGGGATCATACCTACCATTATTGTACCTAATGTAGGACCAACTATCTATTGATATACAGGCTTGGGAAGACTGGGGAAGCTACTTGAATGGTCCTTGACAGCTGAAATTTCTTTTCCCCTAGTTTTTGTACTACTTTCTTTTTCTTAATCACAAGAGATCAGAAATGAATTATCAGTAGGTTGCTATGTATTTGTAAAAATCCTGAAAATGATGGAGCTGTGTGTGTTCTAAATGTTCTTTTGCTAGTTTAAAATCATGAAGCTCTCAGTTGCAAATATTATCGGTATGTATGAGTGGCCCAACTGTTGCTCCTACCTCCCTTCCTTCCTGGTGGGTGTCTCCTTCTGAGAGTGCTACATCTGCCTTTGGAACCCTTCTGGGGAGAGGGGGTGGGGGGGAAATAAAGATGTGTGCTGTTGTTTTGCGTTGTCAGATAGCAGGATTTGTATGTGTGTGTGAATCTTAGGAAAGTACCGTTCTTTTTCTGCCTGCCTCTTTCTCTCTCAGTTGTTTCACCTCTTTTCCCCACCAACGTGTAAGTACACACTGCCTTTCTTTTTTAAAAAGCGAACAAATATGAGAATGGGAGGCAGGAATTTACTGCAGCAGATTTTTGAAAAAATACATTTCTCCACTTTCTTTCTTGCCACACTCCAAAGACAGCCCACATACACAGATGTGACAACTTCTTTGTAAAGCTAATTTGAGCGAATGCCTGTCTGGCAACTTACTCTGGGAATAGTTACATTTACCCAAACTGAAATTCTGCCTTTGTAGAGGTGACACTGATGGTGTGTTATTACTGGATACCCAGAAAAGAGACACTAGGAGAAGAAAAAAAAAATTAAAAATAAAATAAAAGACATGAAAGTGAAGTACACATGGGTTTGTTTTTGAAGATCTTTGTTAATGGGACTAGAATAGAGGTGCCTGCCCAAATGTGACTCTGCTCTTGTAAAAATAGCTCTCTGGGAGGTATCTGGCATTGACTGGATTAATTTGTGAGCTTTTTTGTTTTCCTTGATAAAGACCTTCCACAAATACAGCAAAAAAGAGGTAGATATAAGGGTCTCCACTAAAGAGATGAGTGAAGGGGAAAGAAAAGAGGTGCCTCTCATTGCCAAATTCATTTTTAATGCTTTTCTTTTCCATTTTGTGTATAATTATTTCTATCTAATTTGTCATATTGTTCATTCCAAATAGAGGGTGTGCAACCAAACTCATAATATATTGGGTGAGAGATAAGGCTATTACCAAACTACTTGATGAGGGAAGGTGGGGTGTTTGCAGAGGGAGAAGAAAGAACCCTTTCTCTGTCCTGATTGCACATTCTAACTGGACATCATTCACTGGACAATTGCATTCCTTCCTTCCTTTCCATCCCTTCTCTGCATTTCCTCTTCCTTTCTTTCCTTTATCTCCTTGTGCTTGTTCTTTCGTCAATGCAGCTTACATTTATATTTCTACCTATTTAATGCATTGGGGGATGTGGGGAATGCATAATGCATTTGTGGAGAACATAAAGAATATTATATGCTGTCTTGCCCTCAGGAGTTTGCTGCTATTTGAGAAGACATGATATATATGCATGAAATGTTGAATAAAGATTCAAGATTTGAATGGCAATATAAGAATATAAATCAGATGAGCAATAAGTACTATCAGCTTTTAGTTAAGAGATCAGTGGAGACTGGATGGTCAGAATAAGCTTTGTTAACTTCATCTCCTTTTCTGGAACACTCACTGCTAATATATACACTTCGAGGTTTTATCTGTTTAACTTATAATTCTTTGCCAGTTTATCTTTCCAAATGTTTCCCAAATATTCTTCAGACTTCAAAGTTTTGAATAAACTTGATCTTCTTCTGTGAAGAATCCTGTAGTCTTTGCAGCCCCCTGGCATATCCTCCTTCCCTGAATTACTCTACATCAGAACTTCTCTACCACATACTCAACAATGGACAGCACATCATCTACCCTGTGCTTTGTTTTTTATTATATATTTAGTCCCAACTTTTCCCTAAAAATTTCTATTGTTTTGCAAGTAGGGCTCCATTTTATACTTCCTATACAGCACATAGCACAAAATATATCATCTGGTCTACCCTGTTTTCCAATATGTATTTACTCGGTTGATTTTTAGCCTAGAGAATTTGAACAAACTCCCCTCTTTGAGGGCATCCCATATCTTTTCCAGATCTAATATCCAATGTGATTTTGTTTCTATTCCTTGAAGCTGAATCATTCTTACAGATATTTAAGGAACATTTCTTATTTGTAATGATCACATGAGGCATAAAAGCAGTTTGGGGAGATGAGCGAAGTTCTCATGAAGTTTAATGACCCCAAAAGGTTGCCACTGCTGATAGCAGCAGGATTGCTATGTAGGATACATTTTCAGGAGGGTTAAGTTCTTTTACATCTTTTAAGACCACCTCAGCTCTCTGAGGAGAAGGCAATGGCACCCTACTCCAGTACTCTTGCCTGAAAAATCCCATGGATGGAGGAGCCTGGTAGGCTGCAGTCCATGGGGTTGCATAGAGTCAGACACGACTGAAGTGACTTAGCAGCGGCAGCAGCTCTCTGAATCAGATGGAGCCTTTAATATTTATTTTTCACTATTTTATTTAAAGCCACTTTAAAAGCTATTCAATAGAGGGCATGACAAAATGATCTCGATGCTCTGCCAGACTCTGTCATTCTCGAATTCCAAATATCAACACACACATATATGTGTACAACACATATACTCACATATACACAAACATACTGGATTCAATGGAAGGTGACTAAATTCAACATTTCCTTACAAGCACCCTCTCTCTCAGATCAGCACCCCAATTTTATCCTTCTCTGTGCCTCATAGGCTCAAGTTCTGTTTGGCAAAAGAACCGGAACAATTGTGATTCCTGGGAGAATATCTAAAACGACAGTTGCTGAAAGGTTACAGCAAAATCTATTAGAAAAGAAAAGTTGAGGGAAATCAGGTGAGCTCATAGAAGAAAATAAGGAAAGATTGGTTCCCTTTTGGGATTAGGTCTAATTAAGGTGAGCAAGCAGCTGGGCCTGTTTGGAATAACAATTGTGCTAGCATGTCACTTTTTTCTGCTTAGTTGAAATTTATATAGTTTGGGAATGGTGGATATAAGAAAATTAGAGCTCATTTAGAATCTGTTGAAAGGACAGTGGGCCTTCATTATTAGTTTTGCATCTGAATTTTCCTGGGGCAGTCCTCTCTCTGTTATAGGTAATGGATTTTTCCCCAGATGTAATTGGATGAGTTTAATTTTTTCTCTCATTACCTGTCGAGGAGGCCTATGCCCCTACTTCCCTTTGTGTTTTATTAGGACTGTAACCCCTATTTAAATAAAGGCTTTGATTGTGCTTATATACGTTCAATCAGCACTTTCTGATTGAACAGTTCTGGTCACACAATGCTCTCGCCTAGCATTTTTTACTAATTACATTTTCGCCCCGGCTGGGTATGGAAAAACCTCTGATGATGTTTGTTTGCTGCTTTTGATTATGCTGGTGATTTGGTCTGTGCAGAGTGTCACAGGACTGAGAAAACAGATCTTCAGACTATAGTCCTGCTGGTCTCGAACGGTGACTTGATCTGATCTTGTCTTTTATTAAAGGGATAGAAAGCTAAGTCATGTGCTGATAAATGCTTAACAAGCAGTTCTAAATAAATAAAGCAAACAAATCTCTATCATAGCTTTCACTGATTTCCATGGTGTAAATATTCCCACCATGGCTGATTTCAACATAATATAATTGAATGTGGAGCTGAGAAGAGAAGCACACAATTTGAAATCCAGGTCTGCTGTGTGCAGCTCCAGCACATGATGAAAAGTCTCAGTTACATACCTGTCATTGAGGCCATGTAGCTCATCATCTTCATATCACAATTAAGATGGATACTGGTTGTTAAGCCGATTTAATTAGAGTATAATTTCAATGATTTATATATTTTGTCGCTAAAGGCATTTTAAGGTGATTCTTCTCCCTGTGCTGAAAAGTCAGAAATATAATGGTTAAAGTGTATCATCTTAAATCAAATGTACATGTTTCCTGAGAAATTTTTAAATATTTATATATTTCATTCTTTTTTAATATATTAGCAAGCATCTTAGTAGATGTATTGTGCCAGGAGTTTGAAGACCTTAAATTTAGCTCAAGCCATGATTAAAATTATTAAAATCATCTGTATCCTTGAGGAGGAGTTCCTTTAATATCAGGGCATCACCAATTTACACCTCATTTTAGGAAAGAGAACAATAGTTCAATTATAACCTCTCATAGAAAGCTGCTCCTTTTCACCTGGATAGTATTATAAATTCTTTTGAATAGATGCATGATATTTTATCTTTATCTGTCCTAAAGCAAACTCTTAACCAGAAACCCCAGTGATAACATGTTTATGTATTATATCTATAATGTAACTTATGTTGATAGATTTTACTGGAAGGCAGAAATCAAGCTTTGTTCATCTTGTATATCTTTCAAAATTTAGCCCAAGAAACTGAACAGAGTGAGTACTCGATTAGCATGAGTGGAATGAGTTAGTGACTGACTGCTTTCCTGTTAGACAAAGATTGGTGTGGAAACAAGAAATAATTCAAACTAAAATCTTAAAAAAATTAAAGGTCCGTCATCAATGATAAACATTTGACTCTTGACAGTACATATTTTCTAATGCTTTCTAAGGACTAGAATGGAAAAACAAATATTAGTTTGTAATAAGTTTAAAAAAAGGATTAAACTTTATGATATCTCTATACACCTTACAAATACATTTGCTTTGACAATCTCCCAAATAACTAAAATTGCTTCAATTAAGTTTAATTAATATTCATCTTTAGTTACTCTATAAATGCAATGACATTTCTTCAAAGTGGGAGGGATATCCCAATGGACTGAGATTTCTCTTTTTTGCTTCCAGGTAAGCCCCCTACCCCATTGCATCAGGGCCTCCAGGCTTTGTGGAATAGACAGACTTATGGTTCACTCTTAAATGAAATAGAATGTAATATGTTGGCTATGCTGTCTGGTGATGACATCTATGGCTAAGAATCTGGAAACTAGGCCTTTCCTTCTGAATCTTGTCAGTCCACCTTTTTGTTTCCTTACTTTCTTTCATAAAATAGAACAGATAATAACTTCTTTGCCAGTATTAAGTAGAGTATGGATAAGAAAACAGACTTTAAAATATAAAAACGCTGTAACATAAAATAGCCTTAAATATTATATATAATAATATAATACAAGATAAAATATTATCATTAACCCAATGACTAATCTTCAGGCAACAAATCTAATTATAGATGGCTGGTATAATTTAAAAGATCATTGTGTTCAATTGCTAAGTCCTGTCCAACTCTTTGTGACCCCATGGACTGTAGCATGCCAAGCTTCCCTGTCCTTCACTACTTTCTGGAGTTTGTTCAAACTCATGTCCATTGAGTTGGTGTAGCTATCTAGCTATCTCATCCTCTGCTGCCCCCTTTCCCTTTTGCCTTCAACCTTTCCTAGCATCAGGGTCTTTTCCAATGAGTCATCTCTTCACATCAGGTAGCCAAAGTTCTGGAGCTTCAGTTTCAGCATAAATCCTTCCAGTGAATATTCAGAGTTGATTTCCTTTAAGATTGACTGATTTGATCTCCTTGAGTCTCCAAGGGACTCTCAAGAGTCTTCTGCAGTACCACAGTTCAAAAGCATCAATTCTTCAGTGCTCAGCCTTCTTTATGTTCCAAGTCTCACGTCTGTATAAGACTTCTGGAAAAATCATACCTTTGACTATATAGATCTTTGTCAGCAGATTGATGTCTCTGCTTTTTAATATGCTGTTTGGTTTTTCATAGCTTTTCTTCCAAGGAGCAAGTGTCTTTAATTTCCTGGCTGCACTCATAGTCCACAGTGATTTTAGAGTCCAAGAAACTAAAATTTGCCACTGTTTCCATTTTTTCCCCATCTATTTGCCATGAAGTGATGGGCCAGGTGCCATAATATTAGGCTTTTGAATGTTGAGTTTTAAGCCAGTTTTTAAAAGGCAATGAATGATTTCAAAATGGAACTGGGTCTGGAGTTGTCAGTTTCTGGCAAATGGTGGACTAAAATAGTGCTGACATCCTCCCACTACATGCATGTCAATAAAATGAAATGAAATAAAATATGACCATAAGATACTCAACAAATGGCTAACTTTGTAAGAAAGAGAAATAATCACTTCCCCAAAGCAAAAAGAAAAAGGTGAAGATAAGAAGGCCAGTAGCAGGACAGATCCTGAATTTTAATTTACCTACAGAAGATGAGACAATATCATGGGCCTGAGATAAGTGAGAAATAAAAACTGAGACTTTCTAAGTTGAAACTAGAGCCTGTCTGCCACAACCCAGGAAGAATGTTCGTTGTGCTGTTTATATAGTGAAGTGAAAGTTGCTCAGTCGTGTTTGATTCTTTACGACCTCATGGATTGTAGCCTGCCAGCTTCTTCTGTCCATGGAATTCTCCAGGCCAAAATACTGGAGTGGGTAAACATTCCTTTCTCCAGGGGATTTTTCCAACCCAGAGATTGAAACCCGGTCTTCTGCATTGCAGGCGGATTCTTTACCATCTGCTGCTGCTAAGTCACTTCAGTCGTGTCTGACTGTGCGACCCCATAGACGGCAGCCCACCAGGCTCCCCCATCCCTGGGATTCTCCAGGCAAGAACACTGGAGTGGGTTGCCATTTCCTTCTCCAATGCATGAAAGTGAAAAGTGAAAGTGAAGTCACTCAGTCGTGTCCGACTCTTAACGACCCCATGGACTGAAGTCTGCCAGGCTCCTCCACCCATGAGAGCCACCAGGAAATCCCGTGCTATTTATATAAGTGAAATGTAAAACATAAGTAAGCAAGAAATAGTTTTAAATTAAAATAATCCAAGATATAAATTGGTAAATAGTAGCCAAAATAAATCTCATGTAACTTTCTTAATATTAATTGAAATACTTTGTAGTAAAAGAAAAGTAAAATAAAACAGCATTGTTGGGTTAAAAAAGGTCATTAATTTTATGACTTTCAGGTCATAAGAAATATATTACAATCCTGAACAACATAGCTTCAAAATATGTTGATCAAAGACTGACAGAAATATAAGGAAAATCCAAAATTAAATTTGGAGATATTAAACATAATTCTCTGAGGAATTAGTAGGTCATCAGACTGAAAATAGATAAAGATTATTTGTATTAAGAAATTTTTGAGTTGGTGGAAATAACTGAAACATGCCGTGTTTCTATTTATTTAAATGGATCACTTAGCCAGTACAAGAGAGTTATTTGTAAAGTAAAAGTTTCAAGTAATTGATGACAAAACAACATATTTGTTATTTATAGATGCTATCATTGTTAGCATACAATAATCAAGGGATGAGAATAAACAAGTAATTTGCTATAACTAATAAGAGATTTCAGCATAATTATGCAAACTAAATGACACTAATATACAAAAATTGGTGGTGTTTCTATATGTTAGTGGTGATGAGATACTTTAGTTTCTACAAAGATAATAATCTATAATGGATTCTATAAAGTACCTAGAACTAAATCAAATAAGAGATGTATAAAAATTTAAAAAGTTAATAAAGAAAATAAATTAGTATGAAATTATCAGAGAGATATACCAGGTTCAATATTGGAAAATTTTAATAAGACAAAGATGGAGATTTTTCATAAATTAATCCATAAGTGGCATGCAGTTTCTAACAACACTCTGAAATATTCTTCTAGTGATATCAGACAAGCTGATCATAGACTGTATTTATAAAGAGAAAGGACAAACAACAATTGAAAAATTAAAAACAAAATAATGGGAGCTTAATCCACAAAGACTTATGCTAAAGCAATAGTTATTAAGAGTTTGGTTGACAATTAGTAGAAAATAATAGAGATGCCAAAGTATAACCACCTATAGATTAGAAACTAGTTATGCCACAAAGGAGGCATTACAAGTCAGTGGGAAAATGTTAATAAGTGGGGAAATAGTGGATAAGTTATTAACTGGGTTGTAAATATTGACTTTCCTATCAAAAACTTTAATTCATTTCAGATGGGTTAAAATACAAAATGTAAAAACTAAAAAAGAAACTCTAGAACATCTTTATGATATCAATATATGATAATATTTAAAGTAAAATGAAAATTATACATTGAAAAGGAACATATTGATACTTTGTCCCATTAAAATAATAACAGAATATTCCTATGACTATCCAATGAATTGATGTGATGTGATGCTATCTATACCTAGAACACATAAAAATATTTCAAGCCCTTAATAAAGTGTTCTATAAATGAGTAAAAATTTGAACAAATAATTCAAAGAAAAACACTATCTGCAAACAAGGATGACAAAAAAAGATATTTAACTTTACTACTTAGAAGGGGGATTCAAATCAAAAGAAATTTAAAATTTCTGACCTGCCAGATGAGCAAAATTAGAGAAATATGTGTTGGTGAACATAAATTAGGAATATAAATTACTACAAATTGCAAGTCCAGCCATGTCAATTTGAAGTCCAGTCATGCCTGTGCAGTGTAATTTCATGCCACCATTTTGAAGAATATGTGAATAAAATTCAAAACAGTCAAAATTACCTATACTTTATGGTATATCCATTCCGCTTCCTAGTATTTTACCCTAGAAAACATCTGTCTGGTGTTGTACTAAAGGAGATTCATGGAAACATATTTACTGTGACACTATGTAAGACTGGGAAGAAGGGTGTTGTTTTGCTTATCAACCATATAAGAGCAAAATATCAAACATCATTCTTACAATGAAGTAGTTTGTGGGAAATTTATATCAACTTGTTTCAACATGAATAAGCATAAAAAAACATAATATTAAGTAACATCAGTTGAAAGTTTAAATAAATTTTTAAACCAAATGAAACAATGATCTATATTGTTTATGGAAATATACATATGAAGGAAAAATATAAAAGCACGCATGATTATATATAGATAGCAATAGTGTTAGAGAGATTTTCAGAATAGTGATTACTTTCAGAGAAAGAAGAAGAGGAAATTGATGGGATAGTTGTTGGATTTACATTTTTTTCATTAAAACTGAAAAGGGAAATTCTATTTTGGACCTTAAAACTTAAGTTCTTTTACATGTAGCACCATGCAAAGTTTAGCAATGACTAAACTTGCTTTTGTTTTCCCTCTCATGAAGAATGGTCTTTAGAATGTCCAGTGACCATGAACAACACTGGCATCCTTCAGAGACATTACATTACATTATAAAATGCTGGACTGTGGGCTTCCTTATTGGAAGAAAGGATCATTCTATAGCTTCTATGTCAAGAGATCATATCTGGGAGACATTTGAATACTGAATATCTCAAATAACAGGGGACTTACCATTCACATAACACCCATTCAGTATTTTTTTTTTTTGAAAGCAGAGACATATTTAATTGCCATAACTCAAAGAGTTTTTGGAGAGAGTAGTGTGGGGAAGAATGTCAGACATCCCTCCAAGTCATCACCAGGGACAGCTAACACAGACCTACAGAGCTGATCAAAAGAGATCTTCCAATCACTATCCAGTTAATGTCTGCTGCTAAGTCACTTCAGTTGTGTTCGACTCTGTGCGACCCCACAGACGGCAGCCCACCAGGCTCCCCCGTCCCTGGGATTCTCCAGGCAAGAACACTGGAGTCGGTTGCCATTTCCTTCTCCAATGCATGAAAGTGAAAAGGGAAAGTGAAGTCTCTCAGTCGTGTCCGACCCTTAGCTACCCCATGGTCTGCAGCCTACCAGGCTCCTCTGTCCATAGGATTTTCCAGGCAAGAACACTGGAGTGGGTTGCCATTTCCTTCTCCGCCAGTTAATGTCTAATGCTGAACAAAACACTTTCATTTATACAAACAAGGACAGGAAGTACACACACTTACATGTGCAAGATACTGTGAAAAAAATCAATTCCCTAGAGAAAGAGAGACCAGACTAAGAGCAAAGAGTCCCCTCTAAGAGTCAATATGACTTGTAGAACATAAATTTAATAAGGAATTTGTGATAAAACAAAAATATTGTAAAACATGCTGTTTTCAGAATTTGCTTTTTAAAATTTAACCACATACTAAACACCCACTCAGTCTTGAATAGTCTGTTAGAAATATGTTTTGTTGAGAGAATATCCAACTTGTATTCCCCATTTTGAGCTTCTCTACATGCTTTCTGGAAAAATGAGGTTAAATATTGTATGTGGCAGATTTACTGATATTTGAAGTTCTCCACTTAGTGTTTTCTTCAACCTGCTTTTCAGCAGAATCATACCTCTACTTGCAGATCCCTCATGGCCCTCTGCCCTCTACTTATTCTATTTGTTACAAGCACTTTCTAGAATAAGGAAGAATCCCTGTGTAGAGGGGTGGATGACACTAGACTTTGTAAGTCAGTCCCTTCCTATACTCTACCATTTAAAGCAATGTCCTGGGAGATCAAGTCAGTATTTCTGCTGTTAGTTTTTCACCGGTTATGTTATTACAAAATGATGCAGCAGTAGGTGGTTATGGCAGATCTCTATGAGGAAAGCTCTAGCCGTGGCTGTCCTATTGTACTTACAAACAGCCTACATCCCTCCATACATATGTATACAGGCAGGAGACATGGGCAATTTTTTTGTCTCATATCATGAATAATTTTAACAGTACAGACGTCTGACTTTGAGTCAACAACCAGTTTCAGACGAACGCAATTGCAGCCAAAGAAAGTTTCTAACTAAAATTAGCCACTTTTCATATTTAACAAACTACTGCCTGCTGTATTTCCTGTGATCTCAGCTTTCCTCTTCCTCTCATATGGTCACATGTAACATTGACTCCTTCACTTCCGTCTCTATTTTCTTCTTGGCTTCTCTAAGTGTAAAACTTGCAGTTCCTCCTGCCAAATGACTTTCCAAGACTGTGTCTAGGATATGCCAACCCAACTCAGGCTCACATTCTTTCCCACATTATCCTCAGATTTCAGTGACCATAAGCCCCTTTGCTCTTAACATGTATCCAAGAAACTGGAATGGGAACCTCACATAAAAACAAACAAACAAATAAAAGCACTTTGAGGGCAAGAATTCAAAAAAGATCTCTGGGCATAGCCTCAGGCAGATGATAAATTGAATGTTTTTAAGAACTATATCCCATTTAATCTTTATAAAATATTCTGCAATATCTGTAATTATTCATATACTACAGATGAGAAGCTTAAGCAATTTTTTCATGACATCAATAAACCCTCAACTATGCTTATTTTGTTTGACTCCTTGGAAATTAGATCACTGTCTTATTCAGCTTGACTGGTGTTAAAAATACCATACACTGGATGGCTTAACCGACATATGTTTGATGTTCAAAGTTTTGGAGGCTGAGAAGTCAAAGGTCAAGGTGACAGCAGATCTGGCTCTTGATTAGGACCTTCTCTCCTCCTAATGATGGTCACCGTCTTGCTGTGTCTTCACAGAGTGAAGAGAGGAAGCTCTGACATCACTGCTTCTTATGAGTGCTACTTTCATTATTGTGGCTTCAACCTCAAAGTGAAAGAAAGTGAAGTTGCTCAGTCGTGCCCGACTCTTTGCAACCCCACGGACTGTAGCCTACCAGGTTCCCCCATCTGTGGAATTTTCCAAGCAAGAGTACTGGAGTGGATTGCCATTTCATTGCACCCAGAGGAAACATCCTAATATCATCACATTGGGAGTTAAAGCTTCAACATATGAGTTTGGAGGGATCACGTTCAGTCCATGGCAACTGTGCTCTGCTTAAGTCCAGTCGTGGCTGTGCTTCTCTGACTAACCCTGTTCTTGTGCAGTTTGCTTGCTCTTAACAGGAATTATCCTAGTTTGCATGAATCATCTATCACTGAAAATATAGAATAAGTCCTGGACTAATTGAACTGATGGCCTCCTGCTCTACAGATAAGATTTTCCCTGACTGTGGTTGATGGATGAGAGAGACACTTTGGGATTTTATTAAGGAAACTTTTATTTCAGACTGCAGTCCTTCACTTCTATCTTATTATCCAACCTCAGAACTCTTATGTTCTCAGCATCAGATGGCCCTTGGTCAAGAATTTTCATTCAAGTGTTTAATCGATTTTGGAGGCTGTGCGGTACTTGGGTGTAATGTATAGTTTCTGGGATCTAAGAGTCTGGCTTCAAGTTCCATTTCTATGATCTATTAGATCCATAAGTTTACATATTACCTCATCTCAGGCCGTTGTTTCCTCATCTGTTAACTGAAGTTACTAATAGCATCTACTCCACACAGTTGTGGAGAGGATAAAATGTATAAAACTCATAATTTAGTTTGAAATAATAATTTACTCTGAATAGAGGCTACAGTTTCTCAAGATTGTCACAAGACCACACATTTTGGCATTTGATAAATATCATTTTATTTGAATATTAAGCAGCAGACAAGTTTCCCACAGTTGTGTGCTATTGAAATACTTCTTTTATCTCTAGAAAGCAATTCTAATTATGGTACATTTATAGACTACATGAGAATTATAATCACAAATGCTTAAATACTCAACTAGTCTGGTGTCTTTTGCCTTGTTTCCTCCTCCAGTGTGCAAAACTGTATCCTATAGAGCTTGGGAGTAGGCAAATAAACAAACGGACAAATATCCTGTTACTTTCCAGACCCCAATCTTCTCATTTGTGTCTGAGGGACTTGAACTAGAACCTTAGCAAAATATAACAAAAGTAGCTCCTGCTTTAAAATTCTTACATATCTGTGATGATGATTATGTTCCCAATCATGTTCATATTTAACAAACATATCTTTAGTTGTTATCACTTTAAAAAAAAATTCTAAAATGTGTATATAGTTAATTGGGCTTCATTTTTAAAAGTGCTTTCAAAGATAAAAGTTAAAAAGTGTTTCACTTTAAGCTTGAGTCATTTTACATTGTAAATCATAGTTTCTGGTGAATTTAACTTTGGTGCCAAGACCATGTCCTTGGATCAGTTTCACAGAAGCATGCGAGAAGGCTGATGTGTGGGAGTGAATGAAGTTTTTGCACGTAGAAGAAACTGATTCCTGGGTGTGCTTAGAGATGCTGCAAAGTGTCTGTTGTACCAGGGCCAGTGGGACTTGCTGAGAAAGAATACAGGGGCTCCTACCATTTTGGGGGGCATAAGAGTTTATGCACTGTTGCAGACATTGGGTCTTATTCTCTCATGGAGCCTTAAATTCTCTGTTTTAAATCTAGTATTTGCTTGGCTCTTCAGTTGTGCCATTTTTCTTAATTTATGGGCCTGCCGATTTCTAACATATGATAAAAAAAAAATATTAAAAAATAATGTATCCTACTCTGCTCGGAGAAGGCAATGGCACCCCACTCCAGTACTCTTGCCTGGAAAATCCCATGGACGGAGGAGCCTGGTAGGCTACAGTCCATGGGGTCACTAAGAGTTGGACACGACTGAGTGACTTCACTTTCAATTTTCCCTTTCATGCACTGGAGAAGGAAATGGCAATCCACTCTAGTGTTCTTGCCTGGAGAATCCCAGAGACGGAGGAGCCTGGTGGGCTGCCGTCTATGGGGTCGCACAGAGCCGGACACGACTGAAGCTACTTAGCAGCAGCAGCAGCAGCAACTCTGCTACATCCACAATCTACTGTACTCTCTCTTTCTCTCACCATCAAAGCTCTTGCATGCAATGTAGCACTAGAATTCACTGCTGAAGAGGCAACATGTTCTCCCAAACTTTCATTCTTACAACTTGCATGCTAGGAACTTTCTTCCCACCATAAATATTGAGAACAACTTCCGCTTCCATCCTTTCACTCACCTTTCCTTAGCAGAGTAAAAGTTAGAACTCCAGATATCTATTGGGTAGAATTAATGCATTAGCTGATTGATGCTCACCTTAACCTTTCACCCTGGATGGGCAGGAGTAGAGTAGAGGTGTGGAGGACGGGGTCAATATTTGATCCACAGATTCACTGTCCTCATTAAAAGGATCCTGAGACTTAGACTTGAAACTTCACAGAGACTAGACAAGGAGTACTCAGACTGATATTTCAGAATCTCCATGAAATGGTACTGAACTGCATTAAAATCTAGCACACTGTGTTCTTTAAAGAGTTCTGTGTTTAAGTAAACTCTTACGCTTCTTAGACACCCAATGCTTTCCTTGTATTTTACCTTTATTTAAGGTGTTTCTTCTCATAAAGTTTCACTTCTAAAAGTTATTTAGACGTTAAATTTCTGTCTTCTAAACTGTAGTGGTATAAATTCTTTCTCAATCAAAATTATTACCTTTATTCTATATTTTAATTCACATAACTGTTTTTAACCTATGAGACTAAAAGCTTCTTTTGGTTTTGTGTTTGTTTTATAAGCTTCTTGAATATACAGGACCTACAATTTGTTCACTTTTTATCCTTAAACATGCCTTACTTAGCACCTTGAAGACAGTAAAAACTCATCATTCACTACTTAATTGTTACCTGGGAATTAAATTTTAATGTGTGAGAGTTCATTCACTTCTGGCAGAAAAAGATGTGGATCAGGAAATACCGCCTTTCTTTAGACCAGACAGTCCAAGTTTTGATTATTTATCTCATTTTTTTCCTGGCTAGTCTTTCTGCTAGTGAATAACCAATAGTTATCAATCTCCATATCCTCAGGCTGGAACATCACTTTCATATGAAGTGAAATTGTGAATAAATCTACAAAACCTCAAAGATTTTACAATGTTGCCATACTAACTTTTTTTTTTTTTTTTTTTTTTTTTTTACATTCAGGAATAAGAAAGGGCTTTGGTCAGAAAAATCTAAGTTCCCTGCCTCCTCCATTCTCCCTTTCTCCTCGGTATTTTCTTTCCCTTCCCCCGATGCTTTGATTCCACTTATTGACCCTTGCTTTTCAGAGTCTCTCACTGTATTATTATTTAATCCAGGAAGAGAAACACTAATACAGTATATTAACACATATATATGGAATTTAGAAAGACAGTAACAACAACCCTATATACAAGACAGCAAGAGACACAGATATAAAGAACAGACTTTTGGACCATGTAGGAGAATGTGAGAGTGGGATGATATGAGAGAAAAGCATTGAAACATGGTATTTTACATACATACCATATGTAAAATAGATGACCAGTGCAAGTTTGATGCATGAAGCTGGGCACTCAAAGTTGGTGCTGTAGAACTACCCAGAGGAATGGGGTGGAGAGGGAGGTGAGAGAGGGGTTCAGGATGGGGGGACACATATACAACCAAGGCTGATGCATGTCAATGTATGGCAAAAAAACACAATACTGTAAAGTAATTAGCCTCCAATTAAAATAAATAAAGTAATAAAAAAAGTAACTCTCAAGGACCATGCTTCCCAGGTGTTCTGGTCTGCTCCGTTATTACTATCACCTATTGAAATCGTTCTAGCCTGGGGAGATTTTTTGTTGTTGTTACATAAATTAACCCATTTATTATAGGCTAGCAACATTATCAAAAGATGGCACTCCTACTGGTCCTTCAGTTTCTTCAGTCTTCAGATGGCAGGCTTCACTGTGACTACAGAAGTGGTGTTGTAGGTCCAGTCACCTCCAGCTACTGTTTTCATGCAGGAACCACAGTGCCAAATGCCCATACCTCATCTCTTCATCTTCGTTTTGCCACAGAAGAAGCAAGTGTACTTGGTGTGCTGGCTGATATCAATTTTCTTCACCATTTTCCTGAGAGAAGTATCATAACAGGTCCTGTATTTGCCCATAGTTCCAGCCTTCTTGATGTGTTTTGCCAGGTCTGAGCCCAGAGAACTGGAGAGCATTTTCATTTCCATCTATCATGCTATGTTTATCCTGTAAAATCTTTTCCCCATGCTTCACCTGTAGAAATAGTTGAAGAGATCAATAAAAATAAAAATAAATCCAAAACATATTAAAATTAGTGGAATGTTCTTAGAGAAGTGGAAACCATGTGAGATCTTTTCTGAAAGGAGGAAAGCAGAGGATTGGACTAAAGGGTAAACCACAGCCTTGGGCCAGTGGTCCCCCACTGGGGAGTCTCTGTTGCAAATATGTAGTAAGCTGTTTCCTAAGTGGTGGGATTTGGAGCAGGGGAAGGACAATAGCAGACAGTCATGCCGTGAGTTGTGGTGCTAGAGTAGGAGATGTCACACATTGGTCACTGATCTCTTCCATTGCCAGGGTTCTATGATAGTAATGTAGCTGATTGCCTGCAGGAGAGAGTATACACTTCAAGATATCTAACTGATAAGAGAGCAGGCTCACCAGGTGCTGGTGATGTTTGTGAGAAATAAAAGGGCAACAAAATCAAATCTTTATTGTTGAGTTTAACCTGTTCTTCCCCTTTTTGACTATATTACAGGATGCAAGGCAAATCATAACCTCTGGATCATTTTCTCAAGAAAGCAGCCTGATCCAAAGATGTAGTAAATAGATGTAAAGGATATTTCAACTACAAAAGTGGTGACAAAATCAAGGCTCACTACAATTTGTGAAAGAAGGACAATGCACTTCCACAAATAAAATAGATTATAGCCAAGGTAAAAAAGTCAACATCTAATAACCACAACATCTGGGAGGTATCAGAGATAACGTTTCATCTAAAAAACTGGGATCAAGAAAATAGATCTAAGTAGAAAACTTGGATATAAAAATAAAATTAATAAAAAAACAAAAAATATTCAGTGAGTGTCATAATATAAAAAATGAACACAGCAGACAAGAAAGTTAATGATATGGAAGGCCTTGCCTAGTAATTGTTAAAGAAATTTTCATGTAATGTTAAAGAGATTAAGATTGTGTAAATAAGAGTAACAAGAGCTAGGAAGGAGCCATTATCATTAAGCTAGGTCATTACTCATATTTAGGAAAAATAAAAATCTGGAAATTATACACACATGTTTAGTGATTCTTTATTCTTATTATTTAAATATAATATCTGCCTTACAATGCAGGAGACACAGGAGATGCAGATTCGATCCCTGGGTTTGGAAGATCCCCTGGAAGAGGAAACGGTGACACACTTTAGTACTCTTGCCTGAAAAATCCCATGGACAGAGGAGCAAATCAAGAACCAAAAGAAGAAAAGTATTCAGGGACTTGGACCACCATTTTCCACTGATGAAAATGTTTGCCAGTTTTGAAATCAGCAGCAGAGAGTTTGAGAAGTGCTTTTGACATTCATGTGAGGCTATATGATCAAAACATTAACAGTTGGCATGCAAAGCTCACCATGGGTAGAATTCCTGGTAAAATCCCAATACATTAAATTATCCATAAAACAAATCTCAAGGAAATCTAAAGGGCTGAAATCATAAACAATATGTTCACTGTCATAGTAAAATTAAGCTGGAAACCAACATCAAAGAAATAAATAGACATGTTTCAAATTAAGATATATATTCGGAGAAGGCAATGGCAACCGACTCCAGTACTCTTGCCTGGAAAATCCCATGGATGGAGGAGCCTAGTAGGCTACAGTCCGTGGGGTCACTAGGAGTCGGACTCGACTGAGCGACTTCACTTTCCCTTTTCACTTTCATGCATTGGAGAAGGAAATGGCAACCCACTCCAATATTCTTGCCTGGAGAATCCCAGAGACGGGGGAGCCTGGTGGGCTGCCGTCTATGGGGTTGCACAGAGTCGGACATGACTGAAGCGACTTAGCAGCAGCAGCACTGAAGTATCAAAAAATCAATGAATAACTCAAAATGAATGGCAGAAAACACTTTGAGCTGAATGATAATAAAAATATTACATGCCATAACTTGCTCAATCAGTGATTAAGGAAAATTTTATAGAATCAGTTGTGTACATTTTTTAATATTCTCATTTTCCCCCAGCTTTATTGAGACATAATTGACGTATAGTATTTAGTAAGTTTAATGTTATATAATGCATTTATTTCATACATTTATATATCATGAAATGATTGACAATATAATATTAGCTATTACCTTCATCACATCATGTTATTAAAATTTTTTGTGGTGAGAATATTTAAGATTTGCTCTCTTAACAAATTTCAAATACATACTACAGTATTGTTGACTATAACCTCCATATTGTACATTAGATCCTCAAAGTATTTGTCTTATAACTGAAAGTTTATATCCTTTCACCAACATATCCCATTTCCCCCATTTCTAAGCCTCTGATAATCACCATTATACAGTCTATTGGAGCTTAATTATTTTAGATTCTATATATAAGTTATATCATGCACTATTTGTCTTTTTCTGACAGACTTATGAAGGTCCATCCATACAGACAAAAATGGCAGTGTGTGTGTGTGTGTGTGTGTGTGTGTATCTATCACATCTTCTTTATCCATTCACCTGATGATGGACACTTGGGTTGTTTCCATATCCTGACAATGGCTATTGTGAATAATGCTGCAGGGGACATAGAGATGCCTATAGCTCTTTGACATCCTGATTTCCTTTCCTTTGGGTGTATACCTACATGTAGGACTGCAGGGTTGCATAGTAGTTCTATTTTTTAACATTTTGTGGTGCCTCCATACTGGAGATGACATTTCATTGTGGTTTACATTTACATTTTTCTGATGATTAGTAATTTGAGCAACATTTGTATTAGTTAAAAAAAAATCAGAGAAAACTATAGTTCATCTGTTAGAATTAATACATAAGTTTAGAAGTGTTGCTGGATACAAGGCTAATATACAAAACATGATTGTATTTCTATAATTGCAATAGAGTTATATAATCAAATTAACAGTAAACATTGAGAAATAGTAAAGACTGGAAATAAATATTACAAAAGATAGGTAAAGTTTCCACCCAGAAAATAAAACATTACTGAAACAAATTAGATATCTTACTTAAATAAATGCAGAAATCACCCTTCTTTATGGGCTAGAAATTCTAAATATTGTAGAAATATTGAATTTTTCCCAATTAATCTTAACACTCAAGATAATGTTAATGAAAATTTCTTAGATTTTGAAAAGAACTTGAGAATCTGATTTTTTATTAATTTTAAACTTTTTATTTTGTATTGGGTATAGCTGATAAACAATATTGTGAGTTTCAGGTGAAAAGTGAAGGGATTCAGCCATATATACACACACACATACACATACACACACACACACACACACACACACACACACACACACATATATATACATTTTCCACCAAACTTCCCAGCCATCCAGGCTGCCATGTAACACTGAACAGCATTCCATGTGCTGTACAGTTGGTCTTTGTTGATTACCCATTTTAAATATAGCAGTGTGTACATGTCTATCCCAAATTCCTTAATTATCCCTTCGCCCTGGCAACTATAAGTTTTCATTTTGCAGACTAATCCTTGTCAGTCACATCATTTGCAAACACTTTCTCCCAATTTGTGGACTGCCTTTATGTCTTGTTTATTGTTTCCTTTTATGTTCAAAAGCTTTTGAGTTTAAGTAAGTCCCATTTGTTTATTTTTGCTTATTTCCATTGTTTTGGGAGATGGATTGAAAAAGATACTGCTGCAATTTATGTCAGAGAGTGTTCTGCCTACATATTCCTCTGGGGGGTTTACAGCGTTTGGTCTCACATTTAGGTCTTTAGTCCATTTTTAGCTTATTGTGAGCTTGTACCTGACACAAGATGGTGGAGTAGAAGACTGTGCACCCGTCTTCTCCTGTGAGAATTCCAAAATTGCAACTTACAGTTGAACAGCCATTGACAGGAGAATGCTGGATCCCACCAAAAAAAGGTACCCCATATCCAAGGGCAAAGGAGAAGCCCCAACTGGATGGTAGGAGGGGCAAAATCGAGTTTCGAATCAAACCACACACCTGCTATTGATGCTTGGAGGGCTCAAACAAAACCTTGTGCACACCAGGACCAGGATCCAGGGACTCCACAAGAGACTGAGCCAGACCTGCCTTTGAGTATTTGAGTGTCTTCTGTGGAGGCACGGGTCAGCAGTGGTCTGCCGTGGGACGGGGCTCTTGCTACAGCAGATCTGGGAGGCATGCTATGTGAGTCCCACCAGAGAATCATTGAGCAGAAAACCCACAACTTGAAGAACACTTACATCAAAGAAGTTCTCACACTGTTGCAAAAGTTCTAGGGCCCACAATAGATTTCCCAACCTGGGGATCCAGCAAAGGGACTGAGAACCCCCAGGGAATTTGACTTTGACGGCCAATGGGATTTGATTACAGAACTTCCACAGGACTGGGGAAAAAGACTCTTGGAGGACACAAACAAAACCTTGTGCACAGCAGGACCCAGGAGAAAGGAGCAGTGACCCCATAAGAGACTAAGTCAGACTTGCCTGTGAGTGTCCAGGAGTCTCTGGCAGAGGGGTGGGTTGAAAGTGGTCAGTGGCACTGATTATAACAGTTCTGGCATAAGTCCTTTTGAAGGAGTTTGGCCTCAGGCCAAACTACAGGAAGGAAACACAGCCCTACCCATCAACAGAAAATTAGATTAAAGATTTACTGAGCATGGCCCTGCCCATCAGCGCAAGACTCAGATTCCCCCACAGCTAGTCCCTCTCACCAGGAAGCTTCTACAAGCCTCATCCTTATCCATCAGAGGGGAGATAAAATGGAGACCACAATTACAGAAAACTAACCAAACTGATCACATGGATCACAGTCTTATCTAACTCAATGAAACTATGAACCATGCCTTGTAGGGTCACCCAAGATGGATGGGTCATGGTGGAGAGTTCTGACAAACCATGGTCCACTGGAGAAAGAAATGGCAAACCACTTCAGTATTCTTGCCTTGAGAACCCCATGAACAGTATGAAAAGGCAAAAAGATATCACACTGAAAGATGAACTTATCAGGTTGGTAGGTGCCTGATGTGCTATTGGAAAAGAGTAGAGAAAATGCTCCAGAAAGAATGAAGAGACTCTGAGTCAAGGCAAAAACAACACCCAGCTGTGGGTGAGACTGGTGATAGAAGCAAAGCCCAGTGTTGTAAAGAACAATATTGCATGGGAACAGGGTATGCTAGGTCTATGAATCAAGGTAAATTGGAAGTGGTCAAACAGGAAGTGGCAAGAGTGAACATTGACATTTTAGAAATCAGTGAACTAAAATGGGCTGGAATGGGCAAATTTAAATCAAATGAGCATTATATCTATTACTGTGGGCAAGAATCCCTTAGAAGAAATGGAATAGCCTTCATAGTCAATAAAAGAGTCCAAAATGCAGTACTTACATGCAATCTCTAAAAAGACAGAATGATCTCTGTTTGTTTTCAAGGCAAATCATTCAATATCACAGTATTCCAAGTCTTTGCCCCAACCACTAATGGAAAAGAGCTGAAGTTGAATGGTTCTATGAAGACCTAGAAGAACATCTAGAACTAACAGTGAAAAAAAAAAAATGATGTCCTTTTCATCATAGGGAACTAGAAGGCAAAAGGAGGAAGTCAAGAGATACTTGTAATAACAGGAAGTTTGGCCTTGGAATACAAAATGAAGTAGAGTAAAGGCTAACAGAGTTTTGCCAAGAGAATGCATGGATCATAGCAAACACCCTCTTCTAAAAACACAAGAGACAACTCTACACATGGACATCACCAGATGGTCAATACTGGAATCAGATTGATTCTTTTCAGCCAAAGATGGAGAAGCTCTACACAGGCATTAAAAACAAGACCAGAAGTTGACTGTGGCTTGGATCATGAACTCCTTATGGCAAAACTCAGACTTAAATGGAAGGAAGCAGGGAAAACCACTAGACCATTCAGGTATGACATAAATCAAATCCCTTACAATTAAACAGTGAAAGTGACAAGTAAATTCAAGGGATTAGATGTGATAGACAGAGTGCCTGAAGATCTATGGACAGAGGTTCCTAATATTGTACAGGAGACAGTGATTAGAACCATCCACAAGAAAAGAAATGAAAAAAGGCAAAATGGTTGTCTGAGGAGGCCTTACAAACAGCTGAGAAAACAAAAAAACTAAAGACAAAGGAGAAAAGGAAAGATATACCCATCTGAACGCAGAGTACCAAAGAATAACGTGAAAGATAAGACAGCCTTCCTAAGTGATCAATGAGAAGAAACAGAGGAAAACAATAGAATAGGGAAGACTAGAGATCTCTTCAAGAAAATTAAAGCTACAAAGGGAACATTTCATGCAAACATGTGCAAAATAAAGGACAGAAGCAATATGGACATACAGAAGCAGAAGATATTTAGGAAAGGTGGCAAGAATGCACAGAACTATACAAAAAAGATTTTAATGTCCCAGATAACCATGATGCTGTGATCAATCACCCAGGGCCAGATATCTTGGAGTGCAAAGTCAAGTGGGCCTTAGGAAGCATCACTACAAACAAAGCTAGTGGAAGTGATAGAATTCCAGATGGGCTATTTCAAATCCTAAAAGATGATGCTGTGAAAGTTCTGTGCTCATTATGCCAGCAAATTTGGAAAACTCAGAAGTGGCCACAGGACTGGAAGAGGTCATTTTTCATTCCAATCACAAAGAAGGGCAATGCCAAAGAATGTTCAAACTACCACACAACTGACACATCTCACATGTTAACAAAGTAATGCTCAAAATTCTCCAAGACAGGCTTCAACAGAGACAGATTTAGAAAAGACAGAGGAAACAGAGATCAAATTGCAAACATTTGTTGGATCATAGAAAAAGCAAGAAAATTCCAGAAAAATATCTGTTTCATTGACTATGCTAAAGCCATTGACTGTGTGGTTCACAACGATCTGTGGAAAATTCTTAAAGAGATGGGAATACCAGACCATATTACCTACTTCCTGAGAAAACTGTATGCAGTTGAAAAAGCAACAGTTAGGACCAGACATGGAACAATGGACTTATTCCAATTAGGAAAGTAGTACACCAAGGCTGTATATTGTCACCTTGCTTATTTAACTTATATGCAGACTACATCATGTGAAATCCCAGCCTGGAAGAAGCATAAGCTGGAATCAAGATTGCCGGGAGAAATATCAATAACCTCAGATATGCAGATGACATCACCCTTATGGCAGAAAGTGAAGAGGAATAAAGAGTCTCTTGATGAAAGTGAAAGAGGAGAGTGAAAAAAAACTGGCTTAAAACTCAACATTCAAAAAACAAAGATCAAGTCATCCAGTCCCATTACTTCATGGCAAATAGATGGGGAAACAATGGAAACAGTGGCAGACTTTATTTTCTTGGGCTCCAAAATCATTGCAGATGGTGACTGTAGCCATGAAATTAAAAGACGCTTGCTCCTTGGAGGGAAATCTATGACCAATCTAGACAGCATATTAAAAAGCAGAGGCATTACGTTACCAACAAAGGTCCATCTAGTCAAAGTTATGGTTTTTCCAGTAGTCATGTATGGATGTGAGAGTTGGACCATAAAGAAAGCTGAGTGCCAAAGAATTGATGCTTTTGAACTATGATGTTGGAGAAGATTCCTGGAGTCCCTTGGACGGCAAGGAGACCAAGCCCATCAATCCTAATATCCTGAATATTCATTGGAAGGACTGTTGCTAAGCTGAAGTTCCAATAGTTTGGCCGCCAGATGCGAAGAACTGTCTCATTGGAAAAGACCCTGAGAAAGATGCTGGGAAAGATCAAAGGTGGGAGGAGAAGGGGACACCAGAGGATGAGATAGCTGAATGGCATCCCAGATTTGATGGACGTGAGTTTGAGCAAGCTCTGGGAGTTAGTGATGGACAGGGAAGCCTGGTGTGCTGCAGTCCATTGGGTTGCAAAGAGTTGGACACGACTGAGTGACTGAACTGACTGGAACTGAGCTTATCTTTTTGTATGGTGTTAAAGAATGATCTAATTTTGTTTTATTTTTCTTTTTAAATGTAGCTGTCCAGTTTGCCCAGCAGCATGTGTTGAAGAGACTATCTTTCCAGCATTGTGTGGTTTTGCCTAATTTGTCATAGGGTAATCAACCATAGGTGCATGGGTTTATTTCTGTTTTTTCAATCTTGTTCCATTGATTTTAAAATATATATGGAAATTCAAAAGTCCAAGAAGTTTCCATTGTAAAAATATAAGGCAATTTGGGAAGGTTTAAATTAAGCTAACTATAAATATAAAGTAGTTAAGACAGCATGATTTGTGCAAGAACAAACAAGCAGTCCAATGGAACAAAATAGAGAGCTTAGAATGTGTACCATGCATTTATAAACATTCCTTTAGTGGCAAAGCTGGCACTACAGAGCAGTACAGAAGGAATAGCAATTTCAATAAATAAAATAAATAAGTAGAATATAGAGTCATTTGAATATTTATGTAGAAACAAAATGTAAACTTGACTATGACCTCATACCATACACAATAAACTGCAGATCAGTAGACATCAAAATGTCAGGAAGACATCAAACTTACCTTTGTTACCTTGGAATAGCAAAAGAAAGTAAAATGATTTAAAGAGCATAGATGTAAATGAAAAGATTCACTTTTTATTGCAGTAATATCTATTTATGAAAAGTATCATTAAATGGGTCGAATTCAAATTATATTGTGGGAAAAGACACTTGAAGAACAAAAAACTGACAAAAATTCTATAGCCAAAATATGTGTATGTGTGTGTATACACACACACACACACACATTCTTAAAAAACTAATAAAATTGATAGTTAACAGAAAAATTGCAAAATACTTGAATAGCTACTTTTCAAGACAATGTCAAAATGGAATGCAAATATATGAAATTATGCTGAAATTAAATAATAATAAGAGAAATGCAATGAAAGCCATAATATGATACCATTAAATAACCACAGTGTCCAAAACTAAAAATATAAAATATATAATGATGTTTTTTCTTTTTTTATTCTCTACAAATTTAAGTGTTAACATTAAATTTTTTCAGGAGATTTGCCTGGTTTTGGTTTTGGTTTATTGATATTTCCTAGAATGGGGACAATTTTTGGAGGTTCATCAAAAAAGCAAGAGAGTTCCAGAAAAACATCTATTTATGCTTTGTTGACTATGCCAAAGCCTTTGACTGTGTGGATCACAATAAACTATGGACAATTCTGAAAGAGTTGGGAATATCAGACCATCTGACCTGTCTCTTGAGAAATCTGTATGCAGATCAGGAAGCCACAGTTAGGTCATGGAACAACAGACTGGTTCCAAATAGGAAAAGGAGTATGTCAAGGCTGTATATTGTCACCCTGCTTACTTAACTTATATGGAGAGTACATCATGAGAAACTCTGGGCTGGATGAAGCACAAGCTGGAGTCAAGATTGCCAGGAGAAATATCAATAACCTCAGATATGCAGATGACACAACCCTTATGGCAGAAAGTGAAGAAGAGATAAAGAACCTCTTGATGAAAGTGAAAGAGGAGAGTGAAAAAGCTGGCTTAAAGCTCAACATTCAGAAAACTAAGATCATGGCATCTGGTCCCATCATTTCATGGCAAATAGATGGGGAAACAGTGGAAACAGTGGCTGACTTTATTTTGGGGGGCTCCAAAATCACTGCAGATAGTGACTGCAGCCATGAAATAAAAAGACACTAACTCCTTGGAAGAAAAGTTATGGCCAACCTAGATAGCATACTAAAAAGCAGAGACATTATTTTGTCAACAAAGGTCCATCTAGTCAAGGCTATGGTTTTTCCAGTAGTCACGTATAGATGTGAGAGTTGAACTATAAAGAAAGCTGAGTGCCGAAGCATCGATGCTTTTGAACTGTGGTGTTGGAAAAGACTCTTGAAAGTCCCTTGGAGTGAAAGTTACAACCAGTTCATCCTAAAGGAGATCAGTCCTGAGTGTTCATTGGAAAGATTGATGTTGAAGTTGAAACTCCTATACACTGAGCACCTGATACAAAGAGCTGATTCATTTGAAAAGACCCTGATGCTGGGAATGATTGAAAGTGGGAAGAGAAGGGGATGACAGAGGATGAGATGGTTGGATGACATCACCAACTCAATGGACATGAGTTTGGGTGGACTCTGGGAGTTGGTGATGCACAGGGAGGCCTGGCGTGCTGCAGTCCATGGGGTCGCAAAGAGTTGGACACGACTGAGTGACTGAACTTAACTGAACTGAACCCACATTCACAAAATTTGTTCTGCTTAGCCCACAATTTTAAGGGTAATAGCAAGAGATTTGTCCAATTTTCAGCTGGGAATATTTCTATATTTTTAAATTTTAATTTCATTTAAAAAAATAGTTAGATTTTTGTTGAGAGATTTTATAGTCCAAATTCAACTTGACATTAACATTTTGCTGCCGATGACTGTCTTCATAATAAAATATGTTAAGAGTTGATATGGTAGAATTTGCTGTGACTTCTTAGTTCTAGGTTGTCTGAAATTGATAAACCAAGGCAATAATGAATAACATAATCAGCCCATTCAGTCCAATTAACCACTTAATCCTTTTTTCCAATTAAAATTATTTCGATTTTTCCCTATCATTACTGTCTTTTTTCTATTGCCAATGGCATTGTAGTTATTACTGGAGGAAAGCATGGCAACCCGCTCCAGTATTTTTGCCTGGAGAAAACCCATGGACAGAGGAACCTGGCAGCCTACAGTTCATGGGGTCACACAGAATTGGACATGACTGAGAGACTAAGCACAACACCTATATCTATGCAGATGAAACAGGAATGAGAGGGAAGCATTTGTTATCTCACCCTGGAGGTCTAAATATGTTTGATATGGAGATAGAGAAGACTTCTACCAGTGTCGACAATAAATATCACTATCAACCAGGAGGTTTAATTTGTTATCAGACCACTCACATTTTGGGACTTAGACCTTACCTTCTTTCCCTATTATGCATCATTCATTAAGGCACATCTGTAACATCTAAATACACCTCTTATGTACCAATCGTCTCATTCCCAGTCCTCCATACAGTTTTCAAATTCTTACGAATCTATTTTTTTATTGAAAATTTTAAGTAAAACAAACTAATTTAGGCATGGAGATGATAGTTATCAGCTACCCTAAATTGTGAAATTTCATATAGACCTGGATTGACAAAATTGTACACAATTTATTGGCTGTTAGATATTATATAAAGAGAACTCAACTCACTATTTATATATTTACAATTGGTAACATTAATGTGCATTTTAATTTACTAGATCTCTAAAGATAAGATCTATGGTCAAGTTTGCCAGAAGACTAATTCCAGAAGACTAAGACATAGTGGAATTTTGGCCACTCTCTGAATATCTATTTTCAGCCTTCATATCCTGACATTTGTCATCATAAGCTTTAAAACATGTTGTTAGTAACACAGTTAAAACACTAAAACTTGTCAAAATTTAGAGCAAAATAAAGCTTATTCATATATCCTGATTTACCATGACATGCTCACTAAATTGTCCCTGAATCTTTTCTGGAATGGGTATTGTAGAATAGATATAAGCCAAGAATTGCACCTATTTAGGAGAAAATACAAAAAGATTTAAAATGGAGGGATAACACAATGGAAATATTTGAATGAATAACAAATGGATGACTGTTTGGTGTGCACAGAGATAATCGGAGACCATGGCTTCCCACTTTTCCTTATCTTCTCCTCCCAGAGTATAGGTTAGTGTACTTTGATGTCTGACCTGTTGCCTAGCTTTTATATTATGTAATTTATGTAATGCAGTCATTAGATACAAACACTGGGGATAACAATAATGCTGTCAGGATTGTTCACCACATTCACCAATATGTCTTAACTTGGAACATCAAAATAATCTGAAATTTCATTTTATCTGTGACTCAAAAAGAGAATGATTTATTCCTAAAATCTAGACAAAGGCTATCTTGGAACATGGTGACTGCAGTTCCAGAGAATTATGGCGAGGTAATATTAATTTTTTCAATCAAGATCCTCACCTCTTGTTAGTAATATCTCACCACATTAACATATTAGTATCCCATTGCATTGTATTAATATTCATATCATATCAGAATTTATTGTTGCTTATACAGTGTTAAAGTCATATAGCATTAGTGACTTTCATATCAGAGATTAGTGAAAGTGGATCCTAATAAGACTTTCATATTCAATTACTAAGGTAACAGTTTTGTCTTTCCAAGTCACTTCTAACTAGAGCCCAGAGTACAAATTGATAAATGTGGTAATAAAGCAATCTTTCTGGCTGAAGATGGATGGCCCCTGGGACCAGTGGAGCTGTGAAAATAGGACTTGAATCAAGGGGCCACAGTTCTGACAGGAAAGAAGTTCAACCCGTTGCCTACATAGCAGCACTTCTGAACTAAAGACTGTATGGACATAAGAAGCTAGAAACACAGAACTTTTCCTTGGTAATTTACTTTCCACTCCTGTTATCCTGTTCCAGTCTGATAACTTGAGCTACAAAAGAAAAGGAACATAAATGAAAACTTCTTATGAAAGTGGCTTCTTTTGTCCCAGAAATTATTCAAATTTAGAGAACTTTCACCTAACATTTGGATCGGTAGGTGAGATATTTTGGGACACACAAATGATTGCAAGGACTCAAATGCTGCTATATTATTATTCAAATTACTAGGTTAAACTTAATCTTGACACCTATAGCAGGATATGCAAGAAATAGAATCTATGAACATATCCATATGTTGATCTGACTTCGCTGATGGCATGAACTGTGCTTTTCTCACCTTTTGATTCTAACACCTCTTCTCAGCACCTGCTACGTAACATGCATTCCACATGCACTCTTTGGCAAGGTAAATTAGTAGAGCTCATTTGGGTGCTGAGATCAGAGGTCAAACCAGTCATAAGTGTCATTTGGTAGGAAAGGGCAGGATTTCTCCATCAACTAGAAAAACATTCATACATAATTTGCACAGGCACATATGTGTGTGTGTATCAATTGTTTTGTGTCTCTTCCTGCAATCCTTTAACATATAGTGTATTAGACAAACTTTCTAAAATTTCTTCTGCATTACCTCTCTTTTTAAACCACAGTAATCTTCTTTCCTGGAGTCTTAATTCCTTCTTTTCTCAGTTTCCTTTCTTGGTATATTACCATATCAAATTATTTCTAGTTTAAGAGGAAAAAGAAAACCCTCTCCTCCCTTGACTCAGGGCTTCAGTCACATTATCATCCTCCTACTTCTTTGTACAGCTGTGTATTTTTAAATATCTAGACATTTATGGTCTCAGGGTCATTGCTCCTCAGCCTATCGCAGTCTGTATTATATTCATACTCCCTTGAATGTTTCCTTTTGTGATCAACAGCAGCCCCCAGCGTGCTAAAGCAAAGGGACATCTTTTCAGTCTATAAATTCTGACCTCTCATTCCATTTGATACTTTTTCCAAATTCACCCTCCTTGTTTGATCTTTGGTCTTTTAGATCTTATGGCATCACTTTACTCTGGCTTCTTGCCTCTCTCTCTCTCTTTCTGTATATATATTTCTCATTCTGCTTTGGGGTCACATCTTCAAGTTCTCTTCTCTGCACAGTCAACCTAATTGATTAGATACCGTTCCTTTCGTTTGATGGTTTCAAGCTTTAGTGTGAATGAAAAGCACCTGGAGAGCTTGATAAAACCCAGAACACTGGACCCCACCTTAATAATTTGAACTAGAAACCCAGGGAATATTTTGTCCATCTCCCTCTCTAACATTACACCTTCCTTTCCCTCCACTAAACTTAATCCACTAAAAAGTCCTAATGCCCTTAACTTATAACTCAGGGAGTCTTCTCTCTTCTATTAATAGTTTCCTGGGCCACTGCTTGTCTGGATTAAGCAAGGGCTCCTTTAATTGTTCGTTTATGTCTAGGAAATTAGCAGTTAACGTTTAGCTAGTATTTGTTTTTAATTTACAAATATTTTGACAAACATTTCTTAAAAATATTGTATCAATTTAAAAGGAAATGATAGAGAATAGATAAATTAATATTTTACAAAGAAGAGGGTACATGATTTTCCAGGACCACAGAAGAATTTAGCTAGATCATCTCTTCCTATGAATTACCCTGGATTTCATAGGGAGAGAAAGAGAAATAATAAAGTATTTTTTTTAAAAGCTGCAACTACTCTTATTCCATGTTACATATTAGGAAATGAGCTCAGAAGATTCAATAACTTCAAGGATTTCACAATAAGAAGAGGTAAGATTGAGATTAAAATGAAAGTATGTCTAACTTCAGAATCTGTGTTCTTAATCCCTTTACTTATGAATAGTCCTTGGTAATGACAGTTCCCTTGTTGAAAGCTGGCAGTTCTCAATTATAGCAATGAATTCTGAATTCTCACTTAGAGCCTTAAAATGCCATTCATACTAGCAGTAAGTGTTAATTCTGGCTCTTGCTCCTATAGTTTACATACTATAAACCCCTCTCTACATCTGTGTCTCTTTTGCTGTCTTGTATATTGGGTCATCGTTACAGTCTTTCTAAATTCTCTATATATGTGTTAATATACTGTATTGGTGTTTCTCTTTCTGACTTAAATTAATTAGCCTCCAGTTAAAAAAAAATAAAAACCCTCTCTAGATGGGCCAATCCTATGCTCAGAAAAAAGCTATCCTACCTTGGGCTCCATCATCCATGTGGTTATTCCCCTGATCCTCATGCAGGATCAAGCCACTCCCCAATATTTTTTTTTTATTTGTATTAACCCCTCCTTCACAGCTTCCTGATTTATGATGATTTCCTTCTCATTGTCCCCTAAGTTATGTTTCTCTGGGCACTCATTTGTTTTGTAAGGCGTTAGTAGCTACATTTTTTTTTTTTTATAGTAGCTACATTTTTTAACAGTTTATAGTTTCACCTGTAGCTGTATAATAAGCAATGTGAGAATAATAGTTGTTTCTTTTTTCTGTTCTTGGTGCTGTCATGCAATGCCTAGGTCAGGAGGAAGCACAGCTAGGTCAGGAAGGCAATGCTGGTTAGATAGGTTTCCCTCTTGGTATAAGAATCAATATACATTTATATTTTCCTTAAAATACTGTCAATTAAATAGCATTTCTAAAATCTCCAAGTCTCTAAAGTACCCAGGGTGGTGGTTTATTTTAATCTTAAAATAATAAACAAATCTATTTGCTTATGCAACTGAGATTCATTTGATTGAGCAGCTTCTTTATAATTCATGTGTCTCTTCCTCTTAGCTGGTATTGTAAGAAATTCTGGATTGTCTCTCTCATCTGTTGGATACTTTTCTTTGATAGAAAAAGCAAGACACATTTGAGTCTGGGATGAAGGGTTAATTGTTTCACCAGCAGAAATCTCTTAAAGATTTGAATTGCTCCCTGGCTTACTAAGGTCTCTCTCCTAACACAAACCTGGCCACATTGCTTTCTGTGAGGTGGTAGATACAGTAAACTGGTCATATGGAATCAAAGTCTAGTGCAGAACACAATGGAGACTTAGAGACTTTGTCTTTAGGGCACAACAAAGACATGGGAATCTTGTTTGATAACATTATCTTCTTTTAATTTCTTTGCAGAACACTTTCTGAAAATTGAAATCCTTTATCTAAGAGCCAGAGATCTTAGCTTTGACCCAGTTGCCCCTTAAATATGAATAAGAGCTGGTGTCTAATGCTATCTATCTTATATTTACCTGGTCTACTTGACTGCATACTATTTTGTGGTGCTTTTCTTGAAAGACAGCTTTCTTCTCTTATCCTCAGCGAATAATTTTCTTTGCAGCCTACGGGAATTTAGAGACATATTTTCCATTTTTTTCATCTTCCTGGTTAGGTCGAAGTTATAAAGGTTATCACAATTATAATTTGAATTCATTTCATGTCTTTGGTTAGAATAGCATTATTTGAATCATCAACTGTTGTTTCAAAAAATAGGACTTTACATTTTAGTTTCATTCCCCTGTAGTATTTAATCAAGGACTCCTCTTGTCAATCAATCAGTTTATTTGCATTTATATTACACTGTTCAGGAAGGGGTGTGTGATTGTGTAACACACACACACATTCTCCACTTCTTCCACTCCCTATTCTCCTATCAAATGGTAAAAGTGCAGAGCAGAGCTAGAAATGAACAAACAGCCAGGTGTCTAACTTTAAAAAAATTGGCAATATCAAGCAATGAAATACTTTTGTTTCATGTGAGATAGGGTTAGCAGCTAAAAGGCCATTACAAGATAGGGTTGGAGTTAAAAGGCAGATAGAATTTGAGTAGACAGAAAGTCTTTGCAAAAAGATAAGATGATGGAAAATATAAGATTTGTTTGATAACAGTTGTGAAACTGATTTATTCAAATAAAATTTTGATTTATCAAAAAAATGCAAATAGTTGTTTTGTTGCATTCAAATCTTTTGTGACCCCATGGACTGTAGCCCTATAGGCTCCCTTGTCCATGGAATTTTCCAGGCAAGAATAAGGGAGCGGGTTGCCATTTCCTTCTCCAGGGAATGTTCCCAACTCAAGGATCAAACCCACATCTCCTGCACTGACAGGTGATTTTTTTTTTTTTTTACCACTGAGCCACTTGGGAAGCTCATAGGTAGTAATAGAAGACATTGAATGAATGAACATAGGCCAGGTCTCTCCACTTGACATCTTGATGATAAAAAAGAAACAGTGAGGGGGAGAGAGAGAGAGAGAGAAAGAAGAATGAATGCTGGGTTACACTCTGAGGTCGGCAGGTTGCTGCTGCTAAGTCGCTTCAGTCGTGTCCGACTCTGTGCGAACCCATAGACGGCGGCCCACCAGGCTCCTCCGTCCCTGGGATTCTCCAGGCAAGAGTACTGGAGTGGGGTTCCATTGCCTTCTCCAGAGGTCGGCAGGTTATACCTAGACAATTAGATTAACTGTTATTACATCCCCAGAGTCGTGGCAGTAAAGGACTGTGAGATCGGACCCAAGTCTGGTTTGAAGCCAAAAAAAACAACGAAAAAAACGCAAATGCTGGATTAGCTATATAGTAACTCTCAGTTCTTGGGTTCGTTTTTTATCCTCTCTGAAATCAAGTCTTCTCATCTGAAAAAAATATCTTGTCAGGTTATTTTGATAATTACATAAGCTTAGATACAAATTAACAAAATGCAATAGTAATCGTTGCTGTTTAGTCACGAAATTGTGTCCAACTCTTTATGACCCCATAGACTGCAGCACACAGGGCTTCCCTGTCCTTTGGAGTTTGCTCAAACTCATGTCCATTTAGTCGGTAGTGCCATCCAACCATCTCATCCTCTGTCTCCCCCTTCTCATCCTACCCTCAATCTTTTCCAGCATCAAGGTCTTTTCCAGTGAGTCGGCTCTTTTCATCAGGTGGACAAGTATTGCAGCTTCAACTTCAGCATCAGTCCTTCCAATGAAAAATCAAGCTTTATTTCCTTTAGGGTTGACTGGTTTGATCTTGTTGAAGTCCAAGGGACTCTCAAGAGTCTTCTCCAGCACCACAGTTCAAAGCATCATTTCTTAGGTGCTCAGCCTTCTTTATGGTCCAACTCTCATATCTGTACATGACTACTGGAAAAACCATAGCTCTGACTATATGGACCTTTGCCAGCAAGTGATGTCTGCTTTTTAGTACAGTGTCAGGTTTGTCAAACCTTTCCTTCCAAGGAGGAAGTGCCTTTTAATTTTGTGGCTGCAGTCACCATCTGCAGTGATTTTGGAGTCCAAGAAAATAAAAGCTATTTCCACTTCTTTCCCATCTATTTGCCATGAAATGGTGGGACTAGATGCCATGATCTTAGCTTTTTGAATATTGAGTTTTAAGCCAGCTTTTCACTCTCCTCTTTCACCCTCATGTTAGATATTCCTCACGCTGATCAGAATGGCCATCATCAAAATGTCTACAAACAATAAATGCTGAAGAGAGTGTGGAGAAAAAGGGAACTCTCTTACACTGTTGGTAGCAATGCAAACTGGTACAGCCACTATGGACAACAGTGTGGAGATTCCCTCAAAAACTGAGAATAGACCTGCCATACGACTCAGTAACCTGACTGTTGGGCATACACCCCAAGGAAACCAGAATTGAAAGACACACATGTACCCTAATATTATTGCAGCACTATTTACAGTAGCTAGCACATGGAAGCAACTTAGATGTCCATTGGGAGATGAACGGATAAGGAAATGTGGTACACATATACAATGGAATATTACTCAGCCATATAAAGGAGCACATTTGAGTCAGTCCTAATGAGGTGGATGAACCTGGAGCCTATTATACAGAGTGAACTGTTTCAGAAAGAGAAAGACAAATGCTGTTTATTAATGCATATGTATGGAATTTAGAAAGATGGAACTAATGATCCTACCTGCAGGGCAGAAAATGAGACATAAAGAACAGACTTTCGGATTCAGTGGGAGAAAGTGAGAGTGGGATGATTTGAGCAAATAGCACTGAAACATGTATGAAATATGTGAAATAGAAGGCCTGCAAGTTCAATGCATGAAGCAGGGCACCCAAAGCTGGTGCTCTGGGACAACCCAGAAGGTTGGGGTGGAGAGGGAGATGGGAGGGGAATTCAGGAAGTGAGGGCACACATGTATACCTGTGGCCGATTCATGTTGGCGTATGGCAAAAACCATCAAAATAATGTAAAGTAATTATCCTCCAATTAAAATTAATTAATTAAAAAAAATTCTTCTCCCTTTCACCTTCGCTTTGGTTTATGTGTGGTGATGGACCCCCATCTTATAGAGTAAGCTAGATTTATTTTAGGATATCTTTCCAACAAAAATGCAATTCTTCCACAATACCTTCCTAAATGGTTAAGTATATTTTGTTATAAACATGAAATCATTTTTAGGCATTAAAATGAAAATATAAATTACAAATAATGAAATGTATAATATGTATTTTGATAAATATTGATTTTGATAAATATAAATTGCCTCAAAATGTCAAGTATCATGATTTAATTATTTTAACAACATGGTTTCTTCTGGGAATATGAATGTGTTAAAATCAATAGTAGTGGATATAAATGCAATGTTGCTATTAATATCCATTTTTAGAGGTCTCAATGATCCCTTATAGTCCCACTGTCTTTTTATGAAAAGCATCTCTGTAAGATACAAAGTTCCCAGGCCTAGTTTTCCAGCTTTGTGAGTATTCCCCCATGTCCCACTTTGTAAATGTTCATTTGCTTGTAATGGCAATTTATGTCACTGTGCATTATATGGATGGCCTAATTCAAGGCCAGTCATCCAGTGGAGATGTCTTCACTTCAAGGGAAGTTGGTTAATGGTTGGAACCAGGATGTTTTATTGTACCATTTCATTGAACTGTATTTTCTACAGTATCTTTTTACTGACTGTACCTAAAAACATTTTATTATATTTAATCATATACACTCATTCTCATTAGGAGGTTATCATTCCCCTTGTAGTTCTACCTTCCCAGTGCCAGCAGTGCTTTGGGTTTCTTAATGCTGCACTAAGAGAAGCATTGGTTTTTAAATTAAAATCCTTATTGCTCATTACGTGTCCTGTGATTTCAATAAATGAAATGTACCATCTTCCACTGAAAGAGATAGAGCCTCTAGTTAGGACCTAACTTATGTGGAAGTAGACAGGACAAGCCATAGAATTTTAGAGGTTCCAACAGCCTCTCCCATGTTTCTCCCAAGCCAGTTTCTCCAACTCCACCTGCAACTGCTTTTTACATGTTAGTTAATTCCTAGCATAAAATGGCAACCCACTCCAGTATTCTTGCCTAGAGAATCCCGTGGACAGAGGAGCCTGGAGGGCTGCTGTCCATAGAGTCGCACAGAGTTGGACATGACTGAAGCAACTTAGCATGCATGCATGCATTGGAGAAGGAAATGGCAACCCACTCCAGTGTTCTTGCCTGGAGAATCCCAGGGACAGTGGAGCCTGATGGGCTGCCCTCTATGGGGTCACACAGAGTCGGATACAACTGAAGCAACTTAGCAGCAGCAGCAGCATTCCTTCAAAAGACCTTACTGACTTTCAGTCTATTCATTTGCCATTTATTCACACATTCTATTATTTTTATAAAGGCCTTGGAACACCAATCATATTATGGCTTCTGTTTGTGTCTTCAGATTCAAAGATGAGTTATTCAACGTATTAACATTAAAGAGAATGATGTACAGTGCAGTCACCGTATAAAAACAATTACAAAACATGATTTTAGGAGCTTTAATAGCTATACGAGCAAAATGTTTCTGGAATACAAGCAAATGTCAGGGCTTTCACTGAGAAAGTCATAGATATGCAGGTTAGCAAAAGTGGCCAACTTGACTAAAGAGAATCATAAGAATAACATGTAGAAAAGAGGTGTGAGAGATCCTGCATGTTCAAATAAGAGCGAACTGGTTTAAGTAGATTTAGCAGCTTTGTAAATTGGAAAGCAAAGGCTATATGGTAAGTCATTGTTGGGTGGGATCAAAGTGGGTTGAAGTTCAGGAATGGAGAGTGAGTCAGAGTCAGATATAGGCTTATATTGTGGTTATAGTTAATAATGATAGTAGTAAAGGTTGATGTATTTGGAGCAATGGTATTGTTATAAATATCAACATTCTTTGTGCCAAAACAGCATCTTTAAATGGAATATCTGATGCATAACATTGTTTAACCTCATGCATCCTAGCATCTATTTCCTGCCCTTTTATTGATCTATAAAAAGCATTGATTTAATCATTCTCATAAAATTTGGTGATATTGTGTTACTGTCATCAACTCAAAATCATCTGGAAGAATGAATGAAAGAAAAAGTGAAAGTGAAAGTCACTCAGTCGTGTCTGACACTTTGCAACCCCATGGACTATACAGACCATGGAATTCTCCAGGCCAGACTACTGCAGTGGGTAGCCTATCCTTTCTCTAGAGGATCTTCCTGACCCAGGAATCAAACAGGGGTCTCCTGCATTACAGGCAGATTCTTTACCAACTGAACTATACTTATATTATTAAATTCCTCTCATGAAAGAACAACTGAGACTAAAAACTGAAAGAAAAAATCAAATTTTCTGTCAAATTCCCTCCAAAATTTATTTTGTATCTAAAATCCACATAGCATAGAATAACTTATTGATTTAATTATGGAAGGATAAAGTTTGTATGAAATTTAAAAGCAAAGAGTCACCAAGAATTTATTTATTAAAAAGTACAGAGTTTATGGGCTTGAGATTTTTCTAAGGCCAAAATGTTATGTTGAAAATTTTCATTTTATAATTTTAATCACTTACTATTACTTTTAATTTTAGGGTCTATATCATACTTTTTTTTTTTTAATGTTTTTTAGCCAGCACAGTTAATGTCTTGTGAGGAAATCACAGTCTTTCCTCCAGGTTATTTATAGGTTCTCAAAAGGTGGACTAACCATCTTATTTCATTTTGAATTGTATGTCCAGTAGAAGATTCGCTCCTCTTTACCTGTTCTGTTTTTCTACTAGTAGCTCAGAGATACATTTGTCACTTCTAGAAGTTTTGCAAATTTTCATTATATACATATCTAAAATATTAATACCAATTTTGCACATTGTGCCTTGTTATTCTTTTCCATTTGTTATTTTTCACATTGATTTATTTCTATGCTTATTTTTATTTTATCGTCCCTCAGTTTAATATGTATTGCATCATATATTCTACAGGCAACCTAAAATCTATTTTGTAACTAAATGAGATAAAAACAAACACAAAGAGTGCTATTCTTCACATAACACTAGCCATAAGAAAACATGGCAGTGTGCTTTTCCATTTTATAGATGAATTTTGAAATTAAATGAGGTAACATGATTGAGGATGCAGCCTAACCAGAATGGAAAGTGTTAGTCGCTCAGTCATTTCTGATTCTTTGTGACCTCATGGACTGTAACCCAACAGTTTTCTCTATCCATGGAAGAATACTGGAATGGGTTGCCATTCCCTTAGTTGAATACTAAAGGTAACAGATGGGCGTGTGCTTATCGGCTATTAATTTGTCCACAAAGCCCTGTGTTCTGTGTAGGACCAGTGCTGCACAATTTAATAAGCAAGGGCAATAATTATGACAGGCAGGAGAAGAAAATTATAACCAATCAAGGAAGAAAAAATGACACCTGTATTCCACAAAATTAGGATAGAGAATCTGGCTTGCCCAGAGAATGCTGGGAGTTTAACAATTAAAGGCAGTTTCTCTAGAGACTGGGGGCTGTGTCTTCCTGCACATGCTAATGAAGTATAATTCATTTTTCCTCACCCCCACCTTTAGAAATCAAAGTTCTAGAGTCTGTATCAGACACATTTGAAAGGCGAGGTCTTCTCTCTCTTTGCAGTATTGTGTCTCCTCTTCAGGGAGCATTCTCCTGTTCTATTAATTATTGTGCTTGGATGACATTACTATTCATTGACTAGCATCTCAAAATACTTGACTTAGCATTGGGTCTGGAACTAATACTAATAAGTACAAGGTTGAATACTGGTTGAAGTTTTATTTATTCTTTTCTCTCTCTCTTCGACACACAAAGAAAGAGGATAGTTTTATTCATAATTCAGCTGCCTTGCACTTCTAGAGAGAATTTAGTCTGTTGATTCATTAGTGACAGTGTCATAGAAAAATGCACCGCTGGGATATTCCTAAGAAATGGAAAAACCCAATCCCAAATTCCCATAGACAATCCAAAGAGGAGGTACAAAAATGAAGAATTATTTAATTCATTATAATTTTAATATTACTTTCAATAATATGTATTTTGGAGGCAGAAAAACCTTTGTTCACTGGTCTGGGGCTGGTGATTTCAAATGTGCTGTATTGGTAAAACGGATATTGGTACTGGAGGTAAGATTAGAATGTGATGAGATTAATCTTTTTAAGCAAACATGGTAGGCTATATCCACTCAAGGAAGACACTGTGTTCTTTAAAGTAGCCAACAGGAAAAGCTATTGTATCATACTAACCAAAGAAAACCCAACTACTAATATTATCAAGAAATATGTTTACTTTTCCTTTGCAACAGAAAATGTGCTGGCATTAGGTCACCTGTTCTGATAATAAAAACAAAGTTATGTGCTATTTCTTGCTTCACTATGCAGATCACATTGGCTTTTGACTACTATTTATTGTCTCATGGTCACATGGTGGTTGACTCACCTAAAAGTATCACTTTATATTCAAGGCAGAGAAAGGAAAATAAGGTGGGGCCAGAATGGATTCTCTTGTTTCTTTTCTTCTAATTGGGAATTTAAAAGACCCTGAGACATTTATACTTTTACCTTCAGTAACTGGTTTTCATGCCTCTCTCAACTGTTGTTAGAAGACCAGACATATGACTTTATGTATCTTATTGTGGGAGTTGAACAAGGGAGAAGGAATTGAGATTGGAAGTGGTTCTGTAACCAAGAAGGACCCTATGGGACCTTCCCAGGACAGACCGCCACCCTTTGTTCTCCATCTGTCTATTGTTTGTAGAAAAAAGTTAGGGTCCTAGGCTTCCCTGAGTTTTCAAAGAATACATTTAAAGAGAGAAGTATGGAAATGCGGAAACAAAAGAAAACAGTCAAGAAAGACAAAATAATAATAGTTTAATAATTAAAGTCAAAGAGCTTTAGTTTCTCTTCAAGGACCATAGAAAATATTCTGAGCCGTATCTATCCTTTGAACTGTTTTGCAGACACTGAAACCCCCGCTAAGGGAAGAAGTTAATTATATGCTGACCACAAGCACGTAGACCCCAGGCCTGTTGAAAGCAGAAGGTTGATGATGTTGATTCCTAATTGGTTTCCCACCAACCAATCAGAAGGTCATCTACTAACTTAGCATTGCATCCTGCAAACCTCTACCTTACCCCATCTTTAAAATTCTGTCCCTGACAGCCCCTGGGGAAGTGCAGGGCTTTTGAGCATTAGCTACCAGCCTCATTTGGCACCTGCACTAAACGCTTCATTCTCCATCACTAGAATCTGCTGTCAGTAAATTCTCTACACTGCATGCAGGTGAGCAAACCTAAGTTTGGTTCAATAACAGTGTTGGCCAAAGAAGAGTGTCACCATGAAGATGGAGTTAGTCCAATAAGGTTTTATTATTTTAAATTCTTCATTGTTTACTAACTGCATTTTCAAACACATTTTCCTTGGAGCAGAGGATCAGGTCTGCCTTCACTTAGTATCATTTAGCAATAGCATAATGCCTCTCAATATACGTATTGAGTAAATGAATTAATGAGTGAAAAAATGAACCAATACAATTTTTCCACTAGGCACCTATTGGTTTTTCTATGTGACTCTCGAACAAAGAGGAGTGGGTTGGGGGGGAATGAAACATTGGCAGCTAAAAGTGTGAAGCAGATGGAACATACTTTTTCTTTCTAGTGGATGAGGTGGTGCAAACTGTTATTGAAGGAGGAACAGAGACAGACTGAAGAAACTATATCTACTCGTCCAGTCCAAGTCCTCCCTCTGCTCCAACAATCTAGAGACTGGGTTGCTTCTTACATTTACTATGTCTTGAAATTGATCCCAAGGGCCCAGTCCTTTCCCTGACTGATCTTTCTTCTGCTCATATCTGCAGTTTCTTCCTGACAGCCTAGTCCCTTCATACTGTTTTGTCTCCAATTCTGATAACTGTCCGTTTCAGCTAGGGCAAAGTTTTCTATAAAACTTAATTAGTTTTTCATTAATTATTTTCTTAATAAAGTTTTTTTTTTATTCCTTTCACCTAATATTTATAACCTAAACGTCAACCTCCAAAACAATACCTCCGTCACTGAAATTGTAAGCCATCTGTGAACACATCGAAACTCCCAGATTTCAGGAGTTTTCAGTGATTTGATTTTTGAGAAGCAGAGAACAAGGGTTGCCTTATGTATTTTATGTCTGGGAAGTGATATGGTTGTGTTTCTTATATCTATTGCTTAACTGAACATCAGTGGAATGACAGGGAAAGACATTGGCTGTGAATAAAGTAAGGAATATGACTAAACTTCTCCTGAATTAGGAATTCCATCACTAACAGTTGAAAAAAGAGTAGATGGGCAAGCTTCACTCTGTTCCCAGATTTGTAGTTATTTTCTGCCTTTTAACTTGCACTTTCTCTAATATCATGTTATCATCACCCACCTCATTCCCTGCCTTAACTTATTTTCTTAGGTTCACCAGTGTTTTTCTCCCCACAATCCAAACAAATTATTTAAATTACTGTCACATGTTATACATTTAGAGCTATGATAATCATTATTGAGGTTAATCAGTTGAGTGATACTGTGAATATGATGAATATGATTACTTCTCTTTTATGGAGTTAAACTAACATACTATGAGGTTAAGTGGGATCAAACCAACAGTGGGGCCAAAACTTAGACCTGGGTTTTCTCAGTCATAAACAATGCTTTTTTTATTTTTACTTTTATATACATAAAATTTTTTATATACATGAAAAGTCACATGAAAGAAAAGACACCTCATGAAGCTATCACTTGAAATTGGAGCCCACCCTCCTTTTAAAAAATACATTAAATGCCAGCTCAGTATCAGTTTGAGTTAAGCTATATTTGCTTTTTCAGGGGTTAGACTTTTCTAGGCATGTCTGATAGACTGACAAAATAGATTAAAGAAAATATTTGGGAGCTTCCTAAACTCTAAGGATTCTCCTAGGAAGCATTTCCCCTTAAGGAAGTTTTTTTTTTGTTTGTTTTGTTTTGTTTTTAAATGAAGTCTAAAGAGACCTTTATTTCTAAAGACTCCTAGTAGGAAATTATAAAATTTTCACAGTTCGGTTCAGTTGCTCAGTCGTGTCCAATTCTTTGATACCCCATGAATTGCAGAATGCCAGGCCTCCCTGTCCATCACCAACTCCCGGAGCTTGCTCAAACTCACGTCCATTGAGTCGGTGATGCTATCCAGCCATCTCATCCTCTGTCGTTCCCTTCTCTACCTGCCTTCAATCTTTCCCAGCATCAGGGTCTTTTCCAATGAGTCAGTTCTTATCATCATGTGGCCAAAGTGTTGGAGCTTCAGGTTCAGCATTAGTCCTTCCAATGAATATTCAGGACTAATTTCCTTTAGAATCAAATGGTTTGACCTCCTTGGAGTCCAAGGGACTCTCAAGAGTCTTCTCTAACACCACAGTTTCAAAAGCATCAATTCTTCAGCACTCAGCTTCCTTTATGGTCGAACTCTCACATCCATACATGACTACTGGAAGAACTATAGCTTTGACTGGATGGACATTTGTCAGTAAATTAATGTCTCTGCTTTTTATTCTTTTATTTTTTTAATAAATTTATTTATTTTAGTTGGGGGCTAATTACTTTACAATATTGTAGCGGTTTTTGCCATACATTCACATGAATCAGCCATGGGTTTACATGTGTTCCCCATCCTGAACCCCCCTCCCACCTCCCTCCCCATCCCATCCCTCTGGGTCATCCCATTGCCCCAGCCCTGAGTATTTGTTCATGCATCGAACCTGGAATGGTGTTCTGTTTCACATATGATAATATACATGTTTTGATGCTATTCGCTCAGAACATCCCACCCTCACCTTCTCCCTCAGAGTCCATAAGACTGTTCTATGTATCTGTGTCTCTTATTCTGTCTTGCATATAGGGTTATCGTTACCATCTTTCAAATTCCATATATATGCATTAGTATACTGTATTGGTGTTTTTCTTTCTGGCTTACTTCACTCTGTATAATGGGCTCCAGTTTCATCCATCTCAATAGAACTGATTCAAATGCATTCTTTTTAAGGGCTGAGTAATATTCCGTTGTGTATATGTACCACAGCTTCTGCTTTTTAATATGCTGTTTAGGTTGGGCATAGATTTTCTTGCAAGGAGCAAGCATCTTTTAATTTCATGGCTGCAGTCACCATCTTCAGTGATTTTGGAGTCCAAGAAAATAAAGTCTGTCACTGTTTCCATTGCTTCTCCATCTATTTGCCATGAAGTGATGGGACCAGATGCCATGATCTTAGTTTTTAGGGTTTGAATATTGAGTTTTAAGACAGCTTTTTCACTCTCCTCTTTCTCTTTCATCAAGAGCCTCTTTAGTTCCTCTTCACTTTCGGCCATAAGGGTGGTGTCATTTGTATATCAGAGGTTATTGATATTTCTCCCTGCAATCTTGATTCCAGCTTGTGCTTTATCCAGCCTGGCATTTTATATGATGTGCTTTGCATATAAGTTAAATAAACAGGTGGCGGTATACAGCCTTGACATATTCCTTTCCCAATTTGGAATCAATCCTTTGTTCTATGTCCAGTTCTAACTGTTGCTTCTTGACCTGCATACAGATTTCTCATGAGGCAGGTAAGATGATCTGGTATTCCCATCTCTTTAAAAATTTTCCACAGTTTGTCATGATCCACATAGTCAAAAGCTTTGGCATGGTCAATGAAGCAGAAGTAGATGATTTTCTGGAACTCTCTTGCTTTTTCTATGATCTAGGATCTTGGCAATTTGATCTCTGTTCCTCTGCCTTTTTTAAATCCAGCTTGAACATCTCAAAGTTCTCAGTTCACATACTGTTGAAGCCTGGTTTGAAGAATTTGGAGCATTACTTTGATAGCATGTGAGATAATGCAATTGTGTGGTAGTTTGAGCATTCTTTGGCATTGCTTTTCTATGAGATTGGAATGAAAACTGACCTTTTCCATTCTCATGGCCACTGCTGAGTTTTCCAAATCTGCTAGCATATTGAGTGCAGCACTTTCACAGTATCATCTTTCAGGATTTGAAATAGCTCAGCTGGAATTCACCAGCTTTGTTCCAGTCAAACCTCCACTAGCTTTGTTCATAGTGATGCTTCCTAAGACCCACTTGACTTTGTACTCCAGGATGTCTGGCTCTGGGTGAGTGATCACACCATCGTGGTCATCTGGGCCATTAAGATCTTTTTGTATAGTTCTTCTGTGTATTCTTGCCACCTTTTCTTAATATCTTCTGCTTCTCTTAGGTCCATGACATTTCTGTCCTTATTGTGCCCATCTTTGCATGAAATTTTCCCTTGGTATCTCTAATTTTCTTGAAGATATCTCTAGTCTTTCCTATTCTATTGCTTTCTTTTATTTCTTTGCATTAATCACTTAGGACGGCTTTCTTATCTCTTCTTGCTATTCTTTGGGATTCTGCATTCAGACGTGTATATCTTTCCTTTTCTCCCTTGTCTTTCACTTCTCTTCTTTTCTCAGCTATTTGTAAGGTCTCCTCAGATAACCATTTTGCCTTTTTGCATTTCTTTTTCTTGGGGATGGTCTTGATCACTGTCTCCTGTACAATGTCATGAACCTCCGTCCATAGTTCTTTAGGTTCTCTGTCTATCAAATCTAATCCCTTGAATCTCTTTATCATTTCCACTGTGTAATTGTAAGGAATTTGATTTAAGTAATACCTGAATGGTCTAGTGGTTTTCCCTGCTTTCTTCAATTTAATTCTGAATTTTGCAATAAGGTATTCAAGATCTGAGCCACAGTCAGTTCCTGGTCTTGTTTTTGCTGACTGTGTAGAGCTTCTCAATCTTCAGCCACAAAGAACATAATCAATCTGATTTTGGTTGACCATCTGGTGATGTCCATGTGTAGAGTTGTCTCTTGTGTTGCTGGAAAGAGGGTGTTTGCTATAACCAGTGCCTTCTCTTGGCTAAACTCTGTTAGCCTTTGCCCTATTTCATTTTGTACTTCAAAGCAAAACTTGCCTGTTACTCCAAGTGTCTCTTGACTTCCTACTTCTGCATTACAGTCCCCTATGATGAAAAGGATATCTTTTTCTGGTGTTAGTTCTAGAAGGTCTTGTACGTTTCACAGAGCTGTTCTACTTCAGCTTCTTCAGTATTAGTGGTTGTGATATAGACTTGGATTACTGTAATACTGAATGGTTTGCCTTGGAAACAAACAGAGATCATTCTGTAATTTTTGAGATTGCACCTAAATATTGCATTTCGGTCTCTTCTGTTGACTCTGAGGACTACTGCATTTCTTCTAAGGGATTCCTGCCCACAGTAGTAGGTATGAACTAAGTCATATGAATTAAATTCACCCATTTCAGTCCATTTCCACCCTTTCCCATCCATTGAATTAAATTTGCCCATCTGTCCATTCCAGTTTGTAATAGACAAATTTCATATTTATGTAAGGTGTTAATATTGGAAGTATCTAGGTGAGGCATATATAAGCACTTTTTAAAGTATTTTTATAGCTTCTCTATAGGTCTAAAATTAGTTTAAAGTGAAAAGTTTATTGCTTTCACATCTGGGTCACATTTTTTGATTTATCAATTTACCATATTTTACTTTAACTCCTCACTCAGAAAATTTGTCCTTTACCTTGTCATTTATAGTGCTTTGCTTTAATTATGAGTGAAATGCTTATAGAAATATGAAACACAAAATACATGAATTAAAATGAAGAAATCTTCTATAACTTTTAAGAGCTCCTATCTGAAAGCAAAATTGTCTTTTGAAGTATGTTTTTATTCTGCTTATGGACCATTCATTCTAAAGCATATAAAATATGTCTTCATGGTGTTTTATTATTAACTAAAACAGAATGATAAGCTTGCTTTGGTAGTGTGAACTATTTGTGAGCAATTAAGATAGTAAAACAATCTTGACATGTATAAAATACCTAGAATTGTTCCATTTAAATATATAATTATTAAAGTTTAATTTAGTCTCACCTGACTCCTTTTTGACATTTATCTATTTTCCATTTTATCTTGAATAAGTTCGACTGTTATAGTTCTCAATTTACCTGCCAAGAAAACAGGTAAAGTCTTACTTGTCCTTTAGCCCTAAATTGTTGTAATTCTACCATGAATGCTTAACAATCTAATTTCAAATAATGAGAAAGGTGGGTAGAGGACATACTCTTCTGGAGAATCATTTATCAGGCTCTGAGATCATGTTTCTGGTTAATCCTATGCTTATTTTTTACATTTAAATTTCCTGGTATATCTTCCCAGTTTCCAAGCATAACAGATTGGTTAAGATAATGGACTCCAGAGCCACAACATCTGTGTTCAGGTGAGACTCTGAGATTTCCTACCTATGTGAACTTGCGCAAGTTACCTAAGCCCTCTGCACCTCAGTTTCCTCATACAATAAATAACAAACAGTCATATTTCCCCCATAGTGACATTATGAAAATCAAATGACTTTTAGTTGGTTAAGACTTAAAACAGAGTGCCTGGTATATCAAAATTATGATACCAGGTTTGCTAACTAAAATGCCTTAATTCATTCTGGATTTGGTGTAATTACATGACATTCATATATTAATGCAAGAATGTCATTGTTAATTTTTCTCTCAGGGGCGGCAGGGGGGGAACAGAGAAATCAGAGTGTCTTGAGTAAGGATTTGATTAAGAGTAAATTACTTTTAGAAAATTAGTCAAGTTTCTAGAGAATTATAGAAAGGTAGAATATTTATCCTAGATTCCCCCAAAGACCAAGCTCTATTCCAAGATGAAGTGGCATACTTCAGGGAAGATTTTGTTTGCATCCATGTGTCTGTGTGTATGCATACATGTATATATACAAATTTTTTTGATGCACTGATGTTCTGGTCACAGACTGTCAGTGGCCATTTGAGAACTGGCAGCTCTTTCCTCCTCTTCGTTCTCCATTGTCATTGTTATTGACATTGTTATAATTTATATTCATCTGATTATCAGAGTGTGGAGGCTGACATGTCCAGGAGAACTAGGTTGAGCACAAGAGCTGCTTCTGGAGTGAGATAAACAGACAACAAACAAAAAGACTTCTCGATTCAGCAGTTCCCCAAAGTGTATGATGCATATATGAGTCATTCTCATGAAGTGGATAAAATTCCCATTTACAAAGACAGAAATGAAAATAAAATTGTTTTTAATTTAGCAGACAGAAGAATGGGATGAAATATCGAGCTCAAGAGGATTCTTCTGAAAATGGATTTCTAGCAGAAAAGTTTCACCCCTCTAAGCATCGACATGCAAATTTTGCCTTCCATAAGCTAATCAAGACTTTTTCTTTTTTTTTGGCAAGAAAACAAAGAAAAACCAGTCTAATCCTGAGTAAACCTGGCTTTTTCTTACTTACTGGGTCTCACAGGAAAAGCAGATTGCAATGTTTAACTCTCTAATATATGCAATAAAAGATTTCAGCGATATGTCAAGCTGACTACTTAGCCATTCAACTCCTTTCACATTATACATATTGCTATGCACTGTCGCTTGAGATTACTTTGTGCAAGAAAGCTTTGTTAGGACAGGGTAATTTGATGAATGTCAAAGCCAAATGTATATATGGAGATAGAGATATAAGGGATGAGGCCAACTTGATTTCTATTTGACTCCCACACAAATCACATTTTCAATACATTTCAATGAATCACTGTTAGATGCTAGGCTGGTGGACATGACACATTCTGGACATGGTTAGGATGACAGATTAGGGATATTTCAAACATGGACCCTTGAAGGGCATAGTTTGAAAAAAATCAGAGAGTGTAATACTACATTATTTCTGCAGTATATTTTAATCAAAATATTTAAGTGAAAATTCCTCTATATCTAGTGTTTCCATGAAAACATTGCTCTCTTTGTGGAGAGAGGCCATCTTTCATGACATTTTTTTTTTCATATTTCTAGGAGAGAATTTAGCTAAGCTCATAGAGAGATGGTTTCTGCTTCATGAAATATTCATTCATGACTGGTTTGGGGAGCAACCATAGACAAACTCCCCTTCAGCTCTGCCATGTGGGGAAGGGCTCTTGGAGCACACACATTGTGTCTGTTTAGTATGCTTTGCATGCAGAGGAGAAGAGGACTTGCAAGTAGCACGACGCTATTGGATTCTCGGGGTTGAACTGTTGGCCTGGGTCTCTTTATCTAATTTATATGTCTTTGAATGCTAGGTGTCTCATTTCTAATATTAGGGCTATCTTTCTGGAACAGGTGTCGGCAGATGAGGCCGGGTCACTGGGATGCTGAGAGAACTTAAAGAGTCCTCAATTTAAGATTAATTATTGCTACCTTATGCATTTCTTATTCCTGATCCCAAGGTTTTGAAAAATAGAAATCTTTTTGCATTAAATTATTTTATATATACTCTTTGAATTAATCTAACATCATCACTCTTCCTTACTGATTCTATATTCTTTTTTTGTTTATTGGCTTTCCTAACTGAGGGTATTATCAACTATCAAAATATGGAAATCATACGTAGGAACCGTAATATGAAAAAAGTATTGTAGTATTACAGTATGGAATGGTCTGTTTGGAAGGACCTTGGCATTGCTTATGCTAAATCCTTTAATTTACAGGTGAGGAAACTGAAAAATGATTTTCCCCTCACTCATAAAGCTACTGAAGAAATTATCTAGACTAACGTTTCACATGGGTTTCCCCTGTGACTCAGCGGTTCAGAATCTACCTGTAATGCATGAAATGCAGGAGATGCTGGGTTGATCCCTGGGTCAGGAAGATCCCCTGGAGGAGGACATGGCAATCTACTCCAATATTCTTGCCTGGAGAATCCCATGGACAGAAGAGCCTGGTGGGCTACAGTCCATAGGGTTGCAAAGAGCCAGACATGATTGAAGCAACTGAGCATGCATGCACATGCACATACATATATGCATGCACATACTTCTCCTAACTAAATTCACATAGCACATGATTGTTTTGAGTGATAATTATTATAAACATATCATTATGAATGTATAATTATGCTTTTCCAAACTATACACTTTGTCTCTCCCTAACTCTCAAAACTGGATATCCAGGAAATTCTAGGCCCTTTTGGAACCACCTAAAAGGAGGTCTATACTACTCAGTTAAAAAAGGGAAAAGACAAAATTATGTATCTTAGTTGACCAGTTTAAATGCGTAAACAGTGTAGAATTTTAAAGCCTGGATTCCATATTAGAATGCTTGGTTAAAAATCATAGCTCCAGCAAGTTATATAACACATCTATTCCTGAGTTTTCTCATCTGTAAAACTGAAGTAATAATAACACCTAATTTAGTAGGGTTATTGTGAAGTTTAAATGAATTATTATAGACAATAAACATCTGTGTAAAACATGTAAAATGGTACATGGTCTATAGTTACTGTCATAAAATATTAGTTGTCATTATTACCAGCTAGGTGCTTGGATCTGTAGGAGGAGAGACAGTGAATCCTTTTGTCATATAGGTGACTAGATAGAACCAAATTTCCCATTATCCATTCCTCTGCTGATGGACATTTAGGTTGTTTCCATGTCTTGGATATTGTAAACAGTGCTACAATGAATATTGAGATGCATCTATCCTTTCAAATCATGCTTTCTCTGGATATATGCTGAGGAATTGGATTGATGGATAAAGAAGATATGGTACATATATACAGTGAAATAATATTTAGCCATTAAAGAGAAAGAATCAATGACATTTTCAGCAACATTGATGAACCTGGAGATTATCATATTAAGTGAAGTAAGTCAAGCAGAGAAAGACAAATATCACTGATATCACTTATAGCCAGAGTCTAAAAAGAAACAAGATACAAATAAAATTATTTACAAAACAGAACAGACTCATAGATTTAGAGAACAAACTTTCGCTTACCAGGGTGGGAAAAATGGTAGAGAGGGATAGATTGGGAATTTGGGATTGACATGCACGCACTGATATGTTTAAAATAGATAACCAGCAAGGACCTACTGCATAGCATGTGGAACTCTGTTCAATATTCTGTAGTAATCTAAATGGAAACAAAAAATTGAAAAAGAATAGATACATGTATACATATAACTGAATCACTTTCTTTACACCTTAAACTAATATAACATTACCAATCAACTATACTCCAATATGAAATTTAAAAAAATTAAAAAGCTAAAGGGATCAACCAATCAACACATAAACATATAAACACAGTATCACCAAGAATGTGTCCATTTGAGAGAGGTGAGGAGGGCTGGATCAATATACAGAAGTATCTAGCAGTACTTGATATAAAAAGATTTAAGAGGATATTTATAGTTGATGAAATGAAGTAACTTGATATTTGGTGATTTATGGTTGTTGGCTAAGTCATGTCTGACCCTTGCAATCCCCTGTACTGTAGCCTGCCAAACTCCTCTGTCCATGGTATTTTCCAGGTGACAATGTAGAAGTAGGTTGTCATTTCCTTCTCCAGAGGATCTTCCTGACCCAGGAATTGAACCCAGGTCTCCTGCATTGCAGGCAGATTCTTTAACAACTAAACTATGACAGAAGCCCTAATTTGTGGTTACGAAGTATGAAAGTGGGGGTAGTGGTAAATTAAAAATTTGGGATTATATATAACACTACTATATATAAAATAGGTAACCCACAAGGGCCTAGTACATGGGAACTATACCTAATATTTTTTAAGTAATCTATAAAGGAAAATAATCTGAAAAATGTAGATATATATGCATAAATGAATTGTGCTGCACATCTGAAAATAACATAATACTGTAAATAAAATGTGCTTCAATAATAATAATAAAAGTAAAAATATATATCTATGGTTGATATAATGGATTATAAGAAATTATAATTTCTTCAAATTTCATGATTGGTATTCATTTATTCATTCACTTCATAAAGATTTAGTTGTTGTGCACTAGATCCCAATTGCCATTCTCTGTACTACATAAACTCATATCAACATGTGGGAAAGATCTTTGTCAAAAACTACTCTCAGGCAAGTTAGGGCCAAAAACACATGGAAAAGAACTTTTATACCTTGGCAGTGTAGCCTGATCCCAAGCCTGTTCTTTCTCTGAAATTCCTAGCTGTCTATTTTAGATATTCTTTTTATAATGCATAAATGAACATCTGTTTGTGCATTTCCATGGGGAAATAAAAGCATTAATAATTCAGATTGCTATCACAGCTCTGTTAATAGCCAGAAATGCTATAGATAGGAGTTTATATCCACTAGAAGTTGGTTGGCTTTCAGAAAAATACACAGCAAGTATAAATACAAATATAACTAATGCACATTAAACTCAGGGTTCCTGCTCTCCACAAGGCATGAATTAGTACAGCAGTGGTAGAATCTATGGGTTAGGTACTTAGAAGAAGGCAAATGGAGAAGGCGATGGCAGAGGATGAGATGGTTAGATAGCATCACTGACTCAATGAACCTGAATTTGAGCAAAGTCCTGGAGATAGGGGAGGACAGAGGAGCCTAGCGTGCTGCAGTCCATGAGATGGCAAAGAGTCAGACATGACTTTACAACTGAACAACACAACTTAGAAACTTGAGAATATCATTCATGACCTACCCTTGAGTCCACACTATCTTTGTTAGACTCTTCTTATTTCATGGGTTTATGCCTTTCTTAAACAAATGACTTTGTAATATCTTAAAAATAAAGCCATTTCTTTGGCTTTTCTTGACTTACATGGAGTAGGTTTTGGCATAGAGTACATATACTTTTTATAAATTGAATAGTGATTAAAGTTACTTCTGTGGCAAGAAATATATAAAAAGAGAGAGATGGAGGAAGAGTTTGTAAAATCAGAGAAACAGGGCTACACACAAAGCTATATGGATGAGAAATATTACTCAAGTGCTCAAGACCTAAATTGAGTGGCTGTAGCTTTATCTACAGGTCTCCTGCTTTTACTTCAGTGATTATGAGCGATCACCTTCTCATGGTCTGTTATGGAATCTTCTTCAAGTTCATCCAGGATTGTGCTCTTTGGTCTTCTTTGGCAGTGTACTCTGATCCTAGACTTTAGTTGGTGCCCATTCATTTTTTCATTAAAGACACTTTCCAACTTGCTGATTTTCTGAAAGACTCATCTTAGTACAGAACAAATGAAACATAAGCCTAAACATTTGCAGAAAGCTTGGTAGTAGAAGAAAGGGAAATCCCTAAAATAATGTCTGGGTTTGAATAAGCTGGATAGTAGTTCAATATATCTCCATAGCACAAGCATCTGGTGAGCAGAAAGGCATAAAGTGGTAACATGGAAATAACACAGTACTAAATGGAAATATTTGGACTCTATCAGTATTAATTAACTTTCCTGAGCTTCTCTTTCCGGAGGAAAAAAAAAATGTGGCAGTAAGTTTTTAAGAAAATTAGAATGATTTTGAAAATACAACCAGTAAAATTTCTAAAGTGTCTGCATAGTACTTGACACTCAGTAGTTGCTCAGAAGTACTTAGTCCTTTCTCTCCTGCATTCTCCATACTATGTCTTAAAGGGGTGATAATCATCAGACAGGAATATGTCAAGGTAAATAACTCAGTACTACCCAGTGCACTGGCTTGTTTATGCAACTTTACATTACACACTTAGAGAAGGAAATGGCAACCCAATCCAGTATTCTTGCCTGGAGAATTCCATGGACAGAGGAGCCTGGTTGGCCTCAGTCCATGGGGTCACAAAGAGTCAGACACGACAGTGACTAGCATACACACACGTCACACTCTAGTCAGCTACCAAGGCAGCTGGGGGCTTCAAGCAGGGGCTGGGATGGGAGTGGGAAAGAGAAACGTGTGAGTAGCAATGGCTACATACTGCAAAGCCATCAGAGATGGAGGGGCAAAATAAAGTCCTGGGATAGCAGGCAGATTAGTGTAAGACACAGTCAATCTATAAAATATAGCTTCATTCTTGTTTTCACCGCAACCTACAGGTACAAATCTCATTCCTTTGTCTTTCAGCTTTATAACAAGGAAAAAGCGGTGGTTGGTTGCTTTGTCCTGCAAATGATAGCCCCATTCCCTTCTTTTTATATACCTTTCTTGGGTTGTTATTTAACTTTTCCTCAGTCAGGAATATTAGATATTAGTACATAGTTTAAGGGTTGAGCTTGGCAAGCTGAGTAAATCCTGTACCAACAGGTAAGACTAGGAAGCTCGTCTCAGTGGCTTCAACCATCACTGCTCCTTGTGCTCCCAAGAGCACAGCCTCCCCTATGCGTCCTTCTAAGACAGTGTTCCTATTTCCTTGCACATACATGTGAGTATAGTGAAAGATGAAAATGTATCCTGCAGAAGTGCTGTAGTTGCAACTTATGCTAGTCAATTGGGAGCAATGTAGGCCATGGCCAGAGTTATAGAAATTAATTCCTGAGGCAGGTGATTATTAGAGTGGTCTCTCTCCAGCTCCCTGTACAACCTTCCCTAGGTATCATGGGAAATGGGACTGAACACCTTCGGTGACAGAAAGCCCTATGAATCTAAGTATTCTTAGTTGTTCCATGGAAATTTCTAACTTTCTTCCCTCGTGTAGTCAAATAATCCTAGTACTGCTTTACCTCACACTTTCCTTTATTAAAAGACTAATGAAAGGTAATCAAGGATGCCAAGGAGCACCACACAATCCTTCACTATATAAATGAGAATACAGACCAGAAGGGACACATCTGGCATCAAGCACTGGTTGAGGACAAGGCAAGATCCAATTTTATTCCTACTTGTAGCAATATTTTTATTTTCCCTTTGTTCTTAGTTTTATCAACCTAACATGGAAACTAGCTGTGGTCAGTGGCCATTTCTTCTTTTGGAGAAGAACTTCAATGTCAAACTATTTCTGTGATGTTACAGCAGATCATTCAAGATTCCTTTCTCTCCACCACTATTAAACTAAGGCAAGCATATATTTTCACATACAAGTCAGTTGCCATCTACTAGCTAGAGAAACCTCCACAGTTGCTTTGCCTGGACCTTCTTTTCAACATGACTGGGGATGTCCTAGCTTTGGGAACAAACTTGCTGCCGGCTGTGTCTTTCAAACACTGGAGATCTAGCATAGAGAATGTAGGCTTTGGTGCCACGATGCAAAGAAGGGGCTCCCCAGCAGCAAAACTAGAACCACATAGATACACTCCACTCCAGTTCACACAGCTCTGTGAACCATGAGCACACAGAGATGCTTCAGGTCCCTGCTAAGCTGAGACTACAGTAGTTCTCCACCTGAAATCACCATTCATTTATCTTCTACTTTTCTAAATCAGTCAAGTGTTCACTAAAGAATGCTATTCTTTTATCTTCTGTTGTTACTTTTTAATTCTTTATTTATCACATGGTATGACCTAGCCCTCTGGGTAGACTGTGAGCTTACTGGTGATAGAAAAGATACTATTTATGTTTGTCTTCCTCACCTTACCTCATATTGTGTCTTGCATAATAATGTCAATGCATGAGTGCTCAGTCATGTCTGACTCTATGGGTTGTAGCCTGCCAGATTACTTTGTCCGTGGGGTTCTCCAGGCTAGAATACTGGAGTGGGGATCTAGTAGTCCTCCTCCAGGGGATCTTCCCAATCCAAGGACCAAACCTGTATCTTCTGCATTGGCAGGCAGATTCTTTACCACTGAGCCCCCTGAGAAGCCCAGTAATACATACCCATTAATTAACAATCAGTGAAACTGTTTTGCATCTGATTTGAACAGGTGGTGCCTCCTTTAATATATCTTGAGTTACATGTTATTTTCTTAGCACAAAAAGAGGGAAGAATTGTTTACCTCCTAAATACGCAGTTCATATCTGCCTATTGTATTAGGAAAGATTAAACAAAAGATTAATTACATTAAAATAATAGATAGCATTTATTAAGCACTTGTATATCATGTACTATAATAAGAATTGTATATGCATTATCAACATTAACTTAAAAATGATTGGATTATTAATATCAGCCTTCACAGGTTGATTGTAAGGGTTCAGTGAGAGAATATCCTATAAACAATAAAACATGAGATATGGATTGTGATGACAGTGAGTGTTTTATCACAGTGGTTAGGTTTAACTTTGGAATGCTGAAAAACCTACGAGGTGAGACACTTAAAGAGTAAGTTTCAATGAGGGAATATCTACGATAGGAAAAAAGTCTGAGGTCCCAAAGATAAGGCACAGATTTTAGCCAGAGAGGGAAGAATAGAACAAATGAAGGGTTCCCAAAATATATTTGAAATTGCTAGCAAATGCCAACCACTTTCCATTTCTGCCTAGAGTCACTCCTGTTCTTTCTTTAAAACTGTGAACAATATGCCTTTGATCTTGCATATTTTTCTTGATCCAATCATTGTTTTCTTTTAAATCTAGTTCCACTTATCCTGAGGGCTGCTGATTCAACAATAGGTCTGAATATTCAAGTTTAAATGATATATATTTTAACTTGTGTTTAAAGGAAAGCTTTGTAATTCCTATAAGAAATGAATCATTAATTCTGTCATGACATTATATATGAAATCTACCCAGGAGCTCCCAAATGCTCTCCAATTCACAGGAGACTAAAGTTCAGCAAACCAAGCTGATGTAGTATTATATTTGCCCTTTAAAAAAGGTCAGAATATTGTTCAATTGATGCCAACATCCATGAACTAAATGAAAGGGGGCTTGAGAAGATTGGATGTGGTTAAGAGTTTTACAGAATTCATGAGGCTCCTTAGTCACTGTAAAATAAAACTCCCTAAAAAACCTTATTGAGAGTAAATCCTGGGAGTATGGATATGGGCAATCAACAGAACAATTTTTATTGGGTTTGGATGGGTTAAGCCATTTTTAGTTTTCAAAATTCATAGCATGGTATCCTTTCTCCAAATGTTATTATTTTTGTTTTCATAAGGAGCTAAGAAAGAAATGAGACTTGAGTCATATTTAAGCCTATGGCAGACTTAGAGTTAATAATACTCAGGATCTGGAGATGTAATTTGGCATTGAGACAATTATATGAATGTTTAAATGGTTTAGCTGCCTACCTTTGGCAAGGCCAGAATGTATCTTACAGACTTTAAGGTACACTATCAGCTGTAATGCTTTAGTTTTTTTTATGCTTTAATATTTTTCTGCATCTTATGTTGCCTTTCTTTAAAATAATGTTTTCCACTTTTAATGCATTTATATATATATATATATATATATATATATATATATATATATATTTAATGACAAATTGTAGTATAAGATTCATAATGAGAAATGTTAGGACCATGATTCTAGTTTCTACTCTCTGGTCAACAGATTCCTATCCTTTTAGTCTCATTTTACTTAACTTACATATTTTAAAATAATCTGTGTTTATTGCACTTTTTGTCCTGTACCACACAGCATGTGGGATTTTATTTCCCCAACCAGGATTGAATTCATGTCCCCTGCATTGGAAGCATGGAGTTTTAACCACTGGACTGACAGAAAAGTCCCTACTACTATATTTTGATGGCAATTTTTGCTGTGATAAGTAGTTCTCTGTCGCTGGAGATAGGTATTGAATACCCTTACGTGCCTCCTGTTTGTACTCCCCCTTTCCTCTACCTCCCAGTATGATCATGCCACAATCAAAGATAACATTTATCCTCACTATGTATATTATTCTCTAAGAATTTTTATGACTGAGCCATGAATGCATTGTGAGTACATTTTCTTTCTTGTTCAATATTTTGTCATGGCAAGAGGTAGTTATCAATTCAGATGATAACTTCATTCCTAATAGGAAAGATTTTTTTCAGCATTTAGCCTGGAATTGATGCATATCAATTTTACCCTTATTCCATAAACCAGAATTCAAGAACATAAACATATCTAACTGGAAAGCTGGAAAGTAGAATCTAAGAGGAGTCTACAGGAAATACTGAAAAGGGGATTTGTTGAAAGCTTTCAGCAGTTTTGTCGTATCTTCTTTCCACTTCCCCCTCGTTTCTTGTTTCAATTATCTCACTGAGCTCGGAAGAAAGAAGAAATACACTGAGACAATGAGATACTTAATGGACTAAGTAAGTAAGTAAGTAAGTGTTAGTTGCCCAGTCGTGCCTGACTCTTTGCGACCCCATGGACTGCAGCCCATCAGGCTCTTCTTTTCATGAGATTTTCCAGGCAAGGATACTGGAGTGGGTTGCCATTTCCTTCTCCAGGGGATCTTCCCGACCCAGGGATCGAACCCGGGTCTCCTGCACTGCAGGCAGATTCTTTATCGATTGAGCTACAAGGGAAGCCTTATGGACTTAATGGACTATGTTCAACTAAAAGTTTCATATTGTATTTCCTTCCTTGCTTCTTTTTGTCTTCCTTTCCTCCTCCATTTCTTTCTTCTTTTATTTTTAACTTTCAAATATCTTCCAGGAAAAAGTTTAATTTTATCCTCTCAATAACGTGTTCTCTTAGTAGGGAGATGTTGATTACTTACAGAACATATTACATCAGAGGCTTCCGTGGTGGCTCAGATGGTAAGGAATCTGCCTGCAATACGGGAGACATGGGTTTGGTCCCTGGGTTGGGAAGATTCCCTGGAGGAGGGCATGGCAACCCACTCCAGTATTCTTCCCTGGAGAATCCCCGTGGGCAGAGGAGCCTGGCGGGCTACAGTGCATGGAGTCGCAAAGACTTGGACACGAGTGACTAAGTACAGCACGGTACTGTAATTCAAAAAGGTTAAGTAATTTTCCTGCAGTTCACACAGAAAAAAAAGTTGAAGTTTATGGAAAAACAAAAACAAAAACTTTGAAACTTGCCTACCTGGTTATGACGCCTGATCTGATCTCTTCCAACAGCATGGATCAATATGCATTTTTTTCTAAGTGAAAGCCGTATAAAAATCTGGAGAGACTGATGTCAAAATGTAATTTATTGAGTATAGATGCCCCTATTATTTTCATTAAATATCTTGACTCGTCACTATACCTCTTCAATCCCATTTATTTGCTCTCACCATCACCTGGTAGGTGAGATTTCATGTCATATTCAGAGGAGAAGCTGGCTTCTGTCTTAAGACTCTTGCTTAAGAAAGTTCTCATCTTCAATATAATTGGATAAAGTAAAATTAAAAAAGAAAAGCTCTCAAGATGGCCCATTAAACATGAATCAATATAGCAGAAACTGAGACCTTCCTTGCTAAGAGAACATATAAGCAAATATGGATAGGAGTTCCATATTCTATTTTTAAAAAGTCAGAGCCAAACAACAAATAAAGTCTGGCAACAAATGTGCTAGAAAGATGACTTGAAATAAAATATAATCTACTTCTCTCTCTCTTACTATGTTAACCGCATGTCAGCATAATAGACTGTCTAATAACCCCATCGCTCCAGTTAACCATAGCATTTAAAGAAGCATATAAAAGAACAAACGAAAAGTAAATTTGTTAAGCTGGGAACTAGGCACTGAGCCTAGCTCATTCAGTGTTCATAACTCTCTGTATGGGTACATATATTCTCATTTTAAAAATGACAAAAATAAAGATGGAAAAGGTTAGAGAAACCTTGCCTTGTCTTTTTGAGAGAGTCATGGAACAAGGCCCAGTGAAGAAAGAGATCAGGAATAAGTGACGGCGAAAAGAAAAACCCTGTGCAAAAGACAGCAAGGAGAATAGATGTTTAAGAGAGACAGATGTTTAAGGGAAAAATAAAATATGATTAGTGAAGAAGAGCTGAGCTACAATTGTAGCTCTTGGTAAAAACCATGGGTGACTAAAGAGAAGAGGTGGTATCTGAAAAAACAGAGTTTGCAATGGAGAGAGACCTTTTTTAATCAGCATTCAGGAATCTATTAAGGTCTTGACCTGAGGCTTGGTCTACACAGTGCTCATACCTCCTAGTAAACAGAGAAATAAAATCAGTTGTTGGGATGTTTGTCCAAGCCTCGGAATGTAGACATCTCTCAGTACCTGGATAGTGGGGTTGTGTTAAAAAGAACCCATAGCTCTGATGTTGACAGAGATGACTCATTGCATTTCTTCATTCTCCCTTCATTCATTTTTAATGGGAAAATATTCTTTTCTGTTTCCAATTGTGCCTATATTCATAACAAAATTTTCCATGACTACGCCTTTTATCTGCACTTTCTGAAACTTTCTGCCCTCCTATCTGAATGTTCTGCTTTTATTAAAAGTGGCCGCTTTAAAAGATGCCCTTTTCTTAATGAAACCCACCCAAATAGTCTTTATTGCCCTACTTCTTCCATTTTCCTCCCTCTCTGGCACATATTTTACCTGGTATCCATAATTGCCATTTTTCCCTTGCTGTCATTTAACCCACGGTTCATTATTCGCTCTTCTTTAAATGCATCCATGTTAATTTCCTCAGAATGTCCTTATTGCCAGCTGGCCTCTTCCCTGCAGATTTCCTGTGGCCAAATGTCACACCTAAGCGCCTGCACCTTTGGTGATTTCTCCCAGCATTTGTTTAGACCCTATCCATCATTATCTCACAATAAACAACAGCTTTGCAAATGGAGAGCAAGGCTTGCCCAGTGATTGATGTTTCTGTACGCCTGTCTTTTCTCCTTGTGAGAATCACATGGGTCCCCTCCCTTTATTTTGAGGACTTTGGCTGTACCTGCCATAGCTTATGGGAAAACAAGGCTAAACTGCCAATACCAGGGCCCCTCTTCTTTTTCTCTTACTGCATTTCCTTATCGGTTGTGACAATATGCCACAATTAATGATAGCAGAAATACCCATGTTTGATACCGTATGCATCACACTTAGGCGTGATGGATTAGCAATCAAGGAAATTAATTCTGCCATTACAAAGTAACATCTGAACTTTGAAGTTAGGCAATTGCATTGTATAAGGTTGAGTTATGAATTCAGCCACAAATATAACATTAGGCAAGCTTATTTAGGAGCAGAATAGTTTCAATATTTTAGCTTTTCAGTTTCTCAAGAAATGGTTTATAATTCTTTTCCACCAAGCTCCTTCAATTTGGAGGGATACAGGATTATCAGATTTCAAGGTCAAAAAAAAAAAAAAACCTTAATTAATTTCTGTATTTTTGACCAAGTAAATAATATTTCTAATAGATTGTTCATGACCACAGATTCCACAGATTCTTCAAAAACCAGTCCTTTCTGGCATGAGTCATTTTGCTTTTACAGAAGGCATCAGGTTTATTAGAGCATGCTTTTTATTAACTTGAGAAACCCTGGAACAATACAAGTCAACAATACAAGTCAATGTGGTTACCTACATTTCCTATAATATTTCACCTTTGAGGCTATTTTATACACTTTTACACTCAAAATGCAGCTTTTGGAGATTGTTTCCACTTTTCTCACAGATTAGATTCTCATGTCTAGAGCTGATGTTCAGTTGGAACCAGTCTACACCAACTGTGAGATTGCTGAGGCTGCCTGGTCATGCGAAATAAAATATCTAAACCAATAATGCTTAAGCACTGTAAAATATGGAAAAGAATCAAAATGCATAAAAATCTTCTACTAAGTGTATTAATACATGTCATGAAATGAAGTGAAGGTCTCAATCATGTCCAACTCTTTCTGACCCCATGGACTCTAGCCCACCGGGCTTCTCTGTCCCTGGGATTCTTGAGGCAAGAATACTGGAGTGAGCAGCTATTTCCTTCTTCAGGGCATCTTCCTGACCCAGAAATCAAACCCAGATCTCCTACATTGCAGGCAGACTCTTTACTATCTGAGCCACCAGGGAAGCCCAGTACATGTCATAGGGAGGTAATTTTATGTTGATACTCAATTTACATGGACAAACTCATTCCTCTGTAGACATCATGGGCACAGACTCAACTAACATGGATGAATCAATCATTCTCGCTGTTTATATTAGCTAAAGTCATTTTTGATGGGGCTGAAGAGGTAAACAGCCTTTCATAGCTGTCTACTGATCTGATTTGGGCCATGGGTAGATTGTAGATTTGAGTCTCCAGAGACCACAGGAAAAAAAAAAAATCAAAAAAACACGAGATCAGAAAGGATGTTAACTTTGACCCTACCCCACATTATCTGCAAAAGGGACTTGATCCACTGATTTTCTTTAGTATTTTCTCCTTAGTATAGAAGAAGGCCCCAAGGTTGGGCAGTGGTCCCCAACATCTTTGGCACCAGGGACCAGTTTCATGGAAGACAATATTTCCATGGACTGGGGAGGGGTGGTTTGGGAATGATTCTCATAAAGAGCAGGCAACCTATATCCCTCACATGTGCAGTTCACAGTAGGATTCATGGTCCTATAGTATCTAATGCCACCATTGATCTGACAGCGTAGGTGGTAATGTGATTGATAGGGAGTGGCTGTAAATACAGATGAAGCTTCATTGACTCATCTGCCACTCATCTCCTGCTTGCGGCCAAGTTCCTAACAGGCAATCGACCAACCAGTACCGGTCCATGGCCTAAGAGTTGGTGACAGGCACAATTCCAATGAAAATATCAAATGAGCAAAACTCTACGAAATCTGATAAATATCTCCCTCATCAATCCCTCCCTTGTTTTGGAAGTAACATAGTGATATTCTGAATCAGGGGTGGGGAAACTAAAACATGTTTAAAAAAAGTACTTGATCAATATATTCCATGTCTAAGTTTTCAGAACAATGTCTGAAAAACTTCAGAATCATTTCTCAATGTTTGTGACACATCAAATTTCTTGCATTGGTTTGACTTATTAATTATGAAATATTATTTATCCTTAAGATGGTTTCCTTGGAAACTATACATGGTGATACATTATTAAATCCATTATGGAATGTATCAGAAATACTGCATTTCCTTAAAAACATTCTGATAATCATACTTTATAATTTAAACTGTCATTTAACCAAAATAATTTAAGTAAATGAGTTGCCTTCTTGTTTGCATTTTTGTTATTTACACAGTTTCATTCCACTCAGTTGAATACATATTTATTAGCAATTTCTGTATTGTTCTGTGAGTTACTAGGAATTAAGGATATTAGCAATTAGAAGTTATTTTTATCATGGCTAGGTTATCACAAAATGAATCCATGAACGTCAGCAGACCTATGCTCATTAGTTCAGTTCAGTTGCTCAGTCATGTCCAACTATTTGTGACCCCATGGCACATCAGGCTTCCCTGTCCATGACTACTGGAAAAAACATAACTTTGTCTAGATGGACCTTTGTTCGAAAAGTAATGTCTCTGCTTTTTAATATGCTGTCTAGGTTGGTCATATCTTTTCTTCCAAAGAGCAAGCACCTTTTAATTTCATGGCTGCAGTCACCATCTGCAGTGATTTTGGAGCCGGAGGAAATAAAGCCTGTCACTGTTTCCATTGTTTCCCCATCTATTTGCCATGAAGTGATGGGACCAGATGCCATGATCTTAGGATTTTGAATGTTGAGTTTTAAGACAGCTTTTTCACTTTCCTCTTTCACTTTCATAAAGAGGCTCTAGTTCCTTTTCACTTTCTGCCATAAGGGTAGAGTCATCAGCATATCTGATGTTATTGATATTTCTCCCAGCAATCTTGATCCAGCTTGTTCTGTGGGTTACTAGGAATTTTGAGCATTACTTTGATAGTGTGTGAGATGAGTGCAACTGTGCAGTAGTTTGAACGTTCTTTGGCATTGCTTTCCTTTGGGACTGGAATGAAAACTGACCTTTTCCAGTCTTGTGGCTACTGATGAGTTTTCCAAATTTGTTGGCGTATTGAGTGCAGCACTTTCACAGCATCATCTTTTAGGATTTGAAATAGCTCAGCTTGAATTCCATCACCTCCACTAACTTTGTTGGTGGTGGTGCTTCCTAAGGCCCACTTGACTTCACACTCTAGGATGTCTGGCTCTAGGTGAATGATCACAACATCATGGTTATCTGAGTCATTAAGATCTTTTCTGTATAACTCTTCTGTGTATTCTTGGCACCTCTTCTTAATATCTTCTGCTTCTCTTAGGTCCATACCATTTCTCTCCTTTATTGTGCCCATCTTTGCATGAAATGTTCCTTTGATACCTAATTTTGTTGAAGAGATCTCTAGTCTTTCCCATTCTATTATTTCTCCTCTATTTCTTTGCACTGATCACTGAGGAAGGCTTTATCTCCCTTGGTATTTTTTAGAACTCTGCAATCAGATGAGTATATGTTTCCTTTTCTCCTTTGCCTTTAGCTTCTTTTCTTTTCTCAGCTATTTGTAAGGCCTCCTCAGACAACCATTTTGCCTTTTTGTATTTCTTTTTCTTGGGGATGGTCTTGATCACTGTCTCCTGTGCAATGTCACAAACCTCTGACAATAGTTCTTCAAGCACTCTGTCAATCAAATCTAATCCCTTTAATTTATTCGTCACTTCCACTGTATAATTGTCAGGGGTTTGATTTAGGTCATACCTGAATGGTCTGGTGGTTTTCCCTACTTTCTTCAACTTAAGTCTATATTTAGCAGTAAGGAGTTCAAGATTTGAGCCACAGTCAGCTCCTGATCTTGTTTTTGCTGGCTGTATAAAGCTTTTCCATCTTCGGCTGCAAAGAATATAATCAATCTGATTCCAGCATTGACCATCTGGTGATGTCCATGTGAAGAGTTGTCTCTTGTGTTGTTAGAAGAGGGTGTTTGCTATGACCAGTGCATTCTCTAGGCGATACTCTGTTAGCCTTGCCCTGTTTCATTTTGTCTTCCAAGGCCAAATTTGCCTGTTGTTTGGGATATCTCTTGATTATCTACTTTTGCATTCCAGTTCCCTATGATGAAAAGGACATCTTTTTTGGTGTCAGTTCTAGCATGTCTTGTAGGTCTTCATAGAGTCGTTCAACTACAGCTTCTTCAGCATTAGTGGCTGGGGCATAGACTTGGGTTATTGTGACTGAATGGTTTGCCTTGGAAACAAACAGATCATTCTGTCACTTTTGAGACTGCACCCATATATTGCATTTGGACTCTTCTGTTGACTGTGAGGGCTAGTCTATTCCTTGTAAGGGATTCTTGCCTGCAGTTATAGATACAATGATCACCTGAATTAAATTCCCCCATTTTCATTCACTGACCCCTAAAATGTCAATATTCACTCTTGCCATCTCCTTTTTGGCCACTTCCAATTTACCTTGATTCACGGACCTAACATCCCAGGTTCCTATGCAATATTGTTTTTTTTAACAGCATCAGACTTTACTTCATCACCAGTCACATCCACAACTTGGTGTGAGTCTCATAGCGGTTCATAAGGTGACCATTGTCAGAGAGATCAAGGTTATCAACATTTGATACTTAAGTAGACAGACTGAAGTCAGATGCCAAGTAATTTTTAGCAAATCCAAGTCTAGAACCCAGGATCCTCTACATTATGCCCAAAGTACTTTTGAATTAAGCTTTCATATTTCCACTCTTGGCATTTGTTTTAAGAACCTCAAATTGGATGGATGCCCCACATAAGTGAACCATTTAAATTATATCAGCAACAGAGAATTCCCTGACTGTCCAGTGGTTAGGACTTGGCACTTTCACTGGCAAGGGCCCGAGTTCAGTCCCTGGTAGGGGAACTAAGATCCCACAGGCTGTGCAGTTAGCCAACAAATAAATAAAAATATATCAGCAGGAAAAGAATATGTAAAAAATACATATTTTTCTACAGCATATGTAAAAAATTAAAGAGTATTTTTCCAGAAACAAAACATCAGCTTGAATAGAACTAAACTATTGCTTTCTTGACCCATTTTCTATGAGCTTGATATTTTAAAAATACTTAAAATTATATTTCAAATGAGAGTAACCAAGAGTTTCACCTCTTTAAGACACAGCTACTCCAGAATTTAGACATACACCTTGTTCCAACCTAGACATCATTTTAAAAAGCAGAGACATTACTTTGCCAACAAAGGTCCGTCTAGTTAAAGCTATGGTTTTTCCAGTAGTCATGTACGGATGTGAGAGTTGGACTATAAAGAAAGCTGAGAGCCAAAGAATTGATGCTTTTGAACTGTGGTGTTGGAGAAGACTCTTGAGGGTCCCTTGGATAGCAAGAAGATCCAACCAGTCCATCCTAAAGGAAATCAGTCCTGAGTGTTCACTGGAAGGACTGATGCTGAAGCTGAAACTCCAATACTTTGGCCACCTGATGTGAAGAACTGACTCATTGGAAAAGACCCTGATGCTGGGAAAGATTGAAGGCAGGAGGAGAAGGGGACGACAGAGGGTGAGATGGTTCAGTGGCATCACTGACTCAATGGACATGAGTTTGAGTAAACTCTGGGAGTTGGTGATGGACAGGGAAGCCTGGCATGCTGCAGTCCATGGGATTGCAAAGAGTCGGACATGACTGAGCGACTGAACTGAACTGAACTGATTGTTGCAAGGTGGGTGCCTTATTTTTGTTTCCATTTATTCTTGACTACTTGAAGTCTCACTGTAAATGGAAAACCAATCATGAAATAACTAAGATTTGAAGACAAACATAAGGTAAAGAACTGAAAAATATATGTAAGTCTTGTTTCCCGATCAATCAATTATGGTCAATCAATGCTGTCATGTTCTTCACAGTTGTTTGACCAAGATGGGGATGAAGAGGGAAGGAGCAGTTTTCACTGCACTTACAAAATGTAATTTTTATTCCCCAGAGTGACAGAAGCATGATTTATGTCCAGGGAGTCAGGTTAAGTTCTAAATGTTAGTTTCACAAAGTGATATACTTCCTGAAAAGCACACATGGAATCCCTCTACACATGAAGAAGTGTATTGCCCAAAACACATAAGAGGAAAATATCAATGTGTTATTACCAACACTGTAGCATTATTTATATTTCTAAAAAGCATATTCTTCTAGATTACTTAATTCTGACTTATAATTGCATAATGTAAGTAAGGTTAGTTTGTATATTTGTGTATATTTTTACACATAAGCTTAAGAGGAGATTTTTAAAGTTTTCATTATACCCAGACTTGTTCCTCTAAAATCAAATTTAAGTTGAATGTAAATATACTGTGCAATTTTTTTCAAAGCACAAACAAGACATTGCTTATATTAGCAGTTATCAGCGGCAAGTAGAATTAGATGTCTATGAGACAGCAAGTTTGTTGATTGTTCCATTGTGCCACAACAGATGGAGAAGAGAGGCATCCTATAGGTCAACTTATTGTTGTTTAGTTGCTAAGGCATGTCTGACTCTTTGTGACCCCATGGACTGTAGCTCACCAGGCTTCTCTGTCCACGGGGTTTTTTACACAAGAATATTGGAGTGGGTTGTCATTTCCTTCTCTAGAGGATCTTTCCAACCCAGCAATCAAACCTGGGTCTCCTGCATTGCAGGCAGATTCTTTGCCACTGAGTCACGAGGGAAGCCCAAAGGTCAATTTAGGATGAACAAGATCATAGGAAGGCAAAAATGGCTAATGGGAAACTTTAAATTTCCTACAATTCTCTTCCTCTCCCTTTGCACAAACAATAAGCTCACTTCCCTCCCTGTCCAAGAGCTACTCCAGAGTCCCTGCTTCCTTTCCATAAGCTGTCTTCAGATTGTAAACCTACTATTTATTTTTCCTTCTTTCTTCCTGCCTTCCACTTTCCTCTGTTCCTCACAAGTTATCCAATGGCAGCCCAGGCATCTTTTTAGATGATGTTCAATCCCTTTTAACTAGAGTCTTAGCCCTTCAAAGAGACAGTTAATTAGCATGACAAAACTTTCAGCAGGTCATAAAAGAGTATGAAAGTCATATGATAGAGAAGAACTTCCTTTTCTCATTAGGTAACATAACATTAAACATTAAAAAAAAAATTTTACTCAACCTTCTAATTACGTGCATTATTGAAGGGTGGTTAAAAGTATAGCTACCAGAATTATACTAGTTGTGTTCAAATCTTCACTTCTCCAGTTGTTAGCAAAATGGTCCTAGATAAGTTATTTAACTTCTGTGCCTTGATTCTGCCAGCTGCAAAATCCAAGTGTCAGCAGTACCAACTTTAGAGAGCCATTATAGAAAGCCCAAGGACAGAGGAACCTGGAGGGCTAAATCCAAAGACTCACAAAGAGTCAGAGCCTGACTTAGCGACTAAACACCACCAACAACAATATCAATACTAGAACTCAATTTCTCAACATATAAAAAGTACTTGAAATAATGCCTGACATAGAGTACAGCACATACATGGTTTACCAACATTATTCTACAAAATCATTTATTTCATCCTCAAGCAAAGCTAATGAAGGTATTATATTTCTTGCATGTGATCAAAAGCTGGGCAGTGTTTCAGCCAGCGTTTGAATTCAGACTGATTCCAGAAATTACCATCTTTCCATGGTGATTTTAACCATTTAAAGGCAATGCTTCACTTTATATGGAGAAAGCCTAAAGTTACACCTAACAAAATGAGGTTATTTTGAAATCATCTTTCATATTCAAAAGATATGCAAGGTATACAGGGGCCAGGTGTGATCATGCCAGCGACCCTCCAGTCACATTCTGCCGAGAACTGTGCTTGTCAAATGGACTCAATTTATTTTTGTAAAGTGTTGGTGTATGTCTCATGTAACATCAGCTTCCTAAATGTGATTCCCATAACTGATGGATGTTAAATACAGATGTACAGAGACTACTCTTACTGTAATCCTGTCTCATGAGGATATGAACCCATTCCTAGAAACAAGCAGAACAAATCCTTGACAATACAATAAATTGTCATAAAAATTCCAATATAAAAGGCAGGTACTTGGGCTCTCCTATCAACCCTTACTAACTTTGATTTAGCATATCACACTTGATTATCTGCTTATTCAAAACAAAGCATATTTTAAGTTTCAAATTAGAGAAGAGATGCAGGTTTTGTTTGAATCAGCAGACTGACATTTGCAGTAAATTATAGTTAGTAACAATAAGTTAAAGTGTTAGTTGTTCAGTCATATTCAGCTCTTTGTGACCCCGTGGACTCTAGGCCCACTGGGCTCCTTTGTCCATGGGATTCTCCAGTCAAGAACACTGGAGTGGGCTGCCATTTGCTTTTCCAGGGGATCTTCCCAACCCAGGGATTGAACCTGGATTTCCTGCACTGCAGGCAGATTCTTTATCATCTGAGTCACCAGTAATATAGTTACACATACACAAAATCAGACCAAAGTATATATTTCCTGAGAGCAGGGAGATAATTATAGTGGTAACTGTTGTTTATAAAGCAATGGTTAAATAACGTTTAATGTTTTCTGGGATCAGAGAGCTTAGGAAGATCTTGATCATACATATTATATTGAAATAAGCTGATTTCTGATTTGTGAAACTAGATTCCGGTTATGCAGAAAATACCTGTACTCATAAAACTCCAGATAAATTAAATGATAATTTAATATGTTCTGTGTAGAATCCAGCTGTTCTATGGTGATGGTTAAGCATACATATTTTCTTGTTAAATTGAACACTCATTCAAATAGAGATTGAAATTTCACAAAGAGGTTATTCACAAGAAACATTGGCCACTTTTGATAATATGCCTCATAATTAGTTTTATAGCTATTGCATTTAATGTTCAAAGTAGAGACAGGATGTACCAGAAATCTGGATGCCAGCAGATACTGAATGCAATACAGGAAATAACTTATGAAATTGTATTCCTCCATTCTGCTTCCTTAGCTCATAATTTGGTTCTGATTGAGAGAGAGGGGGGAAAAAAAAAATCAGAAGATTCAGAGGTTCAAATTATATTAGCACTCAAAAGTTTGGATTTGTTTTCAAATATCCTGGGCCTGAAAATGTTGGCTGGAAATGCCAGGAAAAACACTGTTTCTTCACAGTGTTTCTGGCAGTTCGACTCCTGCTCCTGGCTGGAAGTTCAAGTGCAGAGACGCATGAAATTGAACAATGATAATAATAAAAACTTTTCTGAAACCATTTTGAGGTGGCAAAAAAGTAGGATTTTAGGTCTATCTAATCTGGAGAAATGGCTCAGGTACAATTTTATAGTCAAATGGGTTCATCTTCTTTCCTTCTTTCTCATTTGGTTCCCTTCACGTGATAATTTTACTCTTGTATTAAGAATTCAAACTTCAGCACCACTGAGCTGATACCTGTTAATTATTTGGACTCTGATTAGTTCATTTGTTGGCTAGCAAGACCCCTTTGTTCTGTTCTTTTTGTGTGTGAGCAAAAGGAATTTCAACTCAATGAATCTTACCCTTTGCTTACATGTGTGCTTTGAATATTCTGTGAGGGGAGTGGTGAAAGTTATTGGACAAAGGGCAATGAAGTTGGAAGATTATCTCCACATGTCATTACTTCTAGACCTTCTCCTTTGTCTTATTAGTGAGGAATACAATGTTAGAATCTATATCCAAGCATTCCCTGGGGCCATTGTCTTTTCTAGAGAAAGAATCTCTACATAAAAAGGGTAGATACATTAATCATAAAATTTTCCAGTGAATATTAAAATTCTGTCTTGCAAAAGGGAAAAATAATGAAACTTTATTTGTCCTTCATTCAGTCTGGCTCCTTTCTTTCTGAAGACCTCTAAGCATTATTTGTATGCTTAGAAATAGTTATGAATAGTCTATGAAATAGTTTATGAATAGAGATAGGTTATGAAAAGAAAGTTCTCTTGGATAGAATAGTAAAGGTGAATGAATGAGTTGTTAGAAATCATAATCTTACAAGAGATTTATACTACATTTATGTAAACAGATGTTAAACATTACCTATCTGTTACTATTTAAAACAAGGAAGGCACCCTCCTCTGAAGCAAATCCTACTATGCTAACATCACTGAGAGAGTCTCTTGGGCCATTTTGGTAAAAAGTCTTCCAATTATGTGTAATACATGATTTAAGGTGGCACAGATGAGAAGTGATACACAAAGGATACATTTACTCAATTAAATATCCATGATTTCATGAAGAATTATCTCCATTTCTAACATTATTTTCCAAAGTCAATCATATATGCTCAAGATCTATAAAAATTCCTTTTTTTATGGAAACTGCAAAATATGGAAGACCCTTTAATAATTTGCACATGGCATTTTGTGTGGCCACATAAATGCTCTGTTCATTTTCCTTCCAGACATATTCATTTAGTCAGGGATTATTTTTATATAGACGGATTATGGTGATTAGAAGTTTCCAAAGGAGTTTGCATTCACAATAAATACTGATGATTTTAGCCTACTGAGAAGTTGTTTATAGCAGTTTGTTTTCCTAGCTCGAGTCCATAAGTCTAGTTTTAGAAGCAGCAGGGCCAATAAACCACAAAAGAACTATTTTATGGGAGACCCAGTAACTCGAATTGCTAGAAAAAATGAGAAAGTAAAGAATTTCAAGAAATGACCACTATTGACCATTTCATATGGTGTGTGGTGTTTGCCTTCATTGGTGGGATAATTGAACCAGGGGACATCAAATCCATAGCAATACAACGCTTTCCTTACAAGACAGTTAACTCACCATCAATCAACTGGTAGGAATAGTTTCTGTGTTGCAGTCTAAGTATGTTTTCATTCAGCTCATTTGCACTTCAAAGCTGAAGTCGATAATTCAGGCCCAAGTAGGTACAATTTGGGCTATTTCCCTTTTGTAGCATATGAACACAAGCTGAGAAAATCTCTAAATTCATTTGCACAGGGCATTACTGGCCAGAGTTGGCAAAGCAGAGAAGCTGCTCATTTCCTGTAGGTAAGTATTATTGCTGTGAATAAATCCTTTGAGAGCTCAGGGCCCCAAGTAAACATGGTTTGCTCTCTATTGGTGATCAGTGATTTTATTACATAAAACATAAGGATACTCTTTGTTTTACAACAGATCTTAGAATCTTATCTTAAGCAAAACACTTGTGGGCTGAATTAGTAAGCCCAGCCAATCACCTTCATGGATTAAGAAATGCTTAGTGAATACAAGGAAGGAAACCATGATGGGAAAGGTGAGCACTGTCTAGGTCAGAGACAAAGTGGTTAGATTATTATCAGGAAGTAAAAGCAGCAGAAGAGTGGTGGGAAAAGGCAATTACAGTCCTCTTTGTTCAAATACCATTTAATGAAAACTCTCAGGACCACTGCACTACAGTGTAACACATATGGAATGTTTTGTTTCTTGTACTTTGTTCTCTGTTCCTTTATTAAATTCGAGATTCAAAAAAAAATGTGTTAAACACATTTTTTGTGTGTGAGACCTCATATCCCCAGTTTTGCAGGGCAATCCTGCAAAGTTGGTCCAACATCACACTCTGTCTATACACACTTGCTATAATCAACAAAGTTACTTATTATTCACCATGTTAGAGGATTTCACCAGCCTTATTATTTTGAGTTACTTATGAAGTTCTATGAGAGATGATCCTATTTAAAAGACTTGGCCAACCCATTGAGTTAGGGTTTTTTGTTTGCTTGAGTTATTTTTAAACCAACACCTACTGAGTGTCCTTTTTGTGCCCCAAACACAAATGGATGCATGATATGACCTCATTAAATCATCTCAAGATCCTTGTAGACTAACATTGTGCACATTTTACATGTGAAAATATTAGAGAGATTAGGTAATTTCTCCAAAGTTAAGTCTTTTATAATATGCATACTGCCTCCCATGCCAGTGACACAGGATAATACACTTGTAATATTTGGGATACATAACAATGTCTTCTTTAACAAGAATATGAGCATTTTCAAAAGGGATAACACAACTTGTGATGATCCTGCCTAGTTTCTCACATTCTTCCTATCTTGGCCTTCCCCCATGTAGCCCAAATTTGTGTGTACTCATTCTCCAATACTCATCTCTATTCAAGTCAAATCATTTCTTAATGGCTTCTTGAATACCCCATGCTCAGCTAAAGCTTCACGTGCTTCTTTGCCTGGAATTCCACTTTTTTTGTCTTCCCATCATTGAATACCAAGACTGAGACTTTCTGGTGAACCATCGCTCTTCCCCCACATCACTTTGCTACAAAACAAGCTTCCTTTTCTCAGTTTCATGCAATTCACAATTAATTCCATCCTGTGTGCTATTGCTTTCTTTTAGTTCATCTTGAAACATTTCCAATAAATCTTCTCCAAAATCTCAAACCTATATCTACAATAACCTTATTCACACCAAAGCAGAATGATTATTTATAATCTTTATTGAGTGCTAGACTTCTCTCTTAAAAAAAAAAAAAGATTTACTTATTTATCATTGAATGTGCTGGTTTTTTGTTGCCATACATAGACTTTCTCTGGTTGCAGCGAGAAGTGGGTACTCTTGATTGCAGTGTATGGGCTTCTCATTGTGGTGGCTTCTCTTGTTGTGGAGCCCAGACTCTAAGTATGAGGGCTTCAGTTGTGGCAGTGCATGGACTCGGTAATTGTAGCTCGTGGGCTCTAGAGCACAGTCTCAGTAGTTGTGACACATGTTTTAGTTGCTCCACAGCATGTAAAATCTTCCCAGATGAGGGGTCAAACCAGTGTTCCTGCATTGTAAGGCAGATTCTTAACAAGTGGACCTCTAGGGAAGCCTTAGACTTCTGCCTTATACTACGTTAGAACATCTCAGAAATGGCCATGGAAATAATCTATGAAGTATAAATTATTGTGATCATTTTACAAGACAAAACGGAGGCTTTGAGGTGGAGTTAATTGTCTAAGACAATACTAGGACACCCAGGACCCATGCATAAGTCTTGTCCCCAAAGTTCATGTTTATCTCACATTACACTAGCTGTTTCCCCTCAGACATATATATGTGTGTATATATATAGTCTCTCTATATATTCATCCTCTCATGTTCATGTAACATCCTGTTCATGTAGCAACATTAAAAGCTTTAAATATTTTAGTAAAAAAGCAAACAGAAAGTCTAGAAAGGTCTAGAATGAGTTTCTGCAGATACTGTCAGGCACACTGGCCTGATTTGAGAGGGAAGATGACCTTCCTTTGGCTCTCTCTGATCAGAGGCTCAAGGGTAGAAATATGAACATCAGGGCAAGGTGAGTTCCCAGATTCTCCTAGAGCCAACTCATTGGAAAAGACCCTGACGCTGGGAAGACTGAGGCGAGGAGGAGAAGGGAATGACAGAGGACAAAATGACTGGATGACTTCACCAACTCAATGGACATGAGTTTGAGCAAACTCAGGGAAATAGTGAAGGACAGGAAAGCCTGGTGTGCTGCAGTCCACAGAGTCACTAAGAGGCAGACATGGCTGAGCCTCTGAACAACAATCACCACACCTCTAGAGGATGTTTGAGGAGTAGTTATGACCTATGGTGCTGCAAGAATAAGATATTTTTAAGTAGACATTTCCACAATGACTCTTTTTAAATTTGAATGCTTTCCTTTGTTTCAAAATTATTGCCATCATCTAATGAAGAGAAACAGGTTAAATTAATCAAAGTAAAATTTTAGACAGAACATCAAAAAAATCTGCTAATAGTGAGATCCATTAAACTCTATTAGAAGCCCCTTTGACTGAGTCATTTAAAAGAAGATCAAGTTCCCCCAAGATGATTCTGAGAAGACCCCAGGCCAGGGGAGAGGAGCAGATGGAGCCCACAAGCCTTCCAGTCTCTAATGTGGGTGATTTTTATTCTGTATTCCCTCATTTTGCCTTCTTGTCAACAAATCCTGCCATCATTTCACTCACATCTTTGCAGCATTTTTCCAGAGCTGTTAACAGAAATCATTTCACAGAGAGTGGGAAAGAATGTCATTTTGTCATTTTCTTGGGGGAGTGGAAGGGAAGAGCAGGCAGTCTCTGCTTCCTGAGGCTTTCATGATGAAAAAAAAGAGGAAAGTGAGGCCTGCCAGCTCATGGGGTGCAAGAAACAAGTTCCCTTGGCAGTGCTATGCAAAAATAGTAACTGGAAACTCCTCAGCCAGCCTCTCTCCTTATTAACTAGAAGGAAGGACAATTTGGGACCATATTAACACCCCCAAACTTACTAGCACTAATGAGCTGCATGAACTTAATCATTACATTATATCTGAAGAGTAAGAGGAACTTTAATGATCATCAGGTATAATCTGCTTCTTAATTCAGGAACTCCTTTTAATTACAGAATTCCTATGAGATGGCCATTGGAAGCTCATTATTTCATTGAATTTTCCATCCCATGGTTAGTTGTTTCATTTGTTAAAAAAAAGTCACCCTTTTATTGATCTAGGACATTCATTCCTTAGTACTTGCTTTCTCCTTTGGAATAATAATAATGTATGAAGAAAAGAGTGATAATGATGATGATGAGTTGCAGAATTTTTTTCTATATATTAGGCATGTAATACAATTTTACATAATTTTATATTCTTGTTTGTAATCAGAAAAGTCTGAGGCTATAGGCATTTTTATTAGTCTCTATTCTACACAAGGAGGGATTGAGACATAATTCTAGAGTGACCTTGTTGAGGTCATATAACTAATATATGGAAAATTAGAATTTGTGCCCAATTCTGTTTGATTACAGAGCTCAAGCTCTTATGTGGACTGCGTACTGGACACACACAGATACACACACACAAAGCCTCTAGCTCCTTATTTTACACATTCAAAATACACTGTTCATTTCTTTTTTTTTTTTCCTTAGATTGCATATCCCAGCTTCTCTAAGGATTCCTTAATTAATATGACTTTCAACCACCACATGATCATGGTTGATTTTATTTTAGAAGTTTCTGATTTTCCTTCCTTGAGTGTGGAACCTTAAATTGGAAATAATACTGAAAAGTGCAGTTTAAGTGCAGAGCATAGAAGATTTTATCACCATCCTTCATCACTTTTCCAAATCAAATTCCTGCATCTGTAAAAGTTATTAATAGCAAAGATGATAACTGACATTAGAAGAACACCAAAGTACAAAGATGTAGGAGATAAAAAAAAAATCTTACAATTGAGAAGATTCTATTTGCAGGTCAGAAATTCTTTTTATTTACTTGAAGCATCACCATTTTTTTATGTAAAACTGAGCCTACACTTCTTTTATATGATTTTCTATTCTATTTGAGGACATGGAGCTCCCTGCATCTGCTGAAATTTGGTGTGAATGTGCTTTCAGCTCAGCTACCCAAGGTGCAACCACACAGCAGGGGCTCCATTCTTATATATTTAAGAGCCCTGTTGTAAACTTCTGGCAGAAGCAATGTGCTAAGTAGAGCTCAGCCTTTCAGATTAGTCAGAAAGTGAAATAAAAACTAGGTGTGACTGTCTTCAAGTGACCAAGGTAAATCAAAAAGTAGGAGATGCTTAAGCATTATTCCTACAGCCATAGTGGGAGACTGGGTTGCCACAGAAGTCACTGGCTGCTGAAGCCTTTGTCTGGAACAGTCAGGAAAGCTCTGATGCTGATGTGGAAATTGTTCAAAGACTGAATAAGGTCTTTGAGAAAGCTCCAGGGGTAGGTAGGGGAACTGTGATAGTATGCTTTCAAAGAACTCATGCACAATCCAAGAAAATAGCAAGGCCAGTGCCAAAGGAAACAGATAGACTTTGTTAAAAGAGGAAAATAGTAGTAAAGGTGGTAATTATAGTAATAAAACAATTTAATGTATAATGAAATAATACCAATCAAACATGGAGATAAGTAAAAAATGGGGCGCTTTGGAGTTAGGGTATTATGATTTTCTACATCATTTTACATGTGACTTGATGCATATGGCAATAAAGATCCTCAAGAAACTGTCTTGGGCAAGGTATCTATTGCAAGGAAAAGTAGACACTATTCAATGTCAGAAGTTCTGGGCTACAGTTTTGGTCATTCAGTATCACTGTGGTTGGAGGCACCTTTATGATTAGATTAATAAGTATATATAAACAAACAAACAAAAAAGAATAATGCAGAACGTATTAAACTAACTCTCCTTTGTTACTCCTCTTCCCTCTCCAATTAGCTAGACCTTGTTCTTCTTACTTTCTAAATTTTGCATCTTGTAGAAGGTACATGCATGACTCTAAGCAACCTACTGATGATATTCCTTTCTTTTTTCTGACTTATGAAACTTAAGCATTATTTTTCCTATCTATTGAAAATGAAGATTTAGCTCATCTATATGACCCCAACTGCCACTTCTCCACTTTCCTTTTAGCTAATTTTTCAGTTTTTCAATTGACTACATCTTTAATGTTGTTTTAGTACATACAATAAAATTGGAATGTTACAGAAACTGGCATGGCTCAAGGATGACATGCGACTTTGTGAAACATTCATATTTTTGTGGAATATTATTCAGCCTTAACAATAATGAAATTCTATCACAAGCTACAGCATGAACATTTTTTGAAAATATAGTGCTGAGTGAAATAAGCCAGACACAAAAGGGCACACATTTGTATATATATCTTCATTGTTTAACTACTCTTATCTTTTGACTTCTTCCACATAAAACTAACATTTATGCACATCTTTTCAGTCTTTACCCTCATTATGAGTAACTGCATACACAAACCTTTTCAAAAAAATATGTAGAAGCAATTGTAGATATTGGTTGTGTTTACAAATTTCTCCCCCTGCTTTTCTATTTTCTATGCATTGGGATTATAGGGTTCAGAACCCTTGCAGCTGATGAAGTCAAGTGACCAGCAACATTTATCAGTGAATTAAGTGGCAAGGAAGTGAGCCATTCTCAGATCTGGGCATTTAACCAAAAAGACCTTGGTTCTTTTCCACCACAGTGGTAAATTTTGAGATGGCTGTTTTTTCTTTTTTATGTTCTTAAGTTTTCCTGAGGTTACTTTTTAAGAGTAGAGACTTTTCACCCATCCCTTTGTGTAATCAGCATACCCTTCAAATACAACTATTAATGTCTTTTTCCAGATTTGTGCAATTTTCCTGTGTTTTATTTTGCTTATTTCTTCCCTTTTACATTTTATTTTCTCATTTCAGACTTCGTATTTATCAGCTTTTATATAACCTTGTTTGCTAGTATCTCTTCTATATCTTATCACATATTTTCCACTCTTTGTTCATTTTGTTCTATATAGAGAGTTTCTTGACTTTGATCTCTTTTTCTTTTTTATCACCCTTCAAGTCCCTATGAAGTACTAATTAGATTTTTTCAAGTTTCTTCTTTTCAGTGATTTTTTTCCTGTTTCCATTGGGATTGTTTTATCTATTTATTTTGCTAGTTTAATGCTGCTAATTTTCTTTTAATGCCTGAGTGATTATAAATTACTTGTGCATATTTAAAACCGGAGGTACTGAACTGACTTTTCCAGGTAGTGGATTGGGTTTTCTCTGCTCTTCTATTATACAAGCTTGTTTTCTCTGCAAAATATTTTCTTCAGTCATGGGAGCTGATCGGATCAAGTAGGCACTCAAATCACAGGGACACAGTCTTTTGATAAGGGATTACCAAAACGGGAAGAGCTTTTATTTTGTGGTACCAGTACCCAGCTAGCGGTCCTAATTCTCCCCAAGCAATGCATTACATTTCTTTAACGTGGGGATTATTTTGCTGTTTTCTCTTCCCTTGGGTTACTGTGAGCTTTCTTGTTCTCTTGTTACATCCAAGAATGTGGGAGAGAGAGAAGAGGGGTATGGACACGACTGGTTCCTTATTCTAGAAGTATGTGGTGAGCTCTCTATTCCTCCCACTCATCAATTTTGGCTCACTTTCATGATCTCCTCCTCCATACTTAGGAATTTTACTCCAAAAGCCTTTGGGGTTCTGCCTGAAAGATTAGCTTTTCCTGCCATCCTCTCTTATGTTAATTTTGGACTATAGATTCCTCAGTCCTCTTTGTTCAATTACATGTTTTTCATCTACTTCCATCTCTCAGAAAAGCTTTAAACCTAATGTTGAATGATGACCCTTCTCCCATTCTCTTTCCTTTTAGGGTTTATAGGTTTAATCCTGTTTTTATTCTTCTTTATTTTAATGAGAACTGGAGGAAAATGCAAACATTTGATCACCATATTCAATCAGAGATCACCCTGTTCACTTGCAGTGAACAGAGGACTGCACTGAATTTTGTGTATCTGTGATGGATCAGCTATGTTCTCACTGAAGGTCATACATGATGAGTTTAGGTTCCTAAAACACCGGTAGATATTTTCAGTATTTTTTAGACACATCAACACCTTTTCTTGGTTTTTAAGTTGTTTGAAATGAACATGTAGGAAAATAGAAAGTGGATGAAAACCAGAATTTTAATCAATAGCTCTTCTTCTTACCACACCTTTATATTTTATTTTATTTTTATTTTTTGGAAAAAGTTGAATATAACCAATACAAAATTCCATTATTAAATTATCAGTTTTGTTTTTGAATGGTTCTAATTTCAATGACTTGTTGAAAGGAAACCAAAAAATAATAAAAGTAGTATGAGAAAAACTAAAACATTTCAATAGATTTCCTCTTTGGATTTCAGAAGATATTGTGTCTCAAAGAATCTTGAATTCAGGTTTTATTCTTGTAGTTTCCTGCCTCTAAAATTATTTCTCAAGTCGTTTTCCTCAGCTCTTACAAGAATACATCTGTGCTTCTGAAAAATATTCTCACAAGTGTTGTGGGTGATTTATTGGTGCTTATAGCCATCCTATTTTGGGTGTATAAAATCGTGACTGCTCCAAATGTCCAGAGTCAACAACAGTGTGGTTTTCATAATTGGCCCAGACCTCCTTTCTGTCACCCTGCTTTTATTAACTCACCCTGGTTTTGCCCTCCCTAAACTTCTAGATTCTTCATTATGTAGTCTGCCTCCTTGATATATCTCAGCAGAACTTTCTCTCTGATATCTCCTTTGGATCTTTTCTTAATACCAACCTTGTCTCTCTTATACACAATTTCATGTCCAAGCTTCTTTTGACACCATGTTTCTTTGTGTTTATTTTATCATTTCTTTCTTTCTTTTTTTTTTTTTAGATTGGATTGATGGGTAGAGTCCCTTGTGGAGGGGGAGGAGGAGCAAAAGCGTTTTCTCCAATACTAACTTTATACATCAAGTCAGAGTCAACTACTAGACTGCATTCAGAGAGAAAGACTGTGCATCACAGCCAAAGTAGGTGTGCTGAAATGTGTGAAGAGCTATAGCAGGGACAAATTGGCTGGAAAATATCAACTGTAAGTGGCCTAGGTCATTATCAGAGACAATTCAAGTTTGATTCTCCTACTACATATTATCTATTGAAAGAAAACACAGATGATTTAAATGTTTATCAAATAGCCGATACATACATACTATGGAGCCCATTATAATACAAATTATGTAAATTCAATAATGACTATAAGGAGCTATCCTCAAAGTAACTTGATTATCTGGTAGAACAGAGATGTCATGGAGTGACAGAAGAGAGGAAAGGGATGACTATACTTTGTAAGTGTAGTAGGATCTTTTTTTTAAGAACTGAAAGTAAACAATATGTTTATAGCCATAGTATTTTTTTTTAAAGTATTCTGTACCCTAACCTTGGACCCATAAAATCAAGTCAAATCTTACCTACACTGGGGAGCTCAGAGGAGATGAGAAATTATATGGCCAGCTTACCAGAGAGCTCTATCATGGCTCAAGGAATGACATAACATAGCATACAGTTTCCAATTATTGAAGTGTACTTCTGGGTGGTCAGAGAAGAAGTTCCTGCTAATCCCCCTTTATGCTTATGAAATGAGAATACTTTCATAATAAGAATACTTCAAGTTAGACCATCTGGCAAGTTGTCTTGCCTAATTACAAGTCCAAATCTTTTGACTGACTTTTCTCATGAGAGAATTTGAAGTTACTTTTCTACTTGGTCAACCCTCTTTGAAATCTAACAAGAAACAAATCGCCAGTGATTTTTCCAGCCAATTCTATCTATTTCTTTAGACAACTATGCATTTCAAAGCATTCTGTTCACTAATGTGTTTATTTATACACCTACAGTATATTTTGTCTACAATAAAATCTCCTATTTGGCCATTTGCCAAAGGAAAGGTCATTCTGTGGTTCAGTCCCTCAAGTCGTGTCTGACTCTGTGTGACCCCATGGACTGCAGCATGCCAGGTTTCCCTGTCCATCGCCAACTCCCGGAGCCTGCTCAAACATATGTCTGTCGAGTTGATACATTCTGTGGTTAATGTCACTCATATTATTAGAGCGAGTATCCCAAACATCTTTTTATACAGTTCAGTTATTTTATTCAGCAGAGCTGTTTCTTTGCTCATAATCAGAATGCATCAATTGTAGCCTTTTTGAGTAAAGGCTAAGCTACTTCAGTCGTGTCCGACTCTTTGTGACCCTATTTACTTAGCCCACCAGGCTCCTCTGTACATGGGATTCTCCAGGCAAGAATACTGGAGTGGATTGCCATTTCCTTCTCCAGGAGATCTTCCTGATCCAGGGATCAAATCCACATATCTTATGTCTCTTGCTTTGGCAGATGTGTTCTTTACCACTAGCACCACCTGGGAAGCCTGTTTAATTTTTGAATTTTGAGACTGAATGAAGTGTGAAGAAGGATAGGACACTATAGCAAGTGCTGTTAACGTGAGCACTGCACAGTTTTTAGGAGGTGGCATTCACACTGCAGACTACAGGGAATGGGAATCTGAAATCCTATAGAGAAGCTTTACACCATCTCTGTTCTTTAGTCAAATACAGAAAAACACCAAGTTTCTTTAGGAAAAGCTAGCATAACATTGCTATCTAGAACAGGAAGTTGCATCAAATATTCAGGTTATACCATATTAGTAATATTAGTTGCTCTATAGGAAAAAAAGAAAATAAAGTTCAAAATTGAAATTTCAGTCTCCTTCACCTTGGAAATCAAGCATTAATGGTTCATGAAATTATCAAAGATACAATAAGTGTATATTATGCACAACACATTCTGTTAACGCTATCTGTACAGTTCAGTTCAGTCAGCCAGTCATGTCCGACTCTTTGCACCCCCATGGACTGCAGCACAACAGGCTTCCTCGTCCATCACCAATTCCCTGAGTTTGCTCAAATTCATATCCATTGAGTCAGTGATGCCATCGAACCATCTCATCCTCTGTCATCCCTTTCTCCTACCTTCAATCTTTCCCAGCATCAGGGTCTTTTCTAATGAGTCAGCCCTTCGCATCAAGTGGCCAAGGTATCGGAGCTTCAGCTTCAGCATCAGCCCTTCCAATGAATATTCAAGATTGATTTCCTTTAGGATTGACTGGTTTGATCTCTTTGTACATGCTATGGAAAATTCAATAATGAGTGAGACAGTGATCTCAAAGGAACCAAGAGTCTGGCAGAAGAAAGAAACAGCCACACGTTTGATGGAGTGATAAAATAGAAGAGGGATGGTATGAATTCATCTTAAAGATATCTAACCTTGGGATTAAAACAGAAAATGTTTTATGATATAGACTACAAATCATAGAGGCAAGAAGCATGACTGATGATAAATATCTTTGCATTCACAGAGCTTTCAGATGTCATTGTATAGAGAAGTTTTTGTGTCTTTATATATGATATCTTGTGGCTTTAGATAGATAATAGACAAGAATATGTTGTTAAAACATATAAATATGAATGCTGAACACAGTGCATGGTTAGAAATATAGACAGGTTATAATAAAAATAAATAAATAATATATGATAGATAAAGACATAGAGAGAGAGAGACAGAGAGAGAAAGCCAGGAAGATTAATAAAGTCTCCATTGTAATCTTAGGGTTATATCTACAACTATGAAGCAGAATTGATTAATTACACTCCTGGTTAAGAAGGCAGAGTAGAAGGATGTATGCTCATCTCCTCTGAAAGCACCAAAATTGCAACTATCTGTTGAATAATCATTGACAGGAGGAAGCTGAAATCCACCAAAAAAGGATACCCCACACCCCAGACGAAGAAGTCATAGCAAGGTGGTAGGGGGGCACAATCACAGCAAAATTCAATCCCATACATGCTGGGTGGGGACCCACAGACTCGGTTCAATTCAGTTCAGTCACTCAGTCATGTCTGACTCTTTGCAACCCCATGGACTACAGCATGCCAGGCTTCCCTGTCCATCACCAACTCCTGGAGCCTACTCAAACTCATGTCCATTGCATCAGTGATGGCATCCAACCATCTCATCCTCTGTCATCCCCTTCTCCTCCCTCCTTCAATCTTTCCCAGCATCAGGGCCTTTTCCAATGAGTTGGTTCTTCGCATCAGGTGGCCAAAGTATTGGAGTTTCAGCTTCAGCATCAATCCTTCCAATGAATATTCAGGACTGATTTTCTTTAGGATTGGTAGGTTGTATCTCCTTGCTGTCCAAGGGGCTCTCAAGAGTCTTCTCCAACACCACAGTTCAAAAGCATCAAGTCTTCAGTGACCAGCTATCTTTATAGTCCAACTCTCACATCCATAAATGACTACTGGAAAAGCCATAGTTTTGACTAGATGGACCTTTGTTGGTAAAGTTCTGACAAAATGTGGTCCACTGGAGAATGGAATGGCAAACCACTACAGTATTCTTGCCTTGAGAACCCCAGGAACAGTATGAAAAGACCCACAGACTGGAGAACAATAATACCAAGAAGTTCTCATACTATTATGAAGGTTCTGAACCTCATGTCATGCTTCCCAGCTTTGGGATCTGACAAAGAGACTGGGAATCACCAGGAAATATGGCCTTGAGGACCAGCAGGATTTGATTATAGGCCTTCCAGAGAACTGAGAGAAACAAAGACTCCAGACTTGAAGGCCACAAACAACACTTTGCATGCACCAAGACCCAGAAAAGAGGAGCAGTGACCCACAGAAGACTAAACCAAAATTACCTGCTAGTGTTGGAGGGACGCCTATGGAGGTGTGTGTCGACAGGGCTTCACCACAGGAATAAGGGCACCGAAATGTCTCCCTTGGCTATACCCCCTTGAAGTTTGCCATTAATACTATAATAGAGCCCAAAGACCCCAAGGCTCTGTCACCTCAGGCCGAGGAACTACCAAGGAGGGAGTGAAGCCCCTACCCACCAGCAAAAAATTGGATTAAAGCTTTACTGAGCAAGGTTCTGCCCACCAGAACAAGACCCAGTTTTTCCCACTGTCAGTTCCTCCCATCAAGAAGTTTACACGAGCCTCTTATCTTCATCCATCAGAGGGCAGACAGAAAAAGCAAGAAGAAGCATCGTTTCACAGTGGCTAATATAAAATCCATACTACAGAAAGTTAATCATGATGAAAAAGCAGAAAGTTGTGTCCCAGGTGAAGGGGCAAGATAAAAATCCCAGAAAAAAACAACTAAATGAAGTGGAGGTAGGCAACCTTTCAGAAAAAGAAATCCGAATAATGATAGTGAAGATAATCCAGGATCTCAAGAAAAGAATGGAGGCAAAGATTAAGAGGATGCAAGAAATGTTTACCGAAGACCTACAAGAACTAAAGAACAAACAGAGATGAATAATACACTAGAAGGAATCAACAGCAGAATAATTGAGGTAGAAAAATGGATAAATGACCTGGAGGATAGAATGGTGGAAATCAGTGCCACAGAACAGAATACAGAAAAAAGAATGGAAAGAAATGAAGACAGCCTAAGAGACCTCTGGAGCAATATTAAACACACCTACATTCACACTATTGGGGTCCCAGAAGGAGAAGAGAGAGAGAGAAAGGACCTGAGAAAATATTTTAAGAGATAATAGCTGAAAACTTACTTAACATAGGAAAGGAAATAGTTACCACATCCAGGAAGCACATAGAGTCCCAGACAGGATAAACCCAAGGAGGAATACACTGAGACACATCGTAATCAAACTGACAAAAATTAAAGACAGAGATAAAGTATTAAAAGCAACAAGGCAAAACATACAGAGGAATTCCCATTCGGCTATCAGATAATTTCTCAACAGAAACTTTACAGAGCAGAAGGGAATGGCATAATATATTTAAAGTGATGAAAGGGAAAAACCTGCAACCAAGAATACTCTACCCAGCAAGACTCCTTCAGATTTGATGGAGAAATCAAAAGCTTTCCAGACAAGCAAAAGTTAAGATAATTCAGCACTACCAAAGCAGTTTTACAGTGAATGCTAAAGGAATTTCTTTAGGCAGGAAAAAAAAGTGAAGGGAAAAAAAAAAAAACTACAGAAAATCCAAAACAATTAAGAAAATGGTTATAGGATGATACACATCAATCATTACCTTAAGTATAAATGGATTAAATCCACCAATTAAAAGACATGAACTGGCTGGGAGGATGAAAATATGTACATGTATGCACTTCCACTTACCACATCACCCTGCATCCCCCCAAATTCTATATAATTATTTTTTATTCTTAAGTTAATAATGTTCCTGTTATGACTTACAGTTGTAGTTATCATTTATTTTTTGCCTGGCTATTGATTGTGAAAACTAATGAATGTCATTTACTGTCTTGATTATGTAGCTATTATTCACTTTATAACATTGTACCATGATTGGTCAAGAGAAAAATAATAGAACTGTATATCACCGAGACTATGATCTAGTAGAAAAACATGTAATCACTTTTTAAAATCCAGTTGCATGTCAGAATTATCTTGAATTTTTTAGAAAAATTCAGATGCTCATGTATTGCTTTTTCGCACCAGAGCTCCAGATATGTTTCTAATGAACAGTCATGTTTAAAAATAACTGGACTATATGATGACCTTTTACTTTTATCTAGTTTGTTTCACTTTTTCTATTTTATATTCAGTGCTCCCATTTCATTTAGTTTGTTGTTGTTGTTCAGTTGCTCGTCATGTCCAACACTTTGCAACCACATGGACTGAAGAATGCCAGGCTTCCACGTCCTTCCACATCTCCCAGAGCTTGCTCAAATTCATCTCCATTGAATCGATGATGCCATTCAACCATCTCGTCCTCTGTCATCCCCTTCTCCTCCTGCCTGCAATCTTTCCCAGCATCAGGGTCTTTTTCAGTGAGTCAGCTCTTCTCATCAGGTGGCCAAATATTGGAGCTTCAGCCTCAGCACCAGTCCCTTTAGGATGGACTGGTTTGATCCCCTTGCAGTCCAAGGGACTCTCAAGAGTCTTCTCCAACACCACAGTTCAAAAACATCAATTCTTTGTCACTCAGCCTTCTTTATGGTCCAACTCTCAAATCCCTACATGATTACTGGAAAAATCATAGTTTTGACTAGATGGAACTTTGTCAGCAAAATAATGTCTTTGCTTTTTAATATGCTCTCTAGGTTTGTCATAGCTTTTCTTTCAAGGAGCAAGCTTCTTTTAATTCTGTGGGTGCAGTCACCGTCTGCAATGATTTTGGAGCCCAAGAAAATAAAGTCTGTCACTGTTTCCATTGTTTCCCCATCTGTTTGCCATGAAGTGATGGGACCTGATGCCACGATCTTAGGTTTTTGAATTTTGAGTTAAAATCCAACTTTTTCACTCTCCTCTTTCACCTTCATCAAGAGGCTCTTCAGTTCCTTTTCACTTTCTGCTATTAAAGTGGTATCATCTGCATATTTGAGGTTATTGATATTTTTCCTGGCAATCTTACTTTCAGCTTGTGATTCATCCAACCTGGCATTTCGCATGATGTACTCTGCATATAAGCTAAATAAGCAGAGTGACAATTTATAGCCTTAACATACTCCTTTCCCAATTTGAAATCAGTCCATTGTTCCATGTCCGGTTCTAACTGTTGCTTCTTGAACTACATACAGGTTTCACAGTAGCAGGTAAGGTGGTCTGGTATTCCCATATCTTTAAAAATTTTCCACAGTTTGTTGTGATCCACCCAGTAAAAGGCTTTAGCAAGTCAATGAAGCAGAAGTAGATGTTTTTTCCTGGAATTCTCTTGCGTTTTCTATGATCCAACAGATGTTGGCAATATTTGTAAATTCAGTTTTAACATCCAGAAGTTCTATGTTCACCACTTTTTCCAATCTTCTTTTCTTTTCTTGATGTTCTTTCTCAAACCTTTACCAAGTGTAGTAGAAAAGCTTTGTATACATATATGTGTACTATATATGTGTGTGTATAATACATATATTTTAGAAAACTTACACATTTTTTCTAAAACATTGACATTTTGATCCTACTTGTTTGACTTAGTATGAATAGAAAGCTAGACTTCTAATTAAAAATATATATGCAATAAACAACACAGGTTTACTGTATAATAGGGAACTATAATCAAGATCTTGTAATAACGTATGATGGAAAATAATTTAAAAAAATAATATATGTGTATTTGTGTAACTGAGTAAAGCGACTTAGCAGCAGCAGCAGCAGTGGAAATGAATCACTGTGCTGTACTCCTGAAACACTGTTAGTCAATTATATTTCAATAAAATACATACATTTAAAATTTAAAAAAAATGATTGATTCAATACATATGCTTTTATTTCCATTTTGAACATTAAATACAATGTTCAATGTTTTGGTGTTTGCTTGGACCAAAAGCTAATTTTAATCTCTGATTTTCCAATGATGTGTTTAAATTTCCCAAGATGTAATTTTCAGTGTAGAATTTCCTTACGCCCGAAAAATGTCATGGTGACAATTTTATCAAAGTCTTCAGTAAGCTAACTTTTTTTTGAAAATTAAAAAAAAGAAAATAGAATCCTGACTAATATATGTGCTTATTGTTCTTCCAATTAATCTTTTCTTGTTCTACTTCATAATGTGTAACAAATAAAAACCAACCTTTCTACAATATGTTCCTAGTGACATTTGTATACCAGGCAAAAACAAACATTGATAAAATAAAGCTACAAATCATTTTTTAATTGGCATATAACCTTGTTCCCCCCTCTCCCCCATTCTTTAGTCTTCTCTTCAGGAGAGCTCGAGAATTTGATTCAATCTGGAGTTGTGTTCCGCTACACTAGCTCCCCGAGCTAGCCAATTATCTATGAAGATTTCTTCTTGGATGCCCTCAGTTAGCTCTGTTCATTCAATGGAAAACTTGTGGTACTGAATTCATTCTAAATGACAGGCAGAAAAATCAGTACTATTTGAATGGCAACTTAAATATACAATGCAAGGTATTTGATTTAACTTAAATTAAATTAATTTAGTTGTCAAAGCCCCAACAAAGACGCTTAGCGTTTCATGTGGTATCTCTTTGATATATAGAGGAGTGTGTGTGTGTGTGTGTGTGTGTGTGTGTGTGTGTACAAGAGAGAGAAATACTGTACAACTTTCCTATGCTTTTGCACTGAAAGCTATCTTTTGCTGTTTTCTTTTATGAAAATAAGTAAAAAACAAATGCATATTAACTTATATGAAGTTGCAAAATATGATAGATACTATATCATTATAAATTATATTACCTAACTTACAATACTGTTTCTTAGAATTGTTTCCCTCTATTTAGAATTCTATTGTGATCATCTTAGACCATCTATCTACCAAGTGCAGAACATTGAAAGAACACTTGTCTCTGGTGTTTCCCCTGTCATAGATTCAACCGTTCAATAAATCTGCCAATCATACGCCAAATCAAATCTGATGATTTCTAATCTACCCAGTTTTATGCCAAATATGATAGAAGATATGAAAGCATAAGACATAGTTCTTATCCTCAAGTAAAAAATTCCAGGAGTGGCATTTATCTTCTTGGAAAATTCAACCCCTTTTACTTTGCCACATAACTTTAAAAATGACAATTGGAGAATGACTAAGAGTGCTTTAGGAACTTTTAAAAGAGAGGAGACTACACAAAAGATGTGAGAAATTAAATATCTTGCAGTTTAATATAGTTGATTTCCCTCTGGAAGAAGTGTCCTCACCACAAAACTTCAAAATGGATGGCAGGCAATGGACAAGAGATCTGATTAGTAAGAAATACAAATATGGTGACAAAGAGTTGAGGAAGGGGAGAGAAAACAAAGAGCAAAGTAAGCTGGATATTAAAACAATAAAACAATTTTACCTTAAACTAGAATGATGTTTTCCTAAAAACAAAAACTCCAGAGAATCCCTAACAATTTTATTTCAATATAATTTATTAGCAGCAGTTGAGCCATAGATATATTGTTCAAAGTTAATTTCTTTGATGATATTTTGATACAGCTTTCCCCATTTTCCTCTTCACCTGCACCTCCTTACCCCACAGGGGGATACTGGAGGTGTGGGAATATGGTGTCAGGACCTGTTGAATATACAGGGGATCACTGAAAGTAGCATGTGAATATGTGAAGGAAGGTTTCTGAAAAGTCATATCATAAAACTGAAAGTCATTCAGTTGTGTCCGACTTTTTGCAACCCCATGGACTATACAGTCCATGGACTTCTCTAGGCCAGAATACTGGATGAGTAGCCTTTTCCTTCTCCAGGGGATCTTCCCAACCCAGAAATTGAACTGGGGTCTCCTGCATTGCAGGCGGATTCTTAAAAATCATATCATAGGGAGACACCAAACCAAAATGAAATGAGTATTTTTTAAAATGTCTTTTGTACAGCAACTCACTTTTTAATCAACAGGATGAATATATGGGAAATCACAGAGAAGAAAATTTGAAGCAGAAGCGATAGACAGTAAAGAGATGCCAAGCATTCCCTAAAGGATATTTGCAAGGAATGTTTCCAGGATGCCTCTGCTGTGAGTGGGAAGGTAGCTCTGGAAACCACCCAGCTGGTATGAAGAAGCTGCACTGAACATTCCAATAGGATAGGCAAAAACAAGAAAATAAGTCCAAGAGTATCATTTTCACTGTGTACAATCTGAATTGGCTTCAAGACTTAAGATTGTTATAAATTAACTTTATTGCATAATTCCATACTAAATACTGGGGCATTAAGACCTTTCAAATACTAAAATCAGAAATTCAATTAATATTTCTTGCTTACCATGAATCTGTAGCACTGATTTTAGAATTTAGCTGTAGACTGGCTCATATTGCTTTCTGTGTGCTTTGCATTCATCAGTCAACTTCAGTCCATCCTGAGTGTGTATCTGTCAGTGTGTGCAAGTATAAAGCAAGAATTGGCCCCTGTCTTTTAAAGAACTAGTTATCTTGTGGGTGAGATAAAATTTATAAGTATGAAAAAATAAATGATTATCTCATTACAGTTGTATTCTCAACATGTAGAACTTGCGTTTACTTGTCACATGGAAACACATGAATGGTGTCTTAGAACACAAAATATGGCTGATGACAAAATGCGTATGCACTTAGAGATTTCTCTAATTTGTTTATATATTTGTGAATGCATAAATTTCTTGCTTCTTCCAGAATCAGTTCTCTATCAAGGCACAAACTCTCTATATATACAACTATCTTTAACATTTTCACTACATTTTTTCTCTTACCTGTGAAAGTTACATATATAGATAGATAGATAGATTAATGGATGTGAGAGTTGGACCATGAAGAAGGCTGAGCATGGAAGAATTGATACTTTTGAACTATGGTGTTGGGGAAGACTCTTGAGAGTCCCTTGGACTGACTGCGAGGGGATCACATCAGTCAATTCTAAAGGAAATCAATCCTGAATCTTCATTAGGACTGATGCTGAGCCTGGAGCTCCGATACTTTGGTTGCCTGATGCGAAGAGCTGACTCATTAGAAAAGACCCTGATGCTGGGAAAGATTGAAGGCAGGAGGAGAAGGAGACGACAGAGGATGAGATGGTTGGATGGTATCACCGACTTAACGGACATGAGTTTGAGTAAACTCTGGGAGTTGGCGATGGACAGGGAGACCTGGTGTGCTGCAGTCCGTGAGGTTGCAGAGCCGGACATGACCAAGCGACTGAACTGACTGACTGTTGTATGCATATATATGGATATATAGATATATATGGAAGTAAAGATTGTAACCTAACGTTCAAGATATGAAAAAAATAATAGCATTTTTTGAGTACCAAAATGTGAGTAAAATATACAAGCTAGGTTTCTAAAGGACAGAAATATGTCTGATATAAGGGTAAAGGCAACATTTACATTTTGTAAGAAGTAAATGGGTTAATTTCTTTTTTAATTCATGTATTCATTCAAAACCTTGTTACTTAGCTCTATGATGGATACTTTGATTAGTGGTAACCATTAAATGTAGTTTGTTTTAAAGCGAGGTCTGAATTTTCATTGTAATACACAGATTTGCTGCACACAAAGTACAGAAATTCCTTCCAATAATGTATGTGAACTGGTGATACCTTTAAATAATAAAATGCTAAACACAAGCATGAAGTATGGAATTCCCACATGGCAGTGGTGGCTAGGGAAGGCAATTAAGAAGGTGAAATCATGGTAGTAGTCGGTACTTGATCGTAAAAGAGGCAACTTCAAGATGGCAGCATCACCTCGTCTGATTATTAATAAATAAATATTGACGTTAATTTAGCACTTTCCGTCTTCAAAGCACTTTACAAATATTAATTAGTCCTCTTAGGACTATTTGAAATATGATTTCTGAAGTTTGCATTTTAATAGGATATTCACGATGGTGTTTTTTGGCTTCAAGTACAACAGCTTTTTTTTTCAATTCTCAGAATTTGTTTTTTTCTGGAATTAAAGTTAGTAGAATGAATGTAGCTAAAGAGCCATTGCATAAAAGGTTATCTCAGGACACTGAGTTTGGAGTCAGGAGGAACTGCATTTGCATATTCCCACAGTAATGGACCAAGATCAGGGTTCAGTTTTCCTAAAGACGTTTGACCAGGGAGAGGTACTTTTAGATCACCACATGAACCCATTTTTGCACTCAAACCTTTGTACAGGGTGTCATCCCTGCTTGGAACTGCCACTCAAATGGCTAACAGCTTTCATTCTTCTTTTGCTTACTGATTCCTAGGCATCTAGGTTTTATATTTTATAGCAGGAAAGTATTCCCTAAATTCTAGCTTTTTTTTTTATCATCTGGCAAATCTTCATTAAGTTACCAAATCAAAATAAAATCATAGATGCTTACCTTATAGGTCATAGAATAAGAGATTTAAGATTATATGAGTAACCACTAAACAGAATGTGTTATTCAAAAAATAATCTTTTTTTAAAAAGTTTTTCATTTACAAAAATTTGAGGGAAAGTTACAGATGGTTTTCATATACTCCCTCAACACCTCCCCTAGCCCTTCCTATAATGAACATCAGCATGGTACATTTGTTAGAATTGATGAGTCAATAGTGATGGTGATGATGGTGGTGGTTTAGTCACTAAGTCCTGTCAGACTCTCGACCCCACGGACTGTAGCCTTCCAGTCTCCTCTGTCCATGAGATTTCCTAGATAAGAACACTGGAGCAGTTTGCCATTTCCTTCTCCGTGGGATCTTCCCGACCCAGGGATCGAACCCAGGTCCTCTGCACTCCATGTGGTCGCCTGCATTGCAGGTGGATTCTTTACTGAGTCACTAGGGGAGCCCATCAGTACTGATACATTATTAGTAACTAAAGTCCATAGCTTCCATTAGAGTTCACTCTTTATGCTGTACATTCTATGTTTTGACAAATGTGCAGTGACGTATGTCCACCATTACTGTATCACAAGAATAGTTTCTCTTGCATGTCCTTGTCAGTTAATAAGAGTTCGACTTCTCTGTGACCACTCACCTTTGTTCCAGGCACACCAGCGCTTCAAGGAGGTTGTGTCCCTTCGGTGACTGCTTGTAGAAACACTACGCCATCAGTCTTCTCAGCTCCACTGAGCAGGGAATCTCTCTGTCCCTGTAGAAATGCATTTCATTCAGCCTGACTTGAAGATAAGACCAGGGTCTAAGGGTTGGTGATGAAAGGGAGACATTTGCAATTTAATGCCATTTGACTTATAAGAGGTCTTCCCAAATAGATGTGTTTGTCATGCATCTTGTCCAGTTAGGGAGCTTCCTGTCACCTTCCTTTTGTTTGCTATACCTATCGGTTCCCTCACTTCTGCAATATCCAGGGTCATCACAGGTTCCACTATAACATCCACTCTGTCTGTGTAGCTACAAATGATTCTACTAATCATCAGGAAGAGATTCACCTCTATATTTTGGATAAGCAGCTTGTCTAGCCAAAATAGATATACTGGCTTATGTCCAATTTTTTAAGATCCACAAATCTTTGCTGGACCATAACCCCCCACTTAGTATACAGGAGCAATCTTTCCGTCTCAACATAGGCATCTAATTGCTTTGTGATTATTTGTCTATGTCTGCTCCCCTTCTAGACTGTAAGCTACATAATGGAAAGAAATTATTGTTCTTGTTTACTTTACTTACTCCTGAATTCCTCAATAATTTAAACTTTGCCTGCTACAAGATAGAGACTCAATTTCAGAATGGGTTTAAAACAAAAAAAAATAAAAACAGATTTTTAAAAAGTAGATACAAGGAGAATAAATAAACTAGAACATTAACTTTATGTAATGCTTCAAGGAGATGATTTTTTAAAAATGTCTAACTTTACCATCCAATCTTCATCCCTAATGAATGCGTAATAGCACAGAGAAGATGAAAAGAAGGCAAGGGTATGTTCATGGCTTGCAAAATCATTGCATAAAACCTTGATCAAAATATTGTATGTACTTCAAATTCAGTCCCCTTTTGTGCTTGAAGATTACCTCTAAATGCTACTTTCCATCACTGAAGATAAAGACACTGATGACAACAATGGCAATTTTTCATTCCCCCAGTGAGAAGACCCATTCTATTCACCAATGGAGGAAATTTCAGGCACTCTTTAAAAAACCTCAGATCTATGCAGAGATTCATGCTCTCTAAAGGATCATTGTAAACACTTCCTGTTTACCTTTGGGCATCCTCTGGAAACCTCTCTCTGTTACCCTCCTGTGTCTGAACCAGGCACTGCACCTAGGGCCCTGTTAGCATGGTGTAGCGGAGAAGGCAATGGCGCTCCACTCCAGTACTCTTGCCCGGGAAGTCCCATGGACGGAGGAGCCTGGTAAGCTACAGTCCATGGGGTCGCTAAGAGTTGGACATGACCGAGCGACTTCACTTTCACTTTTCCCTTTCATGCACTGGAGAAGGAAATGGCAACCCACTCCAGTATTCGTGCTTGGAGAATCCCAGGGACGGACGTGGGCTGCCATCTATGGGGTCACACAGAGTTGGACACGACTGAAGTGACTTAGCAGCAGCAGCATGGTGTAGCCTCTCTCATTTTCCTCTCAGTCTATATTGTAGTTGCCTGGATATTTGTCCATTTTCTCCACCAGGCTTCAGGCTACATTAGGACAAAAAGTCGGTTTGCTTTGCTTACTATATCATATGCTGAACTCAATGTCTGGAATATAATATGGGGAGGAAGGGAGTGAGGGGAGGTAGGAAACAAAGCAAGAATGAGAGCCAAAAAAATTAAAAAAAAAAAAAGAATGCAGGAAGGGAAATCTCACATCTAGAAATAATAAACTGCTTCTCCTAGAATCTTGATTCATAAGACAGCACAGAGCTTTTCAGGAAAAACAAAATGTCAACCTAGCAAGGGAAACTAGCTGGCCCACACCTCCTCCGGAACCATCCTTGACACTATGATTAGCCTTGATTTTGCTTTCCCATCTGTTTGATTTATATTAGATGACAGTGGATTAACTGACCTCAGCTACACTTTACTGCTGTGTTCCATGGGATAGTTAATCACTATAGCCAGATATGGAGATGTCCCCAGCACTAACAACAATGCAGTCCTGTGTCGTGTGCATTGTTTTATCTTGGGTGTCATTTCCTTTGTTGCTTCTGGACTATATTTGATTGTTTTTGTCTTTTCTATCATCTGAGATGAGTTTAACTCACTTGTACCCTGTTGGCTTTACTATTCATACAGGGGGGCAGACCGTCTCTTTGCACTTAACACTTATTTTCTTATTTTATACCTGGCATGTGTATGTATTATTGCTCAAATTAATTGAAGACAGGGACCATGCCCTTTATTATAGCTTTATCATTTCCTTTAGTGGCTAAGTTACTATGTTGAATACAAAAGGTCCTTGATTTTTTTTTGAAGATAAAATCTATAAAAAGTAAAAGGAATTTTCTTATCACAAACAGAAATATTTATAATTCAACTCATATATACTCCTTCAAAACCACCAAAATCCTGAGATTTATATTAAGAGTTTAAGATATTCAAGAAATGTTTTAAAAAATCAGTGGCTATATTTGTACATGTACCATTTGTGTTTTCATTGGGTCAAAAAAAAAGTGCTTGCTTGTTTAGTTTTGCTTGTTTTTTGTTTGTTTGCTTTATGTCAGATACCGAACTCAAGAGTTGAAAGATGTTATTACAAAGCATGAACTCTCCTCTCTGTCACCACCCATGCAGACCTACTAGGCTCTACCCTCACTGATGTCCTAAATGGCATCTTAGCAGCAGAAAGGTCAGAAACAAAAAGCTCCAAGTTCACAAGATTTAAAGGCAAATTATCAGGAGTTGGACTAGAGCTCCAAACCATACAGGCTATAAGGTCAGAGCTTAACTGTTTTTCCATTTTATTGCTCAAGGACAAGAGAGCTTGATGCATGAGACTCCAGCACCATAAACTGTCTACCGAGGTGGCCATTTTATCATGTATGGTTGCGAGTTGAGTACTGACCACACAATTTAAATCGACAGCAGCCAGGCCCTGGTGGAGATGTGAGAAGCAATGTCACACACAACATCCTTTTCCTAGTTATTGGGACCCAGACAGGTGGCAGGAAGGGAATGAGGGGTGAGGTGTGGGGAGAAGGAGGGGTGGGGAGGCACAGGGACATTTCCCATCTCAGGAGTACAAGATTCATTACCTCTGATGAAAAGTCACCAGGCTGCCGTGAGTCCTGACATACTCCGTGACAGGAGAAAGTGACATGGCCATTTGACATTCAGGGCTAGAAGGTTGCCGGTCTGTAATCACTAGTTAAAATTGAATCTTGTACATTGCACCCTGCCAGCACAGCTCAACTCTTGATAATTATTTGGATGCTACTGTATTTGGATTTTATTTCCCCAGCAGAGAGGGGAAGTTGGATTTATAGTGTACTGCTGGGTTAAGATTGGAACAAGCTAGATCTTTTTTATGGTTAATATGGCAGAGCCAAATAAATCTAGAGGTGCTTTTTGTCCCCATTTTAATTCTAAACCCCTTGGGGATGGGAGTGGGGAGTCACAAAAGAATCAAAGAATGCATCTTCTAATTTTCCATGAACAAGCTACAATTCTGTCTGTGCTAATGTTTTTCTCTTTTTTTCCTTTCAATTCATGATGCTTTAAACCAGCCATCTGGACACGAATGGGGCTGGGAAACACCATTTTGAAACAACTATAGCCTGAGTAGCCACATGGATGAGGACATAGATCGTTAATGCCACTTAACAACCACTTCTTCTTTACCTGGGGGTCAGGAAAAGGACAAGAGAAATGTTTTACAGTGGGTCATTTTAGTATAATTACAGAGTGGCCTTGAAGTGTTGATTTGCATACAGGCATGCTGTGATTCCAACAAGAATATTCTTTCCTCTCATTCCTATTCCAAGGCATGAAAGCTTCCATTCTTTGCAGGAGCACAGCCTATATATTCACCCCATTAAGCCCAGAGGGATCCCGGATGTTAGCTTGACAGGCTCAGTCTAATATTTTGAGGGGTCACAAGCCACATGTTCTTAGAAGGGAAGAGTGATCACAAGAGGTAACTTTATGTACCGACAGAATATGCATTGCCTGTGCACAATGGTTTAGCTGTGCTTTGCTGCTGCTGCTGCTGCTAAGTCACTTCAGTCATGTCCGACTCTGTGCGACACCATAGACGGCAGCCCACCAGGCTCCGCCGTCCCTGGGATTCTCCAGGCAAGAGTACTGGAGTGGGGTGCCATTGCCTTCTCCACTGTGCTTTGGGAAGTAGTCAAACTGGCCCGATCTAAGATATCTTTGCTACTGTCTAAAAGCCCATTATTAGAAAAGCATCAATTTAAATAAAAGTATTGTGTATCCAAGGGTTCCAAAGTAAGTCACTATTTCTTGGAGAAAAAAAAAAATGTATATATATATTTATATAAATATATATATATATATATATATATATATATATATATATATATATACTTATATACTCAAACACTGGCATAGATAAAACATGGTGGAAATTTTGCTGGGAAAGTCTGATAGGCTCTGATCCAAGAGGGCTCAAGAACTGACATTCATTGTTCTGGGGGATTCACTCTGAACCCAGAACTCTCAGCCTTGCTCCAGCTGCAACCTAATTTCTGGCAGTTAACTGTGATCTCATTACTTACACAGAAGTCTCATCACTTGCTCATCACTAAGTTTTAGGATTGATGTGAAAGTGAAAGTTGATCAGTCGTGTCCGACTCTTCTTTGCAACCCCATGGACTATATAGTTCATGGAATTCTCCAGGCCAGAATGCTGGAATGGTTAGTCTTTCCTTTCTCCAGGGGATCTTCCAACCCAGGGATCAAACCCAGGTCTCCTGCATTGCAGGTGGATTCTTTACCAGCTGAGCTACAAGGGAAGCCCAAGAACACGGGAGTGGGCAGCCTATCCCTTCTCCAGCAGATCTTCCCGACCCAGGAATCCAACCAGGGTCTCCTGCATTGCAGGTGGATTTTTTACCAACTGGCCTATCAGGGAAGCCCTATAGAATTGATATATGGAACCGGAATTCTGATTAATCTAATTGACAGTGAGAGATAACAATGCAGCAGGATTTACATGTGAAAGCCACATGACTAGAGCAGACATAACAGATAAACCGGCCAAATTCCAACCAGAAGATGTCTGTGTGACCAAGGAACTACCAGGGAAGTAGAAATGAATCCAACTCTTCACCTTCTTACTGAGAGAGCAAGTATAGCCAAGGTTGTCTTCACCAAATGTGTTTATGCCTGCTAAGTCACTTCAGTTGTGTCCGATTCTTTGTGACCCTATGAACTGCAACCTGCCAGGCTCCTCTGTCTATGGAATCCTCCAGGCAAGCATACTGGAGTGGGTTGGATGCTCTTCTCCAGGGGATCTTACAAGACAGGGACTGAACCCATGTCTCTTATGTCTCCTTCACTGGCAGGCAGGTTCATTATGACTTAAAGAGGTGAGATATTCAGTGTCCTCAGTGTAAGGTTCCCTTTCTTCTGATAGTGCTGAGATGGGCTCTGCCAATCCTTATTTTCTCTCTGCTCCTTTGTTCAGTCTTCAACAGTAAACATCACCCACTGTATCCCTCCTCCACTTTGAACCAGAGAGAGTCTATTGATATCAGAGCTCACTCTCAGAAAGTTGTCCTATTTTTCTGCTTTTCTAGTCACTTGCAGACATAAACAATTTAGAATGAATATATTAATTGCTTACTTTCATTCCACTAGAAAAATCCAATGATAGAAAATATACTGATAACTTAAGGAGAGTTTGTTTTTTTTTTTTAACAAAGCAAGAATTTCTGAACAGGGGAAATCTAGGAAAGTAACTGAGTCTTGAGAAATTTGTCAGTCGAATGATAAGGTTGTTTGGTGAAAGAACATGAACAACTTAAGGAGGTTAATATAGAACAAAGAAGAGAGACCAAAAAAAAAGGAAAAAAAAACATATATATCAAGAAGGCTGAAATTACGCCTATAATCTCCTAATGGAAACAGAGAAAGGAGTGTCTTGGACACCATGGTTGCTGAAATGATGATCCTCAGGAGTAGTAAAACTGGGGTACCTGTGTTGGTTAGTGAGTGTGGTTAAAGGAATAAACCAACTTGTCAGTCGTATCATATTTGAGCTGTTTCTAAATCTAAAGATTGGATCAAGGGCAATTTCTTTTTTTATGGGCCTCAATTACCTTTGCATAGGAAGAATAACCTCAATTAAGCCATAAAGCAAAACAACAAAGCTGCAGCTAATAATGGATTTCATCAACAGTATTGCCGATGGCAAGCTGAAGAGCAGTTTCCATATTCCCAGGGTTGGGAAAGGACTTCCTCCTCTTCTTCCCCAGACAGAATCTCCTGTATCATATATGGCTCACTTCAAGGCCTCCTCTTCCATGAATCTCTTTTTAACCCTCACAGTTGATCTTTCCTTCCCTTAATTTCTATAGAATTTTATCTTCTTATATCACATGCATTAGATTGTAAAGTTATTTCTGCGTTTATACATCTTGCTTGAATGAGCAACTATAGCCTGAAGGTAAGAAGTTTCTGACACCTAAAGTTAAACTTTTGACCTCTTGGAAACTCGATTTTCTTAACTATTAAGATAAGGAAATGAGACTATGGACCTCAAAGGTCACTTCCAGCTCTAACATTCAGTTGAAACTGTGGTGTGCTTCTCAAACTTCTCCTAGAAGAGAAATGTATTTGTCTTTGTTTAATTTGTGCAACTCTGTGTTTGTTCAGCCCAATGTAAGCAGAACACTGTAAGAGCAATGCTTGGTACTAAACTCCAAACACACCACAGATTCAGCCCAACGACAGCCCTCCATATGCAGCAATGTCAGCTAGACGTGAAACCAGCAAAATTGTCTTGTGAAGTGACTGCTGGTTCTGCAGCTAGGACATAGGAACTCTATGCTTTGTGGAGTCAAAGTTTGTGTGCGTGTGTTTGACCTTTCATTTTAGAATATTGTGCCACCAGACTCTTTCTAGCCTCATCTTGTTTACATGTATTTCTGAGGAGATGAAGCAGTCCGAAGCCTTCTACTCCTACAGCTCCCAGTTGTGAGCTTTTCCCACAGCTTTTGATGCAATTAGCATCCTGGAATATTGAACAGAAGCAATTTTATCCTGCAATCAAGAATACTTCAGCTATGGTTAAATGTGAGTTATTGCTGCACACAGAAAGAAAGCTAGCCTATGAGAGGTAGCGTTGCTCACAGGTGAAAAGAACATAAGCCTGCCAACACCTAGAAGGGCATGGCTTGCCTTTTGATAGTATGATTATTTTAATATGCATGCTAGTGTTCTTTTGAAGAATATTGATTATGTTCATTGGCATCACAAAATTGGGGATAAAATCATCAATATTCCATTGAACAAGGGAGAAAGGGATAGAATTTGTGGCAGCCTCAGGTGAAGCCTAAAGATTACACCACTGGATTTGGATAGATTTTCTTTACTTTCCTTCAAATTTGTATGTTACCCAAAAAGGAAGATTTTTGTTGCTAAGTGGGGTTAGAGCTTAGTATCCATTTTAGGAATACTAGGAACAGAAATCTTCTTTTCGCACACATCCCCTGGCTATGCTATCTGATCATTTAGCAGGAAACACTTTCTCTCTGCCTTCCTGGGGGCTGTTAATTCAAATGCAGAGGGAAAACATGGGTTTGCCTTTTGTGCCACTCTCTTAATCAAAGTGATTTTCCTAAATGCAACTGTAGAAAATAGACTCTTTTATTTTAGGATCTGCAGCAGTTTTTACAATGTTAGGCAAACCTGAGCCCCTCCTTAAAATGTCAAGAAAACAAAAAACCATCCCCACCTGAAAGCCCTCTTGTCTTGAAAGGATTTTTTTGGCTGTTTCCCTTAAGCTGCTTTCTCCTTCTGTGCAACTTCCCAATCCCATTCACAAACTGTTGCCATGGTAAATAATTATATCACAGATGAATTGTGTACACTTCCTTTTCATAGCTGGAAGAGAAATTGTAGAGGAAAGGGGAAAAACTCAAAATCCTTTAAAATTACAGGGGAGATAGCTGAGGAAAGATTGCCTCCTCGTTAACATAATTAGCTCCATGAATTATAAATTGGTATTAGAACTTGCTCTTCATGACAAAAGGAGTAATTATATTTACTCATGTAAAATTAAACAATACCAAAAAAATTAATGGGACTCACCAGAAGCTCTCTTGACATTATCATAAAATTCAGAGACCTGAATACCCCACAAACTGAAGTGATTTAAGCAGCATAAACTTTAATGCTGCTCAAATGTACTATGTAGAAATATATCTCCTGGCTAGTTTATAATTGTAGTACTCCATGTTCAGAACACACAAAAATACACACAACAGTAGTAACAACAACAGCAATAGCAGCAAGCTCTTAAACACATTTTTCCATAGACTGAGGCACAGAAAAGTCCAGATTTTTGGTACCCAAATGGGATGTGGAAGTAATTTTCACAGAAAATATTTTGTTTTCTATTGACTATTCTAAAGTCAAAACTTCCAGAATAGAGGGTAACCTGTTAAACAACTCTCAAATATCACTAAAAGAGGGGCTGATTGAGAAAAGGCTGATTTGTCAAACTAGCTTTGCACATCCAGAAAGGTATCCTATAAGACAAGGGTCTCCAACCTCCAGAATCTAGTACCTGATGATCTGAGGTGGAGCTGATGTAATAAAAATAGAAATAAAGTGCACGATAAATGTAATGTACTTGAATCATCCTGAAACCACCCCCACCCCAGTCTGTAAAAAACTTGTCTTCCACAAGACCAATGATTAACAACACTCAACTATATGAACTGTATGAAACAAAACAAAGAGAATACTTACTTGTATCCAAGTAGAGGAGCCTGGGGTGAATTCAGGTGTCTTTGGAGAAAACCTTGACTCAAACACTAATTCAGCATCAAGTTCATTTGGGAGGATCCACAACTGTACACGGCTTGTTAGGAATGGGAGGAGGACAGCAAATAAAACTGCAAGATGCTTTCTATACTTCCAGAATTTATGAATCCTAGAAACCCAGCCTTACATTTAGAATAATATGCAGCCAAAATGAAGCTTAAAGAATATGACAAAGTGATTAAATCGTATGTTAAGTGAAAAAGCAAGTTATAAAATTGCTATTCTAATGATGCCTGGTGTGTGCATATGGGATGACAATCTGTCACTGCTTTTCCTCCTGACCATCCTTCCTACTCCAGGACTTCTGGAGTCTAGCTTGATTCACTTGGCTGTTTAGAAGTACCATTGAATCTGTCCTTCACTTTGCATGTGAGAATATTAATGCAGGCCACTCAATAGGACAACTCGGATGGTAAGGGTGGGGAGGAGGCTACACCTAAGGGAAGAATCAGGATATTCCATTTCAAGGTACCACCCAGAGAAACATTAGGAAACAGGTGGTGGACTCAAATTGAGTAGTCAAGGAGAGATTAATAAAAGGGGTTATTCAGAAAAATGCAGGCAGGTTTAAAGAAACCAACAAGGGATAATGCAGTATTCCAGGATTAGTGACAGTAAAAAGTCCTCACAAACCCTGAAGGAGTAAGAGGAGTATGTGCTTAGCAGAACTTGTAGAGGGGAGCTGTAGCCTAGGAATACCAAGCAGGAGTTGTGGCCTTTGGTCGAAGGACACATCCAACCTGTGGCAACTTGGCAAGACAGGAGCAAGAAGAATGAATATCCCAATTTGACACTCCTGCCCTTTAGTCTTCTGCAGGTACCTTCCATTGGCCAAGCTCAATGCAAAACCAGAGGCAGGGTTTTTGTTTTTGTTTTTTTTAATTTATTTGCTTTGGCTTATAAATATTATTCTCTTTGGGCACAAAGCATGATGGAAAAGGGTGAGGAGTAGATCTAGAGAAATCAATAAGAAATTGCTAACACAAATAAGTAAGAGACTGGGAGACAACTTTTTGAAAGATTAGCAAATTTTTCACTCTAGAAAATCGTCTGTTTCCAAATGAAAAATTTTGTCACTAAATTAAAAAAATTCTAATGTTGAAAATCTGGCATAAATATTTACTATGGACTATCTCCATGCTATTATTTTAAAGTTAAATGGTTTTGAACCCAATGGATCATTCAGCTTAGTAAAATATATTTAAATTAATTTTTGAGGCCTCAGTTACCTCACCAATAAGACATTTTCAACAGCAATTTTGTTATATGAATAAATGAATAAAAGAATGAACAGTGGAACTCCCTGGGAAAATTCTCCCTTTCAGAGGTAACATCCTTGATTGGATTTTACTAGTTTTTTATTCATGATCTTGCTTTCCTCACCACAGCAGTCTCCACCACTTTTCATATCCAAAGAGATTAGTTTTGTTTTCCTCCAAATAATGTGCCTTGAGGCTCACGGTAAGTTTTACAGTAGGGCCATTGGGGGAAAATAGTATTTTCTAATGATGTAGCATAGTTGATTTTTATTTAGAATTACTATGTTATCATTTGTAAATAACTCATTAAATATATGTGCCATGATTATTTACTGCAAGGAAAATTGATACTCTCTTTTTCCAGGCTAACAAACTGGTATTAAATATATAATAGCAAAACTATTTTTTGTGTAATAGGTCATATTAAATTCTGTCCTTTTAAAAATGACTCTCCACATTTGCTTCCTAGACTACTTATCTAATGTATTCTATAAATCTCTATTTTTTAGCATATGGCTCTGATTTTATTAATACCACATAACCACATAAAGGTTTTTAATAATGAAAATTGTCTTTGTCACTTAGAGAGACTAATGTTCTCAATGTTGTAGATATTAAAAACCACCAGAGGAAAGGAACTAGAGTTAAAGAAAGAACAAAGTAAGAAACCATCATTTATTTTTAGATAGTATGTGTGGTAAAGTGTGATGATACACAGACAAAACAAGGTCAAACCAGTAATGGAAAGAGCATGATATCTATACTGTCACATATGTCCCTTTCATATGGGAGACACCACAGACAGATCATAGCATTGCTTGTCCTCATACATTGTCCTTGATGCGGTTTTACCATCTTGCTTCTTCTGGTGCTATCATCTTTCCAGTCCCAATGAATCAGAGCCAACCGACTTCTGCAAGTGCCCAAAATATCAGACTTGTTCATCCAATATTTCATTTTCCAATGAAAATAACCTTTAGCATTTATATGTTAATTCTCTGTAATAAGTTAAATGAACATGCTTTCTTTTCTGTTTACATTGAAAATGTAGTGCATGAATATGATTTACAATTCCAGAACTTATGTAACCTCATTCAGGGATACTCACATTCACTGAGAATCATCAAGCAAGGGAGTTAAAGAAACCAAGTGCAATTTTATAATAATAATAACTATGAAAACTTTTATGACTGTGGTAAACACTTAACAGTCATTACTTAATTTCATTCTTTTCAAAAATGTGAGGTGGTATTATTCAGCTTTACAGTTGAGGAAACTGAGGTTCAGAGGATTATGTAAATTACCCAAGAATACTCAGCTAGTACCCAGTATGAACTCTACAGTCATGATAAATATCCATTTTTGAGGACATAAATTTCATAATAATGATTAAAATAAATATCATATTAATCAATAAATTGGATTCAGAGAAGATAAGTGAATTTCCCAGGCCACGTAGATGCCCAAGTTTCAGCTGAGGATTGAATACTAGTCCACCAGATTTTTGAGTTAAGGTATGTTTCCTCTCCACCTTCACCAAATATCTGCCTAATAAAGTCATGAATTTAACAATTCTGATTGGACTAACTTCTGAGTGAAAACCTAGGGAAAATTTGACTACATACTTCTTTGAGTCAGAACCTGCCTCCTCTTCCATACCTTTGAGATGGGTCGCAGTCTGGTCAGTAAAAGCACATGATCAGTGTGCATTATCATTTTAAAGGTCAAAGTCACGTGTGCATCTGGAAATAGTAAACATCATTAGCAGTAATTACTCAAAGTGGAGTGAAAATCAGATCATACTATAAATAGGCAAATAGTGTAGAGCAATGTTTGAAACAATATCCACATTCACATCTCAACTCTCAGTATACTGGATAAGGAATACCTCCCAAACAAATGTTGCTGGAGGTCTGCATGGCATTCAGAGTGGCTCCTTGCCTGTTGGTTGAAATCCTCATCAGGATGAGTTCCAAAAAGAAGTTATTCACCTAAAGGCTGTCGACTTCTATTAGCTCACACTGGGCAATAATTTCGATTTTCATGTTTCTGCACAGTAAAAAGGGGGGGGGGGAAGAACTTCATATGTGCCAAAGCTTAGCTGCCAACTGTCGGGGAAAAAAAAAAAATTTGATTTATATTGAATACTGCACTTTGGAATGAAAGAAAGCATTGTTTAAATGAAGCTGAGGCTCTCAGTCACCTATGCCTATATTACTGTGAAATCAATTATGTGGGCTCTTTCGAAAGTTACTGATTGTAGCAAATTGAATGGCCTTCATTTCAGCATAATTTGGAGAGGTTGATGTAATCAGAGACCTTACACCACGGTGAAATACAAGATTCGTGATACTCAGATGGTAAAAAAAAAAAAAAAGCTACAGTGGTTAAGCTTGTTCTGTACCTTCCACTTACCGGCTGTAATGCGTTCCTAAGTACAAATGAAATCGTTTTGATGAAGGCGGTGATGGTTCTGAAGGGATGTGTGAAGGGGTAAGGGAGTGGAAATAGGGTTGCTGGAAATCGCACTCTTGTCCTCATGTGCAAGGAGGCTGTAGAATCTAATCCTAGACCTAATTGGCTGCAAATGAAACACTTTAATATCAAATCTTGAGTTATGCCCCAGAGCTGAGGTTCAAGCATAGATGTGAGGAGAGGTGAAATGCTTGATTTTCCTGGCTATGATGTTTGTTCCACTTCATTCTTTTGGAAGTCTAAAGGCCTAAATAATTGCTCTCCAAATTATAAATTGATTCTCTCTAACCTCAAGACAGTGCTTGACTTGAGAAAATTCGTAGTAGGTTTGGTTTCATTGCATTTACCTAAATGAAAATTGTTGTGTGCACTTCCATATGAGAAGCAGCATGTTTGTAATCAAGCGTTCTATTTTGTAATAAGTCAGTTGTCATTGCCAGTGCTGAAACTTGTTTGCTTTAAATCAATGGCAAAGGGATCATACTCCATCAAGACTCTAAGAGTTATGTGAGCACAGGTTGGCCTTTGGGAGGTTGGAGGTGTTAAACAGAAACTTACTTCTTACAAGGTGCTTGGGACATTTTCCAGCTTTGAGAATTAGTGTGGCTTTGAGTTGCAGACTCAGGCAGCAGAGTCATATCCCTTTGTATTCAGAAAGTTTAGCATTTGTTCTTTCTTCAACGATTTAAAACAGCTCAGCTTAAGAACAAAAAAAAATTGATGACAGTTTTTCTGTAACACTGAAAATAGATCCCTCGTTTGAACATAATTCTTACCCAGAGTCAAGAGAGCTTGATATAGTGAGGAAAAGAATCTAGGTTCAATCTTCAGTCCTTTGCCTTGAATCCATGGTTGGTTGACCTGGCTGAAGTTTAGTGTTTTCACTTGCATATAGGACCAACTGTGTAGGTAAACTGAAGGCTTAAATTACAAAATGAAGGTGTGTCAGGGCATTTTCTCATAAAGATGAGAAAATATCAGTTATTATTCCCTCAACTAATTTGTGAGACCTCTAAATGCAACAGTCAAGTTTTCTCTTTGCAGAGAACATTTAATATATATTAGATTTTTCAATTATTTCTTGCTTGAGATAAAATATCTTAGAAGGAAAATGGATTGGAGTTCAAAAACTCTTACATCAATCCCAGATCTAACAATACAATCTTAAAAAAATATTTTTTTTTCTAGGTCTATGAATGAAAAGGTATATTTAAAAGCATTTACAAAGGTTTCTTTTAGAACTGAATTCTGTGATACAAAATTTTATTTTTTTGAAATATAAAGTGAAATTCAGCATTTATCTATTAACGCATGAATGCATATTATATTTTTGGATGATGCGTGTGCATGTGTGCTAAATTGCTTCACTCATGTCTGACTCTTTGTGACCCTATTTACTGTAGACCACCAGGGTCCCCTGTCCATGGGATTTCCAGGCAAGAATACTTGAGTGGGTTTTCATACCCTCCTCCTGGGGATCTTCCCAACCCAGGGATCAAACCCACGTCTATTATGTATCCTGCATTGGCAGATGGGTTCTTTACCACTAGCACCAAATGGGAAGCCTGTATTTTAGATACCTGCTATCGATTGGACAGCTTCCATGTATGAGGTCTAAAAAACATACACATACTCACATGTAAACTTTCTATATTTCTAATTGCTTCCTTTTTTAAAAATAATATTGAGTTGTATGGACTGTTTGTGTGCTTTGGATATTAACCCCTTTTCAGTCACATTGTTTGCAAATATTTTCTCCTATTCTATAAGTTGTCTTTTCATTTGTTGATTGTTTCATTTGCGGTGCAAAAACTTTTAACTTTGTTTAGGTAGGTCCCATTTGTTTATTTTATTTCTTTTTTCTTGGGAGACTGATCTAAGGAAATATTAATACAATTTATGTTTGAGAATGGTTTGTCTATCTTTTCTTCTAGAAGTTTCGTAGTGTCATGCCTTATATTTAGGTCTTGGTCATAGTGTGAGGGAGAGTTCTAATTTGATTGATCTATATGTAGCATCTAGCTTTCCCAACACCACTTGCTGAAGTGTGAAGTCTTTTCTCCATTGTATATGTTGCCTTTGTTGTCATAGATTAATTGACAGTAGATGTGTGGGTTTATTTTTGGGCTCTGTATTACATTTCATTAATCCATATGTTTGTTTTTGTGCCAATACTATATATTTTGCTGTTTTGATTACTGTAGCTTTGTAGTATTATCTGACATCTGGAAGGATTATGCTCCAGTTATGTCATTTTTCCTCTGATTACTTTGGCAATTCTGGGTTTTTGATGGTTCTATATATATATTTGGATTATTTGTTCTAGTTTTGTGAAAAATGTCATGGGTAATTTTGTCAGGGATAACATTAAATCTGTAGATTGCTTTTAGTAGTATGTATATTTTATGGATATTATTTTTTGTCAGTTCAGGAGCATTGGATATCTTTTTATTTCTTTGAATCACTTTCAATTTACTTTATCAAAGATTTATAGTTTTCAGCATAGAGGTCTTTAACCTCCTTGGTTAAGTTTATTCCTATATACATTTTTTTTTCTTTTTTTTAAATGAAATTTAAACTGAAATTTTTTTTTTTTACTTTCTATTCATGATATTTCTTTAATAGTGTAAAGAAATACAATGGATTTATGTGTATTGATCTTGTATGCTGATACTTTACTAAATTCATTTATTAGCTTCCAAGGTTTTGTGTGGAGTCTTTAGGGTACTCCAACTTCTATACTTTTAAATTACTTGAAGCAAGATATTACTATCACACTATATCTTAATTTTAAAATGTAATATATTTTATTGAGAAAAATATTATATTATCAACTAAGGAAACAATGGAAATTAAAAAGCAGAGAAGAGGTAAAGCACAAAGAATTTTTTTTTAAATATTTAGTATATGGTGTTAGAAAATAATTTCTTCTTCTTACAGAAGTTTTACTAAGGAGACAGAAGAGTGTTCTGGGGAATAATTTCATGATCTTGGATCAAGATACATCTGCTGGTATGTACCAGATCCTAGTGCAGGGAACTGAGGATGAAATTATTCAGTTTTAGTAGGAATCAGTATGTACTAGACACTACTAAACAGTCTAGCTTCTTCAAGAAATAGAATCAATAGGAGATAGCTGTATCTATGTTGATGCTGCTTAGTCGCTTTTGTCATGTCCGACTCTATGTGACCCTATGATTGGCTGCCCACCAGGCTCCTCTGTCTGTGGGATTTTCTGGGCAAAAGTATTAGAGTGGGTCGTCATTCCCTCTTCCAGTGGATCTTCCTGACCCAGGGATCGAACCCTAGTCTCCTGCATTGCAGGCAGAGTCTCTATGTCTGAGCCACCAGGGAAGCCCCATCTATATCTATAACTAATTGATATCTATACTGACATCTAGATCTCTATGTATATAGATATATCTAACATTGTTCCTACGGAAAAAAAAGTTTAAAAACAACGAAACATTAATAAATCACACTACAGGGGAATTTTTAATTTTCTCAAAATAAAATTATTAAAAAAAAAAGAAACCTAGCAATCTCTACATCTTTACATAGTCTGTACTAGCTTTACTCTATCTCTATATTGTAATAGGTTCTAGTGAATTTCTACGTTACCCTGCATCTTTTAGTTTACATACAGAGAAGTTATACATATTAACACACGCATATGGCATAACTTTTGCTTGAGATTATTTTATAATCATCTAGGGAAGAAAATAAAACACATACAAATATTGGAGATAGAGTAGACTCTATTTAATCCACTGTTAGATTTTCTGGGGTAGCCAGTAAGTATCATAAAGAGCAGAGTCAGATAGAGCCTAAAATATTTAACCAAGGAGAGATTGGGACATGGAATGAACCTTAAGAGATACCCTGAAGCAAAAAGACAGGAAAACATCCCTGCCGTACACAAAACACACATTTAAGTTGAATGATGAGAGTGGAATAGTGTATCCTGCATTAATGCTATTTTAAAATTCTGTCTGAAACAACTGATGTCTTGAATTAAAACACAGTCTAACCACATTCTCAAAAAAGTTCTTAAAGACTCGGACAACCACGATGGTGTGGTCAGTCACCTAGAGCCAGACATGCTGGAGTGTGAAGCCAAGGGTGCCTTAGGAAGCATTACTACAAACCAAGCTAGTGAAGGTGATGGAATTCCAGCTGAGCTATTTCAAATCCTAAAAGATGATTCTGTTAAAGTACTGCACTCAATATGCCTTGCTCTGTACACCTCTCTTAACACATCCAATCCATCTGATAATCAAAGATATGAAGCATTTCAGAAAATTTCTTTATGTAAATTCAAGCATTACCAGTCTACCTTTTTCTCACTTGCTTCATTAGGCTATGATTATTGTTCTTGAAAATAAATGTATTGGCTGCATTTATTCCCACCCAGTATCTGTGTTAACTCAAAAATAAATGCTGTCTATATTATCCAAATCAATGTATCTCACTTAAAAAATGCCAAGATATATTGTTCCATATTAGTCTTATGACAGGGTCTACCAATCTAGTCACAATGATTCACCTCTGAACTGTCAGGGTTTTGAGTTTTTTTTTTTTCCAACACAATATTGAAAAGATCAGAGAAAAACCTACAATAATTATAGAAATATTATTTCTCAAAATAGTATTTTAAAAACCCAGAATTCTCCAGTAATAGAATAAGACATCCCACGATGCCCTGTTAATGAAGACATCCAAATAGAGACAGGATGGCTCTCTTGTTCTTTCCAGGCTACTGGGAGAGAAGTTGTGATTTAAACCAGGGTTTGGACTCCAAGACTTTTGTTTCTAGCTATTCTGCTCTAGCTTCTCACTACTTCCATTGACTTTTAAACTTTTAAACTCAGTTTCCTCATCGTTTAGATGAAGATAAAAAACCTATCTCATTTTGTTTTCCCTAAGAGTTCAATTACATGGTACCTTAACTCTTCCAGCTTAGTGCAGCTTCTGGAAATGTTGTAATCCCCACCCCATATCAACCCTTTTTATTAGCTTTGCCAAAAAATACAGTCATTCTCAAATGCAAAAATATAGCTAAATACTAATACCTCCAAGATCTTTTTTTCTGACTCCCCTAGTCAAAAGTACTTTCCAAATCCAATAATAATTTTATTTGTACATCTTCATTAACATCTATCACTATCTAAACATGCATTTAATGTCCTCCACTTCATTGTCAGCATCTTGAGATGCAGAACCACAATGCAATTCACCTGGGTATCTTCAGGAAATGAATAGTATAACATCAATAATGCACATTTATTGAGGATTAATATATGTCAGGTGTTCTTCTTGACTATTTTACTCTTCTCAATAATCCTATATCAAAAAGTAGTATTATTCCTAGTTTATAGAATAAAACAAACAAACAAAAAAACCCTGATATTTAGGAGAGTTCAGCAACTTGCTGAAATCACATAATTACCCAAGAATTTGAGTGTAATTTTGAAACAAGATTGATCCCAGAAGTCCTCTCTTAACCTCTGTAAGTATGGTGGTCTTGGCCTGAATATAGCCTTTGGTAGTGAAGATTCATTCTGCAGTTTCTGCCATTAATAAGCCTGTTTATTTTAAATAGGCAATAGAAAGATTCCTAGATGGAAATTGTCATAGCATTTTCATATAGGGGTGGGTGGGTAGTAACTAAAGAGCTAACCAGAATATAGTGATGTCAATTAGGCTAGATCCAGACATAACAGTTGGGAAGTCCCGTGGAGAAGATAGGCTAGGAAGGAAGACTGAACACTGAGTCCAGAGAGAAGAGCTTCAGACAGTGTGTCCAGAAAAGCAGCCACTATCACACAGATCAAATAGAGATAAAGAGGAACATCTTAAAAGGCAGATGGAACATGGACATGTTTCAGGGATAGAACTGTATGCAGAAATCCAATAAGATAGCATATGAGGTTCAGTTCTATGGCTCACCAGTCTCTCAGAGGAAATTATTAGAGGAAGGTACATCTCTGGTCCTAGAGGAAATACGTATTGAGACAGTGACAGAGGTTGAGATTCAGGCCAGGGTCTACTAACTGACCAAAAAGAAAAAGAACATGCTAATTGCATCACAAAATCAAAATAGACATCTTGTGTGCTAGAAAAATGTAGAAGGACAGAGACAAACTACAACCACTGTTGACATAATGCTCAGCCAATGAAATAGTTACATATTAAAGCCAAACTTTTGGTGGAATTAAATATGTTCTTTATAGATAGATAAATAGATGGTTGTACATCTATCTATAGACTTTTTCTTAATTTATTTATTTTAAATTGAAAGATAGTTACAATGTTGTGTTGGTTTCTACCATACATCGACATGGATCAGTCATAGGTATATCTATGTCCCCTCCATCTTGAACCTCCCTCCCACCTTCCATTATCTGTAGACTTGAGGGAAAAGAACTAGGAAGATTCTGATAGGCAAATTTCACAGGGAGAGCCAAACTGACTTACTGAATCCTAATGAAATTAAGGCAACATCATATTTTAATGTAAACACCTAAAATAATTCTCTAATAGGCCTATAACCAAGATGCTCTCTCTGATAGCAAATGACAGAGATTGTACAGAAATAATGGCACTATTTCTTCTTCAATTATAACTTTGCTTTTCAAATTCTGTCATTCTCAAAAGAACCCAGATTTCTTGGTTAAAGCACAGTTTATGGGTCTCAACTTCAGAGTTTCTGATTTGGTACATCTGTGGTGAGTTCTAATATTTTGCATTTCTAACAAATTTTCAAGAGATACTGTTGATCTCAGAAAGAGATCACAAGTCAAGAACCCCTGAATTCAGGTAAAACTTCTAAGTTCCTAAGTATTACTAATAAGAATGGATCCAAAATGTCACCAACACCAAATAGGAAGTAGAAAACACTGGCAGAAAACAAACAAAAGCATACTTGTCCAAAGATGATTGTATTTTTTCGTGGAATTTGAGATGTCTGAAATGTGACCATATTCATGAATTCCTGGATTTTGATACTTGCTTGTTCATATCTAGGACACAAGCTACAGCTCTCAGTCTTAGTGGTCTAGATTTTTGTTTGAAACTATAGTAACTTCCAAATATATCCTTAGATAGACTTCTACTCCAGAGTGATTTTGTTTCCACCAACACATTAATGTGACATTTTAAAATTGTCTTTCCATGAAATTAGGCATCTTCCCAAATATCCCTGTTCTTCTAATTGTGTGTCTGAATTTATTTATTTATTTTTTAAATTTTACCTTTAATGTGAGAAAAAGTATTAGCAAATGAAGGCTTTCCAGGTGGTGCTGGTGGTAAAGAACTCTCCTGCTATCACAGGAGGCATGATACTTGGGTTCGATACCTGTGTAGGGAAGATCCCTTGGAGGAGGGCATGACAACCCACTCCAGTATTCTTGCCTGGAGAATCCCATGAACAGAGGAACCGGGTGGGCTGCAGTCTATGGTGTCACAAAGAGTCAGAAACAACTGAAGTGACTTAGCATGCATTGGCAAATGAAATGGTCCTGAACAGAAGTATTAAGGAGGGGAGTGAGGCACAATCATATTTCTATAAAGATTAAGATAAGTCAGGACCCATAGTTATCAGCAATGTCAGAGTTGAGAAGCAGGTGTCCAGCATTAATCCATGTAGACTCATGACATTAATGGGAGTCTTGTGGCTTTATTCCCAAGCACTTCTTTGAACATTTATCCCAAGATATGAATTAATACAATGTAGTTCTTGTACTGCTGGGTCTTATTGCTTAATTAATGTGATCATAATGACAGCGGGGAACTCTAAATTTTCCATGTCACTTCATGTCCTATAAAGTTTCAGTAGAGTAATGAGCTTCATAAGAAGATGAGTCATTTGCATTTGAAGGTGTAAGTGACAGGCTTAGAGGCATTGTCCACCATTAAAAAGAAGCTACGCAAAGATATTGGCTGAGAAAGGCATATGATGTGTACCATGTTCTAATATTTATGGGTAAGCATCTTGGAGCAAATTCTGAGAATTAACCTATTCATTTTTACCATATTTCCATAGTACCCCTAAGAAAGAAATGATGTGTTAACTTGATATACCAATAACTATTAAATTTTCCTTTCAACAGGTGGTTGTAAACTATCCCTATAAGCAAGATATTACCCTTTAGCATTCTGTGTGTGGTGGAATCAGGGCAGAGGTGGAGTAAGTCAAGTAAATATGCATACCTTCCCACAATTTTGTACAGAAACATTTTACTCCAAATTCTTAGATTTATTGTTATTTTCCTGTATTTGTCCTATGTGTCATCTGTAACATTTGACACCACGACTGTCTCTTTTCCTTCTTAAATTTTTCTTCTCCCTGGTTTGTAATGACAAAGCCTTTTGTCCTTCTTATGTAACCCTGACACTACTCTTAACCTTTGACTATCTCTCATTAATATAACCATTCAATATAAGATATCTCCCTAGGTTATGCTCTTGACCTTCCTCTCTGCTTCTTAATATTTCTTTGTGTTATCTAATGTATTTGCACAAACTTAAACTGTCACCTACAAGAAGGTAAGACCCAAAAATGTGCATCATAGGATCAGAAAGTAAAATGTGTAGCTAAAACACACAAGACTTGCAATATTCCATCCAAGTCCCATGCTGTATTAAAGAAACCACCTCTGCACTAGTGTTTATCAAGGTAATAAAAGAGATTTTTTCACAATAAAGCTAATACATATAAGCTGAAATAATTCCTTCCTTTCATCCTGCAGCATGGTACATCATATTACACTTATGAGTTATAGGAGCATCAAGATATTTGGAAGGGTATCCCTTAGGTTTCTGTACTAGAATTATGCACACTTGATAGTATAGGAAATTATTTATCTGACTTCTCATACACTCTGTAGTCTAAAAGGCTTAATATGGCCTCTATTTCAACATCTAATGTGATTCAAAGAAGGAATGATACTCTTTTCCCAATATACAAGTTTATATCATAGTGAAAGCAGTGTACTGGTTTAATTGCATGGGCTGTCAAGAAATGGCCGTCACAGGATCTCAAGTTTTTGGAGTTTAAGATTCACCAGGAGCTTGAAAACAAAAACTGGAATGACCTCTGTAGACAACAATATGAAAGTTCTTGAAAAAATTAAAAATAGAACTACCATATGATCTAGCAATTTCACTACTGTGACAATATATGAAGAAAATAAAAACATTAATTCTAAAAGCACATGTACCGCAATGTTCATAGCAGCATTGTTTAACAGAGCCAAGATATGTAAGGAAACTTAATATCCATCAACAGAAGAATAAAGAAGATGTGATATGGAGCACTGAGTTAGTCACTCAGTCATATCTGACTCTTTGAGACCCCATGGACTGTAAAAAATAAATAAGCTATAAGGATACACTGTACAGCACAGGGAAATATAGCCATTATTTTGTAATAACTTTAAATGAAGTATAATTATTAAAATACTGAATCACTAAGCTGTACACCTGAAACTAATATATTATAAACCAACTATCACATCAGTTCAGTCAATCAGTCGTGTCTAAATATTTGCGACCCCATGGACTGCAGTACTCCAGGCCTCCCTGTCCATCACCAACTCCCAGAGTCTACTCAAACTCATGTCCATTGAGTCGGTATTGCCATCCAACCATCTCATTCTCTATCATCCCCTTCTCCCACTTTCAATCTTTCCCAGCCTCAGGGTCTTTTCAAATGAGTCAGTTCTTCGCATCAGGTGGCCAAAGTATTGGAGTTTAAGCTTCAGTATCAGTCCATCCAATGAATATTTAGGACTGATTTCCTTTAGGATGAACTGGTTGAATCTCCTTGCAGTCCAAGGGACTCTCAAGAGTCTTCTCCAACACCACATTTCTAAATCATCAATTTTTCGGTGCTCAGCTTTCTTTATAGTCCAACTCTCACATCCATACATGACTCCTGGAAAAACCATAACTTTGACTAGACGGACCTTTGTTGGCAAAGCAATGTCTCTGCTTTTTAATAGGCTATCTAGGTTGATCATAACTTTTCTTCCAAGGAGCAAGAATCTTTGAATTTCATGGCTGCAGTCACCATCCGCAGTGATTTTGGAGCCCCCCAAAATAAAGTCACCATCACTGTTTTCACTGTTTCCCCATCTATTTGCCACAAGTGATGTGGCAAATGGGAGTGATAGGACTGGATACAATGGTCTTAGTTTTCTGAATGTTGAGTTTTAAGCCAACTTTTTCACTCTTCTCTTTCACTTTCATCAACAGGCTCTTTAGTTCTTCGCTTTCTGCCATAAGGGTGGTGTCATCTGCATATCTGAGATTATTGATATTTCTCCCGGCAATCTTGATTCCAGCTTTTGCTTCATCCAGTCCAGCATTTCTCATCATGTAGTTTGCATATAAATTAAATAAGCAGGGTGACAATATACAGCCTTGACGTACTCCTTTCCCAATTTGGAACCAGTCTGTCATTCCATGCCTGGTTCTAACTGTTGCTTCTTAAACTGCACACAGATTTCTCAGGAGGCAGGTACGGTGGTCTGGTATTTCCATGTCTTGAAGAATTTTCCACAGTTTGTTGTGATCCACACAGTCAAAGGTTTTGGCATAGTCAATAAAGCAGAAGTAGATGTTTTTCTGGAACTCTCTCGCTTTTTTGATGTTCCAAGAGATGTCGACAATTTGATCTCTGGCTCCTCTGCCTTTTCTAAATCTAGCTTGAACATCTGGAAGTTCATGGTTCATGTACTGTTGAAGCCTGGCTTGGAGAATTTTGAGCATTACTTTGCTAGCATGTGAAATGAGTGCAATTGTGTGGTAGTTTGAGCATTTTTTGGCATTGCCTTTCTTTGGGACTAGAATGAAAACTGACCTTTTTCTTTACTTTAACTTAAAATGCTTTATTTTAAAAAATATGATAAGTATATAATCCTCCTAATATTGGGAAAATAAAATATTAAAATGCACAAGAAACAAATGTAATTTCTATTCCTCTGTGGCTATGATTTTGATGCCATGAGCTATTGAAAACACAGATTCAGACATTCTTTAAACAAGTCAGATACAAAGCATAAAAACGTACCTCATCCTTGAGACCTGGGTGCCAAAAATTGTCTAGTCTCCTATGTTTATCAAATACTAGGAATGGAGTGCATAAAAATCTAAAAGATCTATATGTAGACCATGAAGTGAAGGAAAACCTGGATCTTACTACAGCTTCAGAAAATTAAAAGCAAAACTAGAAGAAATCAGCACAACACTTATAAAAGATGGTTCAATTATAAAGTCACTTATGTAAGTAATGGCAGGCCAAGTAGAATATAAATATACAATATAAAGGATAACGTAATCAAGAATATTTTATTGTTCTGAAAAGTTTTGTTCCTAAACTTTTATACATTCTTCATGGGGCCAAAAGCAGCCCTAATGGAGAGAACAGAACTAATTCTTAGACAATACATGGGGGGAAAAAAAATGCTAAAGACCTCTGAAATTACCAGGCTCAAAAATCTTCATTTGAGTCATGAAAAACCTGAGGGCTAGACAGTGATATCACCTACATTGAAAAACATAGATTATTAAAATCACCCTTGGAACAAAAGCATACCACCTAATTTCCAACTCAGTTCTCTAAACTGTCAGCTGAGACTAGTGATAATAAAATCCGAAGAGTTAATATTAAATGTGCAAATATGTATAAAAAGGAGATTTATACTATTTACCCTTTTCAAAGCCTTGGCTGTACAAAGGGCATTAAATCACAGACCTTAGATAATCAAGAACAGAAACAATATTATCAGGTCATAGACCACATTTCCTACTTACTCATTTCTGCCTTATGATTCACTTAACCTAACATTCATCACTCACGGAATATATTATATATTTCTAAAGATTCTTCTGTTTTCTGAGCAAGGCTACCACTGAAATCTTGGCCCAAAATGAAAACAAATGATCATTTGACGAGACATTCACCTTGAAGAAATTTTGCTCTGGACTACTTGAATTAAGATCACCACTTAAACCACTGACAATCAATAACAGTTTGGTTGCTTAAATCTCTGGCCAATGTACTTCTTTTTACAGTAAAATATCTAACTCAAAAGTGGAATATATTTTATCTAATAAAGTAATGTACAATTTCAAAAATTAATTGCTATTATTTCTTGTAGCTCTCTAGCCATTTCAAATCTCATGCGTTTTTTTGGTAACTATTCTCAAACCAAACACTAATCTGTAGGCCAGGCTCTGAAGCTGTTTGGTAATCTCATGAGTCACTTGGAAGTGCCCAAAGGGGTCCCATGTGGATTCCTTATGTTGCAACAATTCATATATTAAAAACATGATGTGAGACTATTTCAGTTAGCAAAATATAAGTCCAGCAGAAAAACACCTGATATATGCTATTGTCTTGTGTTCCTTGTGAGATACAAACTTTTGCATATCATCTCAAGTCTACATGTTAATCCCTGCTGCTAGGCTTAAGGTTTGATTACATAGGGTCGATGTGCAGGAGACATAAGAGGCTTGGGTTCGATCCATGTGTTGAGAAGATCCCCTGGAGGAAGGCATGGCAACCCACTCCATATTCCTGCCTGGAGAATCCCATGGACAGAGGAGCCTGGTGGGCTACAGTCCATGAGATCGCATAGAGTCGGACAGGATTGAAGCAACTTAGCATGCATGCACGCACATGACGTGTTAGAAGATTCCACAGAAAATATTTCTATGAAGAAATGGGAAAACTCACCTATTTGGAACCCATCTGAAGAGAAGTCCAACCTGATTAGCTAACCCAACAACAAAGATTTGATTAAAAAAAAACAAAAACTAATCATCCAGAAACCAAAGACTTAAAGTCTTAGGCCTCAGGAGGAGTCAGGTACCATAAGTAACACATAAGAGGAGTTTCACTGGAAGTTTTTTGGGATCTTGTAATATAAGTATTGCATTCTTAATATTCCTCTAAATAGGTATAATACAAAGTGGTGAGAGATGGACCACACTTCACCTTGGAAACAGGTGAAGTTTGGACACTATAGGCGCCTATGAATTTGGATTCTCACCAGCAGTGTACATTGAAGCAGTCCAAGAGATGGTTTTAGGAGGGATGTGCCTAATATCACATTGTTCAGTGTCGCAGCAGGTGCGCTCAAAATGAGATTATGCAAACTGGGAGAGAGTCAGTTCAGTTCAGTCACTCAGTCATATCTGAGTCTTTGTCACCCCATGGACTGCAGCATGCCAGTCTTCCCTGTCCATAACCAACTCCTGGAGCTTGCTCAAACTCATGGCCATCGAATTGGTGACACCATCCTTCCATCTCATACTCTGTCGTCCCCTTCTCCTTCTGCCCTCAATCTTTCCCAGCATCAAGGTCTTTTCTAAGGAGTCAGTTCTTCATATCAGGTGACCAAAGTATTGGAGCTTCAGCTTCAGCTGAAAGAAGGAGAATAGCAACACTTGAAGAAAAGCAACTCTGTTTTAGGGAACTTCTGTAATGCCTGACAGAGAGGTGACTATAGACATAGGTGTGATACCCCCTATTGATTCTTAAATGTTCTCTAGGAAAATTTGCAGAGGATTCCAACTTGAATTAGGTAGAGGACAGAAACCCATTATACGAGCATCACTTCTAGTAATGAGAGCTCTTTTGTACTCAGAAATTGCTAGGACAAGAGAAACTTCAGTTGACGTAAGCTTTGTCTCCTAGCCAGCTATGGGCATTTATATACCTTGTAGAATCTGTTTGAGTACTTTTTATCAAAATCCCAGTCTTTACATCCCCAAAAGTCAAGCCAATATTCTGAAGTAAATCGTTACTTGTCTACCTAAGTCCACTATGATCTGACTTTTCTCCAAATTTGCCTGTCAGTTATCACTTGAAATATCCATTTAGTAAGCATTATTATAAACTCATTTCTGCCATTACTTACATTATAATTCTCTAATGCCTAAAACCGCAGAGATAGGTTTCACAAAGGTAGGCTGATCTCTCTTGTATATGCGTGCTGAATCATGTCTGACTCTTTGCAACCCCATGGACTGTAGCCTGCCAGGCTCTTCTGTCCATGGGATTATCCAGGCAAGAATACTGGAGTGGGTTGCCATTTCCTCTTCCAGGGAATATTCCTGACCCAGGGATTAAACCCATATCTCAAGTGGCTCCCACATTGGCAGGCAGACCCTTTACCACTGAGCCACTTGGGAAGCCCCTGATTTCCCTCACTAAACTGCAAATGCTGAGAATGTTGGCGCTTGTCTTTATTTAGCTTAGAGTAGTTTCAAAGGTGTACGACAATGGTAGAGACTCAAAAGCTCTCAAATGTATGCATGAATGGAATATTTAATTTTCCACCACTGAGGCTATGATGGTCTTACCAAAGGACATGCCCAATGCTGTTACATGGTTTGGTTCATCTATTTATTCTGCATTATAGGCCACAATAAATAAATGACTGAATTCTTCCTCTCAGTAGAATGTGGTGATTCCCTGGGACAATTATTCGTTTGTCAGAATTGTATTTTGATAAAAGTTCAAAGAGAAAGGTGAAAAAATGGGCAAAAATCTGCTGATAAATTTAAAAATTTTTACTAAAATCACAGCAGTAAAACAGCTGAAGCTCAAATGTAGAGAATCATGTCTCCTGAAAATAAATATCCCCCAAGCTCATAAACACCAAGGCTAGTGGTCAGGAATGAACAGATGTTTATTGCCTCATGCACCCTCTGCTACTCTGGGATAATCTCTTAAATATCCCAAATCCAGTTTGAATTTAAATTAGATTCATATTTTCTTTCACGATTATTCCATTAAAAATATCATATGATTAGCCAATTAAATGGAGGAAAAAATCAGTAGGAGAGCAATCCCCTTTAATATTTTCAATTAAGATGTAGTGTGGCCAATAAAAACGGCTTACATTTTCATTTTATGGGTACCTATGGAGAGCATTATGACACAAATGACTCAGAAGAAGGTAATCGTTTCAAAATATATTGTAGTGGAAGACTGTAAACAGTGCAGTGTGTTAGCTTACAGGGGATGTGATGAAAATATAAAGATTTTTTTCAAAGGGGATTCATGTTTATTTTATAGTCTTTTAGGGTGCTTGTGCCTGCCAATTTGCAGCACATATTTCTAAAATGTCATGGACTGTTCTCTCCCAGGAAAGGGTGGGAAGGTGAGAATATACCCATTAGGGGATAATATGTTTTCAAGAAGAAGAGAGTCGTGTAGCAACTCCATCCTGTCTGCTGCCTAGATTTGAAATGGCACTTCACCGGGGCATAGTATAAAGTCTTATTTTCTTATAGGGACATGAGGAGAAGACTGAAAAGTTGGGGCAACGTGATGTCAAATGCAGCAAGGAATATGGAAAATTTCTAATGTGTAGCATAGCATCATACATTTTGAATCTATAACCACTGAAAGTTGGACTGAGTTATTTCATTTTCTCTGACTTCTTGTGACTGTGTGCCTCCAATTAATATCAACATCAGTAGTTCTTAATGGTCATAGTATGTCATAGCACATTTTTACAAGCTCTTCTGTACATGTGATTACTGAATTAGAATAGCAATGATAACATTCTCATGTGCAGGGGAAGGGACTCAATTCTCTCATATTAAAAATGTTTAACATAGCTTGATTTAGAATGTGTGTACTTGATTTTGACTGAGAGTTTAGTAAGAACTTATTGGCTAAAGATCTATCGTTGCACATAGAGATTTCATACTTAGTCATCTGTGTAAAAGCAAGCCAATAGTTGAGAACGCTTCTCAACAAACTAAAGGAGTAATACAAAAAATAGTCAAAGAAACCAGAATTTAAAATACATACAACTAATAACAGATTTTTTTGTTGTTTTAAAAAAAGCTAAAAAATGTGTTTATCATGTGTCAGCTACTGTACAAACTTTTTAATATAAATCTTTTTCACATTCCAGTGAGATTGGTGTCACTGGACACAACAAAGACCACAGGGCTAGAAAACAGCAGCAAACTGGAGCTAGAGACATATCTGTATGTAGTTCCTCCCGTGGGTATGTGCACTTGACACTGCACACGAAGGACTGGAATAAACAAAGGTGAGCAAGTAGGTCAAAATCCCTTCCCTCAGGGAGTTTGCATTCTATTTTATTTTGGTTATAAATTGGGTATAATCAAAACTTGTTCCCCAAGCTATTTCACAAGATTTCTCCTATTTTCAATCAGTTCAGTTCAGTTCAGTCACTCAGTCGTGTCTGACTCTTTGTGACCCCATGAACCACAGCACGCCAGGCCTCCCTGTCCATCACCAACTCCTGGAGTCCACCCCAACCCATGTCCACTGAGTTGGCGATGCCATCCAACCGTCTCATCCTCTGTCCTCCCCCTCTCCTCCTGCTCTCAAACCTTCCCAGCATCAAGGTCTTTTCAAATGTGTCAGCTTTTCACATCAGGTGGCCAAAATATTGGAGTTTCAGCTTCAAAATCAGTCCTTCCAATGAACACCCAGGACTGATCTCCATTAGGATGCACGGGTTGGATCTCCTTGCAGTCCAAGGGACTCTCAAGAGTCTTGTCCAACACCATAGTTCAAAAGCAGCAATTCTTCCGTGCTCAGCTTTCTTTATAGTCCAACTCTCACATCCATACATGACCACTGGAAAAACCATAGCCTTGACTAGACGGACCATCGTTGACAAAATAATGTCTCTGCTTTTTAATATGCTGGCCAGGTTGGTCATAACTTTCCTTCCAAGGAGTAAACATCTTTTAATTTCATGGCTGTAGTCACCATCTGCAGTGATTTTGGAGCCAAGAAAAATAAAGTCTGACACTGTTTCCACTGTTTCCCCATCTATTTTCCATGAAGTGATGGGACCAGATGCCATGATCTTAGTTTTCTGAATGTTGAGCTTTAAGCCAACGTTTTCACTCTCCTCTTTCACTTTCATCAAGAGGTTCTTTAGTTCTTCTTCACTTTCTGCCATAAGGGTGGTGTCATCTGCATGTCTGAGGTTCTTGATATTTTTCATGGTAATCTTGATTCCAGCTTGTGCTTCCTCCAGCCCAGCGTTTTTCATGATGTACTCTGCATATAAGTTAAATAAGCAGGGTGACAATATACAGCCTTGATGTACTCCTTTTCCTATATGGAACAAGTCTGTTGTTCCATGTCCAGTTCTAACTGTTGCTTCCTGACCTGCATACAGATTTCTCAAGAGGCAGGTCAGGTGGTCTGATTTTCCCATCTCTTTCAGAATTTTCCACAGTTTATTGTGATCCACACAGTCAAAGGCTTTGGCATAGTCAATAAAGCAGAAATAGATGTTTTTCTGGAACTCTCTTGCTTTTTCAATGATCTATTAGATGTTGGCAATTTGATCTCTGGTTCCTCTGCCTTTTCTAAAACCAGCTTGAACATCTGGAAGTTCATGGTTCACGTATTGCTGAAACCTGCCTTGGAGAATTTTAAGCATTACTTTACTAGTGTGTGAGATGAGTGCAATTGTGTAGTAGTTTGAGCATTATTTGGCATGGTTTTTCTTTGCAATTAGAATTAAAACTGACTTTTTCCATTCTCATAGCCACTGCTGAGTTTTCCAAATTTGCTGGCATATTGAGTGCAGCACTTTCACAACATCATCTTTCAGGATTTGAAGTAGCTCAACTGGAATTCCATCACCTCCACTAGCTTTGTCTGTAGTGATGCTTCCTAAGGCCCACTTGACTTCACATTCCAAGATGTCTGGTTCTAGGTGAATGATCACACCATCGTGATTATCTGGGTCATGAAGATCTTTTTTGTACAGTTCTTCTGTGTATTCTTGCCACCTCTTCTTAATATCTTCTGCTTCTGTTAGGTCCCTACCATTTCTGTCCTTTATTGAGCCCATCTTTGCATGAAATGTTCCCTTGGTATCTCTAATCTTCTTGAAGGGATCTCTAGTCTTTCCTATTCTATTATTTTCCTCTACTTCTTGGCATTGATCACTGAGGAAGGCTTTCTTATCTCTCCTTGCTTTTCTTTGGAACTCTGCATTCAAATGGGAATATCTTTCCTTTTCTCCTTTGCTTTTCACTTCCCTTCTTTTCACAGCTATTTGTAAGGCCTCCTCAGACAACCATTTTGCTTTTCTGCATTTCTTTTTCTTGGGGATGGTCTTAATCCCTGTCTCCTGTACAATGTCATGAACCTCTGTCCATAGTTCATCAGGCACTCTGTCTATCAGATCTAGTCCCTGAAATCTATTTCTCACTTCCACTGTATACTCATAAGGGATTTGATTTAGGTCATACCTGAATAATCTAGTGGTTTCCCCTGCTTTCTTCAATTTAAGTCTGAATTTGGCAATAAGGAGTTCATGATCTGAGACACAGTCAGCTCCCAGTCTTGTTTTTGCTGACTGTATAGAGCTTCTCCATCTTTAGCTGTAAAGGATATAATCAACCTGATTTCAATGTTGACCATCTGGTGATGTCCATGTATAGAGTCTTCTCTTGTGTTGTTGGAAGAGGGTGCTTGCTATGACCAGTGCATTCTCTTGGCAGAACTCTATTAGCCTTTGCCCTGCTTCATTCTGTACTCGAAGGCCAAATTTGCCTGTTACTCCAGGTGTTTCTTGACTTCCCACTTTTGCACTCCAGTCCCCTATAATGAAAAGGACAATTTTTGTGTGCGTTAGTTCTAGAAGGTCTTGTAGGTTTTCATAGAACTGTTCAACTTCAGCTTCCTCAGCGCTACTGGTCGGGGAATAGACTTGAATTACCGTGATATTGAATGGTTTGCCTTGGAAACGAACAGAGATCATTCCGTCGTTATTGAGACTGCATCAAAGTACTGCATTTCAGAGTCTTATGTTGACTATAATGGCTACTACATTTCTTCTAAGGGATTCCTGCCCACAGTAGTAGATATAATAGTCATCTGAGTTAAATTCACCCATTCCAATTTTCAATGAATTTGATGAATAATTAAAAGTCTGAGGGAGAACAGTGAACTGAAACCTTTTTTTTCTGTACATCTCATTCCTATTTAAAATGGGACAATGCGTTGTATTTTCATGTTTTCTCAGTAGTATATAAACTACATCAACATTTGATTCAAATCCCCGACTTCAGGAATGAGTTAGATTTATTTTTTGCATACAGAAAATAGCAGGAGACTACTATAGTCATTTTTGGCCACAGGCAAAAATGAAATCTAGAAGTTTGTTGTGTTCATTACTCTACCCCTACACATCTAATTCATATTTCTTAAATGATTGTGCTTTTATTTTCAAAAGTTGTCATATAGAAAGTATCTTAACTCTTTTCACTTAAAGAGTTGAAACATCACTTCTCAGAGTAAGGCTTTAGGGTTCCTAATGATCAAGTTTTTAAGTGGGAGTATGTGGCAACTTGAAAGGAAAATTTCAGTTATGGCACTGAGTAAGAAAGACATTTACAAGTCTGAAATCTTCAGTGCTAGAAAGAGCAAGAGAGTTCAAGAAAAACATCTATTTCTGCTTTATTGACTATATCAAAGCCTTTGACGGTGTGGATCACAATAAACTGTGGAAAATTCTGAAAGAGATGGGAATACCAGACCATTTGACCTGTCTCTTGAGAAACCTGTATGCAGGTCAGGAAGCAACAGTTAGAACTGGACATGGAACAACAGACTGGTTCCAAATAGAAAAAGGAGTACTTCAAGGCTGTATATTGTCACCATGCTTATTTAACTTATATGCAGAGTACATCATGAGAAACAGAAGCTGGAATCAAGATTGCCGGGAAAAATATCAATAACATCAGATATGCGGATGACACCACCCTTATGGCAGAAAGTGAAGAAGAACTAAAGAGCCTCTTGATGACAGTGAAAGAGGAGAGTGAAAAAGTTGGCTTAAAGCTCAACGTTCAGAAAACTAAGATCATGGCATCTGGTCCCATCACTTCATGGCAAATAGATGGGGAAACAGTGGAAACAGTGTCAGACTTTATTTTTTTGGGCTCCAGAATCACCACTGATGGTGACTGCAGCCATGAAATTAAAAGACGCTTACTCCTTGGAAGGAAGGTTATGGCCAACCTAGATAGCATATTGAAAAGCAGAGACATTACTTTGCCAACAAAATTCCGTCTAGTCAAGGCTATGGTTTTTCCAGTGGTCATGTATGGATGTGAGAGCTGGACGGTGAAGAAAGCTGAACGCCAAAGAATTGATGCTTTTGAACTGTGGTGTTGGAGAAGACTCTTGAGAGTCCCTTGGACTGCAAGGAGATCCAATCAATCCATCCTAAAAGAGATCAATCCTAGGTGTTCATTGGAAGGTCTGATGTTGAAGCTGAAACTCCAATACTTTGGCCATCTCATGCGAAGGGTTGACTCATTGGAAAAGACCCTAATGCTGGGTAGGATTGGGGGCGGGAGGAGAAGGGAACGACAGAGGATGAGATGGTTGGATGGCATCACCGACTCGATGGACATGGGTTTGGGTAGACTCTGGGAGTTGGTGATGGACAGAGAGGCCTGGTGTGCTGGAATTCATGGGGTCGCAAAGAGTCGGACACGACTGAGCGACTAAACTGAACTGAACTGATTCGTAAGATAATATTGCGTTAGTAATAAATGACATGATCTGCACACACAACTTTAACAATCATATGTTTTCCTTATCTTCCTTTATCTCTTCCCACAGTATCTGGTATGTCTTTCCCAATTAAGATGCACTTGTTAAAGTTTTCATATGTTTGTTCTGGTTGACCTACAGTGTTTATTTGCAACTAGTCATACTTTTGTAAGATTGTAAGGGCGGTAATAGCAACATGTGCATTTTAAATAGATTTCTAAGTTTTCTATGTGTTTATATGTCTATATATACATGTGTGTGAAGTTGCTTCAGGCATGTCTGACTCTTTGCGACTCTGTGGACTGTATAGCCTACCAGGCTCTTCTGTCCATGGGATTATCCAAGAAAGAATACTGGAGTGAGTGGCCATTCCATTCTCCAGGAGATCTTCCTGACACAGAGATTGAACCCATGTCTCTTATGTCTCCCGCATTGGCAGGAGGGTTCTTTACCACTAGAGTCAGCTGGGAAGCCATATATATACATATATATATTATATATATGTATATATAATGGCATTAGTATATAATGGCCTTAGATAAAGTGCATCTTAAGTGGCAAAATTTCAGTTAGGTAGAGTAAGATATAAACTGAGGAGTTGTACTGTGAATGTTTAAGGCAACTTACTGTCATGGACAGAGGCGCCTGGCAGGCTGAAGTCCATGGAGTCACAAAGGGTCAGACATGATTAAGTGACTTATTTGGCTTTTAATATTGGATATTTTACACACAAGTTAGAGTAACATAACCTTGGTCTCAGTTTACTGACCTGGAAAACCTGAATGCAAATACATACCTCTTTGGATTCCAATTTTTTTTTTAAAGATATATTTTATGTAAAATTTTTAAGCATAGTTTCTGGTATATAGAACAGAGTCTGGATGTGTGCGTGCCAAGTCACTTCAGTCATGTCTGACTGTTTGCAACCCCATGGACTGTAGGCCACTAGGCTCCCGTGTCCATGGGATTCTCCAGGCAAGAATACTGGAGTGGATTGCCGTGTCCTCCTCCAGGGGATCTTCCCAACCCAGGGATTGAACCCGCCTCTCTTAGGTCTCCTGCATTGGCAGGTGTTCTTTACCACTAGTGCCACCTGGGTAGCCCAATATCAACATTATGTCTGTCATCATGCAGTTGTCTTACATGTTAAAGCATAGATAGAATTTTAGTTATTTGACAACAAAACAAATGCTTTAGTATAATCCATTCTTATGTCACTTAAAACTGTCATAACATTGAAAAATGACCATAAATGTTGAGAAAATGGACAGTTGTATGATCAACATGATTTGAAGACCCTTCAGCTAAAAACAAAAAACAAATAAACAGCAAAAACAAACAAACATATTCCTCACACCAAGCTTGACATTCTTTCTTTCTTTCTTTCAGGTCATTTATTCACATTATCATGATTCTAAAATGTTAATTGACTGTGGTTTCTGGTGAGGAAGTTACTTTGTGTTAAAATGACACTTTATACAGGAAAATCTCTCTAGCCTATGTTCTAGTCACTTCCCCAATGCAGGTTATTTGACAGATCAATCCAGAGTCTTCTGTTTTTAGGGTATGTTTCTTACCTCTGCTCTGCCTGTTAAAAAAAGAGATTGACAAGATTGTTGAAATTAAATCTGGATTTAGTCCTAAAGCTAGTCAACATTATAAGGAAGCAGGGCACAAAGGTCACCATTCTAATTTATACATTTTCTAATTAATTTCCATATTTTTGGTACTAAATTTTTGGCCCAATGTCAGAATCTGAATGTGAAGACTTTAAAAGAGCTTCCTATAAGATTACCTCTTTACTTCTGACTCTGTTTAATTGTCAACTGCATCTTATTTTATTCTGTTAATTAACTTTATTTCACAGCTTTACCACAATCAAAGAAATTAGTTTTCTAATTTTTTCTAATGTTTTTGGTTTCTTCCTGCTAAAAGAATAGATCATTTTAGTGAGATCTCAAAATGGAGACAAGCCAAACATAATACTTACTCAACTATTATTGACCTGGATTTAGGCTCTGTTTTTAAAATTAGTAGGATGACTTGACAACAGAAGGATCAAAAATGAGATAAAAATAAGCTTTTTAAAGAGAAACTTTATGCTATTCTTTAAATTTTAAGTACCTGATACAGAATATGTTCTTAAAATAATCTAAAGAATGGATGACTGAATGACTCAATAAATGTAGCAGGCATCTTATAATCTGTTTATGCAACTATTTCTCACTATTTGCATGAACTTTAACATTAATAAATCAAAAGATCCTGAGCCTTAGTTTACATATCGCAATTTGGAAAAATAGTATTTTCTGAACAGTCAATATGTTCAAGATCAAATGAAATAATATAAAGAAATTGCTTTGAAAATTGTAAAAGTAAGGTACAGTATATTTTGATAGTTATTTTTGAAAAAAGATCACACCCTACAAAAATGCTCAGTTCAGTTCATTCATTCTCTCAGTTGTGTCTTTTTGACCTCATGGACTGCAGGATGCCAGGCCTCCCTGTCCATCGCCAACTTCTGGAGTCTACTCAAACTCATGTTCATTGAGTCGGTGATACCATCTAACCATCTCATCCTCTGTTGTCCCCTTCTCCTCTCGCCTTCAATCTTTCCCAGCATCAGGGTCTTTTCCAATGAGTCAGTTCTTCTCATCAGGTGGCTAAAGTATTGGAGTTTCAGCTTCAACATCAGTCCTTCCAATGAATATTCAGGACTGATTTCCTTAGGATGGACTGGTTGGATGTCCTTGTAGTCAAAGGACTCTCAAGAGTCTTCTCCAACAGCATAGTTCAAAAGCATCAATTCTTCGCCACTCAGCTTTCTTTATAGTCCAACTCTCACATTCATACATGACTGCTGGAAAAATCATAGCCTTGACTAGATGGACCTTTGTTGGCAAAGTAATGTCTTTGTTTTTTAATATGCTGTCTAGATTGGTCATAACTTTCCTTCCAAGGAGCAAGCATGTTTGAATTTTATGGCTGCAGTTACCATCTGCAGTGATTTTGGAGCCCCAGAAATAAAGTCTATCACTGTTTCCATTGTTTCCCCATCTATTTGCCATGATGTGGTGGGACCAGATGCCATGATCTTAGTTTTCTGAATGTTGAGTTTGACGCCAACTTTTAAGAGCCTTAAGGAAGGACCCATTGTGATGCAGGGAGAGTGGAGGAGAGCAATAGCAGGGCAGGAAGAGCAAAAAGTTAGTTTCCCCTGGACCTATGTCCTCTCTTCATAGAATCAAAGCCTTGATCAATTATTAATATATTAATACTATTTTTACAATCATAGACTGGGAGAAAATATTTGCAAATCATATATTTGGTACAAAACTTGTATGCAGAGTATATAGAGTGCCTCTAAACTCAACTAAGCAAGCAACTCAATTATAACTGGGTCAATATGTGAGCAGAATAAAAATTTTAAAATATACATGCCAACTAAGAATACTTTTAGCATTTTAAAAAATATTCAAAATATTCAACAAGATTTGTTATCAGAGACAGCAAGCTAAAATTTATGAAAATAAATTTGAAAGATTGTCAATATTTCAAAATAGGCCAAAGATCTTAACAGATACGTCACCAAAAAATATATACAAATCACAAAAAGTGTATGAAAAGACACTCTACACTGTACTATCATCAGTGATATGAAAATTAAAACAATAGTAAGATTGCACTACACACTTATTAGAATGGCCAAAATCTAGAATGCTGAGAAGGATGTTCAACAACAGAGATCTTCATACCTTGCTAGTGGGAATGCAAAATGAAACAGTCACTTCAGAAGAGTTTGCTTCTTACAAAACTAAGTTTAGTCTTATCATACAGTCCAATAACTGCACTCCATGGTGTTTACTTAAAGGAGTTGAAGACTTATGTCCACAAATAATATGATGGTGAATACATGTCATTTTACATTTGTCCAAACCTATAGACTGTGTAATACCTAGATGGAACCCTACAGTAAACTATGGACTTTGGGTGGTCACAATATGTCAATGTAGGTTCATTTAACTGTAATTAATGTACCACTTTGGTAAGGGGATGTTGATAATGGAGGAAGATATACATGTTTGAGGGGTTTTATGAAAACCTCTGTACTATCCTCTCAATTTTGCTGTGAACCTAAAACTGCTCTAAAATATAAATTCTTAAAAAATGACAGAGCAAATCTAACTCTCATATCCTACTGATTAGAGTAAGTCACAGTAGGATTGGAGTAAACCATTTTGCATCCCCATTAAAAATCACTGTATCAGCTTCTTATAAAATTGAATATGCATTTATCATGCAACTCAAAAATCCCACTCAGATATTTATCTCAGTGAATTATAAAAGAATGTTCTCTAAAGTTTATGGAAGTTTTATTTATTAATCATCCCAAATTGGAAACACCTCAAATGACCTTAAACATGTAAATGCATAAATGTTTTCTGTACATTCATGCAATGGACCACCTCTCAGGTATAAAAAAGAAATGTACTAGTGATTCGGATAGCATAAAGATCCTTAAGTGCATTTTGCTAATTGAAATAAGTGGGATAAAAAAAGCCACAAATTTTATACTTTTAATTTTTTAAATGATGTGTAATTCTGTAAAACATGAAACTAAACTATCAGTGTATCAGTGCTTGCCAACATTTAGAACAGCATAATAGTTTCTCTACAAAGGACAATAGGTGTACATTATGGAGGGGGCATTGAAGGAATTGAACTCTATGGCACTGTAATAATGTATACATGAGTGTGTGCATTTGTCTAAACCCATAGACCTGTACTCCACAAATCAAAATTTTTATAATATGAAAATCAAAAGAAAAAAATCAACAAAAATGTTGGAAGGATTCAAGATAAAATCAGATTGTGACAAATAACTCCAATAGTATTACAAATTAGTAACATTACTGAAGGATGTAGCTGATTTGATAAACTTTGGAAAAGCTTTTATTTTATTCAAAATATTTTCTAATCCTGAAACAAAATTAAAAGTTAAAATGGAAAATACATACTTATACTCTTCATAATTTTAAAAGATAAATGTAATATACATTTACTCTAAATTTATATATAGATAAAATATTTTCTTATTTTTTTAGTCATAGAAATTTTATAATCAGGTTGCTTATATTTTGAGTAGTAAATTAATGCCTAGTTATCTTTTTGTTATTCCTTTCTTTCTTAAATCCATTGTAGTGAGATATCAAATGATGGAAATGTTCAATTTTTGAAAAAAAAAGAACATTGAACTTTGCTTTGCAAAGCAACATATTACGTTTTATGAATACTCATGTGTCCTCAAGGTGAAGGTGCATTCTGCGATTGTTTGGTTCAGTATTTATATATACCATTTGGGTCAAGCTTGTTATTTGTATTGTTCAAATCTTCTAAATAATTTTGCTGATTTTGTTTTTGTTTGTTTGTTTTTTCTAACGTGTATTGAAAGAAATATCTTAAAATAGCCCATTATAATAATGAATTTATCTCTTTTAATCCTTTGTTTTTGTATATTTTAATTTGCTATTGCTTTTTGTGTTTCGCTTTTGGGACTTGAAGATTAGAATTGTAATATATTCTTAATGGACTGACTCTTTAGTCATTATGCACTGTCTCCTATCTAGTGCTTTGGCAGCATATCAAAAATATTTGTATCTTGTGTTTTCATTTTAAAATCAGATCTAACTGTCCTCAATTTTTCTTCTTTACTTTCTTTAATTTTACCCATGTGTTGTCTAAAAGAATATTATTTAGTTTCTAAATATTTTTAAACCTTCTAGAAATATTTTTAAGTATATTTATTTTTATTGTCCCAGTATATGCCCTATCTTGGAAAATGTTCTTCATGAATTTAAAAAGGATATGTATATTCTGATGTTAATGGTTGGAATGTTCCATAAATGTCAATTAAAATTTGTTGATCAATATTGTTGTTCATGTTTCTGTATCTTTGCAGATTTTCTATTCTATCAATTATTGAAAGAGGGATATTAAAATATATAAATGCAATTGTAGATGTGTCTATTTCTTCTCAGTGTTCTTTTAACTTTAATTTTTTTTTAAACTTTGAATTTCTGTTACTAGTTGTATAAGCCTTAATGACTGTTGTGTTCTCCTGATATAGAATATCTTTGTTATTGCAAAGTGATCTTCTTTACTCCTGGCAAATTTTTATATCTGATATATTGAGGCACATCAGTTTGATTTTGAATGACGTTAGCTTGTCATATTTTCCCCATCCTTTACTTTTATTTTAATGTAGTAGTGTCATATCTAAAAATTGCATTTCTAACAGACAACACATAACTGGATTCTCACTTTTTAATGCCTTTAAATTATTTATAATTAATGCAATAATTTACATCAGGTTTAACTTTTTAATTTTTTTATTGGCTGTTTATCCTATATATAATATTTCCCCTTTTTAAAACATTTTCCTTCCTCTTTTGAATTAGATTTCTTTTTGTTTTCCATTATATCACATTTGTCAGCTTATTAGATATGTCATTTTTTTTCAGTTCTGGAGATTATTTTAATCAGTTTTTATTAATTTATTTATTTTAATTGGAGGCTAATTACTTCACAATATTGTGTTGTTTTTTGCCAAAAATTGATATGAATCAGCCTTGGTTGTACATGCATCCCAACATCCTAAACCTCTCTCCCCCCTCCCTCCCTACCCCATCCCACTGGGTTGATCCAGAGCACCAGCTTTGGGTGCCCTGCTTCATGCATCAAATGTGCAATGGTCATCTATTTTGCATAAGCAATATACATGTTTCAGTGCTATTCTCTCATATTTGACTGTTTCTTTAAGATTTATAGTGTGCACTTTTAATTCATTGGTCTACCTTACAGTGATATGATTTTTCATAAATTACAAGGATCACACAACATATATTTCCACTTTTTATTCTCCATTCTTTGATACACTGATATATTTTAAAACCTACAATAGATTTTTAATTTTAAGCATTGGATTGTCTTTTCAGGAGGTTAAATAACAAGTAATTGCTTTATGATAATCCATAGTTACCATTTTTGGTGTCTAATGTTTCTTTGTATAGACTTACATTCCTTTGTATAGATTCATTTCTCCATCCAGTAGAATTTCTTTCTTTTTGAAGGGCTTCCTTTAACACTTGTGGTAGTACCTACTACTGATAAATTATTTCAATTTTCATTGAATTGAAAGAGTCTTCATTTGCATTATTTAAAAATTTGTGCTGGATATAAAATTCTAGATATTTACTAGATATAAAATTCCAGAATGGTAGTTATTTTGCTTTGGTCAGTTTCATTGGTCTTTTGTTTTTCGTTGCATTAGTGTTCGAGATATCTTCTAATATCCTACATTTTGTTTCTCTGTATACAATGGGGATTTTCTCCATCTAGATTCTTTTAAGATTTTATTTATTTTGAGAAATGCGATTATCATGTGCCTTGCCTTGGTGTATTTTTTAAAATCATTTTGTGGTTGGATTTATTGTTTCTAAAAATGCAGGTTTGCAATTTTTATTACATCTGGATAAACCTTGGCCCTACGTATTCGATTATGCTTCTCTTCCTTCTCAGTTTCCTCTTGTCTGTGAATTCCCATTACACTTGAAGTTCTTTCCCAGCTCACTGTTTATTTGGCTTATCATTTTTTTCCTCTACTTTCGTCTTTGATAATGCCACTTGCAATGTCTTCAGGTTCATTTATTCTTTTATCTACAGTACCTAGTCTGACATTAATCTCTTCCAACGTATTTTTCAACTCAGTCATTATATATATTTTTTAATCTACAGCAGTTTGATTTGCATCTTTAAAAATATCTTACTCATTTCTACTTAACTTTTAAGCTAATGTAATACAAATATGTTATCTATTTCAATGTCTCTGCTAATTTTAGTTCTGGTCAGTGCTAATTAATTGATTTTTACTTTCACCATGGGTCATAATTTTCTTTTTTCTGTATGCCTGATAATTTTTGATCATATGAAAGCTATGGAGAAGGCAATGGCACCCCACTCCAGTACTCTTGCCTGGAGAATCCCATAGACGGAGGAGCCTGGTAGGCTACAGTCCATGGGGTCGCTAAGAGTCGGACACGACTGAGCGACTTCACTTTCACTTTTCCCTTTCATGCACTGGAGAAAGAAATGGCAACCCACTCTAGTGTTCTTGCCTGGAGAATCCCAGGGACGGCGGAGCCTGGTGGGCTGCCATCTATGGGGTCGCACAGAGTCAGACACGACCGAAGTGACTTAGCAGCAGCATGAAAGCTATATTGATTTACCGTTTTTGAGTGGTGAATATTTTTGAATCTCTATACTTTTGAGCTTTCTTTCAGCACATAGTTACTTATAGACTACTCAAATACTTCAGGCCATACTTCTGAAATGTTAGATGGGGCCAGAGCTGTGTTTAATTCATGGCTAATTACTTCCCACTACTGAGGCAAAATCATTCTGATTGCCCTAATGTCATAAGAATTACTCCAGTGTCACATGAATTATTAAGTTTTCCAGTCAGGCCGGTAAAAACAGGCTCTATATCCGGCTCTCAGTTAGAGTCACTTACTCGTCTTTCTGTTCTTTTTGGTAGTTCTTTCCCTGAACTCAGATAATCAACTCGTGTGCATACATTGATCTCTGTCACACTGAGTACTCATTCCTGCCGATGTCGGAATTCTCTCACTTTGCAGTCTCAACTCTAGGGGGCGCTGTACTGCAAGCTCTAGTACTTGATCTTCCCGGGCTGGTACTCACAGTGTCGGTTTGGGTTCATCTGGGCTACACTTCCTCCTACAGCAGCCTAGAAATTCTCCCAAAGGCAGTAATCTGGGGTAATCGGCTCACTTTGTTTTACTTTTCTTCTTTCAGGAATCACTGTTACCATTTTTTGATATCTAGTGTCAAAAAATATTTATTTTCCTCTATTTTTTGTCTTTTTTTTTTTTCCTTAGGAGGGGTGAGGAGTGGTTCAGGTGAAAGGGTGATCTAGTTACCATTTGTTTCTTGGCCAGAAAGAGAAGTACAGGTAACTGGGATATTTTAAAAGTTTCTAACTGACATCATTTCTTTTAGAGCACCAATATAATATTTAACTTATCTGAGGGTGCTTCTAAAGTCACCTTTTATGAAACTGGCTTTTGTTTTTATATCTTTAGGATTCATGCCTTATCCCTAAGAGTACTTTATATATATTTCTATTTTCATCCCTTTAAGTCCTATAATTGTTAAAGGCATACCTGAAACTATCTTTGGATGTATGTTGGTTTTTGTTGGAATCCTGTAACTTTATACAATTAAATTTAATTTCATGATCTTAAAGTTTCTTTAATTTTAAGACTATGTTGTCCTTCTTTTCTACCATTCATAGCACCAGCAAACTTTGTAAGTGCATAGTATATACTTTGTAAATAAACAGTTTTATTGCCAATGAAAAACAGATTTAGATTTAATATAGAACAAATGACATTAAATGATACCTGCCTTGCTTTAATTTTCAATTCTGTGAAATTATAAGATTTACCATGCTGATAAAATATATACAGTACTTTAAAAATTACAGCCTTAAATAATAGTTGAGAATTGTGTAAATGAAAAGTACCTCCTGGGGATTTCACAGCAGGATAGGATGTCTTATACCATGTGACAGGCATATTTTATGATCTTGTCTTTCCCAAAGGAGAATAGGAAACTAATTCTGAGCATCTCAAGAGAAAAAAAATATTGGCATTTAATTAACACCATAAGGCAGACAAACAGCTCAAGTGATCTTTATCTCTGATGTTTGCCTTGGATGCTTGCAGGAATAGAAAGCTTTCAACAATTTTATGCTTTTTGTAGTATCCCTTTAACACACCTTCAGGCGTCATGCACATAAGCTACATGCATAATATGGCTTTATTTATGGAGACACTTGCTGGAGCTTGTAAGAAACTGTTTTTGTATTATTATTCAAATAGCAAAATGATTATACTGTCTTATTTATGTAAGCACCTCTGAGAGAGTACACTTTTCTTCTATGAAAAATAAGATTTAAGTCATCCTATGAAAAGTACTATAGTAACTCATTCAAAAGCCTTGATACAATTCTACAGAATTTTCAGAAGCTAGTTGAACTGACCCTGTAGGTAATAATTAACCTTTTAACTTAATGTATATTTTACTTTGGTACCATAGAAATAGAATCACAAAATTAGACTCTTTGATACAAAATGAGAAAAATAGTAATTGCTCTTTTGATAAATATTCTAGGAAATAATTTTGATCACTTTCTATGTCTCAGGTTATGATAAAAAATAAAATAAAATTTCTATGGATAAATCATCAAACATCTCTTGAGGTCATTTTATCGGCAGTAATGGGAAACACATGGTAAGCAGATAATTAAATAAACTAACCAAAAAATATCAGACAGTGACACATAGATAATTTTTTAAAAGGTGACATTATATTGGGTACCTGATAGACAGGTCTGACTTTGATTGTGTTATCATAGTCAGGAATTTCTGATGAGATGCTATTTAAACTAAAATCTAAATGATCAGAAGTGAATTATAGGATAATCAGTGGAAAAAATTCTTTAGATAAATAAATTAATTAACTCAAAGACTTTAAGGTTACTTACTAGGCAGGAAATTATTAATTTACCATTATTTAACATATAAAAATTACATCTAGGTGTTTGTTTAACAGGGTTGACAAGTTTTCTGCTTCATCAAGTCTGTTAAGATCTCAAGTTTAGGCTTCATTTGATTGAGATTCCATGATATTTTGGCTGTACCATTTACAGCACAAGGCTCTTATGAATGGTAATTTCAAGAAAGACTTTCTAGAGAATCACACATAGGTTTTTCACTGACTTAGCCTAGAAGTGATGTATCACTCCTGCTTACATTTCATTGGCCAGATCTTGTCAAACAATCCATTCAATTGTCAAGGGAGGTTAGGAGTGAAACTTTACCTGTTTAGAGTCAGAAAAGAGCTAGATATTGGTGAATCATTATAATATCTCTCCTAGATAGGAAACAGCTTGAACAATTTGCAGAACACATGAAAAAAATGGAGGATGCTAAAGTGTAGAGATGAGGAGAAAGTCCTATGAGTTGACTTTAGAAATAAAGATCAGAATCTCTTAGTTGCTTGGATTATCTGAAGTGCAATGGGAAGCTACTGTATGCTTTAAAATGGTCCTGTGAGCAGAGTCGTACCTTTAAAAGATCAATCTGGATGGTAAGTGGAATATGGATATTGGGCATAATAAAAAGGGAGACCAGTAGGAGGTCATTGAAATGTTGTAGGAGATAGATGGATATGAAAGTTAATAGTAAAGATCTAGAAAAGTGGAACAATTTATAATATTTTATAGTTAAAATTGATCTCCCAATGGATTGCATGTGGCAGGAAGGAAAATATATTTCTGTCTTGAGAAATGACATGGTACCTATTGGTATCTTAGATGGGGAAGACATGTAGGGAACACATTTATAATATAAATCCACAGGTTTTTTTTAAATATATGCATGATAGGTATATCAGAGATTATTAAAGATTTGTTGAATAGATTCTGTTTCTAGTGATTCAGGAAGTCACTGAGGATGGGAATACAGATTTTTTGTGTCTTCAGCATGCACATTGTAGTTTCAGCCATAGATAGGAATTTACCTATGGAGACCTGATGGGTGTTATACAACTGGTTTACTGTTGATATGGGGCTAGAAAGAGAATATCTAGGTTCTCAATCTTAACATTTCTTTCATTGTTCAATGCATTTTTCTGGAACAAACTGCATACACATTTTCATTGTTGCAAACAGCATGATAAAATTCCCAGGGAATGTGCCTTAAAAATGGCCTGCCTTACTCTGGAATCAATAAGAAACTGTTTTTAAGACAGCTGCTATTTTCTGGTGCAGAATGCATCTCAACATTTCCTGGGTGAATGGCTCTGGAGGCTGCTTCATGATTACATTTTATGTTACTTATTGAAGGACCCACAATTACTATGCCATATTTCACAGAAAAAGATGATTCTGTTGACTCTCCATTGACAAAGCTTCTGAACTAGACAATAAGTTTTATTTAAATGTCCTTATTATCTTGCCTAGTTTCTTAAGGAAATAACTGAATATGTAAGATAAGAAGTCTCTGTAATCTCCACCTACTCAAATCCTATTTAACAGGGAAAAACTCAAATCTGAAGCTCAGTAAAACCTCTCTATGATAATCTGTGTGTCTCATTTTGATGTGAAAATATTAAAATTCAAATTACTAATCTGATGTTTTTCACATATGTACATGTATATACATATATACATTTCTACATATATATGTATACATATATATGTATGTACATGTATTGGTAGTGTTTGCCCAGTTGTGTCTGACTTTTTGCAACACCATGGACTGCAAAATGCCAGACCTCCCTGTCCCTCATCATCTCCTGAAATTTGCCCAAGTTCATGTTCATTGGATCAGTGATGACATCCAGCCATCTCATCCTCTGATGCCCTCTTCTATCGTTTATGTATATGTATGCGTGTGTGTGTGTATATATATATATATATATATATATATATATATATATATATGTATGTATGTATAAAAATTCAGATTAATAATTTGAATTTTGAATATTTTGACAGACCCCTGTTTATTCCTTAGTAAATTATTAGCGTGTGTGACTTCTATTTTAGGTTTCCCTTCAAATCTCCTAGCCTATCTTAGAGCACATAATAGGTAGTCAATAAACTCGGTATTCTGAATATGTTGTTTGTAGATGCAGGTGCATATCTTTTGTGTATGTGTGTATAAGGGGCAGAAAAAAAGAGAGGACAGGTGTCAAAATATTAATGAGTCCATTTAAAAAAAACATGCATTTTATTTTGCGGGGCTTCAAAATCACTGCAGATGGTGACTGCAGCCATGAAATTCAAAGATGCTTACTTCTTGGAAGAAAAGCTATGACCAACCTAGACAGCATATTAAAAAGCAGAGTCATTAGTTTACCAAGAAAGTTCTGTCTAGTTTTTCCGGTTTTTCCAGTAGTCATGTATGGATGTGAGAGTTGGACTATAAAGAAAGCTGAGCACAGAAGAATTGTTGCTTTTGAATTATGGTGTTGGAGAAGACTCTTGAGAGTCCCTTGGACTGCAAGGAGATCCAACCAGTTCATCCTAAAGGAAATCAGTCCTGAATATTCATTGAAAGGGCTGATGCTAATGCTGAAACTCCAGTATTTTGGCCACCTGATGTGATGAATTGACTCATTGGAAAAGAGCCTGATGCTGGGAAAGATTAAAGGTGGGAGGAAAAGGGGACGACAGAGGATGAGATGGTTGGATGGCATCACCGACATGATGGACATGAGTTTGAATAGGCTCTGGGAGTTGGTGATGGACAGGGAAGCCTGGCATGCTGCAGTCCATGGGGTTGCAAAGAGTCAGACACAACTGAGCGACTGAAATGAACTGATATATTTTAATTTTTGTAATATAGAAATAATAAATGCATTTTTGAGCAATTTGAAATTCTAAAAATATCCACAGAAAAATAGCTCAGGGCTTCCCAGGTGGTGCTAGTGGTAAAGAACCAGCCTGCTAATGCAAGGTACATAAAAGACTCTGTTCAATCCCTGGGCCGGGAAGATCCACTGGAGGAGGAAATGGCAATCCACTCCAATATTCTTCCTGGAGAATCCCAAGGACAGAAGAGCCTGATGGGATGCAGGCCAAGGGATAGCAAAGAGTCAGACACAACTGAGCAACTGAGCACACACAAATATTTTAGAATTTTTACAAGATTTTAAATCACACTATTATGAAATTGAATGTTATATTACTTTTTTAGATCAAAATCAGCCAAACATTAGCAATTTCAAATGGTTAATCTAATCTATTTAAATTTTTATATGTTGATATCCCATAATATGTGATGAACGTATTTTCTGCCAGAAAATGATTCTCAAATATATGATTATGATTGGTTTTTCAGCACTCCTGATTAACATACTGATTTATTCAGCCACTTGAATATTGTTAATCATTTATTTCTTTTGTATTTTTAATAAATATGATTTGCTATTTTTCTAAATAAATCCTAGTCTCTATGGATTATCATTATTTTTTTATAATCCTAACCAAGAATCACTAAAGTATATTATCATTTCTAAGTTCCTTGATTCAACTTGGCAAATATACATCTTGAAATGTGTATTAATTTATCATTCTCTTTGAAGGAGACAAAAAATGTGTTTTAATGTATCTACTAAGTACCTTTTCAAATGCAGTGAAACCAAATTATATAATTTACTTATCCTTAATAGTGATGGCAAACATTTTTCATATTTTATTAGGTATTTTCTGAAATGTCTTTATAATTTACTATTTTCACTTTTGTACACTTAGATTTTTCTCATTTTTAAAAATCTTTCAGTGTATACAAGGTAATTAACTTTTTCTGAAAGATTTAAAAATATTTCCAAATTTTTTATTTATGTTTAAATTACTTTGTTAAATTTTAAAATACAGAGAAATGAAACAAGGGGTAGCAAAACATATTAATAATTTCCTGTATCTTTTAAAATCAGCTTTTACCTGATTATTCAAAGGTTCATTGTTCATGTAGCTTTGTTATATATTTAAATAATTTGCCACAAATTTGTTTTCAGTTCAGTTCAGTCGCTCAGTCATGTCCAACTCTTTGCGACCACATGAATTGCAGCACATACAGGCCTCTCTGTCCATCACCAACTCCTGGAGTTTACCCAAACCCATGTCCATTGAGTCAGTGATGCCATCCAACCATCTCATCCTCTGTCGTCCCCTTCTCCTCCTGCCCCCAATCCTTCCCAGCAACAGGGTCTTTTCCAATGAGTCAACTCTTAGCATCAGGTGGCCAAAGTATTGGAGTTTCAGCTTCAACATCAGTCCTGCCAATGAACACCCAGGACTGATCTCCTTTAGGATGGACTGGTTGGATCTCCTTGCAGTCTAAAGGACTCTCAAGAGTCTTCTCCAACACCACAGTTCAAAAGCATCAATTCTTCGACTCTCAGCTTTCTTCACCGTCCAACTCTCACATCCATACATGACCACTGGAAAAACCATAGCCTTGACTAGATGGACCTTTGTTGGCAAAGTAATGTCTCTGCTTTTAACTTTGCTGTCTAGGTTGGCCATAACCTTCCTTCCAAGGAGTAAGCATCTTTTAATTTCATGGCTGCAATCACCATCTGCAGTGATTTTGGAGCCCAAAAAAAATAAAGTCTCTCACTGTTTCCACTGTTTCCCCATCTATTTGCCATGAAGTGATGGGACCAGATGCCATGATCTTAGTTTTCTGAACGTTGAGCTTTAAGCCAACTTTTTCACTCTCCTCTTTCACTGTCATCAAGAGGCTCTTTAGTTCTTCTTCACTTTCTGCCATAAGGGTGGTGTCATCTGCATGTATGAGGTTATTGATATTTCTCCTGGCAATCTTGATTCCAGCTTGTGTTTCTTCCAGCCCAGCATTTCTCATGATGTACTCTGCATATAAGTTAAATAAGCAGGGTGACAATATACAGCAGTGATGTGCTCCTTTTCCAGGTATAAAACTGCCAACATCAGTTGGATCATAGAAAGAACAAGAGAGTTCCAGGAAAACAACTACTTCTGCTTTATTGACTACACCAAAGCCTTTGACTGTGTGGATCGCAATAAACTGTAGAAAGTTCTTAAAGAGATGGTGACTGCGGCCATGAAATTCAAAGATGCTTGCCCCTTGGAAGAAAAGCTATGACCAATCTAGACAGCATATTAAAAAGCAGAGACATTATTTTGTCAACAAAGGTCCATCTAGTCAAAGCTATGGTTTTTTCCAATAGTCATGAATGGATGTGAAAGTTGGACCATAAACAAAGCTGAGCACTGAAGGATTAATGCTTTTGAAGTGTGGTGTTGGAGAAGACTCTTGAGAGTCCCTTGGACTGCAAGGAGATCCAGTCAGTCCATCCTAAAGAAAATTAGTCCTGGATATTCATTGGAAGGACTGATGCTAATGCTGAAACTCCAATATTTTGGCCACTTGATGAGAAGAATTGACTCACTGGAAAAGAGCCTGATGCTGGGAAAGATTGAGGACAGGAGGAGAAGCAGACAGCAGAAGATGAGATGGTTGGATGGCATCACCGACTCACTGGACATGAGTTTGAGCAAGCTTCGGAAGTTGGTGATGGACAGGGAAGCCTGGCATGTTGCATGGGGTCGCAAAGTGTTGGACATGACTGAGTGACTGAACTGAACTGAATGTGCATTGACTCTAACTTGGCGTTTTTAATTAAACATTTTCTGTTCGTTTTAAAATTCTATTTCTGTTATATGGAGTTTAGCTGTATAGTATATATATATATTTTTTTTTAATAAATTTATTTATTTTAGTTGGGGGCTAATTACTTTACAATATTGTAATAGTTTTTGCCATACATTGACATGAATCAGCCATGGGTTTACATGTGTTCCCCTTCCTGGGCCCCCCACCCACCTCCCTCCCCATCCCATCCCTCTGGGTCATCCCATTGCCCCGGCCCTGAGCCCTTGTCTCATGCATCGAACATGGAATGGTGTTCTGTATCAGTTTAGCTGTATAGTATATTATGCCACACATAAACATATACATGACAGTTTTGGGTAAATTATTTTATTCTCCATTAATTTTTGAAAATTATTTTCACTTCACTCATTGTGTCAAAAGAAAATTCATATCAAGTAAACTTGGTATGAGTATTTTATTGAGTGAGATAGAAACTGCAAACAGGAATACTTCAACTTGAAGGATTGAAACTGGTAAGAGGCTCAGAGGCATAATGTCACCAGAAGTCTTATAAAATGAAATTGAGGAAGCTGTTTAACCATTACAATGATTGCTTATTGCAACGGGAGTGTCCTGACAGCAGAGGATACATTAAAAGTGATTTTTTTATATCATTTTAGAAAGAACAGTTAAATTTAATTTTACTATATGAGGTATTTGCAAGAAATAAACTAAGTTTTGCTTACATGACTTAATTGATTTTGTATACTCAAGGGATCTTCAAGCTTCATCTCCATTTTCTTTTATTTTGACAATTATAACCCATTTGTTATCTCAAATATTGAGAAGCAAGACTTACTAATATTGTCTTTGAAAATAATTATTATGACATTCATTTTCAGAAAGTTTTAAATATCAATCCTTCAAGGTCAACATTGTATTTACCAGGCCATTTTTCACCGTAGCCTAGGTAACTGAATAAATCAATCCTATAATTATTGTGATTATTTATTTGGGAAGATTGATAATTACAGTATAAATTACATAAAACATTTTGCAAAAAAATTTTTTTATGGCATTGTTAAGTGTTTTAACTATTTATGATACACAGACATGCTGACTGTTTGAGACAACAGATATTATTAATTCTTGAGTTTATTTCTGAATAATATATTTGATTTTCTACATACGTAACTGAGAAATGCTATATGCAGTGATAATTTTTCTCCCCTTTTCCATCAGTTGCTACTTTTAATATTTTATGTCCTATTGACTTGGTTAAAACTTCCTCAAAAATACCTTAGCAATAATAGTGATTACACTTATTGAGAATTCTAACATTGCAGGATTGTCTTTAAGCCTGTAATTATTTATACATCTTTCACTGGATGGTAAAAAACACCTATATTTTTAGTTATTTACAAGTAATTTAATACTATTTCAAATAATAAATTTTTGAAATTAGTATAAGTAACATACATCTCCCTTTTGACCTTTTTGTACAATATGCTTATTGATTTTTAAATGATTAAATTATACATTTTTAAATATTCAATTGCAATTCTGGGATAAGATTTCTTTTGTTAGAATTATTCATCTGATACACAGTTAAAATTATTCAATAAATATTTTATTTAGGTTTTACCACACACATATATACAAAAAAATTGAAGATTGAAATGATTATTATCCGTGTAGTGTAAGTTTCAAAAATTATTTGGAAAGTTTTGAGATTTTTTCATTTTCTCAAACAAATTATAACTTGTGGAAACTTTTTCTTATCTGAGAATTTGAAGCAACTCAATGGTAAACCTTTTTCCTTGTGGGAGGTTAAATCTATCACAAGTTTGTCAACATCTTTCATGATTTTTTCATTATCCATCTAATGCTCAGTTCAGTTCAGCTGCTCAGTGGTGTCCGACTCTTTGCGACCCCATGAACCGCAGCACACCAGGCCTCCCTGTCCATCACCAACTCCCGGAGTTTACCCAAACGCATGTCCATTGAGTCAGTGATGCCATCCAACCATCTCATCCTCTGTTGTCCCCTTCTCTTCCTGCCCTCAATCTTTCCCAGCATCAAGGTCTTTTCAAATGAGTCAACTCTTCGCATCAGGTGGCCAAATGTATTACTATGATAATCATATTTTCACAGGAAATTATGCATATCAAAAAGCTTATCAATTTTGTCGTGTGTTATATGTATACAGTTTTATAGAAACTTTGTCTTAGATTATCTCGTTTATTCTCTCTTTTAGTCATTTCAATTGCTCAGTCATGTCCAACTCTTTGCGACCCTATGGACTGTGGCACACCAGGCTTCCCTGTCCATCACTAGGTCCCGGAACTTGCTCAAACTCATGTCCATCGAGTCAGTGATGCATTCAACAGTCTCATCCTCTGTTGTCCCTTCTCCTCCCGCCTTCAATCTTTCCCAGCATCAGAATCTTTTCCAATGAGTCAGTTCTTCATGTCATGTGGCCAAAGTATTGGGATTCACTGGTTTTATATCTTAACAATCCAAGGGATTATCAAGTCTTCTCCAGCACCACAGTTCAAAAGCATCAATTCTTTGGTGATCAGCTTTCTTTATAGTCCAACTCTCACATCCGTACATCTCTTTAAAGTTTCATAATTTTGTGCATTTTTATTTTGCTTTAAATAAACAGTTTTGAATTTAACATACATGCCTCATGTTTTAACTTAACATGTTTGTTAATTATTTCATTTTATTTTTTTTTCTGTGAATAGGGTTGTCCTATTTGGAAAGGAATTTAGCTACTCCTTTCCAAAATGTCTGACAAAATATATATTTCAGTACTTTTTTCTGTTTTTTAGTAATGAAAGAATGTGAAGCTATAAATGTACTTCGGAAAAACTCTATGCATCTTGATTTCTGTTTCTTTTGAATTTTCTTTTAAAAATAATTTTAAAAATTAATAAAACTTACTATGTATTTTGTTTGGACTATGCTCTAAATTTTGTTCTATATGCTTGACGTATTTTAATCAGTTGTCTTATTATGGAGATGACAAGGAAATATAGGTGAAGAACAGTTGAACAACAGTAGTTCTTCTTTGGGATTCCCTGGTGACTCAGACAGTAAATAATCCACCTGAATAATATATATATATGTTTAAAAGTTTATATAAAATATTATATATATTTTTATACACACACCTAAAATGAAGTTTAATTTATAAACTAGGCAGGGTAATATTAAAAACAATAATAAAATTCAACAGTTATAAAAAAATACTGTGTAAAAGTTATATGAATGTGGTTTCTCTCAAAATATCTTATTGTATTACACTCTCCTTTCTTGTGATGATGAGAGATGATAGAATCACCATGTCCTGAAATGAAGTGAGGTAGGTGGCACTAGGGCACTGTTGATCTTCTGACAATATGCCGGAAAGAGGATCATGTAATTCACATGATCCTGGATCACTGAGTTAAGGTAATACCAATGGATAGAGTGAAGAGCTGTGAGATTTCATCATGTTACTCAGAACAGTGTGTAATTTAAATGCATGAATTGTTTATTTCTGAAATTTTCCATTTAATGTTTTTAGACCAAGGTTGACCATGGGTAAATGAAGTCACAGAGAGACTGTAGATAATGGGGCCCTATTTCAATAAGTCCAAGGTTATAACTTGAAGTGATGTGCCCAGAATATTAAGTTAAGCAATTTACATGTATTTGCCTAGAATGTTCTTTTGGAAGGGGAAAGTCATCCAAGAGTAATTGTTGTTTTGTTTATGTCTTTATTTGTTCATGCATTTATATGTTTGATTACCTATTATAAATTATACAGAGTTTAAAATGAATGGATTTTAAGGATTCTGTCTGATGAATTTTAATAAATACATAAACAAGTATAACCACCATCTCATCCAACCATGATAGAAATGTGGAAATTTTCACTAACCTAGATAGTCCCTTGAATATTTTTCAGATTTTTCCCATTCCCCAACCACTATTCTGATTTATATTGACATAAAATTTTATCTGTCCTAAGACTGTAAGGAAATGAACAATTTTTGTGCCTGGCTTTAGTGGCTCAGCTGGTAAAGAATCCCCCTGCAATGCAGGAGACTTGGTTTCAATCCCTGAGTTGGGAAGATCCCTTGGAGATGGGAACAGCCACCCACTCCAGTATTGTGGCCTGGAGAATTCCATGGACTGTATAGTTCATGGAATCACAAAGAGTTGGACATGACTGAACAGCCTTCATTTTTCTTTATTTAAACATAAAGGTCGCTATTCCTTCATTTAGTTTTATTAATCTGCAATTCATCATTTTAAATTCTGGGGAATATTGTATGTCTGGATATGTCATAATTTTGTTTTATCCATTCTCTTGTTGATGGACATTTAAGTTACCTCCAGTTTAGAGCTCTTAGTAATAAAGTCTCTCTCAGAATACATCATCTTTTTATTTCTCTTAGTAACACCCTAAGAGAACTGTCACATTACAAGGGAGATCTATTTTAATTAAAAATAAATGATTTTTAAAATGATTCCTACATTTGTGAAAGCAAAGTCACTCAGTTGTATCCAACTCTTTGCGACCCTATGACTGTAGCCTACCAGGCTCCTCTGTCCATTGGATTTTCCAGGCAAGAGTACTGGAGTGGGCTGCCATTTCCTTCTCCACGGGATCTTCCCAACCCAGTCCTGCATTGCAGACAGACCCAACCAGGTCTCCTGCACTGCAGACAGACACTTTACCATCTGAGCCTACCAGGGAAGCTACATTTGTAACTCCCCCTAATATTTATGAGATCCGAGTTGTTCCATTTCCTCAAGAACACTTGGTAATGATATTTCAGAATTTATCAGTACTAATAGGTATGAATTGGTAATTCATAGTCTAAACTTTCTATTTTCTTATATCTACAATATCAAATTATTGTATCATTTTTCTTTAACCTTTTATTTTATGTTGGAGTATAGTTGATTAACAGAGTTGTGTTAGTTTCATGTGTACATCAAATTTATATATAGAGAGATTTATAGATTTATAAATATATAGATTTATATATATAAAGTGGATAATCAACAAGGACCTAATGTGTACCACAGGGAATTCTTCTCAATATTATGTAACAACCTAAATGGGGGAAAAAAAAAAAGACTTGAAAAAGAATACAACCTAAATGGAAAAAGAAAAAATTGAAAAAGAATGTTCTTTTTCAATTTTTTTTTTTTCCATTTAGGTTGTTACATAATATTGAGAAGAGTTCCCTGCACTACACATTAGGTCCTTGTTGGTTATCCACTTCAACTATAGCAGTGTGAACATGTTAATCTTAACCTCCCTAACTCTCCCTTCCTCCCACTCTTCCCCCAGTTAACCATACATTTGTTCTCTAAGTCTGTGAGTCAGTTTCTCTCTTATAAATAAGTTCATTTGTATCATTATTTTTTTTTAGAGTCTATATATGAGCGATATCATATATCTCTTTCTCTGTTTGACTTATTTCACTGAATATGACATTCTCTAGGTCCATCCATGCTGCTGCAGGTTATATTATTTCATTCTTTTTAATGCCTGAGTAATATTCCATTGCATATTTGTAACTCTTTATTCATTTCTCTGTCGGTGGACACTAAGTTTGCTTCCATATTTTGGCTAATGTAAGCAGTGCTGCAGTGGAACTGGTCCAAAAAATTGCAGAGGAAGGAAAACTGTGAAACTCATTCTATGAGGCCACCATCATCTTACACCAAAAACAGGCAAAGATACCACATTAAAGAAAAAAGAAAAGAAAAGAAAAGAAAATTACAGGCAGGCCAATATCACTGATAAACATAGATGTAAAAACCCTTAACAAAATACTAGCAAATGTAATCCAACAATACATTAAAAGGATCACATACCACGATCAAGTGACATTTACCCCAGGGATGCAAAGATTTGTTTTTAATATCTGGAAATCACTATGGTACACCACATCAGCAAATTGAAGAATAAAATAATCATCTCAACAGATACAGAAAAAAATTGTTGGCAAAATTCAACACCCATTTATGATAAAAACTCTCCTGAAAGTGGGCATAGAGGGAACATACCTCAACACAATAAAGGCCATATATGGCAAACCTAGAGCTAATATACTCAACAGTGAAAAGGTGAAAGCATTTCCTCTAAGATCAGAAATAAGACAAGGCCACTTTTATTAAAACTTTTTAAATGTGTTTCTTATCTATTATTTTAATATTATTATTTTATGATGCTCACAAATGTTTTACATTTTTGGTATTTTGTCTTTTTAATGAACTGTAGGAGTTATCAAAGTATTCTGATACAGGTCCATCAGATATATTTATGGAAAATATTTTTCCTCAATCTGTGGCTTATAGTTTCATTTTTTAATGATTTATTTGGAAAATACGATATATTTTGATACAATCCAGTTTGTTGCTTTTTTCTTTTGTTCTTAGCTTTTTTGTCTTAAAATCTAACCCGAGGTTACATAATTCCTCTGCTTTGTTTGAAAGCTTTATACCTCAGCTTTTATGTTTCAGTTTACCTATGATCATTTCAAATAAATGTTTGTGTATGATGTCAAGTAGAGGATTGAGGTTCACTTTTTTTTTTCTTTCTTTCATACAGAAACCTATTTTTCTAAGATCCTGTATTGAAAGGATTTGTTTCTTTCTTTTTTGTGTGTGTTTTTTTTTTTTTCCCTCCCTATAACTTGATACCTGTACTAAAAATAAACTTGGGTCAAATAAACAAGTGAAATAGTTTGCAAATATTTTGTTGAGTTTAATTGTATTCTTTAGGCTTATTGGTCTTAAATATAACTTTCTTACAGTATTGTTGTCGGTTTTGTAACAATGCTCCTACTCTCATTTCTAATACTGCAAGTTGTAATATAACCTTTTCCTTATCATTCTTCCTGATTTTCTTAATTTCCTTAACATATATAAAATATTTTTGTCTTTTGTTGATTTTTCTCTATTGCTTTATCATTTTCTGTAACACTGATATTTTTCTGCTTTTTAAAAATTTTCTTCTTACTTTGGATTTATTTCCATACATTTTTCTAGATTTTCAAGCTGGGAACTTACATTGTCAATTGCAAAGAATTATTTTGTTCTAATATGAACATTTTAAAATACACATTTCTAATTGGTTTAGCTACCTCCTTCAAATGGTATTATGCTCTGGTTTATTATCATTCATACTGAACTACTCTCTTATTTGCATTGTAATTTCTTCTCCTACATATTACTTATTTAAAATAGTGTCATTAAGAACTTCCCTGGTGGTCCAGTGGTTCAGACTCACCACTTCCACTTCAGGGAGCAGAGTTTAGATTCCTTGATTGGAGAACTAAAATCCCACATGCTGCATGGCAGGGAAGAAAAAGAAAAATTAAAAATAATAATGCTGCTATATTTTCAAATAAGGAGTGCATGATATGATTTCACTATTTTGAAATTTGTTGAGTTTTTTTTTTTTTGAAGGATAGAGCACACAGTACATTGTCTATCTTGATGACTCTTCCTTGTGCACTTGAAGAACAAGTGTATTTTGTACTGTTGAATTTAGGATTGTATAAATATCAATTTGGTAAATTTGTTTCTTTGCATTTTTATTCTTGCTTAATGGCTCCAAATACTAGTTCAGTACAATGTTGAATAGAAGTTGGGACATACATCCTTGTCTTATTCAGTCTTAAGAAAGTATACATTCTTTCATCAAGCATACTATCCCTGGATGTTATCTGACCAGGCTTGTGGAGTTTTTCTTTATTTAGTCATGTCCTCATACTGAGTAAATACTCAAGTGGAATCCATTATGATTTGGGGAAGTCTTTCTCTAAGTAGTCTATCCATTTTGTATTTCTACTCCAAAACTTCCAACTGCCTCAGTCTCCTGAACTCCTACTCACAATTCAATACAACAGAATAACTAAGTTCAGAGTGATTTCTTCCTCTTGTTGGAAGTGTTATGGATTTTTCCAATGATTTTGAAATCTCCTCAACAGAGAAAGCTGGGGTTACAGTAGAGTTTATCTCATCTGCTTTCCTCCATACATGATCTCAGTGCTAAGTGGCCTATTGTTAAAGAGCTAAAATTATTTCCATGCATTTTATTCAGTTCTCCAGTTGTTTATATTGGGTTTCAAGTCCAGCACTTTTTATTTCATCTTGCCTAGAAACAGTTTTACCCTTTTTTTACATACTATACTAATTATTTCCACACTGAGTATTTGCTGCATTAACTGTCTATATCTAATGTTAATAGATACACATTAGAAGATTCATAAGAAATATGTTTCTGAATATCTTAAAATACATATAATTTGCTGAGAAATGATTTGATGCATGAAATTGTGTGATCATTATGTATAAAAGCTGCACATATTTTGAAAGAGTCTTTTCATTATAACCTAAGGAAACTGCTTTAGATTTCATATTGTCCAGAAAATAATATTTCCAGTGTGTGCTTACATTTCCTAATACTATCCATGCTGTTTCCTTAAAGAATATTTTCTCTTGACCTTAATTTTCCCTTGATTTTGAGATTTAATATTTTTGTATGTAGATTTAAATTAATTTACACTGATTTTACTAATGTTTATATTTTATTTTATATGCTGTACTTTTAAATATTCTTTGTATTTATAATATATTACTCATTTGTAGTATTTAGTTACTATATAAATATGCATTAATTTTATCTATCATTAAAAATGATAAAATAGATTAAATTTGTATGTTAATGTGTTGAAGCTTTGTGAAGTTAAATAACACAAAAGCCAGCAACTGAAGTAAGGATTGTAAAACGCAAAGTCCATCTTTTTAAACAATATACAAACCTCGCTTATGTCAGTGATCTCCTTTATTATTTTTATTAACCGTATTTTCTTTTCATATCCAGTTATTCTGTCTTACTCCATTCTGTTCATGAGTTTGTTCATTATTTAAAATATTATAGTGACATTTTGTACTGTTATGAAGACATATGGATGTCTAAAATTTTATTTGATAATTTTGGTAAATTAGAAATATGCTCATTTCAAGATTTCAGAATGCATATCTTTCTCCTTAACAGAGAATTTACAGGGTACCTTAAAAAAGTATAAGTCATTTATATAATGTCTATATAACTTCTATAAGTTCTCTTATACTCTAGTAAACCTTATTTGTTAGTGTCCTTTCAAATTCTTGTACCTAAAACCTAAAAAGCAGAAAATGCCACAGTAATGAATAAGTATCAATAGATTCTTTTTTACGTGAATTTATAAAATCTGCAAAAATAATGCAGAATTTTTGTTCCTGTCAATAAATGAGGTTGTTCAGTCATTATGCTGTGTCTGAATCTTTGCAACCTCAGGGACTGAGGCATGCTAGGCTTCCCTGTCCTTCACTATCTCTCAGAATTTGCTCAAATTCATGTATATTCATTCACCAGAGAAGAGTCTGGTATTTGCACCTCTTCAAGAAATTTCCAGTTTTTTGTGATCCACACAGTCAAAAGTTTTAGGGTAGTTAATGAAGCAGAAGTAGGTGTTTTTTCTAGAATCGCCTTGCTTTCTCTATGATTCAATGAATGTTGGCAATTTGTTCTTTGGTTCCTCTGCCTTTTCTAAACCCAGCTTGTACATCTGGAGGTTCTCAGTTGATGTATTGCTAACTTGAGAAAGCTGTATGCAGGTCAGGAAGAAACAGTTAGAACTGGACATGCAACAACAGACTGGTTCCAAATAGGAAAAGGAGTACGTCAAGGCTGTATATTGTCACCCTGCTTATTTAATTTATATGCAGAGTACATCATGAGAAACGCTGGGCTGGATAAACCACAAGCTGGAATCAAGAATGCCGGGAGAAATATCAATAACCTCAGATATGCAGATGACACCACCCTTATGGCAGAAAGTGAAGAAGAACTAAAGAGCCTCTTGATGAAAGTGAAAGAGGAGAGTGAAGAAGTTGGCCTAAAGCTCAACATTCAGAAAACTAAGATCATGGCATCCGGTCCCATCACTTCATGGCAGATAGATGGGGAAACAGTGGAAACAGTGGCTGACTTTATTTTTCTGGGCTCCAAAATCACTGCAGATGGTGATTGCAGCCATGAAATTAAAAGACGCTTACTTTTTGTATGGAAAGTTATGACCAACCTAGACAGCATATTGAAGAGCAGAGACATTACTTTGCCAACAAAGGTCCGTCTAGTCAAGGCTATGGTTTTTCCAGCAGTCATGTATGGATGTGAGAGTTGGACGGTGAAGAAAGCTGAGAGTCGAAGAATTGATGCTTTTGAACTGTGGTGTTGGGGAAGACTCTTGAGAGTCCCTTGGACTGCAAGGAGATACAACCAGTCCAACCTAAAGGAGATCAGTCCTGGGTGTTCATTGGCAGGACTGATGTTGAAGCTGAAACTCCAATACTTTGGCCACCTGATGCGAAGAGTTGACTCATTGGAAAAGACCCTGATGCTGGGAAAGACTGAGGGCAGGAGCAGAAGGGGACGATGGAAGATGAGATGTCTGGATGGCATCATTGCCTTGATGGACATGTGTTTGGGTGGGCTCAGGGAGTTGGTGATGGACAAGGAAGTCTGTCGGACACGACTGAGCGACTGAACTGAACTGAACTGAAAGCTTAGCTAAAAGGATTTTGAACTTTGCCTTGCTAATACGTGAAATGAGTGCAGTTGTGGGGTAGTTTGAACATTCTTTGGCATTGTTCTTCTTTGAGATTGGAATGGAAACTGACCTTTTCTAATCCAGTGGCCACTGCTGAGTTTTTCAAATTTACTGACTTATTGAGGGCAGCACTTTGGCAGCATCATGTTTTAGGACTTTAAATAGAACAGCTGAAATTCCATCACTTCCACTAGCTTTGTTCATAGCAATGCTTCCTAAGGCCCACTTGATTTCACACTCCAGAATGTCAGGCTCTAGATGAGTGACCACACCATCATGGTTGTCTGAGTCATTAAGACATTTTTGGTATAGTTTTTCTCTGTATTCTTGCCCTTGTCAACTCTTCTTAATCTCTTATACTTCTGTTGGATTTTTAGAATTTGTATCCTTTATTATGCCCATCCTTGCATGAAATATTCCCTTGATATCTCCAATTTTCTTAAAGAGGTCTGCAGTCTTTTCTATTGTTTTCCTCTATTTCTTTGCATTGTTCATTTAAAAAGTCTTTCTTGGCTCTCCTTGCAATTTTCTGGAACTCTGCATTCATTTGGGTATATCTTACCTTTTCTCCCTTCTCTTTCACTTCTCTTCTTTTCTCAGCTAAAGCCTTCTGAGACAACCACTTTGACTTCTTGCATTTCTTTTTCTTTGGGATGGCTTTGGTCACTGCCTTCTGTATGATGTTACAAAACTGTCCATAGTTCTTCAGGCACGCCATCAGATCTAAGCCCTTGAATATATTCATCACTTCTATTGTATAATCATAAAGGATTTGATTTACATTACACCTAAATGGCCTAGTGGTTTTCCCTACTTTCTTCAATTTTAGTCTAAATTTTCCAATGAGGTGTTCATGATCTGAGCCATAGTCAGCTCTAGATCTTGTTTTTGCTGATTGTATGGAGTTTCTCCATCTTTGGATCCACAGAATACGATCCATCTGATTTTGATATTGACCATCTGGTGATGTCTATGTGTAGAGTCTTTTCTTCTGTTGTTGGCGGAGAACGTTTGCTTTGACCAGTGCGTTCTCTTGGCAAAGCTCTGGTAGCCTACACCTTGCTTCATTTTTTACCCCAAAACCAATACCTGGCTGTTATTCCAGGTATCTCTTGACTTCCTACTTTTTCATCCCAATGCCCCTATGATGAAAAGGACATCTGCTTTTTGTGTTAGTTCTAGGAGGCTTTTTAGATCTTTATAGAACCATTCAACTTCATCTTCTTTGGCATTATTGCTTGGGGCATAGACTCAAATTACTCTGATGCTGAATGGTTCACCTTAGAAATGAACTGAGGTCATTCTGTCATTTTTTTTTTTATATATCAATAAAGGGAATATGTGAACCATTTTTTTGTTTTAATCTAACATTTCTTATTTTGATTCTGGTTTAAACTCTCTCTTAGAGCAATAGCAAATTCAATTGCTATAATCAAATGTCCATTCAACTACAGTGATGGTTTTAGGGATTTAAACACATAGCCTAGTATTTAAAACCCTTGAATAACAAGTAAAAACTACAAACTTGAGCAAGCTGGGCTATCTGCACATTTATTCTTCTCACCACTGCCATTAACCTGGAGATGTTTTACAAGGGTCTTATTTCTCCTTGATCTATCACTCTCCACAAGTCAGATATAGTCATGCTCATTACTGGAGTTTGAATTTGCCTCATCCTGCCCATGTCCCTATAAAAGAACATGTAACACAGGCCTACTCAGTCTCACTGCTCCATCTCATTGGTCCCAGTAAACAGTTTTAAGGATGAGAGCGTTAGCCATGTCAGGCCAGAAACCTCCATGGGCTTGCACACCACATATTTGAAAAATGTTTTTCTTTCTCAAGTGTTACTACTATGATAACATAAATCTGAAACCACCTGTGATATTCTTTGTAATCATTCAGGGCAAGCCTATATGGAAATGAACCTAACATATTGGATGATAGTGCTAAAAGATGGAAATGGGACAGAGTCATAAGTCATAAACATAAGTCATAAACAGAATCAATAAGTCATAAATATCCCTGAATCTAGAACTATCTAGAGATAATTTTGTAATTATATAAATGGGGAGGGAGGTTTGACCAAAGGTTTTCTATAAATGATCAAATAGTAAATATTTTAGTTGTGAAGGCCAGGTGGTCTCTGTCTCGATTATTCAATTCAGCTCTTATAGTGTGAGAAGTCAAAGGCAATACGTAAAGGAATGATTGTGCCTTTGTTCCAATAAAAATTTATTTATAAAAAAGAGACAGTGGTTGCTGACCATAGTTTTTCTGACCCCTGGTATAAAACAATAAATTACTTTTTTCTTTTATTTTTCTTTAGTTAGAAGTAAGTATATGTCATTCACTGTCATAAGATGTTGGACTTAGAGAAAAACTTTCAGTGTTGTATTTGTGGAAAGTGTATCTTCCATGAATATCTTCTGTAGTCACTCAACCTGCCTTTCCTGCCCTATTTCCTGCTCTTTTTTGAGTAAATGCAGCATTATAACAGGAGTAAGATAAAAGTGAGATTGTGGCTCAGGGAGGGGACTAGTCATCTGTCCATTTAAAAAGCATTGCCCTTGCAGAGGAAAAAAAAAAAACCAAAAACCAAAAACCTGCTTTGTTCTCTGTTAATTTTCTGGGTCTCTGAGGGGGATGCTTTCTCCCCGTTTTATTTCCAGAGGACCAGGCTGCTCCATTGAAAGAACTGAACAACAGGAGAGCTGCCTATTATTTTCTCAGCCCAGCTCAATTGTCTTTGTACTTAATGCCAAATCTTTTCAGATAACAACAAAAGATTTTCTGTCAGTTGAATTTTGGGGTGTGGTGAGCTTTCACCACAAAAAAAGCCATGTTTTTCTATCTTCTTTTTTTGAAAGTGTTTCACCAGAAAATGTAGAGTACCTGCATTTTGAGCTGCTGGTCCAATACTGTTTTGGGCTGGGGCATTGTTCAATATAATGAAATAAACACACCACATAGGTTTGGAGCATTTTTCTTTTTAGTCTGCAGTTATGGAAAATAAGAGCTTCCTTGGTAGCTCAGTAGGTAGAGAATCCGCCTGCAATGCAAGAGACCTGGGTTTGATCCCTGTGTTGAGAAGATCCTCTGGAGAAGGGAATGGCAACCTACTCCAACATTCTTGCCTGGGACATCCCATAGACAGAGGAGCCTGGCAGGCTACAGACCATGGGGTTGCAAAGAGTCGGACACAACTGAACACATATACCATCATCTGGAAAATAAAAGAAAGATGGAAGGACAGACTCTGGAAATAATTATACTTTCCCGGAAGCTCCTGTATCCCTCCAAAATCTCAGCAAATATACTAGAAAGAGTCTGATCCAGAAATAAGTGCTGAGATGAGTAATTCAGGCATATATGTATGTATATGAAGTATTAATATCAACCTGGGGAGTGGAAATAAAAGAAGAGGCATTAATCAGAACTCTAATCAGTGAATTCTACAATAAGGTGGATTTCACCTTATTTAGTTAGAAAAGCTCACACTGAGGCAATATCCAGGTAGTCACCATTTTCGTACTGATTATATCAGGAAAAATGAGGGTAATGATTTAGATTTGGCAGCTGTGGTGTTCTCTTGTAAGAGAAACTAATAAAGGAACACTAAATCTTGATATACTTATCACATTTGAGCTGTCAGGAGTATATAATCTTCTCCAAAGTTTCTTGGATTTGTTAAGTGTAGCATATTTCATCAGGAGGAAAAGTCCCCCTCACCCCGCCTTTTGGAGCATTGCCTAAAGGAACAAATCTACATCTTCCCCAGTCATTGTATTTATTAAATGTTTTTTTTTTTTTTTTCCCAACACTCAAACATACATACATGCATATCAATTTACTTGGGGACAAAGCAAATTCCACATTTGTGGAAATGTTTGCAGGACATTTACTTATATGTAAAAGTATATGTTTGTTTGTTTTTTTTATAAATTTATTTATTTTAGTTGGGGGCTAATTACAATATTGTAATAGTTTTTGCCATACATTGACATGAATCAGCCATGGGTTTACATGTGTTTCCCTTCCTGGACCCCCCACCCACCTCCCTCCCCATCCCATCCCTCTGGGTCATCCCATTGCCCCGGCCCTGAGCCCTTGTCTCAAGCATCGAACATGGAATGGTGTTCTGTTTCACATATGATAATATACATGTTTCAATGCTATTCTCCCAGAACGTCCCACCCTCACCTTCTTCCTCAGAGTCCATAAAATTGTTCTAACCCATTATACATTGTCAACACGCATTCTGATCTCAGATTGAAAGAATAAAACAAGTGAAGAGAGAGCAAAGAAAATTTCACATCTAAAGTGTAATGGAGAAAAAAAAACAGTGCAGTACAGATAAATAGAGGTAAACATGTACATATGTGTGTATGCATGCACACACACATGTGCTCAGATAATTCTTATCTAAAGCTGAAACTGATGTAGACAACTATGGTCAGTTTTACCTTCTACTGTGAGTTAGCTCAGTTTACCAAGGACTGGGCAAGACAGACCATTATGAGGAAGTATAGATACTATTGTCACTGTGGGTGGACCTGTGGGGTGATTAATGGGGCTGCTAAAGATATATCTTCTAACAATACAAAGAGAATGGAATAACGAGTACTTTTTATTTCAGTGCTCTTTCCCGTTTCAGGACATCTTCTGGATGCAGAGCGTCTCTCTGCGTAAGAGCCGTCACATCACTGCACGTGCTCTCTCTGCGGTAAACTAGAGGCCCCGGGACATTTTACAATGCCCTCACCCTCAGGTGTACCATGGTGCTCCGCTGTGCACCCCCTCAAGCTTCCTCGGTGGGGTTTTTTGTTTTACAGCATTTGATTTCGGAAAGAAATAATCTGAAGGTATTTTTTCTTAAAAATATGGTTTGGGCTGGGCAGGTTGTGACTATGATGAAATTAGCGCAGTGGCTGTGGGGCTGGCACTCCCAGGCCCCACCCGGCGGCCCTGAGCCTGGTTCTGCCCTCCTCTTGCCGGGGTGTCCTGTGACCCCTGCCCATCTACTTGCTGGTATCCTCTGACTGCCCTGCCCTGGGCACCGTGGGCCACCGCTTGCCCATTTTTCACGGCTGCAAGGACGCAGCCCTCGAGCTGCAGAACCAAACCCAGGACCCTGGAGCTGACTTGACCTGCGAGGGGATGCGCTTTTAACATCCCAACTCCATTCCCACCTGGACAGCCTACTCTTCCATCCCCGATTTAAGCACCAGTATATTTTCTGGTGTTTCCATTTGGGTCTATGTTCTCTTCAAATTCTTCCCAATCAATATTATATTCCATAAAATGCGTGCTTTTGAGGAATAAAATTTCAATATATTTGGATTAATGTAAGACTATTAGCATGAATATGTATGTATTTTATGCACAGTTTGGAAACAAATTCTTAAAGATGTTGACTTCTTTATACAGTCGGAAGAAATCTACCAAATATTAGTATGACTTTCTGAACAGAGAATGTGAGCTTCAAGTGAACAAGCTTAGTTTTGAGGTTTATTATTTCTCCACCAATAGCTTGGACAGTAGAAGTGAATACCTGAATCCAGTTTATCATTATTATTCCTAAATCTGTATTTATTTATTTGGCTGCATCGGGTCTTAGTTGCATGCATGGGCTCTTCATTGTGGCAAGGGGCTTCTGTAGTTGCAGCTTGGGCTTCTGTCAGTAGTTGCAGTGCGTGGGCTTAATTGCCCAGATCTCATGTGGGACCTTAGTTTGCCCAGCTAGAGATCAAAGCCATGTGTCCTGTGCTGGTTGTTGGATTTTAACCACTGTATCACCAGAGAACTCCCTGGGGTTTTTTTTTTTTTTTTTTTTAAGTCTGAAAATGAAAGATAGTATATGTTCTATGTACCACACTGGATTATCATAAACAAAAACAGATAACGAGATAATTCTTCATTATGTATTGGGCTACAAGAATTTTCACTGGAATAATGATTTTTTTTTTTTTCCTCACAAAGCTCACTTCGTTGACCACCTTTCTGTTTCACAAAAGTCACAAGAAAGATTTTAGAGTCCTAAAGAGGTGTTTTTTGTTTTTTGGTTTTTTTTCCTACAGAACACTCTTCCCACAGATATATGCTTACCTTTTCCACCTCTCTACACAAATTTGTTCCTGATCAACATATAAAATTGTCTCATTGTTCTTATCTTCATTCCAGTACATTTCCTTGCCACGTTTTATTTTCATTGCTAACACATATCATCGTCTGATGGTATATATTTTTTCTACATGTATTTTATCTTTCCAACTTGAGTTTCTTGTAATAACTGCTATAACTCCTATTTTAGAATAATGAAGTCCATTAACCTGTAAAATAATCATAATCTAAAAGGTTGACTCATATTAAAAAAAAATAAAATTTTAGTCTTTATTACTGTAGGAGAAAAATCTAAATTTATGCCCAGTGGTGCCTACAAACATTCTTTTTTTTTTTTTTTAACAAACATTCTTTACATCAAAGTGCTTGACCAGCAACGTGTAAGACTGGCCTTAACTTCAGAGATGCTTGACCTCTTTCCTTTAGCTGAGATTCATCCTTGCTAAACTCATAGTGTGAAAAAGTTCTGTCAAATGTCTAAGGAAATGTTTACCATATATGGTCTTGCTGTTAACAGTTTCAGTCCAGATCCTTAAATTATATATTTATTTGTTTTAACCAGAAGATATAGGCATCAGTAGAAACGTATTTGAGTTTTTAGAGCTCTAAGTATGTAAGCCATTTTCATGATATTCAATGCTTGTATTTTTGTCAGTGGTATGCCTCTCACTAGTGACAAGAAAGTGAATTCAATCCACTGCTCTTAGAATGAAATGGCATTAATTAATTAATCTCGATACTCTGTCACTATCATTCCTTTGCCTACTTTAGCATTATAACTGGAAACTTTTATGGAAAAACACCACTGTATACTTTTTCATTCCTTAATTAAACAATTTTATTGCTTCTTCTTTGAAAGCTTTCAATAGAGGAAAAATAGGACTGTCAAATATTGGTTACAATTTAGAGAATAAAGAAATGCTGTGATTACTATCTCCATTGTTGAATTTAATGGCATAACAAAGTATTTGAGTAGATTTTATCTGAAAGTAGATAGTGAATAGTCAAAGAACAAACAAAAATTGGAGAACAACACATCTCCGTCAATTGTTCTTGCTCTTGTTCTTAATGCATAGTCAGTCTTAGTTTTATTGAATTATTCTCCTAATACATTTTGCAATAAGGATAAGGACCAACAGTGTACCCTCGTTCCAAAGAAATGGGAATGAGAACTTGGCATACAGACCAGTCAGAGTAGCAGATGCTATGAGAGTATTTGCGCATACAAGTGTCTGCTAAGTGTTTGAAACAGACTTTGTGAATAATACAATAAAGAATAATCCTCTAGAATTTCACTTGGAAATTAAGGCTTAAAAGCAAATAAGACTGTTGCTCTCCTTGTGAGATAAATTCATCTAGTAGAGTTGTACTGAATATTCTAGGTAGAAAAGTAGTGGTACAGACGTGCTCCTGGGTTTTGAAGTTTTAACATAAAATTGGCATCATTTAATCTTTACTGTTTCAATAAATGGTGTTGGAGAAGACTCTTAAGAGTCCCTTGGACTACAAGGAGATTCAACCAGTCCATCCTAAAGGAAGTCAGTCCTGAATGTTCATTGCAAGGACTGACGTTGAAGCTGAATCTCCAATACTTTGGCCACCTGATGAGAAGAGCTGACTCATTTGAAAAGATCCTGTTGCTGGGAAAGATTGAAGGTGAGAGGAGAAGGGGATGACAGAGGATGAGATGGTTGGATGGCATCACTGATTCAATGGCCATGAGTTTGAGTAAACTCCGGGAGTTGGTGATGGACAGGGAGGCCTGGCGTGCTGCAGTCCATGGAGTCACAAAGAGTCGGACACGACTGAGTGACTGAACTGAACTGTTTCAATAAAGGACTTTAGATATGAGCCTGGTAAGGTTTGCAATGTATCACAGAACGTAGGGTCATTTAACTTCTGTGGCAGTGTCACCAGCTATAAGTATTAAAAATAATAAAACTATAACCATTTGTATACCATTTCCATAATTATATGTGACACCTACAACCTGAGTTTATCAATAAAAATGGAGATTTTGTTATCAGGTTATGAATGTAGTTAGGGATTAAATATTTTAAAAATGTCAGAATGATAGCAATGTTAGGAGCAACCAATATTTGTACTGGTCCACCTTTTAAGTCATTTGATATTTTTTGTATCATTCCTCCTCACAACATCCCTGAAGGGTTATGATAAACTGTATCCTTCCCATTTGACATCTAGAGAAACAGAGGCACACAGAGGGGGAAGCGAATTATACTGAGAATACCCAGAAACTGAGTGAAATAGTAAAATGAAAGTTATGTTATATTTTATAGCCCAAGTTGTTGTGTACAGTTACGATTCATTCGCTTTTTTCCCTACATTCTAAGCTGGCCTGCTACATTTTAAGGGTAGATTTGACGAAGCTGTTGTTTTTAAAACAATTTTTTTTTGTTTGATACTTATGTGTTTAATCATTATTGCTGCTGGCTATTGTTCCTTTTCATGTATTTTAATACTTTAATCAATGGGAATTTTATCGGTACTTGTACCCTGAGGCTATTGAAAGTGGAGGGTATATTTATTTTATAAATATACAAAGGAAATAAGAAAAAGTAAAACAAGTGGCCATGGAGATCATGCGGGTAATAAAGCGATAACGTCCTTCAAGGGCTAAGTGAAGAGGTAGGTTTCTTCCCTGATGAGAGTTTGCACAAAACTCCCTGAATTAAAGAAGCTGGTTCAACTTCTGTGCACTGTTTTCCCACTTAAGAGTTTATTTCTCTCTCTTGCTTCTTCAAAAAACATTTTAAATTCAAATTTCCTATCGGACATTAATTGGAACCACAGTAATTTCTGAAATACCTTGACTATATACTGCTAGCATAAGCTTTATACTTGATTGTTTATTTTTTACTTTATATTAAATATAGTACCTACATTTATGCGGACTTATAGTTACCTCTGTTTGTTTCATGTCTAATTCTACATTTAATTTTTTAAATATATACTTGTCTCCTTTTACCCAAATAGATTTCAGAATCTAGAGAACAGCTGTCACACCAGATAACTTCTTTGAAACATCTCCCAAGAAGTGACATATCCTGTAACTTCTTGATAAGTACTTGTGGGATTTACTGGAGACAGTGTATAAATCTAGTATTTTAAAAGAAAGACTAAATTGTTCATTTATCATTGAAATATTTTTCTTGTTTTTCAGTAACATGTTCAATAAACATAGAAACTGGGCAATCGTCCATCCTCATTTCAACCTCTTTGTCACATTTTACAAAAGTCTCAAATCTTATATTCTGGTTCTAATAAAGACAATCCCAAATTGACATTTTTTTGCCATCTACTCTATGACCATAGGACAGAGGGCTAGGGGGTGCTGAAGAAACCTAACCCTGATATTTAACATATCAAATGCCTAAATACGTTCTGGGGTCATCTTACCTAAATCTAAATACATGTAGGAACAACCATTGATGTTTTAAATTTTAGTTTATTTTTCCCAACTCTCTCCTCCCTGCCCCCATCAATTGCTGAGAGAAAAAAAAAAGAGAGAGATGCAATTATTTCTTAGGACTCTTTAAAGATAAGGATTATCTGATTTCTTCCTAATGATTAGATTGATGGAAGTAGAAAGGTTAAATGTTTGGTGGAGCTGACCTTCAAATGAAGAAGGAAGTTACCACCCTTTCTCAATTGTGCTGAAAGTTGCATTTCTTTTAATGACTCCACTTAGAGCAGCAGGAAGCAAAGTGATCATCACAAGCAGGTACTTAGACAAGAGTGAGAGGTTGGATGTGGACTGCTCTATTAAAACATCCACGTCTAAACAGGGCTTCCTGGAGTTTAAGTGCCCATTGCTGCAGAAGCTAGGATGCCATCTGTGAGTGCACAACAAAGCTCACAGTCTATCTAATGAGAGGAACTGCATCAAGGAGACGTTCTTAAATAGATGAAAGATCCAAGGCATCTAATGGACAATTAGTTAACTTCATTCTTCAGAGTTCTTAAGCATCTGATAAATGGAGAAATAAAGAAAAAATGCTCCAAGGGAAACACCAAAGGGAATTAAAAGCAGTCTAAGAGGAAATGACTTTCAGGTTTTCTAAATCTGCAATATTATTCTGTGTTTGAAAGTAAAACACTTAATGATTATAGCCATTTTTTCCCTTCGTTTAAAATCGTGAGGTCTGTGGCCAATACCACTGTATGTGATTAGAACACATGCTGGACCATTGTTTGGAAATATATATATTACAGTTAGTGAGTACATTCCAAGCACTGTCAAATTGCATGAAATAATAATCAATAATGCTTTATCTGCAGTGGATCTTAAGGTTACCTGTTAAATGTTGTTATTCAGCAGATGGTGAAATTAAAGTTCAAGAGTTTAAGTGCTTTCTTTTTTTTTCCTAGAGGTCAGTTTTAAAATATTTGTTTAATATTTTGTCTCTCCATCACACAGTTAAATTTAAGAGTTCAGGAAGACAAATAGAAGGATGGTATTCTAAATTTAGTCTATGTAAATTAATTTATATTATTTTAAGGTAAACTATCATTAATGAGTTCTAATTTCTTGCTTCACACTAGACTAGGCTGCTTCAGTTCAGTTCAGTTCAGTCTCTCAGTCGGGTCCAACTCTTTGTGACCCCATGAATCGCAGCACAACATGCCTCCCTGTCCATCACCAACTCCTGGAGTCCACCCAAACCCATGTTCATTGAGTTGGTGAAGCCATCCAGCCATCTCATCCTCTGTCGTCCCCTTCTCCTCCTGCCCCCAATCCTTCCCAGCATCAGGGTCTTTTCAAATGAGTCAGCTCTTCACATCAGGTGGCCAAAGTATTGGAGTTTCAGCTTCAACATCAGTCCTTCCAATGGACACCCAGGACTGATCTCCTTTAGGATTCACTGGTTGGATCTCCTTGCAGTCCAAGGGACTCTCAAGAGTCTTCTCCAATACCACAGTTCAAAAGCATCAATTCTTCAGTGCTCAGCTTTCTTTATAGTCCAACTCTCACATCCATACATGACTACTGGAAAAACCATAGCCTTGACTAGATGGACCTTTGTTGACAAAGTGATGTCTCTGCTTTTTAATATGCTGTCTAGGTTGGCCATAACTTCCAAAGAAAATATGTAGTATATACTTATCCTCAAGGAATATATATCTAGTTGGGAGAGAAAGATTCAGATACAAAATGATACAATGCAATATATGAAGAAGGACCAGCATGTGTGACATGGATAATAAGTGTTCTCAGTGGCCCAGAAAGGAGAGGTGGTCATGAGCCAGCCTAACTGGAGGGACTCTAGAAATGAGGGCAAGTTCTCTCTAAATGACCAATTAGCACTTGATAGTACAGAAGATGGTAGACTTTAGGCATTGGTTGCAGAACTGGGATATATGAGTGTGTGGTATTAGTTAGATTGTCTTAAATATAGGATAGTTCAGCATTGTCTCAATTTGTTTAGGGGTCAGCTAGAATTACTTTTCTTATTTAGAAACTTGAAATTTGAGTCACTGGACCCAACATCAAATGAAGGTTAATACTAGTATTTAATACTGATATCAATAGCAATCAGTTCAGTTCAGTCTCTCAGTCGTGTCCGACTCTTTGTGACCCCATGAATTGCAGCACGCCAGGCCTCCCTGTCCATCACCAGTTCCCGGAGTCTACCCAAACCCATGTTCATCGAGTCGGTGATGCCATCCAACCATCTCATCCTCTGTCATCCCCTTCTCCTCCTGCCCCCAATCCTACCCAGCATTAGGGTTTTTTCCAATGAGTCAACTCTTAGCATGAGGTGGCCAAAGTATTGGAGTTTCAGCTTCAACATCAGTCCTTCCAATGAACACCCAGGATTGATTGTTATTTTATTTCTTCTCTTTTTAGATCCTTAACACAACCCCATGAATTAGGAACAGTTCTTTTTCTCATATTATAAATGAGAGAATTGAGACACAGAGAAAAGCAGATTGATTCCAGGAATGTGTGGCTCAAAACCACAAGATCTTAATTGTTAAATTTTATTCAGAAAAAAAATTAAACTTCAAGAAACCGTCATTGTTTATGAAGCTAAGATTAAATATTAAAATACAAGTTAGCCTCATTATCGTGAGGTTTTTTTTCCACTGTGAACAGGACAGATGCCCCTACAAACTTAAAATTTTCCTAAGAGTTTAAGATTTTAATACTAATATAGGAATATGGTCTATTAATGTCTCCTTTCAGCCCAGCCCCAGAGGTTCGTATTGATGGTGGCTGCTCCTGAATCTGGAGACAGGAATAAGCCCCGGAGAACTGTGTCTGTCATTTAAAAAGTTGCCATCTGTCTTTTTTTTGATATCTGCTGTGCTGTAGTAAGTCACAGTATTTCCCTATCCTTTCAATGACAGCTCATGGTAAGATAAACTCACCATGATAAGATAAATGGCAACTTTTTAATGAAAACCACTATGTGTGAGCTGCTTGGTTAGGTTAGAGTCCCTCAAAGTGCATCTCATACCTTATCCCCTAATATCAAAACCAATGACCTATTCTTCAAAGGATTTTCTTTTCAGTTCTGTAACTTACATAATTTACTAAGTCCCCCTACCTTTTTTTTATATCCTCTCAGAATGAGACCTTGAGCAACCCGGTAACCTTAACTTCATATACCAATTTTTTAGGAAGTGTTTGTTGAGAAGTTAGGGCATATTTTTTACACTGTTTTGAAAAATCACATTTGAGTAAGGTGGGCGAAGTAAGTGGAATGAATCATTTTTATTTATTTGAATCACTTGTCTCCTCATAAATATAAAAGTACTTTAAATAGTGACAAGACCTGGACCTAGAACTGGTTCTAATTCATCATAACTATCCTACAGCCAGCTAGACCATAGTTTCTCTGTCTCTGACTACTGGCCTGTCAGATAGGATTGCTCAGCACAACTTGGTCTAAAACTGATATGGATTCCACATTAAAGAGAGGTGCTAAATGGCCACAGAGACACCTCTTTCATACCCAAAATTATTGCTGTGGGTTTCCTGGACATTTTTTAGTATAGAAGAGAAAAAATGTCTTAATACAATATAGATCCTTATACAATGATCAGGGCTTCCCAAGTGGTGCTAGTGGTAAAGAACCCACCTGCCAATGCAGGAGACATAAGACACAAGGGTTCAATCCCTGGGACAGGAAGATGTCCTGGAAGAGGACATGGCAATCTACTCCAGTATTCTTGCCTGAAGAATCTCATGGACAGAGGAGCCTGGTTGTAGGCAGAGTGCTGGACAGAGGCTTATGAATTTGAATAGGAGACAGTGACTAAAACCATCCCAAAGGGGAAAAAGTACAAAAATGCAAAGTAGGTGTCAGAGGAGGCTTTACAAATAACTGCACAAAGAAGAAAACTGAAAAGCAAGGAAGAAAAGGAAAGATATACCCAACTGAATGTAGAGTTCCAGAGAATAGCAAGGAGAGATAAGAAGACCTTCATTAAAATGGGCAATGCAAAGAAATAGAGGAAAACAAAAGATTGGGAAAGTCTAGAGATTTCTTCAAGAAAATTGGAGGTATCAAGGGAATATTTCACACAAGGATGGGTAAGGTAAAGGGTGATAAAAACAGAAAAATAAGAACAAACAGAAGCAGAAGAGATTAAGTGGAGGTGGCAAAAATACACAGAACTATACAAAAAACATCTTAATGACCTGTAAACACGATAATGTGATCACTCACCAGGAGCCAAATATCCTAGAGTGTGAAGTCAAGTGGGCCTTAGGAAACATTACTACCAACAAAGCTAGTGGAGGTGATAGAATTCCAGCTGAGCTACTTAAAATCCTAAAAAGAGATGATGTTAAAGTGCTGCACTCAATATGTCAGCAAATTTGGAAAACCCAGCAGCAGCGAAAGCACTGGAAAATGTTAGTTTTCATTCCAACTCTAAACAAGGGTAATGCCAAAGGATGTTGAAACTACTGTACAAGTGCACTCATTTCAGATGCACTCATTTTAGATTGTACTCAAAATCCTTCAACCCAGGCTTCCGTAGTACATGAACCGAGAAACTCTAGTATTGCATGCTGTATTTAGAAAAGGCAGAGGAACCAGAGATCAAATTGCCAACATTCATTGAATCATGGAAGAAGCAAAGGAACTCCAGGAAAACATCCGTTTCTGCTTCATTGACTACACTAAAGCCTTTGTGTGGATAGCAACAAGCTGGAACATTCTTAAAGAGACGGAAATATCAGACCACCGTATCTGTCTCCTGAGAAACCTGGATGGTTGTCAAGAAGCGATAGTTAGAACTGGACATGGAACAATGCACTGTTTCAAAATTGGGAAAGGAGTACGTCAAGGATATATATTGTCACCAGGTTATTTAATTTAAATTCCGAGTATTTAATGTGAAATGCGGGGCCGGATGAATCACAAACTAGAATCAAGATTGCTGGGAGAAATATCAACAACCTCAGATATGTAGATGATATGACTCTAATGACATAAGTGAAGAGAATCTAAAGAGCCTCTTGATGAGTGTGAAAAGGAGAGTGAAAAAGTTGGCTCGAAACTCAACATTCAAAAAACGAAGATCATAGCATCCAATACCATCACTTCATGGCAAATAGATGGGGAAAAAGTGGAAACAGTGGCTGACTTTATTTTTTTAGGGTCCAAAATCACTGTGGACAGTGACTGAGCCATGAAATTAAAAGATGCTTGCTCCTTGGGGAGTGGGGAGGCGGGGGGTGGGGGGGAAGCTATGACAAACCAAGATAGCACATCAAAACGCAGAGACATCACTTTGCCAATAAAGGTCTTTAAAGTCAAAGCCAGGTGAGCTATTTCAAATCCTAAAATATGATGCTGTTAAAGTGCTTCAATCAATATGCCAGCAAATTTGGAAAACTCAGTAGTGGCCACAGGACTTGAAAAGGTCAGTTTTCATTCCAATACCAAAGAAAGGCAATGCTAAAGAATCTTCAAACTGCTGCACAATTGCACTCATCTCACACGTTAGCAAAGTAATGCTCAAAATTCTCCAAGTGAGGCTTCAATAGTAGGTGAACTGAGCAAATCCAGATGTTCAATCCAGCAAATCCAGCTGGATTTAGAAATGGCAGAGGAACCAGAGATCAATTTGCCAACATCCATTGGATCATAGAAAAAGCAAGAGAGTTTTAGAAAAACAACTACTTCTGCTTTACTGACTACACCAAAACATTTGACTGCATGGATCACAACAAACTGTGAAAAATTCTTCAAGAGATGGGAGTACCAGACCACCTTATCTGCCTCCTGAGATATCTGTATGCAAGTCAAGAAGCAACAGTTAGAACCAGTCATGGAACAACAGACTGGTTCCAAATTGGAAAAAGAATATGTCAAGGCTGTATATTGTCATCCTGCTTATTTAACTTATTTGCAGAGTACATCATATGAAATGCTGGGCTGGATGAAGCATAAGCTGGAATCAAGATTGCCAGGAGAAATCTCAATAACCTCAGATATGCAGATGACACCACCCTTATGGAAGAAAGCAAAGAGGAACTAAAGAGCCTCTTGAAAGTGAAAGAGGAGAGTGAAAAAGCTGGCTTAAAACTCAACATTCAAAAAACAAAGATGATGGTATCCGGTCCCATCACTTCACGACAAATAGATGGGGAAACAATGGGAACAGTAGCAGACTTTATTTTTGTGGGCTACAAAATCACTACAGATCATGAGTGTGGCCATGAAATTAAAATACATTTGCTCCTTGGAAGAAAAGTAATGACAAACCTAGACAACACATTAAAAACTAGAGACATTACTTTCTGACAAAAGTCCCTCTAGTCAAGGCTGTGGTTTTTCCAGTAGTCATGTATGAAATGTGAGAGCTGGACTATAAAGAAAGCTGAGCACCAAAGAATTGATGCTTTTGAACTGTGGTGTTGGAGAAGACTCTTGAGAGTCCTTTGGACTGCAAGGAGCTCCAACCTGTCCATCCTAAAGGAGATCAGTCCTAAATATTCTGAAGCTCCAATACTTTGGCCACCTGATGGGAAGAGCTGATTCACTGGAAAAGACCTTGATGCTGAGAAAGTTTGAAGGGAGAAAAGAAGGGCATGGTAGCGGATGAGATGGTTGGATGAACTCACTAACTCAGTGGACTTGAATTTGAGCAAGCTCTGGGAGTTGAGCTGGGTGATGGACAGGGAAGCCTGGCCTGCTACAGTCCATGGGGTTGCAGAGTCGGACATGACTGAACAACTGAAAGGAACTGACCTGAACTGATGGTTTTTCTAGTAGTCATGTACAGAAGTGAGAGTTGGAGCATACAGAAGGCTGAGCTCTGAAGAACCTATGTTTTTGAGTTGTGGTGTGAGACATGACCCTTGAGAGTCCCTTGGTCTGCAAGGAGATTCAATCCTAAAAGAAATATACTCTGAATATTAATTGAAAGGACTGATGCTGAAGCTGAACCTCCAATACTTTGGCCCTCTGATGCGATGAGCTGACTCATTGGAAAATACTCTGATGCTGGGAATGATTGAGGGCAGGAGGAGAAGGGGATGATAGAGGATGAGATGGCTAGATAGCATCGCCGACTCCGGACATGAATCTGAACAAACTCTGGGAGATAATGTAGAACAAGGCAACCTGGTGTGCTGCAATCCACAGGGTCATAAAGAGTTGGACACAATCGAGGGATTGAAAAATGACAAAGATCTTCTATTATTAAGATAATTGTCAATAATAGTGTGGGCTTCCCTGATGGCTCAGTGGTAACAGAATCCACCTGCAGTGCAGGAAACAAGAATACATGGGTTCAGTCCCTGGGTCAGGGAAGATAACCTGGAGAAGGAAACGGAAACCCATCCCAGTATTCTTGCTTGGGAAATCCCATAGACAGAGGGAGCCTGGTGGGCTATAGTCCATACAATCTTAAGAGTCAGACATGACTTAGTTACTCAACTACTATCCTCACCTTAATAATAGAAAATAGGAGCGTTTGAACATTTGGAAGCATTGTGTTTTCAGTATTTCTCTCTAACTTTTCCTCTATTATTTCACTTTCTTCCTCTTTCCCTTTATTACCCTCTTTAAATTTTTTTGTGAGATGCCCATGGCATGCCAAAGATAGGCCAATCCTCTTGTAGAAGTAACAGCTGTATGAGTTACTGAAGACTTGGGCTGTAGCTTTTCACCTCTGCCTGTAATCAGAAGTGGATACTTAACTATATCAGTTGAGTACTATGTTTCCCCTCTTCTTTTGTGATACAAGAACACTGGATTATACCAGTTTTGGGGAGGATTGTGAGAATGGAGTGAAATTTATGGATCCTTTGCACAGAAAAAAAAAAAAGCATAATCACAAATTTATGATTATTTTGTATGTGGTCTCAGGTGTATAAGAACTTCTGAACCATAAGGCAGACTAATTTAAGTTTATGACTTTGAATGCTACAAAAAGGGGCACAGGGGCATAGGCAGGGAAAGAGATGTTTGTTCACATCCTCATGTGGTTAGTGAAAATCTACTTTCTTATACTAATAGGTAGCACAAAAAGCTGGCTTCCATAAACCGTAAAAGCTGCCCACAAGTCATGCTAGTGTGCTGGAAGAACAGAGACCCGACTCACATTGATTTATAGATCTTGTTGTGTCTCTGCTTAGTCAAGTGCGAATTTGTACTTCTTCCTGAAATACTACAATAGATGTCTCTGACTGTATGTAGTAGTCATTCCTGGAGCATGGCAGGGATTAGTTTCAATCGATAGGGTCTATGCTCTTCTACTTGGCCATTGTAGTCATCTGTGGCATTTGGGGCATTGCTATCTAAAAGCAAGTTCTTAGGAGGTCTTCTTTTCACCTTTGCTTAATTAAGCATGCTTCAACACCAGAATCCAAAGTCTGATCATCTTATATAACAGTATCTCAAATCTCATCATAAGCATTGAACTTTATCTTTGCATTTAGAATTCACTAAATGATAAAAGTTCTTAATCTTTAGAACACAATCATGGGACAGTATAGGAGATTAATACCTGACAACAAATTCATGTTTTTAGCTTTTCTTTTCCAACCAGATATATGAGGAAATTAGCTCTTTTACCATAAATTATTTAAATTAACTCACCCTCAGTCAAAAGCTGATGTAAATCACATATTTAAAACAACATTTATGGCTATTTTGCATAACTGGATACCATAGCAGGAGTGACAAATGCATGATGGATTTTGACAAACAATTAGATTCTCTTGCATAGAATGGTGATGTACTTTTTTTTTTTTTAATCATAAATAGCTGTTTCAAGTAAGGGCAGCAGTAGCTTCCAAGTAACTGAGTAAAATCTAAGGTTCTAGTTTATGGTAAGAACAATGGGAACATACTTTTTCAAATTTCAGGAAATTATGTTTTTGAAAGATTGATAATTGTGACTGAATAAATGAAAGTACGGATATTTGGGATAACTGGATACTAGTTTATGAAATGTTCATGAAGTTAAGGTTAGTTTTCGTGTTATGGGTTACAGCGGCACTTTTAATTCCAACAAAGTTTTTTGAAAGTGCATTTTACTAGTTCACAGGAGTACTGGAAAAGAGGCGATGGACGACAGAGAAAATTATTTTCTCATTAGCAAAGTAGTGACATTAACAGTCCATGGCAAGAGCTAAAACAAAATACAAACACTGAGGCAATTTTTTTTCATGGAAGTGGTACCTTTAAGGGAAGATAGACACATTCATGTTTAGTCCTATTGAAACTGTTATTCACAGAGAAATGTGAAGCCTGGATGCCCTGTCCTCAGGAGAAGCAGCTCCTTTCTCTCAGTCACAGAATTGTGCCCACAGCCTCCTCATTCATGCCACATCTTTCTGTTACCAAGTAAGTGCAGCATAATTTCAGAGGGAACGGATGTTAATAAAATTAGTCGGTCACACACTGGAGCATTTATTGAGATCCTCCGGTTGTACATTTCCAGATCACAGTCGAGAAAGAAAACAACCTGTAGACCAATGAGAAAGTGCATCAAAAGCGGCAAGGGCAGCACATTTTTTTCTAATATCATCTCTTCTGGGAAACATTACCCTCCTGTGCTCTTCCAGACCATTGATTCCATTCTGAACCCATAAAAAAGACATTATAAATCAAGGAAGGAGGTGCTGGTAGAATACTATGAATGGTTTATAAGTTATTTTGTGAACAAAATTGAGACCATTAGAGCTGCTGAGCAGCCTTCTATCTCTAATCATTTTTTCCATTAACTAAGTTTTTTGCCCACTCTAGAGAGAGTGGCGTGATTGTTATAGCAGTATCGTATAGTAGAATTCTAAAGCATCAAACAGGCAGTGCTTACCAATTGCTACCCACTTCATATATCTTGTACAATTGTCAATACCTAATGTGAATACCCCTTCCTTCTGACATTCTCCAGAATATAAACTACTGGTTAGATCTCTCTAATATAATAAAGTGATATAATGAAAGTGATACAAGATTAAAAAACAGTAGACATTGGTTCCAATCTTAATTCTGCTTCAAAATGTTTATATGGCCTTAGGAAAAACTACTTAATGAAACTGAGCCTCAGTTTCCTTCAAGTATAAAGCTAAAGAGGAAGCCCTGTGTATCACACAGGTTTCTAAACAGAAAAAAAAAAAAAAATGAGAATGCATATGTGGAATGCAAAATTGAAAAACACTTTTGACTACAAAAGAAAAATATAGCAATCATCATTTATTATTTTATTGCTTTCATTATCATTTCTGTACTGTATTGTCTTATTCCAATGAATTCCATGCATATAATCAGATCATGATCATATTTCTAGTTTGTAACGGACACCGATTGTTTCTGCAGCCTAGCAGTCATCCATGCTCCTCTGGGTAATAGTTCTGTAATTTCTGCCTAGGACCGTGTGTTTCCTCCCATATGTCCATAACAGTTTATGTGTTTTCAAAGGTCTTCACTTTACATCAGAGAGATAATATGAATTAGCTATAAACCTATCAGTGTTGCACTTATTTGGCTTCAATAATCTTTTCAAGAATTGGCATACAATGACACTTTAACTGGAAATGGTAGAATATCAGTTGGGAAGGATGTAGCCCCAAAAACTACTAGCATCATCCTGTGTCTATATTAAACACACATCTGAGAAGACAATCTTCACAGAGGTTGCAAAACTAAACATGAAAGACAAAAGCAGATTTTTATGAGATAGTTTAAAACCCAATGTCAAGCTGTGACTCAATCCATTTTTACCCTGTGCTATTCAGTTATATGACCCAGTAAATATCCTTCTTTTCCTGAGTCAGTTTTGATTATGCTTTCTGTCATTTTCAAGTGAAACAGCCCGAATGCATAAAGTAAATATAATTTTTAAATTTTACTTTTGAAAATGTAATTTTTGAATGCTTCTCTGTGTTTTCAGGCATTCCATGAGAACTTTCTACCTTTATACACTTACCTCTCACACAGCTCTCTGAGATAGATATTCCACTCCCAGGTGAAAGATGACGGAGTTGAGAGGCAATTGCTCAAGGTCACACAACTAGTAAGGGGAAGAGCCAGTATTCAATTACAGCCTACCAATAGAAACTGTACTTTTTGTCATGTAATAAGGGTTCCATTTTTTTTTTATGGAAAAATTATTCACAACATATAATCAAGGGGCAATGATACTGTGTGTATAATTGAAATTCTTGGACAGAGAAGCTTTAATTATGTCAATTCAGCCCTGGATTAAGCCTCTCTCAAGGGAATCTGAGGAAACCAGGGAAAGAGAGATTCGATGAAGATAGAAAATTGACCTTAGATCAAAGTTCAGAGATTAGGCTGTTATTGTTCAGTCACTAAGTCATGTCCAACTCTTTGTAACTCCATGGACTGCAGCATGCCAGTCTTTCCTGTCCTTCACCATCTCCCAGAGTTTGCTCAAATGCAGGTCCATTGGATTGATGTTGCTATCAAAGCATTTGGCCCACTGCCATCCCCTTCTCCTCTTGTCCTCAAATTTTCCCAGTAACAGGGTTTTTTTTTTTTCCAATGAGTCGGCTCCTAGCATCAGGTGGCCAAAGTATTGGAGCTTCAGCTCTAGCATCAGTCCTTCCAATGAATATTCAGAGTTTATTTCCTTTAGGATTGACTGGTTTGAACTCTTTGCAGTCCAAGGGACTCACAAGAATCTTCTCCAGCACAGCCATTCAAAAGCATCAATCCTTTGACACTCAGTCTTCCGTATGGTTCAACTTTCACATCTGTACATGATCTCTGGACATTTGTCAACAAATTGATAGCTCTACTTTTAATATGTTGTCTATGTTTTACATAGCTTTCCTTCCAAGGAGGAAGTGTCTTAATTTCATGACTGTAGTCGCTGTGTGCAGTGATTTTGGGGCCCAATAAAATAAAATTTGTAACTGTTTCCACTTTCCCCTTGCATTTGCCATGAAATAATGAGACCAGATGCCAGGATCTTAGTTTTTTAAATGTTGAGTTTCAAACCAACTTTTTCACTCTCCCGTTTCACCCTCATGAAGAGGCTTTTTTAGTTCCTCTTCATTTTTCTGCCATTAGAGAAGTATCAACTGCATATCTGAGGTTGTTGATACTTCTCTCAGCAATCTCGGTTCCAGCTTGTGATTCACCCCACTTTGTGGATACTAAAGCCAAGTTGAAGAATTGCAGTGGGCAAAAGGAGAGAGAATTTTTCTTCTGATTATGCTCAGGAATTCTACTAAAACATAGTTTGCCTCTGAATATGAGAGGAAAATTTAGAAATTAGTAGTCTGAGTGTTGGGCTTCCCAGGTGGCTCAATGGTAAAGCATCCAGTTGCCAATGCAGGAGACTCAGGAGGCATGGGTTTGATTCCTGGGTCAGGAAGATACCCTGAAGAGGGAAATGGTAACCCAGTCTGGTAATCTTGCCTGGAAATTTCCATGGACAGAAGAGCCCAGAGGGCTACAGTCCATGGGGTCTCAAAGAGTTGAATGCAACTGAACATGCTCACAGAGCACAGTTTGAGTGTTTACTGCCATAGCATCAAACCAAACACTATGACTGTCAGTAAATCTCTGTTCAGTCAGGCTAACTCAGGAGATTTGGTAGAGAACCCAAACAAGGAAATAGAAGGGGAACTGTATGCTACTAGGCCTTCACACTTCTATCTGGTGGAAAATTAGAAATCTAAGAGAGAATGGAAGAACTGCTGCTGAAGCTGAAGTTCCAATATTTTGGCCACCTGATTTGAAGAACTGACTCATTAGAAAATACCTTGATGCTGGGAAAGATTGAAGGAAGAAGGAGAAGGGGATGTCAGAGGATGAGATGGTTGGATGACATCACTGACTGAATGGACATGAGTTTGAGCAAGCTCCTGGAGTTGGCGATGGACAGGGAAGCCTGGATATGCTGCAGTCCATGGGGTCGCAAAGCATCAGACATGACTGAACAACTGAACTGAATTGACTGAAGACAGAATGGGTTACAATCAAGAGGCAATAATTCCTATAATTCTATTCCCTGGAAATTTTAAAAAATACCTTGAACTTTACATTGCTGCATTAGGCTACTTTCAGAAAAGTTTGGGGACTTATTTTATGCAGGGCACACAATATGCAATCATGGCTCAGTTCTCCCAATAGTTATAAATGCTCAGCATAGTCCGATAGGGTTCATGTCTTTGTTCCCAGGTGGTTACATATCATCACTCAAATGAATCACTTAAGATAACATTGATATATGAATAATTTTCCCTGACCAAAAGGAAACTCTTTCCAGTCAATTGATACTCAGTCTTGAGTGTTGAATGTCTCACAGTTAAATTATTAGAAAATGACATTGAAAGTAGGAAAGGATTTTTTTTTTTCCTTTTACTCATCTTCTGGGTGATTTTAGTATACAGATGAATGTATTTTCAGCAACTAGAAAAACTTGAAATAAATACTTAACAGGGGTTTTCATTAAAAATTCAGAATAATTTTCAATGTTAAATTCTAATTCCAATTGTCACTGTTATTCCATTTTAAATAACAATGGTAATTCTAATCCCTTTCTTTCCTGGAGCACAAAACCAATGCTGCTTTCAAGGGAGAATGTCCCCATTACATCTTGGCTGGATTGCTGCAGTTCATTATAGTCTTTCTTGACTGTTTACTTAGGCAATAAATCTTTTTTTTTTTTTATTTTATAAATTTATTTATTTTAGTTGGGGGCTAATTACTTTACAATATTGTAGTAGTTTTTGCCATACATTGACATGAATCAGCCATGGGTTTACATGTGTTCCCCTTCCTGGACCCCCCACCCACCTCCCTCCCCATCCCATCCCTCTGGGTCATCCCATTGCCCCGGCCCTGAGCCCTTGTCTCATGCATCGAACATGGAATGGTGTTCTGTTTCACATACGATAATATACATGTTTCAATGCTATTCTCCCAGAACGTCCCACCCTCACTTTCTCCCTCAGAGTCCATAAAATTGTTCCATGCATCTGTGTCTCTTATTCTGACTCGCATATAGGGTTATCGTTACCATCTTTCAAATTCCATATATATGCATTAGTATACTGTATTGTTGTTTTTCTTTCTGGCTTACTTCACTCTGTATAATGGGCTCCAGTTTCATCCATCTCAGTAGAACCGATTCAAATGTATTTTTTTTAATGGCTGAGTAATATTCCATTGTGTATATGTACCACAGCTTCCTTATCCATTTGTCTGCTGATGGACATCTAGGTTGCTTCCATGTCCTGGCTATTGTAAACAGTGCTGCGATGAACATTGGGGTACACGTGTCTCTTTCAATTCTGGTTTCCTCGGTGTATATGCCCAGCAGTGGGATTGCTGGGTCATATGGCAGTTCTATTCCCAGTTTTTTAAGGAATCTCCACACTGTTCTCCATAGTGGCTGTACTAGTTTGCATTCCCACCAACAGTGTAAGAGGGTTCCCTTTTCTCCACACCCTCTCCAGCATTTATTGCTTGTAGACTTTTGGATAGCAGCCATTCTGACTGGTGAATAAATCTTGTCATTACATATACTGCAATTGTCACGTTTAAGACAACTTCACAAAGACCCTATTGTTACTATAAACCCTTAATTAAAATATCTATAATTAAAGAAGTCAAATATGTTATTTGAGGCCTGAAGTATTGGTGATTTGGAAACACTTGAACATTTAACATGAACTTGCTCAAAGTAATAATTTCAGAGGTGAGATATGTAGGGTGATGATCCCATGGATCCAAAAGGAACAAAATTCCCCAAGAGATATTGCCCCATATTCAGGGCCTCATACCTTTGCTTCCATCTAATCACACTGGTAGGATTTTTATCTCTAAGAACAAAGGCAAGAAGAATCAAATAGAAATGGCTTAAGAGATAGGAGGCACTTGAACAGGCAAATATTTTGCCTGATTCCCTTGGAATTCTTCATATTAACCTCCCTGTAAATTTATCATAAAAATTAATCAAGAGCAGTTTTCAAGGGAATCAAACTACAAATTATTTCACTTTTTCTAGACTTCTGTCTTTAAAAATAAATATTAAAAATGACTACCATTTTATTCAGTGCCTATTTGGCACTAGAACTCTACTAAGTACTTTATTCATCATATCCCTGGCAAGAGTCTCTTCAAATATAAGAATAAGTACTTTATATTAATACAAATGAATTAAGTATGAGAGCTAGTTATTTTTTTGAATCTAAAGTTGAGATCAAATTTGGATAATGGGGCTACAGTCTTTGAAACTGCACCATGACTATTAATGTTCTCAAATACACAGGTAGAGTTTTTTGGAATTTCTAAAATTCCAAATCTGAAGCAAATTTGAATGTTCCAGAATGGCAATGTTCCATGGTTGTCGAAACCATGCTTACTCTCTCCAAGTGATCTAATTTCTCCTTCTCCAAGCTTCAACTTCTATCTCTTCAAATTCAACTCCCAAATTTATCACAGTAACTGTTATTTTCCTGTCTTCCAGAATTATGTTGCCAACTTTTTTTTTTTTTTAATTTTGAAATAATTTGAAACTTACAGAAGAGTTTCAAAGATAGTACAGAGAGGCCCCAGGTACCCTTTACCTTGTTCCCCCTAATGTTAGCATCTTCTAAAACAATAGTTCAGTGATCACAACTAAGACATGAGCATTCATACAATGCTATTCACCAGTCTTCTACTAATGTCTTTTCTCCCTATAAGAATCTAATCCAGGATCTGACATTGCTTTTAGTCATCCTGTCTTATTCTCTTCTCATGGTTGACGGTTTCTCAATTTTTATCTGTTATCATGACCTTCTTACTTTTCTTCAGTTACTCCGTAGATTACTACTCGGTTTTTTGTCTTGTGTTTTCTCATTGTGAGACTAAGTTTAAGGATATTTGGAAAGGATTAAACAAAAATTAAGAGCTTTCTCATTTCAACTTATTTGTGTCTTATTATTCATGAGATTAAACTTGGTCACTTGCAGAAGGGGGCATTTTTTGGTTTCTCCACTGTAAGGTTACTATTTTCCCTCTTTCCATGCTTTGTTCTTTGGACTCCCTAAATCCAGTCTTCACTCAAATAAGGAGAATGAAGCTTCACTTCCTGAAGAGAGAAGTCTGAAATAAATTTTGAATACAGTCAATCCCTGAACAACTTTAAGGGTGTTAAGTGTGACTGCGCACCTGCATAGTCAAAAATCTATGTACTGCTAACTCTGCTTCAGAAAAGATTTACCCAGTGAAAGGAAGCTGAAAAAGTCTGGAGAGAATAAAGACTTAAGCCTTTGTTGTTGTTGTGGCTCAGTTACTAAGTCATGTCTGACTCTTTGTGACCCCATGAACTGCAGCATGCCAGGCTTTCCTGTCCTTCACTATCTCCCAGAATTTGCTCAAACTCATGTTCATTGAGTCAGTAATGCCATCAAATCATCTCATCTTCTGTTGCCCCCTTCTCCTCTTGCCCTCAATCTTTCCCAGCATCAGGGTCTTTTCCAATCAGTCAGCTCTTCACGTCAAGTGGCCAAAGTATTGGAGGTTCAGCATCAGCATAAATCCTTCCAATGAATCTTCAAGGTTGATTTCCTTTAGAATTGAATGGTTTATGGTCTCCTTGCTGTCCCAAGGGATGCTTAAGAGTCTTCTCCAGCACTACAGTTTGAAAGCATCAATTCTTTGGTGCTCAGCCTTCTTTATGGTCCAACTCTCACATTCATACATGACTACTGAAAAAACAAAACAAAACATATCTTTGACTATACGGACTTTTGTAGGCAAAATGATGTCTCTGCCTTTTAACACACGATCTAGGTTTGCCATAGCTATTCTTCCAAGGAGCAAGCATCTTTTAATTTTGTGGCTTCAGTACTGTCTGCAGTGATTTTGAAGCCCAAGAAAATGAAATCTGACACTGTTTCCATTGTTTCCCCATCTCTTTGCCATGAAGTGATATGGCTGGATTCCATGATCTTTGTTTTTTCACTGTTGAGTTTTAAGCCACTTTTTCACTCTCCTCTAGTCACATGCTAGTAAAGTAATGCTCAAAATTCTCCAAGCCAGGCTTCAGCAATACGTGAACCGTGAACTTCCAGATGTTCAAGCTGGTTTTAGAAAAGGCAGAGGAACCAGAGATCAAATTGCCAACATCCGCTGGATCATCGAAAAAGAAAGAGTTCTAGAAAAACATCTATTTCTGCTTTATTGACTATGCCAAAGCCTTTGACTATGTGGATCACAATTAACTGTGGAAAATTCTGAAAGAGATGGGAATACCAGACCATCTGACCTGTCTCTTGAGAAACCTGTATGCAGGTCAGGAAGCAACAGTTAGAACTGGACATGGAAAAACAGACTGGTTCCAAACAGGAAAAGGAGTCCATCAAGGCTGTATATTGTCACCCTGCTTATTTAACTTATATGCAGAGTACATCATGAGAAACGCTGGGCTGGAAGAAACACAAGCTGGAATCAAGATTGCCGGGAGAAATATCAATAACCTCAGATATGCGGATGACACCACCCTTATAGCAGAAAGTGAAGAAGAACTAAAGAGCCTCTTGATGAAGGTGAAAGAGGAGAGTGAAAAAGTTGGCTTAAAGCTTAACGTTCAGAAAACTAAGATCATGGCATCTGGTCCCATCACTTCATGAGAAATAGATGGGGAAATAGTGGAAACAGTGTCAGACTTTATTTTTTTGGGCTCCAGAATCACTGCTGATGATGATTGCAGCCATGAAATTAAAAGACGCTTACTCCTTGGAAGGAAGGTTATGGCCAACCTAGGTAGCATATTTGAAAGCAGAGACATTACTTTGCCAGCAAAGGTCCATCTAATCAAGGCTATGGTTTTCCAGTAGTCATATATGGATGTTAGATTTGGACTATAAAGAAAGCTGAGATTCGAAGAATTGATGCTTTTGAACTGTGGTGTTGGAGAAGACTCTTGAGAGTTCGTTGGACTGCAAGGAGATCCAACCAGTTCATTGTAAAGGAAATCAGTCCTGAATGTTCATTGGAAGGACTGACATTGAAGCTGAAACTCCAATACTTTGGCCACCTGATGTGAAGAGCTGACTCATTTGAAAAGATCCTGATGCTGGGAAAGATTGAAGGAAGGAGGAGAAGGGGAGGACAGAGGATGAGATTTTTGGATGGCATCACCTATCCAATGGACATGAGTTTGAGTAAACTCTGGCAGTTGGTGATAGACAAGGAGGCCTGGCGTGCTGCAGTCCATGGTGTCGGAAAGAGTCAGACACGACCGAGCAACTGAACTGAACTGAACTGAACTCTGCATATAAGTTAAATAAGCAAGGTGACAATATGCAACCTTGACATGCACCATTGCCAATTCTGAACCAGTACACTTTTCCATGTCTGGTTGTAATCATTGCTTCTTGACCTGCATACAAGTTTCTCAGGAGGCTGGTGAAGTTATTAGTTGCTTAAATTGCTTCAGTTTTGGTTCTTGTCTTTTTTTTTTTTTTATGTTGGTCCCTGTATCTTTTGAATATGTATCTCTCCTTTGCTTTTTTTTTTTTTTTTGAGCACTTTACTTTCTAGCCCCACTAGATTCTCCAGGGCCTTCTAATATTCCCATGTCCTAGTTCAAGACTGACACCTCCTTAAGGAACCCGAGATCAGATCCTTTTTGGAAAACCATATTTTAGAGATCAAGAAGTATGCTCGTCGCTACTGAATTTTCACAGATTTTAGGCCGTTGCAGTAAACTTGGTAGGGAATGTGTGTGTTTATACCCACCAGGTAGACATATATATCTATAATTACTTTATCTATTCCTTATCTATCAATTTAATCTATCAATCAAAATAAAAATGTATTCATTCTGCTATTTCTCATTCTGATGTGTTACCTAGAGCTTCATATCACTCTTTATTGCTTTGTTCATTTTTAACTTCTTTCTTTTACAAAAAGAAATGCTTACTATCTCTAATATATTTGTATACAACTTTGTGTACATACAAAGTTATCACAATCATTTACCTGGATTCCTGTGCAAAACAAATCTACTAATCAGTGTAAATTGTACAGTTATTGTTGTTCTGTTGTTGTTGTCTTTAGCCTAACCGTTTGGTAAAAATACTATCTTACAAAGTTATTTAGGTTAGCTCCTCCTTACCCATCCTCTCCAGTGGGCCTCCATCCTGTGTCTGTAATATGGTTGGATTCCTCCTTCCATCCTTGTTTTGTCCTTTCCATTTTTGTTTTCTAAATTTATGTTTAGCAGATTTACATAAAATTTATAAATTTTAAGTACATTCCAATGACTCTTTACAATGTACACATGGATATTATTTCCATGCTGTTCAAGATATAAAATATCATTGGCATACACAGCTCCCTTTTGGGCCCTCCCAGGCATTACTTTACAAAGATTAATTATTTTTTAATGTTCATTGCAATGTGTTAGCTTATTTGTTTTTGATCATACTGTAAATAAGTTATTTTTGTTTTATTCAATATTTTGTTTGTGTGATCCATCCATGTTGTAATGTGTAGGAGTGGCTTGTCCTTTTGAATTGTCCTATAGAATTTACTTAAACTTTACTGAGGGACAGTTTACAAACAAAATACACCTATTTTTAAACATACGGTTTGAGCTTTGATACACATATGCTCTCTTCAAGATACAGAACCCTTCCATAACCACAAAGATGTTTTCTGACACTACTTTACAGTCTAGACCATCTTCCCCCTCCACTCCATGCCTCATTGATCTTATTTCTTACCAACTTGGTCATTTTGAAACATTAATCTCTCTGTGTTCCTCCCTGGCTTTCAAATCTATCAATCTTTCTCCCTTTCAGGATAAAATGACTTTTATGTTCTTCATGAGCTGACCCCTGTTTATTGTCACTTATTGCTCCCCTATTCATTCTACTGCCCCTTTAATCAGGACCACAAACAATTGCATAAATGTCCTGAGATTTTCCTTCATGCCTTCACACATGTATGACTTTCTCTGAGTTAAGAGCAGCCTTGCATTCCCTTTACACTCCTGGTCAGCCAGTTGGGTACTTTCAATTTACCCCTTAGAACTAAACTCTGTTATCTTTTCTCCTACTTGTATAAAGTATGAGATGTTGGCTCTCAGATGTGCATCCATAACATCTTAAGCTCATCTCTATCATAATGCTTTTCATGTGATATTTTTGTCAATTTAAATTCTATTTTCTAAATTATTATTCTGTAAACTTTACTTTGCAGGATGTTTTTCTGTGAATATTTATACATGTATCAATTTATGTAATTATGGGCATAATTAAAATGCAAAACTGTTTAATCCCATCAAAATTCTCCCTCACACTATGACTTTATAGTCACTATCTTGCACTCTCTAACCTCTGGCTGTGATTGATCTCACCTCCAATAGTATTGCTTGTATTTTCAAGAATGTTACATAAATGGGTCATAGAGTATATGTCACCTTTTAATATTGGCTTTGAAATTAATTGAAGTTAGTTTTTGTATTCATTAAATCACTACATAATTCTTATATTATTTAAAAATATTTTTATAGAAATCCTTTTAAATCATTTAAAAGAAGAAAATAGAAAAAAATATATCTATGTTTCCTTTAGAATTTCCAAACATTAACATTATTAATATCATGTTTTAATATTTTATATTACTTTAGTATATTTCTATTATTTTTCTTTCATCAGGACCCTATTACATGTGCATGGCCAATATGTATTACCCCTTTTCACAGGTAATGAAACTGAGCACCCCCAAATTAAGCTATGTCTTCAGTTCACAGTGTTTTAATATGGATTTAGGATCTGAAAGAGAATTGGAATCCTAAATCAATTTTCTTCCTACCAGACCTGGTGTAATTTTCTCCTAGAGGACACTGCCGCTGCTGCCAGGTCGCCCCAGTAGTGTCCGACTCTGCGCGACTCCACAGATGGCAGCCCACCAGGCTCCGCCATCCCTGGGATTCTCCAGGCAAGAACACTGGAGTGGGTTGCCATTTCCTTCTCCACTGCATGAAAGGGAAAGTGAAAGTGAAGTCGCTCAGTCGTGTCGGACTCTTAGCGACCCCATGGACTGCAGCCTACCCGGCTCCTCCATCCGTGGGATTTTCCAGGCAAGAGTACTAGAGATACTATATAAGCCTAAGTCAAAGCCTTTTTTTTTTTTTTTACTGACTTTCAAGGCAATTGTAAGTGAAAGTTCAGAAAAAAGGAAGCAATAATGCTTCATGTAGTTGAAAATATGATGCTCTCTTCCTTATTTTCCTCCATTGCTCCTTGATCTTTCCTTTGAACAGGATCAGTTAAAATCTTTTGACCCTATTAAGGCAATCTGCTGCTGCTGCTGCTGCTGCTGCTAAGTCACTTCAGTCATGTCCGACTCTGTGCGACCCCATAGACGGCAGCCCACCAGGCTCCGCCATCCCTGGGATTCTCCAGGCAGGAACACTGGAGTGGGTTACCATTTCCTTCTCCAATGCATGAAAGTGAAAAGTGAAAGTGAAGTTGCTCAATCATGTCCGAGTCTTCACGACCCCATGGACTGTAGCCTACCAGGCTCCTCCATCCATGAAATTTTCCAGGCAAGAGTACTGAAGTGGGTTGCCATTTCCTTCTCCAATTAAGGCACTCAACATCCTCCTAAAATTCATAACTATTGACTCTTAAACAATTATTGACCCAAGCTCACAGAATTGACAAAAATACAACAATAAAGTCTACTAATATTTAATAAAACCCTCACTCTAAATCAAACAATGTGCTCGTGTCTTAGGTTATTTATTGCATTTTATCCACTTGGAAATCAAGTGTCAGACTAGATTTCAACACTAGTCTGTATGTTATGATAGACTGGGCTGTTTAAAGGGCACAGTCTGCACTTCACTAGAATATTAGAAACATAGAAACAAAAAAATACACTTAATAGATGTTTAAGTCATAATTGTTTCATTAGTAATTATTATTACAAAATTGATTATAAATAACCGAGTTATTATCAGATTAAAGTGAAAATGAGACTCGCTCAGTAATGTTGGACCTTTTGCAACCCCATGGACTATACAGTCCATGAAATTCTCCAGGCCAGAATACTGGAATGGTAGCCTTTCCCTTCTCCAGGGGATCTTCTCAACCCAGGGATTGAACCCAGGTCTCTTGCATTAGCAGATTAAATAAAAATGTAAATCTAATATTCTATAAACTCTTTCTAGGCATTTTCATCTACTCTTAAAATTCCCCAAGCCGGACATGGAAACAACCACCCTCCCCTTCCCAGCCTGTCCCTCTCCAATACAATAGGTCACTGCATTTTGTTGTCCCTCCTTTCAAGCCAGTTGAATCTGTCCTCTTGACTCAACTCCCCTGCTCTTTCCTAGGTTCAACTTCATATAATTTTGCACTGGATAACTGAAATTATCTTCTAACTGCTCCTCATACCTCAAGGCTTGCTGATTTTTCAATCTATTGTCCAATATCATCACCGTGTTTATTTCTCTTAAATGTTTACCTGATTCTGTCATTGCCCTTGATTAAAATTGTCACTGAATATTAGGAAAGAAATCTAAGCTATTAGCAGGACACATGAGTTCTCTGAATATGCTCCCTTTGAACATCATCCCTTGAACTCCATCATGTACTTGCCCATCATGCCATAGGCATTTTGAAATACACCAATTTGTTTACACAAATAATAGACTCAAAATTCAGTGCATTTAGCAACAGCTGATGCATTGTCAAAGTCTACTTTGAAACCTATCATCAAGTATGAATTCATATTTTATGTATATTTTTTTCTCCACAAATTCAATGCAGCCAAATTTTTCTCAATAATTGAAACAAATCTTTGTATCTTTGGCTGGTGACACACATTTTAATTCATATATGATATATGTTCTTTTTACATGACTTCCATGTGCTGTTTTTCTCCAAATGCACAAACATTTTCTTTGTAATTCTGACAAATGTTTACTTCACTTTCAAGATGCAACCTTGCAGTTGTCTCATCCAGACTTCCTCAACCACCCTTTCTGTGCACTGTGAGTTCATCTATATTCCTTTGTGATGCCATAGCATTCAGGTAATCACCATACATCTTATTATTTGCTTAATTGTGACACTTTTCTTCTGTAACGTTATATTTGTTCTTATTTTTACAGGATATAAACTAAATGTCAAAGGTCTTATTTTATGCCTCATAATTTGTACTTAGAATGTTGCCTGATCACAATAGGGAATCAATAAATGTTTATTTCATGAATGAGTAAATAGTAAATATTATTATGTTTAAATTTTGCTATGAAGCACAATCATGAAGGATCAAATGATCAGATGGGAATCTCAATGGACATATTTGTAATGCCTAATTTGTAGGAAGAAATTAGATTAGAAATTTTCTAACCTTGCTAGAAAACAGTTACTGTTAAGTAGAAGCTCCTTGGAGTTATTTATATTTGAAACCTAAGTTTGAAGAAGAGAAACTCTTTTTTATTTTTTTGAGTATACAGATGTTTCTTTTTTCAGGAGAGAACAAATATGAACCCTTCTCTAACATTTCTCAAGATCAGTCATTAGATCCATTTAGCTAATTTAGTTCAGCCAGAATACCATAGAAAAACTGAGGTGTAAATATTGCTTTCAATATTAAGTGTAAATAACACCCTGTCTAGTCTTCCAGTCCATGACCTTCACAGATAAACACATGTACAGATCCATGTTCTGTTCCCACGCTTCTTTTTGCAAAAGCTTTCATACCTGAATTGGGAGAATTTGATGTCAATTTTGTCTTGCTGTAGCTATCTTTCAATCAAGTACTTTTGTGTCTACCGTGGCTATAATTCTTTCCTTCTACTCAATGCTCTTTAAAATATATATAGATATAGATATAGATATAATATCCATTCCTGTTTTTGTTTCCATCACCTAATCCCAATAATTCAGTATTCAGTTCAATGATCCTACAGTGATAAAATTAACAAAATTTATGATGATGTCAACTCGATATTAAAAAATGCCTGCAACTTAACATCTAATGCATGTCTTCACAACAATATCTCTCTGTACATGTCGGATAATCAGCTTTTCTAAATAAGATTTTATTTTATTTTTTCTTAATATGTATATATTTTATTGAAGTATAGTTGACACAATATTTCACAGCAAGGTGACTCAGTTGTACATATACATATATGTTATTTTTGAAATAACCTATAATTATTATAAGATATTGACTATAGTTCCTTGTGCTATACAGTGAACTTTGTTGCATAGCTATTTTTTTTAAATTAGAAATCCAGCATTCTGTTCATACTAAGCTAAACAAGTGGAATTAAATTGCCATAAATTTTTTAGTTAGGCAAAAATTATAAATTTTCTATAAAATATATTATACATATCATTAATATTCATGTACCCAAAAGATTTTCTACTATGCTTGATAAAGTCTTGAGAAAGAACATCAAAAAAAAAAAAAGGTAGAGAGAAATTGGAAAACATAAACTAAATGAAATGGGGGCATTGAATAAGAAATAGAAAGTGAAACAAACTAGATAAAAGTAAGAGATCATATAGTCCAGCTGTTTTTAAACATGACTGCTTATTAGAAACATACCTGGAAGTCTGGAGAAAGAAAAGTAATACCTGGGCATTTGCATTTTTCAAAAAATTTCAGGATAATTCTGATATGCATCTGGATTTTAAAAAGTATTACAGGCTTTTCTATTAAATCCTAGTTTTGGTGATATAGGGTTCTATTATTTTTCTGTTGACCAATCATGAAACAATGGTATTAAGTGAGTAACAGTTACACAATCACAATAATAAAAGGTGTTTATTAGCTTTCACAATTAATAGCCAAAGAAATAAAAGTAATTACAATTGTAAGCCATACGGTTACATTATTAACTTAACAATATAAAATAGTTACATAGAATTTGAGGCAGTCAAGTAGAGTGATGTGATAAGTGGAAGTGCATACATGCACATGTTTTCACCCACTGAGCCAGTCTATGTCTTTTGGTTGGTAAATTTAATCCATTTACATTTAAGGTAATTATTGATATTGATCCTATTGCCATTGTATTAATTTTTTGGGGTTTATTTCCTATAGGTAGGTGTTTTTCTTGTTTCCTGTGTAGAGACTTTCCTTTAGCAGTCATTGTAAAGCTGCTTTGGTGGTGCTGAATTCTTTTAACTTTTGCTTGTCTGGAAAGCTTTTGATTTCTCTGTCAAATCTGAATGTGAGTCTTGCTAGATAGAGTATTATTGGCTATAGATTCCTCCTTTCAGCTCAGTCGCTCAGTCGTGTCCGACTCTTTGCGACCCCATGAATTGCAGCACGCCAGGCCTCCCTGTCCATCACCAACTCTCAGAGTCTACCCAAACCCATGTCCATCGAGTCAGTGATGCCATCCAACTGTCTCATCCTCTGTCGTCCCCTTCTCCTCCTGCCCCCAATCCTTCCCAGCATTAGGGTCTTTTCCAATGAGTCAACTCTTCGCATGAGGTGGCCAAAGTATTGGAGTTTCAGCTTCAACATCAGTCCTTCCAATGAACACCCAGGACTGATCTCCTTTAGGATGGACTGGTTGGATCTCCTTGCAGTCCAAGGGACTCTCAAGAGTCTTCTCCAACACCACAGTTCAAAAGCATCAATTCTTCGAATCTCAGCTTTCTTCATCGTCCAACTCTCATATCCATACATGACCACTGGAAAAACCATAGCCTTGACTAGATGGACCTTTGTTGGCAAAGTAATGTCTCTGCTTTTAAATATGCTATCTAGGTTGGTCATAACCTTCCTTCCAAGGAGTAAGCGTCTTTTAATTTCATGGCTGCAGTCACCATCAGCAGTGATTTTGGAGCCCCCAAAAATAAAGTCTGACACTGTTTCCACTGTTTCCCCATCTATTTCCCATGAAGTGATGGGACCAGATGCCATGATCTTAGTTTTCTGAACGTTGAGTTTTAAGCCAACTTTTTCACTCTCCTCTTTCACTTTCATCAAGAGGCTCTTTAGTTCTTCTTCACTTTCTGCCATAAGGGTGGTGTCATCTGCATATCTGAGGTTATTGATATTTCTCCCAGCAATCTTGATTCCAGTTTGTACTTCTTCCAGCCCAGCGTTTCTCATGATGTACTCTGCATATTCTTCCCTTACATCACTTTAAATATATAGTGCCATTCCCTTCTGGCTTGTAGACTTTCTTTTGAGAAATAAGCTGGTATCTTGATGGGAGTCCCCTGGTATGTTATTTGTCATTTTTCTCTTGTTGCTTTTAATACTTGTCTTTAATTTTTGTCAGTTTGATTACTATGTGTCTTGATGTGTTCTACCTTGGGTTTATCCTTCCTGGGACTCTCTGTGCCTCCTGGACTTGGTTAACTATTTCCTTTCCCATGTTCAGGAAGTTTTCAGTTATTATCTCTTCAAATATTTTTTCAGGTCCTTTCCCTCTCTCTTTTCCTTCTGGGATCCCTATAATGTGAATGTTGGTGTGTTTAATGCTGACCTAGAGGTCTCTTAGGCTGTCTTCATTTCTTTTCATTCTTTTTTTTTAAAATTTTTTATTCTGTTTTAAGGTAGTGATTTCCACTATTCTATCCTCCAGATTATTTATCCGTTCTTCTGACTCAGTTATTCTGCTATGGATTTCTTCTAGTGTATTATTCATCTCTGTTTGTTTGTCCTTTAGTTCTTGTGGGTCTTTGGGAAATATTTCTTGCATCTTCTCCATTGTTTTCCTGAGATCGTGGATCATCTTAACTAACATTATTCTGAATTATTTTTCTGGAAGATTGCCTATCTCCACTTCATTCAGTTGTTTTGCTGGGGTTTTATCTTGTCCCTTCATCTGGGACATAACTTTCTGCTTTTCATCATGATCAGTTTTCTGTAATGCTGTTTTTGTTTCAGCTGCTGTGGAACTGTGCTTCTTTTTGCCTCTTCTTTCTTGCCTCTGATGGATGAAGCTAAGAGGCTTGCATGAGCTTCTTGATGGGAGGGACTGGGAAAAACTGGGTCTAGCTTTAGTGGTTAGGGCCTTACTCAGTAAAGCTTTAATCCAATTATCTGCTGATGGATGGGGTTGCACATGCTCCCTGGTAGTTGTTTGGCCTGAGGCGACCCAGCCCTCGGGTCTACAATAGGGTTAGTGGTGAACTCCAAGAGGGTTTACCCCAAAGGGGACCTTCCTGGCCTGCTGCTGCCAGTGTTTCCATCCCTGTTGTGAGCTCCTGCTAACCCACACCTCAACAGGAGGCCCTCAAACACCAGCACATAGCTTTGGTTCAGTCTCCTGTGGGGATCATTGCTCCCTTCCTCTGGGTTTTGGTGTGAACAAAATTTTGTTTGTGCCCTCCAAGAATGGAGGCTCTGTTTCCCCAAGTCCTATAGAAGTCCTATAATCAAACTCCACTGTCCTTCAAGGTCATATTCCCTGGGGTTTTCCAGTCCCTTTGTTGGATTCCCAGGCTGGGAAGCCTGGTGTGAGGTTCAGAACCTTCACAACAGTGGGAGACCTTCTTTGGCATTATTTTCTTCTGTTTGTGGGTCCCCCGCCTGCCAGGTATGGGATTTTATTTTATCGTGATTATGCCCCTTCTACCACCTTGCTTCAGCTTCTCCTTTGTCTCTGGACATGGGGCATTTCCTTTGGTGGGTTCTAGGGACCTCCTCCTGATGGCTGTTCAACAGCTAGTTACAATTTTGGTGCCCTCACAGGAGGAGATGAGCACACATACTTTTAGTCTGCCATCTTCTACTGGAAGTGAGTGTGGGTAATTTTTAATGTGTCTGATCATCAGTTTTTAAATTTTACTCTCCAATTTGGAGTTGAGTTTATCAAACTCCTCATCAGTCTTTATAAGGCAACTTTCTTGTTTTACGTTTTATTCTCTTTTTGCCCTGTTTGCATGTCTATTCTGTCCCCTTTAATTGGCTCTGACTTTCATGTCAAATACTGCATATTTATATATATTATATATAATATATAATATAATATAAACATGTAAATTATATGCATTATATTATACACAATATATATTATATGCATAAATAATGTACATGATAAATAACATACATATGCTAAACAATATATGTGTTATATGTATATTATGTATATAATATTACATATATTATATACATATATAATATTTGACGTGAAAATCAGAGCCAATTAAAGGGGACAGAATAAACATGCAAACCGATAAAAAGAGAATAAAAAAGCAAAACAAGAAAGTTTTCTTATAAAGACTGATTGTTTCCCTCTTAGCTCAGTTGGTAAAGAATCTGCCTGCAATGCAGGAGATCTGGGTTTGAATCCTGGGTAAGGAAGATCTCCTGGAGAAAGAAATGGCAACCCACTCCAGTATTCCTGTCTGGTGAATCCCCATGGACAGAAGAGCCTGGCAGGCTACAGTCCATGGGGTTGCAAGAGTTGGACATGACTTAGTGACTAAAGCACCACCACCGTATATATACATCTTCTAAAATACATAGTAATTCATCATATATATATATAATTTTAATAAATATATTTATTTAATAGTTGTATATGTGTATTTAATTTATAAACATTTTATTGAGCCATGTAAATATAATTATACCTATTACTCTTTTTCATGTAACATTTTTCAAATTCTAGCTAGATTACCATATACACTTCTGGGATTTTAATTTTCAGTGTTTTTAATCTATAATAATATGGGCAGAATGGTGTTCCGCCAAAATTCACATTTTGAAGTCTCAGCCCCTCAATGGAAATTTTGAAATCTAATTGTGAGATATGAATAACCCATACTTAGAGAGAGATGATTATGCTAAAATGAGGCCTTTAGGGCAATGACCTAATCTAGTATGACTGGTGACCTTATAAGAAGAGGAGGAGATGCAAGCAAAGACACAGCATAGACACAGAGGAAAAGGTCATGTAAAGAAGCACCTAAAGGGTGGCCATCTTTAATGCATGGAGAGGGTCCTTAGGAAAAATCAACACTACTTGTACTTTGGACCCCAGCATTAACTGAAAAAATAAAATTCTGTTATTTAAATCAATCTGTGGCATCTTATTATGCAAATTAAGAGAGAGAGAGATAGAGAGAGAGAGATAACTAGATAGATAGATAGGTGGATAGATAGATTCTATACACACATGCACGCACACACACATATCGATTGTCACTCATATCTCCTGCTTTAATAATGGTATCTTCAATTGTAATCAACTCTCAGAAACTACAAAGAGTGCTTTAATAAACAAATTATATATAGATCCTGTGCAAGGGATTCTCTAGAACACATATCCATGAAGTGGAAAGCAGAATAGAGCATACACAGTCTATATTTCACTAAGTTGCACTGGCTTGCTCATTTATCTGAAAGCATCATGTTACCCTCCTACCAGGAGCACGTGAGATTTCCTTTCTCTCCATAATTTAGCTAAATTAGTATCATTTGGGAGCCCAGTTTAGCAAAATCAGAAGGGTGTCAAACTGGATCTTACTGTTTTACGATGTGTATTTCTCTGATTAGCAGTGGGATGGCTTATATTCTTCACTAATTTGACCTCTCTGTTGGTAATTACCTATTCAAATAATTTGTAATTTTTGTTTGTTTTTTTTTCTCTTTTTGCAATCCATTTGTAGCTACTCATTGTATTTTTAAAAATATGACTTTTTTGCTGATTTTCATCATTAGAAGTATCTTCTTTCAGCCAATCAGTTTTCTGTTGACTCAGTATTTTATCCACTAAATCCATTATGTACAATCCAGTTAAATACACTGAATGTTTCCCTCATGGTTCATAATTGATTTATGTTCTTATCTATCTCCAAATCATGAAGATACTCTGCGTTTTTTTTGTGTGTTGTAATTTGAATTTTAACTTTTACCTCTAGGACTTAATTAAACTGGATTTGACCTTAAAAAATGAAAAAGTAGAAATCTACATTTATCTTTCTACATAGACTAAGATGAGTATTTCCAACAACATCAATTAAACAGTCAACTTACACTCACACAAACACACACACACACACACACACACATACACACACCACACACACATTCCTTTCAGTTCCATTGCCTAGGAATCATTTCTATATTGTGTTTATTAATATGGCTTTGTATTATTATCTTAATAGGATACAATGAAGTCTATATTTTTTTCTGTTCTATTTCAAAATTGACTTATCTATTCTAGACTTTTATTCTTTCACATAAAATTTAGTATACATTTCTCAAATTCTTCAAAAAGGCAATTGTAATTTCTTTTGAGAAGCATTAAATTTATACATGAATATCTTTATGATCTTAAGTCATTCAATGAACATCTTATATATCTACATTTATTCATGGCTTTTACATCTTTCAATATATTTTAATATGTTCTCCATAAAGTCTATGCATTATTTGTTAACTTAATTTTCAGAAACTTTATTTTTTATTATGTTATCTAGTTGGCTATACATATAGAAATGTCTGTAGACTTTCAAATTGATCTTGTAGCCAACTACCTTAACAAAAATCTTGATTTAGCTCTAATAGGTTTCTCAATAAATGCATATATATATATTTCACCATTTAAAAGGATTTGAAATTTATCCATTTCATACGTTCATATATATATGTGTGTGTGTGTGTGTGTGTGTGTGTGTGTCTGTGTGTGTATATATATATATATATATATATATGTATATGTATATGAATATGTGTGTGCATGTGTGTGTGTGACTCAGTCACATTTGACTCTTTGTGACCCCATGGACTGTAGCCCTCCAGGCTTCTCTCTTCATGGGATTTTCCAGGAAAAAATACTGGAATGGGTTGCCATTTCCTATACCAGGATATCTTCCCGACTCAGGGATCAAACCCATATCTCTGTGTCTCATGTATTGGTAAGCTGATTCTTTACCACTGTACCACCTATATATCTACACAGAAATATATAAATAGATAACTGTATATATCTATATGCATTATAATGAGAAAGAAGAAATACATATATATACATATGTATATATGGAGAAGGAAATAGCAACCCACTCCAGTATTCTTGCCTGGAGAATTCCATGGACAGAGGAGCCTGGTGGGCTGCAGTCCATGAGGTCACAAAGAGTCAGATACGACTGAGCAACTAACACACACACAAACACACACACACACACATATTTGCAAGTGCAGAGATAGATTTACATATATATGTAAATATATATAAATAAATCAAATACATATCTGTTATACATCTATTGCTAGAGATAAACAGAATTAGATATATTGTTTTTTGAGTGCCATGTTGATTTCTGTCAGATTTTTTCACAAGTATGAGTTTTCTCTGACCTTCTAGCCCATGCCTACTAAACAAAAGTAAAGAAAAAGGTCAACATTGATAGTTTTACTCTCTCCAATAAGAATGGAGAGAACTTCCACAATCCCTGTCTTCCTATAAAGGCACCAATAAAGTTTCAAGTCCATACTTAAGTCTATCTGGAGCTATGTTATGAGAACATTCTACTAATAAAACTACTGAAGAAGACTGACCATGAAATAGATACTTCAATGTCAATAGCATAAAGTTCCCCATAGTGTGATTCTCCACTTCCTGTCTGATGTAACAATGAATTGTAGAGATATTGTAAGTAAGTATTGTCATTTTAATTTTATTTGCTGAATTTTAAAGATCACTTTAGGATCCTCCAAAAGTTTTGAAAGAAGATAAACTATGAATCTATTTTGTTTCAAGATATAGAAGCTTTGTATAAAATTGCAATAACATTCCATATATTGTAGACTTTGAAAATTTTTATTGCCAAATACCAGACATACCACTTGAGAAAATAAAATATCAACAAAGACACTCAAAGTGTCTCTATCTGAGAGTTTTCAGCATATTACTTTCATTCAATGTGATGCCAGTGTGTTTGAGTCTAGTTGAAAATCAATTTGTGCTAATGCAAGAAAACGTGCCAACAAAATTTCACCTTTTAACCCACACATTAGTCTAGATTACAAAAAAAAAAGCAAACAACAAACACAAATCGTACTTTACTAATTGTGAGTATGTGAGTTAGAAAAGAAATAACTGAAGACAGCTGATTCTAGACAGAAGGCTAACTCTATCTGGGGTCAAGGAGGTAAGAGAGGGAAAAAAACAAAACAACGGTGAGTTAATGTGAAAGAACCCAGGAATTGAGAGCTAGTGAGTGAAGTGAAAGTTGCTGAGTTGTGTCCGAGTCTGCGACCATGGACTATACACTCCATGGAATTCTCCAGGCCAGAATACTGTAGTGGGTAGCATTTCCCTTCTCCAGAGAATCTTCCCAACGCAGGGGTCACACCCAGGTCTCCTGCACTGCAGGTGGATGCCTTACCAGCTGAGCCACAAGGGAAACCCAGTGACTACACCCTAAATAAGTGTTTTACCTTCACTGACCACTATGTGAGAAGGGATTGCACAGAACATGAATAAAGGGAAGAATTGGAATTAAAAGAAGTTCAGGAGCAGAAAGAAGGAAGAAAGGGCTTTGCACTTTGGCGCAAGTAGCCTGTGAAAGGAAACAAGGACTTGAGTTTTGGTGGCAGAATGTATTCTGAGTCAGATTAGATCCTGGGGCAAAGGAGTCAATAACAGATATAAAGGCCATGTTACCAAGAAACTGGCTGGCTCAGTATTTATAGGACTACAAACTTAAATGGAAAAATCTTGACTAGTATCTGACCTTTCATTCTTTACATAGGGACCATCTACATTTAGTTGCTCTGGGGAAAGTTATATTTCATTTATATATTAATATTAATAAAAAATAAGTAAATGTAGTAACAATTAGAAGAAGATCTACACACTTCCCAGGTGGTGCTAGTGGTAAAAAAAAAAAAAACACACACACACACAAAACCCCACTTGCCAATGCAGAAGATGCAGGAGACACAGATTTGATCCATCCCTGGGTTGGGAAGATCCCCTGGGGGAGGGCATGGCAATCCACTCCGGTATTCTTTCCTGGATAATCTCATGAACAGAGGAACCTGGTGGCCTTCAGTAAACAGGGTCACAAAGACTCAGATATGACTGAAGTGACTTAGCACATGTGCACATATAGTAAGACAAGAAAAATGCAGCAAAATTTAGTAGAATATATAGTCCCTATGTGTCTGAAAACTATAGAAGATAGATGTGAGAAAGGAAAACACACTAAAAGAAACTGTAAAGAGAGTAAAAAAAAAATGAGAAATGTTTAGGGTAGTAAGCACTATCCATAATACACTCATAAAACAATATGTGCATAAGAATACCTAAGTGAAACCGAAACAATAAAATATGATACAATACTTAAACATTTTTATTCAAGAAATTGTTCAAGAAAGGAAAGAAGCCTTACATCTATAAATAGAAAGTTTATATATATATGTAAAACATATATACATATATAAAATTATTAGACTTTAAAAATAAATAATACATTCTTTGTGAGGCCAGACATAAAAAAAGAAAAAGATCAGGGGCCTCCCAAGGAAAATAATTATAGTTGTGCCTGACTTCTCTCCAGTGACAGTCAGGACAGAAAATAGTAAAGAGTGTCTATAAGTTACTCTAGAGGGGCAACATGAAGCCCAAAATCGTTATAGCCCAATAAACTCTTTCTCAATAATAAAGACTTACAGTAGTCTTGAACAGGAAAAATCTGAGCAGATAGGGCTCAGATGAGTTTTGGAAACTTTTGAAAGGTGAAAGCAAAAGGACTGGTAGATCAAAACAAAAACTTACATGGGAAACATGGTGACAGAATGGAATATAAATGTCAATGATCTGCAAGTGTAGAAGTGAAACAACTAACAAAGATGGGTATAGGGTTTGAAAGAAGAAAGTTGAATAAGCTTTCTGTTGCCCTATTTATAATAGCTGGCAATCAAAGTGAAAGTCCTGTCATGTCTGACTGTTTGCGACCCCATGGGTTATAGTGTCCATGGAATTCTGTAGGGCAGAATACTGGAGTGAGTAGCCTGTTCCTTTTCTAGCGGATTTTCCCGACCCAGGAATCCACCCGGGGTCTCCTGCATTGCAGCCGGATTCTTTAACAACTGAGCAATCAGGAAATGTAAAGCCAGACTTCCCTGTTCATCACTAACTCCTGGCGCCTGCTCAAACTGGCCATCAAGTTGGTGATGCCATCCAAAAATCTCATCCTCTGTCGTCCCCTTCTCCTCCTGCCTTCAATCTTTCCCAGCATCAGGGTCTTTTCTAATGAGTCAGTTCTTCGCATCAGGTGGCCAAAGGATTGGAGTTTCAGCTTCAACATCAGTCCTTCCAATGAACACTCAGAACTTATCTCCTTTAGGATGGACTGGTTGAATCTCCTTGCTGTCCAAGAGACTCTCAAGAGCCTTTTCCAACACCACAGTTTAAAAGCATCAATTCTGCGAGGCTCAGCTTTCTTTGGAGAAGGCAATGGCACCCCACTCCAGTACTCTTGCCTGGAAATTTCCATGGACGGAGGAGCCTGGTGTAGGCTACAGTCCATGGGGTCGCAAAGAGTTGGACACGACTGAGCGACTTCACTTTTACTTTTCCCTTTCATGCACTGGAGAAGGAAATGGCAACCCACTCCAGTATTCTTGCCTGGAGAATCCTAGGGAAGGCGGAGCCTGGTGGGCTGCCGTCTATAGGGTCGCAAAGAGTCGGACACGACTGAAGAGACTTAGCAGCAGCAGCAGCAGCAGCAGCAGCAGCAGCAGCAGCAGCAGCTTTCTTTATAGTTCAACTCTCACATCCATACATGACTACTGGAAAAACCATAGCTTTGACAAGATGGACCTTTGTTGGCCAAGTAATGTCTCTGCTTTTTAATATGCTGTCTATGTTGGTTGACAATCAAAGAGGCCACTAAAAACTGATACGTTAAATAGTAGACTTTAAAGCATATTTTAAAATGTAAAGATAAAAAGTAAGAAAACTATTTTATTCTCTAAAATTAAGTGGAGGAGAGAGTGAGGGGTGGGAAAAGAGGATAAAATACAAAATAGTGAAAATTTTATATGCTAATATCAATAACTTTTAAAAAAGAAATAAACAGCCACTTTTAGCATATCTATAACTTTTTTTATTTTGTGTTTTACATGAAGTACCTGAATTCAATGCTGCCTACATATTAGAATCAAGTGGGAGGGTCTTAAAGAACATTAATGCCTGGTTTCCAGTGCTACAGAGGTTTGGATTGATGTAACACTACATTAGGATAAAATAAAGCCCAGATAGAATAAATTCTTGTGTTTTAAAAATGTAATTTTATTTCTTTTAGAAAAAAACTTTTAGGAAAATGTTGCAGTTATCTCAGGATAGAGTATATTTTAAACAATATTAAAAAACAGGACAATCCAAAAAGAAGAGATTGATCATTTTACTAATACATATGATTTTAAAGGTTTTTTTATAGATGGTAATAAAAATTAATAAAATATATAAAAATAAAAGATGAAGATTTTATCTAGGTTATAAACCAAATGTTTAAAATATATAAACAAGCACCTATACACATAATGGAAGAAATCAATACCTAATTACTTAAGTGTTGAGTTTCAGGTGATAATCTTTCTATTTTTCTTGGCTATTCTTTTTATTCTCTATTTTTTAACTATTTTCTTTTTCTATAAATTTCTATATAATGATTCTGTGTTCAAACCGTTCTCATAAAACTATGGACATTTGAAAATGTGAGTAGTCCAGATGCAGTGAAGCAATTCCCTTTGGCTCCATCCAGCCAAAGTCATGTCATATGATTGTAAACCAAGATTCCGCCTTGATACAGCAGATATCCATGAATTTGAGCCTGTGTTCTGCTAAGTGGGCAGTAAATTGTTATGTAGAAGACAGCCTGAAAGGAAGTGTGTTCCACTAGATGGAATTAAACACTATAATGACAAGAACATGAATTATGTTCATAATGTAGTAACTTACTTTCCGTTCAACTTTGAAAAAATAATTTAACTTATGTGTTTCAGTTCCCATTAAATTGATGGTAATGATCTTTCTTTGTTAACAAAGTGCTTTGAAATCACTGTGTGACAAGTAATATATTACCAGAAAGTATTCTTATTTCATTCTGCATTGTAACCTCTCAGGAAAAAGATCTATGCCTCATTGTGAGTATTTCAATGTACAATGTTAAGGGAAAAAATGAGGTGAGGGTATGATTGAGAATGATATGGAAAATACTGTAATGCTCTTCTCTAAGTCAGTGTTATGAACTCACCTTGAATGTTGAATTGACTAATAGTATATTTATATCAGTGGAATGACAAATGTAGGGAAGTTTCAGAGAAAGCACACTGGCACCCTATTTGTGAAGGAGGGAGGGGGAAAATAGAGGTTAATAGAACTTACTACACAAAAATAAGACTATATTTCAAAATAGGTAAAAGAATTTCAGGACATTCATATAAGTAAGAGAAAGAAGACTTATTTCTATCTTATAAGGATGTGAAGTGTAGTTGAAGAAATTTTCAGTATAAATAAATGTGGTACCATTTTACCAAACTAGTTCCCAGTTTATGGAACATGTTCAAGAGGAGGCAGAGAGAAAATATAATTTGTAAAGAAAAGTTAAAACAAAGGGTGTATGTACATTTGTTTGTATGCATATTTGAGTTCCTAGTGATACAAGCTTTCCCCTTTGCCATGGATATCAATGAAGCAAAGTCACATTGTTTTTTTTTTTTTATCAAGTCATTAATTGCATTGGCGTTTTCTTGGTAGAAACTGCCCTTGAATCAGAAAAACCACAAAGCTGATTAGAAACATATTCATGAATTAATCACATAATTTTATTGCTTCCCTGGGGACTTAAATTTTATAAGGAATACAATAAAAGTTAGTAAAATTTTACTCATCATACATGATAACATAGGACCAACAATACAAGACAACTTATCTGAAAAAGATTTGTAAGATCTAAAATGCTACAAGTATTTTTATGCTCACACATAGTCGCATTTGGAAATCTGAAGATTTACATCTTTTCTTCACTTGGTAAGGAAGTTGCCCTTATGACTACAAATCTAAAACATCTATCCTACCATACCTCTAAAAAATCAAGAAGTAGTATTTCTTTTTTGTTGGATTGTGGGTGACATATAGAGTGACATAGTGTCACAGAGAATTCTGATAGATTTTGTTTTGAACTCAACCCATCACTTGCTATTCTGATAAAATTTCTTATCAATTTTCATAAGTTTTGTAAGACTCTGTTACTTCAGATATAACATAGAATAAGACACCAAACTTAAAATCTGGTTGGAGAAGTAGATGAGGCAATGTATATATGAATGGTTGGCAAAGTTTGGGGCATTTATGACCTGTCAATAAGTATCAACTTATCAGCGTATCAGAGATTCAACAATCTACCCTTATTTGAGCAATATTCAGCTAACCACAAAAATCTTTAAGTGTCAGATTCCTCATATGTGTCATCAGGCTAAAAATATCAAATTCATACATTGCTGAAATTATCACATATACCTCAAGAATCATCAGTAATCTTCATTTACACCTTTTCCCACACACATTCTTCACTGTTTGTACCAGTAAAGACAACTGCACCACATTGAACATTTACAGACTGAATTAGTTACCAAGTGTTTAAATGCTCAATCTGTTTTCTTTATTTTAATACCTGAAATAATACATCTTGGCAATTTTATACAAGTAAATTACATGAACCATTTAATGCTGATATAGTCTTTTGTGATCAACTTCTGTATAGTAATAAGATATACTGAGCTCTCTGATATACCTGCCTAACATTCTTCTTTTTTTTTTTTCATCTTTTACCTTTTTATAGTTGCAAGAAATAAAAATAATATTTTGAGAGATTTCCAGTTTCCAGTTCTGCATGTAAGGAGTTTGAAAATTGCCACTCTGTACTAAGAGCAAGTAAAAAGCTAAATAGATGGAAAATTTACAACTTTTTCAGGATGCAAAAGAAGAGAGTAGGAAAAGGACAAATTGCTACCCTAAAGATTGGAGAGACAGACAAGCAGATTCAGGTTATCATGACTTACTAGGGCAGAGATTCATAGGGGAAACTGCCATAGGCACCAGTGCCAGAGTTGGAAAGCCTAAACTACAACTGATGAATTTGGAGATTCACTCTGGGCACAATTAAGAGTTAACAAATTTAGAGGAACTCAGTCATGGGGGGAGACCCTTACAATATTTTGAGATTTACCTCTAGGATCTCAATCTGGTTTCTATTGTAAATAATAGAGAAAATGCCTCAAATGCCTCTGGCAGGGGGAGGGGTAAAGGAACCATTTTTAAGTACTCTAGAGCATTTTGTCCTTCTTAAAAAGCCTGTCCTCAGAGGAAAGTAGCCATCCAGAACCTAAGATGCTGGGACATTATCAGAGCCTTAACAACATGAGAGAAGTCAAACACTCAACTTCAGTCAGCTCTGGCCTCCCTTGTGGGAGAAAGGAAATAATGAACTTGATCCATTCTCTTCTATCTCATGGAGAAAAAAAATAACTGAGAAACAATTGTGAAACTTTTAGTCTAGCAGCATTAGCTCATTAAAAAAACTGAGACCTAATTGTAGCACTATAAAATGCCTCCCCTTCTTCCACACTTCACTATCTCCTTACCATTTACATCATAACATTTTTCCAGGGACAAAATGTTAGACTATAAAGAAGACACCATGCAAACTAAAAGTTACAGCACACAATTTGAAGAGTCAGAATAAGCATCAGAACCAGATATGTCAGGAATGATGGAACTATCTCATAAGGATGTATGATTAATATGCTAAGGGTTATACCAGCTAGAGCAGAGAGCAAGGAAGAATACGTGGGTAATGAAAACAGAAAGAAAAATCCCCAAAAGGACCAAAAATAAATGCTACAGATAAGATAAAAAATAAAACAAGCAACAACAAAAGCTATAACAAAGCTGATGAATAACTGATGGGCTTGTTAGCCAGAATGCAGCTGAAGAAAGAATCTCTGAACTTGAAGAGATCTCAATGGAAGCCTTAAAAACTGAAAAGCAAAAAGAACAGGACTTGAAAGAAAGAAAAAGGAAAAGAATATCCAAGGAACATGGACAAATGCAAAAGGTTCAATATGTAAATCAGAATACTAAAGGGAAAAAAAAGCAGAAAAGAAAAAAAAAAAAAGTTGAAGCAACAGTGATTGAGAATTTCTCCAAATTAATGTCAGACACCAAACCACAGATCCAGGAAACTCAGAGACAGAGAATCCTAAGCAGGACAAATCCCATGGAAATTATATCCAAGCATATCGCTTTGAAATCATACAAATAAAAAGATAAAGAAAAAATCCTGAAAAAAACTGGGATGGGGGAACAAAGATAAGAATTACATTTGACTTCTCCTCAGAAACTGTGTAAGAAAGAAGAGACTGAAATGAAATATTAAAGGTGTTGGTAGAAAAAAAAAATCAATCTAGAATTCTGACTCTTGTGAAATTATCTTTCAAAAATCAAAGAAAAGCAGACTTTCTCAAATAAAATGGAGGGCTTTCTTGTCAGTAGACGTGACTTGCAAGAAATGTTAAAAGAAATTCTTTAGAAAGAAGGAAAGTAATGTCGACTAAAAAAAAAAAAAAAAGATGCACAACTTAAGAGTTGAGAGTTAAGTTTAATTGGGAGCTAAACGTGGTCTGCAGTCCAGGAGAGAACACCCCAGATAGCTCTGAGAAACTGCTCCAAAGAGGAGGAAAGTCAATATATAAGGTTTTGGTGAAGGCAGATTTCAATATCTTTAAGCACTCATTTTACAAAAGGTTTTCTGCTAGTTGCAAGGAGCTGATGTCACCATGAAGGGAGTTAGTGCTTTTCTAGACATGAGGAGATGCTAGGATTGAGATTATAAAATCTGTTCCTAAAAACATCCAACAATCTAAAGACCTGACCCACCAGATTGCTTAGAACACAGAGTGCCTCACTCCATCCTGAATGTTTTCACATTTGCCCCATCTATTTGCCATGAACCCACTCAGGGGATGTTGAAGGTCAACAGTTGCAGAAGTACAAGGTTCAATCTCTGCAGAGGCAGATGGTAAATACCCTTGTTCAGTCATTGGCAATGCTCTTGGCAAGTGCCAATTTGTAGTTGACAGTAATAAGGGTCAAAAACAAGAATTTGCACAAAATAAGAAAGTATGTGGAAGGTGAAAGAAGAGATGATCATTTTCTGAAAAAGCATTTTTTTATTATTTTAGCAGATTATTTATTCAAAATAATAATTCCAGCAATCTTATATATGTATGATATACATATAATAAGATTATTTTGTCTTCATAAATTATCCATTCTGCTCATAAGGTATTATAATGTTATTTGAAAGTAGATTAACTGTAAAAGTAGATTGCAAACTCTGAGGTAACCACTAAAAAGGAGTAAAGAAAGATATATAAATAATATGTTAAACAAGGAGAGAAATGCATTCAAAAATGATTAAAATCATAAAAGACAGAAAGAGTGTTGAAAAAAAGAAACAAAGAACAATAGAAACAAATAGAAAACAGTAAAAATTATGGTACATCTTAATCTAAATATACCAGTAATCACTATGAATGTCATTGGCCTAAATACTCCAAGCAAAGACAGATGTTGTAAGAATGGATCATAAAATAAAGCACACCTTAACAAATTTTAAACAATAGAAAACATGCAATGTCTGATCTCAGACCACAATGGAATTAAATTAAAAATCAATAACAGAAAGGTAACACAGGTTTCAAAATTAAAAGAAACAATAATAATAATACTAAATAACTTATGGGTAAAAAATAAATAAATAACATTCCAAAGGATAATTTGAAACAAATGAAAATGAAATATAACATCAAAATTTATGGAATGCAGTGAAAGCAATGTTTACAGATAAATGTACAGCATTGATTGCCTATGTTATAAAAGAAGAAAGATCTAAAGTTAATAATCTCAGTTTCTACTTCAGGAAACTAGAAAAAGAAAAGTAAATTAAATCTAAAGTAAGCAGAATAAAATAAATACTCATAAATCAATGAAAATTGAAGAAAGGAAATCAGTAGAGAAAAATCAATGAAACTAAAATATGATTCTTTGAAAAGTCAGTAAAAACAAAAAGCTGGGCTAAGAAAAGAGGGAAAAAGGATGTAAATTTCTCATATCCAAAATTAAAATGGAGATATACAGATCCTATGGACATTTAGAATAGAATAAAGGAGTGCTAGGAGCAACTATGCCCAGAAATTTGATAGCCTAGATGAAATGGAAAAATTCTTTGAAAGACACAATTTGCTAACATGCAGACTAAGAGAAATTGACATTCTTAATTGATTTATCTTATTAAAGAAACTGAATCAAAAATAAATGACCTCTGAAAGAGAAAACATCAGTCCCATATGTGTTCTCTGGTGAATTCTACCATACATTTTACTGTTGAGGCTTTTCATTTGCCAAGTCCTGTCTGACTCTTTGCAACCCCATGAGCTGCAGCACTCCAGGCTTCCCTGTCCTTCACTATCTCCCGGAGTTTGTTCAAACTTATGTCTATTGAGTCAATGATGTCATCCAACCATCTAATCCTCTGTCATCCCCTTCTCTTCTTGCCCTTAATCTTTCCAAGCATCAGGGTCTTTTCGAATAAGTTAGCTCTTTGCATCAGATGGCCAAAGTTTTGGAGCTTCAGCCTCAGCATCAGTCCTTCCAATGATATTCAGGGCTGATTTCCCTTAGGATTGACTGGCTTGATCTCCCTACTGTCCAAGGGACTTTCAAGAGTCTTCTCCAACACCACAGTTCAAAGCATTAATTCTTAGGCACTCAGCCTACTTTATGATCCAACTCTCACATCCATACATGACAATTGGAAAAATCATAGATTTGACTATAAGGACCTTTGTTGGCAAAGTGATGTCTCTGCTTTTTGATACACTTTCTAGGTTTGTCATAGCTGTTCTTCCAAGGAGCAAGTGTCTTTTAATTTTGTGGTTGCAGTCACCGTCCACAGTGATTTTGGAGCCCAAGAAAATGAAATCTGACCCTGTTTCCACATTTTTCCCATCTGTTTGCCGTGAAGTGATAAGACCGGATACCATGATCTTCATTTGTTGAATGTCCTCTTTCACCTTCATCAAGAGGCTCTTTAGTTCCTCTTCAATTTCTGCCATTAAAGTGGTATCATCTGCATTTCTGAAATTACTGCATATCTCAGCAATCTTGATTCCAGCCTGTGATTCATCCATTTCAGAATTTTGCATGATGTACTCTGCATATAAATTGAATAAGCAGGGTGACAATATATAGCCTTGATGTACTCCTTTCCCAATTTTGAACCAGTCAGTTGTTCCATGTCCAGCTCTAATTTTTCTTCTTGTCTTGCATACAGGTTTCTCAGGAGGCAGATAATGTGGTCTAGTATTCCCATCGCATCAAGAATATTCCACGGTTCGTTGTGAGCCACACAGCCAAAGGCTTTAGAGTAGTCAGTGAAGCAGAAGTAGATATTTATTGGAATGCCTTGCTTTTTCTATGAACCAGCCTATGTTGGATCTCTGGTTCAATTTGATCTCTGGTTCCTCTGCCTTTTTAAAATCCAACTTGTACATCTGGAAGATCTCAATTCATGTACTGCTAAAGTCTAGCTTGAAGGATTTTGAGCATAATATTGTTAGCATGTGAAATGACTGTATTTGTATGAAAAATTTAACATTCTTTGGCGTTGTCCTTGTTTGAGATTGGAATGGAAACTGACTTTTTCCAGTCCTGTGGCCACTGCTGAGTTTTCCAAATCTGCTGGCATAATGAGAGCAGCACTGTAACAACATCATCTTTTAGGATTTGAAGTAGCTCAGCTGGAATTCAATCACCTCCACTAGCTGTGTTTGTAGTGATGCTTCTTAAGGCTCACTTAGCTTCACACTCCAGAATGTCTGGCTGTAGATGAGTGACCACACGACTGTGGTTATCTGGGTTATTAAGAGGTTTTTTGTACAGTTCTTCTGTGTATTCTTGCCACCTTTTCTTAATCTCTTCTGCTTCTATCATGTCCTTGATTTTTGGCCTTTATTGTGCCTATCTTTGCAAGAAATATTTGCTTGGTATCTCCAATTATCTTAAAGAGATCTCTAGTTTTCCCTTTCTGTTGTGTCTCTCTATTTCTCTGCATTGTTCACTTAAGAAGGCTTTCTTATCTCATCTTGCTATTCTTTGGAACTCTGAATTCAGTTGAGTATACCTTTCCCTTTCTCCTTTGCCTTTCACTTTTCTTTTCTCAGCTATTTGTAAGGCCTCCTCAGACAACCACTTTGACGTCTTGCATTTCGTGCTCTTGGGTATGGTTTTGGTCACCACCTCCTATAAAATGTTGTGAATCTCCATCTATAGTTCTTTAGGTACTCTGTCTACCAGATCTAGTCCCTTGAATCTATTTGTCACCTCCACTCATATAATCATAAGGAATTTGATTGAGGTCACACCTGAATGGCTTAGCAGCTTTTCCTGCTTTCTTCAATTTGAGCCTGAAATTTGCAATAAGGAATTCATGATCTGAGCCACAGTCAGCTCCCAGTCTTATTTTTGTTGACTGTATAGAGCTTCTCCATCTTCTGCTGCAAAGAACATAATCAATCTCATTTCTGGTGATGTCCATGTGTAGTCATCTCGTGTTGTTAGAAGAGGGTATTTGCTATGACTAGTGCACTTTCTTGGCAGAACTCTGTTAGCCTTTGCACTGCTCATCTTTTACTCCAGGGCCAAACTTCCTATTATTCCAGTTATTGCTTGACTTCCTATTTTTGCATTCCAGTCCTCTATGATGAGAAGGACATCTTTTTTAAGAGGTCTTGTATGTCTTCACAAAATCGTTCAACTTCAGCTTCTTCAGCATTAGTAGCTGGGTCATTGACTTGGATTATGATAATGTTCAATGGTTTGCCTTGGAAATGAACCAAGATCATTCTGTCATTTTTGAGATTGCAGCCAAGCAGTGCATTTCAGACTCTTTTGTTAACTATGAGAGCTACTCCAATTCCTCTAAGGGATTTCATTCCCACAGTAGTAGATATAATGGTCATCTGAATTAAATTCACCCATATCCATCCATTTTAGCTCACTGATTCCTAAAATGTTAATGCTCAGTCTGGCCATCTGCTTTCTGACCACATCCAATTTACCTTGATTCATGGACCTAACATTCCAGGGTCCTAGGCAATATTGTTCTTTACAGCATTGCAATTTACTTTCACCACCAGATACAATCACAGCTGGGCGTTGTTTCCTTTTTGGCTCAGCCTCTTCATTCTTTCTGTAGCCATTTATTGGCTCTTCCCCAGTTGTATATTTTGGATACCTACCAACCTGGGGATGGGAGGGTTCATCTTTCAGTGTCATATCCTTTTGCCTTTTCATACTGTTCATGGGGTTCTCAAGGCAAGAAAACTGAAGTGGTTTGTCATTCCCTTCTCCAGGGGACAATGTTTTGTCAGGCCCTAACTAGCAGGGGCATGCCCTTCAACTATTCAGCATAGCTGGATGACATGTCTGGTGCCCTGGCTGTCCCACTGCTCATCCTCATTGAACATTTAAATCTTCACTGTCCATTGGGTATCGGTCAACGTGCTGCTATGAGTCGAGGCAAGGGCCCTGCTGGAGTGTCTGGGAAGTGGGTCCAGGAAGGCTGGAGTCAACACTGGAGGATGCCCAGGAGTGGAGGGCACCCTGGCCTCACTGCTGCTGCTGCCTGTCCTGAAGCTGATCTGCTGCCTACGAATCACTGGCTGTTCCAAGAGGTGCTGTCCACAGTGCCTGTTCCAAGAGACGCCGATCTGCCATCTAGGAGTCTCAAGCAGCCCTTTAGCTGATCCATCCCCCAGAAGCAGATGGTACCCCAGCCTCTCTGCTGCCACAGGTCACCCTGAAGATCTGTCACAATTGCTGGCTCCATGCTAGGAACTGAGGGCTCGCTCTGGTCACTACCCTGTTGCTGCCTCCTTTGTTTCATGTCTGGTTCATTTTCTTCTTGTCCTGCATACAGGTTTCTCAGGATGCAGGTAAGGTGATCTGGTACTCCCATCTCTTGAAGAATTTTGTTGTGATCCGCACAGTCAAAGGCTTTAGTATGGTCAATGAAACAGAAGTAAAAAATCATACCTTACCTATTTGAGTGGCTAAGTCACTGTATTATCTAGAAATATAACCATTTGCTTAGTATATTTGCAGAAACAAGTTTCTCTGATTTTAGATAGAGTGTAAGGTGGAAGAAAATGAAAAGATCTGAGAAGGGATTCAGGAAGACATCAATAGGTGGGTGAAAGTTTGTGGGGAAAAGAGAGAAAGGTATTTGGCAATTCAGATTGTACAAAGTCATTCGAGTTACAAAAAGAAAACTGCCAACCCATTTCTGGCTCTAAAAGGCAAATGGAAATGATTCAAACAAATGTGATCATATTTCATTGCATTCAGACACAATAGTTATTAAGAAGAAATAACAACCTTGCTTCATGGCTACAGTTAGTTTTGATCTATCACATCACCCTTCCTCTCAAAGAACTTAACATTTAACTGAATTCACAAGCATATAAAGAGTTAAGATTAATGAAAGAGTTAAAAATGCAAGAGATTTTTACCTGTCATAATTAACAACAAATGAACAGTGCAGGATACATGTGCTCTGACTTCATTACTTGATGGCAAAAGTCAGGGCAGGCTTCAGGGATGTGATATTCCTTTGGCTTCTCTTAGAAAGTCAGCAACTGTAGCAGCTAAAAATAAAAGAAGAATAAACAGAAGAAATGTGTTTTAAATTAATATTCAAATGATTTTGAAATATTCAAGTGGAGCTACTGTGAGCATCAGTAATTACACCAAAAAATGAGTAAATGTTATAATTATAACTGCAGTAAAAATTATCCAGCAGTTTCAGGAAGAGTCTCTGCACAGCATATTGATCAGCAGTTATAGGGCTTTTCTTAAGGATGAAAGCAACCTGAAGAGAACATAAATTCAGTTTGTTCACATTGTAGATGTTCCAGTGGTTGAGTCGCAAGACCATACAGATAGATAGCTTCAGGAATACTGGCCCCTACTGTTTATATCAGATGTAATAATCATATATTAATATATTTCCTGGATTACACCATTGGGAGAAAAACTATTCTACATAGCTCTTTAAATTTCTCAATTCAATCCGGTTAGCTAAGGATGTTTGGGTTAGAATCACTATTCTCCATTTATTAGCCCCAATACAATTCTAAAATCATGTTAATCACATGGCAAATATTACATCTAGGATTATAAATTTAGGTTATAATAGTGATTGGTAGGAAGAAGAATACAACCGCCTGTTACTTTGCCTCTGTTACTTTCACTTTCTTCAATTTGACTCCTCCTGAATCCTTCAATTTCAAGACCCTGGTCTTAAACACACCTGATCTTAAACACACCTAGGCTACTGGTTTTTTCTGCCTATTCTCCCCACTGGAGTTCTGTCTTTTACAGCTTCCTTTAGAAAGATGGTATGGTTTCCATCAGTTTATGTCAAAGTCTTCAGCACTGTGTTCTTGGTTCACCCCCATTAGTCACTACAAATGCTACTAGTATTCTCGTAGAGGACTTCAAATTGTATTATAATCCCCACTTTACTTCCACATCTTCACTTATTCCAACCAATACATTCAACTCTCAGTGGCCCCACAAACTCTATACATCTGTCACTGCTTCCCTGAGAACTACACACCAGACCAACTCAGTCTTCTGAAAAGATACTGGAACCTGTAAATACAACTTCCTTCTCTAATTTAAACCTGTTTCTCAACTAATTTATTGAATTTCAATCCTGTCTGTCCAGTTCAGATTCTATGTTCTTTGGAAAAAGCTGTTTCTTAAGTACATTTGCAATCCCTATCCTCCCTACCATACTGCAATATGTATGAATTTGAATACATATTTATTGAGTGAATAAATGGCGAAATAAGCAATTGAATTATTGAGTCTCAGGACAGCAAAGAACTCAGAGATCCTTGGAAATTTAAATGTCTTATAATAAATGTTGATGGATTGAGAATATTTGCTTTTTATATTTTATAATTGTTAGACTGATTTAATGCAGCATAACTATAAAATTCACTTATTTTTGCTGAGATTTTAATGAAGCTTATAATCTAGTGTAAGGAGAGAGAAAATAAACAAGTAAACACTCAAATAAACAAGATGATTTATCATTAATTTTTGCTACATATTTATTATACATGTTATATATCATCAGTTTACTGATGACTCTAAATTATGCAGTAGGATATAAATATGAATCTTTTACCCAACCACTGGTTTGAATGCTGCTCAGCTAAATCTCCTTTTCCTGTCCTTTAATGACATATTGAGCAGAAACCATAACTTTCCAGTTGATCTTGCTATAAAAACTCAAATCATTTTAAAACTTTAATCTTAAACTCAATTTGCATCCCATTTCCTTCCCTCTCTCCAGTACAGTCTTCAGCTGGGGACTTGGCTGAAAAGAGTAAAGGAGACAAATGTATCGTATAGTTTGGCTCTTATAGTTCTCAGCCTATTCTGCCGCTGAGGTCCCTTCAACAAGGGAGCAGTCTCCTTAGATGGGATTTACTTGAAACCTGAATACCTTTTCAAGAATACATTAGCCTTGGTGAAAATTTCTCATTCTTGAGACCCACTCTCTCACCTGGTCCTGCATTTCTTTCCAATTCTTCCCTCTGTTCAGTTAGGCACAGGGACAACTCTTAAGTCTGTTGCTGAAGGACGCTTTCACAAAATAAACAGCATGGTTACTATTATTTAGGAGTGCCTTGCAGTCTCCTTGGTTTCTGAGAGGGAAAAGAAATAAACCAGGTCAATCTTCCACTTTGAACATGCCACTTTTCTTAAGACTAAATGTTTTCATGATTTTCCTTCAAATCTGCCCTTTCTCTAATAATATATCACCTCTCTTCTCAGTTTCAATCTCATCTACTCATGGTATGCAGGGAAAAACAGGATCTTGCTATGTGAGCATGCTAAACATTTCCATCTTATACTTTATAGTCTTTCCAAGCTGGAACGCCCATGTTTTGCTTGAAAATGCTTTTTTATTTTTCCTCCTGAGCTTTGGACTCTAGTTCTCGCTGGTTAAACATCAGGAAATGTCCAAGTTATCACATCTATTTTTCTTCCTCCATCTTCTTTCCTTCTGAAGTTACCAACATTTACATTTCTTTTCAGTGTTCTATTTGCATGGTTGTCACTATGGTAACAAGAATCCAAGACAAAATGATACCAATACAAGCAGACAAGGGATAGAGAATGATCCAAGATCATGACGGCATGAAGATATCTCTAGAAGGATTCTCATCCCTGCTGCTGCTGCTAAGTCGCTGCAGTCGTGTCCGACTCTGTGCGACCCCATAGACGGCAGCCTACCAGGCTCCGCCATCCCTGGGATTCTCCAGGCAAGAATACTAGAGTGGGTTGCCATTTCCTTCTCCAGTGCATGAAAGGGAAAAGTGAAAGTGAAGTCGCTCAGTCGTGTCCGACTCTTAGCGACTCCATGGACGGTAGCCAACCAGGCTCCTCCATCCATGGGATTTTCCAGGCAAGATTACTGGAGTGGGGTGCCATTGCCTTCTCCCTTCTCATCCCTACCTCCCACTAACTCCTAGTCCCATGGAGGCTTGGCTCTGTGAATAGGCAGCCTGATTGGGAGTAAGGATCCTGCTGGGTTTTTAAAAAAACTTTCTATTTTATTGGATACTTGTAGCTTTGGAGATGATAGCTATCCAATATTCTACCTCGTAACAGATCCAAGTAACTGATAAGATACTAAGTCATCACAAAGAAGCTGAGTAGTTTGAATCCTGTCCTAGACAGATTGTCTGGCTTTGATCCAACCTCTGCTTGTGGGCTGCTTCACACATGTACCTGAACCAGTTGCTTGTATCAGATTCATGACTGGGTCAGCAAATACTCTGTTCCTGGCACATGAGTAAAAAAAACAATGAACTTTTCAGTAGTGGCAATAGTGCAATTTTCAGGGCTCAACTAATACTATTTCAGCCAAAGAAGGGATGACTTCTTTTGCTGTTTGCTAGAAGTGAAACAAGCAGAGAAACAGGTTTGTTTCTCTTACATGTTTCCCAACCACCCCCCAACCCCCACCCGGATCTTGTTTTTACAAGACCATTTTTGAGATATGTGACATAATGTCTACCAACAGAGGGAGTAAAAATGAAATGTTAGTTACATATATGTTAGTTACGTGTCAGAATTATCCAAGGTGTAAAAATTGCTTCTCCTCACCTGCATGAGCAGTTAAAGTAAAAACAAGTGTTTGCCTAACTTCCAAGGTAATAGCAATTTTGTAGACAAGCAGTGAATATTTTGCATTTTGGGAAGCTATTAAGTAACTTATGCAACTAAAGTCAAAGTTGACATCCCCAAAACAACGGCAGGACACAATAGAAAGGCCGATTATTTTCCCATGGGCATTTGAAAATAAGATATCTGAATGAAAGAAGTACTTCCAAGTAATGTTTTCAAAGGCAGTTTCAATAACCAGTACACATCTAAAATTGTATTTTAGTTAATGCACATCTATATGCTTTTACCTATGTGTCCATGGTTACTTGAAGTAAAGATTTATAAATTTGAAATCATTCAGTCTTTATATCACACATATGAATTAGTTGTTTTATTATCATGTTTATTTTACAATATAGGAAACTGAGGCAATGAGCGGTAGACAGTTGCAAGGGTGTACACAATGCAGAAGGCATGGAGGCTGTACTTGAACACAGACATGCCAGCTCACAAATGCAGGCTCTGAGGTGCTCCATCAGGCTACAAAGAGCACACAGTCTGTCCTTGCTGCCTATCAGAGTGCGAGATGAGCTTGTGGACTCTGATGCCAGACTTGAGTTTCAATCCTGGTTCTGTGCCAATCACCATTATCAGTATAGTAGAAGCATTTGCATCCTTTGCCTAGATTGCTGCTATTTACTTTGAGTCTGACTCCCCACCTCCAACCCTCCCTGTGACCCAAAGAGCATCCTTTTAAACTGAAAATGTGATTTTGTAATTTTTCTTGGATAATACTTTTATGACCAATTCTCTCTCTTGCTCTAATTTTACCAGATATACAGGCTGTCTTGTCTTACTCAACTTTTTACTCTTTCCTAGCAGAGCTTGTAATAAGAGTTAATATTTTGGGGTTACTTAGCTTTCTCCCCTGGAACCAGTACATCAGGTAGCTCAACTGGGCCCCATGTACCAGGAAGACAGACTGTGTAAATTTCTTCATGGCTACCTTAGCAAACTTGGGGAGGTGGTGAGGGACAGGGAAATCTGGCATGCTGCAGTCCATGGGGTCATCAAGAGTCAGACATGACTTGGCAACTGAACAGAAACAGCAACACTAGCAATAATAGAAGAGAGATTTCCTGTCATAGAGTATTAACACATGATAAATATTGACTGAATAACTCGATTAACATAGAGGAATTGGTGTTTTGGTTATGTCTCAAAAAAAACTAAAGCTACGTTGAGATAATTTTGATTTGTAGAAGGGGATAAAGTCTTTTCTTGATTGTGCATTGTTGACTGCCAGCATGTGCTATAATTTGGAAGGGTAAAATACAATACAAATAAAATTTGTATACATATTTATCTAAAACAAAAGCTATTAGGAAATAGCTAAAATACTTTACTGAAGATCACATTGTACCAAGAAAAATTTAATTTCTGCAGTTAAAGATTTGAGGTATTGCATTGGAGTCATTCACTCATATTCTAAAATATAACAATCCAATGAAGGGCAATTTACATCTTTAGGAAACTGCTTAAAGAGCCTCACTATTCCACTAGAAAGTGATCATTTTACTATGCATAAATAATTATTATAACATGAAATTCAAATAGCAATTATTAGCATGTGTGGAATATGTTATAGTTTACATAGTATTTTCAATCCCATTATCTCATTTCCAATCTCATTTCCTGATTATATTTTTTTGCCAAGAATAACATGTTATCACTCCAACACTTTGAAATACACATTCTTGAATAGATATACTTGCCTGCAAAACAACACTCATGTACGTAAATACACACAAACACACCCACAAAGACATCCACAATCTTAAAGATCATCTATTAATATCAGTAGCCAGCATAGAGGTAGGCTAGTACTGTAGTCTACATGAATATTGCTTTTGCTTATTGATGGTTCTTATCCCCATTAAAACTCTTGCAATCTTTTCTTCAATATCTCTGATATATACACAAATATAATTTTTTGATCCCTGGCAAAATGTTTAAACATTGTTTGTACTTACATTTTCATTTATCAAACATTTTTAATTATTGCAATATACTCACTTTTATTAAACAAGTTACTTGACTGTTCTCATAGAAACATTTAAGCACACAACAATGAATTCTTTTTATAAAATATAATTGGAAAATAGAAGTCTGTATGCCTTGTGCCACAGAGATACTGATGGGTATTAGCCAGTTAATGCACATCAACCATCATATAACTGCAAACTGAAAGCACAGAATCACAATTTCCTCTAACATTAGACTGAAGAATGTCTTCTCCCAGAGTCTCACCATCACCACAGGCCAATTTAGAGTGCTTAGAGGTTTCTACATTGAGAAGAAGAAGCGATGGATCATTCTGCTGGCTTAGTAAAGGGGATGAAGTTGTTCTCAGAGTGCAGCCTTTAGCTCTGGGTAATGCAGTGATGAAAACTCAGTCCCCAGTTACCCTCCTGTTAGGTGAGCAGGGCCCTCCAAGGCCAGTGGACACTTTTGTTGCAGTGGAATGCATATCTCAGAACATGAAGTTCCATGAGAAGGAACAGCTTGCTTCGAGTTTTATGACTGGGAGTTGAGTTCTTTTTAAGTATATGCGGAGAAAGTTGAAATTACAATTCTTCAATCTCTTCTCTCATTTACCATTATATGTGGGTGAGTGGGGGGTAGAGAACAATAAATTGCACTATTTAGAGATATAGGCTAAGCCATTTTTTTTTTGGCAGCTGTGTCAATAAAGTACACTCATAACATCAGTTTCCCATTACACACATCATTCAGAGTCATATATTACTCAGTAAAATGGAAAAAAAAGGGAGACCAAAATCTAAAATGAAAAGAGAAATTGAACTACAACCAGAGCAAGTAGCAGCTGAGCTAACAGCAGCCAGCACAGCGAAACATTTAGTCAGTTCTCCTGGAAAACAAGTGCTTCTGGCATTAATGACCCTTGATGTCATGTCCCAGAAAGCTGACGACCAGCTGGGGTGCAAGAATATTGGAAGCAAATTTTTCTTGCTATTCTCAGGTAATTGGAAATGAATAGATGACTGCCCCCACACATCGCCCTGCAGATGGTAATTTAGTTCAAGAGTTTTGAAGGTGAATGTTTCTGTCTGTTTGCACTGATTTTGATGTGGATTTTTCAAAGTGGGTGTGATAAGACAGTCACCATGGGGGTATGTCATTGGTACAAAAAATGAGTATTTTTTGAGGCTTGGATAGGGGAAGGGTCATTTATTCATCCTTCTACTTCCCTCCATACCCAAATCTAACCACTTTTGTGCTCAATTGTTGGCAGAGATTCCAAAAGGGCTATGCAATCAGCCCTAGAACTGAAAACACAAGAATGACAAGGGTTCATTCTGTTTCACCCAATAGGGAGATGTCTACATAGTCACAAATACCTAGTTATTTTCTAACTGTAAACAAAATCCAACTTTTTTTTTTTGCCCTGAGAAGGCTGGCAAAGAAAAACATCTTTCCTCAGAAAAAGATTTATTTTTGACACAGAAAATATGCACACAGTGTACTAATTTTAGGAAATTTTCTAAAATTTGCATTTATAAAGGCCTTTGTAAAGTCCCTTGTGATCTTAGTCAAGGATTATTTTGCCGGATCCATAATCATATAAATATTTAAAGAGCTCAACTATTATTGTGAAAACTTAGATTTTTATAATTAGGTTGAAAGAAGGATCTTTAACTGAATACTTATTTTCTAAAGGAATTCTGCAAAATTTTCATTTAAAATTATGTGATTAAATATATATTCAGTTTTCAGTGCTTCTTGATACATAAATATCACTGTAACATATATGTTTTCTTTTGTTTGTTTGATATTTGTATACTTTCAATTCATTTTATTCCTTTCCACTTACAAATTTAATCTCTTCCCCCCAAGTAGGGTTTATTAGCACTGCAACATGAATGACAATGAATTACTAAATTTCCACTTAATACCCACATTCTACTTTTTACCCTACAAAATTACTATTGTGATAAATTATATAAAATTTAATGAATTTATATGAAAAGAATTTCAAAAATTTAAATATATGCCTTTAGAAAATATTCTTGTCTCTATCTTGCTTTCAAGCTTTATCAATAATTACTGCAACCCTCCATCATGAAAGAGAAGAAAATTAACTGTCTTTCTAATCTTTGTTGTTCAGTCACTCAGTCATGTCCAACTCTCTGCACCCCCATGGACTGTAGCACACCAGGTCTCCCTTCCTCCCTCACCATCTCCCAGAGCTTGCTCAAACTCATGTCCGTTGATTCAGTGATGCCATCAGTCATCTAGTCCTCTGTCGTCCCCTTCTCTTCCTGCCTTCAATCTTTCCCAGGATCAGGGTCTTTAAATCTTTAGAGGTTTTTCTTTTTATCTCTTGTCTAATATTGTGGTTATTTAGTTTCTTAGATAATTTAGTTATTATATTTATATAACAAACCTCTGCTTCTTGAGTACCTTTATGGTACTCAACAACAACAACAATTATGGTACTCAACTCAACAACAAAAGAATCAACCTACTAACACACAGTCTGACCATGTTGCATCTTTCTATTTTTTCATTAATTGTATTTTTATTTTCACTTTGTCATGATTTATATTATATAATATATATTTTTTTCTAACTCAAGGGTGTATCTGGGTTTGGTGGATACCAGAACATAAGGAACTTTGGCCTGTTGAATTAAATAATACAAAATTATAATTGAAAAGTACATAAAAAGATTATTATTTCTTTTGACTGAGAAATCACAACAAATTAGGAATGTGAAAAATCAAATAAATACAAGCTTTCCAAAATCTCAGGGAATTGCATGGTTTTATTAACAGGCATATATTTATAATAAATTTGTTTCTCTATTTGACTTCACACTGTCATATGATCAATGACTTTTTAAAAATCACTATAGTTTGAATAAAAAAAAAACATAATTCGGTATTTTTTTCTAGAAGTCAGTTGACCTTTATATAGCTGGTAAAATTTCTTGCAGCTCTATATTTTTTGGTAATTGCTGTTTCTCAGTCACTAAATTATGTCCAACTCTTTGTGACCTGATGGACTGCAGCACACCAGGCTTCCCTGTCCTTCACTATCTTCCAGGGTTTGCTCAAACTCATTTCTATTGAATCGGTAATGCCATCCAACCATCTCATTCTCTCTTACTCCTTTCTTCTCTCGCCCTCAATCTTTCCCAGTATCAGTGTCTTTTCCAATGAGTCAGCTCTTAGCATCAGATGGCCAAAGGATTGGAGCTTTTGCTTCAGCATCAGTCCTTCCAATGAACACTAGAAAGATTGATTTCCTTTAGGACAGGCTAGCTTGATCTCCTTGCTGCCCAAGGGACTCACAAAAGTCTTTTCAAGCTCCACAATTCAAAAGCATCATTCTCTGATGCTCAGCCTTCTGTATGGTCCAATTGTCACATCAGTACATGACTATTGTAAAAACCATAGCTGTGACTATATGGACCTTTGTCAGCAAAGTGATATATCTACTTTTTGATATGCTGTCTAGGTTTGATATAGCTTTTCTTCCAAGGAGCAAGCATCTTTTAGTTTCATGGCTGCATTCACTATCCACAGTGATTTCAGAGCTCAAGAAAATAAAATCTGCCTCTGTTTCCACTTTTTCTCCTTCTATTTTCCATGAAATGATGGAACTGGAGGCCATTATCTTAGTTTTTTGAATATTGAGTTTTAAGCCAGCTTTTTTACTCTCTTCTTTAACCCTCACAGGAGGCTCTTTTGTCTTTCTGCTAGTACCATACTGTCTTGATGACTGAAGCTTTGTAGTATAGTCTGAAGTCAGGCAGGTTGATTCCTCCAGTTCCATTCTTCTTTTTTGAGATGTTATTCAAGGTTTTTTGTGTTTCCCTACAAATTGTCAAGTTATTTGTTCTAGTTCTATGAAAAATACTGTTGGTAGCTTGATAGGGATTACATTGAATCTATACATTGCTTTGGTAGTATACTCAATTTCACTATCTTGATTCTTCCAATCCGTGAACATGGGATATTTCTCCATCTATTTGTGTCATCTTTGATTTCTTTCATCAGTGTTTTGTAGTTTTCTATGTATAAGACTTTTGTTTCTTTAGGTAAATTTATTCCTAAGTATCTTATTCTTTTTGTAGCAATGGCAAATGGGATTATTTCCTTAATTTCTCTTTCTATTTTCTCATTGCTAGTGTACAGACATGCAAGGGGCTTCTGGGTATTAATTTTATATCCTTCAAATTTACTATAGTGATTGATTAGCTCTAGTAATTTTCTGGCAGTGTCTTTAGGGTTTTCTATGTAGAGGATCATGTCATCTGCAAACAGTGAGAGGTTAACTTCTTTTCCAATATGGATTCCTTTTATTTCTTTTTCTTTTCTGATTGCTGTAGCTAGGACATCCAAACCTATCTTGAATAGTAGTGGTGAGAGTGGGCGTCCTTGTCTTGTTCCTGATTTTAGAGGAAATGCTTTCAGTTTTTCACCACTGAAGATGTTTGCTGTGGGTTTGTCATATATGGCTTTTATTATGTTAAAATATAGGAAATGGCAACCCACTCCAATATTCTTCCCTGAAGAATCCCATGGACAGAGGAACCTGGCAGGCTACAGTCCATGGGGTCACAAAGAGTTGGATGTGACTGAGTGACTTAGCACATGTTCCTTCTGTGCCTACTTTCTGGAGAGTTTTTATCATAAATGAGTGTTAAAATATGTCAAAGGCTTTCTCTGCATCTACTGAGATAATCACAAGGTTTTTATTGTTCCATTTATTAATATGGTGTATCACATTGATTGATTTGTGAATATTGAAGAATCCTTGCATCACTGGGAAAAAGTACACTTGGTCATGATGTATGATATTTTTAATATGTTGTTGGATTCTGTTTGGTAAAATTTTGTTGAGGATTTTTGCATCTGTGTTCCTCAGTGATATTGGCCTGTGGTTTTCTTTTATTGTGGTATCTTTGTCTGGTTTTGGTATTAGGGTGATGGTGGTCTCATATAATGAGTTTAGAAGTTTGCCTTCCTCTGCAATTTTCTGGAAGAGTTTGAGTAGGATAGGTTGTTAGCTCTTCTCTAAATTTTTGGTAGAATTCGCCTGTGAAGCCATCTGGTCCTGGGCTTTTGTTTGTTGGAAGATTTTTTATTACAGCTTTGATTTCCATGCTTGTGATGGGTCTGGTACTGGCACAAAGATAGAAATATAGATCAGTGGAACAAAATAGAAAGCCCAGAGATAAATCCACATACCTGTGGACACCTTATCTTTGACAAAGGAGGCAGGAATATACGATGGAGAAAAGACAATTACTTTAACAAGTGGTGCTGGGAAAACTGGTCAACCACTTGTAAAAGAATGAACCTAGAACACTTTCTAACACCATACACAAAAATAAACTCAACATGGATTAAAGATCCAAAAGTAAGACCAGAAACTATAAAACTCTTAGAGGAAAACATAGGCAGAACACTCTCTGACATAAATCTATGATACACCTCCCAGAGTAATAGAAATAAAAACAAAAATAAAAACAATGTGACCTAATTAAACTTAAAAGCTTTTACACAACGAAGGAAATTACAAGCAAAGTGAAAAGGCAGCCTTCAGAAGGGGAGAAAATAATAGCAAATGAAACAACTGACAAGAAATTAACCTCCAAAATACACAAGCAGCTCATGCAGCTCAATACCAGAAAAATAAATGACTCAATCAAAAAATGGGCCAAAGATCTAAGGAGACATTTCTCCAAAATATATGTAGAGATTGCTGACAAACACATGAAAAGACTCTCAACATCACTCATTATCAAAGAAATGCAAATCAAAGCCACAATGAGGTACCATCTCACGCTGGATGGTGGCCATCAAAAAGTCTACAAAAAATAAATGCTGCAGGGGATGTGGAGAAAAGGGACTCCTCTTACACTGTTGGTGGGAATGCAAACTAGTACAGCCACTATGGAGAACAGTGTAGAGATACCTTAAAAAAACTGGAAATAGAACTGCCATACGATCCAGCAATCCCACTGCTGGGCATACACACCGAGGAAATCAGAACTGAAAGAAACACGTGTATCCCAATATTCGCTGCAGCACTGTTTACAACAGCTAGGACATGGAAGCAACCTAGATGTCCATTGGCAGACTAATGGATAAGGAAGTTGTGATACATATACACAATGAAATGTTACTCAGCTATAAAAAAGAACACATTTGAGTCAGTTCTAATGAGATGGATGAAACTGGAACCTATCATATAGAGTGAAGTAAGCCAGAAAGAGAAACAACAATAAAGTATATTAATGCACATACATGGAATTTAGAAAGATGATAATGATGACTCTACATGCAAGACAGCAAAAGAGACACAGAATGGACTTTTGGACTATGTGGGAGAAGGTGAGGGGGGACAGTATGAGAGAATAACATTGAAACATGTATATTACCATATGTAAAATGGATGACTGGTGCAGGTTTGATCCATGAGGTGCGGCACTCAAATCTGGTGCTCTGGGACAACCTGGAGAGATGGGGTGGGGAGAGAGGTGGGAGGGAGGTTCAGGATGGTGGGACACATGTACACCCATGGCTGATTCATGTCGATGAATGGCAAGAACCACCACAATATTGTAAGGCAATTAGCCTCCAATTAAAATAAATAATCAAAAATAAAAAAGAGGCTCTTTAGTTCCTCTTCACTTTCTACCATTAGAGTGATATCATGTGCATATCTGAGGTTGTTATTTCATAATAGTATACAAGTTTATATCATGCTTATCAAATTTAGGATAATCTTTAGCAGGATTTTTTCATAACAAGCTATACTCTTTCAAAACAGTTCAATTTTCTTACACCTGATAAACACTCTTTTAAATAATAAAATCACTTATTAATTTATTTGTTTTCTGTATTTTGCTTGTAGCAGTGGCTGTTTTTCATTTAATTTCTTCTGGACCCCTTAGATATCAGGGCAAGATAAGTCACTGTGTACAGTAAGACACAGTCCAAGGTATGATTTCCCACACGTATAGGTTTACTGATTTTAGCACTGATACAAATTAATGCTCTACAAGCACAGCATTTTTATTTCATATCATTCTCATCAAAAATGTTAAAAAGAAAAAACTGTGAAATTATAATTTTGTATGCTGTGTGAATATGAGCAATCACATACTTTTGGCTAGGTGATGATGACAAAATTTTAATAATCAAAAAATTTTCGAGGAACCTATTCTAGCTCCATCCTTTTCAAACCTTGTTCTCTCTTGCAACCCACACATTTTTAATGCTTATGTACTTAGAGTGACAGAGTATTTCTGAATTTACATTGTCACTCAACGGTGGCCACACTGGGTGCTGGGAGAGTTCCACTCTAATCCATGGAAATGACAATGAATCACACCAATATACGACGTTAAATTCCATCTAAAAATATTCTTCAGTCAGTTTCTGTTAGCTAATTTTACAAAATCCCTGCGTATTTCCCAACAGAAGAGTACCGATGATAGAAACGGAAACTAAAGTAGAGGCAGAAGTCCTAACCCATAGTGTTAAAGGATCTTTTTTTTTTTTTTTTTTTTTTTTGCAAATTTTAAAATCTATAACCACATGTGAAGGTAATATTAGGAAGACCTGGATCCAAAATACACACACTCAGTCTTGGAAAGAGCATGTACAGTGAGGGAGCCTGAGTCTGAGGCTCATGGCTTCAGAGAATTGGTTCAGTGTCCCTGTTACCTTTAAATGGACTCTATGCTCATTATCTGGCCTTCTATATGTTTCTCCATTTACTTCTTGGTTGGCTAAACACTACTTTTTAGTTTTATTTAGTAAGATTTCATTGACTAAACTTGAAAATATCTATCAGTTGACTGTGAATCTACATGACACTTTAGGCTGCAAAGAAAATAAAAGCAATATATTTTCTGGGAAGAAACTCAAAATAATATTGTTTCTAACTTTGAATATGTCTTTGAAGAGGTTTGAAGTCAGCCTGCCATTTCTGTCTTTCTGCCTTCTGTGAATTGATTTTTAAAGAAAAAAATGGCTTATTTACCCTAAGATTCTTTACCTCTGAAATCCGATAATATTACCAGAGTGTATCTCCAAAGAGACATATCTGTTTTCTCTACAATATAATTTTTCTTATCTATCTATCTCTTTTAGTTCCCCAACCAGGGATCAAACCTATATCCCCTATAGTGGAAGCACAGAGCCGTAACCTCTGGACCACCAGAGAACTTGGCTTGTGTATTTCAGTCTTTAATTTTCTTCTAGAAATTTTCTTGAATTGTATCTTTTTTCCTCATTCATCGGTTGCCCTTCTACCAGAATACCAATTATGCTTATGTTCCTTTACTTTGCCTATTTTCATATCTAGCTTTATATCATCAATTCTTTTCAACTATTTTTTTAATTTAATTTTAATTTCCTTTTCAGATTTATTATTATGTTCCTGGCTGTGTTTTCAACAGTAGTAATTCTGCTATTGTGTAGCTTTTTATATATGCTTCACTTTATTTTTTCTATATCTTTTTAAGTTATTACATTAATTTATGCTGTCTTAGTATTTTGTCCTTAGTGAAAAAGTCTCTCAGTCATGTCCGACTCTTTGTGACCCCATGGACTATACAGTCCATGGAATTCTCCAGGCCAGAATACTGGAGTGGGCAGCCTTTCCCTTCTCCAGGGTATCTTCCCAATCCAGGGATTGAACCCAGGTCTCCCACATTGCAGGCAGATTCTTTACCAGCTGAGCCAGAAGGGAAGCCTGTTTTGCCCTTAAAATACTTTTATTTTCTTTGAGAGTTTGTTTCATAGTGTTCATGCTGAGTCATGTCCGACTCTTTGTAAACCTATGGACGCTATCTCTCCAGGCTCCTCTGTCCATGGCATTTTTTAGGCAAGAATACTGAAGTGGGTTGCCATGACCTCCTAAAGGGGATCTTGCTGACACAAGAATCAAACCCATATCTTTTGTGTCTCCTGCATTGCAGGTGGATACTTCACCACAGAGCCACTGGGGAAGTCCTTGTTTCATAGAGGTATTTATTTTAGTAAAACCTTTGAATTTGTCAAAAATATGTCTTAAATGTATCTACCTCTTGGAAAATTTTTTTAATCCTTGTTCTTATCTGTTTCCAATGGGTAGAACCCCTGTCCTTCTTTATACTCATGGAAACAATTTGAATGTTAAGAATCTTGGTGTGAGGTTTATTCTTCTTGGACCAGGTGTCCACAGAAAGAGCAGTGAGCCCCTGCCTCAGGTCTCTCTGTGCACAAATGTCTGACTGAAAATTTAAACTTGGAAGGAGACTGAACCTGAGGAGAGTGATAGAGACAGAGAGAGGCAGAAAGAGAGAGCTGATTTTCCACTTTTACTCAACAACAAACTGTGGCAGCTGGGAGGGTACTCACAAAGCTCAGCCTCTCTTAAACCCCATTGAAAGAATAGCCACAGTTTCAGCAATATCAAGCCTATACACTGTGTCTTATTTCTTCGGCTATTCCACAATACCAAGTGAGCTCCCAAGAAACTTCAACAGTCAACCTATGCACTCCAAAATTTCTTATTTCAAACATGAAACTTTTCTTCCAGTCACCGCATTGTGCAGTTTTTGCAGTGGATGTCCTGCTATTCAGATCTCTCTGTGATCTTTTCCCACTTCAATCCAGCTGTCACTAAGATAATTACGGCCATTTCTCTTACACTGATTTGGATTTACAAATCACTCCTAGATGATTCACAAAAATGTTTGTTCTTTTCTGCGGTTTTCATTTGGTTTGGGGAGGGAGAAAATACATTCTTACTCTGCCCACATCAAGTCAGATCTCTAAATAAAATGACAGCCAGAAAACTCTGCTCTGGACCAACATTTATAAGTAAACCTATGTTCTCCTTCATTCATGTTTATCTGAGAGCATAAAGCCCTTCACTTGAGCTTCCCATTCATTTTGCAATAGCTGATGAGAAATCAGTGGAGTATTTCAGATTTTTTTTTTTACCTTTTTAAGTTATTGTGTATCTAAAACTACTTAGAATGTTTATTTCTCTCATATTCTTTCATTTTTTTACAGATTCTTATTTTCATTATTAAGATATTTTTAAATTAACCAAAAAACCAACCTGGTTTTGTACACTAGAAAAAGTAAGTTCTATTTCAGTTGAATGTGAAAAAGTTTTTTTTTTTTCAGGTTAAAGTTTCAGTAATAAGTTAAGAGAACCTCAAAACTGTTATATTATATTCAAATTCAATGATCTCTTCTGAACAAGAACCATGCATACTTCAAGTATTTGTGAGAAAACTCTGATACTCAGTTTAAAAAGAAATAGTTAGACTAGACATGTTGTTTAAGAAATTAAGTTAATATTTGTTATTATATATTAAAAGTACCTAGATCAGTGTTTAATTTATAGTACTTGATCAAGATATGAGAGTTCCCTTCTCTACTCAATAAAGCTTGAACCACCTATGCCCTTGTAGGGTGACATGAAAAATGCAAAACTTGGGTGATACTATCTTAGGATAAATGATTAGACTTCAATGTGATTAAAGAATTTTGCAATAGCAGCAAGAACAAGGAGCACAAAAGTATGTCTCTTGTTTCTTCTCTCATACTTAGTACTTCAATAATGTCTGTCACAATCCTCTGAGCTCACACTTTTGTGTGTCAAATGCCAATTCAGAGGCACCGTGAGGGCTGATGCTGAGGAGACATGACAGCACAGAGCAGAAAGGCATCAGAATAATACCATGCCCCTGAGTTGCCCTGTGGATATAGACACTGTAAGATGTAGAAATGAGGCCATAGAACGAGGCAGCATTTTAGTGTCCTGGAGCCCATAAGAGTTAAAATAAAACAACTGTCAGAAACATAGTTTCTCCTCTGTCAGCTTATATATGATGGCATGACCATTTTGATAATAATTTTATGCTATTTCAAAATTGCAAGAAAAAAAAAACATGCTATTTTAGTGCATCTGATCTAGTCTTTTATCTGATACCCTTCTTTCCTTCTACTACAACCCTGGCCGCTTATAGAAGATACTTTTGGAGTTATAATTATTTTCTTGAATTTGTTTTACCCAGACAGAGTCTGGTTGAGAAGAATCAGTAGATAGATGGGAGAAGAAGAAATATAAGTCCCCTCTTATGCTTGATGATATCAAAGGGGTTTAGGGCTTTTATCTTTCAAGTAGGGTTTCCATTAAGGAAATGTATATGACAATGAGCAAACCGTCTAACACATATTCTGTGCTTGTTAAGTATATGGAATAGCACCAGATGTTTCATGATAAAAAGACAAATACTTAAACAATTTTTAAAAAGTTTAAAAATGCTAAGTCATAACTCTTTTCAATATGTTTGCAACCCGTCAAAATACTCAAGATTAAAATTCACAAAACTGATTGCAAACAATGTTGAGTAATAAAATTATTTGGCTTTCACAGATACAAATGAAATTACTATTCATGTGAACTTGACATTAACATACACATTTTCTGACAGCTTTAAATAATTACTGTTATATACTCAGAAAACCCAATGTTTCTAAATGGTCCAGAAATGTGGACCCTATAACCACAATAGCTGATGACTATGGGGATATTCTTTGAAAAGCAACAAGTTATTTAAATATCACAGATTTTGCTCAGTTGAGTCTAATGATTTTGATAAAAAGTTAAAAAAAATGACCTTTACATTAATAGATTTTAATTCTACCAGTCCAATCAAGCCAGTGTTTGTTTTTACCTAAATAATTTCTTAAAGTTCTTATATTTTCTTCAGATAATTTAACATGGTATCAATATTCTTAGAGTTGATATATGATGTGTGTGCTCACTAGCAAATGGTAAATATTTAAATTTAAAGTGTGTCCCCAGGGACACCACTGTAGTGTACCCCAACATTTGCTGTGTGGTCTGTGGAAGAAGCAAGTGTCTTTTTATTTAAAAATCTATTCATGACCCAACAAGATACAAACACCACGTAAAAATGTCTTTTCAGATTACAGAGATCCCTATCCAGTGAATTAGGTTGATTAGAGACATAAGCTGTGTGTGATGCATGCCACCCTTATGGTTTCTGCATTCTGAAGGGTAGAGGAGTGGGGGGGTGGGGGGTGGGTAGTGCAAATTGAATTCTATTTCTAAGCTAATTGTAATACAAACTGGGCTGCATCACCCTTGATTTTATAAATACTTTGGAATAAAGTGCAGTGATTGCATAATAGTCCATCAAAGGGGTGGTTGATTAGTTCAGTCAGTTTCACATGCAGTTTAGCTATTATTTTCTACTAGAATGGAAGAAACTGAGCAAAACTGTCACCCTTGTGGTGATGCCTGGCAGATGGGAACTGAGAATCAGTCTCAGTTGTAATATGCAAAGTCTGAAGAAAGTAATAATTAATTTAATTCTTCCATCTGATGCCCTACTCTCAAGTAAATATCATTCCAAACCATGTTTCCCTTAGCATTACAAGTCTGATTCATTGGGACCTCTGGTGATTCTACCTGCCCCTCCCACTTTGATTTATTGTGTCATGAGAATTAGTTTCTCTTTTACCACATCAGCTAACTTGAACGTTATGTTTTACCTTAGCATCTTGTTCTGGAATTTTTCTTTAAGCGCAATTTGTTATTTCCCTCAAATTTTAGTGTTTCTAGAAAATGGTCCTCTCTCATTCCAGCACACACACACAATTCTCCTCCTAAGTAAAAGCCTCCAAGGTTCGTGTTGTTAGTGTCTGCTGCTTGCTTCTGGTGGACAAGGGACAGAGAAAGTAGTGACTAATATCAGAATCATGAGTGAAGATATGTTTTATTCATAAACTTTGCACCTCCAGTGAAATTAAAAGCAAAGTAAAGGGTCGAAGCTGTGAACCCTTTTTCCTAGAGCCTGTAAACCAATAAAGGTTTTATATTAGCTATCGATATCTATCTCTGAGTTGCCTTAATAACATCTTATTCCCTGTTTTCACCAGCCATCAATAATATTTCTGCCTGCCCGCTCAGGCCCCTATCTCTGCGTGCAATTGCATTATAAGGGTCTATAAGCCCAATTTGCTTCACATTCTTATTTTTGGAAAAGGCTGGCTGGCTTTTGTAATGAGAGCAGCTGCCAAGAAGGCTTGACAGAATTTGTGGCCCATCTGGCTTATAATCTTCACTCAATATCTCAGAGGCCTAAACTCTGAGACCTGCTGATAAGCCCAGGCACCCAGGCAAGCGATGGCAGCCTTCTCTGTGATTTCTCATTAAGGGCAGGGACATCTCTCTGGGAATCTCTCATATCCTGGATATCACATAAATCCTTTTTTCATTTTCTAATAAGTACAAGGGAGTTGTATTTTTTGCACTACAGTGTCTTCATGTACCCAGGTATGAGTGAACAGTCATTTGGAAAATTTTGACATTTGAATGTTTGGGTTTCCTAAAATAGTTGTTGTTCTTCCAACAGGGGGAATATAAAACTAAAGAAGTGCCATTAAATAGGTCAGACTATGTTAAATAACCACGTGTACATTTTAGTTTTTAGAGGCGATTCTTTTCCCCACTAATATGTTTATATACCTTTCCATCACAGTGCTATCATGTGGCACCAGTTGTTTATGGCAAACAAAAATAGAATCAATAGCATAGCCAGTGACTTACTCAGCATTGATTGGCCTGTTTTCTTGGTGACTGAATAAAAGAAGAGAAAGATAAAGAAAATTTTGTTGAGGATGGAGGGATGTTTGGAAATTGCATTTAAAGTGTCCTACTTCCTCCCTAAATTGCATGCTAAAAATAAATTTTAGAAATCATGTATAATAAATTATTATATAATAATAATTTTCTCTGTCTTGCATTTCTAGTCCTTTTGATGTTGTTTAGTCACTCAGTCGTGTCCAACTCTTTGCGACCCTATGGACTGCAGAACTGTCAGGCTCCTCATTCCATGGGATTCTCCAGGCGAGAATCTGGAGTGGGTTGCCATTTCCTTCTCCAAAACTTAAGCATTATTTGTTGAAAGTGAAAGTAATTCAGTCATGTCCAACTCTTGAGATGCCATGGACTATACAGTCCATGGAATTCTCTAGGCCAGAATACTGGAGTGGGCAGCCTTTCCCTTCTCCAGGGGATCTTCCCAACCCAGGGATCCAACCCAGGTCTCCCTCATTGAAGGATGATTCTTTACCAGCTGAGCCACGAGGGAAGCCCTTCTAGTTCTTTATGTTATGTTTATCATCCTTGTAATGCACATCTAAGAATGTCAGAAGGAAAGGTGATATAACCCTTGTCTTTGTGTGCATGCTAAGTTGCTTCAGTCATGTCTGATTCTTTGAGACCCTATGGACTATAGACTGCCAGCCTCCGCTGTCCATGGGATTCTCCAGGCAAGAATAGTGGAGTAGGTTGCCACGACCTCCTCCAAGGGATCCTCCTGACCCAAGGATCGAACCTGTGTCTCTTATGTCTACTTGCACTGGTAGGTGGGTTATTTACCACTAGTGCCACCTGGGGAGCCCCAACCCTCACCCTAGAAGTGTACAAATAGTGGGTCTGAATTCAATATTTATAAATTGTAGTTGGAAAAGCTACTGTCTCCTTCAGCAGGGCTGCAGAAAGGGGTTCTGAACTCTGGTGCTGCTGCTGCTAAGTCACTTCAGTCCTGTCTGACCCTGTGTGACCCCATAGATGGCAGCCCACCAGGCTCCGCCGTCCCTGGGATTCTCCAGGCAAGAACACTGGAGTGGGTTGCCATTTCCTTCTCCAATGCATGAAAGTGAAAAGTGAAAGTGAAGTTGCTCAGTCGTGTCTGACTCTTTGCGACCCCATGGACTGTAGCCTAACAGGCTCCTCCATCCATGGGATTTTCCAGGCAAGAGTACTGGAATGGTTTGCCATTTCCTTCTCTCCTGTACTCTGGTAGATCTGCCTTTACCAAAGCAATTTAGTTTGGAAAATTGGCAAGGCTTTATTTACTATGCTATTTATCTCCTCTCGCTTGTAGAAATTGCTTTTGCTATATTTCTTATATTTTACATGCATTTTTGATAAACTTGAAATGGTAGTGACAATAGTCTGAATAAAAATGCTCCCATGGGAAGAATCTGAATAATAACTCAAGACAAAATTTAAACAAGGAGCAGTCTTGTTATTTGTAGAACAGAAGACTGGATCATTCCTAGACTCAAGACATATCAGTTAATTTTTTTTCTTATCAATAATTCACCAAAAATTGATTACGCACAGACTCTGCATCAGGTGCTATCAGTGACCTTAAGGATTAAGATTTGCATGAGTTAGAGAAACAACATCTTATTTTGCCAAAAGGAGAAAAAAAGACAGATGGAGGTTTAGAAGCTCTAGTGGAGAGGAATGACGACCCTTAACAACATGCCAATCGAAACACATAAAACAAAACAAACAACCCCTGAAAAGCATTCCCAAGGCATTCATGTTGAAAGTGACTGAGAGTCCAGGCAATGAACTGTGTCTTGAGTTCAATAATGGACCAATGTATGTAAGAAAGAACCAAAATGCAGACCAAAATGGAGCCTAAAAACAGGAAGAATGAGTCACATCTTGAGCCAGAGTCTAAACAACTTCCAGAAAGAACTAAGGATTCTGGCATCTGGTGATGGAACCAACTCACATGAACCCAGCTCAGTATCTTAGCATAAACACAGAGAAAGAAGGCCTGACTCTTGAATGGCAGAGCTTGCAGGGGTTTCTATTAGAGCTTCCTGGAACCTAAAGCTAGAAATCCTTGTCATTGATGACTGCTTTCTAGAGTCTTATATTACTTTTATTTCACTCACCCCTTTAAATGACTTAGTAAAAGTAATTTCTAAAAATACATTTGACTTAGCTGAACTAAAGCAAAATCCCAGTGCTGCCATAGGGAGAACTAATTGAAGCTGTTATGGTTATTGACATTTTTCTTAGGACAACCTCTCACATTTCTTTCCTAGTTCACAGGTCATTAACTCCTTTCAGTGATCAAACCACCAAGTGCTCCCCTAGTTCTCCGAATGGTATAGCTTATATTGTTGGAAATATTAATTTTTCTGTCACTTGAAATATACCATTATTTAAAAGATTTTTGTCATTTGAAAAATGCATTATTAGTTTTTTTCCTTTATGTATCCTCTTTATGATTTATAGAGACAGTCTTCTATGTTATTAACTCAGTATTTGGTACTTACTGGGTGCTCTAGAAACAATAATTAAGTCATTGGTTAATTCATTGATTGTTTAACAAATGCAGAATATTCAATTTTTAGAGTTTTAGACCTATTAATTGAAATGTTCAACCACAAGGAGTCCTGGATTGTCTATTATAGAATGACTTTCTAATAATAACCACTTGCAAAGTTACCAAATGCAGTTAGAATGAGTCAGACTTTTAAATAAATAGGCTGTGTAAATAGTAGGCATGTGGCAACATCTTTCTACATGAAGTGTCATTTTTATCATGCTCACACTATGTTTCATCCTCTTTTCTAATATAAACTTGGATGGCACAGAAACTTTTATTCAAACATGAACTAAGAAGATCCTGGATGAAGGCATATGTGAGAGAAAGTGTCTTCTCTAGTGTATGTGAGTATTTGGTTGCTCAATCTCATGCCCAAGCATTAATTTCACACTTTATTTCCCAGAAATTGAAGACAGTTAATTGACTTTTTACAGCTGGTATTGAAACTTTTTTCTACTTCATGCCTCATAGGATGGGAAAACTATGCTGTTAGTGAGGCTCAATGGCTTGTCCAAGAAGAGGTGACAAGTCAGTAAATAGAAGACCCAGATTATACTGGGCTTTATAATGTCATGTTTTCACTTCTATAGAGAATCACTGCCGTTGAAAGGACTTCAACAAAGATTACACTTTAGCTCTTTCTCTTAGCTAATTTTTTTTCTTAAAATTCTGAAAATTGTCTTAAATACACAAAAATGTTAGAGCAAGAAGGGCCTTTAGAAAGTGAAGACCAGAGAAGATAAATTGTTCACATAGAAGTCATCAAATCAGAATTCCAGAAAAGTTATCATTCTTTAATTCTGTTCAAGATATAACATAGAAAGAAAAAAGAAGATTGGAAGTCGAGATATATTTTTATATTTACCATTGTGCCTATTGTTTGTCAGGCCTCACATTAACAAATTTTATGTTTCTTAGATGACGTTTTAGTCTCATCTTCCAGCTAAGCAATGTCCTAGGGTGACCATTATTCAAATGAGGAAATTGTTACTGCTGTATATATTAAAGGTTAGGGCCCAACACCAACTAACACAGAAATTTAAATCCAATCTCCACTTTTCTATTTAGTCTGAAAAGATTTCCTAAATGGAATAAACATTAGGAACTTACTGAATAAGATAAGAGAACCTTTAGGCAAGTCTTGTGAGAGTTTCAGAAACAAGTACTATTTTGATAAAACAGTTAAAGCATGGTGGATATTATAAGGGTTTTTAAAGAAATATTCCAACTCTCCTCTCTCTCCAGGCCTATGTCAGATTACAAGTCCTCATGCTTCTGAAGATAGGGGTAGTTATGGGACTTGATTCAGCCAATCAAATGTAGTAAAATGAGGCACATCTAGGCAGCAAATTTCAGAGGTAGTGTGTGTCTTACCAGCTCTGTCTTCCTGCCTTGGCCATGAAAAACTCACACATGTAAGGATCCTCTGTCAGTCTTCATCCTTGACTGACTATGATAAGTGTAGCCTCAATTGTCCTGACTCACCTGGTGAGCATTCAAACACCTTTCCTGGTAGAGCAGGCTTTCCTGTCTGAAATGATGCAAATATGAAGAACACAGTTCAAGAGATATTTGGCTTTGAGTGCCTGTTTCTGCCATTTATTGGCTACGTAATCATGGGTAATGATAACTGATTCTCTCCAAACTTCAGTTTCCCCACCAATAATATGATCACAATAATATCAATTTCATTAGGTTGTCATAAATTAAGTGTGGGAATATTTGTAAATTGTTCAGTTGAGTGCCCGTTACACACTACTGAAGTATTAGAAATATCATCATTATTGTCATCATCCAGGGAGATGAGAAATTATTCTTCACGATATTTTTATAAGGGATTTTGAAACAAAGGGAACAAGCTATTTGGTCTATTGGAGACTAAGAAGGATCCACAATCATAGTCTCAGAATGAAAGGACAAGGAGAATGACATCTGAAGGACAAATATTCCATGTGCAGGACAGATTCTGCATACTCTCCAGACAGGAGATGAACACAGTTCAACTGAGGTCAAATGAGGAGGTGACTGCTTTCAGAAAAACATGTGAAATGCAAACTAACTTCTGAGTATTATTTAAATTGTTATCTCTTGAGAAGAAGAATACTTTTCCCTTAAAATGGCAGTGCAGAATGAAAATGCCCATACGTCTTTTGTGCTTTATTCCTAAGCAGTTTCAGCATCTTGGGAATGACTTGAAGCTGCCTCAGTTAGATTGAGTTGAAGGTACAGGCGTCTGGATACGAATCCTTGTTTGACTTTATGAAACACTAATGGAGAAAGATGTTACTAAAACAGAAAACAATAACAACATCATCAAGGAACAACTGCCTTGCAATTGAATGTCAGAAATTTTTCAAAGAGTTCTCAGCAGGAAACCTCCCACTGAGAAGCACAGCCTGAAATCACTTCCCAGGAGAGTGACTCTTAAAACCTGCATGTGCACTGAACAGGTGTTCCAGCAACCGCTACCAACTGCATCCTTCAAGTCAGGAGAAAACTTCAGCAATTACTCAGAAATCTTTAAAAATAACATGTTCAATTGGGAACTGGGAGAAAGACAACATACACAGAGGGAGAAAAAATAAATATGAGCTTTCTAAAATTAATATATTTTATATATATATATATAGATACAATGGATGCATTTGTGCTCACTCAGTTGTGGCTGATTCTTTGTGACCCTATGAACCATAGCCCGCCAGGCTTCTTTGTTCATCGGATTCTCCAGGAAAGAATGCTGGAGCAGAAAGAATTCCTTCTACAGGTAAACTTCCCAACTGAGAGATCAAACCCTTGATTCATTTGGCAGGTGGATTCTTTACCACTGAGTCAGCTGAGAACTCCATGCACACAATGTGTGTGTGTGTGTATATATACATATATGTGTGTGTGTGTATATATAATATATATACATACTGGCTTCCCATATACATATGGGCTTCCCAGGTGGCACTGGTGGTAAAGAACCCACCTGGCAATGCAGGAAACATAAGAGACCTGGGTTCAGTCCCTGGATTTGGGGTGGATCCATGGGTTGGGAAGATCTTCTGGAGGAGGCCACAGCAACCCACTCCAGGATTCTTGCCTGGAAAATCCCATAGACAGAGGAAACTGGCAGGCTACAGTCCATAGGGTCACAAAGAGTCGGACATGACTGAAGTGACTCAATGTGTGTGTGTGTGTGTGTGTGTGTGTGTGTGTGTGTGTGTGTATACATATTCATGTTCTTCATGTAATTAATATTACCATCATTGTACTCCTTAATGTGTTGTTTTTTTTTTTTCATTTCCTTTAATGAATGGACTGGAAAATGTCATAGACTGGAAAAGGTCAGTTCTCAATCCAATCCCAAGGAAGGGTAATGCCAAAGAATGTTCAAACTACTACACAATTGACTCATCTCACACACTAGCAAAGTAATGCTCAAAATTCTCCAAACTAGGCTTCAACAGTACATGAACCGTGAAATTCCAGATGTTCAAGCTGGATTTAGAAAAGGCAGAGGAACCAGAGAACAAATGGCCAATATCCATTGGATCATCCAAAAAGCAAGAGAACTCCAGAAAAACATCTATTCTTCATTGATTGTATTAAAGCCTTTGACTGTGTAGATCACAACAAACTATGGAAAATTCTGAAAAAGATGGGAATACCAGACCACCTTACCTGCCTCCTGAGAAATCTGTATGCAGGTCAAGAAGTAACATTTAGAACCGGACATGGAACATAGACTGGTTTCAAATTGGGAAAGGAGTACATCAAGACTGTATATGGTCACCCTGCTTATTCAATTTATATGCAGGGTACATCATGTGAAATGCCGGGCTGGATGAAGTACAAACTGTAATCAAGATTGTCGGGAGAAATATCAATAACCTCAGTTGTGCAGATGACACCACCCTTACAGAAGAAAGTGAAGAGGAACTAAAGATCCTCTTGCTGAAGGTGAAAGAGGAGAGTGAAAAAAACCGGCTTAAAACTCAACATTCAGACAACTAAGATCATGGCATTTGGTCCCATTACTTCATGGCAAACAGAAGGGGAAACAATGGAAATAGGGAGAGACTTTAATTTTGGGAGCTCCAAAATCACTGCAGATTGTGACTGCAGCCATGAAATTAAAGGGCACTTGCTCCCTGGAAGAAAAACTATGACCAACTTAGATAGCATATCAAAAAGCAGAGACATTTCTTTTCCAACAAAGGTCTGTCTAGTCAAAGCTATGGTTTTTTCGGTAGCCATGTATGGATGTAAGAGTTGGACTATGAAGAAAGCTGAGTGCCAAAGAATTGATGCTTTTGAATTGTGGTGTTGGAGAAGACTCTTGAGAGTCCTTTGGGCTGCAAAGAGATCAAACCAGTCAATGCTCAAGGAAATCAGTCCTGAATATTCATTGGAAGGACTGATATTGAAGCTGAAACTCCAGTACTTTGGCCACCTGATGCAAAGAACTGACTCATTAGAAAAGACCCTCATGCTGGGTAAGATTGAAGGCAGGAGGAGAAGGGGAGGACAGAGGATGAGATGGTTGGATGGCATCACTGACTCAATGGACATGAGTTTGAGCAAGCTTCAGGAGTTGGTGATAGACAGGGAAGCCTGGCGTGCTGCAGACCATGGGTCTCAAAAAGTCAGACACAACTGAGCAACTGAACTGAATGAATGGTTCTCTAGCTTTGAATAATCAAATGGCATGTGATTCTCAAAAGAAACAGATCTCTAAAGTTGCAGAATTATTTAATCCAGAAAATAATCTCATAAAGAAAATTCCATATCTAGATATAAACCACGAAAGCTAACCTCCTCCCACTGATGGAAAAATGTGAGCCGGTCAGACTGGGATGGTCACTTCCAGCTGGATTACAAAGAACAATAGCAGGAATAATCAGGACCTGATTTATCAAAAGGAAAGACTTTCATTCTGATTCTAACCTTAGTTACTCATGTATCTGATAGAGATTACCAAACTGTCCTGAGAATCAATGTCTTCATTGATCAAATAAATAAATAAACAAAATATAGAAACTGTTGTACATGCATTAAAATTTCGTTAAAAGAATCAAGTAGAATGATGTGTAAAAAAGCTTTTAAAAATCACTAAATCCTAGCTACTGGACCATTGAGATGAAAAAACAACCCTCAGAATGGGAGAAAAGAATCACAAATGAAACAGCTGACAAAGGATTAATCTCCAAAATATCCAAGCTGCTCATTCAGCTCAATACCAAAACAACAACCCAATCAAAAAGTGGGCAGAAGATCTAAACACATTTCTCCAAAGAAAACATATAGATGTGGCTAATAAAAACATGAAAAGATGCTCAACATCACTCATTATTAGAGAAATGCAAATCAAAACTACAATGAGGTGTCATCTCACACCAGTCAGAGTGGCCATTATCAAGAAATCTACAAACAATAAGTGTTGGAGAGGGTGTGGAGACAAGGGAACTCTTGCACTATTGGTGGAAATGTAAATTTATTCAGCCGCTGTGGAGAACAGTCTGGAGATTCCTTACAAAACTAGGAATGAAACTACCATGTGACCCAACAGTCCCACTACTGGACATATACTCTGAAGAAACCATAAGTGGAAAAGATACATGTATCCCATTGTACATTGCAGTACTATTTACAATACCTAGGACATGGAAGTAACATAGATGTCCATCAACAGATGAATGAGTTAAGAACTAGTGATACATATACATAATGGAATATTAGCCAAAAAAAGAACACATTTGATTCAGTTCTAATCAGGTAGATGAAACCAGAATCTAGTATACAGAGTGAAGTATGTCAGAAAAGAAAAACAAATATCACATATTAAGAAGTATATCGGAGAAGGAAATGGCACCCCACTCCAGTACTCTTGCCTGGAAAATCCCACAGATGGAGGAGCCTGGTGGGCTGCCGTCTATGGGGTCACACAGAGTCGGACACAACTGAAGCGACTTAGCAGCAGCAGCAGCAGCAGCAGCAGGAGCAGCAAGGCATATATATGGAATCTAGAGAGATGGTACTGATGAACCTATCTGCAGGGCAGCAATGGAGACGTAGACACAGAGAACAGACTTGTGAACACAGAGCGGGGAGGAGAGGGTGGGATGGATGGAGAGAGTAGCATTGAAACATATACCTTACCATATGTAAAATTAGATAGCCACTGGGAATTTTCTGTGTGACTCAGGCAGCTCAAATCAGGTGCTCTGTGACAACCTAGAGCGGCGGGATGGGGTGGGAAGTGGGAAGGAGATTCAAGAGTGAGGGGACATACCTATTCCTATGGCTGATTCATGTTGATATGTGGCAGAAACCAACACAATATTGTAAAGCAATTATTCTCCAATTAAAAATACATTTAAATAAAGAGGAAAACATTAAAATGCTAAAACACTGTAAAGATGCAAGGAACTATTATTTGCTACTACAATCAATTTTGGAATGAATGAAATAACACTGAACCTGTAGCATTCCTATACTGAATTTGTTCCTTCACTCCTCCTTACTTGTATAGTCTTCACTGTACAATTATCAATCTCTTACAGCATAAGGCAAGGGTAAATTGTACTTTATTCTGTTCCCTAATCATTTTATATACGTATATGTATGTGTATGTATATATATATATCTTTCTTTACTTCTGTGGGGGCCACATTTTTTTTTTCACTTCTCCACTTATATGGCTCCTGTTGCATTCCACATACAGAATTCAGAGGGTACTCATCATTAAGTATTTTAAACTAGAAACTGAGAAGAATATTTAACAGTTAAAAGAGATATAATAGAAAAAAGTTTCACACTTGATTGGATAAGGTAGGTTGAAATAGAAGCTACTCCCTCAAAAAAATCTACTTTGCATTTCTAACTGCCCCCCAATACTGGGTAGCTTCATAGTAAATTCAGGAAAACATGACAATTTATAGTCAAGAGTCTTACTGATTGTTTGCAGTTGTCAAAATTATGGGGTCAGTTGGAGAAAAATATAAGGTATGCATCAACAGAAAAACTTGAAAGTCTTGGAAGATTTCTTGGAAGGCATAATAGATGAAATAAATATTAATTCACTATTCCTGATTTGCTGTCGTCTTCCTATCCAGAAACAGAGAATTAGAATAAATAAATAAAAAAGAAACACCCCATTGTCCTCTCTCTTTCAAATACACACACACATTAACTTACACTCCCACACAAAGAAATACTGTTTGAGCTCTTTAATTTGATGCCTAAATTCTGCATCAAACAACTTTCTTCTTAAAATCCTTCACAAACAGCAATCTGTAGCCATTTAACACTAAGATATAATATCTACAAGAGTGAATGTTCCCTGTGCAACTCTGTTTCACATTCTGAGATTTATTACTGATGGGTATTTTATCTGTTATGCAAATATGGAATAATAGAACTGATGACTTTGATTGAATGTTAAAGGTAGAACAAGCAGTCTGACTTTTAGCCAAGTTTAGTGAAAAGCCAGCCCACACCTAATTGCAGTGTACCGCTGGCATCCAAATCTTGACTGAGCATGGTAGTAGTAACTTCTCAGGGAGAAGTTTCCAGTTGGGTTGGTTCATGAAGACTTCCCGAGATCCATGCTATTTCTTACTTACCTAAAACCTGTAGGAAGTGAGATGCTACATTTTCTGATTATATGCCTCTGCTATCAAAGGGCAGCTTCTAATAATACATATTTTGAAAAGGGTTTTGAAAGGTATTATGTTTGCAGGTCCTCTTTTAAGGGTAGAAAGACACTTAAACTTGCCTGAAAAAGAGCCTTAACTTGAGGGCCATCAATTGCAAACAGACTCCATTAGAATTGACACCAGACTCCCTATTAATACACCTGATGATAATAATAGTCACAATTTAAACCATTTATGTAAGTGGAACTAACATACACTAGTTATGCTAATGTTACTGTGATGCCATCCAGAGCATACATACTTAAAAAAAATAGCCGTATCATCGTGATCATAAAATGTAACGGGTTAAGATATAAATTAAATTTGTAGGTTAACGTATATCTTTTGGGTCGTACATTTTCATAAAATTCTGTTTAAAAAGAGCTTGGTGCAGTTGTAAGCCATGAGCTGACTTGATTTACACAGTGCTTGCATATGAACAATGACTTCAAATGCAGGCACTTCTATGAAGAGCAACTAAGTTAGAAATATCCATGCTGCTAAGTCGCTTCAGTCGTGTCCGACTCTGTGCGACCCCATAGATGGAGATGGCAGCCCACCAGGCTCCACTGTCCCTGGGATTCTCCAGGCAAGAATACTGGAGTGGGTTGCCATTTCCTTCCCCAGTGCATGAAAGGGAAAAGTGAAAGTGAAGTCGCTCAGTCGTGTCCGACTCTTAGCGACCCCATGGACTGTAGCCTACCAGGCTCCTCCGTCCATGGGATTTTCCAGGCAAGAGTACTGGAGTGGGATGCCATTGCCTTCTCCGAGAAATATCCATACATATAGACTAATACTCTATTATAATATAAATGGATACAAAAGTGATTGTATAAGAATTTTTTGTTGCTCTAATTTAAAATGCTATTTTAAATGACAAAATACTTGTGTTAGTCACCTCAGGGTGCCATAACGAAATGCCACAGACTCAGGGGCTTAAAGGACATGCATTCTAGAATCTGGGAGTCCAGGAACAGGGGACCAGCATGGTTGGGTTCTGACGAAAGCCCTCTCCCTGACTTGCAGAAAACGACCTTCTTACTCTATTCTCACATGGCAGGGAGAGAAAGGACTCTGGCATTATAAGGTCACTAATCTCATTAGGACTCTATACTCATGGCTTCATTTAACCCTAATTACTTCCGAAAGATTCATTTCCAAATACCATCACTTTGTATGCTTGGACTTCATGACATTTATCTTAGGGGAACATAAACATTCAGTCCATAACAACTACTGTAGACTTTTTTTTTTAATAGCAATACAACAGTTTTAAAGTGCCAGTGAGATCCACCCAACTAAAGTATTTCAATGTTAAATATATATTTGAAACAGTTTTCTTAACTGTAAGCTTTAATTAATTAAGAAAAGCTAACTTTGACTATGAGATGGAAAAATGTTTCACTCAGTAATAATTTAAAAAAATTGTGTATTTCCAATAGTATATAGCTTTGTTCTTACAGTGGGATCTTACAGGATGCTATCTACCAACACCTCTTCAGGGAATCCTTATTGTAAGCAGGAATCATTTGTTATCTCAGTACTAGTTAGTACCTGTCTGTGCTTTTGTCAGCCTTTTGCCACATTGCTGCCTCCCAGAACCACACATGATGCTAATGTATCCCACTGGGAAAGGCTGCTGGGTGTTGTCAATTTCTCTGACTGCAACACTCAAAGATCAATCCTGGGAGAAAAATGTGCAGCTGTTGTTTTAGTCAGGGTTCTCCACATAAACTATGAATAGATATAAATACTTTTAAAGAATTTTAAGAAGTCAAGATATTGGCTCACCTCATTGTGGAGGCACGGTGAGTCCCATGTCATGGCCTGGTGAGACCCTCAAGATGGAGACTCAGGAAAAGTTGCAGTTTGGTGCCCAAGGCGGTGTATCAGCAGAAGTCCTTCTTGCTCTGAAGAGGGTCCGTTTTCACTCTATTAAGGCCTTCACCTGAATGGATGAGGCCCATTCCCATTATCGAGAGTAATCTGATTTGAGAAAGACTTTCACTGAAACACCCAGCATAATGTTTGATTAATTATTCTGAGCACTACAATCCAGCTGATTTGATATGTAAAGCTAACCACCACGACACTTCATGTTAGGATCTAATGCTTCTTAGCATTAGATATTTTTTTTTAAACCAATCCCAAATAGACTTGGATGAACAAATTATAAATTCAAGCACTGAGGCATTGGGTACTCTAACACTCATGACTTTATTGATGCACAAGACACTCTTGTGGGAAAAAATTTAATATTGTCTTCATTTTATGATAAGAAAATTGAAACTCAGTTGGTTTAATTGATTATGTGCAAATCAATATCCAGGTTACATCTCTCCTGGGAGACTCAGTCTTTTTCCACATTTCTGTGAATAAATGCTATATTATTACACAGAGTTTATACACCTTCACTTGAGAGATATTACTTTGCTGAAAAAGGTCCATATAGTCAAAATTATGGTTTTTCATGTAGTCATGTACGAATGTGAGAGTTGGATCATACAGAAGGCTGAGTGCTGAAGAATTGATGCATTTGAATTGTGGTGCTAGAGAAGACTCTTGAGAGTCCCTTGGACGGCAAGGAGTTCAAACCAGTCAATCTTAAAGGAAGTCAACCCTGAATATTCATTGGAAGAGCTGACTCACTGGAAAATACCGTGATGCTGGGAAAGATTGAAGGAGAAGCGGATGATAAAGATGGTTGGATGGGATCATCGATTCAATGGACGCGAGTTTGAGCAAACACCAGGAGATAGTGAAGGACAGGGAAGCCTGGCCTGCTGCAGGACACGGCTGAGTAAGTGAACAACAATAACACTTGCCCAGTCAGGAAATTGAGATTGTGTGAGTCTGGAAGCTCCCATCCTTTTCTTTCTTTCCTCCCTTATACATCTGCCCCATTTTTTTATTATCCACTGCTTCAAGCTCACCCTGTTATACTCTGGTTGTGTTTCTATTGTTATTAATTATTGCAACTAAAATGGGATAAGAACAGCTGCCACTTCTAGTGTTCCCACATGTGTGACACACTTGTACAGTTTACCTATGAAGTGGGAATGTTGTGCATCTGACAATTAGCAAGGGATGAAAATGGAATCTAGCTACTGCTGGAATCCTTGTGTGAAACCACTACCCTGTTCTGCCCTTCCTTTATCACACAGAAAACCAGGGTCCTTCAACCTTGATTTCAGTTCATCTTCTTAACTAGAAAATGCTTACCAGAATGAGAGATGCATTCTCAGCAGGAGTTAGGATGTAGAAGTAGCCTGACTTCCTAGGCCCAGCTTGGGACCTAAATACCCACATTGCTGCCACGTTCCCCACCTCCACAGATATACACGCCCAGTAGGTCTCAGGGTCATTCTGCGTGGGTTCTTTTAGAGTATTCCAGTTCCCCACAGTGAAATCTGAACTCCAGTGTCTTGTTTTCCTACAGGACATGACTCTACGCATGATGACCCCTATATTGACCTTGGTTCAGTTTCAAACTAAGAAAAAACTCCTTGGAGTCTTGTTGTCTGTCCACGAGGATCATTTTACGAGCTCAGATCTGTTTGTCCAGAAAATAGGCTCCATGAGCACAGATTTCTGATTCTCTTTCTGTTTCTCAGTACCTCTCATTTTTAACCTCTAGATCCTTAATGCCTATAACAGTGACTGATACATACAAAATACCCAATAAGTAATTTTGAAATTAATGAATTCATGCAGAACAAGTTAAATAGATATTTACTGATTTCCCAGAATATTATAATTTCAATGGTTGGCCTTATCCTCTGCGGGTCAGTTTCTTGCTTAGTCTGTTCAGGTTGCTGTAACAAAAATACCATAAACTTAATAAAACTTATCTCTAATAGTCTGACAAGTCTAAGATCAAGGTGCTAGCCCATTCAATATCTGGTGAAGGCAGACTTCCCAGTTTGTAGACACCCATCTTCTTGCTGCAGGAAGAAGCAGTTGGTAGAAGTGGCAAGGGAACTCTCTGGAGTCTCTTTTATTTGGGTATGAATCCCATTCATGAAGGATCTGTCAACTTGATATAATTGCCTCTCAAAGGCCCCACTGCCACGTATTAGCACATTGGACACTAGGATTTAACATATGAATTTGGGTGGGGGCGTCATTAAGTCAATGGCAGTCAGTCTCACATCCAGTCTACGCTCTCTAGACTCTTATCCACATAATTCTAGCTAATGTACACCTACATGTTAACTCTATGTCCAAGTCATGGTTCTAGCTGCCCTTTGGATAGCAGAGTGCATTCAGGGTTTTCATCTACAACACTGTCATGTGCACTAACTAGCTGTGGACTATTTTGAGCCCTATAGAATCATCATATAAGAATTTTTATGCAATTCATTTTCTTTGGTACCATCTTGAATGACAACTACTTGCCTCCTTGAAGGTGCTCAGTTTCATTTAGCTTCAGTATGTTTCATGCGTCTAGTTTGAAATATAATAAGGTGAAAAATATAAGAGAATAAAGATTCAATCCTCTTCAGTGTAGCATTCAAAAATCACACACTATCTGGTCCAGAACTATCTTTCCAGCAAAACTCTCCCTGGCCATTCTGCAGGCACCCTCCACTTTCACAGCTCTGAGTTTCCATTTCTTTCCCCAATAATTGTGCTTCCCTCTTTTCTGCACTCATCCAAAGCATGCCTCATTTTTCTACTTCACTCTAATTCCTTCTTCCTTTACAATGACTTCCCTGACCAGTCATTTTACTATTCTATTTTTGTTAATAAATAACTACTTTGAAGGTGCCAAGCTAAGCTTTCCAAAGTAATGGTGGTAAAGCAGGCACAATCTCTATCTTAAAAAAGCTTAGAGCACAGAAGAGGGAATGTAAAGAGTGAGAGGAGACACACAGACTCACAACTGTGCAGAATTCAGAGGAAGTGAGGGTTGCTCAATCCTTGCCAATAAAAACCATCCTTGAGCAGAGTTGGAAGAATGAAAATGTTCTTGATTGTAGAACTATCTGAAGGGTGTCTCAATGGAGTATACTTCAAGAAAAAAAAAAAGCAGTATAGGAAATGCTGCTACTGCTAAGTTGCTTCAGTCGTGTCCGACTCTGTGTGACCCCATAGACGACAGCCCATGAGGCTCCCCCGTCCCTGGGATTCTCCAGGCAAGAACACTGGAGTGGGTTGCCATTTCCTTCTCCAATGCATGAAAGTGAAAAGTGAAAGTGAAGTCGCTCAGTCGTGTCTGACTCTTAGTGACCCCATGGACTGTAGACCTCCCGGCCACTCCATACACGGGATTTTCCAGGCAAGAGTACTGGAGTGGGTTGCCATTGCCTTCTCCGAGTATAGGAACTACTACAATTCATTTGATTTGACCAGTCCTCAAAAGATCATGAGAGTATCAAAAACAGGTTGACTGGACCTAGTCAATGCAAGAATATTAATGCCATTTTATACAGGAGCTGTGCTCTGCAGCAGGGGTTGGGGGGTGGGGCAAACAGGAATTAACAGAAAAATGAAATAGAATGGTGATCTAGCTTTAAGTTAGAATATCTAAGTATCTTTAACTGCCACCAGTAAGATTACCCAGACACAGCTAAGACATCCATAGCCTATGGCACCTCGCAACCTCCATAAGGGTTTAGATCACAAATTCTCCCCCTTCTGCTATCTCTTTGACGGAGTATGACTCCAGGACCTCCATTATCACACAGACTCCCATATAGTTTTTTTGATCTTTTGAATTCTTTACCGTAACACTTTTCCCTAAGTTCCATTTCTTTCTGACCCATCAGATCTAATGTACATTCTAATATACTCTTTGGACAGTTCATAATGCCTGGTATTGGATTTTGCCTGGTTGTAGTTTACTTAACTTCCCTGAGCCTCAATTTCCATATCTATGAGAAAGAAAAAAAAAATAAACATACATAGTAATACAGTTGCTGTGAGAATTCAAATTGCAAATCAATATAAAACATTTGGAACAACAACAAAATAAAATTATAAAAACACTCCTTGTAGAGTGCTTAAGGCTTCCCTGGTGGCTCAGTCAGTAAAGAATCTGCCAGCAATGTGGGACACCTGGGTTCAGTCCCTGGGTTGGGAAGACCCCCCGGAGGAGGGCATGGTAACCCACTCTAGTATTCTTGCCTGGAGAATCCCCATGGACAGAGGAGCCTGGTGGGCTGCAGTCCATGGGGTGGCAAAGAGTCAGACATGACTGAGCAACTAAGAACAGCACAACACAGAGTGCTTAATGAATAGTACTTAGTGTTATTAGTATCTTTGGCAAAATTTCCTATAGTGTACACTTCATACTTTTTTTTGACCTGAGTAAATTTGACTGTATTCTGAGACTATTGCTGATATTGTTGGAATCCGAAGTAGTGGTTCTATGATTTCTTTCTTTCTTTCTCACACTTCACATATGTCTGATGTCTTTTTTTCTCCTCATTGATAGATTCATATCATTTTTGTTTTCTACACTAGTATCACAATCCTAAATTCCTTTGAAGAATTTGTTGTTCCATCACTCAGTCATGCTGGACTCTTTGAGACCTAATGGACCGCAGCACACCAGGAATCCCTGTCTTTTAGCGTCTCAAGAGCTTGCTCAAACTCATGTCCATTGAATTGGTGATGCCATTCAACCATTTCACCCTCGGTTGTCCCCTTCTCCTGCCTTCAATTTTTGCCAGCATCAGAGCCTTTTCTAATGAGTCAGCTCTTCGCATCAGTTGGCCAAAATACTGGAAGTTCAGCTTCAGCATCAGTCCTTCCAATGAATATTCAGGACTGATTTCCTTTAGGATTGACTGGTTTGATCTCCTTGCAGTCCAAGGGACTCTCAAGAGTCTTCTCCAGCACCACAGTTCAAAAGCATCAATTCTTTGGTGCTCAGCCTTCTTTATGATCCAACTCTCACACCCATACATGACTACTGGAAACAATAGCTTTGACTAGATGGACCTTTTTTGGCAAAGTAATGTCTCTGTTTTTTAATATGTTGTCTAGATTGGTTATATTTTTTCTTCCAAGGAGCAAGTATATTTTAATTTCATGGTACAGTCACCATATGCAGTGACTTTGGAGCTCAAGAAAATAGTCTGTCTCTGTTTTCATTGTTTCCCCATCTATTGGCTATGAAGTGATGGGACCAGATGCCATGATCTTTGCTTTTTGAATGTTGAGTTTTAAGTTAGCTTTTTCATTCTCCTCTTTCACCTTCATCAAGAAGCTCTTTAGTTCTTCCTCACTTTGGGCTGTAAGGGTGGTCTTATCTGCATAACTGAGGTTATTGATATTTCTCCCAGCAGTCTTGATTCCAGCTTGTGATTTGTCCAGCCTGGCATTTCACATGATGTACTCTGCATATAAGTTAAATAAGCAGGGTGACAATATACAGCCTTGAAGTACTTCTTTCCCAGTTTGGAACCAGTCTGTTGTTCCATGTCCATTTCTAACTGTTGCCTCTTGACCTACATATAGGTTTCAGAGGAGGCCGGTAAGGAGGTCTGGTATTCCTGTCTCTTTAAGAATTTTCCACAGTTTGTTGTGACCCACATAGTCAAAGGCTTTAGCAGAGTCAATAAAGCAGAAGTAGATGTTTTTCTGGAGCTCTCTTGCTTTTTCTATGCTTCAGTGAATGTTGGCAATTTGGTCTCTGGTTCTTCTGACTTTTCTAAATCCAGCCTGAACATCTGGAAGCTCTCTATTTACATACTTTTGAAGCCTCCCTTGGAGAATTTTGAACATTATTTTCCTAGTATGTGAGATGAATGCAATTGTGTGGTAGTTCGAACTTCTTTGGCATTGCCTTTCTTTGAGATTGGAATGAAAACTGACCTTTTCCAGTCCTGTGGCCACTGCTGAGTTTTCCAAATTTGCTGGCATATTGAATGCAGCACTTTAACAGCATCATAATTTAGCCTTTGAAATTGCTCAAGTGGAATTCCATAACCTCCACTAGCTTTGTTAGTAGTGATGCTTCCTGAGGCCCACTTGACTTTGCATTGCACGATGTGTGGCTCTATGTGAGTGATGGGTGATCATACCATCATGATTATCTGCATCATTAAGATGTTTTTTGCATAGCTCTTCTGTGTATTATTGCCACCTCTTCTTAAATCTTCTGCATCTGTTATTTCCATACCGTTTCTGTTTTTTATTGTGCCCATCTTTGCATGAAATATTCCCTTGTTATCTTTAAGTTTCTTGAGGAAATCTCAAATCTTTCCCATTTTATTGTTTTCCTCTATTTCTTTGTGTTGATCACTTAGGGAGGCTTTCTTATCTCTCCTTGCTATTTTTTTGGAACTCTGCATTCAGATGGATGTATCTTTCCTTTTCTCGTTTGCCTTTCACTTCTTTTCTCAGCTATCACAATTTACAACTCTTTTGAAGTATAGACTATCACTGTTTACAAGTCTGTCTTATTAGTTTCTTCTACAGATCTTACTGTTTAGCACTCTCTCTCACCTTTTAATCAATCAATCTGTCTCCTTGTCTTTGTCATCATCCATGGCAATTCAATTTCTTTCTTGGATACATTCCTATCAACTACTTGTTCGCTTCCTACTACCACTTGCTAGTCTTGCATTCCTACGTTTATACTTTAGATTTTGTCATTTACAACTCAACTGCTCCAGAATCTGATTTTGAGCAAAATTCTTTCTGACCCTCACCTTCTCTTGACTCCTTCTCTTGGCATCTTCACCCGAGTAGCTCATGCGATATACAGCACTTTTTCTTTTCAGCTAACACATCTTAAAAAACCTTTAAAGAACCCATCTCCCATATCACCATCCAAGAAATCTACTCTTCCTCATGCTCTTTCATCTTAGAAATCCTTAGGTTTTAACCTTTTATACACAGATCACCTGGAATAAATGTCCTAAAATGAAAATTGTTGAATGACACTCCTTTATGTAAAAATCGGCCGATAACTGGCCATCACATTTTGAGTGGAATGCACTCTCCTTTCTTTGACCTGTAGTGTCCTTCCATGTGAGTTCTGCTCGCTCGTTCTCTATCCCTCACTCATGAAGTCTCACTCATCCTGGTCTTCTTGCTGTCAGTAAACAGTTCAAACCTATGGCTTTATCCTGTCTAAAATTTTACACTGGATAGCTTTACCTGGAATCATTTTCACTGAGACTGTTTGAAATCTTCATCTTTTTTCCCCACGCAGGTCTTGGCTCAAGTGTCACCCCCTTAGTGAGATCTTCTCTGATTCATCTTTCTATGGAAGCTTGCCCTCTACCCCATTTCATCTTCTTTCCTCTCATCCTGCTTGGTTTTTCGGCCTAGCACTTACTAAAAGAAATCGTTCTCTCTATTCCTTTGTAGGGTTTGTTGTTTCCTGCTACTCCCAGTTAAGGTCAGCTCCATGAGGGCAACAACTTCCACCGTCATTATTCTATTTTTGGTACCAAGAACAATCATTGCTACGGGATAAGCTCAATTAACACTCTTCTTTTTAAATGAATGAATAAAAAAGATGAGAAAACGGAAAAACTATTTAGGATTCTCTTGCAACAATCAATAGCTGTTACATCTAAAAGTAATAGCTTATTATTCATCAATTACATAGATGAATAGCATCTTGTGATTCTTTTTCTGTATTGCCAGTTTGCATTAGTAACTGACTCTTGTTATTTTATATTTGAGATAGTCCAGTGATCTCAGGAGTGCAGGAGAAACTTACAGAGCAGAGTTACCTGTAGGGTAATGGCTTAGATTAACTGATATTCTGGTGAAATTTGATGCCTTTTCATACTCATAGTAGGATGACTCAACCCTACCGAAGTTGGTCAGCTGTCCCATGGGTTCCTGTGAGCTCCAGATCTTCCAGTAACTCTGCACACTGGACTCAGCTGTAGGGAGCAAGGAGTACTTTACATCTAACTGAGGCACTCTTGGACTTGGAGTAAGTGTGGCATAACTGGTTAATTTTGACTCAGGCCATCTGTCTCTAGAATATATCATTTAAATCATGACCTAGTCTCAAGGCCGACACTTGAGATGAATAAAGCACAAACTCCCTGACCATGCAGACCCATTTTGTATTCCACTACACAGTGGTATCCTCATTCTCTGAATTCCTAGTGACAGTCATTACTGACTCCTAATACTTATTTTCTCTATTCCTTTAACTATCCTACTGATCTCCTCCTAATTATATTGCCAGCTCTTGAGGGATTGACATTAGTTTTTAAATTTTGTTCTTCTCCCACATCATTAGTACTTTATCTGTTAATTTGTACAAAATAGATGCCCAGTAGGTAATCTTTACTAGTTTTATGTAAGTAACTATAATATTTATGAAAAAAATAATCTGTTGGAGTGACCACTAGCCTAAGTTAACAAAATTGTTACTTCACTTCAAGGTCACAACACAGTGGCACAGACACTTAAGACTGAAGATATCACTGAATTCTTTTTAGATCGAGATGTTCAGGGAGCGGTCAAAGCTTAGCTCTATCATTGTGGACATCTGCTAAGAATGCTAAAGGTAAACAATCACCTGAAAGATATATTTGCTGCATGTAGTGGGAAACAGCAGCTCATTAGCTCTCTGCTTAGCTCGTTAACTCACCAGCTCGTTAGCCCTCTGCTCGTTAACTACTTAGCTCTGATTAGCTCTGCTCACTTCCTCCTCCTATCATTCACAGTGTGAATGAACTGTAAATCTGCCAGAGCAACAGATGGCCATTCCAGGTCTAGGGAGGGAGTTCAGGAAGTAGGGGACAGAGCCTTCCTAGACTTTGCTGACCTTGAAAATATTCCATTTCATTTAAGTTTGAAGGTTATGGCTTAACTATATCATGAAAGAAACTGGCACCATTTTATTTTAAGCTGTAGAAGAGTTTCCTTAAATTGATTCCTGGGGATCATGCAAATACGCTATTACAGGACAGTGTTAGGCTGTTGGCAGTGGTCTAACCTAACACCGAGGAACTTTAAAACACAAGAGAACTTCAAGACTATTTATAATGAGTCCATACTAATGTTTTGTCATGTACTTAGCCTGTGCTTGACACTTATGAGGAGTTCAAAAGATGCTATTCCAGAGATCCTGTGGAAGAGACAGTGTTTCCATGCACAAACTAGCAGAGAGCAGTAAATCTCAGTTGTTCATCAGGAATTAAATTGATGGCAGAGGATATATATACTCTGGGAGTTTAGAAAAGAAAATATATTGGTTATCAATACCAAAAAAAAAAAAAAAGAAGAAGAGTTCCTCATTATTTAAGTTTTGCAAAATCACAAGTGTGGTTTTCATTGTCTAAGTAACCAAACTGCCTTAACGTCAACATGCTGTAGCCATGCTTTTAAGAATATTTATCTGCACAGATGTTACCCCACAGCTACTTGCTAAGAGCTGCAAAATACACTTTTGGTGATTCATTTATTATAGCCTAAATATTGTGCCTCCAGGTAGCTAAAACTTGAAAGGCATATATTGTCTGGAAACAATGACAGATGATGTTTTGGCATCTTCTTTTTCATCTACTTATCTACTCACACATTCATTGTATCCATATGCACTAATCCACAGAGTAGTTGAGATAGTATCTATTCCTAATGACTTGTCCTAAATCTGTTGATTACATTGCCAATCAAGACCCTGAATAGAGATAGTAGAGAGGTTGGGCAATTTTGATATGAGAAGAAGATTGAAGAAATACATAGCTAGGATTGGTACAGTGAGAGATGGAGGGCAGCCGATAAAATGCCAGAGCACTGAGTTGCTATTGAAACTCTGGATACCTGGGTGAAAGGGTCTTGTCAGGGGTGGGGGCAGACAGTGGAAGAAGGGAGGACTCTGATAGACAATTTTATCTGCTCTGCACTATGGTAGATGGACGATCCTATCTGCAGGGAGGGGCTGCTGCCACCTTCGCCTGCAAGGCAATGCCTCACTGATTTTAGGCCATGCAGATACAGTCTGTTTTATTGCTACCTTATTGTCTAAAAAAAAAAGTTTTGTTTTTTTATTTAAGTGAAAAGGAAATAGCAAAAATGGAGACCTTTCTTAGATGCCTGGGGCTCTCTTACTTCTGCTGTAAGAACTTTTGAAAAACAAAACATAAACAAAATATATTTCCTGTCTGCCCATAACAAACAGAGACTAAAAATACTGTTACAACTGTACAATGGTTTAAGGTCAATGTATTCCCTCTTCATGGCTATGAAAAGCTGACCTGCATAAGGCATTAAAATTCATAACACATGAAAATTAGGGAGTCCTAGAAGCACTTTCTTCTATATAAGTACAAATTTTCTCTGCCTACATCTAGCATTTAAAGGAAACCATCCAGATAATTAAAATGCCTATAAATGAAATGTCAAAGTTAAATGTTTTTTTTTAAGTCTTAATGCTTGGGCAAAGTGAAACCTTTATTCTAAAATAATACGCTTTAAATACTAGCAGTATCTTTGAGGAAGTAGAATAATTAAGGTTTGCCACATAAAATGGGTCTATGGGTCCACGTGCTGCTCCACTCAGTAAGTAACCTTTATGAAGGGGAATGCGATAATCAGTGTGTATTTTTTGTCCTTAAATACTGCCATTATTTTAAACATGAATCCAGCTACTGTGGCAAAGCTAACTGTACAATGCATATGAAGTAATTTAATCACACAAACACAGAAAACAGAGTTGTAGTGTTAGACAGATTTTGATTTGATTTTTGTGTATTTGGTTCATTTTTTTTTCTTCCACTTGTATTACACTGATAAATGTTACTTGTTTTCTATATTATCCCCCTACGTATATCACATGGGAAATAGCCTGCGAGCTGTGCCTAGGTTTGGGACAAGCATGATACGTCTGGGCTGTGAGACAGTTTGAGTACAATTCAGTCTCTTAGTCATGATGTAGATCAATCAAGATCGTGCAATGGGCTGCTTTTCTAAAGCTTCTATTGTTATCCATAAGGTTTGAATCAAATATTTCACACACCACACTTGTACAAAAGCTTACACACAAACTTTATGGCCAGCTCCTTTGAATGCTAGAGTAATTGAACTTCCTATCCTTTGTTCCAATTGGGAAAGGTCAGTCACCAACAAAAATGACCTCATTCTCACCAAAGCGACAACAGCATAGGTCCAGGGTAAGGTCTGAGTGTAAGATAAAGAAGGAATGATACATGTCATCTCAGTCACCTGTATTCACTCCTAGCTCTTGTGATGCTAATAAGGCAAGACTACAATTTACTTGAAGAACTAAAGAAGAAGAAGAACTAACGAGCCTCTTGATGAAAGTGAAAGGAGAGTGAAAAAGTTGGCTTAAAGCTCAACATTCAAAAAACTAAAATCATGGCATCCGGTGCCATCACTTCATGCAAATAGATAGGGAAACAGTGGAAACAGTGAGAGAATTTATTTTGGGGGGCTCTAAAATCACTGCAGATGGTGACTACAGCTATGAAATTAAAAAATGCTTACTCCTTGGAAGAAAAGTTATGACCAACCTAGACAGCATATTAAAAAGCAGAGACATTACTTTGCCAACAAAGGTCCGTCTAGTCAAGGCTATGGTTTTTCCAGTAGTCATGTATGGATGTGAGAGTTGGAGTATAAGAAAAGCTGAGCACCGAAGAATTGATGCTTTTGGACTGTGGTGCTGGAGAAGATGCTTGAGAGTCCCTTGGACTGCAAGGAGATCCAACCAGTCCATCTTAAAGGAAATCAGTCCTGAATACTCATTGAAAGGACTGATGTTGAAGCTGAAACTCCAATACTTTGGTCACCTGATGGGAAGAACTGACTCATTAGAAAAATCCTGATGCTGGGAAAGATTGAAAGCAGGAGGAGAAGGGGACAAAAGAGGATGAGATGGTTGGATGGCATCACTGACTCAATGGACATGAGTTTGAGTAAACTCCAGGAATTGGTGATGGACAGAGAGGCCCGGTGTGCTGTAGTCCATGGGGTCACAAAGAGTTGGACACGACTGAGCAACTGAACTGACCCAAAGTTCAGCAACAATTGACTTCTCTACTCTTCTTCTTTTGCTGGCTGCTGGCATACTTCCCAATGGGGAGTACACTGGGGGACATCCCTTAGTTTTTCAGGAGACAATCCTGATTGGAGTTGGTTCTTTCCTCATCAAGAGCATTCTCCAGTTTCCCTTTGATGACAACATTCTGAAGAACAGGTGTGAGACTGGCATCACCAGTCATCCATGAGGGACTCTTACCTCTGGCTGATGCATGCTGTACTCCTGCAATCACATTTTATTTGTATGCTTAAATCCCACTTGTGTTTGAGTGACAGATAGCAAGTTGGTGGAGATAGTCCATTCCCTTTCTGGGCAATATGTGAAAAATAAAATCAAGCCACACAGTTTTGGAGGGGAGATGAAAGGTCAAATACAAAAGCTAACCTTTAACCATCTGATTGGTATAAGTAGCAGAGAGATTGATGCTAGTAAATAGAGACTGCTCTCCAAGGTTTCCCAGACACAAACCTTGGACACCACTCAGCTTGAGGGGCAGGAAGTGGGACTGCATATCACTGAGTTAAAATTGTGCATGTTTCAGATGTAACGAACAGACTTTTGGACTCAGTGGGAGAAGGCGAGGCTGGAAATGATTTGAGAGAAGAGCATTGAAACATATACATTACCATATGTAAAACATATGACCAGTGTGAGTTCCATGCATGAAGCAGGACACTCAAAGCTGGTGCTCTGGGACAACCTAGAGGGATGGGTGGGGAGGGATGTGGGAGGGGGTTCAGGATGGGCGTGACACATGTATACCTGTGGCCGATTCATGTTGATGTATGCAAAAACTATCACAATGTTGTAAAGTAATTCTCCTCCAATTAAAATAAATTAATTAAACAACACATAAAATTGTGCATGTTTAAGGATAGGGTCATAGAAATAATCAAACCTTGGCTTCTGATCTGTTTCTCTGTCATAGTTACACTTTGGTTTTGGCGAGAAAGGACCTGCAATAAAGGTTCTAAAGAGGGCAAAATTATGGCCCCTGATCTGTGTGGAGACCACAGGGCATCTCCTCATTTCTCATGTCTATGCCCTACTTTATCTCCAACAGAGAGACCATGTGTCCACTTACCAGCTACTCCCCAAGACTTCTTATAAAATTACAGATATGAAAGAGAGAGAGACTATATATCAAAGGTTCTAAGGGATCGATTTCCACATGAGGCCTTTTGAGGTGGCTCCAACATCCTTGGTCCCACCCATCCTCTTGCCCCTTGATAATACTCAGGAGTGGCATTTATGTTTTGCCCCTTCCAGAAAAGATACAACTGTTATAGTAAGATAACTTGATGGATGCTGGGACATTGAATCTTTATGAATCTTGCTCAACATTGGGAAGCATGGCTAGCAATTCATAAAGGTCAAAATTTGAAACAATTCCCATTATTTTAAAAACAATCAGGAAGGAAAAAATACACAGGAAAGCATAGCAAATCTACCTATTTTTTCTCCTTTCTAAGGACAATTGATACAGATGGAAAAATGAGATTTTCTACTATTTTTATTTGCTTTTTTGTTTGTTGTGATGAAGGAGGGAGCAGAGAATTTATCACTACTCATAAGCTTTAAGTTGTTATTTACTCACTGTTTTAAACTCAGTTGACAATTTAATATTTTATGAAAGCTATCCTTCATGCTACTCTCTATGACATGAGGTTCAGTAATCACCAGCTCTTCTGGAAAGTGCCAGAAGCAGTTCACTCATGTTTGGATCTTGACTTCTGCCAATAATTAGTGAATAGAAGTCTAGGCGAGTTGGCATGCTGATGGCAGTTTGGATGTCAAATCAAAGTTATCGTCCTCCGTGACCTGCTCCTACTTCTGTTCCTTGGTTGTACAGCTATTAACTCTTGGTTCCTTAATTGCAGCCTTTTATCCACTCACTTTAACCAGAAATCACCATACTACTTATCACTTTTTATCTCTCAATAACTCACATCTAATCTGTTACCAAGTCCTGTCAATCCTAACTGCTTTGTGTCATCCAAAGACCAACTTCCAGTTCAGTACCAGTGCATCTCCAGTATCATCACCAATGCCTGAACTTCACAAAGACTTTAATTGGTTGCCTTACCTTCCAACTACACATTCCAGTCTTATTCTCCTCACTGTAACCAGGGAAATCTCTCCAAAATCTTTCTAAAACACGTCAGTGGTTTCCAAAGTCTAAGAACAAAAACAAATAAAAACACAACAAACAAAAAACCCAGAAAACAAACACATGTGCCAAAACCTTACAGAAACTCTTATATATAAGCTGGCTTTGTATAATGCCACATTTTTGTGTCTCCAACCTCATGATTTATTACTACTCAGCTCAGACTACCTCGTAACATACTAAAGGGCTTCCTGTTCCTCCAATGAACCATGTTTCTTTGTTCTCTAGACATTTATCTCTCTGGTTCTCTCTGCTCAGAACACTTTTTGCTTTTCCAGCTCCTCTACTTAGCTTATTTCAGGTTTCAAATTAAAGATCTCCCCCCCAAAAAAAAAGAAAGCTTCCTTGTTCTCCCAATTGGCTTCATTTCTGGAATAGCTCTTTCATTTGCTTATGGAGTCCAGGTGTTTCTCTTTTCATATTCATATTATTAACTCTAATACACCTTTGAGTGGAGTCTGTGTAAAGACCTTATTGTCTCATTTACTTATATGCACCAAGTGCCTACCGCAGAATACACATTCACCTAATCCATGTTGTGTAAATAAACAGCAGTCTCACACAACCTCAGTCTCCACTGCGTGCATATGTGCTAAGTCGCTCCAGTTGTGTCTGATTCTTTGTGACCGTATAGACTGTAGCCTGCCAGGTTCCTCTGTCCATGGGATTCTCCAGGCAAGAATATTGGAATGGGTTGCTCTCCTCCAGGGGATCTTCCCAATCCAGGGATTGAACCTTGTCTCTTAAGTCTCCTGCATTGGCAGGCATGCTCTTTACCACTAGTGCCACCTGGGAAGCCCTTGCCTCCTCTAAACACTTTCTTTTCATCACTTTCTTGGGTTCTGAGAAAACAAATACTTTTCAGACTCACAAGCTATTCTTCTATTTACCTGGACAATCAATTCCATTAAAACAGATAAATATGTTTTAGCTTTATAATGAAAAAAGAAGAAAAGTATTAGTAAGCCCATGTCAAGAATTTCACTAGACATTCCCCATCGTCCTTTCCCATGCCTGGTACAATGAGTGTGCTGCCCACTTCATCTTCAGCAGTTCTACTTTGGAGTTAAAATCCAAAGTTGAAGGACGACTGATTTTGAAACATAGGCTTTCAGTATTCTCCTTGCTGGGCGTCAGCCTAAATCCCCCTTCTTTGAGTACTACTGGCAAAGAGAACAAAAGGAAACACTAAGTTGGTCCAAACACACAGGGCTCAGGGTTAGAAGACCTGGTCTCTAATGCTGCTTGTGAATGTGGTCAAACTATTCCATCCCTTTAGCTATGAGAACTGAAGCACAGTGGTTCTTAAAACATGTCATTGCAAACATTATTCTACGTGTGCAATCCAAAGACCATTGAAAATGATACTTGTTCCAAACTCAGCCGGTTTCTTCGCCATAGGTTCCAGTTTGGGAGACGAGCAATGTATATCCATCCTGGGCTGCACTCCCACATCATGCCTTCTCTGGACCAATTTCTAGACACTGCCTATTGCTCTAGTTTTTTAAAATAGTATTAGGTATACCTGTTGATCCACATAATTAAGGAAGGTAAATATTATTATACTTATTTGCTGTTGTTTTCAGTTGCTAACTCATACCTGACTCTGTGACCACATGACCTGTAGGCTGCCAGGCCCTTCTGTCCATGGCAAGAATTTTCCAGACAAGAATACTGAAGTGGGTTGCCATTTCCTTCTCCAGGGGATCTTCCTGACCCAGGAATCAAACCCTCGTCTCCAGCATTGGCAGGTGGATTCTTTACCGCAGAGCCGCAAGGAGGTGCCTACTTACACCTTGTTGATCCACATAATTTTAGAAGGCAAATATTCTTATATTTATGTATTCCCTCTAATATCCTGCTAAGAGCTTTGCACAGAAGAAGGGTTTATAAATATTTATTGAGATACTGATTTATTAGCAACAATTCTTTGTGTGGTAATACGGATTGAGAAAAAATGACCATCAGGATACTCTTTGAGCTCTCATTCTAGTAGAGAATCAGAGTAAGAAGGCAAAACTTAAGTAATTTTTGAATTAAGTATATTAAAATGCCCTCAGCAGTGATCAGATTTCTTGGTTTTCTGAAAGCTCCTCAGACCTTGTCACTTTGCATTTGGAGGCATTTTGCTAGGCAGGATTTGCCTTGTTTTACTGAGATTAGCCATGAAAGAGAAACTATTTTGCTAGCATAATAAAACTCCTAGCATAAACATACTTTAAAAAATATTCCATTTGATTGTATAGAAATTATTTCAGTATTAACATAATTTTTTTCCAATAAAAGTGCTACAGAACTTCAAAAGTTTTGTGCTTTTTCTAAAAGTACTTCCCTTAGATGTTTAATTTTTGTGGGTCATAACATAAATCCATTCTTTGTTTTTAATGTTGGTACAGTTAAGGGAGGCACTTAACTGTGCTACACTCTGTATCTAAACTCTGCATGATCCTCTGCCAATAGTGATGTCTTCTCAAAGCTTCAGCTTGCATCTTCATTGCACAAGACTTCTGGAAAGAGAAAGAGGAGAAGCAGGCAACCTCATTTGATGAAACCATCTTTATCTCAAACCTGTTCCTGATTTACAGGAAGAATTAGCTGAACAATTGCAGTTTCAAAAAGATGCATTATTTTTAAATTCATAGGAGTGATTTGAAGCAGCATTTCAGGAAATTCAGAGGAAAAAAAAGTGAAACATGCAAGCAGAAAGTGAAGGAACAGCAGTAACAAATAGGAAAGTAGTTGCTATATTAACCATATTAATCCAAGCTTTTATGTGGAATATTCACTGAACTTGTGTCTTTGGAAATAAATATTGTGATTCAGCAGAAAGGTGTTACTGTGAAAATTACCAGAACAAAAGGTAATTTGATATATATAAAAGGTCAAACTACTTAAAAGATGTGAAAGATGTAAAATAGGTCATTGTGTTTTCATTTGTTTCTTCTTTTTCCCCTTTTTATTTGTTTATTTTTTGCTTATATCAATGCTGAATTCCAAAAACTGAGCAACATCTGACAGAATAGAATTAATCTTTCATGTTTCATAAAATGTTTGGAGAAAGGAAACATTATTGTCTCTTATCTGCAGAGCACATTTATACCAAGAAAGCATGGGATTATTAAAAGGCTTGCATTTTGGAGTTAGTTAGATGTTGCTTTGAAGCCTGATTTTTTGGTTATTTCAAGCAGGTCACTTCTTATTTGAACCTCAGCTTTCTTGTTTGTAAAATAGGATTAATAAATTGTAACCCTATACTAATACATATATACCAGTACTTAATATATGAGCTAATACAGAAGAGAAGAGGCCCACCTCCCATGAATTGGTTGAGGGGAACATGCCGTCTTTAATGACAGTAAATGACACATTGCAGGTCGAACAACAAATGCAAGATGTAGATGCTCCTGCAAGGCTTTGAAACTGACTGGTGGCGAACTTTGGATTGTGAAGTCACTGTGAGACACAAGTTTGAGAAGGGTGGGACATAACACTGGGAGGAAAACAAAAGGCAATGGATTCTAGAAAACTGCCTCTAGTTCTTAATTCACCACCCAAATTTCTTCCCATAGGCCCAAACCTTGACTGAGTCGCTGTGTTCTGCACTGGCCATGCTCCCTGCAGTACTATTAATAAATAAGGGCTTGTTATGGATGCACAAGTCACTCCAGAGCAGAGTGAACTGTGTCTCTTTGACACTGCTCTGTACCACAGCAGTCTGTTTTGATGTTTAAGTTCCTTCTCAACCAAATTATGAATGCTCTATTTCTCTCCATTGCCACCATAATGAACTTAGCAGCAATTATTCACAGGACTCCTTAGACTAGATTTTTTGTCTCTTTCTGTTCTCATACTCTTTTGGGTGTCACAATCCTGGAGAAAATGTGACAATAAAGCTGGGTGCGAACACAAAAGAAAGTCTCACTGACTAGGAAGCACAGTGAGGGTGGAAGCTAGTTAATGGTGAGAGGAAAGAGTGTATTCTTTTAATGAAGGCAATATTTGAAAAGATCGAAATATAAATCTTAGTGGAATATCCTTAAGTTTTTGAAAAGTAAAATTCAGGCAGCAGGCTCATGCATGGTAACTAGGATTGGATACCATCAGCTTAGCAAATCCCCAGCAGTCCCTGTGAAATCTGTTTTGCTATGTCTTTTCATCTGCATAGTGTCTTAACATGTTTTCAAAACACTTTTACATGTTACACAAAGATGCCCCGATGCAATGCATTAGTGATAAAAACAGAGTATCCCAATTGTTCATCCAAACGTTTTTCCTATTACATCCCACTAGAGGGAGGGGAGGGAAAGCACAACATAAGCAATACAAAGAAATGACTCAATTTTGATTTGCTTTATTTTGATTCTATTTATTAATATTTAAGAACAACTTAAAATTTATTTAAAAAAATAAAACAATATAAAAATTAAGAATTCAGCTTCCATTGTCTCATTCAAATTCTGTCATTTACTAGAAGTGTAATTTTTGATAAGCTAGTTCCCAGCATTTACATCTTTTAAATGGAGATATTATTACTTACTTCAAAGAATAATAATGAGATCTAAAAGCACTGAACACGGTATCTTCTGGCCTTTAGTAAGAGCCCCAAAATTGTTCCCTACATTATCACATACCTCAACCTACTAGATCTTACCGCTGCCCTTATTTTCTTATTTTTTTCTTTTTTTCTATTTATTATTTTTGCCAATAAAATTTCAATAAATGGTAATTAGTTGCAGACATTTAATTTTTATATATTATCTAATTTAATCCTGAAGCAATCATATAAATTAGTAATGTTATTATTACAACTTTACAAATGGGGAAATTGAGATACAAAAAAAAAAGAGATTGCTTAACAAGAACCATCACTGATTTACATTCAGGAAGAACTACAAAGTTCTAATTAGCACTATATCATACTGCTTCTCACCTTAATATTTTTAACATCAGAGCAAGATTTTAAGTTATAATGCAACATTTAAGCCCCAATGGAAATAAGATTTAGAGCTTTAATTTTCTAATAGGTTGTGACAGAAAGAAGAGATCATTCATATCTGAGCTTCATGGACCAGGCGATGATAATTAAGAGAATAGATATGGGAGGCTACAATAATTGTCCTATATTGATGTAAATAGCCAGCACCTTCCCTATATGTAAAGACAGTGCATTCTCTCTCCCCAAATAAACTCCTTTCATTCAAGGTTATAAAGGTAAAACAGGGCTCCGCACACAGGAAATGACTCTAAACGTTTTCCTTCTTGTTCCAGTCAACCACTGCCAACCTCGTTCCTGAGAGCACAATTCTAACACTTGCTTTGGTTGCAGGAAGCTTTTTCCCCCAGCTCTGCTTCTCACAGATTGTTGCATCTTCATGGATGTCCATGTAACTGCCAGAGACTTCTCGGTGGTCTCTTTCTATAAGATATAGTTATACTTCTGTCACCTCAATGGTATATAAGTTTGCTCACTTTCAAAGAAGTTGCCTAAAAGAAAGCTTCAGATGTTGGGGAGAACTGAGATGCTGATGTCAACAGATGACAAATTAGATGCCTAACAATGCAAGAATCCTTACGGTATAGATTTTAACATAATTATCAATACATTCCTTTCAGCTATTTCCCCATTTAAATTGCACACAGTTTATGTCTTTGTTTTATGTAGCTATTTCTATGAGAAGAGAATGGAAGCAGCAAGATGAAAATGAAAGAATTATGCAAAGGAATCGAAGGCTTGCCAAACACAGAATTTGTGGTTTCTACTTTGTGCATGATTTATGCATGATTACATTTTCAGTATTATCCTGCAAGCTACTTCATTGTATAGTTCCAGTTTGTCTTTCTGGTGTCTGTATTTGGATTGAGACAAATATGCTTATTTTATTTTCATTCTTGAAGTCAAAAACTTTTGGGGAGAGATATGATATCTACTTAAAAAAACAAAAAACTAAGCACTAGACAGGATGCTTTGTGTTACTCCTATTTGATTTGATGCTGAGCGATTTCACCATCCTGGTTTGTGAACCTCCTAACCTAGGCAAACAATTCACTTCAAAAGCTGATTCCACTTGCTTCTCAGGATTAAAATCCAGAGTTTATCTGGTATCTGACTTAGCTGGGTCAGTAAAGAGGAGGGCCACATCTTCTTCATGTTGTACTTAGGGCGTGTGTTCAGTTGCTCAGTTGTGTTCAACCCTTTGCGACCCTTTAGACTGTAGTCCACCAGGCTCCTCTGTCCATGGGATTTTTCAGGCAAGAATACTGGAGTAGGTTTCCATTTTCCTCCTCCATGGGATCTTCCTGCTCAAGGGATGAAACCCATGTCTCCTGTGTCTCCTGCACTGCAGGCAGATTCCTTACCCACTGAGCCATTGAGGAAGGCCCATAGGGTGTACCACAGGGTAAAATAAGAGGCACGGATGGGGGAAAAACAAAACCAAAACTGATGACATTATAAGATATAAACAGAGATGATCATAATAGCATGTTTCACCACATAGATTTAAAAACTACTGGGCTAAGGGGGACAGGCACAGCAAAAGCTTTGTATTGAGAAGAAAGTGAAAGAAAGAAAGTGAAGTCACTCAGTCGTGTCCGACTCTTTGCGACCCCATGGATTGTAGCCTACCAGGCTCCTCCGTCCATGGGATTCTCCAGGCAAGAATACTGGAGTGGGTTGCCATTTCCTTCTCCAGGGGATCTTCCCGACCCAGGGATCGAACCCGGGTCTCTGGCATTGGAGGTAGACGCTTTAACCTCTGAGCCACCAGGGAAGTCCATATTGAGAAGAGAAAGTGAGAAAATCACATAAATGGGGAAACAGATACAAGCAAGCAGGCATTCAGAATTAGGAGAAATTTGTCAACAAAAAACTGGATACTGCCATCAAGATGGGCTTTAGGGATTTAAAAGGGTTTGAGTACACTCTGCCTCATGTCAGTATATAAGTCTCGGTGCTGGGAAGAGGACAAATACAAAAGCTAGGATCTAGTGTGGTCCAATAGGATTGGCTTAATAAATCCAATGTCTGTTCCTTTTCTTAACGTTACCTGTGTTCACGTGCTTCAAATATACTTACTTCCCATGTCATGAATTATCCATGTTTATCTACATCTTCTTGACTGACATTGCTAACTCCCTTCCTTTAATAATCATGTTTTTTCTTAAAAGTAATGTACCCATATTTTGGTGTATGGTCTATCTAAGATTAATGCTCTAAAGCTTTGGTTCCCTGACATTTTTCCCATTGAAAAATCATTGGAAAAGTCCCATGTTATTTTATCTTCTTATTATTATCTGTGTGGTTTTTTTTGTTGTTGTTTAAAGCTCTGAACATCCAGCTTACCTATGTGAAAAAAAATTCTTCCTCATAATACAACATAATTCAGGGCTTTGACTTAGAGAGGGGAAGCTGAGAACTACCCTGTTAGCACCAGGACCAAAAAAAAAACCAAAAACAGGAGATACAGTTAATAGTTTGAATGGTATATGCTCATGTCTATATCTCATATCTAGATGTGGGACCCAGATAATGCTAAATTTTCAAAATCACCAGATGATTCTAATGTTAATTAACTGTACTTAGGCTAATTCCCATTCTTAATTTTTTCCAAATATATTTAGGCTGAAAGGAAGAGCTTATGTGACTATAAAGATCAACTGACTAAAACCAAAGAAAGGATGGACCATTATATCCAATAGCTTATACTGGAAAATGCTATGTGGCATATATGCAAGTGTGTGTAGATGCCTACATATGTGTGGGTATCAATGTTAAGTTTTTCAAACCAGACTTACAAACTACTATACAAACAACATTTCTTTTGGAAAGGTTAGTCATGAGTGGCAAGGGCTATGCTTTGAGATATACTAAGCATCAAGGTGTTGCTATGAGGTCAAGTTCCCCCATCTCACACTATAATAATTAAACTGATTATTTACAACACCTGATCTAATTGTTGCACTTAATCCTAGATGCTTATGTCTATTGGAGTAAATAATAAATATCCTGATGTCCAAGTACTGACATACAGCAACTCCAGAAGCAAGATGGGGCATCTGCCTTGATGGGTCATCCCTGTATAGCAGGTTATGAAAAGTCCGTTGAGAGTCCCTTGGACAGCAAGATCAGATCAGTCTGGAAGGAAATCAACCCTGAATATTCATTAGAAGGACTGATGCTGAAGCCAAAGCTCCAATACCTTGGCAACCTGATGCTAGGATCCGATTGATTGGAAAAGATCCTGATGCTAGGAAAGGTTGAAGGCAGGTGGAGATGGGGATGACAGAGGATGAGATGGTTGGATGACATCATCAAGACAATGGAAATGAGTTTGAGCAAACTCAGGGAGATGGTGAAGGACAGGGAAGCCTGGTGTGCTGCAGTCCATGGGGTTGCAAAGAGTTGGACATGACTAAGCAACTAAACAGAACAGAAGGCTATGAGGAAAAAAAACAAAAAACTAAACCTGACTTACCCTATCTCCCTCTTACTTATTTTCTCAAGACTTTCCCTAGCACCTTGTCTGCTTTGGGGCAAATGTTTTCTCTTTAAGGAACATGCATGAAATAGACCAGATACCATCTCATGCACACTAAGAACCCATAAACAAAAATAGTACTCAGGAAATGAATGATATCTCTGGCTGCAAGATATGCATGGCCATCTTCTGATAATAGATCAGGTCTCAGAATGGGGACCATGTATAGTAAATTGGTTAGCAAAATTTCAATTCAATAAAATATTATCTAACTCGTCCATATTTAGGTTATACATAGCATTTCAAGAGAGCAAACAAAATAGTAGAAGAGAAAAAATAGGCACAAATAATTGCAATGCACAGTGAAAAGAGCAACAATAGCACACACCACACACAAAGCCAAAAAAAATAGAGGACATTGACATAGGAAATTTCAGAAAACAAAGCAGAATATTCATTTCTTCATTTTAAAAAAGAAACATTTATTTTGCAATGTTTATTCAAAATGAGCAAAAAAATAAAACTCTACTGAAAATCGAATCATTCAGAGAAAAATCAACACTAAAATTTTAGTATCTATCATTATCAGTCAATGATAGGGTTCAACCAGCGGAACAGAAGGATATAGGATATATGATATATAGGATATAGGATATAACCAGTAGGAGATATATATATATATATATATATATATATGTATATATCTATATGTTAAAATATTCATTACAAAAATTTGTGTTACTCAAATATGAGCCTGGATAGGCAAGTTCGAAATCCATATGATAGATCATTAGAAAGTGTAAGTTTGAACTCTTGAGCCTGAGCTGAAGTTGTATGTCACAGATGGAATTTCTTCTTTAGAGAAACCATTTCTGCACATAAGGCTCATCCAGGTTTTCTAAGTTAACCTCCTTTAAGATTATAAAAGTGAATCATACCTAAAGGATAACGTCACAGTATACCTAGTTTACCTGATTACCTGAGTACTAAAGCTTAGCCAAGTTGATACATAAATCTAACCATCATAGTCCACTTCTTGTCGACTTGTTACTGATGCATATCTTAAAACTTCATTCCTGAAGGATCAGAGTCATTAGAAGCCCTGCCTTAACTTAGTTATCATAGTTGTCCAATGCCTTTAATACTAGGATATCATAGCATTAAAAGACACTCTAAGGAATCCTCTATATTCCAGGCACACTCTTCCTTACCTGTGTTTTGTAGTGGCAACCCAATTTTCTCCATTTATCAGGATCAAGTGCTCCAGCCAGTATGCTAACACATTTCTTTGCCTATTGATTTAAAAGCATGAGGAGCCCAAAACAACCAGCCAGCAGTCACAGCTTTCAGTTCAACACAAGTTTTGTTATGTTAACTGATAAAAGCATTCTTCCCTTTAGTACTGTGACTTCTAGACCAGCATAGCATAATGTCAATGAGGCAAGCCTTTTATTTTTATTAAAAATAAACATAAATTTTTATAAACTATATGTTTACAAAGTGTAAATAAAATATAAAATATTAATATAGCCTCTCCAGATTCCCTTTAGTTATTTCTATCATGATACATCTATTTCTATTCTAGGTAGTGGGGAATTGAATCTATAATTTGTCATCACAATCTGAGCCATTTAATTTAGATGTTTAAGCCACTTATATTTAATGTTATTACTGATACTGTTGTTGTTTAGTTGCTAAGTTGTGTCCGACTCTTTTGCAACCCCATGGACTGTAGCCTACCAGGCTCCTCTGTCCTTGGGATTTCCAAGGCAAGATTGCTGGAAATTGCCATTTCCTTCTCCAGGGGATCTTCCTGACCCAGGAATCTAACCCACATCTCCTGCATTGCAGGCAGTTCCTTTACAATTGAGCTACCAGGGAAACCCTATTACTGATATAGTTGCTTTTAAAATAGTACTCTTGCCACAAGCATTTTTTGTAGGCTATTTCTTCTTTGCTTCTTTTTTTCTGCCTTCTTTTGGATAGAGAAATTTCAGAATTCCATGCTATATCCTTTGCTAGCTCATACATTGTAAATTTTTGTGGTTGTCTAGGGTTTATAGTATATATTTTTAACTCATCACAATCTATCTTCTTCAAGTAATGTTGTTGTTGCTCAGTAGCTAAGTCATGTCAAACTCTTTGCAATCCCATGGACTGCAACATGCCAGCATTCCCTGTCTTTCACTATTTCCCAAAGATTGCTCAAACTCATGTCCATTTAGTCAGTGATGCCATCTAACAATCTCATCCTGTTGTCCTTGTTTCCCCTTGCCCTCAATCTTTCCCAAGATCAGGGTCATTTCCAATGAGTTGGCTGCTTCCATCAGGTGGCCAAAGTATTGGAGCTTCAGCTTCAGCATCAGTTCTTCTAATAATATTCAAGTTTGATTTTCTTTAGGATGACTGGTTTGATCTCTTCGCTGTCCAAGGGATTCTCAAGAATCTTCTCCATCACTACAGTTTGAAAGTATCAATTCTTTGGTGCTCAGCCTTCTTTATGGTCCAAATCTCACATCCATGCATGACTACTGGAATAACCATAGCTTTGACTAGATGGAATTTTGTCAGCAAAGTGATATCTCTGCTTTTTAATATGCTATCTAGATTGGTCATAGCTTTTCTTCCAAGGAACAAGTGTCTTTTAATTTCATGGCTTCAGTCACCATTGACACAGATTTTGGAGCCCAAGGAAATAAAGTCTGTCACTTTCCTGTTTCCACTTTTTTTCCATCTATTTTCCATGAAGTGATGGGACTGGATGCCATGATCTTCATTTTTTGAATGTTGAGTTTTAAGCCAGTTTTTTCATTCTCATCTTTTACTTTCATCAAGAGGTTCTTCAGTTCTTCTTCACTTTCTGCCATAAAGGTGGTATCATGTACATATCTGAGGTTATTGATATTTCTCCCAGCAATCTTGATTCCAGCTTGTGTTTCATCCAGCCGGGGATTTTGCATGATGTACTCTGCATATAAGTTAAATAAGCAGCATCGCAATATACAGCTTTGACATACTCCTTTCCCAATTTTGAAACAGCCCATTTTTTCATGTCCAGTTCTAACTGTGGCTACTTGTCCTGCATACAAGTTTCTCTGAAAACAGGTAACGTGGTCTGGTATTCCCATCTCTAAGAATTTTCGAGTTTGTTGTGATTCACACTGTCAAAAAATTTAGTGTAGTCAATGAAGCAGAAGTATATGTATTTTGGGATTCCCTTGCTTTTTTTGTGATCCAATGGATATTGGCAATTTGACCTCTTACCTCTTCACATATATAGTTTAAGAAACTTAAAACAGTATATATCAATTTCTCCTTTTCCAGTATTTGGATTCTTATTGTTAAACATTTTATTTCTCCTTAAATTATAGCTTACACAATGCATTTTTAAATTTTGTTTTAGATAGTCAGATTTTTTTGGAAGATAATTACTTTACAATATTGTGCTGGTTTCTGCCATACATTAACATGAATCAGCCACAGTACTCTATTATTTTTGGTATATCCAAATTTCTTCCTAGTACTGTTTTCTGTCTGAGGGAGGAAATTTCTTTAATTTTTTTGAAGTGCAGGTCTGCTGATAATGAATTCTCTAACATTTGTATGTCTGAAATTGCCTCTCTCACTATCATTTTTGGAAAACATTTCGTTAATATAGAATTCTTAGCTAGCAGTTTTTCATTCAGTATTCTTGAAGCGTTGCTCTCCTGTTTTTTGACTCCAGTTCCAAAGAGAAGTTTGCTGTGTTTGTTTTCTTTATTCTTTTGTATATAATGTGCCATTTCTTCTGGCTGCTTTTAAGATTTTCTCTTTATCACTGAAAGTGAAAATGTTAGTCACTCAGTCATGTCCCACTCTTTGTGACCCTGTGGACTGTAGCCCACCAGGCTCCTCTGTCCATGGAATTCTCCAGGCAAGAGCACTAGAGTGGGTAACAATTTCCTTCTCCAGGGGATCTTCCCAACCCAGGGACTGAAGACAAGTCTCCGGCATTGCAGGCAGACTCTTTACCGACTGAGTCACCAGGGAAGCCTCTTTATCTCTGGTTTTAAACAATTCAATTGATTCTTTAAGCTTCACTTTTAAGTTTCTAGACCTTATTTTCTCTCCACTATTGATCCCAATACCTTCTCTTATACCACTATTGTCCCATGGATTATTAGGTTTTTCTATTCGGCTAATTGTGATAAGAACTATTTCCAGTCCTTTGAAATTTCTGAGTATTGTTTGCTAAATCACTTTTGTGTATCTCTTTCCTCAGTCTCCATTACTTCCTTTATATGTAAGAGGTGTTCAGTACTCAGCTGAAACATGTTAAGGATCCTCTACAGAACTCCAAATTTTTCTTCTTCTCTGTAGTACCCTATGCTGTAAAATCTACCTTTCTTGGCTTCCCCACAACTTTTTATCATCTACCTTAGGAAGACTTCAAGGCTCCAATGTGATTTACTTACCTTAGGTCTAAGCTTGGAAAATTTATACAGGCTGCAAGCTGGGACAATTGTAGAGCTCACTTCATTTGCTTCCAATTTCCCCTGGATCACTGTCCTTTGATATCTAATATTTTAAGAATCATAATTTCATATCCCTTGCCTAAATTTTTAGTTGTTTCAGGTAAGAGGGTAAGTATGTTCCCTGTTTCTCCATCTTGGCCAGAGGTGAATTTTCTATAATTATCTTTTTAGATCAAAGATATATTTGTAATTTTATTTGTGGAATAAACATAATTGTTAAAAATATTATAGTGATTTCTATTATATTGCATTGTATGGAGTTTTTCACATATTGTTTAGCAGCATTATTTGAGAGTGATTTTTGATATCTTTAATGATAATTTGGTTTACATTTTCCTACGTACATAATTGTTAACTTGTTTATTTTTTCCTAATGGAATATTTCTACAAGTATAATTGCTAAAGCAAATTTTAAGACTTTTATGACATATTGCTAAATTGCTCAGTTTGGTCAAGCTTCAGGTGATTTGTGAAGAATGGATAAAATGACTGTATCTGTGTTTGAGAAAAGTAGAAACTCAGAATTGTGTGAAGAGTTGTTGATGGTTCAGAGGAGGAGAGGCTAGAGATAAGAATTCCAGTTAGAAAACCAAGCAGCATGATGATGATGAGAGTCTAAATTAAAGTATTGCTGTGAGAATCAAGAAAGGAGGGAAGTATTTCAGAAATATTTCTGAAGCACAATCCACAGGTTCTGAAATTAATTGATTGTTGATAATCTTTGCATAATTTAACCATGGACTGAAACAGGAAATTCTTCAGGAAAGCAAGTTTTGTATACGTGGAGGGTCAATTTGTTACTCAATTAATTAGTTTGTATTAGAGTTAAATTGCATAGAAACCACCTATGGGACATTTGAGTAATGATGGTTAATACGAAGTCAGTTAAGAGATCTGCGCTTGAGACATTGGTTTGAGTATTTTCATATTTAGGCAAGCACATAGTAGTGGCAACTTATCATGGATATTCAACCTCTAAATTTCATTTCCTAAGTAAAAATGTCTAGAGTGAGAAGATGAAAAGGCCAAGGAAAGAATTAAACTTGTGTGTACATTCTGAGTATGAATAGAATAAAATAATTCTAAGAGAATACATGAAAGGACTGTTCAAAAGGTAAAAGGAGAGACTGGCATGCAAAATCCAAGAGATTGGGGGAAAAAAATACTGAAAAAGGAGAAACATTCACAATATCAAATACTGTCATAGTGGCCCAGAGCAGTAAGTATTAAAAAATATCTTGAAATTGTGCAATTGTTTTAGTAAAAGTAGCATTAGATCATCTGGGAAGTCATCTGGCTATAGAAGTGAATGGGAAGAAATGTAAGATCCAGAATTTATTAGGTGCATGGAAAAAAAGTGAAAAACATGGAATCTCCATGTCCAGCATGCTAGTCTTCATCATGGGGTGAACTACAATAAACTTGGTCCTGATCAGGCAGGCTGGTAACATTAGGGCCAATACTTGAGTTAGGTTTAGCGTAGAATCTTCAATGTAAGAATTAATTTGATTACAGCAGACAGATTGCTAACATGTATTTGTTGATTTTAATTGGGAAGAAACTGCAGTATATGTAAAGGTAAATGTGTCATTGTAAAGCTGCAGAGTCTGGAATACGTAACACTAGATTCAATTCAGATAGTATTCACTGAATACTAAGTCAACATCATGAAAAACAGAAATAGCAACAACAAAAGCCAGGGATTGAGGAGGCAGAGTGAAGAAAGATGAAAAAAAAAAATGGTCTTGGTAATTCTAAATACTTATTTCCTATAATAGATGTAATGAAGGAAAGTTGTTATAATTATAGAATTTATATAATGTTTTCCCTTTTCTGGCATAATGTTGTTGTGTTTAGTCCCTAAAAAGTGTCCAACACTTTGTGATACCCCATGCCCTGTAGCCCACCAGGCTCCTCTATCCGCAGGATTCTCAGGCAAGAATGCTGCAGTTGGTAGCCATTCCCCTCTCCAGGGATCTTCCCAGATCAGGGATTGAACCAGCATCTCCTGAATCAGTTCAGTTCAGTTCAGTCACTCAGACGTGTCCGACTCTTAGCAACCCCATGAGCTGTAGCACGCCAGACCTCCTTGTCCAACACCAACTCCCAGAGTCCACGCAAACTCATGTCCATTGAGTCGGTGATGCCATCCAACCATCTCAGCCTCTGTCGTCCCTTTCTCCTCCTGTCCTCAATCTTTCCCAGCATTAGGGTCTTTTCAAATGAGTCAGCTCTTAGTATCAGGTGGCCAAAGTATTGGAGTTTCAGCTTCAACATCAGACCTTCCAGTGAACACCCAGGACTGATCTCCTTTAGGATGGACTGGTTGTATCTCCTTGCAGTCCAAGGGACTCTCAAGAGTCTTCTCCAACACCACAGTTCAAAAGCATCAATTCTTCGGCACTAAGCTTTCTTTATAGTCCAACTCTCATATCCATACAGGACCACAGGAAAAAACATAGCCTTGACTAGATGGACCTTTGTTGACAAAGTAATGTCTCTGCTTTTCAATATGCTGTCTAGGTTGCTCATTACTTTCCTTCCAAGGAGTAAGCATCTTTTAATTTCATGGCTGCAATCACCATCTGCAGTGATTTTGGAGCTCCCCAAAATAAAGTCTGACACTGTTTCCACTGTTTCCCCATCTATTTGCCATGAAGTGATGGGCCCAGATGCCATGATCTTAGTTTTCTGAATGTTGAGCTTTAAGCCAACATTTTCACTCTCCTCTTTCACTTTCATTAAGAGGCTCTTTATCTCTTCTTTACTTTCTGCCATTAGGATGGTGTCATCTGCATGTCTGAGGTTATTGATATTTCTCCCAGCAATCTTGAGTCCAGCTTGCGCTTCCTCCAGCTCAGTGTTTCTCATGATGTACTCTGCATATAAGTTAAATAAGCAGGATGGCAATATACAGCCTTGATATACTCCTTTTCCTATTTGGAACAAGTAATGTGGTTCCATGTCCAGTTCTAACTGTTGCTTCCTGACCTGCATACAGTTTTCTCAAGAGGAAGGTCAGGTGGTCTGGTATTCCCATCTTTTGAAAAATTCTCCATAGTTTATTGTGATCCACACAGTCAAAGGCTTTGGCATAGTCAATAAAGCAGAAATAGAAGTTTTTCTGGACCTCTCTTGCGTTTTCGATGATCCAGCGGATGTTGGCAATTCGATCTCTTGTTCTTCTGCCTTTTCTATAACCAGCTTGAACATCTGTAAATTCATGGTTCACGTACTGTTGAAGCCTGGCTTGGAGACTTTTGAGCATTACTTTGCCAGCGTGTGAGATGAGTGCAATTGTATGGTAGTTTGAGCATTCTTTGGCATTGCCTTTCTTTGGGATTGTAATGAAAACTGACCTTTTCCAGTCCTGTGGCCACTGCTGAGTTTTCCATGTTTGCTGGCATATTGAGTGCAGTACTTTCACAGCATCATCTTTCAGGATTTGAAATAGCTCAACTGGAATTCCATCACCTCCACTAGCTTTGTTTGTAGTGATGCTTCCTAAGGCCCACTTGACTTCACATTCCAGGATGTCTGGCTCTAGGTGAGTGATCACACCATCATGATTAACTGGTTCGTGAAGATCTTTTTTGTACAGTTCTTCTGTGTATTCTTGTCACCTCTTCTTAATATCTTCTGCTTCTTGCAGGTCCATACCATTTATGTCCTTTATTGAGCCCATCTTTGCATGAAATGTTCCCTTGGTATCTCTAATTTTCTTGAAGAGATCTCTAGTCTTTCCCATTCTATTCTCCTGCATAAGGAAGTGATATCAAGTAAAGAAACAAATTGCTAGCAGGTAAGCAAATATCAGAGAGGTTTTCATTAGTTAGAGAATTAGAGAAGCTTTCAGGAGGAGGAGGCAGACAGTTGCCCAATTCTTGTTATCAGTTCTGCAGATGATGTTCTAAAATGTCTAGTTAATTTCTGTCACAATTTTATACATGTGGCCATAAAATGTGGATTCTAGCAGAGTTACATGCCACACCCCAGACAAGTTTGTATACCAAGAATTCCCTATTGAGTAATTTTATTTCTAAGACTGCCAACAGAACTAATAATAATTAACCACCTATAGCTTGAAATGCAGATAAACTATTAGCTTTCCCCTTCCCAATTCACTTATTTCTTTTGTTTAATAACACAATGAAGCAATTTTCTTCTGCATGTGACATCACAGTCCCTCCCATAGCAACAGGCATTTCTTTCTATCAGACAGCAGATAGGAATTCTTGAAGGAGAAAGAACATATTTATATATTAAATACACTAACAACCAGCAATTTCTAGGAGACAGAAATAGAGAGGAATAGGAATATCTTATAGATAAGAGTTTCTTTTTAAATGTTAATTTTTGTCTGACTGCAAACTTTATCTTTTAAACTCTTTCTCCCATTATTATCATCATACCTTGAGTGCTTACAGCTGAACACCGGTTCACTGTGACCTTTCTGAAATCACAAGCCATCCTTTCCCTTTGTCACTGTGATAATGGAATGGATCAGGTTCTTCCTGCAGACATTATAATGGAGTTCAACTGTCTATGGCATACACTAATGAAAAATGTTAAACCTTTGTCGTCTCCGCCATGTGCCGCCAGAGCACACAGCAGATGCGCCGCCTGGAGAAGCCCATATGGCGGGCTGGTATCGGTGATATTTCCTCTAATGTCAGGGGAGCCTGCTGCATGGAAAGGATGCTGTGGGTGCCATTTGGAGGCTTAGGTACAAGTGCATGAAGTAAGAGGCACTTTATCTGTCTGCTGTCCCCCTTCACAGTGCCAGCTAGACTCTCACTGGTAGCCAAGTAGTCCTTTCTGCTGTGCGATTTTAGGGCCACCGGAAGCCCTTTCATCACCCTCCACACCCCTTCCCTCCACCCACACCATATCTATCTATGTCCTCAGAGTTTTCTGATGTTCCTTTAACAGTCTGGAAATTTTTTACTGAAACTGAAACATGACATATAAGATGCAAATATTGCAGACAGGGTAAAACACTGACTTAAATTCTCATTGTACAGCTATCAATATAAATCATGGATATTCTGCTTCTCAAAGAAAAATGGAGTGTGGTCTATGTGCCATTACAGGAATGGAGCAGATAAAGTGGGGTGAGGTAGGGAAAGCCAAAAATACTCTTAAATTCCATACCTAACAGCCACTAAGTAACAGTTTCATTGGTCACTATCACATATTATTACTTTTTGTTTTGTTTTTTATTTTATTTTTATTTGTTATTTATTTTAATTGGAGGCTAATTACTTTACAATATTGTGGCAGTTTTTGTAATACATTCACATGAATCAGCCATGGATGTACATCTGTTCCCCATCCTGAACGCTCCTCCCACCTCCTTCCCCATCCCATCCTTCAGGGTCATCCCAGGTCACCAGCCCTGAGCACCTTGTCTCATCCATCGAACCTGGACCGGTGATCTGTTTCACATATGATAATATACATGTTTCAATGCTATTCTCTCAAAACATCCTACCTTTGCCTTCTCCCACAGAGTCCAAAATCTGTTCTTTACATCTATGTCTCTCTTGATGTCTTGCATATAAGTTCTTCATTACCAGCTTTCTAAATTCCATATATATATATACATTAATATACTGTATTGGTGTTTTCCTTTCTGACTCACTTTGTTCTATATAATAGACTCCAGTTTCATCCACCTCATTAGAACTGATTCAGATGCATTCTTTTTAATAGCTGAGTAATATTCCATTGTGTATCTGTACCAAAGCTTTCTTATCCATTCATCTGATGATGGACATCTAGGTTGCTTCCATGTCCTGGCTATTGTAAACAGTGCTGCAATGAACACTGGGGCACATGTAACTCTTCAACATTATTTCTCATTGTCTATATTATTTCAATTCAGTTCAGCTGCTCAGTCATGTTCAACTCTTTGCGACCCCGTGGACTGCAGCATGCTAGGCTTCCCTGGTTTTCCTTTACCAATACCCAGAGCTGGCTCAAACACATGTCCATTGATTCAGTGATACTATCTAACCATCTCATCCTCTGTCATCCCCTTCTCCTTCTGACTTCAATCTTTCTCAGCAAGAGGCTCTTTTCCAGTGAGTCAGTTCTTCACATCAGGTGGCCAAAGTATTGGAATTTCAGCTTCAGCATCAGTCCTTCCAATGAATATTCAGGACTGATTTCCTTTAGGATTGACTGGTTGGATCTCCTTGCAGTCCAAGGGACTCTCAGCAGTCTTCTCCAAGACCACAGTTCAAAAGCATCAATTCTTTGGTGCTCAGCTTTCTTTATAGTCCAACTCTCACATCCATACCTGACTACTGGAAAAACCATAGTTTTGACTACAAGGACATTTGTTGGCAAAGTAATGTCTCTGCTTTTTAATATGCTGTCTAGGATGGTCATAGCTTTTCTTCCAAGGAGCAAGCATCTTTTAATTTCATGGCTGCAGTCATCATCTGCAGTGGTTTAAGAGCCCAAGAAAATAAAGTCTCTCACTGTTTCCATTGTTTCCTATCAATTTGGCATGATGTGATGGGACCGGATGCCATGATCTTAGTTTTCTGAATGTTGAATTTTAAGCCAATGTTTTCATTCTCCTCTTTCACTTTCATCAAGACACTCTTTAGTTCTTCTTCACTTTGTGTCATAAAGGTGGTATCATCTGTGTAACTGAGGTTATTGATATTTCTCCCACCAATCTTGATTCCAGCTTATGCCTTGCCAGCCTGGCATTTCTCATGATGTACTCTGCATATAAGTTAAATAAGCAGGGTGACAATATACAGCCTTGATGTACTCCTTTCCCTATTTGGAACCAGTCTATTGTTCTTTGTCCAGGTCTAATTGTTGCTTCTTGACCTGCATACAGATTTCTCAGAAGGTAGGTAAGCTTATCTGGTATTCCCATTTCTTGAAGAATTTTCCACAGTTTGTTGTTATCTACACAGCCAAATGTTTTGATGTAGTCAATAAAGCAGTAGATGTTTTTTGGAACTTTCTTGCTTTTTCATTGATGCAATGGATGTTGGGCATTTGATCTCTAGTTCCCCTGCCTTTTCTAAATCCAGCTTGAACATCTGTAAATTCATGGTTCACGTACTGTTGAAGCCTGGCTTGGAGAATTTTGAGCATTACTTTGCCAGCATGTGAGATGAGTGCAATTGTGTGGTAATTTGAACATTTTTTGGCATTGCCTTTCTTTGGGATTGGAATGAAAACTGACCTTTTCCAGTCCTGTGGCCATTGCTGAGTTTTCCAAATTTGCTGGCATATTGAGTGCAGCACTTTCACAGCATCATCTTTTAGGATTTGAAATCGCTCAACTGGATTTCCATCACCTCCACTAGCTTTGTTTGTAGTGATGCTTCCTAAGGCTCACTTGATTTCACATTCCAGGATGTCTGGCTCTAGGTGAGTGATCACACCATCATGATTAACTGGTTTGTGAAGATCTTTTTTGTACAGTTCTTCTGTGTATTCTTGCCACTTCTTAATATCTTCTGCTTCTGTCTGGTCCATACCATTTCTGTCCTTTATTGAGCCCATCTTTGCAAGAAATGTTCCCTTGGTATCTCTAATTTTCTTGAAGAGATCTCTAGTCTTTCCCATTCTATTGTTTTCCTCTAGTTCTTTGCATTGATCACTGAAGAAGGCTTTCTTATCTCTCCTTGCTATTCTTTGAAACTCTACATTCAAATGGGCATATCTTTCCTTTTCTCCTTTGCCTTTAGGCATTTAAATCTTGTGAGAAAATGAACACCATTAGTTAAAAGGACCAAAAGATATAAACTGACTCTGGTAGGTATGAAATCAAGCCCTACAGATATTATATAAGTTACAGTTTACTTAGATGAGCCAAGGGGATACATATTTAGGAAAAAATAATAAATTATATAAAGCAGGAAAATGACAATGATGTTGATGATTAGGTGAATATGCTCTTCTAATTCCTCAGTGGAGACCCTACATTCAGAGGCTAGTGGCAATAAACTGATCTAGATTTTGATACATAATCCTGTTCCTCAGAAGTTACAACAACTTTATTAGGTCTTCCAAACTTCTCTGGATGAAAAGCATATATCCAGAATCTATATATAAAATTATACATAATTTCTTTATTACATATAGGTTATATAACAATGACCAGCATGTGGTCCATTCCCATATAACTATGTGTTCAGGTAACCAGAATATGGACACATGCTGCCTTTTTCTTCCAAATCACAAAAAACCCAAGAGGGATTAACCTGACATTCCTGGTCATGGCTTATCAACTACACTGTACTTTAGTTTCTTCTTCAGGGACAGATTCAAACTGCATGTATGTTTGCCAAGTCAAAGGGCCAAGTGACAACTATATGGATGATTTTACCTAAGGCTTCACTATTTGCAAAATAGTATAAATAGCTAAGGTGCTTGTTTTTGGTTTTTTTAATCAGTCTTTCTGGAAATTGGCATAGACAAATCACATAAAACTCAAATGTTCAGCCTCCTTCTTCTCTCAGGTCATGTCATTAAATTAATACATCACAACATTGCTGCTTTAAGATTATATTTCCTGAATGTTCAACTAAATAAACTGTTCAGCTTATATTTGCAATTGGCAAAGAGGTTGGAAGCTAAATCCTGCAACGATTAACACACAGGTTTTGCAGTAACATGGCCTGTGTTCAATCCCCATCTCAGACGTGTTTTGCAGTCTGCCTATGTCTCAGTTTCCTAATCTTCTCAAAGGAGATAGTAATAAAAATCCCTAGCATGAATTTGCCAAGAAGGTTAAATTAAGTAGGGCACATGAGATATTTCCAACAATGCATGGGGCAGCATAAGTAAGCCCTTGGTAAATTTATTAGTCAACTTCTGGTTACAGAGGGAAGGTGAGACTGTTGAATGCAAACTGAAATAAGTTCATTGAAGACAAAGACTTTAGTGACCCCCTTCAGACAAAGAGGTCAATAATCCCTTCAAACGCACATGCACCATCCCCCACACACACACGTGCATGCACACAAGCACCCCAGAACATAATTCAGTGCCTAACACAAAACTGAAACTTGAAGAGAATTCTGTGGTATCTGTGTTCTATAGTCTCTGATCCATATGATTGGCTTATCTACCTCAAGACTGACAACTGAGCCTTTCATTTGGAAAGGTTGTTTAACAACCTTTCTAGGACTAAATAGATGAAGTATCGCACTCCTAAAGTTGATAAAACTAAAACATTTCCTAACAATATACAAATTGGCTCTGGTTTCTTGCCAGGGCTTTTTCTGGTACATTGGGTGAAGATTTGATTGCTGGCTGGCAAGTACACTCACTTGATGTGTGATCCCTGAGGTTTTAATCGCTTTGATCACATTCTTTTCTCACTGAAAAGTGTAGTTGTTGGCAATCACTCCTTTCCTCATTACTGCCAACTGGCTCTATCCTGTTGTACGTCTTTCTTTTATTGCTCATCACTCTAAGTTTTCATAAAAGCCTAAAAACAGTTCTAGCACCTTGGCATACCAACCTTGGCCATTAAGAAGATCTGTCACTGGAATAATGCATTCCACTGAAGTTTACTGTAAATGAAACTCAATAATTAATTACATTTCTGTACTATTATCATTTATATTGAGTCAACTCTATCATATTTCTGCTGAGAACAAAAAGATATGATTTTTGTATTCATTTGGACTATCATGTATCTTTTGATTCATTGATTTATACATGTATCCACCTAACAAATCTTCACTGAATGCTTAGTATGTGCGAGGTACAGTTCAAGATACTGAAAATACAACAATGAAGAAAAGTAAATGTGGCCCTTGATATCACTAAATGCATTCTAATAAGAGACAAACATTATCAACTATACAAACCAATACAAAACTATAACAGTTATAAGCTCTAAAGTTGAAGTACATAGTACCATAAGTGGTAGAATTTTATCCATCTACAGAGGCTTGGGACCTCTCACTGAGGAAATGACTGTTGAACAATGAGAGTAATGACTGATGATAGGGCAAAACATTCTAAGTTGGAGATAGAGAAAGTTCCAAGCTACTGAAATGCAAGGGAGGTTTGATCATAGAGTCTAAAAAGAACAAACAGAAGATTGGGGTGAATGAAACAGAAAATATGAGGTAGATTAAGTGATAAGATAAAGTTAAAGATGTAGTAGGTAGGAAATAGACCGTCTCAAATTTTGAAGACTGAGTTTAGGAATTTAAGAACAATGAGATTTGAATGATTTTAAGCTGAAAAAAAGACATGATTCTAATCTGTATTTTGAAAAGAACACTGACTGGAATATGGAAAAGAGACACATGGAGAAGAGAAAAGATAAAGATGGACAAGTTCAGGAGTTAATATAAAAATTCTAAAAAGAAAAGATGGCAACCTGGGCAAAAGTTGTAGAAGTGCATATGAAAAGAAGCAGATGGAATAATAAGATATTTAGGATTCCCAGGTGGTGCCAGTAGTAAAGAACCTTCCTGCCAATGCAGGAAACGTAAGCGATACAGATTCGATCATTGGGAAGATACCCTGGAGGAAGGCATGGCAACCCATTCCAGTACTCTTGCCTGGAGAATCCCACGGACAGAAGAGCTTGGCAGGCTTCAGTCCACAGGGTTGCACAGAGCTGGACACAACTGAAGTGACTTGGCAGTAGCAGCCATGGCAGCAGCAGCAGGAGTAAGATTTGGCACCAAACATTCATAGTTAGTGTCAGAATGAATCTTAGTTTCCAGATTGTATATGGATGTATGATGGGGCCCTGAGCAAAGATAAGAAATATGTAAGAAGATTACATCAGGTTGAATTTTAATCATACTTAGATTGAAATAGATTGAATGTTTACAGAAGGAGCTGTAAGGTGAACAAATGGCTAAACACACCTGAAGTTCAGAGATATCTCACCTGAACGTGTGTATTTGTGAGTTATCTTCTTACAATTGGTAATTCAAGAAGTAGGGATGGATAAGCTTGTTGCGGCAGGGAGTATGCATGTATGGGTGATTAAAAAGGTGGGAAGAGGACTCTTTTCAAAGTTTGAATTTTTTTTTTTGTACCATGAAAGACAGGGCTCCCCAGTAAATTGATGATTCAATTTCTTGGATAGCCTGAAACTGAATTAGACATAGAACTGGGAAGCTGGATAAAAGGTACACGAGAATTTGAGATCATAGATTTTCTAGTAGCTATGGTTATTTATTCTTACTTATCTGTGTAGATTGACTCTTTGATAATTATTTCTTGGCTTATTTGAAGATCAAAATAATAACCGATCATATATGTTAATTTTCCATCTTTTCTGCCAGTAAATAGAGCTAGTAAAGCTATCATTCATGATGTTACTCAATGTTCCTTATATGGAGACTTCGGTGTCAAGTTTTCTCCATAGCTTTTGTTTGCATATAATTCAGAATGCTTCTGACAAGTCTCCCGGCTATTCAATAAGCAGGCTATTCTTTCCCTCAAGCTAACCCTTTAGAATCTTTTTTTAAATGTAAATATATTTTCTTTGACTTCAAAGTTCTCCCCTGCTTTACTCATGTGCATATTTGTTAGGCTTCCCACCCATATGACTGGGCTTCCCACCACCACACTGTCTTTGATGATTTCAAATCAACCTAATTATGGAAGTCATTCTTTTCTTTCTTTTCTAGCTTCTATCACTTCCTTGCATCTTCTAACATCTTCACCATTGAGTATTCCCACCACTTGGATATCTGCAATTTCATTTCTCTTTTTCAAAGATGGGCTCTTCCTTCATGGATGGAGAGTTACATCCAAGGCTCTGGAGAAAAACTTGTGAGCAATATGCAAAGACAGCATCTCAGTAGCTCTGAGAAAACTACCCCAAGGAGGTGGGAGGAAGAACTGAGCTATATACAAGTTTATAACAAAGAGAGCAGGCAATGTAAACATCAAAATCTGGTATCAAGTTAAGGAATTTAGCATTCTATGTATGGGAAGATGCAAGCCTCGGGGCTCGCTGAAGTCATTCCTTTCATATGCATCCCAGCTTTCTGGGGCCAAATTCCTTTCCTTGTTCACCTTAAGGAGTGGCAGATGGCTACTTCTGGCTTTCCCCCTGAGTTCTTCAGCAGTCATCATGGTGAGTGGCAGAATCTGCTGGATCTCAGTTTTGGGAGCCCTCATTTACATTTGGAGGCCAGAAATCACTGATGGCTGTGACATTTCTTGTTTATTGAGATGTGCGGAGATATTTTCATTTTGCATTATTATTATAGATTTTTTTTTTTTTTGGTCAATAGTCATCAAGTCGATAGATCATTGCAATGATTTGTTTGTTTGAACCTTTGCATGTATTTGTACTCACCATATCACATGTGTGAATCTCCCCAACCCTTCAAAATAGTGGGCAATATCTTCTTTCTCCTTTGATACTCAGAACTAGGAAAGGCTGATATAGTAATTCCTTCAAACTGTTTTTAATTAATATTTGAGTAAAAATGACTTCTACTGTAACACTTCAATATGTGAGATATACCCATCTGTTTGTAGTTAAGACATGACATAGTTTGATGTCTATCAATTCAAACAAAATGAGTTATTAACCCAACACTCCTGGGTCTCACCATGTAAAGGAAAGAGGAGGCATGGATATAGGTAGCTGCAGTGCAGGTTTCCCCTGATATCTGAAATTATACTGTTCCTATGTCACTATAAGTCAAATGGCCTAAAATCTTAACTAATGAAGGCACAAAATACGTTGAGATTAAGCAGAGGTGCTACTTTGGCTTTGACACAGTTCAAAGCTGTGGCTTCTTGATGAGAGATGCTGAGATGCTGAGTGTGGTTCTCAAGGAAGGGTTTTGGCGGTGCCCCTTTCACTGCTTTGGGTGCTACTGTCTCCATGATATGACCAAACAAATGCTGAATCTGATTTTTACATTTTGCCTCTTTTTTTTTTTTGTAAAAGAAAATATCATCTTCAGATTTCTGTCAGTCAATGAAAAACAGGTATTAATGTAGGTCTTTCATTGTTGTAGCCACGTGTTTTGGGAAACAAACTCACTCAGAAGGACAATGCAGGTAGTGGAGTGCAGTTTATTACACCTGTGGGCCCAAGGCAGAGTCTTCTCTTAGCCAAGGACCCTGACCAGCATTTGTGAAAATCTTTTATATCCCATGTGTACATGTCTGAACTCACCATCCCAAATTCCTTGAGACTTACATAAACAAAGGAAGGGTAAATACAATCACAATAATCTCATCATTTATGTGTTATGTGTTCAAACAGTTAAACCATTGACCAATAATTAATAAGCCCGAGGTTACACTCCGATAGGTACAGAAAAATTTATGGCCTGTCCAGAAACAGGGATGATTAGTGTATGTTTTCTCTTAGGCAATGAGTAACCTGGATATGATCTTCAAGATTCCCCTGTCTGGGGGGCGGGGGGAGTGTGTGTGTCTTATCCTTTTATTGTCATTTCCATAGGCACTAAGCACAGAGTTTAGAGTCCATTAGAGAGGTGGCTAAGCGTGATCAGCATAAACAGGCCTAAGATGGAGTCCAGGTCCTATGAATTCCCTCTTCATTCCCCCCTCTTGATGCTCCTAGTTTCTGTAATGAGCATCATTTATTGAAATATATTGTACCCTAGCCCTCTGGCCACCCACATGAGAGAATGCTATCTCAACCTGTGGGTTACAAAATTCACAAGACATTGTAAGGAGCAGGGCCCACAAAGCAGTATGATTAGAACTATTATGACAACAGTAACAATAGTTTTCCACCAGTCTCCCTTTACCCAGGATGGGACCGAAGTCCAAAAGGGAATATTTTCATCAGACACGGCTTTCACTTGATTTTGCATATTCTCTAAGGCAGTAGATACATTTTCAGACAGGTCAGGGATGTATACACAACATTTGAATTTAATTATGGTGCAAGTCCCCTCCTGGGCTGCTGTGAGTATGTCTAATGCCATATTATTTTGAATTACCGCGTTTGTTACTTTTATGAAACTGGTGTTTACATAATATGTAACTCCATGACCCAAGTCTATGTAGGTTTCTTACATCAAGAGAGCAGGGAGGGATTATGATTGTGTCCCAGAAAAGAATAGAGTGGTTTAAAATCTCTTTGGCGGAGCGGTGACAGCCACCAGGGAAGTCCATCATCCATCACAGACAGAGGCATAGCCCCACATACCCAGCAGTTGGAGGTATTGTGGAAGTTGGTGTATCATGTGGCTTCATCTTGAAGGGGCTCACCCAGGATCTTCTTTTTCTTCTTTTTAAGGATGGTCTTAGTCTCTCAAGGATCAGAGGGGTCCCTCTGTGTAGTCCACTCAGCGTTTTCTGGGTCTGTGTGGTATGTTCTCTTCACCCTCATATGATGGATCCAAGGGGCAATACCTGTAACTTTAACTGCAGTAGGGGTAGTTAGAATAATATAAGGGGCCTTCTACAAAGGGGCTAGTAAATCATGTTTCCAATCTTTGACCCATACTTGGTCACCAAGTGTAAACTTATGAATCTGTTCCCCAAGGGGTAACGGCATCCTTTCTTGTATAAATTTAGTTACCTGATTTATTACTTTACCTAGTTCCATCTGCTGTGAAATCCTATCTCCCCTTACCTGAGGCAAATTTGTTGGCACCTGTTTTATTATGGGAGGGGGCCTCCCATACACAATTTCATATGGAGAGTAGCCTTGGGACCGTGGGGTCATCCTGAGTCTGAGCAGAGCCGTCGGAAGCAAGTCCACCCAGGAGCAGTCAGTCTCTGTGATCCACTTGGAGAGTCTCTTTAAGTGTCCAGTTGGTTCATTTCACCATCTCAGAACTCTGGGCCTATATGTAGTGTGCAGTTTCTATTTGATGTTTAAAGTTTTGTTTACTTGTTGTACTAAATCAGCTACAAACGCCAGGCCCTTGTCTGATCCAATGCTGGTAGGAAATCCAAATCTGGGAACTATTTTTCTAAGCAGGCACCGGGCTACTTCTGATGCTCTTTCAGTCCAGGTAGGAAAAGCTTCTACCCATCTCGAGAATGTACACACCATGACCAGCAGGTAACGGTAGTGTCAGTGAGGTTTCATTTCAGTGAAGTCCACCCCCAGGTGTTCAAAGGGCAGCGTGCCTTTCAGCTGAATCCCCAGAGGTCTGTGCTGAGAGGCAGCATTAATCTGTGAACCAGAGAGCAGGCTGCGTGGCCTAGGTGGGTCACTTGGTGTGTTTGACTTACTAGAGTGTGTGCCAGCTCTTCTAGTATCAATAATTTGCCACTTGGCAATTCCCACTATTCCTTTTTAGTCTTGATGGCCCCTTCCACTTTGGCTAACCTGACAGCCATTGTCTGTTTTATCAGGCTAGTATCATCAGTATACAGGACCCAATTAGGGTCTGGAACCTTGTGCCCTTTTTTAAAACAAACCCCAGATATCTTACCCCCTCCTCGCAGATCTGTGCCTTCTTCTTCGACACCCGGTAACCTGATTCCATCAGCAGCTGGAGTAGTGCTTTTGTCCCTTCCCAGCATTTTTCCTTGATCTTGGCAGCCAGCAGCAGGTCATCCATGTATTGTAGGAGCCAACATCCGTACTTGTCCGGCTGGAATGAGCCCAGATCAGAAGCCAAGGCTTCCCCAAAGATGGTTGGGGAATTCTTAAACCCTTGTGGGGGAGCCCAGGTAAGGTGTTGTTTGGTGCCCCCAACTGGATCTTCCCATTCAAAGGCAAAGACGGGCTGTGACGCTGGGGCAAGGCATATGCAGAAGAAGGCATCCTTGAGATCTAGGCAAGTATAAACTTTAGTCCTCGGCGGGAGGAGGCTAAGTAAGGTATAGGGGTTTGGAACAGTGGGGTGTAAAGTCACAATAGCCTGGTTGACTAGCCTGAGATCTTGTACAGGCCTATAGTCCTGTCTTCCTTCCTTTTTGGCTGGCAGGATTGGCGTATTCAAAGCCGACTGGCACTCTACCAGAATGCCTGCTTGTTTCAATCTATTGATGTGGGGTAGTATGCCGGCCCGGGCCTCTGTTGGTAGTGGGTACTGGCACTTTCTAACTGGGATGATGTCTGGCTTGAGTTCTATTATTACTGGGGCTTGATGTTTAGCCAGCCGGGGAAGGGGGTGGGGGGTGGGCGGCAGCGGTTGTCTTCCGCCTAGACCTCAGGGAATAGACTTAGCTCTCTCTCATGTTCTTCCGGCCCACCTGGTTCTTCCTTTGGAGGCTCATGCAGCCTCCACTCATCTTGAGTCGGGTACTGAGAGAGAGAACAAATAAGTCATAGTCCCATCCGGAAGGTGGGCCTCTCTTCAGGGAAGAAAGTCACTTGTGCTCCTAGCTTGGAGAGCAAGTCTCTTTCAGGGGTACTGGGCACTCAGGAATGTTTGGTCCCCCACTTTTAAGGTTAACAAGGGCTCTCAGGGACCTAATATCTCTGAGCCCCGGCAGCCCTATTTAATTTCCAAGTCAGCAAGCCCCACAACTGCAGGAGCTTCCTCTTCCTTCCTTGCCTTAGGACATTCATTTTTCCAGAGGCCTAAACCTCGGCACCGGGCGCACTGGTTTGGCTGTAACGGGGGCCCGGGGCCTCCGTTGGGACCGGTTGAAGAACTGTCCCTGGGGCAGAGGAGGTTTTCTGGAGCGCCGGAGATAGACTTTCCCAGAGCAGCAGCTTGCATTGCGAATCTCTTGTCTGTTCTCTTTCGTTCCCTCCCGCTCTCTGGCAGAGCGCAGTCTCTGCTTAATTCCAACGTCTCCCTCCCCTTCTTGTCAGTACTCATCGGGAGAGACAGGTATAGCTTGGGCGGTTCAGCTGGAGCCGGATCCTGGAAGTGCTGGCCAGAGGCTTCTGCCACTGGGATCGGAGCCTGCTGAGGTGGCAGCTCTACAACCTCCAGGAGAGCTGGCGGAGGAGCCACGGCTGCTGCAAGAACTTCACCTGGCCCTGGATTGGGCATTAAGGTGGCCTCCGGTCCTGGTGGAGCACTGGGCTGCAGGCGCATCATCATCCAGTATGGGGGAGGGGCAGGTCATCCTCGTCCAAATCCTGCCAGATCCCAGAGGGAGAAGGGGGATTGGCGTGTCTTCACCTGCTGGTCAGCAAGGCAGAACCAGAACACCACGTGGTCCAAGACTGTTTCTCCATGAAAGTCTGTTCTGCCTTGGTGGGCTTGATCAGGTGCAGATGAAAACACAGATGGGTTAAATATCCCATGCCCCAGGCCGTCTCCAGAAAAGCCAATTCATATTTACTTATGTATCCCCCTCCTTCTAGCCTGACAATTTCCAGGGGGTCAAGAATTTTACAGCAGACGGGACACTTCCTGGGGGAGGGCAAAATATGAGCATACAAGGACGAGTTTTCTATCCTAAAAACCCCCTGGCGATGGCTTGGTAATAATTTCCCCTGAGACGGCGTGGACACACCTCCTAAATGACCGTCACAAATTCCCTTCCTAAGCCCTAACACGCTCGTCGACCTGTGTACCAAGCAATAGCCGCCTGCCTATTCCAGGCTCCTGTGGGTCTGTGTCCCTTCTAGTCCCTCTCAGGGGGGTGGTCAGGCCCCCTCTTCCACCCTGCTGGGTGGGTTCCTCCTCACCTGAGCGCTCAGTTCCCCTGCTGCTGTCCACTACCTGCTAACGTGAAAGGTCCGGGGATTGAAAAGCAGAATCCTTCTAGAAGGGCGAGGCGCCTTCCTGCCTCTAGAAGATTCAAGCCGCAAGGCCTTGGAGTAGTCCCAAATGGGACTTGTCTCCTCAAAGTGAGGAGTTTCCCAGCCAATGCACCAAATGTTGTAGCCACGCGTTTTGGGAAACAAACTCACTCAGAAGGACAATGCAGGTAGTGGAGTGCAGTTTATTACACCCGCGGGCCCAAGGCAGAGCCTTCTCTTAGCCAAGGACCCTGACCAGCATTTGTGAAAATCTTTTATACCCTGTGTGTACCTGTCCGAACTCACCACCCCAAATTCCTTGAGACTTACATAAACAAAGGAAGGATAAATACAATCACAATAATCACATCATTTATGTGTTATGTGTTCAAACAGTTAAACCACTGACCAATAATCAATAAGCCCGAGGTTACACTCTGATAGGTACAGAAAAATTTAAGGCCTGTCCAGAGACAGGGGTGATTAGTGTATGTTTTCTCTTAGGCAATGAGTAACCTGGATATGATCTTCAAGGTTCCCCTGTCTGGGGAGCAGTTGGGGGGGGGGGGTCTTATCCTTTTATTGTCATTTCCATAGGCACTAAGCACAGAGTTTAGAGTCCATTAGAGAGGTGGCTAAGCATGATCAGCATAAACAGGCCTAGGATGGAGTCCAGGTCCTGTGAATTCCCTCTTCATCATAAAAGTGAACTGTCACAAAACAGATTTTTGAAGAGTAGGGAATACATGTACAGGCTAGGATGGTTTGCCTTGGGGAAGTGCTTCATACAAGAGGGTGGTACCTGTCACTGGAGGACTTTAAAAGTTTCCTAACGGAAATGGGAACATTTTCAAGGTGAGAAAATATACAGGCATAGAGGGTGCAAAGAATATGCTACATCCAAAAGTCCTGTGAATCCAGGAGATTGGGGCTATCCTGCTAAGTATATAAGAATGAGGTTGCTTTAGAATCCAGCATGAATAGTCTATAGTGCTACTATAGACTATGAATAGAATGACCTTTATCCTGGGATGTCTAGAATAGTTAACAGCTTTGATTAGTAACAGCAACCTTTGGTCTCTCAAAAGTACCTGGTTTTGATAGCAGATTACAAGATTATCTTGTACATAAGGAGCTGTGACAATGTTGTGTAGTCAGATGCTTTCTGCAATGTATCCAGCAGAATACAATTACTGTAAAATGTTAATAGGGACTCAAAAAAAAAAAAGACTTCTGTAGACTGTTCTAAGAATATTGTATATGACTTACATCCTTTAAAATATTTGCAATGCATCCTTACAAGCTCTGTGGTATAGAAATTTATTTAAATGTTTTAACAATTTTTGACCACATAAACCTTTTTATCACAGGACACAAAGGGATATCACAAAAGTGGGAATGCTTATCTATTGATTGGAAGAGTGTCATAGGATAAGTGTTTATGCTGTAGAGAGATTAATCCCTAGCAAGCTAAGTCAGTAGGTGACAGATACTGGAGGTGGCAAGATAAATTATGTTTTTAATGTATTTGCTTATGTTACATCTTAACTCAAGATGACAGGTTGTATTTTCCAACAATGAATACAATAACATCTTACATTACACATGGTTTTCCAGAACCCTGCCACTCCCCACCAAGAGCTGTAGTCTTCATCTCTTCTAGTTGAGACTGAGTCAAATTTTGTGGTTGCCTCAAGCAATAATGTGTTTCACAAGTTAGGGCACATGACTTCCTAGTTGAGGGCATGACAGAGGATAGAGTTTCTACCCAGCTCTCCCTCAGGATTTGCACTTTTGAATCCCTAAGACACTTTTTAAGAGGTCCAGCTACCCTGAATCTGTCATTCTGGAGAGACAGCATAGCAATGAGAAGAGATGCCTGAATATCTCTGGCTATTCCTCTGCCAGGCTTCCAAGTCTTCCCAGCTCAGAGGCCAAACATGTGAATAAAGAAGACTTGGTGATCACTCCAGTTCTAGACACTGTGTGATTACAACTCTACAAGAAACCCTAAGAACTGTCTAACTGATCTCAGTCGGTCATCTTCCAAAGCTGTTAGAGATAATGATGAGTGATTGGTTTTGTTTAATGGCACATGGTTGTTATGGGGTATTTGATGGCTGGAACGTTCTTATTTATAGCAGTTTTCAAAAAGTCTTTAAACACAATTAAATAAAATATTAAAATAAAAGATGAGTGGACAATATGGAAACAAGGAAGGAAAAGTAGAAAAATAAAATGAAGGCAAATGTGAGGTCAGTCTGTAACAAAGGGGTAATTTCTTTAAATTTGTTAGAGGTGGTCTCAAACGAAGTTCTCAACTTTCTAACAGCCATAGCCAGCTTGATCTCTTACATCATCCACACTGGTCAAGGATGTAGATGGAGTCTCATGTTAGAGAAATGTCTCTTAGAAGGGGAACGGGAGGAATGGGCAATGAGCACAAATCAGACAGCAGACAGAAATGCTAAGAGTTTGAAGCAGGAACACAGCAAGGGAAGCAACCAAAACTGGTTATGAACAAGATGTGAAAGCTTTTTAAATGGCATTGATTTAACTTGACAAAAGAGAAGAAAGAACCAAATATAATTCTGGGACTATGAGCCCAGGTAACTAAGAGCATGGTGCTTCTATTAGACAAAGGTAGAAAACAGAAAGACAAATGCTTGCAAGAACAATGTTATTAGAAGTTTCTCAGACACCCACACTGCAATATTCAACTCAGAAGGCAGACTGAAAGGAGGCAATGGGATGCAGAAGGTTGGTAAAATTGCAACAGGTTCCAAGATTTATTAGTCATCTCCTTGGTGATAACAGTTGAAGATGTGACAATCAACAAGATTGTCTGGGGAAAGTGTTTTGAGAGAGAAAAAAAAAAATGGAGAACACAAAATCTCTCATTGTTCCAAAATGTCAACACCTTTATGATGAAGGAAGATAAGAGAAGGAAGGGAAAAGTAAAGAGGCAACACAAAAAGAAGAAAAGAAAGAATGAGGAAGACTAGAAGCTATAGAAGAGCCTTAATCAGACTGCAAAGTATTGACCTCTCAACATCGTCCAGCTGACTCAGAAGGTGGGAAAAAAAAAAAACTGATTAGGGTTTTGGGGAGTGCAGTGAGGGGTACCCCTTTGAATGTTCACTGGAGCCAAACCAGGACTGTGTAGCTCTGGGCTGACTTAATCAAGCTGGCTCTGTAACCAAGATGCTGGATGTGCCACTCTGCTCCTTTAATGTGCAGCACAAACCCATTTACTTGTTTGATTTTGCTCCTTTTTGGTAAATAATTTACATAGTTTTACATTAGCTCAATTTGCAAAAATTGAGCAAACAGTGCAATTTTCTGTAATTATGCCAGTGCAAGACAGAAGTAAAGTCTGGCTGAGAGAGGCTTTATCTGAACTGAAAAGACATTTGGTGGAAATGGAGCATGAGAAGAAAATGAAGATCTGCTTAAATTGGCTCTGGCCAAAGTGAGGAAGAACAGAACACAATTCAGCTAACACTCTAACCGAGCTGAAAGTCTTTGTTTTCCCTCTTCCCCTCTAAAAGTTGTCGGGTGGGCATACGTACACTGCATATATAGTTTTATGCCTGCTCTCTCATAGAAGAAGCAGATAACATTGTAATGGTTGCTGATGTGATTTTATCACTAAACACATATACTACTTCTTCGATTGAATTTCTTTATTCTTCATGCTGATCCTCTATTTTGCACATCTTACTCCTTTACTATCCCCAAATATCTTACTGGAACAAAACTAGGAAATTAAAGATTGAAGTTCATTTTGTCAAGGGTCAGCCAGGTGGCAAGGCTTTGGCTAGAAGTCCATGATGGAATTTGGAAAGAGGAAGAGAGATGTAATTGTTTACAACACTGGGCATGGGACAGTAGGGGATGTGTTTCAAAATCCCTGCCAATCTCTGGATTGTAGAAAATTGGTATGACTAGAACTTTCAGTGTTTTCTAATTAGAATGTGGCCTTGAAAGGGATGGTTTGCTTCTATAAATTAAGGAATGAAGGTTAGACTCCCCATCAGTCTGTTAAGTTAATCTATTTAAGCAACAGGTCTGGTTGAAACTAAACTCAAAGTAGCCATTTTGTTTTCCTTGTTTATTTTAGCTTTCATAGTCTGATTTGGCTGTGTCCTGTCAATATCTAGCTATGGCTTTGACAGAATCACTTGCTATCTTAATGCCTCTCTCTCCTTATCTTTAAATGAGTGTGCTATGTTATAGGGGCTTCCCAGGTAGTACTAGTGATAAAGAACCACTCTGCCAATTCAGAAGACCTAAGAGACATGGATTTCATCCCTGGATCAGGAACAGCCCCTGGAGGAGGGCACAGCAACCCTCTACAGAATTCTTGTCTTCAGAATCCCATGGACAGCAGAGCCCGGAGGGTTCCATAGGGTCCAAAGAGTCAGATACGACTGAATGACTTAGTACACAAGCTATATTATAGGACCACTAAGCTCCTTGGCCGCTCAATAATTTGTATCAGAACCTCATTATAAACATTTCAATTAAATATAGATATTATTTTCTACACATTTAAAAGTAAAGTGAAAATAAGCACATTTTATATAAGTCTTAAGTGAAAAGATACCTTTGTACTCTGGAACTGAGGGAACAGTCTCCCTTTCTGAAACTCAGATGAAGGATTAACCTGAACTTTTGTAAATGGGTAAACTCCATTTAAATTCCGTTCCACATCTATTTGTCTTTGTGGAATCATATAATTTCTATTTTGTATAGTATTTATGGGGCTTCCCTGGTGGCTCAGATGGTAAAGAATCTTCCTGCAATGTGAGAGACCCAGGTTTGATCCCTGGGTTGGGAAGATTCCCTGGAGAAGGGAATGGCAACCCACTCCAGTATTCTTGCCTGGAGAATTTCATGGACAGAGGAGTCTGGCGAGCTAAACAATATTTGTGCATATTAATTATACAGTATTATTATAATGAACATCTTTTGTTTTATCTGTTCAGCATTAATCGCTTCTTTGCTTATAACACCAGCCAGTTTTCCTTTGTGGTGCCATCTTATCCCTAGTCCACAGGATTCTACTGAGGCTGCCAATTATCATGCCCCACTTTTTTTAGGCTTATCGATCACAGGCTTATTCCCCTGATTTTACGGCTATTAAACTAATCAGTTAATCAGACTCTTATCTGAGGTTTTTGTATAGATTCTAGGGGAAGAAAAGTCTCTTTTCCATGTGGATAGTAACACGTGAGAACATAAGCCTCAAAGAACCAGAGGCTACATTTTGAGTCACGTTGGGAAACCTGCCTGAAAATAAAATGAACCTACTGAGAGATCAAGGATAGGAGATGGAGGCAGTGAGAAGAAGAGAGAAGGAGAAAAGCAATGACCTGATTTAAATCTAGCTGTGCACGCAGTCTAATTACTGCCCTTGGACTTCCCAGATACATAAACCAATATAGTGCTCATTGTAGAAGATGAGAACACTGTTTGAATTACTCCTTCCCTTTCTACCACCTCCATGGGAGGTGCACACTTCCCTCTACATTGATGTTGAGCTCTTCCCCATGACTTGCTTTGCCAATGGGATGTTAACAAACGTGATGTAAACAGAGGCTTAACATGTATTTGGACCATTGAGCTTGCCCTATAGTGTCTCTTTCATTTCCATGAAAAGTGCTACTTGTCTTCACCCTGAGCTTCATAACTTATGTTCATGGAACAGACACAACCCATAGTATAGAGATAGCTATCCCTCGCTATATCTGCACCTTAAGGCTGAGCTGTTCAGTTGAGGTCGGCTAACCTACTAACTCTTGAAAGAAAATAAGTGATTGTTACTTTAAGCCACTGAATTTTGGAGGCAGTTTGTTACAGACCAGTAGTTGATATATATGCTTTAAAAAATATAACCTACTTTGAATTACTAATCTATTCCTTGCTACAGAAAGAATTTGGCTAATCTGGAAATACTCATCTTTTGTCTATTCTTCTCCTAGGAAATGTTCATTTCTTTGAAATTATAGTTAATTTGAGATTTTATTATTGGGAAAATTCCAGGATCTGTTTCACTTTGCAATGTTAGATGCAGTCAATAGGAGAGAAGAAAATAGAGCTGAAGAATAAACCCCGAGACCATAGAAGTGTTGAGAAAATGAGAAGTGAGAGTGAAATGAAAAAATGAAGAGCAGTAGCCAATTAGTAACTCTAACTATTGATTCCAAATTTTTAAAACTGATACCATAAACTTAAATATGATTAGAAATGATTAATTTTCCACCCACCATAACTATGCCAAGAGAAAAATGAAATGTTAAAGCTAATGGAAAATAAACAGAAAAAAAATGCTCAGAAGAAAAACTAGAATACTATGAAATAATATCCAGATACTTTCTATAGTATCCTCTCAATGAAAATACAGTGCTTTAGCCTTTCTTTATTTAGTTTAATGTACCTTCCCAATGGTCATAATAGCTAACTGCCACATAATTAAATAGATTGTAGAATCTATTTGAATTTAATTGTTAAGATCAGTTAAATAATCAGTTTGACAACCAATTTGTTTTAACCAGAGAAAATGACAATCTCATTGATTTTTTGCTGGTCAGCTTCTGTCTAGTCAATATGATGCCCATACAAAGTGACTTTTTTTTTTTTTTTTTATAATTTGTAGGTATCTGGATCAAGAGTAGGCAAAACCAAACCTGGTGTAGAGACTGCTCTGCATCTCCAAGAGATTCTGGACTTTTAATTGAATCAGGCTCACTTGAATATGATTTCATCTGTAGAGGAGAGTCTGAATGAAAAGAAAATTATCAATTAATACTGAAAGAAGTGATTCATGGAAGTCGTCAATGTTGTTTAACAAATATGTCTGCTGCTACTCATCTTCCAGAAACATGGCAAGTCAGAACTTGCCTATTCCTCTGAAGCCAGGCCAGACTATATGTCTTACATTGGCTAATAAAATGTTAACGGGAGTGACACCTTACATCCGAGCAAAAGTCCTTACAAACTATGTGTGACTTGCTATTTACCTGTACCCTTGTAGGCGACTAGCAACATTCAAAATGATGAAGTCTCCATTAGTGCCTGATTAAAGATGAAGTGGAATATAAAACACTGCTGATCATAAGTGGAGACACAGCATGAGTAAGAAAGTTTTGATTTTTTGAGCTCTGAAATTATGGTGCTGCTTGTTAGTGTAGAATAATCTGGCCCCGGACTATATAAGGAGGTCGTAATATCTCAGTAGAAAAGCAGTAATATAAGCTGGAATTTTTTGGACATATTCCACACTGAATGTTTTCTCTTTTTCAGCAGTCAATTCTTTGATTGGACTAGAGAAATTGAGAGATTAACTGATCTTAACTGTTTTACATATAGTCACAGAAAACTTATTCCCTTTTTGTTCTTCTCTTTAAAATGAAATCTAACCTTGGAACCTTTTCTTTGTCGTGTGTATATATTGTTGTCTGGATGAGAAGAGCTGACAGAAGATCAGGCTTTATTAATTTTAGTTATTCCTGCAGCTTTCCCTTATTACTAGTGTTTCTCCTTCGTCTGTTCCTTGGACAGCACAGAAAGAACACTACAAAAAGCAATCTTTCACACTTAAAAGAAAGCCGATGCCCTGTCCTGGGTGTGTTGTCAGGAAAAAAATAAGTTGTGTCTCTCCAATAACTGTGAAATTCCTTTGCCCCTAGAGAGGGCTGTTTTCTGCATCTTGGCCAAGTCATGACTTTCTCTCTTTATAAATGCAGCCAGTGTGATCTCCAAAGAGATAAATGATGAACAAGGTGGAGGCTATTTATAGTCTGGCTAGGAAAAACAATTTCACTTAACAAGGATGTCGGTTAAAATAATTAATGTAGATCAAGTGGACATGTGAATAGAGAAGGCTGTTGGAAAGTGATTAAATGGACAGCCCGATCCAGGAAGAAATATACTCTCAGATACTTTCAGTGACTCAGGCATTTATTGGTGAGATGCTCATCCAAGGGTTGAAAGACCAGGCAATGCTTTTCTAGATTTCATTAAATGAAGCATACACTCACATTGAACAAAATAGGTGGGTTTGTGGTTAGAACATCTGGTCTATTCAAATTGCCTCCCCATTTTACATCTTTGTTTGGGTTTCATTAAGAGATAACAGAGATGTTAGTGAAATGTGTGGCTTTCATTTGGCAATGACTTATTAAGTATCTTCTACTGTTTTCCTTGGTAATAGATACTCACACCACCTAGATATTGTCCTTGACTATCATTTTAAAAGGAAAACAGGAGAACGGAGATCTAACACAATACTACTAACTGTGACAGGAGTCCTAGATTTCAGAAGTAACATATAGCAGCCTGAACAGGTGTGGTCAGAAAAGAATACATGGAAGGCATTAAATTGTTAACAAGATTAATAGAAGTAAAAAGAGGATGTCTCAGGCCTGTTGATGAGCCTGGGAAATAAGGCAATGTTGCTATGAGCACCCTCAGATGGTCCTTCTCTGGAGGTGAGTCTGGGAGATTCCCATCTAACTCCAAATGTGGCCAGGCAAACCTGGGTGCGGCTCTGAACAATCAAAGCTGAAGAGTGTGAAGAGTTTGGAGAGCTAACTTTAGCCTAACAAAGTACAGTGAACTTGGGTCTCATCTCTTCACTCTGGCTTAATTGAATGCTGAAGAAGTCATAATATCATGGTTACCTAACTACAGGGCAGTGAAAGTCATTTTATTTTATTTTTTTTTGCAATTTTGCTTTACTTCTATGCACATATTTCTGTAGTGAAATAGAAACACTAAACTCAAAACTAATTAGTCTTTAGCACTTGTTATTTCTATCTCTGGGCATCCCAGGTGGATCAGTGGTAAACAGTCTTGCCTGGGAAATCCCCCGGACAGAAGAGCCTGAAGGGCCACACTCCATGGGGTCGGAAAAGAGTCAGACACAACTTAGTGACCAAACAACAAAAACAACAATTTCTATCTCTAATGATTCTTTAGTATTAAAAAAAAAAAGCATCAAAAGCTTTCTGCAGGAGTTTCTATGTCAGTTTTGGGGACTGTGATAGCAGCATGCTCTTTATTTCACGTCAGCTGTGTCCCTGATGAACAGAACAACTCTTATAAGGACAATAATGACCAGAGAAAACATGTAAATCTGCTGAGGAAGATAAAGCAAGTAGCATTGAAAGGACTTTATAATGCTGACATTCTATGACTCTTTAATTCCTGACTGACAGTGTCAGATAAGTATCAATATAGTTAACCCAGGAGGCACTAGTGCCAATGCATGAGACGCAAGAGCTGTGGGTTGGATTCCTGGATCAGGAAAGATCCCCTGGAGAAGGAAATGGCAACCCACTCCAGTATTCTTGCCTGGAAAATAGGAGAGAACAAGGAACCTGGTGGGCTGCAGTCCATACAGTCACAAAGAGTCGGACGCGACTGAGCATACACTAACACACACACATGCACAGAGAGAGACAAGTGAAGAATTCTTTGTAGACTCCGTAACTGCAAAAGGAAGGAAGTTTCAGAGCTGGTGTGACACTCCTGGATGAGAAAGGAGACCACACTCAGGTTGAGAGTCAAACTCACACTTCTGTAGTCCCATGGGAAAGTTACTTAAATCTCTACCTCAGCTTCACCAACTACAAATAACATCTATTGTAGCAGATTACACTTAGGAAAGTGAAACAGTGCATACAGTTAAACTAGCATTAATAGGTGCTTTCTAAGTATTAGCTAGCTTCCTGCCTAACATAGAAATCTGTTAAAGAAGGAATCAGTTGAGTGTCTTGAAAGTCAAGAACATTGGAAGCATCAAGTTTCCAAGTGCTTGTAAACAGTCTCATCTGGATGGGAATCTATCTTGGATTTGGTTCACAAATTCCTGCATCAGATAATCTCTAATAATTTAAACATCTCTAACTCTGGTACAATTTCTTCAATTAAAAAGATTGACTTACCAAAAGATATAGAAAAGAAATACAATTTTTGAATTAGAGTCAGGTCTCTTGATTTTTAATCCAAAATACTTCTTCCAAATATAACAAGCACAGGAGAATTAATGTGCCAAGCCATATGCCATGTGCTCAGTTGTGTCCAACTCTTTGCGACCCCATGAACTGTAGCTCACCAGACTCATCTGTCTATGGGATTTTTCCAGCAAGAATACAGGAGTGGATTGTTTCAACCCAGGGATCGAACTTGCATCTCCTGTGTTTCCTTTATTGCAGGAAGATCCTTTTCCCACTGGGTCATCAAAGGAAGATAATTACAGGCAGTTCTATAAATCTAGTCCTCCATACCTCCTTCAGTCTCCATAAGAGGCTGTCAGATGTGGCCTGTCTACAACAGTGCCCAGGTGACTCAGGGGAGGACAGGTTTCTACCTTGAGAACATGCTGTCATGATGCGAGGAGATTTGGAGTTAAACCTAGTCCAGCCTCAACAAGTGGAAACCCAAGAATCAAAAGTTAAGAACATGAAGTGTGGAGTCTATACTGCCTGTAGCAGAATTGCAATGTGGGTCATGTGCCAGGATTTCAAAGTTTAGTGGAGATTAAGTTAGAAAAAGATCAGATTTGGAACAAATGAAGGGACAATCAAGAAACTGCAACGTAGACTCTAAAGCCCATGCCTGGATGTGTTGGACTAGTTTAAAGGACCACAGAACAAGGCAAACAAACACAGTAATGCTCATTTTAGTGGAAATTGTTTTAAGCAGGTGGTTTCTTCTCAAACTAAAGTAGATTGCTTATTAGTGAGAAAATTGAGGTTCTAAAGTGGGGAAACTATATGTAAAGAGGAATTGCTTAGGGGTATGAGGTACTGTGATGGGCAAGTGTAGATTAAAATGAAGAGTATCATAGAGGCAAACTCCCAATGATCAAAATATTTCATAGTTATTATGGAAATGGGGAATAAAAGAGAATTAGAAAGAAGCTAGGGATGATCTTTATCCAAAACAGAGTCATCTTGAACGCTTACTCAAGTCCTCACATGTGTCCAAGCCAAATATTTTATGATATCCATTTTTTTGAATATTAAAATTCTTCTCAAGGGTAGCAAAACATTACACCCCTTTTAAAACCAGAAACAGAAAAATAGCTTTCAAACGAAAGTCTGTAAAATGATATGGGTACATTTTTACAATGACTGATTTAAATTAGCATCTTCCTGCTACAGCAAAAAATAAAAATCATGAAACTAAGGGTTTCCAATTTCACAACTCCCAGCCCACGCTTTGCCTCACCACCCTGGTTTTCTTTGGAGAATTTGTCTCAGACAGATGGTAGTGAGTTAACAAGTCTAGACTGTGGGAGTATATATCTGCATTTGCATCTATATGATTATATAGAATAATTTTTCACTAAAATGGCATGCATCATTGGGATGAGCTCCAGGACTTTACGACTTCTCTCTTCTCGATTGAGTATGGCATGTGTACAATTCACTGTGGCCACTACAAAAATTCCACCACAGCTGGAATGAAGAGCAACAGCTGCTTGCCAGCGCACAGCAACATGGCACAACCGTTTAGAATCATAAATGAAGAAGACAGCCTTCGATAGACACCGCAGGGGGAATTTAAAGCAAGAGGAAGCAATTAGCTGAGCTGGAACAGAGCCAGGCAAGCAGGACAGGATTCTCCCTAACTTTGGGAAGGAGAAGGCAAAGTGTGGTATGTGAGCCTGCTCTCAGTCTAGGCTCACAGGCCAAGGCACTAAGAGCAAGGATGGTCACTGGGATCCTCTTTGGATTGGGAAAGTGGACTGAGTTCCTGATTCAATCAGAATCATCTTTATTTTTAAGCTTCTTCTCCAAGTACCCACCCAACCCCAATCTTGTTTGGTTTATGAGATCTGACAAGATCACAATTTGAGGGAGAATGTCTGTAACGCTCTCTGACAGTACTTGACTTGGTTTTTAATAGAAATGGGCAGAAATGTAGAGACCTTGTGCACTGGAACACACAAGATCGCCAGCTTTTATCACAGAAGCTTCAGAGCCTCTCTGTGGCAGCTGGAGTGGAGACCTATGAGCTGATCTGGAAAATGTGTCTTTTCTTTCTAATGGGAGCCACCACATTGTGTTCCTTTAATTATATCATGTCATGTTGTATTCCTGTGTAAAATGACACAGAGGAACACGTGGTGACCTAGGATAACTGGGATGAATTGCATCCTGAACAGCGATTGGCTTTGAAAGGCATCTGACGTGACAAAGCAGGTAGTCCCTGTATCTGTGGAAGTTATGAGTGGCTTTCCCTGAGCACATCACGCCTATTTGAGGTTAAGATTGTGTGTGAGCCAACAGAGGCTTTTTGCCAGCTTTTATTTTTTATTAGTGAAGTGCAATAATAATTTTGTACTGAGAAAAATAATAAAAATTATATTTATTAAGTAAATAAAAAGCAGCTTCTGTCAAAGGGATTAATTTCTCATAATCGGATTAAGTGATAGAACTAACATCAGAGAGGGGCTCATTCTAATAGGTGTTTGTTTCCTGAATTTGAAATTTAAAAAGAGCATAGGAGAAAGCAACAATTGTCTAATCAGCCATCAGGTAGGATTATTTACAGTAAGATTCTTTGAAATTGCAATAAAGACTACAAATAAACATCTGGATCTGCCTTGTATAATATGGTAGTCACAGTCACACGAAGCTGTTCAAAGACAAATCAACTAATAAAATTAAAGGGTCAATTCTTAGTTGCAGTAGCCATATTTTAAGTGTTCAGTAGTCACATGAGATGAGTGGCTGCTATTAGCTCAGATACGGATACGTCCATCATAGTTCTAAAAGCCCTGGAAGATAAGAGGAAAAAAAAAAAAACAAACTCCATATTTCTGATTTCCTCACATATATTGATAGGAAGACCAAAATAACCTGGGAGTTTAAATGCACTTATTTTTTCACTTTTTATGCAGATCTTTTCATGACACAGACAAAGTTTCATCTCACTATGTGAAATTAAATGTTTATTTTCTTTTTGCTTGTTATGATTTGTAAATGATGCTTTTTCCACTGAAATATCCAGTACATGGGCTCCTCTGGAATGCAAATGAGCATCATTATTAATAAAACCAGATTTAGAGTATAGTTCTTTATGTTCTCAGCAGAATGGAAATGCAGACACAGAAAACCCTTTAGTGTTCCCCATGAAGAGGTCAGGGTACTCACTTTTTAATTGGGAAGACCACATCCTATAATTTCTGAGTCATGTCATTCACAAGTCTTAACCTTCAAAGTACACCTTACCACCTTACACCTTTTTTTTTGGAAATCGTGCCCAAGAAAAAAGTAAAACAATATCAAATTTTACATTATTTCCAAATACATATATTTTATCCCATAAAACCTTCATGAGATGGTTACAGAAAACATTTTTCCCAGTCTCACAGCTAGCAAAAAGAGTCTCCCTCTCACCTCTCCCTGAAGTTAACAGTAATAGTATGACTCACTGACAGAGCCAGGACTAGAAAACAGATACTCTTACACAGATACCAGAATTCTTAAGTAGACTGCATTTCTCATCTTGAATCCAGCTTGGGGGATCTCAGGAGTGCAGGAAAAAAATAGGGTTTTGTGAATTGAGCAACGAGTAACTGCCAGCTGTTGTCTTTACATGCCTTTCACCAAATGGTTTGGCAAAAAAGGGCACTGCTTCTCTCCTGAAACTCATTATTGTCAGTAATGTTATTTTATTACTAAGCAGCAGCTAACTTTTTAATATTCTAACAAGTATGGGAAACTACATGACTTACTGTGCCTTTAACATTTTATAATTATAAGCTAGAAACCGTCGGAATGTGGAGGGTAAGGGTGAAGCATTGTACTGTAGCTGGAAAAAAAAAAAAAATCAATACCTGCTCCTGAGATAGGGTACTTGACCAGAAAGGATATTGCAAGATACAAAAAAGCAGATATGAAATACTATTTCTCCAAAGTTTTTTTTTTTTAATCTTATTTCATCAACAGCACAGAACACAGATCAGCTAGACCTACAGAGACACTGTAATTCATTGCTGATTTCTTAAGATTATGTGAATTTGTATGCATTGTAAGTTGTATACAAGTTCCTGAGATACCTTGTCTCTCTGAGAATTAGTATTCTTTTTAAAACTGAAACATACTGTAAAAGTGAATTTAATCTCCTACTTTTTGCCTAGTAAATTTGGCCAAGTTATTTAATCTCTTTGGGCTTCAGTTAACTCACTGAGGCTTCCCTAGTGGCTCAGACGGTAAAGCGTCTGCCTACAATGCGGGAGACCCGAGTTCGATCCCTGGGTCAGTAAGATCCTCTGGAGAAGGAAATGGCAACCCACTCCAGTATTCCTGCCTGGAAAATCCCATGGATGGAGGAGCGTGGTAGGCTACAGTCCATGGGGTCACAGAGAGTCGGACACAACTGAGCGACTTCATTTCACTTTCACTTTCACTCACTGAGATAATATAATCTGAATAGGAGTCCTTAAATCTCATTTCTACAATTCTGTGTAGTTTATAATTTTCTAAGATGACTATTTCTTCTCTGTTTCATCTTGATTTCAGAAAATGTTGCCACTCAATCGGGACTGTCATGTAGACGTTTTTATCTAATTTACTCCAGCTCACACACTGTGCAACTCTTCCCCAGCCAATTCTACCCCCGCCCCAGCTAAAGCTTGAGCCTCTCTAGCTCTAAAGGGCAGTTTTCATGCCAAACCCTGACGTCTCCCTTCTTGCCCTGCTTCTCTGAGATTATACACTTAGATCAAAATAAATTCTGGTCTATTGACCTGATTTTCATGGAATAGTATTGAATACATTGTTAAGTAGTACTGGAAGGCTACAAGAACTGCTTCCTTGACCAAATTTTAGTCCGGTCCCTCTGAACCCTATTTTCAGCTGTGTTTAGGTTTTAGCCACCATCCCTGCTGAGGTTGCCTACTTCAGATTTAACAATAATCCTGCTAAGTCAGGTTAGTGAGAATTTACCACCCACCACACCCAGATATTTGGTCACTCAGGCCTGCCTTCAGCAAAAATCCTATTACATCATGTCAGTAAGAATTTCCTATCCTCTGGGGATATTTCTCTCAGTAATTTTTCATCCACCTACCCAGCCCCCCATTCTGCTCATTGAGTTTTATACCACTTGTCATTCATATATAGTTCCATTTGTTGTTGTTCAGTCACTCAGTTGTGTCCAACTCTTTGCGACCCCATGGACTGCAGCACACCAGACTTCCTTGTCCTTCGCCATCTCCCAGAGTTTACTCAAACTCATGTCCTCTGGGACTTCCCTCATAGCTCAGTCAGTAAAGAATCCACCTGCAATGCAGGAGACCTTGGTTCGATTCCTGGGTCAGGAAGATCCTCTGGAGAAGGAAATGGCAACCCACTCCAGTATTCTTGCCTAGAAAATTTCATGGACAGAGCCTGGCAGGCTATAGTCCATGGGGTCACAAGAGTCGGACATGACTTAGCAACTAAACCAACACCACATGTCCATTGAGTTAGTGATTCCATACTGAGATCTCATTTTTTTCCTATTGACATAGCTCCTAAATAAAATCTATGTTTATTAACTATTGTCTGACTCCTGTTATATTTGACAAATAAATCTTAATCATCTAACAATAAAATTATTTAACAGATGAAGAAATTAAAACTCAGAAATCATTAATGATTGTCCAGTGCTCTTAAACCAGTTAAAGATATTCCCAAGATTAAATAAGTTTTCCTGATTACTGTCCAGTGTTTCTTCTCTTAGAGTATGTATCCATTTCTTAACTTCTATCCTTGGTGTAGTCTTAATGTTTCTTATGTCTCTAATAGGTAAAAGTTCCTTGAGGCATAATCTCTCAGAATATACTTATGTTTTGGTTGACGCATAAACTCTTTCAAGTAGAATACAGTGGTGAAAATTGTTATTTGAGAGCCTCACCATCCTTTTTTCTATGATAATAAAAATGTCACCTAGAAGATGAGCACATGATAGGCCAGACATTAAACACTGTCAGCTAGGTGGTCTTTATTTCTTTAATGCTATTTATTTTTTATTTATAATGCTGAGAATGGTAGTATTGCTTACCCATTTCTGTCATGTTTCATTTCTCCACGTATATAAAGACTATTTTATTAATCTGTTTCTGGTTTAATAAGAATCTAATTCTCTAGACCATAATCAGTCATTTTGTTGCTTAGAATGTTATATGTTAGAGCTAAAATGGAATTCAGTGAACATGACTTCTGGCTACCTCTTTTTAATGTAAGTAAATCCTGGATCTCAGGTAATGCCCTTAATTTACTCCCCAGATCCTTATGTGAAGCACTCTGTTTTCTGTGTGAAGGTAACCATGCAAGCAAGTGATCTAGAAAGGTTGACTAGATGAGTGGATGGATGGGTGAGGCGTATACCCTGAATCTTTCATTTTTCCTATAACAGAAATATTAATTTATGCTAATAGAATCCTTTAATGAAAAACCAATATATTCTGAAATGAACAGCCAGCTAGGTTTAGAGATTCAGTATGTGTAGAGTAAACAAAGGTGATTTTTCAACTCCTCTGACTGGCCTGATTGGGAAAAAAAAAAGTGTGCTAAATGTGGAGATCAGAGGAAAAACAAAAAAACACAACTGACAGAGCATGCATGCCCTGAACAGAAAGTAAAGGCTGTAAGTAAATATCAAAATTAAATATAGGAATAATTAAAGGAAAGATAATGTAATATACCCATGACTTCCATGACTTAGACATGGACTACATTATAAACAAATAGCAGTTTCCTTTCAGTCAAGTTATTCACGTCAATCCTGCTTTATTGTTTAGAATTGATTAGCACCACTTCCAAAATCTCTCCAATTTCATAACTTTAGGTTCAAAGCAAGACATTACTCCAGTGCCTGTCAAATGTGTCCCTATGGTGTGAAGCTATTACTTCACATCTGGGTGTGGAGGAAATTCTTTTGCATTTCATAGGCAGTATTGGTCACTAACTCCACTGTCCCCCACTACTCTGCACAAACCTCTAAATTTTTACTGTATTATTTAATTTTCTCATAAGCTCATAGATTTCTTATAGATGAAATAGAAATATTATTTTACATGCTTTTCTCTTTTAGGCTTCCCTGGTGGCTCAGATGGTAGCAAATCTGCCTGCAATGCAGGGGACTTGAGTTTAATCCATGGGTCAAAAAGATCCCCTCGAGAAGGGTATGACAACCCACTCCAATATTCTTGCCTGGGAAATCCCATGAACAGAGGAGCCTGGTGGGCTTCAGTCCATGAAGTAAGTCCATGGGTAAGACTAGGTTTTATTTGCATTTTTAATACACATGTCCTCAAGGAATAATTCTAGTTACTTAGCTGGTCACCTCCTGTGAATCCCCACCACAATCTGCAGATATGATTTCTATAAATCTGCATTTCTGTAAATCTGCATCTGTATATAAATATCATTACAAAAAAAGAAAACTAAAGATCAATATCTCTCATGAACAAAGAGTGCTTAAAAGTCAACAGTAAGAAAACAGCAGCATTAAAAAATTAGTCAAAGATCTTCAGTTCAGTTCAGTCACTCAGTCGTGTCCGGCTCTTTGCGACTCCATGAATTGCAGCACGCCAGGCCTCCCTGTCCATCACCAACTCCCGGAGTTTACCCAAACCCATGTCCATTGAGTTGGTGATGCCATCCAGCCATCTCATTCTCTGTCGTCCCCTTCTCCTCCTGCCTCCAATCCTTCCCAGCATTAGGGTCTCTTCCAATGAGTCAACTCTTCTCATGAGGTGGCCAAAGTATTGGAGTTTCAGCTTCAACATCAGTCCTTACAATGAACACCCAGGACTGATATCCTTTAGGATGGACTGGTTGGATCTTCTTGCAGTCCAAACGACTCTCAAGAGTCTTCTCCAACACTACATTTCAAAAGCGTTGATTCTGCGGCACTCAGCTTTCTTCACCGTCCAACTCTCACATCCATACACGACTTCTGGAAAGATCTTAGCAGATACTTAATCAAAGAAGATATACACATGCAATATATATAAGAAAAGATGTTCCACACAATATGTCATTAGGGAAATATAAATTGAAGCAATGAGACACCACTACAAACCTATTAGAATGGGCAAAATCCAGTATACTGATAAAACCAAATGGTAGTGAGTGTATGGAGCAACAGTAAGTTCCATTCATTCTGTTAAAGGGTGAAGGCAGTTTCAAGTACAGTTGGTGATGCCATACAAAACAAAACATAATTGCATACTGGTCAGAAATCTCACACCAATCTCACATCTTGGTGTTCACCAAGGAATTGAACACTTAAGGCCAAATAACCTGCACACAGATATTAGAGAATCCCTATTAACAAAATTTGGAAGCAACAGTGGTAAATAAATAAAGTGTGGTGTATTCAGACAAGAAGCTACTATTCAGAGCTAAAAATAATGAGCTATCAATTCATGAAAAGAAAGAGGAAACTTCAATGCATTTCATTAGGTGAAAAAAAATCTAACTGAAAAGCTACATATTCATTATATATAATATATTGTGATCATGATATTTCATATATTATATGATGTGTATTATACCATGTAAGTATTTTATTCAATGAAATTCATATATTATATATGATATACATTTATATCATACATATCATATATAATATATAATGCACATTATATTTATATATACATATATTCTATATGATATATATATATAGTACGTAAGGGTTTCCTGATGGCTCAGACAGTAAAGAATCTACCTGCAATGCAGGAGACCTGGGTTTGATCTCCTGGTTGGGAAGAGTCCGTGGAGAAAGGAATGGTTAACCACTCCAGTATTATTGCCTTTAGAATTCCATGGACAGAGGAGACTGGTGGGTTGCAAAGAGTTGGACACTGCCTAGTGACTAACACTTTCACTTTTCATATAGTATATGAAAAATGATATATAATATAGTATATAATATATATGATATATTATATGTAATATCACATATAAGAAGCTTCCCAGGTGGCTCAGTGGTGAAGAATCCACCTGCCAAGGCAGGAGATGCTGGAGATGGAGATTTGATCCCTGAGTCAGGAAGATCCCCTGTAGGGGGAAATGGCAACACACTCCAGAGAGGGATTCCTGGAGGCTCAGCAGTAAAGAATTTACCTGCCAGTATAAGAAACATGGGTCAGATCCCTGGATTAGGAAGGGCCCCTAGGAAAGAAATGGCAATCCATTCCAGTATTCTTGCCTAGGAAATTCCATGGACAGAGAAGTCTTGTGGGTTCCAGTCCTTGGGGTTGCAATGAGCCAGACATGACTTAGCAACTAAACAATAACAATAAAAATCATATAAGAACATATATACTGTGTATATTATATGTATAAATATTTAGTATATAATATATAATGTATAGATTCATATGTATAGTCATATATATAAAGAAGATATTCCACACTAAAACTCATCAAAAGAAAGCTGGAATGATCATTTGGATATCACTCAAGTGTATTTCAAAACAATGAATGTTATGAGATAATCATAATGATAAATGAGTTAATCAAGTGGACATAGGAAATGTTTGCATATCTAATAAAAGAATTACAAAATGCAAAATGCAAAAATTGATAAAACTGCAGTAAGAAACACACAAAACCTTAATCACAATGAGATTCTAATACCATATTCTGAATAATTGATTAAATGAAATATGCAGATTTTGTGAGGCTGAGACAAGATGGCAGTGAAGAAAGATGCAGAGTTCTTGTCTCTCCACACCTAGAATATCGACCAGACGTTAGTGTGTGATCTTCAGCAGACAGGCAGATAGGAGACCTACAGATGGCCAGAGATCTGACTTCAGCCCCTGAGATGGAAGTGGTGTGTCTGAACTGCTGGAGTAAGAGAGAACCCCAGGGTCCAAAGAATAATAATTGGAGTGAGGTAGCCCAGAGGTCCACATCTCAACACCAAGACCCAGCTCTACCCAACTTCCCACAAACTCCATTGCTGGAAACCTCAGGTCAAACAACTAGTAAGACAGGGACACAGACCTACACATTAAAAAAAAAAAAAAAGATGAAGGAGCAAGTGAAAAACTATCAATACCTAAAAAACTTAAGAAGAAATAGGGAACCTATCTATAAAAGTTTAGGGTAATGATAGTAAAGAAGTTTCAAAATATTGAAAATAAGGGGAAATGCAAGAAACAAAGACCTAGAAGAAAAAGGAATAAACAGTGATGAACAGCACAATTACTAAAATTATAAATCCTCTAGAAGGAATCAATAGCAGAATAAGTGAGGCAGAAAAACAGATAAGGGTGCTGTAAGATAGAATGATAGAAATAACTGCTGAGGAACAGAATAAAGAAAAAAGAATGAAACTAATTGAGGACAGTCTCAGAGACCTCGGGGACAATCTTAAATGTACCAACATTCGAATTATAGGAGTCCCAGAAGAAAAAGAGAAATATAAAGTGTATCAGAAAATATGTGAGGAGATTATAGTCAAAAACTTCCCTAACATGGGAAAAGAAATAGCCACCCAAGTCTGTGAAGCCCAGAGAGTCCCATACAGGATAAACCCAAAGAGAAATACATCAAGACATATACTAACCAAACTATGAAAAGTTAAACACAAAGAAAAAATATTAAAAGTCACAAGGGAAAAGCAAAACATAACATACAAAGGAATCCTCACAAAGCTAACAGATGATTTTTCAACAGAAACTCTGCATGTCAGAAGGGAGTGGCAGGATATATTTAAAATGATGAAAGAGAAAAACCTGCAATCAAGATTATTCTACCCAGCAAGGATCTCATTCATATTTGATGGTGAAATCAAAGCTTTATAGACAAGCAACAGCTAAGAAAATTCAGCACTATCAAATCAACCTTACAACAAATGTTAAATGAACTTTAGTGGGAAACACAAGAGAAGAAAAAGAACAAACTGTAAATGTTTAAGAAAATGGCAACAGGAAAATACATATCAATAACTACCTTAAATGTAAATGGATTAAATGCCCCAGCCAAAAGATATAGACTGGCTGAATGGATACAGAAACAAGACTCGTGTATTTGCTCCTCAAAAGAGACTCATTTCAGATCTACAGACACATACAGAATGAAAACGGGATGAGAAAATATATCCTTTGAAAATAGGAGTCAAAAGGAAGCAGGAATAGTAATATTCATATCAGACGAAATAAGCTTTAAAAGAAAAGCTGTTACAATGGATAAGGAAGGACATTACACAGTGATCAAGGGATAAATCCAAGGAGAAATATAATAGTTATAAATATTTATGCACTCAATATATGAGCACCTCAATACATAAGGGAAATGTTAACAACCATAAAAGGAGAAATCAACAGTAACACAATAATAGTAGGGGACTTTACCACCTCACTTATACTAATGGAAAGATCATCAGGACAGAAAATTGATAAGGAAATTCAAGCCTTAAGTCACACATTAGACCAGATGTACCTCAGTGATATCTTCAAGACATTCCATCCCACAATAGCAGAATATACCTTTTTCTCAAGTGCACATGGAACATTCTCAAGGATAGATCACATTTTAGGTCACAAATCAAGTCTCAGTAAATTTCAGAAAACCAAAATTGTATCAAGCAACGTTTCTAATGACAACACTATGAGTCTAGAATTAAACTAAAGGAATAGAACTGTAAAAAACACAAACACATGGAAGCTAAATAACACACTTCTAAATAACCAACATGTCAATGAAGATATTTAGGAAAAATTTAAAAATAACCTAGAAACAAATGACAATGAAAACATGAACATCCAAAACAGGGCATGCGGTAAAAGCAGTTCTAAGAGGGAAGTTTATAGCAATGCAAACTTACCTCAAGAGAAGATAAAAACATCAAATAAACAATCTAAACTTACATCTAAAGCAAGTTAGGAAAAAAAAAAAAAGAAGAAGAACAAAATCCCCAAAGTTAGTAGAAGGAAAGAAATTGTAAAGATCAGAGCATAAATAAAAGAAAAAGAAATGAAAGAGATAATAGAAAAGACCTAACTAACTAAAACCTTGCTCTTTGAGAAAATAAATGAAATTGACAAACCACTAGCCAGATTAGTCAAGAAAAAAAAAAAAGAGAGAGAGAAAATACTCAAATTGATATAATTAGAAATGAAAAAGGAAAAATCACAACAGAAAATGGAGAAATACAAAGGTTCATAAGACTACTATAAGCAACTTTATGCCAATAAAATGGACAACCTGGAAGAAATGGAGAAGTTCTTAGAAAACTACAACCTTCCAAAACTAAATCATGATGAAATAGAAAGCATAAACTGACCAGTCACAAGTATCAAAATTGAAACTTTAATAAAAATTTTCCCAACAAACAAAAACCCAGGGTCAGATGGCCTCACAGGCGAATTGTACCAAAAGTTTAAAGAAGAGTTAACATCTATCCTGCTCAAACTCTTCCAGAAAATTACAGAGGAAGGAAAACTCCCAAACTCAGTAAGAGGCCACCGTCACATTGATACCCAAACCAGGCAAAGGTATCATATAAAAAGAAAACTGCAAGCCAATATCACTGATGAATATGGATGCAAAATTCCTCAATAAAAGTCTAGCAAACAGAATCCAACAACACACTGGAAGAATGATACACTATGATCAAAAGGGATTTATCCCAAGGATGCAAGGATTCTTCAATATATGCAAATCAATCAATGCGATACACCATATCAACAAACTGGAAGATAAAAACCATATGATCATTTCAATAGATGCAAAAAAAGCTTTCAACAAAGTTCAACATGAATTTATGATTAAAAAAAAATCTTCCAGAAAGTAAGCATAGAAGAAACCTACCTCAACATAAAAAGACTGTATATGACAATGCCACAGCAAAATTCTCAACAGTGAAAAACTGAAAGCATTTCCTCTAAGATCAAGAACAAGTCAAGGGTGCCCACTAGCAACTATTATTCAGCATATTTTGGAAGTCCTTACCACAGCAATCAGATCAGAAAAGAAGTAAAATGCTCACTATTTGCAGATGACATTATACTATATACATAGAAAACCTTAAAGATTCTACCAGAAAATTACTAGAGCTAATCAATGAATATAGTAAAGTCACAGGATATAAAAGTAACACACAGAAATCCCTTGAATTTCTATAGACTAGAAATGAAAAAATCAGAAAGAGAATTTCAGGAAACAATCCCATTAACCACTGCAACAACAACAACAACAGAAATGAAATACTTAGGGATAAACATACCTAAAGACACTAAGGACTTGTATGCAGAAAATTATAAGACACTGATGAAAGAAATCAAAGGTGATACAAACAGATGTAGAGATAAACTGTGTTCTTGAATTGGAAGAATCAATATTGAGAAAGTTACTATACTACCCAAAACAATCTACAGATTCAATGCAATCCCCATCAAACCACTAATTGTATTTTTCACAGAACTAGAATAAAAAAGTTCACAATTTGTATGGAAACACAAAAGACTCAAAATAGCCAAAGCAATCCTGAAAAAGAAGAATAGATATGAAGGAATCAGTCTTCCTGATATCAGGCTGTACTACAAAGCTGCAGTCATTAAGAGAGTGTGTTATTGGCACAAGAACAGAAATTTAGACCAATGGAGCAAAATAGAATGCCCAGAGATAAACCCACATGCCTATGGGTATCCTATCTTTGATAAAGGAGGCAAGAATACACGATGGAGAAAAGACAGCCTCTTTGATAACTGGTGCTTGGAAAACTAGACAGGTACATGTAAAAGAATGAAACTGCAACATTTTCTAATACCATGCACAAAAATAAACTCAAAATGGATTAAAGATTTCAATGTATAGCCAGAATGTATAAAACTCTTAGAGGAAAACCTAGGCGGTATCCTCTTTGACATACATCACAGCAAGATCCTTTTTGACCCACCCCTTTAAGTAATGGAAACAAAAAATAAAAGTAAACAAATGGGACTTCATTAAACTTAGAAGCTTTTGCACAGCTAAAGAAACAGTCAAGAAGATTAAAAGATGACCCTCAGCATGGGAGAAAAGAATTGCAGATGAAACAACTGACAAAGGATTAGTCTCCAAAATGTAAAAGCAGCTCTTGCTGCTCACTACAAGGAAAAACAAACAACCCAATCAAAAAAATGAACCAAATATCTAAACACATTTCTCCAAATAAGACATATGGATGGCCAACAAATACATGAAAAGATGCTCAACATTGCTCACTATTGGAGAAATACAAATCAAAACTGCAATGAGGTAGTCAGAATGGCCATCATTTAAAAAATCTACAGACAATAAATGCTGGAGAGGGTATGAAGAAAAGGGAACCCTCTTGCACTGTTGATGGGGAGGTAAATTCATACAGCTACCATGGAGAGCAGTATGGAGATTTCTTTAAAAATCATTAATAGAACTACAATATGCCCTAGAATCCCATTGCTGGGAATATACCCTGAGAAAATAGTAATCAAAAGAGATACATGTACCCCAATATTTGTTGCAGCACTTTTTACAATAGCTAGGACCTAGAAGCAACCTAGATGACCACTGATGGATAAATGGATACAGAAAAGTGGTACATGTATACAATGGAATATTACTCAGCTATAAAAAAGAGCACATTTGAGTCAGTCCTAATGAGACGGATGAACCTAGGGCCTATTATACAGAGTGTAGTATGTCAGAAAGAGAAAGGCAAATATTTTATATTAACACATGCATATGGAACCCTGAAAGATTATACTGATGAACCTCCTTTGCAGGGCAGTAATAGAGACACAGACATAGAGAACAGACTTGTGGACCCAGCATGGGAAAGAGGGTGGGACAAATGAAATGAATAGTGTGAAAACATACATATGCAAAATAGATAGCAAGTGGGAATTTGCTATGTGACACAGGGAGCTCAACCCAGTGCTCTTTGACAACCTAGAGGGGTAGAATGGGGTGGAAGATGGAGGTGGGATGTGTTTCAGGAGGGAGGCGACATACGTATACTTGTGGTTGATTCATGTTGATATATGGCAGAAATCAACACAATGCTGTAAAGCAACTATCCTCCATTAAAAAAAAAAAAAGAAAAAAAAGACTTTTACATTTCAAAAAAAGGAAATATGCAGACAATCCAGTAGACTGAAAACTACCTACCAACTCACTGTAATTGACATTTATAAATATCCAACCCAACAACAACTGAATGCATATTATTTTCAAGTGCACAAAGATAATTTACCAAGGAAGAGATTGTAGTTGACTATGTACTCAGTCTCTCAGTGGTGTCTGATTCTTTGCGACTGCATGGACTCTCGTCCACCAATATCCTCTGTCCATGGAATTTTCCAGGCAAGAAAACTGGAGTAAGTTTCATCTCCTACTCCATAGTGACTATATTGATAGTAACTATAAAGCTTGTCAATAAATAGAGAATAATTCAAATCACTATGAAATATGTTCTGTAATCACAATGGAATTAAATTAATAATCAATTACAGAAGCATGTCTGAAAATTCACAAATATCTGACCATTAAATAACGTGTTTTTAAAAATGCAGTGGACAGAATAAAAGCAAAATAAAGCTATAATGTATTTTATCTAAATAAAAATCAACATATAACATCAAATGTGGGTAATGTCACTAAAGTTGTATTTGGGAAAATTTTAGAGTACAAAACAACCGTATTTAGGGAAAAAAAAAGTCCATAACTTAAGTAAACTCTCACCTTAAAACCATGGCTAAAGGCAAATTATTTTTTAAAAGTAAACAGAAGAAAGAAATAATAGCCACATATGTAAAAATGTATGAAACAGAAAGAGAAAAGCAACAAAAATAATAGTAACCCAAAGTTGATTCTGTGAGGCAATCAATAAAATGGATAAAACTCTAGTCTTAATAAGAAAAAGAGTAAGATGAAGAGGGGAGACACAAATTGTCAATATCAGCAATAAGAGAGAAAACATCACTACACATTCTACAGATACTTAAAGGATAATAAAGACATTGTAAACAACTTCATGAGCATAAACTGGACAATTCAGGTTAAGCGAAAAATTTCATTGAAAGATAAGTACTATCAAAGTATTTTCAATAGCTAATAAACCAGATGATCCTATTTATAATAAAAATATAAATTTCATAGTTTGAAACTTTTCAACAAGGAAAACTACAGGCCCAGATGACTACTTTGGTAAATTCTATCAAAATATTTAGAAAATAATTAATACCAATTTTACACAATTTCTGTAGAAATTGAGATTGATTCCTGCTCTTCAAGGCTACATTACTTTGATGCTAAAAGAAGACAGACTTATCAAGTAGAAAACTACTCTGAAAACATGCAAAGATTCAAGACAAAGTTTAAGCAATTACTACAATATGTGTAATAGGAATGACAATATACCATGATCAAGTGTATTTCATTTCAGGAATTGATGATTAGTTTAATATTTGAAAATAAATCATTTAATTTATGAAATTAAGAAACCAAAAAAGAAACTCATATAAGCCTCTAAGTAGATACATTTGAAAAACTTCAACATCTATTCCTGATAAAGACTGTGAGAAAAATAGGAATAGGATGAAACTTTCTTAACCTAATAAAAGGTATCTATGAAAAAATGTCATACTAAAGGTAAAAAGTTAAATGCTTTCCTTTTAGGATAGACAAAAAAATAGGAAAGCCATTTCTCAGAATTTCTATTTCACATTGTACCAAAGCTGCCAGCCAGCACCATCAGAGTAGTAAAAGAAATAAATGCATCAGATTAAAAAGAAAAAAAATAATTTTTATTTTCAGACAAAATATAAATATGTAAAATGTCTGATAAAATCTACAAAATGTTACTAGTGCAAATATGCATATTTAGTAAGCTTGCCACATAGAAGAACCACATCCAAGAAACAACTTTGTTTTTTTACACTGGCAACAAATTTGAGAAATTTAAATTTTAAATTATCATTTACCATATTGCCAAAAAATGTAAAATACTTAGGGTTAAATCTGGCAAAATATTTCCAACATTTGTATGCTAAAAACTGAAAAAAAAAAAAACATTCTGAGCAAAATTCAACAACTCATGTTCAAAAGAAGACCAATATTTTGCCCATAAATCAGAAAACTCAATATGTAGCAAAACAAATTTCCCAGAAATTAACACATAGATTGGATTCAACCCAAATAAAAATTCTAGCAGAATTGTTGTAATAATTGACAACCAAAATCTAAAATTACACAGAAATGAAAAAATCCTAGAATAGCCAAAATAGTTTTCAACAAGGAGAATAAATTTAGAGTTAAAACTACCTGAACTCAAGACTTACTATAAATCTACATTTATAAGTCTACACAATCATGATAGTGTGGTCTTGATGCAGAGATAAACACATAGATTTAATGATCAAAATGGAGTTTAGAGGTGGACCCACATATATCAGGAGAACCGATTTTCATAGAAGGCACAAAGGCAATTCTGTGGAGAAAAAAATAAAAACTGCTTCAAAAAATAGTACTAGAAAAATTAGATATTACTTGCTAAGAAATGAATGTTGATCCATACCTTACCATATACAAAAACTAACTCAAAATTAATCATAGAGTTGAAAAAAAGCTGAAAAATATGAAACATTTACAACAAAGAGCTCCTTTGTGATCTGAGATTAGGCAAATATTAGTTAGATTCAATACAAAAGAACAAAATATTAAAGACAATTTGATAAACTGGAATTTATCAAAATTAGGAACCTCGGCTGTTTGATACATACTGCTAAGAGAATTAATATATAAGCTTAATTTCTCTTGGAAGAAAATAATTGCAAAACATATCTCTAATACAAGACTTTCAGTTAAAATACAAAAAAAAAGATCTCTTAGAATTCAATAATAAAGATGGAAACAATCCAGTAAAAATATGGGCAAATGATTTGCACACAAACTTTCAGCAAAGATGTACAGATAACAAATGAGAACAGGAAACAAAATGCTTAATTCCATTTGCCATTAGAAAAATGCAATTTAAAACCACAAAGAGAAACTTCTATACACCTGTTCCAGAATGCCTAAAATTAGGAAAAGTTTGAGTATACAATAGATTTGAACTCTCAAATACTGCTTGTGGGGATATGGAATTGTATAACAATTTGAGTAACTGTTTGGCAGTTTTCTAAAGAGTTAAATATGCATCTACCATTTGACCAAGATATTCCACTCCCAGGTATCTGCTTATGATAAATGGTAAAATATATGTCCACACATGAACTTGTACATGAATATTCATATCATCTTCATTTGTAATAGACACAAGCTTGAGTAAATTTGCATGTTCCTCAAATAGTGAATGGTTAAACAAATTGTATTCCTACACAATGGTATACCACTTGGGAATAAAAAAGAATGAACTATTGATGCAGGCAACTACATTGATGGCTCTCAAAATAAGTGTGCTGAGTGAAAGAAGCTAAATAATAAAGAATACCTCCTGCAGTATTACACTTAAATTAGATTGCAGAAAATGCAAACTAATCTACAATGACACAAAGCAGATCAATTCTTACCTGAGGCATAGGCAAAACCAGTAGGGCAGGAAAAAAGAATTACATAGGGGCACAAGGAAATTTTGGGGAATGATGTATCTTGATTGTGGTAATAAGTTTGCTGTTGTACACATATTTTAAAATTTAACAAATCGTATGTTTTAAATATACACAGTTTGTTATATGATGATTTTACCTATATATAGTTGTTTAAAAAAAGTGTGAATACTTCTTCAGTCATTTTAAAATTTAGTTGTCTGTTACTTACACCAGAGAAGGATAGAAAATAATTTAAAAAATAATAATAACAATAAGCATGTCTAACTAAGCCACTCCAAGAACTATTTGCTTTTACATAAGAAAGGATTATATGCTAATTAATATATGCAAGTCATATTTCTAAGGTACAAAATACTGTCACTTGTTTTTTATTACTCTTATGAAAGATGAACTATTATTTTCATCATAGTTCATCAAACCCAGGTGTCCTGCATTGCAGGCAGATTCTTTACCAGCTGAGCCACAAGGGAAGCCCAAGAAGAATTGAGCGGGTAGCCTATCCCTTTCTTCAGTGGATTTTCCAGACCCAGGAATCAAACTGGGGTCTTTTGCATTGCAGGCAGATTCTTTATCAACTGAGCTATCAGGGAAGCCCTATTTCATCATACTTATTTTTATACATGAAGAAACTGAAATACATAGAGGTTAAGTAATTCAATGTCAATTAGCTGGTAAATGATAAATCTTGTATTGAAATCAATAGTTACTTGGACATTAGAGTCCATTCATTTAACCACTCAGTATTCTTTTTTTAAAATTATTAATGTATTTATTTATTTTAATTGGAGGCTAATTACTTTACAGTATTGTGGTTTTGCCATATATTGACATGAATCAGCCATGGGTGTACATGTATCCCCCATTCTGAACCCCCCTCCCACCTCTCTCCTCATCCCATCCCTCTGGGTTGTCCCAGTGCACCAGCTTTGAGGTCGCTGTTTCATGCATCAAACTTGGACTGGTGATCTATTTCACATATGGTAATATGCATGTTTCAATGGCATTCTCTCAAATCATCCCACCCTTGCCTTCTCCCACAGAGTCCAAAAGTCTGTTCTTTGTATCTGTGTCTCTTTTGTTCTCTCACATATAGGGTCATCATTACCATATTTCTAAATTTATATATATGAGTTAATATACTCTGTTGGTGTTTTTCTTTCTGACTGACTTCATTCTGTATAATAGGCTCCAGTTTCATCCACCTCATTGGAACTGATTCAAATGTGTTCTTTTTAATAGCTGAGTAATATTCCATTGTGTATATGTACCACAGCTTTCTTATCCATCTGTCTGCCAATGGGCATTTTGGTTGCTTATATGTCCTAGCTATTGTAAACAGTGCTGCAATGAACACTGGGGTATACATGTCTCTTTTAATTTTGGTTTCCTTGGTGTGTATGCCCAGCAGTGGGATTGCTGAGTCATATGGCAGTTCTATATCCAGTTTTTTAAGGAATCTCCACACTATTCTCCATAGTGGCTGTACTAGTTTGCATTCCCACCAACAGTGTAAGAGGGTTCCCTTTTGTCCACACCCTCTCCAGCATTTATTGTTTGTAGACATTTTGATAGCAGCCATTTTGACTGGTGTGAGATGGTACCTCAGTGTGGTTTTGATTTGCATTTCTTTGATAATAATTGATGCTGAGCATCTTTTCATGTGTTTGTTAGCCATCCATATGTCTTCTTTGGAGAAATGTCTGTTTAGTTCTTTGGCCCATTTTTTGACTGGGTTGTTTATTTTTCTGTTATTGAGCTCCACGAGCTGCTTGCACATTTTTGAGATTAATTCTTTGTCAGTTGCTTTGTTTGCTGTTATTTTCTCCTATTCTGAAGGCTATCTTTTCACCTTGCTTAAAATTTCCTTCGTTGTGCAAAAGCTTTTAAGTTTAACTAGGTCCCATTTGTTTATTTTTGCTTTTATTTCCATTATTCTGGGAGGTGGATCATAGAACATCTTGCTGTGATTTATGTCAGAGAGTGTTTTGCTTATGTTTTCCTCTAGGAGTTTTATAGTTTCTGGTCTTACATTTAGATCTTTAATCCATTTTGAGTTTATTTTTGTGTATGGTGTTAGAAAGTGTTCTAGTTTCATTCTTTTACAAGTGGTTGACCAGTTTTCCCAGCACCACTTGTTAAAGAGATTGTCTTTTCTCCATTGTATATTTTTGCCTCCATTGTCAAAGATAAGGTGTCCATAGGTGTGTGGATTTATCTCTGAACTTTCTATTTTGTTCCATTGGTCTGTATTTCTGTCTTTGTGCCAGTATCATACTGTCTTGATGACTGAAGCTTTGTAGTATAATCTGAAATCAGGCAGATTGATTCCTCCAGCTCCATTCTTCTTTCTCAAGATTGTTTTGGCTATTTGAGGTATTTTGTATTTCCATACAAATCGTGAGATTATTTGTTTAGTTCTGTGAAAAATACCATTAGTAGCTTGATAAGGATTGCATTGAATCTATGGATTGCTTTGGGTAGTATACTCATTTTCACCATATTGATTCTTCTAATCCATGAACATGGTATATTTCTCCATCTGGTTGTATCATCTTTGATTCCTTTCATCAGTCTTTTATAGTTTTCTATATATAGGTCTTTTGTTTCTTTAGGTAGATTTATTCCTAAATATTTTATTCTTTTCTTCACAATGGTGAATGGGATTGTTTCCTTAATTTCTCTTTCTGTTTTCTCATTGTTAGTGTATAGGGATGCAAGGGATTTCTGTGTATTAATTTTACATCCTGCAAATTTACTATATTCATTGATTACTTCTAGTAATTTTCTGGTGGTGTGTTTAGGGTTTTCTATGTAGAAGATCTTGTCAGCTGCAAACATTAAGAGGTTTACTTCTTCTTTGCCAATCTGGATTTCACTCCAGTATACTTGCCTGGAAAATCCCATGGACAGAGGAACCTGATTGGCTATAGTCCTTGATGAGGCAAAGAGTCAGGCATGACTTAGCAACTGTGCATCCAGGCAAGACATTTTATCACTACTATATATAGCTTGTTTTGTAGCAGGAAATGGAACCCTGTAGCATGTTCAAACATACACACATGTCAATTTGAGTATATCCCAAGAATATGAGGCTATTTTACAAATTAAAAATCTGTTAATAAAATTCACTACTTAGCAGATCAAAGGAAAAAACCCTATATAATCATTTTATAAATGTGTTTGACATTATTCAACAAACTTTCATGATTAAAAATATATTCTGTTTTAACACATTTTTCTCATGAAGCATATCTGTCAAAAACTGTAAAAAATATTGAACTTAATGGTAAAAACTTTAAAAAATCTTGCCTTTAGTTTCAAAAACAAAAAGAGTGTTCACTATCACCACTTCAATGGTGTATTGAAGGCTTTGGTTATTATAGCTATAGAGTAAAAATAAATAAAGCATAAAAGAATCAGAAAGGTAGAAAAATATCATTAAGATTGCTTATTAGAATTAGTAAGAGAGTTCATCAAGACTATTTGTTTCTGACTATATGTATATAAATCAATGTCATTTATATATACCAGCAATTACAAAATATCATTTTAAAGTGATACCTTTTAAAATAAAAAAAAATCTAAGATAACCATGATTTATCTTATGTAAAATTTATCTTATGTCAGAACTTCATAGAGAAAATTATAAAGCTTTATTGAAGAAAGCATATATTGTAAGATTGGATTTCTCCCATAATTGTGCATTGACAGACTTCCAAAGAAATCCAATAAGATTGTAAATTTATGATAAAATTAATATGGTAAAACTAAGAGCCTTTAATACCCAAGACAATTTTGAAGAACAAGGCTGATACCAGATATCAACACAAAATAATAAGCTGAATTTTGTTTAATCTAGACTATGAACTTACAGATGTTCAAGCTAGTTTTAGAGAAGGCAGAGGAACAAGAGATCAAATTGCCAACATCCACTGGATCTTTGAAAAAGCAACAGAGTTCCAGAAAAATATCTATTTCTGCTTTATTGACTATGCCAAAACCTTTGTGTGGATCATGATAAACTGTGGAGAATTCTTCAAGAGATGGGAATACCAGACCTCCTGACATATCTCTTGAGAAATCTGTATGCAGGTCAGGAAGCAACAGTTAGAACTGGACATGGAACAACAGACTGGTTCCAAATAGGAAAAGGAGTACGTCAAGGCTGTATATTGTCACCCTGCTTGTTTAACTTATATACAGAATACACCATGAGAAATGCTGGGCTGGAGGAAGCACAAGCTAGAATCAAGATTGCTGGGAGAAATATCAATAACCTCAGATATGCACATGACACCACCCTTATGGCAGAAAGTGAAGAGGAACTTAAAAGCCTCCTGATGACAGTGAAAGAGGAGAGTGAAAAAGTTGGCTTAAAGCTCAACATTTAGAAAAATAAGATCATGGCATCTGGAACCATCATTTCATGGGAAACAGATGGGGAAACATTGAAAATAGTGTCAGATTTATTTTGGGGGGCTCCAAAATCACTGCTGATGGTGATTGCAGCCATGAAATTAAAAGATGCTTACTTCTTGGAAGGAAACTTATGACCAATCTAGATAGCATATTAAAAAGTAGAGACATTACTTTGCCAACAAAGGTCCCTCTAGTCAAGGCTATGGTTTTTCCAGTAGTCATGTATGGATGTGAGAGTTGGACTGTGAAGAAAGCTGAGTGCAGAAGAATTGATGCTTTTGAACTTTGGTGTTGGAGAAGACTCTTAAGAGTCCCTTGGACTGCAAGAAGATCCAACCAGTCCATCCTAAAAGATATCAGTCCTGGGTGTTCATTGGCAGGACTGATGTTGAAGCTGAAACTCCAATACTTTGGCCACCTCATGCGAAGAATTGACTCATTGGAAAAGACCCTGATGCTGGGAGGGATTGGGGTCAGGAGGAGAAGGGGACGACAGAGAATGAGATGGTTGGATGGCATCATCGACTCCATGGACATGGGTTTGGGTGGACTCTGAGAGTTGGTGATGGACAGGGAGGCCTTGTGTGCTGCGATTCATGGGGTCGCAAAGAGTCGGACACAACTGAGCGACTGAACTGAACTGAGCTGAACTGAATATAAAATTATATTTGCCATTTAAATTATATACCTAAATACTCTCTAATGGCAAACATTCATAAACTTTTACTTTTATATGTATTAAAAGAACTCTTAGGCTTACACGTATGTATGTAGGCATAGTTTGTAAACATATATACACATATGCACACATACACCTGTGCATATATATAAAGAAAAATATAAGTGAAATAAATTGACTAAGATATCATGGAAACATTTTCCTATTTAGACGCTGAATTTTTGAATTACCTCTTCATTCTGAGTTATCAAAGTTTATATTTTTTCTTATACTACTATTTTTTTGCATCATAATGAGTGCTGGTGATTCTCATTTCCTTAAAAACTGCTTCACTATTATCTCCATAATTTTCACTCAAGCTGTAGATACCTGTTATTTTTTAAATTTTAATGCTGGCACTTTGTTGATCTTACCAAAAGGTATCAATGAAACATTTTCAGATAATTTCTGGGACCCATATTCTTTCCTTGAATAATTATTAAATGATTTGTTGACTGAAACAGAGAAATTATGACTATTCTATCATGCTACCAGGAATAACAACTAAATTAATGCATAAGCACATTGCATATTTCCCATCACAAATGCCCTCTGGCTTAGAGTAACTGCAAGATGCCATCAATTTTAATATGTGTCCTAACTGTAGAGATATTAAAATATGAAAAATATGTGTATTATAATTGTTGAAATATGGCAATGTAGACCAAGATTTACTTTCATTATTAATTAGTAGAGAATGGATATGGGCTATTCACCAAATGAAAACATGTGTTCATATGTGGTTATTGCATCATCATTGGTAACAATAAAAATTAAATTAAAAATCTTGGAAACAACAAAAATGTCCAAAATCTGTGTGATGAATGAGTAAATTATTGGCCATTTCTAAATAAAATAATTTACTGAGGTGAAAACAAATGAACTCTAGTTATATATTTCAACATGGATGAATCACAGAAGCAAAAGCAAACCAGATAAATGATCTATATCTTAAAATGACAGAATAAACAGTTAAAATAAATTCAACAGATATATATATATATATAAATGGTTAAATCTTAAAAATAAAACACAGAAAGTATGTAAAATATTTTGATAAATTATGATACCATAATTATAAAAATGTTTAAAAGATAATGCCATAAATCACACAAAATACTTAAAGTTCCACATAATGGTAAAGAAAATGAGGGTATGGTGGAGAAAGGAAGTGAGGGGAGGTCTTGGTCAAAGGGAAAAGGAAGAGAGAGAAAAGTTACTTGTACTAGGAAAAGAGGAAACTGTGGTGATGATTTGAGGGAGATGGATTAATTTTACGCAAGTATAGAGATAAGAGGGCTTCCCTGATAGCTCATTTGGTAAAGAATCCACCTGCAATGCAGGAGACCCTGGTTGGATTCCTGGGTCAGGAAGATCTGCTGGAGAAGAGATAGGCTACCCACTCCAGTATTCCTGGGCTTCCCTTGTGGCTCAGCTGGTAAAGAATCTGCCTGCAATGCAGGGCACCTGTGTTCCGTCCCAGGGTTGGGAAGATCCCCTGGAGAAGGAAAAAGAAACATTGCTACTGCTACCACCAACGTCTTGCAAATCTCTTTTCCAAACTTAACATTTTCCAAGGGATATATGATCATATTTGGATGGAAAACACCATCAGTGTATTTGTTACGGCATTTTGTTATTTCATAAAAGTTGAATAAATTTATTTCAAGCCCTACATTGAAGAGATAATTGTGCTGGGCATTGTGATTTAATCTTGGTAGAACAGAATCTTGTTTAGCCATTTATCTCAATAATATATATTCATCTCAATAATATCTCATTTATCTCAATAATGCCCTGAATTCTTAAGTTGAATGTCTTAAGTTGAGTAGCCCCTTTCATCCTCATTATTGTGTTTATATGCCCATGTAGCAAAGAAGTAGCTCCTAAAGATTTTGGTCATTCATCCTTGAAGGTTGAATTAATATTAGTTCCTTTAAACAACAGAGAGCAGGGAGAATTCCAACAATAGCAGCCTATTTGGCTCTTTAAAGACTTTCTTATGTTGAAGCAGAACTTCCAAAGACTAAGTTAAATGCCTGCCTTAAAAAAAAAAACAATACTCTTCTCTCATTCTTTTTTCCCATACTGTTCAAAATGTGAATCACACATAGACCAATTAAATTATAAAACAAAAGCATACTATAAACAACTTCACCTTCACACACTTTTGTATATACTAAAATATGCAAATGCTTTGTGGTTTACAATATACTTTCAGTGATACTGGTCTATTTAGCCCATACAACAACTCAGTGACAGAAGTTAAACTAGTGTGTTTCTTGTGCTAAAACGAGAAAAATGAGCTCTTGAAAATTACTTTTTAAGTTGACATGAGGGAGTATTGCCACAAACCATACCAAACTGGGAGATCTTGCAAATACCTGAGGATATTAGCCAGGAAAAGCTTTTTTCATTTGTTTTGTTTTTATTTTTGTACAGTAATCTTTAGGGTTCCAAATATAATCTAGTGGCTAAATCCAAAGAGCAGCAAGTAAACACTAACATTATCTGTTGGTTTGCAAACTGGCCCCATTAGCAGAGGGCAAGGAGAGATCAAAGAAAGAGGCAGCCGTTCCAGGTTGGTGGCTGGCAGTATTAAGAAGGGAACTTACATTGGAGGCTCATCTTTTGCATCTCAGGACTAGCTGGTCCCAGCTAGAACCTTAAGAGTTTATAGAGTCCTTAATGGGGTTCAGTGTCATACATGTCCCGATTGTCTCATCAACACACTACTCTTTCATGGATGCACCTTTAAAACCTGTTCCCGCTGTGTAGGCAGAGGATACATAACAAGGACGGAGGAGGGATGAGGAGCCTGTTTACCCAGGTCCAGTTCTGGGGTCAACAGGCAGTCACATTCAACTACTTCGTCTAACATTACTAAAGATTCATGTACTTTGGGATACTTCTCTCTGGAAGACAGCCCTCCATTAATTGTTTTCTAATCCTTTTACTATTTATGTATCTCAGCTGTCTTTCTTTAAAGAGGACATTGGATTTTCAAGGATAATTTCAGGACATTTGAAATGAAAAGGGTGTTGAACAAATCCAAATGATGCCTGAGTTGAATAGAGAAAAAGTTGAGAAAAACAGTTTTGATAGGTATGGGCTGTGAGGATGGAAGTAATTGGAGAGCTCTTTAATGTCCGGATCATACATCCTTATTGGAGTGTCACTGACCTTTCAGAAGAGAAGTTTTCAGAGGATCTAAGCGTGTGGCAATCCTTTCGGGTCAGATGAGTACTTTGCATAACTGTTCAAGAGAAGGTACATAGGTTTGTTGAGGCCCACTCCTTCTACTGGAGTAAAGGTGTACATTCTGATATCCTCTACCTTTCATTTCAAAATAACTCAGAAAACTACCTGGTGTCTAACCCAGGCCCCATGTAGTTGGTATGGAATGTTCAATGGATGAACAGCGAAACATTCTGAACTAGTTCCTCTTCTATTGACGCTTCAGGAGTTTTCCTGGCAGTCAACTGGAAGTTATTTGGCTTTGTGGTTTTATCTGCTGTGACAGCTACATAATAGGTATAACTGTTTCCTTTGGCAGCACCCATGGGGACCTGTAGGTGCTACCTGTGAGTAGCAGAGAGTAGTAGAAGTGAGCTTTCAAAGGAATCCTCCCTCCAGTCTGCTGAGAGATGACATTCAGAAAGAGTTGAGGCTGACTCTAAAACCTTGGTTCAAGCTTTACGCCAACATAAATTGCTTTGGATGGGCTTTATATCCTTACTCTGTTGATCCAATGCCTGTCCCCCTCCTGCTTAGCCCCCACACTCACAGCTCACCTGTCCCTTCTCCCATAGCTGTCTCTAGAATGGAGCTGTATTCTCTGTGTTTCTGTTTCTTTTGCGTTCTCGGCAGAGCTGTGTACCAGTTTGTTAGAAGCTTCAGTTCAGTGGAGAGTCAACGCGAAGTGTTATTTTTCTCTAGTCACTGGCTCTACTATGTCTATCCACCACCCATTCCTAACACCTCAGGTAGATCTCAAAGCTTTTTGTTTAAACCTTTTCATCACTTTAAAAAATTAAATGTACAGTCCAGTTAAAAGTTCCAAACTCCAACCTGATTTAAACTATTCTCTTTCCCTTTGTCAAGGGGCAAGCAGGCTTGTGACTCAAGGGTGTATCAGTGGAGTTTGGTATCTATCCCTACACTCCTCCTGTTCCAGATAGAGTCTGTGGTGTGGGGCCATGGTCTTAACCTAGGACACCTTTCTCCCTCCATTTTGAGGACAATGTTTTATTGTGCTTGAATGCTGGAAGTGAGAATTAAGTAGAGACTTTTTGCCTACAATTTGATTTTTCATCCGCTTACAAAGGAAGAAAGGCATGAGGCATTTGTGTCTTGTTTCAGCCAGAGCTGGTCTCTCAGTAGCCCCTAGCCTACAGCTATAGACTCCATGTACATGCGGGTGGTCTGCTTGTAGTTTGGAGTTGTGCTAAGCTTCATCCTGGCTGCCTTTGTCACTAAGGGCGCCCACCAAAGAGGAGCAGCCTCAGCACCTGTTACTCTCACCTCCATAACTGTGTCCTTGTCCAAGCTCTGTGATCTTGCCTTCACAGGAAACACTGAATGCTCTGCGGTTCTGTTCTGTATCTTCAGTGGGTTCAGGGAAAAACTGTGCCACAGTTCCTAGTCATAGTGCCATTGAAATTGCTCTAGCAAACCACTGCATTCAGAAATCTGCATGCTCATAGATCCCCAAGCGCTGGGGATCACTTGAAAAGTTAAGAAATCTCTCATCACACTGCTCTTTACTAGGCATTTGGGCTGCAGATTCCATGGCTCAGAAAGCCCTTCTTTAATTAAAATATCAGTCTTTACAGGAATACTTCCAAGGCTACCCTCACTTAGCATCTCTCCACCAAGAGTAAGGGTGTAACTTCTCACCACAAACACTGGACTCTCATTCCCTCCTAGTTCTTCAACTTCCCTCTACCACCTTCTGATGTTAACAGGAAATAAGAAGACTTGCTGAGACGTTAGTGGTAGCAGAATACACTCTGCCAGAAAACACTTGATGAGCTCCAAAGAGCAATTGGCTCTGCTTTTCCACTGCAGCTCTTGTGAAATTAGTATTGACTAATCACCCTATTTTTTCCCCAGTTTTGGGACCTACTTGCAATTCTAGAATGATAAGAGATACCCAAAATCTGCACCCTATTCCAAAATTGTACATAGACAGAAACAAGATTGGCGGTTTATTCTAAGACTTTCCTGGAGAAGAGAATTTTAGAGAAGCCAAAAATTCTGATTCCCAACACAAAATTTATAATTTCCTGAAACCCAAGGGAAGCTGTACTAGGCTTCCCCAAATGTTCTCTTTCTTTACGCACGTGCATGTGTGTGGTGTGTGTGTGTAAATGGTTTTATTGAGATATAATTCACATATATAATTCATCCATTTAAAGTGACTCATTGGAAAAGAGACTGATGCTGGGAAAGATCGAAAGCAGAAGGAGAAGGGGATGACAGAGGATGAGATGGTTGGATGGCATCACTGACTTGATGGACATGAGTTTGAGTAAGCTCCGGGAGTTGGTGATGGACAGGGAAGCCTGGTGTGCTGTAGTCCATGTGGTCGCAAAGAGTCTGATGTGACTGAGCAACTGAACTGAACTGAACTGAAAATGTACAGTTGAATGGGCTTTAGTATATTCATGTGTATGCATGACCATCATTATAATCAATTTCAGAATATTTTCAATACCTCAAAAAGAAACCCTGGGTGCCTTCCCCCTCCCCCTCCCCTGACCCCCAAGTGTTTTCTGAGTTAAGAACAAAGCATTGTGAGTTAGGTTAGCCCTGATTAAAGAGCTAAAGACTGTGGGTTAAAAACTATTGGCCAAAATGAAATCAGTCTACTTTCTCATTGTATGTATATTAGTATTTCTCTATGTACTTTTCAATATTATAATTTTGTACACTGACATCCTTATAGAAGAGGGTCTTTCTAACCCTGAACATGTATGTTTATCATAGTTCTATTATAGTCACTTGTATTTTGAACAAAATTGCTTTGTTTTTTTATCTTTAATATACTAAATCTCAATCTTATGTATTATTAAATTTTTTTGCACTCTCTTCAAATAATATTTGTGTTGATAAACAATGGAACTTATTTCCATTCAGTTCAGTTCAGTCTCTCAGTCATGTCCAACTCTTTGTAACCCCGTGAACCGCAGCACGCCAGGGCTCCCTGTCCATCACCAACTCCCGGAGTTTACCCAAACTCATGCCCATTGAGTCGGTGATGCCATCTGACCATCTCATCCTCTGTCGTCTACTTCTCCTCCTGCCTTCAATTTTTCCCAACATCAGGGTCTTTTCCAATGAGTCAGGTCTTTGCATCAGGTGGCTAAAATATTGGAGTTTCAGCTTCAACATCTGTCCTTCCAATGAACACCCAAGACTGATTTCCTTTAGGATGGACTGGTTGGATCTCTTTGCAGTCCAAGGGACTCTCAAGATTCTTCTCCAATGCCACAGTTCAAAAGCATCAGTTCTTCAGAGCTCAGCTTTCTTTATCGTCCAACTCTCACATATTTCCATTACTTATATATTTATACAAATAAAATCATTTAAAGAGTAATGTGTTAAAGTTTCTTTGCAATCATACAGATTTAATTATTATTAGCTTAATTTAATATATATGGAGAAGGAAATGACAACCCACTCCAGTATTCTTGCCTGGAGAATTCCATGGACAGAGGAGCCTGGGGGGCTACTGTCCATGGGGTCACAAAGAGTTGGACACAACTAAGTGACTAACACTACACTACACTTGAGGTATTTCTGGAGATAGGAAAATAGTTATTCAGTCAGAATCTCTCTTTTCTTTTTTTTTTCCTCCTCCATTTTCACATTATATTTACATATATTCTGAACGTATATAATATATATATTTGATTCACATACTATAATATGTATAATTATATGTAAATATGTAACTTGATAATGAATAGTATGAAAGAGAGAAGATGTAGAGACTCCTCTCTCAACTGTAAACATTCTGTTAATTTTTAAATCCAGTTTAGTGGTAGACATTCACTAATGTGGTTAAAATAGTATTTGATTTATAAGAAATCAAGTGGCATACAATTCCTGAGTGAAGCACCTATTTCATTTGGGATAGATACCTATTTTAACATCCTATGCAAGGATGTTCCAGTTATGAAAATATTTCCGTTTAGCTCCAAATTTACCCTTCAATGCATACTCTGCAACAAAGAATTGGGCTCCTTGAGAATTTCTCCTTTACAGGAGCACAATGTTACATTTTCTTCTGAGCAAGTGCTGGTACACTACTGAAGGAGAAAAGGGCTCTTCCATGGGTTTTGGGAAGCCTAGTGATTGGTCAACAATGTAGGTGTGAGAACAGCCTATAGTCCTCTGCCACAGTCATGCAACCCAAAAGTGTAGCTCTCAGCAATCTTGCCACCCTAGCCTGGACCAGTGATCACTCTCCACAGATGGGCCTCAGTTCTGGGTGCTCCACTCAGGATGGGGGGCGGACAAACAGAAGCAGCACTGACAATCAGGGTGGAGATGAAAGCCAAGAGGGAAGTTGGGAACCATGATAAAGGGTGTGATGCCAAAGTGGCAAGATATGAGGAAAGAAGAGTTAGATTCAGAGAGGCATAGCCAAGGACTGAGAGGAGACCTTTCAAGCATCTAAGTCCTGCTCAAATCATAAGGAGCAAACTGGACCTTTCCAATGCCGTCAGAGCAAGCATTGACTGCTCATCGAAAGGTCTATACCTCATTGAACCAACTCATCTTTTACTGATGTTTTCTGAAAACATGTTTTGATCAAGATGATACACTAAGTACAGTACAGGTCCTAAGTTAACACGAAAATAGGCCAGCCAGGAAATCTCTTGAAGTTATATCCAGTCTTAAGATTTATAATTCTATTTTGTATCCATAATAAATAAGATTAAAGCATAAAGCAACTTGTTAAATAACATTTAAGATAAGATTCATAGACATTCACATCTGATTATAATTTATTTGTATTATATAGTAACAAGATAAAAATTCCACAGTAAGTTGTCTACACATTTTCTCTTTTTAATGCACTCTTTCTGTGTCTTTGTCTTTACAAGGGATTGCATGTGACATTGGTCTAATCATCAAGGGACATAGAATTGTGTTCAGCAAGATAGAGGTTAATGTAATAATCATCAAATGACTTGTTCAAATAATAAATATCAAAGATAATCAAGAAAGAGGGCTATGATTGGCTGGTATGATTAAAGAAGGCTTCACTGAACAGGGAGAGATTGGGTTGGATCTAAAAGAATTGGAACCTGGAGAGAAATTGTGTTTCTGAAGAAAGCTAGTTAACCCTTATGGAGGGTTTATCAGGATGCCATGTGGTCTGTAGAGAAAGTTATGGAAAATCAGATTGGAAATATATAATGGATTCACACTGTGGAAGATATTTCTTATATTATTAGGAAAATTAAATTTATCATCATAGCTGACTTTAGTAGCTCCACAATACATGACTAATCAATAAGTATTTTCTACAATTTCTCCCTACTTTATTGTTTTTCCCCTTCTTATTCCTGGATAGTATCTTGCTGCAAAGTGTTATGTAATTCCAACAAGCCCTTAGTGTTTACAACTCTCTTGAGTTCATTTGTGCATTGGCATCATTCCCTCCGTTTTGTAAGCAGGACCTGTGGTCCAGTGTTTGGCACCCATTGCATGGGCCATGAGTTAGTCTGTGCTTGTGTCTCTAGACTGCATTTAGATTGCTTTGCCCTGAAACACCTTCTACCCTTAACTTGGCTGAGAGTGAGCTTCCTTGGCCTTTGATTTCACTTTTCTCTAATTGAGACTCGTGGCTGTGGATTTGGCTGACTATTTAGCACTTTGCCCTTCTCTATTAATCTTGCCCTGGAAAGGAAAGCTTGCTCCTTGACCTCAGATGCAAGTCTTTCAGGGTGAGCTTGCCTCTTCCCTATGCAGGGGATATCTCTTTGCTTGACATGTCCATAAAGAAATCAATGTGACCTGCAGAACTGCTGAGGCTGGGAGATGGAGGGGTCTTCATTAGGCCAGTCCAGTCTCTAACCAGATATTGTCCAGTTGGCAGGAGGTGATGTGGAATTATTACTGGTCTGCTGACAGAGGAGGCCTAAGGAAGCCTCAGGAAAGTGAATGCTTCTCTCCCTCCTCCTATTGCCAAGGCCATTCCCCCAACAATTGCCTGATTTCTCCTCTCACCTACTGCCAAGCCTCCTACTTTGTCTTCAGCCCAAGTAACTTCTGAAAGCATCATTCCTCTGAAGAAGCTTGTTTCTAAATTTTCCAAAAATTTAGTTATTTGTAGAGAGGTTTTACAATTTCTCTCTGTCTTACTGTATAGTGCAGGGACTGCTACTGCTAAGTCATCTCAGTCGTGTCCGACTCTGTGCGACCCCATAGTTGGCAGCCCACCAGGCTCCACCATCCCTGGGATTCTCCAGGCAAGAACACTGGAGTGGATTGCCATTTCCTTCTCCTATGCATGAAAGTGAAAAGTGAAAGTGAAGTCGCTCAGTCGTGTCCGACTCTTAGCAACCCCATGGACTGCAGCCTACCAGTACAGGGAACTCTTCTCAATATTATGGGGCAGTCTGAATGGGAGGGGAGGTTGGGAGAGAATGGATACATGCATATCTATGGCTGAGTCCCTTTGATGTCCACATGAAACTATCAAACATTAATTGGCTATACTCCAGTATAAAATGAAAAGTTTTTTAAAAAAAATTTTCTCTCTGGTTGATGGTTGGTTGGTTTACTCACTAAGTTGTGTCCAACTCTTGCAACTCCATGGACTGTGGCCTGCCAGGGTCCTCTGTCCACAGGATTCTCCAGTCAAGAATACTGGAGTGGGTTGCCAATTCCTTCTCCAGGGGATCATCCTGACCCAGCAATCAAACATGGGTCTCCTGAATTGCAGACAGATTCTTAACTGACTGAGCTATGAAGTATGAATATTAGAGCCATGCTTTAACTTGTTCTTTAATGTCCAATTATATGCAAGTAAAGTAATCCCTTTCATGATTGTGCAAATGCAAAGACACATGGTATTCAGGATCTGAAGAATGTTCTTCTGAATATCCTGTTAATACAATAGTCTGAAGATGGATTCACTTTTAGAACTATTAAAAAATTATATACAGTCAAGCCTGGTATAAAGAAGCTAGTGAAATGATGCAATTCTTAATCAAAAACAGAATTTACTTTTGAAAGGATGTTGAGGATTTGTAAATTTGAATTAATCACTTGTGTGTCATCATTTTTGAGACTCTGCATTCTACCCCACATGGCAGTTAAAGACCCATACTCCAGAAGGTACACAATGTCTAGAAAGGGGCATCCTTCTATTATAACACTTATTATATTGTGTGATAATTTGTTACTTACATATCTTTCTTTCCATCCAGACAGTAATATCTTAGCTTGCAGTGGATCTGTGATATTCATCTTTGAACAGTGTTTGCCACATAAAATGTACACAATAAACATTTAGCAAATGCACACAATATTGACTAAAAATTACTTTAGTGAAGATGAGACAGTTAAATAGATCTATGGAAGTTTTTCCAAAATCATTTTATTTTTCCTACGGCTGATATGGTTGTGGGCAATTTTCTTTGTTTCTTCTGATTATTGTTATTCTGTGGTTTCCAATTTTTATAAAAGAAACATGTATTATTCTGTTAAATCAGAGAGAAGACAGTTAAAATTTAAGGGAAAAAACATATCTGTACTGATATAAACAGTTTTGCCTCTTTATGATCATAATTAAGAGGAAGCATCAAATATAATCAAAAGTATGATCAGTTTGGAAATGTGAATGGGTCTGATATACACTTAGTTTTCTCTCTTGAGGGTGTTAGGTATAGATAGTCTAGGAGATTCATGATCTGAGTTTTCTCGCCTGGAGAATCCCACCTACAGAAGAGCTTGGTGGGCTGTCCATGGAGTTGCAAAGAGTTGGACATAACTGAGCGGCTAAGCACACAAGAGTATGCATTTATTGTGCTCAGTCGCTCAGTCGTGTCCGACTTTCTGTGACCCCATGGACTGTAGCCCACCAGGCTTCTCTGTCCATGGGTTCTCCAGGCAAGGACACTGGATTGGGTAGTCATTCCCTTCTCCATGGGATCTTCCTGACCCAGGGATTGAGCCTGGGTCTTCTGCATTGCAGGCAGATTCTTTTCCACATGCAAATCAACTTTTTTAAGGTAAGTAGAGTTTTAATTTAATTGCATGCTAAATAGATTCTTCCATTGGTCATACAGGTGAAGTTTTTTCAGCTTGTTCACTAGTGACACTTGATTATTCCAAATGAGAGCTTTGGAAAACTGACTGAATGAGAAAGATTTTAGTATCTTCTTCCTTTGCCTTCCATCAGTTTCTGCATGTGAACTCAATTTGAAGATGAAAATACAGAACTTTCTCCTTCATGGAATGAAGTCCATCCTATCTCAGTCACCCACACAGTGAGTCAAGAAAAATACTTAAACTTACTAACTCAGTGGCAAGTTTTATTTTAATTTATCCTCATGGCCTGATTTTTGCTCTTTGGTATATTTTAATGAATGTCAATTTTGAGAGAACAATAATAACTTACTCAAGTCCTTTCCAAATGCTCTTTTACATCTCATGCACAGGATTGTGGTCAATCAAAATAGTAAATGTTATAAGCAGAGTCTTACCAGCCTCCCTGCCTCTGTCATTTTTACTGAATTGTTTCTTTCCTGGGCTTCTCCTGGACCCCCATGCAGCCCCATTTCTAGATCTTATCAATAAATGCAGTGTCTTCCCTTTCAAAATTATCTCCCATTCCATTCATAGGTCCAAATCTCAGCCTGTATTGTAATAAGCAAAGTCTTACACAACTGAGAATTAGTGAGCAAGGCTTAACATTCTAACCTGGCAGGCACATTCTTTCCTGTGTCCCAAAACTCCTAGTCCAAGGATAACCTCTGATTCACTGTCTAATCCAAAGGCAGAATGATGTCCTAGTACTCAAGGACTAAAGCTCAGAGCACTCAACAAATTGGCCTAAAGAAAGTTCTTTCGTCTTATCTGCCAAAATGACTTTTACAACTTTATTGACCAAGTCTCCTGTACACTTCTTATTCCTTGAAAGAGTTGGTTACCTCATGGGCACGTTTTGACGTTTTATTCTTTCAGGGCTCACATTTCTACCATTTCTCCTTCCTCAAAATACACACTTCTAAATTCAGTACAAATACTTTTACTTTTTAATAGACAGCTCTCCTTTTTCCTTAAGATCATGGAATGGTTCCCTTTTCTTCTCTCTTGCAGTATTTTATGACACTCTTCATTTATTTTACAGTAGATGGTACTACTTCATTGTATGTACTTGAATACTAGTAAAGTGGCTTGACCATAAAGCTCAACAAAATTTTAGTGAGAATTCATAAGTGTTTAAATTTTATCTTAGATGAATCAGCACTTATTTGATAAATAAAATCCTAATAATAGCATTTCATAGGTAAGGGAAATATTTTGGGATTATTTATGTGTTTCCATATTAGATTTGAGAAAGTCATATTATGAGTGACTTCTTGCTCTTCCAAGGGATGAGGCAAGTTCTACACTGCGTGTGCTATGGAGGGGCTCTTCATGTGGATACTCAGTGAGAGCACACGAAGGAAAAGCAGACAAAGGGTTGCAAAAGGCAGAGTTTCTTTCTTACTGATATCTGAATGCTATCACATTGTGTGTATATACCACATTTTCTTCATTCATCTGTTGGTGAGCACCAAAGATATTTCTATCTCTCGGCTTTGTGGATATTACCACTATAAACATGGAGTACAGATCTCTTAGAGATTGTGGTTTCATTTTCTTTGGATATACACCCAGAAGTGGGACTGCTAAATTATATGATATTTCTATTTTCAATGTTTTGAGGACTCTGCATCTTATCTCCTGTAATAGTAGTACCATGTAGCAGTTTTAACAGAGTTATAAGAGAAATACTATCTTTTTCCCATTGTGTACTCTTGGTGCCTTTGTCACTTTTTTTTAATAAAAACTAGACTTATAGTTAGGCTACTGTCATAAATTGATTAAAATAAAGACATAAATTGATTAAAGACATAAACTGATTAAAATCTATAACAAACAAAAAAAGTTTCTGGTAGGAAAATGCTTGTTTATGTCAACCAGTCAGGACAATTGAAATGCCAGAATTATTTTATTGTCATCAATATATAATATCCCAGATGCAACCATAGTCTATCCTTATTAATTCAATGATTAACCTTTTGCTTTAAGGACAAACTTTGAGGACATTTAGTTTTGAGCAAAACATATGTCATAGGGTATGGAAGTTTGTCCTTCTCTTTAAATAATACAAAAGGTCAATGAACTAACAGGTCTCCTATATTTTGAAAAATTATATGATATAAAACAACATTTAAAAATACTAGCAATATAAAGAAACTCATGCAGTGTGCCTGATGAATATTGAAAGCTATGTGAGGTATAGTTAAGAGAAAGGAGATTTCAATCTGGGATAGAGTTTTAAAAGATAAAGGTTAGAATTTGGAGAAGTAGGACTTCTAGACAAGAAAAAAAACATGATAAAAAGGGTAGAATTATATTTTGAGTATTGTGAATAAACTAGTATAACTGGTGCAGAGAATATGGTTTAGAAGATAAGTTCAGATTCCCTGTGAAACAATATGCAAATATGACAAGGTCATACGTGGGGGCAATGATGGCATTCAAAAAAGCCAAGCTGTCAAACCATTTCTCTGTCCTTGCAAAAGAGCATGTCTGTCAGAGAGTTGTAAATGAGTTGAATTTGTGTTAAGTCTGGGCAGACAGGAGACTTGGAAACAATCCAATGCATGCTATTGAAGCTCGCCATCCATGGCTTTCTTGATGCTTTCTTTTTTTGAGAATTGTTTCCAACCTCTGCTCTGATTATCTACATCCTCTCTATTCATACTTTAAGGCCCATCTTCTCAGCTTCACCTTCCCTAACTGCTCGACCCTCAATGATCTCTCCAGTGTCTGAATGTCACTAGCTCTGATGCTTGATTAAAGATTTAAGATTAATTTAGCAGGGAGGCATCACATGAAGTGAAGAGGGCAATGCAGAGTGACAGAGAGGCCATTTAGGAGGTTATTTCCATATCCACATTTGAGGTAATAGAAAGATGAATGTGGGCAGAGAGACTGGAAGTGGGAGAAAATATGTTAAAGAATCCACATGAATTAGCTATTGGAGAAGTAGAGAGCAAGAGAGGAAGAAACTGACACTTACTTTTTAAGTTTAGAGAATTAATTTGAAACTATCAAGAGATTCCTAAAGAAGCAGATATTTGAAGGGATGAGTCTGAAAGAGTGGTTGGAGACAGAGGCTTGGAAAGTTAAAAGAGAATGTACTCAGGAAAATTTGTTGAAGCTGTGGCATAAATTGAGCTAGTGGCTGGGATTGGCATCCTATAGTGCTTGCAGAGGTGAGGGCTAGACTTTAAGATGTGAAGGTGATCAAGTCAATCTACCTGTCACTTGGTTATGTATTAATCAATTGTTAACTGTGGATAATACTCCTTTCAATGTGAAAGGAAGCCTGAGCCCACACTAAAACATTTAAAAATATTACAAAAATGCAGGAACCACCACAAACACCGAAACTGAAAAATCCACACTGTGACATTGATAGCAAAAGCATTTTCTTTTTCTTCCTTTCTATTCAGTCATTATTAGGATTTTGAATTCTGAAAGCCCTATGTCTAATTTTGATGTTTTCTAGAAATGAATTTATACTCTTAAGTAAACAGTTATTCTTCTCTGTTACTTTGACCTGATATGAAGGCTTATGGTTTAGGCCAAACAGGGAAACAGGCTGATGACATTGTTATCAGTTGTTTGTTTGTTTATTTGTTTTTTAATTCCCTTCAATCTATGCACTTTCCTGTCTTCTGTTCTAAATATTAATAAACTTTTCACATACAAAATATCTACATACATATAATAAATAAGAAGTCCCAAACTTGAAGCTTTTGGGGATTTCAATTTGATTATTTTAAAAATAAAACTGCTGTCAGCTTTGTTTGTGGAGAGGGTTTAGCAGCTCTGTTTACTCTAAAAGTAATCACTTCTTGATTCAAACTGCTTCACCAGTAAATAGAATATCTTAGGACATTAATTATATGGGAGAGAAGTCAGCAAGAAGTAGCTGTTACAATTCATTACTGTACAAGAAATAGCAAGAGATGGGAGAAAATGTAAAGACGGAGATAATTGTTATTGCTTGGCCGTGAATAGGATTGGGATAGATGGATTGGAATTGGTTTATCTTTCTCCTTCATAATAAACCTGAACACAGGCCAGAGAGGGAAGTGAAGTAAACGCAGACAGTCACCCCCAGGTTTAATGCTCTGGAATAGTGCAAAGAAAAGGAATACCTGGTAGTACCTTTTGAAATAAAAAAGAATATAAATTAACATTTTTACATAAAATAATTTATTTCAGTTCATATAGTTGAGGGAGACCCTGTGAACTATTTTGGCTTAGGTGTACAAACTTTCCTATATAGCAATCCTTCTCAGAGGAGATTTTATTGGGGACTAGAATATATAAAACCCACTCTGGTGGATTGCAGTGTAACTTGGTTTGGTTTTTAGCTGTATACCTGCACCCTATCTCCCTCCCTTCACTCACCCTGGCATATTGAGGCACCCCGGAGAAACACTGTCACCATACAAGCACAGTACAGAGGCCCCTGAGCTAGTTGTATCCTTTTACAGATGCTAAAACCAAAACCTAGAGAGTGGCAGCTTCTTCCCGTAACTTATGCTGTTAAATTGTGAGGAAACTGACTAAAGAAAAGACTCCTAAGCCCAGATGTGTTCTTCCTAGCTGTATCCCTTCTACTACTTACTGTATCTTAGTATAGTATCACCAGAGGGGCATTTCAGTGTCATTAATTCTGTATATTCCAGTTTCATATTCAGGAAATGCCTTCTTCCCGTGGGCCAAGGTTTAGACAATCTTTTCTCTAATTTGATACAAATATTAGAATAGTTAGCAGGCAACACTTTGGAGAGGGAAGCACATGACAGTTTAGCCTAGAGCTCTGTGAGGTTTTTGTCTGTGATTAAACATCAATGGCAATCAGGTTAGAAATAATTTCATACTAGGACATAATATACACATACATTAAAATATTTTGTTTTTTGTTTATTTGCTTTTACTTATTGTTCCAAATACTCCTGGCCACATGGAGAGAAGCATATTCATTGTTATATAATCTCAGTGTAAATGTTCAGAGTGTATGCAACAACACTGGCATGCAAAAGTGGAAAAAAAGATCAGTTGTCATGAGACACTGAATGATGGATTTGAGTTAAAGCTGAAAGTATGACCTAGGCAAGGGAGAGTTGTGTGGCTTTGTCTCTGGAAGAGAGAAGGGAAAATGAAGGAAATAAAACACAGTGGAAGAGGATTGCTGCTGGGGCTGCATGATTTTAAGAGAGAGGATTTAGGAGAGTAGAAACAAGAAGAGCAAGGAGTCAAATACTAATGACATTGAAAGACACCAGCTGTTCCTGCCATTGTCAATCATTTGGGGCAACAAGGAATCCTATTAGATTGGGTTCTGAAAATGTTATGGTTTAATAACTGGCTCTGTTCCTTGACCTAGTGGATAGAGTATGAGATGAAGATGAAGTTCCTAAAGCTGTGTCCTGGAATAATTTGTATATTCTAGAGTTGAACAGATTTCTTTACCTTAAACCCAAGAACTTGGAAACCATTTTGCGTAGTCTTCCTTGATTTCCCCAATGGCTGTTACATTCACATTGCTCTTTTTTATGTCTCCTCTTTCTAGATATGCCTCAGATTTCAAAGAGGAGCATTAGATGTCAGGGAATACCAAATAATACCCTACTTTTCACTGTAATTGATACCAGCTTCAGAGAAGCCTGCTGTGTCTGTGCTCCACATGTGCTGCATGCCATGGCCATCCCTTGATTGTTCTTTTACCTGATGGCTGCACAGATCATTCACTAGGTAGCTCCTCAGAGAGAGGGTCTGCATGTTCAGAAACAGCTTCCCTCTCATGGCAACTTTCTCATCAGAAACGTTCCACCATCTCTGTTGAAATATAGAAACTCTCAACATGTTATCTTAATGTCAACTATATGAGCTCTTGCCCTAGCTCTGCCATTAATTCACTGAACAAGTTTGATAAATCACTAAATTTATCCTGACTTTAGGACATTCCTATTTTGGATGGGTGAAATAATTCATAATCTACAAATACAATGGATAACTTATATGCAGAGTACATCATGTGGAATGCCCGGCTGCATGAATCACAAGCTGGAATCAAGATTGCTGAGAGACATACCAACAATCTCAGATATGCAGATGATGCCACTCTAATGACAGAAAACAAAGAGAAATAAAGACCCTGTTGATGAAAGTGAAAGAGGAGAGTAAAATAGCTGGCTTAAAAGTCAATATTCAAAAAATGAAAATCATGGCATCTGGTTCCATCACTTCATGGCAAATAGATGGGGAGAAAATGGAAACAGTGACAGTCTTTATTTTCTTGGGCTCCAAAATCACTGTGGACAGTGACTGCAGCCACAAAATTAAAAGAAACCTTGCTCTATGGAAGAAAAACTATGACAAACCTAGATAGCATCTTAAAATCAGAGACATCACTTTGCTGACACTGTCTGTATAGTCAAAGCTATGATTTTTCCAATAGTTATGTACGGATGTAAGAGGTGGACTATAAAGAAGGCTGAGAACTGAAGAATTGATGTTTTCAAATTGTGGTGCTGAAGAAGACTCTTGAGAGTCCTTTGAACAGCAAAGAGTTCAAACCAGTCAATCCTAAAGGAAACCAATCATGAATATTCATTGGAAAGACTAATACTGAAGCTGAAGCTCCAATACTTTGGCTACCTGATGCGAAGAGTCAACTCATTGGAAAAGACCCTGATGCTGGGAAAGATTGAGGGCAAGAGGAGAAGGGGGTGACAGAGGATGAGATAGTTGGATGGTATCAGCGACTCAATGGACGTGAGTTTGAGCAAACTCCAGGAGATAGTGAAGGACAGGGAAGGCTAGAGTACTTCAGTCCATGGGGTTGCAAAGAGTTGGACAGGACTTAATGACTGAAAAACAACAATACAATTTAGCTCTTTGTAGGGTTGTATTAGATAAATATGTGAAAGTTTGTTACAGAGAAGTATAGAAAACATGTTAGTATAGTGTCTTATGATTAATATTATCAGATTAAGAACGTAATGTATTAATATCTGCATCGTTCAGTTCTAGAATACACATATTATATAATATTGCAAACTATCACACTATAATTTAACTTTCAAATATAGCTAAGTCAAAAGAGTCAGACTCGACTGAGCGACTGAACTGATGTCAAATTTACAAAATGCATGGTATCAGATTCAGTCTTTATAATGGTAGACACCAGCCACCCATATAACTCTACCCACTTCCCTTCAGTAGAACTGTCTTAATTGCCACAAACTGAGAGCAATTCACTTATTTAACAACTGGAAAGTTACTAATCTACATTTATCAAACTCAGGACATTTCTTGAACCAGCCACTTTGTAAGATTCTTGTTATCAAGGAGTATCTACTCTGTAAAGTAAAATGGCAAATTATTACAATTAAATCTAATAAGTAATTTCATTTAAATACATGCGCAAAACAGTGGAAGCAGAGTTCAGGAAAGGAAGAGATTCATTTCTATTGTTAGCTCCACTTAAAATGAAGAGACAAGAAACATTCATGGTTATTCTTCAAGTCTAAGCTTGGGCAGAAATTTAGAGGCTATCATGCTCCCTGTATCTTTTACTTTTTAAATGATGGTGAAAGATACATAAGAACAAAATATTTTAACTATTTTTAAGTATATAATTCAGAGCCATTAATTCTGCTTGCAATGTTAGTGCAGCAATAATAATATCTATTTCCAGACTTTGTCATTTGCCCCAAACAAAACTCTGCTTCCCATCCCCACATCCCATTCCTGGTAAACTCTAATCTGATTTTTTTACCTATAAATTTGCCTATATAAGTAGAATCATGCAACATTTTTCTTTTGCATCTACTTTTTCTTCACATAGTATAATCAAAAAATATTTTTAAAGTTTCATCATTGTAATAGCATGTATCAGAACTTAACTTCTTTCTGTGAATGAATACTATTCTATTGCATTTATGTACCACTTTTTTTTTTAATGTATTCATCTGTTGGTGATCTCTTAGGTTGTTCTGATTTTTTGACTATTGTGCAGTGGATGTTGATATACAAGTATCTATTTGAATTTCTATTTACAATTCTTTGGAGGTATAGAATGAAATTGTTGGTTCATATGATAACTCTATGATTCCTTTCTTCAGGAACTACGGAATTTGTATTCAGTAGTGGCATCATTTTACATTCTTATCAGCAATGCACAAATATTCCAGTACTTCCATATCCTTGCCAACACTTTTTATTTTTCTTTTTATTTCCTTTATTATAGCCATCCTAGTATGTGTAAAATGGTTTCTTATTGTACTTGTAATCTGCATTTCTCTGGTAATTAGTGATCTGGAACATCTTTTTGTGTATGCTTATTGGTAATTTGTATGTTTTATTTGGAGAAATATATACCCATTTTTGTATTTTTTAATTGCATTGCTAGTTTATTTTATTGTTGAATTGTGAGATTTCTTTATATATTTTGAACAATAAATCCTTATCTGACATATGATGTTGCAACTATTTTCTCCTATTCTGTTAGTTGTCTTTTGTTTTTATAAAATCCTTTGGTGAACAAGTTTTTAGCTTTAATGAAGTCCAATTGATGAAACTCTATTTATCAATTTTTCTTTTGTTTTTTTTTGTTTGTTTGTTTGTTTGATTTTGGTGTCATATCTAACAATCCATTGCCATATCTAAGGCCATGAAGATTTACTGCTTTAAAATGCAAATCATGGAAAACAAAAGAGCACGTGATAATGTGTTGATGTGAAACATAGAGAAGTAAGGGGTATGTTACATTCTGGAAGATGAGTCCCTAAACACAGTTTAGGAGGATAGAAATGAAGAAAGTTCTTGAGGCAGAGTATTCTGAGTACTGCAATATCTCAAGAATTCCATCAGCCCTAAAAGTCAGAGACCCAGGTAATAGAAGGATGGGGATCATTGAAATTAATTTCACAAAATCACATACTTCCATGCCTGATAGATACTAGTAATTGAGAATTAGATTGTAGTTTGCAATCCAAAATCCTTCAATAGATAAGGGAATTTTACCAATACACAAAATGGCATAACATGATTAAGGCGAATCCATATAATTTTTCTGTTGATAATCACTGACACTATTTACATGGTAGTTAGCTCAAATATGAGTTAAATAAGAAAAGAAATAGTAATTGAAGATGTACTTTACTATAAGGATAGAGGAATCACATAGAATCACACTTGGAAAATAGCAGACCCTTGATGAATTGTATTATTGACCCCAGTTTTTTCACCTCTACTTGTCTACATGTTATTGCTATACAATTTTAGTATTCCTTTGGCAAACATAGAATATATTTCCCTAAACCTTGACTTTGATCTGGGTCAAAGTATATTCCCCATCCCTTGATTTGGTTGGTAAAATCAGGTAAACGTGACAATGTGCCAGTTCTGAGCCTACACCTATAAGGGCTTGGGTTCTTTGGCTTATCCTTATGCATACTCACCATCGCCAGGAGCAGAAGAGTGTCTGAGCTAGCCAGCTGATCAGAAAGAGCTAGCCAGCTGATCAGAAATAAGATGAAGGATAAGAAGAGCAGAACCTCTCTGTCCAATCTAACCCAGTTGATCTTAGCCTAGATCAGCCAATACCCACAGGAAACCCATAGACATATGAGTGATGATGAACCATTTTTGTTTGATTCATTAAGTTTTGAGGTTGTTTCAATATACTGTGGTTAATGAAAGCAGACCCATAAACTGATCTATTACAGGAATCAGAAAAAATGTAGAAAACTCTGAAAATTTCAAAAGATTGTAAGATTATTTGGACTCCATAAATATAAACAAAATGTATAAGAAAATAAATTTTGAGATTAAAAGAAACTGGAATAAAATTAAATTAAAAGTAAGAAAAGGTATTTTAAAGATATGAAATAAATAAGCCATGCAAGAAACAATAAAACATTCATATAAGAATGTAATTCATGAATATGATGAACTTGAAAATCTCTCTCACAATATACAATAAAATATAAAGAAACAAATGTGCTTCTCTCATAGCTCAGTCCATAAAGAATCTGTGTGCAGTTTAGGAGACCCCAATTTGATTCCTGGGTCAGAAAGATCCCTGGTTAAGGTAATCACAACCTACTCCAGTATTCTTGCCTGGGGACTGCCATGGACAGAGGAGCCTGGCAGGCTATAGTCCATGGGGTCACAAGAGTCAGACGTGACTTAGGGACTAAACCACCACTGCAAAGAAATAGACCACAAAAAGCTTCTCTTTTTCAAATGAAAAAAATTTCCCTGAATCAGAGCAAAGGGACTGAATTTCTACATTTAGATCAAAAAGTTTTAAGCATAAGTCCAAGAAATCAATGACAAGAAACCATTCTTTCATGGATTCTGACAATGATATTAGTTGTAAAAATATTAAAATGTTTGTACAAATAGACTTGCAGATTAAAAAAAAAAAAAGGAATATGAAAAGGGAAAAATGGATTTGCCTCAGACTTCTCCTCTTCAACATCAAAATCTGGAAGACAATAGAATAAATATTATAATTCATCAATTTAGGACAACTTTTTATTTCAAAATTATAAGATAATAGATAAATATTATAAGATGATTAAAGGCTAAGAATGCACATGTTTTATAAACATTACTCAATAATCATTAAGTTGACTGAAAATGAAACAAGATGGAGAATTCAGGATCAAGGCAGTTGAGGGATAAAATTCTACATGTCTATTTGTAATTTTCATGATTCTTGGCTCAGAATTTCACTTGAATTGTACTATAGATTATAGGTTGATTTCTATAGAACCAGGGAAAAGTGACAGTTCAGGTTAATCTTTTTGACACTTTTTCATAATCAGAAATGTGATTCTTTTATCAGTAAAATTCCAAAGAAACAAATTTTTTTTCTCCACAAATCTTGAAGAATTGAAATTGCTTAGAGATTTTAAAAATATATATCGAATGACTTAAAGTATTCTATGATTTTAAAAAAATAGAATAATAACCATATATAGATAGTTTCTCATGCAAAGCCTTCTCTATGAATTGCTTATCATACAAAATATTCAGTGTATTCTCAAATGCAAACAATAAAGCTAAATATTATTGTAATAAAGTGTATCAATTTTTTAGCATTGATTACTTCTAGAATTTCTTTTGGTATTTGCAAATTTTTCTTGGTTTCCTAGGAAAACAGATTGCTTTTTATAATGAGAAAACATTTTATGCGACTTTCCTGATGCCCTAATGGTTAAGACTCTTTGTTTCCATTTGCACGGGGCATGAGTTCAGTTCCCAGTTAGGAAACTAAGATCATACATGCCCTGTGGCATGGCCAAAATAAATAAATAGTTAAGGCTTTATTCTGAATGTTTTATATATATATATATATAAAAGAGGAATGTAATTTCTGTATACTTCCCCCTAGTAAGTTTTTTGTGTGACCTAGTGACACCCATATTTGTATTTTAGTGGTCAAGATTTTACAACTATTATGGAGAAGTAATGTTAGAAAAAGCAGATGTTTCTTTAATTTTGTTGCAAGCCTTGTATTTTAATATACAAGTGACAGCTAACTATGCTACTGATTTTATATTGCATAATGTTTAGTATTCATTGTCAAAGATAAGACATACAAATCAACAATATGATAAAATTTTATGATATAGTAATAATGTCACATTGTATTATGATTATTTGTAACTGCTCATCATATTTCTATTAGTTTTTCCATGAATAACATGCAAATATATATAAATAGCTACTATTTCCAGTGTCATTATAATACCATTTCCAGAGCCATTTAGCCCATTGTCTAGAAATAGGAAGTTAGGAAGTTAACAGAGTTTGAACCTTCAGAAATGATTAACTGTAACTAGAAACTACAGAGGAGCATTTGACCTAGAGTGATTGTCTTAGAGAAAACTCACCCACACATTCATTTCCCTCTCTGTGTTATTCATGAGCCTGTGGCTAGATGGTTCACTGCCTACATCAATTACTTTTAAATAGTTTGATACATCAAATGTGGTCTAAGATAAAGTTTCTTCCTGGAACATTTGAGGATTCAACTCCAGTCAGTACCTTATTTTTAATTTGCAAGTGGGTTAAACGAGGAAATTATTGATGGTGTATTTGAAATCATATTCTCCCTGGAGATCATGTTTAGGAATGGTACCTAAAATCACTGCAGTGAAAAAAAAAAAAAATTTCAACTTTCTCACATCTCTAGCAACTTTTATTTTCATATAGCATTAAACATTAGGCTGACACATCAAACTATGTTCTTCTTTCCTCAGAAATTCAGATCTGTAGTTGATTGTCTCACCCTTTCAAACATAGGTTATGGGAATTTAATGGGGCCTGATAAGTAAATCTGAACTCTGATGTTTTGTAAGGCTTATGATCTGAACTGGCAGAGAGGTGGTCAGTTAAGATGAGGCTAAAATTGCTAGTTACACCTGTAGTAACTTTTTACTTCCTCTAAGTAAGGGTTTAGCGTCATCTGTGAACTTGACTTATTCCCCCTGGTTTAGTAAGATGAATGGTATGCAACTCAAATGAGTCTTACATCAGTAAAAAAAAAAAAAATGTACAGAGAATTGGTCGAAGGTATTAAAAATGTACAAGCCTCCAGTTATAAAATAAAATAAATAAGTACTAGAGATGTAATATACAACATGTTAAATGCAATTTAGACAGCTTATGTTATACATAAAAGTTGTTAAGAGGGTAAATCCTGAGAGTTCTCATTGAAAGTTTTTTTTTTTCCTTTTTCTTTAATTTTGTATCTAAGTGATATAGGTAAGTCAAATCATTATTCAGTACACCTTAAACTTACACAGTGATGTATGTCAATTATATCTCAAACTTATACAGTGATGTATGTCAATTATATCTCAATAAACCTAGAAGAAATAAAGAACAGAAGAAAGCATGGCCTACTAAGCATAAAAAATATAAAAGATTTGTTTCTTCTTATGAGACATCAGGAAAGAGATTGAGAACAAAGAAAAAGGTGGGTTGGCAAAGCGAATTTTTTTTTTTCCCCTTTATCACTGGTGCTCAGTGAGGTGAGAGAGGGTAACTCAAATTTTGGGTATGGGAACACAGTTGGAGACACACATGATAGGAGAGAGTGGACATCCCTGCCAGACATGGAAGTAACTAGGTGAAGCAGAAGGGACATATTTCGGTGGAGTATGGCCTGTGACTCAAGCGGTAATCATATTTAACAGTCAATAGTAAATTTGATTTCCTGCTTTCTAATTTTCTTCCATTAGCCTAGTGAAACTTCCTTCAACTTTCTTGTCTCTGATGACCTGGTCTTAATACTGTCTTAGAACGTTCACAGAATGTAGATACAGATTGGTAAACAGAGTGAAGAAACCAAGTAAAAGATGATTATACCTGTGATCTTCAGGAGTAGAGGAGTTACATAAAGCAAAACATCCGCCGACCTTCTGAACCCATCTGACTAGCAGATATGCAGGATGTGTAAAAGCTGCAGATTAAATATCTGATACAAGTATATAAAACTATGCTTTCAATACAAACTGTGGGGCTGTGATGAAAGCCCTTTAATGCACTGCTGGTGTACAGAGAACATGGCAAATCTATCATGTATGCAAAAGAGAAATGTGTTAAGGAAGATCAACAAAGGAAATGATGTTTGAGCAAATTCTTTTTCAAAAGCGGTAGCAGATTAGCTGGTGTTATGAGAATTCAACAAGCATCCTAGGCAAAGAAAGACATTTTAAAAATTAGGAGAAAGTATATGTAATTCAGTATGATCAAGAATATAAATAGGTAGGACTATTAGCAATATGGTAGTCTGGGGCTGGATCATGAATAGTCTTATTTTCCGATCTTTGCAGATCACAGATGGTGGCCCAAATTCAGATAACAGATGTACTTTTATATTGCCCACACAGTATTTTTTAAATTAAAATTAGTTGAAAAATTTGAAGATTCAGATTTCTGCCTCTCTTGAAAAATCAGGAGAATTGTCAATATTGGGCATGGACTGCTGGATGGCAAGAATTAACAGAAGCTGAAGAACAATTTTCTTCTTGAGATGCACACATTTACTCCCCAAATTGCTACTTTTTTTTATGTTAACTGACCAATTCTGTTGACTTTGTGTTTGCCAAACTTGATTGAGGCCCTGGGTTCATTTCAAGATCACCTACATTTCTTTCCATTTGGGTCCAAAACCCTCTTATACCTACTTAGAAACCATTGATTCTTGCTTGAGGTTCATCATAAGTTTTGCCAACCCAGGTATTTTGGCATTCATTTTCTAAAGAAGAACCAGGACCTCACATTTTAAGTAGAAATAGAAGCAAGCAGAGGGGTTTTTCTTGGATGGTAAATTAGAACAATAAAAATCACTTGCATTTAAATGTTTTATTACTCTCACTTTGCTCTAGTTACAGTGTCTGACACAAAGTAGATACAGATTACTCTGCTAAATATGTTAAAGCAGTTTCTAGAAAATTATTTTCTAAGTATGTTTCAAACATAAGGCTCTGCGATGTTCTCGTAAGTAAAGAGTCTCAGAGAAAAAACAATAATTCTGAAAATTGAGTGTCCTATGAGAGTCCTTCACATGATGATTTTGAATGCATTTTAATATATCTTAGAATTTACATCTTTTCCAACAACAGTCAATTCTCTGCCAACAACTGGACATCCTACAACTCAACTCGATTCTAACACTAAACACTGGGAGCGAATGGAGACCTGGTGAATTAGGGCTCGGTCCTACAAGATTTCTCTTACTTTAGCCATTAGCCACATGTCTTGGGTATCTTCAGGTTACGTGTACTTCTGCCCAAGAGACTACAAATTTTGAGGTTCCCATAACACTCCACCAATTCTATAGAGCCACTCGCAGAATTCAGGAATTCAATTAAAGTTTTATTCTCAATAATACAGCACTCAAACAGTCAAATGGAAGATGAATCACACAAGGTAAAGAGAAAGGGCACAGAGCTTCCATGTTCTTTCCAAGAGCTCCATCACCCCAGGACCCCAATATTCACTAACTCAGAAGATCCCCAAAACTCGTGGCTCAAGTTTTTACGGAGTCTTCATTGTGTGTGGGCACAATTGATTAAATTATTGGGCTATTGGTGATTGGGGTTAGTCTCTAGCCCTTTTTCTCTCCCTACAGGTCTGGAGAAGGACTGAAAGTTCTAACCGTCTAATCAAGTAGTTGATTTTTTTCTGGCTTCCAACTCCCATCCTGCAGCCATCTAGGGACCTTAAGAGTCATCTCACTAGCATAATGACACTCCTATCAAAAGCATCCCAAGGACTTTAGAAACTCTGTGCCAAGAATTGGGAACAAAGATCAAATATATTTATATTACAGCACAGAAATACTTTAGGAAACAGATCTATTCATTTTTGTTGAACTTGGTATTAACCATGCAAATTCACTATAGAAATATTTTGATAACCAATTCATATTACCTAAAACAAAAATTTGGAAATATTAATTTACAAAATAATCAACGGGAACACCCAGAAAGTATAATATCTTTTGTAAAATTTAGCAAAAATGCAACAAAACAAACAAAAAAACTGCTGTGTCTCCAAATGCAATCATTTCTGAGCTTGACCAAATTGTTTAGATGAAAGTATGTACTTCCAGGACTTTCTGATTTCCAACAATATCTTAAAAAAATAGAGATGACAACACATTTTTCAGCCTTCTCATTAGGCTTTCAAATTCTAGTTCTTGGAGGCACATCAAGGCACAGAGAAGGTGGTGACTGAGGAGGGGCCTCTGAGCTGGTTCTCCACCGTGCATTACCCTCCAGGTTGGCCTGTGCATGTCAGCCAGTGGTTAGACTCTCTTTTCACTAGCGCAGTTTTACTCTTTTCATTTGTGCTAGTTTTTTTTTGTTTGTTTGTTTTTGTGTGTGCTAGTTTTACTAGCTAATTATTCAGACCAGAAGCCCATTGTTCTGAGAACCTGTCCTGCCTCCCAGGTAGCAACGAGGTTCAGGGAGCTGGGCTAAGGGGCTTTCTGTGGAGCAGTGTTGAGCATGGTACTGCCCTTTCTAGCTATGACAACTCCCGCTAGACCAGGGAAAGCTAAGAATTCCAAGATATACCATAAGTAGTTTGATTTTTAAATCCAATGAGTTAGCAATTTGACTTATCCATAGATACTATAATTTCAAAATAGAGATGACTTTTTTTCTTTTTACATTTCAAATGCTTTCCTATAAGGTGCTCACTTTTACATTCCTAACCCAAATAGCCATATATTGTCAAGTGACCAAGAACTTAATAACTGGATTCTAATCAGGCTTTTTATTAATAAAACCAGAACAATAATATCACACCTATCATAGCAAGTTATAGCAGCTAATAGTCAATGTTTATTGAAGTAATGCTTATTTAGATCTTTATAGATAATCTTATTTGAGCACTTGATATATATCAGCTCATTTAATACAACAAACATAGGACATGGCTATTTTTATTATTGCTGTTTCACAGTTAGGAAACAGAGGGACAAAATGTTAAGAGCTGTCCAGGCTTCTAGTTTTGCTCTTTTATTTTCCGGAGGAGACCATCAAAGCTCTGATAGAAAAGCAAGCAGCAGACTTGCCTAAAGTCACCCACGCTTTCCCATTCCATTCATACAGCTTCTTTATTAAGGAATCGTGTAGGGAAGAAGTATACACTTAGGAAAATGCAATTTATTTCATTAACATAAGTTTTTGACATGTAAAATCAAATGCAGTGCAAAGCATCCTATGTGTGTTTGTGTGTGTATATACCGTATTCATATATGTGCATACATGTGTATCCACGTTCACACACAAGGGGTGTGTGTGTGCGTGTGCACAAGTGTGTAACTTCACGAAAAGAGGGATAAAGCTGAAATATTTAGCATTAGTCTAAAATAGAACCATTTATATGGAGGGAACATACTATACCAATTTTAATATTTTAGCTAAATTAATGGAGCTATTTAACTTTTTAACAATAACAATTTCTAGTTGAAATAAATAATTGCATCAAAGAATCGTTTTTCAAGTTATTTTCTTCTTGGCACTCACATCTGTTCCTCACATGCACAGCTGTCTCACTGTTCTCTCCTCTGTGAGTGTACACCAGGCCCCTCAAGTCCCTTTGACCAAATCGAGGGAGGTAATCCAGGGTCCACTCAGCATCTGAAGCCTCCTGTCAATCCCTGTGATCGACTTCAGCTTCCGGAGTCCCTTTCTCCAGAGATTTCCTGGCCTGAAGCGCTGTGGGTTTCCATTTTTAAGTGCACTTACCTAAGGTGCCTAACTCTTTGCACTTTGATTCTCTTTCAAATCCTGAGTTGCTTGAGGACTGAGATACGTTCTTCATCCTGAAGGCTACAGCAGACATTGTATAAATAAAAGGCTGTCAGTAAACTGTGGGTTTATTATTGATCTTCCACTTTCCTATTGTGACACTTTAAGCAAGCCTGCTACTTGCTTTTCTATCATAGCTTTGATGGTGTCCTCCGGAAAATGAAAGAGGAAAACTAGAAACCTGGACAGCTCCAAGAACAGAGCAAGTGAGGACAAAGGAGAGGAAGCATCAGGATGGCTGGTTGGACCACAACATGTGGACTTGCTTTGTTCAAATGTGTTACGTTTAGGTCTCGAACCTCCTTGATGGGGTGACAGTTCTTTGTGTAAGACTGCTATAGTAGTGAGAGAGCCAGATACGACTCCTGCTCTAAGGACACAGCAATGGCCCAGATCTCATCAGCAGTGACGCTTCTGGATTTCATCTTGTCTGAAGTGCCTCCAGTATGGAGCAAGGTCAGGAAGGCAACTGGGGACTATTAAGTCCCTCCATGGTCTGGACACTATGTCAGGAGCTTTGAATTGTTTTATAACGTAAGCCTCACAACAACTACATATATTACAGAAAACAAATTATCCATATTTTATGGATAATGAAATGGGAGTTTATTTAGAAGTAACTTAGTCAAAGTCAGCCAATGAGCATTAAAACTGATGCCCAATCTCAGATTTAGGTGGCTTGCAACCTTGTGTTCTATTTTGAACTAGTGGTTCATAATCTCCTCAGCCACCGCATTCAGTTTCCCTGTAGCCAGCTTAGCCTGTGACCTTCTTGCTTTCCTTTCATAGATAGATTGGCTCATTAGTCAAAGAAACAGAGCGGCTCATGTACATGGAGGAAATTTTTAAGCAAAGGCTCAAACACACAGGCAAGCTGGTGTCACAAAATTTTATTTTCCTTTAGCAAAGTGCTTAATTTTGTCTGTAGTACTTGGAGTGTTCTGGCTCTTTCACATGGTTTGAACAGAAATGTTCACATACCTTTCTCTTCATACAGTCTCAAATGCAACAGAATGAGGTTTAAAAGCAGTGTATTCTTTGAGGCAAAATAAATTACAAGCAAGTCTCACAGATAGTTGCTGGGTAAATTGATTTCTGTGTACAAAATGTCCTTTCCCTGATTTGTTGATAAAATTTTAATGTTATACATGATAGAACTATTAAACACATCCTCCAAGCATGGGGCTTTTATTGGTGTTATGGTTTCTCCTTTTATCACTTGTTTTGTTAAGATTTTCACATTATGCTGAACATTGGACAGACCATGGTGATGCAAAATAGGATGCTAACTATTACTAAAGAGACTCCTTTCATTATCTTTACTTGCTGCTCTTGAGGATTAGGTTAGATCATGGAAAATAACCAGGTACACTTTAAGGAAAATTGATGAATATAACTTTAGAAACTATTACAATTTGGATTTAATATCAAGACATAGTCTTTCTGTGAATTTGGGGCTTACGAAGAAAAGAAAAGGAGAAAATACTGCTTCAGCAGATGGACTAAATAATATTAAAATCTAAGTGGTGGTTAACTGTGGCTCTGCAGTCAATGGGAGCCTTGGTGAATCATGACTGGGCAGAATGTGTGTGATGAGGTTTAGGAGTTCAGTGCAAGTCCAGTGGAAAGTAACATGCACCAAGCTAATTATTCAGAGCACTAGTCATATATTTATTTTATTTCCTGCCATTCTTTTAAAAAGGGCATTCAAAGGGGACTGGAATGCAAAAGTAGGAAGTCAAGGGATACCTGCAGTAACAGGCAAGTTTAGCCTTGGAGTACAAAGTGAAGCAGAGCAAAGGCTAACAGAGTTTTGCCAAGAGAACACACTGATCATAGCAAACACCCACTTCCAACAACACAAGGGATGACTCTACACGTGGACATCACCAGATGGTCAATACCGAAATCAGATTGATTATATACTTTGCAGTCGAAGATGGAGAAGCTCTATACAGTCAGCAAAAAACAAGGCAAGGAGTGGACTATGGCTCAGATCTTGAACCCCTTATTGTCAAATTCAGACTTAAATTGAAGAGAAGAAGGGAAAGCCACTAGACCATTCTGCTGCTGCTGCTGCTGCTGAGTCGCTTCAGTCGTGTCCGACTCTGTGCGACCACATAGATGGCGGCCTACCAGGGTCCGCCGTCCCTGGGATTTTCCAGGCAAGAATACTGGAGTGGGTTGCCATTTCCTTCTCCAATGCATGAAAGCAAAAAAAGTGAAGTCGCTCAGTCATATCCAACTCTTCCCATGGATTGCAGACTACCAGCCTCCTCTGTCCCTGGGACTTTCCAGGCAAGAGCACTGGAGTGGGTTGCCATTCTGGTACGACCTAAATCAAATCTCTTACAATTATACAGTAGAAGTGACAAACAGATTTAAGGGATTAGAATGGATAGACGGAGTGCCTGAAGAACTATAGACAGAGGTACATGACACTGTACTGGAGGCAGTGATCAAGACCATTCTTCAGGAAAAAAAAAATGCAAAAAGGCAAAATGGTTGTTGGAGGAGGCCTTACAAATAGCTGAGAAAAGAAGAGAAGCTAAAGGCAAAGGAGAAAAGGAAAGATATACCCATCTGAATGCAGATTTCCAAAGAATAGCAAGGAGAGGAAAGAAAGCCTTCCTTAGTGATCAATGCAAAGAAATAGAGGGGAAAAAAAAAAGAAAGAGAAAGACTAGTGATATCTTCAAGAAAACTAGAGATATCAAGGGAACATTTCATGCACAGGTGGGCACGATAAAGGACCTAAGAGAAGCAGAAGGTATTAAGAAGAGGTGGCAAGAATACACAGAAAAACTATAGAAGAAAATCTTCATGACCCAGATAACCATGATGGTGTGATTACTCACCTAGAGCCAGACATCCTGGAATGTGAAGTCAAGTGGGCCTTAGGAAGCATCCCTATGAACAAAGCTGGTGGAGGTCATGGAATTCCAGCTGAGCTATTTCAAAACTTAAAAGATGATGCTGTTAAACTGCTGCAGTCAATGTGCCAGAAAATTTGGAAAACTCAGCAGTGGCCACAGGACTGGAAAAGGTCAGTTTTCATTCCAATTCCAAAGAAAGGAAATGTCAAAGAATGTTCAAACTACCGCACAATTGTACTCATCTCACACTTGAGCAAAGTAATGCTCAAAATTCTCCAAGCGAGGCTTCAATAGTATGTGAACTGAGAACTTCCAGATTTTCTAGTTGGATTTAGAGAAGGCAGAGGAACCAAAGATCAAATTGCCAACATTGTAGGATCATTGAAAAAGCAAGAAAGTTCCAGAAAAACATCTACTTCTGCTTTATTGACTATACCAAAGCCTTTGACTGTGTGGATCACAACAAACAGTGGGAAATACTTCAAGTAATGGGAATATCAGACCACCTCACCTACCTCCTGAGAACTCTATATACAGATCAAGAAGCAACAGTTAGAACTGGATATGGAACAATGGACTGGTTCCAAATTGGGAGGGGGTATATCAAGTTTGTATACTGTCACCCTGTTTATTTAACTTATATACAGAGAACATCAAGTGAAATGCTCTGCTGGATGAAGTACAAGCTAGAATCAAGATTCCTGAGAGAAATATCAATAACCTCAGTTATGCAGATGACACTACCTTTATGGCAGAAAGTGAAGAGGAACTGAAGAGCCTCTTGATGAAAGTGAAAGAGGAGAGTGAAAAAGCTGCCTTAAAACTCAACATTCAGAAAACTAAGATCATGTCATCTAGTCCCATCACTTCATGGCAAATAGATGGGGAAAGAATGGAAACAGTGACAGACTTTATTTTCTTGGTCTCCAAAATCACTGCAGATGGTGACTGCAGCCATGAAATTAAATGATGCTTGTTCCTTAGAAGAAAAGCTATGACCAACCTAGACAGCATATTAAAAAGCAAAGACGTTACTTTGCCAACAAGGGTCCATCTAGACAAAGCTATGTTTTTTCCAGTGGTCATGTATGGATGTGAGAGTTCAATGATAAAGAAAGCTGAGTGCCAAAGAATTGATGCTTTAGAATGTAGAAATGTGGTGTTGGAGAAGACTCTTGAGAGTGCCTTGGACTGCAAGGAGGTCAAACAAGTCAATCTTAAAGGATATCAACCCTGAATTTTCATTTGAAAGACTGATGCTGAAGATGAAGCTCCAATACTCTGGCCACCTGATGTGAGAACTGACTCACTGGAAAAGACTCTGTTTCTGGGAATGATTGAGGCCAGAGGAGAAGGGGACAACAGAGGATGAGATGGTTAGTTGGCATCACCAACTCGAGGGACATGAGTTTGAGCAAGCTTCGGGAGCTGGTGATGGACAGGGAAGCCTGGCATGCTGCAGTCCATGGGGTTGCAAACTGTCAGACATGACTCAGTGACTGAACTGACTAAACTGATTCTTTTAAGAACATGGTGAGCCAGGTTATTTGTGGTTGTTGTATCACACTCAACTCAAGTTGGTATCTGGGACTTGGGTGCTCCTCTTTCACTAATCCGAATGCCATGCTTTCTACTCTCCAGAATCTAGTCCTTGTCACTTTGACTACCTAGGTTAAATGTTATCTCAGTCAATCAATCTGTATCAAATGAGCATCTACCTCATTTGCTAGACACCATTACAGGGACATATTAAAAGGCTAGGGATTTCGCAGGTGGTGCTATTAGTAAAGAACATGTCTGCCAATGCAGGAGACATCAGTGACTGAGGTTCAATCCTTGAATCAGGAAGATCCCTTGGAGAAGGAAATGAAAACCCACTCCAGTATTCTTGCCTGGAGAATCTCATGAGGAGAGGAGCCTGGCCAACTATAGTCCATAGGGTCGCAAAAGTCAGACACGACTGAAGTCACTTAGCATTAAAAGGCTAAGTGAAGTGAAGTGAAAGTCAGTCATGTCCAACTTTTTATCACCTCATGAACTATACAGTCCATGGAATTCTCCAGGCCAGAATACTGGAGTGGGTAGCCCTTCCCTTCTCCAGAGGATCTTCCCAACCCAGGCATCGAACCTATGTCTCCTGCATTGCAGGCAGATCCTTTACCATCTGAGCCACAAGGGAAGACCATTAAAGGGCTAAGAATAAAAGCAAAGAAGATGACTGAGCCTCCATATTATCACAGGAGGACACCAGAGCAGGAGACATTTGAATTGTAGGGGGTTTGGGTTAATGTGAATTTTTCCAAATTTCAAAACGGCCACCTACAGGTATATTTATTTTCTATTAATAAAAATTGTATTTAAATTTAATTAAGTTTATCCAAGAAATTTTATATTCCTGAAATAAATTACTTTTTGTTCAGTTGTTAAGTCATGTCCAACTCTTTGTGACCCCATGGACAGAAGTATTCCAGGCTTCCCTGTCCTTCACTATCTCCCAGAGTTTGCTGAAATTCATGTCCATTGAGTCGGTGATTCTATCTAACCATCTCATCCTCTGCCAACCTCTCCTCCTTTTGCCTTCAATATTTCTCACCATCAAGAACTTTTCCAAAGAGTTGGCTCTTCCCATCAGGCGGCCAAAGTATCAGAGTTTCAACTTCAGTGTCAATCCTTCCAGTGAAAATTCAGGATTGATTTCCTTTAGAATTGCCTAGTTTAATCTCCTTGCAGTCCAAGGGCCTCTCAAGAATCTTCTCTAGTACCACAATTTAAAAGCATCAATTCTTTGGCACTTAGCCTTCTTTACAGTCCGACTCTTACATCCATACATGACTACTGTATAAACCACAGGTTTGACTATACAGACATTTGCTGACAAAGTGATGTCTCTGCTTTTTAATATGGTGTCTAGGTTTATCATAGCTTTTCTTGCAGGAAGTAAGTGTCTTAATTTCATGGCTGCACACCCCATCAGCAGTGATTTTGGAGCCCAAGAAAATAAAATGTGTCACTGCTTCTGTTTTTTCCCCTTCTATTTGCCATGAAGTGATGGAACTGGATGCCATGACCTAAGTTTTCTGAATGTTAAGTTTTAAGCCAGCTTTTTCATTCTCCTCTTTCAACCTCATGAAGAGGTTCTTTAGTTCACTTTCTGCCATTAGAGTGGTATCATCTGCATATATGAGGTTTATGTATATATGCGTATATACACATATATATGGGCTTCACAGTTGGCACAGGAGTAAGGAATACACCTGCCAATGAAGGAGACCCAAAAGACATGAGTTCGATCCTGGGGTCTAGCAGTTTCCCTAGAGTATTCCAGTATTCTTGCTTGGAAACTTCCATGGACATAAGAACCAGGTGGGCTATAGTCCATGGAGTCACAAACAGTTGAACATGACTGAGCATATACACACACTCTGCCCACACACACATATTAGTATATAATTTTTTTCCCTGAATTTAAGCTGTTAAACCAGCAAGAGTTAAGATAGAGACAACAAAACTGAAGCAATATTTTGAAATTAGAGCTTTTACCCATTGACAGTCTAAGGCCCTAAATCTAATGTCTACTCCAATTTTGTTAAAAAGGGATATTAGCTCAAATATAGGGACCTCCTAACCCCCAAATGAGACTTCTGCTTTCACACAATCAGTAGCATTGAAAGAGAATTGAAAGGGAATAAATCTCTCATTATGTGATTCAATGACATTTAATACTTCATGCACAAGCCATAGGAATGAGTAGGAACTATGCACTGGAAGTCACATTGCATAGTGTTTATAGTATACATCCACCACTTTTAAAAGGTTGAATTATTGGAAAAGTAAAAGACAGGAAGTTAAATTAAAAATATATAAGCAAGTGTAGTGGGCATCCATGACTAAGGTTTTCAGAAGACCATTATACCCCTTTAAGCAGGATTTTTTCTCTAAATTCTATTTCACAGTCATCTACACTTAGTTAGATATTTCCCTCCTGATAATGTAGTCTCATTTTGTGCAGGAAATATGTCCAGCAGTTCTTTGTTACTCCCTCAGCAACGCACAGAAGACATAATAACAAACAAGAAATGTTACTGCATTGGAGTATATGTTGAGTAAGTAGTTATATTCAAATATAACTCAAGAGAAATTTTGCAAATAATTGTTTAGTTGCTGATTAGTCACCACTCCACTGGTGACAGTGTCTGAATAAGCGCATACGGGTGGGACTGGCTTCCAGTCCCAGACATGATAAAAGCCTCCACCTCCCCCTGGAAGGTGAATTAGCACAGGAGCTAACCTGAGTCCAGTTCACAAGAATCCTTTTCAACCTACTCACCTGATGTACTGGGAATAAATTGTGTCTCTTCAAGAGTCTTGTCTGTCACTGAATAAGTAGTAATATCATTCCTGAATTTCTAAAGTACTAGAAATCTATTGACATGGAACTTTGTGTAAAAGAACCAGGGTCATTCAACATTTGGAATGTACTAAATAAAGCAGAGACTTGTGCACCTTAAGATGAGAGTATTATTCTTATAGAACCACCTCAGAAGGATATAGGCAAAGCAATGAGAACCAGCCTCACTGATGAAGAATCATATATATATATATATATATACACACAAATACACATATATGTAATATATGATAGAATATGTATAATATATGCTATATATTATGACATATATGATGCCATATATTATGTATAATGCTTGTGTATATAAGGCAATGGCACCCCACTCCAGTACTCCTGCCTGGAAAATCCCATGGACGGAGGAACCTGGTAGGCTACAGTCCATGGGGTCGCTACGAGTCGAACACGACTGAGTGACTTCACTTTCACTTTCACTTATGTATATTCTATTACCTATATAACGATATTATGCACAATCATTCAAATGGAAAAGCACTTTAAAAGAAATAAGTAGAGTAAAAATAGAAAGTAGCAACCTAAATTAAACCAAACCAACAGTGCCATTTTCTGCTCTGTACATTCCTATGATGGAGAAAAGAATGGCAATCCACTCCAGTATTCTTGCCTGGAGAATCCCATGGACGGAGGAGCCTAGCAAGCTACAGCCCATAGGGTCGCAGAGAGTTGGACACAACTGAGCGACCAACACACACACACATTCCTATGAGGTATACTGTAATGTATATCTGGTTTGTATGAATTTCTAGAAAATGTAATAGTAAATGCTACTCAATATTAGAGAATGAGCTCACATATATGCGTGCACACACACACACACACACCACACACACACATACATCACTAACTTTGGCTCGAAAAAGCTTTTGTACAAATCCTAACTGTGAAAATTTTTCTTCAGCCTTTGCCCCTCCCCCAAATCTCTGCAGTACACCCTTCAAGTCTATCTAGAGGAAAAGGGAGGCAGTCTGCTTCCATTGTTCCTCTGTTTAAGTGAGATAAGATCCTCACTCTGTACATATTTTCCCTTTATCTCCACAGTCCTTATGTCTTAGCTTGTTCTTTGAATTTAATGACTTTATTTCTTGCTTTAATTTGTTTCTTTGTATCTCTTTGGGTTATGAGATCTTTACTGATTTCAGGAGTTGGTACTTTTGTTTCTTCTTTGAGTCCCTTTTTTGTTCATTGTTAACAGGTTGTCTTAAAAATGTGTCCAAGCATATGGAAATTTAATTTTCCTCCTTTGTTAGTTTAACTTTCCTGTAGAAACTAAGAACATCTGAAATTTATATTCATACGTTGTTTTGGCCCTTTAGTGATTCCTTAAATTCATTCTCCTTCCCATCCAAAAGGCAGCTTCTTTCAACAAAGACCTGTATGGATGGGTCTCCTTTGTATGAGATAGCTTTGAATTAATCTGACAGCATGTAGTTACCTTACATCTTGTTTCCTCATCAGTGAGATTATACGTCATTCACCTGTGTCGATATATCACAAGTATTACCATTTCATATGAGGAAATACTTTTTTGGAATAAACCTCTGTTTCAGAGTATGTAGCTCTTTTCATGTCACAAGTCAGTGAGTTAGCCACATCTCTAAGCCCAATCTTAACAAAATTACCAACCAGGAAAATAATGATAAAGGGAAAGAAGTACCAAGATGGCTTATAATTCTAGCATTAGAAGATTACTGAAGTGAAACCAAACTAAGTGAAGTCACTGTGTAATTTCTTACAATCAAAGACCTTGCCTGGATAAGGATTTGAATGAAAACTCAGTACTTAAATACGATGCTACTATTCAACTGAATCCAAATGCAAAAACATATGCTATATGCCTAGAAATGTGCTAAGTGTTATTGCTGTTTAGTTACTAAGTCATGTCTGACTCTTTGCAACTCCATGGACTATAGCCCACCAGGTTCCTCGTCCATGGAATTTCCCAGACAAAAATACTGAAGTGAGTTGCCATTTCCTTCTCCAGGGGATCTTTCTGACCAGGGATTGAACCAGGGTTTCCTGTGTCTCCTGCATTGACAGGCATATTGTTTACTACTGAGCCACCAGGGAAACCATGCTAAGTGTATCAAAGGATAATATATAATCATCATGTATTATCCTTGCCCATAAAAGATCTTATGATCAAGGTAGAGAATCAAGATTTAAAAACATGAATCAAGTAGAGAAATAATCTAAGAGAAATATAATTAAGTGGGTAATGTGCTGCTGCTGCTGCTAAGTCGCTTCAGTCGTGTCTAACTCTGTGCGACCCCATAGACGGCAGCCCACCAGGCTCCCTCGTCCCTGGGATTCTCCAGGCAAAAATACTGGAGTGGGCTGCCATTTCCTTCTCCAGTGCATGAAAGGGAAAAGTGAAAGTGAAGTTGCTCAGTTGTGTCCAACTCTTAGCGACCCCGTGGACTGTAGCCTACCGCAGTGGAAGTTATTTATGCTATGGAAGTGAGAGAGGACAGGGATTATCTCACAGGACAGCACTGCAGAGGAAGTAATTGTAGGAAGTTAAGGAGGCATGTGGGACATGGTTCTATGGAGAAGGTATTCTATGGATACCTCTAGCCTGTCAATGCCTTTTGTAGACATAATTGGCAGGAAAAAGTTACTGGTTACAACTAAGATATAACACTTGACTTCAATGCCTCTGTAAAGCCAAGATTGAGAAACTTAACTCCCATAAACTATCTTACAGCTAAACACTTTAAACTCACAATTAATGCTAAGTTAAGTAGATAAGAGATCAAACAATTATATACCATGTCCATTTCAACTGCACTAATATAATCTCTTCCTGCCTGATAGAGACCTCTTCATCCCTGAGGAACAGAGGAGCACTTTTGTAGGCACACAGAGTATCTAGAATACTCATGAAGAGTGAAGGCTCGACTGACACCCTGTTTACCTGAGAAGGTGATGTTTTAAAAATGGATATTTCTAATATCCTCCAACTCCAACAAAACATCTTTGTAATCTCCTCCTCAGATTAAGAATAATATAAATAAATACCCTGAGTGCTGGATCAACTGCTCTATACATTTGTGTACACGAATTGGAATTGCAAAGTAGAAGTCTTTATTCTTTTTAAAAAGATATAAAGCATGGACTTACCTTGAAAAATGCATTTCTGTATCGAGGATGATGAAAGTCTATGATAAAATCAGAAAAGCTTTGAGCAAAATCTAATTGTGAGTGCGCCCTTACACTGGGACTCAATGAAGCTGTTCTTGGTGTTCTATCATTCTGTTGATGTTTGGGAGTACTCTTCAGATGCTCATGTGATATCAGCCTGGCAGGGATATTGACCATCACATGTAGCCTAGAATGATAAACGAAAATCGAGATGACAGAATTTGGCAAGAAAAGGCATGAAAATCAGTGGTTCTTAACAGACCTGAAATAGAGGGCTTGAAACAGTCACAAAGTTTCAAAAAAAGTCTATGACGCCAAAATTTGTTGATTATGAACACCGCATCTCTGAAAATATTCAAACTTGTTAGAAGATACTCACAGGATTTTGTCTAAGACTCTATAATTTGATGGGAAATCAACTGCGGCTGACTACTGAGGCCATTAACATCGCTAGTTTCTTTCATGCCTACATAAGTAGCATCTCTTCCAAGTCACCAAACTATACAACCCTGGGGCTGAAAGACTTGGATGACTTTGGCTATGTAAACTGGGATTACCAAAAAACACAAAAACAATGAAAACCGAATAAGCACTAACCCCAATGAACTTCCAATGACCTTACCCCTCCATTTCCTGGGACAACCAGTCCCAGTTGCCTTAGTCCCATGGACACAATTTAGTCCTGCTGTGGTTGGGAACTTCAGGAGTAAATTTCTTATTTATCACCATGTTTGTACAAAAGTAACCACATTCAAACCACCTACCCAACCAATATTAGTAATGTCCTTTTACTTCCCGATTAAAGTGCAAAGTGCTTTAAACATTCAGGGTAAACGCATTTGTTTATTTCTTTCTTAATTTGTGAGGCCACTTTGCTGGCAGAGACCAGAGTAGAGGAATCCAAGATGTATTGATTTCTTTCTTCATGACTATTTAATCGGTTAAAGTCTGCGCCACTTGCAAGTGCCAAGATGCTGGTTACATTTTAATAAATGTCCTCTTTGGTCGATCAATACTTCTCAGCCCCCAAATAAATAAATAAATAAAAGTGCTGTTCTCTCATAAGTTAATGGAGAGAAAATCTTTTTACTATCGTCAGTCATCATGACAAACAAGAATATGAAAAGTGTTAATGAAATGACCAACTGTCTATAAAATAAAAGACTTGCAAGACAGTCTCCTTTCTTCCCTTAATTTGATGAAACAAAATGGAAAATTACACTAGTGCCCATCCAGCGTGAAATGATGTTAACAAGCAGAAAACAAATGCTATAATGAAGGACTTCTAGGATGTACTATGTATAGTCTTACTTGTAAAGAGGGAATTACTGGGCAGAGCTCTAGCCCTGAGCAACATCCCACCCCCTGCTGAGGAGAATCACAGCTATCATCATGTCCCTGGGGAAGTGGTGCCATTCGGCACAATGCGACAAATTGATGTTCACAGCATAATAATTATCCATGTGCTGCAAACAATAGGCCACACAATTACCAACCAGGGCAATGCCCTACACAGGCAAAGTGAAGTTGCAAAATGAAGTGATTGTACACATAATTGAGGCAACAGACCCACAAAAAAGGGATGTGCACAATTTGTTATTTATTGAGCATTGTTTGGGAAAGAAGAGTTACAAATAAGTGAATTTTCCAGAACACTGAAACTTACCATTTAAGCATAAAATGTCTTATTTTAAAAATGCATTCATAGTGAACTGATATCTTATTTAAAATGTTACTAATTTATATATTAGTAGCACATTATATATATACACACACAAACACGTGGGCTTCCTTGATGGCTCAGATGGCAAAGAATCTGTCTGCCAATGTAGGAGACGTGGGTTCAGTCCCTGAGTCAGGAAGATGCCCTGGAAAAGGGAATGGCTGGCTACCCACTCCAGTATTCTTGCATGGAGAATCCTTTGGACCGAGGAGCTTGGTGGGCTACAGTCCATGAGGTCTCGAAGAGTCAGACATGACTGAGTGACCTACATTTCTACTTTTACATATATGTATGTATGTATTTGTATAGATATATATACATGAAGTATGTAGATGTGATTGTATTTTTGATATCTCTCTTCATTAACAAACAAGCAAATCTTTTGCTAAGTAAAGATGACCCCGAAACTACTACCTGGGCCATCAACCACATTCAGGTACCACTTTCCTGTTTTCTTCATAAGGATGACAGAGGGCATCTAAGAATATGGTAAGCTATTAATCAAAAGACTCGTTAGGTTTTTACATAAACACTCCAGGCAGAAAGCAACATAAAATAAAGGGCATTCTTAAAATTAAGTAGATGGTTTAAATAGTTTGATGTCATTTTTGATGAACTTTTGTTTTTGTCCGACTAGAGAGTTGAGCATAGTGAGATGCTTGTGGGACTGAAGAAGCAGTCTGATGTAGTAATGTCTTTGTTGTGAAGCTCTAAACCACCAGGGCTCAAACTTTACCCTGCACTTGATATCCATGTGTTGATAGAAATCTTATTTGAATCTTTCTGAAATCCTGGATTCTGTCTACAAATTAAAAACAGTTAAAATTTCTATAATGTTGTGATTTTTAAATAAGATCATCCATGCAAAAATATTTAGCCCTTTCAGTGCCATATATTAAGGATTATAAATGATAAAAAGAAAGACTATTAAAGGAATGGGAAAGACTACAGGAATAAGAAAGAAGGAAGAGAATCCAGGAGACACCATGTTCTTGATCATTCACAGAAAAGTCCCTGTTTCAGTGTTAACAAATATTTATTGAGCAATATCACACACTAAGGTTTCCCTGGTGATTCAGTAATAAAGAGTCTGCCTGCCAATGCAGAAGACACAGGTTTGATCTTTGGATTGGGCAGATACCCTGGAGAAGAAAATGGCAGCCCACTCCAGTATTCTTGCCTGGAAAATCCCATGGACAGAGGAACCTGGTGGGCTATAGTCCAGGGGTCTGCAAAGAGTAAGAAACTTCTTAGTGACAAAACAACAACAATGACAATAACACCCTAAACACAATGCCAGATAAATTATATCAGATAATCTATTTTGCACCAACATCGAGGTGAAATTTGCATTGCCATTGTGTTGATGTAAAAACAAAACCTAGAGTAAAGGAATATTATTTGTAATATGTGTGCATGCGTGCTCAGTCACGACCAACTCTTTGCAACCCCATAGAGTGTAGACTGCCAAGCTCCTCTATCCACGAAATTTTTCAGGCAAGAGTACTGGAGTGGGTTGCCATTTCCTCCTTCAGGGGATCTTTCCTACCCAAGGATCAAACCCATGTCTCCTGTGTCTCCTACATTGACAGGTAGATTCTTTATCATGGTGCCTCCTGGGAAGCCCAAAGGTAATGTGGTAAATTTCAAATGTATTATTTAAACACAATATTTTTGGCTCTAAATCTAATAGCCTTTCACTCTATCACAAAGCCTATATATATCTCTTTTTTTTCTCTTCTTCTTCATTGTCTCTCTTCTCTCTGATCTACTTTCTGTTCCTTCTTTCATGTTTTCTGAGCACTTATGTGTGAAGCACTGAAACGAGAGGATGATTAAAATTAGGTCTCTGCCCTTAGAAATTTTACAGTGCATTTGAGGACAAAAATAGGTGAAAATGTACATAAAATTTAACAGATGACTTCTCCAGCAGGAATATGAATGAATTTCTACTGTCATTCACTTTTACCTCTGCCTGGAATGCCTTCTCTTCCTTTCCAGGATCCTAAACCCTAATGCTCATCTTTCAGATTTCAGGTCAGATTTATCCTTCTCCTCCATAACTGTACATACACAGAGACCCCTTCTTACTTAGACTATTCCATGATCTGTTTGCTATATTTGAAGAGCCTGTTAAGAGAAAAGTATGAAGATCTATTCTCAAAGTTTGAATTTTAGTGTCTGGGTTGCGTCCTGGGTATTTGCACTTTACCACATTCCTAGATAGTCCTGATGCTGCCAATCCAGGGATCTTACTGGTCATCACTGGCCATCCCACAGCACTCCTTCAGAACCTGCCAAACATAACCCCTTGGTCTTAGCTAATGTTCCCACTTCATATATCCAGTTCCTTCAATCAGTTCAGTCATGCCCAACTCTGCAAATCCATGGACTGCAGCACACCAGGCTTCTCTGTCCATCATCAACTCCTGGAGCTTGCTCAGACTCATGTCCATCAAATCAGTGATGTCATCCAACCATCTCATGCTCCGTCATCCCCTTCTACTCCTACCTTCAATCTTTCCGAGAATCAGAGTGTTTTCTAGTGGAGTCAGTTCTTCACATCAGGTGGCCAAAGTATTGGAGTTTCAGCTTCAGCACCATTCCTTCCAATGATCCAGTGGGTCCTTCTAACTCAGTTTCCTACTTAGTAATATTTGTCCCTTGAACCCAAGGGATATATATATATATATTGTTTTTATCCCTTACACTTTCTCACAACTATTAATACATTACGGCAATTAACAGTAGGCATCTAGAAAGTGCATTTTACTTGCCAGGTTGATTGGTGGACTGATTTACTGATGACTCGGTGGCTGATCCTCTCCCAACATTTCCACCTCTTATGACAACTGTACCCAGAGCATCTACTGTGTATGAACTCAGAGTACCATGTAGAAATGGAGGTGAGCGTATGTAGATATTTGTATTGTCATATCTAACAAATAAGATCTGTCTAACATTGGTTAATATATAGACCGTTCCCTCAGAAACACTCTGAATAGTCAAAATTTTCTGTAATGAAAAATGTTTCCTTTATCTTATTATTTGTACAATCTCATTATTGTGTTTTGCTGAGAATACATGAGATCTGAATGCTGATAAATGTCATTTTTTGAGGACATAATTACTGTGTTCATGTATTACTCTTTTCATAAACCCGTTTTTGTCTGTCAAGCTTCAGAAGGGCAATTATCTAATAACAAATAAATTTAAACTAATGCTATTTAAAATTGTGTTTTAACTGACATCTCTCTAATGCCCATTTATTTTTCACTAGTGCATTTTAAAAATTGTTTTTATTATCCTTTCTTCTATAGATCAGAATTTAATTTCATATTTCCATGTTTGATTTTGAGAAACAGAGTTAGCATTAGTCAACTTTTTCAGAGTGTATATCACTGAATACAGGCTACCCTTAACAATTCTGAATATCTGGTTTCAAAAATCCAGTTTCTGGGTATAACTATAACAAGTTGCTTTTTCTACTAGACTCAGCAGAGTCTCCATTAGTTATTGTTACCGTTTACTCAGTGGGCTAGACTCTCCCAGAGTGCCAATTACATCCTGAGAGCAAGTCCACGCACCAAAAGGTGAAAAACAAGTTTGACAATTATCCTATTAATTTGATCTATGTTTACATGTAGACTGTCAAACCAGATAATTCAGTATGAATAATTCACCCAAAGGACTTATTATCTGGATTGGTTATCTACATAGATCAAATTAGACCCTAATAACTCCCAAATCTCCACTTTACTTTATGTCCTATAGACATAACCAAAGGTGATTCTACCTGTTATAGCCTATGCATGCCATCCTATCTATTTGTAGAAAAGTGCATTCAACTTTCAAAGTAATCACATATTTACAAAAAAGTTATTGAAGTCTGGAAGTGTCAAAAATAGCTGATAATGGATTATTATTATATGTATTTTCCTTAGATCTTTCAGAATGTACATTTCCTTTGCATTACCATTATTCCTGTTTTGTGTTGTATGAAGTCTAAGATTGGTTTAAATATCTCAGTCAGAGTCCACCTGACCAGTTCTAAACAAATGCCTCTACTTGTCAACGAAAAGTGTTTTATACTTTGCCTTGGCTTAGCTAAGAGAATCTGATGGCAAGTCTGTGAGAATCTGATGGCAAGAATGTTAATCTAAGCATATACTGTTAAAAAGTAATTATTAAGGCATCTCTTACTTTAGACCTCATAATACCTAGCTACTGCCCTCTTCAAAGGTAAAGAAGATAACATTCATGTATGTATCACAAGAACCTTTCTGAAACATAGTAGATGTTCAATAACTGATTGAATAAGCATGAGTATTGTAGGTAAAAATAAAAATAAAGGAAGAAATGTGATTATGAAATCATTAATCTCATGACAGTAAAATAATTACTACTGACATTTTGGAACATTCTTCTAGAAAGGGCTCAATCCATACTTCAGGTATTTTTAATCTTGCCTCATATTATGGAAAAAAAGCTTTGTAAACATTTTTTATTAACCAGTGTATCAAACTAGTCTTCCTATAAATAAATACATTTCTGAGTCTGTGAGAAACCTGGTTTACATTTTCATTAATATATCTTTTTATCACTGCCATTCTCCCCACCCTATTTGGAAGCCCACATCATTGAATTCAGGCTCTGGCACCTTATATGAACCTGCAGCCATTGGTCCTTCTGCTTGGGCTTTAACACCTTACTGGGCTGTTCCACCTTGAGTCCTACTTCTACTCCAACACTAAGGATATTCTAACCACCATACATGGGCTCTGACACACATTCTGAGATGTTCCTCTGTGTGGGTGCCTGTCCCACCGGCTAATTATCTGACACCCACATCAGGGCACCAGCACATACTGACATCCTTCTCTCTTCACTGGGCCTCTGACTCCCTACAGTGGTCTTCCTTCTTTCGTGAATGCACTGCTCACCCTATGTGAACCATAAAGGCTCTTCTCAATTCCTGTGTTTATGCTTACTTTATTCTGTCCACTTAAAAGCTTTAGGACTAAGTTGTTGGAAGGTAAGGGAAGAGATTGAAAAGGGAAGAGAGGGGAGGGTGGTGAGAAAGAAGAAAAGACCTCTTCTTTTAAAATATAGTAACAATAATTAGATATTTAGTAAGAGTCTGACTCTGTGCTAAGTGTTTTCTCATGTTATCTCATTCAAATCAAGAAATACCGCTCTAGAATGTATTCCACAGTTATTGTTACCATATCAATTATGTAAATGATCTTAGACACATTGGAAAAACAAGAAAAAAATCTGTTCTATTATCAGAGTACAAGGCTTGAAGGCAGAATTTGAACATGTACTTATCTAATGTCAAACTATGTTATCAACTATAAGCTATATCGCTTCTCTGCCTATAGTTTTTAGCCTTCAATTTTTATATCACTACTAAAGAAAATAATATCAGTTTTCCAATTTTAAGTGAGTGATTTTGCTAAATTAATGCAGGTTGACAACTCTTTGTTTTTTACTGTACAATGATGAGTGCATTTAATTATTTTCCTATTTATTTTTATTGTCTTACCTTGTCTCAATGTATTTTATTTACTTGTAATTTTCATTTTGCCAGTTTATTTGTTTTTACCACTTTCTTTATCTTGCTATTTTGTCTTTTTATAACATGGTTTCCAACACTGTTGTATTTTTCTTAATATATTTTAACATATTACTACAAATATTAAGCAAAACAAACAAAAAATCACACAAAAAGGGTGACTATGAGGGTATAATGGGAACTAAACAAGAAGATCTCTTCTTAGTCAACTCTTTCTGCTTTCTACTATGATATCTGTTTTCTTTCCATATGTAAGCTACATGACTGGTTCAAAAATAAATTTGAAAGAAGACTATAATCATTAAATCCATCTACAAAATGAGAAAGTCCAATTTTTTTTTTTCTTTTTTTAGATAGGAGCTGATGTTCAAAGCAAATCCTAACTAGGGATTGCATGTATACCATTGACAAGCACCTAAACTGAGAGCAAGTGGTAGGTAAGGAAATGGATGTAAGTCTAGAGCCCTACCCACTCTATAGTTCTGCCTGAACATGCATCACCACCAATGGACTTCTTGCTAAAGTCCAAATTCCTGGACCTCATCTCCAGAGATTCTGGTTAAGTTGACCTGGGGTGAAGTCCAAAGCCCCTTCATGGATCACTGCCTTGTCATGGTGAAGGGGCTTGCATACCTCAATGAAGCTATAAGCCTTGCCGTGTAGGGCCACCCAAGACAGATGGGTCATAGTGGACAGTTCTGACAAAACGTGGTCCACTGGAGGAGAAATTGGCAAACCATCCCATTATACTTGCTGTGAGAACCACATGAACTGTATAAAAACACAAAAAGATATGGCACAGAAAGATGAGTCCCTCAGGTTTGAAACTGTCCAATATGCTACTAGAGAAGAGCAGGGGAAACTACTAACAGTGCTAGAAACAATGTAGTGGCTGGGCCAAAGCAGAACTGACACTCAGCTCTGGATGTGTCTAGTGATGAAGGTAAAATCCGATGCTGCAAAGAACAGTATCATACAGGAACCTGGAATACTAGGTCCATAAGTCAAGGAAAATTGGACATGATCAAACAGGAGATGATAAGAATAAACATCAATACCTTAGGAATCAGTGAACTAAAGTGGATGGGAATGGGTTAATTTAATTAAAATGACCATTATATCTACTGCTGTGGGCAAAAATCCTATAGAGGAAATGGAATAGCCCTCATAGTCAACAAAAAAGTCCAAAATGCAATACTTGGGTGCAACCTCAAAAACGACAGAATGATCTTAGTTCATTTCCAAGGCAAGCCATTCAACATCACAGTAATTCAAGTCTATGCCCCTACCACCAATGCAGAAGAAGCTGAAGTTGATCACTTCTATGAAGACCTAGAAGAACAACAACAACAACAAAAAAAAAGATGGTTCTATTCATCATTAGGGGCTGGAATACAAAAATAGGAAGTCAAGAGATACCTGGAGTAACAGGGAAATTTGGCCTTGAGTACAAAATAAAGCAGGGCAAAGGCTAACTGAATTCTGCCAAGAGAATGCACTGGACATAGCACACACATTTTTTTCAACTACACAATAATACACATGGATATCACCAAATGGTCATAACTGAAACCAAATTGATTACATTCTTTGTTGCCAAAGATTGAGAAACTGTACAGTGAGTGAAAATCACTCAGTCATGTCCAACTCTTTGTGGCCCCATGGACTGTAGCCCACCAGGCTCCTCTGCCCATGGAATTCTCTAGGCAAGAATACTGGACTGAGTAGCCATTCCCTTCTCCAGGGGATCTTCCCAATCCAGTGATTGAATCTAGGTCTCCTGCATTCAGGTGGATTCTTTACCATTTGAGCCACCAGGGAAGCCCAAGAATTCTGGAGTGGGTAGCCTATCCCTTCTTCAGGTTATCTTCCAGACCCAGGAATCAAACCTGGGTCTCCTGCATTGCAGGTAGATTCTTTACCAACTGAGCTACCAGGGAAGCCCAGAGAAGCTGTATACAGTCAGCAAAAGCAAGAACTGTAGCTGACTGTGGCTCAAATAATCAGGTTCTCAGAGCTAAAACTTTCTTAAACTAAAGAAAGTGGGAAAAACCACTAGACCAGCCAGAGATGACTTAAATCAAATCCTCTATGAATGTGCAATGGAGGCATTGAATAGATTCAAGGGATTAAATCTAGTGAACAGTGTGCCTGAAGAATTATAAATGGAGGCCCATAATACTGTACAGGTGGCAGCAAACAAAACCATCCAAAAGAAAAAGAAAAGCAAAAAGGTAAAGTGGTTATCTGAGAAGACCTTGCAAATAGCTGAAAGAGGAAGAGAAGCAAAAAGCAAGGGAGAAAGGGAAAAGTACAACCAACTAAATGAAGAGTTCCAAAGAATAGCAAAGAGAGAAAAGAAGTTCTTCTTCAGTGAACAATGCTTAAAAATAGAGGAAAACTACAGAAAGGGAGAGACTAGATATCTCTTCAGGAAAACTGGAACTATCAAGGGAATATTTTGCCCCAAAATGGTCACAATAAAGGACAGAAAAGGTGTAGACATAGTACATGCTGTAGTGATAAAGAAGAGATGGAAATAATACACAGAAGAACTGTACAAAAAAAAAAAAATCTTAATGAACCAGATAATCATGATGGTGTGATCAGTCCTCCAGAGTCAGACATTCTGGAATGCGAAATCAGGTGGACCTTAGGAAGCACTGCTGTCAATAAAGCTAGTGGATGTGATGGAATTCCAGTAGAGCTATTCAAAACCCTAAAAAATGATGCTCTCAAAGTGTTGCACTCAATATATCAAAAAATCTGGAAGATCCAGCTGTGCCCACAGGACTGGAAAAGGTCAATCCTCACCTCAATTTCCAAAAAGGGCAGTATTCAAACCATTGGCAATTGCACTCATCTTCCATGCTAGTAAGGTCATGCTTAAAATTTTGCATGTTAGACTTCAGCATTATGTGAACCAAGAACTTCTAGTGTCCAGGCTGGGTTTAGAAAAGACAGAGAAATCAGAGATCAGATTAGCCAACATTAGCTGAATTACAGAGAAAGCAAGGGAATTCCAGAAAAAGCATCTGCTTCTGTTTCATCCACTATGCTAAAGCCTTTGAGTGTGTGGATCATAACACACTGTGGAAAGCTCTTAAAGGGATGAAATACCAAACCATCTTACTTGTCTCCTAAGAAATCTGTATGTGGGTTAAGAAGCAACAATTAGAACCATGTATGGAACAACTAATTGATTTAGGATTGAGGAACAAGTATGACAGGGTTGTCTGTTGTTACCTTTTGTCTTTAAATTATATGCTGAGCACATCATGAGAAATAATGGGTTGGATGAATCACAAGCTGGACTCAAAATAGGAGGGAGAAATATCAACAACCTCAGATATGCAGATGACACTACTCTAATGGCAGAAAGCGAAGAGGAACTAAAGAACCTCTTGAGAAGGGTGAAGGAGGAGAGTGAAAAACCCAGCTTAAAACAAAACATTAAAAAGCTAAGATCATGGCATTTGGTGCCATTACTTCCCGGCAAATAGAAGGGGAAAAGGTGGAACAGTGACAGATTTCCTCTTCTTGGGCTCTGCAGACATGAAATCAGAAGGCAATTTCTTCTTGGCAGGAAAGCTATGACAAACTTTAATGGTGTATTATAAAGCAGATATATCACTCTACTGACAAAAATTCATATGTTCAAGGCTATAGTCTTCCCAGTGGTCACATTGGGGCTGTGACAGCTGGACAATAAATAAGGCAGTGTGCCAAAGAATTGATACCTTCGAACTGTGGTGTTGGAGAAGACTCCTGAGAGTCCCTTGGCCAATGATGACATCAAACCAGTCAATCCCAAAGGAAATCAACCCTGAATACTCATTGAAAGGACTGATTTTGAAACTGAAGCTCCAGTATTTTGGCCACCTAATGTGAATAGCCGAGTCATTGGAAAAGTCTCTGATGCTAGAGAAGACTGACGGCAGAAAGAGAAGTGGACATCAGAGGATAAGATGGTTGGACGGCATCACCGATGCAATGGACATGAATTTGGGCAAACTGTGGGAGAGAATGAGGGGCAGGGAGTCCTGGCGTGCTTCAGTCCACAGAGTTGCAAAGAATCAGACACAATTGGCTGACTGAACAACAACAATGAAGCCCTAATATTTGTTCTTCAAATGAGCTCCCAGTTGCTTCTGATGCTATGGGCCAAGGAGCTCATTTTGAGTAACACTGAATTAACCTAATATCTACAACACTCACAGCCACAAAACACTGTGACACATCTCCAGTTTTTCTTTCCCCTCAAGTTCAACCATAACAAGGTTTATTACTGACTTGTCTCCCATGCCCTAGTTTTTAAAATATTTACCTTAGGGTCTTTTGTTATGTAACTGGAAGGATAAAATTGCCAGCTTTCTGTGTATGTGCTCAGTGATGTCCAACTCTTTGCAATCCCATGGACTGTAGCCTGTCAGGCTCCTCTGTCCATGGCATTTTTCCAGACAAGAATATTGGAACAGGTTGCCATTTCCTACTCTGGAGGATCTTCCCAACCCAGGGATTGAACCTGGCTCTCTTGAGTCTCCTGCATTGGCAGTGGATTCTTTACTGCTAGTGTCATTTGGGAAACCCATACCAAGAGAATAAAGAGAAAATGGTGACTTGATTCCAAACTTGATTGAGTGTCATTTCACAAATTTATTCTGGACTTTGTATGGCTAAGAGAGGAATCATAATGCATATAAGCCACTAGTAGTCTTATTTCCTACTTCTGATTGGCCCAGTGAGGCAAAATTTAAAATATATGAATCTTATGCTAAAAATATAATTTAAACAACAATAGGTTGCATATACTCCACATTCTTCCCCTGCATAATTTCTTTAATATAAAGACAATCAAAGGTACATGCTCTTATAAGTTCATCGGAACATCTGCTAAACAATGTCCAGCAACCCTCTGAAAGAAATACAGAAGTCCTTCCACCCATTTCCAAATCTTGGACATATTTCTTTCCTGTCAGTATACATTTTAAAAGTCTCTTCCTAAGTCAGAAAAAGAAAGACAAACACTATATGATACCCTTATATGTAAAATCTAAAATATGACACAAATGAACTTATTTATGAAACAGAAACAGGCTCAGACATAGAAACAGACATAGAAAGCAGGGATAAGTTAGGAATTTGGGATTAGCAGATAGAAACTACTACACATAAAATAGATAAGCAATAAGGTCCTACTGTATAGCACAGGGAACTATTTTCAATATCCTATAATAAACCATAATAGAAAACATATAAAAAAGAATCATATGTATATATAACTGAATCACTTTGCTATACAGCAGAAATTAACAGAACATTGTAAATCAAGTATACGTCTCTTCCTCAGAGATTTTCATTTATTTTAGTTGCAATGTCTTCTTCTTTCATTAAAGGTTGCTATACTGTATAGCTTTCTATGGAGTCTCTAAAGGAAAATGCAGGGAGTGGAAGATGGGGACACGGGTGTGTTGTCACACAGGCAAATGAGTCCTGCCTCACCTATTCACCACTCACCAAAGGATCTCCCTTACAGCAGACACAGCAGAGACAAACTGAAACCAGATTTCATGAGTTCAGACCACTGCCAGCAACTCAGACCCCGTTATTAGAAAAAGTAGCCCCGTGGGTGCTCTCTGGCAAGGAGGTTAGCATTTTTATAAATAATAGACTTCTACTTAAAGGAATGAATGACTAATGATTGGATTTCAGGTGGGGATATCCACTGGGGCTGGAAAAGTTTTGGAATGGAAGGAAAATGAATGAGAAATATCAAGGTAAGGTCTACTACAGAGATGTTTAATCCTTTTTGCCTCACATGTCAACACACCTCACTGACCCACTGGAGGGATTATGGGAGTCCAGTGCTTGCTGGTGGATTCAAATTCCCCACTGAATGGGAGTCTTTATGAAAACCTGCCTTGATTTCACACCCACCTGCTAAGAGATGTTATCACCCTGCCAGCTCTCTAAAGGAGACAGGCCAGAAGGAGAGCAGAATGACAGCCCTGAAATGTGCTCTGGGTTTTGCAGCTGGAAAAGACATAGATCAGCGTGTTGATTCAAGAAAATCCTGTCCCACATGGGTTCTGATAAATATGCAAGCACTAAAACATTAAGCCACCTTTGTCAGCAATCTTAGATCCTATTATTTTTTCCCCTTTCCTGCTAAGTTTTTTTATTAGCCACAATGATAATGATGCTAATAATAATCTACTTATTCCAGCTTCTGGAATGATTCTTAATAATTTATGATCCCCATTTTTGTCTAAAATGCAGCACACTTCAGCCTGGAAAAAAGGAAAAAAGAAAAAAAAAGAAGTTACACACAGAAAATGAATTATGCACCAAATTGTAAACATTCCATTTCTTTTGCTGATCTGAAACCCCCCAAAGAAATATGAACACTTGATTTAAAATTCAGCTGCAGTGACATTTCCTAGCTAGAAAGAATACTTGCACAAATTCCCAAGTATTTGCAAAAAAATAACTTTTTTGGTGGATACTAGTACATTCTAAAGTGTTTTTAAAAACTAGTTTGGGCCTATATTCTCAAAAATGAATAAAATATTTCTTAGTGGAAGCTTGTTCTGTGAATAGACTTTTGCAACATTTCCTCCAGAAGAGACTTTGCATTGCTAAGGATGACTTTGCAATAGTAAAGAGACATGTGACAGCAACTTCCTTCCTAAAGAGTAGCAAAAGTCATATAAATGACTACAAAAATTGCACTACAGACTTAACTACTACGTATCTTGGCCAACTGGTAAGTCACAGCTGAAGATCAGTTGCCCACTAAAGTCTAAGAGGATATGGGAAGCCTACATGTTAGGTTTTCACTGGCACTTTCAAACATTTTTGTTGTTGTTCAGTCACCAAGTTATGTGAGAATCTTTGCAACCCCATGGAATGTAGCATGTCAGGTCTCCCTGTCCCTCACCTTCTCCCAGAGTTTGCCTGAAGATTCAAATCAATTAAGCTCAGAGAATTTTTTTTTTTTTTTAGTGCCCATTCATTTCCTTAATTTATATTTTTGTTGTTATTTCTTTAAAATTATGACAGGATTTTTTTTCATTCATGACCAGCTATGTTAGATGATTTATGATGAACTGAATCAAAAATGATGCTGTGAAAGTGCTGCACTCGATATGCCAACAAATCTGGAAAACTCAGCAGTGGCCACAGGACTGGAAAAGGTCAATTTTCATTCAAATCCCAAAGAAAGGCAATGCCAAAGAATGCTCAAACTACCACACAATTGCACTCATCTCACACGCTAGTAAAGTAATGCCCAAAATTCTCCAAGCCAGGCTTCAGCAATACGTGAACTGTGAACTTCCAGATGTTCAAGCTGGTTTTAGAAAAGGCAGAGGAACCAGAGATCAAATTGCCAACATCCGCTGGATCATCAAAAAAGCAAGAGAGTTCTAGAAAAACATTTATTTCTGCTTTATTGACTATGCCAAAGCTTTTGACTGTGTGGATCACAATAAACTGTAGAAAATTCTGAAAGAGATGGGAATACCAGACCATCTGACCTGTCTCTTGAGAAACCTGTATGCAGGTCAGGAAGCAACAGTTAGAACTGGACATGGAACAACAGACTGGCTCCAAATAGGAAAAGGAGTATGTCAAGGCTGTATATTGTCACCCTGTTTATTTAACTTATATGCAGAGTACATCATGAGAAACGCTGGGCTGGAAGAAACATAAGCTGGAATCAAATTTGCCGGGAGAAATATCAATAACCTCAGATATGCAGATGACACCACCCTTATGGCAGAAAGTGAAGAAGAACTAAAGAGCCTCTTGAAGAAAGTGAAAGAAGAGAGTGAAAAAGTTGGCTTAAAGCTCAATGTTCAGAAAACTAAGATCATGGCATCTGGTCCCATCACTTCATGGGAAATAGATGGGGAAACAGTGGAAACAGTGTCAGACTTTATTTTTGGGGGCTCCAAAATCGCTGCTGATGGCGATTGCAGCCATGAAATTAAAAGACGCTTACTCCTTGGAAGGAAGGTTATGACCAACCTAGATAGCATATTTAAAAGCAGAGACATTACTTTGCCAACAAAGGTCCATCTAGTCAAGGCTATGGTTTTTCCAGTGGTCATGTATGGATGTGAGAGTTGGACGGTGAAGAAAGCTGAGTGCCGCAGAATTGATTCTTTTGAACTGTGGTGTTGGAGAAGACTCTTGAGAGTCCCTTGGACTGCAAGGAGATCCAACCAGCCCATCCTAAAGGCCATCAGTCCTGTGTGTTCATTGGAAGGACTGATATTGAAGCTGAAACTCCAATACTTTGGCCACCTCATGCGAAGAGTTGAGTCATTGGAAAAGAAGGATTGGGGGCAGGAGGAGAAGGGGACGACAGAGGATGAGATGGTTGGATGGCATCACCGACTCGATGGACATGGGTTTGGGTAAACTCCGGGAGTTGGTGATGGACAGGGAGGCCTGGTGTGCTGCGATTCATGGGGTTGCAGAGTCGGACACGACTGAGCGACTAAACTGAACTGAACTGAATATACCATTCATCCAATATTTGAGGCATGTGGGAGAATAAGCAGAAAATGTAAGTTGCCCAGCATCCCTATTGTGGCAATTTTCTCAGAACACACAAGTAAAACCTTAAATATCTTAACACTGCAGTGAATAGTTGATATAAACATTTGACTTTTTGCATATTAGCAATAGCAGGTACTCAGTGGTAACAGCTTCCTTCTGATGGTATTAATTTTTGTTTTAACTGTGCCCTATGATGTGTGGGATCCTAGTTCTCCAACCAAGGATCAAACCCACACCTCCTGCCCTGGAACCACAGTCTTAATCACTAGACCACCAGGGAAGCTGCGATGACATTAATTTATGTAGAATTCACTCAAAACAAATATAGTGATGATATATTTTAATTTTCTGTGCACTTTAATTAATCATACAACCCTGGAAAATGCCAAGAATAGTTTACCCTATATTTTTCCTATGGAGAAACTGAGAATTACAGAATTTGCAAATTAGAATTCTAGGTTCTTGCCTCCTATCAGGAATCATAATAAATTGTCACTCTACAGGGAGTCTAAAAATTCTTGGTGTCAGAATCACCGAGGGCTTTTGAACAATGCATAGTCTAAAGCTCTAACTTGGGAAGGTACTTTAGAATCAGAATATTGGGATGTAATAATTACATTTAACAGGTACCTCAAATTACCTGTTTCTAGGAACTTCTTCCCTAAATACCTCTGGGGTTTATTTGTTTATGTCATCTGGTATATGCATAAGTGTTCTTTTAACCTGGGACAATGGCAACAGAAGCAGAGATCTGGACAGCCAGCCAGATTAAAGGAAAAGATGATGGCAGGTGATGGTACTTCACAGAAAGGCTTCTATGTCTGAAAGGAATGGGAAATTTGAAAGTAAAGACTGCAACAGAGTGGCCACTACAGGGAACAGCCAGGTGAGTGTAATCCAGGAGGTCTTATCCTTCTCCCAGCTCCATAAAGCACTGTCACCAAAGAATTTTAAATTAGGCAAATGTCAGTGGAATAAAACTCAGCTGAGTTTTAAATTAATTAATTAGCTGATTAATTAATTAATAACTGGTTTCCACAAGACAGGAACTTGAAATGTGAGTAATAAGAATTACTTTAAAAAATTATTGGAATATAGTTGATTTACAATGTTGTGTTAGTTTCAAGTGTACAGCAAAGTTATTTGGTTATACATTATTCATTCTTTTTCAGATTAATTTCTCATGTAAGTTATAACAGAATATTGAGTAGATTTCCCTGTGCTATACAGTTGGTCCTTGTTGGTTATCTGTCTTATATAGGGAAGTATGTGTATGTTAATCCCAAGCTTATGTTTATCTCTCCCCCTAAGCCCATCATTTTCCTTCTAGTAACCATAAGTTTGTTTTCGAAATTAAGATTTACTTTTAATGTTCTCTCATTTGCCTTTCAAAACCTTTCTTCTTTCCAGACCTACACATTTCAGTACCAGGCACTTTCCTAGTTCTCTGACAGCCTTTAAAACTGAAATGATAGATTCGCTAACGATGGGATGTGAACCTAATGATGACTGCTAAAGGATTACATATCACCTTTCAGACTCCCAAACCACCCAACACAGATGCCACCTCCCCGTCTGCATTCAGATCCTTAGATTGATGGCCAAACCAGTTCTGCTTCTATTCCATCTTACTTCTAATCAGATTGCCCTGGGATTCACAGCAATTCATCTATAAGGCCAGCACGGGACAGGATTAGAACAGTTCTCATCTCCGGTCCTTGCTTTCTGTACTGTGAGTGAGATGTGTCCCATAGGAGCCGCCAAGTCAAACTTTTCAGTTCTGTTGCCTTCACCACAGTGAGGCAGCAAGTTTTAGAGAAACTAAAGAACAAATCGATTCTAGCAGGGGGGAAACATAATCAATCACACTATTTTTTGTTTTTGTCATTGTTTATTAAAAAAAAAACACATAGTAATTGACCTTTTTTACTTTTTGTATATTTTTGTTGTCCTTAAATAATGTTGCTGAAAAGTAAAGAGTGATCAAAAAAAAAAAAAAAATTTCACATGCAGGCTTTCAGATCCTCCTCCAACTAATATTTTACATATGTCTTTGTGAGATAATGGAAAGAGTTTTCCATGTGCTAAAATTATATCCAACACACACACTTTCCAGTGAAATGCAAGCATTATTGCAATTTGAAAAATAACCAAATACCACATTGCAGTATTGCTAAAATCAATAAAGCTTTTGCTTTTCCCATAAGGTATATCTAATAACAATTGTCTCTCTCTCCCTCTCTCACTCTCTCTTCCCTTACTCCAGTTACCCTCCCTTTTTGGTCTTTTGCTTCATCAATATATCAAAAAGCAAATGTGATGACTCCTCCATATATCTGCTTTTCAGATTTCACTCACCTCTGACCTGTAATGTTCCAATTTAGCTCAAGTACTTTTATTTATGCTATTCCTTAGACCTATACATTTTGATCAAAGAAACGACATTCGCTATTCAGTGCCTTCAGAGAGCACTTTGCAGGTACCATCCGTTCAGAAAAAGCAGTCACCCAACACATGAGATTGTGACAAGGTATAATGTAATGGTAGTTATGCGAACCTCCAATAAACCAGTGCTACTTCACAGATTACTTGGAGAGAAAGTCTCTTAGCGTGCTTGAAGAAGTATGAAATGAATTTCATTTCCTTCTCATTTGCCTTGCTTCTGAAAGGTTTCATGCAAGATATGTGACCAACTATTATAGTACTAATCCATCCATGACAGAGCTCAATTTTCTCTGAGAATTTACTTCTGAATGGGCTTCCGAAATACTTGAAAGCTCAAAATTAAAGTACACTGAACAGAGCAGCCACTGAGCTGTGGACAACTGTCAGTCAAGAAAACCAGTCGGAACAAAATGTAAATTAGATTTTATTTTATTTTATTTTTGTAAAGTGATCTATAATGATGAGGTGGTAAAGTTTTATAGCCCATTTCCAAACAAGAACAATAAGGAGGGAAGCTGCGAGAACTGTTGTTGTGAGCTTTTCTCATTACCGCAAATGAAAACGGGAGCTTGTGTTATGGAAACTGGAAGTGCTGTGCAAACACTGGGGCTTGTTGCATGCACGCTTTGTTCTGGTGGATGAGAAAGTGGAGGAGGGGAGCCGCCTGCAAGTCAAGGGAGATAGCGTCCATAACACAACCCACACTCGGTGAGGACCGCTGGTCAGGGATGGTCCTGTTGATGTTACCTGTGCCAAGGCCAGTTTTGACCCACTGAGGGGCAGGATTTTTTAAATCCAGCGCTGTTTGAGTCCAACGAGTTAGGAAGTTAGGAATCCATTGAACAACAGTGGGAACATGATTGGCAGAGCTTTCATTCTAACTTGTAGAGGGAAAATTCCCAGGTACTAGGATCTGAAGCTCACATTCAGTGCCGAGCAGAGCCCCACGGCCTGCTCAGGACAGAGTGGAGACACAAGAACAAATAAAGTTTCCTTATGGATCTGGAAACCTGATTTTTCTAGTAAGAGCATGGTGAGGAGGGGGAAAGGATGAACAGTGATGCTTCCAGAAAGTCCCCAATTTATAATATAAGCCACAAACTCAGTGTCTGGCAAGCACTAAAAATTGAGTTGTACTTTTTCTCTGAAATAACAGAAATTCAGTAAACAGACCTATGTAAACAATAAACACATCCTATTCTAGGTGAATTAGCTACTTCTAGAGCATTTTTATTTCTTTTTGAGAGACATGGGCACATTTTAAGGAGGCATTGACAATTAAGGGGGCAAATAGGCATGTGAATGCCCGATGATGACTTTACATGAGACTTCGATCCCCGTCTTTACAAGAAGAGATCATTCTCACGGGAGAGTAACAATGTTAAAATGGAAAGTCTGTTGAGTGTGGTGATGCCAAACAGGGGCAGGAAATTAAGGTGGGGGCAAGATATCCTGATGTCTTACAGGAGCTGCCAGAAAAACTCATTCTGCTGCTGTGCTCCACACTTTCCAGGGTTTTTGCTTATTTGTTTGTGTTTTATAAATAGAGGGATTTTGTTTCCACAGACCAGAAGTCAACTTTGAAGCTGTAATCCAATCGAGACAAAATATAGATGGTGATTATACAGGGTTTCACAGAGCTTCAATTGGCACCATCTATCAGGGTTTGTGTAATAGATGAACGTTATAATAGGTTAACACATTTCAGAACCCACCTTACCTCTCACCTAAATGACAAAGGAGTGACCCAGGGTGCCATGGATCCAGATGTTCTAGCGTCTCTCTGTGATGACATTTCAGGACACTTGATTTAAAATGCCAATTCAATCTGAAGCCCAGAATAATAGAAAACTGGCAGATTGTCTCTTTTTTGTCTTATTTTGTAAAGGCCAAATTTAACATGCTTAAAACATCTTTCTAATTTTAGCTGCTGAAAATAAGCTTGGGCTTAACCTTGTATTTGAATACAGTAATTAAAAGAGAGTTATTTAAACCTATTTTAATAAACTAAAACTTAGAAAGATCCTTTCAATAAAAGAAACATTTAGGCATTTATATAAGCATAGGATGTAAAATTCTTCCATGGTGGCTTGATGGTAAAGAAACTTCCTGCAATGCAGGAAACCCAGGTTTGGTTCCTGTGTCAGGAAGATCCCCTGGAAAAGGAAATGGCAATTCACTCCACTCCAGTATCCTTGCCTAGAAAATCCCGTGGACAGAGGAGCATGGCAAGCGACAGTCCACGGGGTTGCGAAGAGTCAAACATGACTGAGTGACTAATACTTCCACTTTTCAGGATGTAAAATAGAGCCTGACATGGAAGGCCTTCTTTACAAAGTTAAAATTTAAATCTGATGTGTTTCTTCAGTGAAATAAATGTTTGAAACAAGAGTGGGTAAGAGAAGACTGGAAGGACAGAGGATAACAATGATGTCTCCAGAAATTTCCCAGACTATAAAAGAAACCACACATTTAGTGCTCCTGAGTTGCTGGAAACAAATACATTTTGAAACTAAAGAGAAGGGGATTTAGTGAACAGATCCATAAAGATCAGAGTCTCAAATCATTATGGTCTGACTAGACCACAGAATTTTATTTTTCTTTTTCCATTTTTGGCACAACCTTTCAAGAGGCATTGACAACTAGGGAGTGAGAGTACGGTGATCTCCTCTGAAATGTGGTTGAAAGATTTGGGAAGGTTGACATGTAGATGAGAAGACATGGAGGAGAAGGGTAAGGTGTAAGGATTCAGCGGAACCATCGGCGAAAGACTCTCTATTTACTTCTGCTTACTAAGGGTTTTGAAATAATTTAAAGGATCAATAAAGAAAGGCCTTTTTCCTGTTTATATTCTAAGATTTTGACTAGGATAAGTAGCTGATGTTACCATGAGGTAGAGGAATCAAGATCCTGGGCTGCCTAATCCCCAACTTGACCCTTAAGTTCTCGGTACCTCTGGATACATCTATGTACCTCTCTAGCCAGTATTTTTTTCTAAAGTAGCTATGCACATGGCAGTCCACCTTAGAGTGCTGTCCTGAACACTGAATGAGCTAACACTTCCAAACTACTCAGAGGGTGTGCAGTACACATGAGCCACTATCACCATAACCGTGTGAAAAGACGGCTTAGCAAAGAAAACTGTTGCAAAATGAAAGGGCAAACGTGGAGGCCCATCTGTTATGGTGGCTGTAGCAGGGTGCCTGGTTTATGGGTCCTTCCAACTCTAATAATTTAATTAAATATTACCTTAAAGTAAAGAAAGAATTCTTCAGGGTGCTTAAAAAATCATTCTTCCTCCAAGAATAGCCTTGTTTAGTGTGCCCGGGCTAAGGAAGAGCTAAGTTTTCCAGAGTTTACCTCATCCTCCTCTTATTTTTTACTGTGGTCCTAAGAATGCCGCAGCCACAGAGATTGACATGGGTGTTGAGTTGAGGCTGTCTCTCAGCCATAGGGAGAAGTGGCTGACCACTTGTCTTCTGAGTTCTCTTTGTTTACCACCTATGTTACAAACTTCCCCTCCCCCAGAATCTATCTGTCCATTTCCTTGTTCCTGCCCATAGACAGAACTGAGAGGATGTGGAAGGGATGAAGGCAAGCAAAACCAGTGGATGGTGGGATCGTGAGCCATGAATCAGCAAGGAAAGCTTCCCATCAAACACCTTCACTGAACTCAAAGAAGCAAGAAATGAGCTTGTATTGTGTTAAACCCCTGAGGCTTGGGGATTAACACAACCTTTGCACTGTCTTCTCTAACCAATAGATCAAGGAAATAAATATTGTTCCTATTTTGATAATAGATGAGGAAACAGAGACTTAGGAGGTCTCAGGCTTTTTTACTCTAATCCCATTCTCTTCTTGTTGCAATGTGCTGTGTTGTGCTATCACTTCAGTTGTGTCCAACTCTTTCCAGCCCTATGGACTGCAGCCTGCCAACTCATTTGTCCTGGGATTCTCCAGGCAAGAATACTGTATTGGGTTGAAATGCCTTCCTCCAAGGGATCTTGCTAACCCAGGGATGGAACCCGAATCTTCTAGGTCTCCTGCATTGGATTCTTTACCACTAGTGCTACCTGGGAAGCCCCCTCTTGTTGCAATAGGTGTCTTCAAAAGATCAAACAGGAATAGCACAAAATACAAAGCATTCTTATTGTTGTGCATGCATCACATCCTTTATATCCTTAAGTGTCCCTGCAACATGAACACTGTAATTATTCACAATTAACTGGTGAGAAGATTGAAGAATATAGATGTAAAATAATGTTCCCAATGCCATCACTTAGATAGGTGGTGATATCAGGATAAGAACTCAGATAACATGATTCTGACTCTGAATGTATACCTAGCATACACCACGGGCTCTAGAAAACAGGAAATTTCACTTCACTATAGGATTTAGGCTTTACGGGGAGCTGATCAATATGAAGAAAGGGCAGAAGCGAGAATTATATACAATCTGTGCAATGTGCCTCCTGCTTTTGATTTTGTTTGATTTTCAGTATTTCTATATAAGAATTGAAATCATCCAGGGGATTGGCAAGAGGTTCGTCCATTTGCAATAAGCAGAGGTCAATTTTGGACAAAAATGCAGGAGCCTGAATGGCTGACATGTAACAGGAATTGACTTACCTACTCCTGGTTTGGGGTCCTGGCCAAAACAGCTGAGTTACCATCTTGCTAGTCAAGTCATCTTGCTAGTCAGCAACAGTGACTGAGAGCAATTTCTTGTTTATTCCTCTCCAAGGTAATGAAAGACAGTCGACCAACTCAGACCGGTGTCACATCTAGTCAAAAGGGCTAACATCAGCAGTACAAGTCTTTAAACTCAGAAAACAAAATAAAAACTAATAAATGTATTATGCTTGGTTCCTTTTTCCTGTGAGACTCTGGAATGTCACTGTAGCTAATGGATTTTGATATTTGGTCTCCTCCCCACCCCCTTTCTCCTTTTCCTCCTGTTATTATTATAACAATTTATTCTTAATCTAGAACAGCACTGTATTAGGTACCAAAAAAAAAAAAGAAGAGAGAGAGAAATCAGGGTCATGTCTTCTAGAACAAATGCTACCACCATTTGTATTATTGACAGATTTCCTTAAATTACCTTAGCTTCAGTTTTCCAGTGATAATTAAATGTCCCAATCAGTCCTATTCAGTCTCCATGGATAGCATGAAGAATAATAATAACTATAAAAGACATTGAATCCATATACACTTCAGTTTTATTGAAAAATGATAACACTGTCACTGTTTTTGTCATCTCAAGCTAATCATTACATTGACATGCTTTACTATGTTTTGTGTGCCAAGTCACTTCACTCGTGTCTGACTCTTTGCAACCCTATGGACTGTACCCTGCCAGGCTCTTCTGCCCATGGGATTCTTCAGGCAAGAATACTGGAGTGGGTTGCCATTTCCTCCTCCAGGGGATCTTCCTGACCCGTGGATCAACCTTGCATCTCTTGTATCTCCAGCACTGGGAGGCGAGTTCTTTACCACTAGCACTACCTGGAAAGCCCTCCTATGTTTGGGTATCCTCAGTGGCTCATCTAGACTAGTCATCATATATATATATATACATAATCTCCAATTCTTATAATTTAGCTTTCGTTTTTTAAAAATCATCAAACTTCCACAGATCAATTACAGGACACAGCTATCTTACTTAACTCCGAACTCACAGCACATATTCATAAAATCCATTTAGCAATGTGTGACACATATAATATTATGTTTTGAATTGCTGTACAATTTTGAAAAGTATATACATTTTGAGAGTATTAAATTTTATTTAATTTGTTTTGGTATCAGCTTCCTTGAAGTAAAGCTATCTTTTCATATCCATAATGGGGTCTTTCACAGGCCTTTGAATACCAGAGCTATCCAAAAATGTGCAGTTATTAATAGTAGCCAAATTACCCAATGTTGACAATTCCATACCCCAGCAAGGGCTATAGTCAGTTAAAGTTTATGACCTTCGTCAGGAGTCTTCAGTGTTTTGTAAGGATTCAGCTCCTAACTAGAAATATTCTAAGAGACAAAATGAGATAAGTCATGAATCCTACTGATGTTCAATATGATTTTCATGATTACATGGAGCTACCTGGACCTTCATAATATCTCCAGAAGATTCTTGCATTGGTAGGCAGGTTCTTTACCATTTGTGCCACCTAGGAAGCCCAGAAGATTTCAGCTATGTTACATTCATTGATGGAGATGACTTATTTTCAGGGCTAAGAAAATGAGGTACACTAAAACTTCTGGCACTGAGATTTACCATCAATGGACTGGCACCCATCTAACTATGATTTGGCTATGTCTTACTTTCTCCTTTATTCCCTGTGATTATGGCAAGGTAGAACAACAAAGAAATCTGTATTGTCAGCCACAGGAAGTAAAAGTGGAACATAAATATTTTTCATCTGCCAAGTAAATATTTTTATTCCACGGGCATAGTGTTTTTTGTATTTAAAATGACAGATCCTGTCACAAAGGGTCTTAATATTATATTGAAAAGATATCTGTATTACAGCAGAGGTTAAAAAACTCATTTATTTATAAGACTCTCAGGTCCTGGAGAGGTCTTCTGCCTCTTTCTCCCTGCAGACAGTTAATATCATTGAAAATAAAAAGCTGTTATATTATATGACAAGGCACAATGGTATTAAAAACAAACACAGGCTGGCTGGTGCCAGAAATGTGCTCTGATGCGAGTAAACTGTTGGCTCTGATTGGAAAAAAAAATGTAGGTGCTGTTTTTTGTTTTATTTCCATTTTTTTTTTCCTTCCAGCTATTTTTACATTTTTGCATGCAGAACTAGATTCATTAAAACTTATACAAATAAGTTACACAAAATAAAGTAGGCACTATTCCATGGGGTTTTCATGTTAAGAAAAAAACAGGACCACCCAAGGAGTAGTTGAAGGATGAGAACGGATTTTGGAACTGGCTGGAGGCTTGACACATCTAACCTAAGTAACAGAGAAGCTTGTACCTTTAACAAAGCAAGGGGCCACAGCCTACAAGGGCTGGCTAAAAGAAAAAGGATGTTCATTCACTCCCCTGCAGCCAACTGGGCCTTTTACTGCCTTCATCCCTGAAGCTTTGCAGCTTTGCTGAAAGTTGGAGAGGACTCAGAGACTGATGTTCTGCACCTACTCAACACACAGTCAGTGGGTAAAGGAGAATTTTCACCTCATGTCAGACACTTATTGGGGTTTCTCCAGGATTCCACAAATCTCATGTCTGAGTGCCAGCTCACCCAATGAGGCCAGTGGTAGCTGTGCTGCCAAAGTAAAGACTGCAGAGAAAACAGGTCTCAGAAGTCTGGTGGGACTACAACCAACTGCCACAGACTGGGAGATTATTGTAGGAGCCACTAGGAAACACATTAGTGAACCTAATGTCTGAAAGAAAACGAATGCAGAGCCAGAAAGCAATTCAGTGAGAAACTTGTTTTCTCATTCTACTTGAACACGCAAACTGGAAGGAGAAAATAGTATGGCCAAGCTGTTATACACAGAAAAAATTCCATTTAACTTTTCTTCTCTAAACCAAGGTTTATAACAGGTGTGGAAGAAACATCTGGAAGGAGGTGATAATTTCATTTTTTAATTTGTCTTCTCTGCTCTAGGCATTCTTCAACTCAAAGCAGTGCTTTCAGCTTCCTTCATTCTGCTTGTTTGTATTTGAAGAAAAACCAAATTAGATCAAGGACTTTATCAGTCAAGGGCACAATCCACCTTGGATCAGTTCATTCAGCTAGGATTTACCTAGTACTGCTATGCTGATGGCATTGCACAGTGTTACAGGAAATCCACAGTCCCTACCTAAAAGCGCCTACTATCACGGAAGGAGGATAGACATGTCTTGAAAGCACTGCCAGTGACAGGGATGCAAAACATGACAAATCTTTGTAAGAGGAAGACATATATTAATTTTACATAAGATACAATTTGGTATTATCTGAAAAAAGAATGCAGCATGTAACTATTCCATTTGAAATGTGGACTTAGTTTATAAATGTATGTTATTGTAAGCACAGGTTTGTTTTTTTTTTTTCCTAATTACAAATAGAAATTGTGATTTAAACAAAGTTTGTTCACTTTTAGAAAATTTGGGATAGAGTACAATATTTATAAGTCCAATCATTCTAAAATGTATTCTATAAATTACGCTAATACTGCTCAAAGTGTGAAGTCATCACTCTGCTCTGCCATGTCAGGCTATGAAGAGAAATCAACAATGTGGGACCAGGAAGAGGATCTTCATGAACTTGACCAGGCTGGCACACTGACCTTGGACTTCCAACCTCCATCACAATAAGAAATAAATTTCCATTGTCTAAAAGCCAAACAAACAAACAAAGTGGAAAAAAAAAATGTTGTAGCAAACATGAAAAATGTTTAATTTTTCAAACATCTGAGATGATGCATCATGGAAGACTATATTTTCTCACAGTTACAGTTCACTAGGTCACATCATAGGGCTTCTATGGCTACCGACTCCAGTATTCTTGCCTGGAAAAGTCCATGGACAGAGAAGCTTGGTAGGCTGTCACCCATGGGGTCACAGAGTCAGACACGACTGAGCATACACTCACCGGGTCACATCATGGAGGATGGGGAGTCAACTGATACAGGACAAGTGGTTTAGACTGTGATAACCATTTCTAACAGCTTCCCTTCTCTAGCCTTCTGGGCCATAAGAGAGTTTTCTTGAGCTCATTTGTATACATTTACATATCATTTAGAATCTGAATTCCTGGCAAAGAAACTAGTTATAAGCAACCATGTGGCATGAAGTAGCACATGAAATGGTGGAATAAGCCTTCTCTGTTTTTTCTTTCCAATATCACTAACAAGATACAATCTTAATAAAACTAGTTCACTTCTTCCTTCATGGTTGAATACTCTCATGGATGCTATTTTTGACATATGTCAGTATGGCTAGACATTGCCGTTCAACTATGAACATGTGCCTGAGACCAGTTTCTAATTGGGGGTCTTACTGGCAGGAATTCTAGGTTCCTATTCAATTCATATGGATTTCTTCCTTAAGTAACCAACCATAATGTTTGTGATATGGTAGGAACCACACATTTTGCTGCTTTTAAAATTTCATCTTTCCGGTTTGTAATTTTTTTCTATGTGTGAAAACATTCTTTCTCAGCCTACAGAGCAGGGGCTGAGATATTCTCGTTTATTTCTCTGTGGGCTCTATTTTGGGAATGAACTCAAAACAGATACTTGAGTTGTCCCTAGAAGGAGAAAATGATCTGTCTTACAGGGAGAAAGTAGTTCAAAGATGGTATGTATATGGTGTGAAAATATTACGATATGGCCTTATGCACAAAAGGACTACAGGCACTTTTACGGAGTACCTATGATATAGAAGACATTGTGTTGGGTACTGTGTTGGGAATAGGGAACAAACATGAAGAAAACACTTCTTACCAACCAGATTTTTCTGTTCCATTGAGAAAGAGCCATCCACTAAGACAAACTATAACAAAATACCCTTAAATTCAAAGGAAGCTATGATTAGTATCCAAAAACAATAAATGATCATGGCTCTAAAGAGAGGAAGACAAACATGCTGAAGGATATAATTTTATCAAGACAGTCAAACATTATTATGCAAACTCACTTTGTGCAAAGTGGAAGCCAACATAGCTGGTTAAAAGGAAGAGGGGAAATTCAAGCAACAACTGTGATAATCAGCCTAAATGGTGCCAAAAATATGTATGTTTCAAAATGTCCCAAAGTTTGATTTACTTTTATTCCACAATTTGGTGACATATAAGCAACATTGCCCATTCCTGACTTGATCCATAGAAATATTCTGTACTTAGATTAATCATTTTGTTAAGTTTGTTTCCTAGGGATACATCTGTTTTTAACAGTTTATATGTAAGCTATTCCAGGGGCAATATATTGTGATACAGTAGCCTAAAGAATGGCAACCCACTCCAGTATTCTTTCCTGGAGGATCCCAGGGACGGCGGAGCCTGGTGGGCTGCCGTCTATGGGGTCGCACAGGGTCGGACACGACTAAAGCGACTTAGCAGCAGCAGCCTAAAGAATGGTGTTCACTCCTCTCCAGATATTCTTTCAGACCAAATTTACATATATAGACATGTCTTTAACATTTAAAACAGGCAAAGTGTGTTCAATCAAGCTAATGGTGAGAGATTAAAATTCAGATGTTTGGATAACAGAGCTGGCAATTTCATGGTGTCTTGTTGTTCTCTCTCTTTCTCTCTGAGTCTCTTTAGAGACCAGATGAGATAAATTGCTATCTGACCCATTGCTTGGGGATAAACGTTAAATGGTTTATCTGGGCAACCCAATCACCTCCAGCCAGAGTGGAGAATTGGCCTAAATAATGAAGGTGTGTGTCATTCATCTCTTTGTCTGGCTCCTGGTAACCTTGACAGGAATGAGTGGAGACATGCTGATTTGTATACACTCAATAATTCAAGGTGTTTGCTTATCTTTCCTTGTCAGATGCTGCTCATCCCAAGTCTATGTTGCCACCTAATTAGCCATTTTTTTAACTTTGCTTTTCCACATTAAGTGTTCCTTTTTTTCCCCCATGAATTTAATTTGCAACCACCCTTGCTTTTATCAAATGTCACACTAATTTCATATGCTAACACATTTTTTATTTTTTTATTTGTATCTTTGATATGCTTTCCCCTCATTTTTGATTCACCCTCGATGTAATAATCTGTTTGATTTTGCTTTCTAAAATAGAAATAAAACATTTGTACTAAAAATATTATTCCTCAATTGTGCTTCTTGAAATCAGACGATGTATATTTTTGTCTCTGAATTCTTTCTCTGGTAGAAAGAATTTTCATTTCATTTCATTTTCATCCATTTTTCTAGCTTTTAGTGCTCTTTATAGAATACTGTGTTTTTCTGCTATTTGGGATCTGATACTGGTTGTTACTAATATAAATATTAGAGCCACTTGTCAGTTTTTCTGGTTCTCTTTTTTCTGAGCCTTCAAGGGATCAGTCCCTCCCTAAATCTAGGTCTTGACATCTCTCTGTGATTTGTCTTAACCAGTGAAATATAAGCAGTAGTGGCAGAAATTTATATTTGCTTTTGTGAGACTCTACTGCATAATTCTCTCTGTGGCCTCAGTGGTCCTGGGGACAGTGCAAAGCTGAGCTATATCCTCAAGGATAGCTGCCCTGGGGACAGCAGAAATGCACCTTTGTAATTTACATCTTTAACATTTAAGAAGTTGTTTATTATTTCAGCATAGCCTAACATAACCTATTTGATACCCTTTATTTGCAGTTATTCAGCAGAAGCATTCAGTCAATGACACTCTATCAGTCATAAATACTGAGTGCCCAATACAAGGGAATTATAAAAGAAACTCCACCATAAATGAGGTGTTAACCTCACCGGGAAGGTGAGTTTCACAGACACAAAAGAAATGGAAGTCAAGCAAGGGAAATGTGTAACTAAAATGCTTAGTTGTGAAGTATGGATTCTAAGTATTATAAAAGCTTCAAGAAGGTAAGAATTCCCAGTAGGATGAAATGGACAAGCCGAGAGTAGAAAATAGATAATTTCAGGATATGGAAAAGGCAAGACTAAAAGCAAATAAGACAATAAAGACGGTACACTATGAGAAGCGTTTTCAGTGAGGTTCAGTGAAGGATGAAGTCCAAGAAAATGGGCAAGGGCTTCTGCTCTGTTTTCATTTTTCTCCATTTCTTTCAGGTGTCTTTTCCCCCAAATAAACTGTGAATAATTTCAAATCAAAGATGGGTTTTCTTTACTTAACCACCAGTAGTAATAATAGTTCTCTGTAAAAAAAAAATGGTTCCTTTTACAGGCATACATCAGAGACATTGCGAGTTTAGTTCCAGACCACTGCAATAAAGAAAATACTGCAATAAATGGAGTAATACATTTTTTAATTTTCCCCAGCATAAAAAAGTTGTTTATACTTTCCTGTAGTCTGTGAAGGATGCAATCCCATTATGTTTAAAAAGCAATGTACATACCTTTACTACAAAAATACTTAATTGCCAAAATAATGTTAATCATCATCTAATGCTGCACAATTGCCACCAACCTTTAAAATCGTAATTTTGTAAAATTTAAATTTAAAATTGTAATATTGTAAAAGTCACAATATCCATAAAGTAAGTGAAGTGAAGTACAATAACATAAGGTGTGTGTGCATACAGGGCTAGACATGGTGTAGTGCTATGGTTCCTGCAAGTGGTCAATGGACAAACCTAAGCACCACACACAAACAATTCCATAGAAGTGTCTCTGTTTCCCAGGAACTTGTGATTGACAACCTCTCTTCTGGACCAAACTCTAGTCAAGCTCCTCTGAGCCCTTTTCTCAATTTGGCCTCAACCTTGACCTGTAAAGACTTGAATAAACACTAACATAGTTTCTAATAGTTCAAGGCCACATCCCAAGGATGACTCAAGCTCTCCTGCTTAAAGTGGTGGCCTGAGAAAATTCAAGTCTGCCTAAAGAATTTACTGTTCCTCTTAGCCAACACCTGAAGATAGGGCCCCATCTACAGTCTCCATGGGAGAACAGAAGCCTAACTTGAATTAGACCTAGTTCGAAAACCCAGATGGATTTCCCATGGACCAAAGCCCTTTCTTGCTTTTTGTAATGTTTCACGTCCCTCACTGGATGGAGCCCTGGTTCAGTCCCTCCCTAGCCCCTCACTGTGTAAACCACCCAGTCATCTCTGTACAAACTGAAGCTGAACACAGTTCACACTGGACCTTTCTCCCTATTACAGTATTACTGATTAAAATTTGCCCTCACCACTTTAACTTGTATCAGGCTTGATTTACCTTTGACATGATTAAACAGAAAAACATGCATTCAGATGGCATGCTAAGGATGGAAATTCATGATATCAAGTGTGAAATGTTTTTCTCAACCATCCCGACTGAGCACTGCGTATGAGACGCAACATTTGCTTGATTTGGATCCTTTCCTCTAAAAATCTAAGACTTTCCTCTACAGGCTTGTCATCTTTTCAATAACTGTTAACAGCATTTAAAGTACAGAAAACAATTACCTAAAATCTACTAAAGTTATAACTTTGAGAGTCTTAGTTGAAAAATCCTATTTCTCTTCAAAACTATAGAAAATAGTTCTAGAAGTGTGCTTTCTTTCTCATGTTGTATAGAACAATGGAAATTTTAATTGTATATATAATAGTTTGGACTGCTTAAACTAAATTCAAAATAAAAAAAATTGAAAATCAGAAAAATTCAGGTATAAACTTCACCACTTAATATTGAAGCTAGTTTATATGTATATCATCTCATTCCTTCCATGGAAAATTTTTTAAGAATGGCATTTGTCCCTTCTCAAATGATATCTTGGTCCCTTCTTCTCATATCTTATATGTTTCACATCTATTTAGGGACATTGATATTTTCAGAAGAAATGCGTTCATTTTCTCTTTCAGAAAGAGCTCCACCATGTATGGTCTTTTAAAAAATGGTGGAAATGGTATACAGATAGTGCTTTACGGCATTTGAGTTCTCTTTCTTTCTTAAATAAATCTCCACTTAGGGCCACCATGATTTAATCATATTCCAGCAAAGTGAAAGCAACTGACCACTGACTATGTCCCTTCTGTTTCTCACTTTAATTACTCCCTAGCCCAACAAATATGCCTCCTGTGCATTGCTGGAACTCCGATGTCCTAGAAAGAAAATAAACCATGTTTGACTTCTATTAAGATTGTCTTTAGCCAGAGTGATGATTTTGTCTGTCCAACATTAAAAACTTCAAAATTCCCTGGAAGCCCTTATTTTATTTTGCACATGCTTTTGATCAGTTGGACATGGGCACACCATTTGATTCGAACCAATGACCCAAGTCCCAAGTGCTCTATCTATTAGACCTGCATAATCATCCAGCTTAGCTGCACATTGTCCATTTTAATTAAGGATGTGCTATACCCATTAGAGAAAGTTTATGAGCCAGAGGCTGAACTTATTTGTGCATGTACCAATCCCACAAATGGAGGTTTAGCACCTCCAAAAGAGTAGGAATAATAATAAAAATAACAATAATAATAATGAGAGTTGTGTCTCCTTGAATACCAGCCTCCTGCTAAGTGCCCTTTCTCTGTTTGAATTTCTTGCTAATTCAGTACCATTAAAATAGATTCTCTTAAAGACTCTGTCCTGTCAAACACAAAAAAGAGAGATATATAGAGTGTGGGATTTAATTATCACTGCTCTATATCTCCAAATGCGAGTTTTTCTGAGTAATAATTGCCCAAGTTTGTCTTCAAAAGGCATTTTAATAGTGCTAATACTAGTAAATATTGCTCATTTTGATACTGATGTGCTGTTTTAATGGTTCCCACGGTTTCTAAAAGTCATTTCTTATCGTTTTACTGTAGAAAGAATCTTACTTTAATTATGTCATAATTGTTTGGAAGCCATAGAATCTTAATTAATGCCAATGGCTTCAAGGCACAAACCAAATGTAGAGTTTATATTCATGTTTGTTTCTTCATCTCTCCCTGCCCAGAAGATGCCCCCCATGAGCTTTTTCAAACCACAGACATTCATAGATGTTTTTAAAATATTCTGGTGATGTCATTCTTTTATTTTAAGTCAGATTTTTTTTTTTCAACTTTACTTCAGGTTTTAAAGGTTAGTATAGAATCGGCATTCTAGCTTCACAGAGAAATCTTTATCTTGAGAATGCAGTTGTTCACTATCTCTGGAAAGAGCAGATCCCTCTAACTGCTCATTAGATGGAATGGGATGAATTCCAAATGTCTCCCCTTGGAATTCCAAGACCGCCACAAGCCAATGGAACTCACTTCTCTTAAAGAATCACCTCCAGTTTACAAATCACAAAATTTTTTTTCTTGACATTTTCCAACCAATATATGTGCTCATTCTTTTCCTCTACCCAGAATCCCCTTATGTCCCATTTCAATATCCCAGAAACCCTTCTGCTGCATCCCACCTGACTTCAGGTGACTGTGTGCCCCACATTTGGTTTAACAAATTATATGTTAATTTTATTTACATTCACAAGTTTTTTATCTCTTAAAATCACATTACAGAGAAGATCATGTTTTTAAAGGCTTTGAATTTTTCAGGGTGTTTTGCATAAGTTCTTACTTAAGGTGGATATTCCTTAAATATTGATTTAGTGATTGCTATGGACTCCCCTTCCTCATTAGGACCTAGCAAATTTTCAAATATTCATCTAGAAAATATATGCTTGTTTGATAATAAAGAACCAGAATAGAAGTTCATTCTCCTTGGAGGAGAAAACTGGAACTGACTTAGAGATTACGCTTTCCTACATTTAGTAGAAAGAAGAAATCTGTTCCCAGAGAATTAAATGATGTTTCCCAGGGTGACACAACTAGTTAGTAACAGAGCCATAACTAGATCACAGGTTTCCTGACTCTAAAACTAACATTTTCCTTTGTAATTTTCACAAGTATAACATCAATCACTTTCGTTTAACTATTCCAGGTATCCATCTGATTGTCTTAGGCAAATCCGTATTATGCATGCTAGCTGGTAAACAACAAATAGCTATATGGAAACCACAGCTAATCTAACATCTCATTTTCTCTTTAGTTTCAATCTCCTACACAAACTGAGATTCGAATAACAACAATTCATTTATCTAAATTGATTTGCAAAAGGATTTAGGTTCTGACTGAAATGGGGAGGGAATGGGCCCCTAAGGAGTAAAGGAAGGGATTGCAGTAAATGAGCAGGGGAAAGGGAAAGCAGGGCAGCATGACTCTGAACTTGGTTCAGTTCATGGCCTGAGGGCTGAGTGTAGCCAATGAAGTTACTGATGTCACATGAAAGTGAAAGCGTTAGCGCTCAGTCATGCCAGACTTTTTGCGACCCCATGAACTGTAGCTCGCCAGGCTTCTCTGTCCACGGAAAATTTTCTAGGCAAGAACACTGAGTGGGTTGCCATTCCCTTCTCCAGGGGATCTTCCCAACCCAGGGATTGAATCCAGGCCTCCTGCATTGCAGGCGGATTCTTTACCAGCTAAGCCACTGCTATAGCAACATCACGTGAGGACCAGCAATCCAGTGAGGGTCAAAAGGGGAAATGTTGATGAAGTGTGACGGAGAAGGGCCATCTTCTCGTTCCCTTGAAGACTAGTCAAGATAAAGAACTGTACAATTTAGTGATGTTGAAAGGGGCAAGAGCTAGCCCTATCCTCCAAGATATGGCATTCTCATTGCCAGCAGGAGTAAAGCTCTTCAGTTTTCTTCAGACATGCAACATGACTCTGGTGAGATACAATAAGAAAGGCAGAAAGAACATGGCAGTCATCACACAGCAAAATGAGCAGACCAGTGAAACACTAAGCAGAACTGTAGATGTAACTCAGCAGACATTTTCAGGGATTCGGAGTTGGGGAAATTTCTGATGCATTCATTCTGGTAACTATTTTCTAAGCATAGGTTCAAGACACTCAGAGAATTTGCATTTGTACCCTAAAATTAATATCCAAAAAGTGCTAACTCTTTTCTGGAGAACAGAGCTATTGTAGTGGTCAGGTTTTTCTTCTTAAATGGTCCCAATTACCTTTGTTGCTATTATGGAAAAATTAATCATCACCTTAATGTGCCTCCTGAGGACTTGTCAGCCTAAGCATTCTGTGAGTGTGCAGGAGTGCTAAAATGTAGGAGATTCCGGAAGTTCTAAAGTAGCTTTCTACCATCATGCCCCAGGCCTCAGCCACTGATTTGTGACCCTGGAACAAATATTTCCTTAAGATGAATTAAAAGTCTTGTGCATAGAAAGCCTATAATCATAATTGCTATAGTAAATGTTTAAGTCACTGACTAGGATCACTCTTGGAAACTGTTGGTACATAGGCTGGCATTTGAAACAAATGGTATCTGAATCAACTTTAGGGAGCAGGTATTATGAGCACATTTCTGGACTGCTATCTTTCCTCATGTTTACCATCCATTATCTGCCTTTGTTCTGATTCATGCTAGTTTTTTTATAATCCTTTTTTAAAAATACAAAATCAATACAACTTTAATTACAAAAAGGCCAAAAAAAAAAATTACAAAAAGGCCGTGATGCGTTGAAAAACAGGACAAACAAAAAAAAGGACATTTTGAAAAGGGGCTAGTGATATAAGAAGTGTGACCTCAGGCCATCCTGTTTCTAAGAGGTGATGTTGTTGATCTGTTGGTCCCATTATAATGATTTACACATCCCTATCTGGCCCCTTTTGTTCTCCAGCAGGCTTTGTGTAGGGTAAATGGAGAATTGCATACCAACCAGGGGTTTGACATTTACAATGCTTTGTAGCATAAGATAGAGTCACATCTGGGCAAACATTGTCCCTGGTGGTTAGCGGTTCATATCATCTCTGCATAGTCTGGCTGCCAAAATCATGAGCACTCATTAGAAATGTCCCATTTACTCTCAGAGCCAAATAAAAGCACAAACTAATCTAAAATGAACATTTGCAGGGTGCGTATATGTGTGTGTTCAATTGGTGCTGGCTTCTTCCAGGGGCAGAAGGCAGCTTGTTTATCCTTTGAATATTGTTCATATCTATGGTTTGAATCAATGTGAGTATAACAATGTAGAAAACCTAATTCTTGATTAGGTGCCTCAGCCCTAACTGTTGGACATTATACAGAATTGCCAGATGAAACTCTTTTGCTCATGTTTATTTTGTAGATGCTGCATAATACATTTAAAAAAAAAAAAACAACTTTGTTTACTACTTGACACAGCCTCAGGATTATAAAGACCCCTGGAGATTTTTTTTTGTTTTTTCAATAAATAGGCTTTCCCTGAACAACTGGACTTTTTGTTTGGTTGGTTATCTGTTTGTCTGTGTTATATCTACTATAAATTAAGTAATTGATCATGAATCCATCTTTGGGTTCGCTGTTAGGTAAGACACACAACAATCCATCTAAAATGCTGCAGAGAACATCACAGCAAACATAAATGTGTGTTAATATCATCCTTGATTTCATCTTATTTTCCATTAAGATTTCATGTCTTTATTTTCCACTTCTTTATCCATTTATCTTGTGCAATTTTGTTAGTCACTTAAAATTCTTTTTGGAGCAAGGTAGATATAAATACCGAAAATAAATAGAGTAAAACAAAAGACAATTGGTCTCTGACCACAAGGAGCCCATAAATTAGTTGTGGGGACTGTATAAATTTAGAGAAAGATAAAGATATAAGGAGGTCTATACTGAGTGCCAAGACATGTAAAGCAATAGTACCTGAGACGATGGGAGATTAATCTGGGTTGTAGGACTCAGGGGAAATTAATAGTTAGGATGGAATCTACATACTGGATCTCTAGTCAGTTATACGATTCTGTGAGGGACAGGAACACCCAGGCATGCAAGTACATGTGACAATACTGAAGAAGGGGGTGTGACTCTAGCAAAACAGACTGGGAAAGCTAGAGTTCCTAAACATGCAAGATTTCTCCTGTTATTCTCATCGTCTTCACTGAGACCCTCTTTGGTCTTATTTTAGGTACAATTTCAGCACACATGTTTTTGTTTTCTCAGTTCACAGTGGATTAGAAGCAATAGGAAAGCTGACAATATGAAGTGACAGCCTGGGAAGAGTGGTGGAGAGGAAGCAAAGGGCCGAGGCAGTAAGGTTTCCCAGCCTAGGGCCGTCCCCAGGGGGCAAACACACCTCACAGCCCAGTAGACCAGCCAGCAACATTCTCTGAAGTTCCAATACCTGATTTTGCAAGAACCAGGTTTATATGTTATTCAGTCAACTTCAAATAAGAAGACAGGTCATATGTGAAAGTGTTAGTCACTCAGTCATGTCTGACTCTTTGCGGCTCCATGGCCTGTAGCCCACAAGGATCCTCCCTATCCATGAAGTCTCCAGGCGAATATTGGAGTGGGTAGCCATTTCCTTCTTCCGGGGATTTTCTGAACCCAGGGATCAAACCCAGGTCTCCCACATGGCAGGCAGACTCTTTACCATCTGAACCAACTGGGAATACTGAGAACCATAAATAACATAACTAACTAGAAAATGGCTGTCGGCAGAAAACCTATATCCTGCAATCCAGTTCCACCAGTACTCCTGTGACCATGTTTGAACATCACCAATATAATGATGCCATCTTGATGCCATCATTATTCTTATAAAAATGTTTCTAGTGCCGCTTCTCCACAGCACATCCCCAAACCCCACGATTATGTCAGACAAGTTGTTATTTTAGCTTCTGATTCTTCAACTTTATGATCTGCAGTCCTGGTCTCATCAAATCACCTCATTGCCTCCAGGGCTGGCACATTAATGTTGAATTAAGCCTTCTTTCCCAGGAAAAGTTTAATTCCTTATGTCAGCGGTCTCTGGTTGCCAACCCTGAACCGCATTTCTACAGATAATCAAAGACTTAAGTATTAACCTCGGAATTTAGCAACTTGGTCATCCGCAACTTTGACTAGAATAGTTTTGGGTGTGTTGGGTGACTATCTACTCAGAATAGCATAAAAACACATGGATAAAGGACTTAAAAATTGCAATATAGACAATGCTTTCAGAAGTTTTGCTTCGAAGATGAGGAAGAGAAATAAGACAATAACTAGGGTGGTAAATGGATAAACAGGCTCATTTTGTTGTCATTCCTGTTTGCTTTTTAAGATTATCACATATCATTTGTCTTGGGATGGATGGAAATGATCTCAAAGCAAGGAGAAAGTTGGTGATACAGTAATGAAACCTTCGAATTAGTGAAAGAGATCTAGTAATAAAGAGGAAGGCAAAATATGAAGTCACAGAAATGTAAGGGCATATAGCTGGGGTAGAAGTCCATGTCTCTGGGGGCTGTCCTGTAAAATCTCCCCTCTCCTCATCCCAGAGGTCCTCACCTGTAAGAGAAATGCCAGAGCAGTCCCTTAACAGGGACCGGGGTGATAATTGGACTCGGCACATTTTAGGATTTCAGTTGATATGACTTGATCAGATTAATTTTATTGGTACCAAACTCTATTTTCAAAGTCTATTTCAGAGAAGGGGGGGGGGGAAAGAAAAAGTTTGAAGAAATAGAGCAAGCAGGAATGAGAAAGCAGAAGAGATTAATGAGCTCATTTTCTTCCTTTTTGTAAATACAGTTTGAAATCTTACCCAAAACAACCCAGACTGGAAATAAACTGGAGGACTGAAAACTCACAGGGGCAATTCGATTGTCAGTTAGAGGATACTCCCCTGGTATTACAGATGAGGCCAGGGCACTAGAACCCGAAAGGAAGGGGTGGAGGGAGGAGAAAGGAGAGAGGAGGAGGGGAGAGGACTGGGAAGAGGGAGAGAATAAGGTAGGGAAGACAGTGCAGGAAGAGATTAACAGTAAGAAAGGGAGCGAGAGAGAGAAAGAGTCAATAGCCAAGAGGGATAAGGAGATTTTCAGCTGTAAACCGTTATTCTTTCTTTTTCACACAAATGCCAATCATAGCAGCAGTGGGCTGTTAGATTAAAATGCAGCAGCAGCCCTGCCTCAAAGACTAGTGTGATGTTTTGGTCTGGTGTCTCGCTCCCCAGATATAATCACCACACCAAATAAAGACAAATGAATAATGTTAGTATTTTTTAATGGAGAGTCCCTTTGAGTCTGGCTCAGAGACAATGGCCTGTGGTTGCATCTGATTATAACTCATCTCCATGGGGGCAGAGAGAGCTGTGGTAAATGTCTGAGAAATTATGAGCTTCTTTAGCAAGATGAACTCTGTGATTATAATGACACTTGGCATTTGCACATTTTGTAGTCTTTCTCATCTGAATATCATGGAGTTCTTTTTATATTATAACCAGATTCAAGTGTGTCCCTTAGGGGTCCATACGAGCAAAATGGTGCTTTCTTTCTTCTCTCCTTCCTTCTTTCTTTCATTTTGCTTTTTTGTTTTTTGGAGTGAGGAAGGGGCAGTTGTTTATAATACTGTCATCTGTGTAAGCAGTATCAGAATTTGAGAAAATATGTGAGATAGGAGCTTATAAAGCAGGTCAAAAGATCAGAGTATGGTGGCTATGCGTTGGCTCTTTAGGAAGCAGAGACTTCTGTTTAGAAGTTAGCCTAAATGTAAATGCAGAGCCCATTTTCCCCTTCCCTGAAGGCAGAGCCATCCTTGCTTCCCAGAAGTTTCCAGCATGGCCTGATTTCAGAAACAAGGAAAGTCTCCCTAACCTGAAACACCATCTCATTGGCTACTGGAGACTGATACCTAGCTTCAAGATCAACCTCTGGACGGCCTTATTCCTGTGCCCTAGGAATTTAAGCTATTAATATCATCATCGATTATGACAGCATGACGTAGTCTACAGAATTTGCTTCAGTCACATTATAGGAAATTAAGATAGGGAACACTGAAAATATTTCAAAAGTGTGTATGCCTTTGTGTGTATGTATGTGTGAGTTGATGGGGAGAGGAATACCCAAAACATGGTTGGGGGGGGGTGGGATTCAAAGGAACTATGAGTGCTCTGGACCTGAGAGGAAAAAGTGAGGCAAACAGGGAGGAGAAAGACGTTTAATCCAGCTTGGACAACCTAGGAAGCCAAGCAGCTTCCATATCAACCCTAGCTTGGTTGTGTATTTCTATATACTTTTTACCAAAAAGAAAACATAGTAAGAAAAAAAAAAAAATAGTGTGACTAAAGCACAGTTAGAAATTTCAGAGTTTTCATATATCCAGATCCTGATTTCACTTACTCTCCATCATTGACTGACATTTTTACTGAATGGGTTCCAGAATCCTTACAGCCCTGGTACCCACCCCAGTGTGGGCCTACAACAAAGGACACCAAGATAAATTTTCATTTCAAGTAAAGATATACATATATATCATGCAATACCGGTACATATTATTTTTTGTTGTTTATGTAACATCCAGACTTAACTGATGGCCTGTATTTTTATTTGCTAAGTCTGCCAATCCTACCAGAACCACATCCCAGTAGGATAAAACAGATCACAGCAATGGTCTGTTTACAGGTTAAACATTCACCTCTGGGCTGCTCCTTGAGTTGTACAAGCCGATGGTCTCTGATCTTACCCTGATCGTCAGAGCTGCCTCCTGCCTGATTCTCTCAGGGCTGCTTGCCATGCTGGTACCTTAGCCTCCTAACCAGGGAATCATCCATCTCCTCATCCTGGACTCACTGGACTGTCCCTGTCTTGTTGCCAACTAAATGAAGCAAAGAATACACAGGACTAGGGATTTCGAAAAGTCTCATTTTGCTTCATCAGATACTTGCAAAAAACAATTAATCTCCTTAACTCACAATGTTGCTAGAACAGCAAAGCACTTTGCAAATTTTAAAGAGACACATAAGATTTCATGAGTGTTAACGCTGATGTAAAACAAATATTGGCAAATTGTTTAATGGAATAGAAAGTTGGAAGAAAACATTGATATGGGTTTACTCACTGTAGAGTTCTAGTCCCCCAGGCCCTAAAACCCTGTACGCTGTCTCCTCCTTCCTGGTCCTCTTGCCTTCATCTTCCCTTAAGAATGACCCAGTTTACCTTGTCACCTGGTAAAGCTCAGTTTTGGCAATCAGTAAATCTTTGCTATTCAAAATTGCTGGAGCAGCTGCATTTCAGTACCCTGCTCAGCGAGCAGGTTCCTGGTCAAGTTCAAAAAAGGAGCCATTTGTGGGATGCTGTGTTGAAGTCAGACTTCAGAGACATGGCTTTGTGCAGCCTCCCAGGAGTGAGCGAGGCTTGAATCACGGTGACCTCTGCGCCCTTCGAACATCACAGAAAACACCATCACGGTGCCCACTAATTGGTCACCTTGATGTCAGTCACAGCACCGAGATCAAGGACAGAGCCGGTCCTGGAAAGTGAACTACACATGCTCTCCGAGGTGGTCTCTACAGGTCAGGCTAGCGTCCTGCTGCGAGCACAGTGCGAGGGAACCTTACCCCGGGACTACTTGAAACATGGCTGCGCTGCACACGAACAAAGCACAGGTGGCCTCGCCGGTGACCCTTTCCTCGCCACCTACAAAGTCCAAATTGTCAGCCTTTCACACCTATTATGCTTCCATTATCTGAGGAAAATACTAAGTGCCATGGCTAGGATCTAGCATGCACAAAGCAGGCTCTTGAAATTAGTTTCTGCTTATTGGCTTTAAAAATTATTAAGATTATTTTATTGTGAAGGTAGCAAATCCATCAAGGATTGCTGGGGCGTTACATGCAGGGTGCATTAGAGAAGCTCTCTGTAATAGTAATCAAATTTTTTTTAGAATACAAATGCAGTGTGCTTTTGTGAAGAACTTACACAGTGGTAGGAAGAATGGGAAGAAACATAGGGGATACACTGACTACATTGTTCGATTATTTCCCTTGGGTTGAATACATTTGTGAGTTGGCATTCTAACTCCTTCAAACCAGGCATTTTAGAGAGTATGAGTGACTGGAATTAAATAGAAATTCAAAATTCTAATCAAAAGTGAAAAAGAAAGATAGTCATAACTACAGCAGAGGGTGAAGTTTATTAAAAAATGCTTCATTCTGTGGTTCAATTTAACAAATAAAATTTTGCATGGAGTCAGTTTAGATAATATAAGATGTTTCTCTAAGCATACTGATATTCCCCTGATCCCAACGCCAGGCCTAGGAGCCCCTAGAAACATTGATTTCTGTCCTGACCATGGGGACCTGGACTTCAGGAGTGGGATACAAATACTGCAATTGAGAAGACATGTTGGTCAATTAATGGTCTAGACAACCATGATCATAATACAAAAAGTTACCTGGAAGTCCTGGAGCTCCTGAGGGTGGAATCCTCTGAAAATAGCAAGGACCAACATTTATGGGATGACATGTCAAATAAGTGTGGGGAAATTGTGCATTTTGATAGATATAAGAGGGCCCATAGGAGCTCTATTCATCTTTTGAGGCAAAAGATATTAAACTGGAACTTCCCTGCTGGTCCAGTGGAAAGGAATCCACTTATGGATTGGATCCCTGGTCGGGGAAGAACCCCCATGCTGTTGAGTAACTAAGCCTGTGTGCCACAGCTACTGAGCTCTAGAGCCCAGGAGCCAACAAGAGAAGCTATGCAAAGAGAAGCCCAAGCGCTGCATTTGGAGAGGAGCCCCTGCTCGCTGCCACTAGACAGAGCCCACACACATCAGCGAAGACTTGACACAGCCAAAATTTAATCAATTATTATTATTATTATTTAAAGCCGTTAAACATCTTTTGAGTTACTTAATGAAGGCAAAACCTTTTGGGAGTTGCCTGGATATGTTAAGATTTCTCCTTTAGGGGGTTCCATTTTCTGGGAGTGATTGAGAACCAGATTAAGGGACCAAACAGCCAATCATTGAACAGATGCAGCTGTAGGGGGCAGAAATCCCAGCCTGTTGGATGGCAGTGGAAGGGCCATTCAGGCAGGATTGAGGCTACTGTGCACAGGCTCACTGATTCCCGAGGTAACCCTGATATTTTAAGGAAAATCCTCTCCCACTGAAATCTTGAAGGCAATCAGATGAACCATAGGATTAGACAGTCCACTAAGGCAAAATAAGGGGGGGTGGGGAAAAGAAACTAGGAGGAAGGGTCGGGTGAGTTAATGGTATTCTAAAAGATCAGACTAGTGTCTTACGGAAAAATTAACTTTTCTGCTTTTTCATCTCTCCTTTCTGTTGTTAATTAAAAAAAAAAAAAGAAAAAGAAGATAGTGTCCCAGGCTAAAATAACCAGACAAGGGGGTAGAAATAGCAATCAGAAAGTAATTTGTGCCTGCCTTTGTGAACCCAGGCCTGCAGCCAAGAGGAACAGTGCACACGATTCTGCACATGACTTAATAAAAACTGGGCTGGAAGCAAGAGGACAGGGAGCACTCTGGAAGTCTCCCTCCATAAGCCCGGGATATGTAACAGACTGCATTGATATCTTGTTGGCTGACTTGCTTAACTATTTATAGCTTAATTAGCTGTTTAAGTGCATTTCTATCTCTCCCATTCTGTGGTGGCAGATTCAAGAATGAGCCTGAGAAAGGGGAATAAAGAGACATTTGAGAAATTGTTTTGAGGGATGACTCCATTCAAAAGGGACCGGAGTTCCAACCTTAATAAGAGCTTAGGTAACTCACTAATATTGTGGGAATGGAATAAAGGGGCCTGAGGGCTAAGTCCTTGTTTCTCATGCAAAAGGACTATTGAGGGTTCATCTTCTCAAACGTGAACTCCGCTGGGTAATCAGTCATCCCCATGGTAACCCAGCAACTTTTAATTGTCTTTAATTAAGGGGCCACAGAGGCAATCAGCAACATTTCAGCACATTAATGAGGGAAGCATGAAGTGCAAAATGGCTGCCTGAGGTAGACAGGACTTGATATAACCCAGGACTCCTGGCAGAATTTCTCAGCAAACATATGGTAGGTGGTATATCCTTGAATTTGCAGGGTCTAGGAAAGCCAGTTGAGGAGGAGAAAAAGAAAGTTCAAGAATGTCTGGAAAAAAAGAAGAAATATGAGAAATAAATAAAAGAACAAATAGAATCTTCATGACTAAATTAATTTTAAAATAGAATGTAATATGCATGTGAATTGCAAAGTAAAACTGGAAAATTGTGGCTTTTAGTCCATCTTAAAGCTCATCTGCTTCCAGAAGCTTTCTCTGATTACTACAGTACATATTAACCACTCTCTTTAAAAAGTTTATTGTCATATCAACTACCTGCATATTTGTTTGAAAGTGAAAATGTTAGCTGTTCAGTCGTATTTGACTCCTTGTGACCCCATGGACTGGGATATGGGCCAGGCTCCCCCATCCATGGGATTCTCCAGGCAAGAATACTGGAGTGGGTAGCCATTCCCCTCTCCAGGGAATTGTCCCAACCCAGGGAGCGAACCTGGGTCTCCTGCATTGATAGGCAGATTCTTTACCATCTGAGCCACCAGGGAAGCCCTGAATATTTGTTTGCCTAATCATAAATGCCCTTATAAAACTTTATTTAGGGAATAGTGCACCCTGATTCTTTTAGGCAATGTAAGAAATGATTTTATCTATTTTTTTTATCCTTGGAATCCATACATCCCTGTGATGTTTTTGGCAGCATATGTCTGCACCTGCATTTGTCCTTGAAGAAACTGGACAATAAAGCCCAGTCTGACTCCTGTTGCCCCAAGTTGCAAAGGTCAGCCCAGGATCTGTGTTCTCTGACAAATATTCAGTAGTTTGTTCATAATCACATGCGGCCCCAGGCAGAGGCACAACTTCTATGTCTGCTGCATCCTCTGACCCTTTTGCACATTATGGATGGTGAACATATATTTTACTCTAATTCAGAAGAGTAACCTCAGACAATGACTGTGGTTCTGGAATGGGGCAGGAGAAGGAACATTTTCACTAAGTTTATAAAAATGTTAATATGTATTTTGGGATTATTTCCTTTCATTCACAGTCTCATTAAACAATCTTAAAACATATTGTTTACAATAATACCTAGGGCTTCCCTGATAGCTCAATTGGTAAAGAATCCACCTCCAATTCAGGAGACTCTGGTACAGTTCCTGGGTTGGGAAGATCTGCTGGAGAAGGGATAGGCTACCCACTCCAGTATTCTTGGGCTTCTCTGGTGGCTCAGCTGGTAAAGAGAATCCACCTGCAACGAGGGAGACCTGAGTTCAATCCCTGGTTTGGAAAGATCCCCTGGAGAAGGGAAAGGCTACCCAGTCCAGTATTCTGGCCTGGACAATTCCGTTGACTGAATAGTCCATAGGGTTGCAAAGAGTTGGACATGACTAAGCAACTTTCACTTTCAGTTCTTTTCTAAATACTTTAAGGGAAATTTGGACAGAAAGACTTTTAGGAACAAGGGTCTGAGTGAATAACTACTGGGAATAACCCGCTCTCATTCTTCATGAGGAGATTTTTCCCAGACTTGCCTGTATATCCCTTCCCAGCTTACACTGGGAGTTGATACCTGAGTGAGGGAAAGTCACTCAGTCACGTCCGACTCTTTGCAACCTTATGGACTATACAGTCCATGGATTTCTCCAGGCCAGAATACTGGAGTGGGTAGCCTTTCGCTTTTCCAGGGATCTTCCCAACCCAGGGATTGAACCCAGGTCTCCTGCCATTGCAAGACGATTCTTTACCAGCTGAGCCAGCAGGGAAGCCCGACAGACACTTGTTGGTGCATGATAGACATTTTTATTAATACTTACAGTAACCTATTAATTCACAAAAATTCTAAGCCAGCCACCATGTGCAAATCTAGATTCTCTGACAGAAGAAAGGTACAAAATGGCCCCTTTTTCAATGAATTCACACTAGTTGGCAAAGCCCACACAGAAGAGAACATTGACAAGGCAGATGAGCCTATAGAATAAGTTTTACAATTTGTATATTTAGACTTTGCAGATACTGATCAAACCCGATGGCAGCTTTTCTCTGTTGGCTTTTCAGGCATTATCTCATTTTTTTTTTTTTAACCAGTCAAAGATATCAATATGATTATCATTCATGTTCATATCAGATGTGAAGGCAACCAAGACCATCGTCAGCTCAAAACGCACCAATAGTTTCTCTTCTCAGGCACCATAGAAGCAGAATTCTTACAATGGCTATAACTCCTGTTGGTTGGAATCCAATCTTCCTCTTCCACATCCTCGCTAAGAAGCCCTTCCCTCCTTATCCTTGTCTCCCCCAATCCCTCCCCTGGCTCCCCATGCTCTGGATGCGATTGTCTCCTCAAAACACACAGAGCTTCTCAAGTCTGTTTACACCTCAGTATTCTTTTGAGCTGTGATGTTGGAGAAGACTCTTGAGAGTCCCTTGGACTGCAAGGAGATCCAACCAGTCCATCCTAAAGGAGATCAGTCCTGGGTGTTCACTGGAAAGACTGATGTTGAAGCTGAAACGCCAATACTTTGGCCACCTCATGCGAAGAGTTGACTCATTGGAAAAGACCCTAATGCTGGGAAGGATTGGGGGCAGGAGGAGAAGGGGACGACAGAGGATGAGATGGTTGGATGGCATCACCGACTCGATGGACATGGGTTTGGGTAAACTTCGGGAGTTGGTGATGGACAAGGAGGCCTGGCATGCTGCGATTCATGGGGTCGCAAAGAGTCAGACACGACTGAGCTACTGAACTGAACTGAACTGAACTGCTTCACCCACACTACATTTCTTCCAGTTCTTCCCTTCTCTTCCCAAATCAAACCTTGTTAGAAAGGCCTTTGTAAATCTCCCTAAAGGAAACTCCAGGCCCCACCCTAACAGCCAATTCTTTCACCACCTCACTTTTCTTTTCTCTAAAACCTTCTCATGTTGATGTAACTTTACATGCTGATTCATTTATTTTCTCTCCCTGACCAGCTGAGACTTTGCTTTGTTCCTTGGTTTATTCCCAGCATCTGGGATGGAACCAGCACTAAAGGGGCTCCATAAATATTTATGGAGTGGTCTGGATAAGATAAGTAAGGCTTGGAGAGCTTAAACAACAGCCAGTCATAGCTCCACGATGGAAATGAAGAAGAATCCCCATCTTCTCATATTACCTTTCTGGATGGTCTTGGAGGAAGAATGTCCAACTCTTTGTGACCCCATGGAGTGCATGAAATATGCCAGGCCTCCCTGTCCTTCACCATCTACCACAGGCTGTGAACTCTGAAAACACAGCTTAGAAACCTAGTTCTGTCTTTGAAATTTTGACAAATGTGAAAGAAGGTATGAAATTTTTATAATGGTCCACACTTTTTTCTTTGTTATTAATGCCTAAATACATCAATTTGTATATCATGGTTTCTGTATGAACCCTGTACCAACATCTCAAAATTTCTTTGTTCTTCTTTCTTTTCTCAGGGAGATAGGTAGATACATGATTGATCAATCCATCAATCAATAGATAGATAAACAAATTGTTGTTGTTGTTGTTTAATGGCAAAGTTGTGTCCAAACCCACAGACTGCAGCTTGCTGGGCTCCTCTGTTCATGGGAATTTCCAAGGCAAGAATACTGGAATGGTTGTCATTTCCTTCTCCAAAGGATTTTCCCAAACCAGGGATCAAACCCAAGTCTCCCATGTCTCCTGTGTGGGCAGGGAGATTCTTTACCACTAAGCCACTGGGGAAGCCCTGATAGACAAACAGAACCTTTCAAATCTACTCTTGCTTGTTTCCTTATCTCTAACTACAAACACCCTTGCCTCATTTCCCCTTTCAGTATCCTACAAAGAGTAACAGCACTTCCAGATATCTACCCAATAAAAACCCTGAATGACAGGGTTTCAGCTATGCATTATACTCTGTGTGCTGTGCTGTGCTTAGTTACTCAGTTGTGTCTGACTCTTTGTGATCCCATGGACTCTAGACCGCCAGGCTCTTCTGTCCATGGGATTCTCCAAGCAAGAAAACTGGAGTGGGTAGCCATTCCCTTTTCCAGGGGATATTCCCAACTTAGGGATTGAACTCAGGTCTCCTGCGTTGTAGGCAGATTCTTTACCATCTGTGTCACCAGAGAAGCCCACAGTATACTCTTAGTACCTGAATAAACTTTACCTGAATAAAATCCTGAGTTTATTAGATATTCATTCAGTACCTGAATAAAGTCTTGAGAAATCCTTATGCAGGTCAAGAAGCAGCAGTTAGAACTGGACACGGAGCAACAGACTGGTTCCAAGTAGGGAAAGGAGTACGTCAAGGCTGTATATTGTCACCCTGCTTATTCAACTTGTATGCAGAGTACATCATGCAAAATGCTAGGCTAGAAGAAGCCCAGCTTAGAATCAAGATTGTCAAGAGGAATATCAATAACCTCAGATATGCAGATGATACCACCCTTATGGCAGAAAGCAAAGAAGAACTAAAGAGCCTCTCGATGAAAGTGAAAGAGGAGAGTGAAAAAGTTGGCTTAAAACTCAACTTTCAGAAAACTAACATGGAATCCAGTCCCATCACTTCATGGAAAATAGATGGGAAAACAATGGAAACAGTGACAGACTGTTTCTTGGTTGCCAAAATCACTGCAGTTGATGACTGCAGCCATGAAATTAAAAGATATTTGCTCCTTGGAAGAAAAGCTATGACCAACCTAAACAACTTATTAAAAAGCAGAGATATTACTTTGCCAACAAAGGTCCATCTAGTCAAAGCTATTGTTTTTCCAGTAGTCATATACGGATGTGAGAGTTGGACTATAAAGAAAGCTGAACACCAAGGAACGATGCTTTTGAACTGTGATGCTGGAAAAGACTCTTGAGAGTCCCTTGGACAGCAAGGAGATCCAACCAGTCCACACTAAAGGAAATCAGTCCTGAATATTCATGGAAAGGCCTGATGCTGAAGGTGAAACTCCAATACTTTGACCACCTGATGGGAAGAATTGACTCATTTGAAAAGACCCTGATGCTGGGAAAGATTCAAGGCAGGAGGAGAAGGGTATGACAGAGGATGAGATGCTTGGATGGCATCCTCAACGCGACACACATGAGTTTGAGTAGGCTCCAGGAGTTGGTGATGAACATAGAAGCCTGGTGTGCTGCAGTTCATGAGGTGGCCAAGAGTCGGATACAACTGAGCGACTGAACTGACTGACCTGAATAAACAAATCAAAGTTATTACTGCTTCTCATTTCTGTGAAGACTTTTGCATTTAGAGAGCTTCTAAAAAGATAGCAGGAATAGTAGAAATCATGCTACTCCTCTAGGCCAAAGAAGAGATCTAGAACCCTTGTGGTTTTATTAATCTAAATTCTCTACCTGAACTGAAGCTGGCCTTGGCCCAAAGGGAAAACAAACTTTAAAATAAAGGAAGAATATAAGCTGCATGGCTTAAAGGAAAATAATTTTCTACATTTGTTCTTTTCCTCTTTTTGAGTTCATTTTCTATCAACAGAGGAATATTCTTTCTTCTATAAGCAACAGTCTCTCTTTCATGAACTGAAAAATGTCATTTTTGAGTTTCTCTCTGGGATGGTTTGATAAATTTTGAGGCTGCCTGGAAAGCACAGATCTCTGTCTTTCCCAGTGGTTTCAAATTTAAAAAGAAAGAAAATAAAATGAGCACCACTCTCACAGAGGTTTCTGTTTTGTGGCAAAATATAATATAAACTTGTAATAATGGCGGTGGTAATGGTCCGATGTAGTCAGTAGTATCTGTTTTCTTATTGGTTTTTGATGTTCAATTCTTGTTCATCTAGAAAAGCAAGTTTTTAAAAAAATGTAGAAATACAAGTACAAATTTGAAAGTACAAGGTTTTTTGTTTCTCTAACTCCCGCTCTCAGTTAATTAAATTGAAATGGGGATTCTGCTGTTTGCAGCTTTAAAAAATAGCCAATTGAAATTTAATTGGTATCTTCTTTTCTTTAGTATTCATGCCCTGAAGCTAAATTAATGATCAGTCGTAAAGCACTTCAGCTAAGAGACTATTATGACTTTTGAATGAAATTAAACTTAGGATCACAGAGTGGGTAAAATATCTACTAAGATAAGAATGACAACTGTACTATACAAAGGGTTAAAATGTTCCTCTGTGTTTTCTCCCTGTCTCTGTTTTTCTTTTTAACAATTACAGAGAGACAGGAGGCTCAAGTCTATTCTAGGACCAGTAGTTATTTTAAATCAAATTGCTTTTGCCCCAAACTGTCCTCAGTGGAGAATTTTTGGCCACTGGTCTATTAATACCTCTTTACTTAATCACTGTCCTATATTGCTATCCCCCTGATAGAGGGGGTGAACTGGAGCAATGGCAATCCTTTTACTTTTCTCAAGTCCCTACAAGACCCTGATTTTCAGGTTGAAAGTGTTATGTATCCTTTAGCCAAAGACCACCGACCTCTCAGAAGTTCCTTTTTCCTTTGAGAACAGGATAGAAGTTGACATGGGATGTGACTTTTTATCTCCCTCCTTCTCCTCTCTGTCTCTCACAGATATATCTCTGATTTTAATACCTTGTGAATTTCTTTTTCTCACTGGATTTTAAAGCATCTTTGATGGACATTACATCTATCAAGACTTTTGACATCCCCATCTCTTTAATCAAGAAGAATCTGTCACCTTGATGGTTTATACCACATCAGATGAATCCAGCTCACAAGGACAGGTATTCTCAAGGACAAGGCTACATGAAAGGCCATGTACTGTATCAGGGAAATTTGCTTATTATGACTGGTTGATTTAGCCGTCTCAGTCTTCATGTAACAAGGCCATCATTTCTGAAGGCAAATGGAGAATGCCAGAAGAGGGCCCAAACAAAAAAAAGAAATCATACGTTTATTTACTACTGACATTTGTGTTTATATTATGTAGTATTGACTCATTGTTAAGTAAACAGTCCTGTTTTTCATCTTATTATTAAGAAATGCTGAAGCTAATATAATTTTTAAAATGAACCTTTTCTGATGAAATGCCAACTTATTGTAGGGGTGACTAAAATACATTTTGATTAAGGAGTACCCATATTTATTTGAATACAGGCTTCCCTGATGGATCAGTGGGTAAAGAATCTGCCTGCAATTCAAGAGACACAGGTTCAGTCCTGGGGTCAGGAAGATCCCCTGGAGGAGGATATGGCAACCCACTCCTATATTCCTGCCTGAAAAATCCCATGGATGGAGGAGCCTGGCAAGCTCCAGTTCAAAGTGTCGCAAAGAGTTGGACATGACTGAGCAACTAAATACACACAATATGTTTGAATACAAAATATTCTGTATCCAATTCTTATATATACTTGAGATATAGATGTATATGGATATATTGAAACAGCGTTTGTCAGACTTGATCCACAGAAGCCGGTGCTGTTCTCTGACCTTAGGGATTCTTTAGATGGAGTTGTTGTCTAAGACCTATGATTTTAGATCTTTTCTTCTGAACAGATTTTAGATGAAACCCCACTAGGTGCTGCAAGAATTGGAGTCCTAAAGACCTAGGATAGTTTCTGTGGAGAAACCCCAAATTTAATGATTTCATTACTTTGCAGGGAAGGCTATGGTTATTATGGCCCTTGATTTGGATTCCCTCAATATTAGCATCATTCTGTAAGTTGTAATTTCTCTTCTATTAAGACACTTCTAGTTAATAATCAGTAATTGCAGGGCCAAAGGTATGACTTTACATGTAGAAAGAGATGTAGAGAATGACCTCATATATCCCATCAAATGTAATGTACAAATTATAACAAAAATTCTTTAACAGGAATTCTTATGATGAAATTTTGTTTTAGGTCCCATATTTATTGCCATCTTTCTCTTTGTTTTAAAGGGTTAATGTCTGAAACATGGATGATGAAGCAAAGGAAAACTCTTTTCCTTAACGATATATAATTTAAAACTCTAGTGATTGTTTTTGGTCAGTTTCTTGCAATCTGCAAGGCAATTTTTTTCAATTTATTTGGAATTAGTCAAGTGCACTGTTGAAAAGGCAGAGTGAATTGATGCTAAATAGTTTTTGGAAGATGTAATTGTCTGATGATTTGTAAATAGCCAAGCTTATCAAAAAAGTAATTTAAATGTTATGCTGACAATTTTGTTCAGTTTGGTATACTCTGTAAACTGGGGAATCCAATTTTTTGCCCTCATTAGCATGAGAATTCTCTTTGTTTGGTTAAATGATTTGAAGGCCTGAGGACATCCAGAGCTTTGGAATCTGAATTTTTAATGATCTTTTGCCCAGCATAAACATCACTCATAGGAAGATAACACCCAAGTATTTTCTTTTGAGAACTAAGTTGCATGTCTTATTTGGTTAGTTGAAATGTGGTCCATATATTTTATAAATGTTTATCTTGGAAGAAGAGGGGACCCTGCTGAGTCTGTGTCCATTTCTCTTGTTTCCCCATTACACCATCTGTGCTCTCTTCCCTGTAAATACTCTACACTGCAAAGTGATGACTATTTATCAGATGAAAGAACTCTGACCAACTGATTCATTTAAACATCTTAGGGACTTTATTTCATTCATACATCAGTTCAGTTCAGTTCAGTCACTCAGTTGTGTCCAACTCTTTGGGACCCCATGAACCGCAGCAAGCCAGGCCTCCCTGTCCATCACCAACTCCTGGAGTCTACCCAAACCCATGTCCATCGAGTTGGTGATGCCATCTAACCATCTCATCCTCTGTCGTTCCCTTCTCCTCCTGCCCTCAATCTTTCCCAGCATCAGGGTCATTCATACATACATGCATGCTAAGTCACTTCAGCAGTGTCCGACTCTTTGCCATCTTATGGAACATAGTCTGTCAGGCTCCTCTGTCCATGGGATTCTCCAGGCAAGAATACTGGAGTGGTTTGCCATTTCCTCCTCCAGGGGTTCTTCCTGGCCCAGGAATGGAAGCCACAGTCTCCTGCGTGGGCAGGCGGGTTCTTTTTTCAATAGTGCCACTTGGAAGCCCTATTTCATTCATAAAAATAGTTAATTTTTTTAAATAGGCATTAACAAGGCTTCCCTGGTGGCTCAGATGGTAAAGCATCGGCCTACAATGCGGGAGACCCATATTCGATCCCTGGGTCAGGAAGATCCCCTGGAGAAGGAATGGCAACCCACTTCAGTACCTTTGCCTGGAAAATTCCATGGACAAAGGAGCCTGGTAGGCTACAGTCCATGGGGTTGCAAAGAGTCGGACACGACTGAGTGACTTCACTTTCAGTTTTACTTTAACAAGGTGAGATATTTGCTAAGTCCTTGAAGTGCTTTAACTATATAGCTCTACAACAACTGTTCTGTAATCATATATGCCTAAATACCATAAAGTACTGAGACTTGGTAAATGAAATAACTAAGCCACAACATCAACTTGCCATGCTCATACTTCTGATAAGCTACCAAACAAACTTAAAACTTGCATGCTATCTGACGTTAGGTGTTGAGTACCAGGCAATACTGCCTTTTAAAAAAAAGGTCATAACCAATTCTGACAATTGTGTATTTTCAGGTTCTGGAAAGGAAACATCCAGACATACCCAGTGTTGGTTGCAATTTTATTTTAGATCAGACTTAAGGCCACCAATCTGTTTGGAGGGATGATTTGAAGCTGCATTTGTATATTACTTTACATAAGAATCGAGAAAAATGCCAACTAAACAATGGAAATAGAGAGGTGATGTAGTTTGTGAGTTTACTAAACCTCCACCCACCCACTCAGATATTCCTTCTCAAAACCACTTAGAGATGAGAGAATGAACTGAAATTCCATTGCTGAGTCTTTGAGTCAGGCTTACAGAAGGATAGAACAGATTATTCCCTCTTTCTAAGCCTTCTGTGGGAGGTACTTATTAAAGGTAAGATGGTGATCTTCTAATGTGTGGAATATTAGTAAGGAATGAGTCATTACGCCAGTATTTGCAAGAACATCTGAGACAGGGTGTGATATAATTTTAATTACCTTTGATGGATCATGGGACTAGACACAGGACGATGAAGACAGAAGGAATGGTGTGACTACAGGTGAGGGCTTCTTGCAAAGAGGAGGCTAGCATGGAGCATGTTAAGACAGAGGGTTCAGAGAAGCCCGAGAGGAGAGACTGAATGGAAGGAATGAGTGCTGAGAAGTAGGAGAACGATAACGAAGAAAAACTTACACCTGCTTTTTCTACCTTTTTTTCAATGGCCCTACTCCTGAGGTTTCCATATGTTTCAATTAGATCTGGCTGTGTAGCTGGGACTGAAATGTATCTGCAACAGAAAGAAGGAAGGGTACAAGATGGAGGTGTAGCAGTCTCGCTTCTCTGCCGTTTTGTTCTAATGCATTGAATAAAATGAATCTTTCAAACAGGTGAATTTTCCAACAGAAATGGCCCAAACAGCCTCAGCTCATTGAATAGAAAGTGTAATGGTGATCTAAACCTATTACCTTCAATGGAGTCTGTGACATTTTCTTCCAGCATATTGATCGGAGAGAGAGGGAGAGAGAGAGAGAACTTTTTCCTCCATGCATTGTGTTGCGTCAGTCATTGAAATGCTAGTCACAGAGCATTAAAAAGCATTGAGAATCAACAGGGCTGGCTCTTTTGTAGCCAGAGTAATAAATGATTTTACTGAACAGAATTAAAATGCTGTTTAGAATCTACCCTGTACACATCTTTCAGATTTCTCACCAAAAGAACCTCTCTCTCCTCCCTTACAAATCCAAATATCAAAAATTCCTATTAATTAACAATTTTCAGCAAGAGCGCATATTTTCATTAAATATTCTGGAATATTTTTATAGAGAAATGCCATTAATGCCTTCTCTCCAAAAATATCCTCCCTCACACCAATGTTTATCAGATAATCTGTAATTGTGGCTGAGAAATTTCAAATTTATTTAAACTAATGTGGACAGTGGCAACTTCTGGAGGAGAGAAATGCTTATTTTTTGTTGTTGTTTTTGTTTTCAAACATCTGTTGTGTTATTGTTTCTGTGTTTATTGCATAACACAATCTCTGGAGAGAAATCAAACAGAATCAAATCTAGCCTCATTATACGGAAGTGTCGCTTGTGTGAAGATGGCACTCTTGTTTCCATTAGAATATGATTGAAACATCCCAGTTTCAGTGACTGCAGTAACCAACTTATTCACAGAGTTAGAGGGAATATGGAACTTTTTATAACCCCTTATATTCTAGGTAAATTTTATTCATCATTTTCTACGAATTTCTAATTTTCTATATATGACATATGCATTTATATGTAGTAAACACTGTCATGAATTTCAAGGGAATATATAATAGCAAGCATCTCAAAAATGGATGAGAGAAGCATGGAAGTTCCCTGATAGGAGAGTACCTAATGAACTATCTTTATTATTAATGATATTAACTTATATTGAATCCATTTGTTTTGAATTTATCTTAATTTAGTCCATTCAACACTTTGTCTCTAAGATTGGTATGTATTTTTCTTTCTCGCAGTATAAACCTATTGTATTTCATGTTATCTGAATTTTATAATCTTTCCTATTACTTACAAGCAATCTGCTGCTACAGTTGTTCCTAGGTGTTTTTATAAACTAATTTAACATCTGTTAGTACTATATAACAGTATTAACCTACAAATGGCCGATAGAATTTAGCGTTGTTGAGAATTACCATGTGATAAATGGAGTTACATTAATTGTAGGATCCAGTGCATATTTCATGATAACTCAATGAATAATCAATGTTATCTGGGCGATTTTCTTTTTAGTATTGCATGCAATATACATTTGAATGCGATTGCATTTAAGGCAAAGGATCATACAAATTACCTTTTTAGTAAATTAATTGATGATTGTGCTGAATTAAGGTATTGATATAGGTAATTCGGGAAGATGAGTTTTCTAGTATAGAAATAAAGATTGAACTAATAAATAGAATACAAGTTGAAAGGAGTTTTGAGAAGTTGCTTTGTCATATTGGTCTAAACAGACAATTATGAAGTAGTAGCTGTAAGATAAATCCTACATCCAGAAGTGGAAGAGCAGAGACTGCACAGAGCCAATCAGGGAAAACTTAATTGCAGCTCCAGTTTTGCTGCTTATTTGTTCTATTAATTTTGAATGAGTCGTCTCACCTTACTTTGCTTCCTAGAAAATGAGAATGATACTTAATCTTGACTATCCACAGAGTTACTATGGGGATATAACAAGTTAATCATTGTAAAACTCTCTTGAAAGACACATGGGACGCCTTTTTTGCAGAAGACATAAAACTAACTTCTATGAAGGAACCCAGATGAATAGTCCTTGCTCTCAAATAGGCTAGAATACTTAAAAGACAGTAAGAGACTGTCACATAAACAGTTGCTATATCATCCTCCATCTAAGATTGCTTCTTGTCCTGAATGAACTAGGTATAAAAGGATTCCAATCATCCCCTACATTCATATAGACTCAACAAAGACATTCTAAGGAGAACAGATAGAAGGAATGCTGCACAGCCTCAGAAGATTTGTGTTTCCTATTGGGGACAACCAGCAGTCCCTGCGTGAAGGCAAGCATGGGATCCCAACAGTCTGTGCTACAAAAAGAAGTAAAAAAGTATGCATTTCAAAGCTCAATTAACTTCTATTCTTTGATGTTCATTATTCTTAAAATATATCCTCCAATAAGAGGGTAGACTTCATCAGCTTGAATGTACTTTTAAACTCTAAGATTCTGATTATGTAATAGCCTATTTTATGCAAAACAATAAAGGATTAAAGTTGCCAGGCTCTTATTGATCATTAAAGTCTGACATTTTTATAGAAATTGCACGATTTCTAATTTTTTAAATTGAAGTATAGTTGATTTGCAATATTATATTAATTTTAGGTGTACAACATATTCATTCAATATTTTACAGGTTATACTTCATTTAAAGCTATTATAAAATAATGCCTACAATTCCCTGTACTGAACAGTATACCATTGTTTCTTAACTATTTCATACAGAGTACTTTGCGTCTCTTAATTCCATATCCTTATCTTGCAACTTCCCACTTCTCTCTCCCCTCTGGTTGCCACTAGTTTGTTACCTTTGTGCATCTGTTTCTTTCTTGTTATCCATTTGTTTTATTTTTTAGATTTCACATATGAGTGATAACATACAATATTTATCTTTGTCTGATTTATTTAATTTTTCAGCATAATGTACTCTAAGTCCATCAATGTTGTTGCAAATGGCAAAATTTCATTCTTTTTTATGGTTGAATAAATATATGCTATACACATGTTATATCTGTTATACATATGGTATACATATACATATATATATGCTATATCTGTTGCAGAATTTCATTCTTTAAGACTGAATAAATATATGCCTTATATGTTTATATGCTGTATCTATATCTAAATCGATATATATGCTATATACTTGTTGATCAGTCATTAAGTCACTTTTCAACCCCATGGACGGCAGCACGCCAGGCTTCATTGTCCTTCACCATCTCCTGGAGTTTGCTCATGTCCATATGTCCATCGAGTTGGTGATGCCATCCAACCATCTCATCCTCTGTCGTCCCCTTCTCCTTCTGTTCTCAATCTTTCCCCGTATCAGGGTCTTTACTAATGAGTTGCCTCTTTGCATCAGGTGGCCAAAGTCTTGGAGCTTCAGCTTCAGCATCAGTCCTTCTAATGAATATTCAGAGTTGATTTCCTTTAGGATTGACTGGTTTGATCTCTTTGGTGTCCAAGGGACTCTCAAGAGTCTTCTCCAGCACCAAAGTTTGAAAGCATCAATTCTTATTTATGGTCCAACTATCACATACATACATGACTACTGGAAAAACCATAGCCTTGTTTATATGGACCTTTGTTGGCAAAATTGATGTCTCTGATTGTTAATACGTTGTCTAGTTTTGTCATAGCTTCTCTTCCAAGGAGCTAGCGTCTTTTAATTTCATGGCTGAAGTCACCATCTGCAGTGATTTTGAAGCCCAAGAAAATAAAGTCTGTCACTGTTTCCATTATTTCCCCATCTATTTGCCATAAAATTATGGGACTGGATGCCATGATCTTCGCTTTTTGCAAGTTGTTTTCAGCCAGCTTTTTCACTCTCCTCTTTCACCTTCATGAAGAGGCTCTTTAGTTCCTCTTCATTTTCTGCCGTAAGGGTGGTGTCATCTACGTATCTGAGGTTATTGATATTTCTCCTGGAAATCTTGATTCCAGCTTGTGACTCATCCAGCCCACCATTTCACATTATGTACTCTGCATATAAGTTGAATGAGCAGGGTGACAATATACAGCTTTGACGTATTCCTTTCCCAATTTGGAACCAGTCTGTTGTTTCATGTCTGGTTCTAACTATTGTTTCTTGACCTGCATACAAGGAACCTGTTTTCCCCAGAGGCTGAACTATTTTGCATTCCCAGCAACAGTGTACAAGTGTTCCCTTTTCTTTGCATCATGAGCAACATTGTTATTTGTGATCTTTTTGATGATAGCCATTTTGACAGGTGTGAGGTGATATCACGTTAGAATCTTAACTTGCATTTCCCTGATAATTACAGAAGTTAAGCATCTTTCCATGTGCCTGTTAGTCATCTGTACATCTTCTCCAGAAAAACGTCTATCCAGGTCTCTCCAAGTTTTAATCAGGTTGTCATATTTTTTTGAATATTGGGTTGTTTAAGCTGTTTATATTTTGGATAAAAACTGTATATCGATAATACTATTTGCAAATGTTTTCTCCCATTCAGTTGATTATATTTTTGTTTTGTTGTTTGATAGTTTCCTTTGCTGTGCAAATTCTCTAAAGTTAAATTAGGTTCTATATGTTTATTTTTGTTTTTATTTATGTTGCATGAGACAGATCCAAAATATATCGCTGCAACTTATGTCAAAGTATGTTCTGTGTTCTATTCTAGAAGTTTTGTGATTTAAGGTTTTATATTTAAGTCCTTCATCCATTTTTTACTTGAGAGTGGTCTAATCCCATTCTTTTACATATAACAGGCCAGTTTTCCTAGCACCAATTACTGAGGTGACTGCCTTTTCTCCATCATATATTCTTGCCTACTTTGTCATTAATTAATTGACCTTAAGTGTCTGGGTTCATTTTTGGACACTCTATTCAGTTCCATTTATCAATGTGTCTATTTTTGTGCCAGTACCAAGCTGTTTTGATTATTGTAGCTTTGTAGTTTATTATGAAGTTAGAGAGCATGATTCCTTCTGCTTTGCTCATTTTTCTCAAGATTGCTTTGGCAACCTGTGATCTTAGGTGGTTCCATATCAGAACAAAAAGTAAGAAAACAATCCCATTTGAAATTGATCAAAAAAAAAAAAATCAAATACCTAAAAATAAACTTAACCAAGGAGGTGAAAGACCTATACTCTGAAAACTATAAAATATTGATGAATACAAAAATGACACATTATTTTTTCATGGGATTTCAACTTGCTTTTGATTGGCTGAAGGAAAGAATGAACTTGTCCAGATTGCTAAACTGCTACAGGTTTACTCCCCACTCGATTGCCCCTATTTTTGTCCATATATTTTGTAATTTCATATTTAGAAGTTGCACCACATCTAAAACACTGACAAATTTTCAGCTATTTTACAGAGAACTTTGTTTTATTGGAAATTGAATACAGGCATGCAGAAAACCCCACCGACCTAGAAGACTACTTGGAGAATTATAGTCCAATTTGAGTTATTATTTACATCCCAATGTTTTAGATTTTCTAGAGGAAAAAATGGTCTGTATTTCAAAGGCAAATCCAATGTATTAGTTCAACAATTCAGAAGTTTCATTTATAGAGTTGAAGTCCCAGCCATATTCCTTAGTTAAAAATTGATTATTCAAAATCATCAAATCCAGCTTCTGTCTTAAACTTGCATAGTCTGTCATTTGCAATCTATTACTCAGTCTTCAGAATTCTCTTCTTTTAGTTATGAAATGATAATACCAAACCTCTACATCTCACTTTTTACTAATTGAGCTCTTGGGAGAAAAATTGTAGAACTTCTAAGAAGAGTATCACAAGATTGGAGGTATTTCAGAAGTTATCTGTGCAAAGTTATGCCTCTACCTTACCACTTCTACCATATTAAACATTTAAGTTCTCCCCTTTACTTTTAAAGTAAAGTTATAATCATGTATTATTTGAATAATTCAGAAAGCAATAAATCAAGCAAATATAAAGGACATAAAAAAGGAAAATAAGTCAGAGGAATGAAACTTGTTTTATTTTCTAGAAGTTAGTCTTATCAACAGTTTGTTGGTTTTTTTCTAACACATTCCTTGTTTTATTATGGATAGCTTGCGCATTCTGGTAGTAGATTTCCGAGGAAAATGTTGTTTTTTAAAAAAAATTTAAGTATTATTTATTGAGGCATAATGGATGTGAAACATATTGGTTTCAGATGTACAGCACAGCGATTTTGTTGTTGTTCAGTTGCCAGATCATGTCAGACTCTTTCTGACCTCATGGAGTATAGCATGACAGGCCTCCCTGTCCCTCATCACCTCCTGGAATTTGCCCAAGTTCATGTCCATTGAGCCAGTCTGTTGCCCTCTTTTCTGCCTTAAATCTTTCCCAGCATCAGGATCTTTTCCAATGAGTTGTCTGTTCAAATCAGGTGGCCAAAGTATTGGAGCTTCAGCTTCAGCATTAGTCCTTCCAATGAGTATTCAGGATTTCTTTCCTTTAAGATTGGCTGGTTTGATCTCCTTGCTGTCCAAGGGACTTCCAACTCTTCTCCAGCACCCCACAGTTCAAAAACATCAATTCTTGAGTGCTCTGCCTTCTTTATGGTCCAACTTTCACATCCATACATGACTACTGGAAAGACCATAGCCTTGACTATATGGACCTCTGTCTGCAAAGTGATAAGACTATGTTAACTTGTGAAATGATCACCAAAGTAAGTTTAGGAAACATCTGTATACATGCAGAGTTTATTTCTTTTTATCTTGTGGTGAGGACTTTTAACATCTACTCTGTTATCAATTTTCAAATATACAACACAATATTATTAACTGTAGTCATCATGTTGTACATTAGATTCCTGAGTAATTAAAGTTCCTCTTCAACACCATTGACAAACTGCATTCAAACTTTATAAAACATGAAGAAACTAAAAATAATATTTTCTTTTAATAAAGCTTATTCCATTTTAGATGATAATTATTGAATATTTCCATTTTCTTGAATGCAAATCATACATTTTGTGAGTCTGATTGATTGACCTAGATGTATCTGTAGAAGCTACATTTTGTATACATTAAGGTTCTTAAAATAGTTTCAGATCACCATTGTGCTCTCATTAGAAACTCTGATTCTGCAGTGTAAGCACCCCTGTTTTCTTTAATGCATTATCATAAGATACAATACTTAGATATTCCCCATCATCACAATATTTAGACATACTTCCCCAGCAGTATAGTATTTAAAAACACAATATTCTGGTTCCAGTTGGCCAATTACAAAAAAGTAAACTATGAACTAAGGATTATTTTTATGAAATTACAGCACCAAATCTTTTTAAATCACCATTTACTATGTTGTCACCTCATATTTGACTTTCTTCCATTAAAATGTTATGACCTTTTCAAAACTGTACAGATTTCAAGATAGAGCTAAGGATGTATATGACTTGGGATTTGACCATAAAACTCAGATTTATTTTCATGAAATATACCTAATCAAATCTCAAAAATCAGATTTGGATTGGATTTTGCCATATAATATTTTCTACCTATTTTTGGTTTTAGCTATCTGTGAACTGGGCTTTTTCAGTAAATTAATATAAATGCACAAAAGGCTAAGACTGAGATCTCGAATACATTGGGAAAGATTCTCTACCAATTTGAAATTACAACTTTAATCAGCATGCAGTCAGCCAGTTCTAATTCAGTTGCAGAGTTATCCAATTCACACCTTTATATTTGTCTAAAATGATGTCATTTGGGGCCTGGAGCTAATAAATATCATGTTAAAGTATACATAAATGTTATCTACCATTTTTCTGATTTGTTTATCAAGTAAAAGTAACATTTAAGGAAACAGAGTAAATCTGTAACTAGTTTTTTGTTGCTGTTGTTGTTAATTAAGCTCAGTGATTTATTTTTATAAGTGTACCTAACAATTACAAATATGACAATGATAATAAATGTTAATTGAGATCAACATTAAACTCATTTGTAGCTTGTGAATTAAAAATCTTCTTTATATTTATACTGTTGGATACCAATTCAACCAATTTGAGCAAATATGTATGTCTCACTCCCCTCATGTTCATTTTTATGATCCTGATATTCCAAAGACCCACACAATGATAATGCAACATGAAACATAGTACATGGAATTTACCTAGCCAATTTTTGAATCAACTTTTTCTCAAAATTTAGAGAAACAAAAATTTGTTAAATATTATGATATCTACCATTGCTTTGTAATATTTTGCCCTACTTAAAACATCTTAGTCATGTTGCTTGTTTCCTTCTGCGAAAATTAGATCGATGTGATCACCTGAATTTCTCTGTTCCTCTTCCATTCTCCAAAACTGATAGTAGATGATCAGTATTGATCCTATATATTTTCTGAAAATTCTGTCAACACTTTGAAGTATAATATTTAATGACAAAAATATTTAAAGTTGTTTGACAAATTTGGAATTTGGGGGGTTTTAAGATTTTCTTGCAAACATGTCTTGTCCTTTCATGTTTAAAAATAATTATCCTTAATTGAAAAAAAAATGAAGCAATATAGAATGTGACTAGTTTTCTCTTAGTATTAAATCAAACCACTTATTTCAAGCACAACTATTAAAAGATTTTATGTTTCACTAAAACATCTTTATTATAAGCATTATTTTATTATTTTTAATGATTCCTTTATAGGACTAAACTATTTTAATATTAATCCTGTGTTGGGATATTCTTTCATAGCTAAGTAATTATTCCAAGTTGACACACTTTAAATAGTATCTCTCCATTAGAGCTGTTTTTTAGGGAGGAGAAAATGTGTGGATTTCTTGTTAAAAATAATAGATTATGCAAAAGGCATTTATTATATAAAATTAAGAGGAAAACTAATAGGCAGGATGAAAAAGAAATCATCTTCATTCTTATTTAGATGATTTCCAACCTGGTCTCCACTGTGCATCTTATCAATGTTAAAATTACTTAGTTTTGTTAATTTTGTTCATTTTTTGTTTGTCATTAAGAAAAAATAACCATGCAATTTTTACTTTACAAATGATGAACAGCTTTCATCCTGGTACTTATTAGCCCTGGTCAGTAAATGTTAAGTTCAGTTCTCTCTTTGGCTTCCCTATGATCAGGTAGGTCCATGTGACTTGCTTTGACCACACCTTTTAGAGACGATTATCTATGATTTTTGGGGGGTGGAAGTCTACCTCACAATATTCTAGATGGTGGAGTCCTTGCAGTTGAGCAAAAAGAGAAGATAAAGCTTGACTGTTGAGAATCAGAGCTCAGGAGCTTCACCATTAAATACTGAGGGCACTATGTGGGAGATGGGGGTGGAAACAGGTCATATTATAGTGTTTAGAGTTTAAAACAATTGTAGATTCAAGAAGGAAATAATTAATCATAACCAGAAGGTGCTATATTTTGGAGGGTTACACAGAAGTCTGTAATGTAACCCTCAAAGATATGAGGGTTACTATCTAAAATCTGAGCATTCAATTTAGACTGGAACCAGGTCTCACAATGAGTCTGAAATAGCCAGAGGTGGCACAGCAGTGCCTGCCAGTGTAGGAGACACAGGAGAAGAGGGTTTGGTCACTGGATGGGGAAGATCCCTTGGAGGAGGAAATGGGAACCCATTAGAGTATTCTTGTCTGAAGAATCCCATGGACAGAGGAACCTGGTGGGCTACAAACCATAGGGTTGCAAAGAGTCAGACACAACACAACTTAGCATACACATGAGGGAAGTGCTCTTGGGTAAAATAAACTCCCAAGAATTTCAAGACTTAGATGAGAAATCTGGGCTTTAGGAAAAGCTTAGAGTGAGGAAAGGGACTAGAATGTGTAATGTAAACTGGGGTAGAACATCTAGACTTTCAGCCAAGACCAAAAGCATACAGAGAAGGAAAGGCATGGTTTGATTTGGACAAATCTCAGAGTCATAGCAAGTCTTATTGTTTTCAGCAGGACTCGGTCATTTGGCTCAAAATAATTGATATGGGAAAAGGTGGACATCTGGAATTATGCCTATGCAATGCAAATGTGTTCATGAAGCTATGTATAATCTCTCCCCTTCTTAATTGCATGAAAGTCTAAGGAAGTATTTTTCCAAAAGTCTTTCATTAAACTGATGTTAATTGAATAGAAACTGTGTTGGTATTGGAAGGATAATAGGGAATAAAACTTCTATTTCAAAATGTAAAAACCAAGAATAGTATATCAGTTGCCATGGTTAGTTCCTCTTCTTTTGGAAAAAAAAAATGTGCTTTGCATATTACCCATATATTGGATATTAATGTAGTACAATCTGAAGGTTTGAGTGTTATATTTTATACAATAGACTAAAAGTTCCATGAAATCAAGACTTTTTTTCACTCATCATTGTAATCACAGAGCCTATAATACTGTTTAGTATATAATAGATTCCTAATAAATAATATAATTAATGAATAACTATTTAATTTCCATGATTCTTCTCACCCCATACTTTTATATTTTTCTACTCTGGAAACTAAAATAGCAAAATATACAACTGCTTTTATGGCTTTAACTGAGACAGTTTTTCACTTCTTTTCACTTTATTTTAACTTCATATATCAATAGAACCTGATTCATAAAGTCTTGAGATCTCTGTTGTGAGCATTGAAATAGTTGCTCTAACCATTCACTGTTCCTACTAACAATCTTGTAAGGTACAAATATCATTTCTTTTGTATATGAAATAAGGGAGGTTAAGATAAATAAAGCAACGTAATCACAGTCACAGCGTCAGGGAGATATAATCAGTTTGATTCCAAATTTCTTTTATAACACTGGGAAACATAATCCTTCTCCATTGAAAGCCATTTCATCCTCCATTTAATTTATCAACTGAGGAAATAGTTTAGAGAAGGGAGCTTTCATTTTGTATGTATGTATGTATGTATATATCTATAATTATTTACTCATTTCCCAAGAACCTACAAAAATTCTCTTAAATCTTTCAAAATCATGTTTATTGTATAATAGAACGAGATGTTATGAGGGTTTACTGGTGGTCTGTTGCTTAGGATTCTGGGCTTTCACTGCTCTGGCCCAGGCTCAACCACCACTCAGGTAATGGAGACCCTGCAAGCTGCACTATGCAACCAAAAAAAAAAAAAAAAACAGCTATTGCTTTTCAGAGAAATGCAGCTTAATTTTTTTTCAGAAAAGATCTCCACTGATTTTGGTAGTTTTTTTCTTAAAAAAACGATTCTATTAATCTTTAATTTTGGAAAATGTACAATCTACCCATATCTGCGCTTTATTATGATAATTTCAAGCTATCTTTAGGTAAAACTTACATATGTTTAAAAAATTTTTAACTTAACAGGCATGATGAAGGGACATATCAATATAGCTCACTTCATATGAGACACAGGATATTTTTTTTGATCGTTTGGCAAAATACGTTTTTCTCTGGGGCAAATGTGCCATTGATAGCAGAGAGGAGGGCACATACTTAGAGGGAAATAAACCATCTCAGATCTGGCATTCAGGGTTTCTGTTTTGGAACCTTATTACCTAACCTCAACCCCAGATAGGGTGTTGATGGCCACTGACCATAGGTGATGATTCTGTGAACGTGCTGCCCTCAATATGTCAGCAAATTTGGAAAACTCAGCAGTGGCCACGGGACAGGAAAAGGTCAGTTTTCATTCCAATCCCAAAGAAAGGCAATGCCAAAGAATGCTCAAACTACCGCACAATTGCACTCATCTCACACGCTAATAAAGTAATGCTCAAAATTCTCCAAGCCAGGCTTCAGTAACACATGAACCGTGAACTTCCAGATGTTCAAGCTGGTTTTAGAAAAAGCAGAGGAACCAGAGATCAAATTGCCAACATCCGCTGGATCATCAAAAAAGCAAGAGAGTTCCAGAAAAACATCTATTTCTGCTTTATTGACTATGCCAAAGCCTTTGACTGTGTGGATCACAATAAACTGTGGAAAATTCTGAAAGAGATGGGTATACCAGACCATCTGACCCACCTCTTGAGAAACCTGTATGCAGGTTAGGAAGCAACAGTTAGAACTGGACATGGAACAACAGACTGGTTCCAAATAGGAAAAGGAGTACATCAAGGCTGTATATCGTCACCCTGCTTGTTTAACTTATATGCAGAGTACATCATGAGAACGCTGGGCTGGATGAAGCACAAGCTGGAATCAAGATTGCCAGGAGAAATATCAGTAACCTCAGATAAGAAGATGACACCACCCTTATGGAAGAAAGTAAAGAAGAACTAAAGAGCCTCTTGATGAAAGTGAAAGAGGAGAGTGAAAAAGTTGGCTTAAAGCTCAACGTTTAGAAAACTAAGATCATGGCATCTGGTCCCATCACTTCATGGAAAACAGATGGGGAAACAGTGGCTGACTTTATTTTTCTGGCCTCCAAAATCACTGCAGATGGTGATTGCAGCCATGAAATTAAAACACTTACTTCTTGGAAGGAAAGTTATGACCAATCTAGACAGCATATTAAAAAGCAGAGACATTACTTTGCCAACAAAGGTCCATCTAGTCAAAGCTATGGTTTTTCCAGTGGTCATGTATGGATGTGAGGGTTGGAGTATAAAGACGGCTGAGCACAGAAGAATTGATGCTTTTGAATGTGGTGTTGGAGAAGACTCTTGAGAATCCCTTGGACTGCAAAGAGATCCAACCAGTCCATCCTAAGGGAAATCGGTCCTGGTTGTTCATTGGAAGTTCAGTTCAGTTCAGTTCAGTCACTCAGTCATGTCCGACTCTTTGCAACCCCATGAATTGCAGCATGCCAGGCCTCTCTGTCCATCACCAACTCCTGGAGTTTACCTAAACCCATGTCCATCGAGTCAGTGATGCCATCCAACCATCTCATCCTCTGTCGTCCCCTTCTCCTCCTGCCCCCAATCCTACCCAGCATCAGGGTTTCCAATGACTCAACTCTTCCCATGAGGTGGCCAAAGTATTGGAGTTTCAGCTTCAACATCAGTCCTTCCAATGAACACCCAGGACTGATCTCCTTTAGGATGGACTGGTTGGATCTCCTTGCAGTCCAAGGGAATCTCAAGAGTCTTCTCCAACACCACCAAGAAAAGCATCAATTCTGCGGTGCTCAGCTTTCTTCACCATCCAACTCTCACATCCATACATGACCACTGGAAAAACCATAGCCTTGACTAGATGGACTTTTGTTGACAAAGTAATGTCTCTGCTTTTCAATATGCTATCTAGGTTGGCCATAACCTTCCTTCCAAGGAGTAAGCGTCTTTATTAAATATATTTTAATGTTTATGACTATAAATACATAAAAGTAATATATTTTTCTCTCATTTATTCATTTCTATGTTTTTCTGTCTTCTTTTTAATAACTTATTTTTAATATTCCAGTTTGATTCCTGTGTGTGTGTTTTAGCTACAGTTATTCAGTTCTTTCAATATGAAGGTATTGTCCTAAAGATTAAGTTATGCATTTTGGCTTTACATTCTTCAGATGATGCATAAGAATGCAGTCCTAGTTATCACTTCTTTATGTTGGTGTTATCATATATAATTCATCTAGATTATTTAAATCCTCTAACTAAAGTAAGGACTTCCCTGGTGGCTCAGATGGTAAAGAATCTGCCTGCAATGTGGGAGACCTGGGTTTGATCCCTGGGTTGAGAAGATCCCCTGAAGGAGAACATAGCAACCCACTCCAGTTTCCTTGCCTGTAGAATCCCCATGGACAGAGGAGCCTGGACAGTTACTGTATAGTCCACTGGGTCGTAAGGAGTTGGACATGTAATTATTTAAAACTATATATACCTTTTGCTTTCAATAGCCATATCCTCTTGAATACTTAGAAAAATATTTGAAAAAATATCATTCTGCTATATTTATCCCTTAGTTGTCATTCCTCCTGATAATTATTGTTTCCTATACCTGGTGCCATTTTTCTGCATTTTGCAGAATTATTTTTAGCATTTTTCTGTGTGTATGTGCACAAAAACTGAAAAAAAAACATTTTCCTAATTTTTGCTTATTTAGAAAGATCTGAATTTTACTTTTTTTTTTTTCAGGTCTAGGTTTCACTTTTATTTGAAACTTTTTATTTCACTTTAATTTTAGAAGGCTAATTTTTCTTTCTCTCCACATATCTGGATTGACAGTGTTCTCCTTTCCTCTGCTACAATACTTCAAAGATATTTCATAGCATTTGAGGCTCTACTGTTACTAATGAGAGGCTAATCAACATTGTATCTGTGATTTCCTTCGTTTTCTCTGACTGATTTCAAGATTTTTAGATTTATTTTTGGATTTCACAAATGTGACTTTTATGTAACTAAATGTAACTATATTTGCAGTTATCTTACTAGGAATTTATTAGGCCTCTTAGACCTGGGAGCATCTAAATTTCACCAAATTTGGTAAATTTTCAGCTATTATCTTTTTAAATGATTTTGTTTTTCTATTCTGGCTGTCTTCTTTCTGGGCTTCAATTGTACATATTTTTGACCACTTAATATTTTATTATTCCACAAATTTCTGCACATCCAGTCTTTTTTTTCTTAAATATTTTTTTCTCTTTCTCTTTCAGAATGTATGCTTTAATAATCTACTTTCAAGTAAATGTACTTTTTGTTTTTTTTTTTCAAATCTGCTCTTAATGTTTTCCAGTTAATTTTGAATTTTAATTACTTTATTTTTAATGCAAAAATCATCATATGATGTTTTGTACTTTTATTTCTCTTCCAAGGTTTTCATTCTCTCATTTTTCATTTATTAACCCTTTGAACATATTTATAATATTTGATCTAATGCGTTTTCTGTTAATTTTAGCATCTGGGTGATATTGAACTGAATTTCCATTGATAACCTTTGTTTTCTTGAATATGGGTTCACATTTTCCTATTTTCTTTGTACACCTAATTTTGTGTGTGTGTGTGTGTTTTGCTTGTTTGCTTGTTTTAATCCGATCCTGGATGTAAAAGCTCTTAATTCTGTAATGTTCCTCTGAAGAACGATTTCTGTGTTAGAAGAAAAAGCTAACCTGTCTACACTTAAACTCCAAATTTTATCTCCTGGTTCTGTACTTTGATGTCTTAACTTTCACCTTCTGCTTTATTCTTAAGCCCCCTGGAAATTTTCCTCCTCTACTACATGTATAGTTTAAAGGTCAACCAAGGATTTGGATAGATTTTTATATTCATATTTTGGGACTCATCTCTTCAGCCCCTGGCAATGAAGGATTCTACTCCTAACTTTTGAGTGTTCTGCCAGCCTCACTCTCTGCTCTCTGGTATCTCCAGCCTGTTAGGCTATAGTTTCATGTAGCTTGAGTTACCTGTTGACTGAGAAGTGTCCTCAGGCCCAATGCAATCAATCTTATAAGAGTAGATGATATCTGAAATTTCTGCATTCAAATGTTTCACTTAAATATTGTTTTCAGATTTTATAATTGTCATTCATGGGTAGTGGGGCTGTCTGACCAAGTTACTCCATCATTTCCTGAAGTTGGAACACTTCCTCACTTTTAAAACTACCATTGTCTTGTGTTTCAATCTTTGGAATTTTATTTTACTTTCTTATTTCCTTCCTGTGTTAGTTTTCCTATCTATTAAGAACTCCTTATTTGCTTCATAAAATTGAGCTTTAAAAAGTATTCTTCTGGCACAATTTTTTAAATCAACTATATTTTAATAAAATATATTTAAAAATGTATTCTTCCAGTTATTTCACCTTCTTTGGCAGGTAGATTATATTTAAATACACTGGACTTAACTCTTGCATTAAAATGAATAACTGGTTTATTGGTAATAATTTCTGCTTCCATATCTCCATTTCAAGTATGTAAGATGAAGTCCATTGAGGGCTTCTTCTATAACACAGGTATTTAAGGTATTTACACTTATGTTTTATTTATTAAACAAGATTATAAGATGATCAAGGAGGTCATGGCAACCCATTCCAGTATTCTTGCCTGAAGAATCCCCATGGACAGAGGAACCTGGCAGGCTACAGTCCATGGGGTTGCAAAGAGTTGGATATGACAGAGCAACTCAGCACAGTATAGCACATAAGATGGTTATAGTTTCCATTCTACAATGAGGACACTGAAGCTCAAAAAGTGAAGCTCAAAAGTAGGTGAAGATCTTAGAGTGAAAATGTCCTCACAGAGAGGATGCAGGCATAGGGCCTGAGTCTGAAAAACGGAATTTTTTTCTGCATGAATACCATGCTTTCCACATCTTTAATAAACTGTAAATGTATCTGTTTCTGTGGCCACTCTTCAAGAGAAAGTCTCTCCCGATCAGGTAAACCTGAGTTTTATTGTCAGTTTGAAATTTAGTTATCCCTAATTATTAGCAGTGAATTAGCACATATCTTTTCAACAAGACGCTCTCTTTGGCCTTACATCCTAATCTATCCATCTACTTTGAACAAGATCTGTCTTCCCCACCTCCATATTCTAGTGATGACAGGCACATGTCTAAGTAGTCCAGATTACAAATGTTCTCCACCAGGAAGAAAGAGGGGGAGAAAGAGCAGTTTACTGTTGGCACAGTTAAGGAATCTTTCCTCCTGATTAAGGTATTGATCATCGATCTTAATTGTTTCTTAAATAAGGCACTAGGTATTAAGATGCAGCAAACATGTGTGGAGAGAAAGAACACTGCAGAGTTCTCACAATTCAGTGTGGTTACGGGAAAAATAGACTACACAGATACTATCTTTCCTACAGGCTCAAATGAGGGGCATTTTTTCAAGCACATTCAAGCAGGCCTCAGGCCATGGAGAGTCCCTGGATACGTTTGTGTAAAACAGTGTGTGGAAGAAGAGGACCTTGGGGAAGATTGAATGATCTAATGGCAGCAATTCGCTGCCTCCTTTCCTCTGATGGTTGCTCAAACTAGTGTACTCAGACTGTGAGTACCTGGAAGGCAAAGCTCCAGCAGGCACTTGCCATTGAAATATGGTCGGAGAGCAATCTAGCATGTAGGTATCACCTTGCTATTTTCTGAAAATGCCTGAAATTAATCAACCTGAAGCTTAATTGAAGAGGTATCTTTAGTCACACAATGTGGGAAATTTGGTTAGCTCATCTTATTTGTTTGGGGTAAGAAAAAAAAAAAAAAGAAGGAAAAAGGGAAAAAACAAAACAAGAAAACAAAACCAGAACTTGGAGCAGTGGAGATAAACAGAAGCGGAGCTGACTGCATACAGCATGTTTGCAGTAATAAACAACAACGTTATTAGCGAATATAAAGCCCATGATAAACAATGCCATGATGTTCCATTCACCCTAATAGGCAGGAGCAGATAATTGGGACAAATAAAGTGCTAAAACAGTCTCTAACCACCTTTCGGGATGTCTCTCCGAATGAGTGAATCGCCCCGCATGCTGCAAGGCTCAGCGGTAGCCTGGGATACCAGCTTTTGTGTTTCACTAAAAGAATATGCTCCCGTTGCTAATGGAAAACAACAGAAGCTAAAGAAGATTGCTGGAATTGTCAGATCTCCTTTTTGGTTTTTTGTTTTTTATTTTTATTTTTTTCGTGGTAATGAGTAGACAAGGAGACAATTCCAAAATTCATCGAAGCCAGCAGAGAGCTCTTTGAAATACATTGTTAGTTGAAGTCCTCAATAATTCCAACCACTGTTGTTGTTCAGTCACTAAGTTGTGTCTGATTCTTTGTGACCCCATGGACTCCAGCACATCAGGCTTCCCTGTCCTTCACTATCTCCCAGAGTTTGCTCAAACCTATGTCCATTGAGTCAGTGATGCCAACCAACCATCTCATCTTCTGTCACCCCCTTCTCTTCTTGCCCTCAATCTTTCCCAGCATCAAGGTTTTTTCCAATGAGTCGGCTCTTTCCACCAGGTCGCCAAAGTATTGGAGTTTCAGCTGCAGCATCAGTCCTTCCAATGAATACTCAGAATTGATTTCCTTTATAATTGACTGATTTGACCTCCTTGCATCCAAGGGACTCTCAAGAGTCTTCTCCAATACCACAGTTCAAAAGCACCAATTCTTCAGCACTCAGGCTTCTTTATGGTCCAACTCTCATATCCATACATGACTACTGGAAAAACCATAGCTTCCAACGATGGGGATTCTCAAATCTAAACTCAGAACTCACTCTTTCATTTGACAATATTTCCTTTTCCACCCTTCCTGAAGAAAATGCCTTGCCCCAGAAATGGGCCTTTTTTTTTTAGCAAACATTGCTTTTTCTGTATCAGAATATTATTCTGATGGTTTTCCTTTCCTTTAGTTGGTTTAGCTTATACAGTAGATGGGGTTTTGTCACAACTGAGATGTGATGTGAGGAGTGGAAGTGAGAAATAGCTTTAAGGGACTAGATCTGATAGACAGAGTGCCTGATGAACTATGGACGGAGGTCTGGGGCATTGTACAGGAGACAGGAATCAAGATCATCCCCAAGAAAGAGAAATGCAAAAAAGCTAAATGGCTGTCTGAGGAGGCCTTACAAATAGCTGTGAAAGAAGAGAACCTAAAAGCAAAAGAGAAAAGGAAAGATATACCCATTTGAATACAGAGTTCCAAAGAACAGCAAGGAGAGATAAGAAAGCCTTTCTCAATAATCAGTGCAAAGAAATAGAGGAAAACAATAGGATGGGAAAGACTAGAGATCTCTTCAAGAAAATTGGAGACATCAGGGGAATATTTGGGCTCAAGAAAGGACAGAAAAGGTATGGACCACACAGAAGCAAAAGATATAAAGAAGAAGTGGCAAGAATACACAGAAGAACTGTACAAAAAAGATCTTCACGACCCAGATGATCATGACGGTGTGATCACTCACTTAGAGCCAGACATCCTGGAATGTGAAGTCAAGTGGGTCTTAGGAAGTACCACTACAAACAAAGCTAGTGGAGGTGATGGAATTCCAGTTGAGCTATTTCAAATCCTGAAAGATGATGCTGTGAACGTGCTGCACTCAATATGCCAGCAAATTTGGAAAACTCAGCAGTGGCCATAGGACTGGAAAAGGTCAGTTTTCATTCCAATCCCAAGGAAAGGCAATGCCAAAGAATGTTCAAACTACTACGCAATTGCACTCATCTCACACGCTGATAAAGTAATGCTCAAAATTCTCCAAGCCAGGCTTCAGCAATATGTGAACCGTGAACGTCCAGATGTTCACGCTGGTTTTAGAAAAGGCAGAGGAACCAGAGATCAAATTGCCAACATCCACTGGATCATCGAAAAAGCAAGAGAGTTCCAGAAAAAAACATCTATTTCTGCTTTATTGACTATGCCAAAGCCTTTGACTGTGTGGATAACAACAAACTCTGGAAAATTTTGAAAGAGATAGACATACCAGACCATCTGACCCACCTCTTGAGAAACCTGTATGCAGGTCAAGAAGCAACAGTTAGAACTGGACATGGAACAACAGACTGGTTCCAAATAGGAAAAGGAGTACATCAAGGCTGTCTATTGTCACCCTGCTTATTTAACTTATATGCAGAGTACATCATGAGAAACGCTGGGCTGGATGAAGCACAAGCTAGAATCAAGGTTGCCAAAAGAAATATCAATAACCTCAGATATGCAGATGACACCACCCTTATGGCAGAAAGTGATGAAAGTGAAAGAGGAGAGTGAAAAAGTTGGCTTAAAACTCAACATTCAGGAAACTAAGATCCTGGTATCTGGTCACATTACTTCATGGCAAATAGATGGGTAAACAGTGAAAAAAAGTGGCTGACTTTATTTTTGGAGCTTCAAAATCACTGCAGATGATGACTGCAGCCATGTAATTAAAAGATACTTACTTCTTGGAAGGAAAGTTATGCCCAAACTAGACAGCATATTAAAAAGCAGAGACATTACTTTGCCAACAAAGGTCCATCCAGTCAAGGCTATAGTTTTTTCAGTCTTCATGTATGGATGTGAGAGGTGGACAATAAAGAAAGCTGAGTGCAGAAGAATTGATGCTTTTGAACTGTGGTGTTGGAGAAGACTCTTGAGAGTCCCTTGGACTGCAAGGAGATCCAACCAGTTCATCCTAAAGGAGATCAGTCGTGTGTGCTCGTTGGAAGGACTGATGTTGAAGCTGAAACTCCAATACTTTTGCCACCGATGTGAAGAGCTGATTAATTTGAAAAGGCCCTGATGCTGTGAAAGATTTAAGGGAGGAGAGAAGGGGACGACAGAGGATGAGATGGTTGGATGGCATCACCCACGCAATGGACATGAGTTTTGGTGAACTCCGGGAGTTGGTGATGGACAGGGAGGCCTGGCGTGCTGCAGTCCATGGGGTCGCAAAGAGCAGGACACGACTGAGCGACTGAACTGAACTGAACTGAGATGTGATGTTCTTTCTTCAGTCATAGAAACAGGTAACTTATATCATACCATTATTTTTTCAACTTTACTTTTTCTTTTTGCCCCTTTAGAGATGACATTGATTACCATTCTAAATACTGAATGAAGTAATAAGAAATGCTAAGGTAGTGTGCTATTTAAAAACTCTGTGTACATTACCATATGTAGAATGGATGGCCAGTGCAAGTTCAATACATGAAGCAGGACACTCAGGGCTGGTGCTCTGTGACATTCTGGAGGGATGGGATAGGGAGAAAGGGGTGGGGGGAGTCAGAATTGGGAGGATACATGTATACATTTGGCCAATTCATGTTGATGTATAGCAAAAGCCATCACAATATTGTAAAGTAATTATCATCCAACTCAAATAAATAAATTTAAAAAAGAAAATCTCTGAAGTCATTCAAGCCCATGGAATAAGGAAAACTAGCTGGAATTGGGCTTTCCATGAATTTTTTCTACACATTCAACCACTCAACGAACATTGTTTGAGTGTCTACAACCTACCAGGCACAGTTTATATTTAAACTGTATTCCCATTTGCTGTTCATACTTAAATTAGCCTATACCAAAGAAAAATAACTTCTATTATTCAACTTATAAATATTTCAGTTCAAACTACATTGTCAAAAAATGCATCATTGAACTGCACAGACCAGAATGTAGGATAGTAGAGAGAAGGGAGAAAAGTCTGAAATAAAAATGTATTATACACATGCATTTACACACACACATATGTATCACTTTGGTGTATAGCAGAAATTAACACAACATTGTAAATCAACTATACTTCAATAAGATAAAAACAATTCAATAGTATAAAGCATTGTCTTTAAAACTCAAACACTTAAACAAATGTGGTGGCTAATTCATTCAACACAGCTAGTATACTGTGTCAAGGAAGGGGAGGTTGGTCTTAGATTATTGCTTTCTATGAGAATGCATTTTTTTTCTTTTTTTTTTTTTGCTGCATTACAATTACATTGAAGGCTGGTGAAACAAGAAAGAGAAATGTGAGACTCTGTCAGATTTGTTTTCTATATCAAGCACACTGTTATTACTTAATTAGTGACATTTTTGTGTACTACATGGTTAAACTTTTCCCTAAGACCCAAATCCCTTTAGCTAAAGCTGTTTATACCATTTATATTCCTTTTTTATATTGCCAGTGGTCTATATTGACTTCAGTACACTTCATCTCCAGTAATATTATTTAATGCTATAATTCTGCTTTATCTAATGAAATACTAAAGGTCATTTTAAAAGTACATAAATCAGAATATTTAGTTTTACATATTTATTCAAATTTTCAGACACATTCTTAGGAAAAATGACACAAAAGAACAATATAGCACCTGGCTTACAGAGCCAAGTAAAATAAATATTTGAGTGGCATTCAAAGGGTAGATTTCAAGTTCAGATAACTGAGATTTAAAAACTCACTTCCACTGTAAGAGATAATTTATGATACATATTTAACATATAGCTTAACTGAATGTGTGTGCTGGGCTCTCCAGTCTCTCAACTCCTATAGCTTTTACTTGTTGGCATCATCCATTTGATGCTGAGAATATAAGACTTTATGTTTTCCTTACATAAGTCAATCTCCAATTAAACTGTATACATTTCCCCCCTCGATTTTCTACTGGGCAGTGCATTTGGTACAATGGCCCAATCAGAGAAAGTTCTCAATAAATGCTTAATGCTACTTATCGTATCATTACAGGATAGACAGTCTGTACTGACCAACTGCACCGGTTCATTTCTCACCACCCTCTGGCCAGATTCGACCTAAACCTCCAGGCAATGGGAATGGGTTTTCTATTGCATTTCTGGCTCAGTTGTTTGAATCAGATACAAATTGACTGTGAGTAGAAGTTATTCCAGTCTGACAGCTGTCCAGTGTCTTGTTTGTGGAGAGAAAAAATGAGAACGTGTGGACTGTGTTCCTTTTTCCGATGGGCCACAGGATAAATAGAGAGGAAAACAGGAAGAGTCTAACATTATCATGACAATCAAGAGTGTGCCTCTCTGAACTTGGTCCTGTGCTCAGCCTTGTCAAGGAAAAAGGTGGCATGCTGGCAGTCCCCCAAAAGCAAGTTGGGTGACTAATTCTGACAGGATAGCAAAAAACCCAATGGTATTTTTGTGTCTTCTTTGCATTAATAGAAGATACTGGACTCCACAGCTGTCACTGTAGCAGTACTTTTCATTGACACCAGAATTCATCTCCCAATATGATATCAGTATCAAAACAAACTACAAATGGGATATTTCTAGCTGAGATCGTGGATTTTTCTCAACATGCAAATTTATTATTTCACTTTATTTTCAAAAATGGAAAACATGACCTTTCTACTTCTCACGTCATCTTAGCATCACAGACTAGTAAATATATTCTATCTTTCCCTAGATATTTTACTATTATTATCATATTTCTGCAGCAGAAAATATGATAGGGGAGAAAGAGTAAAAAATATATATATAAAATAGGGAAAAGAAAGAAAAATGCAGAATATCAGTCAGGCTTGACGAGGTTCCCCTAAGAATAGATTACCTAGTCTAATGTTGTGGAAAAATGACTGCTATACATCAGCAAAAGAGGTCAGGAAATTAAATTTTATGTGTCCTGCCTGGAAAAAAAAAAGAAGGAGTTTGGCTGAAAAATAGAATCTTTCACAACCTGGTGGGAATTTTGAACATTTCAATTCTGCTTGAAAAGAAAGAAAGAAAAAATCAGTGGTGGAAGAAACCACAAGTCAAGGAATAATGTCTTCTAAACTATAATGAAGAATGTCTATCAAAGGCCTTGTGGCAGCCAGATCCTGTGCCATGAGGTGGTGGGAAGAGTGGCAGCCATGTTTTAGAAAATTTGTGAATTCTGTGAGGTTCAGGTTATAGGTAAAACTGTGGGAACCCCTATAATTATTTATAGTGTCCTTCAAAGGTGTGACATCTTGGATTGGATGGCTTATGAAACTGAAGGACTACTGTCTACAGCACATTTAAGTAGAATTTTTTTCAGAATACTCTTCTTTGTGAAGAAACAGCACACTTTCCCTCTTCTGCTGATCTTATCTGCTTCTTAAGTCATGTTCTGAACGTTAAATTACATTCTAATTTTTTTTTCACCTCTCTGACTCATTTTCGTATAATTCATATGAATCCATGCCTCTTTTCTTTTCACCAATGGTAGTTAACTCATGCCACTAATATAGTTGTACCATTACTTTACCTGTTCTATCAAAAATTGCCATGCCATTTTAAGATCTTCATTTTTCTGTTCTCATCAATAACTTGGTGAGCTAACTTGGTGAACAAAAAATGAAGTCTCTGGCATCAACTTTCTTATCCATCAGATTCTTTTTGTGTGACTTCTTCCCCTACCTACCTTAGAAGATAGACGATATCTTTTTAAGAAAAGAAATAGCTCCTTAACAATCAGTGTTAGTATAATGTTCTCATCTTCTTTGACTCTCAGCATTATCTCCTCTTTCTCCTACCTTTCCAATATTTCCTTTCTTTCTGTTATCTTTTAAATAAATGCACTCTCCATGGTCAAGTGCTAGATTAAAGTTATCTCTTTTCTTCCAGTTCTTTTATCTCTTTTTCCTAGTCCTTCTATATCCATTTCTAATGATAAGCTAATACTTTTAATAGAATCTATTTCTTGAAGGGTGGTGAAACAAAAAATTTGGAAGCATGGATATAGAAGATAGTCTGGTTCAAGTCTAAGTTTGACATTTTTCAGCTATAGAGCTATAAGCAAGTCATTTAACTTTTACAGTTTCATTTCTAATTTTCAGAAAAATAATGGCTATATCAAAAGGATATTGAGAGGAATAAATTAGAAAATATATGGAAAGCACTTATCACTGAGATAGAGACATAGTAAATCCATAATAATTTTTTTTTTTTCATTTCACACCATCACCCATTCTGGTTCATATCCTCATCACATCTCCCATAATGCATTAAATCTTTCCATTCCTTTGCTCTCCATGCTCATATCATCCCATTACTTTGTCATCCAGAATTTGGTAGGTTGAGATTTTCTTCCTGAAGCACTGCTCAAATTATGTCCTACACTGATTCCCACTCTCCCTTTTATTTAAAAATCTGTATTAATTATCCACTGCTTATAGAATAAAGTTTAAATAGCTTAGTCTTAAATATCATCCCCAGGATGGCACCAATGTCCATTTTTTCCCTTTTTACTTCTACTTTAAGGTAGCCAATGTTATAGTAGAAGTAATTTACCTAATGTCCTCTGAATATACCATGATATTTTTGATGCCTATATGCTTTGGTTGTGATATGCTTTCTATAGGCGATTCCCTCGTCTCATCCCATGTATTCCTCTATACATATCAAGAGTGCTCATTCCAGAAGTCAGCTACTGAATAATTTCATTATTCAGATAACCTCTCTTCTTATTCTAACCCAGCATCTTCTCTGATAAATCATAACTCTTTTAGAAAGGAGAGGTTGATGTTTATATCTTTTATATGAAAACATCATTGAGGCTTCCTTAGTGTTTTTTGAATTAACAAAACCCTTTTATTCTACAGGTGCAAATTATCTCTATTTTTTGAAGAGATTTTGTTGTATTTCAGACATTTCCCCCACATGTAATGCCATCGCTGAAAGCATTATAGCTTGTTCTTTACTTTCATCTTGCCATCTATATACTGTTTAAAACTTAGGATTTAAAACTTTCCAGTAAACAGGAAGGGCAAGGAATATACTTCTTTTCTTAACATCTTTTCAATAGCTTACTCTATTTGTTTCAACTTTATTGGGATATGATTGACATACAATATTGTGTAAGTTTTACAATGTTGATTTGATATTTATAAATTGCAAAATGATTATCGCTATAGTATTAGTTTCCTTATTCCTCTTAAAATGAAATTTGAATTTAATACATGACCCTCAAAGTCTTACCTGACCATCCAGGTCATTATATTTCTGACCTTGCTTTCTAATGTTTCCCCCATTGTTCACTTGTTCCAGCCAAGAGTAGGAATAGATTTTTCAGAAGTCATGTATAGCCAGTAATGGTACCTTTTCCCAGTAGTTAGACTATTGATTCACAGGACAAGAAGTAGAGAAAATAGAAAGGGTTCATATAAGTAGTGGAAAATAATTAGACCTTCACTAATCACTGCTCCAATCCAACCTAACAAATACTAAAAGCAAGGCCAAAAAATATCAGACTATTTTCAAATAACATGTCTTCCAAGCCAAAGCTCAATAGAAGAGGTACAGTATCTAGTACCTATATGCTAAGATAACGATATCTTACATCCATTCAGAACTTATCAAATATGCAAAGAAGCAGAAAATATGCCATGTATCAAGGACAAAATTTACAAATCAACACCAACCCAGAACTAATACAAATATTATAACTAATAGACAAGAACATTAAAACTTTTTTTTTAAATGGATATTATTCTATTGTGTATCTGTGTATTTATTTTTCTATTGATGGACACATTGAACTTAAGGCCATACCTCAACTCTGCTTAAAAATAAATTTAAATTAGATCCTAAAACTAAATATATGATTACAAACATCAAGTAGAAAACTTCTGTAAGCCTGAGTTAGGCAAAAGTGGTTTGGATATGATATCATAGAGCAAAAATTTGATAACTAGACTTCATCTAAATTAAATTATACTCTTTGACATTCACTAAAAGAATAAAACCTATATCTATAATACTTGTATAAAATAATACATAAAAAACTGTCAAAGTCAATAAAGAAACAAAAACCTAATAAAAATAGGCAAATGTTTACTAAACAAGATATACACATTGCAGATAAGTGCATGATAAGATATTCAACATTATTAATTATTAGGGAAATGTAGATGAAAACTGCAGTGAATTATTTCAGTTACAGTTTTCTCAGAGTATAAGCCCAGTAGTGAGATTTCTCGGTTATATGGTAGTTCTATGTTTAATTTCCTAAGGAACCTCCACACTATTCTCCACAATGTCTGTGCCAATATACATTCTCACCAACAGTGTAAGAGGGTTCACTTTTCTCCATACCCCCTCCAGTATTTATTATTTGTAGATTTTTGATGATGGCCATTTAGCCCAGTGTGAGGTGATACATCTTTGCAGCTTGTGTTTTGCATTTCTTTAATAATCAGTGATGTTGAGCATCTTTTCATGTGCCTCTTGACCATCTGTATGCTGTCTTTGGAGAAACGTCTGATTAGGTGTTCTGCCCATTTTTTTATTAGATTTTTTTTTAATATTGAACTCCATAAGCTCTTTGTATATTTTGGATATTAATTCTTTGTCTATTACTTCATTTACAAATATTTTCTCCCATTCCAAGATTTTTCTTTACATCTTGTTATGGTATCTTTTGTTATGCAAAAGCTTTTGAATTTAATTATGTCCCAATTGTTTATTTTTATTTTCATTATTTTAGGAGGTAGATAAAAAAAGATCTTGTGATTTATGTCAGAGTGTTTTTTCCAAGTTTTCCTCTAAGAGTTGCATAGTGTCTGATTTTACATTTTTTTTTTAATAAATTTATTTATTTTAGTTGGGGGCTAATTACCTTACAATATTGTAATAGTTTTTGCCATACATTGACATGAATCAGCCATGGGTTTACATGTGTTCCCCTTCCTGGACCCCCCACCCACCTCCCTCCCCATCCCATCCCTCTGGGTCATCCCATCGCCCCGGCCCCGAGCATTTGTCTCATGCATCGAACATGGAATGGTGTTCTGTTTCACATATGATAATATACATGTTTCAATGCTATTGTCCCAGAACGTCCCACCTTCACCTTCTCCCTCAGAGTCCATAAAATTGTTCTATGCATCTATGTCTCTTATTCTGTCTCACATATAGGGTTATCATTACCATCTTTCAAATTCCATATATATATACATTTTTGTCTTTAATTCATTTTTAGTTTAGTTTTGTATATGGTGTTAGATCATGTCCTAATTTCATTATTTTAAATATAGCTGCCCAGATTTCCCAGCACCACTTATTGAAGAGGCTGTCTTTTCTTCATTATGTATTCTTACTTCCTTTGATATGTGCCCCAGTGTTCAATGAAGCACTATTCACAATAGGCAGGACTTGGAAACAGCCTAGATGTCCATCAGCAGATGAATGGATAAAGAGGATGTGTACATATATACAGTGGAATATTACTCAGCCGTAAAAAGGAATGGAATTGAGTCAGTTGAAGTGATGTGGGTGAACCTAGAATCTGTCATACAGAGTGAAGAAAGTCAGAAATAGAAAAACAAATATCAATACTAATGCATATATATGGAATCTATAAAAACGGTACCAATGAATCTATTTGCAGGACAGGAATAGAGGCACAGACAGGGAAGGAAAAGGGGCACAGACTGAGAAAGAAGCACTAACCTATATACACTGTTATGTGTAAAATAGAAACTGTTGTATAGCACAAGGAGCTCAGCTCAATGCTCTGCAATGACCTAGAGTGGTGGAATAGGAAAGTGGGAGGAAGGCTCAAGAGGGTGGGGATAAATGTGTACATATGACTGATTCACAATGTTATACAGCAGAAAATACCACAACATTGCAAAGAAATTATATTCCAGTTAAAAAATTCAAAAAATGAAAGCCATATATAATAATTTAAAAAACAACAACAACAGTGAACTATACTATTTACCAGTAGAATAACTAACATTGTAAAAAGTTACAATAACACATGGGCAAGTATGTGTAACAGGTGGAGCTCTTTTACACTGTTGCAGGGATTCAATCACTTTGGAAAACTATTTGACAATTTCTTGAACGCATACACATTATATATGATCATGCCATTCCAATTCTATGTATTTACATAAGAAAAATAAAAGTATTCCTTTATTCAAGACTTACACATTAATTTTCATAGATTAATTTTAATAATTAAAAATCTAGGGAAAAACAAATGCACACCAACAGATAAATGGATAAGCAAATTGTGGTATTTTACTTAGTAATACAAAAGAATGAACTACTGATATACTCAACAGCCTGAATAAATCTCAGAATAAGGATATTGATGAAAAGAAGCCAGACTAAAAAAGAGTATGTATAGTATGCCTTTAGTTTCATAAAAAATAAATATAGCAATAAGTGACAGAAGGAAGATTAGTGATTGCCTAGAAGGGGATTTTCAAGTTATGTCTATTCTAGGAAATCCAGACTAAATAAAGAAAATTCACATTGATATTTACTGTCAAGTAAATCTTCCTGTTGTTGTTCAGTTGCCCTGTCCTGTCTGACTCTTTGTGACCCCATGGACTACAGCTCACCAGACCTCCCCGTCCCTACCATCTCCCAGAGTTTGATAAATCTTTCTACTCAAACCTTATTATTGTTGAGTTTTCATGAGTTTTTGCATATTAGAAACTCAGTTTCAGAATTTGTGGGAAAAAAAAAACCCTCTAAAATATTATATCATAAATCATAAAATATCATTTGTAGCATTAAAAAAAGAATATACAAGGTTTACATTTTAGTTTTTCAGTATAACAACCATGAAAAATTTCTTAAACACCTGCAGTTCCTTGGACAAGGGCATGGCAATCCCTTTTAGAATGCCTTACTTATCGAATCTCAGGATCCAGTTAATGTCTTGGCACTTAAAGGAAGATTTCACATCTGAATTGATGTTTGTCTTAGGAGGTTTATTAGGTGCAGATACATATTTTCCCACCATTTCATGTCTTTTATTTTTACTTCAACAACTAGAAATATACTAAAGGCAAAGAAAATGCCTTATGTCTTTCTGTCTGCTGTAATGCCAGTGAAGTTTTAAGAACAGCATGCTATGCTATGCTATGCTAAGTCGCTTCAGTCATGTCCAACTCTTTGCAACACCATGGACTGTAGCCCACCAGCTTCCTCAGTCCATGGGTTTCTCCAGGAAAGAATACTGGAGTGGATTGCCATGCACTGGAGTGGATACCATGTACCCTGGTGCACATTCTTGAACTGTTTTACAGGATCTCAATCCCTTGAGCACTCAACCACCAGACTTGCTGAAGCCTGAGAATTCATGATGCCAACCCTTGCTAGAGCTCATGACTTCAATCAACAAGAGCCTGGTCTCTCTCAACATAGAATGACCTTTTTCCCAATTTTATGTTGAAATTTCCTGTCTATCAAGGAAGTATATCTGAGAAAATGCCATCTCTACCTGGAAGATTATAAGCCCACTTCATATACATGCATGTGTTCTTAACTTAATCTTCCCAACCTTGTTATTAGGAGAGACACCACTTTGGAAGATATCCCCAGAGTCCTCCTTACTTGTTGCAAATATTAAAATCTTTTCTTCTTCCACTGCTTGGCTTGGTTGTGTCATTTGGCTCCACACCCATGAAGAGGTGAACTCATTTTTGAGCAACATATGGGGCCTGAGTGTACCTATAAGCACACAGCTATTATAATGTGTCAAGAGTAGCAATAAATAAGGTCTCTTGTGGTATCACTTCATGGCAAATAGATGGGGAAACAGTGGGTGACTTTATTTTTCTGGGCTCCAAAATCACTGCAGATGGTGATTGCAGCCATGAAATTAAAAGACGCTTACTCCTTGGAAGGAAAGTTATGACCAACTAGACAGCATATTAAAAAGCAGAGACATTATTTTGCCAACAGAGGCCTATCTAGTCAAGGCTATGGTTTTTCCAGTAGTCATGTATGGATGTGAGAGTTGGACTATAAAGAAAGCTGAGCGCAGAAGAATTGATGCTTTTGAATTGCGGTATTGGGGAAGACTCCTGAGAGTCCCTTGGACTGCAAGGAGATCCAACCAGTCCATCTTAAAGAAGATCGGTCCTGGGTGTTCTTTGGAAGGACTGATGTTGAAGCTGAAACTCCAATACTTTGGCCACCTGATGTGAAGAGTTGACTCATTGGAAATGACCCTGATGCTGGGAAAGATTGAGGGCAAGAGAAGAAGGGGACGACAGAGGGTGAGATGGTTGGATGGCATCACTAACTCAATGGACATGGGTTTGGGTGGACTCGGGGAGTTGGTGATGGACAGGGAGGCCTGGCGTGCTGCAGTTCATGGGGTCGCAAAGAGTCAGACACGACTGAATGACTGAACTGAACTGAACTGAACTTGTGGTATGAAGCAGTTTAAACCACAAAGCACAGAAGTAGAACTTGATGGAGTTAGCAACAGGGATCTATTGAGGATACTGGTGGAGAAAAGAGTTTGTTTTGCATGATAAAGATGGTACTATACTTATTCACCTAATATTCATTCTCTTCTTTCTTTTTAAGATATTTTCAAATCTGTTGGCAATAGCAAACTTACACATTAAAAATATTACATTTTCCAGACTGACTGCAGACAATGGTAGCAATTTGACTTATTCCCAACTAATTATATGGAAGCAGATGCTGTTGAAGGAGCTTCTGTAATACAAAGCTTCAGACCTTGGAATAAGTGGTTTACAGAGAATCGGTGAATTTTGGGGATGATATAAGAAGAAAGTAGAGTATTTGGTATGACCAGCATTTAGGGGTTGGATAATGGAAGAGGTGCTTGTGAAAGAAACAAATAGGAAATATATGGATATAGACTAAATGTGAATCAGGAAAGTGAACAGTGAAAAGTGTTCAGGCACTTCGTGAGAGCCACGAAGACACTAAATATCCCTACATTCCGTTAATGAAAGGAGACATATTCACCTGGACATGTGGGGTCAAGCCATCTAGGTTCAGAGAAGTAAATTAAATTTCCTTCTTCTATTAACTCGTAGATCAATATATGAGAACTAAACCGAACTTGGTTAAAAAAAGATAGTGGAATGACATATACATAATTGGATATACATCCTCCTATAAAGAAATGCTAGGATTGATAGATTTAGTAGCAAATGTCAGGTTTTGGGAATTAAATGGTTTACCTAGAAGGGTGAGAGAGAGATGTTTGATTTGCAAAATGTCAGCATTTCATCCAATACACATTTTTGATACCTACTTAGTTTGAGAAAAGATTCTAGAAACTGGGGTTATAGAAAGAAACTATTCTCCTTCATATCAAAGAATTTAAAATCAGGGTTCATATATCATAGAAAGTTGATATGTAATATGATTAATTACTATTTTATAGGTGAGTAAAATATTGTTTGTTTATATTATTTATATATACACAAAATTGTTTATTTTTATTGCATGTATAAAATGTATATGGAATTATTCACATCCTTAGATACATATACAGATGTATTTTTTCCTCCAAAATGCTTTGTTCAACATAAACAAATAGCATATATTTTCATATGTCCGTAAAGACATATAAATTGAAAAGAAAGAAATGTATAATTTGTAATTAAGTCATCACAGAAGATAATTGATCTTCTCAGGGTAAGATTTCTGAAAGGTTTTATAATAGTTATTATGTTTGAATGTGTATAAAAATGTTTGTGGTATATAGAAAGATTTGAATAAAAGTGAAAAACAGAAAGTCCATGTGAAGTATTGGCATTTTGTCCCACCTCAAGTTTTAGAACTCATGGGTCAAATAGATTTATTTTGAACATTTGACTTAATTCTGGTTTTGTGTGTGTATGTATATATATATATATATATATATATATATATATATCCAAGGCTATATATAACTGTATATAATACATATGAATATGTCATATACATGCATATACATGCACACATATACATGCACACATATATTAATATGTATAAATGGGATGTTTCCCCTATTTGATACTTTGAAACAGACTCAGATGCTGAATGCAATAGTGTTTAAATAGTATTAACATAAACAAGGAATTGTTCTGTGTTAGTATGAAAATCAAGCAGAAAAGTAAATGTTGACTCTATGTATGAAGACAAAGCAGCTTCCTATACTTGGCATTAACTCCTGGGTTACACTATTTCCTTAAACCAATAAAAAGAATTAGTATCTCCACTCACCTCTGACACAAAATCAATCCTGAAGGTGTAAATCCATTGTGTTTCTTCTGCTATCCTAAAGAAGAATTTCAGAGAACTTTATTTTTCATGGTAAAGAGACAAGCTTCAGTTTTACAATGGAAATAGTAGTGCTCAATAATAATTTAGAAACAAATAATATTTATATATTATACATTTATTTCTTTATAAACAAAGAAAGGAAGAATAAGGAGAGAAGGAGGGAGACATGGAGAGGAAAGAGAAGGAAAGGAAGAGGATGACGTGAAGTATGAATCCAGGAGGGTGGAAGGAGTTGGTCTGGTTATCTTTAACAGGGAGCATACTCTTTGGAGTCGCAGATTGGAATCAAGACAGAAACGAATGAAGAGGAGAGATGTGCAGGAAGGATGTGAAATATTCCTTCCTTATCACTTGTATTTAGGAGATGGGGGAAAGAAGAATTTTGGGTGAATGAAGCTCAAATTACCTTAGACTAGTTTTTGAGTTGGAATTTGTACAGAATAAGAAAAAATAACCAAATCTTGATTAACTACAGAATTATAAGTCCTTTGGGAATGGGAAGTCTTGCCTTATTACAGGCAAAGAGAGGTTTCTATTACTTTTTTTTTTTTCCTTTTCTTTTCTGACAATACTTTTGGAGATATCTATGGGTGCTGGTTCTTGTTATCTACAAAATTATATGAACTGCCTTCTTTGCCAACAGAAAGGCTATACCAATCTGGTTTACCGTATGAGTAAGAGTTTTGTTCTGCTAATTTTTAGACTGGTTCTGTTGTCAAAAATTTTAGGAAAAATAAAAACAAAACTTTGTTAAACTAGTCATCAGAAAAATTAGTTAAATGCTTGCTAAGCAGTTGTTTTGAAATAAATCTTATTTCAATTGTTAGAAATGTTAAGTATTTATGACATCTGCGATAGCATGAAAGGACTTCGGGGGAAAGGGCTTGTGAGTGGAAGCTGGAGCCTTTTTAATAAAAATAAAAAAGTGGTTTTAGAGGAGAAAAACAACTCTGAAGTTTTCATACTGCTAAACAACTTCGGCTAGGGCAACATTTATGTCTCCATACTATGTGAATTTGTTTTATGTAATTTCACAGTCCATCAGAAATGAGAGTCAAGTTCAAGAGACCTTTATACAATGCTGAAATGGAAGATACAGCAATATACACAGTCCATATCTTTATACAATCTGTTCAGCTGGCTAACACTGAGATCTTCTAGGGAACAGGGGTTCTCAACGTTGAGGCAGTGAATGTCTGGAGGTACCCAAGACCCTTTCCAGGGGGAGACCAGAATCAAAACTAGTTTTGCAATAATTTTAGAGATGATATTTACCTTTTTAACTGTATTGACAATGGTGCCAATGGTGCAAAAACAATAATGAGTAGAACTGGTATTGCCTTTAGTACGAATAAATCTAGCAGCAGTATCCTGCAGTAGTCATTGTATATTCACTGCCCATACTTTTAGGAAAATCAAAAGGCATTTTACTTAAAAATGCCCTTAAAGAAGTAGCTAAAAGTACTAGCTTTATTAAATCTCTACTCTTATAAACTGAACCAACCATTTTAAAAAATATGGAATGTCATTTTTCAAAGGCATTGATAAACAACTGGCTATTCAGACTTGGGTACTGAGTAGACATTTTCTTGAAAATGAACTATGTGAGTCTGTCATTTCAAGGCAATCAATTGACAGTATTTTTTCTCCACTGCTCAAAGTTGAAGTTTTGAAAAAAAATAAAATTTTGAAAAACTTGTATCTACTACCTTGTGAATGTGACAGTCACTCCGTCGTGTCCAACTCTTTGCAGTCCCACAGACTGTAGCCCACAAGGCTCCTCTGTCTATGGAATTCTCCAGGCAAGAGTACTGAAGTGGGTAGCCATTCCCTTCTCCAGGGAATCTTCCTGACCCAGGTATTGAACATAGGTCTCACCCACATTGAAGGCAGATTCTTTACTGTCTCAGTCACCGGGGAAGTTCCATCTACTACCTTAGGCTAAACAATTTCCCAATACTTAATATTTTTTTCTGAAAAAATGGATGACATTGATCAATGTATTTATCAACATTGCAAAGCTCAATAAACTCATATTTTCCAAATGACAAATGTACAATGTTATAAAATTAGGCACAGACAGGAGTAATTTTTTTAAAAATGATATAAAAAAGAATTTAATGGAGCAGTGTGAAAAGCTTGTTGGTATGGTTTTATTTATTGCAACCAACATATAGGGAACAATTTGTTGAATTTTGGTATACTATATTAAAAAAAATCTACAACTGTAAGGAAAAGGCTATTAAAAACAGTCCTACCTTATCTAACTCATATTTATTTACTCTTAGACTTATTTGAAGTAAGCTTAGCATTTGTTCATATAATTCATCAGAGAAACACACTCTATATCCCAATTATAGAAGCTATGGGAACCTAGGCATCTTCTATCGATAGACAGCAAATATATTTGCAAAAATATAAAACAATGCCATTCTTATTAAATTTTCTTGTTATAGAAGATATAGTTTTTCTTTGCACAAAACAAGATATTTTTGCTATATAATGGACTTGTTTTTTCTAAATGAATAAATACAAATTTAAAATTTTATTACTTTTGATTTTTATTACAGTCACTATCAATCGATGTAATCAATATTAACAGATACTCTTTGAGGTTCTCAATATTTTTTTAAAATTAATTTATGTATTTTAATTGGAGGCTAATTACGTCACAATATTGTGGTGTTTTTTTGCCATACATTGACATGAATAAGCCACAGGTGTGCATGTGTCCCCCATCCAGAAACCCCTCCCACATCCTTCCCCACCCCATCCCTCTGGGTTGTCCCAGTGCACCAGCTTTGAGTGCCCTGTTTCATGCATCGAACTTGGACTGCTGATCTATTTCACATATGGTAATATACGTGTTTCAATTCTATTCTCTCAAATCATCCCACCCTTGCCTTCTCCTACAAAGTGCAAAAGTCTGTTCTTAATATCTGTGTCTCTTTTGTTGTTTCACATATAGGATCGTTGTTACCATCTTTCTAAATTCCGTATATATGCATTAATATACTATATTGGTGTTTTTCTTTCTCACTTACTTCTCTCTGTTTAATAGGCTCCAGTTTCATCCACCTCATTAGAACTGATTCAAATGTATTCTTTTTAATAGCTGAGTAATATTTCATTGTGTATATGTACCACAGTTTTCTTTTCCACCCGTCTGCCAATGGGCATCTAGGTTGCTTCCATCTCCTAGCTATTGTAAACTGCTGCGATGAACATTGGGATACATGTGTCTCTTTCAGTTCTGGTTTCCTCAATGTGTATGCTCAGCAGTGGGATTGCTGGGTTGTATGGCAGTTCTCTTTCCAGTTTTTTGAGGAATCTCCACACTGTTCTCCATAGTGGCTGTACTAGTTTGCATTCCCACCAACAGGGTAAGAGGGTTCCCTTTTCCCCACACCCTCTCCAGCACTTATTGTTTGTAGACATTTTGATGGCAGCCATTCTGACCAGCGTGAGATGGTACCTCATTGTGGTTTTGATTTGCATTTCTTTGATAATGAGTGATGTTGAGCATCTTTTTTATGTATTTGTTAACCATCTATATGTCTTCTTTGGAGAAATGCTCAATATTTTTAAGAATGTAAAAGGTATCTAGACCCAAAAATATTTAAAAACCGCTGCTCTAGATCTGCTAAGGCATTTTTGATAGAAAGGAAAGTGCACAGTTTTCAGAATCAGGAAAGCGGTGTCAAATGCAAACCGTATCACTTATTTGTGTGGTCCTTGGCTGCTTACCTTTACAAAACATCAGTTTGCTTAGTGGGAAAGTGGGTTTTAAAGTATTTATGTAGTTTTATAAAAAATAGATATAGTCTAAATAATGTACCTAGCACAGAAACTAGCACATAGTAGATCTTCAATGACTTTAGTACACAATTTTTTTTTACAGATTTCTGTCTAAATATGGATGCATATATTGTCATCAAATAGTTTTAAAAAGACAACAAAATGCTTACTTTTTTATTTTATCAAGTCATAATATTATCAATAGTTTTGGGAATGTAGAAATAGCTTTTGACAATAAAACGCCAATAAAAAAAAATAGAACAATTATGTAAGAGAAGAAGGTCACTGAACCCAAGGTTATTAATTATCTATAGGAATTTAGTAGTGAAAATTACAAATGATTTCCTATGATGAGTACTGATTTAGTAACCATAGTTATGATGCAAGAAATTATGTGGCTGAAGTGTAAAATCAATTGAAATACCACACTTCCCAAATTATGTTAGGAAGGTGTTTTGAAACTTCAAAGTCTGAAGAGAAGTTTCTGTCCTGTGGCCAACTTTTAAAAGGAGCAAAAAATCAGAAGGCAATGAAATGTAACTGGAAAAGAGGACAGAAACTAAAACCGTCTTGTCTTTTGCAATCTTCTTACTGTCTGCTCCCTCTTCCTATTCTTGGGACAAGGTCCTCAGTATTGCTGCCTCAGAACCATTGCACTCCACCCTCAAGTCACCTCACAGATGTTCTTCTCTTCCATGGAAATTACTTCAGCTGTACTCCCTTTCCTCTGCTGTTCCCAAAGAACAGTCTGGGCCTTGCTGATACTCTCTTCAACACCCTGTTACTGCCATCAAACACTGAAGTTGTATGCTTGTCCCACTTATTTCAGAAACCCATTTCCCATCACCCCTTTCATCCCACTCTCCATTCAAGTGGAATTGTTTCATGGTCCTTCAAGTGCGATACAATTTTCTTCTCCAATTCATCATATACTACATTCCTTATATTTGGATTTCCTTCTTTCCAGTCCTCAGTTCCACAAGATGAATCTCAAACAGCTTATTTTCTTAAATTATCTTCTGTGATGTCCATCTTTCCATGTAAATCAAAAATGATCTCTGTGTTCTCTAGTCTCTCATTATAATACATATGAACAATTTCCATAGTACATTTTTTCTATCATTTGATTACTATTTGAAAAATTTATTAATCTCCTAATCTAGGGTGTTTCAGATTAAACTACCAACCATCACTTTTCTTGACTAATGACAATAACCTCCTAATTGGTCTCCATGCATTCATCTTGGCTCCATTTAATCCATTTCCTACTTAGCAGCCAGAGTGATCTTCTTAAATTATATTCAAACCATTAACCTGCTCAAAACACTTAAGCAGTTTCCCATTTCACTTATAATAAAATCCAAATTTCTTATCATGGTCTGACCAGTCGTGCATGATCTGACTTCTGTCTATTTCTTCAAACTCATCATCAATGTCTTCCTTGTTCCCTCTATGCTGCAACCACGCTGCACTTCTTTCAGTTTATTGAACTCCAAAGCTCTTTCTCAAAGAAAAAAAAAAAAGGCAAAAAATATATATACTACCTTTTCTGCTGAAAGTTTTTTCTCTTGTTTTTCACATAGTTACTTATTCTTAATGTTTGAAAGTCTATGTTAGGTCTATTAATAAAAGGCCACTCTTGATCTTTCAGCCTCTCACTTCTTTCTTTCATTGTACTTATTAAACATATACTTTGAAAATTATTTAAGTTCATTAGCATTTGTCTGTTTCCACATTGGAATGTGAGCTCCATGAGGTTGGGAAACATGTATATTTTGTTCTCTGTTGCATTACTATCACCCAACAGAGGACCTGACACAGGGTTTAATAAATATTTGTTGAGAAAATAGATTAAAATTTTAAATGGTATCAGTTGGTAGAATTTTACTTTTAGTTAATAAGTTCAAAGTATCTTAAGAGATATAAATAAAACCTGACAAACAATATTTGTAAGTTTTCGATATCCTGAATTTATGTAATTAAAGATTGCTCTTGCAAAGGAAATGTTAAGACTCTTCAGAATAAATTATGGTGACTCTCCAAAAGTCTGGGTAGACAATTAAATGTAACATAATGCAAACTTTAAGAAGAAATACACTGACAATATGTTAAATATACATAAGGAGAGTGACTATCCATAAATTAAGCTGATGTGTAATTTTTCAATAGTGCTCTATAGGAGCATATGGCAAATTTTATCTCCGTTTCAAAGAATGTTGCTCAACTTCTGCATTTACTTCCACTCTTTTATATACACAACATGCATATTTCATTTCTTAGAAAGTAATTTACTTTTTTTATTTTAGTATTAAAAATATTTAAAGTGTTATTTTCAGCAAAAGAATGGGAATATACTTGACTTTAGTTTTCATTGACCTCAAAATTCTCCCTTCTTTTCTGCCATTTCTTACTTTTTTTTTCTTCTTCTTTACTTCCATCCTTTCTTCCTGTTTGTATTCTGGACATTCTTCATCCCCTTTGTATTTTCTAAGGGCCGTATCTATTTCAACAGTATGTTGGGCAACTTGTGGATGCTGGATTAAAGGAGTAATTAAGAAGTTGCCAAGTATTACTATGATTCACATTATCAAGGCACTCCACTTATTCTGCACAAAGACCTCCTTTAGGTATTTTAATATGCTTCACACACTTCCATTTATTTTCTTGCCTTCTCTCTGATTCATCCCTCACTAGATACTTTGTATAATGGTCTCTCTACTTTCATAGTGTTATTTTTACTGCCTAAATCCTCCTGGATCATGTATTTTGCCCATCTTATTTGGAAAATCTGATCCAGGGCCTTTCAATGGATCAGTTGTTCCAATGGCCATTTAGGCATCACCTTAGAAACTCTTAAGCTCACCTGTGTCTCGAATCTTGATCCTGTTGTCTTTCCCCAGTAATAGCTACAGCAACCAGTACTGCATAAGCTCAGACTGATTTAATTTAGACTGTCAGCCCACATTTGTGATTATGACCTTGCCTGATTCTGCACCTCCCATCTATGGGCTTTGGTGAGGAATGAGATGATGGAATTGCAATTGGCTCCCAGAAGGCTCAAGACTGACATGAGTTGTGTATTCTCTTGTGGATAAGTGTTTGGCACATAGAAGATAGTAGAAGAAGGGTCAATTCTCCTTCCTCTAACCTAGGGCCTTCCTGACTTGAAACAACGTAAGAGTTGACTGGTGTTGAAAGACTCTACTACAAGAGGGAACACTTTGATGCTTCATTTAACAACAAACAGATGTCAGCCATGTCCAGGACCACGTGTTGGCTCTGCCTCTTTCCCTCATCATTTCCCTTTTTCCTCTCCCTGCTTCTTTGGAGTTTTTTCCACTGATAATGAAATACCATCATGAATTCATTAATTTTGGCAACAAGTTCTACTTCCTGGAGAAGGAAACTGCAACCCACTTCAGTATTCTTGCCTGGAGAATTCTGTGGACAGAGGAGCCTGGAGGGCTGCTGTCCATAGGGTCACAGAGTCAGATACGACTGAAATGACTTAGCAGCAGCAGCATCTACTTCCTGGGTTGCTCAGCTAAGGCAGAGATTCCTTCTATTGGTACATTCATGATCTCATATTCATTCACTAAGCATCCTCTCCAACAACTTTGTTTGTAGTCTATGCAAATGTGGGAAGAGATACAAAGCTCAAATGTCAAAATGATGGTTCCACCATCAATGATGAAACCAAGGAAATTGTACTTGATCAGGTATTTCATCCTTTTAGTAGACATGATTATTATGTCAAAATCTGAATGAGAACCTTCAAAGGTAGGCTGTAAATCACCCACAGATTTCTTGAAACAGAGAGTGTGTTCTAAGCATTACAATATCTATTTAATGTCTTGGTTCTTTTATTAAAAATGTCTTAAGTTATCCGTGTGTGTGTGTGTGTGTGTGTGTGTGTGTGTTAGTTGCTCTGTCGTGTCCAACTCTTTGCAACCCAGTGGACTGTAGCCCACCAGGTTCCTCTATTCATGGAATTCTCCAGCCAAGAATACTGGAGTAGTGGCCATTCCCTTCTACAGGGATCTTCCAGACCCAGGGATCGAACCTGGGTCTCCTGCATTGCAGGCAGATTCTTTACTGTCGGAGCCACCAGGGAAGCTCCTTACTGTAATCTATCCTTACTGATACCAAATAATCTCTGTCTTTTCTGAATATCTAGTTAGCCTCAAATCCAAATGTAGGAATAATTTGTACATTAAAAAGTATATTAAGTCTTCCCTGTTGGCACAGTGGATAAGAACTTGCCTGCCAATGCAGGGGACAATGGTTCAATCCCTGGTACAAGATAATCCCGCATGCCATGGAGCAACTAAGCCCCTGCGCCACAACTATTGAGCCTGTGGTCCAGAACTCACACGTTGCAACTACTCAAGCACTGGAAACCAGAGCCTGTGCTCTGCTACAAGAGAAGCCACTGCAATGAGAAATCTGTGCACTACAGTGAAGAGTAGTCCCTGCTTGTTGCAACAAGAGAAAGCTTGAGCAAAGCAACAATGACCCAGCACAGCCAAAAATAAATAAAGTTTAAAATATGTTAACAATACATTTATTAATTCATTCATTCAAGATAGTTTTTTTCCTCTTTCTATGTACCAGACAGTTTTCTAGGCATTGATTGACTTGATTTAAATAATCACAGTTCATATTCTTATTGAAATTATAGTTTAATGAAAATAAAGTCTCTGCACTCCAGAAAAATAAAATATTTTAAGATCTTCTTAGGTTTAAAGCATTCACCTCACAACATTTTAATGTGTGCCCTCTTGCTTTCATCTCCAGTTGTATCTCATGCAGATATTACAAACATATCTTTTGCTGAATTATTTGAAAATAAAACAAAAGAGTCAAGCAGATGACAATATTTAGAAACATTAGTACAATCCTCAGGGAAAAATGGAATTTCATCTGATCCATCACACATTTGGGAAAGGAAAATGAGATTGAATTTATAATTTATCTGTAACAGGGGACTAATTTAAAAATATAAAATTGAAACCTGACTTAGATTAACATAAAATTTATGCTTTTCATACTAAGCGTACTACAAGGTATCAGTTCAGTTCAGTCACTCAGTCGTGTCCAACTCTTTGTGACCCCATGAATTGCAGCAGGCCAGGCCTCCCTGTCCATCACCAACTCCCGGAGTTTACCCAAACTCATGTCCATGTAGTCAGCGATGCCATCAAGCCATCTCATCCTCTGTCGTCCCATTCTCCTCCTGCCCCCAATCCTTCCCAGCATCAGGGTCTTTTCCAATGAGTCAACTCTTCCCATGAGGTGGCCAAAGTATTGGAGTTTCAGAATCAACATCAGTCCTGTATACAGGGGTCATTACGCTTTTGAAAAATAAAGAAAACAGGCTGAGTTTTTTGGGATTACTACGAAGGTAAACATGCAGAATTCATCTTTCCTTACTCCACTCTTTCAGATACAGATCAGCATGGGCTCCTAGGATACACAATGCAAAAATATGCTTAAGTATACTTGCCACCAGTAACGCTGAAGAATCTGAACTTGAACAGTTCTATGAAGACCTACAAGACCTATTAGAACTAACACCCAAAAAGATGCCCTTCTCATTATAGGGGACTGGAATGCAAAGGTAGGAAGTCAGGAAACACCTGGCTTAACAGGCAAATTTGGCCTTGGGTACAGAATGAAGTAGGGCAAGGGCTAAGACAGTTTTGCCAAGAGAATGCACTGGTCATAGCAAACACCCTCTTCCAACAACACAAGAGAAGACTCTACACGTGGACATCACCCGATGGTCAACACCGAAATCAGATTGATTATATTCTTTGCAGCCAAAGATGGAGAAGCTCTATACAGTCAGCAAAAACAAGACCGGGAGCGGACTGTGGCTCAGATCATGAACTCCTTATTGCCAAATTCAGACTTAAATTGAAGAAAGTGAGGAAAATGACTAGACCATTCAGGTATGACCTAAATCAAATCCCTTATGATTATACAGTGGAAGTGACAAATAGATTTAAGGGACTAGATCTGATAGACAGAGTGCCTGGTGAACTATGGACAGTGGTTTGTGACATTGTACAGGAGACAGGGACGAAGACTGTCCCCATGGAAAAGAAATGCAAAAAAGCAAAATGGCTGTCTGAGGAGGCCTTACAAATAGCTGGGAAAAGAAGAGAAGCAAAAAGCAAGGAGAAAAGGAAAGGTATTCCCATCTGAATGCAGAGTTCCAAAGAACAGCAAGGAGAGATAAGAAAGCCTTCCTCAGCGATCAATGCAAAGAAATAGAGGAAAACAACAGAATGGGAAAGACTAGAGATATCTTCAAGAAAATTAGAGACATCAAGGGAACATTTCATGCAAAGATGGGCTCGATAAACAACAGAAATGGTATGGACCTAACAGAAGCAGAAGATATTAAAAAGAGGTGGCAAGAATACACAGAAGAACTGTACAAAAAAGATCTTCACGACCCAGATAATCACGATGGTGTGATCACTCACCTAGAGCCAGACATCCTGGAATGTGAAGTCAAGTGGGCCTTAGAAAGCATCACTACTAACAAAGCTAGTGGAGGTGATGGAATTCCAGTTGAGCTATTTCAAATCCCGAAAGATGACACTGTGAAAGTGCTGCACTCGATATGCCAGCAAATTTGGAAAACTCAGCAGTGGCCACAGGACTGGAAAAGGTCAGATTTCATTCCAATCTCAAAGAAAGGCAATGCCAAAGAATGCTCAAACTACGCCACAATTGCACTCATCTCACATGCTAATAAAGTAATGCTCAAAATTCCCCAAGCCAGGCTTCAGCAATATGTGAACTGTGAACTTCCAGATGTTCAAGCTGGTTTTAGAAAAGGCAGAGGAACCAGAGATCAAATTGCCAACATCCGCTGGATCATCGAAAAAGCAAGAGAGTTCCAGAAAAACATCCATTTCTGCTTTATTGACTACACCAAAGCCTTTGACTGTGTGGATCACAATAAACAGTGGAAAATTCTGAAAGAGATGGGAATACCAGATCATCTGACCTCTCTCTTGAGAAACCTGTATGCAGGTCAGGAAGCAACAGTTAGAACTGGACATGGAACAACAGACTGGTTCCAAATAGGAAAAGGAGTACGTCAAGGCTGTATATTGTCACCCTGCTTATTTAACTTATATGCAGAGTACATCATGAGAAACGCTGGGATGGAACAAACCCAAGCTGGAATCAAGATTGCAGGGAGAAATATCAATAACCTCAGATATGCAGATGACACCACCCTTATGGCAGAAAGCAAAGAAGAACTAAAGAGCCTCTTGATGAAAGTGAAAGAGGAGAGTGAAAAAGTTGGTTTAAAACTCAACATTCAGAAAACTAAATTCCTGGTATCTGGTCCCAACACTTCATGGGAAATAGATGGGGAAACAGTGCAAACAGTGTCAGACTTTATGTTTTTGGGCTCCCAAATCACTGCTGATGGTAATTGCAGCCATGAAATTAAAAGACGCTTACTCCTTGGAGGGAAGGTTATGACCAACCTAGATAGCATATTTAAAAGCAGAGACATTACTCTGCCAACAAAGGTCCGTCTAGTCAAGGCTATGGTTTTTCCAGTGGTCATGCATGGATGTGAGAGTTGGATGGTGAAGAAAGCTGAGCGCCACAGAATTGATACTTTTGAACTGTGGTGTTGGAGAAGACTCTTTGAGAGTCCCTTGGACTGCAAGGAGATCCAACCAGTCCATCCTAAAGGAGATCAGTCCTGGGTGTTCATTAGAAGGACTGATTTTGAAGCTGAAACTCCAATACTTTGGCCACCTCATGCGAAGAGTTGACTCATTGGAAAAGACCCTAATGCTGGGAATGATTGGGGGAAGGAGGAGAAGGGGACAACAGAGGATGAGATGGCTGGATGGCGTCACCGACTCTATCGACATGGGTTTGGGTAGACTCCGGGGAGTTGATGATGGACAGGGAGGCCTGGCGTACTGCGATTCATGTGGTTGCAAAAAGTTGGACTGAGCGACTGAACTGAGCTGATACATGCCACTAAGTGTAGCCTTCTGAGCTATAGAAAAAAAAAAAAAGATTGCTTTTAGAATCATCTACCTTTATGGAGGAAAGCTAGATACATGTTTCCAAAGGAAAGAACCTTTCAGTCAATAGGACATTCTACCAAATATAAGAAATGGAAATAAAAGGTATTTGGAAATATGGCAAAAGTATAAGTATAAACAAAGATTTAAGAGAAGAGTCAAACATGCTATGATGATGAATTCATGAAGCCCTTAACTCTAGACAAGGATTGAGAAGGATAATTGTCTTAATTCCCATGTTAGGAATACATTTTGAGAGCAAGTGTAAAACTAGAATTCCTATTTCCATTCCAATAAAAGACTCAAATTATGAACCCTAGATTTGGCATAGGGAAAGAATGAGTTGTCTAAACAGTTTGTTGCATTGTTTAGAAGAATGCGTAAGAAATATTTACTAAACCACTATTTATTAAGCATTTACTATACCCTAGATAGTCTTCTAGGTAATTTGAAGATTTGTATATTAAAAACTGCAAGACACTGAAGAAAGAAATTAAAGACAGAAAGAAATGGAAAGATATTCTATGTCCAGGGATTGGAGGAATTAGTATTGTCAAAATTATTACTATACAACTCAAAGTGATCAATAGATTCAATGTAATCTTAATCAAAATCCCAGTGTCATTTTTTATAGAAATAGAAAACAATATTTAAAATCTATATATGGAACTTCAAAAGAACCCAGATAGCCAAAGTAGTCCTGAGAAAGAAGAACAAATCTAGAGGTATAATGCTTTCTGATTGCAAAACTTTTACAATGCTGCTATAATCACGACAGTAGGATATATACATAAGCAAAAACCTATGCATGTGTGTTTAACTAATTTTTGACAAAGAAATCAGTAATTTATAATAGAGAAAGAATGGTCTTCTCAATAAATGGTGCTAGGAAAACTAGGTATCTATATATGAACTCCTTGAATTCCTTTTACATCATATGCAAAAATAAATTCAAAATAGATTAAAGACTTTTATTTTTCATGAAGGTTTTGTTTTTATTTTTTCATCATTTTAATTTTATTGGAGCATAGTTGATTTACTTTTTTTATATTACTTTCAGGTGTATAGGAATGTGTTTCAGTTATACACATAATAGAAATGCTGGGCTGGAAGAAGCACAAGCTGGAATCAAGATTGCGGGGAGAAATATCAATAACCTCAGATATGCAGATGACACCACCTGCAGATAGTGAAGAGGAACTAAAAAGCCTCTTGATGAAAGTGAGAGAGGAGAGTGAAAAAGTTGGCTTAAAGCTCAACATTCAGAAAACTAAGATGATGGCTTCTGGTCCCATCACTTCATGGAAAATGGATGGGGAAATGGCAGAAACAGTGTCAGACTTTATTTTTCTGGGCTCCACAATCACTGCAGATGGTGATTGCAGCCATGAAATTAAAAGACGCTTACTCCTTGGAAGGAAAGTTATGACCACCCTAGATAACATATTAAAAAGCAGAGACATTACTTTGCCAACAAAGGTCCGTCTAGTCAAGGCTATGGTTTTTCCAGTAGTTATGTATGGATGTGAGATTTGGACTGTGAAGAAAGCTGAGAGCAAAGAATTGATGCTTTTGAACTGTGGTGTTGGAGAAGACTCTTCAGAGTCCTTTGGACTGCAAGGAGATCCAACCAGTCCATCCTAAAAGAGATCAGTCCTGGGTGTTCACTGGAAGGACTGATTTTGAAGCTGAAACTCCAATACTTTGACCACCTCATGCTAAGAGTTGACTCAGTGGAAAAAACCCTGATACTGGGAAGGATTGAGGGCAGGGGGAGAAGGGGACGACAGAGGATGAAATGGCTGGATGGCATCACAGACTTGATGGACATGAGTTTGGGTAAACTCCAAGAGTTGGTGATGGACAGAGAGGCCTGGTGTGCTGTGATTAATGGGGTCACAAAGAGTTGGACATGACTGAGCGACTGAACTCAACTGAGTGTGCATGCATTCCTCCCAAGCTCCTGGTTTATCCCTCCCCCTCACATTCCCCCTTTGGTAACCATGTTTGTTTTTGGTACCATAAGTCACTTATGCTTTGTCAATAGGTTCATTTGTATACATTTTTAAAACTTAGATTTCAGACAGGAATGATACCAAATGATTTGTCTTTGTATGACTTCATTTAGTATGACAATTTCTAGGTCAATCCAAGTTACTGAAAAATTACATTATTTATTAGTTTATATAGCCAAATAATATTCCATTATATGTATATTCCCCAACTTCTTTATTCATTCCTCTGTTAATGGATATTAAATGTTTGAATATGAGACCTGAAGTCATAAATCTCCTAGAAGATAACATAAGAAAGAAACTTCTCAACATTGGCCTTGGCGATACCTTTCTTTGATTTGACACTAAAAGGAAAGCCAAAAGCTAGAGAAATAAGTAAAGACTATATCACATTGAAAATCTTCAGCACAGCAAAGAAAGCCATCAAGGAAACACAGTCGATAGAATGGGAGAAAATATTTCCAGATTACATATCTGATAAGGGGTTAATATGTAAAATACACAAGAAACTCATACTGAAGAAATTGAATAGCCTGAGAACAAATAACTCAATTAAAAATTAGCAAAGGACTTGAATCAATATTTTCTAAAGAAGATATGCAAATGGCCAACAGGTACAGAAAACAATATTCAACATTACTAATCATCAGGGAAATGTAAATCTAAATCACAATGGAACATCACTTGTATCTGTTAGAGTGTCTGTTGTCAAAAAAGACAAAAGATAACAAATGACAGTAAGGATGTGGAGAAAAGGAAACTCTTGTACACTGTTGGTGGGAATATAAACTGGTACAGTCACTATGGAAAACAGTACAGATTTTAGAAATTAAAATTAGAACTACCATCTGATCTACAAATTTTACCCCTGGGTATACATGCAAAGGAAATGAAATCACTAACTCAAAGAGATATCTGTACTCCATGTCCATTGCAGCATTACTAACAATAGTCAAGGAATGGAAACCACCTAGTGTTTCCACTGACATATGAATGGGTAAAGAAAATGTGGTACATACTAACAATTGAATATTATGTTTTCAATCTCAAAAAAGGAAGTTCTGCCATTTGTAGCAATATGGACAAATCTGGGAGGCAATATGCTAAGTGAAATAAGTCAGATAGAGAAAGACAGATGCTACATGGCATCACTGATATGAGAAATCTAAAAAATAAATAAATAAATCATGAAAACAGTAGGATAGTAGTTGTCTGAGGAGACTAAGAGGGTGAGAAGAATAGAAAGAGACTGTTAAAAAAAAAGTGCAGACTTCTTTCACTTACAAGATGAATGAAATCTGAGATACTAATATGTAACACGGTCACTAGTCGATAATAGTTGATAGAGTTGACACCCTGTTGTATAACTGAAATTTGCTAAAACTTAAGTGCTCTAACCAAGAAAATAAGAAGAAAAGAAAGAAAAGAAGTAAAATGATGGATGTGTTCATTAGCTCATTGGTGGGAATCTTTTCACAATGTACGAATTTCATCACATATTTAAATACCTTAAACCAATTTTATTTCTCAATAAAGCTGAAAAATGACTACAATAAATATGTTATATAGTATGTTAGAAGGTAAAAAATGCTAATGCTTCTAAAAGGTGTTATGGAGTCAGAGTTCACCTAAGTTTCTCCCTCCCTGTTAGCCACTGTAAACAGCTTTGGTTTCTGAGACACAACAGGGCCAGACTTCCACCTCCTTTCCCAGGCAATCACAAAACCACTGCTACTGGGTCTACAGCCTACTTGGAGGACTTGGGGCATCCCTAAATCACTTCATTCATTTGGGGGTCTCATTTTTATAATTCTTTACTAGTTTCCTTTCTCCCTTATTCTAAATCTTTAAAAGTTTTCCAAACCCCAGGGACTCTTTGGTACTACAGTGTGAGTTGGTGGGAGCTCACTGGTGGTTAATTGAGGATGAAGGTGAGGAGGAGACAGCTGCTTACTACCATCTGCTATCGCTGCTGGGTCTTGGAAGAAAGGAAGGCCATGTGGCTGACAGGTTTAAGAAGACCTAGTGCACATGACTCAAACTGCCAGGACCTCAGTGACCTGCCTTCCTTTCACAATATCTACTCATGGCTAGAATAATTAAAACCCAGGAGAGAGCCAGCAGGATGTATAATAGGACTTGGTAATGACCCTCTTTGTTTCAACAAATTCATATAGCAGTTCCTGAATTTTAAAAAGTGCTGTGCAAATCGATTTGTTAGCTGATAAAAAGTGAATAGTAATTAGTTTATAATAAAAGGCCCATTTCCATGCTGGCTGGTGTGATGGTCTGGGGGAGGGATAATGGAATTTGTGAGGCGAAACTCACTCAGGTAAATCTTCTATTGGACCTCCTCAGCAAAGTTAATAAAGCTAATCTTACCAGAAGGATCAGATCAGAGCTGTGGATTTTACCACTATTACTCATTTTGGAGACAAAAATATTTTATTTCCAACCTTCCTTGTTTCCTCTTCCCCAGAGTACCACATTAGGCCATGAATACATCAGTGTAAAGTACTTTGTCCCATCCTTTTCCTTCATAATCAGAAGGTCCAAGAAAGTTGCCCTTTGACTCAGAAACAAGTTCCTAGGATGCTGCTGGGAAATGCAGCTAATAATAATGATAATAAGAATTATAAATTACTTAGTTTTTCTCATTAACCTAGCGCTGTAATAATACCTAAATAGATATTATCTTGTTAAATGCTCACAATGATCTTTGGAGGTAAATGTGATGCCAATTTGAAAAGTTAAAAAAAAAATGCAGCTGAACTGTCTACAGTTAAGTAGTATGATAGTCAGAATTTTAACCCAAAGCAGCCTGATTCCAAAGTTTGGGCTGTTCTATACTATCCTTCTGTATCTCTGAAGTAAAGACTTTGAATTTTAAGTGAACTTATCTAGACTTAAGTAAAGCTTAAGAAAACATCCTGACCCTTGTGAGGTTGTATCATCTGAATCCTCAAAAAAGTGTTGGAATGATTTATAAAGGGTGATTAGCCATGCACTCTGAAGGAAGATCCATACACATTTCATTAAACAATTATCTTAAACATAAGTACATTTTGTATACTGTGATTGTAGCACAAAGGGTTGCCCCAATAACCCACTGGGATCTAGAAAATTGGCAGTGGCTCCCAGGAAGAAAATGCTGTGCCTGTAAAGAAGTGGTGTGTCCAAGATATGTGGCAGTAACCAGTGGAATTTATGTGACTAAACAATACCCATAGAGTTCAGAGAAGCAAGTTGGTACCCAGCAATCACTGAGAGCATAGGGAAAGGTGCAGTTGTGCACCTGTGAGCCACATGGTACAGGGAATCAATGGCAGCAATGGAGGTGTGGCCCTGAAGATACAGAATAATAGAGTGATAATTGAGAGGTAGTTTGTATGCACATGTGAGTACTGTGGTAGCTTCCATAAGTACCTGGAGGGGTATTTTTCAGGAATTCAAGTCTCTGACTTCTTAATAGGTATAGTAGAGGTGATTTAGTTGCTAAGTCATAACTGACTCTTGTGACCCCATGGACTGTACCTTGCCAGGCTCCTCTGCCCATGGGATTTTCTAGGCAAGCATAATGGAGTGGGTTGCCATTTTCTTCCCAGGGGATCTCCCCAACCCGGGGATCTAACCCACATCTCCTGCACTGCAGGTGGATTCTTTTACTGACTGAGCCATCAGGGAAGGCCCTGATAGTTGAGAGGCAGTTTGTGAGCACATATAAGTAGTGTGGTAGCTTCCATAAGTACCTGGAGTGGTGCTTTTTAAGAATTCAAAGCACTGACTTCTTAGTAGGTATAGTGGAGAACCACTGAAAAACTGATACCACTATCATTATTGCACTTGTCATCACAGTCTAGTAGAGATCAGAATAAGACAGATTATCAATAATTTACACAGTCAGTAGCATCACATTCTTATATCCACATAAAAAAGGCAGAACCAGTCAGAAGAATAGGCCACTTTGTTCCCCTCCACACTGTTAGATATTGCCTCTTTCATTCTCCTTTTATTGTGTTTTTATTTCTAGTTGCCCAATTTTGCACTAAGCTTTTCTTTTAAATATATATTATTATTTTCAATCATTCTGTGATCAAGTATTGCTGGTTGTGTTGATTTGAATATTTCTGCTTTGATTTCTTCATAGTACAATGCACATCAAGCGGTAGCATTACTTTCAAGTTTGTAGATAGAATACTATCACCCCTGTATACTTCTATTTCAGTTTCTGTTTCATGAAGGTGGATATATCTGACATCATCTGAAGAGCACTGGAGAGTCCATGCTCAGTTTCTTGGACTCTTACACGGATCTGTCCCTTAGAAAAAAATTCTGCAAGGTGAAATTCTTCATTCATTCATGTGACTCCTTGCCACTGAGATGAGGATTCCCCCTTTTGTCTATAACCTTCTATAATCTCCATTGTGTTGAAGAGTTGCTTGGCTTTCCAAAAAGTGAAATTACCCACATTGTGAATGATAATTTGACTTTGAAATGATATTGATGAGAAAGGTGGCTCATACTTCTTTTAGTTGAGAGGTCAGTTTCTGGATCTTTTATTTCAAATTGCTCAGGTGGAGGGACTGAGCTACAAATCAGCTTGCTCACTGTTAGAGAATAAATTATCTAAAACTATCTAAAATTATCACAAAATACTCATGGAGTGGTAGGCACATGGCAATTTTGAAGTAAACGACTATCTATGAGCTGACTGGGAAAAAGGCCCTAAAATAACCCCTGCTGACATGATTTCTTGGTATAAGAAGGACAACATGATAATATTTTATATACATGGAGCATTTTCAAGTAAAACCACCTTCTTAATTATTCACAAATGTATATGATATAATAGGATATGTATCATTAATACAAATTAATGAGAAAAGAAGCTAATTTTTACCCCATATGACAATGATAACAACCTTAACTTTTTATCCAACACAATGCATGGCATGTCTAGTTTTGGTTAATTTCAGTTTAAAAAAATACACCACAAAAAAAAAAAAAAAAATACACCACATTTCCCTTTATAGACCTTCCTGGTTTGAAAGCAAGTCTGAAATCCTTAAAAAAAAAAAAAAAAAAAAAAATATATATATATATATATATATAAAGTCCAAAGAAAAAATGGGGCGATTACTAGTGAAGTCTCCAAAGAAACAGGTAGAAATATTTAATATAGAATAGATAATTATGCAAACAAGGTTTTCATATCCTAAGTTTTAATAAAATTAGGTTTAACAAAATCTCTAGGGACCAAGCCCTAAGAAGTTTATAGAGATGAGCATTCAACTGAGGCAAATTGAACTTAAGGCTAAATTGATTTAAGGGTGAAAAATGAAATGCCTATCAGGGATCTATTGGAAAGAGACGGATTTATTTTTGGAAAAAAAATAGAACATCTGCTCACATATGAAAAAGTTTTTTTTTTTTTTAAAGCCTGGAGATAAACTACAACCATTAATAAAACAGGCCAGCTTGAGGCAAAAGTGAAAAGAGACAAAAATGTATATCTATTTTCTTAACTCAGGAATGTTTTACACTGAGGACTCAAGTGTAAGATAGGAACAATTTAACTGCATCCAGGGCAAACATGTGGTGAAGAGATCAGTTATGTTTGCATATCTCTTTCTGTTTAGAAAAAAAGCAGATTGCCCCATATCAGTATTTATTGCTAGAAAAGATCTAAAATCTCCTTTATGAAAAGCCCCCAAACACTTTGAAATTTCATGTAAAATTGGGAATATGTGAAATTTTCTATTAAGCTTTCTATTAGACCATCAAACACTAGTTTAACTTTGAGTGAAAACGTTTGAGTGAATCTCTATTAGGCTCTTCTAATCTCATATACAAGATATTAGCTCGGCATAGAATTACCTGGACATTATGATCACCATAAAAACTAAATAAACTAGCTTGTTTTTGCAGTAAACTATTAATATTAAATCGGAGTAGGCAATGGCACCCCACTCCAGTACTCTTGCCAGGAAAATCCCATGGACGGAGGAGCCTGGTAGGCTGCAGTCCATGGGGTCGCCAAGAGTCGGACACGACTGAGCGACTTCGCTTTCACTTTTCACTTTCATGCATTGGAGAAGGAATGGCAACCCACTTCAGTGTTCTTTCTTGGAGACTCCCAGTGACGGGGCCGTTTATGGGGTCGCACAGAGTCGGACATGACTGAAGCGACTTAGCAGCAGTAGCAGCAGCAGCATTAATATTAAATACAAGTCTTATCTCACAGAAAGTCCTTCAATGTTTTCCCATTAACTCCAATGTAGACAAGAAACTTCTAAACCATGTTATTGCTATGTCTTCTGTGAGCATTAAAAAAAAACAAAAACAAAAAATCACCAAATCAAAGGTCAGTACTTCAGTTTTACTCAATCTGAGACTGATGTCTTTAGATTGAATCAGGGACATTTTATTTATTTTAATTAAATAGCATCAGTGCTTTTTTAAAAATAAAAAGCTGTAGCCACAGGGAAGAAATCTTCTCAAAAGAAGAAATAAGATAAAAGCATAGAAAAAGTAATTCAGATAAATGTATTTCAATACCAATATATGTGAGGGATCTCAATGGAGGGGAGAGTTTGGGAATCTTTGGCAGTTCTGTTTTGTTCTAATAATTTCTACAAATAATTTCTACAAAATCCTTCATATATATTATCTGCAATAGCAAAGAGATTGCTTAAATAGGTTTCCATTTTTTAAATAGTTGGCCTTTGGCAAAATAAACATAATAGTATTAATAATAAAGGCTTCTTCTGGCCACGAGATGGAGCTCAAGACTCCTTTCCTCAAAGTTGTGTTGAGATCAAGAACCACAGGCGGTGGGAGAAGGATAAGAACTTCAGCTGGGGCAGTGAAGCTGACAGGGATTGCCTCCTGCCTGAGAGCAGGCTGATTAGACAGATTTTGCTCTGACGTTAGGACACATGTTCTTTGCTGTTGCTGCACCCTTTGTTTTGTTTTTCTTTCTATACCAGTACAGTGCTAAAATCTAGAATGAATTGTCTAATTTATGGTCTACCAAAGAGAACCCTGGGGCATTGGTTAAACTGTATATTCTTGAAATCAATCCCACATTTTTTGAACTGGCTTTTACTGAGCTTGAAATCCTGGCAAATGTATTACTATTTTATAAGGTAGTCCCCCCACTACTGCAGACAGTAAATTAAATTTACAATTAAGGGTAAGAATCACTGACCCCAAGGAAAGACAAATTAGGCAGCTATGCTACCTACTGTTTAGGCAAGAGTTTTGTGACTTAGTGCGGTCTAGTCTAATCCCAAGAGACTACCTAGTTGTTTGGAATGAAAGAACCCAGGTATTTAAAAATTCTTTTGCTTGCATTTCAGGTCATTTATCTCCTGAAGATATCAGGAGATATCCCCAGGTCAGATATCTCCAGGGCACTTAATGACTATTACCATAATGAGTGGCTGATTGGTCATTAAAGTGTCCTTGGACTTTGCCCCTGAGCCAGTCCAATACAGCTGATCTTACTTTCTTTTCTATCTCAGGAGAGATTTGGAGATCGAGGACAATATATTTCAGATAAGCTCATGTTATTCCAGCTGGCTTTAACAGGTCCAGGTTCATTCAGCTAATTTGATGACCTTTGATGTGCAATCTGCCTTGATAAAAGTGCCTCCTTAGCACAAGGATGCCAGATTTAATACTACTCAAGAGTAGGATCTAAATCATGTTAATAGGAGATATGTGCTTTATGCATAGGATTATTTTATGCTTCTGGTGGGAGAAAATGAACACTCAGGTGAGCTACCCTTGATCTAAGAAAAGTAGCTTCCAGAGTGGCTGAGACATGGCTGGTGAAGAGACCAAAGTCAATTTTAGTGTTCAACTCTTTCTGTTCGTTCATGGGGTCCACTGTAGTTCAAATAAAGATCCCAAAGTGACTGCAGACTTTGACAAGGAAGCAAGGGCTTATTTCAAGGGAATAAAGCCTGGAGTTTACCAAGGGCTGAAGAAAAAATAAATAAGGGAACAGGGAACAGAAAAAAGATAGAGATATGAGGAACATGAGAGCATCCACGGGGGTGTTCTCTGAATATTTAGACTCGTTAAAGATTTTACCTAAGCTAATTAGCAGAATGTGTCTTCCTTGACTCTCTCTTAACTGCCCCTACAATATCTACTTATTTTCTTGGACAACTCCACAACATGAATCCCCTTCTAAAGGTAATTCTGGTTTCTCATGGGCCTCTGAAGCAACTATGCTAATTATCATGTCAGTTTCCTGCTGATGTTACTTTATCCAGAGGGGATTCTCTCTTCCTTCTCTGCATTCTATAGGCCTTCCATTGCTCAGTTACTAATTTAAAGTACAGGTATTTTTGTAGAATCTTCTCAGATTCCTTAAACCCATGTGAATCTGTTATTAATTCAAACCATTATGTTTGAGGGGTTTTTTCATCTGTTTTTTGCTGTTTTTTCCGAATGTAAACAATCAGTTATGGGCTAATTTGTGACCATCCAAAACTCCATAAGTGAAAAGTGTTTATGACATGGATGTGTAGCATTTTTTGAAGGCACATAAGAAACATTCCTGATCCAGCTAGAGAACGTTGTTAGGGTGACACACCACTTGGGCTGAGTATCTGAGCCTGGACATGTGAGTATGTATTAGCCAGGTGATACACTTGGAGAAGTGAAGAGTATCCTATGCCAAGAGAACAGCATATACAAAAGCCCAGGGATGAGAGAGCATTCTCACTAAGGGCAGAGTGTAGTGTGAGAAATGGATTGAGTGTGAGACACGAGCTGTAATGGCCATCCAGTCACTCAATATTGACTTTAATTTGCCAGACTCTGGGGATTTGTAAATAAATACATAAATATATAAAACTCAATCTCTGCTCTTCATCAGTTCAGTTCAGTTCAGTCGCTCAGTCGTGTCCGACTTTTTGCGACTCCATGAATAACAGCACACCAGGCTCCCTGTCCATCATCAACCCCCGGAGTCTACCCAAACTCACGTCCATCGAGTCGGTGATGCCATCCAGCCATCTCGTCCTCTGTCGTCCCCTTCGCCTCCTGCCCCCAATCCTACCCAGCATCAGGGTCTTTTCCAATGAGTCAACTCTTCGCATGAGGTGGCCAAAGTATTGGAGTTTCAGTTTCAACATCAGTCCTTCCAATGAACACCCAGGACTGATCTCTTTTAGGATGGACTGGTTGGATCTCCTTGCAGTCCAAGGGACTCTCAAGAGTCTTCTCCAACACCACAGTTCAAAAGCATCAATTCTTTGGCTCTCAGCTTTCTTCACAGTCCAACTCTCACATCCATACATGACTACTGGAAAAACCATAGCCTTGACTAGATGGACCTTTGTTAACAAAGTAATGTCTCTGCTCTTTATACTTATGGTATAATTAGAGAAAAACAAATAATCACAATGGAATGTAGCTGTCTAATATTAATTTTATCTTATTCCATTTTATTACAGGGGTAGAAGAAAGTCAGGATCAGGAAAGCTGTCAAGAGATGTATGACCTTTGATATGATTTTTAAATGAAGATAGGAGTTTACGAGGGAACGTTTCTGTTGCCTGAAATATTTGGGGCAACATCTGAATGATACATAGTACAGGCATGGGAATTACCAAAAAAATGTGGCACCTATGTAGATTAGCAAGCAGTTTTCCAGCACTAGGGCTTGCTGTGCAAATATGGGCATGCAAGAAGTTGAACCAAGCAGGTAAATAGTGACCAAGATCGTGAAAGTTAATAAATATTTTTCCATATGCTTGGAATGTATCCTTCAAGTGATATGAAATTGTGGAAGGACTATAAGCAGAAGAATAATATGATTGGATTTGCATTTGCATTTCAGAAAGATCTTTTTAATAAAAGTACACATAATGGAGAACTGAAAGGTAGTCTGGAAAGGGAAATCTAACAACTGATTATATTCTCATTTGCATTATTTTTAATATAACATTTTAATGTCTGGTCTGTTCAGCTTCATGTTCAGCTCTCTAAGGACAGGAGATCCTGACACTCCCCGCCCCTCACTTTAATCAAAGAGCACAAAATTAGGCACAGAGCTTTTCAGTAAAATTATACTGATTAAGTGTTTGATTAAACTTAACTTTAAGCCTAGACCCCCTACTGAGTGAAGGAAGATGTCATTTCTGCCCTGAAAGAAAGGAGCAGCTGTATTTTCCTCCTTGAATAAATGTCTTATCCTGTCCAGAAAGAGGATATAACTACATCTGTACAAAGAAGGTGTTGGGAAGTTTAATTAGCTAGTGTTTATAATCTTCTTTGAAGCTGAAAAGTGTTAATTATGTTTTTCCCACTTTAAGACTGTAAGTCACACGGACCATATCTTAAGAGCTTCTGAGTTTGGAAAGTTGTTGCCTTCCTGAATTGAGCTAGGTAGCTTTTGCAAACACATACTTCAGCAAGATTGCCTTAGAGTTGACCAAGTAACTCTGTGAAGATGAGAGGTATACAGGTGAATTTGTAAGAAAACGCACTGACCCTGTTAATATCACACAAACAGGAGCTATGGAAGGAATGTTGCACTGTGAAGAGATTTCAGTTTCTCTAGGGATCCCCTGCTGATTACTCCTTCCCTCACTTCAATTGGACTTGATGTCATAGCTTCCCATTCAATCTAAGTATGGACACTCTTAATCCTCCATATCTGAGCATAGGTGGAAAATATAGCTGGCAACTTAATAAAGAGAGGTAGATCTCAAAGTAATATGCAAGTCAACAACAACAACAAATCTTGTGGGAGATCACTGTGGCTATACATGGACAGTCTAGACATAAGAGAGTTGTCTGGCCCTATTCCCAAAGAATGTCTTCAAGCCTGCTTTAAACTTTCAAATTCATTTCAAATACTCTAAAATTGAAATTCTAGACTTCCCTCCTTATCTGTTAAAGTTCTGTTTTCTGCATTTTTGCTTCCATTCTGAGGTCTTGCCTTTTCTTTCAAATGATTTACACTGGGAACATTCTCTTTCTTCAGAGAAAGAAAATTGTTCCCTACTAAAAGGCAAGTCTTACCATATGGCTGTAATATACTTCAATATTTATAAAATAGAATGATGGAATCAATAATTATTTAAAAGATAAATTCAGTGGGTGTCAGATTGCAATGAATATAGTCAATGGACCAAGCATTCTGAAAAGTGCCTAGAGGAAGTTTGTGGTTATGTGTGTTCAAAAGCATGTCATCTGAAATTAGTCCTAAATGGAAATGGATGTTTACATATTGAAGGCCATACCCTAATGGAGCCAATACTGTGAATGATATTGATATCTACTGATTGTCAAGTGTCAGTTATGTTCTAAGCACTGTGCTATGTGCTTTGCATATAGCACTTCATTTCATTCTCTTAATAACCCTATGGAGTAGATATTATCTACAATTTAGAAATGATTAAATTGAAAATTAGAGTGAGTAAGGAACTTGCTTAAGACCATTCATTCTCTAAGTGGAATCTTTGCAATGTGGTTGTTTGGACCAAAACTCCAAACTGCTTAACCACTTAACTGCTGTAGTCATGTTTCTCAAACTAGGATAACAAGCAATATGCCTGCGATAAAAATGCCACAGATAAATATGGCTTATCACCTTAATTTAATAATAAGTAGTGGAGTTCCATGAAAATTTGATATACTTTTCTCAGATAAAGCATAGTACTTTAGACTTGTCAAACTGTGCGTGTGCTTCTAACTACATGCTTCAAACTCCAAACTACATGCACTCTTCTCATATATTACTATATTTTGATGAAAAATTTGAAGAATCACACACTCTTCTACAAAAAATACTGAAATTTCTCTCTGGATGTTATTTAGCCAAGCCATTTATTTGTTACCTTTCTGAATTCCAAGTATATTACTGTGATACAGTTAACCATAGGAGGAGGATTTGGGATGTTTTGACTTTATCGTATCCTGGAATTAAGAGCATTAATTCATAAATTTTATCTCTTCAGTTGCAAGATACAGTAGTAGAGAAAGAAAATGACAAACACACGTGCATTCACCACCACATATTCAGTTTAAAGGGCAATGGAAAAAAGTCTTAAGAACAGCAATGCATCTAGATATATTATACCCTGGTGGATACTCATAGAAAGGTAAGCTATGGGACAATGTATGTTCAAAGATAGCATTATGTTGTCTTATTTAGTTAACATGGAAAATGGTTTCTTGTTCAGTTGGCCAAGGTTTGTTCTGTTCAGCTGATTGTTCTTGACTTGAGATGAATATTGGCACAAATGCCCTGGTGGAGAGTGGCATGTCTAAATTTTATTTCAGTCTTTTATGTTTAGGTTGCATTATCTTATAGGCGGTGTTGAGATTCCCTACCCTGTTGGTTTTAGGTTAATTCTGCTATTGTGTTTTCTAAGCTCTTCTGGTGATAAAACTTCCAATAAAATTTTTGAGGATCTATAAATTTTGTATTTTGGAGATCTTATTTGCTAAGAAATATTTCCAGAATTCTCTGCTGATCAAAATATTTCCTGAATCTTGATCATTAAGTCATGTTAATAGTTTGGTGTTTAATGCCATATCCACTTTGTTTCAGTTGACTTGCAGCTGCTACTGGGACTCTTCCCAGTCTTGTTTTTCAATGCTTAATTGCATTAAATTCAGAAGCTGTCTGGGGAATAGAGAGCTGGAGTAGGGTGATCAAACAAACAGGATACCATTGAGAGAAGGAAGAGATGGCCGAGTAAGAAGATTCTCGGCTTGTCTCTTACCACAGACATATTAATATTACTCATACATATAGAGAAACTATCTCTGAGAATTACTTAAAAAATACCAAAAAAGATTCTCCAAAATTTAGGGTAAAAGAGAAAAAAACACACTGACAGGTAGGAGGAGCAGAGATGTGATCTATCTAGTACCCACACCCTGGTACTGTGACCCACAGCAGAAGAGATATCACAGCTTCAGAGTCTCCATCTGACAGCTGAGGACTCTGAATTCTATATTAGGCTCCCAAGTCTTCCAGACAGATCATGTTAGGCCACCAAACAAGTCTCAATAAATTTAAGAAGGTAAAAATCATATCAAACATCTTTGCTGATCACAATATGAGGTTAGAAGTCAACTATGAGAAAAAACAAGCAAACAAACAAACTGGAAAAAAACACCACAAACACTCCAGATCTGAACGACATACTGCAAATAATCAGAGGTCACTGAAGAAACCAAAGGGGCCAGTAAAAAATACTGCGACAAAAATAAAAATGGGAACACAACATTTCAAAATCTATGCTACACGGCAAAGGGGAATTTTATAGCTGCACAGACCTACCTCAGATAACAACAACAACAACAAAATCTCAAATAAACAATCTAATTTTATACCTAAAGAAACTAGAAAAAGAATATTATTTTTAAAAAAAGCACAAAGTTAATAGAAAAAGGGAAATAAAGATCAGAGCAATAATAAAATAGAAACTAAAAAAAATAGCAATGATCAATGAAACTAGGATCAGTTTCTTTGAAAAGATAAACCTTAAGTAGACTCATAAAGAAAAAAAAAATAAAAAGAAAGAAGGCCCAAATACATAAAATAAAATAAATAAATAAGGAAGAGAGTTAGGAATAACACCACAGGAACATCAAAAGAGATTACTACAAAAATAATGTCAGCAGATTGAACAACCTAAAGAAATGTATAAATTTCTAAAAGCATATAATCCTCCAAATCTGACCAAGGAAGAATTAGAAAATCTGAACAGAACAATGGTTATCAATGAAATTGAAACAGCAATCAAAAAACTCTCAGCAATTAAATGTCCAGGGCCAGATAGCTTCATGGGTTAATTCTACTAAAGACTTCAAGGATATTTAATACCCATTTTTCTCAAGTTGTCCAAGAAATTTGAAGATGAAAGAATACATATAAACTCATTCTACCAGGCCAACATACACGGATAAAAAAATCAGACAAAGACACCAAAAAAGGAAATGAAGAAAAAAGAAAGAAAGAAATTTGCAGGCCACTATCTGTAATATAGAGATGCGGAAACATATAACATAGATGCAAAATATATATTTTGACAAATTCAACATTTTTTCATAATGTATGGTCTCAACAAAGTGAGCATAGAGGGAACATGAAAGTGAAAGTCGCTCAATTGTGTCTGACTCTTTGCAACCCCATACAGTCCATGGAATTCTCCAAGCCAGAATTCTGGAGTGGATAGCCTTTCCCTTCTCCAGGGGATCTTCTCAACTCAGGGATGAAACCCAAGGTCTCCCACATTGCAGAAAGATTCTTTACCAGCTGAGGCACAAGGGAAGTCCAAGAATACTGGAATGGGCAGCCTATGCCTTCTCCAGCAGATCTTTCCAACCCAGGAATCGAACTGGGGTCTCCTGCATTGCAGGCAGATTGTTTACCAATTGAGCTATCAGGGAAGCCAGAGGGAACATACTTCAAGATAATAAAGGCCATATAAGGCAAACCCACAGCTGACATCATACTCTATGGTGAAAAGCTGAAAGTACTTCTAAGTCCAGCAACAGGACAAGAATTTCCACTCTCATGCCTTGTATTCAAAGCAGAAATGAATGTCCTAGCCACAGCAATTAGACAATAAATAAATAAAAACATAAAAGGTATCCAAATTGAGAAGAAAGAAGTAAAACTGCTGCTGTTTACATATGTCATGACACTACATATAGGAAACGCTACAGACGTCAACAAAAATCTAATAGAACTAATAAACAAATTGAGTAAAGTTGTAGGAAATAGAGAAAAACAACAGATTGGGAAAGACAAGAGATCTCTTCAAGAAAATTAATGATACCAAAGGAACATTTCCTGCAAAGATGGGCACAACAAAGGACAGAAATGGTATGGACCTACAGAAGCAGATGATACTAAGAAGAGGTAGCAAGAATACACAAAAGAACTAAACAAAAAAGATCTTAATGTTCCAGATAACCATGATGGTATGATCACTCACATAGAGCTAGACATCCTGGAGTGTGAAGTCAAGAGGGCCTTAGGAAGAATCACTAGGAACAAAGCTAGTGGAGGTGATGGAATTTCAGCTGAGCTATTTCAAATCCTAAAAGATGATGCTATGAAAGTGCTGCAATCAATGTGCCAGCAAACTTGGAAAACTCAGCAGTGGCCCCAGACTGGAAAAGATCAGTTTTCATTCCAATCCTAAAGAAAGGCAATGCCAAACAAAGTTCAAACTACTTCACAGCTGCACTCATTTCACATGCTAGCAAGTAATGTTCAAAATTTTAACAGTACATGAATGGGGAATTTCCAGATGTTCAAGCTGGACTTAGAGAAGGCAGAGGAACCAGAGATCAAATTGCCAACATATGTCGGATCATAGAAAAAGCAAGAGGATTCCAGAAAAACGTCTACTTCAGCTTCATTGACTCTGATAAAGCCTTTGATTGTGTGGATCACAGCAAACCGTGGAAAATTCTTCAAGAGATGGGAATACCAGATCACTTTACCTGCCTCTTGAGAAACCTTTGTGCAGATCAAGAAGCAACAGTTAGAACTGGACATGGAACAATGGACTTGCTCCAAATTGGGCAAGGAGTATCTCAAGGCTGCATACTGTCACCCTATTATTTAACTTATATGTGGAGTACATCATGCAAAATGCTGGGCTGGATGAAGCACAAGCTGAAATCAAGATTGCCAGGAGAAATATCAATAACTTCAAATATGCAGATGACATCACTCTAATGGCAGAAAGTGAAGAGGAACAAAAGAGCCTCTTCATGAAAGTAAAAAAGGAGGTTGAAAAAACTGGCTTGAAACTCAACATTCAAAAAACAAAGATCATGGTATCCTGTCCCATCACTTCATCACAAATAGTTGGGGAAACAATGGAAACAGTGACTGACTTTATTTTCTTGGGCTTCAAAATCACTGTAGATGGTGACTCCAGCGATGAAATTAAAAGACGTTTGTTCCTTGAAAGAAAAGCTATGATAAGCCTAGACAGCATATTAAAAACAAAGAGACATTACTTCATCAATAAAAGCCCATCTAGTCAAAGCTATGGTTTTTCCAGTAGTCATGTATGGATGTGAGAGTTGAATCACAAAGAGGTCTGAGCACCAAAGAATTAATGCTTTTGAACTGTAGTGTTGGAGAAGACTCTTGAGAGTCCCTTGAACTTCAAGGAGATCAAAACAGTCAATCCTCATCTTGAATGTTCTTTGGAAGGACTGATGCTGAAGCTGAAACTCCAATACTTTGGCCACCTCATGCGAAGAGCTGATTCTTTAGAAAAGACCCTGGTCCTGGGAAAGATTGAAGGCAGGAGGAGAAGGGGACGACAGAGGAGGAGATGGTTGAATGACATCACTGACTCAATGGACATGAATTTGAGAAACCTGCAGAGGATAGTGAAGGACAGGGAAACCTGGCATGCTGTACTCCATGGGTGGCAAAGAGCAGGACACGACTGAGTGACTGAACAACATAAAGGTAGTAGGATACAAATCTTCAGAATTCTGTGGAATTTCTATACAATAACAATTATCTATTTGAAAGACAAATTAAGAAAGTTAATCCCATTATAATTGCATCAAAAAGATTTTTTTAAAAACTTATAAATAAATTTAACCAAGGAGGTGAAAGACATAGTCTAAAAATTGTAACTAACATTGATATAAGAAATTGAAAAGGATACAAATAAATAAAAATATGTACTGTACTGATAGACCATAAAAATTAATTTTGTTAAGTTGCCCATATTATCCAAAACAATAATGGCTTTAACACAGTATCAAACTATCAATGATATTTTTCAAAGAACTAGAATTCTAAAATGTGTATGAAAATGCAAAACACCCCAAATAGCCAAAACAATCTTGGGAAAGAAGAGCAAAGATGGAGGTATCATGTTCTCTGATTTCAAGCTATAGTACAAAGCTACAATCAACAAAACATTATGGGACTCATATGAAAATAGACAGATATTGATGGAAGAGAATAGTGAAACGAGAAATGAACCCACAATTATATGATTAATTAACTTATAGCAAAGGAAGCAATAATGCACAATAGGGGAATAAAATAGCCTTTCAATAAATCATGTTGGGAAAACTGGAGAGCTACATCCAAGATAATCAAACTGGACTACTCTTTCGCACCATGCACAGAAATAAATTTAACATGGATTAAAGACATAAATATAAGACCTAAAATGATAAAACTAAAAGAAAAAATAGGCAATATACTCTTTAACATTGATCTTCTAAATACTTTTTGTATATGTTTCCTCAGGCAAGGGAAACAAAAAGCAAAAATTAACAAATAGGACTACATCATACTGAAAAAGGAAAAAAAAACTTTTACACAGTAAATGAAAACAGTTACTAAACCAAAAGGCAGACCTTTCGTTGGTAGAAAATATTTTCAAATGATATTACCTGATAAGAGGTTAATATCCAAATTATATAAAAAATCACACAATTTCATATCAAAAAACAAGCAATATGATTTAAAAATGAGCAGAGGACCTGAGAGGGCATTTTACCCAAGGAAAAAAATACAAATAGCCAATTGATGCATGAAAAAATGCTCAGCTTAACCAATCATTAGGGAAATGAAAATCAAAATCACAATGAGGTATCACCTCACACCTATCAGAGTGATCACCCTCTAAAAGACAACAAATAACACGTGTTGGTGAGAACTTGAAGAAAAGGGAACCCTTGTTAACTGCTGGTGGGAGGGTAAATTGGTATAGCCATGATGAAAAACAGAATGGCCCTTCCTCAAAAAAACTAAAAATAGAACTATTATACATACAGTGCAGTTATTCCACATCTGAGTATTTACCAATAGAAAACAAAAACAGTACTTTCTAAAGATATATGTACCCCTATGTTGATTGCAGCATTATTTACAATAGGCAAGATATTGAAGCAACTGAAACATACATTGAAAGATGAACTAATAAAAAAGAGAGAGGAATACTTTGTGTTAGTCAGTCATGTCTGACTCTTTACTTAGCCCAAAAAAAGAATGAAATGTTGCCATTTTTGACAACATAAGTGGATCTAGAAGGCATAATGCTAAGTGAAAGAAGTCAGAAAAAGATGAATATTGGTTTGTTTCATTAATATGTAGAATATTAAAAATTAAATAAAATGAATCAGAAACAAACTTATAAATAAAGAAAGCACAGTGTGTTTGTGAGAGGGGGGAAGGTATCCAGGGGTTGAGCTAAATCAGTTCAGTTCAATTACTCAGTCATGTCTGATTCTTTGTGACCCCATGGACTGCAGCACGCCAGGCCTCCCTATCTATCATCAACTCTCGGAGTTTACTCAAACTCACGTCTATTGAGTCGGTGATGCCATCCAACCATCTCATCCTCTGTTGTCCCCTTTTCCTCCCACCTTCAATCTTTCCCAACATCAGAGTCTTTTCAAATGAGTCAGCTAAATAGGTGAAGGTAATTAAGAGGTACAAAATCCAAGTTAAAAGTGAATAAGTCACAGGGATACAATATACAGCATAAATAATATAGTCAATAATATTGTAATAATTTTGGATGATGATGGATGATTATGGAACTTGTGATGATAATTTTATACTGTATTTGACTGTCATATCTCTATGTCATATACCTGAAACTAACATAATACTGAATGTCAACTATACTTCAATAGACAACAGCAACAACAAAGCAGAAAACAGTATACCAGCTTCCCAGAATTTTGCTCCTTTGTTACATTTCAAGTCTAGTCATGAAATATACTTTGCAATGGCAAGTGGAGATGAGGCTAGAGGGTATGGCAGGAGCGCCTCAGGAGAGAGCTGGTAGTTTTGGTTTCTTGACATTTCTTCCTCCTTCCAAATATTCCCATGCTATTTTCCAGTATATTTCCATTTCTTGAAAAGTATTTCAATGTTATCTATAGAAGTAATAAACCAAACAATATAAACACTATGTCATATACATTTCTTCTAGAATTTTAGAAATATGATCTAGCAGTACAGATTTCCTGCATTTGCTTCTAGTGGGAAATTTCTGTTTAGAGTTTGTTTATTTTTTGTACCTTACTGAAGGAATGCAAAAGTAATTAACAGAGTAACAGAGTCTGTGTTCTTGCTGTTTTGATTCTAGCCCCCCCACCTCAAAATATAACCAAACGTGTCCATATGACCAGAGTCTCAATAGGTAACAGGTAATATCTTACCTGACTACTTCACCATCAATATCATGGTCTGACAGTCTTTCATTCTACAATGAGTGGATCTGCACCATTGACCATACCAACCAAGTTCAGTTTACTCTGTATTTACTAAAAGAAGGTGAAGGTTATTACTCACTGTGTGCTTTTCCTAAACCAGAAAAAAATCTAGCCCTCAGAAAGAGACTAGAATTATAAAATAGAATGTTAGTAGAATGCTTTCTCTTCTTTCAACTCTGATCCTTTGCCTAAGTACAATTAGTAGCTATATATCTGCTGATCAGAGTCTATGATCTCTTTAAATACCATTTAGTTCACCGAATTTGCCAACCCTCTATTTACACAGAATCTGAAACAAATGTTGGTCCAATCCAGAACTACTGGTGTTACAGGCACCAGCCCATATCTTCTATTTTTTGGACTTACTGGAGTAGGTGGATGCATTACTCATAAGAAACTGTGCTTTAGTGATGAATCCCATCAAACAACATTGAATCAGTGGTTTTCATGGAGCTGATGAGAGCCATGAACTTCCATCTCTGTAGATTTCACAGCCCCATAATTTTAATATACCCACATGTACTAGGGGCAGATACTAACTTACACAGTCTCCCAAAAGAGTGTTATATTGGGATCAATATTTGACTAGCACTCTCCAGTGATTAAGCCATGTGCCAGCTGGACCCAATTCCCTGCAGTGAGTCATTGACATTTGCACCGTGGCCTGTGAGGTAATCTGCCCTTTTAAAGGAATGAAAAAGGTTAACCCAGACCCTTGTAAACCTTTATCAATTACTTGACATCATTAAAATCTGCCCAGTCCATTTTGTAACAGTCAATCAAACATAAAATTCTCTAGAGGAGTAAGCCTTCATGTTTCTAAACTGAGAAAATTGAACCAACAATATCTTGAAGAGTATCATTTAAATAACTAATATGTGCTCCAGGCAAGAGAAGGTGCTATGGCAAATACAGAGAAAATCTCCTACTACATGTCCTCAATATACTTACTGACTAGTTGAAAAGTCACATAAAAATCTAAGAATAACATAAAAGTTTAAGTATCAGCTAATTAACAAAAAGGAGAATTAAATGGAAACAATAATCATGGAAAATTATTCCTTTCCCTTCAAAAATTTGTATGTGATATACCTTGCATCATGAAAGAAAAGTGGACATAAATATGGTAAATGAAACTTGAGTTGCTTTTCCTAGGATTTGTAACATTTTCACAGGTTGGAGAAAAGGAGACTCACTTTTGTCTAGTTTTGTTTAGGGAAAGAGGGGAAGGAATGGGACATACCATAAAGGAGCTGAAACTGTGAAGCTTACAAAATAACTTTTCACCTAACTATTTCTGAACACCTGAAACTGACCACTGCAAACTGAGGAGAGAGGTATGATATGAACCAGAACTGAAAAATTACTAGTAGAACCTATAAAAATGAGAACCAAAACACTAGTTTGCATTAGGTGTGAGAGAAATCCTGTTTATAGCATACTACTAACAGAGAAGCTAGAACCATCGGTGTGAAATCTTACAGGTGTATTCTGCCTTTCTAAGAACACTCTACCTCTCCTTGTATACATTACAGGTGCATACAGATCTCTCCAACAGGTAGACTTCTATTTCCAACAATGTTTCCCTTCCCGAGCTTTGCTCTCACCACTGAGATAACTACCAGGTTGTTCTTGGCAGCTTCCAAAACACTTTCATCTCCTAAATGTTTTACCCGTAATCTTCCTTACCTCCCACTGAGCATCAGCTAATTTTTCATTTGCTCAAGGCCTCAGAACGACAGGTCCCACAATTAGCCTTCCCAGAGGCTTCCTTCTTCCTTGGCAGTAGGTGTGGTGAATGTCAAAATCTCATCTTGTTAGCAGCCTCAGTTTAGTACTAAAAGTGTTGTCTATGACAGCAAACAAATGTTTAGGGGCGTGGAGGAACAGAGGTATCTTAAGAAGGAAAATGACTGTGCCATTTGTTTCATCCAATTGTAGATTGTTAGAGAAAAAAGCTCATCTAGCTCAACCCCATCATTTTACTGAAGAACATGGAAATCTGAGAGGCAAAGTGATTAATCCTAAATTTGACAGAATGTTAATGTCAGAGATAGTTACTGGCACTTAACTGGGAAGACAAAAGGCCATGATTTAGACATTTTTGGAGCTGCACAATTCCTAGAACAATGCTTTGTCCATAGTAAATGCTAAGTAAATGTTTTGGCAAAAGACAAGATAATCTAAGGATGGATTCTTAACTAAAATTCCGATTGTTAAGTCAGTTTCCAATTTATTTTTGGTTAGTTCAATTTTTCATCTACTAGTTTACAACAAGATTTCATAGTTTACCTAATTTTTACGTATGTATATATTTTTTTCTCCTCAGAATCAAGCTGTTTTCCTCAGTCAAGTGGAAAATTTCTCTTTGCCTTTGGAAAATAAGAAATGCATTACCTCCCTGTACATGCATGCTAAGTCATTGCAGTCATATCTAATTCTCTGTGACGCTATGGACTGCCGCCTGCAAGTATTCTTTGTCCATGGGATTCTCCAGGCAAGAATACTGGAGTGGGTTACCATTCACTCCTCTAGGAGATCTGCCGGACCCAGGAATGGAACCCGCATCTCTTATGTCTAGCTTGCATTGGCAGGTGGGTTCTTTACCTCTAGCACCACTTGGGAAGCCCCATTATGTCCCTACCCCTTCCCATCTCTTTTATCATTTTGAGATTTTCCTTGACTCATTTCCACAGTCTCTTTTTTGACCCTTAACATTGACCTCTCTGCACAGTGTCTTCAAACCTGGCATGAACTGATCATTCAACCATTATTGGATGATTTTGTTTTATGCTAAAGGCATTAAATTTATCAAATATGAATCGTTTGCATGTGTATTGTTCAATATTATGCATATAGAGAATATAAAAAATCAAATAAGTGATTTTTGCCTTCAGAAAGTATTTTATTCATTTTGGAGAAAACAAATAATTTTCTGAAGTTTAACTGACAACACAAAAGTGCAAGAAATGACATAAAACACAAAATACAATAGATTTCTTATACATATAATAAATGTGTTAACAGTGAATCCTGTGAGATAAAGTGAAAAGATCTTCTGAATAGAACAGATGTGAAATGAGCTTGTAGATCAGACTTATATAAACAAGCAGGAATGAAAGAAATATACTGGGACAAAGCTTTAGAGACAGGTACATACCAGTTAATTTTAAATAGGTATTGGTGAGTAGATACTGTTGGTTGCAACAGGGTCTGTGTATCAGGAACAAAGATGGTGATATTGATGGGACAGAAGTCTATGGCCTTGGGTTTCGACATGTGTGCTCAGCCAGATAAAAATCACTAGGTGATCTTGCTCTCATAGGACTCATATTCTCACTGAGGACCCAGACACCTACAGTAATTTAATAACATATGGAATCATGTGAAATTAGTTGATACTGAACCAACCTTAAAAGATAGATGTCCACAGGCTAATAGGAACAAGAAAGACTTTAAGTAAGCCTGAATTTAAGTTGATTTTCAAAGGGTATTGAGAATTTAATCAGCGTGAGAATAAGAGGCATTACAGAGAGAAAAAAATTCTGACTTCTTTTGTTTTTACCTGTTTGTTGGTTTGGTTCTCGCACCTGGATTTTAATTGGAAATAAAAAATATATATATATATATATATTGTTCAAAAATTATATCAAATGTATTTTCTGCCCTGAGAGAGAAGAACACACACATGGTAAATTTTAGAGCTATGCAGTTACTGTTTATGGAGGCCTCATGCAGAATATATGCTCTACTAAGTTTCATTGCTCTTTTGAAATTAATAATTATTGATTTTTAAAATGGCAGTTTAAGTAAATATTAAATATTTAAGAAATATAGACAGTGTTTAATTATGAGATCTCTTTTCATTCCTTTTCCTCATAGTCAAGAAACAATTAAAGAAACAAGCAGTTTATACTTTCTAGTTCACTTACTATGAAACAATCACTATATGAAAAACAGTATTAGACAGCATGATTAGAAATTTACTCCAAGAAGCTGATATAATGCTATAATGTTCTTCAATATATTTATGAAGAAAAAAATTTATAAACTCCAACAACTTTTATGATTAAAACTCAGCAAACCCAAAAAGAGAGGAGCAGTTTCTACTTGATTAAAAATAAAAAATCAACAAACGCCCACTGTTAACAACATACATAATGGTAAGAAACTGGACACTTTCCCATTTAAGATAGAGAATAAAGAAATGATATCTTCTCTCATAACTCATTTTTAACATCAGACTAGAAGTCTAAGCTAATGCAATAACATATGCAGATTAGGAAAGAAAAATTAAGCTGTCTTTATCGTCAGTTCAGTTCAGTTCAGTCTCTCAGTCATGCTCTTTGCGACCCCATGGATTGCAGCACTCCAGGCTTCCCTGTCAATCACCAGCTCCTGGAACTTACTCAAACTCATGTCCATCAAGTCGGTGATGCCATCCAACCATCTCATCCTCTGTCGCCCCTTTATCCTTCTGCTTTCAATCTTTCCCAGCATCAGGGTCTTTTCCAATGAGTCAGTCCTTCACATCAGGTAGCCAAAGTATTGGAGCTTCAGTTTCAGCATCAGTTCTTTCAATGAATATTCAGGATTGATTTCCCTTAGGATTGACTGGTTTGATCTCCTTGCAGTCCAAGGGACTCTCAAGAGTCTTCTCCAACACCACAGTTCAAAAGTATCAATTCTTTGGCTCTCAGTTTTATTTATGGTCCAACTCTCACATCCATACTTGACTGCTGGAAAAACCATAACTTTGACTAGATGGACCTTTGTTGGCAAAGTAATGTCTCTGCTTTTTGATACGTTGTCTAGGTTGGTCATAGCTTTTCTTCCAAAGAGCAAGCTTCTTTTAATTTCATAGCTGCAGTCACAATCTGCAGTGATTTTGAATGCCAAGAAAATAAAGTCTCTCACTGTTTCCATTGTTTCCTCATCTATTTGCATGAAGTGATGGGACTGGATGTCATGATATTAGTTTTATGAATGTTGAGTTTTAACACAACTTTTTCACTCTTTATTCTCAGATGACATAATTGTCTCTGTGTAAAAATTCCAAAGAAGTGATAATGAAACTCTTAGCAATTAATAAATGACTAACAATATCACAGCATATAAGTTTAATATACAAAAGACAATTGCTTTCCTTAGAATTTAAAAATTTAAATAGTGTATCCTTTATAATCTCAGCCCAACCCCAAAATTGAACTACTCATATATGACCTTGAGTGAGTGAGTTAAAAATCACTCAGTCATGTCCGACTCTTTGCAACCCCATGGACTTCTCCAGACCATGGAATTCTCCAGGCCAGAATACTAGAGTGGGTAGCCTTTCCCTTCTCCAGGGGATCTTCCCCACCCAGGGATCAATCCCAGGTCTCCTGCATTGCAGGCAGATTCTTTACCAGCTGAGCCACCAGAGAAGCCCAGGTATGATCTTAATAATATAAATAATAGGATTTGTATGTGAAAACTACAAAACTCTGACAGAATAGATTTAAAAAAATGATATAAATACATGAAAAGATAGTTCATGTTCATGAATTAGAAGATTCAATGTTGTTATGATCCCAATACTTCCCAACTTGGTCTATTGTATACAACTCAATCACAGTCTCAGTTAGCTATTTTACAGATAGTGATGAACTGATTTATTATTCATATGGAAAGATAAAAGACCTAGACTAACCAATACAGACTGAAATAATATGAAATTATGAGTCATATCATCCAACTTGAAGACTTACTAAAAAACTAATAATAAAAAAATGTGATATTGGTGAAAGAATGAACACATTGAAAAATAAAACAGAATAGAAAGCCCAGAAATAACCCCTTATAAATTTAGTCACAAAATCTTTGAAGAAAGCCAAAAGCAATTCCATAGAAAGTGAATGTTTTTTATGAAGAATGGCAGTGAGTTTTCATACTATCCATGGGGTTTTCCAGGCAAGATTACTGTAGTGGATTGCCATTTCCTTCTCCAGCAGATTAAGTTTTGTCAGCATTCTTCACTACGACCCATCTGTCTTGGGTGGCCCTGCATGTCTCATAGTTTCATTGAGTTATGTGAGTCCCTTAGCCACAACAAGGCTGTGATCCATGCTTGGACTGCAAGGAGATCAAACCAGTCAATCCTAAAGGAGAACAACTCAATGTTCATTGGCAGGACTATTGCTGAAGCTGAAGTTCCAATACCTTTTGGTCACCTGATGGGAAGAGCTGACTCATTGGAAAAGCGCCTGATGCAGGAAAAGATTGACAACAAAAGAAGGGAGCAGCAGAGGATGAGATGGCTTGACAGAATCGCTGGCTCAATGGACATGAACTTGAGCACACTCCGGGATATAGTGGACAGAGGATCCTGGCATGCTGCAGTCCATGGGGTCACAAAGAGTCAGACATGACTTAGTGACTGAGCAACAGCAAAGACTTTTCAGACAAACACCAAAAGTATACAATTTAAAAATCATTGTTAAGACAGATTTATTAACTTTCAAAATATCTGCTCTGTGATAAATACTGTAAGATATTGAAAAGATAAACCAAAGATGGGAGAAAATATTGCAAAATATATGTGATAAGGAATATTACTTATACAAAGAACGTGTGAAACTCAATAACAGGAAAATAAACAAAACAATTAAAAAATGTGACCAATATCTTAACAGACACCGCTCAGTAGCATCTGATTCTTTGCAACACCATGGACTGCAGTCCACCAGGCTCCTCTGTCCAAGGAGTTTTCCAGGCAAGAATACTGGAGTGGGCTGCCATTTCCTCCTCCTGGCAATCTTCTCTACCCAGGGATTGAACCCACATCTCCTGCAGCTCTTGCATTGCAGGTGGATTCTTTACCACTGAGCCATTTGGGAAGCCCCACATAGGACATGCAGATTTCAAAAGGCATTTGAAAAGATCACCATTATTTATCATTAGGGAATTTCAATTTAAAATAACTATGAGATACTATTACACACACATTAGAATGTCTAATATCCAAAAAACCTGATAAGACTAATTACTATAAAGAGAGTAGAGTTACAGGAACTCTTGTTTATTACTCATGGAAATGTAAAATGGTACAGCTGTTTTGAAAGACAGTTTTGCAGCTTCCTACAAAGCCACACATAGTCTTACCATGTGATCCAGCAATTGTACTCCTTGGTATTTACCCAACAGATCTGAAAACTTATATCCATATAAAAACATGCATATAAATGCCCAGAGCAGCTCTATTAATAATAATAAAAAAATTAAACACAACCAGTCATTCACTAGGTGAATGGATAAACAAATTGTAGTATAGTGGTACAGTGGAATATTACTTAGTAATAAAAAGCAATGGGCTAGCAAGCCGTGAAAAGAAATGGTTGAATCTTAAATTTCCAAGTGAAAGAAACATGTTTGAAAAGGCTACATGCTGTGTGATCCCAGTGGTATGACATCTTGCAAAGGATGAATCTATAGTGACTGCAAAAATATCAATTGTTTCAGGGGCTCATGGGAAGGGAGAGAGTTGAATCACACGTGATTTTTAGGGTGGCAAAACTATTCTATATGCTGCTTAATGTTGATATATTACACTATGTATTTGTAAAAATACATTGAACTTTATAGCACAAGAGTGAATCTTGCTTGTGAATTACAAGATGGAGTGCAGAATGTGACAAAACATTATAAGTGTATCAAAAAATGTATGAAATAAACTCACTAAAAGGGAATGGGGAGATAACAGTGTGCTGATCTAAGTTGCTAGAAATGGAAGGAGTATATAAAACCTAACACAAAAGAAACAGTACATATGTCCTGTACTAGTTTGAAAAATTATTTCTAACTAGGATAAGGATTATCAATTTTGATAACAGTATACTTGTGGTATCAAATCATATAAAGCAGGTGTTCAATAACAGAAATGAACTTTTAAAAAGTGGATAGAGAATGGTGGAACCTGGATGCTTTATTGGAGATAAGTATAACGAGGCTAGGAGGATAACATGATAATGAATTAGAATAAGAGACAGCATGGCCTCATGTGTAGTTTAATATTGATACATATAGAAATACATATATATTTAATAATTACATATACAATATTTATAGATATGCATATTCACATTGGCTAGTAAATACATTTTTTTTTTTTTTTTTTGCTCTGAGGGAGCCTAGAAACAATATCCAAGTAGGAATGAGCATACTTATTGTCTACCCCTTGGTTCTTATGCTCCAATAAAAGGAACAAGAGCTCATTGAAAAATGACTGATATTAGAAAGAGGGCAGCAATTTACATGATGAACTCAGAACATCTTAGAATGCCAAGAAGAAGGGACATGTTTAAAAAAAAAAAAACCCACAATGATGGGATGTTGGTTCGTAACTTCATGAGTTCCCTGAGTAAAATCTGAAACTGACCCTTGTTCTCAGAGGGTATGAAGAGACCAAAAATCAAAAAGAGGTAGGTCACTACAGATTGGTATGTATCAATAAACACCCAAAAATCTTAATCCATAGATAAATGAATAAATATTCTGTGAGGGTTAGATGTCAATGAACTGGAAAAATTGAAATGTTCCTACACACAGCATAAATGTATGAAACTTCAAAATTTCATTCTCTACTTATTTGGAGTTATTGTTATTTATTCTTGCTAAAGCTAACCCTGAATATTCCTTGGAAGGACTGATGCTGAAGCTGAGGTTGAAGCTCCAATACTTTGACCACCTGATGCAAAGAATCGATTCATTGGAAAAGACCCTGATGCTGGGAAAGATTGAAGGCAGGAGGAGAAGGGGGTATCAGAGTATGAGATGATTGGATGGCATCACTGACTTAATGAACATGAGTTTGAACAAACTCTTGGAGATAGTGAAGGACAGGGAAGCCTAGCGTTCTGCAGCCCATGGGGCCACAAAGACTTAGCAACAGAACAACAACAAAAATTAACTCTCGGGCTTCCTAGGTGGCGCTAGTGGTAAAACCCTGCCTGCCAATGCAGAAGACATAAGACACATGGGTTCAATCTCTGGATCAGGAAGATCTCCTGGAGGAGGGCATGGCAATCCACTCTAGTATTCTTGCCTCGGAAATCCCATGGACAGAGGAACCTGGTGGGCTATGGTCCGTAGGGTGGCAAAGGGTCAGACACAACTGATGTGACATAGCACACACGCACCCAAAGTTAACTCAACTGTTTTTTAAAACATTAAATTAACAATGTTAAAGTGAAAAAGTATTTAGCTCTTTTCATAGTGAAAGGCAATAGGATAACCAGTTGAGCTACATGAATAAAATGAATGGATCCATTAAAATGGAATCCTGTAAATAGATAAGCATGTCATTTCTATGTTAAAATATAAAAACCTGTGTCAAAAATTCCTTCCAGCTTTAGAACAGCATCACTCTCTTACTTTATACTAAAAAAATCCTATAAATAAAATATTTCATTAAATTTTTATTTCTTTCACCTATTTAATAGAGCAAATTTACAAGGTTTTACTAGACTATACCACTATCTATGAAAATTAATCATTTTTATATTAAATTTGAAGATTGTCATTTATTTACTGGCCTGAGGCAAGACATGTTTTACTTTTCTTATCCAAGTATTAAAGAACTCCCATAAAGTAAATGAGTTTCTAACATTAGGTGTTCTAGAGAAATGAAGGGGTAAATCTTTCTGAGAGCTGGAAGAGGAATGGTTTGCATACACCAGGTTGTATTAAAATATACTCAAATCGAAATCAGGAAACTTGACTTTATATATATATATATATATATATATATATTTAAATGACAGGAGTTAATCAGGATGAACTATGTGGGTTCCTTGAATGGAGAGGCAGATAAAAATGCAGGTCCCAGATGTTCCTCCACTTATCGTGCTTTCGTCAATAATCATTATATTTGTGGTGAGTGTATGTGTATATATGTGTGTGCATTTGTGTGAGTATGGGCTTCCATGTTACAACCTTTGTTTTTTAGGGCTTAATGTGTCAGTCTTCCTGGAGACTATGACTGGGGACTCACACTATGATATCAAATTGTATTTGGTGAACATTGAACCTTAGATTCCTACTAGTTGTGGCAATTTCTTAGACTTTCCTTGTTTTCATGACCTTGTTGAGTGCTGGTAAGATACTTTGCAGAAAGCCCTCAATTTTTATTTATTTAAGTATCTGATGATTTTCTCATAATTCTTTGAGATGGAAAACTGCAGAGGTGAAGTGGCATTCTACTTATATAAAGAACACATTCTATCAACATGACTTATCGTTATTGCTACTGACTTTGATTGCTTGGCTGAACAAGTGTTTGTTAGGCTTCTCTAATGCAAAATTACTTTTTTTCACTCATTTTCCATACTGTTCTCTTTGGAAGGAAGTCACTGTGGTCACTATGTGCAGCTCATAATAAGGAGTGATGAGTTATGTTTCACCTCTTTGTGGGGAGTGTAAATGATTTGAATTCTGTGTGGAATATTCCTCTTCCTTTTCTTTTGTTTACTTTTTATTTGTATCAGTGTGAACTCATGAGCTTTTATTCTATAATTTGGATTATATCCCAGTATTACTTTATTTTGTTGTGCAAAATGAAGTTATTTGCTGTTGAGAAGTTTCAGTCCTTTCTCATAACCCACTGACATACATACATACATCTTGGAGGAGGTGACGCAGAGGATGTGGGCACTGACTGGACCCAGACAATTAGGAGCTCCTCACCATTCCCCTCTCCTTGGCATGTACCTTCTGCCCATCACTCCCACAGCTGGAGTCATTTGAAGAACCCAGCCTCTAGAGGGAAAACTCTCAAAGAAATCTTATGAAGCAACCATCACCCAGATACCAAAACCAACCAAAAACACTACCAAAAAGTAAAATTACAGGCCAATATGTTTGATGAATGTAAATTCAAAATTTCTCAAGAAAATATTCGGAAACTGAATCCAACAACACATAAAAAAAATCACACCGAAATCAAGTTGGATTCATCCCAGTGTCACAATGAGGGTTGAACATACACAAATCAATCATTGTGATACATCATATTAACAAAAGAAAAGACAAAATTACATGATCTCTTCAATAGATAAAGAAAAAACACTTGATAAAATCCAACATCAACTCATGATAAGAACTCTTACCAAAGTGAGTATAGAGGGAATGTATTTCAACATAATAAAAACCCTTTATGACAACCCCACTGCCAACATAATACTCAGCAGTGAAAACTGAAAGCCTTCTTGCTAAACTCTGGAATGAGACAAGGATGCTCACTACTTCCATTCAACATAGTATTGGAAGTTCTACCCACAGTAATAAGACAAGAAAAAGAATAGAAAATATATCCAAATTGGAAGAGAAGAGGTAAAATAATCATTATATGCATATGACAGGATACTCTACATAGAAAGTCCTAAAGACACACAAAAACTACTAGAAAAACTAGTTACTTAATTAAGTAAGGTTGCAGGATACAAGTTTAACATACAAAAACTTGTTGCATTTCTTTACATTGACATGAAATATCAGAAAGAGAAAAAATCACTTTGCAAATTGCATCAAAATACTTAGGAATAAACCTATCTAAGGAGGTGAAAGAGTAATATACTGAGAACTATAAAACATTGATAAAGGAAGTTGACTATAATTCAAAGAAATGAAGATATATATCCTGCTCTTGGATTGGATTGGAAGAATTATTGATAAAATAGCCATGTTTAATTGAATATGCCATAAATTTAATACGTTCCCTATAAAATTACTCATGACATTTTTCATAGAAGTAGAAAAAAGTAATCCTAAAATTTATATTAAACCATAAAAGACCTAGAATTGCTAAAGCAGTCCTTCAGAAAAAGAACAAAGCTGAAGGCAAAACCCTCCCACGTACCAGGAAACATTACAAAGCTACAGTAATCAAAGCAACAATTACGCAAAAACATATATATGGAACACTGAAACAGTATAGAGGGCCAAGAAATAAATCTACATACCTACAGTCAATTAATCTTTGATAAAGTAGGTAAGAATATGTAATGGAGGAAAGACAGTTTCTTCAGCAGATGGTGCTGGGAAAGCTGGATAGCTGCAGGTAAATCAATGAAGCTAGAATATTCCCTCACACCATACACAAAAATAAACTCAAAATGGTTTAAAGATTTGAGTGTAAGACATGATATCAAGTAACTCCTTGAAGAGAACATAGGCAAAACATTCTCTGACATAAATCATAGCAATGTTTTCTTATATCAATCTCCCAAGACAATAGAAATATAAGCAAAAATAAACAAATAAGAAGGAAACTATTAACAAAACAAAAGCCTACAGGGTGAGAGAAAATATTTGCAAACAATGTGAGCAAAAAGAGGACAATTTTGCAAAATATACAAACAACTTATAGAAGTCAAAAACAAACAATAACAGCAACAAAAAAACAAACAACCTAATTAAAAATGGGCAGAAGGCCTAAACAGACATTCTCCAGAGAATGCAAACTGATGACCGATAGGCAAATAAAAGATGTTCAATGTCAGTAATTATTAGAGAGATGCAAATCAAAACCACAACGAGGCATCACTTCACAGGGGTCAGAATGGCTATCGATAAAAACTGTACAAATAATAGAGTTTAGAGAATATGTAGAGAAAAGGGAATCTTTATACCATGTTATTGGGCATGGAACTTGGTGCAGCCACTATGAGAACAGTATGGAGGTTCCTTAAAAAACTAAAAGTAGAGTTACCATATGATATAGCAATCCTACTCCTAGGGATATATCTGGAAAAAAACCCTGATTCGAAAAGATACATACACTTCAATGTTAATAGCAGCACTGTTCACAACAGCCAAGACACAGAAGCAATCTAAGTATGCATTGACAGATAATATATATGCATGCAATGATATGTATGCATATATATACATACGTGTGTGTGCATGGGTGCTAAGTCACTTCAGGTTTGTCAAACTCTGTGACTCTATGGACTGTAGCCCATCAGGCTCCTCTGTCCATGTGATTCTCCAGGCAAGACACTGGAGCGGGTTAGTTTACCATGCCCTCCTCCAAGGGATCTTCCTGACCCAGGGATGGAAGCTGTGTCTCTTATGTCTTCTGTATAAGTGGGTTATTTATCACTAATGCCACCTGGGACTGCCTCCCCCCCCCACACACACACACAGTGGAATACTACTCAGCCATAAAAAGAATGAAATTACGCATTTGCAGCAACATGGATGGTCCTAGAGATTATCATATTAAGTTAGATAGGGGCTTCCCAGGTGGAGCAGCAATAAAGAATTTGCCTACCAGTGCAAGAAACACAATAGACACTGCTTCCATTCTTGGGTTGGGAAGATTCCCTGGAGTAGGAAATGGCAGCTTGCTCCAGTATTCTTGCCTGAAAATTCCATGAACAGAGGACCCTGGAGGGCTATAGTCCATGGGGTTACAAAGGGTTGGACATGACTGAGCAACTAAGCATAAAAGTCAAATAGAGTAAGAAAAATATCATTTGATATTACTTGTATGCACAGTCTTAAAAAATGATGCAAATGAACTCATTTGCAAAGCAGAAACAGACTCATAGGCAAAGGAGACAAATTTATGGTTACCAAAGGGGAAAGGGGAGTGGGGGAGGGATAAATTTGAAGGTTTAGTTTAGTAGATACAAACTATTACATATAAAAATATAAACAAATAGTTTCTAGTGTATAGCAGAAAGAACTATATTTAATAATCTTAAACTATAATGGAAAACAATATGAAAAAGAATCTATCCATCTATCTATAACTGAATATATATATATATATATATATATATATATATATGAATCTCTTTGTTGTACACCAGAAGCTAACACATTGTAAATCAACTATACTTCAATAATAAGAAAAGAGAGCACACATACAAGAACTTAGGTACAAGGCCTATTTTGGGTACTGGGTTCTTTTGGTGGCACTATCAAAATAACATTATGTGAGATGTATCATGTATATTTCTAGGCAGAAAGAAGTGATAAAGATTTTATTGTTGATTTTATTCACTTGTTTATTTACTTATTGTATTCTTGTTTTATTCACTTTGAGGACAGACAAAGAATTATGGAAGCACAATAGCAGCCCTTTTAATTTACTGAGTGCACTTTGTCTATTAGAAAAATACTGTCTTGTTTATAGCATGCATAATCAGATTCATTTTTCTCACCACAGAAAAGCAAATTTCTCAATACCCAGAATATGTCTTGCCTTTTACTTAGTGAGTGAAGTAAGTGGGTGTGGCACAACTACATATATATATATATAGCTTCTACAACAAAGACCATATGTATATATTATATATACATATATGATATGACTCCTATATCTCTTGGAATTTCCTAAAAGATAGAAAAAATAGGAGCATCTTTTTTTTTTTTCTATTAAGCAACTCTTCATAGAAATTGCCACGCTTCTAGTTAAAATTCTAGTTAAAAACCTAGACACTTTTAGGATGGAGGCTGTTTGTCAAAAAGACCAAATTTTAACTAGAAGCATGGCAATTTCAGCCCCACTTTCCCAACCTCTGAGAGAGGAAAGGCAAACCCAGAGAAGGCAGAGAATCCCCACCCCCACCTTCCCCCACACTTTGCCTCACACACCTCTTCCGTTTGGCTATTCCTGAGTTGTAGCATTTATAATAAACTAGCAAGAGTAACCAAAGTGTTTTCCTGAGTTCTTCTGGGAGTCTGTCCTAGCAGATGACCAAACTCCAGGAGGGAATCCTAAGGAACTCCTGATTCACAACATGTCAGTGAAAATATGAGTGGGCTGAAACTTACAATTGACATCTGAAATGTGATAATGCTGTGGGACTGATCTCTTTAACTTATGGGATCTTATTCAATATCTAGGTAAACAGTGTCAGAATTTAATTGGGTTTTAGACACCCAGTTGGTGTCGCAGAATTGCAGAAGTGGTGTTGGGTAAGGCACCATACAATTTGTATCTGAAGGAGGAAAACAACCTCTCTGTTGTTCTTCTAAGAACTCAAAACAATTGATTACTTAATCAATAAATAAAAGTTACTTGCTAGCTTCTACATCAAAATATTTATAGGTTTTATAGAGGATATGTTAGTTTAGATAGAGCCTCTTAAGGAACATCTAGACAATTTGCATTTTTGAAAGTATTTTTAACAAAAGAGATAATTTATATGCTGTGCTGTGCTTAGTCGCTCAGTCACGTTCTCCTCTTTGTGACCCATGGACTATAGTCCGCCAGGATTTTCTGTCCATGGGGATTTTCCAGCAAGAATACTGGAGTGGGTTGCCTTGCCCTCCTCCAGGAGATCTTCCCAACCCAGGGATTGAGCCCAGGTCTCCTGCATTGCAGCAGATTCTTTATCATTTGAGCCACCAGGGAAGCCCAAGAATCTGCAGAAGGTCGCCTATCCCTTCTCCAGGGGAACTTCATGACCCAGGAATCGAACCGGAGTCTCCTGCATTGCAGGTGGGTTCTTTACCAGCTGAGCTACCAGGGAAGAATTTATATGAATTGCCACATTAACACAGAGATGATAAATATCATAGAAATTCCAGGCATATATAGGTCAAAATCACAAACAGATGACAATTAGGAAAATTCTTCCTGGGTTACAGGACTAGCGTATGTCTTTGACTCTCCTCTGGGCAGTGAAGAGCACAGTCTGGAGTAAGTCTCACTGTTTCTCTGACCAGTGGCATCATTGTGGGTCCCACTGATGTTTTCTCAGTTTCCTGCCTTTACACAGGTAAGAGAACTTGTATTGTTTCACCCATGCTCCTTCCTCATCCCTTCACATACACATCTCTCTCTCTCTCTCTCTCACACACACACACACACGCACACCTTGAAAGACATTCAATGTCTTACTGAATTTTATAGAAAGATTCTGAATCATATGGAATAAAGAAGAGGAGAAAAATGGTGAGTCTAGTCAGCTATTTTGCTCCTAATTTAACTACTGTGTTGCTTTTGGACTATGGTGGGAAGCAATGTGTGGATGGAGTTACCATTTAGAACTGTAACTGTATGATAAGCTCTTAAGGAATCTGGTATATGTCTCCTCTTCAACCTTCAGGTTATATATGGAGCCTGTGTCCTTAAACTCCATGTAAAAGGTCACCAACCTAATACTTCCCTCACAATTGGCTAGAGCAAGAAATAGCATTAAGGCACTGAAGTATGTGATATTATGATCTATAATAAGAAACATATATTTGGTCTTCATCCATGTTGTTTGCACAGAGCTCCTAAAACCCTTGGAATTTCCTCTGATGAGAAACTCCTTCTTGACTCTAATGAAGAGACTTTTGGAAAGCATCCAGTGATGGTGATTGGTTGCCAATGAGCCAACTATGTGATTGAAACACTGAAACCATGTGATTGAAGGGTTGAAACGTTCAGTACTACCCCTAACCTCTAGGAAAGAGGACAGGGGTGGAGATTGAATTCAAACACCAATGGTCAATGACGTAATCGATCATACTTATATAATGAAGCTTCCATAAAACCTCAAAAGACATGCTCTGGAAAATTTCCAAGGTGGTGAGCCTGATGAGGTGCTGGGAGACTGGTGCACTCAAAGAGCGTGGAAGTTCTGTGTCCCTTACTCACACCTTTTCCCTATAAATCTCTTCCATTTGGCCATCCCTGATTTATAGTCTTTTATAATAAACTGGTAATCTAGTAAGTAAATGATTTCTCTGAGTTGTGTAAACTGCTCAAGCAACTTAATCAAACCCAAGAAAGGGGTTCATGGGAACTTCCAATGTATAGCTAGTTGGTCAGAAGCACAGAAAGAAACCTGGACCTGCAGTTGGCATCTGAAGTGAGGTCAGTCTTGCTTGCTGAGCCGTTAACCTATGAGATCTGCTGCTATGTCCAGGACGAAAGCATCAGATTTGGGTTAATTGCTTGGTGGTGTGGAAAAACACACATCAGAATTGGTATCAGACTTGGAATCGTTTCGCTTGCAATAGCAGCTAGTGTTACTAAATAATAAATAAACTGATAATAAAAGCTAGATACTGTCGTCATTAAAAGAAAAAACACAAAAGTAAAATTTGAAGCATTAGTTTAGTGCTAGACACTAGGCAACAAGGAAACACATTAATTAAGAAAGATTAAGATTAAGAAAATACATTAATCTGGTCTCAGATAGTTGGCAAAATTGCCGTGTGCAATAACTTAGAAGGAAAATCTTGCTCACTGAGCTATGGCTCACAGGAAAACAGTTGGAAAGGTGCAGAGGCAGCGTGAGTTGGCTTCAAATCAGGGCCTTTAGCAAAGTTCTACAAGAAAGAGGTCAGTTCAGGAGAGAATCAGCTGGTTTTCAAACAGAAGTTGAAGTAGAAAATCCAAAAAAAAAAAAAAACTTTAGAGTGTTGGAAAAATAAAGTGCCTCTGGACCCTAATAGGAAGAGCTATGGGTATAATTTCTGACATATGAGAAGGTCTAGAAATAAACACACCTAGACCCTACAGTAGGGAGGGGGTGAATAAAAAAAAAACAACAAATCTGTCCTTTTCTGTTCATAGGTCTCTGAATTGACATGTTACACAGTAAGAATTACCTCTGGACCTAACAGGTCACAAGGTCATTAACTTCAAGTGCAATAACGTGATTAAATGAAATTTTGGGGAGTCTTAGGAGCAGGGGATATGTGCATTTTTAATGTAGGAAGGATATGAAAATTTATGACAAGAAGACACAAAGTTTCACACTGATTTTAAAAATGACTGCACTAATTTTCTTCCTTGACCTAAGTTCTTTTGCAGTGAAACTTGGCAGTCTTTCTCATTAAGAAGTGGAGTCTAATTTCTTGCATCTTGAATTTAGACTGACCTTGAGTTTTTGTTTTGTTTTGTTTTTTGACCAACAGAATGCAGGAGAGGTAAAGGTAAGCCATTTTGAAGCCTGAGCCTCTAAAGGCTTTGTGTACTTCTGCTTTCCTTCTGTTAATCCCGCTGCCCGGATATGAACAAGCCCAGGGCAGACTTCTGGATGATAAAAGACAGGGGACAAAGTCACTCCACTGCTACAATAGACAGCCAACTCAGATTAGCAAGTGAGGCCATCTAGCCTAGTTAGACTCCACTAATCCTCCAGCTAATCAAATATACAAGAGTTTACTTCAACTCAGTCAAGCCTAACCAGGCCTAGCCAACTTTCTGTAGTGTTTTGAGAAATAATAAATAATTGTTTTTTTTGAGCTAATAAATTTTAATGTGTTATTTTTACATAGCAATAACTAATACAACTCCTAAAATGATTTAATATTGATGGAAAATTTGAATATAGCTGGTACCAAGCTTGAGAAAGAAAGAAAAAAATGGAGAATAAAGCAATGACATGAAGAGCAGGTGCTATTAGTGTACATAATTTGAAGGCTTTGAGACGTTAAGAGATGGTAAAAGGGCATCCGTGCCATAGTAACAGGAGGACAGGAAAAGGAAGAAAGCATATGTGAGCAAGGGAAACAGGAGAATACCAAAAATCCTCTGTGGTACTTCATTTTTTGCTTTGCTAGGATTGGGTTTGACTCATTGTGGATGGTTATTACAGAATGCAAGTGAAGGATCAGAGCTAAAATCTGTATGAATGGATTTATGAGAAAATAACAGAAACCCACTGAAAATTATCTACATTCTCTGTAAAATTTTAGGCAGTTGAAGTACATAAACAATATAAGCCATAGTCTCTATTCACAAAGAAGCTGAGTTTAATGAGAAAGCAAGAGGCACATACATTAGGTCTTAACAAGAAAGCAATATTGTATTAATAAGATGCAAAGCATTACTCAGTCTGAGTTATGCAAGAGAAGGGAAAGAGACACTAGAGTTGACTTTTCCAGTTGCCACTAATATTTAGATACTCTATGCAGTATCTGTGTTAATAATAACCTGGATTATGCATAAACGTCTCAAATGAGTAACATGCTATGCCTAAAATGGAGGACATGCTTCAAAAAAAAAGGATATTAGTTATTCTAAACTGTGCTTGTTAAAGGAAAGACTCTTAAGTATATTCCAATATAATATTAACCAAATTGGTAACTTTTCTCTGTGTAAGGACTGGAAATCGATGCAATGAAGCACTATATTGAAAAATTATGAAACAACAGAGATGAAGAGAATCAATTAAACTGGGGTTGGAGGTATTACACATATAAGAAATGAAACTGAAATAAAATTAGACTTTTCAAAAGTAACACTGAATCAAGAAGAGTGGTGGAAAGCCTTCAAAGACCGTATGAAAATTATTTTAATGTATTTTTAATCCTAACTAGTCAGAGGCATTTTGAAATGTGTAAACAGATGTACATCTCTTGCACACTTTAAGGAACTTTTTGATGGTGAACATCAACAAAATGAGGGTAAGACTAAGAAAGATGGTGTAAGTAGAAATTATAAAATGATTGAACAGCAAGTAGATGTTCCAGAATAACAATTATTTCAGAGACCTAAAGAAAAAAAAATTCCTGAATGTAACACGTATGGCAAAAATAGTATCCAGGATAGAAAGTTGACAAGACAAGTTATATATATATATATGGATTACATATTTGCCTTCTAAAGAAAATTGTTCATGGGAGTATGACAATTTTAGGGAAATTATGAATAGATAAGTATAAAATTATAAAATAAAAAAACTGTTAATATCATAGTTCCAATAACAACAAAAGTTATTGTAAAAGAAGTTATCATAATAAAATATTTGTCCAGTCATAAAATAATGGTTATACAAATATAATTAAGTCCTACCTATTGCTGTAACTACAAGGCAAAGGAGAAGCCCCAGAAAGATGGCAGGAGGGGCAAAATCATGTTTAGAATCAAATCCCATACCCACCAGAGATGCTCAGAAGGCTCAAACATACCTTGTGCACACCAGGACTCAAGGACCCCCACAGAGACTGAGACAAAACTGTGTTTGGGTGTCTCCTGAGGAGGTACAGGTCAGCAGTGGACTACTGCAGGGGCAGGGGCTCTGGGTGCAGCAGACTTGGGTATGGAATAAGCCCTCTTGGAGGTGGTCGCCAGTAACCCACCATAGAGCCACCAGAACTTACACAGGACTGGGGAAACAGACTCTGGGAGGGCACAAACAGAAACTTGTGCACCAGTACCCAGGAGAAAGGAGCAGTGACCCCGCAAGAGACTGACCCAGACTTGCCCGTGAGTGTGCAGGAGTCTCTGGCAGAGGCGTGGGTCAGCAGTGGCCTGCTGCAGGGTCGGGGGCACTGAGTGCAGCAGTGCATGCACGGGACCTTTTGAAGGAGGCCCCCATTATCTTCATTACCTCCACCATAGTTTGGCCTCAGGTCAAACAACAGGAAGGGAACACAGCTCCACCCATCAACAGAAAACTGGATTAAAGATTTACTGAGCATGGCCGCCCCGCCCCCCACCCCCCCATCAGAACAAGACCCAGTTTCCCACTCAGTCAGTCCCTCCCATCAGGAAGTTTCCATAGGCCTCTTATCCTTCTCCATCAGAGGGCTGACAGACTGAAAACCACAATTACAGAAAACTAACCAATCTGATCACATGGACCACAGCCTTGTCTAACTCAATGAAACTATGAGCCATGCCATGTAGGGTCACCCAAGATGGACGGGTCATGGTGGAGAGTTCTGACAAAATGTGGTCCACTGGAGAAGAGAATGGTAAACCACTTCGGTATTCTTGCCTTGAGAACCCCATGAACAGTATGAAAAGGCAAAAAGATAGGACACTGAAAGATAAACTCCCCAAATCAGTAGGTGCCCAATATGTTACTGGAGATCAGTGGAGAAATAACTCCAGAAAGAATGAAGAGACAGAACCAAAGTGAAAACAACATCCAGTTGTGGATGTGACTGGTGATGTAAGTGAAGTCTGATGCTGTAAAGAACAATATTGCATAGGAACCTGGAATGTTAGGTCCATGAATCAAGGCAAATTGGAAGTGGTCAGACAGAAGATGGCAAGAGTGAACATCGACAATTTAGGAATCAGTGAATTATATGTACTGGAATGGGTGAATTTAACTCAGATGACCATTATATCTACTACTATGGGCAAGAATCCCTCAGAAGAAATGGAGTAGTCCTCATCATCAACAAAAGAGTCTGAAATGCAGTACTTGGATGCAATCTCAAAAATGACAGAATAATCTCTGTTCATTTCCAAGGCAAACCATTCAATATCACAGTAATCCAAGTCTATGCCCCTACCAATAATGCTGAAGAAGCTGACGTTGAATGGTTCTATGAAGACCTACAAAAACCTTCTAGAACTAACACCCCAAAAAGATGTCCTTTTCATTACAGGGGACTGGAATGCAAAAATAGGAAGTCAAGAAATACCTGGAGTAATAGGCAAATTTGGCCTTGGAATACAGAATGAAGCAGGACAAAGGCTAACAGTTTTGCCAAGAGAATGCACTAGTCATAGCGAATGCCCTCTTCCAACAATGCAAGAGAAGACTCTACACATGGACATCACCAGATGGTTAATACCAAAATCAGATTGATTATATTCTTTGCAGCCAAAGATGGAAAAGCTCTATACAGTCAGCAAAAAGAAGACTGCGAGCTGGCTGTGGTTCAGATCATGAAATCCTTATTGCCAAATTCAGACTTAAGGTGAAGAAAGTAGAGAAAACCACTAGACCATTCAGGTATGACCTAAATCAAATCCCTTACGACTATACAGTGAAAGTGACAAATAGATTCAAGGGATTAGATCTGATAGGGAGAGTGCCTTAAGAACTATGGATGGGGGTTCGTGACATTGTACAGGAGACAGGGAGCAAGACCATCCTCAAGAAAAAGAAATGCAAAAAGGCAAGATAGTTGTCTGAGGAGGCCTTACAAACAGCTATGAAAAGAGAAGCAAAAGGCAAAGGAGAAAAGAAAAGATATACCCATTAGAATCTAGAGTTCCAAAGAATAGCAAGGAGAGATATGAAAACCTTCTTCAGTGATCAATGCAAAGTAATAGAGGAAAACAATAGAATGGGAAGAACTAGAGATCTCTTCAAGAAAATTAGAGATACCAACGGAACTTTTCATGAAAAATGGGCATAATAAAGAACAGAAAGGCTATGGACTTAACAGAAGCAGAAGATATTAAGAAGAGGTGGCAAGGATACACAGAAGAATTATACAAAAAAGATCTTCATGACCCAGATAACAATGATGGTGTGATCACTCACTTAGAGGCAGACATGCTACAGTCCAAAGTCAAGTGGGCTTTAGGAAGCATCACTACAACAAAGCTAGTGATGGGGATGGAATTCCAGCTGAGCTATTTCAAATCTTAAAAGGTGATGCTGTGAAGGTGCTGCACTCAATATGCCAGCAAATTTGAAAAACTCAGCAGTGGTCACTGGATTGGAAAAAGTCAGTTTTCATGTCAATCCCAAAGAAAGGCATTGCCAAAGAATATTCAAACTATCAACAATAGCCCTCATCTCACACACTAGCAAAGTATTGCTCAAAATTCTCCAAACCAGGCTTCAACAGTACGTGAACTGTGAACTTCCAGATGTTCAAGCTGGATTTAGAAAAGGTAGAAATCAAATTGCCAACATCTGTAGGATCACTGAGGAAGTAAAAGAGTTCCAGAAAAAAAAAAATCTATCTTTGCTTTATTGACTATGCCAAAGCCTTTGACTGTGTGGATCACAACAAACTGTAGAAAATACTTCAAGAAGTGGGAATATCAGACCACCTTACCTGCCTCCTGAGAAATCTGTATGCAGGTCAAGAAGCAACAGTTAGAACTGGACATGGAACTAACAGACTGGTTCCAAATCAGGAAAGGAGTATGTCGAGGCTGTATATTGTCACCCTGTTTATTTAAATTATATGCAGAGTACATCATGAGAAACGCTGGGCTGAATGAAGCACAAGCTGAATCAAGATTGCCAGGAGAAATATCAATAGCCTCAGATACGTTGATGACACTACCCTTATGACAGAAAGCAAAGAAAAACTAAGCCTCTTGATGAAAGTAAAAAAGAGTGAAAACATTGGCTGAAAATTCAACATTCAAAAAACAAAGATCAAGGCATCTGGTCCCATCACTTCATGGCAAATAAATGGGGAAATAATGGAAACAGTGAGAGACTTTTATTTTTTGGGCTCCAAAATCACTGCAGATGGTGACTAAAGCCATGAAATTAAAAGACATTTGCTCCTTGGAAGAAAAGCTATGACCAAACTAAACAACATATTAAAGAGCAGAGACATTACTTTGCCAACAAAGGTCCATCTAGTCAAAGTTATGGTTTTTCAGTATTCATGTATAGATGGTGGCTCAGAGGTTAAAGCATCTGCCTCCAATGCGAGAGACCCGGGTTCGATCCCTGGGTAAGGAAGATCCCTGGAGAAGGAAATGGTAACCCACTCCAGTGTTCTTGCCTGGAGAATCCTATGGACAGAGGAGCCTGGTAGGTTACAGTCCACGGGGTCGCAAAGAGTCGGACACGACTGAGCGACTTCACTTTCATGTATAAATGTAACAAACAACATATTTGTATGTATTTGTTAAGTGAGGTGTTATATAGTATACAGGAAGGAAAATGAATAGACTACGGGTATGCATAATTTTAAATGACTGAAAAAAATAGAAGCATATAGATTAAAACACAAAATATTGCCTTTACTGCACTCCGTACGCTTGTGTTTTTCTTCCTTGTGATGGAGCTCAATGTGTCTTCTGATAGTCTTTTGAGTATTTTTTTGCATATATGCGCAAATATGCATATATCTCTCTTTTTAAAATAGAAGGAATCATATTCCATATGTTATTCTGTGACTTTTTTTTTGCTTATAAATATATCTTGAAGATCTTTCCCATTGATGATGCATATGTCTTACACTTCTTAATAATTATTCTATACTCAGAGTAGAGCCATACTATAGTTATTGATTCTTTTTTGATAAGCATGTACATTGTTTCCATTTTATACCCATGACAAATATACTACAATGAGAACACCTGCATATTTGGACAAGTGTATAAGTATTTTTGTAGACCAAATTATTAGAAATAGAATTAGTAGACCAAAAGCTTACAAACATTTAAGATTAGTTTACTTCCGAAAGCTAATACCAAATAGCCATTAATGATCTTTATCAATATTCTTTCATAAAATAGTCTAGTCACTAAGTTTTTGATGCTGTGAAACATCATATACTTATTTTCATTGTAAATATTTGCACTAGACCAAGCAGAAATGTCAGAAACATGTGACTTGCTATGATCACCTCTTTGCTTCCATCAGACACCAAAAAAAAAAAAAAAAATCATTTATGCTGCTTTATAGTCAATAGTCATATGTGTTATATTTGTAAATAATTTATGTTTTAAGACTAGTTAGAAATGGGAATTCCACTTAAGAAGTAGTTCATGATACATATTTGCTGAAAAAAAAACAAAAAATAAATGAGCCCCACACTGTGTCAAGTATGTGGAAGTGCAAGGAGCTAGTTCTTTGTATTATCACATAAAACATGAAGAGTTCAGGCAAGAATTGGTATCAAAAGTCTTTTTTTTTCAATTGGTAGATTCTTTGCTGTGGAGTTAAGATGTGTAATGTTTAATTTTACATACCAACTCAGCTAGACCATGGTACCCAAATATTTGGTCAAATACTAGTTTGGTTGTTTCCCTAAGGTATTCTTTGTATGAGCTCCTGCTGCTGCTGATGCTAAGTCACTTTAGTCGTGTCCGACTCTGTGCCACCCCAGAGACGGCAGCCTACCGGGCTCCTCCGTCCATGGGATTCTCCAGGCAAGAACACTGGAGTGGGTTGCCATTTCCTTCTCCAATACATTTAAGTGAAAAGTGAAAGTGAAGTCGCTCAGTCGTGTCTGACTCTTCGCGAGCCCATGGACTGAAGCCTACCAGGCTCCTCTATCCATAGGATTTTCCAAGCAAGAGTACTGGAGTGGGATGCCATTGCCTTCTCCGCTTTATATGAGAGCAATATATAAATCAGTAGTGTTTAAATAAAGCAAATTGCCCTCCGTAATATGAGTGGACCTTCTCCAGTTGAAGGCTTGAAGCAAAAACAGACTGAGGTCCCACAAGAAGGAAAATTTTGCCTCCAGAATGCTTTTATACTTGAACTGTAATATCAGCTCTTTTTTGGATCTCCAGCCTACCTGCCTACCCTGTAGATTTTGTACTCACTGGTTTCTATGATCATATGAGCTAATTTCTTAAAAGAAATCTCTCTCTAGCTGCCTTTCTTCGTACACACTCTTTCTCTCTCTCTCATGCACACACCACCACACAAGCACATGAATTCTATTTATTCTATTTCTCCGGAGAGCTCTAATACAATATGTAAAGTAAAAAGAGCAAAATGCTAGATAGGTATTTGAACAGCTCAGGAATGTGAACTACTAGGTTTAGGTTGAGTGGCCAGAGACATAAGCCCTAGAAATATGAAGTTGGTATTTGAATTGTCATGGTTGTAGGCCTCAGTGTTCATTTTGATCTTGATATTAGGTTGCTATATACCAACCAGATTCTTCTGTATCGTGTGGTCATGTATGAGGGTTTTCATCAGGCATGCTAATTATTATTACTTTCATGAGTCAAGACTATTACAGTCTTTGTGACACATAACTTTTTAATTTTGTGACATAAAATATAATTCTCCTAGAATTTTTCCAAAATACTTAATGACCCTAATAATATAAATTGCCTGAAGCTTGTTTTTCTCTCTCTTTTTTTATTCCTCGTGTTTTTCAACACAAGGCTGGCTACACACAGATTAGGAGCCTAGCAAATGTGCATATTAACTATTTCTTGAGGAATTATGGGGAGAATACTTGAGTTAGCTGACTAACCTCTAAGTCTTCTGATGCCAAAGGTGCTGAGTTTCTATCAGAGGGGTGTCGCTGACTCTGGCATGTTGCTAGGACCAGAAGTAAATAGCCATGACCCCTTAGCAACCACATATGGTTGTGGACAACTCAGAAATAATGCAAAGACCAAAACACACCCTATCTTCAGAAAAAGGGAATTTGGTGACTTTCTCCCAGTAGGAACAGGCTCCTTCTTGTGGCAAATTGAAATATAACGTTAACAAACTTTTCTCTATGGGTTGAGCTTCATTAAAAGACATGAGACATGGCAACTAGATGAATTCCTGAAGCAAATGAATGAAGGTACCTATACATACGTTCACTGAGGTAAAAATCACAACAGGATGCAATACAAATCAAAGGAAGCAGTAGAGGGACCATACATAGTCATGTTGAAGACAAGTATTTTAATCTAATAATTAGTTTCACCATGGATCAAATACTTTTTAGTAGCTTGAAAAGAAATAGCATTTAGTTTTATTCTGATGAGGATGAAGCTTTGCTTCATTTGACCAAGGGTGTTTAAGATTTGAACAATAATGTGTAATATAGAAAGTCTTTAACAGCAACCTTTTTCCTTTCTAACTAGTGCATAATATTGGTTTTGCAATCATTTAGTAATTATATGAGGAGGACATATTTATTACGAATTATTGATTTTATAATTACTGCTGCTGGTATTCACATTATTACATAATGAAAATCTTTTAATATACAATGCTCTTCACCCTCAGCTGGTGAACAGATAGTGCAATGCAATTTAGAGAGTAGCCAAGAATAGATTTTTATCGGGTTTTTTTTTTTTTTTTTGGCCAACCAGCTAAATGGTTTGCTTTCTGAAAAATATTGCTAATGGCACTTAAGCAGAGAGGAATGTCCAATTTCAAGGTCATTCCTGGCAGTTGATTACAGTCGCCCAATGAGCACAAGGTTCCTATTTAACTGTTAAGTTATTTTTGCTGCATTCATTGCTGGGAATTAAAAGTTATGGCTGTAAATTTGCTGCCAGCTAAATAGACATCAAAGGCCACAATCATACACTGGATCATGACACATGAAGATATATCTCTTATGAAATTGATTTTTCTCCATGTGCAAGGCAGCTTTGCATTACTCTCTTCGTGGAGTTTAGCACAGGAAATGTCTAGGCAGGCCAAGTGTAATTGTCAGCATAGTTTATATTCTGAGCCGAGAACTCCTTTTTATTATTTTTTTCCCCTCCATGAAGATGTGCAAAAAAGGTTGTCTAAGCATATATTTTGATTTCACTTGCCAACAGATTGTGAATAGCTGATTTAAGGTCACTGTCGCCCCCAAATGGGAACAGATTAGTTTTCTGAAGACCAGAAATATTAAAAAGTCTGCCCAAACAATATTTGCTGCTCACTAGAATTCAAAATTGCTGATTTTCACCCTAGAAACATCCCATAGAGTTTTGTAAAGGCTGTAAGTCTATTACACTGTTTTAATCCATCAGATTTTCACTATCCTCAGGATAAGAGCATCAGATAGAATTACATGGACTTGATTAGTGTTTTTCTCTTCTGGATATCCTGTTTCTATTACAGAGGGATCCACCTTTTTTTTTTTTTTTTTTTTTAACAAATAATGTAAGTTGTATCTAAATAAAATATCTGAAAAAATCAAATCATATTTTAAATGTATGCTGGTGGAGATGCTATTTCTGAAGTCCTACATGGGAGAGCTTTATAGTCCTGGGCACTGTGCATTTCACTGGTGTGATTGGAAACTTAGAACTGACCATTGGAGACTTGCTGACCCCAAACCCCTTCCTTCATCTGCAAAGTGAAGTTAGTTATATTTCATGTAGAAGTTAAATTCCAAACTCACTCGCCTGACTTTTAAAGAGTTCTAAAATCTCACCCTAACTTTACTTTTCTAGTTTCTCTCTCACTCTCCTCCTCCTCACCCTGTAGTCAGGCTTAGCTGCTCACTTCCCATGATTTGGAATGTTCATTTGCATGCCCTTGCAGCATTACCATCAACTGATATATTCTCTCCCTCTCTCTCTTGCATATTAATTTGCCTTTTATACTTCACATACAAGTTTGAGACCTAAGTTCATGATGAATTTCTCTTCCTCTCCTTTTAGCCTGTACAACTCACTTAAAGACTTCGATATATTCTAACTTCCTCACTGTTTATTTTCTATGTTAATTTGCAGTGGTTTTCACCAATAAAAAATGATTTTTCTTGAGGATGAGGAAGCTACCTGCTCTTCTGTGAACACACAACTTGGACCAGAGCAGTGTTCACTAAACCTTTGGTAAATTGAATGTGAAAGTGAAAGTCACTCAGTCATGCCCTACTCTTTGCGACCCCATGGCCTGTACAGTCCATGGAATTCTCCAGGCCAGAATACTGGAGTTGGTATCCATTCCCTTCTCCCAAGGATCTTCCCAGCCCAGGGATTGAACACATTGTGAGTGGATTCTTTACCAGCTGAGCCAAAAGAGAAGCCCAAGAACACTGGAGTGGGTAGACTAACCCTTCTCCAGCAGATCTTCCTGACCCAGGAATCAAACTGGTGTCTCCTGCATTGCATTTGGATTCTTTACCAACTGAGCTATCAGGGAAGCCCTGAGATCGAATTCTGAGAAAAGGACTCTAGCAGTGACTAACAGGGGCAAATAACAATCGGTGAAGAATTTTATCACAACATCACAACTCCTTAACTTGAGAGAGTGATGACATCTTTATTAGCTACACTTTGGACCTAGGAGACAACCAATCTCCTTCCCACCTCAGGGTGAAGGAAGGTGCCTAAGATTTATAGAATATGTCAAGTACTGGGCTAGGTAAGCAATATCATTCGTGTTACCTAACCCCTAAAGTAATTTTGTGAGGTAGGTATTATAATGCCCACTGGAGCCCATTATACAGAGTGAAGTAAGCCAGAAAGAAAAACAACAATACAGTATACTAATGCATATATATGGAATTTGAAAGATGGTAACGATAACCCTATATGCGAGACAGAATAAGAGACACAGATGCATAGAACAATTTTATGGACTCTGAGGGAGAAGGTGAGGGTGGGACGTTCTGGGAGAATAGCATTGAAACATGTATATTATCATATGTGAAAGAGAACACCATTCCATGTTCGATGCATGAGACAAGGGCTCAGGGCCGGGGCAATGGGATGACCCAGAGGGATGGGATGGGGAGGGAGGTGGGTGGGGGGTCCAGGAAGGGGAACACATGTAAACCCATGGCTGATTCATGTCAATGTATGGCAAAAACTATTACAATATTGTAAAGTAATGAGCCCCCAACTAAAATAAATAAATTTATTAAAAAAAAGAAAAAAAAAAAAAGAAAAAAGAAATGAGATTCAGAAATGAAGTGGCATAGCCAAGGCAATAAAGTTAGCAAAAATGCCAGGAAATATCAGAATTCTGACCTTAAAGTCTGTACTCAATTTCCTATGGCCTTCCTTGATATGCCAGTAATATGCAGAAAGGATTTCATATATGTTAAACGGATAAATGTAGTTTAAGGAAATTTTCAAAGAGGAATATCACTGAGTCACCATTAATAGCATCTTCATCATCCTCACTCCCTCAGTTGGTGTCTTCTCTCATTCTTAGCCATGAAACTGTTAAGACTATTTCAGAAACCAGTTTTAGTCTCACCTCCAAAATTAAACCATATATGACTCTATCAGGCCACATTAACTTCATTGTGCATTCATCACAAATTATTGTTTTATATTTTATTTATGAAAGATTTTGGTTCTGAGCGATATTCTTAGTCACTTCATAATTAAACTCAGACGTATTTTAGATTAGAGTTGGCCAGAGGACCAGAATGATTTACTGAAGATCGTTTATAAGCGGGCTTTGAAACAACGATTTTTGGCTCTGGCCAAGTTTAACCTTCTTTGCCTTGTGGTACAGATCCAGAGTTGGAATCCAAACCATCTTATATCACACACACACACACACACACACAATTTAAAGTAAAATCAACAGTCTAGTATCCTGACTCAGTGTCTATCCAGTTAAGAGTCATGACTCTGAAAACAGCAAGGAGGAATGGACTAGATCTGTGTAGTACTCAATTTGGCTGTGCAGTGATTTCACTACATCCTTTAAGCCTGTTTCCCCACAATATCATTTAGTTACTTGAGGTAGAATCAGTGCCATGGCATTTGTTTTCTTTTTTAAAGCATATAGAAATCAACACATTACTGGAAATGTAAGAGGTTTTAAGATATATTAACTTTATAACTCAGTCACCTGCCACTAACCCACCATGGTTTCCATCAAGAGATGAGTACACTTGGAGACTGGTGACTTGAACAAAGGCATCTCTTTATACCGCAGTGTTAGTGAAGACAGAATTCGTATCGTGTCTCCTAAAGTAGAAGGATTGGGAGTTCACTTGATTCTCAAAATGTCTGGACATCAGAAACAGTAGGGAATATTGATAGATTCTTAGATTTCTCTACCCCATCTCATGCTAATTTAAGCACAATCATGTGGACAGGAAAGTGAATTATGTAGGCTCCATCTTCCAGAGTCTAGTAATGGGTTTTCCTCGGGTCCTATAAAAAGTAAGAAGGTCTCATTTGGAAAGCATTGGAGTTATCCATCCTCACTTTTCTAAATCTTGTGGTTCTCTTCCTTGTGGTGAAGAAAGAAGCTCAATCCTCACCACCTCTCCCCAAATAGAGAGAGAGAAGGCCCAGTTTAACTGTGATGTTATAGGATACTCTAGGGTTTAGATATTTTCTCTCTCTTGTCTTCTTAGACCCTTATTTCAATAAATGAATTTGTTTCATATTTACCTGGTAACTAGTCTGAGTCACAAAATAATTATTTTTGAACTGTGGTGCTGGAGAAGATTCTTGAGATTTCTTTGGAAAGCAAGGAGATCAAACTAGTCAATCCTAAGGGAAATCAGCCCTGAGTATTCATTGGAAGGACTTATGCTGAAGCTGAAGTTCCGATACTTTGGCTACCTGATGCAAAGAGTTGACGTGTTGGAAAAGATTCTGAGAAAGATTCTGGACAGGTAGAGAAGGGGTTGACACAGGATGAGATGGTTGAATAGCGTCACCATCCCAATGGACATGAGTTTGAGCAAACACTGGGATTTAATGAAAGACAGGGAAGCTTGGAGTACTATAGTCCATGGGTCACAAAGAGTCAGACATGATTTAGGGACTGAACAGCAACTGACTGGAATGAATGGAGCTCTTTTATATTAGATAGTCAAATAGAGTCCTTCTGAGGAACTGGCAGGAAAGAGGCAGGCATACAATTCCTAGAATTTCAGGACTCCAGGCAGAGACAAGCAAGTATGAAAGGCCTAAGGTGAGGAAAAGTCTTTGTGGTGCTCAATAAAAAAATAAATAAATAAAAGAATTAATGTCTAATAGACTGGAGGAGGGGCAAAAGGACATAATGGTTTGAAATAAGGTAGGCATGGTCAGATGAAAAATCACCTTGTGATGACAGTAAGTTTGGATGCAATTTGAAGTGTAATTAGAAGCAATTAGAGGGTTTTAAAGAAAGAAAAAAGATGGTGGTCTCATTTGCCAGTTGGATATGCACAAGATTCTGTGATCTGGTGAGTGATCTGTGATTATGGAGAGTGCAGTGATGGAGCAGTGAGTTTTACAGTTCCCTCTGCTTTAGAATTCAGACACAAAATCACACTGGGGAAGGATTTTCCACTAACGTGTATTTACCTCATAGAAACATTTCAAGGAATATAGTTGTGTATATTTACATACATGTATATATGTATATACATAACTTATATGCATTTTAGAAAGATTTTCACACACTTACAGAAATTTCCAAGATAAAACACATAGCCAGTTGGAATCTTGTATTTCTAAGGGAGCCGTTTTACTTGGATTTATGACAAAGTGAAACATGGATGGCTTCCTTTCATTTACACAGCTTCTAGAGCAGCTCATTACCATTGTATTTTCCAAAATAGATTTTTATTTTCCCATCTTGTAAAAATGTGATTGTTATTTATGTACCTTTCATTCGTCTCCAGATGTTCAGCTTAGTGACAGTCAATCAAACTAATGAATTATGAAATGAAACTAATAGTAACTCAACTTTCCCAAATTGCTGGGATGGAAAGTAGCAGAATTGATTCCTGAAATTCCAGGATGGTGGAGTTCTATAACCATATTTTGCCCCAGCATCAATAGTCTCAGATTTGAGAGCCAAGTCATTCTCTAAGGTTGCACATTAATGGGTCACAAAATTGGGTTACTCAGCCAGTTGGGGTCCTGAACTTTTAACAGTCTAGTCACCATCACTTCTTGGGAAGCAAGGGGTTTTGATGAGCATTATTCTAGAAACAAAGAAATATTATTTACCTCAGAACAGCATCTATGACCATTTGTGAAATCTGTGAAATTTTGATCAACGTGCTTCCAAAAAAGATAGCACTGAAACTCCTTTCTGGGACACAGAGACATGCTAGCATCACCTAATCAGTTTTTCTTCCTCAAATAACCCTGCAATTGAACCAGCCTATTCAATAGATGGGCTTCCCATGTGGTGTTAGTGGTAAAGAGCCCACCTGCCAATGCAGGAGACATAAGAAACACAGGTTCAATCCCTGGGTCTGGAAAGTCCCCTGGAGTAGGGCATGGCAACCCAGTCTAGTATTCTTGCCTGGAGAATCCCATGGGCAGAGGAGCCTGGCAGGCTATGATCCATACAGTCACAGAGTCGGACATGACCAAAGTGACTTAGCACAGCACACAGCACATTTGGTAGATATCTACACTTTTTACAAAGCTTTTTTCAAAATACACATCTACGATTCTCTTTGAATATACATCTCACAATCTTAAGTACTTCTATCAGAGTCCCTCTTTTGCATGATGATGTAGTGAAAAAATGGTAAGTTGAGAATTAGTCATTTTCTGTTTTTACCATGTTTGACCAAGTTGACCAGACTATGCCAACTAGGTGTCAATTTAGGTGGCTAAGTTACTTCACCTCCCTGAGGCAGTTTGTTTGTTCATCATAATAAGGAGATTGGATTAATTGATTTTCAAGGTACTGTCTACCATCAAATATTGTTCTTTTTGCCTTGATTGTTCAATTTTACTTGTTTGCTTGCTTCCATCTATCATATATTAAAAGGCAGAGAAAGTCTTTCTACTCCTATTTATTATAATCTTTCACATATATGAAGAGTCCAATAGATGTGCCACTCTATATTTTATTTTCCTTTAAGGCAAAATACTGTGTTTACATTCATTAGGCTTCACAATTTTAGCAAATATTTTATCATGAAAGTAAGAATGCCAGGTCGGGCAACGAATTATGCAGAATAGTCCTTCCTTCCTGCTATTACAAGTGATACTTCCACCTCTTGCTAATCTAGAGAGCTTCCAAAGGCTCCATGAGATCAGGTGATAATAGCCCATGCTTTGTTTTTTATTGCTTTTCATTTTTATTTCTGTTTATGTCTTTTTAAAGTATCACCACGCTCTTTAGCTTTCAGACTAAGTTTTAGTTGCCAAGCCAAAGAGTCCACTTGCAGTGTTAAAGAAGATCAATATTATTTTGGATAAATTCACACTATTCTTCTCAAAATGCACGATTAAATGTGGTAGTATAACTTTTGATTATCTGTGTGACATGATTTAAAAAAATAACAGATCATTCAGAAATCATTCATATTTGGCCTTGAGACATATTAGAGGATGCATCTTTGATCTCCTTTTCTAATTATGTTTTGCTTTGGTCTACCCTTAAAAAAAATAATTTGCATTCCCAAAGCACATACCAAGTAACAACAGAGAAAGGGGACTTGGAAAAAAGCAAGGGAGAGAGAACTAGGATAAGCTTTTCAAATGCCACAGAAAAATCATAGAGTAAATGTGTACGTAAATAATCCAAGATTTCATTAAATTTACTCTTGGTTCTGTAGGCCAGCTTTTCTATCTTAAAATTGTTTCCATTCTCCTCCTCCTTAAAACCAAAGTCACTGAAGATCAAAAAATAAGCATACATTTGTGAGGACCTTCTATAAATACAGATTTGTAGAGAATGCATGTTGATAAACAAGTACCTTGTCATTCAGAAGCTTCCAATCAATGCTGACCCATGAACTTAAAACGTATGCATTGTGGAAGATAAGAAATGGCAGAGCATAAATATCATATAATTATTAATTGTTCAATTGCTGTGGGCAGCACATCCTCGCTGAAAATGATTTAAGGAAGAGCAGTAAGAACTGCTAAATGAGAGACAGAATCACAGGGGTGTTTGGAATGGGGTTTTAAGTCTGAGCAAAATTTGAGTAAACAGAAAGACCAGAGAAGCACATCCAGATTCAGTGTCCAAAAAAGAAACAATTTGGAAATACATTTTGCAATTCAAATATCCATTATATTGGTGAAGGAGCTGGGGGAAAAAAAATCAATTTTACCCATAAATTTCAAGTAAAGAAACTTGAATCAAGATGTTTTGCAATGAAAGATGGGTAAATACCTCTAAAATCTTTGCAATGAAAGAGGAGTAAATGTCCCTAGATAACTTCGTATATCAGCTGTTGAAATTCTCTGTCTTCTTCCAGTTAAGCACAGTAGCTGGATTTAAAAGAATTCTAAAGTTTAACAATCATTTGAAGTCTTGTGCTAAGATAGGGTGATCAAATCTCATGCTTTAGGGCATCAGGTTTTTGCTGAAGGGCCCTAGTGAGGATTTTTACCCAGTCTCATTGTCATGTAACATCAAGAAAAAGTCATGTTCAAGATCAGGTTACTGATGTCCTGTGTGAGCAAAACTTTAGACAAAAATAAATTCCTATGGACTTTGACATATTTCTACTTTCCCACACCACAACACTCAGAGAATCCCCCAAAGTTTTTGGTTGCTTAAATCCTCATTATTGAGACCAACTGGAAAAATGATGCCATTAATGAGAATCTTACTGCTTTTCAGAAAGCTTGATTGTAAACTATGCTTATCATATATTTCACCAATTAATGATGTAGATCCTATGAGGTATTTTGTTTTGAATGAGGATAAAAAGAATGAAGACAGGGATGAGGTTGGAGAGGACTGGAAAATTAAAACAAAATAATAATAAATAACATCATGTTCCTCTATCTGCACAAGAAACATATGCAAGTGAAAAAATCTAATGAAGTAGGCACAATCAGAGACAGTAAAATAACTCTGATGGTTCAGTTCAGTTCAGTCACTTAGCTGTGTCCGACTCTTTGTGATCCCATGGACTGCAGCACGCCAAGCCTCCCTGTCCATCACTAACTCCCTGAGTTTACTCAAACTCATGTCCATTGAGTCAGTTATGCATCCAACCATCTCATCCTCTGTCATCCCCTTCTCCTTCCACCTTCAATCTTTCCCAGCATCAGGTCTTTTCCAATGAGTCAGCTCTTCGCATCAGGTGACCAAAGTATTGGAGTTTCAGCTTTAGCATCAATCCTTACAGTGAATACCCAGGATTGATCTTCTTTAGGATGGACTGGTTGGATCTCCTTGCAGTCCAAGGGACTCTCAAGAGTCTTCTCCAACGCCACAGTTCAAAAGCGTCAATTCTTTGGCGCTCAGCTTTCTTTATAGTCCAACTCTCACATTCATACACATCTACTGGAAAAACCATAGCTTTGACTAGAAGGATCTTTGTTGCCAAAGAAATGTCTTGGCTTTTTAATATGTTGTCTAGGATGGTCATAACTTTTCTTCCAAGGAGCCAGCGTCGTTTAATTTCATGGCTGCAGTCACCATCTGCAGTGATTTTGCAGCCCCCTAGAATAAATTATGTCACTGTTTCCATTGTTTCCCAATCTATTTGCCATTAAGTGATGGAGCCAGATTCCATGTTCTTAGTTTTCTGAATATTGAGTTTTAAGCCAGCTGTTTACTCTCCTCTTTCACTTTCATCAAGAGGCTCTTTAGTTCTTCTTCACTTTCTGCCATAAGGATGATGTCATCTGCATATCTGAGGTCATTGATATTTCTCCCGGCAATCTTGATTCCTGCTTGTGCTTCATCCAGCCCAGCATTTCACATGATGTACTCTGCATATAAGTTAAATAAACAGGAGACAAAATATAGCCTTGACATATTCTTTTCCCTATTTGGAACCAGTCTGTTTTCCATGTCTAGTTCTAACTGTTGCTTCTTGACCTGCATACAGATTTCTCATGAGGTAGGTGGTCTTTTATTCCAATCTCTTTAAGAATTTTCCACAGTTTGTTGTGATCCACACACTCAAAGGCTTTGGTATAGTCAATAAAGCAAAAGTAGGTGTTTTTCTGGAACTCTCTTGCTTTTTCAATGATCCAATAGACGTTGGCAATTTGATCTCTGGTTCTTCTGCCTTTTCTAAATCCAGCCTGAACAAGTCTGATGGTAAAATGATATAAAAGAAAATAAAGATTAATACCAAAATATGTGTAATAGACACTGTGGCAAGGAAGGAAGGAGTAAGCTACTGCTTTGAATGACATTACTAAGTGACAGAAAGAGTAGATGAAAGCAGGCCAGTCTCTGCCAGGATGCGGATCAGGGAAGCATGTTTGGGTCCCCTTATTGTAGCATATTTTTCTATGAGTTAAGTATATTTATTCTTACTTGACTGGTAAGGAAGGTTGAGGTTTAATAAGGTTAATCAATTTGCTCAAAACTACACACTTGTGTAATTGCTAGAGCTATAGATAGAGAAGATTCTTGAGAGCCCCTTGGACAGCAAGGAAATCAAACCAGTCAATCCTAAAGGAAATCAACCCTGAATATTCATTGGAAGGACTGATGATGAAGCTCCAATATTTTGGCCACCTGATGCAAAGAACTGACTCCTTGGAAAAGACCCTGACGTTGGGAAAGATTGAAGGCAGGAGGAGAAGGGGATGACAGAGGATGAGATGGTTGGATGGCATCACTGACTCAATGGACATGAGTTTGAGCAAGCTCTGGAGATGGTGAAGAACAGAGAAGCCTGGCGTGCTGCAGTTCTTGGGGTCACAAAGGGTCGGACATGACCGAGTGACTGAACAACAAATGATAGATTGAAACTTGTGTGTGTCTATTCCCAAAATCTTTGCCTTTCTCCACTCATGAGCAAAGCATGAGTTGATTCTGCAAATGAGAAAACTATATCCTGCGATGATTTTTCAAATAATCAGAGATTCAGCTGATTCCAGTTAGATCTTGTCATGAAAAGAGAAAAGACACAGAGAGAAAGTGAAAGAGACTAAAAAAGAGACACAGAGAGAAATAAGACAAAATCAGAGGAAGAGAACAAAACTCTTGAAAGTCAGGTAAATGATTTCCATTCTTTTGATATTTTAATATATTTTAGATACTTATCATTGTATTCATTAATCAACACACTATGTTAATTCGATTGCAAGCTTAGTCTCTCAGTCCTGTCTGACTCTGTGACACTTTGGACTGTAGCCCACCAGGCTCCTCTGTCCATGGGATTTTTCAGGCAAGAATTGTCATTTCCTCCTCCAGGGGGGTCTTCCTGACCCAGGGATTGAATCCACTTCTCAGATATCTCCTGTATTACAGGCAGATTCTTTACCTGCTGAGCAATTGGGGAAGCCTGATGTTAATTCTGCTACAGTTTTGTAAAAAATCTCAACCAGAATAGATCTTTATCATTTCTCATGTTGAGTATGCTTAGCTGCTGCATCTCCCAGATGAGTCTAACATCATTTGCTTAGATCCATGGTTCCCAGTCACATGGGGAATTTTAAAATATTTCAATGCCTAGGTAACATTGCTTGTCAATTAAATCAGAAAGTTTGAATAGGAGTCAGGCATAATAGTTAAAAAATTCCCAGAGGAGGACTTCCCTTGTGGAACAGTAGATGAGAATCCACTTGCTAATGCAGGGGCCATGGATTCCATCTCTGCTCCAGGAAGATTCCATATTCCATGGAGCAACTTAGCCTTTGTGCCACAACTACTGAGCCTGTGAGCTGCAACGATTGAAGCCACATGCCTAGAGCCTGTGCTCCGCACATCACAAGAAAGAGTAGCTCCTGCTCACTGGAGCTAGAGGAAGCTCGCATGCAGCAATCAAGTCCCAGCACAACCAAGAAAAATAAATTCCCAGGTGATCCTAATGTGCAGTAGCATTGGGAAATTAGCACTTTACTTGAAAATGTACGCTCTTTTCTTTTATCTTAAATTTATCTTAATTTCACATTTTCCATATGCAGGTAGATGTCAGATAATTTTGCTTAGCACTGAGGATTTAAACTCTGTGTAAACCTTAATTCAAAAACCAGCTCTACCACTCCCTTGAGCATGCTACTTTAAATTTCTAAATTTTTGTTTTCTCATCCGTAAATAAATAACTTCCATTTTCCAATGCCCTTCGGTATTATATGAGACGATAGATGGAAGAGATCTGACACAGTACTCCTCTATGGTGCTCAGGTAACATTAGCCCCCTTTTTTACTTTACCCAGTTTAATGAAGTAGAGTTTGCTAACAAAAGCGATTTGTCCCAGGTTCCAGAGCTAGTTAAAAGGATAACAAAGCCTAGAAGCTTTCCAGCATCTCTTCTTCAAGCATTGTTTTCATTATAAAATTTTAAAGGTAGTTGGGGGAAAACAGTAACAACAGTAAAAACTAATTGAGAGGAATAAATAAACCTGTATATGGGTTTCCACCCTTCTGCCTGAAAGTCTCCAATATGCCTCTGAATCAAGCTTATGATCTGCTTAATGTGTCTCTGCCTCATCATATTGTACATTCTTATCTTCTCTTTTGCAACATCTTTCCCACCGAGCCTGACTTCTGTCTTGCAACTTTTACCCAACCTATTTCTTCCTCACTGTTTTCTTCCTGCTCAGGGTGTCTCTTCTGCCTTAGCTCCCTTTTATCAGAATATGACCCATACTTTAAGGACCAAACAAAAATGTATTTGGTCTACAAAATATTTATTATTTCTCCTTATTAATCCTGGATGTATAATAATAATAATAAAAGTATTCTATTCTTAAGTTAAACATTCTCTGTTTATCCAGATGTTCATTAATTTTCTCCCCTGGGATGGGGTTGAGGGCAGGGAGAAAGATTAGAATATAGTGCATCCTGCAGCTGTTTGGGGATTTCTCAAATAAAAGAGAACATTTTACAGAGCACCAATAAGTCAGTAAGATTGGGACAGACTGTTAACGATTAAGGAAAGCAAAACATCACATAAGATTTCAATTACAAATATGTCTATAGTTTATTTCTATATGTGAAATGTGAAATAACCATTTAGATAATTCAAGCCTGTAAGTGCCCAGTGCTATATCAATTTTCTAGCTATTTTGGGGAAAATGGTTATTTCTTCTTTAATTATTCAGTTGATTATGTCAATTCTACAATTCATTTAGCCAGTGTAGACTCAGTCTCAAAGTTTTAATCCAGAGCCTGTCACTCACTTCCTCAATGACCTTGGGCAAGTCACTTAATTTCTCCATATCTCAATTTCTTTGTCTGTAAAATTGGGATAATAATCTTGACCTCACAGAGAGGTTGCATGAATTAACTGATTAATGATTATAAAGCAATTTGAAAATACAGAACACTATATAAATGCTAAGTATTGTTATTAAGCAAATCAATTCAGAAAATCAAGATAATGACATTTCTTTTCAATCTATTTCTTAAAGTGCCTAATGCCTCTGCATCTAAGCTCTGTGTTATAAAAAAGCAGTTTAAATATTTATAACTTAAAATTTTCTAGTTTAACCAATTCCTACTGCATACCATGAAGAAGAAGAGGAGAAAAAAAAAATTCTTGAGCTGGAAACTTGAACTTCTCACTCATTTTAACATTGTGTTTATATCTAGTTTAATGTGGTGGAGGGGGGTGTAGGTCTGTTAATAAAGTATATCTGTCTATCAATTTACTGGAATCTTGGAATTTGAGAGTTAATATGAGCAATAAAGGCTTTATATTCCAATACCCTTGTTTAATTGCTGTTGAGAAAATATTCGAGGAGAAATGATTTGTTCATGTTTGTGTGGACATTTTGTGCTAGAGATGATTTCTCTTTTCAATCTTGGCTTCCCAGCCTTCAGATGCAGACCAGATAACAAAACAGGAGAAACATAAGCCCATCCCTATGACCTTACTTGGAGAGACTTTTGAGTCTAAAAGCCTTAAAGTTTACGATTAATTAATGTGAACTTTAAGAACTACATTGAAATAATTTGGCCGATTCCTAATTCATAAATTGTGGTTTTTATATGCAGTTTTAGAAGTAAAATATATATATTAGGATTGACTATTGTGCAATTTCCAACTTTAATCAACCTTTTCATTTACTTACTTTTGTCACTTATCCTTAAAAATCACGTGACCTCCAGAATTAGGTTTCAGATTATATATAGAATACACATTTTAAATAAAGATATAAGAGGTAGTATAGGGTACTAATTTTCAAGTAGAATATCCCAATTCTGTGCCTAGCTCACCTGAATAGCCTCAGCCAGACATCCTCTTACTGGGGCATGGTCCTCTAATCCATTAAATAAAATGTCAGAGTAGAAACCAGCTAAAGTCTCTCAGTGCTGAGGTTCTGAATGCAGTGATGTTTGAAACCAGAGTTTAGAATTCCTTTGGTAGACAATGGATTCTGAATAGGTCATAGACAATAAATCTGATTATAAAACCAGTCATACTTAAACCAAATGCTCATTTGAGGTTTCCTATCTTCAACGAATACATTTTCAGGTTGTTAATGCTGGAAGGAATATTAGAGATCATTTGATCTGATTCCCTCATTTTATGTTGAGAAAACTGAAGTCTTGAAATATTAAATAAATAGTCCAAGGTCACAAAGTCAATCAGTGAGGAAGACAGATATAAAACTAAAGGTTTTTTTGTGAATTCTAGTTGACTTTGTTTTCTTCTAAATCATTAATTAAGATGCATGCTCAGTCATTTCAGTTGTATTTGTCTCTTTGTGACTCTATGGGCTATAGCCCATCAGGCTCTTCTGTCCATGGGGTTCTCCAGGTAAGAACACTGGAGTGGCTTGCCATGCCCTCCTCCAAAGGATCTTCCTGACCCAGGGATCAAACCTGAGTCTCCTGCATCTCCTGCACTGCAGGCAGATTCTTTACCTCTGAGCCACAAAGGAGGCCCCTAAGATGACTTTCAGATGAATTAAGATGACTGGGATAAATGACTATTTTCTGTTGAGATTAGAACTTTCATAAGCCTAAAGAATAGTTAAATCTATAAATATTGCTTCTCCTGGTTGTCTTCCTTATACTATTCACATGGGCTTATTGTGAAGACATAGCTTTTATATATTTTAATTAATTTATTTACTTTAATTGGAGGATAATTACAACATTGTGATGGTTTTTGCCATGTATTGACATGAGTCTGCCATGGGTGTCCATGTGTCCCTCATCCTGAACCCACCTCCCACCTCCCTCCCCACCCCATCCCTCTGGGTTGTCCCAGAGCACCAGCTTTGAGTGCCCTGCTTCATGCATCAAACTTGCATTTGTCATCTACTTTACATATGGTAATATACATGTTTCAATGCTATTCTCTCAAATCATTCTACCCTTGCCTTCTCCCTCAGTCTAAAAGTCTGTTCTTTATATCTGAGTCTCTTTTGCTGCCTTGCATATAGGTTCATTGTTACCATCTTTCTAAATTCCATATGTATGTGTTAATATACTGTATTGGCGTTTTTCTTTCCGACTTACTTCACTCTGTATAACAGGCTCCAGTTTCACCCACTTAATTAGAACTGACTCAAATGTGTTCCTTTTTACAGCTGAGTAATATTCCTTTGTGCACATGTACCACAACTTCCTTATCCATTCATCTGCCGTTGGACATCTAGGTTGCTTCCATGTCCTAGCTATTGTAAACAGTGCTGCAATGAACACTGGGGTACATGCATCTCTTTTCTCAGTGTGTATGCCCAGCAGGGGGATTGCTGAGTTGACAGCAGTTCTATTCCCAGGTTTTTAAGGAATCTGCACACTGTTCTCCATAGTGGCTGTACCAGTTTGCATTCCCACCAACAGTGTAAGAGGGTTCCCTTTTCTCCACACCCTCTCCAGCATTTATTGTTTATAGGCTTTTTGATGACAGCCATTCTGACCGGCACGAGATGATACACCATTGTGGCTTTGATTTGCATTTCTCTCATAATGAATGATGTTGAGCATTTTTTCAGGTGTTTATTAGCCATCTGTATGTCTTCTTTGGAGAACTGTCTGGTGAGTTCTTCTGCCCACTTTTTGATAGGGTTGTTTGTTTTTCTGGTATTGAGCTGCATGAGCCGCATGTATATTTTTGAGATTAGTTCTTTTTCAGATTTTTTTCAGATTTGCTATTATTTTCTTCCATTTTGAAGGCTGCCTTTTCACTTTGCTTATAGTTTCCTTCACTGTGAAAAAGCTTTTAAGTTTAATTAGGTCCCATGCTTTTATTTTTAATTTTATCCATTATTCTGGGAGGTAAGTCATAGAGGATCTTGCTGTAATTTATGTCAGAGAGTGATTTGTTTATGTTTTCCTCTAAGAGTTCTATACTGTCTGGTCTTATATTTAGATCTTTAATCCATTTTGAGTTTATTTTTGTGTATGGTGTTAGAAAGTGTTCTAGTTTCATTATTTTACATGAGGTTGACCAGCTTTCCCAGCACCACTTGTTAAAGTGATTGTCTTTTCTCCATTGTATATTTTTGCCTCCTTTGTCAAAGATAAGGTGTCCACAGGTGTATAAATTTATCTCTGGGCTTTCTTATTTGTTTCATTGATCTATATTTCTGTCTTTGTGCCAGTACCATACTGTCTTGATGACTGTAGCTTTGCAGTATAGTCTGAAGTTAGGCAGGTTGATTCCTCTAGTTCCATTCTTCTTTCTCAAGCTTGCTTTCACTATTCCAGGTTTTTTGCATTTCCATACAAATTGTGAAATTATTTCTTCTAGTTCTGTGAAAAATAACAGTGGTAGCTTGATAAGGATTGCACTGAATCTATAGATTTCTTTGGGGAGTATACTCACATAACTTTTAAAAGAGGGTAACTCTTTCCAAAATAATGAGACTCAAAATCATACTGTCTAAAGTAGCATCATCAATACACACCTTTATCTCTGATGGCCTGTCAATAACAGGTTTCATAAATTTTTTGCTCTGTGAGTTGGGAGAAATCTGTTTTCTACTTCCTTTGAATGTTTGATTGAACAGTGGAGACCTCATAGCCTTCTCTGCCTCAATCTTGGCTTTTCATAGAAATCCTACAGATTAGGAATGGGCCTCGTACCATTTACAGAGTAACACTTGTCAGCTGAAATAAATGTTGCTGCTTTGACATCCTCTACTGAGCAGTTTAAAATACATCTTATCATTAAGGGTAATCCTTGCATTGGCATTTGAGAACTCCTGAACCAGTTCATAGGGCTTCCCAGGTCACACTACTGGTAAAAAAAAAAACAACAACAACAACAACAACAAAAAAACGCCTGCCAATGTAGGAAACATAAGAGACCTGGGCTTGATCCCTTGGTCAAGAAGATCCCCTGCAGGAAGGCATGGCTACCCACTCCAGTATCCTTGCCTGGAGAGTCCCATGGACAGAGAAACCTGGTGGGCTACAGTCCATATGGTGGCAAAGAGTCTGACACAACTGAAGCGACTTAACACGCATGCACAAACTAGTTCTTATTAAAATTGAGTAGGTTTGTAAATATCTTAGGACCCATAGAATCCAATCTGTATAGCCTCACCACACCCATTGAAACATGGAGGAGGAGACCTCAGTAAGAACCCCCCACCTTCACAGAGGCTGGTGAACAGGAGTGTGTAAATATCATTTAGATGTAGATTTGTGGATCTTCTTTGGCACCTGGTAATGTTTACAGGTTTTTCTGGAAAGAATGCTTGGCATTCAAGTTGTGGAGTTTGTCAGCCTGGTGGAGAACACAATAAGATGATATGATGATACAAAATAAATGGCTGGACATTGAAAATCTTGTTTATTTCCAAAATTTTGCATTAAGTAGAACAGGTATCTACCTATCATTTCTGAAATCAGAAGCCCACTGCTCAGAATGCTATTTTCATCACTACAGAAGTCTCTCAATATATATCATCCCACTCACAATCTCCCATATTAACCTCCCATGGGAATCTCAAACTTGAAATATCTCACACATAACTCACCAACTTTTCTTTTAAGCTGTGACAGTCAATGAACTAATTTACTAAATGACTTCTCATCACCATTGGTCTCCATATATAAGTTTCTATACAAAGGGATATGTGGGTTCTAGGAAACATCTGGATAAAGTCTCTATTTTTGGATGTCTGAAATTTCATGGAGACATCATTTCTGTTAAATATCTCTGAAAAGTAGAAAATCACCACTTACAACTTAGAATAAATGAACTGATTTGAAAATATCCTAGCACAATTTTAATGATAGAGCCCAGGGGAATGGTAGACAGAAAAATATCATAGAGGATATATATATATATATGTGTGTGTGTGTGTGTGTTGGGAGGGTGAGGGTGTGTATACTTATGGTTTTGGACATAGTGAGAAATCAAGAGATGATCCCAAAAGTGAAACTTTTCTACAACCCTTCTTATCCTCAAAATCCTATTCCTCTTGTCTTGGAAGATAACTACCAGATCAGTGGTCCTCAATTCTCTCTACATCAAAAACACAGATACCCAACCCAACCCCCAAAATTCTGATTCTGGTTGGCTTGGAAGAGTGCTATGTCACTGATATTTTTTATCTGATTCTACAGATAACTCTGCTGTACATTAAGCATTGAGAACCACTGCCCCAGACCTACACCTTCCTGCTTCCATCATCAGTTTCTGGCTTCCTCTCTACTTTTCATGCGCTTAAGATGGAAGGTATTCCTCTAGTGTTAGTTGCCCTCTCAACACAGTGAAATGAGGCATTGATCTCCACACTGTGCATCTTCTCTCCTTTCACAGTTCACAGCATGTAATTAAACAGGAATGCTTTTCATCAGTTTTCCAGCACCTCCATTTGAAAAGATGTACTTGAGCATCAAGCACCCAGGGTGTAGTATTCCTTTGTACATTAACACCTGAGAGTAGAAAACCTATTTAGTGGTCCATAACTATTCGGGGTTAATCACTCAGTTGTGTCCGACTCCTTATGACCCCATGGACTGTAGCTCACTAGGTCCCTCTGTCTGTAGAATTCTTCCTGAAGAATACTAAAGTGGGTAGTCATTCCCTTCTCCAGGTGATATTTCCAACCCAGGCATCAAATCTGAGTTTCCTGCATTGTAGGCAGATTCTTTACCATCCAAGCCACCCTTTTCAACCATCTGAGGTTAGGTCCTCTTGAGGATATATTGAGTATCATCCCACGCTGAAACATTCACAATAAGAATCCAAGAACCTTGTATTTAGAATGTATAAACTGATTTTTTTTCAGGACTAATGTTTCTAATGAGATGAAATCCTATAAAATAGCATTTTAAAATATGGACTTTGAATTTTAGCATGGGCTTTAAAATCTATTAATAGTTTCTCTTAATCATCACTATCATAGCATTGGACAAAATATGTAATATTTTTGAGTCTCAGTTTTCTCATATTTTAATTAAGGGTAGTAATATCCATCTCTAAAGATTTTAGTGATATTTATAGGAAATCATGGATCTAAGTCATTTAACAGAGCACCTGGCCACAAAGGCTCAGTAAATAGAAATCATGGTGATGGTAATTGATAGTAAAAATAACCCTTTAGAAAATCTAACCAGTTCCAGGTAGATATAACTTTGAGAGAGTGAAGAATTGCTGTTGATGTATTAGGGCAACCAAGACATTTTTCCCTTCATATAATCTTGTATTTGTCTGTTTGCATCTACACAAATGGTGCATGAATAGTAGGAAGCTGATCTGAAGATGGAAATACATAAAAACTCACTATAGTAAGTTGAGCAGAAAAATAAGACAGTCAACTGAATAGTGAGAGCATGAATAAGATTATTGAGGACTAAGAACAAAGGGTTGAAATCTGAGACAGAAACCAAATCTTTTGCCCTCTGCTGCTCCTGTTTGGCTCTTCATGGCTTGGGATGGCATAGTCTAGTGTGAGCCCATTTAGTACCTCTCTGGAGCTGACTGTCTACAGCTGGCTGCTGGGCAGTACTGAACAGAGTTAGGTAAGACCCCTCCTCTCCTGCTTGGCATTGGTGGAAGAAGGACCAGAAGGACTGAGTTTGGGGATTTAGAATTTTTATTCCCAACTAAGATTGTCTTTTGACACATGACTGATCTTTGGGCATGAGAGTAGAAAATAATTACCCCTGGTTGCCATTCCCCTCTGATGGAAGAGGGCTGCTTCCTGCAGGTTAAGCACCAGAACAGGAGCACAGAATCCTGGGGGCTCACAGATCCATAGTTGGAAACACACAACAGCTTGTGTTTGCCACCTATGCCTTGTTTTTCATAGACAAGTCATAACATTGGCTCCAACATGGAAAGCATACAACTCTAAGCTTGGTTTTGGCAGGCAAATGAAAGTGACGACATCCACCCTTTCCTTATGGAATGTAAACATCTCACTTCTGGGCAGAAATTTACATCAGATTTTCATATTTTCAAGGGAATGTATATAAGTTACTCCTCAGACATTTATCTATGTATATTCAAATTTTGATTGGCAATTTTGAACTGGTGTATCAAATGGCCTTTGATACACACTTTTTCCTCAGTCTCATATAATAGAATTTGGGTTTATAATGTATTTTTTTCTTAAATTCCTGGATTATTAATTTGAGTGTGTCATTCTGATCTGACTGCAGACTGCCACAACGGAGTCTGAGAGCAAGGCTGAGCAGTTCCATTGCACAAGTGTCTAATGGCAGGAAAGGGCATTGAGGAAGACTGTGGCGGAGCAGGGTTTGGATTTTAATGGAACCACTTGCCCAATCTACACTACTTGACCTACTTTCTGCTTCATACAGGCCAGGCTCATGCAGCTAAGTAAAAAGCAGGCTGTAGGTAAAAAAATCAGATGCCACTTCTCAGCTAGATTGCCATGGCAAATAATGAAATTAAAAAATATAAACCCACATACATGTGTTGTGCCGCTCATTTATAATGAACCTGATTCAAAGACTGTTAGGTTTTTATGTATGACTGTTTACATCCAATTATTCAGTCAATCTCATAGAGACAGGGTTGCAAGATGGATGCCCATTTCATGTTACCTTTCTGAACTTTTTTTTTTTTAACATGATGAAAAACAGCTACCCAGATATGGAGACAGTGAAGTGCAAGTTGTTCAGTCATGTCCTACTCTTTGTGACCACATGGACTCTGCAGTCCTTGGAATTCTCCAGGCCAGAATACTGGAGTGGGTAGCCCTTCCCTTCTCCAGGGCATCTTCCGGACCCAGGGGCTGAACCCATCTCCTGCATTGGCAGGTGGATTCTTTACCATATCATCATCAGTAGAAATCTAGCGGATGCCAAAGATGACTGCAGATAAGGGAGAACAGAGGAAATTTCTACCTTTTCCTACCCATTGTTTCATATGTCTAGTTGAATCCATTAATGACCAAACACAGCCACAGCCACACAAATAAAAACCCTAAAATGCGCCCCAAGGATTTCTAAGACTGAAGGGTATAAGGAATTAATTCAAATTCTTCCCATTGCTGTGCCTTTTTTCTTTTGGAGTTCCAAGGTCTAAATAATTGCATAGAACAAATCAAGGGAAAATAGGGCCCAGCTGCCTATGGCCTTTGTTGATGAATAGGGCTCTAAGTCAGTCACTCAGCTGTTTTATTACTTGTCTTTAAGGCTGATGAGTCCCAAGCAGACCTGCATCACTGAATTCTCAATAAAGGGTTAGTGCTTGTCCTGCAGAATAATAAGAACCGCTAATGACACCAATTAAGAGCTGTAAATGTCATTTATACTTGTTTGTTATTTTTCAAATCAATAAGGCTGGAAAGACACAGCAGCCTGAGATAATTTAGATTGGAGCAGTTTGTGGGGACATTTTAATGGATATATTGCAATCAGGATTCTAGTTCTCTTTTTGAAGAAATTGTGTTCCTCATTGGGTTAATTCTGATACTTATTTAAAGCAGAATTTAGGCCCCAAATAATTAAACATAGGGGAAAATATTTAGGGCGATAAAAATGAGAGACAAATGTATATATGTCTTAATTATATTCATTAAATCCCCTCTTTGAAAATGTCCCATTTTATCTGAGAAGGAATCTTCAAATAGAAAAATGAGTAATTTAATAAAAAGAGAATATTATATTCAGGAAGAAAAAATTAGTAATATAGACTATAACACTATGCTCTGATGCTGTAGGAATTGCAGAAACATATACTTTTATAAAGTCCTTAGCCTTTTGCCAAATGTCAATAGCATGCTTACAACTGGTGCATTCAAATGATTGTGCAATTTGTGTGTAAGTTTTTAGTTTTGCTAGAGTATGAGGTAGTCAGACAGAACACTAGAGATATGTGTTTCTTTATTCCAAAAGTAGCACAGGAGTCTCATTTCTCACTGGGGCCCTGTTCTAGCAAGAGGAAACTATTAAACATTTCACTGATGAAGCAGCAATCAGGGACAGCCAATTCATTCCTCATAAAATGACTGGATTGTACCAATAATCATAGTTGAAGGGACATGGCACCAGAAAGTTTGAGAATAACTAACCAAATGAATTTCTGGGTGCCTTTGTGAATGTGTTCTTAAACTTTTATATTAGAATTTGGAATGTTGACAAAAATTATAAGAAGCAGCACATGAAATTTAAAATTGCCTCCTCTGGTTATTTATGTCTATACCCCTTCTTATCTGAGTAGGTTTTCTGCTTTGTTTGAAAAATCAGATTTAAGCGGTTACCTTTTGAAGCTTTGTTTTTAGTTACTTTGATCAGGACAGTGAAATAATAAAGTAAGAATAAAACTTAAAAGTACAGCTTGGGAAATTACTGTTTAAACTATCATTTTGCGTGAAGGTGTACCAGACAATAAAATAATTAGTTAAAAATTTTAAATTTCAGATACTAAATTTATTGTCAATACATGGCACTCATTATCTAGTTTGATGATTTACACTTAGGAGAAGCATGGGTATTTAAGGCTGTAAATTAAAATAACTTTAAAAATTAGCTGTTTTTAAAAGTCACACTTAAAATGATGCAGTAGGAAAAATTAAAGGTAACAGTGGTCATACTCTACCCATATTTCATTTCTAGTTGATTCGTTGATACATATATCGTTGGCCTTTTGTGAGCTTCAATAATGTGATATCAAACATAAGAGAAATAAAGAAAAAAAGAGCCAAAACTGACTTAGGCATCTGTCTTGGAATTTGTAGTTGTTCAGTCACTCAGTCGTGTCCAACTCTTTGCAACTCCATGGACTGCAGCACGCCAGGCTTCCCTGTCCTTACCATCTCCCAGAGCTTGCTCAAACTCACGTCCATTGGATCAGTGATGCCATCCGTCCATTTCACCGTCTATCATTCCCTTCTCCTCCTGCCTTCAATCTTTCCCAGAATCAGGGTCTTTTCTAATGAGTCAGCTCTTTGCATCAGGTGGCCAAATTATGGGAGCTTCAGTTGCATCATCAGTCCTTCCAGTGAATATTCAGCGTTGATTTCCTTTAGGAGTGAAAGGTTTGACCTCCTTGCAGTCCAAGGGACTCTCAAGAGTCTTCTTCACCACCACAGTCTAAATGCATCAATTCTTTGGCACTCAGACTATGGTCCAACTCTCACATCCATACATGACTAATGGAAAAACCATAGCTTTGACTAGATGAACCTTTGCTGGCAAAGTAATATTTCTGCTTCTTATCATGTTGTCTAGGTTTGTCACAGCTTTTCTTTCAAGGAGCAAGCATCTTTTAATTTCATGGCTGGAGTCACCATCTGCAGTGATTTTAGAGCCCAAGAAAATAAAGTCTATCATTGTTTCCATTGTTTCCTCATCTATTTGCCATGAAGTGATGGGACCGGATGCCATGATCTTTGTTTTCTGAATGTTGAGTTTTAAGCCAGCTTTTTCACTCTCCTCTTTCACTTTCATTAAGAGGCTCTTTAGTTCTTCTTCACTTTCTGCCATAAGGGTGGTGTCATCTGCATATCTGAGGTTATTGATATTTCTCCCGGCAATCTTGATTCCAGCTTGTGTTTCTTCCAGCCCAGCATTTCTCATGATGTACTCTGCATATAAGTTAAATAATCAGGATGACAATATACAGCCTTGATGTACTACTTTCCCTATTTGGAACCAGTCTGTTGTTCCATGTCCAGTTCTAACTATTGGCTTCTTGATCTGCATGCAGATTTCTCAAGAGGCAGGTAAGGTGGTCTGGTAGTTCCATCTTGAACTTGAAATTGAAGAATTTTCCACAGTCTGTGTGATCCACACACTCAAAGGCTTTAGCTTAGTCAATAAAGCAGAAGTAGATGTTTTTCTGGAATTCTCTTATTTTTTGACGATCCAATGGATGTTGGCAATTTGATCTCTGGTTCCTCTGCCTTTTCTAAATCCAGCTTGAACATCTGGAAGTTCTCATTTCACATACTGTTGAAGCCTAGTTTGGAGAATTTTGAGCATTGTTTGCTATAGTGTGAAATGAGTGCAACTGTGTAGTAGTTTGAACATTCTTTGACATTGTCTTTCTTTGGGATTAGACTGCAAATTGACCTTTTCTAGTCCTGTGGCCACTGCTGAGTTTTCCAAATTTGCTGACATATTGAAGCAACACTTTAACAGCATCATCTTTTAGGATTTGAAATAACTCAACTGGAATTCCATCACCTCCATCACCTCCTCTAGCTTTATTTGTAGAGATGCTTCCTAAGACCTATTTGACTTTGCACTCCAGGATGTCTGACTCTAGGTAAATGATCACACCATTGTGGTTATCTGTCTTGGAATGCTGCTGCCCAAATTATTTAATATAGATTGATACAAAGCTTGAACTCCATTAATCTCTCAATTTGGTCTTTGTTTTATATGATGTAAATATTATATTTACAAACTGTCTCTAACTCCTGACTCTAGTTGTACTATTCCATTACACTTTCCCAGTTTTCTCATTTAGTCAAATTTATCTGTTCATTGTTTCCCAAGTATTTCTCACACTCTTTTCCATACAATTGCCTCCATCTAGAATATATTCTCTTTTACCTCATCACTGGCTGTGACAATTCGACAATCCTCTGCAGACCAATGCATACAGAGCTCAGCCTGTCACTAAGGCATTACCTGATCAAGCCAGTGGCAGATAGTGTCCATTCATTTGTTCGTTCATTTATTCAACACAGATTTATTGAAGGTTGACTATATGCCAAGCATTGTTGTAGGCTTATCTCTCCTCTGTAAAATACTAGTTCTTTATTTATACCATTCACCTAACACTTTCTATATTTTGACTGATGTTACAGCAATTTGTAGGTGAGCTTTATTTCAGCAAACTATATAGTAAATTTCTTGAGAGCTGAGACCTTGTTTCAGTCATTTTGAATTTTCTTCACGGAATAAATCAGTGAGCATGAGGCTTTATATGTATGATTCTGTACCAACTAAGCTTCTCAGTTTGGAGAAACCCATCAAAATAGATAGCCCTGTGTCAATTTAGATAAAGTGCTATGTTGATTGACTTTTTTTTTTTTTTCCTTTCCCACCGGTTATCTGGAACAAAAGTAGTTGGTTTTCTTGAATTTGGTTTCTTTTTGCTGAAGGTGATTCAGGTGTCCCAAAGTGAACTGAATCAGGAATACCTGGTTTTGAGATGTGGTTTAGTTTTGTTATTGTTGTTTCTGTTTTTTGTTTTTATTTTTAACACAGATGTTTACAGGTCCCTGTGTCAATCATTGCTGGTTACAGAACTGGATGAAAGATACATAGGAGTCCTCCAACTCATTTGGTCTGTGCAAAAAGAAACAGGGAAAGATTTCCATTAGCTCAGCTAGTGAGCTCTGCATCAACCTAAAACCAGTTCTTAGTGTGCAGGGGGTATGGTTAAACTGATACTAACTCAAATATTCAAGGCCGTACAAAAGCAGGTGGACAGATAAGGCCAACTTTGGCTCACTACACTTGGTAACACGCAGTTTTATCTTGATGCCTCCTTTTTTTCTACATCAGTTCTTTCAATTACCACTTTTTTCCTTGTCTGAGCTTCCTGGACTCACTCTTTCTGTCTCCAAAAGAGATGCACCAGAAAGAATGGGATAAACTCCTTTGCTCTTGGAATAGAGTTTATTTTAAGCATGGGAAAAATTATCCTATTTGTGGCATACCAGGCACCAGGAAATTGGATGAGACCAGACATTTTAGGGGCACAAAGCTACAAATATAGAAGTAAACTGTATACCTGACACTAATATAACGTCAACAAAAATAAATAAAAATAAAGATAAATTAAATAAATTTGGCAACTAACAGTTTAATCACTTCATAGAAAGATTATGTGCCCAAGGAATTAGGCACCGTAGAGATGTCTGTTGGACGATTGCATTCACTCAGTTTTTTAAAGTTTAGGAACTTCCCTTTCTGTTACTGACAAAGAATCCCATAAGCCAGGATGACCTCAACGGTGGAATGGACACTCTTGTTCATATTATATATATATATATATATGTATATATATATATATTTCTTTTTGGAAAGAAATGACCAACTCCCTCATATATGAGAGTCATAGGGTCACTAGTAAACATTATTCTCTGTTCAAAGAGAATTTATGTGAATGTTCCCTCTCAGCTATCAAATGTATGCCAAGGAGTCTCTCATTTCCTGAAGGAAGGACGCCTCCAGGGTCAGGTTGCTCATAAAATCATGAATTAAGCTAGACTGGGACGACCAGAAAGGGACGAAACTATGTTAGCCTGGAGGGACTGGACCCACCTCTAGGAGGCTGCTCCCTGCCATGCAAGAATGCAGTGTCAGTGTTATCAGATCTCCAAGAGAGCCAAAATATGAACATTTTGTATGAAATCTTTCAATTTTGAAATGTTGGCCTTTTTTTGGTGGAGGGGCTTCACTACACAGCTTGTTGGAGAAGGCAATGGCACCCTACTCCAGTACTCTTGCCTGGAAAATCCCATGGACAGAGGAGCCTTGTAGGCTGCGGTCCATGGGGTTGCGAAGAGTCTGACATGACTGAGAGACTTCACTTTCACTTTTCACTTTCATGCATTGGGGAAGGAAATGGCAACCCACTCCAATGTTCTTGCCTGGAGAATCCCAGGGACGGCGGAGCCTGGTGGGCTGCCATCTATGGCGTCGCACAGAGTCGGACACGACTGAAGTGACTTCACAGCAGCAGCAGCAGCACACACCTTGTGGGATCTTGATTCCCTGACCAGGGATTGAACCTGGGCTTGGAAGTAAAAGAGGAAAGTCCTAATCACTGGACCACCAGGGAATATTAAGGGTAATATTAATATGCTGTTAAGAATAAAGAAAATATACCTGTGAACCATATCCAGACTGTGGACTCTTAGTTTGCCCATCTGTTTTCTTTTTAAACAAATTTGTGGTATGATAGAGGCTGTATTGAAAGCAGTTTCTGGCCCCATCCCACCTCCCATGCTCCACCTTGCTAATTTGACCCCCATATGGTCAGCTTACTGGTCTAGCAACAAAAGGAAATGACTTTCCTTAAAGAAATGACTTTTTAAATGGTGTGTGAGAAAATCTGCCATAAATATCACTGAAATTTTGATGTTACTTTCCTGAAATACTGTCTCTACAATGAAAGAAATAGTAGCCTCTACCTATTTCACATGCTTGTGCTGGTTTCATGGTCAACACTATCCGTGTCAATTCTGAATTTAAGTATTAAAAAGTAATGAGGATTTTTCAATGGCCATTTATAACTGAAACTAAGAATATCCTTCCCCTTCCGCATAAGGGTTGCCTGTCCTAACTAACCACTGAGTAATTTTTTCTTATTCTAATGCCCTTAATTAGATTTATAGACTCTTTACAGAGTTTATGTTGATGAGGGCCTTGGAATACAACACACACTAATAAAATACACCCACTACCCAACTTGTGCTTTTGCATGTTTTATTTCAATGAATAATGAGTCTTAAATAATGTTCAGAATATGTTGTCGAGGATGTTCTAAAGAAATATGGACTGATGATCCATTAGGAAATGTTAATAAACATATAATCACATGGAAGTGGTGACCGAGAGAAAGTGATTCATTGGGGCATAAACCATTAAGGAATTTGGGTCACGATGCCTGCTACAAATAAGAAAAAATATATTTAAAAAACAGCAGTTATACCTTCTCATTTTTTTAATTTCCTTTCGGTGACTTTTAGCTTGCCTAAATGTTTTAAAATTGGAGGTAATCATTGTATAACATTCTCAATCCTAGGGTAAAGAAATTTACTCTACATAGTTTCCTTTTCACATGACACAGCCATTTTCATGGTTATAGCTAATTAGCTTCCTTTCGACATTAGATACGGAGGATGTTTAAGCAACGTAAACTAGCTGTCATCCAGCGGCATCATAATCAAAATGGCATAAAATTTGCCATAAAACCTGCAGCTAATAACATTTATAAGGCACCTTATTACATAAGGATATTGAAGAAGCTCAGACACTGTATATCACAATGCTTCCCCAGGGACCTGGTTCATTTTCCTAATGACTGTGTATGGGTTTACTTTAGGAGCTTTAATGCACATGCTTGAGCACAGAGCTTACCCAGGCAGACTGATAAGAACTGAGGAAGAGTGATGTCCAAATCCTGCCACAAAGTACTGGATCTGCCTGAAATGAATCAGCAATATGGTCCTCTTTCTCATTCACCAGCCAAGTCTTCTCACCATTTCATGGCCATGCTTATTTTAATATTCTTCTATATTTTATTTGAAGATGTTTATACCTGCTCTCCACTTGAAAGATTTTAATCTTTTCTTCTCCATGCCCGATTCCTACAGCCTTTATGCTTCCACTCATCCTCCATGGCTACCCTCAAGCTGTGTTTCTCCCATGGGGGCTTCCTCTGATGCCTCTAACTCAGTTAACCTTTACCTTTGAGCTTTTATTGTTTCTTTTTTAAAGTCTGTCCTGCACAGACAGTATCCATTCCTGCCTACCATTTTTTTTTTCTTTTTTAACAATTTAACAACCCTAACAGTTCATGCTTATCACGTTACAGAATCATAGACGATCAACTCTGCAAGTACATTAGAGCTCATGTTTGAGACTTTCTTTTCCCATGTTGACTTGTTGGCTGGGTCCTGCCCAGGGATATTCAGGATATTCACATGATTCCTGGCCAGCTAACCTAGCTCCTGTCATTCCACAGTGCCAGACTTTGTTTCTCATTTTCTTTATTGTTGTTCGGTTGCTAAGTCATGTCTGACTGTTAGTGACCCCATGGACTGCAGTACACCAGGCTTCTCTGTCCATCAGTATCTCCTGGAGTTTGCTCAAACTCAGTCATTGAGCTGATGATGTCATCTAACCAGATCATCCTGTGTCATCCCCTTCTCCTCCTGTTCTCAGTCTTTCCCAGAATCAGACTCTTCTGACAATAAGTCGACTCTTCCTGTCAGGTGGTCAAAGTATTGGAGCTTCAGCTTCAGCTTCAGTTCTGATGCTGCCTGGTTGACGGTTGACAGATTTGATCTCCTTGCTGTCCAAGGGACTCTCAAGAGTCTTTTCCAGCACCACAATTTGAAAGCATCTAATTTCCTTTACATCACATTGAATATATATTCTGAGCCATGATTCAGTCATTACTACCAAAAACAATTGTCACCTACAAGCCCTACTACCAATCCCATCCACTCATTTCTCATTCAGCAACAAGAATATCAAATGTAATCTGTGTGATCAAGATCATTCTGTTCTCTCTTGGCTTAGCGAGCCCTCTCTTGGGAGTATAACCGATCATAATCATGGTATCTTATTTCCAGTCATTTGATTTAAATATTATGTTATACCCTCCCTAGTTTCTGATTATTCCATGTATAAGCTTCTTATGAAGAAAGATACTTCCATTCCACTTTTTTTTTTAAATCAAAACTTAAATGTATTCTCTAGTCCTAGACATATAACAAGGCTCAAATAGGCACCAGTGATTATCTTCCATAAGCAACTTGTATACAGCATGATTCTAATATAATAAAGTCATCCTTCCAGCACCTAATAGGATCTGGCTATTGGATCTGGCTACCAATAGAAAGAGCACCACAGTCACAAGTTGTAAGATATGCCCCAAATCCACCCTAAGCTATACTTTCCTTACCATAGATTTGATTCTACACATCATTTCATCCTTGGTTTATAATTTCTGGCTTCATTCACCAATATTCTAGTTCTTTTCTGCTTCGAGACTCTTGACTTAAATGATCTTTCCGGTAGCAAATTTTCTATGCTTTCTTCAGCATACAGCCTATATATATACATATTTGATGTTAAGAGTGTTAGCTGGAAATGTGGGTGATGATTTCCAGAGAGGGGGATTCTTAAAATGGAGGAGATAGAGGAAGGGGGTCAATTATGTTGGTAAGGTCCAAAATATAACTATGTCTGCTGACAACAAAAATAAAATTAAATTCAAAGTGCTTGCAGAAGAGTGATTGCAAAGCACACAAAGGACAAGGCATTTCTGAACACTGTCATATACATTATCGCTGAGAAAATAGCATTTTCATTTTATAATCTAGAACCAAGTATTGTTCTAGTTGAAGGTATCGCTAAACTGCTTTTTCACCTACATGAATGTCCAATGAATACTGGAAATTGAATGCAAACCAATTCTTTCTTTGCAGAGCCACCACTCTTTCTGCAGGGTAACTATCCTACAGTTAATATGTTGCCCTTCTCAGTTCCAGTCATTGTGAAAGTCAAAAATATTCACACATATTTTCAAACTGCACCCATACTCTCTCTGATTAGAACAAGAAGATTTATATCCATGTTAGTCTATAGGAAAAAAGAGGAACTTAAAGAAAAACCTAAAACATAAAGGAAACTTTGAAATTGTGATCAAGTCAATTTTCAAAGTGACTAAAGCACAGGCCATTTTGGACAAAAATCTAAACTTGAATGTACACATATACTTTGTAGAGTGAATTTTTTCTACCTTATTTCATGATTCAAATACTAGATGTGTCTCTTCTACACCCATTGCCAGACTTAAACTATAAAAATTAAGAAAAGAAAAGCAAAAATTCTGAATGGATCATTCATATTGCTAGTTTCCAAAAACTGTTAAGAATTCAGAAATTTTTTGTAGAATTCTGTGAATCTGAGTTTCAGCCACATATATCATTTAATGTATAGATCTTCTGGATGTTTCCATAATGTGAGTGGGCCATAAGAACATGTATATATGCACACCTACATGTTTAAATGAAGGTTCACAGGAAAAAAGCTGCCCTTTAGTGATAGGAAAACTTAAAGTGAGTGTTCGCTTTGCAAACTCTCAAAACTGCTGATTAGTCAAAGCCTACTGCTAATCAGGAGGACAGCAAGGGTATTGGCCAGATGGAGAGTGATGTTGATGGTAGTGTCAAGAAAAATCACACCTGAGAGGTCAGCTCACTACAGCCTCAAATGCTATTTTCAACAAAAAAGTTGAAATAATATCTGATTATTCATAGGTGAAACAAAACGAACATACGTGAAACAAATGGAACAAATGGCTTTCAATTCTATCAACATTTATCATAACATTTTCACCATCAAAACTTTTACAGGCTGTAAAATAAATACAAACTAGTTCTATCTTTACACACATACTCATGTGCTTCTATATATGCACATACATTTTGTGTGCACAGATAAGCAGAGTTTAGCTTTTGCTCATCAAATATTTCAGAGCATTTTTCAGATATTTAGCTCTCTTTTCTGATAGCTTTTTAAGGATATTTAATGTAATGGGGAAAAATTTCAGATTTTTTTTTTTTATTCATTTACACTTCAATCATCCATGTTGTTTAATACCATCTATTTGATATTCAAGAGCCCTTGGGCTTTTTCAAACACGCTTTGGAAAATCTTTTTCTTTTATTTTTTTATTTTCCCATCCCTTAATATAAGAAGAAGTAGCATTTTGCCAAAGGCGAGCCATAGTGAACGCCAGGGGAACAGTGTGCTGCTTTACTCTGAACTTGTGCATTTTGAGTAGTATCTAAATTAGAAGAAAAGAGAACTTTTGGCCGCTTGCTGTATGTGCTTACTTGGGCACCTCTGTTTTGAACAGTTACATATGCAATCTGTATTATTTTATGGAATGTTAATTTTTGCTTCATTCTAGAAGGACTGGCTATGTAGATATATGATTAGCTTATTTCCCTCTTCCTCTTCATCCTCCTCCTCCTTCCCTTCTGTTTCTCCTCCTTCTCCTCTTCTTTCTTCTTCCCTTTTATCTTAAGAAAATAGTCATTGAGTCTAATTAATCTTTTCTCTTAAGATATTCTTTCTCATGTTGAGAAATAGAGATATAGAGCAACTTAAAAGAATCATGGAATTTTGATCTTTCAACTCGTTCATAATTTTTTTTCTATTAAATATCATGCTGATAATGATCCAGTCTCTAGTTTATTCCAGATACGTGAGACTCACTGACTTTGAAGGGAAGCAACACACTTTTTAAAAAGTCATCATCATTTATATACTCCTGTAGGAAAATATCCAAGATTTTATAGAGTTAGAAGCTCATGTATTTTGGTGACCCGCTTAAAGGGAAAGAATCAAAAATTTAAATAAAAAATCAATCCTGAAACCTAATATTTAGTTAAATTATAAGCAAAACTATAATATACAGTCTGAAAAGTATAGAAATCGAGCAAAATAGCACATTTACACTTACTATATTTATTTATTAACTGCCTGGCATACTATCTACAGTTTTCCTGAAACTTTTTGACTGCTTGCTCTTTTATCATCTCTCTATATGATAATAATTTTATAGCATCATTGCTTTATGGGATAAGTAGGAAAAAATGTCTTTCTTTTAGCAAGTTTTGAAAAATATGTGTTTCTAACCATTGATAATCTGCTAACTTAATAGTTTGCTAAATTTTCTGTCCGTGTCTTAACTTGTCTGTTATGTCACATAAAGTGTTGAGACTACTATCTAATTTGGGTAAGCATCTCCCAAGGGTTTTTTTTTTTTTTTAATATATAAAGCTATTAATGTAAAAGATGTCAGAACATTTCAATGTCTGTGTCTGTGTGTGTGTGCATATACATGCAGTGATGACCTGAAAATCCTTTGTGAATTAAAGACACACACCAGCCCATTTTATGATAAATGCCCTTTTTATAGTGGCTTATTAAGAGTTTTATGTTATCTTTACCAATATTTATCCTTTGTATCAGACCATTAATAAATTAATAAGAACCAGTGTAGATGCAAAGGAAAAGGCCCCATTAGACAGAGACAAGTGTGGGCAAAGTCATGGCCTGGGTGCTGACAAGGAGTATGGTATGAGTGCGGTGGAGTAGAGATCTCCAGGGACGATGAGACACGTGTGTGTGGAGCCAAGCAGGGAACTGAAGACAGGACTGATCACTGGACAGTGGCTCTCAGAATTCAGTCTATCAGAATTTGAAAACAAGAAAATGACAGGCTGTCACTGGGTTATTATGCACACAAAGTGTAGCTTTATGATTGTTTTCATTCAAGTTCTACACATCCAGTTCTTGCATATACTAGCCTATGGAACCTAGATAGAGGCAATCTAACCACACAAATGTGACTGTGTACTGTATAAATATAACCCATTAATCTGCATTATATGTATCTGCAAATGAACTTCTCTACTCAGGTTTCAGGAACCTGATAGCCACTCCAAAGTCACTTGACAATAATGATTTGGCAGAAGGAAAGCTGGAGTGGAAAGAAAAAGTGCTAGTAAAAAGATCTTACCACGTAAGTTTTTCATAAAGATACGACCATGTGAGTGATTGAATATCTGGCCTGAGCAAGCAAAGGTTCCTGATGTGAAGTTTCACTGACTTGATACTGATATGCTTCTGTCCTTCCTCTTTCTGTATTTGGCCTTGGTTCTATGCACTTGGAACTCTCAGCATGAATCTTTTAAGCATCTGAGGACAGCTGCATGTTTTTTTGTTTTTAAATCTCTTCTCTCAGATAAACATCTTCGCTTGGGCTCACACTCCAGAGTATTTAAAATGTTTCCCCTCTGCTCTCTCCACCCAGTTTGCCATTGTACCTCCAAATGCAACTTTAAGAACCAAACATCAAAGGAGGCTTCTGGTGCTTATGGCTTATACATTTGTTATTTAGACTATACTTAAGGTCTGATAGAATCGCATATTGGCAACTATGTGAAGGTACAGCACACTCTCATCTACAGCTGGTGGAAATGTAAATTGGCACAATCATTGAGGAGAAGAATATTAAGCAATAGCCATTTAAATAAAAAAAATCTGCATACTCTATGATATAGCACCAGCGCTTAATGATTTCTGCCCTAGAGGAACAGGCACATATGCAAACTGAGTCATGTAGGAGGGTATTTGCCCAGCACTGTTTATGTCAGGGAAAGTCTGGCAATAGTGCAAATGTTAATTTAACAGGGAAATGACATTAAAACATGGTGCATTTGTGTTATGGCATACTGTAGAAGTGGCTGTCTTTATAGACTGATAGATACACAGATTGATAATAGATTGACAGTCAAGACAAAATCTTCACTAAAAATTAAGCAAAACCATCAGAATGATATCCAAACCATAATGTATTTTTTTGTAAAAACAAACAGGCATAGAATATATATAAACATTATGTAGAAAATATAGCAGCAAACAGGGAGGATTCAGATTGGGATGATTAGTTAAGGAAATTTTTGCCGTAGATGTAGACTTTTTAAATGTTTTAAGCAAGGAGAACATATTCAAATAGTATTGAGTTACTGTAATTTTCTAAAACAAAATCATGTTTTTTACATGAATAAATAGAACATATAATGCTGCATTACTGTTCTACTGCTTATTCACACACACACACACACACACACACACACACACACACCCCAGGAGAGGCTTTACATGACAGGTGAAACAAACAAAAATTAAAAAACTCCAAATTTAAAGTGCACACATACACAAAATACACACAAACTCCTTTTTAGTGACCCAGAATCATAAAGTCATGTCATCTGGCATAACCAGTTTCCATTGGGATGATATTAACCTGGTAAGAATCACATGAGAGTCCCTGGTGTGATTTCAGATTTTAACAAAAAATCCGTTTTTTTGTTAAATCTCGGGTTCTCTGACCAAGAATAGATTCCTAAATATGTCTTTACACAAATGAGAGTGGACAGGTGGGGAGAAGCAGGGCAGTAGATGCAGGCACTGGTGGTGTGGCCTGAGATGAGCACCTCCTGCAATCTGCTCCGTGTCCTCATCTACACCACAGGCTGTACTCAACCACACACACTTCGTGGGAACATTGTAAGGGTCACAGAACAGCATATGTGAAAGCTCTTCTGAAAGTACAAAGTGCTTTACGCATGCCAGGCATCATTACTCTCAACTTGGTGATTAACCAACAAATGAAAGATTGTTATATATCTTTACTAACCATACAAATTGAGAGAAAAGGAGAGTCCACACCTGCTTGATGAATGGTGACTAAGCTCCATAATGTCAGAAACCTGTGACCATGTCCATGGCATTGACAAGCCGGTTGAATGAAAATAATCACCCTTTAGGTAGACTGTGTGAGATTTTTGTTTTTATAAACAAGGTCAGTTGAATGGCCAATGCTGGGCAGTATGGACTTAAAAATATCTGATGTTATCTTTATTATTACCCTTAAATTATCATCAGGAGAGTCTTGTTCAAATGATACTTGCTCCTCTGAATGTCCAAAGTCTGAAACCAGTCAGAGAGGAAGAAATATTCATCAAAGGACCCTTTAACTAGTTGTATATTTGACCAGGATTTTAAGAAGATTTACTCTTTTTCTCTATCTAACAAACTAATAGCTTCACTGTTCTTTTCTTTTGCTCTCAAGCCTGAAGATGATTTGTGCCAAATAGAGAAGATCTGAATCTAAGGCTTTAATGTTGTTTTAACATAGTTTTCATTTTTAATCTGTAGATAATCCTAATATAATGGACTGGGAATCAGTATTTATAAATGAATTTTAATCTTTTATACCAGATCCATTAACAAACCCCAAATTTATTGAGCTATAAAAGTTGGCCCAAAGCTATGGCATGTTGTATAGTCTTATAGTTCCCAGTTGAATCACTAGGTGCCGTACATATGTTGCTTCCCACTGCACAAGTGCTCTCCAAAAAAAGCATATTTGTTGCCTTTTTAAAAAAATTTTTCCTTGGGATAAACATGGAAACAGTAAAAGCAAAAAAGGGCGGGGTGGGGAGGATATCACAGGGGATACAAAGCAGACAGGCTGCACAGCCTACAAGGGAGGCTTTTACAGAATTACAGTGGAGGTTGCAGGGCAAGCAGCTGTGCATCCGGAATGAGCTGGTGTAAACGAGGCACTTTTAATACAGAATCAACATTTTCCTTGGATGTTACTCCGTTTGCCTTCAATTTTTATTAGGGCATTTTCAAAATTTATCCTTCTACCACCAGATGTGCAAACAATGAATATAATCATGATTCTGTCCTCTTGACTTTTTCTTAAATGATTGCTTTGAACAAAGGCAAGTATAGTCAAAATTGCCAGGCTAAGTATTTCTGGGCCCCCAATCCAACAACAAAACTTCACGGGACTGTGTCTAGTCCTCCGCTTGCCCCTTTAACCGGGTGTGTCTTTTACCAGAGAAGATTCCTGGACGCGTTTCTTCCCTACCCTCCCTCCACCACCTCTGGCACAGACACCTATGCGCGTGCAAACAGAGACACACAGGTGTGGGAAGGTCCTTTCAGGAATAGGTTTGGCATGAGGACCCTAATATAGACCTAGAATTTCATGTGGGAAAATGCTGACGCTTGAATTCTAATACTTGAAATTGCTGCAATCTTTTGTAAAATTGGTCAAGACACTGGAGCACATTGGAATAACTCAGCAGAAACTCGACAAAGTACTATCACATGGTATCATCCTTAAAATTCATGTTGAAGTTACGAGTGTTTGAGAATTAACTCTACTTGTTTGAAGCCTGATGAAATCATTGTACTATGGAAATCAAAAGAACTGCAGAAATAATTTACTTAGTTCTCTTAGCTTTCCTGGAGACCGAGTTCAGAGGTCAGTTGCCAAAGCTCATGCAGCTGTTGAAGGCAGAGCCAGAACCAGCAATGATTACTCAGTACATTATTATGCAAACATCCATTATTTTGAAAAATAAAATAATTTGCATTTTCTTTCTACTTCCTCATGGCCATGCATGTGCTAGTTCAAAACTGGAGAGCAGTTTTGCAAAGTAGCAGTGAGACAGCATTATGGGCTATATGTATTTGATGTATCCTGGTTTGGAGGACCATGTCCAGAAGCTATTCAGCTCCTGAAGAACCAGGTGACTACTTTTACTGCTCCTCCTCTGCATCACAGAGGTGAAGCAACTGCCTTATACACCTGTATGCAGAAGGACACTGTCCGCCCCAGTTTGCTCTCTGCATGTCCAGAGTTGTGTGAAAGTGAAAGTTGCTCAGTCGTGTCCGACTCTCTACAACCCCATGGACTATACAGTCCATGGAATTGTCCTGGCCAGAATACTGTAGCTGGTAGCTGTTCCCTTCTCCAGGGCATCTTCCCAGCCCAGGGATCAAACCCAGGTCTCCTTCTTTGCACGCGGATTCTTTACCAGCTGAGCCACCAGGGAAACCCTAAACTTGCATGTGCCTTTACCAAAAAACAAATCCATGCTTGTTGTTGGTTGTTCAGTCACCCAATCATTTCTGATTCTTTGTGACCCCATGGACTGTAGCACTCCAGGGCTCCCTGTCCCTCACCATCTCCCGGAGTTTACCCAAGTTCATGTTCATTGCATCGGTGATGCCATCCAGTCATCTTATCCTCTGATGCCCTCTTCTCCCCTTCTCTCAATCTTTCCCAGCATCAGAGGCTTTTCCAATAAGTCATCTGTTTGCATCAGATGACCAAAATCCTGGAGCTTCAGATTCAGCATCAGTTGTTCCAGTGAATATCAGGATTGATCTCCCTTAAGACCATAATCTCTGAGATCTGCACATGTGAGAATCATGTAAAATAATTACTGATATTTTTTAAAGTTCAAATAATAAATTAAAATTAGCACCTGAAAAACAAACAAACAAAAAGATAACAAAAAGATAATGATTGATTGGTTTGATCTCCTTGCCCCTGGTGGCTCAGACAGTAAAGAACCCATGCACACCAATGGCCAATTCTCTGCCTAGAATGTTCAAGAGTTCCCTGTGTTCCTACCTGGATCAAAGCCTGTGCTTTTGTGTCTCAGTATCTCAATGACTCTCAGCAGAAGTTGATACTCTAGGTGCACTGAAGACAATTCTATGATATTCTGAGTGTTTGCTGAGCCTACTACAGACCCCTCTAGAGGATCTTCCTGACCTAGTGTCTTCTACACTGTAGGCAGATTCTTTACCATATGAACCATTAGACAATGTATAATACCCCCAAAATGTATTCTTTAAATCTGAGAAATATATACTCTTGCCCATATGTTAAGAATTATGGACACAGTAGGTTAAGAGTCTTGACATTTCTATTATTCTACTTTTTATTTTTGTAGCCATTTAAAGGAAAATAAAAGTTGGTTTAGTGGTAACTAGCCCAAACCCTGGCAGCTCAGATGGTAAAGAATGTGCCTGCAGTGCAAGAGACATGGGTTCAATCCCTGGGTCAGGAAGATCCCTAGAGAAGGAAAGAGCAGCCCACTTCAGGATTCTTGTCTGGGGACTTCCATGGACAGAGAAGCCTGGCAGGCTATAGTCCATGGTGTCACAAAGAGTCGGACAAGACTGAGTGACTAACACACAACACACACAGCCAAAACCACTTCTAAGTCCATTAAATATATTATCTCTAGTTATTGCAGTAATTCTAAAAGGCATCATGATACAGTTAAAGTAACCAGAATTAAGGATTTTAGAGGCTGCAGTTCACAGTTGCTCAGATAATATGGGGAAAGCCCAAGATTTGAAAAGAAATATCTAAAGAATATAGAAACAATATCAGAATTTCAGTATCTGAAAGGTCAATATGGCTTGCCCCATCAAGAAATAGTTTCAAAGAAGAAGTTAAATTTGATCTTTTGTGGTGGTTGTTGTTTTATGTATTGAATTTTGGAGTAATATTTTATTATTCCAAAGAGCTGTAAGGTAAAATAGGTTTGGGGGCATACTTTATATGTTTAATCTAGGAAAGACACCACCACCAAAAATTTGGAAATATTCTGGCCTGGTGGGGAAAAAAGTGGGACATAAATTTGGATAAACCAGGTGAAACCAGATTAAAGAGGTCCTGAAAAACAGCAAAGGGGTTTGGACTTAATGTGATAAGAAATAAGGCTGTGAAGGCTGTTGAGAGGCAGAGGACATGATAAAAGCAGTGCTTGGGGAAGATTAATCTGTCAACAGTTTGCAGGATGGATGCTATTTTAAAGATTGTATATTGTTATAGTACTTTATGTTTCCTTGGGGGTGTTTTGTATATATTTTTCTCTCTTCCATTAGATTATAAACTTTAGAAAGGCAGAGACCATGCTTTCAGCTGACTCTTTCAATTTCCCACAGCATTTAGCCCAGTGCTGGTCTATTAGTCGTGATGGTAAAGAAATGTAGAAAAGCCACCTAATGGTCAGGAATATACAAATATTTCAGGGTATTTAGTACACAGCCATATTGTCTTCCCTAGGCTAAATTAAAAGAAAGCTTTTTTTTTTTCCTGAGTCAGAACCGTGTGTCCAGTGACAGAAGAACTTATTGAAAAGGACAGAAATATTAAGAGTGAAAAGAGGGGACTCCCTCCTTGGTCCAGTGGTTAAGAATCTGTGCTCCCAATGCAGGGGCCCCAGGTTCTATCCCTGATCAGGAACTAGGTCCCGCATGCAGCAATGAAGATCCCACGTGTTGCAAGTAAGACCCAACACAGCCAAATAAATTTAAAAAATAAACACAAATAACAAAATATAAATAAATAAATGCCCCAAGTGATTGGAGTGTCTGATTATTAAAAACAAAAAAAGAGTGAAAAGGAGAGGAAACAAAGAGGATAACACTGACAGGCGATGGGCTGATGCAAATGTTGGCTCTCAGAGCACAGGGGACCAAAATGCTGGGAGATGCCCTCTGACTCCATGTGGGTAGGAGACTGAGTAATTTTGCTGAATACAAAGACTGGGAACAGAAAAGACCACAGTGCCGGATTGTACAGTCCTGTGGTAAATTGTATTACGGCCCTAAGCGTGTCCTCCCACACCTGGATTCGGCTCACTTGTCAGGCAGCTGATTTTGGAGAACTGTGTAGAGAACTGTGATGTCACATCTGGGCTCAACTTTTTTTTTTTTTTAATTAATTACTTGATAATATCTTCCCTGGCTCAGGATAAAGCAAAGACAGCACACAAACTCTGTCTTTATCAATCCTGACTTTCTTCTACTAAGAAGAAACCAAGATCCACAGTGATGTGTCGGGTCTCTAGAGCTTGTTAGTCTGAAGGAAGAACTAACACGGGAATCCAGGTCTCCAGGATCACAGTCTTGGCTGTGTTCACCATTCCAATATTTCAAATGCAGTTTTGTTTAGGACTTTGGAATTCTTTCTTTTTTTCTATCTCCCAAAAGCATAAAACTAAGTGACAACTTCTGACCCAAATATTTGTGATGTCAAAACATTTACTGGGTGTATCTATAGGCAGATGCACAAGCACCTTTAGTTTCTTTTGTCTGATTTTCAGTCCTCGGTGACAGTGGATTTGCCAAGGCAAAAATAATTAAAAATTCTCTGGGACAAACCAGCATCACTAAAAGCTGTTACATTCCACACTGCTCAATGTCTGCAGCAGAGTGAAAGTAATCTACCTTGTTAACTTTATAATGCAATGTATCAAATCTTCCTTCATACCTCCCTTTCAGGACTGGTGCCTTATGCATACATATTTTTACTGGGTAAAGGGGACATCTTTGTTTCTGTGGTTTCTTTATGATCATGGCTGGTCCCTACTTAGATAATCTCCTCCGCCTCCACAGCAGTACTCTTGGTAATGGGAAGTTCAGCTAGCGGTATAGTTTACATCACCATATACAGTCGGTTAATGGCTGCTTTATTAGGTATCTCCAGTGAGATGATGGGCCATCTGAGAATATTAACACCTGGATTTACAGTCATCATGATGGAATACATCGAAGTTCTTTAGTAAGCTGAATTACTCAATAACATCTTAGAAACATAAATAATCAAGAAGCCTCATTTTCAAACCTAAAAGCCAAGAGTCTGTCTTGCTAATTGACCATGATGGAGTTATAATAGTGAAATACAACACAGAAAAACTCTCTAGAAGGCTGCCTCAGGCATATAACATCAATAAAGCACCAGTGATCGCATTTACAGACCCACGTTCTTATGAAGGGCTCCGTCAAGACAGGCTTATGTTTTGAGATGCAGATCTTTGGGGAGATGTTTCAAATGTCTAGTTGTTTCGCAGAATAGATAGAGAAGACTATTTCCATGTAATTAAATGTAAGCTCCAAGATATTTCCAAAAAGCTTCTAGGTTTCTCAAAATTAATTTATCAGCTTCAGGTACTCAATGAGAATTCCTCAAGAAAATACAAAAAAAAAAAAAAAAAACCCGAGCCACTCAGAGGAGAGTCTGTTCAGATTGCCGGGCAGCCTCGGCTGGGCAGGTGCACAGAGGGGATCACAGTGCAGTAGGAGGCCCACACTGGCCTTCCCGGCCTGGTTCTGGGATGTCTTCAGTGACGTCTGAATGCCCTCCTTTTGGAGCAAGGCCTTGGAATATGGAAATGCTGTCATGGAGGTGCTGACACAGAGAGGGAAGGTCTAGTACATGTCGGGAAGTAGGAGCAAAAGAAATCTTAAATGAAATGCACAAAGTATAAACTGTAGCCATGTCTAGACACCGTGTTGTATCTGGATAATTTTTGTGCCAATAAACGACATCAGAATTTCAAAAACAAAAACAAAAACAAAACCACACACAAGCAAACAAACAATAGAAATCAAACAATAGATGTGTGGCATTAAACAATGAACACCTATACTTCCAAGATAAAGGATACAAAGGACACTAATACAGGGCTAATAATAGGCCAGCTAGGCCTACTAATATAGGCCAATTTGGCTAACATGAATGATAAAAATAATCAGAATTGCTCATTTCGTTAAAGTATTATGATCATCAAATGACTTGTTCTTAAAATATTGATGGGGCTTCCCAAGTGGCCTTGTTGTAAAGAATCCAACTGTGAATGCAGAAGATGCAAGCTTGATCCCTGGGTCAGGAAGATCCCCGGGAGAAAGAAATGACAATCCACTCCAGTATTCTTCTTGGGAAATCCCAAGGACCAAGGAGCCTAGTGGGCTACAATCCATGGGGTCACAAGAGTCGAACACGGTTTAGCAACTAAGCAGCAATAACAACAAAAATGGTAATGTAGGCTGTGTTCTCATTTTACAAATTATAAAATTGAAGCTTGGAAAGATTGAGATTAAATAAGAATTCATGTGTTCTGATTCCTAGTTAGTGCCTTTGCATAACTTCAGTTCTCAAATTTCATATTTTCCTTGAAGCTTGGGTTTATCTGGTATTTGTACTTATCTGTCTGTTTGCAGTGATGGACCATAATATTATTATATGTCTCTGAAGTCAATGGGAACAGTAAGTATCATTTATTCTCCATGCTAAACTAGCAAGATCACCCTCTGGTTTTGTCTGTTTGTTCAGTCGCTCAGTCATGTCTGACTGTTTGCAATTCCACGGAGTGCAGCATGCCAGGCTTACCTGTCCGTCACCACCCCTCAGAGCTTGCTCAAACTCATGTCCATTGAGTCAGTGATGTCATCCAACCATCTTGTCCTCTATTGTTGCCTTCTCCTCCTTCCTTCAATCTTTCCCAGCATCAAGGTCTTTTCTAATGAGTTGGCTCTTTGTGTCAAGTGGCCAAATTATTGGAGTTTCAGCGTCAGCATCTGTCCTTCCAATGAATATTCAGGATTGATTTCTTTTAGGATTGACTGGTTTGGTCTCCTTACAGTCCAAGGTACTCTCAAGAGTCTTCACCCTCTGGACTACTTGTCATATGCTGATCAACCAGTATTAGTTGCTCCAGGAAAAAGTATTTATAGCTCAATTTACACTATTAGAAAATAAAATGGCAATCAGGTCTTCAAAACACTGGCCTTTCAATATTTTGGTTTTCAAATATCAAAGACTACGTCACATTTACAAATTATATGGACAATTGAGAGAAATATGGATTTACCTCTTAGTCTTTCAAAATCGATTGTATACAATCAATACAAACATCCAGTTTGCATCATTAGGAAATCTATGAATATTTTATCTGAGTCAAATACAACGTATTTCTTCTATGGCACAAAGGAAGTGAATAATTGCCTGATTGTCAATCGGACACTCTGTTGCTAGAGCTGAGTGTTTATTATAATACTTGTCACCTTGGACAGAGACCATGTGGTGTGCTGTGACCACTCCAAGGACTTTTGATGGCTATTTCTCATTTTCAAGGGTAAAACATATGGGACATGTCAGGAAGAGTTCTCATTTTTCACATTCGTTTGCCTTTTATCTTCATTCACTCTCCCTCCTTTTTTTACTTTAGCCTCCCACTCTTTCATTAATATTGTGTTGAATTGTTCTGACCCACAATTCTGGTCTGTTACTTGCATCCATAATGCTTTAAAGACCTAGAGAGGCTATAGCATAGCAAAAAGTGTCTAGCAGTGACTTCGTTGGTGGTCCAGTGGTTAAGATACCACACTCTCAATGCAGGGGTCAGGGTTCAATCCCTGGTCAAGAACTATATTCCACATGATGCAACTAAAGATTTCACATGCCACAATGAAGATCAAAGATGCCACGTGCCACATCTATCATCTGGCAGACAAATACATAAATAAAAATGAATATAAAAAATTGTCTAGCATACCTTATGACATGCTGAAATAGAGGAAATGTATACAAGGATGTGAACCCACTTCTGTCGATATTTGTTGGAAATCTCTTTCATTTATATGATTGCTATGTCTTGATGAAGGTAGAGCAAGAGAGAAAGCAACTAGAATAAGTTATCATCAAGTAAGGAAATGAAGGAGCACAATTTTAAGAAGCAATAAGAGACAGACACCAGAGGAATGTATGTTAGAGTCTTTGCAGAGTGTAATTAATACATTACATATGAAATCAACCCATTGAGGGATGCAATGGAAGCAATTAGTGTGAAGTTTTAATAAAGGAGTTAGACATGTATTTAAAGGAAAGAGAATGCTGTGATGTACAATTAATAATGCTGAAGCTTGGACGAAGCATATAGGACATGGCTTTCTGGTTGCTTTTCTCTATTTCCCCATCAGCCAGTCAGCTAAGAATGTGCCTTAGTGAATGCTTCCTACAGCAGGCTCCCAGGAGTGTCTCGTCTGTGGAAATCAGGGAAATCTAAAAACAGCTCTGTTCTGTTTCAGAAAGATAAATGAACCTTCTATGGAAAGCAGAGGTGTGAAAGGCTTTAGACAAACTCATTACAAGCTCCAGCACACACTTAGTGAACGGAATTGTGACTTAGAACCTCATACTGCCCAGTGTCCCTAGGGGCCAGGAATAAAAGATAAAATACAAAGATAGTGCATTCAATTAAACACTGTAAATGAACGACAGTGTGTCTCATCCTGCACTGTCATTCTTACTCTATCTCTACTCAAAGAAATATATCAAAAAGCATAAATTGAGGTCATCAGCCATAAATATGTGTTTCTGCGGTCTCCTACTTTTGGGCAAAGATCCCACATCATCCCCACAACAATTTACCAATGAATAAATGATACACACAATCTGTGATTGGCAGTCAACTCTGGTTAACCCATGTAGTCAAACTTGCAATTTCTCAAGGAAGAGTAGAGACCAATAACTACATTTTATGTGTGAATGTCTCACTAGGTGAAGCATCTATGCTTTGGACTGATTTACACGAATTTTAAGACATGTATAGAAAAGGGTGGGCTTCTCTGGTAGCTTAGCTGGTAAAGAATCCTCCTGCAATGTGGGAGACCTGGGTTCAATCAATGGGTTGGGAAGATTCCCCTGAAGGAAGGTATGGCAACCCATCCCAATATTCTTGCCTAGAAAATCCCCATGGACAGAGGAGACTGTGAGCTATAGTCCATGGGGTCACAAAGAGTCGGACACAACTGAGAGACTAAGCACAGCACAGCATACAGAAGGGCACCGAGAAATAGCTGAGAAAGTCTTAAAAGGGATAGAGGAGAAAGAAATTACCTAAAGAATCTCAACCTTCACCCCAACAGCATTCAGTGGTGGTGCTTTCTATCCCAAGAGTTATTATCAGCTTATTTTGGTAATTAAAGACACTTCTGGTGGTTGGATTCCACATTGACATGGTTTATCAATAAATGTAGGTAAATATTAATTAAGGTCTACCACACTTACAGAGAAGGAAATGGCAACCCACTCCAGTATTCTTGCCTGGAGAACCCCATGGACAGAGGAGCCTGGAGGGCTACAGTCCATGGGGTCGCAAGAGTCAGACACAACTTAGCGACTAAACCACCACCACCACCTCCACATTTACGGCTCTGTACTATTACTGCTCATTCATTATCTCATTATTTGTCATAACAATTCAAGTAGATATGTACTAATAGCAGCACTTTATAGATGCCAAAACTGTTTAAAACAGCTGTGGTAAGTGGCACAGTTGATGTTCTAACTCAGTTCATCCTGATGCTAGTTCAGTTCAGTTCAGTCGCTCAGTCGTGTCCGACTCTTTGCGACCCCATGAACGGCAGCACGCCAGGTCTCTCTGTCCATCACCAACTCCTGGAGTCTACCCAAACCTATGTCCATCGAGTCGGTGATGCCATCCAACCATCTCATCCTCTGTCGTCCCCTTCTCCTCCCGCCCCCAATCCTACCCAGCATCAGGGTCTTTTTCAATGAGTCAACTCTTCGCATGAGGTGGCCAAAGTATCGGAGTTTCAGCTTCAACGTCAGACCTTCCAATGAACACCCAGGATTGATCTCTTTTAGGACGGATTGATTGGATCTCCTTGCAGTCCAAGGAACTCTCAAGAGTCTTCTCCAACACCACAGTTTAAAAGCATCAATTCTTCGGCACTCAGCTTTCTTCACCGTCCAACTCTCACATCCATACATGACCACTGGAAAAACCATAGCCTTGACTAGACGGACTTTTGTTGGCAAAGTAATGTCTCTGCTTTTAAATATGCTATGTAGGGTGGCCATAACCTTCCTTCCAAGGAGTAAGCGTCTTTTAATTTCATGGCTGCAGTCACCATCAGTGGTGATTCTGGAGCCCCCCAAAATAAAGTCTGACACTGTTTCCCCATCTATTTGCCATGAAGTGATGGGACCAGATGTCATGATCTTAGTTTTCTGAACGTTGAGCTTTAAGCCAACTTTTTCACTCTCCTCTTTCACCTTAATCAAGAGGCTCTTTAGTTCTGCTTCACTTTCTGCCATAAGGGTGGTGTCATCTGCATATCTGAGGTTATTGATATTTCTCCCAGCAATCTTGATTCCAGCTTGTGTTTCTTCCAGCCCAGCGTTTCTCATGATGTACTCTGCATATAAGTTAAATAAGCAGGGTGACAATATACAGCCTTGACATCACCTTAATTTACCTCAGTATTCTCTGACAGCAAGGTCTTACTGAGTCAAATTGTAAATTGAGAATCTAGGAGAAGTAAAAGTGGAAGAAGGGGATATGGTGGTTGAATGAGAAGAAAGAATGGCAGCAGACAAGCCTGCCTCTTTGTTTTTTCTTCCTTCTGTCCTCCCTCTCTCCTTTTCTTCCTTCCTTCCTTTCTTTCTCTCTCTTTCTTTCCACAATTGAAGTGAGTACCCCATCTGTGTCTGCTTTGTTAATGACAATGCAAAGTGATGTAAGTTACCATTTGACCAAATAAATAGCCTTTTTCTTTGGGATGTAAGTTTATAATAATGGTGGCTGCATTTTTCATGAAACAAACAAAAAGTCCAATGTTCCTATGTGGCACAAAAATGTGATGTGTTCCAAGGCAATTAGTTGTTCCTTCCCTTCTTCCTGTGTCATTTTTCTACAATTGTAATTTTAAGCTGTGTGTCACCTGAGAAAAGAGTGCACCCTTAAACTGATTATATATAAATTATGCCCCTTAGTTATACATAGGCAAAATATATTTCACTCATTTGTCAAGGAAAATGCAATTATTCAGAACTGAAAAAAAATGTGTAAAAGGTTGTATTTTATTAGAATTATGTTTTGTTGGATTAATAGAAGAGTGTGTGAATCCTTCCAGAAGATTATAAAATGAGATGCTTAGTTTTAAAAGACTGAAGATTAATTGGTGCAGACTAAGGGCCACCTGTGTGAATATCCACCAAAGAAAGTTACATTTTAATTTTATTCATGCATTTTTTGATTTCTTCATTCAACAAATGTTGACTGAATACTGATTGTGATGCTCACAGTGTTCCATGTTGGTGGTATAAGTGTTGAACAACCAGACATTATTTTGTCTTCATTGAGGTTACATTTCAGTGAAGAAGGCAAACAGTGAATAAGTAAAATGATGAAAACAAATTCAGCGATATGAAACAAATAAAGGAAAAAAAAGGAGTAGGTGTGGATACGGGAGAAAATTTTCTGGGAAAGTAAAACAAAAATCTGAGACTTGAAAGAAGAAAGAAAAGTGTTAAATGGCGAGGTAGAGTGCTAGTGTTCCAATTGTATAGATAATGCATTCAAAGACCTTGGAGTGAGAAAAGACTTTATTCAACTTTTTATTTTATGTTGAAGTATAGTTGATTAATAATGCTGTGTTTGTTTCAGATGTACAACAAAGTGATTTGGTTATACATATACATGTATCTTTTATTTTCCAATTTTTTTTTTCATTTAGGTTAGTACATAATATTGAGCAAAGTTCACTGTGCTATATGGTATGTCCTTATTGATTATCCATTTTAAATATAGCAGTGTGTACATGTCAATCCCAAACTTCTTAACTATCTGTTCCCCTTCCCCTTCCCTTCTGGCAACCATAAGTTAAGAGAAACAGCTTTTTTCTTTTTCTAAATATTAGATGCCTTTACAGCTGGGACATGGTGGGGAATGAGAAAATTGTGAGGATATAATATTAGAGGGATAGACTGGAACAGCATGGGCATGACTTTGTGTGAGATCAGTATCATGACTGATTCATATATAGATTTCTTGGTTGGTGACTGAGAATGGACTCAGAGTCAATGAAAATTGCAAAGAAAGCAATGAAGAATTTACTACAGAATTCATCTAAGATATGTTGGTGGCTTGGCCTAAAGGGATGATAAGTGTTAAGAGGAAAGATTTGAAATAGATTTTGGTTTTGGAATCAAAAGATTGCTCTGATGAATTGGATATTATTAGAGGAACTGGTTGATGATAGCGTTTGGAGAGTTCTAAAAACCTTTTGTTTTTGTGTTTTTTTATATAAAAATGCTATCCACAGGATTAGGAATTTAAGAGGTAAGAAAGGAGTTTGGGTTAAGAAACAAAGTGGTTTCTAAGTGATCCTTAGTTTTCACTGGGACATCTGAGTCTGATTTCCTACAAAAAGATTCAGAGAGGAAATCGGCAGTAAGTCATTATCTTCTCAGTTTTCTTTGATTTTAATATACAATTTGACTTTGATAAGATCACTCCAAGACCTGCCCAATGATAGAGACTGCAGGCCAGTGAAACTTGAGACCAAGTAGCCTGTAGGGAGATAGGAAAGCGTGGAGGAAAATCCAAGACTAAAATACAGAAATAACCGTATGAGAAGAAACAAAGTGACTTCCATTCCCAGTAGGTGTCTGAGACTGATTTCAGAGCTTTGTAAGTGAACAGACTTTGATAACAGATGAGAAGGAACAGGTAAAGCTGTTAAGTACCTAAAAGAAAACAGATAACAATTAAGCAAGGGGAGCACAGAAACAGAAATCTGGACAAATAATCTCCCTTAAGTCAAGGAATTTAAAATGTTGCTGAGAACCAGTTTTTCTGTTGACTGGGAGAGGTTGGCTTAGTTTAGCCATCATTTGTCCTTCTATTAACAAAAAGGGCCATTTTTACTTCTGTATCTATTTATTCAATGACTATGAATTGACAGAGCCCCTTCTGTGCTCTAGGCTGCTCTAAGAAGGAGTAAATTTGGTATATACTTTTCTGTTTGGATGGATGCAAACAAACAAATCAATTTCTTACAAAGCAGCTCCAGTGGCCCTAGAGAGCTACACTGCTCACCTGCTCCTCACCTCTCCTCATCAAATGCTCTCCTCTTTTCTGGTTGCTGTCTCTGAATTTCAGTTTTAAGTCCCAGAAAGTGAAAAACCAGACACTGTCCTTGTCCTCATGGAGCATTTATCTGAGGGCACAGAGAAAGCATGGATTAAGAAGCACATCAATATTGTCCACTAAACACAAAATTAAAAGTAAAATTTCAAATACTGTGTGTATTGCTTTTGAAATTTAAAAGTTCATTGAAATGACATTTTTCCCCCCAGAGTTTTTATATCTCATTCTGTTCCCTGACATATTATAAAGTTAAGGTTAATAGTTGCAGGTCTGTGAACCCAAGCATTTCAGAGTGTTTTTCCTACTCCTAATTAACCAGCTGTAGGAGAATACACTTCAACAAGACTTTGCTGTATTTTCACCATCACCGTATTCTGGTCTCTCATTACTGCAATACCATAGGCTGAAAACCTCAAATGTGCTGTCTTGACTCCCTGGGCCATGAAGGCTCAGCTTCTTGCTAACCCTTCCATGCGTATCATCAGTGTCATCTTGGGCTCTGTCATCCTCCCAGGGACCCACAGAGGGCAGAGCTTGCCCTAGGACCTCGGTCGAATTCTGGTTTCCAGTTCAAAAGTTGGGAGGAAGCAGATGTGCCCTTCTGCTGAGCTGCAGAGAAACACGCTGACTGCTGCCAAGAAATAAAGGCAAATCAGTCACAGAACTCTGCCAGGGAGAGGAAACCTCATGAGCAGCAGGTGACAAAGGCGGGTGAAGAGCTAACGCATTCACTTCATGCTGCACTCTAGTGGAAGTACAGAGTTGGCTTGTATTATTTGTTTGCAAGGAAGCAAGCTTTGGACAGACAAAGCAAGCAGTCATCTGCTCAGGACAATTCCAAGGCCACCAGGAAGCCACCTTGTCCATACCTGCCCCGACACAAAATCTCACAAAAGCCCTTCTTCTTAACTGCTCAGTGTCCCAGAACTTTGACCTTTATATAAAGACTAACTGATTCAAGAAAGAGAGGCCAGAGGTACCTTGGTCTATCTTCAATATTTTCCCTGACAACTTTATTATAGTTTCTAAGCTCCAACCTTCTTTAGACTGAAAAGTCAGCAGATTCCCTGTAGCACTCCAAATATATTTCTTTATTTGGCCATGCTTCTTGTTGGCTCCTGGAAAAATGGTCCTTTGTGTCTGAAGTGGGAAAAGGATGCAACAAAATCTGAGGAAGCTTGTTCCGCCATCAAGTAGGGGAGATGTTTGAGATGAGTTAGTGGTTTGGAATTGCACTGAAATGAAATTGTTCTGTTGAGCTTAAGGAACACTTGATTGCCATTAGTCCACAAACGCTTGAAGAGATTCTATGATTATGAAGGAAGAAGATCAATAGAATTCATTTGGTATATTCCAAGAAATAACTAGCCTGACTACAACTAAATTTCTTTTGTGTTTTATGTTCAACAATTTAAAAGCATATTCTTATTCAAAATGACTTTGTTGTCACAATGTAGTAATTAAAGTTAATTATGAAATGCCATACCTTTTTTTTTTTTTAATTTATTTATTTTAGTTGGGGGCTAATTACTTTACAATATTGTAATAGTTTTTGCCATACATTGACATGAATCAGCCATGGGTTTACATGTGTTCCCCTTCCTGGACCCCCCACCCACCTCCCTCCCCATCCCATCCCTCTGGGTCATCCCATTGCCCCGGCCCTGAGCCCTTGTCTCATGCATCGAACATGGAATGGTGTTCTCTTTCACATAGGATAATATACATGTTTCAATGCTATTCCCCCAGAACGTCCCACCCTCACCTTCTCCCTCAGAGTCCACAAAATTGTTCTATGCATCTGTGTCTCTTATTCTGTCTCGCATATAGGGTTATCGTTACCGTCTTTCAAATTCCATATATATGCATTAGTATACTGTATTGTTGTTTTTCTTTCTGGCTTACTTCACTCTGTATAATGGGCTCCAGTTTCATCCATCTCAGTAGAACCGATTCAAATGTATTTTTTTAATGGCTGAGTAATATTCCATTGTGTATATGTACCACAGCTTCCTTATCCATTCGTCTGCTGATGGACATCTAGGTTGCTTCCATGTCCTGGCTATTGTAAACAGTGCTTTAAATATCATGAAGTAATAGATTTGAAATTTTTTAAATCCCTAGAGTCCTAGATTTGTTGATAATTTCTGTCTCCCAAGATAATTTCTCCTTAAGGAGTTGCTATAAATTAATTTGCATGGAAAGGACCTCTGGACATATTCTTAGAAGAGCAAAAAAACAAGTGATGGGAAGAGTGTATCACCCCTTGCAGTTGGAATGGGACAAATAGGAACATAGAATGAAGAGTGGTAGCAGTTATGTAAACGGGAAAATGATTCCACTACAAGCATCTTCCCTTTACCCATTATTAGGCTCTTTTGTGCTCTTTTTTGCTTTTATTTATTTAATGTTTAGAATGACTCTATTTAAAGAAGTTATGCATTGTCCTTGGTTAATGAGTAGAAGGACTAGGGACTGAACTCTCAATTTGGATCTTTAGGAAGGAGTCAGGCATTGATGAAGGAAGCTCTGCAACAGAAAGCCATCCCTGGGGTTTTGGACAGGAGATGGCACGTGAATTCCCCAGTGGGGATTTCCCAGAACCAAGATTCAGCTTTAAAAGGAACTGCCAATTTATTTAAGAAGGGGGCACAATTCTGCAATACACAAGATTGGGTTCTTTCCTTCATTTAGCATGGGGAGCAGAGATACTAAGTAATTAGCTTGATCAAAGAAGTTAGAGATTTGTCATTAATGTCACAAGTCTGAACTAGCCAGGCTGGAGTGTTTCTGGAAATCTTTCTTTCTTTTGATTTTTCTGTCTGATGCACATTTATAGTTTGAGATGAGTTAAACTACAACCACAGTTTCATGTGGTATTTCTTCATTTATACTTGTTTCTTAGATAGTAAAGGCTGTTATCCCAGGTGCTTACTTCACTCAGTGCTTACATGGTCTTTGGGGACTTTGGTCAAAGTAAAAAAAAAAAAAGGTAAATTAGTTTGCTTTTTATCCACAAGCACCTTCACTGGGATGGAGTAAAGTACCTTGAAGAATAAAGCTATAGGACAGATGAAAGCATTTAAACTCAGACAATTGTGTACCAGTCTGGTCCAAACCAGTAACTTGGTTTTCTTACATATAGTTGGATGTAGGACGCAACCATTATAAAATCTGTCCTCAAAGGACATTTAAGGCTAAATGGATTTCTGTGATATGTACACAAATAAAAGAAGTAATTGCAGTGCTTTGTTCTTCTATATTGGTCGGAAAGGATGCACATGCATGCAAATTAACATACACACCATAGTTATGTGCCATATTAAAGCGCAGGACTTCACTGATCAGTTTGTTCACCTTACGTTTAGAATAGAAATAAGTGCTCCCTCCTCCTTTTTTCTAGAATTCTTATTATCCAGATGTCTAGTCTACATCCTATTCCCTCAGGAGCTTGTTTGCTAGTCAGTTGTCATAATTGAAAGCATGGTCAAACTTATTGTACACCAAAATCTTATAGAAGAACAATGCAGATCATTCCCTTTTTATGTGGGCACCTGAGGTCTTAACAGTTCTAGAGTCAAAGGTAAAAATCTGTTCAGTACAAAGAAAAGAATGCTGGCTTGGGAACCAGGAAATAAACTCCATCTTTCCACTTCACAGTCTGCCTCTGGCCAGATCCATGAACTCTGGCAAGTATTCCCGTTGAAGAAAGAGAAACTAAAGTATAAAATCTCTCAGATTTCTTTCAGGTATGGTGTTCCATCTACACATATTTCTGAAATCATAAACATCCTGGACACCATGACAGGACAGTAAAGCTGATAATTTTCACTGATATTCCCTTCATATAACCCTGCATAGAAAGTTATAAAGCCTTTAATTCTGCTGTATATGCTTTATTCTCTCTTATGCGTGCATGCATGCTAAGTCGCTTCAGTTGTGTCCGACTCTTTGCAACCCCGTGGACTGTAGCCCAGCAGGCTCCTCTGTCCCTGGGGATTCTCCAGGCAAGAATACCAGAATGGGTTGCCATACCCTTCACCGAGGGACCTTCTCAACCCAGGGATCAAACCCATGTCTTTTATGTCTCCTGCATTGGCAAGATGCTTTCTTTACCACGAGCACCACCTGGGGAGTCCTCTGTCTGTCTTTTATATATATGTATATATAATATTTATAGTTTTATAAATATATAATTATATAAATATATACATTTATATATAATATATATTTATCAGGAGAAAGTTTATATGTATCTTTTCTTTATATATATTTATATATATATAAACTTTCTCCTGATATTTCCAATAAATAGAGAGATGGCCTTCAATATTCTAGTCACAAACACTTAGATGCCAAATAAAGCCAGGTGTTCAGTAAATGCATATTAATCAGTGTGTTATATGGAGATATGTGTGCCTCTCCCTCTAAATGAGCTCAGTCTGAGAAACTTATTTAGCCTTTAGCTTCAGGTTTCATGAACCTACGGTGATACTTTACTTTTCCTTTCCACTGAATGGTTTGTCATAACAATAAAGCAAAAGGAAACATTGAAATTGACCAAGATTAATTTAGTTTCAGTCTCCTTGGTAAGAATCTAAAATGACAGTTTTTACTTTATAAAGCTGCAGCTTCACTATAATAGAGAAACAGCCCAAGTCATCAGCTGTGCCTTTTCCAGTGAGCAACTGAGTTGTAATAGAAGCTGAACATATATACTCAAGAGTATAAACTGAGAACTAGCTATTGTTTCTCACCTGGCAGAGTTTGGACTGTAAAATTTTAAACCAAAGCTAAATTCTTATTTTATAGTCAAAACACTTCACATCTTATATCTACTCCGATATATACAGCGGTTTCTCTGATTTCCCTTAAATTATCTCATCTTTGTTGATGAGGTTAAAAATATATTTTTACTATAATCCTCCAGATCTATATTGTCTCTCAGCATTAGAAATAGGGGCAAACACAGTAAGCACATATGAACATTACACATGCTACTTAATTAGCCAAGCAAGAAACAAACAAAAAAATCCAATTGTCTTATCAATGTTATAAAAATGTTTGATACGTAAAATTCAGAATAATGAGCATTTATATGCCTTCTCAAAATTGATTGTTTTGGTGATGCTCAGACACCAACAAAATGGTTTTCGTATAGCCTAAAATTCTAAAGGGAATAGCTTTGTACTTGTTTTCCAGATAGGGACTTCTGGGTATTTGTATACAAATAACATGTTTGACTGAAATCATGATCTTAATTCAGTAAAATAACATGAGAAGTTGCTTTTGCTTACTTGATATGAAATCATCACTCACAGGCCTTCTCACATACAAACTGATTATTTTGACTTCATAAATATATAGAGATATGCTAAGAATGTTTGATAATTTAAAACTTCTGTGGCAGTTCAGTTAAGTGACAACCAAAAATTACAGAACAATTATTCTATACAAAAATAATCTCATTCACAAAGATATAAGAAAACTTTCCTTTGAGATAATTTTCAATCAAATTCAAATAATCAGATCATTTGGAGGTACTGTAGGTGTTTCAAAGATATATAAACCTTTCTTAACCTAAGAAACTCATCTAGTATTCATGTAAATGTGTATGCACATCATATGACAGAGATAACAATGAATTTGAGAATTTTTAGTTGGGAAATTGGAAGACTCCATTCAAAAACAGAGAATAAATTCCACCAATTAAAGAAAGGGATAAGCATCCAGCAAACCATCCTGATAATACATACACTTCATAGTAAATAGACAGGAGAGAAAATTCTACCTTGAATTTCTGAACCCCCAAGTCTCAAATGTGAAATATGCCAACCATCTTTAGTTTTCATTATTATCATTATCACAAATGCAAAGGTGTTTAAATATGAAGATGAAAACTGAATTGGATGTCCAAAATGTTATAAATGAACATGAGATCTGCCATCCCAGAAGAGAGGAATGATCTATATTGTTATTATCCTGAAGAAGAAGGCGATTTATATAGCACTGACAGTGCACTCAGCTCTGTACGGTGGGCGGGTAATACCTGTTTCGGTTCAGTGGGCTTCCTGTCTAAATAAAGCTGAAAGCAAAAGAGGACAAAGACAAAAACTAAATTCATCATCAGAGTTACAGATCTGATCTCATCCATTCCACTAATCCAACTCGATATGTCTTTACCCAAAGGTGTCACCAAGAAAGCAATATATAGAAAATGGGTATCATCTACCCTCCCTATGCCAATCCAAAATAGTCCCAGACGTAGCACTCCCTTCCCACATTTCTTGGTATCTCACCCAATTGAGGCTCCTTTGTTCTTTTCTCTTCTCAATCTCATCTGTCACCAAGTTCTGAAGATTACTCCCAAATGTATGATCATACAACTTGCATGATCATCTAATGTCTTTTCTAATTGGCAGATGTTCCTTTGGGGCTTACAGCGATAGAGGAATGGAATGAGCAGCCCTCCTAAATGGGGGAAGGTTGGCACAGTCAACCGAACCAGAAGAAACCGTGTGATCAGTGAGTGACAGATGTTCCATCCCTATCAGTAAGGCATTCAGGAACCACTCTTCTTTACTCTCCCTCATGAAGTTTCTCTGTAGATTCTGAAATCTTTAAGCATGTAAAGGAGGGAAAGGAGAGCTCCTCTCTGAGGAGGGCATTGTTATTCATTCAACAAATCTTTTCAATAAATATTTACTGATCTCTGAGCTGGCCCTCTGGAGATGATGAGGCATTTTATCAATGAAGTTAAGTATGTAGGAGGGCATTATAGAATGAAGGATCAAAATGAACACAAACAGTAAGACAGTGAGTGATTAAAAGTTGCTCAGTTGTGTCCGACTCTTTGTGACCCCATGGACTAAACAGTCCACGGAATTCTCCAGGCCAAAATACTGAAGTGCGTAGCCATTCCCTTCTCCAGGGGATCTTCCCAACCCAGGGATCAAACCCAGGTCTCCTGCATTGCAGGCAGAGTCTTTACCAGCTGAACCACCAGGGAAGCCCAAGAATACTGGAGTGGGTAGCCTGTCCCTTCTCCAGCAGATCTTGCTGACCCAGGAATCAAACTGAGGTCTCCTGCATTGCAGGCAGATTCTTTACCAGCTGAGCTACCAGGGGAGCCCTAGGCATTAAGGCATGGAGATGCATATTAGAAGGAAAACTGATCAACACATTTAATTATTAATAGAACGTGCAGTTGCTATCTGGCTTCTAGCTAACTCTTGTGTTTTTACATGGCCATTTAAATGTGTGTACATTCATATGGTTACCAGTAAACACGCTCTGGTTAGAAAAAATTGATTGTCCTGGTAAATTATTTTTTAGGTTTGCTTCTTTATTTCCTGATGGACAACTGGGTCTACAAATGAGAGTCAATGAAAAAGAGTAGTTAGGGTAGAGAGAACATGAGAAGTCAGATGATAGAAGTAAAATATATATAACTGGGAAAGTAGAGAAACCGAATGGATAACACAAGGACAGAAAGACAGATGCGATTATCCAGAGAGTATTTAATGAAGGATCCTTTTTGTCACTGACTTTGCTTGGCTTCCTTTCAGTTACTAAATTTTGGGTCAACAGTAATTCCTTCAGGGCCAGAGGCCTTCTCTCATCTTGCTCTCTAAAGCAGTCACAACGTCACTGACACAGGCACACATACGTGAAGAAATTCAACCACAAAGCAAGGACCAGAAGGCCCGTGCTCCTGCTCTTCTTTTGTAAACTGTCTTCCTATCTTTGAAGCCGGACTTCACATTTCAGTGGTGCTGTCCTAAAAGCAGGCTAGGAAGCTGAGTCCTTATTATTTCCACTTTTCTTCTTCTTCTCTATGCACTCCTCTATTAATTCCGAGCCTGTAACCCAAGTGCCTACTCTGATTCTAAAGTTGCCTGAGCACTAATCTAGCATGGCATCTCCCATAGAAGCAGATGTGCAACATCCATGATGCATATTGGATATTTATTAAATGTTAGATAAGTAAATGAGTGTGACGGAGAAGAGAGAACTCACCAGCTACAGTCTGATGGGAAATCCAAAGATAAGGAGTAAAGGAAATAGGTAGAGGCCATTTTATCATAACTGATTAGTCAAAATGAGGGAGTTAGTGAAATTTATCTTTCACCCGTTGTCTAATTTTTCTAGTGACTTTTATCTCCTCCTAACTGCAACTTCCAAATGTCAAGTGCCCTGAGGCCACCAGCAACACTGATCAGAAAAACCAGCTTAAATGAATATATTTTCAGTTGTCTAATGAAAAGAAGGTATGCCTTTGTTTATTGTTTATTTGTTTGACATGAGAGATTTCCTACTGAATAGTTGATATCTGCATATATGTGGAGTTCAGACTAGGAAGCCAAGATTGAAATTCTGACTGTTACAGCCTAGTCATGTAACCTATATGGCATACAATTTCACCTTCTTATTATGGTGATAATAATAGCTATTTAATGGAGCTATTTTTATTAAATGACCTAATTGCATAAAAGCACAAAGAATCATGTCTGGCACAAAGGAGCCTATTAAAAATATTAACAAAAACATCAATGTAGTTTCCCTCAATAAATGTTAATTCTTATCCTATGTTTTCTTTTTTTTTCTTTTCTTTTTACTGCTTTCTTTTTATTGTTCTCTTTCTCCTCCTTTAAAATTGGGACTTCCCATCATAGTTAGTAAAGTGTCTTCTGCTGTGAGTTCTCAGAATATATTTAAATGAAATCAAATGTTTAAGGGAGTCAGTGAATGAGTGAGGAAGTAAATTAACGCTGAATTGCAATATCTTATCTTTTTTCCCCTTGTATTTTGGAATCTGTAATCAACTTGTGAAGTATCACCAGTCTAACACATCCATCCAGGACCAAAAACTTTCCTGTCATTTTTTAAATGAATTATTCTGTTTTGAAAGTAATATATTCCTTTTAATTCCACATTTTGTTATTACATCACAGATAATGCATTGCTCAATTCTCTATAATCTGTAAAAAAGTGAATAAGTGATCCTGGTTCTGCTTTTTTGGGGCTATGAAATTTCACCATTGAAGAACAGTTAGGTTTTTTAATCAAATAGCTTCTTTGGTCACACAGATAGAAGGCCACTGAAAACCAAAAGACAGTGTGGGCAATAAGTATTTAAACAAAGCTATCTACACAATGACTACTGTCAGTGGAATTCAATAAGCTTTGATGGTTAATATTAATTCAAATAGCATGCCTTTGTGAACAGGTAAGGGGCCCAAAAACCTTGAATGTTGAAAAGAACTATAGATCTTCAAAGTCAGACACACAAATGAAAAAAAAAAAAAATTAAACAAAATTAAAAATAGTAGGTGCAATGGAGACTTGAATAATGTAAAAGCCTTGGTTTGAAGCGAGGGAGTTGGAAGAAGCACTTGCAAATTATTTTACTTGTAGAAAACTCCCATGGAGAGTGTATTTTCTACTAACTTAATGAGCAATGGGTTGGCAGCTTCAGCTTTTTTTTTTTAAGAGCCTACAAGATCATCATCATCATAGGGTCAGATTAAGGACAAAGATAGATTTAAAATTATGAGAGACAAAAATCCAGGCAATCCTACAGAACTCCTTTAGGGGAGAATTTCTGAAGAAGACAAAGGGTTGGTACCGAATTAAAAATTCGAACTGAAGGGAATAATCATATGGATGCTTTACCTCAAAGGAAAGGGTCAAAACACAGTACACTGGACTGTGGCATTTCAAGTATCTTAGTTTAACATGTTGCTTGTTAGTCTTTCTAAAAGGGTGGAGGAGGGTGATAAAAGCAACACCAGGACAATAATTAGAAAACAATGCAAATTTCTTATTATACTCATTTCAGCTATCCCAGGAGAGTAAGGAGTCTGTACAATGGGGAATGAAATGGATTCATAAACATTTTCTGATGAATATCATTATTTAATAAGAATATTTAAAGTAGCATGTCATGTATTTTTCCTTATGAATCGAAGTTTAATTGGTTTCAAGTGAATCCTGAGAGAATTTCCAAACAGGAAGAGAAATGTACATACACAAACACACATATTTACAGCTACAGGTGGATCATTCTCTAATGATTCTACCTTCACATGCCCAGGGACAGCTCTGTTTTCTGAAAAGGAATCCCTGGGACAATCCTTCCTGGAACATATACCCTTTTGAGAAGATACTATATTGTGGTATGACTTTTTCCTTTGAAATCACACTATCTCCCAGATTAAAACCTAAACAAATTATCTAAATTATATTTAGGTATTCCTGAAGTTCCAGCAAAGGGACTGGGAACTGCCAGGTTTGAAGATGAATGGGAATTGATTACAGAACTTCCACAGAACTGGGGGAAACAGAGACTCTTAGAGGGTACAAACAAAACCTTGTGCACAACAGGACCCAGGGGAAAGGAACAGGGACCCCATAAAAGACTGAGCCAGACTTGCTTGTGTGTGGTTGGGAGTCTCCTGCAGAGACATGATTGGACAGTGGCCTGCCACAGGGTCCAGGGAACTGCCAGAAGCACTTCTGGTAGGCTGGCATGTTTGCATAAGTCCTGTTGGAGGAGGTCACCATTAGCCCTACCATAGAGCCTGCAGCCCTAACACAGAGACTGCAGCAGAGAGAACTGGGCCACCTCAGGCCAAACTACAAGGAGGGAGCACAGCCCCACCATTAGCAGAAAACTGGATGAAAGATTTACTGAGCATGACCCTGCCCACCAGAGAAAGACCCAATTTTCCCCATAGCGAGTCCCTCATAGCAGGAAGCTTGCACAAGCCTCTTATCCTCATCCATCAGAATGCAGACAGAAGAAGCAAGAACTGCAATCACATGGCCTCCAGAATGGAAACCACAATCAGAGAAAACTAATCAAAATGATCACATGGATCACAGCCTGGTATAACTCAATGAAATTATGAGCTATGCCCTGCAAGGCCACCCAAGATGGATAAGACATAGTGGAAAATTCTGACAAAACATGTTCTACTGGAGAAGGGAATGGCAAACCACTTCAGTATTCTTGCCTTGAGAACCCCATGAACAGTATGAAAAGGCAAAAAATATATGAGATAGGAAGATGAGTCCCCCAGGTTGGTAGGTGTCCAATATGCTACTGGGGAAGAGCAGAAACATACCTCCAAAAAAAAAAAAAAAAAAAATGAAGAGGTTAAGCTAAAGTATAATATACCCAGTAGTGCATGTGTCTGGTGGTGAAAGTAAAGTCCAATGCTATAAAGAGCAATATTGCATAGGAACCTCAAATGTTAGGCCCATGAATCAAGGTAAATTGCAAGTGGTCAAATAGATGGCAAGAGTGAACACTGACATTAGGAATCAGTGAACTAAAATGGGCAGGAATGGGCAAACTTAATTCACATGACCATTATATCTACAACTATGGGCAAAATCCCTTAGAAGAAATGGAGTAGCCCTAATAGTTGACATGGAAATTTCTTCAAGAGATGGGACTACTAGACCACCTTATCTGCCTCCTGAGAAATCTGTATGCAGATCAAGAAGCAACAGTTAGAACTGGACATGGAACAACACAGACTGGTTCCAAATTGGGAAAGGAGTAGGTCAAGGCTATATATTGTCACCCTGCTTATTTAATTTATATGCAGAGTATATCATGCAAATGCTGGGCTGGATGAAGCTCAAGCTGGAATCAAGATTGCCGGGAGAAATATCAATAACCTCAGATACGCAGATGGCACCACCCTTATGGCAGAAAGTGAAGAAGAACTAGAGAGCCTCTTGGTGAAAGTGAAAGAGGAGAGTGAAAAAGTTGACTTAAAACTCAACCTTCAAAAAACTAAGATCATGGCATCTGCTTCTATCACTTTATGGAAAATAGATGGGGAAACAATGGAAATAGTGACAGCCTTTTTTGTGTGTGTGTGCTTCAAAATCACTGCAGATGGTGACTACAGCCATGAAATTAAAAGACACTAGCTCCCTGGAAGAAAAGCTGTGACCAACCAAGACAGTATATTAAAAAGCAGAGACATTACTTTGCTGGCAAAGGTCCATCTAGTGAAAGCTATGGTTTTTTCAGTGGTCATGTGTGGATGTGAGAGTTGCACTATAAAGAAATCTGAGCACCAAAGTATTGATGCTTTTGAATTGTGGTGTTGGAGAAGACTCTTGAGAGTCCCTTGGACTGTAAGGAAATCCAACCAGTCCATCCTAAAAGAAATCAGTCCTGAATATTCATTGGAAGGACTGATGCTGAAGCTGAAACTCCAATACTTTGGCCACCTGATGTGAAAAGCAGACTCACTGGAAAAGATCCTGATGCTGGGAAAGATTGAAGGCAGGAGAAGGGAATGACAGAGGATGAGATGATTGGATAGTATCACCGATTCAATGGACATGAGTTTGAGAAAGCTCCAGGAGATAGTGAAGGACAAGGAAGCCTGATGTGCTGCAGTACATGGGGTCACAAAGAGTCAGACATGCTTAGCAACTGAACAACAACAAATACTTAGACATTAAGCTAGTTCGTCAATCCCACCTAATATGAAATCTGAGCTTACATACCAATGACATATGTGAAAAATGAGAGCCATAGGGTTTTTCAATGATCAGTGAGTTTTATTTCTCTATTTTTGATCCAAGGAAGCACGGACCATATCTGATTTGCTCAGGCAGATCAACACCAGATACTTAGTCATCCCTGAAAAAATAAAATATTAGATTTTTACTTTCTTCAAAGCTCCTGAGTAAATCAGATTATGCCTAGCTGGGTCCCTAAAGGGTAAAAGTCTAATGATCTTTCTTAAATTAGCACTAAGCCTGAGATCCCACTCGGATACCATAGAGTACACTAAAGTCAGTGGCCTCTCCTCTGGCCTGATGAACAGATATACCTCTCCCAGGGCCTGGCTCTCTCTCAGGTAACACTGCCTACCCCACTTTGCCTGTTGGCCTGCCCCTTTTCAAGCCTGACTTACAGAACTTTCAAAATCCCAACAACTTCCTAGAGAGAGCTTACTTGAGTTCATGTCTTTGTGTAAATGTGTAAATCCCCTGATCAAGAGGGGGAAAGAACCCAGTCTATGTTTATGTCAGAAACCAGAAAGGATTAATGTCCTTGCCCATTTTTCTCACTCAATTATCCTAAAGCATTCACCTTAACAGATTGACTGAAGCTCTCTCTGTCTTCCATTCTTACCAAGTCTTCTGTTTGGATGCACTGATAGGATTTATAGTTGGATAGAAACATAAAAAATGGCTATGTGAATGGGTTACCAACGACACGAGGAATGCAAACTAACACACTAGACACCTCAGAATCTCTGGGAAATCACAATGGCTAACTTGAGACATTTGGAAAATAAAAAACAACAAGACTTAAAATCTGGATTCCAGACAGTTGGATGAAGTCCAACAAGCATATGAGTACTATTAATACCTGAGATATTTTTAAAAATAATGTTATGGGTATTATTCATTTGATAAATTGAAACTAAGAAACATTAAGAAAATAGCCAAGAGTTATGCAATCATAGATCTGCTCACTCATATATACGTTGATGACGACAGATGACACTCAAGTGTGCCTGATATTATAGAAATGTATTTAAAGATGAAAGATGTGCAATTCTTGCCCATAAGATGCAAATGTCAATCACAGCTCAAGGATAACAAGAACTGTGAGGGAAGTCCTCACACCATTCCAGTGCAAAAGGAAGGCAATCTTCTTCTCACAGAGAAGCAGGCAACTTCAGAAAGGAATCACATCAAAGCTGGCATTTCCCAGATTGAACAACAACAAAAAAAAGAATAAAGATGGAAACAGCATTGTAGCAAAGGCTCAGTCTCCAAATATGCATAGGAAAATCACATTTGTGTATTCTATCCATATTCTCTGCAATTGGATGCTGAGCATAGAAGTCCTGCAACCTAGATGCTGACCACAGGCTTCTGACATAGGCAAGAGGGTTTCTCAGTTGTTTTGGTCCAGCCTCAGTTTTAGGAAGGTCCTGTGAAGCAGCTTTGGGGTGGGACTTTTTCAGCCTACCCGCCACACCTCCTTGGAAGCCAGACCCTTATGAATGAGGGGAGTTTTGCATGATGCTGCCCCTCCTTTCCTCACCTTTTTCTCAACAGTAGCACATCTGTCACAATAACAGATTTGGTCCTAGGATGCATTTCATCCCTGTCTCTGTGATGCAGAGTCTTCTATGACCATCCCCAATTGGCACTTTTGTTGTCTGTGTGCCTTGAGAAAGTGGCTTTTTTTGTCTCTCACTTACAGATGTAAAGCTTTCACTGTGTGAGGGAGGAGGGTTGGGAAGCCCACAGGTGTTCCAGGCATGTCCCTCCCCCGTGACCCCCATCAGCTCCTGCATTATCATTGGACTCAGTCTCTGACTCTGCTCCAGACTTGCTCCTCACCACATGGTGGGAAAGACCTTTCGTGTGAATACCACTTTTCCTTTGGCCAGGTGTCCCCAGCAATACTTGGCAATGTCTTGCTAGCTCACATTTGGACATTGAGAGCTCTTTAAAATTTTAGCTGATCCTCACCTGCATGTTTTGCAGCCAAGAAGTCCTTCCTTCCATGTTCTGCCATAGCTGAGACAGATCACATGTTACAGCTTACCTTGGAAAGACTTGGAATGAGAAAGAATCCACTTAGTATTTTATGGTTTGGGGCTGCCTTGCTACCTCAACGGTCTCAGGGGCTCAAGAAAAATATAATTTTGTGGATAATCTGGGTCTTACTCATTTTTAAGATGGAAGTGATTTTCTTTGAAGATTCTTGTAACCCAAGGCAGAAGCAGAAGCCCCCTTCAAAATACTGAAAGCAGAAAATTTACAGAACTAAAAGGAGAAATAGACAAGTAGCATACAGACATAGTTAGAGGTTTTACCAAATGTCTCTCTCTCTCAATGATGGACAGAACAAGCAGATTGCCTATTCCTTATCCACATCCATATCTATATCTTCTACTTCTCGGCTGGCTCAGATGGTAAAGCGTCTGCCTACAATGTGGGAGACCGGGTTCAATCCCTGGGTCGGGAAGATCTTCTGGAGAAGGAAATGGAAACCCCCTCCAGTACTCTTTCATGGAAAATCCCATAAACGGAGGAGTCTGGTGGGCTACAGTCCATGGGGTCGCAAAGAGTCGGACACGACTGAGCGACTTCACTTCACTTCACTTCACTTTTTCATATCTTCTACAGATAAACAATTATTCTTAATAAGTAATTGAAAAATAATTAAGAAAGACATATTTTTAAAATAGCACTAGACCCAAATCATTAAATTCCTAGAAAAAAATATTACTAAGAAAATGAAAGAAGAACTCAAATAAAATAAAAACCTGCCAATCAAAAACTATCTCAGTCCTTCCCCTTTTTCAGCTATAAAACTTCCCTGCTTCTCTGTTTGCTTTTGAATCTCCACTCAAAATACAAGTGAGGTGGATGACTCCCTTTTTATAGCAACCTCTGAATAGGCTTTCCTTGTTTATTTCCACAAATATTGTAGGATCAACTGGATTTCTATATGTTGATTTGCAAACTGGCCTCCACATGGGGAGCAAAGAGAGACCTAAGAAAGAAGCAGCCACTCAGATTGGTAGGTGGTAGGGCTACGAAGAAGATAACTTCTTCTTGGAAAGAAGTCTTAGAAAGAAAAGGAGCTTTTCTAGGGATTCATAAGGTGATTAAATCCCTGCCTGTGCTCAACAGTATATTACGAGCTTATAGAGAGGTTTTAATAGGGGTTCAGTCACACACACTGTTCAGATGGTCTCAATAACTCATTGCTCTCTCAAGGCTATATCCTTGAAAATAATCCCAGTGGTAGAATGATGGTCAGAACACACATTCTAAGGACAGAGAGGAGGCAAGGAGCTTTCAATTGTCTATGTCCAACTCACAGGTCAATCATCAGTCATGCTGTCTTGATGACCTCCTCTAAGACTACATATAGAAAAATGAACCCTGATCTCCTTCCTCATAGCATGTATAAATATAAATTCCAGATGGGTCATTTATCTAAATGCAAAAGATAGTAAAAATAGTACTATAATATAGGACAATATCTTCATGGCCTTGTGGTAAGCAAATATATTATTTTAAACTTTGCAACAAAAAATACTAACACAAGAACAAAATTAACAAATTGAACCTCACTAAATTTAAAAATCTCTATTAATTTGAGGAAATCCTTGAGAAATTAAAAATTCAGGGCTCATAATAGAAGAGATTTCTATTCTTGGTTGTTTATTAACAATACTGAACACCTGTCTAACTTATGAGCCAGAAATGCACACATATATATATACATACACACATACATATTCAATAGACACTAGTATAAATGAGTAAGTAAAAGAAAAGTGTGATGAAGTCCATAACAACTTCATTTAGAATAACCAAAACCCAAGAGAGAGTGTGGGGTCCTCAATAGAAAATGAATATAGACTGATATATGAATGTAATGAAATAATATACAGCAATAAAAATGACCAACAAATAATATACACAACACATTTGAATTTCACAATTAATATTTGTAAAAATAAGCCAGACACATACAACATCTTTGAATGTCATCATTAATATTTGCAAAATGTCAGACACAAATGAATACACACATATGATTTCATTTGTATTAAGTGCAAGAGCAGAAAAAAACAAAAGCTAATCTAGGAAAAAGATAGCTGTGAAGGATGCTGAAGGCATCTAGTGCACTGAAAATTTTACCATCTTGATATCAGGTCTAGTGTCAAAGTTAATAGATTTACAAAAATTCATTGAGCTACATACTTAAGATTTATTCCCTTTATGTGTATAACACACCATTAAATGTCAAGAAATAAGATTTTATCAATTGGAGCATTTTTACAGTGATGATGGCTGCAAGAGTTTGGTGACAATAGTAGTGTAGTGTTAGTCACTCAATTGTCTCCAACTGTTTGTGACCCATGGACTACAGCCCACCAGGCTCCTCTGTCCATACAATTCTCAAGAAAAGAGTATTAGAGTGGGTAGCCCTTTCCTTCTTCAGGGGATCTTCTCCATCCAGGGATCAAATTCAGGTCTTCTGCGTTGCAGGTGGATTATTTACTGTCTGACCCACCAGGAAAGAGTTGAGAATTTAGCACAAATTTCATTATTATTTGGCTTGCTGTTGTAATGTGGTCATGGGAGGTCCAACAGTATCAAGATCAAGACCCTACCTGGGCCATTATATGCCAGCGAGTTTTGCTGTCTAGACTTCTTAGTTCTTGCTCATTTTATTGAACATGTTTGGCCAGCATTCTCTTGAGTCTATAAACTACTCAATAACTCATATTTTCTGTATAAATTTTCTACAGTTAATTTCTGTTCCTTGCAACCAAGAATATTAGTTTAAAAAAAAATCAGAAATAAAGTATCACAGAATAATAACTCAACCAGAGAATATATTATAGAAGTGAGAAGGTTTCCATATTCCAGATTGGAATGTTTGAAATGTTATTTTACAGTAAAAAACAATGTTTTAACCACAGTTTTTGTATTTTGGAAGTTAGAACATGTATATACTAAGCACAACAATAGCCTAAGAAAAAGTCATATATTGGAATACTGCTGCTGCCGCTGCTGCTAAGTCGCTTCAGTTGTGTCCAACTCTGTGCGACCCCATAAACAGCGGCCCACCAGGCTCCGCCATCCCTGGGATTCTCCAGGCAAGAACAGTGGAGTGGGTTGCCATTTCCTTCTCCAGTGCATGAAAGGGAAAAGTGAAAGTGAAGTCACTGTCGTGTCCGACTCTTAGCGACCCCATGGACTGTAGACTACCAGGCTCCTCTGTCCATGGAATTTTCCAGGCAAGAGTACTGGAGTGGGGTGCCATTGCCTTCTCCTATTGGAATACTGGCCAGCTTCAAAAAGAAACAAAGATACTGGCTTCATCTGATAATGGCTATTTTGAAACAGTGGGAAAAAAAAGTTCATCATTGTTAAAAGAGGACTCCTTGAATTATGAAATCTACAATTTCAAATTCTACCTTCACATTTTTGATCTTCACAGGTTCCCAAAGAACCAAATGTGAGTTCCCTGCTCTTGTCAGAAATGCTCCCAAATCAGTGGAAAAGTCTCCCCACCAAGCCAGTTCCCCTATTACTTGGGCCAGCTGTACCCTACCCAGTCCTCAACCCAGTGGATTCTGCCTGCCTGTCAAACCTCAAAGTTACTCAGTGATGCCAATCCTCCCATGGAACCAAGGGGTGCCTAACTACTACAATGCCTGCCTCCCACAATCTTTTTTGATTCACTCTGCTCATAGTTGCAGCTCCTGTGTGGCATAGCAAGCCACTAATACACAGCAAATAATAAACTGCTGTCAATCGCATCTGTCCAGGGTTTCAGGTATCTCATGTTCTGCTATCTTGTACTATTTTGAGTGGTGAAAAGGAGGTTATCAGCAAGCTCCTCTGCTTGCAGACAGAATAAAATGGCTCAAAGTCTAGACATCTGAAGTCTGAAAGGCCTAAAAAAGCCAAATTCTCATCTCCGAGCTAGATTTTCATAAGAAAATTCAGGCAGTAAATGACATAACAGAATGTAGCATCACGAGCTTAACACAGAGGCCTTTTCAAGGATCTCCTGTAGATATTCTATGACTACAAAGAGGACAGCTGAACTCCTGATGAAGATGCAGCCTGAGGAGAAGAGCAAATTATCAGCCTCTCTCCACCAGAATCTGTCATTGTGAATCACCTAAAGGCAGAGGCCATGATCGATACAGACACTTTTAAAGTAAGGGCCTCAGAGATGGGCAGGGCTTTGAAATATTTTGCTTAGGAGACAAATATCGTTGGACTCAAGTACTCAGACAAGTCAAGATCTATAGCTCTAGCTTAAAGCCCATTGTGTTCCCAAGCCCGTAAGTCCTTCTGCTGGACAGTTTGGTGTGGCAATATGAAGTCTGAAACTGCTACAGCCAATCTACCATTATGAAAATAAACCTTATTTTTTAAAAGACAAAGCAGAAGAACCAGAAGAAACTGGCTCCATGGTATTTGTGACCTACTGAATCAAACAAATTCTGAAATGAGACTTACCCCTGGCAGTCCCAGGTACATGGGAAAATTTTTTATTTTTTTTTTCTATAACTTGTTCTTACTGCTATAATCATTCCAGTCAGAGAGCCCTAAATGGTTTTCTAAACTATTTTTTAAAAAGACGGGTTTATAATTATTGGAATATTTCTAGATACTTTAGGGCAAATTAGACCCCTATACCTCTGAAATGACCAATTCTAGTTTAATTTTAGGAAAATACAAATTTACAGCCATGGAGTAGATCAAAGAGACTCAGCAGTGGACATAAACAATAATGAGAGAATGGCAGGGAAAAGATGGGGACAATTAAGACCAGGAAGAAGCCTAGATGAGTGAATGTCAAAGTAAGGTAAAAATGTTCAAAGGTGAGCACATGTAGACAGGAGAGAGTTGAAGGTATAAGTCAGGAAGTAGACAAGAAATGTTTTCAAGAAAACCATGTGCATTCAGATAGCTAAGTGGTAAGTTATCTGCTAAGAAACTTGGTGAATGCTTCCAAATCGTTCTAAAATTTGATTAAAACCTTTTTAAGTGGGAGAGGGCCTCTAATTCAAGGAGGAACACATGAAAGAAAAAGTTACTAGTTGTAATTATGCTTGTCAAGACTGTGAAACAGGCATACAGGACAGGGAATCCCCTGGTCCAATGGTTAGGACTCTGTGTTTTCATTACTAAGGGTGCAGGTTCAATTCCTGATTGCAGAACTAAGATCCCACAAGCAACGTGGCCAAGAAAAAGAAAAACAAACAAAATGGGAATTAGCAGATGCAAAGTATTATATACAGAATGGATAAACAAGGTCCTACTGTATAGCACAGGGAACTATATTCAATATCTTCTGATAAACCATGATGGAAAATAATATGAATATGAATATATACATATGAATTACTTTGATGTACAACAGAAATTAACATAACATTGTAAATCAACTATACATCAATAAAATACATTTAAAAAACAAATATCGAGGTTTAAACTTCAACACATGTCCATTCTCTATTTTTTCTTACTTAACAAACCGAGAAATATTATGCTCTACTTCTTATATATCCATGAGAATTCTTTTTATATCCATAAAGTTCTGCTGTGGACTCAGGAAATCACAATATGTGTTCCATTCCATCCTACTGCTGGGCTTATTCAAATACGAAATGAATGAGTTAGCATACATCACGTACATATGTTTTGTTTAATAAATTTTGAGCCTCAAAAGGACACAAAAATGCTAAAAGAGGGCACTCTGTACTTAGAATGGAAGTACTTGGAGGGCAAGGGAATCCACTCCAGTATTCTTGCCTGGAGAGTCCCATGGACAGAGGAGCCTGGTAGGCTACAGCCCATAGGGTTGCACAGAGTTGGACACAGCTGAAATAACTTAGCATGCACACACACATCTGGAAATATAGCTAATGTCACCTGAAAGGAATGGAGTGAGTGACTGGGTCACCTTTCTGTTCATTGTTTTCACGGTTTCCCACCACCTACAGAATAAAATGCAATTCTATGCACAGCATACAACCATCATATATACTCCACCTACCTGACTAGCCCATTCTATGTCCATTTTTTTCTTCACTTGACACTTTGACAAAGATGAAATGTGTACTTTCTATAATATATTTCTGTTTATGTCTTTAAATATAATACTATTTTTGTTTGGGATACAATTCTACCTACTTATTACCACCAACACGCACTACCCTGTAATATCTTTAGTAAAACCTTCCCTGCCATATTCAGACTGGTGTAAATGTTCTAGTATTTCTCAATTATCTTTGTGTTACAGGAGAATGTTTTTGGTTTTCAGTCGCTTACTTATCTCCCTGGCCTATAGAAAAGAAACCCTTATACCTATTATCTTAGTTATATCTATTCTCATAGCATCAGCATGATGCTATGCACACACTGGTCTCAAAAGAAATATCTGTTATATGAATGAATGAAAGATGCCAGGAAGGCCAGTTTTATGAACTGACAATAAAATATATTGGTTATTTTTATTTATACTCTAAAATGCTCTGAAACACAAATGATGTTGCTATTTAGATGCAGACATTTAAATATTAGAATCATCTTCTTAGTTTAACTTATGACTTTGATTCCAATTAAATGTAAATGTTCTTTGAAATAGTAACCTAGTCTTAGATTTCAGATTCTAATTCTATCTTAGATTTACTGTATTGATAACCAAATTAAGTCCCTTGGGTTTATCTACTCATTCCTGACTCCTCTTGGTTCAAATATACTGCCTGAAGTAGTTGATCAAGTCCTGTGCTCAGGGCCAATGTTTCTGATTAGTTATGGTTTTTAAGTTTCTGAAAAACTGCTGAAGGCTTTTTAGTGATGAGTATAAGGGCACATATATTCTTGAAAGAGAAAGAAGAGACTCCAATGAAGGTGGATTGAAGAAGTTTGGGGAACTGAAATTTCAAAGTTGCAAGTACACTGACAGTGAGTGTAAATACTAATGGATGGTAGATTTCCCTGGTCCATAATAAGTCATAATATTTTAACTGACTCATTACATTCCATACTGAGAAGCCAGTATTTTTTGTATAATCAATATCCTAAATGTAATAATATCAGACTTTAAAAAATGACTGAAATTATTCCAGTTGAACCTTGGCACTTAGACCTTCATTAATTTCTTTTGTTTGCTTCCTAAGTGGAATAGATATAAAGCAAAACCCTTTGATAGACTTCCACTCAGAGAAAGGATGGTGATAACATCACAAAGCCCTTACCAACAAGGCCACATTGCTTATCACTGCCAGATGAATTATTCACCATTTCAGCCTTTTTTCAACACAGGGATATGGAAAGAAGGTGAACTTGATAGTCAGCTCTGCACTTTTGGGGTCAGCCAAGTACTTATCTTCAGAGCAGCAGAGGAACGTTAATTTTACAAGGTCTTCTACTTGATTCTACTGCAATGGAAATACAACCAAGACCTTATCAGCCCAAGAGATCAGCCTTGGAGCTATAAGAGAATATTCTCACCTTGAAAAGAATAAACTCTGGCAGGGAAAGGGATGGGTTTTTTTGCAGTGAATTTGCAATTTCAGATATGAAGCTGCCTTCATTTGTGCATAAGTATCATTTTTTACCCTTTAATTGGAATTTCCTATCTTTCTGCTGCACCTCTAAAACTACTGAATTCAAAATTTTCTGTTTTTTCTTGATTCTATTACCCTAGGATGCTAGGAAACCTTTAGCCATTTTATTTCCAAATACCAGGTATGTTTTAACTCCAATTATAAATGCTACATTATTTGTCTTTCCTTTTCCTCTTTGTAATTTTTTTCCTATACTGGGTCCTCTTGTCTCTTTTTGTTTTAATCTCATTTGCTGTTCTCAGCAAGAAAAAGTGAAAGTGAAAATGAAGTCGCTCAGTTGTGTCCGACTCTTTGCGACCCCGTGGACTGTAGCCTACCAGGCTCCTCCGTCCATAGGATTCTCCAGGCAAGAATACTGGAGTGGGTTGCCATTTCCTTCTCCAGGGGATCTTCCCGGCCCAGGGATTGAACTTGGGTCTCTCACATTGCGGGCAGACACTTTAACATCTGAGCCACCAGGGAAGTCCTGCTAATTTGTAATGAAGGTAGATAATTCATAAGTTCTTTTATCCAGAAGGATTTTTTTTTTACATAAGACAGGCACAAAGCAGGAAGGAACCAAAATGGGTTAATTTTTTTTGATAACTTTTGTATTCATGATTTTATTACATCCATTCTTAAAAGCATTAGTTATATACCTCCTATGTGCCCTGCTTGGCAAATTGAAGGTAAGTAAAAAACACAAGCTTTGTCCTTAAGGAATGTACCTTTTAAGATGATTATGCTGTTGGATGATGAAAGACATGATTATGGAGGCAGACTAAAAGATACGTCTTTTCTATCAGAATTCTCAAGGATATTTTTTCTAAAAGTATGAAGATTTGGGGAGTGTTTGAGACATTGACTTTCAGAACCTGAACAGTTCAGGTGTCATCTGTTCTGAAGCTGATCTTCCTGCCAGATTTTCCTTTTCTGCCTACCCTCTCAAATGGCTATTCTCTGCGGAAAAAAAAGAGCTTACTGTGGTTTATCAACCTGCAGTTATCAAAACCTACATTGAGACATCAAATAAAAGAACAATTCAAAGTGGTGAATTGGGTCCTGAGAAAGAATGACTTTGGTAACTAAAAAAAAAAAAAAAATCCTCTTACAAACCAGATGTTTCTAATGTTTGCTCTCAAAAAAATTAAGGGACAACTGATTGAATTGATGGCATATAGAATATTAAAAATAAAATTTAATGCTAAATCACTATGTGATTTCTTTCTTTTTTCTTTATAACTCAATAAGGAGTCAAATAATTGAAAGACATTTGACAAGAGTATTCTATTCCCATCTATATATTTACTGAACAAGATCTATCATGCTTAGTCTTTAAAAACTAAAACTAGAAAGAGTTGGTGAATTCTGTCTTATTCTAGAAATAATATTCATAGCTAGATACATGAATTTATAAGCTTATAAATAAGTGCCCTTTTTGTCATTAAAAGTTTAGTTCTAATAATTTTTGTGAAAAAGTTTTCTTAAAATGTAGCACAATAATTATATCATTTGGTCAATTGTGTACTATGGATAATTGTAATGATAACTCAATCCAGAAGAAAAATGATAGCTAGAACTTATAATTATATAAAATTATTTTTATATTAACATACTGTTATTTATTTACTATTTTCAGAGAGCTATGAGAGAATGATCAACAAAAGGAATTTAAACATAAAACATATTAAATTTAGATACATTATTTAGTACATTTGAAATGAAAATATAAGAGCAGAGAAAGAAGTGATTGTTAACATATATAAAAAGAGACTTGTGTGGTTTAGTCACTCAGTCATGTCCAACTCTGCAACCCCATAGACTGTAACCTGGCAGGCTCCTCTGTCCATGGGATTCTACAGGCAAGAATCCTGGAGTGGGCTGTCATTCCCTTCTCTACAAAAAGAGAACTATCTGAGAGAAAAGGCTCAGAGGAGAGAAAATGGAAAAGAACAGTTCAGGGAAGGACATATATATCAAGTACAAAAGCATGGATTCCAGAGGGTTTTGCAAATTGAAGAGAATGTAGGTGATTATCAGCAAGGAATTGCTGGGAAAGAAATGAGGAATTCAACTTACCAGAGCAGTATTGCTTGAAGGTGGCAACACATTAAAATTTCTAGAGCGACTCTTCCCTCTTTCTATTGTTGAGTTTTCTTAAAGACTTCAGCCTCTTTCCTGAGTGCTCAGTCAGAAGAGTTCAAATTTAATTCAAATTCAATGATTTTGAAGCCTCATCAAAAGCCAAATGAGTTGAGTCTAGAATTTGTCAGATTCGCCTTGTCTTGGAAGTAAATTCCAAGGTTCAGCCTAGATTAAGAGCTAAATATCTCATCTGCAAAGAAAATTAAAGTTGGATGGTCAGTGCAAGCAAGTTGACATTATTGCTCAGTAAAGAATTCTACCTAATATGCAACAGTCATAGAAAGAAAAAAAAAGTGTTCCACGATACAATGCTTCAAGGCTTGGATCTTCCCAAGTGAAACTGTGAGGAAGTGAATTTGCTGGATAACAGTTGAGTTCTAAAGATACAGTTGGATAAAGCAGAGCATAACAATATAGAAAAGAAGGTCAAACATCTTTTTTTTCCTATTAGATATAAAAAGCTCACAGGCAAGTTTGTTCATTTTTAACTTCCAGGGTTTCCATTTTCAACATAGGTAATAAAATCTATAATTTTTTTAAAAAAGAAGAAAAGGAAGAGGAAGGAGAAAATTGAGATAAAATGACTTGAAGAGTTTTACCAAATCTGAAACTTACTGGATTCCAGCTTAGATTGAAGATATTGAATTTATAATGACATCAATCATAACAAGTGTGCATTTTTCTCCTGGCACTATAAAGCTCAAGAAAAATGTCAGGAAAGACTATGTTAATTAGGAATAAAGTTTTACAAAATTGGTATGATGGAAAGATGAGAGAGATGAAGGGCATGTAGGTGGTTGGCAAGAAAATAATCAAAACAGTGGACTCTGGTACCAAGGCTGGCCTGGGTGGGGATTGAACTAGAGGCAGGAGAAACAGTGGATGTAGCGCACAGGGGGTTTGCAGGACAGTGACAGGAAGCAAAAGAGGGCTCAAGAGGCAAAGATTACAGGGCAAGGATCGGTAGTGGTAAAAGAGATTTGCGATAAGACCACAGTGCAGTCAGAGAGTGATATTTGGGAACTTAAACTCTAGAGTAGAATTGAAGATATTAGATAAAAACCAAAGGAAGAAATATTTTGGATATTTGTTGGGATAATGAGCCTGCTCGGTTCTGCTCTAAAGGTAATCAAATTATCTGCCTTGCCCTGACCACCTGTATAAAAAGCTGGTATGTTGATTTAGGATTTTATAAATGCATTTTAGCTCTTTCTACACATGTGAAGTCAAAGGCAAGAGTCTCAGGTTTGAGTTTTATTCACATAATTAAAGGAAAAAAAAGGAAGAAGAAAGGAAGGGAGAGAGGAAAGGTGAGAAGAGGGAGAGGGAAGGAGAACCGAAAGGGAAGGAGGGGAGGGGGGACGGAAGGGGACAGAGAGGATGACTACGGATCTAATTCTGTACCTTACTTTGTAGAAACTAAACTCAAGTTGGATGTTTTTTTTCAATTCACCTAATCTTATCGTGGTCTTAGTATTAAATAGAAAAGAATGATTTAATCCAGTTTTTTAAACGGGAGACAATCACATTCACAAAAGGACAGTCACTGAATCTGCTCATGTTCTTCTCTCACTTTCCATCCCCTGAACCACATCCATAAAAACAATGATGCGATAGTTTACTGAACATCTACTAAGTGCTACATTCTAACAATACCCAATACTTATGTACTCCAGTTTCCATTGAATCTCTCTCTCTCTCACATACCAATGCGATCTTTGTATTTAGCAGTTTCCTCTCCCTGGAGTATACTTTAGGAATGTTTCCTTCTGAGACATTCTTATCCTTTCTCCAAAATTGAACCAAGCATCACCTACTTTACTGACCTTCTTAGGCAGATGAAGATGTATTTTCCTCTGCTAAGTTCATTATCTACTGCTATTGTACTATAACTGATAAATACTATTTTTCTAGTCAAAAGATCACATTTATCCCCAAGACCAAACACACTCTAAAGTAAATAAAAGATATCAGATAAATATTTATTGAATTAGTGGTCCAGCATATGAAGTAATGAATAAATCTGCCCCAATATGTTTCCAACTCTTCTATACCAATAAATTGCTATACACAAAAGAGGATGCATCAGGCTCCAGTTAGGATTTCCAGGGAAGAACTGCTCATTGTATTTTAAGAAGCCTTTCCAATGACACTCTGCAACATTTTCACTGTAATCTATATTGACGGTGATAATGGTAGTATTTTTATTGATGATTTCAGGAACTTGGGTACCAATGACACTGAGTACAAAATATAAGAAATGAAACAGGATGGAAGGTGGCTGGAAGAAGGTGGTTGAACACATGCTTCTGCTATATATTGCATAAGCTCTTATTCCTCCTCATTTCCTATTGACTACCAACTCTTTTATTTGTTAAGGAATTGTCTTCACAATTTTCACGGGACCAATCTAATATTATTGGGAATGACATTGTAAGTAAATTAATACAGGATAGTATGGGCTGATGAAGTACTCTAATATAATTTTATTGCATCAATGGCAACAGTAAATAAATGCATAGCATAGCATGCTGAGATAGTCTATTGATCTTTTTAGTCAATATTGGATGAAAATTCCTAACAAAACATAAAATTACAATATTGTTAGAAAGGATATCATTTTCAGCTTTTAATACTACAAGCAAATTTGAAAGGATAATTGTTTCATTTTACACACATCTAGTATATATGTAGATAACCAAGAACCAAATTCATAAACAATCATAATACACAGAGTAGTATACATTTATCATATGCTTACTTATTATTTTACCTTTTAAAGGTAATCAGCCTAAGAATAAAATAGGCTAAAATGTTTATGTCCAATAAAATTTTGTCACAAAATCCAAGTACCCAAGGAAACCTCAGAGATATTCTCCAGGATAATGTATTTCCTCCAGAGAACAAATTTTCAATTTATACTCTTGATTATCTATTCAACATGATATCCAAAAAATGTGATGTGGGTATTAGGATTTCAAGAGAAAGAGAGAATCTCCATAGTGATAAATGATGTTTCTTTTCTTGAAGTAGAAGACATGCTTCAGAAAACATGGTTAAAAAGAAGCCAGAAAACAAAGAAGGAACTATGAAGCTTTTCAGTGAAGAAAATATTGTTTCACATAACTAAACAACTACTGTGGATGTTTTGGATTTTAGTTTTCCTAGGAACAATTGATGATAGTCACTGTTTTCTTAGGAATCAAAATTATTTTCAGATGTATATAAATTTGACCTGAAAATATGTCACATCAAGAAATTTACTTCAGTCAGTGGTGAGTCTTTGATCCTGTGTTAAGATATTCTAGCAATTAAAAACTTTTCGGTTAAATTCAACCAGTCTATTAATATGGGTTTTAAGTCATTTAATAATAACTACTATATACCAAGGGAACATGGTGGGTTACAGTCCTTGGGGATACAAAGAGTCGGACTTGACTGAGAAACTGATCAGGACAGCAGATCAGATGCTGTGATAGGCACTTGAAGAAATGGAGAGGTATTGGTTTGCAGTTCCTATTATTGAGGATTGAAAATTTTAGTGGACTCCTCCAATTAAAAAATTTAAGAGACCCTATATGCGAGACAGAATAAGAGACACAGATGCATAGAACAGTCTTATGGACTCTGAGGGAGAAGGTGAGGGTGGGACGTTCTGGGAGAATAGCATTGAAACGTGTATATTATCATATGTGAAACAGAACACCATTCCATGTTCAATGCATGAGACAAATGCTCAGGGCTGGGGCAATGGGATGACCCAGAGGGATGGGATGGGGAGGGAGGTGGGAGGGGGGTTCAGGATGGGGAACACATGTAAACCCATGGCTGATTCATGTCAATGTATGGCAAAAACCACTACAATATTGTAAAGTAATTAGCCCCCAACTAAAATAAATAAATTTATTTAAAGAAAAATTTAAGAGTAACTGCTATACCCCTTTGCAGATCATATGAAAAACTTATGACAAATTTGAGGTGAGGGATTCAGGAATACATCACAATAGTAAATTACATTATTTTTGAAGTATCATGTATCCTTTTAATAAGTTGAATGGAGGGTTTTCTTTTCTTTATTTGTAATTCCTCCCAAATGAGCTTATTTTTCCCACCAGGGATGTTACACATCATGCATTCTTTAAGAATCAGAATATTTTGCTGAGAAAGAAATGTTATTTAAATAAGGTATTTAGCTAGGCAATTTTGAAAAGAAGTATTGTTACTGTTAACAATTAAATGATCTCTTTGAGACACTTCCCCCCTCATTTTCCAATATTTCTTCTTCCCTTTTGACATCACTACTTTATTGCTTCAGATATTAGGCAAAAGGACTAGTCCTTCCATATATGGGACAAAGTGAAAAGTGAAAGTGAAAATATTAGTCGCTCAGTCATGTCCGACTCATTGCATCTCCACAGACTGTAGCCCTCCAAGCTCCTCAGTCCATAGAATTCCCAGGCAAGAATATTGGAGTGGATAACCATTCTCTTCTCCAGGGGATCTTCCTGACCCAGGGAATGAACCTGGGCCTCCTGCATTGCAGGCAGATTCTTTACCATCTGAGCCACCAGCAAAACCTGAGTCAAAAGTGTATTCTGTGTCAAAGTATGCTGAAAGTCTGCATACTTTATTTAATAGAAAAATAAAATATCCATGTGAAATACCATATATGTTCATTCTGAGACTTAGAGTTTCCTCAGATTTTATCATTTTAACAGAATTAAGTTCATTTCTGTAGCTCTCATTATAGAAGATTATACAAGAATGTATCAATCTTAGAATATGAAGGGCCATCAAATAACAGCTAACCTCTTATTAGGGGATAAATGAACATCTATGAATTCTTCAGTGGTAAAATAGAACAGATCTTTTTTTTTTTTTCTCTGTTTGTTTTGCATACCTGTTTATTTGATACAGAGGGAGTCAGAGATCTTAGAAATGCATTCTACTATGGGCAAGTAAATACAAAATCAGAGAAAAGGAGAAATGTTTGAAGTGAGTGAAAAATCAATAAAATATCCCCCAAATGATTGAATACAGTCATATTGAAAAACATCCTACAGGTTTACCCTAAAGAATAGTATTTTAAATGATATTTTTGAGGACTTAATAATCTCTGTCCTCAATTCAATCAAGGTAACTTGGGTCATACTGATGAAAATTGTAATCAATATTTTTGTGTCATAACTGACCTTGAAAGGGACAAATGTCTTGATTATTGAAAATACAGTTAATTTAATAAGAAGAACTTATTTAGCTTGACTCAATAAAGATAAATGTTTCTATAAGTTACCCAAGTTACAAAAAATTGTTTCCATTTTTTGCCAATGATGCAACATTCTGGTAATCAAGTTAGATTCCAAGATAGCTTGGAAAGTTGCACTGGTTAAACAACACAAAATTTTGGAACTGAACAGTTCTCTAATAGTTGATTGTACCAAAATGACCACAAATGTGGCATTCAGGACTGGGACTCCATCAGCCGTTACACCAGGAGTTTGGGCTTCTGCCTCCTCTTGCTTGTTTTCTTCCCGTTAAAACGTATAGCAAAATTCTCATGAGAATAAAATGTCTCAGGAAGAATCTTCATTGTTGGTACCTAATTATTGCTTCTGAAACTCAGATAAACACTTCCAGATAGCCTGAATTTTGGTCAGAATTGAGAACTTCAGTACTTACCCCTTAACACAGCACTTACGAAATAAAGGTAGACAAGGGGCAAGAATGATCATTTGATAATTAATTGGAAGAAATAACTATGTTCAGGGAGTCACTGTCAACATTTGATGACCACAAAACTTAGCGTAAAGCTATTTGATTATGGTTTATAGAATCGAAAAAAATAATGATCATTGAAACACAAAACCAAAAGGTAGACTCATATTAGCCTTGAAAATAGGGATGAAGGCCTCTTTCCCCTGCTCAGGAGAGTGAGAAGTGAATTCTTTTGCATTTCTTCTCCTGGAATGAACGTCCAGGAGGCAATCCCTATTGCCATGGTTCAGAGATGTAAGCTCCACTTAGACCAGCACAGGTCCATAGCTTCTGAAGGAATTTCTAAGGCACTGTGTTTAATTGAGAATGCCGCTCCTTCCTGCAATGGAACCCCACTCCAGTACTCTTGCCTGGAAAATCCCATGGACGGAGGAGCCTGGTGGGCTACTGTCTGTGGGATCTCACAGAGTCGGACACAACTGAAGCGACTTAGCACCAGCAGCAGCAGCAGCAGCTCCTTCCTGCCTTGAGGCCTCAGAGCTGCACCAATCCTAAAGAGGCATTCCTTGTCATGCATGGTTTTGCTTATGCTCAACCGCGTTGTTTTGTAGTTGAGCATCATTTGCTGCTTCTACTAACACTTGCATCTTGATGGTAATGTTAATAGTAACAATGGTGATAGCAAATTTTTACATTTTCTTATCCTTTACGTATTTCAAAATATTCTTTTTCATATGTCTCTGCTTTTTAATATGCTGTTTAGGTTGATCATAGTTTTTCTTCCAAGGAGCAAGCGTCTTTTAATTTCATGGCCGCACACACCATCTGCAGTGATTTTGGAGCCCAAAAAAATAGTCTCTCACTGTTTCCATTGTTTTTCGCATCTATTTCCCATGAAGTGATGGGACAGGATGTCATGATCTTCGTTTTTTGAATGTTGAGGTTTAAGCCAGCTTTGTCACTCTCCTCTTTCACTTTCATCAAGAGGCTTTTTAGTTCTTCTTGCTTTCGGGCATAAGGGTGATGTCATCTGCGTATCGGAGAAGGCAATGGCAACCCACTCCAGTACTCGTGCCTGGAGAATCCCATGGACGGAGGAGCCTGGTAGGCTGCAGTCCATGGGATCACGAAGAGTCAGACACAACTGAGTGAATTCACTTTTACTTTTCACTTTCATGCACTGGAGAAGGAAATGGCAACCCACTTCAGTGTTCTTGCCTGAAGAATCCCAGGGACGGGGGAGCCTGGTAGGCTGCCATCTATGAGGTTGCACAGAGTCAGACTTAGCAGCAGCAGCAGCATCTGCCTATCTGAGGTTATTGATATTTCTCCCGGCAATCTTGATTCCAGCTTGTGCTTCATCCAGCCCAGGATTTCACATGACGTACTCTGCATATAAGTTAAAAAAGCAGGGTGACAATATACAGCCTTGATGTACTCCTTTCCCGATTTGGAACCAGTCTGTTGTTTCATGTCCAGTTCTAACTGTTGCTTCTTGACCTGCATACATATTTCTCAAGAGGCAGGTCAGGTGGTCTGGTATTTCCACCACTTGAAGAATTTTCCACAATTTGTTGTGATCCACACTTTCAAAGGCTTTGGTGTAGTCAATAAAGCAGTAGTAGATGTTTTTCTGGAACTCCGTTGCTTTTTCTATGATCCACCAGATGTTGATAATTTGACCTATGGTTCCTCTGCCTTTTCTAAAGCTAGCTTGATCATCTGGAAGTTCTCGGTTCATGTACTGTTTGAGCCTCACTTGGAGAACTTTGAGCATTATTTTGCTAGCATGTGAGATGAGTGCAATTGTGTGATAGTTTGAACATTCTTTGGTATTTTCTTTCTTTGGGATTGGAGTGAAAACTGACATTTTCCGGCCCAGTGGCCACTGCTGAGTTTTCTAAATTTGCTGAGATTTCTAAATTTGCTGAGTTTTCTGAATTTTCCACATAATAGCATAATTGTATTGAATCTATCCTCCAACTTATGCATAATTCACTTAAAAGTATAGAGTCTTCCAATTTATTAACATAATTAATGTTTTATATTATCTCTGAAAAGGAATTCCATGTATTTCATTAGGTTTCTTTAAATGTATCTGATATAGTCTTGAGGCTGTTGAAAATAGCATGATTTTAAAATATTTTCTAATTGCTGTTTGGTGTTATTTATGAAAACAATTGATTTTTTTAAAATCAACTATGTACTTATTAACCTTTCTACTATTACTTATCATTTGAGATATTGCTATGAATGTCTGTACATGTGTGTAGAGTTAATCCTCATTATTCACAGAATCCACATTTGCAAATTCATCTACTCACTAAAACTTCTTTGTAACCCTGCAATAAATGCTTCTGGTAATTTTATGGTCATTTATGAACATACAGGGTGGAAAAAAAACATTAGTCTACAATACAAACATTCCCAGATAAAATGATGATATTATTCTTTCTTGTTTCACCTCTATACAGTAAACAAATGTATTTTGCATTCAATTTGCTACCTCTTTTTTTTACACTTTTGTACTTCGTGTTGATGATTGTACTCTTTGTAATGGCTGCTAAGTCTAGAGGTAAAGAGTGTCTGTTGTTCTTAAATGCAATTTTCCCTAAAGGTGCCTTGCAGATGTTTGTTAAGTTATTTTCAGGCATTAGTTACAGGGCTTCTGGGAGTGAGTTCAATGCAATAAATCACATATATATATATATATATATATATATATAACATATGCGTATATATATATAATGAGTTCAATGTAATAAACCTTATGTATAATAATCATATAAATATGCACACACACATACATATATATGTATATAGTTGTATGTATTTAAATAGCAATACGTATAGAACAAGGCTATGTATTAATCAATAAATAAAATGATGTAACCAGAGGCTCTCAGGTACCTAATCGTATATTTCCTCTAGGAGCATTTGTTCAATATTTTCTGGTTCTAAGTGATTCAATAGACCATATAAACCACAAATAATTGCCAAAACCTTGATGAAAATTATTTTTTATAAAAAAATTCATTTACACACCCAAGATATTCAACAAATAAAAGGAGAAACTCAAAAATATTTATAGTTAGACCATATAATGTAAAAGTTGAAAAACAAAGAGAATCTTGAAAGTAGCAAGAGAAAAGTGATTCATGATGTACAAGAAATCCTCAATAGAATTAATTGCTTCTTTCTTATCAGAAACAACAAAGGCAGAATACAGTGGTATGACATATTCAAAATGCTAAAAGAAAGACTCAACCAAAAAAGCCCCATACGTAGCACAACTTTTCTTCAAAAATAAAGAAGAAATAAGATATTTTTAAATAAATAAAAATTGAGAGTTTTCTTTCAGGCTTGTTTTATTAGCAATATTAATGGGATTTAAGTGGAAATGACACAGTATATATTACCTTGATTTTACATGAGAAAATAAAGAAGACCACGAATAGAACCTACTTATTTTTAACAAACATATACTTATTTGTTCACTAAACTGACAAATGTAGAATATTTGTTAATGCCACAGTGTAGGAAAAATAAAGGTATACTATAGCAATAAATGGACTAACATATTGCCATTAAATTATTTTTCAAGAAATATGTGATGATAAAGATCACATTCTTGATATGATAAGGTGAAAACAATAGAATTCAAGCTACAGTAAAATTAACTTGAAAGTGAAAGTGTAGTCACTCAGTCGTGACTGACTCTTTGAGATTCATGGACTGTAGCCCACCAGTCTCCTCTGTCCATGGAAGTCTTTAGGCAAGAATACTGGAGTGGATTGTCATTTCCTTCTCCAAAGGATCTTCCCAACCCAGGGATTGAACCTGGGTCTCCCACACTGCAGGCGGATTCTTTACCATCTGAGCCACAAGACTGTATTAAAAATAAAACAACCCATACACAGAATAAAATACAGGAAGGAATGCACCAATATGTTAAAGGATTAACTAAAATCACTTCTGGACAAATTTTATTTAATTACACATTTCTGAAACTTTCAAATATCCTACAGTGAACCTGTATAATCTGAAAAATACAATGATTATACATATCAGTGATGTGAGATCAAAAGATAGAAAGGCACACAGTTTTGTGGAAGGTTATTTGCAAAAAGAGAGAGATTTACACATAGGTTTGCAGCCTGAAAAGAAAGAGGCAGTGGAAAAGAACCAACTGACAATGAAAAGGATTTAAAATTGTCGAAACAAAGGCTTGCAGGAAATTGATAGATCTCTGGAGCACTGGTGGGGAAGTTTGACCTGGAAAGGAAAGTCTGATGGAAAATAAATAAGTAAATAAAAGCTTTAGGAAGCAAGCGTGAAAACCAGAACCTGGGTAGTTCATACTCTATGACCTTGATTTTCTTTCTGTGTTTCAAGAAACCATTATGGAAAGAGAAAAGTAGAGGTTGACTCATAGATATATGTGTGTGCTCAGTCACTCAGTCATGTCCAGCTCTTTGCAAAACTTTGGACTGTTGACTGACAGGCTACACTGCCCATGGGATTTTCCGGGCAAGGATACTGGAGTGGGTTGCCATTTCCCACTACTGGGTATCTTCCCGACCCGGGGATCAAACCCACATCTTTGTGTGTCTCCTGCATTGGCAGGTGGATTCTTTATCACTGTGCCACCTGGAATGACCTAGTCAATATACACGTTTTTTTAATATCAAATATATAAGATATATAAATTTCTTCTTATATCTTCTTATATCTTTGAATAGTAGATATAGAGAGACTATTAGAAGCTCTGGATATTTGCTGAAGAGAACAAGAGAGGAGTTGCTGAGGAAAATCAAAGATTTAACAAAGACCTGAAAGTCTGTTTGAGGTCAGATCTTAACTCTGTAACAGTAGTATCCTTCTCTGCCACTCTTTACAATCCTCCATCAAGAATATCTATTTTTTAAGGAACCTTCCTACATCATTGGTGGGGAATGTAAATTGATGCAGGCACTCTGGAGAACAGTATGGAAGTTCCTTAAAAAACTAAAAATAGAACTACCATATAATCCAAAAATCCCACTCCTGGGCATACATTTAAATAATACACGTGCCCTAATATTCATTGCCACACTGTTTACAGTAGTCAGGGCATGCTGCTGCTGCTAAGTCACTTCAGTCGTGTCTGATTCTGTGCGATCACATAGACGGCAGCCCACCGGGCTCCTCCATCCCTGGGATTGGGGGCAACCTAAATGCCCATTGATAGAGGAATGGATAAAGAAGATGTGATGCATATATACAATGGAATATTACTCAGCCTTTAAAAATGAATGAAATTATGCCATTTGATCTACTGCCTAGAGAGTGTCATGCCAAGTGAAGTAAGTCAAACAAGGAAAAACAAATATCATATGATATTGCTTGTATGTGAAATTGCGGAATCTAAAAAAATGGTAGAAATGAACTTATTTACAAAACAGAAACAGAATCACAGATGTAGAAAATAAACTATAGTTCACAAGGGTAAAATAACAGAAAGAATAATTTGAGAGATTGGGACTGCCATATACATACTACTATATATAAAATAGATAGCTAATAAGGGCATGCAGTATAGCACAGGGAACTCTACTCAATACTCTGTAAAGGCCTATATGGGAATAGAATCTAAAAAAGAGTGGATATTTGTAATGGGTAACTGAATTACTTTGCTATATGTCAGAAATTGATACAACATTGTAAATCAACTATACACCAATTAAAATTTATTTTAAAAACTTGAAAAAATAAGACAGAGATAAAATATAAACAAATAGGCACTATAGCAATTAAAAAAATAAAAGATAAAAAAGAATAACTACTTTTAATAACTTTTTATCAAAGTATAGTCAATTTTCCAATGTTGTGTTAAAAGTATACAACAAAGTGATTCATTTTTATATATAAACTGAAATTCAGAGTATTTTTTTTCCATTACACTATTGACTATAGTTCCCTATGGTACACAGTAAGTCCTTATTTATCTGTTTTACATACAATTTATCCCCTTTCATTATCTCCTTTAGCAACCATAAGTGTATTTTTTGTGTCTGCAAGTCAATCTCTGTTTTGTAAATAAGTTACTACAGTTTATTATTTTATTGGATTTCATATACAAGTGATATCATATATTTGTCTTTCTCTGACTTTACTTCACTTAATGTGATGAACTCTAGGTGCATTCATGTTGCATGTTGCTGCAAATGGCATTATTTCATTCTTTTTACGGCAGAGTAGTATTCAAATTGCCAACATTCACTGGATCATAGAGAAAGCAAGGGAACTACAGAGAAACATCTACCTCTGTTTCATTTACTACACTAAAAACCTTTGACTGTGTGGATTATAACTAACTGTGGAAAGCTCTTAAAGAGATGGGAATACAAGACCATCTTACCTATCTCCTGAGAAACCTATATGCGGGTCAATAAGCATCAGTTAAAACCCTGTATGGAACAACTGATTGGTTCAGGACTGAGAAAGGAGTACAATAGGATTGTCTGTTGTCATCCTGTTTACTTAATCTATGCATTGAGTACATCATGAGAAATACTGGGCTGGATGAGCTACAAGCTGGAATCAAGATAGGTGGGAGAAATATTAACAGCCTCAGATATGTGGATGATACCACTTTAATGGCAGAAAGCGAAGAGGAATTTAAGAACCTCTTGATGAGGGTGAAGGAGAGTGAAAAAGCTGGCTTAAAGCTAAATATTAAAAAAAGAAAACAAACAAACAAAAAAACTGACATCGTGAAATTTAGCTCCATTACTTCAAGGCAAATAGAAGAGGAAAAGGTAGAAGCAGTGGAAGATTTCCTCTTGTTGGGCTCCAAAATCACTGCAGATGGTGATTGCAGAAGTGAAATAAGAAGACTGCTTTTTAGCAGCAAAGCTATGACAAATGTAGACAGTGTATCAAAAAGCAGAGATGTCACTCTGCCAACAAGGGTCCGTATAGTCAAGGCTATGCCATGTGGCACTAGTGGTAAAGAACCCACCTGCCATTGCAGGAGACATAAGAGATGTGGGTTTGATCCCTGAGTTGGGAAGATCCCCTGGAGAAGGGCATGGCAACCCACGCTATTTTATTGTAGTTACTTTAAATAAGGATTCAGTAAATCTAGCCCCTAGTCTGTTTATTTATGGCCTGTGAGCTAAGAATATATATATATACTACCAAATCAGTATGTATTTTATATATATATATATATATATATATATATATATAATGAAAAGAATGAGAAATCTGAAACAGAGGACATATGTGGCCTTCAAAACCTAAAATATTTACTATCTGACCCATTATAGAAAATCATGTGCTCATCTCTGAGTTAAGCTATCAACATTAGTTTAGATTTACCGCAAGGTTTACTTTTTAGATAACTTCTATCATTTTTGCATTTTCAGGTTCCATGTTAGATCATTTTCTTTCTGCTTGAAGAAATTCCTTTAGCATATCTTTATTACAGTTCTGGTCACAAGACATGCTTGTAGGTATTTTTGCCTCATATAAAATTCTAGCTTGTCAATTATTTTCTTTTAGCTTTTGTCATCATTTCTTCTTTAAATTCTGCTGTATGTCTTATTATTGATCTTTGAAGGTAATGGATTTATTTTTCTTCTGCTTGTTTTCAAGATTTTTCTCTTTGTCTTTGGTTGTCTGATATAGTAACATGTTATAGTTATTTTTTTTAATCTAGTATTTATTGCTTGAAAATTTTAGCATTTCTTGAATCAGCAATGATGTCTTGAAGGCAATGATGTCTGTGGAATTCTCTCTCCTCCTTTACATGGAACTCCAATTATATGTTAAATTGTTTCACCAAGTTTCATATGCTTATTATGATCTTTTAAATTGTATATTTGCTTTCTTAGACTTCAATATTTTCTTTTTTTTTTGCTTTAGTATTTTCTAATAATCAGTCCTGTAATTTTTTTTCTTCTCTAATATGCTATTAAGCTTACCTATTGAGTTTTTTTTCCAGAAATTCTATTTACATGTATGCATATATATAACCCACTTTTCTTGTAAAATTGTGTTTTTCAGAGAGATATATATATACACATATATATATTTAGATTTCTAACTTTTTGCTTTTCTGCAATAATTTTCTGTTTTATTTTGAATATTTTAAGCTTATTTAACAGCCCATAATTATTAACTCCATTGCAGATATTCTGTATATTTGTTTCTAAAGTCTTGTGCTCTTGATTTAAATTATGGTAACTTATCTGTCTTTTTCCTGAGCAGTTTTGATTGAGTACTAGACATTGTGCCTTGAGGTGACAGAAATACTATTTTCCACCAGAAAATACTTACATTTAATTCTCATGGTTATATGGGAATTAGCAATTTCAAATGAATAACTTCAGTTTGTTCAGAGATTAAGGTGATATCATTCCAGATTAAACTCCTGTCAGGAAAATCTATTTCTTGTTAAAAGTCTCATCTCTCTGGTTTTCCTTCTCATAGATTTTTGAGCTCAAAATTCTCTACTGAATTTTTTTAGCTTTCTGAGACCCACGAACAATTTTTATTTCTATACATGATTCATTTTTATAGTTGTTTTCAATGTTTTTATTTTTTGATTAGTATTAATGACCTACTATGCATAAATTTAAGAAACAGAACTCCCATGAAGGCATTGGCAGGAACTGATTTGGTAAGCACTGGTCTGCTTAGGAAGTGCCTTAATATTTGACTCAGCTCCTTGACATTCCCCTTGAATAAGTTATTGAAGGTCACAGTCCATAGTGATCAAGATTGATCTGAGAGTCATTATTTCCACGGTCATGTCTTTCTCAATGAGGATGTTTAGAGAATCAGAGAGTATCTACAAGAGCTTTTATTTCCCTTTTAATATACTGCTTCCCCAGTACATAAGTTACTCATAAAACTGCATATCATGAATATATGTAGTGTGTTACTTTGTGTAAAATAAGGTCTTTGTATTTTTTACATATTTAGAACTTCCCACAAACCACAACTTAGCTTTGCAACTTATGGCACAGTAAAATAATTCATGGAAGCTAGCATAACGGTAGTTGTGAGTTTTAGCTAAAGCGACAATCCATAGTGGAACTCAGAAATACACAGGCAGTCAGGATATTCACATGATGTTGGAGATAAACTGAGTTTAGATGTTAAGGGAAAATGCATGTGGAAGTATCTTTTGAATGTCTCTCACATCTTTCCAGTACCTCTTGGATGTGATTTCCCAGATTTCATTTGTGTTTCATTTGTTATGTGCCAGATTATCCTTTTCTTCCTCTGGTCAATTCTCAGTCATCTGAAATGGAAGAAAAAGTATGAATAGATTGAGAAGTATTCACAAGGTAATGGCTCAACCTGCCATGTGTGAGCCTAGTAAGACATTTAAACTTACTTGCATCTGTTGTGTTGATTTATGCAGTCAAGTTAAACATATGATGCAGCATACTGAATATGTGATCTTGTAATGGCATGTAATCTTGGTATTTAAACACTGAGAGAAAACATGTGTCCTATAGCATTCAGGACAAGTCTACATGTGTAACAAAAACCAGATCACATCACTGTCAAGATAATTAGAACAATAAAATAAACATGGTAAGTAGTATTATTTGCTGATTCTTATCTTTAATGCTAATAGCAACAACAATTAAGAGTGAGTGTTTTGCTGAAATTCTAGACAGGGTTTGGGGCAAAGATTGGAGTGCTTCAAGTATGTCCCATTAAGTAAGATACATCATATTTAGCATGACAAGCATAGAAAATTGAAGGTTATTTGTGTATTATAAATTGGTAAGTGTTAAATAATAAAAAAGTATTTAAACTGTATATATAACCATTTAAAGACACTGAATACAAGGGTGGAAATAAGAATGGAATGTTTTTTCAAAACTCTAAAGTTTTAAAAAATTATAATAGAGGACTTGCTACACAGGAAAGCAGAAATGATCAATATAAAAAACAATGACTCAAAGTTTGAAGAGAAAAAAAAAAGCTTGAAAAGATATCAATAACATAAGAGGATGATTTGATTGGTTTAGCTGAAGACAGAGAATTGAGATATGATCACTAACTTGTAAAAAAAGAGGGATTTGAATAAACAGTCATAAATACTGTTATACATAATATAAACCAAAGAATAACTACAGGTTATGTGATATATCTGTTTTCTGATATACTTAATTCTATCTGGCATATCATTTTTTAAACATATATATCTATTTAATCCCACTTGAATTATGTGAAAACTTTATTTTATTAAAGTAATGCATCTAGTAGGCTGATGTTCCCACTTGACTTGAAATCAACAGAAGTTCTGTGGGAAATTGTTGCACAGAGATACATGGGGAACTTCCTTACATTAGTAACTAATGTTGGCAGGCTGGTCCATGGGCATTGTACCCTTCTTTTCTTTTCCGTCATATGGATGGTGAAATAAATTTACATATAGATTCAAAATAAGTTGCGTGGCTTTGTTTTTGTTTTTATGTTTCATTACTTAATAATACATTTCAGTGAGTTCCTCTGCCTAACTCATCCTGAGTCCTTTACGTATCCCATGAAATGATTAGGCCATCCCCAGAATGGAAAAGCAGCTGTTGCCTGTTGAAGGCACTTGACGTTGCTCAAACAACGCCCCAGTGCTCTTAGTAATTTCATAAAAAAGTCAGTCAGAGAGGGTGGAGCTCTTAGACGTGCATAATGGGAACTGTTTCTGTAAAGAGGAATGGGCACTGTTGCTTTGCCATTTTGCATATAGATTCCTCTCCTACCTGAGAAAATTAAGAGCTTCCACCCTATCAGTTTCTTAAACATGTTTTTGAGAATGTCCACATTTATGCCAGCACTTTTTTGACATCCTAACGACGGCTTTGCGAGGACTGTGGCATCTGTATGGCTTGTTACCAGCCTAATGAAAAGTTGCTTTAGGTGTCAAAATAAATCTAAGAATGTTCTACACTTTAGCTGACTGTAATATATCATCGTGGCCTGCTTAAGTGGTATAAACTGCAACATGATAAAGTTGCTAACAAATACCTGTGAGAACCAGTAGCTGGGATAATAGGCATTCAGTGTAAGGATAATATAGCAGCAATAAAAATTACAATAACCAAAGGTTATATACCATACTTTTTAATGGAGTTCTTGGCTAACTGAGCTTTCTTCAACAATAGACACCTAGGTAGGGTGACTCATTACAAACTTTCTTCTTTCTTCCCGCTTGGAATAATACTAGTGAATTCATTCCTCCGGTCTTGAGATTCTCTTATATTTAAATTGTACATCTTGGGAATTGGATTGAGTCTTAACTGTACTTACAGGTAAAGCTCCAAACTGATTTTTCCTAAAAACATCATGGATTCAATGATTTTGTCATTTTTGAAATGAACATGCTATTTCCTGCAAACTGAAGGACAGAGCACTAACACTAAGTAAATGGAATACGTCCACTCATGTTCAGTCATTTTGTGATCACGTAGTGACTTCTTTCTCTTAGACTGGAGTCTCATCACTTCTAAAACTCACACTCTTACCTATAACTGCACTTGATATCACGCTATGCTTGTTGTTGGCATCCTCTTAGATCTACTAAAAGTGGTAGTCACTCAGTCGTTTTTGACACTTTGTGACCTCACGGGCTGTAACCCACCAGGCTCCTCTGTCCATTGACTTCTCCAGGCAAGAATACTGAGGTGGGTTGCCATTCCCTTCTCCAGTGGATATTTCCAACCCAGAGATTGAACTCGGGTCTCCTCCATTGCAGGTGGACTCTTTACCTTCTGAGCCACCAAGGAAGGCCAGGACCTACTGAAGCCATACCTAGGTGTTCTTCCCCAACCACTATCCATATCAAATGCCTTCACTCCTGAAAACTTTGCTAGAGTCTCAGCGAGAGTGTTTTTTTTCTTTCTTTCTCTGAATGAATGCCTGCGGATGAGATGCCACAGGACGCTCATCTTATAGTCACTCACTAGGCCAGAGTTCTCTAGTTATTGTAGAGAAAACCCTTTTATCCAACATAATCAATAACTGTGGTAAGTTTGCTAATTGAAAGAGTTAAAAGATGAATTGATTTTTAAGTATATACTCTTTAAATTATTTATTTTAACTTAAAACGGAGATGCATAGAATAAGTCAATTTTTTGGTATTGTCCACACTCTAATTCGAGTATAAACCTGGTGATTATAATTTATCACTATTTTCCTTGCATAAACTCTCTTAATGCATTATTTATGATTTCTAGATTGAGATTCTTTAAAATGGAGCAACATCTGAAATATACTTGTGTAAATTTACATTTTTTTCCTCCAACATTTATCATTGTGCTGCCTTGACTAAATTGGAGAGCAGTATTATGTGGTAGCTTTTTTGTGACTACGAAATTGATTTTAATGAATCTTTCTGCGGCACTGTATTAGTTTTCTATTTCTGCGTTACAAATTACCCCAAACTGAGAGGCTTAATACAATATACATTTATTATCTTATAGGTTTTGAAGGTCAGGACTCCTGACATAACTTATACTTGGATTCTGTGCTCAGAGGCCCACAAAGCTGACGTTGAAGTGGCAGCCACCCTATTTTATCATCTAAGGTTCAATAGGAAAGAATCATCTTTGAAGTTTCTTCAGGTTTTTGGCCAAAGTTACTTCCTTGTGCTTAGTTACTGATGATCTTGACTTCTTACTGGCTTTTTGCTGAAGGTGACCTTCAGGTCGTAGAAATTATCCCCAGTTCTTTGCTACATGGTTTTTCCCACAGGTTGTTTTCAAAAAGGCTCTTTGCTTCTTTAAGGCCAGCGTAAGAAACTCTATCTCTAGTGTGCTAAGATGGGGTTTTGTAATGTAATAGAATCATAGGAGAAACATGCCATCATTTTTGCCACAAAGCATAACCTAAGCAGAGGAATGGCTTCTCCTCAGCTTTGTCATATTCTGTAGTTTAGAAGCCAATTACAGTTTCTACCTGCACTTAAGGTGAGAGATTATACAAGAGTATGACTCATCAGGGATGACCTTAGGTTATGTCCATCATAGGCATTCAAATTAAATTACTTTTCTTAAAATTAACAGCTGTCTTTTTTTGTATGCATCTTTCATCAGTTAATAAAATATACAATTAAATTAAATAATTAGAATATCACATAATATGGGTGTGAACAGACTTGAAGATAAATATAACTGAGTCTTGGGAAACATACAACTCAACCAATAAGAGTAAGTTTTCAGTTTACTAAAGGACTCCATATGTATGCTTTACAGAAAGATTTGACAGTATGTAAAATCAATGACTTATGTAAAGTCAGTAAGTCCATGTAAATGTGACAGTTCAGAGAATTTCTTTTAATTGGTAGTAATCCACTCAAGGTTATGGCTCATGATTTTATATGTACACACACACTTTACACATATTGTGCTTTGTATATAGCAAACTGTCAATAAACAGTGACTAGACAAAGGAAGCTGATAAAGCACTACAATACAAGTGCCATACCACTATTTAGAGGGAGTAACTGGTATATAAAAAATGATGAAAACTTGATATTCTGCTAGTAAATCATAACGTATTTGAGCTAATAGGAATATTAAGTGACATCTATTCTAGCTATCTCTTTTTATAAGTATGGAAACATAGACCAAGGGAAGTTATCATTGAATCAATACCGCATGCCTACTTTATTTATAAGTTCACTATAATAAGGAAAGACAGAGACATAAGCCAAGTGCTGTGAGATTATGATGAAGCACATGCATGGTTATGTTAGAAGCAGAGACTTAAGGAAAGTTAAATGTGGGATATTGGAGCTGGGCCCAGAAAAACTGAGACAGAGAAAGAGGGAAAATGAAGAAAAACTTAGTCTTGATGGAAAATACAGAATTAGCTGAAGCACAGAGGCATGAAAACTTCAGAATTTACTCAGAAATCATAAAGTGAAAGCTCTCATTTTAAAGAAAAGAGTATTTTAAAGGAAATAAGGTATTCCTCAAAACGTCAAAAGTCTGTAAATTTAAAGTGAAATTTTAAAGGGTCTTAGACTCCATGCAAAGTAGTATGAACAATATTTTCTAATATAGAATTATATTCATAAGAGCTTTTTGAGTAATAGTATGATCATGGGTGTTAGGAATACACTTATAGATGTAGTTTATGAGATGAATTTGAAGGGAGAGATAACAGAAGACCTCAATATACTCTAAGCCCAAGTGTGACCCTCATCTTGAACTGACGTCACAGTGGATGGGAAATCCAAGTGGAATTAACCTCAAAGCCCAGAGTTCTTAAAGGGGCATAATTGTGAATATTGAATCTTCATGGGATAAAGGCAAGTGGAGAAATGGGTTCCAGAAAGCTTTCAAAACCTTCATTGATATTGTAGGTGTGATTAGGATGTCAATCAGTGATGGTGACAGGTGATGTGGACAGTATAATTGGAAATAGGCTTCCAAGAGAAGAGAGTCAGGAGAGAAGCCAATGGTGAGCAGCACAAGGGAGCAGTCATATGGGCCTAAGCTCACTTTTGGCCCTGGGAGAATGCTTGTGGGGGAATGAAAAGCTGCAACTTATAAATCATAAGAAATGATGCTTAAAAAAAAAAAAAGTCAATATTTTGGAGTGGTTGAAGAGGTAGAAATAATCATAAGAATAGTTGGGAGATAAAGGAAAATTTCTACATAATGAAAGAGGTGTTCCTGAGTGTATTGCACAGGGTTAGAAGTTGAGGCAGACAGAATGAGGTTGAGAGAAAGTAGTGACCATTAATTTTTAAGCTCAAACTAAAGTTTAGATCCTCTCATTGTACATAGACACCATATTAAATAGTTATATGACTTATAGCCAAAAGCAATATCCATTAACTGTCTTCTCATCACAAGACATACAACTTGTTTAAACTTCAGCTGGATGACATCATGAAACAAGCATTGCTAGTACATAGCTGCTATTGTAATATTTCTGAAAATATGTTTTCTTGTGGTGGTGTCAACACTAGTTCTGTTAACTAAATAACTCTACATGGAAATTTTGCATACACAGTTTACTTCAAACCATCTCTTCTTTATAAGCCCACCATATTGTTAAGTAAATCTACATGATACACACTCATTAGAGTGTGAATTTCCTTCTTGAGCTATCAAAGCCGTTTGTTGACAGAGAGAAAAAGACAGAGAGAGAGAGCTCAATCCTACTGTCCTTCCTTAACTTTTTTCCTTCCAAACCTACCTACACATTTTGTATTTCCATTAACATTTACTATGCAACCTTACTTTATCTGGTGATTCTACTATTCCTTTAGGACTGTATGTTGTGAATAACACTCTCTGTTACTTATTTACTTGTTTCATTGTTTTGTCCCCCACCCCTGCAAATTAACTCCTTACAACTCAGTTGTAACTGAGAACAGTTTTCTCCCATTCTAGAAAATTCCATCCTCAGACCTATTGCTTATTTTGATTCCACTTTATTCTAACATTGCTATACTTCTTGAAAGAGCTATCTACACTTTATCATTAAGAATTTGCAACCTTTCCCCTTAAATCAGTTCCTAAGAGTGAGTTAGTCAAAAGCCTTTTATTTTTTTTCTAATTTTAAGTCTTCCTTGAAAGTTCTTCACATCCTTCACTGAAAAGAAATTGATTATTGATTTTCATTTGCTTCCTGTAGATTATGTTTTTTTTACTTTTCTCTATTTTTCTAATATATTTCTGTATTGCTCTATAGCATTTTAAATTTAAATTTATCATTGACTAATATTGAACTTTAAAGCTATTCTGTGCTTTTGTTTTCTCATTTGTTGGCTCTTTTAACAGACATGAACACAAGATAACCCAAACTTATGTTATAAAATTAGACAGCTCTTTGCCCACATTCTGCTTTGACATAAGTAAAGAGGAGTTCTCATAAGAACATAAGAGAACATTCTGTTAGGGGTTGATTAGGAAGTGAGGCAATGGCACCCCACTCCAGTACTCTTGCCTGGAAAACCGCATGGATGGAGGAGCCAGGTAGGCTGCAGTCCATGGGGTGGCTACAAGTCGGACACGACTGAGAGACTTCACTTTCACTTTTCACTTTTCACTTTCATGCATTGGAGAAGGAAATGGCAACCCACTCCAGTGTTCTTGCCTGGAGAATCCCAGGGATGGGGGAGCCTGGTGGGCAGCCGTCTATGGGGTCGCACAGAGTCAGACACGACTGAAGTGACTTAGCAGCAGCAGCAGTAGCAGGAAGTGAGAGTGAGATCCTCAAATTATAGCCAAAGTATTGCCATTCCCAGGCATACCTTGTTAAAACACAACCACATAGTCATTGTCTCTTTGTTCATTCACTTCCATTAATGCTTCATGGACTTTCTCTATTTTGCTTACTGCTGTATTCTAGAAAGCTGCTGCTGCTGCTGCTAACTCGCTTCAGTCGTGTCCGACTCTGTGCGACCCCATAGACGGCAGCCCACCAGGCACCCCCGTCCCTGGGGTTCCCCAGGCAAGAACACTGGAGTGCGTTGCCATCTCCTTCTCCATTCTAGAAAGCACCTAGCACATATTTGATGCCTAACAAATATCTGTTAAATGATATTTAACTTACTTTTCTACCACTCTCCTCTCTCGCTCTTAGCTTAATGAAGAGCCTTCAAAACTTTCAAAAGTAGCTTCAGATAATGCTTCTTCATTCCATCATAGTTTTACTTTTAGATTTTTCCTTTAATAAGGTTGATTTGACACCTTCTCTTTATGTTTCTGGTTGCTTTGTAATTTTCTAGGTGGATTATTTTAGAGAAACATTAGGCTTTCCAAAAGCTGCTTCTCAAGTTATGATGGCCTTCAATCCCCATAACCATTGATTATATTATCTTTTGTTGAAGAATTTAGGTATCGGGGTGCTAAAAGCTGTATAAATTGTTAATGAAATGGAGACACTTGAATGCGTAATTCAATTGTATTAGATGAATAGGTCAGATATGTTAGAGCCACAGCACTGGCAATAGATGAGAGATTTCTTCAGCACTACTAAAATACAGGGATGAGAGAGTTGCTGGTGTTGCAACTAGGATGAATTACTGCGACCAGCCGAGATATAATAACAGTATGAATTATTGAATTGGCATCTTCCTGAGACAGCTTTGGTCACAGCCTTGCTATGTTCTGGAGATGATAGAAGGAGACTTGTGTGGTGTAAATTTACAATCAAAGGGTGTTTAGGATGAAAGATGACCTCCAAGGTTACGAACCTGAGCAGGAGACTGCATCATCACATGAAAAAGAAACAGTGAAATATGAAGCATTCTTCAGTTACTAGTTGGAAGTCAAAGAAACTCTGCTCTCTTACAAATTTAACTCTAAGAAAGTTTCAGATAGGTAGAGATAGAATATAAAATAGTGAGATAATTATGCTTTGGGTGGTGGAGGTGAGGAAAGCAGATCAGTACAATATTATGAAAAATGTTTCTTGAAATTCTACCTAAAACAGGATTAACAACTAAAACATTTGGGTTTTGAGGAGCACAGAGACCTAAGGTTACACACACACAAACACACTACATTTACCTGGCAAATACTTAGGCAATTTGAATCCCATATATGGTTAGAAGTGGGCTATTTTGTTAATGTACTGATGGCTTCAAATAGATCAAAGGGATACCATTATTTTGGAAAAATATGCTCTGGTCCTGCTGACTGGCAGCATCCTTTTTCTTCTGAGCTCAGCTAACTGTGCAAGAGGAACCCAAATGGGCTGAGAGCACATTCTTTTGCCATCACTTCTTGACATACTGAGTGATGGAGATGGATCTGGGAGGCAGCATCTCCTTCTGAAAACAAAGTAGCCTTTAAAAAGGGCTGTTAAATTGCTGTCTCTTGTTTGATTATTCTGTCCTCAGTAAAGTCCTTTATTTTTTATTACTAAATGGTCATTTTTATGGATGACATAATTTTCATTCGATGACTGTTTCAAGAAACAATAGGTCAATAGCAGCAAACTATAGACCAGAGCTGGGACTATGGAGAAAATTATCCCAAATGATAGACCATGGTCAGTTCAATCTAAAAGAGCATCCTCCAGGAGACCATGTCAGAAAATTCAGGGAAAGTTTAGGGAAAATCTCTTATAGACATGGTTTTAATTTAATGTAATGAAATAGTAATGCATAGATTTATACCATGCAATAAGACATTTTTATGTCTATATATCATTTAAAATTACATATGAAAAATACAGTAACTCAAATTAATGCATTTCTAACATATGATCAATTGCATTGCATTTCCTGGCTGTTAAAATTGTGTTTTATAGCATCAATAACAAATGTAATAAAAAGTATTTCCTTATTAGGTCCCTCATCTTTTTCTTTTTTCTTTTTAAAGAAAGGCAATAACATAAAATTGCTATCTTCAAAGTTACTTTCTTTTTAAAAATGACTTAATTGTTCTTATATTGTGTAATAAAGAGAAGAGACTTATTGACAAAATTAATTCCAAAAAAATCCCACACTGTTCTGCTCTTTTATTTTCTTCTAAGACAACAGAGATACATCAAAGACAACTGAAAAATAGTCCTAGAAAAAGAACTTATTATTACTTATACTGTCAGAATAGTAAAATACAACCTCCTTGGTTTATTGACTTGAAGATATTTAACTCACTGATCTTTTAGTTTAAATAATTCATTGTTTTCAGATTTTATTTACTTAAATAGAAATTGTTTAAAACTTATACTCAAAAGAACTAATATTTAGCTTGTCTGTATTTCTTCATCTCCAATGAGTATTCTGCTTTCTTTCCCATTGCATGCACAGAGGCTCTCAGCCATTCTTTTCCCTCTGCTGTTCCCCAGCCTAGAGAAAATAAAGTTTCTCATACAAGAAGAGGGGAGATAATTCAATAAAATAATTTGTAGAGGGGCTAAGAACTTTCTCACTCCCTAGCAATTGGAGAGAATTTATTTCTTTTTAGATTGAGAATGACACTAATTTTTAAATTTGTTTTCAAAGCTCTGAATGCTTATTCTGTGCAACCCAAGACTTGTTTATATCCTCATGTCACCTAGTGAGTGAACTCTACAGCTGTGATAGTCATAAAGAGGTAAGTAGCCATAAAAGTGACAATATTCAAAAAGTCCAAAAGGGAAAAATATATTTGACAAAAGACACAGGATAAAGTATTTTGTGTTATAGTCCACTAAACATTAATTCTATATATTTTTAAAATGAAAATAAACCTACCATTGAAGTCTATTAAGATGACTTGTAGCTCAGTCGGTAAAGAATCTGCCTGCAGTGCAGGAGACCAACGCTCGATCCCCAGGTTGAGAAGATACCCTGGAGAAGGAAATGGTAACCCACTCCATTATTCTTGCCTGGAGAATCCCATGGACAGAGGAGCCTGGCATGCTATACAGTCCAAGGGGGTCCCAATAATTGGACACAACTTAGCAACTAAACCACCACCAAGATTGGCTTGAAATGGCCTTTTCTGGCTTAAGCATCTATGGAACATTAGGGATTATTCTCATCAAAATTGTCAGTGACCTTGTGACCTGAACCCACTATGGACAATGTCCAGTGCTACATGCTGAAATTCCTGCTTTGTGGAGTATGGAATCCATCTAAGGAAAAAAAAAAATCCTACACAGGTGAACGTGAAAGTCACTCAGTCATGTCCGACTCTTTGCGACCTGATGGAATAGTTCATGTAATTCTCCAGGCCAGAATACTGCAGTGGGTAGCCAACCCAGGGATCGAACCCAGGTCTCCCTCATTGCAGGCAGATTCTTTACCAGCTGAGCCACAAGGGAAGCCCACAGTACATGATAATGAATGCTAAGATTCATGAGGAAGATCCAGGATAGGATTCATTATATAAAATATGTTTTAAATTCCATTCACTGAAAATGCATTCCATTCCCTTCACTCTTATTTTTTGTTCCTAATATGTTGATTCACGGTTGGAGTATTTCCTTTTACTGGTGCATCATTTTGAACTGAAGAGTTGTGTGAGGATACGTTTTCCCCACTCACTTAGCTGATGTGCTCACCTCCTAGGAGCAAACATTTTCGAGATTCTCTCATTTCTCAGAAACCCATGGATGAGCCTGGCAATTGACATCTTTAAATTACTGATGACCTGTAGTATTAATCCTTTCACCTTGCTAAGGCATGCCTGCTCGGCCATGGTAATCAGGCTTTTTTGCTCATCATAATCCCATTAACAAATTGAAAGATAGAACAAGACTTTTTTTTTAAACAATCCCTCTGACAGGAAGCAGTGCAAAGGGGTTATAATTATGGATTATGTCTTTTATTATACATTGGAGCAAGCACACATTAGCCTAATTAAAAACACAGTGTGAATATTCAACTGCATCGAGCTGCAAATGTTTAAGGGCTGTCTGTAACAGCTGAAAATGTATTTTGGTTTCATAGCAAACCTCGTCAAGTTGTATGGAAAACTGACTTCAGGCATTGAGGATTGTACATTTTTGTGTTGGCAGATTTACCAAGACCCCATCTTGTAAAACACTTTCCAATCTAGGACTCAGAGACAAAGCATAGCTGACTGAACCATAGGATTATGAAATGAGGCTTTGCTGAGGTCTAGTAACGGAAAGAAGTCAGATACTCAGGTTCACTAAATAGCCCAATCTGATTTCAGTTTCACTAAATATACCAAACTATCTTTAAAAGAATCCTTGAATGAACAAAAATCTACCCAAGAGCCAGGCAGAAAACCCTGTTTCAACACTTTGAGAAGCTACCTGATTGTCAGCTTCCAATGTTGACTTGGAATCACAGAACTGTAGAACTAGACTCACATATCTAGGCAACACAGTCCAATTCTAAAATTAGACTGAAGACCCAACAGGCGAAACAACTTGTCTAAATTCATGGGGCAGACAGACAGCAGAGTTGGACCAGTATTTTGTTGTTCAGTCACTCAGTCATGTCCAACCCTTTGTGAACCCTTTGCCTGCAGCACACCAGTCTTCCCTGTGCTTCACCATCTTTAAGAACTTGCTCAAACTCATGTCCATTGAGTCAATGATGCCATCCAACCATCTCATCCTCTGTCGTCCCCTTCTCCTCCTGCCCTCAAGCTTTCCCAGCATCACGGTCTTTTCCAGTGAGTCAGCTCTTCACATCGGGTGGCCAAAGTACTGGCACTTCAGTTTCATCAAGAGTCCTTTCAATGAATATTCAGGGTTGATTTCCTTTTGGATTGACTGGTTTGATCTCCTTGCTGTCCAAGAGAGTCTCAGGAGTCTTCTCCAGCATCACAATTCAAAATCATTAATTCTTTGGTGCTCAGCCTTCTTTATCCACAAACATTTGATTAGGCTGCTCATTGCATAACTCCAGGAAGCACTGATTATGAAAACTATGATGAACAATCTCCAGAGTCCCTTGCCAAATCTCTGGAAGTTTCCATGGTTCACAGTTCACTTCATGACCTAATACCTTTTTAATCTACCTCATTTAAGTATTGAATTTTCTCCACTTTTCATCAGGATAAAACTCTTCTATCTCTGACTTAAATTATTTTTATTGAAATTGTATTCTCCTTATTTTACCATCAGATGTAATATTTCATTAAAATGTGCCATTGTGCTGTTGACATCTACTAATAAAAACTCTTTTCCTCTTTCAGGCAAGCATTGAGCCTTAGTTCGGAAAGTGCACTGTTAATGACCTAACTTTAGTGCACTAAAATATCAGTGTGATTACACATGTGCACCAAAGCTAAATTTAAGGTCACTGAGCAGTGATGGGTAGAAATGTAACCCTTCCAGCATGTAACACTATAGCAAGCAGAACTCAGAGAATATGGTACATGCTGTCATTTGCTTGAATCGGCAACACGGTGACTGGGTCTAGGCCATGACATCAAAACAACATTGGATCTTTCCTGAACGTGCTGCATAAGCATGAACCAAATTCCTCCTCCTGCTCTAAGTCTGTATTCTGAGCTACATCATCTTGTACCTGAAAGATGCCAATAGTCTCCGCATTGATCAAGTTTTTCCACAGCTGCCTACCTCTAACCCATTTTCCACAAAGAAGTCATCAGATAGTCTTAAAATACAAATCCCATTGTATCTCTTTCCTTTAAACTATTTCAGTAACTGACTAATGCCACTAAAATAGAGACCAAATCCTTTACCATTGCTTCCAAGGTCAGGCCAGATCTTCTGAGTCTCTCTTTGCCTGCTCTGCTTCCACCACCATGGTCACTATTCTTTTCCATCCATGCACCAAGATACTTCCTGTCTCAGCAACTTCAAATCAATAATTTTTTCTCCCTAGAAAACTTTTTTCTCTTGCTTTTGCAATATCCAAATCTTTATCTTTCAAGCTTCAGCATAAATATCATTTAATTAAGGACTTCCTGTTCCCATCTTGCAACTCTGCCCCATATCCGAGGTAAGGCATTGTGTAATGTGCCTTCTGGGGTTTATTATCATTGTAATTTAACAATATTCTGTGTAACAATTAATTTAATATTTATCTCTTCCCCTAGATTAAAAGTTCCATGAGATCCCAGACCCAATTTTTTTTTTTCATCACCCTGTTCCCAACACAGAGAACAGTGACTATACATAGCACATAAAAGTGAAAGTGAAAATGAAAGTCACTCAGTTGTGTCTGACTCTTTGCATCCCCATGGACTATACAGTCCATGGAATTCTCTAGGGCAGAATACTGGAGTGGGTAGCCTTTCCCTTCTCCAGGGGATCTTCCCAACCCAGGGATCGAACCCAAGTCTCCCGTACTGCAGGTTGATTCTTTACCAGTTGAGCCACAAGGGAAGCCCAAGAATACTTGTGTGGGTAGCCTATCCCTTCTCCAGGGGATCTTCCCCATCCAGGAATTGAACCAGGGTTTCCTGCATTGCAGGTGAATTCTCTACCAGCTGAGCTATGAGGGAAGCCCATACATAGCACATAACAGACATATAATAAATACTGTGGACACACATTGGGTAGGAAGTAATGAAACCAAGTCCTGAGACTGCAGGGCACTTGCACATCCTATTTCATCTGCTTGAAATAATCTCCTTTCTACTTCACTTTAAAGTCTGTTAAACCTTCAGAGCCTAGTGCAAATATCATCTCATAATGATTTGTATACCGAGGCTAATTCTCTCTGTTGGGCTCTTGTGGCAGCTTTTCACTACCATTTATAGCATTTTTCATGATAATTTGATGTTTAATTGTGCAAAAGTTTTATCATTATCTTGCTTGCACTTAAGCTTAAAGAACACAATTAACATGAAATTCTGCTTACCAATGTGCTAGGTTTTCAGGACAGTGTCTACTACATAGTCAGCTCTGAGAAAATATTTATGAAATGGCTAAAGTAATGAATATTCAGTAAGTGTCTTTATGGGATTAAGATGTCCACTCTGAAAACAGTTTTTACTTACCATCATAGTGGTTATGTGTGTGTGTATGTGAATGTTTGTGTGTTAACACTAGGGCGCTCCAGAACTCAGTGGAATAACTCACTGTTTTACTGAACAGAGAGGCTTTGGTGTATATGTTAAAAAGCAAAACTTCATTTCTTATGTTGGTTTAAGATTTTCTTCGTTGGTCCAGGCTCCTCAGGGTGCTGTGGGATGGATCACTTCATTTCATTCCATCAGAATCCTTGCCATCATGCCAAGTTACTTCAGTCGTGTCCGGCTCTGTGCAACTCTTTGGACTGTAGCCTACCAGCCTTCTCTGTCCATAGGATTCTTCAGGCAAGAAAATTGGAGTGGGTTGCCATTTCCTCCTCCAGGGAATGTTCCCAATCCAGGGATCGAACCTGTGTCTCTTATGTTTCCTGCATTGGCTTTTTACCACTAGGTTCTTTACGACTGGCACCACCTGGGAAGTCACATTTGCTTATTGACTAACTTGCCACATTTCACTTGACATCTACTAATAAAAACTCTTTTCCTCTTTCAGGCAAGCATTGAACCTTAGTTGGAATCACAGAACTGTAGAACTAGACTCACATATCTAGGCAACACAGTCCAATTCTAAAATTAGACCGAAGACCCAACACTCCCTCAGTATTCTTTTCTCCAGGCTAAATGATCCAATTCTTCTGCATTTCTTAATAGAGTTTACTCTAGAGCACTATATTTCCTGGCTACTGTTCTGAGTTGCAGGAATAAGTATTTCCTTCTAATCAATGTAATTTTTTTTTTTTTACGTTTTGTCAGAAAAAGAGGGACATAAAAATACAAAACGATAAACTATCAGAGTTTTAACCATATGTGGAGAATATGTAAGTGTATCCTCTGATTAATGATTAGGAAATTGAGGACCAAAAAAGCTGTCTGACAACCTAACAGGTATAATGATTGTCTTGTAGGTACTCATGAGTATCTCATAAATCTATGTTCCTATTTTTTTTTAAAAGGTTATTTTTAAAATCCATCTGGATCTCTAGTTTCATTACTCTCTTTGACTTGGTAATGTTATTTCTAATGATACCTTTATCATTTCTTAATGACCGATTGTCCAAACAGTTATTTAAACTGGTGGCATCAAAATTTGTCTGTGATTTGATTAGATAGTAATTACTCTCCTCAGATTCTTATCTTTCCATCCATATGCATACTGATAAGTCCTGGCTGTTTGGAAAATATATAAAGCAAAATGCAGAGATATAATTTTGAATGAACAGGTTTATATTTTTAAATTTTGCATATTATAACACTCAATAAATTACCCTTTATGTATCAACTATTGTAATTGTCATTTTTATATAACTATTATTTTATGACTTTTTATCATTTAAGAACTTTAGGATACTTTAAGATTTTTGGTTCTTTATGTGACTCTGAAGCTAGTCCTTCAGGGAATGAAAATATATGTAAATATTCTTGTTGAGAAAATTTCCAAGATTAGCTATCCAAGCATAAATATAAGATAACCAGATTCACAACTCATAACCTTAGGCTTCTCTCATATACCTCAGCCCCCAGTCCTTTCTCTTCAATGTCCCATCATGTACAAGGAGTCCTCACTGCTGACCTTAAAACAATTGTTTCATTTAATTTATAATTTCTATCAGTGTATTAAATATTTTACATCATTATCATATCTTAATTAATGACCATATGAGATCAACTGAAGTAAATATTATTTTTGTCCATATTAGAAATACAGATGACCATTGAAAAATGCAGGGATTAGGGCCAAGTTTTACACTACAGTAGGGCATTTGTGTATAAATTTACAGTCTACTTTTGGTATACGGGTTCTGCATCCTCAGTTACAACCAACCACAGATCAACTAGAACTATAATATGTATTTATTGAAAAAAAAAAGCCTACATATAAGTGGATATGTACTGTTCAAACCCATGTGGTTCAAGAGTCAACTGACATAAATTATAATTTTAGGATATTGTATAATGATTATAAAACTAAAGAAAGCAAAACATCCCAACAGTAGGCATTTTTAACTCCATTTAATAATTACTATTTGAAAGGGAAATCACAGTATATCTAGGATACATCTGAACACAGAATTTCATGCAAGTTGAAACCCCAGTGATATACAACTAGGTACCTATTAAAATAGAAAATTAAGCAAACTGAGCACACAGAGACTTGGCAAAAATGTGGAGGAACTGGAACTCCTGGACACTGCTGAGAGGAGTAATTCAATCCCTTTGGGGACAAAGTTAATAGCTTCTTTAAAAAGTTAAATATGCACCTATCATAGGATCCAGCCATTTTATTCCTAGATATTTTTCAAAGAAAAATGAATGCTTATGCCCATAAACATGGGTATATGGATGTTCACAGCATTTTTATTTGTAATATCCCCAAACTAGACACAACATTAATGTCCCTCAACAAATCAATAGATAAATGGACCTGTAATATGTCGGGCTTCCCTAGTGGCTCAGATGGTAAAGAATCTGCCTGCAGTGCAGGAGACCAGTTCAATCCCTGGGTCAGGAAGATCCCCTGGCGAAGGAAATGGCTACCCACTCCAGTATTCTTGCCTAGAGAATTCCATGGACCGAGGAGCCAGGAGTGCTACAGTCCACGGGGCTGCAAAGAGTCAGTCATGACTGAGTGACTAACACACACACAATGCATTGGTACATTGGAATATTATTCAGCAATAATAAAGAATGAGCGACTGATACATGTGTCAGTGTGGATGGATCCCAATATAATTCTACTAAGTGAAAGAAACCAGTCCCTCCCCCCTGAAAAATAATGCATTCTGTATGATTCTTTTTATATAAAATTCAAGAAACTGCATGTAATGCACAGTGACAGAGAGCACATCAGTAGTTGTCTGGGAATGGAGGGTATTGTATGGAGCAAGGCAGGAGGGAGGCGCTACAGCGGGGCATGGAAGTCTAAAGAAATGTTTGGGAGGCTGGAGATGTTCATTACTTTGGCCGTGGCAATTGTCTTACAGCATATCCACTAGTACAATTTAAATATTATTGCCTGTCAATTATTATACCTCAATAATGCTGTTAAAATAAATTCATGAATTTCATAAACATGAATTTGTCATTAAACAAAAAATATATGCATTAATTATCAGCTCAAAGGGTTAGAAAGTGAAGCAGATATTTAGTTCTATCAAAGCAAAAAAAAAAAAGACAGAGAGAGAGAGAAAGAGAAGAGCCAAAATAAAAGAGTTATGTTTTTGAAGATTAAAATTGAAAAATAAGCCAGAAAAAGATTCTTTGTTAATTCCAAAGAATCTTTGGAAGATTCCAAAGAACATTGGAAGTTGATTCCAATGTTCATAACAAAGAAAATATTAAAGAATAATAATAAATAAATGTAAGAATTTTAGAAAAGGAAGACAACATAACTTTAATACACTTGTCATAAAACAGAACTTTGACAGATCCTGTAAAAGTAATGTTGGAAATGTAAGTCACTAGAAGAATATCCAAGGAAAATGAAAATAACAAATTGACTCCAAAAGTCACTTAAAAATGAAAAAAAAAAATAAAAAAGACAAAAAAACCCCTGAACCACGGAGGAAATTTAGAAATTTAATAGAGAGTAATTTGAAAAAAAAATAAAAATTAGGCCTACTTACCTTGTTTTATTGGTGATCATTTCAAACTTTTACAAAGCATTCATTTTCTGTGAGACTTTAACTGTTTACAAGTACACGGCAAAGCCATGGCTTAAACATGATAAGATTGGTTATGAGCAAATAAACACATCACAATACTGAAGATATTCCTATAGATTGAGGCAAAGAGAATAAGTCTATTGCAAAAGGAGAAAATAGAGTGGACAAAATGCAATCAAAAGATTAAATAAATATTTCTGCTATTTGAGGAAGATCTACGCTATTATTTCATATTCACTGAATCAATAAATAATAAAAAGACCCACATTATGTGCTATGTTGTAAGAGTACAGGGGCACCGAGGACTTTCTCATTTTCTTGTAGTCTTCATGGTTGGTACAACATTGCCAGAGGAAAACTGGCAAACTAAGTATTAATCACTCTGCTGTAAACCCTACTAACACAGCATTGTTAATCAACTGTACTCCAAGATAAAATAAAAATTCTAAAAATATTAAAACATATGTATATCTCTTGACTCAAGTTTCACTATTCGAAATTAATCTTAATACTACTTAGAAGGGTGCAACAATAAGTGCATGCATTTGTCCATGGACTCATACTGTGTATTTATAAAAGCTTAGCAAAAGCTAATACTTAAGGGTATTGATTAAATAAATTATGTGGAATGCACTTAGGTGTGCTATGTAGCCATTAAATCATGATACAGATATAAATTTTTGGCCTGGAGAGATGTCCTCAAATATTACTGAGAAAGAATATGCCCACATTTTGTAATATTATTTGGTATGTGTACACATAGACACACACTCACTCAAAATTTCTAATGTTTAAGAGAGACAAGGTTATGATTACAGGGTATTTTCAAAAAAGTTAACAACATTATAATAGGTAATAAAATTCAGGTATATGCTTTTCATTTTCTTTTTTATGCATTTCAGCCTAAAAAATAAAAGCTTAAAACATTATTTATTATCATGGGACAACTATTTTATATGGGGCACCTGAATGATTTATTTGAGTAACCTCTTACTCTCTGACTAAGTTGAAATAGTCATCTCTGAGTTCTGCTCATGGGGGAAGTGATTCTGATTCTGTTTTGGACATCTTGTTAAACGACCCTCAGAACAAGCAAGAGAACATTAAGGAAGGGGCGCTGCTGTCTGCGCAGTTGGGATGCAGTACAGAGGTTTGGTGAAGACTGTGATGTACAGAATTCTCCAAATGCATTTGTGAGAAAATGATTAAAAGGAATTTAAAAAAAAAATGTATTCCCCAAATCATGGATTTATCTTGGTTTAATGGTATAAGTATATACTAAAATTAAAGATTCCAAGTCACTAATTGATTATAACTTAAATTTTCTCATTCCTTTAAATCCAAAGAACACATAAGAAGTCAGAATGTCATGAAAGAAACTATATATATATATATATATATGAAGCTAGTTGGAGGTCTATCAGGAAAGAACTTCAAAGCTACTTGTCGATTCTGAGCCCATGGTGGTTTTTGTTCAGTCACTAAGTCATGTCCAAGTCTTTGCAACCCCATAGACTGCAGCACACCAGACTCTCCTGTCCTTTAATATCTCCCAGAGTTTGCTCAAATTCATGTCTGCTGAGTTGGTGATGCTATCTAACCATCTCATCATCTACTGTCCCCTTCTCTTTTTGCCTTCAATTTTTCCCATCATCCAGGTCTTTTTCAATGAGTCAGTCCTTCTCATCAGGTGGCCAAAATATTGGAGCTGATCCCATGGTTAAAACGTTTCTTTGTAACCCACCATTTCACATTATGAACCTCAACCGTAAGCTGAAGTCAGAGACTCATTAAATGCGAATATGAACATGATTATGTGCTCCAGTTATAAAAATAGCTGAGCGGGTGAACACAGGTAGAATATTTGTTTTTGTTATCTGATAGACATGGAAATGTGATCCACTTACCTTAAACAATTATAAAATATAATATACCGTACCTTAAACAATTATAGAATACAACATAGTGTGTGGTAAGTGCTCATGGTACAATTTGGCTATGACATGAGTTCAAAGATATAGTAGTATTAAGCACAGACTATTTCATCCGAGAACTGAGTCTTTCAGAAGGTCTTTGGCTTTATATTTCTATGAAGATGGCACCACCATTCACCCAGATTATGGCCTGATCTGGAATCCAGGGCTTCATCACCAATTCCCTGCCTCTCACTTATGCCCCAGAGCTCATCAATAACAACAAAAAGATCTGCATCTCTCAACACCTTTGCCCATCTTCATCACTACTATTCCTTGAGTTAAGTTTTCTACGGACTTTTCTTGAGTGATTGAAACAGTTGCCTATCTGGTGTTCTAGTTTTTTGCTTTGTCTTCTTCTAATCAGTGCCCGGTGTGATCATTCTAAAATGCGGCTCTGACCTTACCAATCTCCTGTCTAAAACGCTTCAATAATTCTCCATTTCGAACAGCATAAAATCCAAACCCCTTAGGATGACACACAAATTTCTTTGTAATTGATCTTTTCTGCTTGTCTCTCTTTGCTGGTCCCTTGACGCTTCATCTCTTCATCTAAAAGATTTGTCAGTCTCAGCATGTATCAAGCACCTGTCACCTTGAGACACTTCACACATTGACCTTCCATTGGGCATCTTCATCCTCCCCTTGCCACCTGGCTAACTTTAATTCATTCCTTAAGATTCAGTCCATATGCCACCTCTTCCCAGAAGAAGTTTAGTCTAATCTCGGGCATCAGGGTTGATAGTGTTCCGTCTCTCCTGTAATGCTACATGTATATCTCTATTTTAAAATTTACCTAACAGTTTTCTTGTGTCAGCTCCAAGAGGTCAGAAATTGCATCTCATTCATTGCTGTATCCTAAGACAGATTCTTATTCTGCCTTAAGATATGTATATGGTGAGTCTCCAAAATATTTGTTAAATTCAAAACTGAATAAATTATTGAAAAAAATGAATGAGTGGTGAAGAGTGTGATGTATGAATAAAATTACTGAGGTATGTATCATCATAAATCACCATGAATACAGAGTTAAATTACTATGGGAAGAAATATATGATTAGAAGGAAAACAAGACTATAAGACTAAGCTTGCAAAGCTATGTGTTATTTAGTTTTCAACCTTCACAAATTAATACTCAGTCATATATTGTTTACTTGAGTACATGTATATCATATATATATGAATATATAAAGAACAAATAAATATACATATATGTGTGTATATATATGTATGCTTCCTAGATGGTGCTAGTGGTAAAGAATCCACCTGCCAATGCAGGAAATGCAAAGGACACAGGTTTGATCCCTGAGTCAGGAAGAGCCCCTGGAGGAGGAAATGGCAACCCACTCCGATATTCTTTCTTGGAAAATTCTATGGACAGATTAGCCCAGCAGGCTGCAGTCTATAGGGCAGCAAAAAGTTGGACACGACTGAATGATTGAGCACATCTATAAATATATATATATATATACATACTCATACATTTTCCATATTCTTAATGAAAATTAAACTGAGTTCCCACCAGTATGTTAACTCAATATACCAAACAAACCTAGAGCTTATAAAATAGTCCACATTGCTAACTACATGTTTCTTACATTTAAATCATTATAAGATTCTGAAGGTTAAAATCTGTTATTATTCTACATTGTGCTGAGCATTGTGTCAAACCCTAAGAAGTTGCATTCAGGTAAGGAAATGGACTTGATTTCATAGCTAAAGGAGTAATTTGTTCTTGAGAAGTAGAAGTGTAGGTACCAGGAATGAAGAGCAGGACCAAAGCACCAAACCTGATATTTCATGAATTTGGGAAAGATTTTCAAAAGAAGCTTTTTGCACGGGAGTTGACATTTTGTTAATAATTTCTTTCTTGAGAGACTCATGCAGCTTGGGCTGTTTTCAGCTCTTTCAAATTCTCTCTTCTGCTGATGTAGCAAGAATCAGCAAATTCAAAGTAAAGCTAAAAGAAGCCTGGAAGCTCATCCTCTGGGCAGTCATTTTCAGTATTTATGAGTGCCTGTAAATGGCTAGTGAGCTGGTGGTAGCACCATTGATTCTATTTTTAACAGTTGACTTCCTCACAATCAATGGGATTGACCAAACCAACTGTCAAGTCAGCAGCAACCAGATGATGGCACACCGCGGTCCATTAACGTGGCCTGTGGCTCCAGGTAGGCAGATGCCTCCAACAGAGCTGTAAGCTGGGAACACATCCTCCAGCACCAAACGTGCTCAACCTCTCCTCTCAAGGCCAGCTGACCCCATCACCATGGAAACTTCTTAAAGACCCAGAAGTAAATTGTGCAGCTCTTTAGCACCCTCTGGTGTCCAGTCTTCCAAAAACCCAAAACTCTCCTGGGTTTTCAGAATTGGACAATGATCATTCCTGCTGAAAGCTATGTAGTTCCTTGGGATGTTCAGCAATTTGGAGTGAGAAACTCTTTAATCTTACATCCCCTTTTATGTTGACTAAGGAGTATTACTAATGGGAAAAATTTCCTAACTATCATCAATTTAAGTGGAACTAATATAACCAACCCAGTATGTTTTTGCATATAGGTAACGTGAAAACTGCCACTTTGAAATCTGAAATACACTCTGGGTTACACAAAGTAAATTTTTCTAGAAAATAGCTATTTTTCAGAAGTCAGTAACTATTTTAATTCATCTTTTAAGAGGATGAAAGATGCAGATAAAGAGAGAGTAGCCAAGCTGACATTTGGATTACCTCTCCAGCTTCTTCTCCTATCTTTATCTATGGCAAGTGTCAGGAAAGAAAAATGCTGGGGAGTGGACATCAGATTTGAGCCCAGGGCTAGACTCCACTTTCAGATTAAATGTGACTTTGGACAAATCACAATCTCTAGGATCCTCAGTTTTCTCAAGTATAAAACAAGAATATAAGTCCAGGTCATCTTTGTCATCAGGAGGTGGAAATATGGAAATCTGAGGCCCCACGGGACAGTCAGGGTTTGGGTTTCCATCCTACCTGAAGATGGCTGATGGGTGCATGGATTTCATTAACCTCCTTATGCATAAGTTTGAATATTTTCACAATAAAAAAATTAAATGACTTACAATTGGAATCAGTTTTCAATGTTCTCCTGAATATCAAACTAATGAGACTCTATAAAATAAGAAGGATGGTTGATTCTCATTTTAGACTCTCTAATGATTACATATTTTAAAATAAGCATGGACAGTTCAAAAAAAATCCCCCCCGTTTTTGAGTGGCCTTAAGCAATATATGAGAAGAAGTGAATTAGAGAGAGGGATTTCCGCAGAAGAGTGTCAAGTGTTCTTCATATGTTTTTATCATAGCCAAGCTCACTTATTAAGATCCTACTAGGTGCCAAGAGTTTTAGAGACCTCATTTTATTTAATCCTCCTAACATTCCTGCAAGGTAGATTGTCTTATTTGCATTTTCTAGAAGAGGAAATGGGGTTGCACAGAGTCGGACACGACTGAAGCGACTTAGCAGCAGAAAAGGAAACTCAGCCTCAGAGATGCAAAGCAATTTGTCCCAGTTAACATGCAACCTGTAGCACTCATATTCAGGCCAAACTTTGTCTGAATCCAAGCTGTTTTACTTTCCACAGAAGTAGCTTCTTTTCATCTAGAGAGCAAAATGGGAAAGGGAAGGAATTCCTGAATCCATTATTCTGGCAGAGATCTTCTAAATTTCTTTCTGCCTAACAGTGGATGGTTGTAAGGAGTCCCAGAGACAGGCGATACTGTCTGCATTCCTGTTTTGTCTCCCTGACAGCAGAGGCTAGCAGCAGGCTGCTGGGTTCCTTCCCTATCAGAACACCGTCTAGAGCACAGCAGCTCCATGGAGTCATTCAACTTTCTACAGCCTTTAATTGAACATCTACTGTGTTCCATGTACTTCTAGGGCAGTAAAACTTTAAAATTCCTTTTCTGCCTGAAAAAATATCACAGATGCCTCCAAGGGAATAAGAATGGTGTTGCTCATCCCCTCCTTTGAAGAATTCACCAGGCCGTGGCTTCCAGAAGACACCAGCAGAGCTGTGGAAATCTGTGCCCAGATCCACCTGCTCTTTAAGTGCTGCCCCCAAGTAACCTCTTTAGTCCCCGACTGCCAGGAAGTGAGCTCTGGTTAAAGAAAGGAAGGGCTGGCATGTTTCTTCATCTTGGAGAAAATTAAGGAAATTCTGTATCCAAAGTATATAATTACTCTTCAGTCATAGTGATGTATCACTGAAAAGGCTGGACACCCACCTGTGTTTCCAATTGTCTCTCCATTTGACCTCCCGAGTCACCATGCTTTTCAACTGTGGTGTTGGAGCAGACTCTTGAGAGTCCCTTGAACTGCAGGGATATCTAACCAGTCCATCCTAAAGTAAATCATCCCTGAATATTCATTGGAAGGACTGATGCTGAAGCTGAAACTCCCAATACTTTGGCCACCTGATGCGAAGAACTGACTCATTTGAAAAGACCCTGATGTTGGGAAAGATTCAGGCAGGAGGAGAAGGGGACGACAGAGGATTGGATGGTTGTATGGCATCACCTACTCAATGGACATGAGTTTGAGTAAACTCCAGGAGTTGGTGATGGACAGGGAGGCCTGGTATGCTGCAGTCCATGGGGTCACAAAGAGTCAGACACGACTGAGTGACTGAACTGAAATGAACTGAACTGATCACCATACTTCACTCTAATTCACCTGAGACATCTTAACAGCAGGACTGCAGTCCTAAGGCCAAGCTTACCATATATATATATAAATTTCTGTGGTTCTGCTTTGTAAAGAGAAAAGAGGCAACTGTTACCTACTGCTTCTCTCCACTGAATGCATTTCCCTTTCTGGATATTGAAAAAATTTGTCCCAACACCTGGAACGATAGAAGGTCAAAGGCATTTTCCACAGTGCCCTCCAGCCAGGACTGCTAATGTGACTTACAGGCCATTTGATCATTTGGAAAGGAAGCTAGCTTGCCTCCAAGAGCACTGATAACTGTGGCAAAACTGGCTGAGACTGGAAAGAAAAAGCCACTTTCCCTGGAGGAGAGGTTGGAAATTCTTGGCACTGTGGGTCTTCAGCATTTTCAGAGTTGGAAAATCTCCCATGGTTCACAGACCTAGAAATCAGAGATGTAAACAGAGAAAGAAGGAAACAAAGACTATAGAAAAAAAAAAGACAAAGGCAATCTAGCAGGGCAAACACCACTCGGAAGTTTAGAATGGAAAGCACAAGCACAAAGCAAGGACATTCTCCCTCTGCAAAGCTCTAGAGACACTGAGAATTCAAGGTTTTAGAAAAGCAAACCATTAACATATTTTTTTTTCTTTCCATTTTTTTCTAAGCTTTTACTAAATCCTCCTTTTTCCTTTCTAAAGTTCTTTACTTCAGGATCGCTGGGTTCTACTATGTTTAAGGGGGGGGGGGAGCTATAAACCTAAATTACAGCCAATCAGATTGTACTCACAGCTCAACTACTAGACAAATTGCAGCTCATGAAATTTGCTATGGGTCAGGAGACTGAGTAATTTTATTTTAATCAGTCTTATTTGAAGCTGGAATGCCATTGCAGCAAATCCTCTGAACAGGATTTCAGTGGGGATAGAGTCTGGTCTTTTTTTCCTCTCTTCTCCCTTTTTTCTTTCTTCCTAGTAAACTGTTGCAGGTCTCTGGGAGATAATGGGAAATAGAAGTTGAGATAGTCCAATTGTATTCCAGTTTTGAATGAAAGCGTGTCTGGAGCTTACTTTGGCTCCAGCCTTCCTGACAATGCAGGATTAAGCTGTCCAAATCATGTCCCCAGCACTCATTTACATGGAGATGTCCCAGGCAGACCTCAGGTCGGGCCCCAGAGCCACAAATGCTCTGCTGATCCCTGTGCCTCGCTGGCAGTGCGGATTTCTGGGACATTATTCCATGTCACACGGGGCCTCGCGGGCTGCTGCTGAATCGGATGGACTGATATCACCACAACACAGCTGCCTCCTTGGTGAGAGGGAGCAAATCAGGGCCTTTCAGCATCACTAGAGTACAGGATAGAGGCCGCATTACGCTTCTCAGCATCTCTCACTGTGTTAGGTTAAGAGGCAGCGTTAGACCAGCACCCTCTCTTCTCTTTACCTTTGAAATTCAGTTTATGGAAGAATCCGTGCAATGGTGAAATTGTGTGAACTGGAAAAGCCTGCCTTCCAAAGAAGAACATGTAGCAAGAACATGCTGCCTCAAGAGGAGTCCTGAGTAGACTGGTTTGGTAGAGCCAGCTCTTTTGAGAGCTCATGCACACCCCATTATGCATGCAAATATCTCTTACGCGAGTGGCTAGAAATCTGACAGAATCTATGCCATTCCTCTTCTTGATAAGGTTTTTTCCCCTTTATAGTTTTCATCTTTAGTTACTTCATTCTTCATTTTAGGTCAAAGGAATTACTAACTCTAGCCAGATAATCTTTCGTACATAATCATTATGACAAACCAACAAAGGAAGAAACCCAAGAAAGAACAGTTTGAGATTTTAGGAGCCTTATCCATGTCTTTGCGTGTTAACAATAAAAGATTGGAAGCCTCTTTTCCCAGAAAAGCACAAAGGATAGAGAAATAAGAAGACACTGTTAATAACCTCAAGTAGCTGTTACCCTCATACAGCTGGCTGATTGTCTGAGGGGGTGAGGAATATAGACCAGGAGTAGCTATATTCTCCTTCTAGGATGAGACCAAAAATGGCAGGAGATGGAGAGAGTCCATTCTACCATGAGATCATACTAAACTGTGTAATCTAATAAGGTAGTCACTTTGATAATACTTTTAGCTAATACTTATTTAGTACTTACTATGTTGAAGAAACAGTGTTTTGTGCTTTGTACATATTTCTACGTTCATTCTCTGAACAATATGAATAATCACTAATTTTGCTTTACACAAAAGAAACTGAGTTACAGATGTCTGTAACATACTCAAGTTCAACCAGCTAGTAAAGGACAGGATCAAGTTTCCAGTTCAGATCGTCTGATTCTAGTGCATGTAAAATCAACTACTCTGCCATTCTTCTTTCAAGACAAAAGACCCAACATGAAATAATGGTCACTCAGAATAAGGATAAGTTGAAGAGAGATGATGTGTAGACATGCATGAGCATACACTTTGAGCAATTCTTAAGAGGGACTGATAAGATGAGACAGAGTGCCAACACCAGAAGTAACCTAGGCAGGACACAGCAAAACACATACTACCCAGTTAGAGCATCTGAGAGTCAATGTCACTCCTCATCTTGAGAACCAAGTAGAATTCTGGTTTTTGGAAGGAGGACACCCCCAAAAAGCTACATTTGTAGAGAGTGAGTCTTGTTGCTGAGTCAAGACTGTGCTAGATGGAGTACCTTGATCTCCTTAATCTACTGGCTCCTCTCTATGACCAAGATGAATGCAAAATCCTAAAGAATATCAAAATCATATTACTCCTGATCTGGTTCTCCAACCACATGCATCAGGAACCTTGAAGTGCTTGCGCAACTACAGATTCCTAGGCCTCTACTGAATCAGAAGAGGAGAATTCAGGAAACTTGTTTTACCATAAATCCTACAGAAGTTTCATTCAGACACTAAACTTTGAGACAGTTGAGTGAATTCAACTGTCAGGGCGGACTCAAAAGACTACCTTGGCAATGAGAGGGGACAGCTGCAAAGGCAGAAAACAGGGAGAATCTAGCTCTAGGTGTGACTGAGCAGGTTGGAATGGATAATTCACAGGGCAATACTGTTGCCACTGTCAAATGTGTTCTTAAAGGGAATTCAAATTGTATCATTATTTATTATTTTTCCCTTGGGATTATAGTTTTTAAATAATTTAAATGTAAATTAATTTTAGCATTTTTAAATAAAATACAGCACAGTTTATTCTCGGATTTCATTTCTAAGAGAAATAAGAACATGGTTTCTTTTCTTGACATGAATCTAAGAAAATAAATTTTTCCTTACTGAACTTAAAGGAGTTGTCTATGGAAATTTGTTTAAATCCTCAAAAGTAAAGTTCAAACATTTACTTTTTGATATGTGAATTAGAATAGCCATCTCTGTAGTTTAAAACCACCTATTTTTAAGCTTAATTTGGATTCCTCTGAAACTCATAACAGTATATATAGTAAACTCTCATAATTTTCTCTTAATACGATTTCCCTTTATTTAAATCCTGTTATAATAAAGAGAAAAGAAGAGCTAAACAAATAAACAAGCAAACAAAAAATGGAAAAAAATAAAGCCAAGAACAATTTATTTTTATTTATTTACTTTTTACTAAGAATGGCATATAGCTTATGCTAAGAATGTTGTTAAAAAATGTTTTCAATGAGTTTTTTAAGAAATTTATTTCATCACAAAATAAGCCATTATTACAAGCATTTAACCATATTTTCAATGATTTCTCATTGAAGGATACATTTGTTTCTTATAGTTTAAGACAGACGTTGCAAAACATGATCCTTAATTGGTATTTCCCCTAGCATGCCCCCAAATCTGCTTTTCCTCTAAAATTTTACTCACTGCTCTGAAGCATTTTGTTGACTGAAAACATTCTCTGCATAAACTTCATGGAGGAAGTGTTGACTTTCTGCAGTGAACGCATTTTTCATGATTAAAAGTCATAGCATGCTTCTTGTCTAGGGAACACAGTGTTAGGAGAGCACTCATTCTTAGGTATGACTTCTTAAGCCACAAACAGTTTTAAACTTCAATTCACTTTTTTTTTTTAATTATTTTCTATTTTTTAACTTTACAATATTGCATTTGTTTTAAAAACAGATTTAGCAACAGAATTGTGGTGCTATGAATTTTGGAGAAAGCATTTACCTTGCTTTGTATTTTTATGCAACTTTCTACATGAGAAAGGCATTCCAGATTCACCTGTATCAGCCAAAGTGTCATAGGAAACAGATGACATATTCAATTTATGGTGATTCCAGGAGGATCTAACACAAAGGAGCAGGCTGGTATAGAGGGAGCACAAGCAGTGCAGGAACCTGGGGTCAGCACTGGGGGACCTGTTACCACTTCTAAGCCTGAAGAACAAGGAGAAGATAAAGTGACCGAGATCCAAAAGGACAGTATTCTATTGAACAGACCACCTTGAGAAAAATGGTGGTCTTCTATTTAAGGACATAGATGCCCCAAGGGGATCTGACAGTAAAAGAGCCAGGTAAGAAATACCCCTTTCCCTCTCTTTTCTCTTTCCTTCCCATCTTCTCCTGAGGTTTCTATCAATTAAACCTAACAGAAGCCAGAGGGCATAGGAGTATGGTACATTACATACAAATCAGCCATGCAGGACTAAGAGAAAGACTCACAATTTAAAGAGCCATTCTGGAGGTAAATGGAAGAGTTTTGGCATAACCTGCAATAAGTATCTGAGACATTGGTTTCAATATTTGCTCTGTCACTTAGCGTGCAGGTTACCTTAGGCAAGTTACCTGGGCTCTCTAAGCCCTAATTACCTTCTCCGTAGTAGTAAAACTCTAATTACTCCCTTGCAAGGATTAAATGAAAATACATGCATATCGATTCTGTGAAGACATATAAGACCTTCCAGAACTAACACCAAAAAAAAAAAGAAAATATTCTTTTCATCATAGGGGACTGAAACGGAAAAGTAGGAAGTCATGAGATACATGGAGGAACAGGCAAATTTGGCCTTGGAATGAAGCAGGGCAAAGGCAAACAGAATTATGCCAAGAGAACACACTGGTCATAGCAAACACCCTCTTTCAACAACACAGGAGACAACTCTACACGTGAACATCACCACGTGGTCAATACCGAAATCAGATTGATTGTATTCTTTCCAGCTGAAGATGGAGAAGCTCTATACTGTCAGCAAAATCAAGACCTGGAGTTGATTAGGTTCAGATCATGGTATCCTTATTTGCAAAATTCAGGTTTAAATTGAAGAATGCAGGGAAAACCACAAGACCATCCAGGTATGACTTAAATCAAATTGATTATGATTATACAGTGGAGGTGATGAATAGATTCAAGGAATTAGAAATGGTAGACAGAGTACCTGAAGAACTATGGACAGAGGTTTGCATCATTGTACATGAGGTGGTGACCAAAACCATCCCCCCCCAAAAAAATGCAAGAAGGCAAGATGGTTGTCCAAGGAGTCCTTATAAACAGCAGAGAACAGAAGTGAAAGGCAAAGAAGAAAAGGAAATATATACCCACCTGAATGCAGAGTTCCAGAGACTATCAAAAAGAGATAAGAAAGCTCTCTTAAGAGAACAATGTAAAACAAAGCAAAACAAAAAAAATAGAAAAAACCAATATAATGGAAAAGACTAGAGATCTCTTCAAGAAAATTGGAGATACTAAGGGAACATTTCATGCAAAGATGAGCATAATAAAGTTCAGAAATGGCACTGGACTAACGGAAGCAGAAGAGATTAAGAAGAGGTGTCAAGAATACCAAAAGAACTGTACAAAACATGTCTAACGACCCAGATAACCATTATGGTGTGGTCACTCACCAAGAGCCAGACATCCTAGAGTGAGGAGTCAAGTGGGCCTTAGGAAGCATTACTACAAACAAAGCTAATGAGGGTGATAGAATTCCAGCTGAGCTATTTCAAATCCTTAAAGATGATCCTGTTAAAGTACTGAAGTCAATATGTCAGCAAATTTGGAAAACTCAGCAGTGGCCACAGGACTGGAAAAGGTCAGTTTTCATTCCAGTCCTAAAGAAGGGCAATGCCAAGGAATGTTCAAACGACCACACAATTAAATAACTACACAATTAGTCTCATTTTGCATACTAGCAAGGTAATGCTCAAAATACTTCAAGCTATGCTTCAACAGTATGTGATTCATTAATTCCAGGTGTACAAGCTGGATTGGCAGATGAACCAGTGATCAAACTGCCAACATCCACTAGAGAATGGAGAAAGCAAGGGAATTCCAGAAAAATATTGACTTCTGCTTCATTGCTACACTAAAAACTTTGACTGTGTGTATCACAATAGACCATGGAAAGTTCTTCAAGAGATGAGAATATCAGACTACCTTACCTGTCTCCTTAGAAATCTGTATGCAGAACAAGAAGCAACAGTTAGAACCAGACATGAAACAACAGACTGATTCTAAATTTGGAAAAGAGTACCTCAAGGGTGTATATTGTCACCCTGCTTATGTAATTTATATGAAGAGTACATGGTGCAAAATCTGGGCTGAAAGACTCACAAGCTGGAATCAAGATTGCTGGGAGAAACATCAACAATGTCGTATGAAGATGATATAACTCTATGGCAGGAAGCAAAGAGGGTGAAAGGGGAGAGTGGCAAAGCTGGCTTAAAACTCAACATTCAGTAAACTAAGGTCCCATCACTTCATGGCAAATATATGGGAAAAAATTGGAAACAGTGACAGATTTATTTTCTTGAGCTCCCAAATCACTGCAGACGATGACTGCAGCCATGAAATTAAAAGATTCTTGTGCCTTGAAAGAAAAACTAGGGCAAACGTAGGCAGCATATTAAAAAGCAGAGACATCATTTTGTTGACAAAGGTCTGCATAGTTAAAGCTATGGTTTTTCCAGTAGTCATGTAAGGATGTAAGATTTGGACCATAAAGTAGCCTGAACGTTGAAGAATTTATGCTTTCAAACCGTGGTGCTAGAGAAGACTCTTGAGAGTCCCTTGGACTGCAAGGAGATCAAACCAGTCAATCCTAAAGGAAATCAACCCTGAATGTTCATTGGAAAGACTGATGCTGAAGTTGAAGCCCCAATATTTTGGCCATCTGTTGCCAAGACCTGAATCATTGGAAAAAACTGTGATGCTGGAAAAGACTGAAGGTAAAAGGAGCAGGGGGAGGCAAAGGATGAGAAGATTAGATAGCGTCACTGACTCAAAGGACATTAATTTGGGTGAACTTTGAAAGATACTGATGGACAGGGAATCCTGGTGTGCTGTAGTCTGTGAAGTCACAAGAGTCCGACAGGACTCAGTGACTAAACAACAGCCTCCATATCAACAAGCCCTTGCTTGTCTGGTGCTAAGAAAGAACTCAAGGAGGATTAGTTTATTTTTGCCTAGTCACCTTCCAAGCAACAACACATTTTCCATTATTATGTTTATTAATACTTTTTTCCTGGTTCCTACTTTGACAGATACCAGATATACATCAAGAAATATCTTAACAATACATTAATGAAAGAACTTGAAAAAGACACAAATAAATGGAGAGGTTTGACATCCTCATAAATTGCAAGAATCAGTATTGTTAAAATGTCCATGCTACTCAAAGTAATCTGCAGATTCAAAGCAATATCCATCAAATTTCAATAGTATTTTTTTTCACAGAAATAGAGCAATGATACTAAAATTTGTATTGAACCAAAAAAGTGCTAAATAGCCAAAGCAACACTGAGAAAGAACAAAGATGGAGGTGTCATACGCCCTGATTTCAAACTATATTACAAAGCTACAATAATCAAAAGGTATGTGACTGACATGAAAACAGAAATATGGATCAATGGAACAGAAGAGAGAGCCTAGTAATAAACCCAATCATTTACAACAAAGAAGCCAAGAATATACAATGGGGAAAGGACTGGCTCTTCAATAAATGGTGTTGGGAAATCTGGACCGTCATATGCAAAAGCTCAACCACTATCTTGCACAATGCACAAAAAAATGACTCAAAATTGATCAAAAATTTAAAGTGAGACCTGGAATCATGAAAATTCTAGAAGCAAACATAGGCAATAAGCTCCATGACATAGGCCTTTGTGATATTTTTGTTGTTGTTGTTACTTGACACCAAAGCAAAGCAACTAAAGCAACAGTAAATAAGTGGGGCTATATCAAACTAAAAACTTTCTGCACAGCAAAAGAGACCATGAATAAAATGAAAAGACAATCTAATGAATTAGAGAAAATATTTGTAAATCATGTATCTGATAAGGAGTTGATATCCAACCTACATAAAGAACTCACACAATTCTATAGAAAAAGTAAAAATCCAATTAAAAATGGGCTGAAAATCTGAATAGACATTTCTCAAAGAAGACATATGGATCACCAACAAGTACATGAAAAGATGCCCAGTAGTATTAACCATCAGGAAAATGCAATTGAAACCACAATGAGATATCATCTCACAACTGTTAGAATGACTATTATCAAAAAGACAAGAAAAAACAATTGTTGACAAGCATGTGGAGAAAAATGAGCCCTTGTGTCCTGTTAGAAGGAATATAAATTGGTGCAGCCATTATGGCTTCTTCAAAACAGTATGGACCTTCTTCAAAAAATTAAAAATAGAACTACTGTAGGATCCAGAAATTTTAATTTAGGTATTTATCTGAAGATGAAAACACTAACACTCAGAAAGAATATATACACCCTATGTTCATTTGTCACAATAGCCAAGATATGAAAACAAACTAAATGTTTTTCAATGAATGTGTGGATAAAGAAATTGTGATATATACATGAATAATTTTATCCATTAAAACACAATGAAATCTTTCCATTTTCAACAACATGGGTGGATCTAAAGGGTATTATTAGGCTAGTGAAATAAGTCAGAGAAAGACAAATACTGTATTATTTCTCTGATATAAGAAATCTAAAAACAAATAAATAAACAAAAAGCCAAGCTAACAGATGCAAAAGAACAGACTGGTGGTGCCAGAGGTAGGAGGTGAAGTGTGGGAGAAATGGGTGAAGAACCTTTTAATAAAAGTTAAAAAACAAAAAGAGTTAAACCCAGCACTTTAGTTCCTGTAGATCAATGCTAAACCAAATAGAACCATAGTTTTTTGATGAACTGCATCCAATCAGACACAAGTTGATAAATATTTATTATTTTAAAAAACACATTTTCTATAGTAATTGATATGGCATATTTCTTAGAAATTTATTTTAGTGCTCAACTGATATTTATAGATTACTAGTGGAGTTCTTTTGTTCCAGTGATAGATCATTATGGAGACAAATTTTTCTTAGCAGTGATCTATTTATTCATATCTCTCTAAGCTATACCTTGGCTGTTTTAACTTCTTGGCTGTATTTACAATGTGAGGCTAAGTATAGACAATTTTAACTGATAAGATGATAAAGCATGAAAAGAATAATTTGAGAGATGAAACTGGGAAAAAAAAGTAAATTGACCCTTAGCATTAACCCTCATAATATTTAATATTTACCAATAGCTCTTTCTCATTTGCCTACTCAAAATTGCTGTTGCTTGTAAGGAGAACCGATTAACCTATTTCAGTCTGTTCCTAACAGCTATACCTCAGATTTCCTAAGTATTTTAATATTAAAAAAATCAGTCTTCTAAAATATATTATCTCTGGCAATCTTCAGAACAGCAAAAGGAAGTAGATATACATTTGTTCCTCTTCAGAGAAAACTGGGGCTCACACGGGTTATAGCACTACTTAGTAATAAAATCAGGGCTCAGTCAACAAGCATAGAGTACAGAATATTATTTTAATATTCACCTACATTTTGGTTAAAACATTGCTATGAGCCAGATATTGTGCAAGGCATAGAAACTAAAAAGTATGGTAAATCATCATCATCTCTTTCCTTAAGTAACATGTTCCCAATAATTCGCTAAAGAGCTTTCAGTCTAAACAAGGATCAAATTCTACTTGAATCTGGATTCTTATGTACTCATTCAATATTTATACATTATTGAGTTTCCCAGTGACCCACATGTAGATTGTATTTCTTGGTTGGCAGCACTTGGTATACATTGGGAAATCTAACTGGTATCCATGTTAAGGTAGTACAATCAAACTCCCTCTTTAACCAACTACAAATTGAGACATTAGAAATCTCAAAAAAAAAAAAAACAACACGACTACTAGCAGATTTAATTCACTCATGTATAAATATTTCTTTCTTTCTCCATCATCTTCTTGCCTTCTTTCATTTTCTGTTCTTCTTTTGTTCAATATTTTCTCCTGAAAATATTTATGAAAGAGTTCCTGTGCTTTTATAGCTTGGAAAAAATCAAACCTCTGTTGAAAATCAGAATTTCCTTCTATGAGAAATGTCTAGTTTAAAGGGAAACATGAAATTGAATTAACAGCAGCCAAAAAATATAATTCTTTTGAGATGTTTAAGTACAAGAGTCTATTGTAGCATAAATATGGTAATGTCCTACAGAAGGCTGTTTTTAAGATTATTTAAAAATTGAACAGAGGTGTTCCAGGAACAAAGGGAGTTCCCATAGAAGGGGCAAAAGAGACAAAAAGCTCTCTGAGTCCTTAGACACGACTTGTGTGTATTAATGAGTGGTGGGAAGATGGAGGGAAACTAGAGCAAAGAAAAGGTAAACAGGAGAAAAATGTTGAACAGCCTCATTTGCTGTGCTTAGAAAACAGTGACAACAAAATGTAAAGTTCCAGGGTTTTTATAACACTAATATTAGATTAACTAGTATTAGATCTACTAATGAATTTTATTTTCTTGGTCTCCAAAATCGCTACAGATGGTGACGTCAGTCATGAAATTAAAAGGAACTTGTTCCTTGGAAGGAAAGCTATGGCAAACCTAGAAAGCATTTTGAAAAGCAGAGACATCACTTTGCTGACAAAGGTCGATACAGTCAAAGCTGTGGTTTTGACTCCACTCTCTGATACTTCTAGTCTGTTGGGCTATAACGGGCTTCCCAGGCAGCTAAGTGGTAAAGAATCTGTCTGCCGATGCAGGAGAGGCAGTTTTGATCCCTGGGTCGGGAAGCTCTCCTGGAGGAAGGAGTGGCAACCCACTCCAGAATTCTTGCTTGGGAAAATTCCATGGACAGAGTATCCTGGCGGGCTGCAGTCCATGGGGTCTCAAGAGCTGGACATGACTGAGAGAATGAACACACACATGGTTTTTCCAGTAGTCATGTATGGATGTGAGAGTTGGATGATAAAGAAGGTTGAGCACCAAATAAATGAGGCTGGAGAAGACTCTTAAGAGTCCTTTGGACTACAAAGAGATCAAAGCAGTCAGTCCTAAAGAATATCAACCCTGAATATTCATTGGAAGAACTGTTACTAAAGCTGAAGCTCTAATACTTTTGCCACCTGATGGGAAGAGCTAACTCAATGGAAAAGACCCTGATGCTGGGAAAGATTGAGGGTGAAAGGAGAAGGGGCAGTAGCAGAGGATGAGATGGCTAGATAGCACCACTAACTCAATGAACTGGAGTTTTAGCAAACTCTGGGAAATAGTGGAGAACTGAGGAGCCTGGCCTGCTACAGTCCATGAGGTCACAAAGAGCTGCACACGACTTAGCAACTAAACCATAGCAACAGGGAAACACACACGATGCAGAAGGATGCCTTTAAAAGCTTAAATTTATTTTAGATATACAAAAGTTTTATCCAAAATTGCAACATCAACTGTGGCCTGGGTACTTCCATCAGAACAGATGTGTGACCAATCAAAACAGTTTTCAGCAGTAAGTACAAGCTGAAAATTAATCCTAGCTTTGCAGGAAGGAAAAGTATCTGCTGGGAACTTGAAGTTGTCCTTCCAATTCTCCTGCCAGAATAGTTCTGAGTATTATAAAGAAATTTGAGGAATTAGGAAACAACAAACTCTTGTTTTGATATCTACGTCTTCATCAATCTTCTAACTGATTGATCACATAGCCTTCACTACAAGAGACCCTTCTCTGAAGCAGCAGTTTTCAAATGTGTCTCTATTATTTCATGAACCCTTATCAAAGTCCTCACTCATTAGTCCAACATGAAAAGTCTCCCATAGTCATGTCCAATTAGATCATCTGAATCTACCCCCTATGTGCTTCCATTAGCTGAGCTTGCTGCTCAGATCAAACATGGCCTCTATGTCTTTCATATTCCTTTGAGAAAATTTGGTTTAACAGAAAGAATATGAGTTTGGGTTCGGCATAGCTCAGTGTGAATCTTATTTCTAACTCTATGACCTTGGGCTAGTTCATTAACTTCACTGAATCTATTTCTTCAATTGGAAAGTGAAATGAATAATGTCTACCTTGCAGAGCTATTGTGAGCATTAGATAACATTTTATAAAATGTCAAGCAATGTGACTCGCACTTAATAGCTTCTCAATAAACGGAGGCTGTTATTGCAATTTCTTTCTCCAGATTTCTGTTTGGCAGCTCCTGAGCATCTTTGTACTCCCCAAGGTGTTGTCCCAGTTCTTGTTCTACGTTCAGTTGATGTCAATTAATTCCTTCTCAATTGTTACCTGGTGGGGAATCAAACGCCCTGGCTCTCCTCTGCCATTAGCACACTTGATAACCTTGAACAAGTCACTTACATTTTCTAGGCTTCATTTTGCAAAACTATAAAGTGAGATGTTTGATTAGATTATTTCTAATGCTGCCTCCAGCCCTAGGATTATGGAGTCCATGAAAGCATCCCTTGTCCATGCATTGTGAGTTACTTGAGTCCTACAACAATTTCCTATAGTTCACTGTATCCTCAGAGTCCCCTAGATGTCTAGTTTGATTAATTGATTACCTGGATGACAATTAAGGTAATCAGTGAATAAAACTATTGGCTTTCCCTGAAGTTCTGTTGATAGCAAACAATGGAAATTCCACATATACATGACCTTAGGATTTGATTTTGATTTTCCCAAGTTGATACAAAAGTACTGTCAAAGCCATGGTTAAGATAGGTATATGTTCGGTTCAGTTCAGTCGCTCAGTCATGTCCGACTCTTTGCGACCCCATGAATTGCAGCATGCCAGGCCTCCTTGTCCAACACCAACTCCTGGAGTTTACCCAAACCCATGTCTATCGAGTCGGTGATGCCATCCAACCATCTCATCCTCTGTCGTCCCCTTCTCCTCCTGCCCCCAATCCTTCCCAGTATTAGGGTCTTTTCCAATGAGTCAACTCTTCGCATGAGGTGGCCAAAGTATTGGAGTTTCAGCTTCAACATCAGTCCTTCCAATGAACACCCAGGACTGATCTCCTTTAGGATGGACTGGTTGGATCTCCTTGCAGTCCAAGGGACTCTCAAAAGTCTTCTCCAACACCACAGTTCAAAAGCATCAATTCTTTGGTGCTCAGCTTTCTTCACCGTCCAACTCTCACATCCATACATGACCACTGGAAAAACCATAGCCTTGACTAGACGGACCTTTGCTGGCAAAGTAATGTCTCTGCTTTTAAATATGCTATCTAGGTTGGTCATAACCTTCCTTCTAAGGAGTAAGCGTCTTTTAATTTAATGGCTGCAATCACCATCAGCAGTTATTTTGGAGCCCCCCAAAATAAAGTCTAACACTGTTTCCACTGTTTCCCCATCTATTTCCCATGAAGTGATGGGGCCAGGTAGATCTTACTAGGTCAATAAAGGGAAGAAAGTTGATATGTTTTCAGTCTAAACAAGTTTCAGACTTTTCCTTTTAACCTTAATGTTTCATACACAATTACAAAAAGGTCCAGAGTGCTGGCAGATACATGAGTTATTGCAATTGATTATCTAATTGGAATCCAATAATAAAACTATTTTGGTAAGAACCTCTGCTCCACCCCATGGTCATTTGTAGCTGTTTAACAACTGGCAGAAATAGTAAGATCTGCATGAAAAAGAAACAATTATGTCTGTCAACTGGACTGGAGAGGGTATCTCCAGTGTCAAGATGGTTGACGATCAAAGAATAGGCTACACAATATGAAATTAAGGCAGTAATCTGAATAAAGCCACTTCCTCTATCATTACTTGCCAAGTGGAACACTCCTCAATTCCCAGACTCTAGGCTATTCTAGATACTCAGAGCCTGTACGGCATTAACCAGTGTGAGCCATAGAACTCAAGAGGTCAGTCACCTACAGTCAACATCATCTTTCGTGCCCAAACTCATCCAAAACTGGATACTTTCCTACTTTAAATATACTGATTGTTTCTAGCAATTCTTTTCTTGTAATTTCTTAAAATTTAATTTCAAAGTTATAATTTTGGTTTTAAAAATTGACTTTTAACTGAGAATCAGAAGCCTCTTTAGAGTTGATACATTACATATACGTGATTTTTTGGCAAAGGTTAATTTCTATCATCATCTCTTCACCATTTTGAGGATTCAGATGCATGAATTATATATAATTCAATATTTTAAAAGATATTTTGTATTTATATTTAAAATGTAAGTATTTGAATGTATATTTTTGAATGAATGAGTGAATGAACTAGAGAATGAACTAAGGTCAGATTTTACACTGGAGTATGAAACCAGCAATTTTCTTGTTTCATGATTTGTTGTTTTTCCATTGCTCAGTTTTGTCTGACTCTTTATGACCCACTGGACTGCAGCACACCAGGCTTCCCTGTGCTTCACTATCTCCTAGGGTTTTCTCAAACTCATGTCCACAGAATCCGTGATGCTATTCAACCATCTCATCCTCTGTCACTCTCTTCTCCTCCTGCTCACAATCTTTCCCAGAATCAAGATATTTTACAGTGAGTCAGCTGTTTGCATCAGGTGGCCAAAGTATTGGAGCTTCAGTTTCAGTATCAGTCCTTCCAATGAATATTCAGAGTTGATTTCCTTCAGGATTGACTGGTTTGATCTCCTTTCTGTCCAAGGGTCTCTCAACAGTCTTCTCTAGCACCACAGTTCGAAAGCACCAGTTCTTCAGTATTCAGCTTTCTTTATGGTCCAGATCTCATATCCATATATGACTAATGGAAAAAACACAGCCTTGACTAGACGGACCTTTGTCGACAAAGTGATGTCTCTGCTTTTAAATACAATATCTAGATTTGTCATTGCTTTTCTTCCAAGTAGCAACCGTCTTTTAATTTCATGGCTGCAGTCACCATCCACAGTAAAATTGGAACCCAATAAAATAAAGTCTGTTACTGTTTCTATTTTCCCCCCATCTATTTGCCATGAAGTAATGGACTGGATGCCACAAACTTTGTTATTTGAATGTTGAGTTTTAAGCCAGCTTTTCCACTCCTCTTTACCTTCATCAAGAGGCTGTTTAGTCCCTCTTCACTTTCTGCCATTAGAGTGATATCATCTGCGTATCTGAGGTTATTGATATTTCTCCCAGCAATCTTGATTCCAGCTTGTGCTTCATCCAGCCCAGGATTTCACATGATGTACTCTGCATATATGTTAAATAAGCAGGGTGACAACATACAGCCTTGACATACTGTTTCCCAATTTTGAACCAGTCCATTTTCTCATGTTCTGTTCTAACTGTTACTTCTTGTCCTGCATACAGGTTTCTGAGGAGACAGGTAAAATGGTCTGATATTCCCATCTGTTTAAGAATTTTCCACAGCTTGTTGTGATCCACATTCAACGTCTTTAGTGTAGTCAATGAAGCAGAAGTAGGTGTTTTTCTGGAATTCTCTTGCTTTTTACTTTGATCCAACAGATGTTGGCAATTTGATCTCGGTTTATGTACTGTTGAAGCCTAGCTTGAAGAATTTTGAGCATTGCCTTTCTAGCATGTGAAATGAGCACAACTGTGTGGTAGTTTGAACCTTCTTTGGCACTGCCCTTCTTAGGGATTGGAATGAAAACTGACTTTTTCCAGTACTGTGGCCATTGCTGAGTTTTCCAAATTTGCTGGCATATTGAGTGCAGCACTTTCACAATGTAACCTTGCACGATTATTTTAATCTAATAGGAAAACAAAAAATGAAGAAGCATATAAAGTAAATAATTAAAAGAGTTGCTCTGAAACAAACAGGATGCTAAAGAATAGACTGACTCCTTGGTAGTGTTGAACAATGTTTTTGATAGGAAGTCCAGGAAGTCCTCATTGATAAGGTGACATTTACATTAAGATCTTGAGTCTGAAAAGTGATTAGTCTTGTACCAACCTGAGGAAGAGAGTGTTATGGACTCCTTTGGGAGTCCTTTCTGCCAAGAGTAAGGAATACGAGAACATATGTCTACCTGATCTCAGAAATTTCACCATATAAAAAGGGAGGTGGAGGATGTACAAACAAATAAGAATCTACCCTGGGAAGCTTATAAGATGTTCCATCAAAGTGAATGTGAGAGGTGAGCAGAGAGAGGGACTGGAGTGCCCTGACACAGCATAGCAGCAACAATGACCTGAAAGAAAGTCTGAATCTCACCAAGACAGGGAATCGATTCTCAAAATATTCTTAATTGAAGCCCTGATTATGGTTTGGGATAGGATATGTGTATTACCTCCACCTATAACATCCCTCCTTTATTAAAACTTCAGATTCAGGAAAACAGTGTTGTTTGTTTGCTTAATAGTTTTGCTTATAAATTCAGTGTCCAGTGGAGTGCTCTGTTCACAGTGGGCAGTCAGCAAATGTTCTCATCTGCTTACCTGAAGAGCTTAAAGCAAAGATGCAGAGTTCAACCACTCTTGTTCGTTGCAATTAATAATGTAAGCTATGTTAAGGTATGTTAAGGGCAAAACATCAAAGAGGTAAGTTCAGTGTAGTTCAGGATTCAAAGGAGTTCTCCCAAGCTATTTCATAGAGACTTGCCTTAGAAGGGTTGTGGAACAAATAACCAGGTATTAGTCCAGGGGTCAGAGCAACTTAATCATTTTAGTTTATTGTAACACTATATATATGAAGGATAATAATATTCAAGAGACCTTAGATAGTGAGGTCATAGCAAGAGAGAACTCAAAATGTTTGAAAATCAAATATTTTTCATTTGGATGAAAAATTTATCACCAGCTTTGTTTGAAGAGACATCTAAGTTCTTCTAACCCTTTTTCTTTAGAACTTGAGACCAAATATAAGAGGGATATTATTTTCCCATGTTAACTTATATCTCTGCACAAGGGATGGCCAAGTCTGTGCTTCAAGGTCTCTGAACTCACTGGTATTCATAGACTGCTTAATAATTGAGAGTGGATCCTAAGAGCAATTGTTTGATGGTTAGGAAAAAGATTAAGTTCAATTAGAAGATAGTCACATTGAAACTGTTCCTAATTCTGCAGAGTGGCCCATATGATTTAGGACCACAGAAGGATGATTGACGGATTGTCAAGTTTAACTTCATTATGTTGACAATAAATGGCTAAACTATCACCTAACATCCACATGTCTCATAAAGTTACTCTTTATTTCTCATGAAACTGCTCTTGCTTTTATTTTGGATACCATGTCTTGGTACAGTGAGAAGGAAGATTCCCTTCATTAGATTAAAAAAGAAAATTATTTCCATTTTAGTGAGCACTCAATTGCAACACTTAGAATTTGTTGAACAACAACATAAATTGCTTATATATTTAGACACCTTCCTATTGATTTGATGAATATTAGAATGATCTTTCTGACTAAGGCCTCCCCTAACCCATAAACCCCTCCTTTGTTTATTTCAATTAAGGTATCTAAGTCTCTACCCATGTTTTTAGATATTAATATCTCAGTGAGATCTAAGATCATGAGGATTGTTGTTAGCCACTTGTTTCTGGTTTTTGTTAATGAGGTCTCCCCATACTTTACAGTATAGCTGGGGGTCAGAACTGAAAGGCTGAAACATTTGATCTGGTGTGAAAGTGGAGTCACTGGGCTAGTCTGCAGCTCTAAGGAAGCATGTCTGTCCTGAGCAGGATTCTGGAGAAGGAAAAATAGATGGGAAATTGGAGTTTAGATGGAACACAAGAGGATGGTGGGGGAATAGAGAGGTGAGAGTGTTATAGCCACGCTCTCTGGGAAACAAGCTCACTCAGAAGGACGATGCAGATAGTGAAGTGCAGTTTATTACACCAGTGGGCCCAAGGCAGAGTCTCCTCTTAGCCAAGGACCCCAACCAGCATTTGTGAAAACCTTTTATACCCCATATATACCTGTTGGAACCCACCACCCCAATTTCCTTGTGACTTACATAAACAAAGGAAAGGTAGATACAATCACAATAACCCCATTATGTGTTCAAATAATCAATTATCAATAAGCCTGAGGTGACAGAAAAAATTTATGACCTGTCCAGCGGTAGGGGGGATTAGTGTATGTTTTCTTTTAGGTGATGAGTAACCTGCATACAATCTTCAAGATTCCCCTGTCCGGAGGGAGTCTTATCCTTCTATTGTCGGTTTCCACAGGCACTAAGCACAGAGTTTAGAGTCCATTAGAGAGGTGGCCGAACATGATCAGCACAAACCGGCCTAAGATGGAGTCCAGGCCCCATGAATTCCTTCTTCAAGAGAAGACAAATACTCATCTCAAAATGTGAATCAGGTTGCACCACGCCAGCAATCCAATATCTTAATCTCTCATCACTAATCCCAATAGGAATGGATTTGAGGCTCTCTTTTTCTTTGCCGCCAAATTCCTGGGGTCTCTAGCTCTTTCCTCCCTTGCCCTCAGTTTCTGTCCCTGCCCTTCCCAATTTCAATGTCCAGGGAGTACTCAGTCAGTAGGAAGCTATTTTAATAAGTGTGAGATCATTCAAAACTTAAAATCTCCATGAAGATATTACTCTGGATGATAATCCTGCCTTGGAATTTGCAACAATCTATGAGCATTAAAATAAAATATACAAATTTATGCAATCGCTATCTGAGTGTGCACATATACCAAAAAAGCATTTACACCTGCAATAAGCACTCAGGAAGCATTGGGTGACTATGTGGATTTTGCCCTTCTGCAGATTCTTCTACCTCTATTTTGAAATAATAGATCAGTCCTGAAATCTTGTGTCACAAGAAAGGCTGCATGCAAATATTCTTTTGTGCTCCTGAACTTTTCCAGAAATGGGTATTTGCTTAACCACCTGAGAAAGAAGCATGAGCCGGATGCAAACACATGCCAGCAAGAACCCAGGAACACCATCTCAGGCTGCTGGAATTCACAGACTCCAAATCTGCAAAGGAAAGCAATGTGAGCCCATCCAGCTGTGCTGACAACAAGGTTACCAAAATTCCCTTTATACAATGGTTTTGCTGAGGTCAGGTGATTACCTCACTAGACCCTGCTTGTGAAATTGCAGTGGTCAGGAAAATGTGGGGTGGCTATAAGCACATCAGCTGGAGAGCTGGAAAAACCAGTTCAGAAAGCTGTCAGTTTAGAGATGTTTTCAACATATCAGCAGTATGATGTCCAGATAGCAGATTGCATAATGACCAGTGTAGCAAATAGTTGATTTTCTCCCCCCAGGGCAAAATGTTTGACACAAGAAGGTAACCCAGTGCTTGAGCAGACTTTTTTCCATGAGGGTCCTGCTGGACTTACTACACTTGAGTGCCAAGCAGAAGGCAATCTTATTTTTAACTGAAAATCAAAGACTTGCCCTAAAATACAAGAATGTATTTCCCAACATACTCCTTTAAAGAAACCAACAATCTAGTATCCCTTCAGAATATTTATTATATGCAATATATGTTCTATAAGCCTTAAAATAAAGCATCTGTTACATATTTTTGCAATGCATTCTTAGCCTGAAAATCTATTTTTTTTCCTTTTCTCTTAATTTTCTAATTTCACCTTATTTTGCCTTTTCCAGATGAGAATCTAATAAAATCAAATCTCAAATAATGACACTTTTAATTCCTTTTAAAGCTATTTTTCATTGTGTAGTTTTTTTTATACAAGTTATGGTGTGGCAGAGTTGATAGAATTCTAAGAAATTAATTAATCAAATTAATCAAACTGCCAGATGCTTAAATATAAAATGCCGTAAATTAGATATTATTTTTGACAGTCACCAAAATAGAGTGTAATGATCAAATGAAAAATATCTTAGTTATTTTTTCTTCCCCATCTTGTTTTTCTCTTTTGGAGTTTTTAATGTATAACTTTGGTTATAGTTGGGCCAGAAATAAATTATTGTATTCTGTTACAGAAATAGTCACTTATAGACATGAAGACTACAAGGAGGTAAAATGTCAGCTGTATGTCTCTTGGTTGATTTGATGAAAGCTGTATCAGCAATGATCTACAAAAACACTTAGAATCATGCATTTCAGAGCTGTAAGTACTTTCAAGACTTCTTCTAGTTCTATATGCTATTTTAGCAAAGTTAAAATAATGTTTTTCCATTTTATTGCACTTTAGGTTCAGAGAGGTCAAATAAGCTCTTGGAGGTCAAAAAATTAGACTGGAGGGACCTAAAATCGAGGCTCTTGCTCTATAATCCAGTGCCTTTCTGATAGTCTAATATAGTAAATAGACTTCATCTATGCAAACATCCTCTTCATCTCTGTGCATGGCAATAATTGTTTATCAAAGCTGACCTGCTTTCATGTTGAGCATGGAAGCAACCTCAGAAAACATTGCATCTCTTTAAAATAGTCAAGCAATCCACTTGGCAGATGGGAGGAAACCCACTTCCAGTCTCTGTATTGGTCTCAGTCCAATTCAGTTCAGTTGCTCAGTCATGTCTGACTCTTTGCGACCCCATGGATTGCAGCACGCCAGGCTTCCCTGTCCATCACCAACTCCTGAAGCTTGCTCAAACATACTTCCATTGAGTCAGTGATGCCTTCCAACCATCTCATCCTCTCGTCCCCTTCTCCTCCTGCCTTCAATCTTTCCCAGCATCCGTGTCTTTTCCAATGAGTCAATTCTTCGCATAGAGAGGCCAAAGTATTGGAGCTACATTCCAATACTACGATATGGACTACATTCCCTTAAAAGACAGCTTTGAGGGTTTCAGATTCAAGCCTTATGACAGGAAATAGCTGCTAAGTCAAATAAGTCAATCAAGATCATCAACTGTAACAAATTTACCACAGTAAATGCAAGATATAAATAAAAGAAGGAATCTATTTATATGGGCAGAGATGAGAAAGTGGCATATGGGAACTGTACTTTCTGTTCAATATTTCTGGAAACTTAAAACTGCTCTAAACAATAGTCCTGTGTGTGTGTGTGTGTGTGTGTGTGTGTGTGTGTGTGCTGCACAATGCACTTTGCAGGATCTTAGTTCTCTGACCAGGGATCACATCCAGTCCTCTGCAGTGGAGGCTTGGAGTCCTAACCACTGAACCACCAGGGAATCCCTAAAGTAATCTATTTGTTTAAAGCCAACAAACTGTCTGACTTATCTCTACTGTTGATCTATATACATCATCACATGCACATTTGCACATGGCCATTACTAGGGACCATGGAAGCAACTGTAATGGACAGGTCAGCCATAACTCCCATTATCTGAAGAATGTTATTTTAAGAATGATTTTGAAATAAGAAACCTAAATATATATCCTTCAGGTTAAACTGTCTTTGATGTGTACCCATGATGCACAAGCCTTTTTTTCTCTTAATAACAAAATAATTACCAAAGTATAATAGTTATTGTCAAAACATTTTTTTTTCCTTTTTTTTTTTTGCAGTTTTCCTAAAATTAACAGGCTTAAGCTATGGATTATGGAAGGCAATATACTTCAAGTGTGTACACTATGATTCAAGGGTAAATATGTCCCACAGGAAAAGTTTAAGAAAGTGATGTTGTTTAGCTTGGCAAAGAGGAGACTAAAGGGTGCTCTGAGAATTGTGTTTGAAATATGATGATCTATTAAATAGAGGACAGGAACCAGCTGTTCTTCATTTCCAGGGAGGAAAGAATAAGAAATTGACACAATAGAAGATTTTGGATTTGTTATAATAGGCTTTTCCTAATTAACACCACTCATTTTTGAAACATTATTTGTTCTTTCTTTCATCAGAGACTTGTGTTTTACCATATAACATAAGATTCTAGAGGTATTAATATTACTATTCTGTAATTCTTCCCAATTCATTTCATTTTTTATCTATCAAGAAGTATTGAGCATTTGTCAATGACCTAAACTTTGTGTATGGTATTTATTCTCACTTCTTCAATAAGCAGCTCAATGGCATGAACTATTTTCCTAACAAACTGGTTGGTAAATGCATATGGTCTCTTTGGCATCCTGAAACTATTTGAGTATGGAAAAAAAAAAGAAAAAACCTAAGCCAAACTTTCTCAAACCACCCATGGTGAGGGACAAAAAAAAAAAAAACCCAACACATTACAAACATCTCTTCTCTCAAGTATACCCCCACTCATCCCATGTATGCCCTACTGAAATGTCTTCCTCATTTCTGGAGTCCTAAAATATGACCACATATATCAGCCATGCACCACATTCCACCTCAAGTCATAGCATTTTCCCAGACCTGAAGAGAAACCTTGTCACATCTTTATCCCCTCTTCAAGAGCTTAACTTTCAAGAGAAGAGATGTAGAAACTATGAGGTGTAAATATCTCAGCTTGAGGCAAAGATGAGTAGGCAATGGAGATTTTCTGAAAATATATTTCATCTTTGAAAACAAATAGAGCATCCCTGGTTGCATCGTTAGGACCAGAGTGAGGATGTGAGGCCCTCAGAAAGAAAGGACTCATGATGCCTCTTCCAAAGGGAAGGTAGGAGATACACAGGGAGTTAAGTCCTACGGCAGAAGCCCATCTCAGTAGAATTTGCCAAAAAGAAAAATTAAGAAAAAGTGGGCATGATTAAAAGGGTTTTGGAGATTAAGATAAGCTTGTTTTTCTTTGTATTCCTTATTTTTTTAATTGATTTTTATTTATTTATTTATTTTTGGCTGCACTGGGTCTGCGTTGCTGTGTGGGTTTCTTTAGTTGTGATGAGCAGAGACTACCTTTCATTGTGATGTGCAGGTTTCTCATTGCGGAGGCTCTCTTGCTGTAGAGTGCAGGCTCTAGGCCAGTGGGCTTCCATAGTTGTAGCACATGGGCTCAATATTTTTGGTGCATGGGCTCAGTTTCTCCAAAGTTTGTGGAATCTTCCCAGACCAGGAATTGAACCTGTGTCTTCTACACTGGAAGGCAGATTCCTATCCACTGTACTACCAGGGAAATCCTGCATTTCTTATTTTTGTTTTTACAAGTCTGTCCTCCTGTAACTAATACAATCTATAATATGAGAATTGTTTGTTTACTTGACTTCAAAAACTTCAAGAAAACAGAATCTAAGGAAAAATGAGTCTGCAACCAATATTAGGCCTAGATCTAAGACTGAGGGGTGAGTTACAATTTGGTGGTGGTGCTCAGTCAGTCATGCCAAGACTCTGTGATCCCATTAACTGTAGCCTGCCAGGCTCCTCTGTCCATGGAACTTTCCAGGCAAGAGTACTGGAATGGGTTGCCATTTCCTACTCCAGGGGATCTTCCTGACCCAGGGATCAGACTCAGGGATCAAACCTACATCTCTTGTGACTCCTGCATTGGCAGGCATATTCTTTACCATTGTGCTAGCTCAAGTTATAACTTAAGTGTAGACAAAATACTATGCAACAATAAGAAGTAGGAGACTCTTGGAAAACTTCTTAAAAGAAGTGACTTTTGACCAAATGTAGAGAAAGAAGTTTAGCAAGTAGATGTAGAGTGAAGAATTTTAGGAAAATTCTAGATAGTACTTGACTCATTCATCGTCAATGAAGGCTGGCTCAAATGTTAACTTTCTAAAATTTCAGCTTCATAGTTTCTCTCTAGCCCTAACTGAAAATCTCTGGGAAATTAAGAGTAAAGAACTGATGAAAATAGTGGTGGATACTTTCTAAAGGAAACAAATTGAAAAATAACACTATCTGCGTTGTTGCTTGAAAATAGTCCAGTCCTAAAACCGTAAAGTGATTCTCCCATGGCTCAGCGGTAAAGAATCTGCCGTCAATGTGGGAAATGTGGGTTCCTTTTCTGGGTTGGAAAGACCACCTGGAGGAAGGCATGACAACCTTCTCTAATATTCTTGAGTGGAGAATCCCATGGACAGAGGAACCTGGCAAGCTACAGCTTATAGGGTTGCAAAGAGTCAGACACGACTGAAGTGACTGAGCGTGCATGCGTGTAGAACCACAAAGGATTGTAGATAGATGAACTGTGTAAGAACCCAGTGTTGCAAATCTATTTGTCCTACCATGAGGTCTTACGCATAGTCAACCTGTGATGGCACAGGCATGGTTGTCTCATATGGAGAAGTCCACCATCAAACAACCACCAAGAACCTGTGGCAGATGCTATCAAACAGTTTAATCACTCTTTAATCTTTTTTTCCCCCCATGGCACTGAAAAGTCCAATTGAAAACTAGTTGATTTCTCTGCTACTTTGCTCTTTATCATCTCAGACCATTTAGAGGACATTTATTTAACTGTTAAGTATATGCGATTGAGCACTGAGTACTTTTTAATATGATTCTTATCCAAAAAAAGTATACACACACACTTACATAAACATATGCATTATGCATTCAAAGTCACAGCGAAGAACTGAAATAACTTTCACTTTATTTCTGGGTCTGAGAACCATCTTCTCCCAAAATACTGTAGAAATTGTGGACAGTGTATTTATCACTCTGTAGACATGAACAGTTTAGTTTAGAAACTGAATCTTGTTCTAAGCATCCACTTTGGTCAATGCATTTGATTTAGACCACATCTCTCCTGAAAGAAATAATACAAATTAATTAAATCAAGTTTATCTTTATTTTATCTATATAGATTGATAATAGACAGATTAACCTTCTTTCTTGTCCATGGCTGCATTCAAGGACTTTTCTTTTTATTACTGATTTCAGGATATGAGTCAATAACTTGAGTTCCAGGCTCCCCTTCCAACTCCCCCAGGGTCCTTGAATAGGGATCTTGTTAGCACCTGAAAAGTCTGGCAAACACTAAGGCAATTAGCTTCTTTTCACACCTAAATTTACCTCCACCCCATGGAAATTGCAGCTGTTCTCCTGCATTTGTTACTCAAATGATCTCTCTGGTAAACACTGAATCATGAGGCTGAGGCAACATGACATTATTGGCCTCCTAGGGACCTGGTCCTATTTCCTTAAAATGTTATTTAAACTACCTTTACTTGGGGAGTCATCTTCCACATTTAGCACTGGGTACTTTGAGTATTTTTAATTATGCCATTTGACATAATAATAGTGAAAAATAAACCTTTTTGAGCTGTTTACTTCTAAGTTTAGGGTTTTCAATTGTTTTTAAACTGGCCTTTAACTGTTGATTAGCAAGTATTTATTTCACCAAAGCATTTAATTAATTGTCAGTACATCAAATGCTATACAAAATACTATATCTTTGACTATGGGATGTAAAAAGTAGTCAAAATCTTATTTTTTACCTATTAGATACATAGGTACACACACACTCTGCCTATGTGCAATATAAGCAGAATGATAGCTTTTATTGTGATATTTGAGAAGTACTCTAGACTCCTTAAATGGATCCTAGAATTTCCAAACTAAATAATATTTTTGAAAATTGTGTCATCAAGATTGATCAAATAATAAACTGAAATGGAAAGGTCTGGATCAGACTTTGAAATATGAAGGCATTTGCCCATATTTTTGAGGTTCAGACCCAACATCCTTTAGTCAGGCACCTTCATATCATGAATAAAATATAGAGACACAGCATATTTTAAGTGGAAGGTTGGTTTTGGTGTAGTCATTCAGGTGGAACTCTAGATCAGAACTGGTAGCTCAGATAGTAAAGAGTCTGCCTGCAATGTGGGAGACTGAGGTTCAATCCCTGGGTCAGGAAGATCTCCTGGAGAAGGAAATGGCAACCCACTCCAGTATTCTTGTCTAGAAAATCCCATGGTTGAAGGAGCTTGGCAGGCGACAGTCCATGGGGTTGTAGAGTCAGACATGACTGAGCGACTAACACTTTCACTTTTACTTTCTAAACAGGAACTAGACAGGACAGCAAGCATCACCTAATAGTACAAGGAAGGTTTTCCTTCTGGTGAATATTCCTCAAGGGTGAGAGAATACAAGAGTTAGAATATGTTTAAGCATAATAATGCACATGGAAAACCAAAATAGAAAATTTTGATTATCCAAGGAAGGCATGAGGGGCCCTGAATGCCTGAGAAGGAAATCACAGTGTACAAGAGTGTTAAGCTACAGAATCAGTTACTGAATGCTACCCTTCTTCAGAAATCCTTGCCTAAGCTCTGTCAAAAGTTTTAAATTCTATTCCTTGAAGGTCTTGAAGACCATTGGCTTAGTATGTCTGAGTGTGTCAGAGTTTATAAATGGATCCTTCTCATTTAATTTTTTATATTAAGTGAGCAGAGTTAATCACGGTAAATTAAAAAAAAAAAAAAAAAGATGTAAGTGTTGCAGGAAAGGGGAACCCTTTCAGGGCCCCAAAGTGGAAATGAATTGTCCGAGGAGATGCATGCACTGACAAAGCAAGACCCTTTATTGGAAAGGGAGCCCGAGCAGAGGGCACTAGGGTAAGTGGCAACCCTGGAGAACTGCTCTGCCACATGGCTTGCAGTCTCAGGTTTTATGGTGATGAGATTAGTTTCCTGGTTGTCTCTGGTCAATCATTCTAACCCAGAGTCCTTCCTGGTGGCACACACATTGCTCAGCCAAAATGGATGCCAGCAATAAGGATTCTGGGAGGTGGTTGGACATGCGGTGTCTCCTTTTGACCTTTCCCAAACTCTTCTGGTCGGTGGTTGCTTATTAGTTCTGTGTTCCTTACTAAGACCTCCTGTAGTAAAACAGCTTGTGCCAGGGTGGGCACTTTCCGTCAGTGTACTTCTCTTAACTTAAATACCAGTCTTGTGGGTAGCTAGAGTTGGAAGACAAGGAAAGATTAGGAGGTCTATAGATATTAAACCTGAAAGACGGTTCAAAGAGGATTACTGGTAATATAAACTTGACAAGTAGTTGAGAATAAGCTGAAACTTGAAACTTAAAAAGAATACAGAAGTCGTGAACATTTTGTTCAAAACTCTGCAAAATTGAGTCATTAATTTTTAGTACTATGCAGAAGTATAATTTAGATATGTGATAATGTCTATAACATAAGGAATTTCTATTCCTTTTAAACATTTGCTTTAAGTGAATTTTTCTATATTAATGCAAAGCTAAAGCAATTAATTTACTGTGTGCTCTGAGTGTGCTAGTCACTCAGTCATGTCCAACTATTTGTGACCCCATGGACTGTAGCCCTCCCGGATCTTCTGTCCATAGAATTCTCCAGGATAGAATACTGGAGTGATAGACATTCCCTTCTCTGGGGGATCTTCCTGACCCAGGGATTGAACTCAGGTCTCCTGCATTGAAAGGGGATTCTCTACCATCTGAGCCACCAAGGAAGTCCTGTAGTGGTATAAAAAACTGTAGTGGTATAAAAACAATTGCGTTTTATATATTCTAAGAAAAGTGTTATTATATTGTGTCAATTCTTCTTTCTTTCCATTTTCCCTTATTTCCTTGCTTCTCCCTTTTTTTTTCACCCTTTCTGTTTTTCACACCTTCCCTCTTAACTTTTTTATTCCTTCTTTTTTTCTTATTTTTCCCATGTGTGAAATATAAGTAACTCTTTTTCTTTTTTTGTTCTAAGGAAACACTTAACTGAACATAAGGCCAAAATGCAAGGTTGAAATTTAAAATTTCTTTAAGATTTGTAATAAAGTATAGCTCTTTACAATACTAAAAATAGCATCAACATTTCTGTATTATCTTAGACCTTCTTCCTTCATTTCCAATTGTTACAGTGTAACTTCCTGAAGAGTATGGGGAAGGAGTAAAATGCATAACCTGGTGTTAAATTTGATCTTGTGTCGTATCTTCTTACATTGAGATGTAATTTGATTAAAGCCTACAAAATGTCTTTATCATCATCTGCACAGTTTTGAGTTATGGTCCCTTTATGGAGCTTCTTGGGAAAGTATCTTCATCTTAGCCAGTATTCCTAACTTCTTATCTGAAAAGAGGACATGCAAATTTTATACATTGTGTAAAAAGAGTGTAAAAACAGCTTAAAATAGCATACAATTGTTATCTCACAGTCTTTGTAGGTCAAAAGTCTGGGCATAGCTTAGCTGAGTCCTTTGTTTTGATTTCATGAAGCTGTAGTCAAGGTGTCTTTTGACCAGATTACATTATCATCTGGCAGTTGAACTGAGGAAAATCCACTTCCAAGCTCACTCAGTTATTGGCAAGTTCATTTTTTTGTGTATGTATGGTCTGAGAGACCCAGCTTTCTGCTAGCTGTCAAGGAGGCCATCCTCGACTCTGCAGCTCCCTGCCTTGTCGTTTTCACCATAGACAGTTTACAACTTAGCAGATTGCTTCTTTAGTAAGAGAGTGAAAGCAAATACAAGTCAGGCAGACAGAATATATGAAACCTGATATAAGCATGGGAAGTATATCCTACTACCTTTGCAAACTCTACTAACTAGAAGAAAGGCACAGTTTGCATCCACACTTGAAGGGAGAAGACTGCACAAGAGCATGTACATTAGGAGGTGGGAGTCATGGCCACTTAAAGTCTGTCCACCACAGACTGGATATGGTTTAACATTCAGAGAGTCTTCAATCTTGGAAAACAAGTAATCAACATGGTTTCATCCATCACAGCCCAGCTGATCATCCCATCCATTTCACAAAGATCCCCAGAGGTAAGAAATATAGTGCTATAAAATAAAGATGATATTGGAGGGCAACCTGTTTGGTGACTGGTGAGTGATGAAGTTGCTGTTCATCTTGCTATTATTTGTGGTGTGAGCTTCTCATTTCTAATCCTAGCCATAATTCAGGGTCTATTAATGATGACAGGCCTAATTCCTCTTTAACTTCTTCCTCAACTTTCAAAATGTAGATGATGATATACATCAATCTTAGAGAGGCAGTATGAGCTTTAGCATGTAAAGAATTCAGCCCAATTTTGTACAGAAATAATTTTGAGTAAGAATTCAGCAGAAAGCAACATAAATCTTTAAAGAGCTGGCATAAAACAGTGCTGGGGAGGTGATAGAGTTCTAATTTAATACACAGAAGCGAAGGCTAAGGGGTGATTTAATCGTCATCTACAAATATAGGAGAAACCTCTATAAGAAATCAATGATTTTGCATATTCAAGGAAGCTCAAATTAGATTTTTTTTTTTTTTTTTACTTTGATGTTTTACTTTGCAAGTTTATTTTATTATTTTTTTTTTTTTTATAAATTTCTTTATTTTAGTTGGGGGCTAATTACTTTACAATATTGTAATAGTTTTTGCCATACATTGACATGAATCAGCCATGGGTTTACATGTGTTCCCCTTCCTGGACCCCCCACCCACCTCCCTCCCCATCCCATCCTTCTGGATCATCCCATTGCCCCGGCCCTGAGCCCTTGTCACATGCATCGAACATGGAATGGTGTTCTGTTTCACATATGATAATATACATGTTTCAATGCTATTCTCCCAGAACGTCCCACCCTCACCTTCTCCCTCAGAGTCCATAAAATTGTTCCATGCATCTGTGTCTCTTATTCTGTCTCGCATATAGGGTTATCGTTACCATCTTTCAAATTCCATATATATGCATTAGTATACTGTATTGTTGTTTTTCTTTCTGGCTTACTTCACTCTGTATAATGGGCTCCAGTTTCATCCATCTCAGTAGAACCGATTCAAATGTATTTTTTTGAATGGCTGAGTAATATTCCATTGTGTATATGTACCACAGCTTCCTTATCCATTCGTCTGCTGATGGACATCTAGGTTGCTTCCATGTCCTGGCTATTGTAAACAGTGCTGCGATGAACATTGGGTTACATGCGTCTCTTTCAATTCTGGTTTCCTTGGTGTATATGCCCAGCAGTGGGATTGCTGGGTCATATGGCAGTTCTATTCCCAGTTTTTTAAGGAATCTCCACACTGTTCTCCATAGTGGCTGTACTAGTTTGCATTCCCACCAACAGTGTAAGAGGGTTCCCTTTTCTCCACACCCTCTCCAGCATTTATTGCTTGTAGACTTTTGGATAGCAGCCATTCTGACTGGTGTGAAATGATACCTCATAGATTGAATTTAAGAAATAGGGAATTTTATTTAGTCAACAAGTTTTTTTTGTTTTTTTGTTTTTTTTAAGTTTTAAAGAAATTCTGCTGTCTTTTCTAGGTGAGCTAAATTGGCATGTGTTTTAGGATGAACTGGAGATGTTCTTGACATTGTTTTTCTTTTTTGTTGTATCTTGTTTTTTAATATACATGACCTAAAAGTGTAAATTTCCTTCTAAACTAAAATATTAAGTGATTTTATTTCCTTATTAAAGAAAAATGAGGCAGACTGTTCTGAATTTTGATACTATAAGCCAGGTTTGTTTGAAAAGTCACATCATGCTAACCACAGAAGTTAGCTGAACATAGAATGGTATACTGCTGCTGCTGCTAAGTCACTTTAGTCGTGCCCAACTCTGTGCGACCCCATAGACGGCAGCCCACCAGGCTCCCCCGTCCCTGGGATTCTTTAGGCAAGAACACTGGAGTGGGCTGCCATTTCCTTCTCCAATATATGAAAGTGAAAAGTGAAAGTGAAGTAACTCAGTCGTGTCCGACTCTTCACGACCCCATGGACTGCAGCCTTCCAGGCTCCTCCGTCCATTGGGATTTTCCAAGCAAGAGTACTGGAGTGGGTTGCCATTGCCTTCTCTGTAGAATGGTATAAAACTACCCTTTAGTACACAAATTCACTCTGAATTTTGTGTTTGTATCAGTGAACAAACTGTAGCTCTGACTATGCTTATATATGAAATAATCATCATTAAAAGGCTTTAAGTTGAGCTAAAAAAAATTCAACAAACACAAACAGAAAGAAAGGAAGAAAAGAGAAAACAACCAAACTGGTTATTTCACCAAACTAATTGGTTGGTAAGTGGTTAAGACTATTGTTGGGGAGGAAGAAATTTTCTTCTACTCTTCTGGGTTCTTCTGTCTGGTCTAAGAATTAAATTGACATGAGACACATTAATAAGAGAAGATCAAGGCAAAATTTAATAAAATGTATACATGGGACAGACGCAGAAGTGAGTAACTTTCCAAAATGACTGAAGCCCTCACCTTAAATTTCATCTTCATCTAAAAACACAAGAGGATGATGAAGGTAGTGCTTTGAGAACTCAAAGGGTAGGAAGACAACCCTGATCTCTAAGAATTCCTCCCTCTACCCCTAGCCCTTATTCATTGCAGAGACCTCTGGTGATAGAATTATTACTGTGATAGACTCTCTCTATACATTTTTAGGGGGAAAGTTAGGGTGAAGATCAAAGTTTCTTCTTGGGTCTTTTGGGCCTCAATTGTATTCAGCTTGAAATAAGCTATATGCCAAAGAGGCACTTAGGGGTGGCAATTTTTGCTCCTTTACTGTGTTAATTCTCAAATAATGATTATCATCATGGACTTTGGCTGTGAATGTCACCAAGTTTATCTCCCAACATATATATGACTCACTTCAATACCTTGGACATATCTTCATCCAAAGTATTCTGAAATCATTTCATTGACTAAAACCTCAACTATTCCTCAGTTAATTTATTTCATGTTGCATGCTGAGAAAGTTCTTTCTTTTCTTGATCCTTATTTTTTTTTTTTCTCCCATAGGACTATTGTCTCCTCTGGAGTTTATTTTTCACTTTAACATGGATGACATTTTGCAAAATGAAGGACACCAAGATATTCCTTTAATATTCTCATTTTTCAATCATCATCTTGAGTTCTTCAATGGCTTAATTTATTAAGCAGTCTTAAGTTCTTCCAGAAGCTTTCCTCACGCCTGACACTGTATATGCTAGAGAAGAGATAAGAACATAATGGGCTAAAGTGCTTATTAGATATGGATGGAGTGTTGACTTGCTTATGAATTTAACTTCGAAACCAGTTGCTTAATCAGTTCATCACAAAGACACAGACTGGCTCATAAACAACAGATGAGTGAGCACACAATAAAATCTAAGCTGTAAAGGCCATTAAACACTAAAGATATATTATAGAGTAGAACTTGCTTAGGTAAGAACTTCCTGCTCAGAGCCACACCATGATGATTAATGCTTGCATGTGTGAACTTTATGAAAAAGATAATGAATTGAATGTGTTCTTAAAAGATGTCATTTTAGACCTGTTTGGCTTTCTCTCCTCCCTTGGGAATCAACTGACCATACTCTGTTAGTTTAAACAAATGAACATTTAATGTTGGCCATTCTGCCAACCAACTTGGGGAAAAATGGAGTCATTTATCAAGGGGGAAAAAAAAAAGGAAACATAATGGAGTGTCTTCTATTCTGGGAAGAAGGTAAAAACCAAACTAAGAAAGGAGGCTGCCACAGATAATGACTACAGACATAAAAGAGGCAGAGCTTTAGGTTTGCTTTCATACTTTGGTTTCTGCCTATTCTGGTATGAGGGATCTGATTTTAATCACATCATGAGTCTTCCTTGTACCTTAATGATTGCCTTCTTTGGCAACTTTAATGCTAGCCACTATAAACACATCTGCTTCTTCTTGGTAAATATCAAATAGACTGCAAATGATAGTAAAACTATTAGGACATTTATAAGTAGAAAATGCAACTTGAGGGTCATTTGTGATAATAGACTAAAAGTTATCTTAGATATATATCTAATATTTAACATAAATTTGTTAATCACCTGAAATTTATTATACTTAGTACTATTCTAATAACTGAATAGAATACAAGGGGAATACAAGTCACAACTTCTGTCCTCAGGAGTTTATAACATTTTCAGAAGAGAAAACATGTACCTAAGAATATATACATACATTCATATGTACATAAATTATATAAATGAGATCTATAGGTTAAGAGAAAGAAAGGAGCCATCCTTGTATAAAATGTATTGAGAGAGACTGAAGAAACCACTGATTTTTTTTCTGTTTTATATTATTGATTATGTATATGCTGTGTTAAAGCTAGTAAGAATTATATATATAGTTACATGCATACACAATTATGAGCATACACACAAAATTGATGAATAGTTCAAATCTATTCAGCATCAAGGTGGAGGTTTTCACTCTAATACAGTCATTGCACTCACACCAAGTATGAAAAGAAGGACCAGGTTAATGAATAAGAAAAGGAAATCAAAGGGTAAATGCAACACAAAGGCTTATTTCCTGGTAGATGATGATGTTTCACATTCAGTGAGCAAAAAAGTAGATACATAAATTCTTTGGGAAATTTTTCTGAAATTTATTATGTACTGATTTTTTGTTATGATCCATTCACACATTTCCTGGGAGTAAGGCAGTTTGAATATTAAAGCAGATTTTTGTCCTGTAATTATCAGACTCATCCATGATCTTGCCTTACTGTGGCTAGATAAAGGATGGAGGGAAACAAAGTCTGAGCTCTGGGGAGGGTGTTTTGGTATTTCCCTTGGACAGAAAAAAACAGGGAAGAATTGTTCAGAGAGAGAATTTTCTTGAGTAGTGAACATTAATTAAACATTAATTAATTAAACATAAGCATTAATTAAATTAGTAAAACAGTAAAAGTTAGAACTCAGGGTAAAAAGACAAAACAAAGCATGAAAATCAGCAAAATTATTTCAAGTCCAAGAGTGAAGGTAGGCAAATACATAGAATAAATGCAGGTAGGTGATGTTAGGATGTTCTCTCAAAGCTGCCCCAGAATGTTCTGTGGTTCCTTTATGAGCAACCAGCCAGTTCTTAGTGGGATGTGCCATATTTCTAGAGGAACTAAATGAAGGCAAATGAATATTAAAGGATCTATATGTGTTTTTCTATAGGAAAAAAATTTTTAATAATATCTGCTTGCTTTTCTTTTGGCATACTCATTTAAATAGAGTGTAAAAACATGAGAAGAAAATAGCATATTAAAAGATGTTTTTACTGCTGTATTACTAATAAGAAAATATGAGAAACATCTTTTATATCCAAAACAGTAAAATATCTAAGAAAATACAGCATAGGCCTACAATGAAAATCTCAAGATTGACACATTTAAAGGCTATGTTAAAATATGAAAAATATTTCACATAATAAAAGGAATTGTTAAAATATATCCTTCTTTTCTTCCTTAGCCTAAATATATCACCGTTACTGTAAATGGATATTTTCTTCCCTTCTTCTTGGTGGGGATAATGTCTTACTCATTCTTCTACCCCTCTTAAGCGTTAACTCTATGTCTGCTGGACTAAACTGAACAATTGAGACTATAGCAAATGAAATGTGTTATGTTACAGAAGTGGGAATTTTATTTTTACTTCTAAATTTTATTTTATTTTCATTATATTCTGTTAAAAGCTATATGATTATATTTTATTGTTGGTATCACTAGTTGTTGAAATGCAACATTAAAAAAAAAAACAAGATCATGGCATCTGGTCCCATCACTTCACTGCAATAGAAGGAAAAAAAAAAATGCAAGCAGTGACAGATTTCAGTTTTTGGGGCTCCAAAATCACTGAGGATGGTGACTGCAGCCATGAAGTTTAAAGACACTTCTTCTTTGTAAAGAAAGCTATGACAAACCTAGGCAGTGTATTAAAAAGTAGACACATCACATTGCTGACAAAAGTTCATATAGTTAAAGCTATGGTTTTTCCAATAGTCACACATAGATATGAGAGTTGGACCATAAAGAAGGCTGAGTGCAGAATCGATGCTTTCAAATGGTGGTGCTGGAGAAGACTCTTGAGAGTCCCTTGGGCTACAAGAAGATCAAATCAATCAATCCTAAAGGAAATAAATCCTGAATATTCATTGGAAGAACTGATGTTGAAACTGAAACCCCAATATTTTGGCCATCTGATGCAAATAATTGACTCATTGGGAAAGACCCTGATGCTGGGAAAGATTGAATGGAGGAGGAGAAGGGGACGACAGAGGATGAGATGGTTGGATGGCATCACTGACTCGATGGACATAGTGGTGGTGGTGGTTTTGTTGCTAAGTCATGTCCGACTCGTGCAACCCCATAGACTGTAGCCTGCCCTGTTCCTCTGTCTCTGGGATTCTCCAGGCAAGAATACTGGAGTGGGTTGCCATTTCCTTATCCACTGGATGGGCACGAATCTGAGAAAACTCCAGGAGATGGTGGAGGATAGAGGACCCTGGCACTCTACACTCCAGGGTATTACAGAGTCAGACACAATTTAGTGACTGAACAACAATATCCATCTCTAGTTGTAGTCACGCCAGAAGTCAGAGAAGTATGTTTTATTCAGAGATATCATCAATCTTTTATTGGTCTGTAGGACATGGAGGTTGTTTCAGGACTGATCATCATTTGTTTCCTTGGAAGATCCATTTGGGTATCATTTTTATAGCTAAGCTCCTGAGATGCAGTGTGAGAGAAGGAGAAGTGGGCAATAAGATTCAAAAGCACTAGAAACGTTTTCTGCTGCGCATGGTAAGAACTGAGGAAAGACAAAGCTGCTTGTATTTTTAAGCTGAGGTGGATGCCTTAGAGCACCACTTCTAGATCTAGTGATCCTTCCAGGCTCTCCTACAACCAAGATGTCAAGTTGAAAACTCCTATCACCAACCTCAGCTCACTTGTATCTCCCTGCCCCAAGATGGCTGCTCTGTACCCACTGCATCCAGTCCTCCTGCGGTCACTTTCCTCTTTCTAGATTCCAGGATGGCCTCAACTCCCAATGGTGAGACTGTTTCTACCTACCTTCCTGGTTTTGTCTGGTTTCTCAAACGACCTGAAGAAAGATTGGGGTTGTGTCATTTCACTTTCACATCCCAGCACACCTCAGACGTCTAGCACCGATACTGGTGCCTCCATCCTTCACGGCAAGAAAATGGCTGCTCCCACACAGACGTTATAGAGGAAACTCTCACCATACTGCACTGTCATATCTGATAATCATTTAATCACTGACTAAATCTAAGACGCTGAGATCAGAGGATTCAATAACTCTGGGAGACTTTAAAAAAAAACCTTTCCGAATTAAGCATTTATTGTTACTTCATTGCTCCCTTGCTACTTAATTTTCCTGAGTCTCATTTTAGGAGAAATTTGCTCCTTTAGGCTTTTACACTTCATCTCAATCAATACACTATTCTCCCTAGAGGTCCCAAATTATTCTTTTCAAATGTCTTTTTTATCTACCCTTGGAAACAACACAAGCAAATGGAGTTTGACTTCCAGCTGTCAAATCAAGTGTGGAGGCAAACCCTGTGAGTGTGAACCACTTGATCCTGCCTTGTTCAATCTGGGTAATGTGGCACAGTCCCAAGAATCCCCCTCCACCACCAGACAGAGAAAGGAGTCAAAGACAAATGTTATCATTTCTAAACACTGGACATTTTTTTTTTCTTTTAATTGTAAATTATCCGTTCACACAAGCTAGCAGCTAACTGGTAGGTCCTCATTTATGTTCCCTGGAGTTCTTTGGTAAGTCAAGGTTTACTTGGAAATGGGATGTTTGAAATACACCACCTGTTCTTGCAGTTAATAATTAAACTTGGACCTTCTTATAATTCCACCTGTTGGAATCCATACTCTGGAAAACATGGTAACAAATTTTATCGTGTTTTCTTTTAGGGACTGAAGCTCCCTGGTTGAGACAGGCTAATGTTCAAAGTATAAGCTATTGATCACGTTGTTGCCTATGGGAAGGTAGTATAATTTGGGAATCTTGGGGGTCATTAAAGAGTGTTACTTATATATTGGTTTATTGGTTGCTTCTGTTCAAAACAAAAATGTATTTCCCTTTGAGCTTGATTTCAAGGCAATTTAATGATTTTTTCACACACACACACTCCTGTGTTATTATTTTATAGTTGAACCTGATGGCTCATGTTTACTTGCTTTGTTTGAAGGACCAATTTCTCTACTTCCTGTGTAGCTTCCAGAGAAGTCTGTGCAGTGTAAGGTGCAAAATAAAAAAAGAAATGAATAAGAACCCTGTCTTTTGCCCTGATGATGGTTCTTTAGTGGCAGTGGTAATGGTATGTGAAGTTTTAAAAACAAAAATGCCTGATCAGGTTCAGAGATGTTATCCAGATGTGCTTTATGTGCTTTCCAAGGTACAGTTATTTTTTTTTCAAAACTGGATGGTGAAACAGAGACAGCGACTCTTTATGTTCCATCCTCCACTGTTCCAAATCCACTGCCTCCATCAAAGCACACCTTGAGCTCCACCTCCCACATTGTGTTCCCTACCGGTGCCAATCTTCCAGAGAACTCCATTTCCCCTTTGTAAACGCTGGATGTGCTGACCTATTTAAAAATATAACTCAGGTGCCTGGCGAACCATGATGCCTGCCAGCTCTTCAGATAAAGAGGATCCACTTATTAATCTGCTCTGTCTCCATCTGCCTGCTCAATTGGGATTGACTGCTTGCTGTCCAGACTGATACCAGGGAAATCTGATTGAGGACAAGAATCTCTTTGTACATTTCCCCCACTGATACTGCACAACAGGACTGCTGCAGCCAGGGAGTTAAGCTGATGTGACATGATGTCAGATGGCCTGCCATTGTACGTCAGAAATTAAAAAGAAAATATTCTTTCAAACTGGAATTCCTTATGTGATTTTTATTTCCTTGGGCTTTGAGCAGATTGAGTATTGAATTGCTTGACTGGAGTCCATGGATAATTTAATACCTGCAACTTTCGTCCCCGGGTGAAATTCAGCCACATTTGACTTGTTCAGCATGGCGCCTCAGTTCTAAACATTTCATGGAAATCTTGTGAATATTGATTGACAAAATCCCAAAGAAATACTTTTTCTAACTCTGATTCTAAAAAGCTCCAGAAGGAAAGACTTGATTTCTGATTTTAATCCTCACTACTCCACATCCAATGGTGTAAGAATTAGATACAAATATTTTGAACCTTATTGTATCTTTCTCAAATTAGGACTGTCAATTTTTGCAGCTTCAAACAGTAAAATAAAATGCCTTTATATGATCTATTAAACTAGAATTGAATAAAAATAGCAAGCACATAGACAGGAATAGCAACTATATAAACAAACTCAGAACTTAGTGGGATCAAAATAGTACTGATTATTTCTTGGGAAAGTTTTTGTCAATTGACTACATTTATGTTAACTCTCCAGAATAATGCAAACATGGTGTACGTATATATGGTTTTCAAGTACTAAAGTTATTAGCATCCAGTTCTTATGAAATTCAGATTGTATATGTGTTTTTTGTCAAAAAGGGAATGGAACTAAATTTAGAGCTCATCTAGAGCCAAGGCTGAATGACTTGCACAATTTCTGAAAAAAAAAAACAAAAACATTTATTAATTAAAAATCAAGAGAGAATAGAGACACAAGTAAGAGATAGTAATCTTACAAGGATTTGTGTTAAGTAACAAGAAACAGAATACTATTACTTTCTTACTATTTAGATTTTACTCTTTAGTCAAAGCTAATCATTTGTGGAGGAGAATGAAAGAGCTGGCTAAAACTAAATATTAAAGAAAACAAACAAACAACAACAACAACAAAACTAAAATAATGGCATCTAGTCCCATTGTTTCATGGCAAATGGGAGGGGAAAATGTGGAAGCAGTGACAGACTTTCTCTTTCTGGGCTCTAAAATCACTGTGGCTGGTGACTGCAGCCATGACATCAGAAGAGGATTGCTTCTTGGCAGGAAAGCTATGACAAAACTAGATGGTGTATTGGGAAGCAGAGGCATCACTCTGCCGACAAATGTCCCTATAGTCAAGGCTATGATCTTCCCAGTGGTCACATATGATTGTGAGAGCTGGGCCTTAAAGAAGGCAGAGCGTCAAAGAATCAATGCCTTTGAACTGTGGTGCTGGAGAAGACTCCTGAGCGTCCCTTAGACAGCAAGATCAAGCCAGTCAATCTTATGGGAAATCAACCCTGAATATTCATTGAAAGAACTGCTGCTGAAGCTGAAACTCTAGTATTTTGATCACCTGATGTGAACAGCCAACTTATTGGTAAAGTCCCTGATGCTTGGAAAGATTAAGGGCAGAAGGAGAAGAGGGTGTCAGAGGAGGAGATGGCTGGATGGCATCACTGATGAAATGGGCATGACCTTGGCCAAACTTTGGGAGATGGTGAGGAACAGGGAGGCCTGGCATGCCACAGCCATAGGGTTGAAAAAAGACATAACTGGGGTACTGAATAACAATAACACTCATTTGTTAATTTGTGTCAGCTCTAGTGCTTACAAATTCACATGTGAATAAGATGTGTGCCTGATCCTTACTTTTTATTATACTTTGTGTGTGTGCTAAGTCACTTCAGTCGTGTACAACTCTGTGCAACACTATGGACTGTAGCCTGCCAGGCTCTTCTGTCCATGGGATTCTTCAGGCAAGGATGCTGGAGTGGGTTGCCATGCCCTCCTCCAGGGAATCTTCCCAAACCAGGGATCAAATCTGCATCTCTTGAGTCTCCTGCACTGGCAGGTGGGTTCTTTACCACTAATGCCACCTGGGAAGCCCCTATTATACATGAAATGGTATGAAAAATAAATAATATTGAAGAAAATAAAATTTCACTCATTCGATGTGAATAATATTGAATAAATTAACAGGCTTCTTTTTGGTACCCACTTGTCATGAGAGTGTACGTATCTATGTGTGTTTGTGTGGGACTGGTTTTGGTAAACATGTAAGGTATTTGAAACACTGGAGAGGAGAAAACCCTAGTTAAACAGATGAAAGAGTACCAAGCTAAAAATGACATAAGTTGTTTTGAGTTTTTTTTTCAAAAAAAATCAAAAAGTATTTTAACAAGCAATAATTGTAGAATATTTTCTCAAATTAATGAAAAGAAATTCTTTACCATAAATATTTAACACTAAAATTTAAGAACACGAAGAAAAAATTAATGAAAAAAAAGTTTTAATTTTTTTCTTTATTTTTAATTCAGTTTTAACTAACATAATATTATATTAGTTTCAAGCATACAATGCTGTGATTTAACATATTTGTATGTATTGCAAACTGATCACCATAATGAATCTAGTTAACATCTGACAGCATAGATGGTTACTCTTTTTTTCCTGTGATGAGAACATTCAATATATCTTGCTACTTTTACATACGGAATACAGTACTATTAACTATAGTCACTGTGTTGTAGATTGTATCACCATGACTTCCTCATTTCATACTTGGAAGTGTGTGCCTTTTGACCCCTTTTATTTATTTTGTTCACCTCCATGACTCACCTCAGACAGCTATTAATCTCTATTCTTATGAGGTCAAAACTTTTGTTCTGTCTTGTTTGTTTTTGTTATGCTTTGCTTTAGATTCTACATGCAAGTGAAATCATATGGTAATTTTCTTTTTCTGTCCAATTTCTTTCACTTGGCATAAAGCATTTAAGGTCTATGTTTGTTGTCACAAAAGGCAAGGTTTCATTATTTTTCATGGATGGATAATATTTCATTTTATATATACATATATATATGAGTGTGTGTGTGTATATCGGCATATCACAATTTATTTATTCATTATCCATTGATGTACATTTAGGTTGTTGTCTTTATTTTGGCTATTGTAAATAATACTGTAATAAACATGTAATTGCCTGTATTTTTTCAAATTAATGTTTTTGTTTTCTTCCGATAAATAGCCAGAAATAGAATTTCCAAATCATAAGACAGTTCTATTTTTAATCTTTTGAAGAAGCTCCATACTGTCTTCCACAGCAGTTGCACCAGTTTACATTTCCATCAACCATACATAAAAGTTTCCTTTTCTCCACAGGCTATAGCCATTCTAAGTTTTAGGTGATATCTCATTGCAATTTTGATTTGCACTTCCCTGTTCAAATCTTGCCATATTGACTGTAAATTGACTTGGATGTTGAGTGTTCTTTATCTCCATAGACTCCCCACTGCAGTTTTCTCCTAATGTAAAGTAGAATGGGCCGTTCATTTAAATGCATACTCTTTATATTAAACAGGAGTTTGGTCATGCATCCCTGGACCTTTTCTGAAAAAACTAAGCCTAACAGAAGAAACGTGGGGAAAGAGTATCCTTTAGAGTTGTCTCTACAGTCACACAAGTCAACTCCAAGCATTCAGCTCTTTGTTTTCTTCTGGGACCTGAGTCATAGCAGGATTCCCAGTGACAACAGTCTTAGCCCCTAAAGGAGAGGAAACAACATCACAAAAATAATGGCAAATGGGAGAGATCACATCACTAGGATCATTAGAATCTACAGGTTCTTTAGGAAAACAAAGATGTCTTTCAGCCAGAAACGACTTTCAGAATGGTCTAGAACAAAAGTATTCAATCTATAAACTATGAAAAATGCACAAAAGTGTGTAGGAAGCAAAATATTTACTTATATTTTGTAGGATGAAATTAAGATACAATACACTGTTGACTCGAGCATCTCCAAGTAAAAGCCAGTATGTTCCATCTTGTATAACACACACAATTATGTTCCTTGATAACCAGTGAATGGGAAGAATTCAACATACCAAGTGTCTGTTTGGAGGAAGGGACATAACAATCTAAGCCAGGTCAGTGAAACATAATTTTTAAAATAAATCTAGAGTGTAAAGTTATTTTAGTCTCCTAGGGAATGAAACTACTGAAACAAGTAAATGTTATTTCCTGGAGAGGGAGTGGAGGAGAAAGAAATGAGAAAATAAGAGTTGCACAATATCAATATGACATTTGGTTTAAGAAAAATGTTTGCAGGAAAAGTTGCTTGTATCTTAAACTAAATATTTCTCTCATCCACATGATATCATTCTTCTAGTCTTATTTTTCTCAAATTAAATTTCTTCCTTATCAAAAAGCTCTCTTTATGCTAAGCAAAGCTGGGAGGCCAGTGAATAGTTGATAAGGAGATCATTATAACAACTCAAATAGAAGATATAAAACAATTCATTTCAAAGAGTAGGGACTATTTCCTATCAACATTTGCAATATGATTGATTATTTAGCAATTCCTCTATCCCTTTTCCTCTATTCCTATCCCCCAAATACTCTGTAGTAGAGAAATTTGACCTTGCTGAGAGAAGTAACAATAGAACATATCTGCACCATCCACGTGATTAATACAGCCCTCTAAAAGGAGCACCTGACCAGTAAAATACAACTCAAATGCATGAGCACACTGAGGAACTCTTTGCCTTGTTCACCTTCTTCCTAAATAATTCATAAGTTTAACGATAATGACATTCAAATATCATAATTACAGCCAACTCTTTAAAAAACATCAATTCCAAGGCCAAAAATGGAGTAACCAGCCCCCACTCCTTTTCTCACCATTAGCTGTTAATGCCAAAATGTGATCTTTATTCATTTCACTGACATAATATAAAACCAATGCAGATTTCCCATTTTTCATAAAATTTTCATCTGCACTATTAGTTTCACTGATAGCAGACTGCAAAATGTTGTTAAGCTACAAGATGGAAGACACTGCAAAAACCTCAGCATGTTAAGAAGCCATAAAATTTTATTCAGTTCATTTACTGCTACAGTCCAGTAACCCTATAGTAAGAGTGTGCTATTTTTATTGTGTATTTATTTAAAGCTTGAATATTTCGTTCCCTGGACTAGACATCTAACTTGGTTAATCTGGGGTCCTAATACACGGAGTCGTATTGTACTTCAGTGTTTATCGTTGCCTTGAAAGTGTTTTTGTATTTTGGTTATTATGGAAAGGATAATAACAGAATATTGGGAAAAAAAAAACAAAACAGCTTAGCTATGGTTAGGTGGCTCGTTTGTGCTCAGAATTAAACTATCAGTGTATGAACCTCACATGATGCTGAGGAGAATGTCTTCTATTGCCTTCTTTTTCCATCTTACATCTCTTCCAATGTAAGGCTGGGGTACAGGGCAATCTGACACAGTGTATCAGACCTTGTATTGGATAGTCTGGCACTTGGCCAGAGCTGCTTGACTGCTTACACAATCCTGCAGAAGTCAGCCGCATTTTTGCATTCACTGCTTTGTCAGTATGTCTGAGCAGTTTGACATAAGTAGGTGAGATCTTTTATTTTTTTAGAATAGCAAGAGGCAGAGCCTGTTTTAGGTCTACTCATGAAATCATAGCCATCTAAAGCTACCTTGCCTGTTTTCATACCAAGTTACATTATACTATACTATGTCATACTATTATCTTATTATATGAAAGCTGTAGTCTAAGGACATAAGGTAGAGAAAGAAGACCATGCACACCAATTTTGCCAGTACATGGAATGCATCTAAATATCCCAAGGAGCTTTCACAGACTTTCCTAATCATGGACCAATGACTGGACACCTGTGGTAACTCCACTATGGGAGAAAAAAAGCTACAAAAGCAAAGAAGGAGAGTGGAAGGAGCAGTTGGTACCAGTAGGTACCCAGGTTCACTCCCTTAGGACCAGCGAGTTGATAGCACCAGGCTTAGCAAACTTCCAGGAAACCCACGGCTGTGCATATTTACTTAGACCCCAGGAGTAACTGTTCCCTGCTCAGTCCCAATTAAAGGCCACATGCAAACTCCAGGTGCAGTAAACAGATAAACTAGCAACAAAAAGTACAATAGCAAACAGGCCAGACAAATGATGTACAACATCCATAATACATTCCTTCTGTGGCTGTGACTTGGGAACTGAGAAGACAAGCCTGTCCCTACTTGGTCCCCTCGTCTATAATACAGGCTGATAAGAGAACCTATGCCAGCTTCAGTGTTTTCTCTTGAAAGTGCAAAATATGGGCTTGATAAAAGCAAAGTGTGCATTTTTAAAGGCACATGAGAGAGAGATTTAAATCACCTGAGATAGACTGTTTTTATTCATTCCGAAGAGGTACAAAGGCTCTGTCTGAGTAGCATTAAAGAGTAAAGGTTCAAAAGGAATATGTGAGAGGCCCCAGGAGACTGGAAACATAAGAATGCATTAAAATGAGCCAGAGAATGTGTCCCAAAATAGCCGAATAATGACTATTCGTAGTTACTATCTTGTTAGCATCGATTGTGGAATATTTGAGGGCCTCGGAGAATCAATGTATATGGTAAACAATCACCTCCTAAACTGAAATGTCAGAGATACGATACAGAATAATGAATATAAAATCTTGACAAAACTAATGACCAAACAAGATAAACAAATTAAAGCAGATAAACCATGAAGGGTGAGTGACTAACGATTGAGTTAGGCATCATCCCAGGGAAAATCTGTCCATTTGAACAGCGTTTGCTACATGGTGTCAACATGGTCTGACAGCTGAGTCCCACATATCTCCCTTTAGCTTCCATGATAATAAATCTAGGCTATGGATGTGAGATGCACGCGACAGGTATTCAAGCAGAGGTGGGGAAGCCATTTCCAGATTGTACAGTTTCATGATCATCCACATATTGTTCCTAGAGATGAAAGGTTATGTCTTTTGTTTACTATACACCTGGTACAGGGGTCTTGTGCTCGGTCTCCCTCTAAAAACAATTTCCAAACAGATTTTTTTTTCTTTTCTTTCTTTCTTTGCTTTACTTTTTAAAAAGAATTTTAGAAATCTTACATGGTATCTCTTCAATTCTTTGTTATTTTTTTCACCTTCCCTATTTTTCTATTTTGAATTGATTTGTGAACTTCTTGCAGCTAAATGAGTCAGCAGAGATGGGATGTTGATGGATTTCTTTGGACTCAAGTCAACATTGTTCTGAAATAAAGAGTCAGTATGCTTTGCTGGAACACTCCATCATAGGAAAAGCTCTGCTCTCAGGTTCCAATCACAATCACTTAGCAACTCTTTACATTCTAAAAGAGCATTATTAGGAAATACCACAATTTTCATGTAGTCTGATCTCTACAGTGTCTTTTGGTTTTGGATTTTTTTTGCCCTGGCCTCTTGACACCTTGTATCCTTAAATTACAATGTTTATAATCCTTCTTCCCACCCCATACATCCCCCCATTTTCACATTTATCTTATTACATCTTCCTTTATTCTGTTGTCCTCAAAACGGACATGTTGTGATCTCATCTCATAAGAAGTTTCATTTAAATAGATGTTAATCACAATGGAAAAGATGTCATAATAACTGAAAATGTGTGGATAATAAAAAATGACAGAGCACTTCTAGTTTTAAGGATATTTGCTTTGAGCAGGAAACTCTCCATTATATATAGGTAGCTGCTGCTGCTGCTAAGCCTTTTCAGTCGTGTCCGACTCTGTGCAGCCCCATAGACTAGACGGCAGCCCACCAGGCTCCCCCGTCCCTGGAATTCTCCAGGCAAGAACACTGGAGTGGGTTGCCATTTCCTTCTCCAATGCATGAAAGTGAAAAGTGAAAGTGAAGTCGCTCAGTTGTGTCTGACTCTTAGCGACCCCATGGACTGCAGCCCATAAGAGATGCAAACAAATTATATATTTATATATATTACATGGGTATAAACAAATTTATATCTAATGGTGGAAATTTCAGATGCAATGTCAGGCGATCGGCAAGCAGGAATTTATTTAAATCAGAAGGCTTTCCTGAAGGCTTTGTGGGAAATATCTATTCTGCCTGCAAATAAAGCTTGCCCAAATTGACGTTTTGTGAACACTTATTCTCAAATTCTTTTTAAAAATAAAAGGTCTTAGGAGTTTCAAAAGAATGAAACCATTACCAATAGCATTATTGGAGGACACTTTAAATTATAACATTTAGACAGTAAATGAAATATATGATTTATTTCATTTTAGTTTGGCATTGTTCTAGCAATTTCACACCTAATACAGTTTTGAAATCTCTCATATTTGGTGATAAAATTATCCCTAATAGAAATAGAGATAACTATCTTTTATCATGTTATATTGTGCATGTGCTGGGTGATGGGGCCCATTTAATTACGAAAGGTGGTGCAAAAGTTGTTCTTTACCTTAAGTGACCAATTGAAACCTTCTTGGACCTAGGAGATATTCAGATTTTAACCTCAACTCATTGCCTATTATTGAGGAAGATGGAATTGCATATACTTCTTCCTTGGCGGAGGTGGAATCTGCAATAATCACCCATACCATTTGCTGTGCCTGCATTAACACTTCAGGCCAAGTGGAAAGGTCAATACAGAAACATGAGGAGAAAGCTCCACCTGCCTCTCTAAAGTAGACCATGTGATTTGGTCTCTGTTCACCTAGTTGGGAATAAGAGCTTGGGGATACAGTTGAGGTCAAACGTTATAGTTTGACACCATCCTGCTATGTGGAATCCTGTTGAATTCCTTAAGTGATTGCTATTTGAAATGAGTTGATTAATCAAAATGGTTGATGAAAAGGTTCATGGGAAAATTTTCCAGAAGCCACAATGGCACGAAAACAATGGGTACTTATTCTGGAATAATTCTCCATGGTCATACGTATTTCCACATGTGATATAATAAAACACACTGAATGAAGTAAATGAAGTAAATACATGATAGATATTTTTCAGTAAACAAAATATGAAAATGATGATAGAATACTGCTTATCCCATAGCATAAGAAAGTAATGGGTTCACTTACATCCCAGGCTGGCACAGACCTAGAGCTTGATCTAGCAGGGATTTTTGGATTGTGAATGGGAACATTTATGACAAGGCACATTTTCCTCTTGGCTAGCTGCAGCAATATTTGCAAATGCTATGAAGTACATGTTGGACCTTAAGCATGTCATGTACATGGACAGCAGGAATTAGTGCTCTCTGTATTTATCCAAAATACAGGATTAGTTTCAGCCATCTTTTATACTCTTGGGGAAATCTTCCTTGAAGTGACAATAATTTAACCTCATTTTTCATTTTCTTTTGAGCTTCTCCACTCTTATCTCTGAAAGCCAATAGCTTATGTTATGTTTTTTTCCTCTTGGTTACTGTGCTCTTCGGAATAGGTTATGTTATGCATTGTATAAGAAACAACCTCCAAATCTCAGAGTCTTATAACAGATTTAATTTCTTGCTCATCTTGTGGTTTTACTACGAATCTTCTTAAGGTTTTGTCTTGCCTTTTCCTCACTCTGGAACCCAGTCTGACTTAGTCTCTACCTTCCTGAAAATATTGTTGTGGCATTAGCTCTTGAATCATTTGTCTTGAAATAATCTCACTGCCTCTCACATTTCGCCATCCTACACCTGTATCATGGTCACACCCAACTCAGCATACACCGCGATATGCCAGAAAGAAGCCCCAGAGCTATAGGCTGAACAGTTCTAATGACAAGCAGTCATGTTGAATTTGACTCCTCTAGGATTTGCTGAAGGTTTTGACTGAATGGGCCCTCTCCTTCCATAGCTTCAGCTCCTCTTTGGGCTGTTCTCATAACTTATGTCCGTGACCTTTTCCTTGCTCCAAAATGCTTCAGTGTTTTGCAATGAGACCTTACTGCATGGTTATGTCTTGTAAGAAATGTGAGTGAAGATTTTTAAGAATTTTGGAAGAAGAGTTAAGTCAGAGGTGACGAAGGGAAAGGAAATGGTGATTAAAGATACAGAGAAGAGAGGGAATGAAAGAGGTAAGGGAATAAAAAGAAGGAAAAGGAAAGAGAGAAAAGTCTTCTAGAGGAAAAAATGTTGAAAGGGAAGAAAACCAATGGGAAATGAATACTGAAAGCAAACCTTGCACATTTTAACATGCTTATAACTCCCTGGTGAAAAAAACAGTATGAAAACCTATAAGACATTATTTAAATCTTATGATGTTGTGCCTTAGGACTGAAACCAAGTCCTAAGCTTATCATCTCTAGGTCCCTGCACACTTAGAGAGAAAAAATAAAAATGTTTTTCAAACTGGCAATAGAGAAAAGTTCTGAATCTCAAAGCAGCAAATGAAAACATACACACTAACTCTTCAGATTTTTCCTCTTCCCTAGAGCTCACTTTTTCTGAGAAGGAAAACAAAAATGTAAGAACCCAGCTGAGATCTGAATTTTTCTTCAACTCTACAGAGAAGAGTTAGAACATAGACGGCCCCAAACTTCAAATACCAGGAGACCAAAATGACACTTTAATAAGTGGGAGAATTCTTGGCTATATTCTTTGATTGTGAGGTTCTCTTCTCTAGGCATCTCTTTTTCTCTCTGATGGGTGGCTTTTCAGGTGTGTATGTGTGTGTGTGTGTGCACTCACATGAATGCATGAGTTTGAGAGAGAGGTGTTGCGGGAATTTGGTGTCCTGGAGTTTGGTTACACATACTCACACAAGGCAAACTATCCACAAAAGGAGTATTTGTATCTGTGAAAGTAATATTTACACCATGGAGATAAGCAAGGCCACAAACACAATGCATGCTTGCTTGTTTTCCACAGGGTCAGTTGTCATATTATCAGAACATTCTTGGGAGAAATAGACTGTAAAATAAAAATAAAAGACAAGAAAAGAATGTGAAGAAAGAAAAAAGAGACTCCAAAGAGAAAGGGAACACCGAGTGGGTTTGGAAGAATTTTAAAATTTGAGCCGTGCTAAACCTTCCTTTGGTAAGTAAATGAGTTTCATTTTTGTGAATTTGGTCTGAAAGTTTTGGGCTTTTCATTGTTTTGTCTTTTTTGACCAGAAATAAGCAAGTAAGAGTCAAAAAACTAAACATGGTTCCTGGGAGGCAGAGGCAGCCTTCTGCTGGTAGAGTGAACCTAGAAGGGTGAAAATCAGGAGCAAATGCTATGCTCCTGATATGGGTTCCTGGTCTGACTGAACTTCAGTTTTTTGTTTTTTGTTTTAATAATTTTTATTATCGATTTAAATGTTGTGTTAGTTTCTACTGTACAGCAAAGTGAATCAGCTCTACATATAATCCCCTCTTTTTTGGATAGGCTCCCCACTCCATTATTTTGGGGCTTCCCTTGTGGCTCAGCTGGTAAAGAATCTGCCTGCAATAAGGGAGATCTGGGTTCAACCCCTGGGTTGGGAAGATCCCCTGGAGAAGGGAAAGGCTACTCACTCCAGTATTCTGGCCTAGAGAATTCCATGGATTGTATATTCCATGGGGTTGCAAAGAGTCAGACACGACTGAACGACTTTCACTTCACTTCACGTTAGGTCATCACAGCACTGAGTAAGGTTCTCTGATCTGTACAGTATGTTCTCATCGCTTATGTATTTTATACATGGTATCGATAGTGTGTATATGTCAATCCCTATCTAGCAATTCATCTTACTTCTTTCCCTCCCTGTCCCTCTTGGTGTCCATACATTTGTTGTCTACGGCTGTGTCTCTATTTCTGTCTTGCAAGTCAGATCATCTATACTATTTTTCTAGATTCCATGTATGAGATTTAGAAGCATTTATTCTTCTATCTGAAAGACAAGTAGATAACCCACACCATTTGGTTTCAGAAACAGTGAAGACCAAATTCAATGAAGTTCGTAATACCACCATGGAAACGTCTATGCTTTAAGGATTTGATCTTTATATTTAAAATGTAAAATCTCTGACTTATTAACACTTTAAACATTTACATTTAAGTTTGAATGAGCAGCTGATTTTTTTTAGATGGGAAAAAAATGATTGAAACATCCAAATGTCAAATTTGCTCTTTTTTTTTTTTTGAACAATGAGAATGAATGACCCTGAATGAATCTGGGTCATTCAGGTTCCCCCACTTATTAATATAAAAACTTAACAAAAGGAGAGAAAATACAAGTCAGTGTGCAGGAAGGTGTTGATTTTAGTACTGAACAAGTAAAAAATAAAGAACAAATTGTAGGTAACTGCTTGGTTTGTCCTATTTTTTTTTTTCCTAACATGCTGAGGAATTTTTATCAAGGCAAGAAACAGAGATGGAGATTAGCCTAGCACTCCCACGGATGCATATGTTTTCCAAATCTTTCCTAATTTCTCCTGCTGGAAATCAAAATTATTAGCAGAGGGAGGAAATTTCCTACAGCCAGAGCCCCATGCTTCAAGGAGGCCAGAAGGCTTCCAGGGCTCCCAAATGTGGAGGTTTTCTCCTCACTTTGGATAAGAAACTGGCCAATGATCCAAGTTCCTAAATGAGTCTGGGTTTCCTCCCTGAGATGTGAACACAAACGAGGCCCTAGGTGCGAAAGCTGCACTTTTGGGTTAGAACAAAAGGAAAAGCACGTGTTGCAAGGGATTCAAATGGAAGGATATAAAGTCTCCAAGCCAAAGAGAGCATCTCTCTGGTCCTAAGATTCCTCCCTAATAAAGTGAACTCACTCCAAATGTTATTTTTAGCCATAACATTTTGTGTTCTCCCAGGACAAAAAGTCAGAAAAATTGGTGTTTGACTATCTCCCAGGAAGTCTGGTGTGAAAGCCATGACTTTTTGGTTGCAATGTTTTAGAATTATATCAAGAGACTTTGAAAATTCTATTTCTTTGCCTTCATGGTAGGGGAGGGTGAGCATCAAACCAAAACCATAAAGACATATTGTCTTCTTCTAACCCATACCAATGTTTAATGACTTCCATATGCATTTTTATTATATTTTTTTCCTGTTTTCTTATTTGAGAAGTATAATACTCATGTTTTTCTTGTCATCTTGGAAAATTAGACACCAGAAAATTCTCAATATATATTGGATTTGTTTGTTTTTCAGTGACTGTATATGGAGGAATAGTAAACAACACAAAGCTTAGTATAATACTGGACACATGCTAGACAACTGAACCTGAACTATTTGTAAATAGCTACTCAGCTTCTTTGGATGTTTCCTGCTAATTCTGAGATTGGCTACCACTGTCTGTATCTCCCCTCCCCATCTGGTTCCTTCTGCATCACCTTCTTCTGTATAGTTCCAGACACACAATGTGTGCCTATGTCCATCCTAAACATTCCTAAAGGCCCCCTTCAATCCTCATTCCCTAACTGAAGAATCCTGGTTCCCAAATATTCTGTCTTCCTCTGAACCTCCTTGGAATGTATTCTCTTAGAACTAATTAATTGGCCCTCTATATTCTGCCTTGAGCTACAGTTTGACTCTGTCTCCATGGAGGTCTTATTTCCTCATCATGAGAACCTCAGAACCGCCCACCACAGTTGGCTCATTTTTGTACCCCAGTCCCTAGTGTAACCCTGTGTATATAGTAGATTTGTGATGAACATTTAATGAAAGATAGAAGGAAAGAATCAGTTCATCACTTTAGGTAATCTAGTTTTCAACTAAGAGGCAGAGGGTTACTGCTTCAAAGATATAATAATTGTCTTTTGCACAGCCTTTTGTGGAGAGAATAAACAATCTCCTTGTGATTAGAGAAGTATTTCTTCCACTTGATTACCTATTGTGAGTGAAATTTACATCATTTCTTGAGGTCTTCTGCTCAGATTAGATCAAATTCAATTGGCATCTTGACTTACATGCCTATTAGACTCTTCCTCGGAGCTGGATATTGTGGATACAAAGAAAAATGCTGAAGTCTTTACCTTCCAGGAACCCATGTTGTGATGTGGAGGATGGGAAATAAATTATTGCAGTACTACAAAGATGCTTCTAAAAAGACACATGAAACAATCTGTTAGAAACAGAAAAGGAAATACTTTCCAGGCTATACCTTGGAATGGGCCAGGGAGGGACTCAGAGAGAAGGGGTTAATCATTAAGTTTATATTCTTTTTTTTAATTTTTTTTTAAGTTTATATTCTTTATACACATAAAGGGCACCTAGGAAAAACAATCAATCAATATCAGATAAAAATGTATTGTTTAATAAAAGAACTAAAATGTTGTAGTCTTGACTGGTGGTTATCTAATTTTTATTTTTCAAATGTGTCTCCTAATGTGAAAAGCAATAAAAATGAGAATACACTATAAGGAATAGATTAGGAGGAAGGAGCTCTCCCTTCTCTTTCCTCTTTTTTGCCTTGACTCTGAAAAGGGATCTAGAAGCCAGTTTAAAACTCATTGATCAAACAAAAACATAGAGTGGATATTTTAAAATTCTTTTGCATCATGAAGTCTAAGTATTTAAAGTTATATCATGTCTATAAAATAATGAAATACATCATTTTGGAAATAAAATATATCCCCCTCAGTTTTTATGAGATAAAAATAATTAAAAATTAATAAAATATATGAAGGAAATCTCTTTGATCCTTAGGAAACAGAGGGCTAAATCTCATAATCCTAAGAAGTGAATGGTAAATAGTGAATATTGTCAGAAATGAAGATTTTTTTTCTCTGCTGTCAGTATTTCTGGCTGGTCTAAGAATTAAATTGACACAAGACAGAATAACAGGAAAAAATCAAACCAAAGTTCTGTAACATATTTATGATCAGGCCACCCAAGATGGCTATTCTCTTGTTCTCTGCAATCCCCCTCCTGACCAGTGCCAGCTTCACCTATACCCTGCTCACATGATTGACTGTCTCTCTTAAGCATAGAGGCTAATCAATAAATGTTTGTGCACTTGCACCAGCTCAGCTAGTGATTGTTCTAATCTTTAGATCAGAATGTCTCTAGGATGATTATCGAAGGGGTAGTGTAGGGTGTGCTCCTCTGCGGGGTTTTCCTAGTAACCAATGAGCCAACTTGACTCAATTACTTCTGTAACTGGAAATCTCCTTCTCTCCCTGGGAGTGAAGACTGCTGTCCTGTCCTGCCTGCTGTCTGCCTTCCACAGTGGGGAGTTGCTCCAGGACCTTTTCTTTCAGATATGTAAGATCCCTTATTCATTAAACCACAGATGTCTCTGTTGCTCGCTGCAAGCTCTTTCTTCAGTTTTGAGAGTGTTTGCAAGCCTGTAGGTTGCAGCTGAACAACATGCATCCATAGTGAAAGAGGAAACAGACAGAACAGGCTCCATCTTGAAAGCAGGACTCCATCTTGAGCCGGACTGTGGACTTTGAGCTATATGCCCAGTATCTATGGAAACGACATACCAACTGGAAAACCAGACTCCCCGGATGGAAGAGCCCCAGGGCTCGTACCTGGACTCTCTGTCGCCTAAAAGGATACCCTAATTATCTGTGTAACTAAATAGAATCATAAATTCTATTATCCTTATTGGGCTATGACCACAGGCCTATTGATAATTGTCCACTGCTCACTACCTAGGCTTAAGGCATAGGAATCGCGGGTTAACTTTGATTGTATCTTTCTTTTCCTTTGTTCAGACTAGTTTCAGGGAATTTGGGAAGGTGGGTTTGGGCACGTACACTTAGGGTGTATAAGGTTTTCACAAAAACTGGTCGGGGTCCTTGCCTGAGAAGAGACTCTGCCCTGTTCCCACCGGTATAATAAACTGCACTCCACTATCTGCATTGTCCTTCTAAGTGAGTTTGTTTCCCAGAACATGTGGCTACACCATTAGGAGAGATCCAGGAAAACAGAGTAATTTGCCAAAATGGCTGAAGCCCTCACCTAAAGAAAAAAGAGGTGGTTAGGTTAGGGGTTTGGAACATCAAAGGGGAGGAAGGCAATTCACGTGGAGATCAAAAAGGAAATCTTTGGCAAATAAATATCTTCTGAGATGCAGAGACGATGAAAGACAGAGTGGACTTGACCTCTAAACCCTGAATGATTTCCTCCACCACACCTAGCCCATTTTCTTTGCAAATACCTCTGGTGAGAACTCTATTCCAGGAACAAACCTTCTGTGAAATAATTTTAGGTACTTGGCAGAAGGTCAAAATTTCTTCCTGGGCCTTTTGGATCCTGACTGTTTTCAGCTTAAAATAATCTACGTTCCAAAGAGACGTTTTGGAGTGATAAGTTTTGCTTTCCTACAGTAACCTATGGATGTGAATAGTTTAAGATATCTGCTAACAATATAATGAATCATCAAAGAATATCTCCATAAGAACACACCTCCAAACATTGAAGCGGCTGCCAAGACCAAAACTAATTTCCCCAAACAGAGCCATGTCATTGATCAAAGTCATAGCCTAAGACTGAATGGACCATGTGACTGACTTGGGAACGTTTTCTAGAGAAATTAATATTGTCACGAGTGTAAACATTGCACAGTTTCTTTTTACTCCCAACTGGTAGTTCCTCTTTTCTATGTGCTACTAATTTTAAGTGAAATTGCCTTTTCCTCTTGAGGCCTCTGAACAGAATCAGTCAGAGGAGGAGCATTTAACTAAGTCACACCTCTGGCTTCCCAGGTGGCGCTAGTGGTGAAGAACCAGCCTGCCAATGCAGGAGACATAAGAGACTCCGGTTTGATCCCTGGGTAGGAAAGATCCCCTGGAGGAGAAGGGCATGGCAACCCACACCAGTATTCTTGCCTGGAAAATCCTATGGACAGGGGAGCCCGGTGGGTTACAGTCCATGGGGTCACAAAGAGTGGGACATGACTGAAGTGACTCAGCAAGCACTCAACACACTCTGTCTCAGTTCCTATTCCCCACAAACCCTTCCTAGGTCACCACATTTTCAAAGTTTCAGATGCAGAGTCCAAATTGGATTGAGTTGCACACACACTCCATAAAGCTCAAAAATAATGAGTTGGCCCGGTTCTTTCTTCAAACTGTGAATTAGTCACATTCATCTGAAGGAGGTGTGAGTGTGTAAGATTTTGCCCCATTATGTTGTAATGAATGACTCAGGAAAAAAAGACATCAAGATATCAGCCTGAAACAGCAAATTGCTAGGAACAATGGCCTGTTTTATATTCTGCTATTTACAAATTGTGTTGGTGGTGGGGGCACAAAACCACCTATATGGAATCTTGAAAAAAGAAACAGTGAGTGAGGAGGGATTGCTCCCTGTATTACAAAATTTCCAAAGGCTCTGGAAGAGAAAGAACTTGTTTTAGGTTTTTTTTTCCCCCATTTTGTTTGTTTTTGTGTTTTTCCCTTTGGGCCATCTGCAAGTGAACCAGTCTAAATTGGTTTAATCAATCACTAGGAATTTGCAATTCTATGCTAAGTGCAATGAGAGATAGTAAGAGACTTGTAAAATAGCAACAGGTATTCTGTGAAACTGGGGCATATAAAAGGCAGACTTCAACTGATTCCCAGATAAAGGATGCCTCCTAAGGGGCTCAGATGCCTCCTCAGGGGTTGAATATCAGACATGTCCCCACTTTCAAATACTCTTTCAACATTAACTGCCAGAGAGGAAAGTTTATACTCCTGATTATTAATTATATTCTGGGTCTTTAAACTTATAAAGCTAAGTAATAAAGGTCCACAAAAGTCAACTATTATAAGCAAAAAAAAAAAAAAAAATCCTCTTTAGTAACTGATAAAAGTTGCTCACACTTAGACCAAGTCTCTGGTCCTTTACTTTGTGTAAGATAACACCCAGTCACAGTTGTAACCCCGGTGTAAGTAAGTTGTCTCGTGCTGATCAGAAACTTTATCAAGGATCTATCTATGGTCAGTAAAAATGCCAAAAAGCATATTGTTTAATAAAATTATTTAAAACACAAGGGCCTCAGGGGAAAAATACTGAGTATGTTTATCTCTGTGTGTGTGTATACCAGACTCATAACCTTGAGTATATCATTCTTCATATTTCCCAGGACTCAATAGCTCAGACTTGAACTTAAATTACCTACCTACACTGTCCCAAGTGTATATTTCTAGTGCATATCCCTAGATTTAATATGATTGATTAATAAAGGTCACTCAAAGTCAGTTCACAAGAATTTATATAAGTGGATCAAAACATCCATCTGTAACAGCCTACTGAGGAATAGCTTATTACATGAGATAATAGTCTATTATTTGCCAAATATTAAGATGTTTCTGTCTTTTTATTTGAGAGATCAAGGGTGTATGTCACAAATATGAATGTTACATTAATATTAAAGAACAGTTTTATTTAGACTCCATGATGAGCTCTTTTCTATGTCCAAACACTCTTTTTCAATCATGGCATCCCAGGTGGTATGAAGCAGAATTCTAGATAGTGTGTAAAGCCACAGAGATTTTTCTTGAAGGGTCAATATGTACCATAATTTGATGGAGAAAGATTTTATATCAACATAAACAGATTGCTATAGGAGAAAATAAAAGTGCATAAAATGTTTTAAATTTCAACAGAAGACTTCAAAGAAACTAAATGTTTATATCCAACTGCTTAAGTCCAAATGCTTAAATCCCTGACTACATGTTTCCTCTCCTCTAATGTTAACAAAACATTCAATAGCATTGATTGAACACTATGTATCAGTCACATGTTTAATCTCTCCCTCTATTCATTATTTTACTTAAATCTTACAACAATCCTGGAAGAAAGGTAATATTCCCACTTCCAAGGTATAGAAAATAATAAAAGTGTTAAGTAACTTTCCTAAATTCACTAGAAATGTATGGTATTAAGATTCAAAACCAGGTTTGTTTGAATACAAGATCTTTTTTCTTGGTAAAATTAAGAAAGAGTATTACAGCTTAACTCATTATAAAAATAATGAGATGGTTATATGCCATCTAATTCTTGACTATGATCTACAATAAACAAGTTTTAACGTCTTGACCAAATTGGGCTGTTGTAGCCATGCGTTCTAGGGAACAAACTCACTCAGGACAATGCAGATAGTGGAGTGCAATTTATTACATCGGTGGACCCAAGGCAGAGTCTCCTCTTAACCAAGGACCCCGACCAGTTTTTGTGAAAACCTTATACACCCTAAGTGTACGTGCCCAAACTCACTTCCCCAAATTCCCTGAAACAAGTTTGAACAAAGGAAAAGAAAGATACAATCAAAGTTAACCGGCGATTCCTATACCTTAAGCCTAGGTAGTTAACAGTGGACAATTATCAATAGGCCTATGGTCATACCCCAATAAGCATAATAGAATTTATGATTCTATTTGGTTACACAGACAATTAGGGTATCCTTTTAGGCGACAGAGAGTCTAGGTACGAGCCCTGGGGTTCTTCCATCCGAGGGGTATGGTTTTCCAGTTGGTATGTCGTTTCCATAGATACCGGGCATATAGCTCAAAGTCCACAGTCTGGCTCAAGATGGAGTTCTGCTTTCAAGATGGAGCCTGTTCTGTCTGTTTCCTCCTTCAGCGCTTTGATGGATAATTAGTACCAGGATAAGTTCCAATTTCCCTGTGACGGGAATTCCCACTGTTAAAATATTTCTTTATAATTTTGGTTAACGTCAAACAGTATAAAGGATACACAACTATAAACTAAACAAAATGATTTATTTAAACTAAAGACAAGACTTGTACTCATGATTTCTCCAGGGGAAGTGCCAGAAAGATAGCTTTAGGTTTTACTTAACTAACCTGTTTTCATGTTCTCAGGTTGAAGGGTCTTGTTGGTTTCATATTAATACAGATCCCCATCAGTATTATGTACACTTCCCAACTTCTCAATTAAACCTAGTCCCATTTCTTAAAAAAAAAAAAAAGTCTACATAATGTGATTCTTAAATCCTATATTCCATTTTCCCCTCTTTCCAAAAGACCAAATGTAAACATTTCATTGCATCCTTGACCTCACCACATGTAAATATAACAAGCATCTGTATGTACTGAATTTTTGTTCCTCCCTCCACTCGTGTTTGATGTGATAGTGTTTGGTGGTGGGGTCTTTGGGAGTTAGACAAAACGTGTTGCTTGTCATATCAGCAAACAAAGGACCTTGCACCATTAAGCTGTCAGCCACTGTCATTGCAGTGGGATTCGGGATAGATAAAATAGGATACTGGCTCTAGAAAGTTAGGGCGCATATCAAAATAGCAATTTCAACAAGTCTAGACTTTTGCATCTTCCCATACATAGGAAAGGACTAAATTCGTTAACTCGAGATGTTTAGTTTGCATTAAGTAACAGTAATCTTTGGATATTCTGACTACCTGGTTTTGGGGGACTGATTGCTTGACTGACTGATTGCAAAAACTCCTATATATCCTAACTCCTCCCTTACCTCTTTGGAGCAGTCCCTCAGAGCTATCTGAGAGGCTGTCTCTCAGGCTTAAGCCCTCAGTGTAAAGCATAATTTCTTCTTTTTGGCTGTGTGTATTTTTCTAGCTGAAAAAGGTAATTAAGTTTAAATGAGGTCATGAGGATAGAGCCCCCAAGACAGGATTAGTCTCCTTGTAAGAAGAGAACAACACTTACTCTTTCTGACATGGGAGGATAGGTCAAAAAGACCTATTTGCAAGCCAAGAAGAGAGTCCACACCAGAATACAACCACGCTGCACCCTTATCTCAGACTTCTGTCCTCCAGAACTGTGACATCAATGTATTCTGTTCAAGTCCCCCAGTTTATGGTATTTTGTTATAGCAATCAAGTTGACTAACAAAGCATCCATGCTTAGTGTGGTCAGAATAAAACTTCTGACAACACCTGTCTCCAACCATCCAAATCTGCTTTCGCTGGAGTTGTCTACAGCTCATTCAAGCTATTCTAACCCAGATTTTCCATCTGTCCAGAATGATTTTCCTCCTGATATTTACAATGACTTTTTTTTTTAATACTGTCAACAAATGACTCTGAGATATTTAGTTTTTGTGTAGTTGAATATTTACTCATATCTGAGGGAGAGCAATATTTATTTAGGCTGTCTCCCCAAATAAAGAAAAGGGTTACATTTGTGAAACTGAAAACTACAGACTTAGGAACAGGATCCTGTGTTTGTTGATCTGTTTTTATTTTTTCCACTTGGAAGCTGACTGGATGAAGGCCAGTAAGCATTAAATGGTAGTTTGCCTTTGAGTAGCTAAAAGTTGTCTGGGAGGGAAGATTTTTTCCCCCACTTTGGCTTTGTATATATATACTTTTTTTAATGGTGTTCTGAGAAGTCCTGAGATTTTAGATGTCATGTTACCTTTCTGTATGCACATAATCTCATATATTCTGGTTGGTATGTGCACATGCATGCTCACTGGTGTCCTACTCTCTGTGACTACATTGACTAAAGACCATTAGGTGCCTTTGTCCATGGGATTTTCCAGGCAAGAATACTGGAGTGGGTTGTCATTTCCTCCTCCAAGGGATTCTGGTTGGTATCCACACCTAATGGGGTGGGTCCACTCCATTTTTCTTCATTAAGATTTATCATCATTAATATCACAGCTATGTCAACTGCTCAGATAAGGATCCACAATCAGCAGTAGGACCCCACAGGTTTCATCTCCTTTGCACCTTCTCCACTTAATTTTCCTCAAATAATGTAGCTATCTGATTTTAAAAAATTATTTTATCATTAATTTATATAGCAAACCCTCTCTCCCCATGCAATACATTTTCTAAGAAAGTTCAGCTATTTTTCTCCCAAGAGCAATGCCTGTGACAGAGCCAATGTTCACAATAAATATTTGTTGAAAAATGATGAATTACTTGATGAATGAGGATCAGCCATCATCTGATTTATCTTAGTCAATGAGTTTCCAAATCTAATTTCATACCATTACTAAACTTGAGTGCAAATTCTGTTGTCACTCCATTCTATCAGCCTCCACACATCAATTCTAACCACCATGCTTCCCTCATCATTCCCATAATGCTATATAGATATCAAGCCCCTGCTACTTTGTTTAAACTGTTCCGTAGGCCTTGTATTCTTTTCCTTATAACTATATTAGTAATATATATTTTATTGCAAAGGCCTTAATGACTAAATATATATATGTATATACACAAAGCAAACTTTGACTCTTCTCACTAAAATACCATAATCATATAGATCTTATCGTTGAAAAACACTATTAACTTGGCTTTCATCCTTCCAGACTTTTTTCAAGTGAAGGCTTTCTCTCCTCATTGATGTCTATTCCATGCATTTCTATCTTCTCAGGAAAACCTCCTCAATCTCCATCTTAGGACAGTGTCTCCCACACTTAATTGGATCCAGCTTTTCCTCTATGCCATTTTTCTTTAATTTTTGCTGCTGAGTGGGATACAGCCTTGAACTGGAAATTCACTTTTCATCTAAAAATTTCATCTCTTCCAAGCAAGTATGTGAACTCCACTAGAGACAGGACAATTTCTTCTTCTTTGAATTTCCCACTGTTCTAAGCATGGTATTTTTTTTTTTTTTCAATATTTAAACGAAGTTGATGTCTTGGAATGCCTGTGAAGATTTTTATAGAGAAAAACTGAAAATGTGAAATACAGTCTGGAAATCACAAACAATACATCCAACTAAGGTCACACCTATTATGTAGTTTCATTATCAATAAATGCCTTAGACTCTGTGGGCTACTTTTATCTGAAAAAGAGGTGGTAAAAAAATATTTCTATATCCCTTCTAATATATGCTAATTTTATTTTTTCTAAATGAGACTGAAAGAAAAATGAATCTTTTGAAAGCACAAGAATTTTGGTAATCAGATCATTTCTATTCAAAGTTCAGACCAAAAACTTCTAAATAGCTACCCTAGTACAACTTGTATTGCAGACATTGATTTTGTTAATTTCCTCTTTTAGAGGAGATCTGGTTAATTTATTGTTGTTGCCTTTTTATTTTATTATTCTATTATTGGTTAAATCATCAGAGATCTGTGAGTGCATGAGACAACTGGAGAATTATTCTATTTAATCAAAGTCTAAATAACTTTTAAGTTTGGGAGGATACACATACATATACACACACATTTAAGATTTTGAATAGATTTGTTCACATATACAGGATGCCATGTGTTAAGACAGGACTCAAACTTTGGAAGTTCTGTCAACTCATTCAAGTGCCCATGCTCACTGGTCTTGTGACCTTGGACAACATCTCTCTCTGGGATTCTTACCTATGTAATAGGAGACATAACGAGACCAGTTGGTCAGGTAGCTAACTAAGCATGACCATAGGATTTTTCAATGTAAGTCTATGCATATCTGTGTAAATTATCCTGGTTTATGAAATCACACTTATGGAGAATAGATTTTGATTGAACATACTATCATTACCTGACTTTACTGCAGAACCCTAGGCTTGTTAATTATTTTCATATCATTTTCTTCAATACTGGAAAAATAACCTTTTTTTTCCTTTTTCCCTTTGACTCTTGGCATGACTACTGGTGACAACCCACCACTGAAGTGCTTCAGTAAACAGAGAATAGGAGATTTCTTAAACAAATGAATTATTTAAATCTGCATATGCAATGAGAACTGTTAGGCAAAACTTCTGCTCAGTAAGACCCCCAGGCTCTTAGGAAGATATTTGATATGTAATTTCCTAAACTGCTTACAGTAGTTTTTGCATCTTATTGTTTATTTTGCACAAAATTGTATTGTCAGTAGGAAGGTTCCCAGAGAGAGTTTTGATTGAAATATGCTTGGATGAGCACTAGGCTTTACTTTTTGTGCATGTAATAGTATTAAATCTTCAAGTTATTGCAAGTTGGATATTTGCCAAGATTTAAATCAAAATGGTTTCTTTTCTTTGTTGTGTTTTCATTCTGTTTGGTTCCTTTAAATAATGCACATTTTCTCCTTAGTTAAGCAAAAAAAAAAATGATATAAAGGCAAATGAAAGGTACTTAATTAGTGAGCACAAGCGTTTCTAACACATGCTTGCTCCATATCTGAGGTAAGAGAGAGTCCTTAATTTTATCAGTCCTTACAGCTTCAGTTTTCTTTGTCTCTGTGCTTATGTTCCAAGTCTATGGCTCCTGGCTTCTAACTTGAGTCCAAAGGAAAGCTAGTACTAACCCTGTGTATTCCAGTTACTAAGTTAGCAGGTACCAAGCACAGGTAAGGGATCCAGAATTGTGTTTGTCACTATACTGACACCAAAATCATATGACCCTGCTTCTATTGTAGTGAGCAGAAAAGGTTTTCCCACATGACACAAACACAACTGACTAACCACACTTGTAAAGCACACATGTGTCAGGTAAGATCAGATAGAGAACAAACACATATACCCACTCACACATAGAATGTGCTTCTAAAACATAAGATTTCACATTAAAAAATTGGAAATATTCCAAATATCCTGAGTTTTTCTTCTTCTCAATTTTTTTGTTTGTTTTTCTCTTCTCCTCTCCCTTGATTTCTCTCTTTTGTGTCTATTTTGTCTCTCACTATTTCTCTGACTCTCCATTTCTGTCTCTTTCTCATTTGGGAAAGTTTCAAAAGCTCCTACAGCTTTATTAAAATTCCAACAAGTCTGATGCCTTTTCTACCAAGTCTCTTCATCATTGACAAGAGCTAAATTTTAAAAGATGTCCTCCATATCCCACAAAAGGGTAATGTGACAAAATACACTCTCTGGTTAGATTATGGTGCAGATGATTTTCAAGTAAACTGAAAGCTTTTTGCCCAGTTTTGTAAGTCTGTAGGGAGAGTACAAAGAAGAAGGTGGATAGTAGGATCGTTGCAGTTTTGCAAAGAATTTCCTTTCAAGTCCAGCTCAGTTGTACTATGTTCAGCTTCTCTGTTCCAAAGTAATGCATTTCTCTCTGTGCTTCTGTAGTTTCTCTGCTTCTGCAATTAGCAATCTATGGTTTGTCAAGCATCTTAGTCTTGACCAAACACAACCCTACAATAGAGGATGTATTCTTTTGGGAAAAAGAACTACACCATGACCTGTTGGAGTAATGACTAAACCACATTTAGAAGCCTAGTAAAAACTCATTAAGTATTTTCTGAACAATTAAGTGAGTTGTTAATTCACTAGTTCCTAATTATGAACGATTTTATGATATGGGTAGTATAGGAACACATAGACTCAATCAAAATTACTTAATCCTCTGCTATAAAGTCTCAAGTAGAAAAATAATTTCTAAAGAAAACGGAAGCACCTATCTGCTTTTTCCCCCTCTTTTACAGTACAATGGACTCTTTGCTCCTCCATCAGGAAGAGATAAAAAGTAATAAGCATATTCATTTTAGCTTGTACCTCCAAGCTCTTCACTGGCACAGTTTCTCTCTGAGAGTAAGCCAGTTTTCTAGATGACTTGCAGTAAGAAAAACTACTTTGAAAACCTACTTATACTTTGTAGGGACTGGAGAATTCTAAAAATCATTTCAAGGAAAGTATGCACTTAATTGGTTGTTGGAATGAAAATACTAATAAATAGAATGAATTGCAACAATTTAAATATGAGCTAATTGATAAGACTCATTACCCTTGTAAATGAACATGGTTTCCAAATAATGGTCCACTGTCCATCCAAACCAAGAGGGATTAAGTGGTGGTCATTAAACATGTAGCGCTTCTCAGGTGGCTCAGTAGTAAAGAATCCGCCTGCCAATGCAGGAGATGAAGGAGACTTGGGAGACACGGGTTGGATTCCTATGTCAGTAGGATCGCCTGAAGAAAGAAATGACCACCCACTCCAGTATCCTTGCTTGGATAACCCAATGGTCAGAGGAGCCTGGCAAGCTATAGTCCATGGGGTCGAAAAGAGCCAGACATGACTGAGCACCCACACACACAATAACCATGTACCTTAGAAAGTATCCGTCTTACATTTTGGAGGACAGACTGATTTCTTGGGATTAGGAATCAATGGCAATTTTTTGTTATGATTTTTCCTTTCATTGTGACTTTTAAGACTAATCCAGTGAGCTGTTCCAACATTCTCATCTTCTGATCCCTTATTACTTTGAGCCAAAAATTTATTGTTCCCTACTTTGGAGGGTGTTGCTTGTGTGCAATTATGTTGGCTTAATTGTAGTTCATTCTTCCTCATTGTTGTGTGACCTAGTACTCACTTTACTGTGGGCTGTTGCTGTCAGGCCTAATCCCTGGAAAGATGTAAGTACATTAGAATTCATTACAAAAAGAAAAAAAAGAGAAAACACAAGTTAGGGCAGAAGAAAGCTCACAAACAGGGAGACAGCTTAACCTACTGCCACTGTCTTTAGAGACTGAAGAACAAAATCTCAGGATAACATGGCCCCCAGTGCAGACCTAATGCAGGTCTGCAACCCAGTAGTCACTAGTTCTATCATGGAAAAGACTGAAGTTAGGCTAGGACTAAGCTAGAAAATAGGCTTATATATGTGTCTTCTTGTGATCTCTCATTCTTGTTCATTTATTTCTGGATTCTTTTTCACACCATCCTTACTACCTTTTATTCTCATCTCATCCTACTCTGTTACCCCCAACTCCCAGCACTGGAAGCTTTTATTCTAGCCCTTTTGCATAACATCGAAGTCTGATTTCAGTAAATAACTGGAAACTTATTAAACCTTAGGTTATTTCCTGAATCCACAATATAGGGTGGGCCCCAGTGAAAGTGCCATGTAGGTCACTGTTTCTTAAACTTGAGCATGAATTAGCATCACCTAGAGGGTTTCTTGAAACACATATCATTGAGCCCCCAAGTCAGTTTCTTCTTCAGCAGTCTCGAAGTGGTGACGGAGGATGTGTGTTAATACTAAGTTCTGAAGCAAAGCTGATGTCGCTAATCTGGGGGCCGTACTTTGAAACCAGTGATCTGCTTGCTATTTTCAAATGTTAGCTTAAACCCCATGAAAAGCCCAGTGGGAACAACCTGACCTCACAGCATAGTCTCAGCCAAGCCTGGCCTTTCCTGGTCCTTCCTTTACTCTGAGGTTGTGGCCATGTGGGAAGATAACTCTCTGAACCTAATCCAGATCCTTGAAGTGACATCCATCAGCATGCTTCCCCTCCTAGAAATATCTGGGTTTCCAAGGAAAGTGACAGTTGTGGGTCCCAACATAGGAAAACAATGAATGCCTTGGAGAACAATTTAGTGTCAGAAGAATATAAGACATATTTCTCGACAGAGAAGACCTCCTAGATGGCCTTACTTTTTTGAACCTGAACTTTCATACAGCAATGCCTGGGCTTCCTCCCCACCGCCCTATCACACAGGACAGTGTCTCTTTGCTTCAGGAAAGAACTAGAGTATCTTGGGATATGGTTTTCATTAAAATTCTATTTGAATTTTACTGATTTATAGAGATATGCTTTTTTTTTAATATAATGTTTCAACTTCCTCTCCATTGTATAAAACTACATTCCATGCATGTATTTATTTTGTTGACAATCTCTTATAAGAAGGCCTGTTCTAGTTTGTAAGCTGAGACTTATTCCTTCTAATCTAAGTGGCTGTATTCTCCCTGTATTTCTATGAAAAAGTTAAATAAATAAGGGGAAATTGAGGAAATAAGGCATTGAGGTCTGATTTTAGAAGAGAATGAAGGCCTTCCTAATCTCATTCTTCAAACTCACCTTTCTTAATTAATGCCTGGAATTTAAGTTTTCAGTTTATAGCTTCTATTGATATGTGACAATCCTAATCTAATGTGTGACATGCAGAAGGTATTCAATATGTGACTGAATAATATATAAATGAATGGATTTATTTATTCCAAACCTTCAGATCAAGAGAAATTGTCTGGTGTTCTTAGCCGGTTGGCACCTAAAGCTGGTTTCACTCACATGTCAATGTGATGAAGACTCAGAACCATTTTCATTTTCAACAGTTCCTTGAGGAGCATTCAAAGCAGGAGAAGTGGAAAAGACAGGGACACAAAAGGTACATTTTCAGAGTTTTCCCTCAGCCTTACCTCCCAGTGGTCTACACCCATCATGATTTTGCTCTGGTTTCTTCTTCCTCTGACTTGAACCTGTGTCCATGTCAGTTAGTCCTCCAGCTCCTGTCTGAAGTTGCTGAGAATATGGTCAATAAAACACTTATTAAATGGTAACTAGAAATTTGTTGTTTCTGTGTTGTTTAGTAGTTAAATTGTGTCCAGCTCTTTTGTGACCCCATGGGTTATCGCCTGCCAGGCTCCTCTCTCCCTGGGATTTCTCAGGCAATAAAACTGGAGTGGGCTGCCATTTCCTTCTCCAGGGGATCTCCCCAACCCAGGGAACCTGGGTCTCCTGTCTTTCAGGCAGATTCTTTACCGCTGAGTCACTGGGTTAGTCCAAATAGAAATAACGTATGTAAAATTCATAGCACAGTAGTTGATCCACAACTAGACACACAATATACACTTCATTAATTTGAATCAAGTCACTGTCCTCCTTGGATTATTGCTTATCTGTTTTTTTCCCTAGCTCTGTGTTTGTTAATAGTCCTAGTTCTAATCTATTAATAATTTGAGATCTGCTCTGGAGAAGTTTTCAGAATTGAGCCTGGGGTTCAATTCAGAAAATGGGGGTTCTGAATCAGTCCCGAATATTCATTGGAAGGACGGATGCTGAAGCTGAAGCTCTGATAATTTGGCCACCTGATGTGAAGAACTGACTCACTGGAAAAAAACCTGATGCTGGGAGAGATTGAAGGCAGGAGAAGGGGACAACAGAGGATGAGATGGTTGGATGGCATTACTGATTCGATGGACATGAGTTTGGGCAAGCTCCAGGAGTTGGTGATGGTCAGGGAAGCCTGACGTGCTGCAGTCCATAGGGTCGCAAATAATTGGACACAACTGAGTGGCTGAACTGAACTGGAGAAATTCTCAGAGTTGAGCCTGAAAATAGTGGTTCAGTTGAGGTGTGGACATGATGTAATGAAGATAGCAAACTTACCCACACAGAGAGGTGCCAATTTTCACTGATCAACAAATGAAAAGCTGACAAAGGTTCTGCACTCTGCTCAAAAAGAGGGTGTAGGACTGTGGAAACTCCTTACTCATCTTTAGGAAACTTATTAACTTAATAAGTGATCTTATTCTTAAATGCTAAATAAAACATCTTTTAGGCACCTTCTCAGGTTTTCCTGTGGTTCAGCTGGTAAAGAATCTGCCTGCTATGTGGGAGACCTGGGTTCGATCCCTGGGTTGGGAAGATCCCCTGGAGAAGGGAAAGGCCACCCACTCCAGTATTCTGGCCTGGAGAATTCCATGGACTGTATAGTCCTTGGGGTCACAAAGAGTCGGACACCACTGAGCGACTTTCACTTCACTTCACAGCTTTCCCCGCCCCTACTCCTATCATCTCAGAAGTTCAAGTCCCACTAAAGCACATTACTTTAAAAAGCAGCAAGTAATTTCATTCTCCTCTTTTCCCTTGTCCTATGTTATGTAAGTTGTCTGACTCAAATGTTTCTATATTACAGTCAACTTTATTTTTCTGACAAATGGATCACACACAGACCATAGTCTCTCTCTGTTCTTCTTAGTTTACTGGTAATAGTTCAGCTTTTCCTCATCAGACAACTTTTCACAACATAAACACAACCACTTCAATTTTATTGTTTTCTCCTTTATTTGCTAAAAGTCTCTTCCAGTTAGCACTGTATATTTTATCTCTCCTTATTTTCTTACTCATTAACTTTTTTATTCTCACACTCATTATTGCAATCATAATTTGAACAATGGGCTAATCACAGTTTGAAATTTTAAAGTATTAGTAGTGATATAACTTTGTTGAAGCAAGGACATCATACAATTTGAAGTGGCAATTAGGAATAATTAAGATCTGCCAATAATATATAAACCCTTGAAAATACTCATAATTCCCTTTCAAAATATCTGCAAAATCTCTACCTAGCTTTTCATTCTTCTGTAATTTAAAAGACTTGCCTCAGTATTAGCTTAAAATATACATAGCAAACATATGGTTTCAAATTTAGCTTTTTTTTTTGTTCCATTAAATTACTAGCATTTTAAAGGTGCTGTATTTTATTTTATATTATTTTATTTTACATTGTTTTGTTTTTAACATACAGCCTAATGAGTTAATTAGGCATTAGCAATACTCTCCTAGACATTTCAATCACTATGATACTGTCCCAATGGAGAAATATAAAAGATTTTTAAACAACTGATTTACAGAGAAATTTTCAGAAAATAATCTGTTGATAGTTGTATTGTGCTGAGTAGATAAAGTTAATTTCCTTTGTATTTATTTTGGCATGATTTGATTGCTAAAAGATTTTTTTTCCTCAAAAATAAGATTACATTGTATATTATAGATATATTAAATTATTTTTGAACAAGATGAGTATTAGAAAATACACTAAAAACAAATAAATTATTGAGCAGAAAATTCCTTTTGACTTCTTAGTTCCAGAGGATAAACTTAAAGTTGGAATTTCTTTTGCAGCTAGAAATAAGGAAGACAAATTCAGCATCAGTAATGGATATACAAATGTACAGAGGAAGATTAAAGGCAGGTTTTGAAATCTTTGGGCTCCCCTGATGGCTCAGACAGTAAAGAATCTTCCTGCAATGCAGAAGACCTGGGCTTCCTGGGTCAGGAAGATCCCCTGGAGAAGGGAATGGCTACTGCTGAGTGACTAACACTTCATTTTTTTTTTTTTTTTTAATTTGAAATCTTTGGTGAGCAAGCTAACTCAGAATAAAAACTATGACAGCTGTGTCCCAAAACAAAGTCCTCAAAATAACTGCATACATATCATTTATCAAACAGTTTCCATCACCTTCAGCTTAAACATGGCCACAGAACTAATTTTGTACAATAAAGTCTAAACAAAAGAGATGAGAAAATGGTGTCACTTCTGAGGGAAGATTTTAGAGCTAGTGAGCAGTTTAATACATTCTCTTTTCCTCAGTTTAGGTGAATGGTAACTTTTTTATTTTTTTGCCATCGTCCTGGAGAAGAGCCTCTAGCTGACCTATGTTGCATAATTTGTCAAGAAGAAAATCAACTTTGATTGTTCAATGCCCTTAAGATTTGGAGATTTGTTTGTTACGCAATGCAACGGAGTCCATCTTAGCTAGCAAAAATGCTCATTAAAAATATAGATTTCTGGACCACATTAAACAACTTGAATTAGAATCAACAGTAAGTGAAGTCTAGACACAAGTAAACAATAACAACACCACAATTTGAAGCAATTGCCACAACTCAGGATAAAATGTCACTCAGGTAGACATTTTGACTCCTGGCCTTGATTATGACGTTTTGAATTCAGAAGAATAGCCTCATAGGTATGCTGGCATGTCAGAGGGGTGTGAGGTAGGGGGTGACTTACTGGCAGTTTTACTGAAATGCTAAGGTATGAATTGAAAAAAAAAGAAAAAAACCCTCACATAATGAAATCTTCTATTGAAAATTGCTTAAATGAACAATCACTAGAATTTGGGACATTAGATACTCAGAGACTTTGGGTTAACTTATTTGGGGCTTTGTATTTAGGCTGAAGACTGCATTCCCTTATGATAGTAGAGATCAAGTTGTTGAGATATAAAGGCGTAGATAGATGTATGGATGGGCTTCCATAGTGACTCAGCAGTAAAGAATCCACCTGCAATGCAGGAATCTCAGGAGGCCCAGGTTAGATCTCTGGGTCAGGAAGATCCCCTGGAGTAGGGTGTAATGAGCCACTCCAGTATTTTTGTCTGTAAAAATATCCTCTATCCTTGGATAGAGGAACCTGGTGGGCTACAGTCCATAGTGTCGCAAAGAGTTAGACACTACTAAAGCGACTTATCACATGCATGCAGATGGATGGATGGATAAATAGATATGCTAATGCTGCTAAATCACTTCAGTCGTGTCCAACTCTGTGCGACCCCATAGACAGCAGCCCACCAGGCTCCCCCATCTGTGGGATTCTCCAGGCAAGAACAGTGGAGTGGGTTGCCATTTCCTTCTCCAATGCATGAAAGTGAAAAGTGAAAGTGAAGTCACTCAGTCGTGTAGATAGATAGAAAATAGATTGTGGTTTATACATTTTTTTCAAGTATGTAGAGTGAAATTAATGCAAATTAATTATGAAATGAGGCATTCCCTTGCATCTACTATGCAGACAATACTTGTGTGTAGTTTGTAACAAATCACTTATTTCTTTCTAAACTTTCCTTTTTGAAACTATGTTTATGTTTGGGTGGAGCCATAGCCTAATCTCTATCTCATCTCTACCATATTAGCATTTAAACTGAGTCTTACCAAGGAGAGTGCATGATTTCCTTTCCACAATAGTCAGTTCAGATTAGGCCTAGACCTCATGTGGGGCTCTGTGAGTCATCCTCATGACTTTACTAAAGCCATCAAGAGGAACTCTTATCACTACAGGGTTGGTGATTTGTTCCCCCTTCCTCCTAATGGAGTTTTTTTTTTTTTTTTTTGCTGCAGTTAAGCATTTTTTGTCCCCCAGGAAAACAGCGAATATGACATAAAAGAAGTTAATTGCATCTTTTCATGTACCTATAGACCATTCATATGTCTTCTTTGAAGAAATGTCTATTTAGGTCTTCTGCCCATATTTTGATTGTGTTGTTTGTTTTGATGCTGTTAGGCATCATGAGCTATTTGCAAATATTGAAGACTAATCACCTTGTCCATCACATCATTAGCATAAACATCAATGCATGGGTCAATCTCTAAGTTTGGAGAAATGTTTGAACCTCATATTTCATCAAGTGTTTACTTACAACACCTTAAAATACCCTATTAGAGATTGATTTAAAGTGGCAGAGACTGTGGTATTATATCTCTGTGGGTATATGATATCTACTTCTACAGACATAACCTAGGATGCTACCACCATCTTTGCCATCATATAGAAAATGTGCCTGAGAGTGAAGATCACACAGAGGCAAGAGACTGAATCTCAATGATATCTTTAGCATACTGAGACTATATCTGCTATTGAATGCTCAGGTTCATGAAATAATTCATTCTTTCTTTTTTCCCCACTCTTAGCCAGTTGGCATTGTATTGACACTTGCTAAGATATCAGTGTAACTCCATTCACTAGCTGGGTAACCTTGAGCAAATTATTTACCTTTCTGAGTCTCAGATTTCTCATCTGTAGAAACATAGTGTTTTGGTAACACTTAGAGAAAATCCATGCAAACAATTTAACATACTACCTTACTTAATATATAATAGTTTTATCATTATTAGTGGCAATTCTTAGTCATTTAGCAAGACAAATCTTATAAAAAGTTATAACATGCCAAATGCATTTTAGAAATATCCACTGTTTGCTTTCTATATGATGACAATCACTCTCTAAGTAATTATGTATACAGATGATAAATATCTGGCTAAAATGTTATTATTATCATTATCATTATCATCTATCCTTTAGGTCTACAAGACCTGGTTATCTTTCCTCGGATATACTTTTTGGTTTTTGTTTTCTTGAGAGCTCAATGTTTTTCCATATCACTGAAGTGTGAAGTGCAAGGAAAAAAAATTTATTTTTTTTTGCCTCTCACTGCAGTAAAACATAATTTAGCTGAAATAATGTGATTCAATTGCTCATAAGTAAACTGCAGCTTAAACAATGACAGTTGGACAGTATTTGTTGTTGAACCTCCTGCTTCAGAGGCAAGCTTTCTTATTGACTCATTTTTGATATATTTTCTACAGATTAAGAGTTTGAAGAAAGGGGCCAAGGAAAAACTACCAGAGTGCTAAACTGAATTCCTATGAAGTGCATACTCTTAAGTTCTGATCTCCTTTTCACAGAATTAACATTAATTTACTGACACCAACTATAAAGTGTGTGGGTTTTTTTGGTATCATTTATTTTTCAGTTATCTAGATCCTAGACTCAAATATCTTGACCAGCACAAATTCCAATTAAGTCTGATTATGTTTCTTTGGAAGAGTTAATTAAATTATTTCTTTTAGTGTTCTGGAAGGAAAACGCCAAGCCATGTGGATTGTAAATGACCTTTAGAACACTTAGAAATTTGCATACATGTGACACACCAGTTTACTGACATTCCTATCTCAGCTCTCGGAGACAGAGAAAGAGTAAGTGGTTTTCACTTGAGTGACACTTCTGAGAAAAGATCATTTTCATCATCACCAGCCTCCTTGTGTAAACCCATCTCTGTGTGTTTAAATGTCCTGATAATCTTGTCATTTAATAGCCATTTTTCTGGCATGGTTATAAAGGTCAAATTGAGAGCCCTGTCAGATAGCATCTTCCTAGGAAAAAAAATAAAGACAAAAAACAAACAACAAAAAAAGCTATAAACCAAAGTATGTAAACAGGGATTAAGAACTAGCTATCTGAAGTATTCTTGCCTGGAGAATGGACAGAGGAGCCTGGCAGGCTGCAGTCCATGGGGTCACAAAGAATCAGGTACGACTGAGTGGACTGAGTGAGTGATCTAAGGTAGACACTGGTTCAGTTTCTTATTGATGTTGTCTGTTGGCATATTTGGTGGTGCTAGTTGGCAGTGGGGGAGATTTTACTTTCTTAAGAAGATGCTGGTCTTTATACATGAGAGAACGGAAGTGTTGCCAAGAAGGCAGAGAGAGGACCGTCCCTTTGCTCTTCTACCCAGTTCAGTTTGCTCTGACTCTGGCTTCTGCTCTTGGCCCTTTCAGACCTTTTCCTAGAAAAAGGTTAACTGTTTTTTGTTCTAGTCCCTCAGAATTCAACTCTTTTCTAAGTGAAATCTAACCAGTATTACCAGTTAATACTTGCTGATGAAGTAATTTTTAAGATTCAGAAATAATAGATGCTAATAATCTGCTCACTCTTCAAAGTCTAGGCAGATTTTATCTTTTCCATTTAACCTTCAACTAGTCAATATAAAGGGGTTCCCCTCCTCTGAACTTTTATAAGGTTTATTATATTCTGTCTCTCAGATGCTGCTTTGTATTTTTCCTTAATGTTTTCATGAAGGAAATATACTATGTCACCATTTTGAGTCATAACAGAAATTACACCCTCAAAAAATGTTTGTCCTTTGGGCAATTATACAATTATTGTTAATGATGCTGCTATAGTTCAGAATGTCATTTCAACTCTTTTGAAATTTTCTTCAAAGCCTTTTTTGTAACACTTTTTTAAAAGGCCTCAATAGTGATAAATAGTCATCTCTTGCAGATAGATCCAATTTTTGGAAGTAGCTAAAAGTCACTCAGAGTCAAGACTAGTGAATAAGATGAGTGATCAAGCTGAAAAAATGGGATTTGGGGATGAAAACAAGATTTGACTATAACCTAATAAGACTTGTATTCTTGTGTCATTAATTGATGGTGAGAAGAATTCCTAAGCAGAGGTCTAAAACTGAACCATGGGTGTCTTCTTTAAATAGTTGTCCAGCCTTTGATGATGACTAGGTGTTTTACTTGATGCAGAACTTGAAACAGAAATTGGAACCTAAAACTTCCATTTTATAGATGAGAAAACTGAGATTCTGGAAGGTGGGTTTATTTGTCCAAGGTCATCAGACTAAGAAAACCATGTTTTCTTCAATAATGAAATAAAGTATATTTTTAAGTGGTAAATAGTCACTCAGTGTACTTATTAAATTAGAAGAAATATATGTGTTTCAATAAATCAGATAGAACTTTTAATAATTAATGAGAATGTTAAGACTTTGGTTGAGATGTAATTTGAAGAGCTCTAAAACCATTATGTACTTACAAATCACGGAGCTGGCATCTAGCTCCAAGCGTCATTTGAGTAGAAAAATCTCATCTAAATTCAGCAAACCTCAAGAAGATACCATGGAGCTTATCTGGCTCAGTTACTCATGAAAGTGTTGATTACTGCAGTACTGAGGATCACACTAATATTTGATTTATTTTTATCTTTCTGGGGATGGATAACTCAATATACTGAGATATCCAATTGCGGCTCCACTTATTAAAATTTTCTTATTTTAAGCTGGAATTGCTGTATTGTCCAGGTATTTCTTCTAGTTCTGACTGCTCTGTGACCACAAGACATGTTCAGAATAAATCTAATCACTCTCCTATGTATTTGAAAAAAATCATCAAAAAATACCTTCTCTTCCTGAAGTTAAATATTCCAAACATCCTTCATATTAAATAATTTCAAAAACTCATCCTCATAAGTGACTTTTATGATTTGAAATTCTTTTAGGAATTTGATACATTAAACTTGTTTTGTCCCTCCTCAAAGCCAAAAGAGTGTCATTTTGTCTCTTGAAATGTGAGATCCTGAAATATACAAACCTTAAGAGCATGTAGGCTACCCTAAAATGAAATTGAACCGGATTTTTCTTTCAAAGGGGACTGGATCCTCTATTGGTGGTGAGGTTTCCAAAGCAACCTAACTAGAGTCTTTTTGAGAAATTTGTTTCATGTTTCAGGGTTTTGTGTTTGATAATATGAAGACCAACCAAATCCTAACTTTGACCTTTATTTCATAATATTTTCTTTGGATTCATATTGCCTCTTTACTCAAATACTTTATACTATTTTCAAAAGACTTCATATTTCTAAAAGTTTTTAATTTACAATTTTATTGGATTTTATTGCCTTAAAAAAGTCAAGTATTACTATCTTTTCTTTTGTGTATAAAATATGCAGGCATTGTAAAAGTGGAAGCCAGATATTAGGGGTTGAATATTGTATATTATTATGTATGCTATTTAGTAGATATCACTTTTTAAAATAAAGCAATAGGAGAGTCTTTTTTAAATGTTGTTCTCTAAACTTTATTTTGATACTAAGAATCTCTATGTAGAATAAAGTTATGAAGAACCTAGTCTGAAAAAAGCTATTCTAAAAGCTATTTTAGCTGTACCGTATAGCTTTATATGTACTATATAGTTCTATACACGGACATCTACACATGGACTCTAAACAAGGACATCACCAAATGGTCAATACTGAATCAGATTGATTATGTTCATTGCAGTTGAAGATGGAGAAGACTTATACAGTCAGCAAAAGCAAGACCTGGAGCTGACTGGGACTCAGATCATGAGTTCCTCATTGCAGAATTCAGGCTAAAATTGAAGACAGAAGAGAAAACCACTAGACCATTCAGGTATGACATAAATCAAATCCCTTATGATTATACAGTGAAGGTGAGAAATGTTTTCAGGGACTAGATCTAGTAGACAGAGTGCCTGAAGCACTATAGAGAGAAGTGCTTAAAACTGTACCAGAGGCAGTGACCAAAGTCATCCCAAAGAAAAAATTCAAGAAGGCAAAGTGGTTGTCTCAGGAGGCCATAAATAGCTAAAGAAAGAAGAAAAATGAAAGGCAAGGGAGAAAGGGAAAGATATACCCAATTGAATGCAGAGTTTCCGAGAACTGGCAAGGAGAGATAAGAAGGCCTTCTTAAAGGAACAGTGCAAAGGAATAGAGGAAAACAATAAAATGAGAAAAACTAAAGATCTCTTCAAGAAAACTGGAGATATCAAGGGAATATATCATGCAAGGATGAGTATGATAAAGGACAGAAATAGTGAGGACCTAACAGAAGCAGAAGACATTAAGAAGAGGAGGCAAGAATACAAAGAAATATTCAAAAAGGTCTTAATGACCCAGATAAACATGATGGTGTAGTAATTCACCAAGAATGGGACATCCTGGAGTGTGAAGTCAAGTGGGCCCTAGGAAACATTACTATGGACAAAGCTAGTGGAAGTGATGGAATTCCACTTGAGCTATTTCAAATCCTAAAAGATGAGGCTGTGAAAGTGCTGCACTCAATATGTCAGCAAATTTGGAAAACTCAGAAGTGGCCACAGGACCAGAAATGGTCAGTTTTCATTCCAATCCCAAAGAAAGGTAATGCCAAAGAATGTTCAAACTACCACAATTGTGCTCCTTTCACATGCTAGCAAGGTTGTGCTTGAAATCCTTCAAGTTAAGCTTAAGCAGTACATGATCCAAGAACTTTTAGGTGTGCAGGATAGGTTCAAAGTGGCAGAGAAACCAGAGATCAGATTGCCAACATTTGTTGGATAATGGAGAAAGCAAAGGAATTCCAAAAAAAACTTCTACTTCTGCTTCATTGACTGTGTATGCTAAAGAATTTCTGTGGAAAATTCTTAAAGAGATGGGAATACCAGATCACCTTACCTGCCTCCTAAGAAACCTCTATACAGGCCAAGAAGCAACAGTTAGAACCAGACATGGAACAATGGACTGGTTCCAAACTGAAAAAAGTACGTCAAGTTTCTATATTGTCACCCTGCTTGTTTAACTTATATGAAAAGTACATCGTGCATCGTGCAAAATTCCAGGCTGGAAGACTCGCTGCTGGAATCAAGATTGCTGGGAGAAATACTGACACTGTCATTTGAAGGTGATATAACTCTAATGGCAGAAAGCAAAGAGGGTGAAAGAGAGTGACAAAGTTGGTTTAAAACTCAACATTGAAAAACTAAGATCATGATAACTGGTCCCATCAGTTCAGTTCAGTTCAGTCACTCAGTCATCTCTGACTCTTTGCGACCCCATGAATCGCAGCATGCCGGGCCTCCCTGTCCATCACCAACTCCCGGAGTTTACCCAAACTCATGTCCATCAAGTCGGTGATGCTATCCAGCCATCTCATCCTCTGTCGTCCCCTTCTCCTCCTGCCTTCAATCCTTCCCAGCATCAGGGTCTTTTCCAATGAGTCAACTCTTTGCATGAGGTGGCCAAAGTATTGGAGTTTCAGCTTCAACATCAGTCCTTCCAATGAAACCAAGGCCTGATCACTTCATGGCCTATAGAAGGGGGAGATTTGAAAGTAGTGACAGACTTTATTTTCTTGGGCTTCAAAATTACTGCAGATGGTGACTAGAGCCATGAAAGTAAAAGATGCTTGCTGCTTGGAAGGAAAGCTATGACAAATCTAAACAGCATATTAAAAAGCAGAGACATCATTTTGCCAACAAAGGTCCGTACAGCCAAAGCTATGGTTTTCCCAGTAGTCATGTATAAATGTGAAAGTTGGACCATACGGAATTCTGAGCACTGAAGAATGGATACTTTCAAATTGTAGTGCTGGAGAAGATTCTTGAGAATCCCTTGAACATCAAGGAGATCAAATCAGTCAATTCTAAAGGAAATCAACCCTGAATATTCATTGGAAGGACTGTTACTGAAGCTGAAGTTCCAATACTTTGGTTGCCTGATGTGAAGAGACAACTCACTGGAAAAATTCCAATGCTGGGACAGATTGAAGGCAAAAGGAGAAGAGGGTAAGCAGAGAATAACATGATAAGATAGCACCAACAGCTCAATGGACATGAATTTGAATAAACTCTGGGAGATGGTAAAAAACAGAGGAGCTTGGTGTGCTGTGGTCCATGGTTTTGCAAACAGTTGGACATGACACAGCAACAGAACAACAAGTTTATAGCAAAATAGCTCTTTCTATTGTTGAGTGCTCTGAGTTTCAAAGTTATCTTTCCTTCAAATCAACCTAGAGGAAGTTACTTAGACTTTGTGGGCTGCAGTTCAGTTCAGTCAGTCAGTTTAATCGCTCATTCATGCCCAACTCTTTGCAACCCCATAGACTGCAGCATGCCAGGCCTCTCTGTTCATCACCAACTCCCGGAATTGACTCAAACTCATGTCCACTGAGTCGGTGATGCCATCCAGCCAGTTCATTTTCTGTCTTCCCTTTCTCCTCCCACCTTCAATCTTTCCCAGCATCAGGGTCTTTTCAAATGAGTCAGTTCTTCACATCAGGTGGACTAAGTATTGGAGTTTCCACTTCAGTATCAGTCCTTCTAATGAACACTCAGGACTGATTTCCTTTAGGATGGACTGGTTGGATCTTCCTGTAGTCCAAGGGACTCTCAAGAGCCTTTTCCAACACCACAGTTCAAAAGCATCAATTCTTCAGCGCTCAGCTTTCTTTATAGTCCAACTCTCACATCCATACATGACCACTGGAAAAACCATAGCTTAGACTAGACGGATCTTAGTTGGTAGTTACCTCACTCCCAAAAGAAGGGTTTGAAAATTAACTGTTTCAGCCTCTATTTGTATGGAGCAATGTTTTGTACCCTGCAGATGACTGGTTGGAGATAATTTTTTCAAAGGCACAACTTTACATATTTCCACAAAGTCATCTCTTTAGAATGTAAATCTTTGCACACAATGGTCTTAAAATATTTCACAGGAATTGAAGCTTCAAATTCCTTTGTGGTAGTTAAGTGTTATATGTTTGCTATGCTCCAGGTACTATTCCAGATCTGGACATACATCATGACATACATACACAAGAGGTGCCTACTACCCCCATGGATCTTTTATTTTCATAAGTCAGACTGTATCCATTGTGTAGGTCAGTGACATTTGCTACAATGTAAATAAAAGAGCACCACATGACCCAAAGGAATTGGGATGAATATTTTTATTGCAGAACAAGAAGACTTCATGGCAACCCACTCCATTATTCTTGTCTGGAGAATCCCCTTGGACAAAGGAGCTGCAGTCCATGGAGTCACAAATAGTTGGCCATGATTAAGCAAATAAGTACAAGAAGACTTCTCTGAATTGTGACTTTTGATCTGAAACATAAATAGTTAGAAATAGCAAGCAATTCTAAGACTTGGAAAAAATAAAGTTAAATATATAATACTTTAAAAATGCAAAGAGATAAGAAAAATTGTTTAGCTTATTTATTTTATTTATCATCCAATTGCCTTTCATCTGACTACTAACTCCCTATATTTATTTCTAAGAACACACTGAATAGGAAGAAAAGAAAGGTATTCATATCTAGTCAGAAATCCTAAAATTTAAAGTATTGAAGAGTGCTGTGTTTTTGATAATTCTGGTATCTCTTCTCTAAAGCAAAAAGGTTCCAAATAATATCTGGCTAAAGAAATAAAGTTTCATTTTTTCCCCCTTTCTTTGTACAGTGTGCATTCCTATGAATATTCCTAGCATTTAGCAAAACCACAAAGTGTATATTTGTCCATGATGTCTCTTAATCTTACAATTATTTATGATTTCACCAAATCCTACAGTTGCTTCCTATTATTTAAGCCTGTGAAGGCTATTTTTATGTGTCAGCTTAGTTGAGTGACAGTATCCAGATATGTAGTCAAACATTTTTCTTGATATTTCTGTGAGGGTGTTTTTTATATCTAATTTGTGTTTAAATCAGTAGACTTTGAGTAAAGCAGATTCTTCTCCATAATGTGGGGAGGCTTCACCCAATGAACTGAAGGCCTACAAAAAGAAAAGACCACTTTGGGCAAGAGGAAATTCTCCAGCAGGCTATTTTTTGGATTTTATCTGTGACTTTGGCTCTTCCTGATGCTATAGATGACTGACTTTGGACTCAAACTGCAACTCTTTCTTGACTGTCCAGCCTGACAAACTCCATCAGATTTTGACCTCACTTAGCTTCTACAATTGCATGAGCCAGTTCCTTAAAATGAACCAGTTCTATTGATTCTGTTTCTCTGGCAAACCTGATTAATATAGGGCTGTTCAAACATTAGGGGCTTCCCTAGTGGCTAAGATAGTAAAGAATCTTCCTAAAATGGGGGAGCCCAGGTTCGATCTCTGGGTCAAAGAAGATCTCCTGGAGAAGAGAAAGGTTACTTACTCTAGTATTCTTGCCTGGAGAATTCTATGGATAAAGCCTGGTGCCCTGGGCTACAGTCCATGGAGTCCCAAAGAGTTGGATGCGATTAAACAACTAACACTTTCATTCATTCAAACATCAGGGCCCAACCCGGACTTCTTCAAAACCGAGCCTCTTATCTTCATTTGCTCTTTCTATTGACTCAAGGTAGTCCATATTTGGATAGATAAGTTCTTGAAATAAACCTTAAAGTGTTACCATTCTCAATAGTGTTTTTATGAACTTGAAAGGAAGGTCTAATCCTTGTAGAAAAGTTACACAGCAATGATGAGCCAATGGTGCCCATATTCTATGGTCATTTTGTTTTATCTTGGTTTGGTTTTGATTCTGTTTCTAAACATACTTTGCTATCTTAGAGCAGTTATGGATTCACAACAAGATTGAGAAGAAACAGAGATTCCCCTTATGCCTCCTGTCCCACACTTGCATGACTTCCCCCATTATCAGCATCCCCCACAGAGAGGTACATTTGTTACAATTGGTACACTATAGTGACATATCATCATTACCCAAAGACTATAATTTACCCTTAGGGTTCACTCTTGGTGTTTTACATTCTCTATGGGTTTAGATAAATGCATCAGTTCAGTCGCTTAGTTGTGTCTGACTCTTTGTGACCCCATAGACTGCAGCCAGGATTCCCTGCCCATCACAACTCCCAGAGCTTGCTCAAACTCATATCCATTGAGTCGGTGATGCCATCCAACCATCTCATCCTCTGTCATCCCCTTCTCCTGCCTTCAATCTTTCCCAGCATCAAGGTCTTTTCCAATGACCCTGATAAATGCATAATGACATGTATTTATCATATAGTATCATACAGAGTGATTTCACTGTCCTAAAATTCTTCTGCGCTCTACCTATTCATCCTCCCTAAACCCCTGGCAAGCACTGATGTTTGTACTCTCCCCATAGTTCTGTTTGTTTTCTTTTTTTCCAGAATGTCATGTAGTTGAATTCATATAATATGTAATCTTTCCAGATTGGCTTCTTTCACTTAGTAATATTCATCTAAGTTCCCTCTGTGTCTTTTCATGGTTTAACTCTTTTCCATTTGTCACTGAGTAATATTCTGTTTTCTGAATATGCCACAATTAATTTATTCATTACTTCTACTGAGGGACATTTTAGTGACTTCCAAGTTTTGGCCACTGTGAATAAAGATGTTGTAAACCTCTGTGTGCGGGGTTTATGTGAGCATAAGTTTTCAACTCATTTGGGTAAATACTAAGAAACATCGCTTAATCATATAGTAAAGGTATGTTTAGTTTGTATGAAACTGACAAACTGCCTTCCAAAGTGGCTATTCCATTTTGCATTCCTTGGAGCAAGAAATGATATTTCCTGTTGACCCACATCCTTGCCAACATTTGGGGTTTTCTGCATTCTGGATTTTGTCCATTCTAATAGGTGCATAGTGGCATCTCACTGCTGATGACATAATATGAAGCATATTTTCATAGGCTCACTTGTCATTTTGTACATCTTCTTTGGTAAAGTATCTGTTATTGTCTTTGATCTATTTATTGGATTGTTTATTTTCTTACTGTTGAGTTTTTATAGTTTTTTTTATTTTGGATAATAGTCTTTTATCAGCTATGTCTTTTGGAAATAGATATAGCTCCCAGGCCATGTCTTGTTTTTTCCTTCTTTGACACTATCTTTTGCAGAATAGAAATCTTTAATTTTAATGAAGTCCAGCTTATTAATTTTTTGCTTCATGTATTTTTTTTTTAATTTTTTATCTAAAAGTCATCACCAAATTCAAGGTCATCTAGAATTTCTCCTTTGTTATCTTCTATGTTACCTGTAGATTTTATGATTCTGCATTTTGCATTTAGGTCTGTGATACATTTTAAGTTAATTTTTGTGAAGGACGTTAGAGTCTGTGTCTAGATTTTTTTTTTTTTTAATGTGGCTGTCTAGATGTTCCAGCTCCATTTGCTGAGAAGACTATCTTTTCTCCTTCATTCATCTGTCGAAGTTTATTTGACTATATTTATGTGTCTCTTTCTGGACCCTCTGTTCTTTTCTGTTGATATATTTGTCTGCTCATTCACTAATACCATACTGTCTTGATTACTGTACTTTTATAGTAAGTTTTGAACTCAAGTTGTATTAGTCCACCAATTTTGTCCTTGTCTTTCAATACTGAGTTGGCAAAAGTTCGCTTTTGAATTATACCTTATAGGCCAAAGTTTAGCAAACTGAAGCCAGGCTGACTGTAACATTTTTATGAATAAAACAAAATGACTACAAATAAAAGTACAACAGTCTTACAAATTTAGGAAAATATGTTTTTAAATGAGACAATATTATATAAATCTAGATATATATTTAATGCCTGAGAAATTTGGCCTATGCTCTTTTTTTGTTTGGTTGCATTGCTTAAGAATAGGGGTTGAAAATTTCTCTCTGTGGGGAGGGGAGGGAAGCAGAGACCTTCTGATACCTCAAGGAACTGAGAGTCATGGAAGATGAATAATTTGCTCAAGATAGTTCAGTTGAGGTAATGCCAGAGCCAGAAATCAAGTGATCAGCTGCCCCCACTTACCATTTGGAATTTTTATCATTTTCCATGGAAAGCACTGGACATCTTGTTATTATGAAAGCAACATTAAAAAAAAAAAAAGCTTAAAATATAGTTAATCAGGTGGCAAAACATTTTTAAGAGATCTTTCCTCAAAAAGTAGAGCAGAATGCAGTCCATGCTGTTTCCAGACTAGCAAACACATATACATCTTTCAGGCATGTATTAAGAACCTGGTGGCTTTGGGTGGTAAGAGTGCTAAAGGTATTTGATGGGCAATTCCCCATAAATGACCTCATCTCCTAAAAGAGAATCTGCTCACTTCTCAATCAGCCTTGATGATATCTCTGCACTATCTATTCCATCTACATGCAAGTTTTCAAAAAGGTCAAGTGAAGACACTGCTTCATGTGCAAACACTGCTTAGGTGAATACCATTTGTTTCCTTAAGTATAAGTGTTGAATGTGAGACTGCATAATATTCGAAATCTAGCAAATGGGCTTAACTGAGTAGAGAAGGCATTTTTCTCCCCAGAGAAGGGAAACTAAAGATAAAAAGTATAAACTGTACTCTGGAGAAAATTCTATCCAGTTATATACCAATCTGTGTTACTGGATCATAAAACTATGGAATGCAAAGAGATTTTCCACCTCAGCCCCATCACATCATGGTAATAATTAGTACCACACGTGAAATACACAAAATGTGCTTTTTCTTGTGCTGAATTTTATATTATCTCATGAAGTCTTAATACCCTACGAAATTGTAATTCTTATTTTATTTATCTAGTCTCATTTCCCAACTTCTGCTAATCATCCCTTCCTTTGACCGCTGATAAAGATTTCTTCCATGAATGTTCAGTACCTGGCATATGATAGGTACTCCAAAATTAAGTGAATCTCTAGCCTTTTAATTGGTGATATCAACATGTTCATTGAATTATTAAATATTTGATTTGGACAACAAAAAATGTCAGATTCTCTTTACGGTTCAAAACTAGCCAAATATCTCAAAATACAGAGTCACCATATTCTCTATCCTTTTAGAATATTAGCCTCTCAACAGCCGTAAATGAAGATATAATTTAGCTTCCAGGGCAAGTCCAATCTTAATGGGCTCTGATATGAATAGACAGTAAGTGTTTTGTACTATTTAGCAACCGCTGACCAAATGCCCCCTTTGTGCTTTGCCTGTATTAAGTAAATTAAGAGATGTGAGAGAAGAGATGGCATGCGATTGGCATTTAAAGGCTTTACAAGTAATTTGGAAGATCGGGTTATTCAGTTAAAACTATGAGACCAATTCTAATGTAAGGAAATACAAAAGTGTGGCAAATCTATCTTGTAATTAAGGAATGGTTCAGAAGTAGGAATATATCAAGACTATCACACCAAATCTTACCAATCATTCAAGCTCTTGAGGCTCATCTAGTGAATCAAGACATTTTGAACTAATTTCACCAACTAAGATATCTTTGCATTGTGATGTTCATCTTCAATAGTTTAATACTACATGAGTAAACAGAATCTATATGAATAAGTTTCAAAATTTTTTTTCTGACCATGTGGCATGCAGGATCTTAGTTCCCCAACCAGGGATCGAGCCTGCACCCCTTGCAGTAGAAGTGCAGAGTCTTAACCGAGGCTGCCAAGGAAGTCCCTCAAATTTCAATGACATGACTTATCATGCTTAAATATAAAACCCAAAATGTTGTTATTGTTCAGTCACAAGTGTCTTTTAATTTCATGTCTGCAGTCATTGATTTTGGAGCCCAAGAAAATAAAATCTGCTGCTGTTTTCACCTTTCTCCCATCTACTATTAGCCATGAAGTGATGGGACTAGATGCCAAGATCTTAATCTTCCAAATGTCGAGTTTCAAGCTAGCTTTTTGACTCTCCTCTTTCACCCTCATCAAGAGGCTCTTTAGTTAGTTCCGCTTCACTTTCTGCTTCTAAAATGGTACCATCTGCATGTCTGAGGTTGTTGACATTTCTCCTGGCAATCTACATTCCAGCTTGTGATTCATCCAACCCAGCATTTTGCCTGAGGTACTCTGCATATAAATTAAATAAGCAGAGTGACAATAGACAGCCTTGTCGAACTCCTTGCCAAATGTTGAACCAGTCAGTTGTTCCATGTCCAGTTCTGTTGCTTCTTGACCCGCATGCAGGTTTCTCAGGAGAGAGGCCGGTGGTCTGGCATTCCCATCTCTTTAAGAATTTTCCACAATCTGTTGTGTTCCACAGAGTCAAAGGCTTTCACGTAATTAATGAAACATGTGTTTTTTTTCTGGAATTCCCTTGCTTTCTCCATGATGTAATGAATGTTGACAATTTGATCTCTGATTCCTCTGCCTTTTCTAAACCCAGCTTGTACATCTGGAAGTTCTTGGTTCTCATACAGCTGAAGCCTAGCTTGAAGGATTTCAAGTATAACCTTGTTAACACGTGAAATGAATGCAATTGTACAGTAGTTTGAACTTTCTTTGACACTACCCTTTGCAATTAGAATGAAAACTGACCTTTTCCAATCTTGTAACCACTGTTGAGTTTTCCAAATTTGATGACATATTGAGTGTAGCATCCTAACAACATCTTTTCCATCAAATCAAAAAACAAACCACTGGACTGATGACAGAAGTTTAACTTTTCCTTGAAAATTCTGAGGACAAATGATGGCTTATGAAGAATTCCATGTTTAACTCATAGCTTTATGTGCCCCTGTGGAGTGCACAAATTCCTATTCAGATGCATAATTTAAGAGTGTAAATTTCTGAATTTGACCTGTCTCTGGCAGTATTGGCCAGCCACAGAAATTGTGTGGAAAACTGAGTTTCTTTTTTGATCTGCTTCTGAAATCAAGCATTGTGATCTGTCTCTGAAATCAATTGCACCACAGAGATTTTATGAATTTTTCTGAGCTTTTCTTTCAAACTAGAAATAGCAAATGCTCTTATATCTCACAAATCTTATAAGTTAACATTTTTTTAAGCTTCTAATATACCTTATTAGATCCTATAACTAAGGAATTACAGAAAAATTATATAATTAGTAACTTTTGACATGATCATATCACTGGGTGTTAAAAAAAAAAAAAAAAAACTTACACTATATTGATAGGAGCTCATGAGAACCCAGGAGACAAAATGACTCAATGTAAGCAGAGCTATGTAAAATTTCAACAAATTTGTAAAAGCATATTATGATGACTTTCAACCCCTTAGTGGTTCTCTTTAGGAGTATTTCATCATACCCAGTGATACGTAAGTTCTGTTATTTATGTAACGAATACAAATATATTACCTACTTACTGTGTACCAGGCCCAGGGATAGATAACAGGGATAAAGAATTTCAAGGTAAATAATATCACTGGTCTAGTCAACCTAACAACCTATGTAAGATAGTTAAATACATTATTTAACCAGAATGGTGATGATTGTTAAAAAAGAAAAAAAAAATAGAATAAACCTGACTCTGTCCAAAGCATCAGTAAAGTTCCTCTTGTGAACTGCAGGCAATAATAGTTGGGCTGGTATCAAAGTTGAAAAGGAATCTCCTGTGAAAGTAAGGTTGATTGGGAAGAAAGTGAGGGGGCAGCAGTGGGAGAGTCTGGTAGAAAAAGATCATTTCAAAGAGAGAGAATAACTTGAGAGGAAAGATGATTCAACTCCTCACTAACTCTTAGCATGGATTCCTCTCAACTGTCATTTACCCACACATTGTTTCTGATCTGCAAAGTACTCTGCCTTGAAGATGAGTGATGGTTTAGATGGACAAGAAAGGTACAGTGATGTTATTTACTTATCAATGCATGCATGTAGATATGAAGGAAGTGGTAGGTATGTGTTAGCTTCAATCATGTCTGACTCTTTGCGAAGCCATGGACTGTAGCCTGGCCAGGCTTCTCTGTCCATGGAATTCTCCAGGCAAGAACACTGGAGTAGGTTGCCATTTCCTTCTCCAGGTTATCTTCCTAAACCAGGAATGGAAACCAGATCTCCTGCATTGCAGTTAGATGCTTAACCACCTGAGCTACTAGGGAAGCCCACAGAAATTAAAACACACAGTGTGACAGGCATATCTTGCTATCCTGATCACCCACGGGAATTTCCCAATAATACACAGTGATATCTTAGATTCATAGATGTTAGAAACAGAAGGTCACCTTGTAAAGGATTGATTCTATTAATTTATTAATGGAAAATAGATTGTTTGGGCGAACTTAGATTTATTCAGTTTCAAGACATAGCTAAAACTGGCAGCCATATTTCTTGCACTTTGATTTACACAATGAACTTCACCCACTGTACAATATAACTTTCTAGGGTGTTGGAAATGTTCCATATATGCACCATCTAGGGTGGTAGCTATCACCACTAACTATAACTGGCCTTTAATCATTTAAAATATGACCAATGTGAGTGAGAACTAATATATAACATTTTTGTAAAATTTTAATAAATTTAAATTTAAGTAGCCAAATGTGGCTCACGTCAGTTCAGTTCAGTTGCTCAATCATGGTCGACTCTTTGTGACCCCATGGACTGCAGCATGCCAAGCCTCCCTGTCCATCACCAACTCCCAGAGTTTACACAAACCCATGTCCATTGAGTCAGTCAGTGATGCCATCCAACCAGCTCATCCTCTGTCATCCCCTTCTTCTCCCACCTTCAATCTTTCCCAGCATCAGGGTCTTTTCAAATGAGTCAGTTCTTTGCATCAGGTGGCCAAAGTATTGGAGTTTCAGTTTCAACATCAGTCCTTCCGATGAACACCCAGGACTGATCTCCTTTAGGATGGACTGCATGGATCCCCTTGCAGTGCAAGGGACTCTCAAGAGTCTTCTCCAACACCACAGTTCAAAAGCATCAATTCTTTGGTACTCAGGTTTCTTTATAGTCCAACTCTCACATCTATACATGACCACTGGAAAAACCATAGCCTTGACTAGATGGACTTTTGTTGTCAAAGTAGCATTTCTGCTTTTTAATATGCTGTCTAGGCTGTTCATAACTTTTCTCCCAAGGAGTTCAGTTCAGTTCAGTTGCTCAATCGTGTCTGACTCTTTGCAACCCCGTAAGGTGCAGCATGCCAGGCCTCCCTGTCCAAAACCAACTCCCGCAGCCCACCCAAACTCATGCCCATTGAGTCGGTGATTCCATCCAACAATCTCATACTCTGTTTTCCCCTTCTCCTTCTCCCCTCAATCTTTCCCAGCATCAAGGTCTTTTCAAACGAGTCAGCTCTTTGCATCAGGTAGCCAAAGTATTGGAGTTTCACCTTTAACATCAGACCTTCCAATGAATACCCAGGACTGATCTCCTTTAGGTTGGACTGGTTGGATCTCCTTGCAGTCCAAGGGACTCTCAAGAATCTGCTCCAACACCACAGTTCAAAAGCATCAATTCTTCGACACTCAGTCTTTTTTATAGTCCAACTCTCACATCCATACATGACTCCGGGAAAAACCATAGCCTTGACTAGACTGACCTTTGTTGACAAAGTCGTGTCTCTGCTTTTTAATATGATATCTAGGTTGGTCATAACCTTCCTTCCAAGGAGTAAGCGTCTTTTAATTTCATGGCTGCAGTCACCATCAGCAGTGATTTTGCAGCCCCCCAAAATAAAGTCTGACATTGTTTCCACTGTTTCCCCATCTATTTCCCATGAAGTGATGGGACCAGATGCCATGATCTTAGTTTTCTTGATGTTGAGCTTTAAGCCAACTTTTCCCAAGGATTAAGTGTTTTTTCATTTCATGGCTATAGTCACCATCTTCAGTGATTTTGGAGCCCCAAAAAATAAAGTCTGCCACTGTTTCCACTGTTTTTCCATCTATTTGCCATGATGTAATGGGACCAGATACCATGATCTTTGTTTACTGAATGTTGAGCTTTAAGCCAACTTTTTCACTCTGCTCTTTCACTTTCATCAAGAGGCTCTTTAGTTCTTCTTCACTTTCTGCCATAAGGGTGTGTCATCTGCATATCTGAGGTTACTGATATTTCTCTCGGTAATCTTGATTCCAGCTCGTGCTTCTTCCAGCCCAGTTTTTCTCATGATGTACTCTGCATATAAGTTAAATAAACACGGTGACAACCTACAGCCTGACATACTCCTTTTCCTATTTGGAACCAGTCTGTTGTTCCATGTCCAGTTCTAACTGTTGCTTCCTGATCTGCTCACAGATTTCTCAAGAGTCAGGTCAGGTGGTCTGGTATACCCATTTCTTGAAGAATTTTCCAGTTTATTGTGATCCACACAGTAGGATTTGGCATAGTCAATAAAGAAGAAATAGATGTTTTTCTGGAACTCTCTTGCTTTTTCGATGATCCAGCGGACGTTGGCAATTTGATCTGTGGTTCCTCTGCGTTTTCTAAATCCAGCTTGAACATCTGGAAGTTCATGGTTCACGTATTGCTGAAGCCTGGCTTGGAGAATTTTGAGCTTTACTTTACTAGTGTGTGAGATGAGTAGAACTGTGCAGTAGTTTGAGTATTCTTTGGCATTGCCTTTCTTAGAGATTGGAATGAAAACTGACCTTTTCCAGTCCTGTGGCTACTGCTGAGTTTTCCAAATTTGCTGGCATGTTGAGTGCAGCACTTTCACAGCATCATCTTTTAGGACTTGAAATAGTTCAACTGGAATTGCATCACGTCCACTAGCTTTATTCGTAGTGATGCCTCCTAAGGCCCACTTGACTTCACATTCCAAGATGTCTGGCTCTAGGTGAGTGATCACATCATTGTGATTATCTGGGTTGTGAAGATCTCTTTTGTACAGTTCTGTGTATTCTTGCCACCTCTTCTTAATATCTTCTGCTTCTGTGTGGTCCATACCGTTTCCATACGGAGTGTAGCTAGTGTCTATTATATTGGATCGTCCAGCTGTAGTACATGCATCTTATAGAAGATAATTTATCTTATTTATAATCAGAGAGCTCTTTTTATTTTAAAGTAAATAACCATATAAAAGAGTAAAATAATACAGTTCGCAGCAACATGGATGGACCTAGAGATGGTCATACTGAGTGGAGTAAGTTAGACATAGAAAAATATTATATGGTATGGTTTTTAGGTGAAAAATTAACTTATTTACTAAACACATGTAGAGTTACAGATGTAGAAAACAAACTCATTTTTTTATCAGGGGATAAGGGGAATGGATAACTTGGGAGATTAGGATTGACCTATGCACATTACTATACATAAAATAGATAGCAAATAAGAACTCACTATATAGCACAGGGAATGCCACTCAATACTACGTAATAGCCTAGCCTATATGGGAAAATAATCTAAAAAAACATTGTAAATCAACTATTCTCCAGTAAAAAGTTTAGATAAATAAATAAACAAATGAAAACATCTGATTCATTCACAGGACTATTGTAAGACTGTAGCGAAACAGAAAGCATGTAAGGACTGTCAAACATCCTCCCATTATTGGACCACAAAAATAGTTATTTATGTCATCTATTTTTAGTCACATAAACAGTAAATTTCAAATACAGTTTTTAATTGGCACAAGATAAGCTGTACATATGGGCTTCCCCAGTGGCTGAAATGGTGAAAAATCTGTCAGCAATGCAGGAGAACTTGGTTTGATCCCTGAGTGGGGAAAATCTGCTGGAGAGGGGAATGGCAACCCACTCCAGTATTCTTGCCTGGAGAATTTCATGGACAGAGGAGCCTGGTGGACTACAATCCATGGGGTTGCAAAGAGTCAGATATTACTGAGTGATTAACACACAGAAGCTGTATATATATTTAAACTATTTGTTTTATAACATATTGTGTATATGTGTGGAACTATCACCACAATCAAGATAAGAAATAAAATATGCATCACTCAAAAAAAGTTTTCAGATGCCTTTTTGTAATCTCTCCCTTCTGCCAGTATTTCTGTCTCCTTTCCACTCTCTCTCAACACCTAGATGGCCACTTATCTGATTTCTGTCACTATAGATCAGTTTGAATTTTCGAGAATCTTACATAAATTGAGTAACACAGTAGTTTCTCTTTCTAGTCTGAATTATTTGACTCAGAATAATTATTTTGAGATTCACCCATGTTGTGGTATGTTGTAATATTTCATTATATTGATTAGTCATTTTCCATTATATAATTATATTCCCATTTTCCCCTTAAAGGTAACTTCATTTTTCTTTAAACTTTTTATTTTGTATTGGTGTATAGCTGATTAACAATGTTGTGATTTGTTTCAGGTGAACAGCTAAGAGACTAAGCCATACATATTCATGTGTCCATTCTCCCCCAAATCCCCCTCCCATTCAGGGTGCCACATAACTTTGAACAGAGTTCCATGGGCTATAAGTAGTCCTAGTCAGTTATCCATTTAAAATATAACACTGTGTACATGGCCACCCCAAACTAACTATCCCTTCCCCCCATCCTTTCCCCTGGCAACCACAAGTTTGTTCTCTCATTCTGTGTATCTCTTTCTCTTTTGTGAATTGTATTTATATCATTCCTCCCCCCAACACACATGTAATGGAGGTCATATGATATTTCTCCTCTGTCTGACTTCACTCAGTATGATAATCTTTAGGTCCATTCATGTTGCTGCAAAAGGCATTATCCCAATATATTATTCACCAGTTGATAAACATTTGGATTCTTTCCAGGTCTTGGCTGCTAAAAAGTAAACCTGCTATAAAATTTTATGTATACATCTTTGCCTAGGTCTGAATATTTCTCTTTGCAATTGTATCAATTTTTGCTTCCTTTGAGTTTTTTTTAATCAAGCGGGAAAATATTTACAATTGGTTTTTTCTCTGAATGAATGAGGTCAATTTAATGAAATGACTATTCCTATATTTGATAGACTCCTTTTCATATAGTATGTTTTTATTCATTCTTTTATTTGTAACCTATTTTAGTCTTTTTATTTAAAATGGATTTCCTGTAGGTAGTCCGTACTTTTGTCTTGCTTTTTATCCAACTAAAATATCTGACTTTTAATTGGAATAGACTATTTCTATTTATTGTAATTATTGATATGATTGGGTTTAACTCTACCATTTTGCTACCTGATTTCTATTTGGCCAAATGAGTTTTTCTCTCCTTTTCTAACTTGTTTTGGAATAATTGTTTTTTTAAATGACTCTATTTTATCTCTTTTGTATCTTGTTAGCTATACCTCTTTGTCTTGTGACTTTAGTGGTTGTTTACAGTTTATTTTTAAGATTTCTCCAACTTACAGTAGTCTTCCTTCCAGTGATATTATGCCAGGCATAGCATAACAATATTTCAATTGTGTAATTCTTTCCTTGTGAAATTTAAATTATTTTTGGCACTTATACAACTTTATATATGTTTAAATATTTATGCTACATATGCACTTAATATATATTTTGTATTATTTTTATAGTATAGTATATTGTTCTTTGTATAGGTCTAGTTTTTTCTTCTGCATGTAGGACTTCATTTATCACTTCTTATTAATGCATGTATGCTGGTGATGAACTCTTTCAGCTTTCATTTTTCTTTCATTGATGGAAGATGTTTTTTACTGGATAAAGGTTTCTTGGTTTAGTTCCCTTTCTCTTTTAATAACTTAAAGATGATTGCCTGTTCTCTTTTCTTCTACATTGGTCCAAATAAGAAATTTACTATTGTTTTATCTTTGTTCTTTCGTTCATAACATGTTTTTCACCCCAATCCTCTTGCTAGCTACTTTCCAGATTTTTCCCTTAGTGGATGGGTTTGAGCAATTGCTAGCTCTGTTCAGGTTGGGAAGATAGGAAGTCACTGCAGTTTTTGAATTGAGGTGTTTGGTTTTCATCAAATTTGGGAAATATATGGCCAATATTTTTCCAAGTATTTGCTTTTGTTTTTTTTCTGACTCCTTCAGGGATTATAATTATAGCTCAGTTATTTACACTACCTACGTTCTCCTAGGGTTCTCATTCTGTCTTTTTCCTTCATTGTTTCATTTTGAAAAGTTTCTATTGCAATGACTTTAAATCACTTCCTTCTGTAGTATTGAGTCTGCCATTAATACCATTCACTATATTTTTCATGGTAGACTTTGTAATTTTCATCTCTACTGGTTCCTTTTATGTTGAGTTTATAGCTTTCATGTCTATGCTTAATATGTCCAATATAACCCCCACTTCTTGAACATATCAGATGCAATTATAATAACTGTTTCAGTGTCCTGCTCTACCAATTCTATAATCTGTGTAACTTCTGAGTCAGTTTCCCTTGATTGATTTCTCTCTTAATTATGAATTTTATTTTCTTGCTTTTTTTTTTTTGCATTCCTAGACTTTAGATTTTCACTTGTCGAGTCCTGAATATTTTTGTTCCTATAGCCTATAAATATTAATTCAATTTTATTCTGGGATACAGTTATGTCACTTGGAAACATTTTGATCCTTTCAGGTCTTGCTATAAAGCCTTGTTAGATAGGATAAAAACAGCATTTGTTCTAGGATTAATTTTTCTTTACTTCAGAGACAAAGCATTTCTCTATTGATGCCCATGAATTTCACCTTGGCTGGTGAATACACAAACTCTCTCTGACCCTGTGTGAGCTCTGTAGGTTGTTCCCTCTTATCCTTCAGAGTAGTTTTTCCCCAGTTGTAGGAAGTGTCCTCACATTCACATACTCAGCTGAATATTCAATTGGTTTGCTTTGCAGAATCCAAATTATCCGTGTAGCTCTCTCCTATCAAATATTCTGCCCTGTACACTTTAGCCACCTGGCTTGCCTGGACTTCCAATTCCATCTCTTCAACTCAAGAATTCCACTGAGCTCCTTCTGGGCTCACAGCTCCTGCAGACTGGAAATCCTCCCTTGGAAGTAAGTGGGGACAATCAAAGGGCTCCTGTCATTTGATCCTTTCTTATGTACAGGAATTACTGTCCTTTATAAGCTGATGCTCAGCATCTTGAGAACCACTGTTTCATATATTCTGTCTATATGTTGTTTCAAATGGAAAGGTAAATCTGGTGGCTATCACTCTATCTTAGCGAGAAGGGAAAGTGTCCAAACCACTGTGTGTTTTATATGACTTCTTGATAACCCTTACTCTTCTTGACTTATAAATAAAATCAATAGAATATTTATTTGATTCACTAGTAAATTGCTGCATTTGTCATAAATTAGTTAAGCATTTCTTGAGATTCTACTAGGTGCTGAGACTACTCACTGTTAAGAAACAGCTTTCTTTTACGTTCTTCCATACTTCCTTTCCCCCTTGTTTATTAGATAAAACTTGAGCAGAAAGGCAATGCAAAATAATAATAAAAATAATAACTAATGTATTATCCAATGGAAAAGAGTATTTAATATTCTAGGAGGGCTTCCCTTGTGATTCAGTGGTAAAGAATTTGCCTGCCAGACACGGGTTCAATCCGTGGTCCAGGAAGATTCCCACATTTCATGGGACAACTAAGCCACCTGTGCCCTACAACAACTGAGCTCACGCTCTAAAGCCTGGGAGCCACAACTATTGAGCCCGTGTGCCACAACTACTGAAGTCCAAATGCTCTCGAGTCTGTGCTACACAGTAAGAAAAGCCACCTTACTGAGAAGCCAGTGCACAAGAACTAGAGGGTAGTCCCCTCTCACCAAACTTACCAAAAAGCTTTATGCAGCAAGGAAGACCCAGCACAGACAAATAAATAGATAAATTTATTTTAAAAAATCTATTCTAGGAAAACGAGGAAATGGATCAAATGTGCACATTTCATATGAAAGGGAAATACAATGTGGAGAATTTAGTTTGAATGGTCTAGGGAAGTAGGAAATAATGGACTCCTTACGGCACAGTGTGAAAGATCAACTTCAATGTTCCTACCTACACAGAACTTGGAACCTGACCTACATTATTAAAAAATGCATAGTACAGTGAAGTATTTTGTAAGAAGATTTACTCCATGTATTTCACATTTCCCAAGTCTCAAGTTCCTAGAGTGTATAAGTAGAATCCAAAAGAGAGAGTTTATTAAATTGGTTTTGATCCGTGTCAGGGACTCTGTTCAAAGTTAACATGTCTCCACAGTAATAGTCCTGTTCTTTCTTAAAACAGTGCCTTTAAAGGTAGGGAAAGGATGTTTCACTCCCCTTGGCCCTCTGTTCTTAGGAAGTTTGAAGAAGTTGCTAGTCCTTGTTATTTCTGCCTTTTGCATCATGCCTTCTCAAGATACTCCTTGTCCTAACATTACTCTAACCCCTACCAGTATTGTGCCTTTATGGTTGTCAGTATGCATTTAAATACAGGAGGGGAAGATATGTCTGCATGATGTATCATGGGGTCAATATGTCTCCTCGTGACTTGGATGAACAGCTGCCTTGGGCAAGCTGAGGTTCATTGCCCTCAGGGTGGTTTCCTGGGCTCCCTGGAATGTTGTTATTTTGTCCCCAATAGGTGAGAGTCCTGAGATCAGCTAGGGGGAGCAATGGAAATCATGGCAGCTTATAGTATTCCATTCATCATGTCATGCTTGTTAGCATGCTGTTTTATAGCCACATTGCTCCACAGTAGATCCACTTTAGTGTGAAGACTCCATATTTTTACTTTAATTTGAAGCAGATATGATATAAAAATAAATGAGTTTATGTTTCTCATTCACCAAAAGGAATTGTCCCTGGTAATTTACAGGTGATCAATCAAGATGGGACAGGAAACTTCCCCAATGCATATTAAATATCATACTTACAAAGAGGGAAATGAGCAAGCACAACTAACAAATGTTCAATTTCACTTGACTTCTTAATTTCCAGAGAGACATGGCTGGAAGCACATGGACAGATACCGATGCTTCAAAGAACAATCACTATCTGGTTCCTTGAACAGTCAATGAGAGTGGGGTACACCACTTTTCAAAAAGTCCCTTCTGTGTCATGTGCTTCCTATTCAAGGCCCAGCTGAAATCTTTCTTTGCTCTTTCTAAAGCATTGTATAATTTTATAAATTTTAAGCACGTTGACACTGACAGATCAACCCTTTCCCTGAAATTTTTTTTAAAACATGAAGCAAGATGACAGCTTAGTATCTGCTGTTCACCTTTGCAATGCTTTCAAAACCATTACATCAATCAAAAATGTATTTATTGAGTATCCAAAATGTCCACATCCCAATAGTATATGTGACGCAAACTAAATATGAAGTGATATACAATGTGACTCTGATCTTAAGCAGTATTAAAATTATAAACAGTGAAATGCTTTTGGTAATTAGTAAAAAAGATAATAATTTATTGAGTACATATCACCAAATGACATTATTAGATATCTTAAAATTTATCTCTAGTCCTCATAGTAAGTCTTTGAGTATGTATAACAGTCCTTATCTTAAAAATAAAGAAATTAATTAGCAGAGGTGGTTAAGTAACTTGTCTATGCATGCACATACTAAATAGGAGAGCTAGAATGCACACTCCCATCTCTTTATTGTTCAAGTATAAATCCCATCACAACACACTAACTCTTTATGTTAGTTTCCTAGGGTTGTTGTAACATGGTACCGAAACTCGGTGGCAAAAAACAACACAAATTTATTTTCTCAGTCTTTGGAGGCTAGAAGTCTGAAATCAAGGTGTCAGTAGGATTGACTCCCACTAGGAGCTCTGCTGCTGATGCTGCTAAGTTGCTTCAGTCGTGTCCGACTCTGTGCTACCCCATAGACGGCAGCCCACCAGGCTCCTCTGTCCACAGGATTCTCTAGGCAACAATACTGGAGTGGGTTGCCATTTCCTTCTCCACTAGGAGCTCTGAAGGAGAATCTAGTCCATGCTTCGCCAGCTTCTGGTGGTTGCATTATCCATGGTGTCCCTTGCCTTCCAGAAGTCTACCTACAATTGCTGCCTCTATCTTCACACAGAATTCTCTACTTAGTTTTATCTGTGTCTCTCCCCTTCCTATGGGAATGTCAGTCATATAAGGACCCACTCTAACCCACTATGACTTCATCTTAATTTAAGTACATTTGCAAAGACCAAATGTTTCCAAATATTGTCACATTTATAGATACTGGGGATTAAAACTACAACATATCTCCATCTTTGAAGGAAACAATTTAACCCAAAACATTTTTCAAATTTGCTCTATGTTGCATTATTCAAATTCATGATTAAGTTGAAAATGGGATAAAGCTCTTTTAAACACAGAATCTTACACATAATATGTGCTCAAATAAATTCATGATGAATATCATCATCCCCAATTAGTATAACTTCATGCTATAAAGGCTGAAGTTAGTCCTAACATATCTTCTGAATTTATGACGGGAAAGGGAGATGACAGGATTTTCTCATAAGGAAAACAAAATAAGCTCATACTCATGAGATTTAATACAATTATACTGTACTAAGTATTTAAAAAAAGGAGAAGGCAATGGCACCCCACTCCAGTACTCTTGCCTGGAAAATCCCATGGACGGAGGAGCCTGGTGGGCTGCAGTCCATGGGGGTCGCTAAGAGTCGGACACGACTGAGCAACTTCACTTTCACTTTTCACTTTCATGCATTGGAGAAGGAAATGGCAACCCACTCCAGTGTTCTTGCCTGGAGAATCCCAGGGACGGCAGAGCCTGCTGGGCTGCCATCTATGGGGTCGCACAGAGTCGGACACAACTGAGGTGACTTAGCAACAACAAGTATTAAAAAATAAACAATTTCAAACTATATTCTGACCATTTGAAACTCATAGAGAGGCCCTAAACAAATAGGTACACCTACAATTTTACTATTAAGAAAGTGACAATTGCTACAAAGAAGAAATAACTTCTTCCAGAGGTCTAACTATACTGGTTATAATGAATTTAAGTGCTGAGGCCCAAATTTTTACATAATTGAAGAATGAACTTTGACATGACAGAATACAATAAATTATGTAAATGTGTGTGTGCGTGCATGCGTGTGTGTGTGTGGATTTGAAAGTAAAGGTGCTCTGGAGAAGGGAATGGCAATCCACTTCAGTTCTTGCCTGGAGAATTCCATGGACAGTAGCTTGGCAGGCTAAGGTCCATGGGGTTGCAAAAAGGCAGACACAACGACTAAGAGACTTTCACTTAACTTCACATATACACATTTATGGGTTTGAAAGTATTCTCTATAGAATATTTTACCCCAAAAAACTTTATTATTGCAATGAAATGCATTTCATGAGATGAATCTCTTGATGTATTTTTGATGATTTGTAACAAACTGAACCATTATCACTTCACTAGAGTCCATATTTGTTGATTTCTTTTGCAATTAAATATCCATCTGGAGGATTTTGTTTTTCCCCTCTAAAGACTGATTATGCATTCAAGTAAAATGTAATAGTTAGCAATGTGGATGTAAGCTCATGTTGGACTTTTGACATCTTGGAATTTAGTAAAATAAACAAAAAGGACAGAAAATGAAAGTTTAGATAGTATTTATTGTTAAGTAGAAGAGACTCAGGGTTAAAAGTTATATGTAGTGACACCTAAATCATTTTGGTCTTTATTTTGTGACTCTAAAAATGAAGGTGGTTGAAACAGATAATTAATAAGAACATTTTCAGCTTAAATATTCAATGATTATGATTATAGTCAATGATTATAGGGAATGCTATTTTTCTCATTGGTATTACTTTTTTTTTTTCCTTTTCGAAAAACCAAAGAAGAGTGGAAAGAGTGGACACTTAGAATATGGAAGGTCTTTAGAATGAGAGGAAGAGGAAAGAGCCATTAACTCCAACCAAGAGTAGGCAGACCACACGGAAGTCTCAGTCTAGTCAAACTCCAAAAAGGCAGACTCTACCTCAGGTAGTACAGAAAAAAACTTTGCTGTTGTGATTTTGTTTTAAACGTACTGCACAACAGATGTTCCATTACACTTTTCTGTCAGAATGTCTAAATAAAGAGAATGGATTTTGCTTTTTCCTTTGCTATCTCAATTTCAAAAGTCTTAATTAGGACATTCGAGTAGGTTATTTTCTGTGTTTGAGATGGAATTCTCATGAAGCCATTCCCAGAGGTGCTCATCCTCATTCCAGCTGTTAAGGAACACTCCTGCCCAGTACACACTCTACCGTGACATGAAGGGCCTCATTTCATCCCCTGGCAAGGCGGTGTCAAGCAAACAGGTTTTTGTCTGAATTGTTTGTCATTTTCCTGAACAACTCTGAAATACTGGGCCACATGTATAAACAGTCTGATTTTTTATCCACAAAAATGAGAAGAAAGTGAAAGTCACTCGGTCATGTCCAACTCTTTGCAACCCCATGGACTATACAGTCCGTGGAGTTCTCCAGGCCAGAATACCGGAGTGGGTAGCCTTTCCCTTCTCCAGGGGATCCTCCCAACCCAGGGATCGAACTCAGATCTCCCATATTGCAGGCAGATTCTTCACCAGCTGAGCGACCAGGGAAGCCCACAAAAATGAGAAACATAATATGAAAAGCTGTTCCTTTTATGTTTTAGTTTGCCAGTGATTGGTTTACATTGCGTTCACTTCATTGAAATAGTAACAAGCAGAGTACAATGAGCAATTCCAACCCCAAAATTGTTTAATTCAAAGTCTATGCTAATATCTCATTAGATGATGACTTATGTGAATGGCTCAGAGTATCAAGTAAGGTAAGAATTAAGGAATTAGTGCCAATAACTTAGCTATTTCAAGTCTGGGCTTTCCATTTATATTAATAATAGATGGAGACTCAAATGATAATACTGTGAAATCTGACTCAGGAATAGAAAGCTATTCAATATAGGTAGTTCTCCCATATCTATTCCAATTAGTCCTTTTCCTACCACATATGTAGAAATGATTCAACCATTGTTCTTATATTGTGGGTGTATCATATTTTTCCAGGAATTCACCTTTGCCGTTTACAGCACTTAATTTTATTTCTGCCAGTGCTGATTGGAAGATACTGAATGTTTCACATATTATAGCTTTTAGAATACATAATCTTGAATGTGTGGGTTCTAAAAAGGATACACTAGTTTTGTACTTTTAAGAGGAGTCACACTGCAGCACTCTTGATATCAACAATTGTCAAATTTTAAAGACATGTTTGTCTTCAGGAATCAGAAAATGTGAATAAAAATTTCTAGGAATCCTCAGGAATTCCTACAATCAGAATATATTTTATATTTTTATAATAATTTATTTATATATGTTAAAATTATAGTGAGCCACAACAATAAAACATAGGAAATTATTTGTTTCTGACAGAATTATATAAACCTGTAGAAGATTCTGTATGGGGAGAAAAGAAAAAGACACAATAATCAATGCATAGTTTTGTATTATTATGAACTGCTATATTGTGACAAAATAATGCATTTCAATAATATATTAAAATTATGTTTACCTGATATTTTCATTTGATAATAGAAATCATTAAGATGCAACCTGATACATGTATATACAGTATATACACAAAATAAGAGTTAAATAAAACAATTTAGAATATTGAAAGATAAACCAAAAATACTTAAAAACTACTCTTAAAAATTTAAAAACATGGAAAGTGTTAATCTCCTTTCTCATATTCTTGATCTTTAAATCATGACAAATGTTGCCAACATGGAAAATTCTCTTTCATTTTTCATTAATATTGTGGTGGGACTATTAAGAGTGAATCCATCTTCACCTTTTGTTTTCTGGCCACACCATGTGGATTGTGGGTTAGGGTTAGAGTTCGGGAACTACATTGAGTATCCTCTGATAAGACACAATGTTAAAGAATATTAACCAAAAATTGTATATATGTGCATAATTAAGTGACTTTGCTATACAGCAGAGATTGGCACAATATTGTAAATCCAATATACTTTGAACTCTTTTGCACTGTTGGTGGGAATGTAAATTGATACAACCACTATGGAGAACAGTACAGAGATTCCTTAAAAAACTAAAAACAAAACTACCATATGACCTAGCAACCCCACTACTGGACATACAACCTGAGGAAAACCACAACTGAAAAAGGCATGTGTACCCCAATGTTCATTGCAGCACTATTTACGGTAGCTAGGACATGGAAGCAACCTAGATGTCCATTGACAGATGAATGGATAAAGAAGCTGTGGCACATATATACAATGAAATATTTCTCAGCCATAAAATGAACACATTTGAGGCAGTTCTAAAGAGGTGAAGGAACCTAGAGCCTATCTACAAAGTGAAATAAGTCAGAAAGAGAAAAATAAATATTGTATATTAATGCGTATATATGGAATCTAGAAAGATGGTATTGATGAACCTATTTGCAGGGCAGCAATGGAAATGCAGACATAAAAAACAGACTCGTGGACCCAATAGGGGAAGGAGAAGGTGGGATGGATTGAGAGATGAGCATGGAAACAATTACATTATCATATGTCAAATAGATACCCAGTGAGAATTTGCAGTATTACTCAGGGAACTCAGACCAGTGCTCTGTGACAACCTAGATAGGTGGGATGGGGTGGGAGGTGGGAGGGAGTTTTAAGAGGCAGGGGACGTGTGTATACTTATGGCTGCTTCATGTGGATGTATGACAGAAACCAATATAACACTGTAAAACAATTATCCTCCAATTAAAAATAAATACATAATATTGTTCTATTTATCTGTGTCTCTTTTGATGTCTCGTGAGGGCGGGATGATATGGGAGAATGGCATTGAAGCATGTAAATTATCATATGTGAAACGAATCACCTGTCCAGGTTCAATGCATGATACAAGGTGCTCAGGGCTGGTGCACCAGGATGACCCGGAGGGATGGGATGGGGAGGGAGGTGGAAGGGGGGTTCTGGGAGGGGAACACATGTACACCCGTGGTGGATTCATGTCGATGTATGGCAAAACAAACACAATATTGTAAAGTTAAAAAAATAGATAAATAAGCTAATTTAAAATTAAAATAAATAGATAAATACATTGCAAAACATTTTTAAAAGAGTGAATCCAAAAGCATCTTCATAGTGTTTCATACAAACTCTTCATCAGTTTCCCATTGCTACTGCAACAAGTTACCACAACACTACTGGCTTAAGGCAGCACAAATTTATTATCTTATAATTTGTAGTTAAAATTTATCACTGGGCTAAGCATTGTGTTAGCTGCTTTCTTTCTGGGGACTCTAGGAGAACAGCCATTTCTTTGCTTTCCTCATGTTCTAGAGGCACTGGCATTCCTTGGTTAGTGGCCCCTCTCAGCATCTTCAAAGTAAGCAGTATAGTACTATCAAATGTTTCTCTTTCTAACCTGCCTCCCTCTTTCATTGTTTGATATCTGTGATTACATTGGACTAACTTGTATAGTTCAGGATGATTTCCTTTTTTCAAGAAGAGTAGAATCACATCTGTAGAATCTTATTTGCCATGTAAGAATATTTATATTGCAGGGTTCAAGATGCAAGCATCTTTGGAGGCCATTATGGTATATACTACAAGTTCATTCTCCTTTTCAGTGATGAAAGTGTTATGTCTACTTTATAAATATTTGCTTATAACAAATATTCAAACACCAGCGTTCATCACCAGGTGACATTTGATAATGTAACATACTGATCTCCTAGCATCATTCATAATACACACAAACATCTATTGAACTTACCAATTTGAGGGCTTATTTTGCTTCCAAATTTATTTTTGGAAGATTGCTCATAGGATTTGTATGATGCAGCTAAATTTACTTATAGGTTTTATTTGTAAGGGCGACTCATTGTTTATAATAGGCCCAGCCACCACAAACACATGGTACCAGTTACAATGCAAGATTGATTCTATTGTTACCGCTTCTTTTGTATTCTCCTATTCTGACTCCCCGGAGAAGGCAATGGCACCCCACTCCAGTACTCTTGCCTGGGAAATCCCATGAACGGAGGAGCCTGGTAGGCTGCAGACAATGGGGTCGCTAAAGAGTCGGACACAACTGAGTGATTTCACTTTCACTTTTCACTTTCATGCACTGGAGAAGGAAATGGCAACCCACTTCAGTGTTTGCTCTGGCTTGGAGTTGACATTAACAGATTCTTTTAAATTAGCAAATTCTCAGCGCTGCTTGACACATTTTAAATCTCACAAAATTATAATACTTTCCCCTATCTCCCCAACATCTTAACTGATGTTTTCTCAGAATACAGAAAGGCATATAAATTTTCTAAGAAATGTCAGCCTGGAATTCCTACAAAGAAACACCAATTACCAAGAGCAACCAAATTTCTGGCTTGATTGGTTATATAGAAATCCCTGGGACTTCACAGCCTGGACTAAATTGTCATTTATTTTGTAACAGATCTTCCATCATTTGAGCTAAATATTTGAATACCCCTCCTTTGTTAAGGTTCCAGGGCCATGGGGAGGTGTTTTGAATCAATTAGAAATGGTTCAAATCATCTGTCTGCCAATTAATGGAAACAGCTTTTTTTTCCTTTTTTTCTGTACCAACTGAAATAGGTTCACCATTTAACACAGTGTATTGCCATAATTAAGAGTGTAGGGCAAAACAGGATAGACTTAGTTCAAATTTTTGCTTCATCCCTAATTATTTGTGCAATCATGGGACAATAACTTCAGTCCTCTGTACATTAGTTTCCTCATCTATAAAAATTATTATTTGCTTTCTAGAGATTTCAATTTTCACATATGTTTTCTGAGTAATAGAATAGAATAGCTATAGTTGGTTACATTCTCTGAGGCAATCACCATTTTAAAACTGTTGTGCAACATTCCCAAGCATATTATTTATATGTTTACCTTGTGTTGAAGCCACAAAAGACATAATTCAGTTCAGTTCAGTTCAGTCACTCAGTTGTGTCCAACTCTTTGTGACCCCACAAACTGCAGCATGCTAGGCCTCCCTGTCCATCACTAACTCCCTGAGTCCACTCAAACCCATGTCCATCCAGTCAGTGATGCCATCCAGCCATCTCATCCTCTGTCGTCCCCTTCTCCTCCTGCCCTTAATCTTTCCTAGTATCAGGGTCTTGTCAAATGAGTCAGCTCTTTGCATCAGGTGGCCAAAGTATTGGAGTTTCAACTTCAACATCAGTCCCTCCAATGGACACCCAGGACTGATCTCCTTTAGGATGGACTGGTTGGATCTCCTTGCAGTCCAAGGGACTCTCAAGAGTCTTCTCCAACACCACAGTTCAAAAGCATAAGTTCTTCGGTGCTCAGCTTTCTTCACCGTCCAACTCTCACATCCATACACGACCACTGGAAAAACCATAGCCTTGACTAGATGGACCTTTGTTGGCAAAGTAATGTCTCTGCTTTTTAATATACTGTCTAGGTTGGTCATAACCTTCCTTCCAAGGAGTAAGCGTCTTTTAATTTCATGGCTGCAATCACTATCAGCAGTGATTTTGCAGCCCTCCAAAATAAAGTCTGACACTGTTTCCATTGTTTCCCCATCTATTTCCCATGAAGTGATGGGACCAGATAGCATGATCTTAGTTTTCTCAACGTTGAGCTTTAAGCCAACTTTTTCACTCTCCTCTCTCACTTTCATCAAGAAGCTCTTTAGTTCTTCTTCACTTTCTGCCACTAGGTTGGTGTCATCTGCATATCTGAGGTTATTGATATTTCTCCCAGCAATCTTGATTCCAGCTTGTGTTTCTTCCAGCCAGGTTTTTCTCATGATGTACTCTACATATAAGTCAAATAAGCAGGGTGACAATATACAGCCTTGACGTACTCCTTTTCCTATTCGGAACCAGTCTGTTGTTCCATGTCCAGTTCTAACTGTTGCTTCCTGACCTGCATACAGGTTTCTCAAGAGACAGGTCAGATGGTCTGGTATTCCCATCTCTTTCAGAATTTTCCACAGTTTATTGTGATCCACACAGTCAAAGGCTTTGGCATAGTCAATGTTTTTCTGGAACTCTCTTGCTTTTTCTATGATCCAGCAGATGTTGGCAATTTGATCTCTGGTTCCTCTGCCTTTTCTAAATCCACTTGAACATCTGGAAGTTCACGGTTCACGTATTGCTGAAGCCTGGCTTGGAGAATTTTGAGCATTACTTTACTAGCGTGTGAGATGAGTGCAATTGTGCAGTAGTTTGAGCATTCTTTGGCATTGCCTTTCTTTGGGATTGGAATGAAAACTGACCTTTTCCAGTCCTGTGGCCACTGCTGAGTTTTCCATATTTGCTGGCATATTGAGTGCAGCACTTTCACAGAGTCATCTTTCAGGATTTGAAATAGTTCAACTGGAATTCCATCACCTCCACTAGCTTTGTTCATAGTGATGCTTCCTAAGGCCCAATTGACTTCGCATTCCAGGATGTCTGGCTCTAGATGAGTGATCACACCATCGTGATTATCTGGGTCATGAAGATCTTTTTTGTACAATTCTTCTGTGTATTCTTGCCACCTCTTAATATATTCCACTTCTGTTAGGTCCCTACCATTTCTGTCTTTTATTGAGCCCATCTTTGCATGAAATGTTCCCTTGGTATCTCTGATTTTCTTGAAGAGATCTCTAGTCTTTCCCATTCTATTGCTTTCCTCTGTTTCTTTGCATTGATCTCTGAGGAAGGCTTTCTTATCTCTCCTTGCTATTCTTTGAAACTCTGTATTCAAATGGGTATACCTTTTCTTTTCTCCTGTGCTTTTTGCTTCTCTTCATTTCACAGCTATTTTTAAGGCCTCCTCAGACAGTCATTTTGCTTTTTTGCATTTCTTTTTCTTGGGGATGGTCTTGATTCCTGTCTCTTGTACAATGTCATGAACGTCCATCCATAGTTCATCAGGCATTCTGTCTATCAGATCTAGTCCTTTAAATCTATTTATCACTTCTACTGTATAGTCATAAAGGATTTGATTTAGGTCGTACCTGAATGGTCTAGTGGTTTTCTCCACTTTCTTCAATTTCAGTCTGAATTTGGCAATAAGGAGTTCACGATCTGAGCCACAGTCAGCTCCTGGTCTTGTTTTTGCTGACTGTATAGAGTTTCTGCATCTTTGGCAGCAAAGAATATAATCAATCTGATTTTGGTGTCGACCATCTGATGATGTCCATGTGTAGACATAATTGGCCTCCTTTAAAAATATTATGTATTACTTCACTTTAGTTATCATTTTACAGCTTACTTTTTCTACTCAATAGTATATCTTTTTATATTTGTTAACTTAACAAAATAGATCCCATTTATTCTCCTAAATTATCTGTGGTGTACATATGCAAATCTTTCTGTAGGATATGGATTAAAAATGAAATTGCTAGTTGCTAAGTATATTATCTTCACATTTACTGTGTGTTAGTGAGTCACTTATGGCTTTTTGCTTATATGTGCTGTCACCAATGCTTGACACTTGTTAATTTTGTTTCCAACCTGATGAGTGTGAAATAGCAACTCATTGCTGTTTTAATTTCCAGTACCCAACTACTGGCAGGGTTAAGAAACTTCTTCTAGGATTTTTTTTTTTTTTTTTTTGATGATTCAAGTTTCCTCTTTTGGGATTATTTATAGATTTAGAGAATTTTTCTTTTGTTTTTCTTAACTTTATTTTGGGATTTTTCTTTTTTTTTTTACATAGAGTTGCTGTTAAGTTTAACTTTGGCTTCAGTATTCATAAAACTATGATGCCTGGTTTGATTAGCCATTGAAAGACAAAGTAACCAAACATCTGTTTTGTTTCTGGCATACTGGTCATCTACCTGCTAAATGCGGATATGGCCACACATATCCCCATCATTTCTAATCAGCACAGTGATGTCAATGTGAAATTATGTGGACCCTGAACTGACATTAACATCTGAATATTCATTGATATTTATTTTTATATTTAGATAAACATTTTAGATGCAACTTGAAAACCTCCTTCTTCAGGAAACTGAATTATAAGCATATTTATTTATTACAATAATAAAATCTTAAAATAATGCTGATTTAATTTAATGCTGATTTTGAAAGCCATTAATTTGTTGTACAAAAGTTATTAAGAAACTTCAAATAGTTCAACAATATTAGCAGTTATTATGAATAAGAGATAGCGCATTAGATAGATAACATTAGCAAGAACATAATATCCGTTTCGAGCCAGCAAATGTTTATAAAAATTTAAATGCTAATAAAAAGGCAGGATAATAGAAATTAGTTTATATTACAATGCTAATCGTTAGAAGCATTAAGAGGTATATTTAATTTTAAGTTATTTAATTCAGCTTAGGCTAAGAATTTTTCAAGAAAAAGGTCCTATTTGAGGAGTCTTCTTATCTCGTGAGGATGAATTAAAAGCAGAATTTCAACTTTGCTAGTGCTAAATGTCATGAGGAGGAAAAACTGCAAAATCATGTGCAACAATATTTTATGATAAATCATTTCTGATCTCATTGTAGTGAAGAATATAAAATCTAGAAGAAAGAGTGAAAGGGAAACAAAATAGCTCAAAGTTTCTTCTCACTTACCAACTTCAAAATCACAACCTTTAAACGGACACTTTTAGAAGATATTTTCTCACCCCTTTGAGTCTGTGGAGTCCAAAACTTTTGGCATGGCTGAAATATATTTTAGAGACTGCTAACTATTTTTGGTATCTAAAGTTAAAGGATTTTTGAGATATGCTCAAAGTAAAAAAAAAAAAAAAGAGAGAGAGAGAGAGAAAGAAATATTACTGATTTTTCCCCTGAATTGCAATTTGGTGCATGTAACTAGATTAGTGATGTTATGGTATATCTGTTACAAGTGAACTTTGCTTTTAGTGTATCAGTGGGACTATTGAAGCTAAGAGTAACTAATTGTGCAGAGAAATGATTGTTTCTGCACCATGTTAAACTTTAATAGTTGACCATTTAGATTCTCAATAAGTAAATTGCTACATTCATTTATGTTTGCAAAAATTCAGATTTAACCTTGTACCAAGAAACTGATTTTATAATATTTATATTCAAAATTGGCCAAGTATTTGTTTTTCAGCCACAATAAGTATTTGGTAAACTTCTACCTGGTAGGTATTACTCTATTATTTATTTACGTTCAAATATATATTTTTTTCAGCCTGTTAGCTTACTTTTAGGATTTTTTTTTTGATGATATCTTTTGCATCCCCTTCATGGACCACTGCCTTGTCATTGCAAAGGGACTTGCATGACTCAATAAAGCTATGAGCCATGCCATGTAGGGCCACCCAAGACAGAAGGGTCATAGCAGAGAGTTCTGACAAAACATCATCTACCAGAGGAGGGAATGGCAAACCACTCCAGTATAGTTGCTGTGAGAACCTCGTGAACTGTATAAAAAGACAAAACAATATGAAATCAAAAGAAGAGTCCCCCAGGTTTGAAGATGTCCAATATTCTACTGGGGAAGAATGGAAGACAACTACAGGCCACAGAAAGAATGAAGTGGCTGGGCGAAAACAGAAACAACAGTCAGTTGTGGATGTGTCTGGTGATGAAAGTAAATCCAGTGCTGGAAAGAAGAGTATTGCATAGGAACTTGGAACGTTAGGCCCATGAACAAAGATAAATTGGATGTGGTCAAGCAGGAGATTGGCAAGAATAAACATCAACATCTTAGGAATCAGTGAACTAAAATGGATGGGAATGGGCGAATTTAATTCAGATGACCATTATATCTACTACCATGGCAAGAATCACACAGAAGAAATGGAGTAGCCCTCATAATCAACAAAAGGGTCCAAAATGCAGTACTTGGGCACAACCTCAAAAATGACAGAATGGTCTCATTTTGTTTCTAAGGCAAGCCATTCAACATCACAGTAATCCAAGTCTATGCCCCTACCACAGATGCTGAAGAAGCTGAAGTTAATCAGTTCTATGAAGACCTAGAACACCTCCTAAAACTAAGATCAAAAAAAAAAAAAAAAAAAACCAACTTGTTTTATTGATCATCAGGGATTGGAATGTTAAAGTAGGAAGCCAAGAGATACCTGACATAACAGTCAAGCTTGGCCTTGGAGAACAAAATGAATCAGGGCAAAGGCTAAGTGAATTCTGACAAGAGAATGCAGTAGTCAAAGCAAACACCTTTGTCAGCAAGAGATGACTTTACACATGGACATCACCAAATGGTCAATACAAAAATCAAATTGATTATGTTCTTTGTAGCTAAAGATGAAGAAGCTATATGCAGTCAGCATAAGCAAGACCTGGAGCCAACTGTGGCTCAGATCATCAGCTTCTCATAGCAAAATTCAGGCTTAAACTAAATGAAGTGGGGAAAATCACTAGGCCAGCCAGGTACGACTTAAGTCAAATCACCTATGAATATGCAGTGGTGGTAAATGGATAGATTCAAGGGATTAGAACTTGCAAACTGTGTGACTGAAAAACTATAGATGGAGGTCCATAATATTGTACAGGAGGCAGTGAAAAAAACCATCCCAAAGAAAAATAAAAGGGAGGAGGCAAAGCAGTTATCTGAGAAGAACTTACAACTAGCTAAAGAAAGAAAAGAAGTGAAAAGCAAGGGAGAAAGGGAAAGGTATACCCAACTGAACACAGATTTCCAAAGAACAGCACAGAGAGATAAGAAGGCCTTCATGAACAGTGTATAAAATTAGAAGAAAACAGCAGAAGGGAAAAGACTAGAGATCTCTTCAGGAAAACTGGAGATATCAAGGGAACATTTTGCCCAAAGATGGGCACAATAAAGGACAGAAATGGTAGAGGCCTAATAGATGCTGAGATCAAGAAGAGATGGAAATAATACACAGAAGAACTTGTACAAAAAAGATCTGAATGAAGCAGATTACTACAATGGTGTGGTCGGCCACCTAGAGCCAGACATTCTGGAGAGCGAAGTCAAGTGGGCCTTAGGAAGCATGGCTGTTAATAAAGCTAGTGGATGCAATGGAATTCCAGTGGAACTATTCAAAACCCTAAAAGATGGTGCCATTAAGGTGTTGCATCCAATATGTCAGCAAATCTGGAAGACCCAGCAGTGCCCACAAGACTAGAAAAGGTCAATCCTCATCCAAATTCCCAAAAAGGGTAGTAGTAAAGAATGTGCTTGCCATGGGAGAATTGCACTCATCTCCCATGCTAGGAAGGTCATGCTTCAAAGCTTGCATGCTAGGCTTCAGCATTATGCAAACCGAGAACTCCCAGATTCCCAAGTTGGGTTTAGAAAAGGAAGAGGAACTAAAGATCAAATTGCTAACAGTCTCTGGATCATAGAGAAAGTTAGGGAATTCCAGAAAAACATTTACCACTGTTTTATCAACTATGCCAAAGCCTTTCACTGTGTGAATCATAATAAACTGTGGAAAGTTCTTAAAGAGATGGGAATACCAGACCATCCTACCTGTCTCCTGAGAACCTATATGCCAGTCAAGAAGCAACAGTTAGAACCCTGCATGGAACAACTGATTGGTTCAAGATTGAGAAAGGAGTATGACAGGGCTGCCTGATGATGTCACCCTGTTTTTTTTTATTTGTTTTTTTTTTTAATCTATATGCTGAGTACATCATGAGAAATGCTGGGCTGGATGAGTTACAAGCTGTAATCAAGATAGGCAGGACACATATCAACAACCTCAGATATGCAGATGATGCCACTCTAATGGCAGAAAGTGAAGAGAAACTGAAGAGCCTCTTGATGAGGGTAAAGGATAAGAGTTAAAGAGCCAGCTTAAAATTAAATATGTATATGTATAAAAAATAAGATCATGGCATCTGGCCCCATTACTTCATGGCAAATAGAGGGGGAAAAGGTGGAAGCAGTGACGGATTTCCTCTTCTCGAGCTCTAAAATCACTGTGGATGGTGACTGAAGCCATGAAATCAAGAGATGTTTGCTTCTTGGCATGAAAGCTAGGGCAAATCTAAACATTATGTTGAAAAGCAGAGGCATTATTCTGCTGACAAAAGTCCATATAGTCAAGGTTATGGTCTTCCCAGTGGTCATGTATGGTTGTGAGAGCTGGACCATAAAGAAGTCAAGGTGCCAAAGAATTGATGCCTTCAAACTGTGTTGCTGGAGAAGACTCCTGAGAGTCCCTTGGACAGCAAGGAGCTCAAACCCATCAATTTTAAGGGAAATTAACCCTGAATATTCATCGGAAGAACTGATGCTGAAGCTGACAGTCTAGTATTTTGGTCATCTGATGCAAACAGTTGACTCACTGGAAAATTCCCTGATGTTGAGAAGACGGCGTCAGAGGATGAGATGGCTGGATGGCATCACCAATGCAACGGACATGACCTTAGGCAATCTTTGGGAGATGGTGAGGGACAGGAAAGCCTGGTGTGTTGCAGTCCATGGGTTCGCAAAGAGCTGGACATGACTGGGAGACTAAACAACAACATCTTTTGCATAAACAGCAGCACTTTGATGATTCTATACCTTTGCCCTCTGTACACAGGTGTGTATATATATATATATATATATATATACACACACACACACACATATATATATACACATATATATATACACACACACACACATACGTATATATATATATAGCTATATATATATATATAGCTATATAGCTACAGAGACTTTGGCTATCAGTTAATCCCATTACAGATAATCAAGACTCAGTCCAGAATCAGGTAGCTCAGGGTTCCTAAACCCTAGGTGTATTTTGGTAAACGAAAATTGGTCATCTTCTTTAGTTTCTCCGTTTTAGTATTCATCCCAGGGTGGATGGCATTCTCTCACCATTCCCGGGTCCCTCAATGTGGTATTTCTGTTATTGTGTAATTTCATTTTGCTGACCCTTGTGAACACTGGGAAAGGAACACAATGTCAGTCTGCAATACTCTGGGTCCAAAAGTCGTCCGCTGCAAAGGTGAATAGAAAGGAACGCTACCTTCCATACCATGTGTCCTTATGGAGGAATATATATGTAAGAAATAATTATAAATAAGCATGCTATTCAGTAAAGTAAATGCGGATGTCTGTAATTAAATAATTATGATATTTTTTCTATATATGTAAATGTATACTCTCCTAATAAGTGAAAAAAAACAGCCATTTTTGTTACTCAGTTCAGTTCAGGTCAGTTGCTCCGTCGTGTCCGACTCTTCAAACCCCATGAATCGCAGCAACCCAGGACTCCCTGTCCATCACCAACTCCCAGAGTTCACCCAAACCCATGTCCATCGAGTTGGTGATGCCATCCAACCATCTCATCCTCTGTCGTCCCCTTCTCCTCCTGCCCCCAATCCTTCCCAGCATTAGGGTCTTTTCCAATGAGTCAACTCTTCGCATGAGGTGGCCAAAGTATTGGAGTTTCAGCTTCAACATCAGTCCTTCCAATGAACACTCAGGATTGATCTCCTCTGGGATGGACTGGTTGGATCTCCTTGCAGTCCAAGGGACTCTCAAAAGTCTTCTCCAACACCACAGTTCAAAAGCATCAATTCTTTGGTGCTCAGCTTTCTTCACCATCCAACTCTCACATCCATACATGACCACTGGAAAAACCATAGCCTTGACTAGACAGACCTTTGTTGACAAAGTAATGTCTCTGCTTTTAAATATGCTATCTAGGTTGGCCATAACCTTCCTTCCAAGGAGTAAGCATCTTTTAATTTCATGGCTGCAATCACCATCAGCAGTGATTTTGGAGCCCAAAAGAATAAAGTCTGACACTGTTTCCACTGTTTCCGCATCTATTTCCCATGAAGTGATGGGACCAGATGCCATGATCTTAGTTTTCTCAATGTTGAGCTTTAAGCCAAATTTTTCACTCTGCTCTTTCACTTTCATCAAGAGGCTCTTTAGTTCTTCTTCACTTTCTGCCATAAGGATGGTGTCATCTGCATATCTGAGGTTATTGATATTTCTCCCGGCAATCTTAATTCCATCTTGTGTTTCTTCCAGCCCAGCGTTTCTCATGATGTACTCTGAATATTAGTTAAATAAGCAAGGTGACAATATACAAACTTGATATACTCCTTTTCCTATTTGGAACCAGTCTGTTGTTCCATGTTTGCTACTCACTATACTTCATAAACACCTATCCTGGAAAGATTTCAAAAGTCTCTCTGAGTATTTCAGATTTGGGGGATGCCGGGAGTCATAGTCAGTTTGCTCATTCCATCCCTTAAAGCTGGACACATCCCAAGCCATTGTCCCGTTGAGATCATCAAGCCTGTAGCCAATGTTTGCTACAGCATCCTACTCCAAGGAACTTGCCCTTTGATGTTCACTCTCAAGTAGCAAACTCTGAGACTCTTTTGTGCCACTCCATTGCACTTGGTGAACAGGTTCTCCCTTACAGAGTTTCTGAGAACCCAGGGAATAAGAGACGAACCTTCAAACGCATGTGTGAAAATAAGAAGAAGAATGTCCTGGCTGATTTTTCACTAACTACAGCAGTAGCAGGGGATTCCCAGGTGGTACTAGTGGGAAAGACCTTGCCTGCCAATGCAGGAGACATAAGAGATGCAGATTTGAGCCCTGAGTCAGGAAGATCCCCTGGAGGAGGGCATGGCAACCCACTCCAGTATTCTTGCCTGGAGAATCCCATGGACAGAGGAGCCTGGCAGGCTATAGTCCATGGGGTCACACAGAGTCAGGCACAACTGAAGTGACTTAGCATGCACTCATGCAGCAGTAGTAACAGCAGCTTAGTAGTCTTATGGGGAACTTTAGGGCTTCTACAAAGCTTGTACCTCCCTGGGAGTCTGCTCCTACTTTGAGTAACCTTGCTCATATCCTTTAACTTGTCCTGTCGTTGTCTTCCCATTAGTCATGACTGTGTCCCATTTCAGTAACAACAAGATAAACTAGCTAAATATAAGTTCTCTATTATGGTAACTAGAAGATAATCAGTAAGCGTAATGGAAATAAATATACAATGAAAATAAGCACAATCAAATCTTCATCATCATTATTAGATGGGCTTCCCTGGTGTCTCAGATGGTAAAGAATCAGCCTGCAATACAGGAGACCCAGATTTGATCCTTGGGTCAGGAAGATACCCTGCAGAAGGGACCATCTACCTGCTTCAGTGTTCTTGCCTGGAGAATTCCATGGACAGAGGAGCCTATTGGGCTACAGTCCATGGGGTTGCAAAGAGTCGAACGTGACAGAGCAACTGTGCTGTCTGTGCTTAGTTCCTCAGTCTTGTCCAGTGCTTTGCAACCCCATAGACTGTTGCCCACAAGGCCCCTGTGTCCATGGGGATTTTCCAGTGAAGAATACTGGTGTGGATTTCCATGCCCTCCTCCAGGGGATCTTTCCAACCCAGGGATCAAACCCAGGTCTCCCACATTGCAGGCAGATACTTTACCATCTGTGCCTCCAGGGAAGCAAGAACCTCATATATGATGCAATAAAACTCCAAATGAACAAGAGTCATTTATTTGAGGACTCTTCTACCCAAAGCAGCACATTTTAATTTTGAACAGTTTTTACTGTTAGAAAATTCTCATTATTTAGCCAAAAATCTATCTCCTTGCCATTCATTCTGTCACAAAGTTTCATTTTGCCCTGTATGTTTTCAGAGTAGGTCTAACCTTTTTCCCTATATAAATCCTTCAAGTGTTGAAATATGATTATCTTTGTCTCTTTTTTATTTGTCTTTTTTTTACTATAGGACTATTTTTTCAGCCTTTCAATTCCATATGGTCTCCATCAGAGTACATCTTAATCTCTTAATTATTTTCATATGTGTTAATTAGAATCTAACCACACCCAGATAACCACAAAGGTGTGATCACTCACCTAGAGCTAGACATCCTGGAATGTGAAGTCAAGTGGGCCTTAGGAAGCATCACTACAAACAAAGCTAGTGGAGGTGATGGGATTCCAGTTGAGCTATTTCAAATCGTAAAAGATGATGCTGTGAAAGTGCTGCACTCAATATGCCAGCAAATTTGGAAAACTCTGCAGTGGCCACAGGACTGGAAAAGGTCAGTTTTCATTCCAATCCCAAAGAAAGGCAATGCCAAAGAATATTCAAACTACCACACAATTGTACTTATCTCACATGCTAGCAAAGTAATGCTCAAAATTCTCCAAGCCAGGCTTCAACAATACTTGAAACATGAACTTTCAGATGTTCAAGCTTGATTTAGAAACGGCAGAGGAACCAGAGATCAAATTGCCAACATGTGCTGGATCATAGAAAAAGCAAGAGAGTTCCTGAAAAACATCTTCTATTGCTTTATTGACTAGGCCAAAGCTTTTGACTGTGTGGATCACAACTGACTGTGGAAAATTCTTAAAGAGATGGAAATACCAGACCACATGACCTGTCTCCTGAGAAGTCTGTATGTAGGTCAAGAAGCAAGAGTTAGAACTGGACATGGAACAACAGACTGGTTCCAAATAGGGAAAGGAGTACGTCAAGTCTGTATATTCTCACCCTGCTTATTTAACTTATATGCAGAGTGCATCATAAGAAATGCTGGGTTGAATGAAGCACAAGCTGAAATCAAGATTGCCGGGAGAAATATCAATAACCTCAGACATGCAGATGACACTACCCTTATGGCAGAAGGAGAAGAACTAAAGATCCTCTTGATGAAAGTGAAAAGGGAGAGTGAAAAAGTTGGCTTAAAACTCAACATTCAGAAAACTAAGATTATGGCTTCTGGTTCCATCATTTCATGCCAAATAGATGGGGAAACAGTGGAAACAGGGACAGACTGTTTTTTGGGGCTCCAAAATCACTGCAGATGGTGACTGCAGCCCTGGAATAAAAGATGCTTGCTCCTTGGAAGAAAAGTTATGCCAAGCAAGACAGCTTATTAAAAAGCAGAGATATTGCTTTGCCAGCAAAGGTCTGTCTAGTCAAAGCTATGGTTTTTCCAATGGTCATGTATGGATGTGAGAGTTGGGCTATAAAGAATGAGAACCGAAGAATTGATGCTTTTGAACTGTGGTGTTGGAGAAGACTCATGAGAGTCCCTTGGAGTGCAAGGACATCCATCCTGTCAATCCTAAAGGAAATCAGTCCTGAATATTCATTGGAAGGACTGATGCTGCAGCTGAAACTTCAATACTTTGGCCACTTGATACAAAGAACTGATTCATTTGAAAAGACTCTGATGCTGGTAAAGATTGAAGGTGGGGGGAGAAGGGGATGACAGAGGATTAGATGATTGGATGGCATCACAGACTCAGTGGACATGAGTTTGAGTAAATTGCGTGAGTTGGTGATGGACAGGCAAGCCTGGATTGCTGCAGTCCATGGAGTCACAAACAGTTGGACGCGACTGAGCAACTGAACTGAACTGAACTGAACCACAGCCTTCTTGTCTGACTGCCTGAGGACTGTGGGGTTACAATCTCTGTTGCTCTTTCCAAACATTATGTATCCTGGGATCAGCCTCAGCTTTTGTGGACCCCTTATTCACTATAATTTGTCTATGGATCAGTAATACTTTCACTTAGCATTTTGAACATGCCTCTATTTTCTGTCACTCATACTATACTAGTTTGCACAGTAACTTTTGAGATCTTTGAGGAGAAAGGCGGCTTATTTTTCACCCATAAATTCCTCATATTCATCCTAATGTGAGACATCTCCCACATCATCAAAATACTTAATTACTATATAAAAATAAATGAACAAATGAAAGATGTAATTTCTGTTTTTGTATAAACAATTTTTACCATATGTACTACTATTTTCTACATCTCCATTTTTGCTTCTAAGGATGGGAATTGTAATATTTTATTATTTTAAGGACTCCAAAATGCACAGAATTGTATTAATTTTGCTCTGCAGTTCATGGCACACTTTTGTCATTAGCCAAAGTCAGGGTTTTCGTTCTTATCAAATTTTATGATGCTGTCTTGTACCCATTTGTTTTTTCTGTGATTGGCTATCTCACACTGCTTGGTATCATTTGCCATTTGTTTAGCAGAGTAAGAAAATTAAGATAGAAGAACCGAAAACAAAGGATAGATGATACATTCAGTGCTGAATTTTAGAGCTGGGGACTTAAAATGCTCTGAGAATTTGGCAGAGATGTAAAGTTTGAGCACGTGAACTAGGTAAGAAAACAGTAGATTCTGCTATATTTAAAACTGATAACCAACAAGGACCTACTGTATAGTACATGGAACTCTGCTCAATGTTATGCGGCAGCCTGGATGGGAAGGAAGTTTGGAGGAGAATGGATACATGTATGTGTATGGCTGAGCCCCTTTGCTGTTCACCTGAAACTATCACAGCATTGTTAATTGGCTATGCGTGTGTGTGTGCTAAGTTGCTTAGGTCATGTCCGACTTGTGACCCTATGACTTTTTGTGATTATAGCCTGTCAGGCTCCTCTGTCCATGGGATTCTCCAGGCGAGATTACCAGAGTGGGTTGTCATGCCCTCCTCCAGGGAATCTTCCCGACCCAGGGATCGGACCTGCATCTCTTATGTCTCCTGCATTAGCAGGCAGGTTCTTTACCACTAGTGCCACCTGGGAAACCTGTTATTTGGCTATATCCCAATATAAAATAAAAAGTTTAAAGAAAAAAAGTAAATAGGAGAATTATGGAGAGATTGAGCTGAGTTAAGAAGGCTGGATGGTATCAGAAAAGAGGAAAACCTGTGAGCAAAAGGAAACTAAGAGCCCTGTATGCTTGCCAGATGAAGAGGGTATGCTGGCTAAAGAAAAGGTAGGATACTTATTTGGAGAGTTATGATCAGTATTTCTCTTCCTTTTTACCCCTTCTCTATTAAGGTAGGCGAAGTAAGTTCTTATCAAGAGTTCCTATCAAGAGTTCTTATCAAGTTCTCTCATTTTCTCAGAGACTTCCTGAAGACTTAATTTTGGGATTTGTATTAGAATACAAATAGAAAGCAGGTTGTCTGTAGAGTAGTGATAATGATCTCTGTGCATCTTGTTGCTGCTAACCCCCTTCTTGTATTTCAGGAAGAATGAGACTTTAGGAAACCTCATTTCCTACTTTTTATTTTAATTCATATTCCACCTTACCATTGGTCTGAAGACTTTTCTACTGGCTCCAAGTGAAGAAGCACTCAGATGGCTACTGTATATGAATGTGGAATCTTGGAAATCCCATAGTTAGCTGGAAGTGTGGAGACCTCCTTACTTAATAGTGAGGTTCTTATCATTATTGATAAGATATGATAATTTGGTTCTTATCAATCACTGTTTTGCTGATGGGCCTCTTAGATGCTGGACCTCCATCAGCTAGCTCTACTTCTAACACAGTGAATTATCTAAGTAACATTTTTTTTTCCCACTTAACCACCGACTGATAAAACATATAGAGCCAGATTTGTTCCTGTTTATTACTGATATTGATATAACCATATAATTCACTTTTTAGCTTTATTAACTACATTTTTTGAAACTCACTCTCATTTTATTTAATTCCATTATTATGTCATCGTACACTCTTCCAATCTACTCTACATCCTGGATATCCTATCTGAAACCCAGTGATCTAAGTAACTTTGTCTAAAATATAGACATCAATCTAAACATGGCCTTTGACTTGTGACTAAGATAAATGAGAATTGACTAATCAAGCTGCAGATGTTAAACTTTTACTAACATCAAGTTTAGGTTTTAAAGATCTGTTCTCTTTATTGCATTATATCACATTTTTAAATAATTTGGGAATGATAGGTTAATAAAGTTACTAAAGAGCTTCTACCTACCTTTAAATTACGTATGTCAATATTCTCAAGTGCTAAAATAATAAAGATAAGAAAGGACTTGGCACGTATTTTTCTTTTCAGCTTACCATACTTCCTTGACTATAATCAAAACCAGGATTTAGAAGTTTAGCTCATGAATTATGTGATGTGACATAACCAGAACCCTCATGGTTTCAGGAGTGAATGAGTCACATCCAGATTCCTGAAACTCACGGTGCACAGTTGATAAAGAAAGAACATTGTGAAAACTGTTTTCTTTCATAAAAAAAAAAAAAAAAAAGATTTTAGATGCACATAGTCTATTTAGTACAATCCATGATGAGGACAGAAATGGACTTTTAAAAGATATGTTGTTGAACATGAAATTAAACACAAATGACAAAACATTCCTAATGGCTATATGCTTTCTTGACATCTGAAGTAGCTGTTCAACATTAGGGACTATTTCAAACACTATTCAATAGTTCGTTTCCAGGTAATATAAATTCTAACTTTCCAGTACCTAATTATAGCAAAAATAAATAAATAAAAAAGAAAGCTGCATTTTCCAGCTAACTTGTAGCTGGGGTGAAGACATGTTTGCAAGTGTGCATGCTAAGTCACTTCAGTTGTGTCCTACTCTATGCGACCCTATGGACTGTAGCCCGCCAGACTCCTCTGTCCATGGGATCCTCCAGGCAAGAATACTGGAGTGGGTTGCCAGTCGTTCTCCAGGGGATCTTCCCTATCCAGGGATAGAAGTCAAATCTCTTGAATCTCCTGCATTGACTGTTGGGTTATTTACCACTAGTGCCACCTGGGAAGCCCAAATACATGTTTAGGTTCTACCAATCAGATGCTCCTTGACAAAACTGATTTGTAATTGAATTATGTGGGGAAAGTGGAAGTGTGTCTAGAACCCATTTTGCAAGGGCAAATCAAAGAAAAGCTTATACAGGAAGCAACATTAACACAGGATTTCTGATTCAGTAACTATTGCCAAGAGCAAAAGAAAAGTGACCTTAACATGATTCTGAAATTCCAATTTAGAATCTCTTTATACTTAAACTATAGAGAAGAAATTCTGTTATCTGGCAACCCACTCCAGTATTCTTGCCTGGAGAGTCCCATGGACAGAGGAGTCTGTCAGGTTACAGTCCATAGATTCGCAAAAAGTCGGCACAACTGAGGCAACTTAGCACTCCCACACACACGTATGCAACAAGAACCGTGCTTATTACAAACATATATCATGGATCTAACACACATAAATTTATCTGAAGCAATCTTAAATGTATATCTGTTTTACCTGCTTTATGATTTAATTTATTATGTTTCCTACTAGACATGTAAATATATGGCTGTTTTATCTTCATAATATCATCAGAATGTAATGAGACATAGAGAATAATTTATATATTTAGGCCCATCAATATGAACTAAAATAAAGAGTTAAAAAATGTGGAAAATGTCTTCAGTATACTTTTTCTTCTATTGTCCTACAATTACAAGTTAATCTTTACATTTAAAATTTTAAAATATCACCATTCTTTACAACCAATAATTATTACATGCATAAGTGGATACCATTATATGAGGTAATTAGATTATGCAAAAGCAATCAATAAATTAATCAATAATCATTTATGAAGCACCATTGTGCAGCAATTTGGCTAGGTGCAAGTAACCCAATACATGCTCTCCTTTACATTCCAACTGGAAGATTAAGTATACACAAAGCCACAGTTATGACAACATGACTATTAAAAAAAGAAGCAGTTGGCAGCACTGAAAGAGGGGAGTAAGGTTTTATGGCTGACTTCATCTCTTATAAATATCAGGCTCAGATGGTAAAGCATCTGCCTACAATGTGGGAGACCTGGGTTCAATCCCTGGGTCAGGAAGATCTCCTGGAGAAGGGGCAACCCACTTCAGTATTCTTGCCTGGAAAATCCCATGGACGGAGGAGCCTGGTAGGCTATACTCCATGGGGTCGCAAAGAGTCAGACACGACTGAGCAACTTCACTCACTCACTTGGTGATAGTATTTGGCATCTCAACCCTGACATTTTTGAATCAGGAGAAATACAACACAATACTTGGAACATTTAGAATGTATTCTAAAATGGCTTTATTCCCAACTTACTCACCTGCAGATACTTCAAACTGCAGTTCCAGTCCAATCTAGCTTTTGAGCCAATCTTGATTCCCAAATTGAGAACATGAGAGCATTATTATGAAGGCACGAGAGGGAGCATGATTTTCCTCAACTGTCACTAGCCCACTACTTGATATATGTGGGGTATTCCTCCGGCTGTTTGTTTACCAAGTCATGTCCTTCCTCTAGGGTCTATTGTTTTCACTTTGAATTCCTATTCAAAATTTCATCACCATCCTTTGGGAGTTGGAGCCCATTGCCTTCGTTTCCACCATGGATGTGAACTTCTGCCAAAGACCATCCAGAACCACAATGCTGCCATCCACCTGATTGCCATCACTGCCTCTGCCTGAAGCCTCCTGCCCCATGCCCCAGCAGCCAGGGCTGGATACCCTCTGATAAGGCCATTGATCTAAACCAAGCCTGAGTTAAAGACAAATCCTAGAGAACATGGCAGTGGGTGCTGCTAGTTGCACTTTTTCAGGTTCAATCCAATAAAACAGCTAATATTAATTATTTCCTATATGACAAGAACTGTTTTAAATATTTGTCCACATTACTTCACTTACTTTCTATGACCAACACTGATTTAGCTAATATAATCCTTATGCATTTTTGCATATAACTACATCTGCCAAAGCACACTTAGATAATTTACCCCCAAAATTTTGTTGTTCAGTAGCTAAAGTCATGCCTAACTCAATGAAATCCCCATGGATTATAGTATGCCAGGCTTCACTGTCCTTCTCTATCTCCCAGAGTTTGCTCAAATCCCTGTCCATTGAGTTGGTGATGTTATCTAACCATCTCATTCTGCCTGTCTCTTATCCTTTTGTGTTCAACCTTTTCCAGCATCAATGTCTTTTCTAATGAGTCAGTTCTTCGCATGAGGTGGCCAGAGTATTGGAGCTTCAGCTTCAGCATCAGTCCTTCCAATTAATATTCAGGGTTTATTTCCTTTATGATTGACTGGTTTGATCTCCTTGCAGTCTAAGTTGCAAGAATATTCTCCAGTACCATAATTCAGAAGCATCAGTTCTTCTGCACCTAGTCTTCTTTATGGTCCAACTCTTATATCCTTCCATGACTACTGGAAAAACCATAGCTTTGACTGTATGGATCTTTGTCAGCAAAGATGTTGACATCATATGCCTCTGCTTTTTCTTATGCTGTCTAGGTTCATCATAGTTTTCCTTCCAAGGAGCAGGTATCTTTTAATTTTATGGCTTCAGTCACTATCTGCAGTGATTTTGGAGCCCAAGAAAATAAAATCTGTCACTGTTCCCAATGTTTTCCCTTCTGTTTGCCATGAAGTGACAGGGCCAGATGCTATGATCCTAGTTTTTTTGAATGTTGAATGTTAAGACAGGTTTTCATTCTCCTCTTTCAATTTCATTAAAAGGCTTTTTAATTTCTCTTCACTTTCTGCCATTAGAGTCATATCACCTGAATATATGAGGCTGTTGATATTTCTCCTGGAAATCTTGATTCCAGCTTGTAATACATCCAGCCCAGCATTTCGCATTATGTACTCTGCATATAAATTAAATAAGCAGGGTGACAAATACAGACTTAATGTACTCCTTTTCCAATTTGGAACCAATTTGTTGCTCCATGTCCTGTTTTAACTGTTGCTTCTTGACCTGCATACAGATTTCTCAGGAGACAGGTAAGATGGTCTGGTATTCCCGTATCTTTAAGAATTTTTGAATTCCTTTGCTTTCACTATGATACAACAAATGTTGGCAATTTGATCTCTGGTTCCCTTGCCTCTTCTAAATCCAGCTTGTACATCTGGAAGTTCTCCATTCACACAGTGCTGAAGGCTAGCTTGAAGGATTTTCAGCATAACCTTGCTAGCATGTGAAATGAACACAACTGGACATACATTTCACACATGAATTTCTGGGCCTTTTGTTATTGGTCAGCCTGGAAATCTCAATGAAATATTATAAAACTCTGCATGCATAATGTACTTTTCCCTGTGTTTTCATGACCTTAAATCGTAACTCTTCAGGAAGTTAAAACAAACAGTGTTAGAAAAGAGACAGAAGAGTGGGAAGGAGAGAACACAGAACCCCCAAATCGAAAGTAACACAGTGGAAGGTTTGGAGGTACCCTGGATGTCAGCACATCTATTTCTAAATAGCATACCCCCCAGACTTGGCTAGGATGACAAAGCAGAAGATGTAACTAGAAGAATATGAGAAGATCATAGAAGTTAACTAAAACTTTTGTCACGGTTAAAAATGGGTTGCCTGTTGGGGACAAGCCTCTATGTGGGACTGATTGTCTATTGTTGAAGAGAAAGTTTTTCTCTGCTTTTCATTAATTTGTGATTCAAGATCCAGTATCTTGCTGATATGTGGTTTTGAGGTAGGGTTCCTAGCATCTTGGTCACACAGCAGAATCATATTACCACAAGAGAGATAAGGAACATTCCAAGCCTGAGTGTCAACTTCTATAGTTCTGTTATCTTTTTAACTGAGGAAAGGTGTGCTGTGCTGTGTTTAGTTGCCCAGTCATGTCTGACTCTTTCTGACCCCGTGGACTGTAGCCCTCCAGGCTCCTCTGTCCATGGGGATTCTTCAGAAAAGAATATTGGGGTGGGTTGTCATGCCCTCCTCCAGGGGATCATCCCAGCCCAGGGATCGTACTCAGGTTTCCCACACTGCAGCTGGATCCTTTACCATCTGAACCATGAGGGAAGCCCAAGAATACTGGAGTGGGTAGCCTATCCCTTCTCCAGGGAATCTGCCTGACCCAGGTATCAAATCGGGGTCTCCTGCATTGCAAGCAGATTCTTTTCCAGCTGACTTACCAGGGAAGCCCTCGGAAGGTGTGCTAGACACACACAAATATAGTTGATGAGAAAAAAATCATAATGTTAGGAATTTTCCAACTCTCAGGTTCACGCAAGTGGAATAAGCAAAATATTACAGAGTTAATTAAAAACTTCTCTGCAGTTTAATATTTTTTAACAAAATAACCGGTATGTAGGGAAATACATGGGAGGAAACACAATTACGTGGTAGTTGGAATATTCTTTGGCATTGCTCTTCTTTGGGATTGGAATGAAAATTGACCTCTTCTAGTACTTTGGCCATCGCCTAGTTTTCTAAATTTGCTGGCATATTGAATGCAGCACTTTAAAAGCATCATCTTTTAGGATTTGAAATAGCTCAGCTGGGATTCCATCACCTCCACTAGCATTGTTTATACTGATGCTTCCTAAGGCCCACTTGACTTCATACTCCAGAATACCTGACTCTAGGTGAGTGACCACATCCTCATGGTTATTCAGGTCATTAAGACTATTTTGTATAGTTCTTCTGTGTATTCTTGCCACTTCTTTTTAATCTCATTGCTTCTGTTAGATCATTATGGTTTCTGTCCTTTATCATGCCCATCCCTGCATGAAATGTCCCCTTGATACCTCTAATTTTCTTGGAGATCTCTAGTCTTTCCCATTCTGTTGTTTCCCTCTATTTCTTTGCATTGTCCACTTAAGAAGGCTTTCATACCTCTCCTCGCTATTTTCAGAAACTCTGCATTCAGGTTTACTCCAAAAATGGTAAAGACCTAAATGCAATGTCTTAACTAATGTCTAGGCCATACTATTTAGTACCATATCTTCTTACCTGTGTGCTCTTGACTTCAGCCACATTCTTCACCAAGGGATGATGGCTGAGCTTTTAGCATTTAGGCTCTGAAAGATATTGATTACCATTACAGTAGTATTGAATAAGTCAATAATGTGTATACAATGCAAATAATCTTTAAAAATATTTAAACCAGTACTCTTTAAAAGGATTTCAGCCATGTGAGTTGTTTCAGTAAGTCAGTTCAGTTCAGTCGCTCAGTCGTGTCTGACATTTTGTGACCTCATGGACGGCAGCACTTCAGGCCTCCCTGTCCATCACCAACTCCCAGAGCTTACTCAAACTCATGTCCATTGAGTCAATGAGACCATCCAACCATCTCATCCTCTGTTGTTCCCTTCTTCTCCTGCCTTCAATCTTTCCCAGCATTAGGGTCTTTTCCAATGAGTCAGTTCTTTGCATCCAGTGGCCAAAGTATTGGAGTTTCAGCTTCAGCATCAGTTCTTCCAGTGACTATTCAGGACTGATTTCCTTTAGGATGGAATGGTTGGATCTCCTTGCAGTCCAAGGGACTCTCAAGAGTCTTCTCCAACACCACAGTTCAAAAGCATCAGTTCTTTGGTCCTCAGCTTTCTTTATAGTCCAACTCTCACATCCATACATGACTACTGGAAAAACCATAGCTTTGACTAGACAGACCTTGGTTGGCAAAGTAATGTCTCTGCTTTTTAATATGCTGTCTAGGTTGGTCATAGCTTTTCTTCCAAGGAGCGAGTGTCTTTTAATTTCATGGCTGTGGTTACCATCTGCAGTGATCTTGGAGCCCCCAAAAATAAAGTCTCTCACACTTCCATTGTTTCCTCATCTATGTGTCATGAAGTGATGTGACCAGATGCCATGATCTTAGTTTTCTGAATGTTTAGTTTTAAGCCAACTTTTTCATTCTCCTCTTTCACTTTCATCAAGAGGCTCTTTAGTTCTTCTTTGCTTTCTGCCATAAACATAGTGTCATCTGCATATCTGAGGTTATTGATATTTCTCCTGGCAAACTGAATTGCAGCTTGTGCTTCATCCAGCCCAGCATTTTGCATAATGTACTCTGCATATAAGTTAAATAAGCAAGGTAAGAGTATACAGCCTTGATTTGGAACCAGTCTGTTCTATGTCCAGTTCTAACTGTTGCTTCTTGACCTGCATACAGATTTCTCAGGAGGCAGGTTGGGTGGTCTGGCATTCCCATCTCTTGAAGAATTTTCCACAGTTTGCTGTGATCCACACAGTCAAAGGCTTCAGTGTAGTCAATAAAGCAGAAGTAGATGTTTTTCTGGAACAACATGAGTTGTTTAGATAACTAAGGTGTTTGTTTTTTTTTAAATATCAAAGTATTTGTATCCATTTTGGATTGGAAATTTTCTATTTCATGAACTTTCTAAAGTATAAGATGGAAGGATGGATACATTAATACACAACCCATTATTTTATGAATTCTGGTTAATGATTTACACAGGTCTTAGTTAAGGAAGATGCCTTATGAGGATGTGAGATTTTAGATATTTATAATGTGTTGGTTATTGGTTGTCCTGACTATTGTCTTCGTTCTTGGTTCTAGTCTAAGGACTTAGATGTCACATTAAGTAGGAGAGTTGCCCAAGCCCACACCAGTGCCTGGTGTGTACCTTGATTGGAATGTTATATGGGTGAGAATAAGGCTGTTGGAGGGAAGAAATTGTCCTCTGCCTTTCTAGATTCCTCTGGGTGGTCTAAGAATTAAATTGACATGGGGCAGATTAACTGGAGAAAATAAAACTGAAGTTTAATAACATGTGTATATGGGAGAGACCCAGGAAAATGAGTAACTCACCAAAATGGCTGAATGTCTTGCCTTAAATAACATCTTTAGCTAAAGACAAGAGAGGATGTTGGGTTTAGCAGTTTAGAACTTCAAAGGGGAGGAAGGCAATTCACTTGTAGATGAAAAAGCAATTTTTTGGTAATTCAGCATTTGCTGGTTCCAAGCAGAGACAATGAGACACAGAGAGGACTCAGATCTCTAAGCCCTGCTGAGTTTCTCCCACCATACTTAGTACATATTCTTAGTCAATGTCTCTTGTAGTTCTATTCCAAGAACAGGCTTCCTAACTAAATCCTTCAGGCAGTTAGGGGGAAGGTCAATATTTCTTTCTGAGTCTTTTGATCTTTGATTTCAGATCAAAATAATCTACATGTCAAAGAGACATTTTGGGATGACAAATTTTGTTCCCCCACAAGACAGGATGTTGCTTTATTCTGTCTTCCTTTCCCTTTCCTCTGCAGAGCTCTCCCTCCTAACCAACCTACACATCCAGCCTCTAATCGTAAGAGAAAGATTCTGATGCACATTAGCGATTAAATTAATCTTTAAGTGTCCTAAATAACCATATTCAGTTAAACATTTTAATGGAAAGAATAAGGTGAAACTGAACAGAGTCAGAGAGGAGCAAATTCTCAATTCATCTGTAATTTGTGTATTGTATTTTTATCATACAATATTCTCCTTCTTTCTTTTATCATATGACATGAATGCACTACAATGGATCCTTGGGTATCTTTCATGTTACATTACCCTTGACCTTTTGATGTCAAATGGAAGAAAGGGATGGGGGTTTCTTTGGACTAGGGTATTCAACAAAACCTTAGGCCTACATTTAGTTTAGTTAAGAAGGGAACAATGACCTTGAGGGCCAACATGGTACAAAAGAATAGAAGTTTAACTTAAATTTTCAGGATAATGTCCCAGCTAGTTATAATGTATGATTGCCTTAAGTGTTTTTGTTTTTTGTTTTTTTTTACATATCTCTCCTAAAATTAAAAAAAAAAAAAAAAGATTGCAAAAGTCATAGGTGGCCTGGGATTCAAATTCTGGTCATCTTCCACTTTGTTAAAAAAAAAAAAAAAAGCATTTTATTCATTACCAGAGCCAAAGGCTTACTACAGACTCATGTAGCTGTAGAATGACAAATGACCCCTGGAATCTTGATGGATTTTAAAAAATTAAACAATAGACCCAACAGGCATGTGCCACAAAACTGACAGTTACATTAGAACATAAATGTAATCCAGAATAACATTCCCCTATGGACAATTTAAATTCAGTGCAAGAAGCGTTAGCTAACAGTTTAAGCCAAGTTTATATCCCAAACCAATGCAACAAATAAAGGTAGAGGAAGCAAAAGAGGAATGAGAGACAAAGATGGTATGGATCTTAACAGTCAGACAAGAAAATGGGAGTACCTAGGGCATCTAACGCTGTGAGGACCTAGCTACATAAAATCTCAGAAGAAAAAAATAATGTTTTCTAAGCAGACTATTTCTCTTATACCCCTCCTCTCATATCACCATGGAAATTAGAGTCCTCTATTATAATTTCAGTACCTCCCACATTACCTTAAATCTTGCCCTTATTTATCTACTTGCCTAAGTAGGCAGCTCTGGATGAGAAATGTGTCTAAGCATCTTTACTTTCTGTATGTCCTCTATCCTCATGCCTGAAATACGGTAGATGCTCAATAAATCTTTGAATAAAAAAGAAATTGAGGTTCTAAGGTCCAAACAGTGTTGATTCCTTGAACTAGTGGGCTCTTGTCCCTTTCTAATTTCTCCTGGAGCACAAGTGGCCTCAGAATCAAGGATAGGGCTAAAACCATAGGTGTAGACAGTGATTCCCATTGTGAAGTTTCAGAGCTCCAGGCAGTATGCCTTCCTCCATGGAGAAACACAAAAAACAATTAGAAAACAACTGCACTAAAATAGAATGCAGCCTGCGTGAATGTTAAGTCACTTCAGTTGTGCTTGACTCTTTGTGACCCTTTGGACTGTAGCCCATCAGTCTCCTCTCTCCGTGGGATTCTCCAGGCAAGAATACTGGAATGGATTGCCATGACCTCTCCAATGGATCTTCCTGACCCAAGGACTGAACCCGTGTCTCTTAAGTCTCCTGCATTGGCAAACAGGCTCTTTACCTCTAGCACAAACTGGGAAGCCCAGAATGCAGTCTAGATTTGTAAAATTCAGTCTAAGCTCTCAATAAATATATACTAAATGAATGAATGACCCTATCCAAAGGGGCTAAGTTACTGAATGGCAGGGGAGACCACAGCAGGTTCTTGAAGAACGTACAAGATTCCAAGAGGTGGGAAGGAAGGTGTGGGGATGGTAGACAGGATCAACTCCAAGCTTCTTGAATTCAGCATGGCAAAGCATTTACTGAACATGACCATTGTGCCAAGAGGAAAATCACCACATGGGCAAATTCAGTTCTGTTATTTTTTTTTTCCAAAATTTCTCCATCACCTTGTATTGAAGCTCTTTTCTAACTGTCCTCTATAGCCATACTTTGGGACTGCCTTAAAGAATAGACTGTCTTATTAAAATTCTGCTTCAGACTTTAGCACTTCTGCATTCTTGGATGGGGATCTAAATAAGACCTGAACTAATCATAAAGAAATATGACTACTTTTCTTCCATTTTTTTTTACCTGGAAAATATTCTTGTTAGTGATGCTCTTTGACAAACAAGGAGATTAAACTTTCTCCTGATAAGGAATTTGAAAATAAATCTTTTGAAGCAGGCAATAAAGACTCTTTCTAGACACACCTCACTTAAACCTTTTTCTGTCTTTCAGCATTCCGTCCAAACAAAACTTTCTCCATTCAGCTGTTAGTTGTCACTCTTGTCAAAAAAAAAAAACACCATTCTTTCCTCCTGATACTGTGGTATAGTACTTTGTAACAGAGAGAGTACATTCTTAACATAAGACAGAAGGAGAACTTGACCAATGTGAAATAACGTGGGTCCTAAGAAAACATGTAGAGATAATTTGCATAAGGTTTTGAAGGAAACAATAAAAATATAATTCACTAGGTGTTGCCATGTAGGTTGCTTTTTGGCAATTCCTTGATATGGCATGGAGGGTGAAGAATGCATTTTTAAAAAGTAAGACAGTTCTAATCTTTTGCTCTAGGTACGCTTTCCTGTACATTTTCCTAACACATTTGCCTCTGAGAAGTTTGCAAACAGAAGTGAAGACAGAGAAAGAACATATGCTAAATTGATCATTTTTGTGTCTGAATATTCACTATTTGAGAGACAAGAAACTGTTCCATCTGATCTGGGGTGTGATTATACTGTAGTCCAAATTGAAGTGTCTGTGGAAATGAATTGGGCGAGCTTCTCGGCTGTCAGTCATATCACTTACTCTGCGCAGAGTGAGATGAGAGCACTCATGGGAGACGGTGGAAGTGGCTCTCATACACCTAGACGGATGGGTGTTCCACTGCACGCCTGGAGTGCAGATAGAGCCTAAGATTGTCAGTGACACCCTCTGCAGATCTTTAGGGTGCCTCCAAGAGCTCAGATGCTGGATCTTGTGTTCTTCTTCAATCAAACCAGCAAAAGTGTGTCTGAAATCACTGGTCTGGAGAGGGCGAGGTTTTGCCCATGACACAGCAATACAGTTAGAAGGATTGGATATAAATGTGAAATTTTATATACCACAAAACCAGTCCGTGGTGCCAAAAATTTGGGGGGTTGCTGCCTTAAGATATAGTTCTGCTCTATATGGCCCTTGTTTTTATTTCTTCATAACATTCTTAACATTATTATTATTATTTGCCTTTGTTAAATACTTACAAATCAGCTTCACATTCTTCATCATGCTATTTTCTTTCATAACTGGGGAAGGTCCCCAATCCCTTTCTTTATAGTGTTCTCAGGTTGTCCACAGTCTGAGTCGAGCCAGTCTCTCAGTCTTACTGGCTGGCATCCTTCAAACCAAGCTTCGGCTGCTATCGGTTGGTCCACATCGTGGAGCTCTCTGAGTGACATTCTTTCTTGCTTTGCTTTTATTGGAATTCCTTCACTCAGGGAATCTTCATCATGTTTTCAACTATTGGCATTGTCATCATGGCTTTTTTTCATGCTTTGCTTAGTACATACTTGTTATTCTCTGAAGCCCTGCTGAATGGCTTTCTAATTATTTTTGAGATGTCTTTACATCTGCTAACTTGTACATAATTATTCATGTGTCTACCCATCCGCTCATTTTTTTGACCACAAAACACCAAGAAGTTTGAGCAGCTTTCCAATTTCAGTGTACCTCACTCGGAGGCCAAGGTGTCATAGGCCTTCAAAATGTACTTTTACTGTATTTTTTTAAGGAAGGAAGGAAGGAAAAAAAGAAAGAAAAAAGCCAAGAGGAAAGAAGGATGGATGAAAGGAAGGAAGAAAGGAAAATAAAAGTTAAATTAGCTGGAGAAAGAGAGCAAATACAAAATAATGAAATTTCAGAATTTTAATAAGGAAAAGATCTTTAGTGATCATCTGGGTTTGTTCCATCTTTTAATAAGGAAAAAAATGAAACCTAGAGATTTTAAATGACACGTGGGAAAAAAAAGGTCTTGGATAAACTTAGCAGAAGTAGAATATGCTCAACCCAGAGTGCTTGAGCATGCTTCCAACATATACACGAGTAAAGTCAGCGGATCTCTCAGCTACTTCCTCTAATGACCCTCCACATCTGCAAACATTTCATCATTACCTGCACCTTCTCAGGGTGTGGTAGGATAGCCACAGAGCATCCTCAAGTCCTCCAGGGGCCACTCCTTCCTGACGATGAAAGAGCCACATCCCCTGCACCTACCCTGGATTGGGGCCAAGACAGGGCCCACTTTTGTCAGGGAAATAGGAGAGGAAGTGGTTGCCAGGAACCACTTTAGTGGCTTCTCTTTCCTGCGTAAGAGCAGCTCTCAATGTTTCTGACATTGGAGGCTCTGTAAGTCTGGTTGTAAGTCAGTATCACATAGAGCAGAGCCTCAAGTTGACCTATGAAAGGAACCTACAAAGATCAAGAAATAAACTGCTTGCATTTCAAATATTGAGAGCTTGAGTTTACATATTACAGTGTAACTTAGTCCATCCTGTCTGATACCGTGGGCATGCCAAAGATGAGTATATTAATTTGTTATGGCTGCCAAGACAAAATGTCACAGACTGGGTGACTTAAACAACAGAAATGTACTTTTTAACGTTCTGAAGGCTGGAAGTCCAAGTTCAAGGTGTTGGTGAAACTGGTTTCTTCTGAGGCCTTTCTTCTTGTCTTGCAGATGGCTGCCTCTTCGTATGGTCTTTCCTTTGCATATGTGTATCCTTAGCTTTTCCCTGTGTGTTCAATTTCTTTTTCCTAAAAAGACACAGATCAGACTGGATTAGGGCCCGCCCCACTCACTTTAGGCTAATTGAGTTTTAAAGACCGAATCTCAAAATATAGTCACATTTTGAAAGTTTAGAACTTCAACATATAAGTTTGGGGCAGAAACATTTTAGCCACAAAGGTGAGAAATACCATAATCTGTTTAAGATGTTGAGAAAAATATTATCTAGTGGAGGTGATGAAAACAGCAAATTAAATCGATTTGCCTGCCCCAGACTCCACTAGAAAATACAACTCCAAATGGGCAAGTTTTATTGCTGTATAGGATTACTTTTAGTGTTACTTCCTGCCCACCTCTATTTTAGCAGGAGCTGGAGATAGAGTGAAGAATGGATAGTTATTTCTCACTCAATGTTTGGGAATTCTCCAGCATTTCCTAACTTCCTTACTATTAGATGCAGCCATGTGACTGGTTCTAGTCAAAGGACTATGAGTGAAAATGATAAATCTCACTTCCTGGTCAAAGTGTTTTAGAATTGGGAAGCAACTCTACAGCCTCTCTTCCCCTTTGGTGCGGCTGTGGAGCCTGTGCTATTGGATGTCAGGAAAAAGATAGGAGCAACCTGGGTTCCTAAGTTACTACTTAGAAGATAGCTGCCCTGTGGAGCTGTTGGACTTATGTCAGATTCGTGTGATCAGGAAATAAATGTTTATGTATTAAGCCACTGAGATCTGAAGTTGTTTGTTATCACAGCAAATGCCTATCTTATCGAAACTATGGAAAACAGAAATAAATTAAGATAATGATACATTAGCAGCGTGAGTTTTATTTTTGTTCTTTCCTTTTTCATTTAGGATGGAAAGATACCAATAAAAATCATCATCTACTTCACCATTTTACCTAGGGCTGGCTTCGAATACCAACCTAACAGAACCATCTTTTCTCCCTGGACAATTTGCACTTCAGAAAAGCATTTGGAACTAAGTTTTCATAAGGTAGAAAGTAATTTAGTGTTGAAAAGGTAGAGCCAACCCTACATGAATAAATGCATATCCATTGCATATTAATAATGCAATATAATAATCTACCTTCTCACTTTTAGAAGACTCCTCCGAGCCCTTTCCCAGTGTTAAGGCAGCTCTGAGCTCCAGGCCAATTCTGACTTTTTTCTCCTTGTTTCTATGAAGTGTTCCAGAGAGTTACAAGCAGACTCCAGGAAATCCATTTGAAATGGAACACTGACAACGCTCTCCCAGAGCAGAGAATAATGAACCAAAATGTGTGTAGCTGTATCATAACTGAAATAATTAAATATATAATGATTATTTATATAGAAATTAGAAAGAATATGGTTACCAGTTTTAATATTTTAAAGAGTATCATCTATGATAGTAAAGCAGAATTTACAAAAGAATTTGGGCTTATTGTTTTGAAGCAGCAGCAATCTCTATACCAGCAGTGATTAAAGTAAAGGAGAAATGACTTTCAGGGCTAATGTAGAAGAAATTTCTCTATTGAAAACTATGTGTTCAGTTTAATGAGAGTTGTCCTTTACAATCTATAGGATCTATTCATTATTCATTCAACAAATTATTAGTATTGGGTTCAGTGATGAGCTCATAAAGGTCAAATAGGTTATACTCCCTGACCTTAAATGACTCAAATAGCTCGTTTTCTAGTAGAGGAAACAGATGGATGACCATAAATTTCCATAACGGAGGAAAAGACGATGAATACTAGCACATAAAGAGAGAATCATGCATTTTCCTAAGGGTTGCTGGAAGTTATCTTTGAGAAGGTAAAACTTAAGCTAAGACTTATCAGAAAGACAGGGTCAAGAACAGTCCACTGTAGGAAAAAGAAATAGTCTATGTAACGGCACAGAATATTTTTCAAAAATGTGTGTTCTGTGTGCTATAACTAGGGAAATGTAACAAATGGAGTACAGCTGGAGCCTTCTCATGGTATGAGATGAAGATAGGGCAGTAGAAAAGCCCTGGGTGTGGAAGTCCAGGGTTTGTTTAGATTTTATTCTATAAGTGATAGGAAATTATGGGAACACCTAAAACCCATCAGAAGTTTAGTCACCTTTGCACAATATCATCCCTTTCCAAAGTTCCAGGATTCCAAAAAAGAATGGACTATTACTTCCTTTTCACTTCCACAGTCCTTTTTGTATATATCTTTTTTTCCTCTGTATGGTGATTGCAGTCATGAAATTAAAAGACGCTTACTCCTTGGAAGGAAGGTTATGACCAACCTAGATAGCATATTTAAAAGCAGAGACATTACTTTGCCCACAAAGTTCCATCTAATCAAGGCTATGGTTTTTCCAGTGGTCAAATATGGATGTGAGAGTTGGATGGTGAAGAAGGCTGAGCGCCGAAGAATTGATGCTTTTGAACTGTGGTGTTGGAGAAGACTCTTGAGAGTCCCTTGGACTGCAGGGAGATCCAACCAGTCCATCCTAAAGGAGATCAGTCCTGGGTGTTCATTGGAAGGACTGATGTTGAAGCTGAAACTCCAATACTTCGGCCACCTCATGCGAAGAGTTGACTCATTGGAAAAGACCCTAGTGCTGGGAAGGATTGGGGGCAGGAGGAGAAGGGAAAAACAGAGGATGAGATGGTTGGATGGCATCACTGACTCGATGGACATGGGTTTGGGTAAACTCCGGGAGCTGGTGATAGACGGGGAGGCCTGGTGTGCTGCGATTCATGGGGTCGCAAAGAGTCGGACACGACTGAGCGACTGAACTGAACTGAACTGATACCTTAATAGTATTCATTATTGTTCCTACCAAAGTAGATGCTCAACAAAGGGATAGTGCTGAATTCTATGATTTAGGCCTTGTAGAGACCTCCTTATGCCATGAAAAGAATGCCAGAACAAAAAGTATAGCAAAGTCTGAGGGGACAGCAACTGTTTAAGGAGCATATAATTAATGTTAAACTACCTGAGATTAAGAGTAAGTCATGCCCCTTACCATCTGAATTATTAACTTGTCTGAGACCTGATTCCCTTGTGTGTAAAATGGATATATAACTATGTTACTTATCTCACAAGGCTTTTGTGAAAATCAGGCTAGAGGATATGAATAAAAATATTGTAACAATTATTAAATAGCATAAAATTGCTAGCAGTATTGAAGATGATGATGTCAATAATGGGGATGCTGCTGCTGCAGCTAAGTTGCTTCAGTTGTGTCCGACTCCGTGTGACCCCATAGACGGCAGCCCACCAGGCTCCCCCATCCCTGGGATTCTTCAGGCAAGAATACTGGAGTGGGTTGCCATTTCCTTCTCCAATGCATGAAAGTGAAAAGTGAAAGTGAAGTCGCTCAGTCGTGTCCGACCCTTAGCGACCCCATGGACTGCAGCCTACCAGGTTCCTCTGTCCATAGGATTTTCTAGGCAAGAGTACTGGAGTGGGTTGCCATTTCCTTCTCTGAATAATGGGGATAATGACAATTAATTTCCCAGTAGACAGATATACAGAAATACTCTGCTGCTGCTGCTGCTAAGTCACTTCAGTCGTGTCCGACTCTGTGCGACCCCATAGACAGCAGCCCACCAGGCTCCCCTGTCCCTGGGATTCTCCAGGCAAGAACATTGGAGTGGGTTGCCATTTCCTTCTCCAATGCATGAAAGTGAAAAGTGAAAGTGAAGTCACTCAGTCGTGTCCGACCCTACACTCATATAATTCAGATATCAGCTTTAGAAATGAGGATGTCTTTCTTTATCATGTTAAGACAAGAGACACTTATTATATAAATAATAATTAGATAAATATCTGATATATTTATTATCTAAATAACAATTAGGTTAAAAGTATCTCGTTTATTTGTCTGAGTTTTGTCAGTGGTGCTTCCTTCCAAGATAGCTTCTATTTGGAAAGTCAAATTGCATATTGTGAAAAAGTAGAATAGGGATTCAGAATTCCTAGATTCTCGTTCTGGCTCCATCACTAATCATCTTTTTGGCTTTCACAGCCATAGAATGGATAGTAATATGATTTTGATCTCCTTCACTGGTTTAAACTTTTGGTCAAATTAAAGAATGTCAAAATGTACCATATCATTTATGCAAATAAATATGCTCTTCCTATAAATGTAAATACTGTATGGTACAATATGAAACTGTCAGTGATTTCTGTGGACCTACTTGAGTCATGAATGGTAAAGCTGGGGAACTCACCATTATGACCATCAGCTACATCATCCACATCTACCTACTCTAAGCTGCACTTGTACATGCAGAAACTTTATGCATAGAATTGGTTTTCCCAATCACCAGGATTGTAGGAACAAGGTTATTATAGCTGTATGGGCACATAAAAAATGACAGGAAATGAAATGTCAACAGAAAGTGTAATACCTTTCTAATATACATCCTTCACTTATTGAGACAGTTACCGGGCTGTTCTTAAAGAATGATTTGTTTGTAAACCAAGTACATTATTCCAGCTCTTTAGAGGAGGAAAAAAATGTCTTCATCATATTTCCTCTCCCCACATCTTTCCTTAAAAACAGATGGATTTATTCATTCTTTCACAACTAATACCTGGGCACGCACTATGTGCTAGTTTCATATAAGAGAACTGAAGCTAATGGAGTTGCCCTTGCTCTCAAGCACCTTTCAATGTAATAGGGAAAATCACTCATGTAAACAAATTACAGCAATAAAATATTACAGTTGTTATGATAGAAGTATGTGCAGCATATGCAGGGAGACACAAAAGAGAATGTTTAATTCTGCCTGGGAAGAAAGAAAGACTTTATGAAGGAGGTGAAGTTTTCTATAGTTCTTGTTAATGAAATACGAGTGATTTTACTGGCAGACAGCAGGCTTCCTTAGCCAAAGATAATGGGGAACTAAAAGTAGCTCTGTGTGGAATGGACCAGAGGAGGGATGATCAGCTTACTGAATAAATTATGAAGCCATAGTGCACAAGGGAGATCATGGAGGACTTTTGGAATGAGGTAGAGGAATTTAGAATTTATAATCTGAGCTATGACAAAGTCATTGGAGATTTTAAGCCAAGGAGCAAGTTTTCATGCGAAAAAGAGTGGGGTAGTTGATGAGACAAAAAGCAAGATTTCTAGGACATCATGCCATGGTCCATGTAAGTGAGGATGGCTGTTATCCTGGTCCAAAGCAGTGTGAATTGGGTGAGTGACCACATTCTGCTGAATTATTCTCTCTCATTCCTACAGTCTCTAGCCTCTGCCTGGTCCTAACCCATCAGCATTTAAAGATGCTTAAGGGCCTTTCATCTTAAAAACAAAACAAACTTCTGGCTACCTATACCATTTTATCTTCCACTTTACTGCTAAGCTTCCTCAAGTGTTACATATTTTCTTTTTAAATTTTCATCTCCAATTAACCCCTCCAGTTAATTAGAAGCCCTCATTAATCCTCTGGCTTCTCAGAGGCAATAGTTAAGATCTCTGGTTCTGTATCAAAGGCTCAGGTATGGCTCTTTGTTCTACCAAGTTGAACTTCACAAATGGGGACAGTAGTGAAATTTTGATCTCTCTGTGCCTCAAGTTTCCCACCTATAAAATGAGGGTAATGATGATAATTTTTTAGTGGATTTTTGTGATTTTTGAAAGTGCAAATACATTAGAAGTATTTCAAGGAGCACTTGGCACTTTGTAATTCCTCAATAAATGTTTGCTAATTTGGGGACTGATCCCCAAGAAGGGCGGTCAACAGTATAAACGTGTGTGTATTCAGAAAAGGAATAGGGTGAGCTACTGTTGTCTTCAAAGGTTTCATAGAAGAAGTGGGACAAAAATAGTACCTTAAATCACAAGGAAAGTGTGTGTGTGTGTGTTTATTTATTTTTGGTCATGCCACTGGCTTGTGGGATCTTAGTTTCCAGATCAGGGGATGAACCTGGGCCCTCAGCAGTGGAAGTGCAGAGTCCTAACCCCTGGACGACCAGGGAATTTCCCATAAGGAAGCGATTTGAAAAGATAGCAAAATGATGGCCTATATACTGAATCAGTCTCTGACACTGATTGAATAAAAACATATAGAATGTTACCCACATTCATAGCATTGTGCTAACTCCTATGGGAAATGGAAAGATGACTCAGAGTCTTTTGTCCACCAGAATATAGCTCATCCATTAAGATAGCTAATATTAAAAGAAATAAGTTTTAAATAAGTTCAAAAGCATATGGGTCTCCTGCATCGCAAACAGATTCTTTACCATCTGAGCCATCAGGGAAGCCCATGTGGAGGTATAGCCATGGTTAAATATCTAGATAAGGGACAGAGCATGTAGCAATGTTCATTGTAGTGATCTGCCTTTGGCTCTGGTTCTGATCCTTGAGGACAGACGTCAGTTCCCCAAACTACAGGCTCATCCCCTAGTTGCATAACTGGAAAAGGGTATCTTAGTTAATTCAGTCAGGAGACTTTTATCTATGTACTTTTGTTGTAAATATCTTTGTCCCAAACAACTTTGCCACAAGCACTTTTGCACAAACATTTTCACCACATAACTAATTGGCTATAAGGCAATTTTGCCCTGAAAGAAAATAACTGGTTGACAGTTTGGTTTGACATATACAATACAAAAAATCTTGCCATCTGACAATGATTTGCCCCAAGAGTTGGTCCCTTATTTTAAAACAGGCTACATTGGAGGATAAAGAGGTCAAGGACCCCAAAGGCATAAATAGTTGAAGTCACATTTCCCATAAAACTTTGAAACAACAATCAGCAGACATGTGATATTGTGCCAAGAACTACAATATTGTAGAAAGCTGTCACAACGTAACACAAAACTCAGTTACAAATACGCCTCTTAATATTTGGAAACTGGTACTTTTCTTAATGAAGAAATTTTAGTGAAAAAGAAAAAGAATGATGCGAAACAAGGAGACAGATCAATGAATAAACAAAAACAGCATAGAATACTATAAATGAAAGACTTGGAAGACAAGTGAGCAGATACAATCCACAGAATAAAATCGATTATTTGTGCCATATTTCCATGAATCTACAGCCATTTTAAATGTATTCAAATATTTTGTATTTTGCATTAAAGTCTTTTTAATTTTGTTTATTCATTCCTCATGTTTTATTATGTTCCTCTTAATATCCCCCTTTTTAATTATTTTATCTTTTGCTGCAGAATTGCCTTACAGTCAGTTACTTAAGTGGTGGAAATATTTGCAGCAAAAATGCTTGTGGCAAAGATGTCTAAGATGCTTATGGCAAATATGGCGGACACAGACATGACTCTTGGCCCTCTTGCTCCTCTCATCAGATTTTTCAGACTTAGAGACTGATTCTGTATTGAGAAATCTATCCTCCTCTAGGAGATATGCCTCTGTATAGCTGGTATCACAAAGTTTGTGTTCAGGTAGAGAAAGTAATTGTTGCCAGAATGAAAATTGGGTTATCTGGGCATTCTTTTCATATGGTTGGAAGGCAGCATTGCATAGTGGTCAAGGGCATGGAGTCAGGCAATATGTAGCTTGTATTCAGCCCTAAGTATGAGATCAAAGGTGAGACCCTTCACTGTCCCATGCCCTAATTTTTAAGCTATAAAATGGAAATAACAATAGTATCTGGCTCATAGAGATGCTGTAAGGCATCTAATATGTGATAAAAAATAACTTCTATTATGATTATGATTCTTATGAGGTAAAGATGATGAGACTTTGTCCCTAGATAACTGAGTCATCGCTGCTGTTTATGATACTTCATATACTCCAAAGTCCCCAGTCACTTCAACCTACATGCTGTCAAGACTACATAGGAGCATTTGACTTGAACTTTCCTGAATGGTTGCTTCAGTTCAGTTCAGTTCAGTAGCTCAGTCATGTCCAATTCTTTGTGACCCCATGGATTGTGGCATGCCAGGCTTCCCTGTCCTTCACCAACTCCCAGAGCTTGCTCAAATTCATGTCCATCAAGTCGGTGATGCCATCCAACCATCTCATCCTCTGTCATCCCCTTCTCTTCCTGCCTTCAATCTTTCCCAGCATTAGGATCTTTTCAAATGAGTCAGTTCTTCACATCTGGTGGCCAAAGTATTGGAGCTTCAGCTTCAGCATCAGGCCCTCCAATGAATATTCAGGACTGATTTCCTTTAGGATTGACTGGTTTGATCTCCTTGCAGTCCAAGGGACTCTCGAGTCTTCTCCAGCACCACAGTTCAAAAGCATCAATTCTTTAGCACTCAGCTTTCTTTGTAGTCCAACTCTCACAACCATATATGGTTGCTATAGGTTTTATCTAAACATTTTTATTTTCATGCACTTAGAGGTAAAAAGGAAGTGGCCTATATTAAATGCCGGTCAAAGCATATTTTTACAACTCAAAAAAAAAAAAAAAATCCACACTCTCTATGACACTAAATTACTTAAAATCCACATACAAAAGTAGTGACCACTCTCCCATAAATAAATAAAAAAATCCCAGCATGGAAATACATTAGCTAAAATAAGTGTTTGATCCTTTCAACCAAAGCCCAATTTCCTTCTTCCATCCAGAAAGCCTTGAAGTGTGAGTATTACACTACTTGCAGATTTCTATGTAGGCAGGGGATAAATAGTCTGCTTCTGTAATTAATAACTATTAAAGCTGTTGGACTGATCATATCTTTGGGCTTCTGAAATCTCTTCTGTGCAGGTGTGCATTAATGGAATCCATTAAATTCATATATTTCAACAGATAGTAATTTACGATCTTTTATAAGATCTGTCAGGAACCGCAGCAGGAGATACAGGACTGTCTCAGAGTATTACAGAACAAGCCCGCTCCCTCCCTCAGAAATGACTTGCCTTTGAGTACTAAATATGAATGTCAATGCACTGGGCAGTCACATTAGGTGTCTTCAACGCCATTCGCTGTCTGAGAATATGCAATATAAGCTTTTTATCACTGGTGAAGGCCTGAACAGGGCTGAACAATTTTCAGAGATGCTACAGGAAAAGTGTGTGGGAGTTCTAACCACTTTATATGTGCCATAAAAAGGGAGAAATTGTGAATATAGCAGGGCTTTGGGAAAGTAATGGGTTTTCCTAGGGGTGAGTCATCCTCCCAAAGCCAAGTATATTTGCTCGTTCTCTTAATTAGGCACCCCTCCCCCATCCTGGGAGGGAATCAAATGCCCATTCCAAAGAAAATCAGAGTCAGCCTTGACTTCTGCCTGGTCCTGCCCTCTGGCTCAGCCCAAAGAGAAGCTCTGTCCTCTCAGAGTTGGATACCCTTTTGGCAGGAATGTGTTTTTAATAGGCCAAAGAGAAACCATCTTCAGCCACCTTCCTGGGGGAGCTTCAAAATCAGCAGAGTCGTGTTCACAATATGAAAGTCTACTTGATAGGTCTTCACAATTAATTGAAGGCTGAAAACAAGCCTGAGAGAACAAATGAAGACATTGCATAATTATCAACCAACATTCGAAGGGCAGATTAGCGGACAGCTTAGAGCAAGGGGTCAGTGAATGAGGGCTATAAGGTAGGAAGTCGTTCTGAGTCACAAGGGATGGAATGATGAAAACATGCTAGGCAAGGTAGAAGGCAGCAACCAGAAGTTCCTTTCATACTGTTTACAAATGAAGTCAAACTGTTTTCTGATGCTTTTGAAATGAGAGTGAGAGCTGAGGTCAAAGTGCATATGATTGCAATGAGTCTCCCCTGTTGTTGTCATTCTGGGAATTTTCTAAAACAACTGGATGAGGCTGGCAGGCTCTATTTTAAAGAGATAACTGAGCCTTATCCCTATTCAAAAGTGGCAATGGTGATGACTAGAACGCATCCTTTTTTGGGGAATTCCTGAGGAAACACAGACAGACGCATTTTCTTTCAGTGCACACCTAATGTCAGCAATACCACAAACACTACCACCAAGCTGAATCCACTGTGTGACAGTGAGTGTCCTTATTGCAGGGGGCAGTGTTGTTTCATTTTTATTTTTTTTAATTTGCTTTGTATCCTTGTTCAAGATCATATAAATATATATATAATATAAATATATGCATATATATAAATATATACATATGTATATATGTGGGTGGCACTAATGGTAAGAAACCTGCTAGCCAATACAGGAGACCTAAGAGACATGAGTTTGATCCCTGTGTTGAGAAGATTCCCTGGAGGAGGGCACAGCAAACCACTCCAGTATTCTTGCCTGGAGAATTCCATGGACAGGAGAGCCTGGTGGGATACAGTCCACAGGGTTGCAAAGAGTAGGACATGACAGAAGTGACCCAGCACTCATGCACATATACGTATTAGTATACACTGGACCCTCTTTTAAGAAAACTTGCTATTTACTGAATAAGTTGATTATGGGCGTATTTACTTTTTTAAACACGTGTACCCCAATGTTCATCACAGCACTGTTTATGATAGCTAGGACATGGAAGCAACCTAGATGTCCATCAGCAGACGAATGGATAAGAAAGCTGTGGTACATATACACAATGAGATATTACTCAGCTATTAAAAAGAATGCATTTGAATCAGTTCTGATGAGGTAGATGAAAATAGAGCCTATTATACAGAGTGAAGTAACTCAGAAAGAAAAACACCAATATAGTATATTAACACGTATATATGGAATTTAGAAAGATGGTAACAATGACCCTATATGCGAGATAGCAAAAGAGACACAGATGTAAAGAAAAGACTTTTGGACTCTGTGGGAAAAGGTGAGGATGGGATGATTTGAGAGAATAACATTGAAACATGTATATTACCATATGTGAAATAGATTGCCAGTCCAGGTTCGATGCATGAGACAGGGTGCTCAGGGCTGGTGCACTGAGATGACCATGAGGGATGGGATGGGGAGGGGGGTAGGAGGGGTTTCAGGATGGCGAACACATGTACACCAATGGCTGATACATGTGAATGTATGGCAGAAACCACTACAGTATATTGTAAAGTAATTAGCCTCCAATTAAAATTAATTAATTAATTTAAAAAACTACAAAAAATTATTTGTTTCATAAACCAACTTACCATAGAGTTACCTGTAGACAATCTACACCTAACATTTTTCCACCCCTCAATCATTAAATATGTGATTGTTCAAAATATAACTCTTGCATAAATATGGTATAGAACTATGATGTACATCTAAGTAAACTAATATACTCATATCTGGTGAGGCTATAGTCAAAACTTCTTTAATTAACTTCCTTTGTTGTTTTTGTTGTCCAGTCAGTTGCTAAGTGGTGTCTAGCTCTTTGTGACCCCACGGACTGCAGCATGCCAGACTCCCCTGTCCTTCACTATCTCCCGGAGTTTGCTCGAACACATGTCGATTGAGTCAGTGATTCCATCCAACCATCTCATCCTCTGCTGCCCCCTTCTCCTGCTACCCTCAGTCTTTCCCAGCACCAGGGTCTTTTCCAATGAGTCGTCTCTTTGCATCAGATGGCCAAAGTATTGGAGCTTCAGCTTCAGCTGAATGAATCCTTTCAAAATTCAATCCTTCCGATGAATATTCAGGGTTGATTTCCTTTAGGACTGACTTGTTTAATCTCCTTAACTTCCTTTTTGCATTCAAATGCCTTTAAAGATTAATCAATGTTAACTAATATTAATAATTCAGGTTAAATCTTTACATAATAATTGGTTAAATCGATTTTCTGATACTTGTTAAGTGCTAAGTTTATAAGGAAAAGTGAAAAATATTTTCTACTCTTGAGAAACTTATCATTTAGTGAGAAAATCCAGGAGCTAATAACTGTAAGACAACATGATAAACATTAATGAAGGTCCGTAAACCAGTGCTGTATGGATATGACAGTCATGGATCTTAATGAGGGTGGGGCTGGGGTTTCAGAGTCCTGAGGACATTTGATCTGAATCTTGAAGAGGTCTTTCATTCGCTCAGCATGTATTCATTAAGTGTCAATTATGCTCAGATGCTAAGTGAATGGAATTGAATTGTATAAGGAGGGAGACGGGAGGTCAAAGCAGGAAGATCATATTCAATCTGGAGCCAACAAATTGACAGTGAAAGGAACGGGAATTAATATTTGCTTCACATTTATTGTCTGCCAGGTGTTTGTGCCTCCCAACAGGTCTATTTCAAGAATTTTTATTCCCCCATTGCAGATGAAAAACCTGAGTTTCAGAGAGGTTAATTTGATCGTCCAGGTTAATAGAGCTTGTATGCAGCAGAGCTAGAAAGTAAATGGAGCCGGTTTCCTTTCACAGCCATGGTCTTTCCCATCCCAGAGCTGCCTTTTGCACAGACATAAAAACAGAGCTATTTAAAATAAAGAGAGAATGAGGGGTGGCATTGGAGTCAAAGAGATTTTGGTGGCTGAGACTGAGCCATCTTTATGCTTGAGCTGAAGATGGAAGTCTCAGAGGCAGTAGAACATAATGGGAAAAGTATTGGCTTAGGGTCAGAAAGAACCAAGTGGACTCACATTTTGGCCCTGTACTAACAGGCTGTGCTGTCGTTGACACTGAGCCTAATCAGATATGAAATGGAGATAACAATATCCATTGCATCAGTGTATAGTGAAGTCCAGTGTTTAAGTAAATAATCCACAGTAGTTGTTTAAGCTAATATTGTTTCAACTTCCCACTCTCTTCACCCAAGAAATTTTTTTTTTTGCTTAATGTTTTGCAGTAGAAAATTTACTAAAAAAGGGAACTGGAATGAATCAAACAAAGAGGAGTTCGTCTTTATGTGGTGATTGTTTACTGCCTACATGTATCAATGACTGAATTCCACATGCGAAGGGTTAACAGCACTAGCTTTGGTTCCTACATGGATTGTCTTGCTCCCTCTCCTGTATTTTTATGTTGCTTTGTTTGGGACATTGTGACAGAATTCTAAGTCCAAAAGGCCCACTGAATCCAGCCATCATCTACTTTAGGGATGCTTATCAGTTTCGGTTTTGAGATGTTGTGCACAGGCCTTAGGGGCCTCCTGTTACCTTTATGATATTAGTGTTAAGTGTCTACAGTTGCACTTAGATCAACTTTTCTCATTATTTGAAACTTCAGCTGACTTGAGCCTGCATTAGAAACTTTCAATTATTATTTAATTCACTGGCCTCACGATACTTGAAATGGGTCGACCTTGACCACAGTTGAAAGTACCCACCAGTTCCACAGAAGCAATCATCAGAAGTGATTTCTGACATCAAGCATTGTCATATGATGACTACATTGGAACATTGAGACAATTACTTTTAGACAAAGCCCCTGAACTATAGAAAATCAAAAGTTTTAAACTGCTGGGTGACTGTATAACCTGAGTAAGTATTCACTTTTACATAACCTATGCATAGGCAAAATTAGTGACACTTAAGGATGGTGGTCACACAAATGGACCTGTTACATAATTAAGAGTGCAACTTTATGGAGAACACTTTCAAGGTAAGGCTAGAAAATGTAGTAAAAATGAATTGAGTAGTATATCTAAGAGATGGACTTAAATTGAAAAGTTGGTAGAACCAAAACTGAAAAAGAAGTAACCAGTTGGAGAATTTTTTGAGTGAGATATAATCTCTTAGGTGATAGTTAAAGTCAGACTGGACATGGCAGTAGCAAATACACTCGAAGGTGTAATTTCAGTGGGAGGAATAAGCTGGCCTTATTGCCTTAATGGATCATGCCTTTTTCTATCTACTGTGATATGAGAGCTGATGAGATCTGCCTGAGGCAGCAAGGCTGCCTCTACACAGATTGTCTCTCCATCCACAGAGGTAAACACTTTACTGGGAGATTTAAAGTGAAATTTAGAATTACAGGGAAGTATCTAGGAAACGGATATTTTTTTCTTCAGTGAACTCTTAAGAGGGCTTGTCAGTAAAGTTCAAGCAAGCAGGTGTGCTGAAAATTGCTTTAAAACCAAAGAGACAGTAGGAGGCATGCATATGCCAGAAATCATAGCCCCCGTGAGAGAGACAAGCCCATTTTTCAGCAGGAGCAGCTGTTGGTGCATCTGCAGACAGGTTGCTGTCAGGAGTGTTGAGCAGAGAAATTTCAGGAGAAAGGTGCTCCTGAGGAGGGAAGAGGCGTGAGGTCTCTGGTGTATGAGATTCAGCCAGGAAACTTGGGTGATGAGCTGAGTCCTGGGCTGACATTCTTGAAATTTAGAATTTCACCTGAGATTGGGAGGCTGGCAGAAAGTGGCACTGAGACTTTAGATAGCAGTTTGTTAAATCCTGAGCAATAAAAATTGCAGTTCACTCTAATGAAACTTCCTGGGAAGACTATTGGTATTAAACAGAGTGACTCTCCCCCCAGAAATAATGTTAAATCACAGTCACAAATAATTCCAAGTCCAGTTCTGCACAAGGCAGAACATGATTGCACTTTTAAAATTAAATTCACTCTTATTGCTTTGGTGATTGCCGTTTTCTGGTATTAATAGGAATTACACACATGGACTAAAGGGTGGCCATACTCTACAGAGGGCATTAAGGTACAGATGACTGAGGTGGGTGGGCATACATAGATAGGGATCATGATATCTTTATTAGGCACTTACTTTAGAAGAATAGGTCTTCCCTAGTGGCTCAGGTGGTAAAAACTTTGCCTGCAATGCAGGAGACCAGGGTTCTATCCCTGGATAGAGAAGATTGCCTAAAAAAGGAAATGGATACCCACTCCAGTATTCTTCTAGAGTATTCCATGCACAGAAGGGCCTGGCAGGCTATAGTCCATGGAGTTGCAAAGAGTCAGACATGATGGAGTGCCTAACATTTTTCCTACTTTCACTACTTATAGGAATAGATAGATTAAAATGTCTGTTAGAGTTCTAGAATGAAAACTTCACAAAACTATTGTTGATGTTAAGGCTCAATATAACACTTTGTATTGTACTATGTAAAATTTTAACTGTTTCTTTTAATATCTCTGTGAGCATCATATGGACTTAAATTATTTTAAATCCTTTATTATGGCCCATGGTTGGTAACAAATTGTTGTCTACCAGGTAGATACCTCATTCATTAGTTTTTAATTAAATGATAATATTGAAAATAATGGACATTTATTCATCAATGGTCTAACCATATTGATTCCATGCACCTCATTGTGAATCATTTATTAAAATTCAGTAAATGAATCATCAATTCTTGAGTTTAGCAAATATACGTTGAGCCTTCTCACTATATACCAGATGGTTATTTTTCCAATAGAGATTAACAGCACACGGTGCCTATCCTCAAGGAGTTCACTTTAGAATCAGTGAAAGAGAAAAAAATGAGCAATCACAGTAAATGCAAAATTATCTGTTCTCAGCAACATAGACCAGGATCCTGGAGCTCAGCATGAGGATTAGGATTAAGAAACACTGCTAAGAGGACGAGATGCTGGTGGATCCTGCTGGCTTGAGGAGATAAATGAAGACTAGACATGTGGCCAGTGTTGGTCAGGGTCTTCTAGAGGGCAATAACATGAACGCAAACACAGAGGAGGGAGAGACGACAACTGAAAGTGTTAGTTGCTCCATTGTGTCTGAAAAGAGATGTAAGAAGAAAATCATAGACAGAGAAGCACGAAAGATCAAATTGAGGCCAAAAGCTGAAAGAAGTCACGCTAAGGTATGTGAAAGTAATGAGAGACCACTAGACTTTGGATTGTGATGTGAGTGGAGTTGCAGTTTAGAAAGGAATTTTGGTGACACTGTGGAGGAATAATTAAAGTGAAGCTGAAGGCACATAGGCCACTTTGAAAATTATTATAATAGTTTAATTGAGCAAAAATCAGAGTCTGAACTGAGGCGGCAACATGGTAGATAGCAGGGAATGATTGGCAATTCTTAATAATGTTAATGGGACATGGAGAGTGATAGGATAGAAATGTATGGGCAAGGGAAAAATAGTTTCATGAAACATTCTTTTAAGTATATTGAAATATCAACCTATATAATATCAATAAGAGTCTGATTAGTTAGATATCAATACTATGTCCACATTGTGTATGAGAAAATGAAGACAAATCCAGGGAGGGTAATTCATCGTACTCTACTCACCAGAACAAGTTGTTTCAGGAACTTGTTGCAGATCAGAGTATTGATCTTCCCTGATGGTTTAGATGGTAAAGAATCTGCCTACAACGCGGAAGACCTGAAGTTGATCCCTGGGTCCCGAAGATCCCCTGGAGAAGGGAACGTCAACCTACTCCAGAATTCTTGCCTGGAGAATTCCAAGGACAGAGGCTATAATCCATGGGGTCACAAGAAGTTGGACACGACTGAGCAACTAACATTAACTAACTGAGTATTCTAATCCATCAAATAAAATAATCAGAATCAAAACCAGCATGTGAATTCGTTCAAGTACATCATCTTGGATAAAACAATCGAAAACAGATGAACAAAAGATGAGGATCACACTCCATATAAACCTTTCTGTACTAACCAACGATGAAAGAAACAACAGTAAAGAGCAAAACAGACTCCAGTCCACTTGCAGACTACTCCATGCTTACTTTACTTGTCGCTCCCTGGTGGCTCAGATGTTAAAGCATCTGCCTGCAAAGTGGGAGATCCGGTTTCAATACCTGGGTTGGGAAGATGCCCTGGAGAAGGGAATAGCTACCCACTCCAGTATTCTTGCCAGGCAAGTTCCATGGACAGAGGAGCCTGGTGGGCTACAGTCCATGGGGTCGCAAAGAGTTGGATACGAGTGAGCAACTAACACTTTCAATATTATACATACACTGCCATGTGTTTATTATAGAAAATGGCTTTGGAATATAGTTAATAACAATAAGAATTCTCAAAAGTAAGGTTAAAGGGAACAAGAACATCAATGTTCAAAACACAGTGGCTGACTTTTCTTAAAATTGGAGAATCTCAAGTTCATATCTAAAAACTGAGTTTTTATTATAATTAATTTATTTGTTTTAATTGGAGGATAATTACTTTACAATATTGTGATGGTTTTTGCCATACATCAACTCGAATCGGCCACAGGTTGTATATGTGTTCCCCTCATCCTGAGTGCCCCTCCCACCTCCCTCCCTACCCCATCCCTCTGGGTTGTCCCACAGCACTGACTTTGGGTGTCCTACTTCATGCATGTAACTTTCACTGGCCGTCTATTTTACATATGGTAACGTACGTGTTTCAGTGATATTCTCTCATATCATCCTACCCTCACCTTCTCCTGTAGAATCCAAAAGTCTGTTCTTTACATCTGTGTCTCCTTTGCTGCCCTGAATGTAGGATCATCAGTACTGTCTTTCTAAATTCCATATATAGGCATTAATATACGGTATTTGTCTTTTTCTTTCTGAATTACTTCACTCTGTATAATAAGTAAACGCTTTGTGGAAGGATATTGTCTCCATTTTCACATCTTTACCCTGGACATAAGATTATTAACTAAATAGTAGGACACATGATAGTAAATACGTTGATGTTTCCAATGTGCTTAAAAGAGTGTTTTCTGGACCAATCTTCCTCGCCCCACACCTTTATCCTATCATTCTCCAATCTTATAGATGGAATATTAAAAAAAAAAATCACCCCCTAAGACAGCTACTAGTAGAAATGACAAATGTCAAAGTTTAGAAAAACTAAGGGAAAATATTTATTCCAAAAAAGAGACAGCAAATGGACTGAGCAGATATCACCATCCTGGAGGTATCACTAAAGAATGTGAATGATAGTATCAAAGTAATGGGTAAGAAAGTTTCAGTCTAGAATTTTATAACCAGTATTATTGAAAAGTAGGCAAACCATCTATATTTTTTTCTTAGGTAAATGCTGAGTTAATATCCACAAGTCTTTAAGGAGATCACAGTAAAGAATAAACTTAAAGGGTTGAAATAGGATCTAAGAAAAATGACAAGTAATGAAATAGATAAGATATATTGGTAATATAATTATTAAATGCAAAAAACATATTAGCTGTTTTATATCTTTTAAAAGGCAGAACTAAAATTCTAAACAATTAGTGATAAGAATATTTGAGAGGATATTTTCAGTCTGAAATCAAAATATAACATTTTCTTTGTTATGTCATATCCTGAAAGACACCTAGCAAATAATTTGTATTTTAATAAATAATTATGATATATGTGAATGCAAATATATATATATATAACTAAACAGTTGAAAGAAAAGAAATGTAATGCAGGACTTTCAAACCAGAAGAAGAAAGAAAAACAAAACAAAATAGGAAATAAAGAAAAACCTGATGATATTGGGAGTTTGGAACAGACATGTACATGCTGCTATTTAAAAATAACCAACAAGGACCTATTGTATAGCACAGGGAACTTTGCTCAATATTTCATAATAAACTAAATGAGAAAAGAATATGAGAAAGAAGAGATATATGTATACACATAACTGAATCACTTTTCTATACTCCTGAGATTAATACAAAATTGATAATCAACTATTCTCCAATATAAAATAAAATTTAAAAAATTAAGTTAAAAAGATAAGTAAAACAAAAGCTTAGAGGACAATAAAAAGGTGACAATGACAAACATAAATAGAAAACATAAGTGTGGTGGAAATGAGATCAAGTACATCAACAAATATAATATTTAAAAATATTAATTAAACCTCTTATTAATATCAGAAAATGTAATATAGATTATTTAATCCATTATGCTGCTTGGTGAAGATTCATTAAAAGAAAGTGACACAGGAGATTAAAAAATTAAGGAAAGAGAGAAAGAAAATATGGAAGGAAAAATAACTAAAAGAATGCTTTAGAATAATAGAGTAATATTAAATTCATGCAACACATGTCATACCAAAGAGAATCTAAGGAAAAGAAAGAAGTAATGCAGTGGTAAAAGGAACAATCATAACACTGCATCACAGTCATAAGCATGTATATTCCTAAAGTAATCATGTTAAAAGATATAAAACAAAATCTAACATAATTAGAAAAATCAAAAGTCAAGGTATACTGAATATTTTATTTATTTATTGTGTATATTTTAATATAAATCAATCAGACCCTGAAAAATCAAGCAGACCAAAAAAAAAAAGTCAACATGCAAATTATTGAAATAAATATGTCAATAAATTTAAATATATCTAAATTTGTGTCTTTTTTTACTTTTTTATAACTATTTACAACACCTTATGCTTAAAAAAATAGAGTATTTTGACGTATATGTGGAGCAGAAATTTTCATTCATTTTAACGAATCAATGTCACATATGCCATATTATCTGACAGTAACTAAATGTAGAAATAAAAATATAAAATTAAAGAATAAAAAGATTTTGGATTTTTAAAAAAGTTTTCTAAAATATACATCATATATATGTCTAAAATATATATCATATATGTGTTTTCTAAAATATGTATCATATATCTTAAATATATAAAATATTTATCATATAAGCCCAACCCAAAAACTTGAGCTTCCCTGGTAGCTCAGCTGGTAAAGAATCCACCTACAATGCAGGAGACCCTGGTTCAATTTCTGGGTTGGGACAATCTCCTGGAGAAGATTAGGCTTCTCACTCCATTATTCTTGGGCTTCCCTGGTGGCTCAGTAGGTAAAGAATTCACCTGCAATGAGGGAAACCTAGGTTCAATCTCTGGGTTGGGAGCATAGCAACCCAACTCCAGTATTCTTGCCTGGAGAATCCCCAAAGACAGAAGAACCTGGCAGCTACAGTCCACGGGGTCACAAAGAGGTGGACATGACTGAGCGACTCAGCACATCACATACAAAAGCTTCTCTGCTACACTTGATAAACTCTTGAGACAGAGCATCAAAAAAAAAAAGATGAGATGAAGAAATTGGAGAACGTAAACTAGCTGAAGTGGGAGCACTATACATGGCAGATTCATGTCAATGTATGGCAAAACCAATACAATATTGTAAAGTAATTAGCCTCCAACTAAAATAAATAAATTTATATTAAAAAAAGAAACAGAAAAAGTGGAAAAAAACCTAGATAAAAGATCATCATAATGTCCAGTTGTTTATATTTTTTAAATTAATTAATTTATTTTAATTGGAGGCTAATTACTTTATTATAGTGTTTTTTGCCATAAATTGACATGAATCAGCCATGGGTATATATGTGTCCCCAGTGAACCCCCCTCCCTCCAGCCTCCCTGTCCCATCCCTCTGGATCATCCCAGTGCACCAGCCCTGAGTGCTCTGTCTCATGCATCGAACCTGGACTGGCGATCTGTTCCACGTATGGTAGTATACACAGTTCAATGCTATTCTCTCAAATCATCCCACCCTTGCCTTCTCCCACAGAGTCCAAAATTCTGTTCTTTACATCTGTGTCTCTTTTGCTGTCTCACATATAGGGTCATCGTTACCATCTTTCTAAATTCCATATATATATGTGTTCATATACTGTATTGGTGTTTTTCTTTCTGAGTTACTTCACTCTGTATAATGGGCTCCATTGTCATCCACCTCGTTAGAACCAACTCAAATGCATTCTTTTTAATAGCTGAGTAATATTCCATTGTGTATATGTACCACAGCTTTCTTAACCATTCATCTGCCAATGGACATCTAGGTTGCTTCCATGTCTTAGCTATTGTAAACAGTGCTGCGATGAACATTGGGATACACGTGTCTCTTTCAATTCTGGTTTCCTCAGTGTGTATGCCCATCAGTGGGATTGCTGGGTTATATGGCAGTTCTATTTCCAGTTTTTTAAGGAACCTTCACATTGTTCTTCATAGTGGCTGTACTAGTTTGCCAGTTGTTTTTAAACAGGACTGCTCATTAGAAACGTATCTGGAGATCTGGAGAAAAAAAGCAATACCTGAGCATTTGTATTTTTCAAAATATATAAACATCTATATAAGCCCTGAGTGAAAGAAAAAATAGAAATAAAATATTTAGAAGTGAACAGAAAGCTACTCAATAAACATTAAATTTTATAAGGAAAAATGGATTTAAATTTAAATAGAAATAGATGACTTTAAATTATACATTTAAAAAATAAAAAAAGATTGACAAATTTGAATAAACTTTTAACAGATAAAGCCAGAAAAATAATATAACGAATACAAACAGTAAAAGAGATAAAATAATAGCAATTAAAACATAAATGCAAATGAAATAGAAAACAAAACTAATAAAAAAGTATAATAATAAAATTAAAAGTCATTTCCTAAAAGGAATCAACAAATATAAATATATCTAGCAAGAGTGTGCAACAAATAAAATAGCTCAACTGAACACTATTATTAATAAAAATAGAAAAAGAATATTACTGCAAAAATATGTTAATTTTAAAACATCATAGCTTAACACTGTGTATAATTTTATACCAATGAATTTGGAGACAAAAATGAAATGGATGATCTGATAGAAACACATAAACTGAAAAAATAAATTCTAAGAAAGCTACATATTACAGAAATTGAAATAATAGTTAATATTACCTTCTTTCTCTTCTTCTGGCCCAATTTTATATACTTGATATGTATATGAATTTAGAATCATATATGTAATCCCTGTCTTAGAGAAAATGGGAAAGCTATACAGTTTTTTAAGGCTAGAATAAAATTTTATTAAACTGAATGACAGCAATACAAGAAAATATAGTGATTGACAAATATAATTCATACTACATTTAGGTCCACAAATGGACTAGAATTTGTACCAACAATGCAAGGATAGTTTAACATTAGAAAATACACTGTTCTTCCCCATCATCAGATTAAAGGACAGTGGTATTGTGAGCATCTAAGTAGATGTAAAAATTGAACAAAATAAAGCATTAATGGATGATAAGCAACAACAAAGGGCTATAGCAAATTAGGAATGGAAGAGCATGTCTTTAAAGTAATCAAAGTTATCTAATGATTTGACACATCAAATAGATGATAAAACTTAAATGATAAAGCTTTATTATCTGTAAAGTATGAGAGTCTACAAATAGTCTATTAGAATTAATCAGGGAGACAGCATTATTGCTGTACACAAGATTTACATTCTAAAGTCTAGCATTTCTTTGCAACCTAATACATAGTCAATAATAAATCTGAAAAGTAATAACAAAAGATATCATTAAAAATGGCAACAAAACTCAGGCACTTAGGTGTAAATCTAACAATGTAGCAAATGATATAAAAATGTTAGGGAAAGTTACAAATAATTTTGAAGAATACAAAGTAATATTTATATAGCTATAAACATAAAAATCCCATCAATATATGTTGATTTAGATAAAAGTTTATATAAATTTGATACAATTACAAAAAAATACCAAGAACTTGAGCAACAGATCATTTGGAAGGTTAAAGGGCAAGGAATACTCTCTAGATGAAAAGGAAAGGAGGAAGTAGAGTAAGGACTCGTCTCATTGTTTATCATATTTATTAAAATACTGTAATGCTGGACAATACAGATATATCACATCAATGAAACAGAATGAAAAACCCAACTTAGACCCATTTATGTGTGAAAATGTGATGGGTGACAAGAGAGGTATTGAAAAACCAATGGGAGACATTGTTACAAATATTGTTTGATAAACAGCTGTTCACAGGGAAAATAAATAAATATAGATCTCTAAGTAATAAAATAATGCTTCCTAAGACCCAGTTGACTTCACACTCCAGTCTGTCTGGCTCTAGGTGGGTACCACACCATCCTAGTTATTCAGGTCATTAAGACCTTTTTTGTACAGTTCTTCTGTGTAGTCTTTCCACCTCTTCTTAATCTCTTCTGCCTCCGTTAGGTCCTTACCATTCCTGTCCTTCATCATACCCATCCTTGCATGAAATGCTATTTGATATCTCCAATTTTCTTGAAGAGATTTCTATTCTTTCACATTCTATTTTTTCCCTCTGTTTCTTTGCATCGTTCATTGAAGCGGCCTTCTTATCTCTCCTCACTATTCTCTGGAAATCTGCATTCAGTTGAGAATATCTTTCTCTTTCTCCCTTGCTTTTCACTTCTCTTCTTTCCTCAGCTGTTTGTAAAGCCTCCTCAAACAACCACTTTGCCTTCTTGCATTTATTTTTCTTTTGAATGGCTTTGGTCACTGCCTCCTATACAATGTTATGAACCTCTGTCCATAGTTCTTCAGGCACTCTGCCTACCAAATCTAATCCTTTGAATCTATTCATCACCTCTACTGTATAATCATAAGAGATTTGATGTAGGTCATACATGAATGGCCTAGTGGTTTTCCCCATTTTCTTTAGTTTAATTCTGAATTTTGCTATAAGGAGCTGATGATCTGAGCCACAGTCAGTTCCAGGTTTTGTTTTTGCTGACTGTACAGAGCTTCTCCATCTTTGGCTGCAAAGAATGTAATCATTATGATTTTGGTATTGGCCATCTGGTGATGTTCATGTATAGAGTCATCTCTTGTGTTATTGGAAACGAGTGTTTGCTGTGAACAGCGTATTCACCTGGTAAAACTCTCTTAGCCTTTGCCCTGCTACATTTTGTACTCCAAGACCAAACTTGCCTGAAACCCCAGGTATCTCTTGACTTCCTGGTTGGATAGCATCACCAATTCAATGAAAACTTAGGCAAACTCCAGGAGACAGTGAGGGACAGGGAGGCCTGGCGTGCTGCAGTCCATGGTGTCTCAAAGAGTTGGACGTGACTTAGAGATCGAAAAAAAATGACAAATAAAGTAGATGGAAATCTTTCATTTTAGATGAAAGAGTCTATCTATATGTAAAAAGCTGAACTTAGGGTATTGTATAAATAAAAATACTCCCAAATACTAAAAAATATTCAAGACTATATTACAGACAAATAAAAAAATTGGAAATAGCACATCCTAACTTCAGAATAATGATTATATCTAATCAGTGAAGAAGGGAAAGGACTGGAAAGTGAAGATTTAATTCTTTCAATCATGTTTCCTTGCATTAAAGAGAGAGAAATCTGAATAAATACAGCAAAGTATTTTCATGTGTTAATACAAGTTGTTCATTCAGATAGTAGATTATACTAAGTTTGGTCATATTTCCACTTGATTGAAATATTGCCCAATTAAGACTCTTATAAGTAATAAAACCCAACAATATTGGCATTATCATAATTATCTTTAAAAATAATACTGACTTAAAAACCTAGATAAAAATTCATTTGTATAACTCCTGTTGAATAAAATTGTTAGATACAGCACAATGCTATACATTGCATGTGGATATAAGTATGAATAATACAATAATTACAAGTATGAAGATGCTCATCAAATTAAAGAATGCTGATTACCCTGAGGGAGGAAAAGAGCAAAATGGCTTAGGGAGCAGTAAAGGTCATTTCAACTGAATTTGCAACATTATTGTCCTCAAAACAATTTCACTTTTGATAAATCTGGATAATAGAACAGTTCTTCATGTTTTAAAATTTTCATGATACATAATAAAAAAGAAATCATAAATCTGTAGATTGTAGAAGAATGACCCTTCTTCTCAAGTCAGAAACAGCAACACAAAAAGACTCCCATGATACGCAGGAATTTGGTAGCACGTTTCAAGAACTCTTTTCTCTAATAGTCTGTATTACCTTAGATCATCAATTATTATTGATTCTGTTTACATCATTGATTACATATGATAATACAGCTCTGCTTTGTGCCCAGTATTTTGTATATGTTACGTTGCATTCTTAAATCATAAAGTTTAAAGAGTTCTTACTGTTTCTTAGACACAGACCTCCAACCCATCTGAGGGTCTACTTACCCCATTCAGAATAGTTTTCAATCTGTCTTTTGTTAAGGAGCTGAGATCACAAGAAATATTTTAAGAAACTCCCTGGGGAAGCTGTGTGTTGGAAAAGACTAATTCAGTCTCTTGTTTAAGAAAAGGACATCTTCATTAGATTGAAAGCAGAAGGCTTAAGGTGGTTATAATTAAACTCTTTCAGGTCCTTACCTGAATTTACCAGCTTGAGAATATCAGTCATGGAGTTGGGCTCCTGAGTGAGGAGAGCAATGCAGTAGATTCTAGACTCATGTTAGGGTACCTGCTTTCAGAACTTCCCTAGTGGCTCAGATGGTAAAGAAGCTGCTTTTAATGCAGGAGATGGGGGTTCGATTTCTGGGTTGGGAAGATCACCTGGAGAAGAAATGGCTACCAACTCCAGTATTCTTGCCTGGAGGATTCTATGGACAGAGGAGCCTGGCAGGCTATAGTTCATGGGGTCGCAAACAATTAGACATGACTGAGCAACTAACATTTTCACTTCACCAGAAACTAGAGAAATACTAAGAGGCCCTGAACTAGTTATGATAGAGGAGTGTCTGAAAGTCAGACTTCTATTTCTTTAAGATGGGGAAACTGGGCTGAGCCTCCCCTCAATGTGGCCAAGTGTTCATTGCCTGAACTCAGAACAACTGGATACAGAGATATGAGAAAAAAAGAGTCATCAAAGGACCATCAAAGCAGATGTCTGCTCATTACCGCTCTTTCTTTCCTCTCCACAACATACAATATTTTTCATGGTGAAAGAGCACATTTGAAGCCATGACAAAGCCTGAATTCAAAGCCATCTATCAATTTGAAGTGGTTTCTAGTTTACAACCTCAAGCCACCCCACTTCTATCTCCTTAGAGGGAAAATACAATAGAAATGCAAAATACTAGTAACATATACATCCTCAACTCTTTCACAAGGGTATTGTAAAGACTAATGAGTTATTGTTTGAAAAGACCTTAGTGGCTTTATAATGAAAGGTAGAATATACATAGAGGTTCCCAGGTTTTATTTTGTTGTTATTATAATTACACTGGTCTGTGAGGCATACAGCCAGCCAAGCATCTCCTCCTTTCTTCTTCCTTGTTTATGCTTGAAAGGTAAGCCTGTCCTAGTTGTGTTAATCACTTTTTTACTCTGTTGCCAGATACCATGGACTAAAGTCTGGATTATTCAATTAGCTGAAAAGCCAAACTCAACATTTCAGAAAATTCCCAGACCTTTGTAACATTCCATTTTCTCCTTTCCACACCTAAAGGATATCCCCTCAAGAGTGCTAGACCTTCTATTTTGATAGTTTGTCTAATCAGGTGATTTGGTTAGGGGGATCTGGGAAGTGATACTAAGCAGCAGAGGAAGCTTTTTTATTCCATCCCTTACTAAATGGAAGCTAGTCTTCTTTGCGCATCTCTAATAAGGAATATATGAGCTCAAAAGCATCACTCGAGGATAACTATGCATAGGTCTTCATTTATCTGGAAGCTGATTTCTCTAGGTCTTTTCTGACCCTGAGTTCTGGGGTCTCTTTTGCATTTGCCAAACTGTATAGCTTTTCCCTGCTTCCTGCCCCTCTCTTGTTATGTATGGGCTGTCTCGGTCTAAAATCCCTTATGCTGATTTTCCAGACACGTTTATTTATGTTCACTCACTAATTGAAAATCTCATATTTGAAGTTATTATTCTGATTGATGTCTGTCATTTTGATCAAGCAGTAGCTCACAGATGCTTTGTTAGAACAATTTTACAAGTGAGTTTATCATCATGCCTTTTTCTCCTGACCTTCTCTATGGCTGGTAGCAAAAAAAAAAAACCAAAAACCTAAGTGGAGGCTCAGAAAGAGGAGAATGTTTGGCAAGCCTCCCAAATTCAAATTCCATTGTGCCTTCACTATTAAAGACACAATTCTTCTGTTTCATATGTTGTTGATGGCAATGGAGAAGCATAGCAAACAGTCAGACTCAGTGCAAGGAAAGAAAAACAAGTGGAAACGTGACCTCTCCCCACTGACTGGCTCTACCTTTCTCTCCCGAAGCCGAACCAACTTTCTCACTCTTCTACACAGATAGTCTTGGGGGATGGGGTTGAGGCACAGGTTCAGTAGTACTTTATTAAAAGATATATTCTGTTGAGCTCTTATTTCAAGCACCCTGAGGCAGTCCACACCTCCTCTATCAGCAGATACCACCACTTACACTGATGCCACAATGCTTGATGATGTCTTACTAGGTATCTTTGGCACTGAACATTAGGGTGAACGTATTCACATCAGGGCCTGGTTCCATCTTGAGTAATTCAGGGAAAAGAAGGGGCCATTTTCTCTTTCTGAGCCTTAATTTTCTCTCCTATAAAGATGATCATATCTGCACTGTTTATTTCTAAGGTTAAAGATGAAATCACTTAGAATTTTATTTTAAAAATTGCAGTTATTTTTATTACTATTTAAATCATTTTAAAATATGACCATCAGCACATAGAATAAGTTCCACAATTTATTTTAGATTATGTTTAGTGAAAACTTTGAAAAATGCTTATCAGATTATTTTCCATGATGTGTGAAGTTCAGAGAAGTTTGCGGATCTGAGTTAGTGTAGGCAGAAGGGTACTAAAAGAGGGAAAGGGACTCAGAAAAGAGAAGTAGGACAGAGAAAGCAAATTCTAAGCACTTCACACACTTGCCAAGTCCTGCTAACTGACTGTTTCGTTAAAAAAAAAAAAAAATCCTAAAGTATATAAGTAACCAAATATATTCACATTCAAATTAATCTGGTTAATACTGCAAAGTATATTCCTGCTTTGAAGATTAGCAATACCCATTCACATAGTTAAGTTCATTCTATCAAGAAGCTTATTTCAATTTATTTATTTCAAATTTCACAGATATATTTGAATCAACTTTTATTTATCACAAAGATTCAGACCCAAGAAATTATTACTTTTTGAAATAGTTTTAAATACTTTGTATTCAATCATAGGTCTCCTGTGATTAAGTATTTTTGTCTACAGAATCGTGAATTATTAGTGTTGGAAGAATTTTGAGCTCATTTAAACCAATCTTATGTCTAAGGCATGGCATTTTCTACAGGAGGAATTCTGCTTAACACATGAGAACTTTAGGATTTGCTTGAATATCTTTGAAAGTCCTACCTTATGAGACCAGAAAGACTAACGGAGGAAAGCTTCAGTTTTTGAAAAGTGATTCAGATTGAGTGAAAATTCTGGTTATTCTGCTTATTTTTAGACAATGACTACACTTTCCCTTAGGACTATTCCCCCCCCCCTTTTTTTTTACTTATTTATTTAAAGCATATATTCATTGAAAGTCTTTCTTTCTTCTTTTTTTTTTTTTTGACAAGCAGTAGTCTAGACAGAGGGCTTCCCTGGTGGTTCTGCAGTAAAGAATCTGCCTGTAATGTAGGAGATGAGAGTTCAATTCCTGGGTTGGGAAGATCCTCTGGAGAAGGAAATGATATCTCAGCTCCAGTATTCTTGCCTGGGAAATCCCATGGACAGAGGAGCCTGGCAGGCTAGAGTCCATGGGGTCACAAAAGAATTGGACACAACTTGATGACTAAACAATAGCACCAACATTCTAGACAGAGGATATTTCAGAGAAAAAGACTACTAAAATCCCTGCTCTCACTGAGTTTACATACTTTGGTGAAAATAAACATGCAGTAAGCAAGTAAATTAATAAGTTGTATAACATCAAGAGGTAATAAATTATATGAAAAATAATAAAACAAAATGTGAAAGAAGAGAAAGAGGAAGTCTGTCTTCAGTAGTCTGTTTAGGGGAGTCCTCTCTGAGAAGATGTTTGAACAGACCCCTATAGGAAATGAGAGGAGAATAGATATAACAGTAGGAATGAAGAGCATGGTCCAAGGGTGTGAATGAGCTAGGTGAGGTATAAGAGGAGAGAAGGCCCTGAGTGAAGAAAGGAGGAGATGGACATGAGGCTGGACACTTGTCAGAGGCCAAATCACAGGCCTGTGGATACCAGGCAAGGCCTGTGGATACCAGGCAAGGCCTGTGGATTGTGCTTAAAATGAAATGGAATCTTCTGCAGAATCTGGAGGTGATAGATCGTATTATTAGCCTTAAGTTTCCAAAAGGATCACTCCGGAGAATAGATTGTAAGAGCAAGCAGGGAAACAAGCTCAGAAACTATTGCTGGGCATGAATACTCACCAGGCCATTTGTCCTTTGTGGCCTGTTGCCCATGCTCTGGACCTGTGTTCCTCTGTATGCCCTTGGACTATAGCCGCAGCAATTTCAGCGGACTAGGTTGCTTATGAGCCCATCTCCACCACTCCTGATAGATCATCAAATCCATCAAGATAAGGACAATTATTTCTTCCTGTTCCTGGAACCAAGGCCAGTGTTGAGCGCATGAGCACAAATAAAGCCAGACAGAATTTCTCTACTCCTTACAAGTATCAACCCTAGGCAATTATATCAATGTCTTTACCTAAAAAGTTGCTTTGAGTTCTGACCCTGTTTTCACATACAGGTAGAGTGTACCCTATCTTATGAGGCCATCCATAACTTTACCTGTTTTTCCTGTGTTATCAAGGATTTCCCTACTTGGCTTACAGTTTCTTGCATCAGTAATCAGACTTTTTTCACAGTTCTTTTCCAGAGTGTGTGGTCACAGAAAGCACATAAATGTATCACTTTATCCTCAGACCATTGTGACTAACCCCAAAATGTGATTAAGCAATGTTTACCATGAAAAGCACTATGTACAACATTGGATTATTAGGGTCATTTAGTTTAATAAACAATTCTTCTATTTTTAGAAAGGACTATAAATATAGTGTTTTACAGTAGCTGAAAAGAATTTGTATTATGAAAAATATGAATGATAATGATCAACTGACTTAGATGAGAAGGCAAAAGTATAACATGAGTTTCTTAATATAATTAAGCTTTCCTTGGGAATGGGGAAGGAGTGAGAAAATGCATTATAAAATATTCAATAAATTTGATATAGCTTTGAAAATGTTTCTTCCAAATATAGTCATATAGTCATATTGGACTGATTTAGTGGAGAATAGATTTTCCAGGGCTGCAGTGGTAAAGAATCCACGTGCCAATGCAGGAGATGCTGGAGACCCTGGTGAGATCCCTGGGTCAGAAAGATTCCCTAGAGGATGAAATGGCAACTCAGTGCAGTATTCTTGCCTGAAAAATCCCATGGACAGAGGAGCTTGGCAGGCTACTACAGTCCACGGGGTCACAAAGATGCAGACACGACTGAGCGATTGAGCATGCTTGCACAATGGAGAATAGTTCTAGAATCAGATAACTGACATAGATAAATAGGAGTGTGGCAAGTGAAGTACAAAGTAAATCAGAGGTTACAAATAGTATTTCACATTTTGAGAAATGTAAATCAGAACTATTAAAGGTTAGTAAAAAAAAAAAAAGAAAACTCTTAAAACATGGGTTCAAAAATCACAGACTTTTCATTAACTTAGTTTCACGAAATTTTTGAGACTTAGCTCAAAAAATGAATTTTTCAATAGGAAAGGGATCATGTAAGTTACAAATTAATATGGAATAATGCATCTATTAATAATACTTGTGACTGCATTTAACTAGATTCCAAATCCACTGGCCAATTAACTCCAACTTTTTTTTTTATTTCTCAGGGTAGAAACCAGCTGAGCTTTTAAGCCAGTCAAGGGAAAGTACATTATTTCCATCCTCTTTCTAAACACTCTATAAAGAACTCTCCCGTTCATAATAGCTTTGTTTACCGCATAGTACAGCATGTTCTAATTATCACCCCTGCCTCACTAACCACATGGCTTATGTTCCCACACTCATCAGTTATTTTTATGCCTCCTGCAGAAATGAAGAGAACATTAATAAGAATAATACTTGGGGGATAACATTTTTGATAAAGTTAGAAAAAATGCGCCTGATAGTACAGGAAATCAGAGCATTTCAGTTAAATCGAAATGACCCAGTACCAAAGGCTTACTTCCTTTTCTGTTTTCATTTGTGATTTGCTTCAGTCCCTAATCTGGTTCTTTCTCTTTTCTCTAATAATTTATTGGGTTATTTTTTGATTTTGCTGTGCATTATTCCCTGTCAGAGTGTGCTTCACTGTTTTTCCATCTTTAACTTGAGTTTGTCTTCCATCTTTCTGGTACTTTCAGTATTTTGAAATTCTCTCTTACTTCCATTACTTTTGCTTTATAGTCTCATTTTCTTCTTTGCTCTTTTTATCTCCCTCCTTTCCCTCTCACCTTCTATCTTCTACTTATAATGACTTCTTTAATATATGCACAAGAAATATCTTTTTATATCCCTGACTGGCAAGAATGTATATACATATATATTGATATGGGAATTAATACATTTTCAGCACAAGAAATGGGACCAGCAGGAATGTCAAATGGAACATTAAAACATTTTGAAATCACCACAAAAGCTGAGTAAGGCTTAAATAATATTTGCATGGCAAAGAGTATAAATAAAGGAGCAGGGACAACTAAGCAATAGAAGGGAAAATGGATATTAAAATGATTCTAAAAATAATATATTGACACAGAATCAAATGAGTCTTCCTAATGTGTAACAGGTGGAGTCAATATTCTTTTTCATTCAATCTTTCCTAACATTTAAAAATATCTATGGGTGCAAGTATTTCTTATGAGACTGAGGAGGCAACAGGTCTCACCTCATTATAAGAACCACACTTGCTGTGCTGTTGATTTCACCATTCAAATAGCAGTTACTGTTTGTAGGAATCTTTTCTAAGATAGAAATTTTAAATGGATGGAAAAAGGAAACACATACATACATACATACACTCACAAGAGGGGAAGATTGCTAATTAAAAGGAAAAGAAACCGCAAGACGAGAATCAGTCCGTGGATATAAACGTTTTCAGCGATGACTCAGGAACAATTTTGGATAGATTACGTCAACCCTTCCCTCAATAGTTGAATATAATCATCCCTGTGAATTGATTGAAGTTTGAAAAAATAGCAACTAAGATTTCTTTCACATAATCAGCTTTTGGAAATGTTCCATTTTAGATAAAATGATTACCAAGAGAACATTGATATGATGCAGAAATATCCCAGTTGACTACATATGGATTAATAGCATTTAGGGCTGAACACCCCCAGAAGCCACTTATCTCAGCCCTTAAAGGGAAAACCACTTTGCTGGGGTTGAAACCATAGTCTAGTGAAGCCTATGTCCTCTCCATCCACTGTCAGACCGAGCACCAATTTTAGCCCCGTTTACCAACATTCACAGTATTTCTAGCCTCTTGCTTCTCTATTCCAAGTGAAGCTCCCTTAAAAGGTCATTGTGATACAGATAAAAGAAGGGCGTGGCCTCTTCCTTCCTCCCAGGATCTCCTTGTCCCTGACCCAAGACAGTCATCATCCTTCTTTGCTTCCAGAGCACATAACTCATAGGAGATCTCCCATGGAGCTGAAGGAGGTCCAGTGTGGATGGACAAACTACAGACTGACCACAGTCTCCCATTTCAGTACAAACAGTGGGCAGTTAATGAAGTTGGAACATGAAACTGATCAAAAGCCATTTTGAGCTTTGTTTTAGTTTCTGTGTTCTCTTAGGAGAGAGGCATGTGTGGTGGCTCAGCCATGATGATGTGAAGAAATAAGAGGGAGCTGAGATCCCCAGAAAGCCCGCTTCCCAGGCCACTGGCCAGAGCTGGCTTCCAGGAAAGGACGGCTGCACTTCCAGGATGCATGAACCTCTCAGACCTTGCTCCCAAGCCTGCCACACACAGCAAGGCCATGCAACAGCCAGGATTTGGGAAACAAGATTGTTATCCTCTAGCTACACTTTTTGCCTTACCAGACACCTTTCAGTGGGGATAGATGGAGAATCTGCCAGTGCAGGAGAGGGTCCTGCTCAATTCCTAGTCAGGAGGGGTAGTCTGAGAGACTGGGATGATGCTAGGAGACTACGGACCAGCTAAAACCAGTCCTGAAGCTGAGGAAAAAATTGAGTGAGGGGTTAATGACAGAGGTGATTTACAAGTGCTCAGGGTTTCCAATCAATCCTAAAGGAAATTAATCCTGAATATTCATTGGAGGGACTGATGCTGAAGTTGAAGCTCCAATACTTTGGCCACCTGATGCGAAGAGCTGATTCATTAGAAAGATGGAGGCCAAGAGGAGAAGGGGGCCACAAAGGATGAGATGGTTGGATGGCATCACTGACTCGATGGACATGAGTTTGAGCAAGCTCCAGGAGGTGGTAAAGGACAGGAAAGCCTGGCGTGCTGCAGTCCGTGGGGTTGCAGAGAGTCAGACCCGAGTGAGTGACTGAACAGCAACAACAGGGAGATAGTGAAGGGCAGGGAACCCTGGCGTGCTGCGGTTCATGGGGTCGCAAAGAGTTGGACAGGACTTAGCCACTGAATAACAGGGTTCCCATGGAAGCAGGAGCTAAGTGTGGTGGTCACAAAGGAGATTTGGGTCATGTTTGCTTGGAGAGAGGGACATTACAAACATGATGATTGTGAAGGAGGAAGGGCTGGGGCTAACAGCTCTACCCAGAATCTTAGCTTGTGTGCCTGTGAGTGTCATTCCAAGTTGCAGCAAGCTCAAGTCAATGTAGAAGAATGGGGGACAGTGGACGACAGACAAGGAGGAAAAAGCGCAAAAGCTGTCCAAGGCCCACCCTTGTAACATGTGGTATGAAAAGGACAAACTGCATGTCATAGCCATAGCTACCCTTTCCCTTCCCAGCTTGAAACAGGAGTTCCTATGAGGTCCCATGCTATTTTCCCTGCCCTCTCCCAAATTAAGACACTAGAGAAGAAGCTTGTTGTTGCCATGGCTACGTAAAAGCCACTGCATCTACACAGTCACATGCCTTTGAAAGCATCCTCAGCTGCAACCAGTCAGATTGGTTTGCAGAGGAAGCTATAGCACCTTAAAGACGTTTATGGAGAGGAAAAATGCTTGTGTGTTCAGACTGGTGATGAGGTGCTGCTTGGCTCTGCTTTGATTTGGCAAAGAAAATCATTTCCCAGTTATGTGCATACAAATGGAAGGTTTCTCCTGTTAAAAAATCCAAGCAATTGTCCAGCAGAGCTCAGGACATGTCCCTTTGGCCAGTGGATGGTATAGTGAAGGAAGTACATGGTATTTAAACAAAATTTGCTTGTTCTTTCCCATCCTCAATGGTTAAGAGCATTAAAGACATCAGCACTCTCTTTCCCCTACCTTCTACTCAGTCAAAACACTTTTTTTGACCTATGAGGGAGAATCTCACTCCTCAGGGATGCTAGGACAAGCAGTTCTCATACTATAAAGTCAAAGGATATTACATTCTGGTCTTTTAAATTAAAGGGCTTATCAGGAAGCATTTTCAGGGTTTATTTTCAAAAGGAAACAAATGCAGCCTCTGTAATTTCATGTACTTTATAAAAATACACAGAATAACCTTCAGTTCACTCCATCCATATGCAAAAACCGTCATTTGTAAAAAAATGTTTTTTCTCTTCTATTAAATATAATTCAGGTTTTGCTGTCAGCTGTTACTATCAGCAATGATTAAACATAGCAAGCACTGTGATTCATCAAGAACTGATAGACTCATCACTGATGTAAACATTCTTTGGTCCCAAGGTCAGATCAGGTAGGGAGCCTAGACAACTTCACATACAGATCTATGAAGCTGACTTTATGTAAATTAATTTATTGTCATATCATCACTGAACAACGTACGTGCACACACACACATACACACAGATCAAAACCATCAGTTTATAAAATACAGAGGTTTGAAAAGAAATTAATCAGTTAGGTATAAAATTGTCTGTATTTTAACTTCTTGAAACTTCAAACAATGGCACCGAGAAGCTAACAGTTTACCTGAGTAATTCAAACCGCTATCTCACCAGCTTCCTGCAAGCTGATATGGAATCTTCCAGTGAGAGCACCACTGTATTATATGCTGCCTCAAAATATGCATATGAAAAGCTTAAAGCCCAGCAAGATACATAGAAAATATTTTCCTTTGAACATCAGGGAATAGAAGAGAGTTGACCTTGGGCCTATATATTGAAAACTCAAACTTCTTTTTAGATCTGAGCAAGGAAACCAAATCAATTTAAAAGTCCTTACAGTTGACCCCCTTCACCCGTACCCTCTGCTCCCTTCTGGACCTTGAAATTGTAATCTGAGAGGTATAGAATTTCTGTATGCTTTTCAATCCTGCATATTTTTTTGAAACCTCTCCCTGAATTTCTGTGACTCATTGAACACTACGGGTTCCTCTTATTCCTTCTTAACCTCATCTTTCTTCTCCTACCATATTTTACATGTGCTGTGTGCTAGGTTCTTATTGCCGCTCTAAAAACTTACCACAATCTTAGCAGTTTAAAACAACAGGAATTTATTTTCTTGTAGTTTTGGAAGCCGGAAGTTGGAAATTAGTTATCACTGGGCTAATTTCAAGGTGAAGGCAGGGCTTGTTCTTTCCAGAGGTTCTGGGAGGTATTTTGTTCTTTGATTCTTCCATGCTCCGGGGGCTTTGGGTATTCTCTGGCCTGTGGCTGCATCATTCCGATCTTGGCTTTCATTGTTATGTAGTTTTCAGCTCTGTAGTTACATCTTCTGCCTCTTTCTGAGAACAGTTGTGATTACATTTACAGCATGCTCAGTCACTTCAGTCGTATCCAACTCTGTGCGATGCTATGGACTGTAGCCCTCCAGGCTCCTTTGTCAATGGGGATTCTCCAGGCAAGAATACTGGAGTGGTTGCTATGCCCTTCTCCAGGGGGTCTTCCTGACCCAGGGGTCAAATCCAGGTTTCTTTTGTCTCCTGCATTGGCAGGCGGGTTACTTACCACCAGTTCCACCTACCGCACATCAGGATAACCTCACATTTGCAAGAGTGTTAATTTAATCAAATCTGCAAAGGCTCTTTGCATGGTAGGTAACATTGGTGTGTTCCAAGGACTAGAACGTGGATATGATCGGGGTGTTGTTAAGTCCACTACACTCTGCTGCCTCTGCTTTCTTCATTTTTGTGGTAACATTTGCTCTGAATGCCTTCTTTATTCAAGGAACTTCTATTCTAAATCTTTATTGGACTGCTTTAACACCCAAATTTGACTTTCCAAGTAGCTGTTGCAGATTTCCATCCAGAGAGTGTGCTTAAAACAGAGAATGCTTAGAGTTTAACTCAAAGACTCCTTCCTTTCTCCACAGAGATGAATAAGTATCTATCATAGTCATTATTAACTATATTTGAACCTAGAATAATATTGACTTAGACTTTTCTCCTCGTATAACTTCCCTCACTATTAGTCTAGGATTCTTTGATGAAATCTTGTGTTTTTGTCTTGTCTTTCGAATGTCTACCACACTTGAAAACTCTCTTATACTAAGCCTTACATTATTTTAATAATCTTTTAATAAATATTCCTGCCCCAGTCTCTTCCCATTCTAGTTTATCAATGCATGTTGCTTCCAAGAGTTGTCCTTCCAAACTATTTTGATTGGTATCATTCTCTTCCTCACAGCATACAGTAGGCTTTTTAATAACAAGTCCAAGTTGTTAAAGTCTTCATCCAGCTGAAGAAGATCCAACTGTTTTCAGATGTATGTGAGGTTCTACTACTACTATTGATAGTCTCTTCATAACAGAATGAAGTCTCTTACTCTCCTCTTTTATGGATTTACTGATGTCATTCTTTCACCTTGAAATTCCCTCTCATGGCCTCTTTTATGGAGTCCACTTCAAATGCTTCCTCGTCTATTATAGCATGTTTAATCACTCAAGCCAGGTACTTCTTTCTTAAGGCAAAATTATTTTATGACACCCTCTCCTATGTTATGACAGAAAGTGAAGAGGAACTAAAAAGCCTCTTGATGAAAGTGAAAGAAGAGAGTGGAAAATGTTGGCTTAAAGCTCAACATTCGGAAAACGAAGATCATGGCATCTGGTCTCATCACTTCATGGGAAATAGATGGGGAAACAGTGGAAACAGTGTCAGACTTTATTTTTGGGGGCTCCAAAATCACTGCTGATGGTGATTGCAGCCATGAAATTAAAAGACGCTTACTCCTTGGAAGAAAAGTTATGACCAACCTAGACAGCATATTAAAAAGCAGAGACATTACTTTGCCAACAAAGGCCCGTCTAGTCAAGGCTATAGTTTTTCCAGTAGTCATGTATGGATGTGAGAGTTGGACTGTAAAGAAAGCTGAGTGCAGAAGAATTGATGCTTTTGAACTGTGGTGTTGGAGAAGACTCTTGAGAATCCCTTGGACTGCAAGGAGATCCAAGCAGTCCATCCTAAAGGAGATCATTCCTCGGTGTTCATTGGAAGGACTGATGTTGAAGCTGAAACTTCAATACTTTGGCCACCTCATGCGAAGAGTTGACACATTGGAAAAGCCCTGATGCTGGGAAGGATTGGGGGCAGGAGGAGAAGGGGACAACAGAGGATGAGATGGCTGGATGTCATCACAGACTCAGTGGACATGAGTTTGGATAAACTCCGGGAGTTAGTGATGCACAGGGAGGCCTGGCGTGCTGTGATACATGGGGTTGCAAAGAGTCGGACACGACTGAGTGACTGAACTGAACTGAACTCCTAAGTCCATTTATATGCATGTTAATTATTCAGAACATACTTGTCATATAGGTTAACCAACTTTTCATAGGGAAGGGAAACACTTAAAATATGATTCAAAACACCTTTGCTATTTCAAAAGTGTGCAATGTGTAACTTTTTAAATAAGCCAGATACAATTTTCATACAGGAATATTTAAATATTCTTTCACATGGCATTTTAAAACTAACTTTCTTGGGCATCAGTTTCTCAACTTACCTTCATTCCACATTTCAGAAGCAGGACAGAAACTTCAAAAAAAAAAAAAAGTTCTGTCTTTCTTTTCTTTTGCACGTCATTTGAGTTTGATGGATACCAAGAGACATATATCAGATCCTGAACAGGATCCCATTGAGAGTTCCCACGGCACTTCAGTCACTTAGTCATGATCTATGCTCTCAACAGTTGAAGATAATGACTTCAGGAACAATCTTTCATGGGTTTCATATTAAATGAGACGAAAGTGCAGGCATGGCATTAAAGCACCTTGTTATTTGCAGAGCACTTAGAGTAACCTTAAATATGGAGATGATCAAATTTCATGACCTTTAGTTTTAATTCTTCCATCATATCTTTTTATGCAATTCCTATTTTTAATAAAGATATGTGTATGTGTGTGTGTTTCTGGCTAAATTAACTCAGACACTTAATACAACATTAACACTCTAGAATTAAATACAGAAGCCAGGGAATGGAAATACAAATGAGATTGTTTTTATTGTAAGCTTACCTATATTACCTTCATGACCGTATACTTTAAAGAGACTATTATTTTTAAAGTGTGCTAGGGGCACATTATAATGTTAAGAGCTTTCATCTTTGATTTTCTTTCTACTGATTTGCATATTTCAATTTAGAATAAAATGCAGAGCTCATTAAGTTCTATTTTTGACAAGATGTTTCCCTTTTAGCATTAGTCCTAATAGAAAACTCTCCCTTTACAACAATGAGATAATTTTCTCCAGAGTATAAAATAGTCCCCAAAAGATGATGGAAAATTTGGAAAAGAATAGAGCTTAGAGGAATGAATATATGTATATTTGCCCAGAAAGAATGATAAATTCTTGTTAAGATTCATAAACATGAAGCAAATAACCACAGACAACTTCTGATAAACTAATATTCTACATACTCTTAGAATAACTAAAGAAAGCCTTATGTCAGGCACCTGAGAAAACTAATATTACTCAAGCCCCATTCCCAGTGAAAACTGAGAAATGTGAATTTCCTGAGGAAAATACTAGAACAAGTAGTACCTTGTGTTTGAAGACCTCTCTGACTAACTCAGCTTACTTTCATAGAAACCACATACTGTCTGCTGCAAGTGGGCCCTGCAGCAGCACTTTCATTTGTAGATAATGTCAGTGAATTAAAGAGAGAGAGAGAGATAGCAAGAAAGGGACAGCAGTAAACCTGAATTGACTTAAACGACAAATATTTCTTCAATCCACCAAAAGTGGAAGCTCGCTTGGCTGCTTTCTTGTCTTTTCAGTTACGATTCAAGCAGAGGTCAAATGTTTCCTGGTTTTTGTGGAAGATGGCTCAGTGTCTTCCCTCCATTTTTGTTGCTTCTAGAGATGACCTGCTGTTATGCCTTCATCACCAAGCTTCCTCGAAGTAGAAGTAGATGGATGGTGGGAAGAACAGGCTGTGGGCACTGGCTCATGAAGCAGCTGTGGTCTAAGAGACCTCCTATCTGTTCAGTTGTATGCCGCTGCTGCTGCTTAGTCACTTCGGTCGTCCAACTCTCTGTGACCCAATGGACTGCAGCCCGCCAAGCTGCTCTGTCCTTGGGATTCTCTAGGCAAGAGTACTGTCGTGGGTGTTCAGTTGTATATGGGCCATCTATTAACGCCCCATCAGCAGTTTGCTCTTCAATTTTTCACACTTACTTACATATTTATCTCAGCGTTTTTATGTTCTTTTCACATTTATGTTTGTGTTTTGCTATTAAAAGTGTAAGTTCCTTGAGTGAAATCATTGCATCCTGAATTCCTTTTGTTATTTTGGGTTTTATCAATAGAGGGTAGAACAAATATTTCATTTGCATGCAGTGAATGTTGTGGACTGACTGGCAAGCATTTATTTCCTGAATAAAAATGTCACATTCAGAAACGAATTTTGAAAGACTCTAAAGATTACTGCTGAAGCTTGGCAACTCCTCCAAGTGAATATAGTCACATCTATAGGACTACAGGTACACAGCTAATAAACTGCCTGACTCTTATGCTTCGATTTAAAGATCTTCCAAAGACTGGTTCTCTTTGGGTCACCACACTTGCCAGTTTGGACTTTTGAAACATACTAATATGGGCTGACATAACAAATTAGCAACAAGAAAAGTTCATGGAAGGACAAGTGTGAGAAAGTGTGCCAAATATATTAGCATTCGTTTTGCAACCTTGTCTCTAGTTTGTGTGAAGTTGATGGTTGGAGGTTACGCTTTCATTAAAAATTGACAACATTTTAAATGCTAATCAAAACTGCTTGTCCTTTCTACTTCTATTTATCTTGGAAGGGGAGGAAAAAAGAGAGAGAGAAAGGGAAAAAAAGGACAACTTGCTTTGAGGTGCAACAAATATGCTCCCATTGCCCCCAGATCTCTCTGCCTGCTCCTGTGTAGGGCAGATAAGAGCCATGCAGATTGAGTGTCAGGATCTCTGCTGGAACTGTGAAGGCGACACCACAGAAGTGAGAGATGTGTGGTCAGGAGGATGACAGAAGATATGTGTGTGCTTCTGTGTGTGTGTGTGTGTGTGTGTTTAGGGGTGGCCCCTTCATGTGAATCTTTTTAATGAATGTTAGGAAAGAATTGTGGAGGTGTAGTTGATCTTATAGTGGGTAAAAGAGAAAAGTTATATATTTTCAGGAAAAAAAGGAGCCATTCAGTATAGAGATAATAACCATAAGAAACTATAAATTTAAAAAAGATAAAGGAGAGATTGGCTATGAACCTTCACGGAGAGTACATTTCATTTCAGACCATTCTTAAGAAGGGCTGAAGAGGATGAAGGAAAATGCTTGGCTCAAATTCCTTTTTTCCAGCCTTATTAAGATGTAAATGATGCATAACATTGTGTAAGTTTAAGGTGAGCAATGTCCTGATTTGATACATTTATATATTGCAAAGTGATTACCACTGCAGCATTAACTAATACTTTTATCTCATCACAAAATTATCATTTATTTTTCTGTGGTGGGAACATTTAAGACATATTATGTTAGTAACATTCAAGTATATGACACAGTATTATTAGCTAAAATCATCATGTTGTCCACTAGATAGATCCTCATAACTCCTTATAACTAGAAATTTGTAACTTTTAACCAATACGTCCACATTTCTGCCATGCCTAGTCCCTGAGAATCATCACTTTAGTCTCTCTCTGATTTTGTCTTTTATAAAATTCCACATATAAGTGATATAATACAGTGCTTTTCTTTCCGTGTCTGACATTCCACTTAGTATAATGCCCTCAAGTGTCATCCAAATTGTTGTAAATGGCAGGACCTCTTTCTTTCTCATAGCTGAATATTTCATTATATTTTGATATATACTTATATTGTTTCCATATTATGGCTACTGAATATAGTGCTGCAATGAGCATAGGAGTGTGGATATAAGTTGAGTGCACACAGAGGTGTGTTTTCTGATGTTTGATATGGAATCATTGCTTTCTACTTATCATTTTCTGGCTTTTCAATAGGAGGGTAAAGAGAGAGCCAAAGAAGAAAATAGCTCAGATTTTAGTATACACTAAAAGACAGCCTGCATTTATAAACAAAATTAAACAGTTCAGCTTTTTCTTAGTCAAATCAGCTTATCAATCTATAAATTTAATTTCTTACTAAATTGAAGACTCATTGGAGCAAAAGTTGAAGTATGTTTGAGTGTCTCCATATGTGTCTGTGTATAAATAAAAGCATTTGTTTGCCTGTGTATTTCAATACATCTCAGTAACCCATAACTAAGAAGACTGCGTATGGAACAGTTTTCTTTGATGCAGATCTACCATCTAAATCAGGGTTTCTTGAATGAGGCTCCATTGCTTTTTGAAAAGAATAATTAATTGTTGAGTAGACTGCCCTGCAAATGTCAAAAATGTCGTATTTAAGATTCAGCCGAAAATGGCAAACTGGAAAGATTTTATTATCCTTCTTGTTCTACTTAGTTTCCATATTCATCTGTCTTATTCATTTTCTTCTTTGTTTTCATCTTTGTCTCTTTCATCTTCATCATCATCTCCCTGGTGGCTCAGCCTTAAAGAATCCACTGCTAATGCAAGAGACACAGGTTTGATCCCTGGGTTGGGAAGATCCTCTGGAGAAGAAAATGGCAGCCCACTCCAATATTTTTGTCTGGAAAATCCCATGGATGGAGGAGCCTGACAGGCTACAGTCCAAGGGGTGGAAAGAGTTGGACATGACTTAATGATTAAATAGCAACAACCATGAAGTTAACATGCATCATCTCATTTAATCACTGTAAAACTTTTAAAATGTATGTACTATTTTTATTTCTATGACACAAGGTAAACTGGGGCTTTGAAAGTTAAGTTCTCTTTCCAGTGCTGGAATTTGAAATCAGATGTGGATGACAATAATGGAAAGTCCCCCAACTGTTAAACTAAACTAGATTCTTCCTCAGGAACCTATCAGCAATCTTTATTCAGAAATGAATCTTAGTCTGAATCTATTTATATTTTTAATGAATAGCTAAAGTTGGGATAATAAGTTCTGTAAGTTTATCCCCCACTGTGTGAAAAAAAAAACGGTTCTCTCCATTTATCCTAAATCTTTCTTTTTCAAGCTTCAAAGGGGTCCCTTTGTTCTGGAATTTGATGAATAAGTCCATCTCAGTCCTCTCTCTGTTCTTTTCAATTTTATAAACTTGCAGACTTTGAGTCAATTCAACTTTGAATTATACAGACTGAAAAGCCTAATTATATGATATCCCCAAAGAAAATATTTTTCTTCATTTGGGTATTGCTATATTCTCTTAACTTTCTCTAACTATCTTTGAAACAAAAGACATAACACAACTAAGCAAAGTGTGGCTTATTCCTGAAGTGAAGCCTGGGCAAATGAACTCAGTTGAGCTTCCATCTAACATTTCCAATGATTCAATAGGGTAGTGGACCCAACCCATGAGGCTTAATTCATGACAACACATGGGAATGATTTTAATTGAATGGGAAGTATCCAGTACTCCATTCTTTCCCTCCAGATTTTGAAATCTGGTTTAAAAGTTGTTGATTTGTTTCAAATAGAGTTTTTTTTTTTGCAATGACCTATGAGAAGGATAATTTCCCACAGGTTTGTTTTGTTTTAATTATTAAAATTTCAACGTGATTTCAGTTTCCTGGAACTGGAGTCCTAAGTTGTATTGTGGTATGAAGAGGAGGTAATACATTAGGAACTCCTGGGCCTGCCTGGGAAAACTGAATGGGGGAAAATAATCCTCTGGCTCTCTTGGAAATGAGGTGGTGGCACAAAGTCATTCAATGTAACAGGCAGTGGAAGGTATGCCAGGGGTAGGCTAAGAGCCAGTAAAGGTAAAGATAAAGGCAAAGTCTACTTGAGTCTGCACTGTCCTTCCCTCTAAGGCAGGAGAGGGTGTAAATATTCCTTGTAGACTTGCTCCCATCTTTGTATGCTGCTGTTCACTGTGCTAGGCTAACAATCCCCTGTGCTTGAGTTTTCTTAGCTCAAAGACCATCTGATACCTGGATTTGTGTGAGGAAAACAGCTTGGAAAAATTACTGGGAGGTGCTTTGCATCAATAAATGCAATTTATATGCTAAACAATCACATCAAATAGATAAAGTCTCCTTCCAGTTTCTCAATTCTGTTATAATGTTTAAATTTCAGAACCAAAATATCATGAAATATACTTTTTAGTGATTGGTAAGAAAGGGGCCTTAGAATAATTACATGATTTCTTTCCTGATGTTATAATTGCAATGACAAGCTTGTGCTGCTATAATCACCTTTTACCCTTCTCAATGACATGGCACATGCTATCATTTCATTAATATAATTTTATAGTTAGAGAAACTCAGGATACTGAGAGGTGAAGTCATTTCCCCAAGGTCACACTGTCAGTGCTGGAAGCAGAGCTGAGGAAAGACAACTAATTCTTAATTCAAAGAATACTATTTAAGCTGATGCGATATTCCTGTGATCGATAAAATGGGGGCCCAGGCTAAACAGGGACAAGAGTGTCACACCAAGATATAAGTGAGAGACACAGTGGCAAGAATAACCTGAAGCTTATGAAAATAATGAAGGGCAACATCAGCATATTCTGTAACTGGAAACTATTCAATTAAGTATTCATTTCATTTCACAGTCATTTTTGAAAAATAAATCTATGTTTCTTTATACCTTTAAGCTCAGTAGTTTTATGCATTAGGTTGACGTGCATAACAAAATATGGACTATTTTTTAAATTGCCAGATAAGAGCTAGTGTGTTGTTACTATTTATATATTGAAGTTGTAACAATCGTGTGCTTTTAATTCATTTCACCTTCAAAGATCCGAATGTTTCCAGTTTGCAATATATTGCAGGATATATTAGGTACACTGAGTCTGTCTGATTCACAGTTTTCTAATCGACTATTTAGAGTTTACACCAAGCAGAAAATCAATGTATTCAAAATGTAGTAGCTCTCTTGTTAACTCTAGTCATTTGCTTAAAGAGTAATGTCAAGCTGATAATTGAAATATGGCTTAAAACCATGCATTTTAATTCAAAAGAAAAAAATGTTTGAAATATTACTCATTTGCTCTTTCCCTGCTCCAGTTCCAAAGGGCAGATTTGGCTTACCTAGCTCAGCAGTTGTTCTCAGGGGTAGCTCGGGCTTGCAGACAGGCCTGCTGATGGCAGTGCCCAGACTTCACCCCAGACTCAGGGGTGATTTGCCCTCACTGAAAAGTTATGGACCTTCCAGAAAACCTTGTGAATTGTCTTGCACTAAACTCTGTTTTATATTCTCCTGGTGGATAAGAAGTAGCTGTGCTGACTTTATGGAGGTGGGTTCTACCCTCTGCAACCATGCTTTGCTGCATTGCAGTGCTAAGGAAGACAGAGTCATTTGCTGTCAGATGAGAACTGTGGTCTTGTGTTCTAATTCAAACACCTTACATTCAGAAACTTAACATGACCTTTGAATTACGGCCACTATGTAAGGTATTGAGTCATGCCATTTGATCAACAGTTCTAGTCAGGAAAGATTTTAACTTATAAATATGTTTCGGGTGGGACAACCACAAAAATTGTGTTTCGATTTGTTTAAAGTTTTTTATTTATATGAGGGATTTTGACTTACTCTATGAGATCCAAAATGAATAGCTTGAAAATCCTGAAGAGAAAACTATCATACAAGAAAAAAAGAACTTCCTAACAATTAGAGTGGTATGAAAAGTAAAATAGGATACCTAAGAAATGATATTTTCCTTGAGGTAATATTTTCCTTAACAAAAAGGATGTCAAGGCTGTTAGCAAGAGCAAGATTCTCAGCCTGATGTACAGTGAGGCCAAACAAACCAAAATGTCAGAATTTGGAGCGCAGGCAGGTTTATTGCAGGGTCATCCGTGCAAGGAGATGACCAGCCTATGCCCCCAAAAGTCCAAACTCCTGAAAGGTTTCATTAAAGCACCTTTAAAGGCAGTTTTAGGGAGGATTATGGTTAGTTGCTGCAAACGACTTGGTGTTGGAATCTTTGCCAGGTCAAGATGTTCCTATAAACCTCCAGTAAAACAAATGTTACTTTCTGTTCTGTGACTTTTTATCTCTGTATGAATGGACTCTTAAAGGTCAGAGCCTTGAAAATAGGTCGCCCTGTATATTTCAGGTTATAGGCAACTTTCTTTTATAAAAGGTGCAGAGCCAGCTTGACTAAGCACAGGCAACAAAGCACAAGAATTAAAGTAAAAGCAACAGATCTAACATGGAGTCAGATTTGTTCTTCCCTATTAGAAAGAGTTGTTTTAAAGACTTGATCCTGATTCAATGTGATGAAACACAGGGGGCAGCTGATACTCGAGGTTTCTTACAATCTTTAGACTAGGGCAGGTGGGCCTTATGCCCTCTAGGCTCCTACTGTCTTGTGCTTGTTCTGAATCTGTCTCTCATCATCTTTCATTGAAAGTTGTGCTGTCTGATGTAGTGCCCAGTAGGCACACAATCATTTTTTATTGACCTGATGACTGAAATAGAGTAGGTGGAAAAGCAGATAACATTGATAACCAGAAAAAGAATAAATTCCTGGAGAGACTATGCACTTACTTCATAACTGATCTTTACGTAAGTCATTGTTGCAGTACAGCAGACAAATCTAAACACAAATGATTATTGGTAAACTCTGCCCAGATTTATGTCAGTTCTTTCAAATGTTGAATCCTAGCTATCTCTAAACCAAACAGAAAGCTACTTAATGTGTTAAAAAATGTGTGTTTGTTGCTGAGAAGCAAAGAAAAAAAAAATGTGTCCTGTTGGATTTTCAGGAAGAAAGCCAAAGATGATAGAACATAATTATCACATATAGAATATGGTCAAAATGTTAAAATAAAAAATTCCATCTTGTTCAGAAAGTCACTGGATCCCTGTAATAAGGAAAAGTAAGCCACCTTCTTGGCTATCTCTTGTCTTCAAGTATATCTTTCAAAAACCTACTTTTAGGAGACAGAAAGGACACAACAAAGAACCAATGTGAACCAGTCAAGAGAAGAACTTTTCTTGCAGGTCTGATTTACAATGGTTCTCAACAAGGGCTGGTTTGCCTTCAGGAGATATTTGTCAATATCTGGACATATCTTTGATTGTTAAGGCTGAAGGAGAGCATGGTACTGACGTCTAGCGTACAAAGAACAGAGATGTCATTAAGATCCTACAATGCACAGGAAAACTCCTCTCAGCGTGAAATCATCTGGCATAAAATGTCAATAGTACTGAGGTTGGAAGTTCCTGGATTATAACTATGAATAACTATGAGCATGTTTTATATAATGAGGAAGCAGACAAGACACAATCAAGAAAATTCAGATCACCAAATTATATGCTATTTTAATTTTTTTCCTGAGGATAAGGAAAAAAAAAACAACAACAACAACATATAACTTGAGCAAATACTTTTAGTTTATAGTGCCTGCGTGTATGTTCCATTTTAATTTTTACTTATCTTTGGTGCTGAAAGCAAACTACAGTGAAATAGGAGAGAAAAAAGGGGTAATAAGTCACAGGAGAGAAGTGGAAAAAGAGACAGTGAGGACGGAGCATATAAAGGCAGAAGAGAGAAGCAAAAGGAGCAGAAAAAGGAGAAAAAGTGAAAGAAAGAAATGTAGGAGATGGGCTGACAGCATAAATCAGAATGATACTTTTATTCTAATGAACATTATGGATAATCTTTAGTTGTTAGAAGTGTAATTTCTTTCTCCTTTTTTCTCACTTCTATGAATCCCTCAGAGGAAGCAATTACAGCAACTATCAAGAGGAATGAGAAGAGATCTTTCTATGTTGAATGTCTAAGAGTGTAATGCCAACATATATTAAAAAAAAAAATAAGGCCTCATTCAATGCATCCACATAAGAGCAACTCATCCCCACACTCTGTACCTAGAATGACAGCCCATTCTCATCATCATCTCTGCCTAAAATTCAAACCTATCTGACATATTCTTCATGTGTTGGCTTTAAAAACAAAGCAGCTTCATTAAAATATAATCCACTTACTATACAATTAATCCAGTTAAAGTATGCAATTCAATAGCTTTTAGTATATTCACAGTATGTACAACCATTATCACAATCAACTTTCTAACATTTCCTGTATCTAAAAAAAAAAAAGACACAACCTTGTATCCTTTAGCTATTGCCCTTCTATTTCCCCAATCACCCCTTTCCAGCCCTAAGCAAACACTACTCTGTATAGACAGAATAGCCTATTTTGGACTTATGTCATCTTCTGAGAGTTTTATAGTTTAGTTCTTATGCTCAGGTAAGACTTTGATCCATTTGAGTTAGTTTTTGCATGTGGTGTGAATGTTTCAGCTTCATTCTTTCACCTGTGGGTGTTCAGTTGTCTGGGCACCATTTAGTAAAATATTTTTGTCGATTATTTTCTATTCTCTATTTTATTAATATTCATTCTAATTGTTGTTATCTCCTTCCATCTTCTTATTTAGGCTAATTTTGTACTTTGTTTTTCAAGTCTTAAGGTGGAAAGATAGGTTATATTCTTGAGGTTTTTTTTTTTTTTAGTATTGGCACTTATGGCTATAAATTTTCTTGGGGACACTGCTTTGATTGCATCCCATAAGTTTGCGATTTTGTGTCTTCATTTTTATTCATTTTAAAATATTTTCTCATATATTTTTTCCTGACTACTAGTTCTTTGAAAATGTGTTGTTTAATTTCCACGTATTTTTGATCTTCCCAAATTTGTTTCTGTTAACTGATTTCTAATTTTGTTACTTAGTGGCCAAAGAGCAAACTTATTTCTATCCCTAAAAGGATGTTGAGGCTTGCTTTGTGGCTTAGCCTATGTGTCTTCTCTATGAGGCAAATACTGTGTTTGTTTTATTCAGTGCTATATTTTTAGCACCTAGAACAAAAAGTAGGTTATTATTAAGTAACTGTTGTTTAGTTGCTAAATCATTTACAAGTCTTTTTCCAACTCCATGGATGGTAGCCTGCCAGGCTCCTCATCCATGGGATTTCCCAGGCAAGGATACTACAATGGGTTGCCATTCCTTTCTCCAGGGTATCTTCCCGACCTAGGGGTCTAACCTGCGTCTCCAGCACCGGCAGACAGGTTCTTTACCACTGAGCCACCTGGGAAGCTAATTAACACATTAATATCTTTCTAACTATATTGCAGGCTTTATGAATGAAGGAAAGGGTAATGGCAAATTTGAGTTCTGTTTTCAAACTTACATCAGCCCTTACCCAGAGGCTTACACATCAAACTGGCCATCCCTCTCCTCCATGAATGTTATTGACCATAAAGCAGGCAAGCACAAGAAGAGTGGAAAGCTCCACACTGCCACTCACTGGAGTGACAGAAGCAGGAAAACTATGGAATGAGTGTTGATACTGTAGTTGTAAGGACAGTGGATTTTGGTGTCAACGCTGAATGTTTAAGGTCATTGGAAATGCTGAGAAGACAATCAAGAATCTGGAGTTTGTTTTTGAAGCTAGATGATAATAAATGTTCTAAAATAAGTCATAAAACTTCCAAATTTGCTTAATTGTACAGTACTATACAAGGAGGGGAGATTTCTTTCTGACCTCAGCTGGTGATCAGTTTATGCCCTGATGTACACGATTTAATGGTCTGTATCATTTTTACCATGTCACTGCAGATGTTATTCTTACTCATATGAATGCCTAATCCTCTTGCTGAATACTTATCCTTGCTAATTATTTCTGCTGTTTATGAAGCAAGCCACTCACAGCCAAGGCTTAAGATGGAAGCATCAACTCCCTGGAGCCAGAAAAGAAAAACATACACAAACACACACATGCACATATACACCTCCCCCCCAAAAAAAACTCTCAAAGTTTATGGTAAAATACAATTTATTTTTTTGTACAGCAACTCAAAACAGCATTTTTGTAAAGGTGATGTAGCTTTATTGTAAAAAAAAAAATACTCTCCTTGTTTATTTTTATGTCACTTTGCTTATATCATCTCCAGAGAGAAAGAAACCACAATTTAATTTCTCAACAAACTGAAATCAGTGAGAAAAACTTTGACCTTAAAAAAAACAAAAACAAAGAGAGATATTAACATGACACTCCCCAGGAATGTCAGCAAATCTATTTAATTCCCTCTCATACACACAGACTCTGTGAACCCCCATATAACAGAGGCAAAGAATGGAGCACTAAGGACTGGATGCTGCTGCTGCTGCGTTGCTTCAGTTGTGTCCGACTCTGTGAGACCCCATAGACAGCAGCCCACCAGGCTCCTCTGTCCCTGGGATTCTCCAGGCAAGAACAGTGGAGTGGGTTGCCATTTCCTTCTCCAATGCATGAAAGTGAAAAGGGAAAGTGAAGTCGCTCAGTCATGTTCTGCCAATTCTGTGTTCTGCCAGTAAGTTTGTTGGAACATGTAATTCCACTTCTCCAGGGCTCAGAGAGCCCTCTGAGTTATAAAGCAAGGTTTTCGTCTATCTCAGGGCCTCTGTGTCTGGCATAATTATACTCATGGGAAATACAAAGTGAGTAAGACATCTTTCCAGTCCTCAAGGAGATTTAATTTAGTGGGTCAGATCAAATTTATCAAAGATCCCCTCTTACTCAAGATGTTAAGGAAACATTATCATAGAATCTCAGATATGAAGAGAAGTTAGAATTCATCTAGCTCAAAGTTTTCAGTTATTTATGAGTCTCTGAGTCTCTGTTCTAATACTCTCAGAAGTGGGTGAAGTCAGCCTGAGAATCTCATCAGAGGCTGGCAGTATTGTCTCGCTCGGCAACTCTTTCCAATATCTCAAAACATTGCCAGCAGAACTCATTATTAAGAATGTCATTCAGGAACAAATAATAAACCTAGAACATAGGTTCTGAGACTACCAGGAAAATGAGCAGCAGCAACTGAGATCTCGTGAGAAGAAGATAGGATCATAAGTTGAAAAATGTAGCTTTCTAGGGAAAGTGAGGGAATTAACATGTTTTTGAGGCTTTTTAGATAACATATTAAAAAGCAGAGATATTACTTTGCCAACAAAGGTCCGTCTAGTTAAGGCTGTGGTTTTTCTAGTAGTCATGTATGGATGTGAGAGTTGGACTGTAAAGAAAGCTGAGCGCCGAAGAATTGATGCTTTTGGACTGTGATGTTGGAGAAGACTCTTGAGAGTCCCTTGGACTGTAAGGAGATCCAACCAGTCCATCCTAAAGGAAATCAGTCCTGGGTGTTCATTGGAAGGACTGATGTTGAAACTGAAACCCAATACTTTGGCCACCTGATGCGAAGAGCTGACTCATTTGAAAAGACCCTGATGCTGGGAAAGTTTGACGGTAGGAGAATAAGGGGACAACAGAGGATGAGATGGCTGGATGGCATCACAGACTTAATGGAAATGAGTCTGAATAAACTCCGGGACTTGATGACGGGCTGGGAGGACTGGCGTGCTGCAGTCCATGGGGTCACAAAGAGTCAGACACGACTGAGAGAGTGAACTGAACTGAACTGAGGCTTTTTTAGGGGGATGGAGACATCAGACACTGTAGAGTGTCTTTGGTTGACAACAGGACAGTGAGGCAGATAAGACTTGTCCACTCTGCATATTAAAATATTGAACCCCAGCGGTGAAGTAACTTGACCATTGTCATAGGATTGTAAGCAGCAGAGGTAAGGTCAATGCCTTGTCTCAGGAAATCTCCTGAGTACTGTACATAATGCTGCCTCCCTCTGCTCATTTTGTCCCTATCTGTCTGCCTAATTTTGCTGACTAATTTGGGACCCCTTATTTAACCTCATGGGGACTCATTTTCCTCTATCTCAAAACTGATATCATCCCAGCACAAAATTATAAAATATACAGTAAGCCTCAATTTTATCAGCTGTACAGTTGTTACCACCTCAAGAGTCCATGTCTCAGAAGAGGTGCTGACCATGTATTAATAAAATGCCATGCCCTCAGGCAATTTCGCTTCTGGGCAAGGAATGATTTACCACAACCTAATAATGTGTGGCCAAGATATAACCGCAGATAACCACACATGACGTATTGGCACAACGGATACAAAAGGGATGATGCCTATCATTTATTCAGTACCGGTCAGCAGTATATCTTGCTTTAAGACTAATGCTAGATTAAGCAAAAAAAATTAAAAAGTGGTAATTGGAAATCTGAGATCAGTTATCACACAGTATAGTAATTTCCAGTCTGGCATGTTTAAACAATCTTCATGCATTGTGAGGTCTGCTTCTGTGTTTTTTAAACCATATGACACACCTAATAAACCTACTTTACAAAAATAAGCCTTACCACCTAACTTCTGTAATTAAATACTTTTATTATAATAGGGATACAATTTACTGGAGCTCTGAATGCTAGTCTGTATAATTAACAATGAAATATGTTTTAAAGAACATTTATTAGCAGGATGAAATATAAATATCTTGTAGATCAGCTACCATCTAGGAAAATTTCATTTATTCCCTGAGATTAAAAAACCCTGCATTACTATTATCAGTGTTTTGGTCTTGACAGCTCAACAATCTTCTCTGTAAAACTCGTTAATTTGAACCCCCACCAATACAGACACTGTGATAATTCAGAAGGTGGTGGGACTGAAGTTTGCCTTTGTACTACCAATGAAAAAGAGTTTGCTAAATAAATTCATTGTGTAAATAAATTATATAAAGATCTGTTTAGCCACTTGAAAGAATTTTCTTTCAAATATCCCTGTGCCAAGCATTTGCATACAGATGATTAATATGCCAATTACAAATGAGTCTTATTTATTGATTCATAGGAACTCAGTCACTTGCTTACCAAAAAAATGACTTAATAAATATTGAGAAATTACTAAGTATAAGATAATGTATTAAGAATATAAACAGATACAAAGAGACTTAGGAAATAAGCAATTGTCCCAAGAATGTTGTGTTTTAATCCAGTGGTTCCTGACACTGGCTCCGTATCAGAAACAACTGGGAGAGGTTTTTAAAATATTAATGCATAGGCTCCACACCTAAGAGAACTGGTTTAATGAATCTAAGCTAAGGTCCAGGCAAACATTAGAAAGTGATTATTTGGAGTTACAGCATTATAGTTCTTCAAACAGTGTCTTTTTAAAACGCAAAAGCTTCCGTGAATATTAATATCTGAAGTTGCTGTCAGTCTTCTTGTCTTCCTGAGCAGCATTGTCAAGAGTTTTCTTCCAGTTGTCTGATTCTGGGCCCTATAGTTGTGACCTGCACCATCCTCAAGGTGAGTATATGTTTTTGGTGGCCCAGGACAGTCGAGTTTATATCTATCATTCTGGCCTAATTAGTAGTGGTACAGGCTCCATGGGTTCTCAAAAGTGTCTTGGTTTGAATGTTAAATTATATGTCACCCAAACTCTCCTATCAACCCCTAACCCCCTTTTAATCATCTCTAGAACCCAAAACTTCCTGTTTATAGCCACAAACTCTCTTCTAGCCAGGGCCATTTTACCTCTTGTATCCAGCCTCATCAATTCCCAGTTCCTCACCAGAAATCCTCTCCTTGCACCTGGTCAAGCTGTCACCATTACCATTAAAATAAACCTCACAGTACTTAGCATGATGGGCCTCATCCTTCATGATTTATTTCCTGCCCATTTTCAGACCCTGTCTCTGCCCTTTCGCAGTCCTTTGCTGCTGCTGCTGCTAATCACTTCAATCGTGTCCGACTCTGTGAGACCCCATAGACTGCAGCCCACCAGGCTCCGCTGTCCCTGAGATTCTCCAGGCAAGAACACTGGAGTGGGTTGCCATTTCCTTCTCCAATGCATGAAAGTGAAATGTGAAAGTGAAGTCGCTTAGTCGTGTCCGACTCTTCCCGAACCCACGGACTGCAGCCTACAAGGCTCCTCCATCCATGGGATTTTCCAGGCAAGAGTACTGGAGTGAGGTGTCATTGCCTTCTCCTGCACTCCTTTGGGTGGACCCCTTTTTTTTGTTTCTATTTGCATGCAGGCTTGCTGTTCTCTCGAGGCTTCACAGGTGATGCTAGTGGTAAAGAACCTGCCTGCCAGTGCAGGAGATATAAGAGAGGAGCGTTCGATCCCTGGGCTGGGACAATCCCCTGGAAGAGGGCATGGCAATCCACTCCAGTCTTCTTGCCTGGAGAATCGCATGGACAGAGGAGCCTGGCGGGCTACCGTCCATGGGGTAGCAGAGTTGGACACGACTGAAGCGATTTAGCATGGCAAGGCACATGCTATTCTCTGTCCACAATCACTTTACCCATACCCTCAGTTAGCAATCCTGTGTACCCTGGAGCGCTAAACACATAAATCACATTCTTAATGGAGCATTCTCTGACTTTTCAGGGAACAGTCACTGTAGGTTGACTTTGCATACAATTCTCTTTTGGTTGTAATCACATTGTTCTGTATTTATTTGGTTATTTTTGTTTACTTTTGTGTGCCTGTAAATTGACAATTTATATCGAAGAGTAGAACTTGTATTTTTGTTTCTCCAGCCTCTATCTGATGGTCTCCACTTAGTAAATAAACCCCTTAACCGAAGATAAATTCAAAATACTAATCTAACACAAAGGAATGTGCTGAGATAACTACTATGCCCTAGACCCTGCGTGAAGTTTCTAACATTTTGCAGTGACCTTGAATAAATAAAACCAGAAACCATGTTTAAATTACTGTTGCTCAAGTTCTTCCATTATGCAGTGAGATATGTTCATTACAGACTGTTGTGAAGATAATTAGTTTTCTATGGATATTATCGTAAATGGGCTTCTCAGGTGGTGCAGTGGTAAAGAATCCACCTGCCAATGGAGGAGATATAAGAGACAGGAGTTCAATCCCTGGGTCCGGAAGATCAGCTGAAGTAGGAAATGGCAACCCACTCCAGTAATCTTGCCTGGAAAATTCCATGGACAGAGGAACCTGGTGGCCTCCAATCCGTGGGGTTGCAAAAAGTTGGACACGGCTAAGCAACTGAGCACATACTGTAAATATTGTAAGGAATATAATCATTGTTTCTAATTCCTATAAATCCTAAGAGAAATAGGAATAGTAAGAGAAAATATATGCCTGTTCACATGTATACACAAATAAATCATAGTCCTCATTCCAAAATATACACTGATTACTGATAATGAGATATGTCTTTCAGGCAATAAATTAAAACTTTCATTTTGACTGATGGCCTGTCCTAAGATTTGTCAAAAATATCTTTATTGAAATAGTTATATGGAGATCAATCCTGTTCAAATCAGAACCAACCTTGGCTTCAAGTCAAGAAATTCCAAGCTCAAAAGATGATGCTTTTGAGAAAATTGAAGTTTAATTGACTTTATCTGACTATTCTTATCAAAAGCTTTTTTCATTCAGGTTTACTGTGTCTACTTAAAGTCAAGTTTTAAATGAAGAGTGACTTCCAAAACATAAAAAATAAATAAATAAAAGTAGATTTTTGGTAATTATTTAATTTAGTTAAATTTTGCATTTGCTTTTATAAAAGATATGTGTGCTTGTGAGTGTGTATGCATGTGTGTGAGACAGAGAAAATGATTTAGATAATGAAAATCTTACTTTCAAATAGAAGGTACCTTATGTAACACTGTAGACTGCAAAATTTAGAATGACAAATTAGCTTCATAAAGCCCATGGTGGTTATCCTAGCATTTACTTATTTAGTTATTATTAGGGTATTAATAACTGAAACCCTTGATAATCACTAATATTCAAAGCATGGATTTTACTATGAAATTATAAATGCCTGTAACAAGAATCTAGAATTTAGCAAGGAATAGAGATAGCAGTGAGTTAATAATTATTACACTTAGAAAAAAAACACAAAAGTGATGGTTGGGTTAATTGCGTATGTTTAAGAGAAGACATGTAGGTTATTTTATTGGAGATACAGACCATAGTGAGATAGAATCTCCAGTTTCTATCTATAATTTTGACCCAAAATATATAGATCACCTCAAAATTTCAAATTGAACACTTGATCTAGTTCTTGTGTAAATTGGCAGGAGATTGCTAATTTTTGCAACAATCGTCTTGAGGGCTCATATTTCCCCAACTTCATACTGTGAGGTAAATTTACTTTCTTGGTTAAGGATTAAAAGAATATATCAATAATGAGATCAGAGATAAAAGTTATGAACCAAAATTGGGTAAACACACCCTGAAGTGAAAAAGTAAATTTTATACAAAGTTTCTTAACTACTCTAGAATGTGATTTCAGGGGCATTGAGACTCTTTCTCCTGAATTACTCTCCTCTTTCCTAAGCCTGGACATTCCCTCCTTTAAAATGTGAACTCAGCAGGACAGATGTGCTGCTTGATCTTTTATCAGCCCCAGAAAACTGAGTGTGAATAAAGAATGAGAGCAAAGACGGCCAAGGGAGGGAATGAGCCTGGGAGAGTAAAATGTCACACAGCTACTAGAATAGGAAAGAGCTGTGAGCTAGAGAAAGGACACTCATCTGGTGAATGGAATCGAAAGACAACTTCGCCAATGCCAGAATTCTGATGTCTTAATAAACTCATAGAAGGATAATGCCTATGACCAAAGACTTTGTTTAAAATACATAAACACCTTACTTTGAATTCTATCAAATTACCAAGTTTAATTAATTGGGAAAACTATCATTTGCTCTACCTGTGACCTTATAAATAGTACACATTCTGTGGTTTATTCCTTTCAGGAAAGATAACAGTGTGGCTGGGATTGTGGGAGGCGAGCTCTATTTCCTGAACTATTTCTTCCCTCCCCTCAAGTCAGCCATGCTCTCAAGGGCTTTCAAACAAACCACAGTGTAATTTTCACATATGGACAGCCCCGTACCAAACGAAGGAGGGAAATAGAAGCCTGAAAGGCTGACATCATAGGACTTAGGAATTTTCCATGAATCTACCTCTTCAGCAGGGCATTTAATTATGGAAACTGCTTTCTCCATTATCAGTTAATAACAGTAGAAAATTAACTCCAAAGCCTGCCTAGATGATTCTTCACTTTGAGGTATAGTCCAAAACTATAATTTCTTGAGTTAAGCAGTGTAAATCATGGCCCACACAACCCAAGATACAGTATCTATTCAGTGTTCATAATGGGATTGCTTGTCTCTATATGCCTTCATATTTGGAAATTGGGAATTTCAATTTGGAAAACTCAGCAGTGGCCACAAGACTGGAAAAGGTCAGTTTTCATTCCAATCCCAAAGAAAGACAAGGCCAAAGAATACTCAAACTACCACACAATTGCACTCATCTCACACGCTAGTAATGCTCAAAATTCTCCAAGCCAGGCTTCAGCAATACATGAACCATGAACTTCCAGATGTTCAAGCTGGGTTTAGAAAAGGTAGAAGAACCAGAGATCAAATTGCCAACATCTGCTGGGTCATCAAAAAAGCAAGAGAGTACCAGAAAAACATCTATTTCTGCTTTACTGACTATGCCAAAGCCTTTGACTGTGTAGATCACAATAAACTGTGGAAAATTCTGAAAGAGATGGAAATACCAGACCACCTGATATGGAAATACCAGACCACCTGACCTGCCTCCTGAGAAATCTGTATGAAGATCAGGAAGCAACAGTTAGAACTGGACGTGGAACAACAGACTGGTTCCAAATAGGAAAAGGAGAACGTCAAGGCTGTATATTGTCACCTTGCTTATATAACTTACATGCAGAGTACATCATGAGAAACACTGGGCTGGATGAAGCACACGCTGGAATCAAGTATGATGGGAGAAATATCAATAATCACAGATATGCAGATGACACCACCCTTATGGCAGAAAGCGAAGAAGAACTAAAGAGCCTCTTGATTAAGGTGAAAGAGGAGAGTGAAAAAGTTGGCTTAAAGCTCAACATTCAGAAAACTAAGATTATGGCATCCGGTCCCATCACTTCATGACACATAGATGGGGAAACAATGGAAATGTGAGAGACTATTTTTTGGGCTCCAAAATCACTGCAGATGGTGACTGCAGCCATGAAATTAAAAGACACTTACTTCTTGGAAGGAAAGTTATGACCAACTTAGACAGCATATTAAAAAGCAGAGACATTTCTTTGTCAACAAAGGTCCGTCTAGTCAAGCCTATGGTTTTTCCATTGGTCATGTATGGATGTGAGAGATGGACTATGAAGAAAGCTGAGTGCTGAAGAATTGATGCTTTTGAACTGTAGTGTTGGAGAAGACTCTTGAAAGTCCTTTGGACTGCAGGAGATCCAACCAGTCTATCCTAAAGGAAATCAGTCCTGGTTGTTCAATGGAAGGACTGATGTTGAAGCTGAAACTCCAATACTTTGGCCACCTGATGGGAAGAGCTGACTCATTTGAAAAGACCCTGATGGTGGGAAAGACTGAGGACAGGAGAAGAAGGGGATGAGAGAGGATGAGATGGCTGGATGGCACCACCGACTCAATGGGCATGAGTTTGAGCAAACTACAGGAGTTGGTGATGGACAGGGAGACTGGTGTGCTGCGTTCTGTGGGGTTGCAAAGAGTCAGACACGACTGAGCAACTGAACTGAACGGAACTGATATGCCTTCATCCATAACGAATCCATTGTTTTTGGGGTTTAAAGGATGCTTTTGAGGGACTGTACTCATGTTTTAAGGTCAGTAAACTGCCAATCCATTTATTTAGAAATTATCTATAGCATAGTTATTCTTGCAATAATCATTGCAGGAAGCAATTTTAGTTAACAGAAAGAAAATGTACCACATTACATTTTCAGATTACAAATATCAACAGAAAGCACCAAGAAACTGTGGTCTTGGGCCAATCACAAACCCTAGAATGAGAACAAGGAGACTTTCTTTCCCCATACTTGAGATACCTCATCTGTGTCCTTGACTATACGTCCTTCTTCCTGGGTGGCTCTGTGTCAGTGTATCTCCTGGTAATTTCTTCAGAAATGCTTTGTTGAAAGGCAACTTAAATCCCTTTTGGAAAAAAAAAAAAAAGAATACTTTTTTCCCTCCCTGGAACTTCTCTAGTAGGTTCACCTCTTTCTGAATCGTGTTTCTCAGTTCTGTGCCCAGAAGAATGAAATTGGAGGCTGCCTGTCATACTTGCAAAGCCATTAATGGTAGGCAAATTATATTATTCTTGCACAAAAGACTATAGAAGAAAAGAGGGATAAAATCCTGCTTCCTGGAATAATTCATTCGTACGTTTAAGATCATTTTCTCTATTAAAGTATTTACTAGTTTGAGAAACATTCTATCTTCAAGCTATCAGATGATTATAATTCTGCCACTATCTTCACTAGGTAGTTGTGTGTTGCTATCATTCAAATGGTGTGAACAGAGCCCAATTTAAAGTATAAGTAGGCAGTTATTACAAGTTTATACTCAGTTTTCAAATTATTTCCGACTTAGTTTCTTTTATTCTTAGATTTTTTTTCACTGTGGTTCTGAAATTGGTCATGCTACTGCAAGATCTGGACCATATCTGTCATAGTCTTGTGATTAACATCCATAACATTCTTTTCAGTATCCCAAAAGTTGACTTCCATGCATATCTCCTGGGCCAGAATTTTTATTCCATGTCAGGGTCAAATCAGTAAAGTCAGCTTCACCTGTCCAGCCTTCTCTAGAGGTAAAGATGACCCTTCGTTCCCTCTAAGTGAGGAAGAAGAGGGATGCAATCTGCTAGGTGAATATACAGGGGTACCTATCACAGACATTAGGATATACAATGAGGTAAGCTTTGGTTTGATTTGTACACTATAAGAATGTCAAGCAGACCTTCATTTTATCAGATAAGGTCCTGAATTGACTACCCTGGAAAGGCACTAAACATCTATCCCAAATCTACGTTCACTTCCACCCCTACCCCTGCATAAGAGGGAGCTAGTCTTGGGATTTTCTCAAATGAAAGACTTTGGGTGAGCCTAAACCAAAAAGAAGATTTCTTCAGAAAATGCGAACTAAAAAGGCATTTTCTCTATCCACAGTCTATATCAATTTTATCAGCTTAATCTTATTTAAAATCCAAAGAATTTCAGTTGGGTAAGAAAATAGTTACAGACCCAGTCAGCATCAGTTATCTATTACCCAAATACTGCACTCAGCTTGTTAGTAGGCTTGCAGTCCCCTGAATTTCCTGAGAGGCTTTGTAGGAGACTCAGCTGTCTGTTTCTTTGCTGTAAACCAGTTAGTTTAAAAGCAGTCTTAGGAATGGGACCTGTTCAAGAAAGAATGGATTTTATGCCCTGCTTATTGCCTTCCAAATGCCAGGAGCTTTTCAGAGTAATAGCAACTGGTGTAAAAAGAGAATTTGAAATAAAAGAAGGTTTTATTGCCCCAGAAAGAGGCTGCCCATAAAATTTCCACCTGCCTTAACCACTGGGGAATGTGTATGTGTGTGTATATATCAACAATTTCTGGCCAATGAGAATTTAGCTTTCCTATTAGCCTCATATCCTCTGGAATAATATACATGATAAAAACAGAGCAGGAAAACAGGATCAAACCCCTTTAATTGCAGCTGTCAAATGTATTCCAGCCTAACACTTCATGCATTCTGTCATCAAGAGGACATTTTACTGCTGGCACTGATGCCTTACCCTTGTGCAAAACCTTTCATCTTAGAATATCAAAGATTTCTGCAAATACTAATTCATTAATTAAGCCTCTTGATGATGGTTCAGAGAAAGAGAGAAGAAAATGTATTTCAAAAAGAAAAAGATTTAAAATTCAGGTTGTTTGGGTGGCAGCACAAATGAACAAAGAATGCCATTTCACTCGTGTCGCTGTGACCCCCACAAATCAGTCACTGAATTCAGAACAGACCTTTCTATGAAAATGCAAACATTTTTCAGGTGAACGTTTCATAGCTTTGTCTTTTGTTTCTAATGAACCTTCTTCATGGCACTCGGTCACATCATTTGTCTCTAATTCGGTTGTTTCTTTGTTCTCCTTTTCTAATAGAATGTGAACCCTTATGAACTTGCTGAGATTTATCGGTTCACTTCAGAGTTGCAGTAGAAAACTGTGGTGTTAAAATCCCACCCCTAGGGAGAGGGAAACCTGCCTTGGATTTAAGCCAGATTTCCAAGAACCTGTCCTCAAATGCAAAACCAATGAAAATATTTGAGTATTTTGGTTGTAATTAGTTGAAATGCTGAAACTCAAAATAAATCAAAATAAAACAGTATTGCCCCAAGTCAATATATAAATGAAAGAGACTAGAGAATATTTCAACTCTTTCTACCACCCAACCGATGTAATTTAAGTAAATCACAGTCAATCCAGTGCTAGTATGTTGCTATTTCTTATGATGTTGAAGTGTAGCTGATTTTGATACAGACCCTTATCTGCTTTGAAAGAAAGGATTAGGAAGTGGTGTATAGAAAACAGGGCTTCCCAGGTGGCTCAGTGATAAAGAATTCACCTGCCAATGCAGGAGGCGCAAGTACAATCATTGGGTTGGGAAGTTCTCCTGGAGGGGGAAATGGCAACCCACTCCAGTATTCTTGCCTGGAAAACCCCATGGACAAAGGAGCCTGGTATGTTACAGTCCATGGGGTCACAAAAGAGTCGGACACAACTTAGTGACTAAACAACACCCAAGAACATGTAGAAAACACTAGGAATGCATGCCCAGAATCACACGGCTACCCTCCTACCTGGAATCATATATATAAGGTTAATCATTCCATTTTCTAAATTCTTTCAAGTGCATCTGAGGGTTACCAGTATAATCACTGGTAGTATCAGGAAGAATCTAATTGATTAACCAGGAACACTCCAGGAAGTAATTTGTAAACCCACACTTAGAGCCACCATGACCAAGCCACTCAACCAATATTTAGTAAGTGGTACAAGCACTGTATTGGTATCACATTTGATCCTTTCAATGTTCTTAGAAATGAAAACACATATCCACAACTCACACACTATTTCTATTCATAAATTGATAATTTAGTTCTCTCCTCCTCTCTCTGTCTTTCCACTCTCTCCCAACAATGTAGTAGAGTGATTAAAAGCAGAGTAATGCAACAAGGATGCAAACCTCAACTTCATACCATAAGACTTGTGTGACCTTGGAGGAACTGACTTAACTTCTCTATGATTCACTTTCCTACTCTACAAAATGGAAGCAATCCAAGCATTACTTTGCTGAGTGACCCATTAAATGTTATATATGCTGGACACAAAGAGACTCGCATTCAAGGACAACACTTCTAGTCAAGCTAGAAGTATATTATGCAAAGCATATTCCTACATCAAAACACGTTGAATTGTTAAATGGAGTATATATACCAAGGGACAAAATCTAAACAGTTCCCAACAGATAGCATTGTAGTTTTGAAAATGGCTGAGTAGATAATTCATAAACAATGCTTATTTCCCCATGTAATGCCTTCAGCAGCCCAACACTTAAGGCAATCAAATTATCCTAAAAGGAAAGGAGTCCTCACAAATCTATGACAAAATTCCTTCAAACTGAAGACCCATGTCTAGTTTCCACCTAGCCACAGTGATAGACAAATCCTTTTCATTTTTGCTACCATTTATCAAGTATCCACTGCATAGTTTATATTTAGAAAAAAATAAAGAATAAAATCCCTTCTTTCAAACACTTTATGTTCTACTTGAGTTGCTAAAGTATGTATTTGTAAGAAGCTCCATTATAATATGTGTAATTAACCTCAAAAAAAATTGCTTTTGCTATGAAAATTCAGACAGAGTGTGAGGACGCTGTGGGCTAATCTGATCAGAAACTATGATATGATGGAAACATATGAACTTTAAAAGTCCAGTTAAGACTAGGAGAGAGAAAATCTAGAGAGATTATTTTGGGTATATAAACCAGAGTAAATCACACAAACACAACCCACAACCATGAAACCAAATGACCAGTATGTGTAAAGTGTGGAAAATCACAGGAGGTTCTGCTAGGCAGGATGGATAAGCAAAACACATTTTGGTTCCTTTAAACTTTACATCTCTTCTGGTGAGGAGATATGCAAGGTTTGCATGAAATAATCTGGAAACTAATAAAAGACAGTTTGACTGCAAGATAATATGAGCCAATGATGAGGTATGTGGTTATTTAAAGACTAACAAAATTTGAGCTACATTAATAGAATTATGGTGCCTTGAAAGCAAAAGAGTAATAGACCATGGTGAAAGAACTGCACTTAATTCTAGATATCACATTTTAGTTATAAACCAAATCCATCAAAAATGAATCCAGGCAAGATATGGAACTAGAAATTAGTTTAATAATTAAGCAACTAGAAACTCTCTTATGAGGAATGGTTGAGATGTTTACTAGAAAACAGATGTCTCAAAACATTTTGAGGTTTGCGTGTAGAAGAGGAGTATATAGAGTGAATATTCTCAAGGAGAGCAGAAGGGGGAAACTGTGGGAATATATTAGACTTCTATTCTCAACACAGAAGAATTTCTACTACATGGAGCTACATAAAGTAAGAGGTGATGATGATGATGTCTTTGCTAGAAATATTATAGCTGAACTAAATGGCCATGGTTTTCTGTCCCATACACATATTATCTGGGGAATTGCATTCTATGAAACGAAAGGTTTTTCTGACAATAACATTTTATTAATATTTTAATTCCATTCGTATCAAAATATTCTCAGACAAATGATACTCCTCTGTGCAATCTCATTCAGATTCTAGATTATGGGGCTGATTTCCAACAGACAATTGCTACAGCAATATTAGGGATCTCTCTGTTATAAGTGGAGAAGGCAATGGCACCCCACTCCAGTACTCTTGCCTGGGAAACCCCATGGACGGAGGAGCGTGGTAGGCTGCAGCCCATGGGGTCGCAAAGAGTCAGACACGACTGAGCGACTTCACTTTCACTTTTCCCTTTCATGCACTGGAGAAGGAAATGGCAACCCACTCCAATATTCTTGCCTGGAAAATCCCGGGGAGGAAGGAGCCTGGTGGGCTGCTGTCTATGGGGTCGCACAGAGTCGGACACGACTGAAGCAACTTAGCAGCAGCAGTAGCTGTAATAAGCCTTCTCTTTGTATTGAAAGATATTATCCATGTTTCTCTACTTTGAAACAACAATATCTGAATTTGAATCCAAAGCAAGACAGAGTTAATAATAACGTTAGTCACTCAGTCGTGTCTGATTCTTTGTGACCTGATGGACTATAGCCCACTAGGCTCCTCTGTCCATGGAATTCCCCAGACAAGAATGCTGGAGTGGGTAGCCATTTCCTTCTCCAAGGGATCTTCCCAATCCATGGATCGAATCCAAGTCTCCTGCATTGCATGTGGATTCTTTTCTGTCTGAGCACCAGGGAAGCCCAAGACAGAGTTAAGGTATTTTCACAGAAGGTAGATGTTTGTAAGATATAATCACTTGTCTGCCTATGCATTTTTATGGCAATGAGATTACACAATGGGTTCTATGTCAACTATTTATAATTAAAATGTTTCTTTTCATCCTGTTCATAAGACTCCCTAATCTGTTTTTAACTTGTTAGCTTAACTTTAACATCTTCAAATACAAATGGTTTTATTATCATTATTAAAAACAGAAACACTTCTTTGTGAATTGGATAATCATAATGGCTATATTTGGCAATGAAGTTATCACATTAATATAAGGTAATTAATGCAAAAGCGAATGACCTAAGGCTGCAAGTATGAGTTTAATAAAGCAGCAGAATAAAGCCATCCAGTCTGAAGATGTTTAAATTGTCATCATGCACAGATTGGAATTTCCATCCACCCATTGTCTTCTGTTACACAATTCTGCATTTTTACATTCCACTCTACAGGTAAAATTCCCCTTCTTCTATTTCCTCCAGTTTTATCTTTCTTATGAAAGAGTTGGTTTATGTTCTTATGAATTAAGTTGTGCTGGTTTTCTTCCAGCTCATATGGTGACCTATAGAAAGAAAATAGTTGAGTTATTTGCATGACCTTTTATATTCATTTTGCATGAAATGAAATCATGTGCTTTTCTTGTAAAAGATACTAATGCCATTCAGCAGTGTATAGGGTTAATTGTTATTTTAATGAGAGTGACATGCAGCACTGGGTAAGAATATGATTTTAAAAGCTACAAGCTATAAAGGTCACATATCAGTGGAGTGGCAAGTTTTTATGGCATATTGCTAGGAACCTGGTCCATTCTATGCTCACAATCATGTTATTCTTTGCCTAGTGCAGGTCATTTTTTTTGACAGCGAACTAGAATTTTTTATAGGGAAACATTGTGTTTTAAGATCTTTCCAAATAACTCAGTGTTCGACCATGGGATTATGTGACTGAAACAACCTTAAATGTATACAGCACATCAAAGAATAATAGTTAAACGAATAAAGTTATAACCCAATGATAGAAATTCAAATCAGATTTCATTAAATATCCACAGAGATAACACCATTGGGTAATTCCTATTGTCTGCATGCTCACAATTCCAAATAGCATGTGTTATAATGGAACAGCCTACAGGATTGTAGAGTAGCCCTCATAGTCAACAAAAGAGTCTGAAATGCAGCACTTGAATGCAATCTCAAAAAAACAACAGAATGATCTCTGTCCATTTCCAAGGCAAAACATGCAATATCAGAATAATCCAAGTATATGCCCCAACCAGTAATGCTGAAGAAGCTGAAGTTGAATGGTTCTATGGGAACTATAAGACCTTCTAAAATAACATCCAAAAAAGATGCTTTTTTCATTATAGGGGAATGGAATGCAAAAATAGGAAGTCAGAGATACCTGAGGTAACTGGTGAATTTGCCTTGGAATACAAAATGGAGCAGGGCAAAGGCTAACAGAGTTTTACCAAGAGAACACACTGGTCATAGCAAACACCCTCTTCCAATGATACAAGAGAAGACTCTACATATGGACATCAAAGATGGTCAGTACCAAAATCAAATTGATTATATTCTCTGCAGCCTAAGATGGGGAAGCTCTATAGAGTCAGCAAAAACAAGACTGGGATCTGACTGTGGCTCAGATCAAAGGTGCCTTATTGCAATATTCAGACTTAAATTGAAGAAAGTAGGGAAAACCACTAGACCATTCAGGTGTGACCAAAATCAAATCCCTTATGATTATACAGTGGAAGTGACAAATAGATTCAAAGAATTAGATCTGATAGACAGAGTGCCTGAAGAACTACGGATGGAGGTTTGTGACATTATACAAGAGGCAGTGATCAAGACCATCCCCAGGAAAAAGAAATGCCAAAAGACAAAAAGGTTATCTGAGGAAGCCTTACAAATAGCTGAGAAAAGAAGAGAAGCTAAAGGCAAAGGAGACAAGGAAAGAAATACCCATTTGAATGCAGAGTTCCAAAGAATTGAAAAGAGAAATAAGACAGCCTGTCTCAGTGATCAGTATATAGAAATAGAGAAAAACAATAGAATGGGAAAGACAAGAGATCTCTTCAAGAAAATTTGAGATACCAAGGGAAAATTTCATGCAAAGATGGGCACACTAAAGGACAGAAATGTTACAGATCTAACAGAAGCAGAAGATACTAAGAAGAGGTGGCAAGAATACACAAGAAGAGCTGTACAAAAAAGATCTTCATGACTCAGGTAACCATGATGGTGTGATCACTCATCTAGAGCCAGACATCCTGGAATGTGAAGTCAACTAGGCCTTAGGAAGCATCACTAGGAACAAAGCTAGTGGAGGTGATGGAATCCGATTGAGCTATTTCAAATCCTCAAAGATGATGATGTGCAAGTGCCGCACTAAATATGTCAGCAAATTTGGAAAACTCAGCAGTGGCCACAGGACTGAAAAAGGTCAGTTTTCATTCCAATCCCAAAGAATGGCAATGACCAAAAATGTTCAAACTACCGCACAATTGCAGTCATCTCACATGCGAGCAAAGTAATGCTCAAAATTCTCCAAGCCAAGCTTCAACAGTATGTGAACCGTGAACTTCGAGATGTTCAAACTGGATTTAGAAAAGGCACAGGAACCAGAGATCAAATTGCCAACATCCATTGGATCATAAAGAAAGCAAGAGAGTTCCAGAAAACCATCTATTTCTGCTTTATTGACTATGCCAAAGCCTTTGACTGTGTGGGTCACACCAAACTGTGGGTTTTCAAGAGATGGGAATACCAGACCACCTGACCTGCCCCCTGGAAAATCTATATGCAAGTCAAGAAGCAACAGTTAGAACTGGACATGGAAAAACAGACTGGTTCCAAAACAGGAAAGGAGTACATCAAGGCTATATATTGTCACCCTGCTTATTTAACTTATATGCAGAGTACATCATGCAAAATGCTAGGCTGGATGAAACACAAGCTGGAGTCAAGATTGATGGAGAAATACCAATATCCTCAGATATGCAGATGGCACCACCCTTATGGCAGAAAGTGAAGAAGAACTAAAGAGCCTCTTGATGAAAGTCAAAGAGGAGAGTGTAAAAGTTGGCTTAAAACACAACATTCAGAAAACTAAGATCATGACATCTGGTCCCATCACTTCATGGCAAATAGATAGGGAAACAATCGAAACAGTGACAATTTTCATGGGCTCCAAAATCACTGCAAATGGTGACTTCAACCTTGAAAGTAAAAGATGCTTGCTCCTTGGAAGAAAATCTATGATCAATCTAGACAGCATATTAAAAAGCAGAGACATTACTTTGCCAACAAAGGTCCATCTAGTCAAAGTTATCATTTTTCCAGTAGCCATGTATGGATGAGAGAGTTAGACTATAAAGAACGTTGATCACCAAAGAGATGATGCTTTTGAACTGTGGTTTTGGAGAAGACTCTTAAGAGTCTTGGATTGCAGTGAGATCCAACCAGTCAATCCTAAAGGAAATCATTCCTGAATATTCATTGGAAGGACTGATGCTGAATCTGAAACTCCAGTACTTTGACCACCTGATGCAAAGAACTGACTCACTGGAAAAGATACTGATGCTGGGAAAGATTGAAGGTGGGAGGAGAAGGTGATGACAGAAAATGAGATGATTGGATGGTATCACCAATTCGATGGACATGAGTTTGAGTAAGCTCTGGAAGTTGGTGATGGACAGGGAAGCCTGGCATGCTGCAGTTCATGGGGTCGCAAAGAATTGGACATGACTGAGCCACTGAACCAAACTGAACTACAGGATTATGTCCCAGGTAGTGACACTTAACTGGATGATCAGAGAAACCTTCCCTGAAGAGAGACCATTTAAACTCAAATGTCTGTGATCCTGAATAGCCAGAAAGATTAAGTTCAGGCAGAAGAAATAGTTAACACAAGGTTCAAGAATTGAACTAAAGTGTTCCACTGAATAAAGTGTTCCATTGAAAGAAATACAAGCAAGGCCAGGGAGAGTAGAATAATAGAAAAGGCGGGGAGTTGCTCATCATGAGACCTAAGAGGCCACTAGGATGTGGATACGGAGTTGATTTTCATTCTAGGGAAATAAGAAGTCATTAGTGAGATTCAAGCATGAATGTGACAAAATTTTGAGTAACTCCTGCTATAGAGAAAGGCTACTATTGGCAAGCAGGGGACCAGTGGGAAGGGTCTTGATTCTGTCCAGCTGAGAGGTGATGGTGGCTGAACTGAGAATCAGCAGAGGTAAAGAAGAGTAGACAGATCTGGCAAAAGTCCTGTAAATAGAACAGAAAGATTGAGGCAGCATTGCCCAAATCAATGCACTTCTTGCAAAGTGAAGTTCATTGTCTTTTCCTTTAATTTTTTTTTCCTTTTTTCTTTCTTGTTACTTTCTCAGCTCCTTTTGCCTCTTGAATAAACTTCTTGGAGATAAGATGTAACTTAGAATCAACATATTCCCCTCTGTCTTCAAACAAACTGCACATATTCTCACCCCAGAAAGATAGATGCACTATTTTATTCCAAGAATGAGTTTGTTTTGGGAAGCTATTTTCACAGGAGCTGTTGTTTTATATGTCTCACTTTCATAAATTTTAAATTAACAATTGGTGAGCTTAATGATCACTGAAATTTATATTTGAAGATCTTTGGGGGAATGAGTTTTGCAAAAACATACCTAGGAATTGGTGTATATTCTGCAGGAACTGATATAATATAAAAATAAGTGCTAGTTTAGTCACTGCTGATAGGATGAATAAGGGCCTTTAGTGAGGGCATGGGCCCTCATTTGCTAAAGGCCGGTGGTTCAGAGGAGTCACCTGGCTTTGCTCAGTAACCGAACGAGATTTAGATTAGAAATCAGACTACAGGAGACCATAACCACAAGAAAAGACAGATTGGGGCTCAGGCAATTGGTTCAGAATTCCTGGCTACTTGTTATATAAGGATAATTTCATCTGCTTTTAGGCAATAAAGAAGAAAATCAGTCTCTGTTTTGTGACTGACCAATCTTTCTTCTACACAGTCTGCTTGGCCATTGTCTGGTTACAGGAGTCTGAAGCATGTGTGAAAAATCAGCCCATTGCTGGTCCTTTCTGGAGAGCGACATTATCTTTTCTACACAGGGGCTGTCACAGGCTTCTAACAGAGCCCTCTGAATGCCAGAGATAGCAGACTTTGGTTCAAGGGCCTTGTTTCTTTTAATTCTTTTCTTTCACAAATGATTAAAGATAAGTTTTTTTTTTCTCTAAGAGACAGAACCCAGAGAACTTCTAATATGTACATTGAACACGTCCCCCTTGTTTTCCTATCTTTCTCCTGAATCCTTAACATCTTGTGCTATAGTTTTCTTGTACTCCTCCTTCTAAGAGTACTATTAGTAATATCATTTTCAGATCATGGATTACCAAACCTTTCCAAGATCTTACTAATATGAAATGATGAGACCGGATTGGTGTCACTGGAATTTCCATTCTCAATGATGAAATACAATATTTAGGAGAAAGAATAATGTCTGTGCATCCCCATTCATTTTTGTCTCTTACTTAAAATTCAGAGAAAGAGAAAAATCTCCTCCAGGGCAAAAGTCAGAACTGAACATGTCAAGGAGCTCAACTAATACTGTTTGCAAGAACCTGATATCATAAACAGCATTGCTGGACCAGCCACTGAGGCTTTCCTCTTATGACCGTTGTCACTCAAACATACCCCTAAATTCTCTAACAATGTTTCTTCAGGAGTGAGTAAGGAGTTGTCATTCGGAACAAGAGATGTAGTCAAACACACAGCCTCTACCTTATTAGTAGAGTACTGGACAATACTATTCTTGTCCACATGGTTAGAGTGTTCACAGGTTGAGGAATCATGTGGGAACATAAGCTGAAAAGTAAAGGAATAGCACTAGATTAGATAACATTGATCAGTTGCTAAGAGTACTGGAGCTAACAGGTCTTTTTCCCAAGAATGGGGATAAGGGGCTGGTCTCCTGCTTGGAACTGAAATGCGTGGCGTCAGTCCCTTTAGATGCTGTTGTACTCAACTTCACAGAGAAATTTTCTCCTGCTGTTTCTAGAGATCATTCTTCACAGAGCAGGCTTGGCACAAGGTATTTCATCTGACCTTTGATGTGCCAAAGTCTGAAGCAGAGCAAATCCAGGGCCTTCTGGAATAAGATTTCTCAGAAACTCAAGGCACATGTTGGAGCCAAATGGTCAAGAGCAAAGAGCTGGAGTATATGCCTACATACACACACACACACACACACACACACACACACACACACACACACACACACACACACATATACATGTGTAAATGCAGATAGCAGCCACAGAGAGATGCAAAAGGCTGTTGGCATCTGGAGCCCTTACTGAGAGCTATATGTCTGAGGTCAGGGCACACATAAGAAATAGCAGTAAGGGAGTATTTTTACTTCCAACATATTCAAGTTGACTTACCAGAATTCAACTGCATGATTGTGATAATATCCAAACTGAAATCTAGAAAAACTACTTAAGCAGTTTATGTTTCCTGTGGAACTTTGCCCAAGGCATGTGTTTATAATGGGGAGTTCTAGCCTCTACAGATACTGTACCACCCCATTGTGTATTTCTGATGCCTCACCATCAGTATAACAGCCCTTGTCTCAATTCATAGGCCATCAAGTGCCCCGTTCTTGAAATAAAGCTCTGTTTATGTATAAGGAGGGTTCTGGGACAAAGGAAGACTTTCCTGACCTCAGGCTTTGGTTAGATTTACTTCTGTTTTCCAGGAGTGCCTGTGCCTTCTCTTGTCAGAGCTCTAACCTCAAATTACTTTGATATTTGTCTCTTCCACTTGTCTGGAGAGTCCTGGAAAGCAAGAGTTTTATCACATTTGCCATCTAATAATGCCTTGTGGAGTGCCTGGCACATAGTAGATTCTCAATAATTCCTACTATTCAATGCTTTAATAAATCTGAATTCTTATTCTTAAAGACAGGTCAGATCTATTTATTAACGAAAAAATATTAGCATACACCATTTATGTGTGTATATAACTCCCTTTTCAGAGAGAAAAGAAAAAGAAGGGAAAAAAACAAACACTTGGTCTTGAAAGGTTTATTTACAAAGACTGTGTGTGTGTGTGTGTGCGCATGCATGCACACACACAAAGGATTAGGAGACTAGGTCTCGATAGGGCTTAACTAATTGCTAAGATTTTATGCATTTCTCACTGTAATAAAATTTATAAAATAATTTAATCTATGTTAATTTGAATAGTATGGTGTATTTTCTAGACCTTGGTTTTTGATCATCACTCCCTAAAAGAGAGGTTCTCACAATATTTTTATTTCTAATAACATAACTTCATTATCTCATTATTGGGTGGAAGTCAGATAGATAGAGTATATTGAAAACTTAGACCTTTTTAAAATAAAGCTATGTGGTTATAGATGCTGCTTGTTTGTGTTTTCCCATTTTATGCATCTTGCCCATCCCTGGTCCCTGTGGGCAGCTGAATGAAAGGTCAGGTTACTGTCAACTGTGAGAAAGGCTGTTTCAGAAATGTTTCCAGCTGAGATCTCCCAGGAGGTGTCATACTTCGACATGTGGAATAAGGTTTTAGGGAGATGTTTTTAAAATCCATATGTAAATTTTATCCCATGTGACTATATGCACGTGTATGTTATATTTGTATGAGTATATAAATGTATGCATATGTTATCTATGTGAGAGTACAGGAATATATGTATGTGTTTTGTGTATGTTCATGTTTTTTTGTGTAGCGTGCATGCTTCTGTGTGTTGCATGTGTGTGCATTTCATATGTGTTTAGATGTATATTTGTGGTACACATAAAGAAGTATATATGTACTGTGTGTGTGTGCTTGTGTGTGGTAGTTTTGCATTTTTTTCCATATATGGTCATGACATGAAAGAGAAAATGTGTCATTATCTGTGAAGAATACAGCCTCAAATTAAACAGATTAAAAACAACCTTTCCTAGTCTGTCAGAGAAAATGTTGAAAGGTTTTCAAAAAGGGAAGAAAATCTCTTGGGCAACCATATCTATATTTGCATTGCTTGTTTCAGAATAAAGACAAAAAAACAAAAAAACACATCCATGCCACATGCTCCTGACACAGAGTCATATTTTGAAAAGTGCTGGTTGGTAGCACCTCCGTGATATGCCTGCCTGTGACATTTTAAGATCACAAATTGCTGCTAGGAAACACTCCCTCTTTTCATATTTACACTTAAAAAACCTTTTCTTCTTAATGGTTAATTAGGTCACTAATCAAAAGAAGCTCTTAAGAGGAAAATGAAATGTTGACATTTTGCAATTATTTGCTACTGTGAATAATACGTAAACATACTACTTATGGAGAAAGCAGCTTTCAACCTCTTTTTCTGCCATGAAAGCTCCTGTTGACAGCAGAATCCCTGTGCCATGGGTCACAGGCTGCCATACTGCCTTCGGCCCACCTTGCATTCACTTTGGGTCATTTGTGTGTCATTATACTCTGTTTTTCGCAAATATAGAATCACTGACTAAATGTGTGTGTATGCAAGAAGAATATTGTTCTTGTCTGTTTCCAGTTGCATCATGAGTGTTAACACACTGGCACTCCATGAGCTAATTTTAGTAGAAATTCCTTTAAAAACATTTTAATCAGAAATAGATGGTATTCTAATAATTCTAATAATTTAGCCCTGAAGCATTTTCTGAGTTCTTCGGCACGAGGACTGTGACAAGCTCTAGGAATATGAAGATGACTGGGACATGGTGTCTGCTGAAGAGGAGGTGACATGCAACACTCAGCTGCACTCAGGAACTGTCTTAGAAGAATACATAAAATGTTCAGGATCTCATTTTGTGCTTCCTGCATGCCAAAGGATTTTTTCTTTAACCTTGCCTCAAACCTCTAATCCATCGTCAAGACCACCATCAATGACTTCACTCCCACAAAGTCTCCATCACAAGCTTCCTTTCCTCTAAATCTAGTCTTCTTTTACTGTGGGCTACTCATCCCCAGGATTATCACCTGAATTCTGTAAAGCCAGTGTCCCACCCTTCTCTCCACCTCCACCACTACCCAGCTGGATCTGCCCTTCCGGACTATCATCTTCTTCTTGCATTACTGTGTAGTCTTCAATCTGACTCCCTGACCTCTAACTTTGCCCTCTTGTTGTATGACCTTTTGAAATATGTAAATAAGATCACATCAGTTACCTCCACAAGAAGTTGTGGGATGAAAAAATAAGTTCTGTAAGTCCATTCACTTGTGTTGTCTCAGTTGCTCTCATACTAGTCTTGTGTCATTGGAAAACGTGGACAAAGAACCCAGCCTCTTAGTAGCTGTACTGTTTTCTTTAGGTTGTTGTCACAGAACACCATAAACTAAGTGCCTTCAACTAATAGAACCTTATTCTCAGTGTTCTGGAAGTCCGAAATCTGAAATCAAGTTTTTGGCAGGGCATGCTCTCTCTGAATTCTTCTAGGAAAGTATACTTCCTTGACTGTTCCTACCTTCTGATAGCATCTGGAAGTCCAAGTGTTCCTCTGCTTGTAGCAGCATCACTCCAATCTCTGCCTCTGTCATCACAGGATCTTCTTCCATTTGTGTCTGTGCATAAATGTGTTCTTTCTTCTTCTTGTAAGATAGTCGTTAGTAGATTTAGAGGCTTACCCTTACCCAGGGTGACCTCTTCTTTACTGAGCTAATTACATCTACCAAAACACTATTTCCAAGTGAAGTCACATTGTGAACTTCTAAACGGATGTGAGTTTTTTTGTGAGGACACTATTCAACCCACTACAGTAATGATTGAGTCCTTAGGAAGACAAGTGCATTCACAAACATGAGCTCATTCAAACTCTCAAAGATTAGATATTCTCATTTTCAAAAGGGACATTTCAAAAGGGACATCCTCCTTGAGTGATGATGAAAAATTGAATGAAATATTTATGGAGAACACTTGTACACTACAAGGGTCTATACATACATGTCAAATGCTTTTATTATAAAGAAAACATATTGAGATATATACTTTTGAAATATATTATTACATGCAGAAATACAAAATAAAACACTTCTGCATGTAAAATTTTGAATGCAACTTATTATCTTAAATTGTATATTCAACTTTAAGTATATTTTCAAATATATTGATTAACTATCAATGTTTTATAAAATTGGAAGGATTTTGATGATTATATCTTATATTACCACATTTTAAAGATGAGGCAACTGAGCACAGAAAAAATAAGTTATATTTCCAAGCTTGTCCAGCTCGTTGGTTGCAGAATGAGAACCCATTTTTTCTTATTTCTCAGTGAAACAAGCAGTGGATATAAGAAGTCAAATGATCTGACTGGCCCATGATTGGAGACTAGTCTCAGTCTCTCCCACCTACAGATATTCTGCTGGGAGTGATGTCTTTAATATAGGAGGCAGCAGGTAGATGTTGGAATGTAAAAACGTGATTTGACATAGAGAACAAACTTGTGGTTGCAAAGGTGAAGCAGATTGAGAGAGGGATGGAGTGGGAATTTGGATTTAGCAGATGCAAACTATCACATATAGAATGATAGACAACAAGGTCCAATATAGCACAGGTAACTATATTCAGTATCCTATGATAAACCATAATGGAAAATAATATTTAAAAAATAATATGAATATATGTATAACTGAATCACTTTGTTTTAGAGCAGATTTACACAACATTGTAAGTCAAATATACTTCAATAAAAATAGACTAAAATAAAAAAATAAAAGGTGACATGAATTCAACTGAGATATTGACTCATCACAATACTGCTTTTGTTTCTCAATCTCAGCTGGCGTTCTCAACTGTCAAGTGAGAAAAAACAATATCTATTGATTGAATTAATGTAAATATTATTTGTTTAAAGTGAATGAATAACATTTATTAACTATGTGAGATTAACTATACATACACATGTTTATGTACATTTTTTATACATACACACACACATGAGATAGTGCAGCAAAAATCACATCGACAAAGGAGAGATGAAGATGATGATGATATGACCAAAATAACAGAGAAGTGATTGTGTTTTGGGGAAGCAACTTTTTCTTTTTTCCCCCAAGGAACTAATAAAATGCACTTAATTTGACCCTGCTAGGTCCTTTGCTTATGTCATTTTATGAAATTTTCTTAACAACACTAGATAACAAAGATTACAGTTTTACAGATGAGAAAATTAAAGATCAAAACATTTAAGTAGGTTGCCCAAAGCCACCAATTAAATTATGCACTAAGATGGATTTCAAATAGACGCCTGTCTAAGGGCAAAGGTTAGGATCTGTCTTGGAGCTGATATATACATGCGGCAAAATATTTAGGGATGCAGTGAATAGAATTACAGTATTAGCCGAGCAGTTATTTATAAAGCCCTGTTGACACCCAGGCACTGATGGACGAGTCAGTAAACGCGTGCTTCTGCACCTGGCAGTTTCCGGACAGCTTCCAAACTCAAATCGTGCCTTCTCTCTGCCTCTCGGGATGATGGCTTGATTAATGAGCTTCCACTCATAAAGCCTCCTGATGAGGAATATGCACCATGGCTGTAAGTGGTAAGTCATATCATTGTTTGGATTGGCATTGAGACATGCCGGCAAAATCCCTCCCCCTGTGGCTATGGAAATGGATAGATCAAATCTGTGGATTCTCACTCACAAGTCTGTAGGCTTATCATAGGGGGCCACTTTGAGCAGAATTCCTTGCTAGATGTTACATGTTACAGTTCTCTATGTTTATTATGTATTTTCAAGATTATATCTTAACTTAATCCTTTCTGAGTCTTTGGAATTCATTCTAGTTTAGCTCACAGATGAATGAAACATAAATTTTTTTTAAAAAAATACGATTGCATTAGTTTTCTCTGAATATTTTTTATTTGGGGCAGAATCTAAGTAGGAAGTAGCATTGAAAAATACACATTGCCATAAGTAAAATTAGATAGCCAGTGGAGATTTGCTGTATGGTTCAGGGAGCTCAAATCTGCTGTTCTGTGACAACCTAGAGGGCTGGAATGGGGTGGGGGGGAGGTTTCAGAGAAAAGGGGCATACGTTCCTGTGGCCGCTTCATGTTGCTGTATGGCAGAAACCAACTCAATATTGTAAAGCTGTCCTCTGATTAAAAGTGAATAAATTAATAAAAGGACCCTAAAAAAGAGTTGAGGAGAATTGAAAAAATCATGAGTGATCTTTCTATTTTCTACTTAAATAAAATTTTATTCAAAATAAAGAAAAATATCTTTGAGAGATAGAAAGAAATCTGTGGAAAAACTTAGGTATACTCTCTGGGGTTTGAGCTTCAGTGAAAAACTTGGAAAGGAATATAGCATATTTGTTAGGTTTTCAGCATCTCGGGTTTACACAGTTTTTATTTGCCTGCCAGTTAGGCTCAAATCTCTAAGTATGTCTACAGAACTGGAAGAAAATGTTTTTTTTAAAGTTTTAACCAATTTTTTTGGAGTGCTCAACAACTTCCTTGTTTTTTTTTTTTTTTTTAAGTGCAGTCTTTTTAAAAGTTCGGTAGACACAGTCCAAATGAAAACTGGCTATTGGTTCCTTCCAGGTTTATATTTCAGTGAGTTGATATTTTTAATTATTCAGGAGTTTTTCAATAATCCTCTGACAATGCACAGCATACAGTTTTCAAAGAAAGAGTCAGAAGTATTTTGCAGAGTAAGATATCCTAGCTAATAAGGCCGATTATAAAATTTGCCCATTCATTCATTGATTTTAAAATATTTGTGGGGCAACTATCATATATGAGAGGTGATAGTAAGACTAGTAGTTCTGGAAAAAGTAAAAATCCATAGAAGATCCAGCCTCAGCTATAGGAGATTTTTAGGGAGATATATACAGACACATTCTTATTTTATTGTCTGATAGATGGCATATAATATGTGCCACATGAATAGGACTCACAAAACATACACTGGAAGAAATTTAAAGAATTTACTAAATGATGTCATGAAACCCTCTGGTAAAGCAGTAAAGTACCACTCTGTAACTCTGAAGAACTTATAACCCTGAGGTCCAGTTTCTTCAGCAATAAAATTAAATTATATCATGTATGTAAATAAATGGTCACTTTTTTACTGACATATAGTATATGCTCAACTAATACTAGCTTTTTTCTGCTTCTTTCTCTTTTACATTATTTAAACTTAATTGAATGTTCTCTATCAGTATTAATACCACAAAAATGCTATAGACTTTTTTCTCTCTTGTTTCTTTTCAATTGGAGGATAATTTCTTTACAATGTTAATTTCTTTCATGCAACAACACGAATCAGCCACAGTTATACATATGTCCCTTCCCTCTAGAACCTTCCTCCCACACTCTACTTCGTCCTATCCTTCTAGATTGTCACAGAGTACTGGGTTGAGCTTCCTGTATTATACATAAAAATGCTATAGATTTTTGAAGATAGAAACAAACTTTTTATATTTCTTCCTAGCAACCTGCATAATATGAATTGCAGAGATAAATGTCAAATGTGCAACTGGTTAATATTTGGTGATAGATTGACCCAATGATTTTCTCTCCAATTTTTCTTTCATTATACTTTTCAGTATGTGTTCCCTTTTTATAGTGTCATTATCTCATCTTGCATATTTGACCACTTCAGGAAAGCACCAGGTAGGCACATTGGATTTATTTTAATAAATTAACTTTATTTCCTTTAAGTCCTAAGTCTTAGGGTATGGTACAATAATAAAATTACAACCTCTTTTTAGGTATGTAAGTCATCCAAAATCCATGCCACCCTGCTCACAACATTATATATAATCCATCTTACTATGTAGCTATTTAAAATAAAACACAATTCAATGTTATAACCACAGAGGAAGACACACACAGTATGAAAGTCATGCTCACTGAAACACAAGAATTCTCTGAATTCTGTAGCTTGCTACTTCATAGTTATACTGTAACTGGGCTCTTAATTCTGTTCCTTACTCTAGAACACTGTCTATTGCTTCCACTGAAATAACTGAGCCACTTATGTTGGGAAGATTTTCTTAAAGCAGAACATCTGATTACTCAAATTCATTTCATTAAGCTACAGTAGCAATGGCCTTCAATAGTCATAAAGATTAATTGATTGACATTTTCATTAAAACTATTAGCTTTTAAAACTATTAGCTCTATGAAGCACTGATCACATTTCCCAGTGTGAGTGTCCAAAAAATAAAGTGACATTTCAAAAATTAATTTAGCAAATCCTTTAGCTAATTGCACATCTATTATGTGGTCAAATATGGAGGTCCAATGAGTCCTGTTTAGAAATTATAGCTATCTCAAGGAGCACAATTAACAAACACAAAAGCAGTTATAACACAAAGTAATCCATGATTAAGGGCTTGCAAATGGCACAACGAATTCAAGGACTTCAGAGGATGATGATAATCTTGTTCAGTAAGGGTGACTGGAAAAGCCTCAGGGAGGTGGTGGCCTCTGAGTAGGAATGAGAAGCAGTAAGATTTCAAAAGAACCATAAAGAGAACAATGAGTTCTGTAAGTCTGTAAGTCTACATTTATGCTGGTTTCCTGCCAGTAATTTGATTTCCTTTGAACACTGGGATCTTACAAGGGGTTTGCCCACACTTTTGGAAGTGTAGACATGTGTTTTGAGAGACGTATCTTATCAAAGCAAAGAGGTTAGTATTTCACTCTCCAATAAAATGTTAGAAATAACCCTATGTGAGTCATTCTAAGAGTCCACTTTCAAGTCCACATAGGTTTAGGTGATGCTGCTCTGGATAAAGTTATTTTTCTAGAAAAATATAGACAGACAGATAGATATTTCCTTTTGTCTTCTGGAGAGATCTGAGAGTAAATCAAATAACACAAATCACTGCGTGATTTCTCAATCTTGCTCTCTCTCTTTCTTGATCTCTTGTTTTCTTTCCTAGTCTCTGTTGCCACTTGAAATGATCAGCTTTCCCTCCTGACTTCTACTCCTAGTGGATTGCATAACAAACTCTCATTTACCTAAGTCAGAAACATAAACCTCACCCCAGCTGCTTACCTTGAAAGAACTTCTGACATCCACTCAGTCAGGAAGTCCTTCCCTTTCTACTTTCTCAATTATCTCCAAATACCATTCACTTTTCTCCTTTCTTGGCTACCATTTTGATCAGGCTACCCTCATGCAATTTTCTGATTATGAACCATTTCCTCCAGTTGGCCTTTTTGCTTCTATGCTTCAGTTCAGTTCAGCTCAGTTCAGTCACTCAGTTGTGTCCGACTCTTTGCGACCCCATGGACTGTAGCACGCCAGGCCTCCCTGTCCATCATCAACTCCCGGAGTCCACCCAAACCCATGTCCATTGAGTTCATGATGCCATCCAACCATCTCATCCTCTGTCGTCCCCTTCTCCTCCTGCCCTCAATCTTTCCCAGCATCAGGGTCTTTTCAAATGAGTCAGTTCTTTGCATCAGGTGGCCAAAGTATTGGAGTTTCATCTTCAGCATCAGTCCTTCCAATGAATATTCAGGACTGATTTCCTTTAGGATGGACTGGGTGGATCTCCTTGAAGTCCAAGGAACTCTCAAGAGTCTTCTCCAACACCACAGTTCAAAAGCATCAATTCTTCGGCGCTCAGCTTTCTTTATAGTCCAACTCTCACTTCCATACATGACCACTGGAAAAAACCATAGCCTTGACTAGACGGACCTTTGTTGGCAAAGTAATGTCTCTGCTTTTCAATATGCTGTCTAGGTTGGTTATAACTTTCCTTCCAAGGAGTAAGCGTCTTTTAATTTCAAGGCTGCAATCACCATCTGCAGTGATTTTGGAGCCCAAAAAATAAAGTCTGACACTGTTTCCACTGTTTCCACATCTATTTGCCATAAAGTGATGGGACCAAATGCCATGATCTTAGTTTTCTGAATGTTGAGATTTAAGCCAACTTTTTCACTCTCCTCTTTCACTTTCATCAAGAGGTTCTTTAGTTCTTCTTTACTTTCTGCCATAAGGGTGGTGATACCCCACGTCCAAGGTAAGAGAAACCCAAGTAAGACAGTAGGCACTGAGAGAGGGCATCAGAGGGCAGACACACTGAAACCACAATCACAGACAACTAGCCAATCTGATCACATAGACCACAGCCTTGTCTAACTCAATGAAACTAAGCCATGGTGAGAATGATATTTCTACAGTGGTAAAGTATTTCTGACTATAGACTTCAGCAAAAGTTTCATTTTTGACATGATGTAAGCAGCTCTTTGTTGTCTGATCCTACCTAACACACTTTTTTCCTTGAACTTTGGCCTTGTGGAAATACTTTTTGCTTTTCCAGTATTGATGTCTTTCTTCTGGTCTTTGTCAGTGATGGTTCTCTACAGGACCAGTAGTCCTGCACACGTCTGAATATAGGTCTTCTTTTCCAGAAATCTTCCAGCCTTCCTCCCTAGTGGGATTCTATACCCTTTCTTCACATTGTTTTGTAATCCCCTTTATATTTTTACCAGATTAGCAATGTGCTGTAATTGTCTGTTTGTACTTATGCTTTCTTAAAAAGCTTCACACTTTTGTTGTTGTTCTTCAATCACTCAGTCGTGTCCGACTCTTTGTGACCCCATGGACTGCAGAATTCCAGGCTTCCCTGTCCTTCACTATGTCTTGGAGCTTGCTCAAACTCATGTCCATTTAATTGATGATACTATGCAATCATCTCATGCTCTGTCACCCCCCCTCCTCCTGTCTTCAATCTTCCTCAGAATCAGGATCTTCTCCAATGAGTCAAATCTTTGCATCAGACAGCCAAAGTAGCGGAGCTTCAGCTTCAGCATCAGTCCTTCCAGTGAATATTCAGGGTTGATTTCCTTTAGGATTGACTGATTTAATCTCCTTGTTTTCCAAAGGACTCTCAAGGTCTTCTCCAGCACCACAATTCAAAAGCATCAATTCTTTGGCGCTCAGCCTTCTTAATGGTCCAACTCTCACATTCGTACATGACTAATGGGAAAATCATAGCTTTGACTATACAGACCTTTGTTAGCAAAGTAATGTCTCTGTTTGTCATAGCTTTTCTTCCAAGGAGCAAGTAGCTTTTAATTTCATGGCTGCAGTCACTGTCCACAGTGGTTTTGGAGCCCAAGAAACTAAAGTCTGCCACTGTTTCCACTGTTTCCCAATCTATTTGCCATGTGGTGATGAACCAGATGACATGATCTTAGTTTTTTGAATGTTCAATTTTAAGCCAGCTTTTTCATGCCTCTCTTTCATCATCAAGAAGCTTTTTATTTCCTCTTCACTTTCTGCCATTAGAGTAGATATGAGGTTATTGATATTTCTCCTGGAAATCTTGATTGCAATTTGAATTTCATCCAACCCAGCATTTCGCATGATGAGTTCTGCATATAAGTTAAATAATCAGGGTGACAATATACAGCTTTGTTGTACTCCTTTCTCAATTTTGAACCAGTCCATTGTTCCATCTCTGGTTCTGTTACTTCTTGACTTGCATACAGTTTTCTCAGGAGGCAGGTAAGGTGGTCTGGTACTTCCATCACTTGAAGAATTTTTCAGTTTGTTATGACCCACACAATAAAAGACTTAAGCATAGTCAATGTAGCAGCAGTAGATATTTTTTCTAGAATCCCCTTGTTTTTTCTATGATCCAATAGTTGTTGGCAATTTGATCTCTGGTTCCTCTGCCTTTTCTAAATTCAGTTTATACATCTGGAAGTTCTTGGTTCACGTACTGTTGAAGCCTAGCTTGAAGGATTTTGAGCATTACCTTGCTAGCATGTGAAATAAATGTAATTGTTCAGTAGTTTGAACATTCTTTGGGATTGGAATGAAAAGTGACCTTTTCCAGTCCTGTGACCACTGATGAGTTTTCCAAATTTAAGCTCTTTAAGGGAAGCAATTAGACTTAAAATATATGTGTGTGTGTGTGTGTGTGTGTGTGTGTGTGTGTGTGTGTGTGTGTGTGTGTGTGTATAGCCTGTGAGAAGTTTTCTGAGGCTCCACAAAATCTCTCCTAGAGCTTGACACATAGAGGAACACAGAAATGTTGATAGGAGATGCTATTATTTTAATCAGTGATCTCAATTTGGAGGGATTCCAACAGTACATTTTATGATAACATGAATTCTGATTTTAAAAGAGAAAAGTAAAGAATATTCAAAACTAAATTTCATCTGATCATATCTTATTTTAGTCTTCTGTAAACACATACTAGGAAGGAGAAAGGGGTGACAGAGGATGAGATGGTTGGATGGCATCACTGACTCAGTGGACATGAGTTTGAGCAAGCTCCAGGAGATAGTGAAGGACAGGGAAGCCTGGCATGCTGCAGTCTTTGGGGTCTCAAAGAGCGGACATGACTCAGTGACTGAACAACAATAACAATACTTAATTATTCTCAAATTCACAGTGAGAGGCTCCTCTCAGAATAAGACTTCTATCATACCATGACAGTTGACATACATTAAATGAATTAAGTGAGTAACCACTTAGTGAGGAATGCAGAAGCAGAATTCTGTTACTTTTGGCTCATTTTCCTGTGAATTTATGCTACTTCTTTGGCTATGATCAGAAGGAAAAAAAAAAAGCTTGCTAACTATTTGTGCAAACTTATCTTACAATGTTAAATTCACAGACCAGTTTAGGATAAGGTTAAATGTTAAGTTAAGGAAAACTACAGCTTGAAATGAAGTCAAAAACTAATACTACCTCACATAATCATTTAAGCAATTGTGTATGCACCGTGTAGCCACAAAGCCTAAAAATCACTCACCTCTGCTTCCTCTGGGGAGAGAATATGGACATAGGCCTTCCAGGAATATTGATGAACAAGCCTGTGTTCACTAGAGGCAACTGGAGAAATCTAGGACTCTGGCTATCTTTCTTAGAGAAAGGGATAAAAACCTAATACTAAAAAGTGTTTGGTGTGAGTCTCAGATTCACCACTTATTAACTGCTTATGATCTTTAGCTGAGAATAATGTAAAGGCATACAGTTTATGGGCTTCCTAATCATGATAAACAAATGAGATAGTGTATATGAAAATGCATTTTTAACCTCTAAAGTGTTATACATGTATTAAAATTGTATTCTATAAAGTAATGATATGTCAGTCTAAACTGTCTCCAAGAGTAACTTTGGAGCTGCTCATTTACTTGTCTAATGCATAAAATGTATTATAGTTTCTTTTTACTTGAGGGAAGAACCAACAGCTATCTATTATGAAAATTCATTGGATTACAATTTTGGAATTTTGAATTCTCTTTTAATCAACAGGAGACAACTAGGTGACTTTGGACGTGTCACCCAACCTACACGGATACACTCACCAGCAGAACAACTAGGCAGTAACAGCTGTTCTGAAAAAAGCAAACAAACAAAAAATAAGCTAACTAATACACACCAAAAAATAAATTACAGAAGTGTTTCATTCTTAATTATTTTTTATAATAAGGTGTTGATTTCAAAATATAGCTAGATAGATATGGGTGAGAAAATTTTCCCATAATTGGAAAGTTTTCAGGGTCCTAGAAAAAGGAACACTTATAACTCCACAATTGCCAGTTAATTAAAAATAAAATAAATCAAGTTTTCGTCTAATGTTAAAAACCATCTAATGAACAGCAAAAGTCATAAACTCAAAAACAGTTACAAAAGAAAATTCATATATTGAATGCCCCAGAATTACAAGGTGCTGGGGATAATATAAGAGCTCTGAGAAAACATGCTTTCCCAATAAATTTATAATGTAAATGAGAAGAAAAAGATACACAAAAATACCTAAACTAGATCAGAGGGCTATGACCTCTTTCATCCTTCCTTAGCTGCATTCTACAATTTGCCAGATATTTGACCAAGACATGATAGATGCAGAACTGGCAGGTCTTGATTATCCCAGAGTTGCCTCACTCTTTTAGGTGTGTGTGCGTGTGTGTGTGTGTGTGTTCAGCCAAACGGAGCTTACACAGCCACCAAACAGTCCCCACAGGATTCTCTATTCGTTTCAGCCTAGGTCTGCATATGCCTTATTTTCATACAATCTTAGGACTCCTTTAGGGCCTAAAATGAGGAATGGAGAACTGAAGGAAAGAAGAGTAACGGGTCCTGATTATCCACATATTGCCCTTTTCTTTGACATTATCTTGCTTCCCTGACCACAGCCTTGTTCTGCCAGATTTGTTTCATTTTCTGCATGACTTCATCTGGATGGGCATTTCAAGCTGTGATTTCCAAGTTTGATCTCCTATTGTAGACCCTGTTAACGCTGAAAAAAGAAGCTTTAAAGTTCAAAGTGACTTAGAATGAGCAATGTCTTAAAAGTTGGTATCTTTCTGATCCTCTGCTGTTGGCTGCTTCAAAGAATGTCAAATTATTGTACATTGTATCACAAATATCTCCAATGGGCATTCTTTAAAAATGCACTCAGGAAAATCAGTCTTCCAACTCAGAGGTTTGATGGTGCAACTCCTGTTGTTGATGTGAAAAACTTGTTCTGTGAGTGGAACTTCAGCCTCACACATTTCTCCCTTGTGGCTCCCAGCTCATTGTTCTTGTTCTCAAATAGTGACTGGGGTGATCTGATTGTTTCCAGATTATTTTAGAAAACAATTGGACTCTTCTACCCACATGAAATGTATCCCCACCACCTCAGAGATAACAAAATGCCCCAAAGATGCTTTTGTGTGTCCTCCCTATTCAATCTTAGGCAAGTCTTTAAAGCAAGTGAAACAATTAAATCTTTAACAAAGCATACATATTAATGAGATCTTACTCTTCCAGAATTCTAACCATAAGCCATTCTTGAGGGGGTAGTCAGTTTGTTTGGATCTGAGCTAAATAGATAAGTCTTAAATTCTCATATAAATCTTTTTTTATATAATTTGGTGAACACTTGTTTTCTACCTTTTTAGGGCTCTAAAATCTGCACTTCAGAGAGTTTGAAGATACATGCAAAATGGAAAGTGTTTGGTTATAAAATTTAAAAACTCCTTTTTGGTAAATTATATTATATTCAGTATTTATATAAAGTGTGCTGCACTGGATATGATTTATAACCAACTTCAACATTAAATATCATATTATGATTTGAATGTAAAGTTGAGCTTCCTAATTAGAAACAGTGTTGAAATTAGAAACTGATATAAGCAAAAGCAAGTCAACAAAAAAGAAGAAATAAAAATATGCCTAAAATAGACATGTAGGGAAACCTCATTACCGTGTACCTAATGTATGTTAAACATGCGATTACATGGACACTGATCAGGCTAAAATCAGTTATTGCAATATATAGCAATAAAACCATGCCTTTTTTTGATTCAGTTATATAACATATTTAAAGTGAAAGAAAAATGGCTATTGTTTCAGGTATTTAGAAAATCACTGATACTTCGTTTTTGAATGTCGAACACAAGTAAATGCTAGTTATAGATATTTCTTTTCTACCCTTTTGGTAGGGTCTTCAAGGACTCCTTGGCAAATAGGATAGCAAACTGACTCATGGAAAAATGAATACAATATTCTATAGTGCTCTGAGCTAAGTAAATTATTTAGTTATTTTGATTTAGTCCCAACTATATAAAATAATTAAACAATAGTTGAGAACACTAAATGTTGTTCTATTTTTTGGTTTGGTTTCTAAAATGTTTTATTGTTGTGTACATTGTTCAGAGTTCCACCAGTTGTTTTTTTTTTTCCTGCCCAGAATGTACTGCACTCAGATATTAACTTTTGTAAATCCCAGGTAAACTTCACAACTCCCTTTCAATGCTTATACTGAGGAAATGCAATCTCACTTTAATATTTTATTTAATATATTACTGATTTATTTTTCTTTCTGTGGACTTTTTTGCAAAATAATGAAAAAGATTTCCTTTCCTTCTAGGATATATAAAAATGTTTGATGCCCCTTCCTTCTCCCAGGTCTAATTATATTTAGGGTTCTTTTATCCTATGAAAATATTCACATAATTTTGTATTTATCAGTAATATGTATTAAAAGGTACAAATGCAGGCATGGAAGTCTTCAAAATTACACTGATTTAAAGGTATGATTAAAATAATACTGTTGGATTATCTGCAGGGTGATGGAGCTGGTGCTTCTAGAAGAAGATGATGATACCAGCCTAAGATAAAGTTGGGTCCTCAGAGCCTGAAAGGGCAAAGGGATGGTAGGTTCTGTGATAGATCAACATACTCGTGCAGGATAGAAAAGATTCCCAGTCATAGCAAGGTCCTGGCATAGATGCTTGGGCACCAAGCATTAAGTAGCACGGCCTTGGGAGCTTCAGTGAAAGAGGTGGATGCCCCACTTTCTAACAGACCATGAGGCTAGAAGAAAATAACATAGATAAATGCACACATAGATAAATGCACACATGAGGCTCAGTGAGTTCTGTGGCTCAGTGGTGAAGAATTGCCTGCCAATATAGGAGGTGCAGGTTCAATCCCTAGGCTGAGAAGATCCTCTAGAGATGGAAATGTAACCCACTCTGGTATTCTTGCTTGGGAAATCTCATGGACAAAGGAACCTAGCAAACTACAGTCCATGGGGTCACAAAAGAGTTGGATACAACCTAGAGACTAAACCACAATACATACATGTATACATACATGAAATCTCTCTTAAAAGAGGTCTCAGATCTGGATAAGATTGAAGAAAGGTGAATAAATGTGATATTTCTTTCATTCTTCCCACAGTGAAGAAAAATATATCTATTATGAAAATTGTAATAAAATAAGAATCTGAAATATAAAAATTCTCTTCCTTAGAAAATATACACCAGAATCTGGGAAAAAGCTCTTAGGCTTCTATTGATTTATTAGGAAGAGGATTAGTGTAGGCAGAGTATTATGGTTTTGCAATATAGCTTTCAATATGCTGTCTTGATTCAGTTTTGAGGCCTTGGTTAGGAGTAGTTGTTCCCTTCTTTGAGTATCCCATTAAGTGCTTGTATGCGTACTAAGGCGCTTCAATCGTGTCCATCTCTTTGTGACCCTGTGGACTGTAGCCTATGAGGCTCCTCTGTTCATGAGTTTTCTCCAGGCAAGAATACTGGAGTGGGTTGCCATGCCCTCCTCCAGAGGATCTTCCTGACCCAGGGATTGAACCCATATCTCTTATGTCTCCTGCATTGGCAAGTGAGTTCTTTACAACTAGTGCCACCTGGGAAATCCATCCCATTAAGCCCACACCCCCAAATCACCCCCTATGTTGGAATCTCACACTCTGGGGCATTGTACATCCAAACTATTCCTCCCAGGGCCAGCTATCAGACAAACAGGGATAGCACTTATGCCCAGAGCCTACTGTAATCATAAAAAAATTTGCCAGTCCCTTTTAGATAGATCTGCTTAGCCTGCCTACCCATTACTTTCCATAGAAACCACAATGAAGGTGCTTACTCACAGTTCCATTTTCCCTCTGCCTATGACCAACTGCAATGCTTCCCCTGAGTGGCCTGGGGTGCCCAGGGTCTCCCCAGGGACCTTTGAGTAACAATGTTGTATAGAGCTTTTTGTCTCTCTAGGTGTGCATCTGGCTTCAGCATCCCTCACTCAAGTCAATATAGTTAAAACAGTTTCTCAGGTACATTCACATTCACAACCAGAGCCCATGTGTTTCTGAGGTTGGGAAGTGGGGTCAGTGGCCTTTTTGTTGGGTCATGGTATGGCTTCCAAATGAGGGCATCTTCTCCTTTAAAAAAGCCCTTCTTTTTCGATGCTCTTTCCATTAGAGTTGACCATTCTCCATCCTACCCTAGCGTAGACACTGTAGCCAGGTTATGTTCTTGGTTCACTTCTTCACCCCAAGTCTTGCCATTATCCTGGGTGAATTCAAAACCTATTTGTCCATTTATTCCACACTCCAGCATGTTGCGTCATTTATGTTGTTTGACTTATTCTTTCATCTGATCTTCATCTTCTTTTATCTTCAACCTCCTGGTCCCACAGTCACACTCTGAAATTGTTTTTGGTCAGAAGCCCAAAATTAATCTCATCAGGCTAAAAATAAGGCTAAAATCAATGTTGCCAGGTTGGTTCCTTCTAGGAGTTCTAGAAGAAAAATCTATTTCCTTGCTTTTTCCAGATTTTAGTGACCAACTAAGTCCTTGGCCATGGAATCCTTCATCTTCAAAGCTAACATAGTATTGTCACATGCTGCCACTGACTCTCTTTCTGTTACCACATTGCCTTCTCTCTAATTTACCGTTAAAATCATTTAATTTGGGGGTTCTAATTCTGGGAAAATTAAAGTAAACAAACAGCCACATGCTGTCTCTCTGGGGAAGAAAATGGTAATCTACTCCAGTATTCCTGCCAGGGTAATCCCTTGGATAGAGGGAGCCTCGTGAGCTATAGTCCATTGTGTGGCAGTTGAATATGATTGAGCAACTGACCACATGCTGTCTTTCCTAATGAATGCAACCATGAATCCTAGATGAATTTCATGAAGCAGTTATCTGAGGACTTACAAAGTAAATAATAATAGTACAGATGAGGAAGGAAACTGAAATTCAAATTTCCACTGAACTATTGGTGTCCGATATCATTCTGCCTGATAGCAAAAATAGCCTGAAACCCAGAAGTGTGCAATAGGTGTGTACTGAGAGAATTTCAAAATAAGCACTTACTTTTGAGCTGAGAAGTTGGAAAACAGTCTTTACCTTTCCTAAAGGTAAAGAAAGTGAACAAGGGTGTGGGGGAAGAGGAGAGAAATCATCGGTTTAATACTATTTCATTGTTATTATTGTTGCTGCTGCTGTTTTTATTACTAATGACAACAGTAGACAGTGAGGCATCTTAAGCTCAGAGGAAAGAGAAATGTTCTTTCTAATGAGAGGAATTGTGCTCCTCCAGAGAGCACAGAGCAAATTTCCCACTTTCCTCTCTTCATCTGCAAACTTACCAAGTAGACCTGGATTCAGATACACTCTCTAGAGATACATGGCACAATAAGGAAGGTCAACCCCTGATTTCCGGCTGGAAATCCCTAGTAGTTCAGTCAGTAAAGAATCTGCCTGCAATGCAGGAGACCCAGGTCTGACTCCAGAATGGGAAAGATCCTCCGGAGAAGGAAATGGTATTCCACTCCAGGATTCTTGTCTGGAGAGTCCCATGGACAGAGGAGCCTGGGGTCCATGGGGTCGCAAGAGTCGAGCACAACTTAGTGACTAAATCACCATCAAGCCCCTGATTTCTGCCTGGAAAACAGGTAAGAAAATACAGGAAGCCAGAAAATTTCAGAAAGAGTACAGTGAAGAGGAAAGTTAAAAAAAAAAATCACATGAAGTTGCATATGAACTCATGGATTAAACTCTCAGTTGTTTATGAAAGAATTTCATTGTAAACAGCCTACCACATGTATTGAAAATTGAAGTACACAGTAGTCTCCACCCATATGCATAGTTGAGTCTGATTAGCCTAACAATCCAAATGCTTAAAAAATTGAAATGACACAGGAACCAAGCCCATAAAAGTTACATCAGGATTTGCATCTTGAGAGTAATATGGCCAAATGCATGCTAAAACAAATCAAACCAAAAGGCCAGCATTCATCATAGGATTAAGATTAGACACAGGCATTTACAATATAATTGTCAAAATGTTTAGCAAGCAATTATATTACTTGACATAAAAAGGATGGGGAAAATCTCAACTCAAAAAAAAAAAATAAAGACAAATGACAGATACCAATCCAGCAATGACACTGGACTGTCAGTATAGAGATTATCAGAAAGAAATTTTAAAGCACATTTTATAACCTTACTCCCATAAATAAGGACAGACATTTTTTTTTAAATAAACAGAAGGTAGGCTTAACAAAGAAATAGATGATATAAATAAGAATCAAATTGAAATTCTAAAGCTGAGAAATAAAACAAAGAAAATTCTATAGATGAGCTCAGTAACACAGTAGGAATGACAGAGTAAAGAGTCAACTAGCTTTAAGATACAAGATATATCATTAAAAAAAAAAAAAAGAAGATCAATCCAACAACAGAAAAAACAATTGAAAAAAGGTAAACAGAGCCTTAGTGACCTGTAGGACAATACCGAAACATCTACTACTTCGGACACTGAAGTCCCAGAAGAAATGGGAAAAGTGTATAAAGAATAAAACACATTTAAAGACATAATGACTAACAATTTTCCAAATTTGATGACAAGAATAAACAGACTGAAAATGCTCATCAATGGCAAGCAGGATAAACTCTAAGAAATCCATTCCTAAACACATCACAATCAAATTTCTGAAAGCTAAAGAGGAATAAAAGTCCTAAAGGCAACTAGAGAAAAATAACATTTCATGTAGAGAAGCAATGATTCAAAGAACTGTGGGTTGTTCATCAGAAACTACAGATACCATAAAAACTGGAATAAAATATGTAAAGTACAGAAATAAAAGGATAATCAACTAGTATTCTAGATCCAGGGGAAATAAGTTTTTTTGAAATGAAGGTAAAATAAAAATACTTTGAGACAAAACTAAGAATGTTAATATCTAGCAGATACACTCTAAAAGATATACTAAAGGATTTTTATACAAAAAGTAAATGACCTAGAGGGAAACTTGGAACATTAGGAATGAAGGAAGCATAGTATTGAATTAGAGCTACTTGAATAAATATATTAGAGCATTGATAACATCTCAAGTTCTTTAAAATAATGACTGAAAGAAAAATAGATAACATTATCAAGAAGTTATCAATGCAAATAGATGTAATATAAACATTAATTACTATATGAAAGGTGGGGGTGGGGATAAAGAGGAATAGATAGTGGTAAGTTTTCTACATTTTACTTGAAATGGTTAAATGTCAATCTTAAGTAGACTGTAAACATTAGGTATACATAGTTTAATCCTGAGCAATCACTAAATATTATGTAGAAATACGAGAGGAAATCAGTAAGTTCATTTAGAAACTATATTAAAATATACAAATTATCTAAATATGCAAGAAAAGGGAAATAAAATAACATGAAAGGGGGAAGAACAGAAAACACATAAGGAAATGATAGTCATGGATTCAAACAGATCAATAATAATTTTAATATAAATTGATCTAGGCCCATAAATTAAAAAATTGAAATCATCAGAATACATTTTTAAAAGACTCAAGTATTTGCTGTATACATTTAACCACTTCAAATTAAATTATGTAAGTAGATTAAAAGCAAAAGGATGGACATTAACATAACATGTAAGCTATCATCAAGAGAAAATTTGAGGAACTCTATTAATAGAGGACATATTAGTCTTCGGAGCAAAGGAAATTACAAAGATAAAGAGGGGTGATACATAAAATAAATCTAGCTATAGGTTTCAGCAATCCCAAATAGGCATGAATCAAACAAAAGGACTTCAAAATGCATAAAGGAAAAACTGGTGGAACTGAAAGGAGAAATTATATTTTGAGCTTTCAGTATGCTTCTCGCAGCAATTGTTATAATCACTAGAGAAGAAAATCAGCAAGATCTAGAAGAACTAATCATCAATAAATTGGATCAAATTGACATTTATAGGACACCCTGCACAACAACAGCATAATATATGTCCTAAGTACCCACAGAACATTAACCAAAATACACAATATCCTAGTGTCATAAAATAAACCTCAACAAAATTAAAATAATTGAAACCATACAGTGTATTTTCTGATTATAATAGAATTAAATTAGACATTGATAATATAAAGATAATTGAAAAATTCTCAAACATTTGGAAACTAAACAACAAACTTCAAAATAAATCCTCCTTTGAAAGAGAAATCTCAAGAGAAATTAGAAATTTTTGAATTGATTGAAAACGAAAATACAGAAAAAAAAATGTATAGTGTGGAGTCAATAGTATTTTGAGAAAAAAATTATAGCATTAAATACTCACATTAGTAAGAAGAAACATTTCCAGTAAACAATTTAAACTTCTAGTTAAAGAAACAAACAAATAAAAAGGTATAATAAACCTAGTAAAGATAGAAGGAATGAAATAATAAAGAGCTGAAATCAGCAAAATTATAATAAAATAAAAAAAAGATCACTTTTCAGAAGATAAATAAAATTAATAAGCAGTCACACTAAAAATAGAAAAAAGATACAAATCATTACTATCAAAAACTAAACAGGAATATCACTAGAGATTGCACAGACATTAAAATGATAGTAGAGGAAAGTGGCATATAACTTTGCAAATAAATACAAATGGTATAGTAAATCTGAATTGACAAAATTCAACCAAGAAGAAATACATAACATGAATGGTTCTATCTAACTAAAATAATTGAATTAATTATTAAAAGACTTTGGAAAAAAAAATCTCCATACCCAGAAAGTTTCACTGTTTAATTCTACCAAACTTCTACAGAGTAAATAACAATAAGTCCATGAAATTTCTTCTAAGAAATATAAAGGGAAACACTTCTCAAATCATTTTATGAGACTAGAAATACTCTAACACCAAGACCAGATACAAACAGTACAAAAACAAACAAAAATAATTAAAAAAAAAACATGTAGATCAATTTCTCTCATGAACAAAGACACAAAAATTTTTAATAAAATTCTAGTAAGTAAAACCCAGCAATATATAAATGCATTATACACCATAGCCAAATGTCATTTATCCTGAGAATACAAAGCTCATTCAAAATTTAAGAATTAATCTACATAATCTACTACATTTTAGACTAGAGTTGAAAAAGCACAGTCATGTCAATTGATGTTCAAAAAAGTATTTGACAAAGTTTATCCTACACATGATAAAAAACAGTCAGCAAGTGAGGAATTGAAGTAATCTTCACATGAGGGACTTTCCAGGTGGTTCAGTGGTAAAGAATCCACCTTGTAATGCAGGAGACATGGGTACGATCCTTAGATCAGGAAGATCCCCTGGAGCGGGAAATGGCAGCTCCCTTCGGTATTCTTGCCTGCAAAATCCCACGGACAGAGGAGCCTGGCGGGCTACAGTCCATGGGTTTGCAAAGAGTCAGACACGACTGATTATAGCATGGCACAGTATCCTTCAAATGATAGAGATCATCTACAAAAAAACTACAGTCCACAATATTTCAAATGATAAAAAGGAAAACAGTTATTCTCCCAAAGTTCAGGGATAAGATCAGGATCTTTGTTACCACTCCCATGCATCACACTGAATTCCCTAGTCAGTGTAATAAGTCAAGAAAAATTAATCTTTGAGAGAAACAGTTTGCAAAGGAAAAATAAAACTATAAATTATCCTGTTGTCTGTATAGAAAATTTCATTCAGTTCAATTCAGTTCAGTCGCTCAGTCGTGTCTGACTCTTTGCAACCCCATGAACCTCAGCATGCCAGGCTTCCCTGTCCATCACAAACTCCCGGGGTTTACCCAAACTTATGTCCATTGAGTTGGTGACGCCATCTAACCGTCTCATCCTCTGTCGCCCCCTTCTCCTCCTGCCCTCAATATTTCCCAGCATCAGGGTCTTTTCCAATGAGTCAGCTCTTCGCATCAGGTGGCCAAAATATTGGAGTTTCAGCTTCAACATCAGTCCTTCCAATGTACACCCAGGACTGACTTCCTTTAGGATGGACTGGTTGGATCCCCTTGCAGTCCAAGGGACTCTCAAGAGTCTTATCCAACACCACTGTTCAAAAGCATCAATTCTTCGGCGCTCAGCTTTCTTTATAGTTCAACTCTAACATCCATACATGACCACTGGAAAAACCATAGCCTTGACTAGAAGGACCTTTGTTTACAAATTAATGTCTCTGCTTTTCAATATGCTGTCTAGGTTGGTCATAACTTTCCTTCCAAGAAGTAAGTGTCTTTTAATTTCATGGCTGCACCAACATCTGCAGTGATTTTGGAGCCCAGAAAAATAAAGTCAGCCACTGTTTCCCCATCTATTTGCCATGAAGTAATGGGACCGGATGCCATGGTCTTAGTTTTCTGAATGTTGATCTTTAAGCCAACTTTTTCACTCTCCTCTTTCACTTTCGTCAAGAGGCTCTGTAGTTCTTCACTTTCTGCCATAATGGTCGTGTCATCTGCATATTTGAAGTTATTGATATTTCTCCCAGCAATCTTGATTCCAGCTTGTGCTTCCTCCAGCCCAGTGTTTCTCATGATGTACTCTGCATATAAGTTAAATAAGGAGGGTGACAATATACAGCCTTGACATACTCCTTTCCCTATTTGGAACCAGTCTGTTGTTCCATGTCCAGTTCTAACTGTTGCTTCCTGACCTGCATACAGGTTTCTCAAGAGGCAGATCTGGTGGTCTGGTATTCCCATTTCTTTCAGAATTTTCCATAGTTTATTGTGATCCACACAGTCAAAGGCTTTGGCATAGTCAATAAAGCAGAAATAGATGTTTTTCTGGAACTCTCTTGCTTTTTTGATGATCCAGTGAATGTTGGCAATTTGATCTCTGGTTCCTCTGCCTTTTCTAAAACCAGCTTGAACATCTGGAATTTACAGTTCATGTATTGCTGAAGCCTGGCTCGGAGAATTTTGAGCATTACTTTACTAGCGTGTGAGATGAGTGCAATTGTGTGGTAGTTTGAGGATTCTTTGGTGTTGCCTTTCTTTGGGATTGGAATGAAAACTGACCTTTTCCAGAAAATTCCATTAGATCTACTAAAAAGGAAATTGGAAGCTCAAATTAGAAAGCAATACCATTTAGAAAACTTAAGAAGAGTGAAATAAAGCAACAGGTACAGGTTTTGTATTCTAAGTATTGTAAACATTGACTTAGACCTTGAAGAAGCCTTAAAAAAATGGAGATACATATTATATTTATTATTTGGAAGATTTCATACAGTTAAGAAGTTAATGGGGGCTTCCCTGATGAAAAGAAATTGTGGGGCTCCCTGAAATGTGGGGCTCCAGGGCACAGAAACTTTTCTGTGTCCCCTGTTTCTCATTTTTTTATGAAGTAGGCTTCATTCATGGAGAAAGAAATGGAAATCCACTCCAGTAGTCTTGCCTGGAGAATCTCATGGACAGATGAGCTTGGCAGGCTACACAGTCCACAGGGTGGCAAAGAGTTGGACACAACCGAAGTGACTTAGCATGCATGCACACAGGCTTCATTTAGCTTGCATGACCTTCTCTTAAAAGGGCAGCTTCAAGCAGTTGCTAATCAGGGAAGGGAGGGGATGCATGGACAAATAGTGCAGCTGTGAGGCAGGGTCCTGGTTACTTCTCAAGGGATATCCACCACAATATATTTGAGCTTTTCTGCAGAAGTAAAGTCCCCATCAACTGGAAAATGTTAACTACTTGAAACACTTTTCATCTTAGAAAGAAAGTCACAGTTCAATAACCTCAAGAACCACCAGACGCCTGACATCAGAAGATGTTTCGATTGAAGGAATACAGGCCCTGCAAGCACGTTGGTCCATGTCAGCTACCCTACCTCTTGACTATAAGATCCCCCACAAACCTCCTGGGTTACGGCACACAGTTTTGAGAGGAATAGCCTGCTGCGACCCCCTTTACCTGGCAAAGCAATAAAATCTATGATTTTCTACTTTACCTAAACTCTCTCTCTGGGATGCAATGCAGTAACGGTGAACAGAGGCTGAATTTTAGCTAAAAGATATGAAATTATAAAGCCTCTAGAAGAAAATTTTCTAGAAGAAAAGTTATGTGGATTGAGTTCTCAGATAAGACACTAAAAAAGTCTATAAAATTTAAAAATTATTGCTTTATTTTATCAAAGATTTTTAAATCTCCTCTGTAAAAAACTTCGTTAGAAGAATGAAAATACATGTAACAGACAGGGAGAACATATTTATAAAAATGCATTTGACAAACAACATGTATCCAGAATAAATTAAAAAATTTACATATACCTAAACTTTGTGTAGTAGTATATTAGATAGAAATACATAAAAGTATTAACAACAACGACAAAATGATCAAATTTCGATAGCAAAGAAACAAACAACCCTGTTAAAAATTAACAAAACACTTAAACAGAAGCTTGCAAAAAAGACATGCAGAAGACAAACAAGCACGTGAAAAGTTGTGCAGTATTCTTAGGCATTAGGAAAATGCTAATTATAGCCATGGTAAGATACTGTTACACATCTATGATGACAGTTATGAACAAAACAAAACAAAACAAAAAACTGGCAATAGTACTAGTACTGGCTAGAATTAGAACTCTATAATTCTCACATACTTATGATGAGATTTAATTATTTAATTATTATAACTATTCTGAAAAACTGACAGTTAATCATAAAATGAAACATACACATGTTATATGCCACTGTGATTTCCAAACTAAGTATTTACTCTAGGTAAAAACTTATTTTTGTGCAAAAATCTGTGGATAAATGTGTATACACACATATACATAAATATGTATTTCAATTCATAATTGATCCAGACTGAAAACACACCAAGTGGTCTTTGAGAAATGAGTAGAAAAACTAACTAGTGGTGAATCTGTACAATGGAATGTTACTGATGCTAGAACTAATGCAGAGAAACAAACTACGATACAAGCAGCTGTATCAGTGTGTCTCAAAAGAGCTATGCTGAGAAAAGAAGCTAGTCTCCTAAGTTTACATACTGCATACTGCAAGATTCTATTTATATAATACTCTGGAAATATAAAATTAGAGTGATAGAGAAGAGGAGAATGGTAGTCATGCTTTACACAGAGTACATGGGAGGTTTTTAAAGATGCTGAAATTGTTTTGTATCCGGATTGTGGTGGCGGATAACTGAATCTGTGTGTATGTGTGTGAAAACTCAGAGCTACACACCATAAAAAGTCAATTTCACTGTATATTAATTCAGCAAATAATTTTTTGAAAATCTCTAAGTCTTCAGAGGAGAAAAAAATCATTTCATTTTTCTCCCAGCATTTCACTCATATTCCAGACACATCTGAAATATTTTCAATATTATTTTGTTCATATCCTATATCGTGTGGAAGGAAGAAGAGTGTGTGCAGCAGTTATATTAGGATCAAGGCTCAAGGGCTAGGTCAAGGCTTGTGTATCAATATTTCAAGGGCATTGTGAATAGAGCTACCTTGTGGCTCATCTCCAAGGATGCCATTCATTAAAACCACACAATGTTGCCCCTTAGAGAGGGTCTTCACTATGAAAACCTTGCCATCACAAAACAATATCTCCTACTTCCACCCTTTGCATGTAAATTTCTTGTGATAATTTCAGTTTTATTAGTAACGGAATTTCACGTATGTATCTTAAGCCTTTAGTGCATATTTGAAATGGCAATTTTGGGAGAGGTCATACTCTAAGCTACTGTATTGGTATGTGTATCAAGTAGTGACTGTTACCTTAAAAAAATTTTTTTTCCATTTTATTTTTTAACGTGAGAGACAAGACAGTATATATATGGAGAGAGTCAAGTGGATTATTTTCACTATAATTATAGTGTCTTATGAGGTTTCCTAGGCGGTACAGCGGTAAAGAAGCTACCTGAGGATGCAGGAGTGCCATAGACTAGGATTTGGTCCATGGGTTGGGAAGATCTCCTGGAGTAGGAAATGGCAATCTGTTTTAGTATTCTTTCCTGGAAATCCCCATGGACAAAGGAGTCTGGCAGGCCACAGTTCATGGGGTTGCAAAGAGTCAGACATGATTGAGCTCATAGTGCCTTCTAGAAATTAGAAACTTATAGTAGTTTAGAAATCTATACTGCCCTTCATTTTCTTACCAGTAAAATGCTGATAATAACAGTGTCTACCTTATAGGGATGTTAAGAGTTAAATTAGTAGAAGAAAGTGCCTTGTATGCTGTAAATTTTCAACAAACAGAAACTAACTTAGTGGAAAGGAAAGGCACAGGAACACTGTAGGAACTGATCATTTTAACTCTTTAATTTGGCCTACAGCTGGATCAGCCAGTCTAAACTAACCCAACTGTAAGGAAGTATCTATCGTCCATGGCCTCAGGTAATGATTGTCAGACCTACTTCCTGGTCTCTTTAGTGGGCTGGTGGCTATTTGCAAAGCTGGCTAAGTATTATTGGGTCCTAAAGAAATGTTTGTTTAAAACAAACAAAAACTGTCTCTTCCTGTCTTTTAATCCTTCCTGTTGTGAAATTCTATGCAGTCTAATCCTGAAAGGGATTCCCATAGTGTGGTACACACTAGAGCAATTAACTGGTTACTGGTGTTCAGGAAATGTAGTCTTTGGCATGGTAATAGCCACCTCCTCCCAGCAAGACACAGTCTTGTTTACCATTATTAGTTTGGACTCTTCTGAGAGTCTTCGACACCTATGACAAGGCTCATATCCAAGCCAATTTGAATTAATTTCTTCTATAAGATTATATGAAAACTGACAAATGCTTTCCAAAAATCAGAATCCCTTATATTTTCCTCTATTTCCTTCCTTCTTTTTCATTTACATTACCTAGGATTAAGTATCCATATTGACCTGAAAACAGCTTCTTTGTTTTATACAGTTATGGATGGTTTACCTACTGAAACATTATTGGGTAAAATAACGTCAGAGTTTTAAAGTTGGAAGTGATAAAGCCAATTATGTTTTTATTCATGGGTTGGAAATAACAATCATCTTAAGTTTATTTTCTAGTAAAGATCACATGCAGTTTCTTCTACCTTTAGGCAAGACACATTATTTAATCTACTTTACCTTTTTTCCTCCCCAGTGCAAGATTTTAGCAATAATACCTACATCTCTAGTCACCTCTGTGTTTCCTTGTGCAATTACATATGTGCTTTTGACCACCTCCTAACCTTTGAAAAAATTTAAACTTCTTTGATCCACCCCGATTTAGAGTAGCTTGTCCCACCTTTGGTCTTCTGTTAACATCACCCAGCTGACCCACTTTTTTCACGTATAGACCTCTCCAGTCTTCAGAGAGATAAGATCTTTAAGGCAGGCAGCATGATGATGTAAAATGACACTTTTATTGGGAGAATATTTATTTTGTAATTGATTCCTCGCTCTGCCCCTCTCTAAGAGTATAAATTTAGAGAAGCTGCAAAAATCTCTTAGAGCCTTTACTTACCCACTTATAAAATGAGAAGAAACTGCAGATTGATAAGGGGCTTGACAACAGGAGATGTGCACAGTCATGTTTGTTTCTTTCTGCTAACTTAATATCCTCTCAAGCAAGAATTTTACCACCATTACTATTGGCAGACATTTTATTGAACACTGTGTTTAAATGCTCTTGAGATATGCCTCTTGAGTTTTTCACTGTCCCTACCACTCACCACAGTATATATGCAGCCACAAAATAGTTATGCTACTTGCCTACTCCTTGGATTTGCACTTGATAGAATTCTTAGATCAAGTGTTTTACATCTAAATACAAAGGTCAATATGTAAATGAATAATTGGTGAAGAGGAATCCCACTTTCTCCAATGATGCATGTTTCTGCCGGTATGTGGGGCCACAATCTTTAACCACCGAAATGATAGCTATTCCAGGACAGTCACTGATTTCATTTGTCACTTTATTGTCAGAGTCAGAAGAGTGAATTAAAGCTAGAGCTGTCATTGTCATTTTTTGAGAACATTCCTTTTCCAAGCCCAGTTTACAGTTTGCTGTTTCACAGGATAGAAAAGCATTTCTCAAGAGAAATGGAGAAGGAAATGGCACCCCACTCCAGTATTCTTGCCTGGAAAATCCCATGGATGGAGGAGCCTGGTAGGCTACAGTCCATGGGGTCGCAAAGAGTCGGACACGACTGAGCGACTTCACTTCACTTCTCAAGAGAAAATGTGGTCTTTGCCTTTCCTCATGACCTTCCCTTTTCCTGAAACATCAAAACAACTTTTTCACAAATGGTGCTCCCCCAGAGTCAGAACTCTAGGGCCAGATCATGTACACTGGGCAAGGTATAAAATTATTTCCTTTTACACATGACATCTATGCTCAGTTAAAGGAGAGAATGGATCAAATATCCAAGGAATCTGCTGTGTGTTGACAAAGCTCTCAGGAATGGAGAGCTTCTCTCAACTTTCAGGAATTCCTGATAGTAAGGATCTATGCTTAAAGGCCACTGTTTATTCATAAGGACTTCATATGAATTAGAAAAAGACATCCTTTGCATACACAGCATGCTTGACAAAAGGTGGTCTGGCTAAATTTTAGTCCATATTCATCCTCTTGGCCACTGAGTGATCAGCTTACAGTGAACAATCCACAGAAATATACATGGTGATACTAGTGATGAAATTTCATATTTTTGAACTCATTTTTCTTTATGACATTATATTTTTCCCCCTGAAGAGTTAGCTGTTTCTGTGTTCAGGGAAGAAAGTACAAAGAACTGTGTAAGGAAGAAAAATTTGCCACCCCAAAATATTTCTCTTTGGCATGAGAATTATTTTAGGCTGGTTATTTTTAAGAAACATAAAACTCAGGAAGTTTATTCTTTTTAATTCCCTCTATGTCTCAAAGAACTTAGAGAACCTGATCCAGAAAGAGAGCCATCACCATAGATAACTACAGTCTAATATAAACTATCTATGTAGACAGGAAGCAAATTAGTCAAGTCTGGTAAAACCTTTCTGTGTCCATCATTTCTGTATTGCCAGCAACATCTGTTTACCAAGCATTTGCTCTTTCTGTAAATTGCCTTCCTCCTCTTTGAAGTTCCAGAACTTTACCTCTTATCCATAGCTCAGAATACAACAGAAACCTCAATTTTCTGACTCCCCTTTGGGTCTCATATTTGTATAGAACTCCTTCATATACATAATTAAATTTGTTTCTCCTGTTAAACTGTCTTGTGTCAATTTAATAATTAGGCCAGCCAGAAGAACCTGTACTAGAAGGGTAGGGGAAGATACTTTCTTACCAGCAACTACTAAAATAAAAGAAAATGAATCTCCATGCCAACATCGTCAATATAAAGGCTTGAGAAAGGATCTCCCTGTGTGAATGAATTATAAGGAGAAAGAGATACAGTGGACAAGACAGTGGTAAGGAGCCTGAGCAAAGGTGTGATTGGGCTCCAGTGAGAAGGTCTTTGAGATTTCTGGGCATTGCCCTGGGAAGACAAAGAAGTATCAAAGAAAGAATAACTGTAACCAGAGCAGAAAATCCACTTATAGCCTTTCATACATGTGGCAACCTTGTTGGTTCAGTAACAGCAGCGCTTCCTGCACCCCTAAATGAGATCTAGAAACCACAGCCAGTAGCTTTGCAGGCAAAAATAAGTATCTAAGAACCAACACCTGCCCTCAATCAAAAAATGTTCTTCAGTACTAGTGAAAGTCGCTCAGTTATGTTCAGCTCTTTGCGACCTCATGGACTATACTTTCCATGGAATTCTCCAGGCCAGAACACTGGAGTGGGTAGCCTTTCCCTTCTCCAGGGGATCTTCCCAATCCAGGGATTGAACCCAGGTCTCCCTCATTGCAGGCGGATTCTTTACCAGCTGAGCCACAAGGGATGCCCTCTTCAGTACTAAGACTCACTGAAATCTGGTTCAACCCTAGAAAGCAATGGTCATGGGAGGTGGATCCCAAAAGACAGTAGCTAATGTTTCTGCCAGTCCACTGGGATGGTGCATAAAATAGAGTAAAACTTGAGTTATTTGAAAAAGCGATGTTCAGGCCCACCTCCATCCTTAGGTGACAATTATTACCATCACAGGTGTCAGTTAAGAGAGGACAGCACCTGACATACTTCTCATGCAACCATAGCAGTGGCATTCTTAAACTGTAGGCTCTTAGTTCCCAGACAGGATGAATTCTGAAAAAGGTGTAATGACCCCTATCTTTTGACCTTCCTCATAGTGATATGGGTTCGGAATTACTTCTTAAAATCAAGTGGAAGTTTCACTACATATAGGCAGTGGGTCTTCAGCTAGCCTGTGAAAGAGAAATGTTTGTGATAGAGGATGTTTTAGGTACCACCGACACCCCATGTCTTTCTTTCCTTCACTTTTATCTCTTTATTTAATTGTGGCAAGAACACATGACTTGAGATCCATCATCAACAAAAATTTTACACTTGCAATACAATAGGGCTAATTATAGGTACAACATTATACAGCAGATCTCTGGAGCTTCTTCATCTTGTATGATTGAGATTTTATGCCAGTTGACTACCAGCTCCCCATTTGTCTGTCCGCAAGCTGTGGTTTCTCAGGACACTTCCTCCTGGCCTGGCTTTAGCTCTAGAGATAAAAACCTACTTCAGTTGTCTTCAGTCTCATCCTCTGCCACCACACCTTGGCACAGGGACATTTTCAGGACAGAAAAGATCTAACTTGCCTTGACATTGCTGCTTGTCACAATGTTAACATCACAGAACTTGAAATTCTGAGAGAGCAAACCACAGCCACAACGTATGTGCATATCCAAATATCTCTTACTGGGAGAGAAACGTTTTTGTCACCTCCCCAAACGACAGTCATCTCAGGGAACCTCAGCAACAAAGCCATGAAGGGTCCTGGGCCTAGAGTGGAGAAGGAATACATTAAGTGGTGTATTCTCTGCACAAAACTGCAGGGGACCTTGGGGGTGACAATTAGAAATACTGGGTTAAATACTTACCTGGAAAATTTCGACCTTTCTCATTGATTTCTCCTTTCTACTCCTCTACATACCCTAGTAAGATCAGGAAAAAATATGATAGGGTAAATCAGGTAGAATTTTACCATTTTGGTCTGTATATAACCAAGCTAATTTGAGGAATTATATTCACTCACAGTACAAAAGTATTCTTTCTGGACCAAAGTAATTTAATTTCATCCTCACTTCAGTGAAGGCCCTAATGTGATGAAGCTTCAGCCTCTGTCAAAGAGGGAAGTGACAGCTGGGGGAAGTGATCAGGTACATGGCTGAATCACCACGTTTCTACAAGAATGGATGTGGCCTCCTGATTTACAGAACACCAGAACTTCACCTTGAAGATCCCAGAAATAAATGCACATGCAACAAAAACCTTACAAATGGAGAAAGGAAGACCCCTCCTCCCCACAGCCCTACCTATGCGTGGGGAGAGACCACTGGCATGCATGTGGCATGATAGGATAGTCTGCACGCTGAGTTCTGTTTGCCCCACACGAAGAGGCAGACAGGGCCAAGTAGCTGAAGACGAGAGGCACATTTTACTAAGTCTGTGAAACCTATCATTGTTCATAATGTCACACCACGGACAATTGAAAAAGCAGAACAAATGCAGACTTTGCTAGAGAAATATCTACTGCCTCTGAAAAGCAATTGAAGAGCTTAGGGTGTCTTGTTTCAAAGAAATAGAAAAACTCACAGAAAAGCTCAGACCCCTTAGAGAATGTTCAGGAGTTCTCAATATTTGCAGGCAAACTGAACATCTTTTGATTAATTTAGCACTCTCCTATCTTTCTCCTTCTTCCTTTATCTCTGTCTCTCTGTCTCTCTCTTTTGCTCACTCACTCTCACTGTCTCTGTTCTTCTTAAAGTTGTATCTTATGATTTGCTGAAAAAGTGAAGTTTACATTCTTCAGAAGCACTGTGGGTGGCACTTTTATTTTGAGAAGAATGAGGGGTGGGGGGGAAACAAATCTTTTGTTGTCATGGAAGTATGTGTGTTTCAGAGAGCCATTCTAGAGCCACAATGCAGAGACTAATAAATATTGATCAAAGTCTATTGATATCTCCAACATACTATGAGGCAAAAATGTATTTCCCTTGTGCTCTAAAAGTTGCAAAAACCACAAACGTCTGTGTTAGAAGAATTGTGTGTAAAAAATAAAGTCCTCTGTGATCGAACTCTTGTGTCCCGCCCCACTATAGAAAGATTCTGTTTGTAAAAGCACTGATTTCTGGCAAATGTCATCCTCCTGTCTCTCTGGAGGATGTGGGTCAAATATGGACATCACCAATTGGAAAAGTATTTGGTAAAAATGTTACATGTACTTGGAAGTCAAGACTGTTTTTCATTTGCACAAAATTCTAAGATGACTCCATGGGAGTTACATGAATTTGGAAGAAATACTTCGAATGTGTGGAAGGTGGGTCTTTAGGGTTATCATGGCTATCTTTCAAGGAAGACATCTATCATTATGTTTACATGATAAATAATTACCCTCTAGTTATTTATTTGGGCTCCTTAGTTTCTTGATAACTTTGATGAAGACAGTCATTGTATATGTTTGTTTGTTTGTTTGTTTAGTTATGAACTATGGACTATGGAGGTGGTAATGGCAACCCACTCTAAAACTCTTGCCGGGAAAATCCCATGGACCAAGGAATCTGGTGGGCTACAGTCCATATGTTCACAAAGAATCAGACATGACTGAGCAACTGAGCACACATGGACTTCAGGGGCTAAATAATTACATCTTAATTTTTTCACTATCTTCCTGGTTTTTATTAAAATTATACTTCTTATAAAAATAAACCACCCTTTGTTCCCAAATATTATGCATTTATAATTTCTGTGTTGTGTTTAGTCACTTAATCATGTCCAACTCTTTGTGACCCCATGGACTGTAGCCCGCCAGGCTCCACTGTCCATGGGGATTCTCCAGCCAAGAATACTGGAGTGGGTTGCCATGCCCTCCACCAGCGCATCTTCCCAACCCAGGGGTCAAACCCATGTCTCCCGTATTGCAAGTGGATATTTTACCCTCGGAGCCATCAGGGAAGCCCTTGAATACTGAAGTGGGTAGCCTATCCTTTCTCCAGGGGAGTTTCCTGACCCAGGAATGGAACTGGGGTCTCCTGCATTGCAGGCAGATTCTTTACCAGCTGAGCTACCAGGGAAGACATATTAAGCTAAAAATGAAGAAAAACTGTAATAACTTTTGGTAGTGAATTACTGATGATTTGAAATTCCTAAAATATGTAGGGGAAATAGCCCACACAGTCCCATCATCTGGCTTTAAGGACTGTCTTATTCCAAGCAGCAACAGTCACTGTGGTCCAGTGGGAATGGGTGGTCTCCCTGGTGCTATGCTCTGTGGTGACCCTGACCATCATTTGGGGGGGCATGCTGCAAGGCATGTGGGATCTCAGTTCCCCAACCAGGAACTGAACCTGCACCCCCTGTGGTAGAACAGCAGAGTCTTAACTACTGGACCACCAGGCAAGTCTCAACCTTGAGCATCCTTACATATGGGTTAGCAAATTATTGTAGACACCATGACCAAGGCTTCAAGAGTTGCTTAAGTAAGTAGCACAGGGTTACTAAGGATGGAGAACCACCCCACTACCTGCTATCTCTTCCTGTTCATTGATTTTGCTTCAGGGTCAGTACCCTGAACTACTCAGAGGAGTTTAAAGAAAGCCTTTACCTGCAAGCTATGCCCCTGGATCTCCTGGGCCCTCTTGGGTTGAAACTCTCAGGAAGAGGAAAATCTTTCTCAAAGAAGAGATGGGTGAGCAACTCAGGGTTAATTTACTCAGGCACGTTTGAATTTCCACGGAGGGTTCAAGTTCAGACATTGTCTCTCTTGGGAGATGGATGAGAGAGCATTTAGCATGGGATTCTGCATGTCTGCCAAGTTCTGGTGTAGAGAAAGAGGTGACCACTTAGAGAAGCTTCAAATTACTTAAAGTCATTAACTTCTGGCCTAGTCAGAATTGAGCCTTATTTGAATGTTGCATTCTCATTGTTACTAAGATACCGCGGCTACAAGGGAACACTGAGGACACGAAAGTCACTGACTCCAGTCAAGTCAGCTAAGCTCTTCCAGAATTAGTCACCCGGACAGGCCCCTTCCAGTGTCTGACATCTTATGGCTACAGGAAGTCCTTTATCCCACAGCATTCAAGATATCAAAGTCAGAGGGGAGGCCACGACCCACACGTTCTTTCTTGGGACTTTCTAAACCTCAGTACAGCTCATTAATTGGGATTTTAGCAAAAGCGATGATTTAATGTGGTGGAATATGGGATAGCAGGTAGTTTAACGATTTCTCTATTTTTCTTGCCTTTATAATCTTTTATAGTTATTTTTAAGATGCAAAAAAGCAGCAATGTGAATGAAATTAGGAGTAACCACCATCTCTTAGATATTAAGTAGCTTTGAAAAGACAACTTTAAGTGAATGCAATCACAGTGTTATTTTTACTAATATATGTGCATGATTTTTATTTATTTATTCATGTACTTTGTTTTTACATGTGACTTGGAAGGTGTGGGCCCAAGAAAGGAGTTACTTCTGAAGAGCCTGTGGAGATATCGCAATGATTATTTCACTAACCATATGTTTTGCAGAACATTGATCTTTTCATTGTCAGTATAACCCAGAGAAGCAAAGAGTAACTGTCTATGATTTTTTATAAGGTTATAAGAAATTCAATGAATTAAATTCTCTATGTCACTGAGGTTCATGTTTTTCAATTTCAAAACCTGCTGTTGAAAATTTTACTATGTTGTGTAAGTTTCCTTTCATGTTAAATATGGAGAGTATTATAAACATCATTGATTTTCTTTTTTTCTTCCTTTCTTTCCCTGACTTGTCATGTCTTGCCTTTTCCCTTCTTCCTCTTTTCTTTGTTTTCTCTCATCCTTCATTCTTCCTGTTTCATTATTTCTTTTCTTTTTTTATTTTTAAGTATTTGGCCAATATAAAGAGCTAGTAGGACCTCTACGTGTAACTCTGAATCTGATTTTACAAAGAACTCAGAAAAAATATGAAAAGCTAACTCTGTGGGGTGTTAACCCAAGGCAGAGAGCCTAGAAATAATTTTTACTCTTCAGTCTAAATTCATTAATCACCACACCTCACTTTATCCTCTTTATCCCTCTTACCTTTATTTTTTTCTTTTCTTTATCAAAATTCATCTCTGAAATAAAAATAAATGTAGTTAATCATTGGTTTTAACTTTTTCAAATGGTGGAAATTCTATAATAAAACACGCTTTTATGAACCACAGTTCCTTCTTTTTTGTATACATGATTTTAGGCATAGAACAAATCAAGATGTAAGCCAAATTCTCCAATCCTTGCCCATCTTCCTCTAACCATCAGTGAGGTGGCATCTGGAGACAGGGAAGGAGAAGACCTCAGACCAGCATGGCCCCACTTAAAATAACATCACATTTGTGGGGTGATTTGAGGTATGCTTGGAGAAACTCCTCACTTTCAAAGTCCCTCTTGAGAAGATTTCATGATTAGAAACAGACTCCTTTATTATAGAAGTTGTGCCTTTTTAATTAAAAATGTGCCTAGAAAGGAACGTAGGTTGAGTTATATGCAATTCAATATTAACTTCTGTACTAACATTCTTTCCTGACTGTTGGTCTTTAAAGTTGGAAAGGAAATACGAAGACAGAGGTTTTCAAAGTCTGAACAAGATTGGATAAAAGAATAGCTTATTGATGAGAAAGACACATATTTCACATACACAGTTATGAAAATTGATAGCATGTCCCTAATCAGAAAAGTGAGTGAAATTTGTGTCCAACAACACCTTCCTCCTCCCTTGAAGACCTTTTTCCTTCCAGGAACTTCCAGACCAAAAAAAAAAAAAAATGGCCCCAGGGAAATCACACATTCTCTTTGATGTTCAAGTGTCTCTCCTACTGCAGCTTGATCTTGTCAACCTCCACATATCCTCCACTTCCATCCTTAACTGGATCATAGGCTAATAGGCCAAAATCATCTAATAACAAAATTTCCACCAAGTACAAAACAAAACAAAAATCCCTTCCCAAGTGTATTTCCTCTTGCCTTAACAAATGAGGTCATCTCTCCAGTGAGAGGTTGGAGCTGGGCTAGTTTGGGGCAGGTAGAACCCTCTTGTAATTCCTCAAAACACATTCAGTGCTGCAGGGACCATTTCTTTTGACAGCCTTCAAAGTTCATTGTTGCCCATACACCCTAAACCATAAAATAGGGCCACACATTAGCTAATGGAGGCAGAAGCTGGAATGCCAGCATACTCACTGGTGATTTACTCGGCTCAAACTGCCTTTTAAAAGTTTGATCTAGTTTTTTTAAAGCAGTCTTCCAGTTTTTAAAAGTTTGTAAATGTTCAATTAAAAAAGCCCGCTGTGAATTTAGGATCCTATTGCATTTTTTTTTTTTTTTCCTTTTCATTAACAGTGGCCTTGAGCATATCAACCAACTCCTCAGTCAGCAAATTCTATAGGGGGCTTTAGAAGTCTATTTTCCCCACTGCAGTTCCCTTTATAGTTAAAAATGCCTCTACTTATTACCATTCCAGGCCCTTCTCATATTCTTTCACCTAGATCCAAATGAAATGTGCTGTTTCATGGAAAGAGTTCTGCTTTCCATATTCTGCTTTTTTATGGCTGTGAGAGCAATGGTTCATAAGCAAGTACTCTACAGCCACTGGATCCAGATACCGGTCCATTCCAAGCAGTCAATCTCTTAGAAATGATTCCTGCCATGTGCAAGTGCCTCTATTGCTGTTCTGCTTCTCCCATCCTCTTTCTTGAACCCAACACTCCAAATAAACAGATGATCTGACGTGATGGCATGTTTCTCATCCAATATGGAAAGGCCACTTCAAGAGCCTGGTCCCTGATTGCAGACAAGAAACTAGGGTCATTTAACAAACAGCATAAGAACTTAGTAGGAGGCAACATCTCTAGACCTGTTGCTTAAAATGGGCTTGCAGGAATGAATATATGATCGTCATTCATTTTCCTAAATTATTATAGTATTTATTTAAATGGTTGGGCTACTTGCCTTATCTTCCTTACTAGTCAGTAATATCCTTGGATAATATTCCAATACTCCAGTGCCTCAAACAGAATCTTTCAGATAGACCAGGCCCCATAAACACTGAGGGAACTCAATTTAATAAATTGAGAGAGCCACTCATTTGGGTTTCTAATACAAAATGGCCTTGGCTATTCTGTTTTAAAATATTTAGCGGTTCAGTTAAAAACGCCCCTGTGAATCTTTTATGACATCATTTATCTTTCTATTTCTTTTCAGTTTTAAATTGTGCTGCCAGATTTATTTGCTGTGGTATTAGGTTTCCGTGTCTGCCCAGTTCTAGCCCAGCTCTTCTAATGCAATTCAGTCTTTTTACTGCAAGACTCAGACTTGAATATTAAATCAACATTTGCCATTAAGACTCCACATTTATCTATGGGATGATGATTGGATTCATCTTTTGGAAAGGAATCTATATAAATACATCTTCTCTAGTAATTTCCAAAGATAATCCACCCGCTTCATGTTTCTTAAAAATGTTGACTCCAGGACTTTGTGAGTGGCTTTCCTCAGGGCCACCATAGCATCCACTGTCATTTTGTTACCCCTACCTTGTGATTTTCTGATGTTTTCAGCCAAATAAGTTGCTTCAAGCAATGCTGCATGGTTTGCTATTTTTATTAAAAGCAGAATCTGATCAATGATGTTTCAATTATAAAGGTAAAAAAAGGAAAAGATAATCAGACTTTGAATTAAATCACATCTGGACTGGCCCATAGTTGAAGGCACTAATAATATATTGCATATGTATTTGTGCAGAGTGTGCCAGAAGTGAATTCCACATCATTAACAAAGTTCTCTATCGATCGCTCACGATCTGGCAGCTGTAACCAGCAAGGTGCAGAATCAAGTCCTCTCGCTGCTGATATGTATCATCATGGCCCATGCCAGTACCTTCTCTGCCTGCAGGGTCTGCCAGCCTCACAGCTGCTTGGAGAGCAGAACGGGGGGGTTTGCGTTGAAGCCCTTCAAGTCGTGTCTCTCCGAGAAAGGGATCTTGCATTTTAAACACCACTGCACAAAGAGCTTGGAATGCCTTCCCTGAGTCAGTTCTCCTGACTCACTCCAGAGAACAGAGAAAAATATGTTAGCCCTGAAAAACAGCCACAGACAATCCTCAGGAAGTAATGGGCTGAATGGGGCACGTGAGCTTGCCAGCAACACTCTTTGCCAATGGCGAGGGAAAATCGGGGATTCTCAGCTAGTGGCCAAGTAGGATCAGAGGAAAGAAAGTGAAACGGAAAGCGTTAGTTGCTCAGTCATATCCGACTCTTTGCGACCCCATAGACTGTAGCCCTCTAGGCTTCTCCATCCATGGGATTTTCCAGGCAAGAATACTGGAGTGGGTTGCCATTTCCTTCTCTAAGGGATCTTCTCGACTCAGGGATTGAGCCCTGGTCTCCCGTATTGCGGGCAGACTCTTTAACCTCTGAGCCACCAGAGCAGTCCCAGGATCAGAGAAAGTGAGTGAAACTTGTTCAGTTGTTTCCGACTCTTTGCGACCCCACGGACTATACAGTCCATGGAATTCTCCAGGCCAGATACTGGAGTGGGTAGCCTTTCCCTTCTCCAGGGGATCTTCCCAGCCCAGGGATTGAACCAGGTATCCCACATTGCAGGCAGATTCTTTACCAGCTGAGCCACAAGAGAAGCCCAAGAATACTGGAGTGGGTAGCCTATCCCTTCTCCAGGGGATCTTCCCGACCCAGGAATCGAACCGGGGTCTCCTGCATTGCAGGCGCATTCTTTATCAACTGAGCTATCAGGGAAGCCCCCAGGATTAGAGAAGTGGGAGTTTAATATGGCCCAGCTTGGTAAACCCTTTTGTTTTTAAAGTACCCTCAAAATTCAGCAAACCATTTTTTAAAAATAAAATGTATTACAGCAACTCTTCATTTATTACTGATTTTGATCCTTGAAACAATCAAAAAGAGATGGTACTGTGTATAGATTAAGAACCCTGGACCCCAGAGCCTCCTTTCTTTCCTAAATTCCAGCTGAGTTTTTATCAGCTTTGTGATCTGGGCCAAGTTGTTTAACTTTCCATGCTTCATTTGTCTTATCTGTAAAATGGGAAAATAATAGTGTCTACCATGTAGGGTTCTTATAAGAAACATACATATAAACATGTACATATAAATACATGTAAAGCACTTAGGGATATGCCTGTCACAGAGTAAGCTTCAACAGTAGGCATTATTAGATTTCCAGAGAGCTAGGGTTACTCTCATCTGAGCTAAATGGTAATTGAAGTGGGACTCTCATTTTCCCATGATCTCACAGAGGCAGAGAGGGAACAGGATTGACATTTGCAGATGAAAGATTGTCCTATGTTCCTCTGAAGTGTTGGGTGGTAAGTAACCCTTGCAGCTGATGCAAAGCCTTTAACAGATTTTTTGGGGTGTTGCAAGGAGTTGAAGCTTATTAGCAAACACGTTTCCATCTTTTTTGATTACCTAATCTGAAACTCTTTCTTGATAAACAAAATTATTACCAAAGACATATCGAGTACCTGCTATGTGCACAGACTTGATAAAGACTCTGAAATGAGAAACTGAAGTATTATAACCAGTTCCTGTCCATCTATCAACAGTTCTGTGTTTGAACTGATGGCACTGACAAGAGGTTCTAGAGAGTGTGAATGTCCATCAGGGATGGGGACAGCCTTCATGTAATCCATGTATTTTCTTGGATGAAGTGGAATCAGAAATGCTGATCTTAAACTCACAGAGGACTGAACACTGTGAGGCCAGAGCAGTGCTAAACACTGCTGTCTTTGATCCCCATTGAAATGACAGTAGGTGGTCACAGAGCATCTGTATGGCAATCTTTGGGCCTGAAACTTCCCTAGAGAAAAAAATCGAAGTAATTTGCTCCTTTCTGTATATAATATGTATCTGTTATATGGCCAACAAATATTGCTGGAGCATCATGGGATATGGAAGCAATGAAAGACTCATTTTTCTATACTTGACAACGTATTGTCTAACTAGAGAGCTACCCAACTTATGAATTTCAAGATTTCAAGGATAATACAGAAAAATGTACCTAAGAAACACCAACAAATAAAACAAACATCAAAAACATATCACTATGTTAGCTAAGAAATAAGAGGAACACATATATCCCAAATCAACAGAAATTCTCCCCCATCTCAGCCCTGTTTTTTCAGAGATGTGGGAAACATGGGGATAAATGAACATCTTTTTTCAAGATGCAGGAGTTTCCTTAGATAAAATTAGAAAAAGGGAAAAAAAAGCCAGACAAGCTTTTTCTTTTTTTTTTTTATAAATTTATTTATTTTAGTTGGGGGCTAATTACTTTACAATATTGTAGTAGTTTTTGCCATACATTGACATGAATCAGCCATGGGTTTACATGTGTTCCCCTTCCCGGACCCCACTCCCACCTCCCTCCCCATCCCATCCCTCTGGGTCATCCCATTGCCGCAGCCCTGAGCATTTGTCTCATGCATCGAACCTGGAATGGTGTTCCGTTTCACATGTGATAAGATACAGGTTTCAATGCTATTGTCCCAGAACGTCCCACCCTCACCTTCTCCCTCAGAGTCCATAAAACTGTTCTATGCATCTCTGTCTCTTATTCTGTCTCGCATATAGGGTTATCATTACCATCTTTCAAATTCCATATATATGCATTAGTATACTGTATTGGTGTTTTTCTTTCTGGCTTACTTCACTCTGTATAATGGGCTCCAGTTTCATCCATCTCAATAGAACTGATTCAAATGTATTTTATTTTTAATGGCTGAGTAATATTCCATTGTGTATATGTACCACAGCTTCCTTATCCATTTGTCTGCTGATGGACATCTAGGTTGCTTCCATGTCCTGGCTATTGTAAACAGTGCTGCGATGAACATTGGGGTACAACGCATCTCTTTCAATTCTGGTTTCCTCGGTGTGTATGCCCAGCAGTGGGATTGCTGGGTCATATGTTTTGCCCCATTTTCCGTGGAGACCTGTTTCACTCCTTGTCCCTCTAAGTCCAAGCTCTCCACTATTAACACCCTCCCCCACCAGATGTTTATTTACTCTTTACCTTAGAGAAAAATGAGTTTGGATGTAAAGGACTTGCTGTTCAGCACTTCCCTTTTTGCAGCATATTCTCCAGATTTCCAACCCTGTACCACTTGCCTGAGAGACTTGAAAAAAGGGGAGGAGGGAGGAAAGGAAAAATAAAGGGGAGGAGAAAAGTGCTTTAAAACTTAATTTAATATACTACACTAAAGATGCTGAAAAATGCATTTAGTTCAGAGCCTCCACCACTGAACACTGTGAAGTAGCATTTAGCTCTAATAGAGGTTCTGCTTCATCAGCTACAATAATTATTTTCCTTAATTTGCCTTGGCCATTCTGTATAATGATCTCCATGTTTGGGGGGCTCTTTTTGTAAGCACAAACAAAAAGCAAGTGTGTGATTTACTTCACCTCCTACGTCTGGTTTGTCTGCATTTTCCCAGGCCCCAAATGTGTCTTCACCCCCCTCTCTGTCATCGGCATGAATTCCTTGACACCAAGACCATCCATTTCCACCCTCCCATCACCATCACCACCTGCAATCTAATTGGCTATTTGCCACCTTTACCCTTTTCTTTAAAACTAGATCAGCTTCCCTGCAACTTGCAAGTATATTCTGTCCCCTGCAAGAAACCCCAGAGAGGCTGATCTTGAAAATGTGCAAATGTATTATTTAAAAAATGATATTGAGATCAAACTGCTCTGTGTGTTTATATCTTTTTGATCTCTATTTTTGTCCTTTATTAACTATCCCCATGCCCTGTTTCTCCAAGTGTTAGCTACAGATTTTCAATCACACCCACCGGCCAAGCCAACCTGCAGGGAAGCTCTCAGCAGTGCCCTTCCACAACCAGCCCAGCAGACGAAAGGCAGATGGAAAATTCCAGGGGTTCTGATCTGAACATTTAAATGATCATTTAGCGTAACACAAATCTGCGAGATATGTATTTTTAGTTTCCTATGCAGAGCAATAGAATTGAGACAATGCAAAGGACCCTGGTGAGTATGTTGCACAGAAAATGCTTTGGAAGAACTATGGCAGAGGATGAATTTGGGGAGACCCTATGAGAGACTAAGACAGCAGAAATGCTATTTATAATAATCCCTTCCCCTGTCTGGCATTCTGTTTTTTGCAAATTACATTCACAAATGCTATTTGGTTTTATTTATTTATTGTTTTAATTATCACTCAAGTATAGAAGTGATAATAAGGCCACGTGGTTTTGCATCTATTTTACAATCTAAATAAATCAGGGCCATCGGAGAAAATTGGTGGCAATGTTGAAGCCAGCTCTCTCACCTGTAAGGAGGGTTCTCTTTGTACTGCTTTGTGTTCCAAAATATGCTAACATATTACCTTGCAAATAAGGCTACTCTTGAGAATAGGTTTATGTTTCAATATATAGATTATATTCAGAGACAAAATTTCAAAAATATGTGTGTATAGCTGTCAGTAATCTTGATGCTAGACAACAAATGACTACATATATCATAATATATGATTTCCACTTTTAAAAATTCTTTGAGGTATACTTTCCATATCCTAAGATGAATAAGATACACCAAAATTCCTTAAGATGACTGTTGGCTAACCAGCAAGTCCAGTCCTGGGGGGCTAATCTCTGCCACACTAAGCAGTCAATGAGAAGTTAAAACAGCTTTTTCTTTAGTCTGGGATTTAGAACAACTTTACAGATGCAGAATACCAGAAGGACATTTAAAACAGAAAACAGAGAAGACGTTACTTATTAAATCTCATCTGCATTTTCACAATGAGAACACTGACCAAAATAAAGCTAGATCCTACAAACAATGAATAACAGTGGGCATTTGAATCAGTTTGTCAATTATAGAATATTTGAAGGAGTGTTTGCAAATAGTTGGTTCTCTTAGAGTGTTGAATGTGTACCTTCCCCTTGCTCCATAAATGTCTTCATGTTTTGTAATTTCACTGGCTGCATCTTTGGCTCCTGGATTCTGAGAGATGACTGAGAAATATGAAGGTATCGATGAGTAAAAGTGTTTGCTTAAAGAGAGGGACAAGTCAACCTCCTATCTCTTTTCCTATTTCCAACCTTTCTTTTCTTCCATCCAACTGTGCCTTTAGATATTTTACAGGTACTTTTACTACTATGAAACTCTCCAAATTACAACTGCACTTAGCTATGTATTTCAGAGATAGCATATGAGTAACATATAATGAGCCCTCCTATGTGGCAATCACAGGCATTGTTTTTACATGTGTGATCTCAATCACAATGCACAATAATCACCTGAGGTGAGTGCTGTGGTCTGAGTTTTCTGACAGCAATAATACCTACTTCCCTCTTGACTTCCCACATGGGTAACCAAGAAAGAACACATAGTATAACTTAGAATTATTTTGCCCATCTTCTCTATTTCAATAAATGACACACCACCAAAAATCTAGATATTACTCTTGATATCTCTCTTTTTCTCCTGCCTCACACTCAGTCTCAATCTATCAGCAGTCCAACTGACTCTATCTCCAAAGTGTACACTAAATAATTTCACTTTCTCCAGCTGTTTGTGTATCCTGGTTCAGTCCACTGTCATTTCTTGCCTAGATCTGTGCAATAGCTGTTCCCTTCTCCAGGGTATCTTCACAATCCAAGGATCAAACTCAGGTCTCCCATATTGCAGGTGGATTCTTTACCAGCTGAGCCACAAGGGAAGTCCAAGAATACTGGAGTGGGTAGCCTATCCCTTCTCTAGCAGATCTTCTTACTGATAGGCCTGCTCTATTTCTGCCTCACTATAATTGCAAAGAGTGATCCTTTAAAATATAAATCAAATTTAACATCCTTACCATAAACCTTATAATGGCTTCCTATCACATTTAGAATAAAATGCAAACCCCTTATCCTGGGCTTAATGATCTGGTCCAGGTTAATCTTTAGACTTAATCATTCTCTACTTTGTGCTTACTTTCTCAAGAACAGTGTTTCTTAAACAATCTAGTTTCATTCCTGCCTTATCATCTTAGCACTTGCTGCTTCTACTACCTGGAATGTCCTTCACCATTTCAGATGGCAAGTTTTAGCATTCGAATCTTGGCTTTAAATGTAAGCTCTTAGAGGCTCTCCCTGCCCACTGAATTTAAATTGTCGCCTAGGCATTCACAGGCCTTATTACTGACATTTTTTTCATGTCTTAATTTGCTTGTTTATGTCCTACCTTATCATGACAGCAGGGACCGTGTTTATCTTATTCAATATCAGGACTGGCTACATCATTTTCAGGGCCTTGTACAAAATAAAAATGTGGGCCCCTTGTTCAAAAATGATTGAGAATTTCAAGATGACAGCACAGTATGAAGCCAAGTACAGACTCCTTCCCAGCTCTGGGCTCTGTGTGAAAACATGGGTCCCAGGCTCATAAAGTCTGTACACCAGTGCACTCCTAACATGTATAATTTCTTTAATTATATTTTTGAATAAATTTCAAAAAAGCTATTTGTTGAATAAATGAAAAAGTAAATTAATGGATGAAATTAAGGAAGCTTGTTAAGCTAAGAGAATAAAACATAGAGTTGGAATGGAAGCTCAGGTGGTCTGAGGTGCAGCATTTCCCCTCAGCCCCTGTGGCACACTTCATCCCAAGACAAATAAAACCCAGTCTCTGGGAAAAAAAAAAAATCCATCCCCTGCTTCCGTAAAATTTAATATCATACAAAAATGAAGAATGGTACGGAACAGCTACTGCTCAAAAGAAGTGTGTGCTAAGTATTCTACAAGGGGTATGAAAAAAGTTATAGAGAGAAACGTGACTGAGGTGAGGCAGCCAGAAGTTGAATTTGAAGTGAACTTTGAAGGCTGAGAAGAGTTTTCTATGTGGGCAAAGAGGAAAGTTAATCCCAGAAAACCTGAAAGGAAGCAGGCAGAAAGTTTGGAAATGTTCTGAGACATCCAAGGTGACTGAGAAAAGATGATGCAGAGTAAGAAAGGATAAAACCAACACATCTGACAGATCTCAAATGTGCTGCATAGTTAACGTTTAAGGCTTTTGCTTTCGTCAGCAGGAAATCGCAGCCTGCGCCGTGCCATTCTGAGAGCAGAATTTGAGGAAGGGACTTCTCTGGTGGCCCAGTGATTAAGAATGAGTCTTCCAATGCAGGAGATATGGTTGGGGAACTATGATCCCACACGCTGGGAGCAACTAACCCTGCACACCCCCAACTACTGACCCCGGGTGCTCTCGAGCCCTTGCACCACAGCAAGGGTAGCCCACGTGCTGCAACAAAGACCGAGTGCAGACAAAATTAACAAAAAGAAACTCGAGGGAGATGAATCCAGCTGTCGTGGGCAGAGCAGGTAAGGAAAGCAACCACAGTTGACCTGCCTGTGCCTAACTAAGGTGCTGGCAGCAGAGGTTCCCAGGAGGCAAAAGACAAAGGGAATCACAATTGTTTCACACATGTCTATAAAGTCCTTTGGTTTTGAACCTGTGTTTTTCCTTATGCTTTTCCAGAAAACAGCATGAGATTAGTCTTAATAAACATTCTATACATTTCTTGTAAGTATTATGCAAAGCTGCAACACATCATTGGGACTGAAAAATACCTGAATTTCAACAGAATGAGATGTAATTAATTCGGTAAAATGAAAACCAGTGTTGAGTATGAAATGAAAAAAAAATGTCATTTTGGTAGATTTATGATTGCAAATAAAAGACTTCTCTCTAACCTATTATTCAGTCTCGGGCGGGGGGTGGGGGTGGTATAGATGATTGATAAAGAAATAGTCAAACAAACACCAGCAATGTTTATTGTGGTAACACTCTTTTCAGGGGACATAATACTCAACTACCTGCCACAAACACACTCTGATCTTTAGAAAGGGTTTTAACAACATTGCTCATTAGACCAGTATGTCAATTCACTTTCTCCCCCATGTCTCATGAGAGACAGTTTCAATTTATTCAAAAGTTACTTGCTTTGGAGTAAGCCATCATCCTATCAGAATCTGAAGTATGTCTTCCCTTGGGGACCATATGACCATTTCGTTTAATTTAATTTAGGGAAAAAACTGAATCAAATCTTGTGTTACTCCCCTGGGGGAAAACATGCTTCACAAATGAAGAATTCCCATCCGAAGAAGCTTTAAGTCCTACATCTTGTCTAGAAGTTCATTTACATACATCTTCTTTATTTCTATTGACATGTGAAACCGGGTTTATATTTATTCTCCACCTAAACACTCCTCATGAAATACCAACAGTACAGAGTGGGAAGTAAGAAGAGCCACTCTGGATACTTTGCTTTGAGAAGGAAAAGAGAAGTCAGGCACAGTGAAGTCACTGACTGGTGATGCCCAATTAACCCATGAGGTAGGATCAGTAAATCAGTAAAACTGTTTTGAGCACCTTCTAAATGTAGGGCTACATGCTAGGTGCCGGGGAGGGAAAGAGGGCAACACAGGAATATTCTGACATACGAGATGACCACTAGCTTTTTGGGAAGTTGGCACAGCCATTAGAAATGATCATAATTCAAAACAAGAGAAACGAATATTGTGTACGCAAAGAAATAACATTTTTATTACTTGTATGCCCCAACTACAAAGCTGATTCCACCATGTGTCATTTGGATGTGAGGAAAGAGTGCAGAACGAGTGTAAGATTGTATAATACTTCTAGAAGGCAAGTGAGCAATAATTATCATAAATACAAATGTGTTTATTCTTTGGCTCAGAAATTTCTTCTCAAGATACATATTCTACAGATATACAAGCAAATGTGCAAGAACTATGTGCAGACAAGAAAATTCTATACACTGACTTTTATATTTGAGAAATCAGAAATAACCTATATACCTATCAGTTGGTGACTACTAAATACATTAGGGGTATATCACCTGATGGATTTTTGTAGCTATTAGTTGATTGATAAAAATACAACACATAGAACAGACAGTGCAGTGTGATATATAGTGTTTTCTCACAAAATACATCATATATATATATATGTATATATATATATAGGAACAGTGAACTGAATATATAATGGTATATATATAATATATACATAACATTTCTCTCACTCTCTCCTTTCTGTCTCTCTCAAACACACACACACACGCACATCACATAAATGTGTAAAACATTTAATATATTCAGCAACTGTGTTTGTCTCTGTGTAGCGAGTTCTAGGGGTCAGGAAAGAAAGAGAAACAATTCTAACCATAATGCTTACCTTCATATATCTACACTTTTGTATTTAGTGTGTATGCATACTACTGTTTTAAAATTAATTCAATACTGTAAACAAGGAACATAAAACAGAAGATGACGAAGTTGACTGGATAAGTATAACAGACTCTCTGCTATTGGAGTTCAGTGCCTGCGCACACCCCTCAAGGAGACGTACTGAGACCTGTAAGGGAAGAGGGCTGCTCTCAGGGCTGAAGTTGGAGCAGTGGTTGAGTGTGCTGTGAAATTCATTGACTTTACCCCCGTTTCCAGAAAAAAGGGAGCTTTCAGTTCCTATTAAGTCCACTTTCTAGATTGGTTGTCACTGCCCAACATTAACACTGGAGGACCTGTCAGGGGAAGGTGAATGGACACCATATTAGACCTTAGAGTCATCCATTTGGAGAACCTTCTCTCATTCCATGTATCACTGTTTGTGGTAGCTCAGGGCTTAGGTAAAGTTTGATATTGTCATTTGTTTCCATCTGTTCCTCACACAGTTCTTCCAGTTCCTCCAACCCTATCTTTATCTTTTTCACCTTAATTTCTTCAGTTGCCAACCCCAATTCTCCTTTGATTTTTTTCAGTATGGCCTGCTTACACAGATAACATATTCCTTGTCTAATTCTCATCTTTCTTCCTGTCTATTTCATCTAACTGATTCTTACTTCTGATTGATTGATATCTTCTCTTAATATCCTTAATGACTCTCTTATCACTAAGGAACCATTTCAGTACTTAAGTAACTTGATAATCTTTCACATAAATATTCTTTAATACCATACACCATTGAGCCTTGCTTGCCCTTTCTCATTGTGAAAAAGAACTTCCTCAGCTCTGGACTAATACTAGCTGAACTTCTTTGCCACAAGGTCTATCCTGAGTTAGGAAGAACTCTGACAAAAAATGATTAGTTACAAAGGAAAATGGTGAACTTAACTGTCCTCAAGTTTCACCAAAGACAGATCAGGAGATGATCAAGACCGAGTAATAACTAGACAGCTGAGGGGTTATTACTAAGTATTAGGATAAGACAATCATTCTCAAGGATGGTTATGAAAAGAAGAAATTTCCTGGCCACAGAAATCTGTCACCTCAAGCAAACATAATGTGTACTGATATTTCTTTAATGAAATATATGGAGAGAGGAACGTGTTGTTATATAAAACCCTAACCATACCACAGTAATTTTTTACATCCCTCATCATAGTGACATGATCACACTTTTCAGTTGCATCAGCATGTCTCTTGCTTCCATCCCTGGATGCTTAGAAGTGGACGGCATTGAATTAGGACCAGTACTCTAGCCATAGGTTTAAGATCTTAGTTCACTCTCTCTCTCTTTTTTATCCTGTAAAGACATTTAGAGTAGGTCTGAACATTGCTACCTTGTTACAGAATAGGTTATTTTATTGGATAAATATCTGTTATTAATATTGCTGCTATTATTGTGAGGGGCAGCTTTTCTTTCTTTCTTTTTTTTTTTTTTAATGAATTCAGTGCTAACACACAACATCTTTAAAAAAGTGTGCTGATCTCTGAAGGTGCACCTGTGGCCAAAGGTCTTTTATATGTCCTAAACCTGCATGTTTCTGAACTTTTAGATCTCTGTGCAAATAAAATTCAGCTACAAGGATGCACACATCTATATACACAGCTAATTACACTCCTAAGGATTCTTCATTGTCTTCAGTTTATGCATAATTAAATCTCCTTGCTCTTTATCTGCTCAGGGAAGTAAGTTTTAACATAGAAACACAGAGATAAGAAAAACAATGAATGCCACCCCACCCTACCACACACAAGCCCGACTTGCTGGGTTTAAAGGAAAACCCCTTATTTGCTCTGGTTGTGTGTGCCAAGCAGTTTGCAGTGAAACACCCCTACAGTGTGTTTCAATGGGTTTCCATTTGGGGAAAGAGAGTGTTACAGAGGGGCAATGGCTCTTCCCATGCCTGTTCCTGAGCCATTTTAAAAGGAGTAAAACATGCAGGAAAATGTTCAATGGATTTTATAGCAAAACATCATGGTGCTCGTATCAGCTTCCTTGTGGGAAATGGTAATGTGTATTCATATAAACACAATGGGGTTGAACATCACCTCATATTCATTCAGCTGCCTCCTAGTACCCAGGCAACTCACACACAAATGTCTGTTTGCCCCCCCACAGCTCTCAGCAACTGAGGTTCCCAGACCCTTACAGACCCTGCTGCTGCCCAGCAGCTCAATAAGTAATTGAATCTTTCTTTTACAAACACATCCTCACTCCTATCTTTGACCAGAAATTCACTTGGTTTTCATGCTTACCTTTCTAGTTAAGAATCAGCTTAAGGTTATATAATGGTGCATAACTATCTTCAATTTGTAACCCCATAAACACATAAGAATAACAGCCATTTTCTTATTGTTTCCACAAACTTTTAGAAAAGGATAGCAAATAGAAAATTAAAGCAAAAACCAAACTAAATCAAAGAATAGTAAGCACTAATGGCATGAGAGCAATAGTCCAGGAGGGAAAACACAGATATCCAACAGCTACCTTACCTGCATTTTACAATGTGTGGGTTTTGCGGATATCAATTTTTTTTTAAAAGACCCTTCAATTGCTAACCATCTTAGCATGTTCAGATAACTGGACTGAGTATTCAGCTGTGGATATATGAAGGCAGCTGGCTATGGTGGGCTGCTTTTCAGATCATGATTCTAATTGCTGAGAGGCTAGTTCTCGGTTGCCTGCTACCAAGTTAATCTGAACAACAAACAGTAATTGAATGTAGAGACTAATCGTGACACACTAACTTTTCCTAAACAAAATGTCATGGTCTGTGGTCTGTAAAATGAGCATAGCTATATATAACCTAATGTCCTTCAAGACTTTTGGAGAAAATCATATGAAGTTAAATCAGCTGCAGAATATATCCCTCTCAGATGGTCAAGAATCTGCCTGCAATGTGGGAGACCTGGGTTCGATCCCTGGGTTGGAAAAATCCCTTGGAGGAGGGCATGGCAACCTCCTCTAGTATTGTTTCCTGGAGAATCCCCATGGATAGAGGAGCCTGGTGGGCTACAGTCCATGGGGTCACAAAGAGTCAGACATGACTGAGCAACTAAGCACACACACACACGTACATATGTTCAACCACACTCTACCTAGAATCTTGCAAGTAGGAGAGATTCAAAATATTGATGTTACAACTCTGACAGCATTCAGGGTGATGTATGGTTAATTAGGAAAGAAAACAGAGTAAAATGGGTTTGAGCTTAGATTAAATACCCAAATTCTCATAAGAGCTGATTTCTGAATCACACCTCCTGCCTTAGTTGGTCAGTGTTTTGTATGTGTTAATTTTGGGTCATCATATATAGTTAAGTTCATGAAAGCAGGTACTATTAGTGTCTTCTATGATAATTAATTTATTAGCCAATAATTTATTGAATAATTACAATTTTATCCAGCATTCAATATACAAAGATGAAAAAGTTACCACTTTCACCTTTAAGAAACTCAGACATCATTAAGAGAAAGAAGGATATACATAAATTGATCATGACTGATAGCTATTTCAGTAGACCCATAAAATTTGCAGTGATAGCCTAAAGGAAGACATGAACACTTCTCAGGGCAAAGGATACAGAGAGGATTCAGGAAGGATCCACAACCAGATGAGCAACTAAGACAGATGTTGAAGCATAAAAATTTGACATGTTGAAAAAGAGGATGAATACAGAAAGAGGTAAGAAATATATCATCATGTTCAGATAACTATTAACATTTTTTAAAGGAAAACACAGGGGGGTTGTAAAAAGGGGAAAAGAAGATGGGAAATAAAGGTATATAGGTAGAGTATATTGAAGAGCATAGAAAGAAAAGTTTGGATTGAAACTTCAATGAGAAGAAAACATTGAAAGAAGGTATTCCAATCCTGTTCTCCAAGAAGAATGTTTCTTAGAGCATATCTTTACCCATGCCATTCCAAGGAAAACATAGAATTCTCAGAGGCAAAGTCATGACCTCAGCGACCCTCATATTTTCATTTTCTTTAAAAATGTGAAGTCAAATTAATTTTCACACCAAAAGAAATGCTTCAGGCAAAAACCACAAACAGAACATTTTGAACATTTTACTAGAAGAAGGGAAAAGCAATTTCCTTGGTGCTGGGATAATGAGACTGGTGGTAAAGGGAAGATGAGCTCCAATTTCGGGTCTTCAGATCTACTCTGGTTGACGAGTTAGTTGATGGTCTATATTACTCTTATCCAAAGACTTCCCTCTAATTCCCCAATTGAGGGCAACTAATTGGCCAACTTTACTCATAGTTTGTTTCTATTTCTACTCACGGAAATAGTCATATTATTGAATATCAGATTGATTGTCAAATGCAATCCGATATGCCTAACAAATAACCTTGATGATCCTCTTGAATTAAAAAAATAAAGAACTCAAAAGATCATGTAAAATTCTTAAAACTCTTTTTTCCCCCAAATAAAGGGAAAGCTAGAAACCAGGGAGGTAACTGGGCACAAAATACTGTCTTAATTCTGAATATTTCAGCCTAAATCACAGACTAAGAGATGAAGCATAGGCTAATTCAAGGTGGAGAGTCTAATAAAGGATCACCCCATATAAGGTTAGGAACCTAAAAGGGCATCACCTAATGCACAAAAGGAGAATTTAAGAAAACTTGCCTGTCTTGACCTTGGCATTAGGTAGATGGAAAAATAAAGAAAATATCCGTGAAGAATGTATAATCACAAGCCAGCTTTTATATAGGTCTGTGATCTTTATTCTTCTTGTGTGATCTGAAAAATTTCAAGTAGAAAATTGAATTTTAAATCTTCCTGAGCTGGCAGTGCCCCTTCTACCCCCACCCAACAAACACTCCAATGACTATAAGCAATTGTAATTCACCTGTGGAAGATGCTACTTTCACTAACGACTTAAGAATTCCCACAGATAATATGTCATTGAGAATGGGAAGCTCAAAGTAAAAAGCAATACAAAATATATGCTATACATATTATATCTATATATTAAGCATTTTGTGATGTTAAAAACAGAACAACAAATAGTAGAATCAGATTCATAAAACTTCAGATATAATTATTGGACACAAAATATAAAATAACTATGTTTAATATGCTAACAATGGATGTTTAAAAATAAGAGCAAGGAACAAGTGGTTTTACATTATTAATTAAATTTGGAATAAATGGACCTTGGGTATATGAAATAAATAAGATATTTGAAAATATAAGCTCAGTTGATACATTAAGAGAAGGTTGGACACTACTAAAGGGAAAAGTAGTAAAGTGAAAGGCAATATTTATTTTCAGATTTGTAACATAGCTCAGAGGGAGCAAGAGAGAAGGTTGTAAATATAAGAGTGTCAAGAGTCATGGATGATATAGTTTAAAAATAAAAGAAGAGAAAGAAACCTAACATAAATGCAATCAGAATTTCAAGAAAATATAATACAATGAGAAAGGAGCTATATTGGAAATAAAATTGACTGAAAATATACATGTGATTTGTTGAAAGACAGGAATCCTTAGATCAAGGAAGCCCAGTGAACCTCAACCAAGTAAATGTTCACATGGCATCTGGGACTTAGAAAAATGTCTTTACAGTCACATAACTTAAATGGCATTCTCACGCTCTCAGAATTCTGAAATATCCATTTTTTTTTTCTAGCTAAAATGCATCCTTCGCATTTCATTTGTTCATCCAATGGTAATAGAGTGATCTTTGAAATTATTGTTAAAAAAAATAGTTTAGATTTTCAGAGTTCATAAGACCAGAAATTAGATAACAAGTCAGATCTATGCTATTTCTAAAATGTTTTGAAAGAGGAAAATGGAAGTATTTGAACATATTTCCTCTCATCCTTGAGAAGAGCACATCTTCTGTAGCTAATGGTCTGTTTGTTCTTTCCTTCCTACTTTGCTTTGCTGGCCAAAATGGAAATGACAGGAGGGTGCCCTAAACAGGTTCACAACACTGGTCAGGCAAGACTAATACAGACCTGATCCCTAATCGTTCATCATTATGTAAAATTGAAGCAAGAAAAGAAAAAAAAAAAAAGACATACGTGTTCTCTGTGTCCCAAGCAAACAGGGACTTGATAATGGATGACAGAGGGACCTTTAATATTTTGCTGAGGCTGGATCACTCTTCAGAAGCAAAACCTGATATTGGTGATCTTTTGTTACTCCAGAAAATCTTAATCTTATATCTTAGCCATTCTAAAGTGACTAGATATTTGCCATAGAGAAAAAGTTAACTATTTTTTTTTTTTTTTTTTAGTTTTGGAGATGAGGAGGAAGGCAGAAATAAAACAATTGACAAGAATTTCTGATGCAGTATTTTTATAAAGTGATTTAGAAATGTATACATTTGGGGATGCCCAAGACAAATAAAGTAAAATCCATATCCTAATGATTCAAGTTCATTCTGCACCTTTGATCATGAAACATGCCTTATTTTTAGCAGAGTGCAGGCTACATGAAAAAAAAAATGTATTCATGTGTATTTATTTTCCCTTATACTCTATCTAAACACTCTATCTTAAACTTTTTGCCAGCAATTCCATCACACTCTTCTTGACTTTTTCAGCCCACATTGATTTATTGTTCTGAAATCCTATCATGCACATTTTTGTCCTATTCATTCCTACCTTATACCTTATTCTTATGTCTTGTTTATTTTGAGTACATTTCACATGTGAGATGTTTCAAGTTCTTTAACACCAGAAACCATGTCTAACTACTTTAGACACTCAAAGTGCCAAGAAAAAGTTATACTTCAGGAAGTACTCCATGACACCCTGTCTCAGATTGCATTGCAATGGTTTATTGCATAAGTTTATTTGTAGAATGAATGCATGTTATAAATAACAGATCCAATTTTATAAATACACCATATTCTCTAAACTTGAAATTACTACTAATTGATGGTCACACATCCAAATATTTTTAAAAGAATTGTGACTTTCTGTGTAAAAAGTTATAAAAATAATCATCTCTGCCATCAAGACTTAGACAATTTAATTAAGCAATTTTATTAGTAACATACCTATGGAGTATTGGGCTTCCCTTGTGGCTCAGCTGGTAAAGAATCTGCCTGCAATGTGGGAGAGCTGGGTTCGATTCCTGGGTTGGGAAGATCCCCTGGAGAAGGGAAAGGCTACCCACTCCAGTGTTCTGGCCTGGAAAATTCCATGGACTGTATAGTCCATGGGGTCGCAAAGAGTTGGACACGACTGAGCGACTTTTACTTTTCACTTTATGGAGTATTTGGGCAGCCTACTTTAGCTTTTATAGATAATTCAAAAAGAGTTCTTTAAAATTAAAATCAACTTTAAAAGATGTTTTTTCTTTTATTAATTTCACATTTGACAAATATGAACTAGTGTCACCCAATGTTGCTCATAATTAAAGTAAATGAGAGAGCAAAAGCAATTATTTGGTTCACCAAATGATTAATGGCACCATTTTGAAATCACAAGTACAGGATTAAATATTATCTGGAATTATCAGAGTTGTATAATGAGGGAGTGGGGAAGTGAATGATGGATGAACCAAATCCTCTTTAAAGTTTAATAAACATGTATTAAAATCCAATTTTCATTAAATATTATTTATTTGATTTGGGATAAGTTGGTTAAATTATTTGAGTTTCAATTTCCTCATCTCTAAAATGGGAACAAAAATTACTTTTTAAAATTGTTTTGGAGATCAAATAACCTAAAAATAAACAAGGTCTCATCACAATCTGAAGCACAGCAGGAAAAAAAGCCGTTGCCACATAAGTGAGCCATCTCTCTTGAAATGGATGACAAAATAAACATGGCCCTTACATTTCCTATTAGATGTGTCAATCATTGTGACTTCCATTACCATGGCCTATGCAAAGAAATCAGCCCTGTCCACAGATCTCTTTGAGGCAGGAGCCCCAGCCAGGCTTGTTTTGTAGCACTCCCTGGATATGCCTTTTTAAAATCTTTATTTCATATTGGACTATAGTTTATTTACACTTTTGTGTTAGTTTCAAATGTACAACAAAGTGATTCAGTTATGAATATACATATATCTATTCTTTATTCAAACTGTATTCTCATTTTGATTATTATAGAATATTGAGTAGAGTTTCTGGTGCTATACAGTAAGTCCTTGTTGGTTATCTATTTTAAATGTAGTAGTGTGTGTATGCCAAACTCCCAGTTTATCCCTCCCTTGAACATTTGCTAACCATAACTTTATTTACTAAGTTTGTGAGTCTGTTTCTCTTTTGTAAATTTTGTATCATTTTTTAAGATTCTGCATATAAACAATACAATAACATATTTGTCTTTCTCTGTCTTATTTCACTTAACATGATAATCTCCAGGTCCATCCATGTTCCTGCAAATAGCATTAGTTCACTGTTTTTTAATAACTGAATAATATTCCATTGTATATACGTACCGCATCTTCTTTAACCATTTATCTGTTGATGGACTTGCATAGAGACACAAAATATCCCAAGTAGCCAAAATAATCTCAATTAAAAAAAAAAATGGAGTTGGAGGAATCAGGCTTCTTGACATCAGACTATTCTACAAAGATAGTCATCAAAACAATATGATACTGGCACAAAAACAGAAATATAGATCAATGGGACAGGACAGAAAGCCCAGAAAAAAAAAAAAAATCACACACCTATGGTCAACTGATCCATGAAAAAATAACTCAAGTCTGTACAATGGAGAAAGACATTCTCTTCACTAGTTGGTACTGGGAAAACTGGACAGCTACATATAAAAGAGTGAAATTAGAGCATTCTCTAATGTACACAAAAATAAACTCAAAATGGGATAAAGACTTAAATGCAAGACCAGATACTATAAAACTCCTTGAGGAAAACATAGGCAGAACACTCTTTAACCTAAATCAGAGCAATCTTTTTCAAAATTCCTCTCCTAGAGTAATGAAAATGAAAACAAAAGTAAATAAATGGGAATTAAACTCAAAATCTTTTGCACAGCATAGAAAACCATAAACAAATGAAAGACATTTTATGGAAGTGAGAAAATGTTTGAAAATGATGGAACTAACAAGGGATTAAGTTCCAAAATTTCCAAGCCGCTCACCTATATATATTTATATATATAAAGCAACCAAAAAATGGGCAGAAAACCTAAATAGACATTTCTCCAGAGTAGACATATAGATGGCCAATAGGCACATGAAAAGTTGCTCAGCTAATTATTAGAGAAATGTCAATCAAAACTATAGTGAGATATCACTTCACATTAGTCAGAAAGGCCACCATCAAAATGACTACAAACACTAAATTCTGGAGAGGGTGCAGAGTAAAGGGAACCTTCCTACATTGTTTTGGTGGGGATGTAAATTGGTACTGCCACTATGGAAAACAGTAAAGAGGTTCCTTAAAAAAACTAAAAATAGAGTTACCATATGATACAGCAATCTCACTTCTGGACATATGTCTGGATAAAACCATGATTCAAAAGGATACATACACCCCAATGTTCATTGCAGCACTGTTTACAACAGTCAAGACATAGATACACCTTATATGCAGAGTACATTGTGTAAAAATGCTGGGCTGGATAAAGCACAAGAATGAATCAAGATTGCTGGGAGAAATAGCAGCAATTTCAGATATACAGATACACCCAATGGCAGAAAGCGGAGAGAAACGAAAGATCCTCCTGATGAAGGTTTTCACAAGCTGGCTTAAAACTCAACATTCAGAAAACAAGATCATGATGTACAGTCCTATCACTTCATAGGAAATAGATGGGGAAACAATGGCAACAGTGCAACACTTTATTTTTTGGGGCTCCAAAATCACTATGGATGGTGACTGCAGCCAAGAAATTAAAAGATGGTTGCTCCTTGGAAGAAAAGCTATGATAAATCTAGATAGTATATTGAAAAGCAGAGACATTACTTTGTTGACAAAAGTACATCTAATCAAAACTATGGTCTTTCCAGTAGTCATGTATGGATGTGAGAGTCGGACCATAAAGAAGGCTGAGCAGTGAAGAACTGATGCTTTCAAACTGTGGTGTTGGAGAAGATTCCTGAGAGTCCCTTGGACAGTAAGGAAAGGAAAGGAAAGTTAGTTGCACTGTTGTGTCTGATTCTTTGTGATCCCATGGACTGTAGCCCACCAAGTCCTCTGTCCATGGAATTCTCCAGGCAAGAGTACTTGAGTGGGTTGCCATTCCCTTCTCCAAGGGATCTTCCCAACCCAGGGCTTGAACTTGGGTCTCCTGCATTGCAGGTGGATTCTTTACCAACTGAGCTACTAGGGAAGCCCTGGACAACAAGGAGATCAGTCCGTCCTAAAGGAAATCAACCCTGAATATTCATTGGAAGGACTGATGTTGAAACTGAAGCTCCAATTTTTTGGCCACTTGATGCAAAGAGCTGACTCATTAGAAAAGACTCTAATGCTGTGAAAGATTGAGGGTAGGAGGAGAAGGGGGCGACAAAGGATGAGACAGTCGAATGACATCACTGACTCAATGGACATCACTTTGAGCAGACTCCGGGAGTTGCTGAAAGACAAGGAAGCCTGTTGTGCTGCAGCCCATGGGGTAGCAAAGAGTCAGACATGAGTTAGCAGCTGAACAACAGCAGCAATATATACCTTTATGGATGAGTGTTGCTCCAGACACAAAGGCAATCATTCTTTAGACTAACGACAATTGGTGAGCAGTTTGATATGAACATTTGTCCTAAGGGAAAAGAGTTGGGGCAACTGGATTTTTGCTTTCAGAAAATTGAATGGATAATTTGTGGTTTAGTTGCTAAGTCGTGTCTGACTCTTTGCAACCCCATGGACTGTGGCCTACCAGGCTCCTGCGTCCATGGGATTCTCCACACAAGAATTACTGGAGTGGGTTGCCATTTCCTTCTCCAGGGGATCTTCCCCACCCAAGGATTGAACCTGAGTCTCCTGCATTGCAGGCAGGATTCTTAACCAACTCAGCCACCAGGGAAGCCCAGGAAATTGGATGGATAATATAGGAAATTAAAATCAGTCAGTTATGAGAAGGAGTTTACCCTGAATGCAGTTCATTAGTTAGAGTAGGTCATGAGGAGCTGTGAACAAGTCTATATGAAGAGAAAGACAGAGAAGGAATAGAAGCCATAAGTAAAGACACACAGACAGAGAATGAAAACTAAGAGGACGATGTAAATATGCAAGGAATAGAGAGATAAGTCAGAAGACCAAACATAAAAAGAAGCAAAGATTGAGGGAAAAGCCAAATGGAAAACTAGAAAGAAGACTTATTACAAATTTTGGCCATTGCAGTTCAGAAAAATGCTACGACTGGCGTTCCCCCACCTGAGAATTATGGCTGCAATTTGTTCTTTCTCCTGGAGTTCTAGGAAAGATTATGTTAAATTCTTCCATCTCAGCCTCCCAGCTCCCCTACCCTAGTATTCCCTGAACTAGCATAAATGAGCTTCCTGTAATAAAGTGATACTTTCTATCTAACTAAAATGTCTTTGAAACATTTTAGGAGATACAAGATCTATGTAGAAAATAAATGAATTAAACAGACACAGAAATAGTTAATTCCCTTCTACTCCCATGTGCCACAGTTTAACCACCGACCTTCCCCCCCTGCAGTTGCCTTTGTCATCTGTCCATGTGGGGAAGGTCTTTTTCACTTCTTCCCAACTATTTTTAGCCTATCTATTTATAAAATGCCCAGTTAAAGTTTCCTACCTTCCTGAACACTCTGCCTATACAAATATCACCTAACTAAACTCCTAGACCATTTTTTTTCATACTTCATTATGCAATGTGCTATCTCTTATGCCTAAATCTTGCTTGCTAGTTAATGCATTGAATCATTTCTTCTTCTTTCTTTTTTTTTTTTTTCCTGAATCAATGTATATATATCTAATCCATCTCCAAAAAAATATGTTTTCTGATTATGGGAACTGAGGCAGCTGCATTTCTTGAAATACCTTTATCTTTATCACGTGATATCACTGAATAGCAGTACAGGAAAAACAAAAACAAAAAAAGAGTGAATAAACAACAACAAAAAACATCAAATGTAAAAAAGCAAGAGTGAAGAAATTTAGAAGGGTCAAAAATCCCTACATAAGATTGCTTTATAGGAACTACACAGGAGCGTTTATTTTTTTTAGTGAGAAAAGGAATAGGTAGCATTTGTGCACTGTTTCTTTTGGGATTGGGTTCCTTGTTTAATCCTATAGAGGCTGTTACTATTATCTTTATTGCCATAAAAAAATAGGCACAAAAAATCTATTTTAGGCATTTTATTGTAGTAATTGCAGCCCATCAAGCCAATGCAAGATTCTTTAAAAACTCCCAATGTATCTGATTGTGTTAAAAAGTATATAACAAAGGACTGACTTCCTGGAGCAGGTCAACTGACTAGATGCAGTAGAAGAGGTCTTAGCACAAACTGAGGTATTCACTTAGAATTGTTTGTTTTCAGTACTTTCTAATTTCAGAAGGGAAAGCATCTATCTCTTCTTCACACTTGAACGGCAGGGGGGCAGACAATGAAATTTTTTAGGAGAGTGAGTGTATAGGTAAGTCACTTGGAAGAATTTCAAACATCATGTATATTACTGATGTTGACAACTCTAACTGCTTGACACAGGGGAAGCGATCCTAGCTGGGGTAGAGCTGGCATTTGAGGGTATTTTTTAAAATATAAATGCTCTGACACTGATCTAAAACCCTAGTTCCTGAGGGCTTTGGTGTGTAGCCGTGATGTGTGAGGCCAGGCATATACAAAGGCTGGAATGGAAGATTCTGCTTGAATAAAATTGGAAGCAACTTTTATGTTCTGCCACTTCTCAAATCAACTGCAGCTTCTTGAGTTGGAAAACAGTAGATTTGCTATTCATTGTTTTTTGTTTTTTCTTTTTTTGTTTCCCTGACTGCCTTTGATTTTCCAGGGTCTAGACAAAGTGAAACGTGTTTCAGGAACATAACCAGTCGTTTTGAAAAGAATTGGAGTTTAATGTTGCAGTCTTAAGTTTCTTGTAGCATATGCTGCCTACATGTGAGTGTGTGTAGGTTTGGGTGAATCCAACTCATTTGCAGATGGCTGCATTTATTTTTAAATAGACATATCAGCCAAGTCCAAAAGTAATTGTTAAGACCATTCAGTGCAAACATAGGAGTTAAAATTGTAGAAAACAAGCAGTGAGAGTCTGAAGCTGACTGAATATGTTGTAAGGGCTTTGGGGCGTATAGGAAAGAACACCTGACATTATTTTTGAAGGATAGCTGCCTCTTATTTTTAAGTTCTCCATACACATTTATTTTAATATCTTAGTTTTCTTACAAATGTTGGTTAAATGATTAGAGAAGACATTTTATATACTTTTTCTAATACTACTGTGAAGAGAGTAAACAAATTCTGAAGACTGGACATGTCTAAATTGTCTTTCCAAGCAAAAGGACATACATCTCTCATGATTTTGATTTTCATGATTAAATATTCCAATAATACTGACTAAATATGGAACCTGATGGACTCTGCAGACTTAAAACAAAGATACCAACTAGGACAAAATCGCAGAATCTCTCATGACCAAAGTCATGGTCATTGAAATTTTTTTCTAAATTTTTATTTTCTTTTTTCCCTAAATTGTGACACTCTGTCTTATGCACTCCATTTCAGTGCTCACCTTTCTTATTTGTGGTTCTGTGTTTATTTATACCTCAGATTAACTTTATAGGTATTTTTATAAAAAGTAGAGCCCAGTATATTTTAATTCTCTCACAAAATTCTGGCTGTAAGTCTGTGGATAGTGATGCTTAGTTCTTCTCTGCTGTAGAGATCGGAGAAGGCAATGGCACCCCACTCCAGTACTCTTGCCTGGAAAATCCCATGGACGGAGCAGCCTGGTAGGCTGCAGTCCATGGGGTCGCTAAGAGTCGGACACGACTGAGCGACTTCACTTTCACTTTTCCCTTTCATGCACTGGAGAAGGAAATGGCAACCCACTCCAGTGTTCTTGCCTGGAGAATCCCAAGGACGGCAGAGCCTGGTGGGCTGCCATCTATGGGGTCGCACAGAGTTGGACACGACTGAAGTGATTTAGCAGCAGCAGCTGTTGAGATGTAAGTTGTCTTGAAATGAGTTCTGTGTGGAAAACTGAAGAGGTAATGGTGCAAGAAGAAACAAGAAGTGGAGAAAATGAAACTATGTATATTTTAGCCTTGGTTGCCGAGTTCAAGTCACTGTTTGGAAAAGTTAAAAAAAAATGTATTATATATTCAATGCCTGACTCCTTACATGATCATATTTGTCATGAATGGGTCAATATGATGTATAGAAAAATAATTATGGAGAAAGAAAGGTATGCTTGTGCCTTTTCTCTCCCCATAAAACTATGACTCTGGTGGAACTGACTTTTCCTGCCACTCGCTTTCCCAGATACTCTCCTCCATTTTTTTCTCTCCCTGCTGCTAGCTTCCTTAGAACCTGCACTCTTCAGTCCAACCCTTCTTTTTATGTAATCAACTCAATGAAGTGAATTCACTGTTCTGCCAAAGGGTAAACAGAAATTCAGCTTCCGTTGTAGCCTTGATAGGCCAGAGTTACTCATGGGAACTCTGAGGTCAGAGCCCAGACACGCCCGATTGCAGCTGTTCTAGAACAAAAAGGCCACAGGAGGCCCACAGTTCTATTCAATCTCCATTCACTTTCAAAGTGGATTAGCTTTCAGACTGTGAATCCCTCTCAGCCTCCCAAAGGAGCACAGACGTGCACAATTTATTTCATGAACTGGAAGTTGTGAACTTAAGGGAGGAGCTTGGATTCCAGTTCTTCCCTCTTTTAAGAGTATGACCTCAAGCAAGTGTGGATATTTCATTTATTCATTCAACAAGCTGTATGAATATCAGGCACTGTTCTTATTCCTGGGCACATTAGAGGTAAGCAACACTGACGATGGAGCTTCTATTTAGTGGAGGAGCACAACTCATACAAATATATATGGATAGACAGGAGAAAACCTGGAAACGTCAGTGCTTTAAAGAAAAACATTGGAGAGGGATGCACTAGGTTACGGCATCTCAGACTTTAACGTGCATACAATCAGCTTGTAATACACAATCTTGTTACCAAGTAGATTCTGATTCAGCTATCCTGGTGCGAAGCTCTATGATCTGCATTTCCAACAAGCTACCTGGTGAGGCCAGGGCCCCTTAGACCATGCTATGAGTAGGGGCTTTCCAAGTGTCTCAGTAGTAAAGAATCTGCCTGTCGATGTAGAAGATGCGGGTTCACTCCCTGAGTTGGAAAGATCCCCTGGAGAAGCAAATGGCCACCCATTCCAGTATTCTTGCCTGGGAAATCCTGGGACAATCCTGTCTCCTGGGACAGAAGAGTCTGGTGGGCAAGGAGTCACAAATAAGTTGGACACGATTTAGCGATTGAACAACAGCAACAACAACAAAACTATATATTAGCAGCAATTTTAGATGGTGCAATCATGGTAGGCCCTTCTGATGAGACTATGATTAATTGGAGAAACCAGTCCTTGAAGATCCACTGGGAGGATTTGAAGGCAGAAGAAGGGATTATTTATTTCAAAAGCCTTAAGAGAGAGGAGAAATGAGCAGGTGAAAGAAAAGGAAAGAAGGCTTTTGTGACTTAAGCATAGTGAGCTGAGGGGAATGAGGGAGTCAGAAGTCATGCCATGAAATCCAGGGTAAATAACAGGATTTTATTCTCAACATTAAGTAAAACCATTGAGGAGATTAAGCAATAATCTCCTTTACATTCTCTGAGATCATTCTGCATACCTGGGGTGGGAAAATGGAGTATAAAGTAAAAGCAAAGGGGCCAAACTCTATTGGGGCTATCCAGACTAGAAATGATGGGGGATAAGATCAGAATGATAGCAATGGCATAGAATAAATAGATTAAAGAAAGTTTTGCTCTAGTTCCTACTTGTTGGTGGATTGGCCTTAATAAGATAAGAAAGGAAGTAAACATTTCTCTCAGTTTGTTTGCTGAAATAGCTGGGTAGATGGTTGTGCCACCTACTTACCCTCTAAGGAAGCAGATTTTGGAGGGTCCGTCAAGAATGTCACTTAAGCCATGATACAGATATAAAAGTCATGATATAAAAGCCATGATATTGGGCTTCCCTGGTTGGCTCAGACGGTAAAGAATCTGCCTGCAATGCAGGAGACCTGGATTCAATTCCTGGGTTGGGAAGATCCTCTGGAGAAGGGCATGGCAACCCACTCCAGTATTCTTGCTTGAAGAATCCCCATGGACAGAGGAGCCTGGAGGGCTGCAGGCCATGAGGTCACAAAGAGTCAGACACGACTGAGCGACTATGCACCACTGCTGCTGCTAAGTCGCTTCAGTCGTGTCCGACTCTGTGCGACCCCATAGACGGCAGCCCACCAGGCTCCGCCGTCCCTAGGATTCTCCAGGCAAGAATACTGGAGTGGGTTGCCATTTCCTTCTCCAGTGCATGAAAGGGAAAAGTGAAAGTGAAGTTGCTCAGTCGTGTCCGACTCGTAGCGACCCCATGGACTGTAGCCTACCAGGCTCCTCCATCCATGGGATTTTCTAGGCAAGAGTACTGGAGTGGGGTGCCATTGCCTTCTCCACTATGCACCACACCATGGTATAAAAGACATGTCCAGGGCCACCTTAAGCCCTGAATAGGTGGGAGGTAGAAACATGTGTTTGGAAATTGTCAGTATATAAGTGAAACTGGAAAGAAATACTTAGGGAGAAAGTATAGATAACATAATGAAACCCCCAGGCCTTAACTTTCATACCCTCTACCACTAAATGTTTGAAACTAGAGTGGAAAATCCCAGCCAAGTAAGTTTAGCTTGTATAGCCATGGAGTTCAGATAAAAGTAGGGAGTTTGCCATGTAGAAACTAAGAAAAAAAAAAATAGGTCATAAAAAGGAGTATATACAATGCAGGTGAATAGTTCTGTGTGACCATGGAGCTTCGAAATATGAAGCTGCATTGCTGATGATTGTACATGTATATTTATATATGCTGTGCAGGGTTGACATGAAGGCTGGAGATAATGGATATTAAAGAGAAGAAATGCAAAGGCACAGAACTATTCGGTGTCCTGAACAAAGTCACAACAAAACAGAAATGGGAGCAAGACTTCCGACCAAGTCTTTCTGACTCTAGACTGTCTGCTCTTGACACTTTGCTGCTTAGCTTCTTGATCACACCAGCAGACTTCCCTGATGGATGAGGGAGTGAGTTTCAGCCAACAAACCCCGCATGCAAATGAGCAGTTTTCTTAAAGCTACATCTTGAAAAGTAAAAGAAAGAGGGAAGGCGAGAAAAAAGGAAGAGAGGGAGGGAGGAATGGAGAAAAAGCATGATAATGAATTTCTAGATTCCTGGGTCCAGGTTGCATGAATGTCTTTATTCTACACATTTAGTCATTTAATCCTAAATCCATCCCTCTTCAGGTAAAATTTAGGTGCTCGTATCTGTCAAGCAGAGGAGCCTCATTCACCTCTAACGGATTCAGCTTACCTGAAGAATGATTCCAAATCACCAGTGCCCCCAGCCCCCCACTTCCTTTCGTTATACATTCCATTGTGTGCTCAGGCTCACAGTCCTGTCCAACTCTTTGTGACCTTTTGGACTGTAGCCCTCAAGGCTCCTCTGTCCATGGGATTCTCCAGGCAAGAATAGTGGAGTAGGTTGCCATACCCTCTTCCAGGGAATCTTCCTGACCCAGGGATTGAACCCACGTCTCCTGCATTGGCAGATGGATTCTTTACCACTGTGCCACCTGGGAAGTTCTATACATTTCATTATATATTCTCAAAAATTTGAACAATTACTCTCTGCATTTTAAAGAAAAATCAAGAAAAATTTGTCTGGAATGCAGTTATTTTTAGAAATGATGTTTTCTCATCACCAACATACACTCAACTTTAGACAATTTCACCTCACTTTCTTGCATATTCTTATGATCAGAATGATTTCCTATTCAGAAATCTCCCCAATCCTTATTTAGATATTCCAGTTACACTTTTATAAAAGTGCCCACTTGAATGCCCCTTTCACAGGAAGCTTTATCTAACCAAATGTGGCCAAAGTGGATTTAACATCACACACAATTCTTGGATTTAACATAACACACAATTCCTCTCATTTTGAAAGCTAACAGCCTTTTTTGTTTGTTTGTTTGTTTGTTTGTTTTGCTTAATTCCACCAAAAGAGATATTCAACAAGCATCCTTTGGGACCCATTTAAAACCCTGTACCATGTAAGTCCATAAGGGTCATGAAAATTCATTTGCAACCTCTGAAATACTATGGAATTTCTGCCACTGTAGACAGTGAGAGCAATAAAATAATATTCATTATAAATGTATAAGGATTGATGTGATAAACTAAACATCATCAACTGTGCCCAGGTACAGGATAGAGAGGGAATACACAGTTCAACTAGGGAGGGTGAAATCCAAAATCTTCTTTCCTAGGGCTTCCCTGGGTATCTGGCATTGTTTGCCTGCTGATTAGTGAGGTGTCTGTAGGTACATTAATGTGGATGGTTGGATGTGTTTGACAATAAGTCAATGATTCTTTTTGACATGACTTTAATAGTACTGAAGAAGTGATTGTAAGATGATGACTTTTAATGGGATATAGATATAAGTGACCTGCTTTTTATGACAAAGGTCAATGGTATTGATGGGTAGTGTAGAGAAGATAATTTCCTTGGCGTGGTAGGAGACAACTTGCATGATTCATGAAGGTATCTCTCTCTCCCTTTTTTTTTTTCTTTGAATCTCTCCCACAAGGAAGAAAGGAGAACGCCCCTGCCAAACCCCTCCAGCTGCCACTTTCTATGAAATAAGGAAAAGGTCATATCCCGCAATGAAGTGAGTCACTGCTCAACAATTGATGGTAACTTCTAGCTGACTGAGGCCTTCAGATTTTGACAATCATGTATGAAATGAGTTTTCTTTTATTATGAAGGAAATGGCTATGTGCCATTCCAATGGGACATACACACAATCAAGGAGTAAAGACTGAGTGACAGAGACCAGAGGAGAACAGATGGTACAAATGAACGTGAGAGAATATCCGTATGTGTCTTCATGTGGCTTCCAGGTCGAGCAATAAAAGACCAGGATCTGCTCTGTGGAATTACACTTTGTTGAAAGGTCATGGGTAAGCAGAATAAAGGGTGTCCTGTGGGCAAAAGGCTGCTTCTGGAAGCACAGTCAGCTGGCCTTGGGCTGAATTGGAACTGCTGGTTTATAGTGGATCAGGCAGAGATGATTGTGAATTCTTCACGATGGTACCCACAACAGGAAGAGAAAGTCTCAGCAGAGATTCCTCAGCTACAGCTGTAGATCTTGCACCTTATTGAATCAGTTTTTCAGCTGTTGGGGGGAAAGACAGTAAATAGAGAGAAGAGTGTGGAGAAGATAGAACAAAGAAAGAGAAGGGAGGGCAGAGTGATAAAAACAAGTGAGAGAAGGAGGAGTGTTAGAGGGAAAGAAATTAGACAAAAGGGAGAGAGAAGAGAATTTACACATCTCAGTGCTCTAGAAACTAGATACAGTCACCCCACAGTCTGCCGGTCCTATCTGAGCATGGTTTGTCCCAAGCCTCAATATGGTATATTCTCAGTGACTCACTCTAGAGAGGATGTGTGTCCATCTCTGCTCTTGGCCCTCTCTCCATTCATTGGGACTTTGCAGGGATTGTTTACTTTGAAAAGATTTGACAAGTGGATCTTACCCACCACGTTTCCCAGTCCCAAAGCTAAGTGCCTCCAATCATCTGTACTCTCCTGGATTTTTATTCCGGACTGGGCTATATTTTCTCAGATGATCTAGCATGGCTGCCTCTCCAAACTTGCCTCAGCGTGCTGTGGACGTCTCACAGTCAACAGCGCAGGGACAAGGACAAAGTGGTAACTGACAGACGAGTGCTGTTGTGCACGATGTTGAGATGGTATGAGGCTTCAGACACAATGGATGTGGTCAGTTGTCTAAGTTCATTGTGAGAACTTGGGGAAGGATAGAGCTTTGCCACTGTTTTCCAGCTCAGTCATTCTTTGGTTCCATAACCTTTTCATCTCAGTGAATAACTGCATTCATTTCACCTACCCACTCCCAAGGCCAAAATTTAGGCTTTCTATAAAATCAAGACCAAACCAACCCAACTGATCTGCTCCACTTCTGAGAAATGAAATATCACATCTTAACCTGTTGTTTTTCAGCTCTCTTACTTGTTTATCATAAATATAGCTAAACTCCAATCTCTTTGAAACTCCAGTGTGTTCAGCTGTTTATTTTTATTTTTCACCATCTATTATCCTGTTCATTCTCCTTGTTCTTTGCCACACAGCCTGGTCTCTTGTCAAACATATCAGTGATATTGTCCAACCACGAGTTCTCCTTCTCTTGTAGCTAGCTGTTTTCTAAATATTGTGGGAAAAATCATTCAGTAGTATTTTAGTATAAATTCAGCACAGTCACACACAACTAAGCCCTTTGCACTGCTAGATGATGTTGCTTTTTCCAGCACTGTTTCAAAACATCTCTTCTTAAAACATTCTATGCCATGTGCCCATGTGCTACACCACAGAGAAAAGAGAAGACATCAGATAGGGACATCATCAGATTTTAATTCCTACCAACAGGACAGGCTTTTAATACAATTTTTCTGTTTGAAGAAGTCTCCTTTTCCCAACTAAAGCTAATGCCTCACTGTATTCATTGGACCCTATAACATCAACCCTTGTTTGGTCCAACAAGCCTTCTCTTGAATTGCTATATGGCATCTGATCCCAATTCTTTCCTGTTTGTATTTACACAGGCTCAGGCACTTGTATCATTAAACGCACACACATAGAACCAAAATATAAAACATGCACAAACCCTTCCTTTTTTCTACCCTACTATGTCTTTTCTCTATATAACCACACTTTAAAAAATATCTGTCACCTGTCTACACCTCAGAGTCACTCTTTAGCTCATTGCCTTTTGGAATCTATTCCTATCATTTCATGAACTAACCCTTGCCAAAAAGACTAATGACATTGTTGTTAAATCCATCATCTGCTTTCTGATCATTTTCTTCTCTAACCTCTCTACAGGCTTCAACTTTGACAACCTTTCTGTTGTAGAAATGCTCTGTGCCCTTGACTGCCATAAAATCATGCTGCCTGCATCTTCCATCACCCCTCTGGATGTTTTTGTTCAGGCTGTTTGCACTTCACTTCTGCCACCCACCTAGCCTGAAAATGTTGATTCGCCTCAGAACCCCAAAATTCCCTAACTCTATCTTATTCTATAAACCTACCTTGCAAAACACACCCTCAGGGGACCTTCTAAGTCCTACAAATTGGCTTGTATCCCCTCCAAGGCACCATTCCAAAGTACTTCAAGCTTATTTTCGACTGGCATGCATCACAAAATTTGTCATAGCTAATTTAGAGGGTGGCATCCTCGATTACAATGAACTTCCTAGGAACAAGGTTTGCTTACCTTTGCTTTGGTAACTTCAATGCTTAATTCCATACCTGGCCAAACTTAATCACGTTACAACTATTTGTTGAGAGAATGAAACTACTTATTTTAACTGTAACTGAAGAGACTGCTGTTCTAAAAATGTCTAGGCTATCTGACATAAAATTGGAACATTTGAAAATCAGTATACTACGGTTTCAATAGGGCTGGTAAGTCTATATGGCAATATAAGTGTTTGACTCTGTAAACTACCAAGTTTTATTCTCATTTCAGCTATTGTGCTTGCTGTGTGGTTCTGAATAAACAACTCATATCTCATGCATTTCTTCTTTTTTCATTAAAACTTCAAATAATTAAACTACTTGACTCAATTCTTAAGAATTTAGGAAAAGTTTCTTGTGATAAAATGAAATATTTAGACATTTTGGGTTTTTACAATAATTGCATATCAAGCAACACAAAATGTGTATCTGGAGGTATGTGTCTATATCTAATTATGTATATGATGATTCACATTTTGGCTGTTGGAAATGTAGAAATTACCAATGATGATGAGGTATAAACAGATCCTAGGAAGTTTTAATGTGAAACACAGAAATGAGCAAATTGATAAATTATAAATACTCCCAAAGTTAGATATTATTGGCCCAGTTTTAACATGGATAAAAAACAATAATGACTTATGTCCACTTGAATTTTCAGCATTATATTTCTACTAAAATATCTTGCCTCCATTTCAGGAGACTATTTATAGATTCACCTATCAACAGTTTCAACACAAGAGATGACTCTACACATGAACATCAGCAGATGGTCAACAGCAAAATCAGATTGATTATATTCTTTGTAGCTGAAGATGCAGAAGCTCCATTCAGTCAGCAAAAACAAGACCAGGAGCTGACTATGGCTCAGGTCATGAATTCCTTAATGCAAAATTCAGACTTAAATTGAAGAACATAGGGAAAACCACTAGGCCATTCATGTATAACCTAAATCAAATCCCTTATGACTATGTAGTGGAAGTGACAAATAGATTCAAGGGATTAGATCTGATAGAGTACTTGAAGAACTATGGATGGAGGTTTATAACATTGTACAGGCGACACAGATCAAAACAATCCCAAAGAAGCAGAAATGAAAAAAGACAAAATGGTTGTCTGAGGATGCCTTACAAATAGCTGAGAAAAGAAAAGTGAAAGGCAAAGGAAGAAAGGAAAGATATACCCATCTCAATGCAGAGTTCCAGAGAATAGCAAGGAGAGATAAGAAAACCTTCCTCAGAGATCAATGCAAAGAAATAGAGGAAAACAATAGTGTGGGAAAGACTAGAGATCTCTTCAAGAAAATTAGATATACCAAGGGAACACTTCATACAAAGATACGTACAATAAAAGACAGGAATGGTATGGACCTAACAGAAGAAGAAGATAATAAGAAGAGGTGCCATGGATACCCAGAAGAACTATACAAAAAAGATTTGAAAGACCCAGATAACCATGACGGTGTGATCACTCACTTAGAACCAGACATCCTAGAGTGTGAAGTCAAGTGGGCCATCAGTATGAACAAAGCAAGTGGAGGTGATGGAATTCCAGCTGAGCATTTAAAATCCTAAAAGATGATGCTGTGAAAGTGCCACACTCAATATGCCAGCAAATTTGGAAAACTCAGCAGTGGCCACAAGACTGCAAAAGGTCAGTTTTCATTTTATTCCCAAACAAGGGCAATGCCAAAGAATGTTCAAACTGCCACACAATTGCACTCATTTCACATGCTAGCAAAGTAATGCTAAAAATCCTTCAAGCTGGGCTTCAACAGTATGTGAACCAAGGACTTACAGATATTTAAGCTAGATTTAGGAAAAGCAGAGGAACTGAAGATCAAATTGCCAACATTTGATGGATCATAGAAAAAGCTAGAGAATTCTGGAAAAGTATCTAATTCTTCCTCATTGACTACGCTAAAGCCTTCAACTGTATGGATCACAAAAAAAAAAAAAAAAAAAAAAAAACTGTAGGAAATTCTTCAAGAGATGGGACTACCAGACCACCATACCTGCCTCCTGAGAAACCTGTATGCAGGTCAAGAAGCAACAGTTACAACTGGACATGGAACAATGAACTGGTTCAAAATTGGGAAAGGAGTATGTCAAGCCTGTATATTGTCACTCTACTTATTTAACTAACATACAAATTACATCATGTGAAACACCAGGCTGGATGAATCACAAGCTGGGATCCAGATTGCCAGAAGAAATATCAATTACTTCAGATATGCAGATGACACCACCCTTATGGCAGAAAGAAAAGAAGTACTAAGGAGACTCTTGATGAATGTGAAAGAGGAGAGTGAAAATGCTGGTTTTAAACTCAACATTCAGAGAACTAAGATGCCATCTGGTCCCACCACTTCATGGCAAATAGATGGAGAAATAATGGAAACAGTGAGAGAGTTTATTTTCTTGGGCTCCAAAATCACTGTGGACAGTGACTGCAGCCATGAAATTAAAAGACACTTGCTTCTTGGAGAAAAGCAAACCTAGGCAGTATAGTAAAAGCAGAGATATTACTTTGCCTACAAAGATCTATATAGTCAAAGCTAAGGTTTTTCCAGTTGTCATGTATGCATATGAGAGTTGGACAATAAAAAAGACTGAGGGCCGATGAATTGATGCCTTCAAACTGTGGTGCTTGAGAAGACTCTTGAGAGTCCCTTGGTCAGTCAGATCAAACCAATCAATCTTAAGGGAAATCAACAGTGAATATTTATTGAAAGGACTGTTGCTGAAGCTGAAGCTCCTTTGACCACCTGATGTGAACAGCCAAGTCATTGGAATAGACCCTGATTCTGGGAAAGATTGAAGGCAGGAGGAGAAGGGGATGAGAGAGGATAAGATGGTTGGATAGTATCACTGCCTTGATGGACATGCGTTTAAGCAACTCAGGGAGAAGATGAAGGACAGGTAAACCTGGTGTGCTGCAGTCCATAAGGTTCCAAGAGTTGGACATGACTGAGCAACTGAATAACAACAAATTGATTGTTTCAACTAACAGTTTGGTTTGCTAGGAAACTTTAAGAACAATTTGAGGGATTTTCACATTTTCTTGAATAAAGAAACTGCAAACAACAATAAATATTTGTAATTATTTTTTTCTCTTTATGCTAACAATAGATACTATTTTAACAGTTAACGAATCTGATTGTGCATGGCACATGTATACTACTATAGCAATTTTCTAAATATCAATTTTGGATAATGAAATTGTTTTTTCCTACAGGAGAGAATGTTGATTCACGTATTCATGAATATTTTCATGTGTTTTTTTTTTTTTTGCAAGGCACCAAAAATTCATAGAATCATAGAATCTTAAAGCTGGAAAGGGATTTGGTGATTGTAGAGTCTGACTTCCTCATTTTACACATGAGAAAACTGAAAACTGATTTCCCTGTACCCACAAAGAAAACTAAGAAAGTGCTTTCTAAGCTCTTCTGTCACAGATAAATCTATTTCATCCACCAAAGCCAGCATCTTTCACCTTTTCTAATATCCCATTTTCTGTCTTACCACAATGCAAATACTGGGCTCCAGGCAATCACAACAAAGTGTAGTTCCCTGGCATGATCTCTTCTTCACTGTGACTTTAAACACATCCTTCCTTCTGTTTATCCTCCCTCTTCATCTGCATAGTTCCTACTCTAAGATGTGCAACAAAAGGGTTGCTTCTTCCAGGAAGATCTCCCTGACTGAAAGGCTGAAACAAGTGTTTTTTCATTATGTTTCTGATACACAGTATTCTCATTTTAACCAAAGTATGTATATTATTGCATTGTAATCATGGGCTTTCACCCATTCTCCAGGGCCTAGCACAGTGCTGGTTCATAAATGGAGCACAAGGAATATTCACTGTATAAATGATCACATTCATGAACAGGAGCCAGATACTCTTATCTGTTGAAACCAGAGTTCAAACAGAAAGGGCATTATACAGGGCAAGAAATAAGAACTGGATTCAGTTGTTCATTTCTCCAGATAGAACTGAAAATAAATTATTTGTTAAACTTTACTTCACTTAACTACATAAAGAAATATATACATGCACATGGACAAACACACACACACACACACACACACACACACGAGATCTGGCAGAAAAGAAACATTTTCAACTAAAGATTATGCCTAAGTGATTTCAACTAAAAAGTCTACACAAGTGACTAACCCTCAATCCCTGGGCAATTTTTCCTATGGAGGTCCTCAGGGCAGATGCAATAAAAGAGGGCCTCAACCCACTCCAGTACTCTTGCCTGGAAAATCCCATGGATGGAGGAGCCTGGTAGGCTACAGTCCATGGGATCTCGAAGAGTCGGACACGACTGAGCGCCTTCACTTTCACTTTTATGCATTGGAGAAGGAAATGGCAACCCACTCCAGTATTCTTGTCTGGAGAATCACAGGGACGGGGGAGCCTGGTGGGCTGCCGTCTATGGGGTCGCACAGAGTCGGACACGACTGAAGCAACTTAGCAACTCACCTCATCCTTTCAAGGACGCTGAAGCTGAGTGAACCAAATATCAACATAACTGTCAAGGCAGGTGTGGTGAGAATCACTGCTTCTCTGGATGGCCTTTTCTGACAGAGATTCAGTCTGAAAGAGTCTTAAACCCTGGCCTTGTCTAGATCTTTAAAAAGCACTTACTGTTCTTGCCAGTTTTCAAACCAATACCTCCATCAATTTCTCTGAGAAAAACTACATGATTCAGCTGACAAAATGATGTAAATTATGAATAATAAATTTCTCAAGGGCTTCAGTCCACATTATTTACTAGACAACTATAATTTGTAATGTTTACTTAAACACTGGCTCTCAACAAAACACTTAGCAGCACTTAGTATCTTGTTGCTGAGCAGTCTGCATCTAAAATTTAAACTGCTTAATTTTATTGGGTAGAAAGAATTTTGATGTCTGCTACACCATCCACCACCAAGACCACCAACATCAGGCAGATCTGCGGTAGTAACTGGACTGCAAGGTCTGGAAAAACACATCTTTTTTTTTTTTTTTTTCTAATGCATGCAGAAACGTCACTACTGTTGGAGCACAGCAGCGTTTGCCAAGAACCACTGCCTGGTGGAAGATGAGTCCTCACCATGACTCCAAGAGAAAGCACAACACATTTTATATATTAGCAAGGAAGTCCCTGCTGGAATACTTTCTTTAACCTCTAGAGTCTTATTTTTTTCATCATCTGATACACTTTACTGGTTGCTTAAGCATTTAAAATGAATTAAGTGCTATTAAACCCCATTTTTAGGTAGTTTCATCAGTACAGCCTTAGGGGATATAAAGCAAGGAGCTTTCTCTGGCAGAAATCCAGATACTAATGGTGTTAAAATGCCTTCTTATTGCATTTAAGTCAGTAGTTAGGTCAAGTAGACAAACATATTTTAGAATACGTTTAAATAAGCACTTCATTTAGTGTTTCTTTTCAACTTACACATTTTCTTTACCTTATTCTCTTTCCTGGCTAATACAGAAAGTGACATAGTCACAGGCATCTGTGCCTGAACAAATTGAATTTCTCAGTTCAACTCAGAAGATCTGAGTCTAATGGCACTGACGATGATTATATTATGATGAGGATGTCAAAGGAGCCAATAGAACACTGCAGAGGACAACAGGGATGAGAAGGGCAGCAAATCCTCACCATGTAGACAGGCACCAAGGGAACACGTCCCCAGACACGTGACGGCATCTTGTTTGCAGAAGTAAGAAAATTGGCCACCAATGGTGCACATAAATTTTGATTTTTGTTTAGTCTGTGAAGAAAATGAGATTTGAATCTCATTTACAGCTCTCATGGCTTTGGCAGAGAAAGATATCAGTAAAGCAACTTAACAAGGACAGTGGCATTTTAATTGTAAGCATCTAACTATAAATGAATTGGGGTATATATTTCTTCAGAGAGTGAACAGAGGCAAAAAAAAAAAAAAAAGCAGAAGCAGGAAGTGAAGGCCTTAAGGAGAGATTTTTGTTGCTTAAATAATGTGTACAGAGTGGTGCTTCTAGACAAAAATGAGAGATTAGGCAATCCTAAATTATGATGCAAGTAAGTAAGGTGACAAGTAGATGGAATGAAAATAAGAAAACTTTTAGAGCAATTATATCCAGAAAAATTAATCATCATCATGTGCCTGAAAATAAATGGAAAAAAAGAAGAGAACTAGAACTTGATATGAACGTTTTAATAAAATGTATTTTAATAAAGTGATGAAGTCATTATAAGGTAAAGGGCATTTTTGAATGCTTCTTTTACATGTTTTTATGAACCTAGCATGGTGTGAGGCAAAGAGTGGGTACTCAGTAAAAGACTGTACAGAATAATGGATGGATGGAGGAATGGATGAGAAGGACATAGTCTAAACAATAGTCAGTGCAAAATCAGGGATGAACTCTAGGATTTGGGAAGCTGCAGAAGTTAACATCCCAAGGTAGGAAGTTCTTAGTCACACTGTGTCTCGTACAAATGTTTGAATTAACATAGTCTCCATCAACAAGGGGAAATTATGTGAACGTTGCCCTTTGACAGGTCTTGGGCAGCATCTGCTAGTAATTGCTGGCACTAGTGGTAAAGAACCTGCCTGCCAGTGCAGGAGAAGTAAGAGACACGGGTTCTATCCCTGGGTCAGAAAGACCCCCTGAAGGAGGGCACAGTAACCCACTCCAGTACTCTTGCCTGGAGAATCACATGGACAGAGGAGCCTGGTGGGCTACAGTCCATGGAACGCAAAGAGGTGGACAAGATTGAAGCAATTTTGCACACATACGCACACATGTACACACTAATAATTCAGCCACTTATGATGGAAATGCTTTGAGGGACAAACAAAGAGTGCAGTTCAGAAGGAATTACATCATTTAGAAACAAATATGTCGGGTGATTTTGTTTGCTGGGTTACATAACTATTTACGATGCAAATTTTGGAGGGGTATCTGCAATTTTTCTGTTTTCTCAAAATATAAAAAAATAACCCCGTGACTGTGAATGAACTAAAAGAATTCAATCTTAGATTAAATATTATTCTCTATAATTTGTCCTTCCCGTTTGTCAGATCTTCCCTTAAAGATTTTAGTTCTATTATTCTTCTGGCCTTATCCCAAGTCCTACCCACTCTCCTCCCAGCCTTCTCGCCTTTGTCTCCCTACCATGTGAATACAAAATTTTCCTTTTAATTTAATTTCTGTGGCCTGAACTTTCTGGTAGTATAGTGAATGATGACCATGTTTAAAGTTTTCTCCTATTTTTATGTGCTACCTCAAGACAGATACCTTTCTGTGCTCATAGCTTCTTGTCCAGTGTCTTTAATAAAGAGTAGTAAATAACATGTATATGTTTACTTGACCAAGAGATAAACATTCAATAGTTTGTTTTTTTTTCCCACATATTTTCTACATGTGTTTTTTTGGACCTCAGATATGTCCATAAAATTATAAAACTTAGTATTCACTACACAGAAGGAAAGTTAAGAATTTTTTATATAGAGTCTCATTGGCTTAGTAAGTCAGCATTGCATGGACTTTAGTTGCATGTCAGTCAAATGGAAAATTCTGTAGCATCCTTGGAACCATAAAGCTAAATGAAGAAAACAATGGTATGTATTCTAATATAGTTCATTTGTAAAATTAAACTAGTTCTTCAAAACTATTCAGATAATACAAACTTTTAAAAACGGGGAAAATGGATAGTTCCAGTTGGAAGAACTATTCTAGAAAGACTTGACCTTCACATTCACACAGCAGACTAAGGTATATTTGAGGTACTTTCAGTGGGGAACATGGGCATTCAGCAGTTTAATTCTCCTGCAGAAGCAGAAATTTCAATGTGCACAGAATTCATTTTCCCCCCATTACTGTAATATTCAATTGGACTAAATTATCCTGTAACAGCATTTGATCGTGCAGCCACTGGATCTGGCTTCATTTACTTTAAGGTTAGTAAAGTCACAGCTTAAATTGTTTAAGAGTTGGCAGCATCAAAGTTCCCTCTTTTTCCTTTATTAACTTCTTTACTTGTAAGGCGTTGAAAACTGGCACAGGAAGTCAGACATCAATATGGAAAAAGTACTAGATGCCGTCACCTCTACTTTGGAAAGGTCAATAAGAAAAGAATGTAAAAAGAATAAAAAAAAAAATGAGATGCTTAAGACATATCTTGTTTTAAGCCGGTTAATCCTCAAAGGAAAAACCTAAATCATATTTAAAAATATGAAAATGGTAAGAATAGTAAAATGAAAACATCCGTTTAGATAATTATTTTACTGAATGTAATAGAAAATCAGGCCTGGCCTTAGTATTTGTTCTTTAGAGAAATACTGTCATGGAGCTTCTCATTTTCATTCAAAGTGAATTGAGGTGAATGTTCCAAAGGACATGAAGATAATTATTCTCCTCTCTGTAGGACTTTGACTTTCTGGAGTCAGACATAAAGCTGGGTTTACCTTCAGGAGATAGGAGAACCATGAAAGTAAGTTAAGTCAGAGAATCCAGGGATAACAAGGAAGCTAAAGATGAAGGAAGTGGATGTCACAGAGGAAAAGCTTCATGGAGATTCTAGACCAGAGGAGCCAGGTGATAGCAAAAATGTCCTCCGATAGTAGAAGTCAGTCTCAAAGCAGGTTGAGAATAAAGGCAGGGAAGATAATGGAAAGCATGCAGGTATTAGAAGCCAGAACAGGAAGCCAATCTGGAGGGAATTCTGAGGGGGCTGGAAAGTTTCTTCCATTTACTCAGAACCAGATTTATAATCCAGGAAGGTGATTTTAGTAATTCCTGTTAGAGTCAGAATGAAGCCTTGGGTTTGAACAGAAGAAAAACCAGAAGTAAGATAAGTGTGTGGGTTTGTGAAAAGTCAGAAAGGGGAGCTGGCTGAGGGTGGGAGAATGAGGGGTATGCTGAGGGCCGCAGATCTGGCTAGAAATTGATACAGCTTGGTTTTCTAGTCTCACAGCCTCTCTTGTGCAATCATAGTGATGTTGATTATTTATGCAGTGTTTTAGATAATTTAAAAATTAAAAACCATTTCCTTTACCAGCAATCATAAACCACATCTGTGATTCAATCCCTTTATATATCTTATCACATAAACCAGACTTGCTGCTTCATGAAAGAAGTAGTCCCTTCTTCCTGTAAAGGTGATAAGTGATCATGAATCTTGATGTATACAGACAGAGAGAGACTCAGAAGATGTTATTCAAGAGCCTCAGACCAAAAGCCTGCTCCTGAAAAGTTCTCTAGGACTTTTATTTCTCATACAGAACACTGAAGATGGTAATTCTGAAGACCCCTTACTGAGCCATACTGCCTTGGTCTATTTTAGGACAATAAAGGTTTGAACTCTCTTTCAGGGGATTTAAAAGTTAGGTTTCACTGAGTGCAGCTATTTCAAACCTGCAGCTGGCAGGCCTTGGAATTGATACAGTATAATAACACTGTGCTTTGGAACTGGGAGTTACGATGGAAATGGCCCCATCGTACTCTTCAATGAGAAGCTTAAAGAAGATTTGAGTAATACTGAACTGCAATTGCTGAGTGACAAAGGTACTCCCTAGCTGTACTTTTGACAGAATTTAAACTCATGAGCGTACAGTTCATAGAACATAATGCCTCCTTCTGAGTTTGGAGCGATATGATAGCATGCACAATCACAATCTATTATTAGCAAAGGCTGAATGACAGGTGATATCCAAAGATAGACATGCCATCAAGTTCAAAGCAACAATCAAACAAATTGTATAACAGTGTGCATTTTTATATTCCTTTATTAAACTTACTTACAGCTTATATATTTGGCCTTTGGGGGGCATGGTAATTAGGGAAGATTTCAAGGGAAAACAATAATTGCTTTGCTTTGACTTAATGTCTCTAAAATAGAAAACTTCTGAGATTAAATCTACTAGTTCAATAGAAAGACATGTATTTAAAGAAAAATGCTACTCTCAAAATTTTGAAGTCCTTAGGGCTCATCCTTGGGATCTTTATCTCCTCTCCATAGGTAATCTCATCTACTCCCATGGCCTCAAATTCATCTATATGATAATGACTCCCAAACTGTATCTCTAGCCTTGACCTCTTCCCCCATCACCAGGAGAATCTCTTTAAGGGATTTCTAATATGCATCTCAAATTTACCATCTTTGAAACAGAACTCAATACCTTCCCATACCTCACACTCCTTCTCCTCTTTGTCTGTCTCATCTCCACTAGCTAACTATTCCAACACCCAACCAACCCTACTATTGTTCAATCCCCACAGCAACCCTCCCCCCGCTGCAAAAAGAAATCCTTGTTTCTTCTTCCTTTTCCTTCCCTTTAGGCATAAAATTCACAAGCAGGACTTGCTGACTTTGCTATCAAATCCTGTATGAGACCTGTCCAGTTTTCTTCACTCCTGTTCCTGCCATCCCTACCTCCTGATCCACTATCATCCATCCCCTAGATGTCGCAGAGCCTCCTGAATCTCCTTCCTGCTTCAGTCGGTCCATTCTGTCACACAATCCCCCACATAGTCTGTATCTATGGTAAACAGAGTCGTGTGTTCTCTACTTTAAAACATTTAAAGTGTCTTAATGCATTGACAATAAAATAAAATTAACTTCTGACTCGGGCCTATGAAAACTCAGGTAATCTGGCTTTAGTCAACCTCTAACCTTATTTAATCGCTGTCTCCTTTAGACCAACACACTCAAGACAAAACATTCTTTCTGTTCCTGAGACCTGCCAATTCGTTCTCACCTAAAGGCTCATTCTGCATGAGATTTTACCTGCCAGGAATGTTTTTTTGTCTAATTTGTATGTGGCATAGTCCCTTTATATACTTTAGGATTCATGTTCATTCCTTCATGTTAATTCCCTGCACTCATCAGTAAACTATAATTTCTAGCTGAGCAGTGTCATTACCCTTATTATCCACAATCGTAGGTCCAGTGCCTAGAAAAGTGTCTGTCCCATGCTTTTCAGAGTTCTCGTGCTGATTCTATAATGGCTGGTGTCACTGTGTTTAAAGTAATTATCTTCTGTGAGCATCACCTACTTAACTTTTAAATTCATGAATTTGGACTAAAACTTGATTATCTATATACATTTCAGATTTAATGGCATACGATTTGTAGCCAATAATAACGCTATAACTTGCCTCTGGTACAAATAACCACATTGGGGAGGAAGTGAAACTAAAAATATATGAATTTGCTCAATATATTTTTTCTGTCTTGTGCTTTGATTAGCAATTAGATCATTCTGCTACTAGGCTATAAGCTATGCTTTGGTAGTTGTTTTATAGTCCAAAGCATTAATTTTTAATATTCTTTTTAATTCAGAAACAAAAATTAGTTGATTACTTTTGTTAACAATTGAAATTTATAGTAGAACTGTGCGTAGTTGTTAAAATATTGAAATAATAGTTTATTTTAATAATATGTGGTAAAAGCAGCATGAGCAAGTCTTTGCTTAAATTTTACCTCTGTTCCTCAGTAGCAGCATGACTTTGGGGCAAATTTTAACCTCTCTGAACTTCAATTTCCTCTTATTATAATGAGAAGGTGATACTTAAGTCATAAGGATGTTCTAAAGATAAAGTTCCTAAATGATTTCTCACACAAAATAACTCAGCTATAATCAATGATCTTCCCCTTTTCTTTCTTCTTGTTTGCTGAATGCAATTTTATTCAAATATCAAGTCATTTTTTTTTTTTTTCCTATGATCAGTGACTTATCTGTGGTTCAGTAACCAGCCTGGAGGAGAATCACAGCGAGAAGACCTGTGGATTAAATCTTTTTGGCACTTTGTTAATACTTCTCAGGCATCTTCTTATACCAGAACCTCCCCTCCATGCTCCTGCACAACCACCACCTATGTTCCAGCAAGTAAATTTTAAGCTCATTTAAAATGCTAAGGAAGGAAAGGACGCCCATGCTCATGTTTAGTTTCTCCTAGGCAAGAGAATAGATACAAATTACGTACAGCCGCAGAACTCCTTATCTGCAAGATGTCCTGTCATCTTTTGCCCAATGAGAAAGATATTTTTCTCAAAATTGATTGCTTCCCTTGTTTCATAATTTCTGTTCTTAAGGTGCTCTACTCCCTCCAAACTAATCTTTGTATTTCATTTGCATAAATTTGTCCCCATACCAATCCCCCAGTCCTAGGATTCATTTTCTGGCTCTTTAGATTCACATTTAAAATGACTCTAAATTTTAAAATATTCATTTCTATCAGAGAATCATGCTTTAAGGAGAAAAACGAATAGCAAACCTAAAATAGGTAACTGAAATAAAATAGACAAAATATTAATAAATAACTCTTATTTCCCAACTATATAGACAATCCATGAGGCTTTGGAGAAGGCAATGGCACCCCACTCCAGTACTCTTGCCTGGAAACTCCCATGGACGGAGGAGCCTGGTAGGCTGCAGTCCGTGGGGTTGCGAAGAGTCGGACACTACTGAGCGACTTCACTTTCACTTTTCCCTTTCATGCACTGGAGAAGGAAATGGCAACCCACTCCAGTGTTCTTGCCTGGAGAATCCCAGGGACGGCGGAGCCTGGTGTACTGCCGTCTATGGGATCGCACAGAGTCGGACACACTGAAGCGACTTAGCAGCAGCAAGTGTCATAATTACTTAATGACAAACTGTAACTTAAATCAAGTTCCACCCACTCCTGTTTAATTTTTTAATCACCACACCATGGGTCAATTACTACTTGTGAAATACACAATTTCTACTTGTGCAAGTGTGAGTAACGGGGATGAGTTTATAGGTACTTTCTCAGTGCAACTAAGTAACAACAGCAACAAATGTCAGTTAGCATTGTTGCTGTTACTTCTCTGCATCCCTTGTCATACATAACAGTGCTTTATAAAACATTTTTTTCTCCTTCAGTTCTCCCAGCAGTTCATAGGATTATCATTACTATTGTTACTATTATTACTCTTATTATCATCATGTTTATTTTATAAGTGAGAAAATAAAGCAAGGCACAAATCCCACTTCTGCCACTCTGAATCAAAAAGGGTTAGAAGTCACCTGTTTGTATCTTTCACACAGTTCAGTTCTTCCCTTTATAACTTTTAGGCAGAAGTCTGAGGTTTCAAAAAATGATATTAATCTCTCTCCTATATGGGTAAAATGATAGAGAACTGTGATCACATGTCTCCCTCTTCTTCAGGCTAAGCATCCAGTTACTTCAACAATGTCATGTCTGATATGTGTTCACTTTACTATCTGGTTGCTTTTCTTTCTGTACACTCCTCCTTATCAATGTCCATTTTTGAAAGTATCAGTAAGAACTCTATAAAATACTTGAACCATGGGCTAGATAGTACAAAGCATAGTAGGACTATTAGTTTCTTCAATATTTGGTCTATAAAAATTCTACACAATTTTCAAGTTTCAGCCCAATGTTACACTTTGATATAAACATCATCTTTTTTCAGCCAAGGAGTAGATATTATAATTTTTATAAATACATTCATATAGCAAATGTGTCATCTACAGAGATCTGGTCTCATTATTGGTCATGATGTGAAAAACAAAACAAGCTTATTTTCTGCTTTCTTTGATCATACAGAAGCCATACATAAATATATACAAGTACATGCGTGAAAAAAATATCAGGTATAATGACAAATTCTATGAGGACAAAGGACTGGGTATTAGGATAGTAAATAGTAGAGGTACATGACTTGTGGTATTTTATGTAAGCTCTAGAAAATGTCTAGAATAGATCTAAAGCATGTTTGTGAACATGTGGACATTTGAGTGTGTTTTGGTAGAACTGGTATATGTGGCAGGCTTGGATGAGTGTAATGAGTACTTTGCAGAAACAAAATATTTGGTCCAAAATTCTTGAGGTGGGAAAGTGCTTGGCAATTTTGAAAAAAAGAGATGGAATCCACCATTTCTGGTGTGGTAAGAAAGAGAAAATTGCAAATATGGAGGCAAGAAAAAGGACACTTCATAACCTGGCATATTTTGCCTCCCATATTTTTCTTTTATCCTCTAAGAAATGTATTATCATCAAGGTTAGTGATCATACTTCACCTTTGTAGCCAGCAAAATATCTGACAAGGTTCCTAACACACCTGGGAGTCAACACAGATGTGCTTACTTGAAATAAATATATATTTCTTCATAGTCATATACAACTACTGTTTCAATAAGCAATCTTTGGTTAGTTAACATACTGATAAGAATATTGACTAAAAGTGATAACGTGTAAAACTCCATATCCTAGCAAAATGACATCTCTCCTGATTGATACTGATTAATCGATGGACACTTTTTATATATGGTTGTTTAACCATCTTCACTCAAGCTGCAATTTCTTCATCTTACACACCAAATAAATCTCAAAGACATTTGGGGTTGCAAAGAATCGGACACGACTTAGTGACCAACACAACAGAAACAACAAAATTTATTTTTATTTGCATTGCTAAAAAGCCACTGAGGATTTGTTCAGGTTTGTAAAGCATATCATTAAAAAAATCTGCAGCTAACATCATATTTAATGGTGAGGGACTCAAAGATATGCAACTAAGATCAAATTTAGGGCCAGAATTTCCCTCTTACAACTCCATCTCAACATCATACTGGAAATTCTAGTTAGTGAAATAAGATAAGAAAAAGAAATAAAAATACACAGATTAGAAAGGAAAAAATAAAATTATTTCTGTTCACAGATGATATCTATAGAAAATTTGAAAGAACTGACAAACAGTATGCTCAAAATAATAATAGATTATAACAAGGCTGTAGGACACAAAGTTAATGTATGAGAATCAATCTTTTTCATATAAACTAGTAATGAATAAATGGACTGTGAAATCAAATACATAACACCAATCATATTAGCATTCCCAAAAGAAATAGTTATACATCCAATAAAATATGTACAAGATCTATATGAGGAAAACCACAAAATCCTAATAAAATCAAAGAAAAACTAAGTAGAGATATTACATGCTCATAGATAAGAAGAGTTGATATTGTTGATATGTCAGTTCTTTCCATCTTGATCTATAGATTCAAAGCAGTTTCAATCAAAGGTGACGCAAGTTATCATATGGATATCAACAAACAAATTCTAAAGTTTACATGAAGAGACAGAAGACTCAGAAGAGCCAATACAATATTAATGGAGAAGAATAAAGTCGAAGGACTGACTCCATCAGACTTAAGAGATTTACTGTAAAGCTATAGTACTCAAGGCAGTATTGTACTGGTAAATGAAAAGCTAAATGGACCAATGGCTTGGAATAGAGAGCCTACAGAAATCAGCCTATATAAATATATAGAGTCAAATGATCTTTAACAAAGAAGCAAAAGAACAACGGAGCAAAGTGAGTGTTCGCAACAGTTGATACTCTAACAGCTAAACATCTGACAGAAAAAATGAGTCAAAACACAGATCTTGCACTCTTCACAAAAATTAATTCAAAATGGATCACAGACCTAAATGTAAAATACAAAAGTTTAAAATTCTTATAAGATAACATATGAGAAAACCTAGATGACTTTGAGTATGGCAATGCCTTTGCAGGTATAATACCAAAAGCATGAGCCATGAAAGAGATAATAAGCTGGATTTCATCAAAATTAAAAATTTTAGTACTCTGAAAATCAAAGTCAACAGAATGAGAGCAAGAGATACAGACTCAGAGAAAACACTTGCAAAACACATACCTGATAAAGAACTATTATCCAAAATATACAAAGGACACTTAAAAACTCAACAATAAGGAAACAAATGACTTGACTAAAAAGTAGGCTAAAGACTTTAACAGATATCTCACCAAATAACGTATTTCAATGGCAATTAGATGAAAAGATGGTCCAAGTCTTATACCATCAGGAAAATGTAAATTAAACAACAGGAAGACACCACTACACATTTATTAGAACAGCCAAAATGTGAGGCATTGACAGTATCAAATGCTGGAGAGGATGTAGAACAAAAGGGACTCTTATTCACTGCTGCTGGGACTACAAAGTGGTATAACACTTTGGAGATCAGTTTGGAGTTTCTTACAAAACTAAACATGTTCTTGCCATATAATCCAGCAATCTCACTCCTTCATATTGTCCATACAAAAGCCTGCATAGGGATGTTTACAGTACCAATTCATAATCACCAGAACTTGGAAGGTACTAAGATGTGCTTCATAAGTGAATTGTGGTGTATCGACACAATGGAATATTATTCAGTGCGAAAAGCAAATGAGCTATTGTAAGCTATGAAGAGACATGGGGAAGCTTAAAGGCATATTACTAAAGTAAAATAATCCAATCTGTAAGGTTACAAACTGTGATTCTAAATACCTGACATTCTGGGAAAAGCAAAGCTATGGAGACAATAAAAAAGATCAGTGGTTGCCAGGGGCTTATGGGGATGGGGAGGAAGAATAACTAGAGAGCAGAGGAGTTTTAGTGAAAGAATCTTAATTTAGTAAAAATACTCTCTATGGTGGCATAATGATGGATACATGTCATTATATCTTTATCCAAACTCATAGAAAGTACAAAACCAAGAGTGAACCACAATGCAAACTATGGACTTTGGGTGATAATGATGTGTCAGTATAGGTTCATTAAATGCAACAAATGTCTCATTCTTGTGCGAGATGTTGATACTGCCGAGGCTGTACATGTGTGGTGACAAAGTATATACAGAAAATCTCTGCACTTCTTCTCAATTTTGTTGAATCTAAACTACCCTTAAAGAGAAAGGTCTTTAAATTATAACTGAGTTGCATTGTTGTGTGGCAGAAACCAACACAACATTGTCAAGCAAGTTTCCTCCAAGTTTTAAAAACTAAAAAGCAAAATTTTAATGAAAATAATTTTAAGCCGAAAATTATTTTAAGGTGAGTTTTCTTTTAATTTTTATTTAGTGGTTATGATTTTTTCTTTGTTTCTAGGGGAAAGGAAGGTTACATTTTTGAATTTTTAAATACCATCAAGGTAATAACCAATTGTCTAATACAGCTTGTCAAAATCTTCCAAAAAGCTTACCTCCTTACTTTTTTCTTATAGAATGGTCTAAATTCCTTACAGAATCATAGTGATTTTTTTAGACAAAATTTGACAAACACTGCACTAGGTAGACTTTTCAAAGAACTTTATATTGTCTTGAGAATATAAGATTCCCTATGTATGCAATCAAACAATTGGGTAAAACAAAATATATAAAAAAAGTAGTAAGATGAATGAATACTACAGATAGCAAGTGTTAAAGAAGTCAGAGGAGGAAAATGCTCCAAGAGTGATGAAATATTAAATTTGGGGCAAGTTTCATGGAGGAAAAACTATTTTAATACCACTTGATTTTAAAATATGAAGCTTACCTATGGGTTCAGTGGAAGAGTCTGAGTCAGATATAATCAACACCATTTGTAGATTAGGAACCTAAAAACTGCTGAAACTGAAACCATTTTTCTCAGCCGTTCTAAGTTGTAACTTTTTCAAATAGAAAAAACAAATATTTTTTCAAAATGATCATGAGAAAAAACACTGATAAATAGTCCGACTGATTGACAAGTATGTGGTTCAAAGACAGTAAGTAATACAGACATCACTGCTGTATTCAGTCGCTAAATTGTGTCCGATTCTTTGCAATCCCGTGGACTGCAGCCCACCTCTGACCTTCACCATCTCCTGGAATTTGTTCAAATTCATGTCCAACAGACACCACAGGGCTTTAGAAATGAGCAGTGGATTGATTTCCTCTGTGATGGGATTTGAGATTCTCTGTCCACAAATCCTTTTCCTAACAACTCCTTTTTCTCATCCATTTGGATATAAGGATATTTGAGTCATCAAGTGATCCCCATACTTTCAATACATGATCAAAATCTACACATTCAGAGCAAGTACACTCTTCAATATTTTATTATCTTCACGTACTCAAACAACCCTCCTCAATCTCCTTAAGGACAAGTATTTTTTGGCAATCACTTGCACTCTGCACTCTGGAATTTCTTAAGGATGTGAGAATTCAACAGACTCAGCATTCAGCTCTCTTCCAAATGGCCAGGGGGGGAACAGATGAATTGCTTTATGTTTATTTGCTTGTGGTTTTGTTTTTCTTTGGTTTTAGTCTCAAGACATTACTCTGTAAAAACAAACATCCTAATTTAGTGAAATGTTTCTCATTGTTCACAAGATGCTCTTGTAGCCAAGGTCTTGCCCACTCTGCGGCAGTTTCTTCCTTTCTCTCTCTCTTTCTACCTCCCTTCCTTTTTTCTTTAACCCTCTTCCTTCCCTCTTACTATGTCATTTCATGTTTGGTTATGGAGGCCCAGTAGAAAAATCAGACCTTCTCAAGAATCTTAGTCTCTTGTCCTGGGGTTCAGTCATCCACCTAGGCTTTCTTTTCCCCCAGTAATTTTATTTTGGAGAACAGTTTGACTTTCTGTGTAACTAGGTGGAGAAAAGAATCAGCCTGATCTTCATTTTCAGAAACCACTGGCTTATAATTCAAATTAATCCACTCCTTTCCCTCCACCAATAGAAAGGCAGAGTTCCTAAGCTTCTCAGCAAAACAAAAATTATTACTCAGCAACATTCTCTTAAACAATCTAAGTGGTGCCTTATATTTACTGCACTACAAAGGGACATGCCAAGGATTCTTCTCTGACCCCTGTATGTAGGCTTTGGGATTCTCTGTGTCTTGACTCCTTCAAATAGGAAGGGACACTATGATTTTACTCTCTTCTCATGAAACTCTTTTTAATTTCAGGTTTAAGAGGTAGCTGATGCAAAAATATTACTAAAAGAATACCTGCATTGTCTAAGTGAAAAAAAAATAGACAGCTTTGGGAATGACAAAGTACAACTAAAGGAGTCACAGGAAGATTCTGAAGGCAAAATTGCCTATTTCAAGTGATGCTGAAGGTCCACATTATACTGGGAGCTACAGGATTTTTCTCTTACTTTTTAAAAATTATAATTATCCTAAGGAAGACTTGAAACATTTACGTGGGAATAAAAACAATCTCAGTTCAGTTCAGTTCAGTCGCTCAGGCATGTCCAACTCTTTGTGACCCCATGTATCACAGCACGCCAGGCCTCCCTGTCCATCACCAACTCCCAGAGTTTACCCAAACTCATGTCCATTGAGTCAGTGATGCCATCCAACCATCTCATCCTCTGTCGCCCCCTTCTCCCTCCACCTTCAATCTTCAATCCCACCAGCATCAGGGTTTTTTCCAATGAGTCCGTTCATCACATCAGGTGGCCAAAGTATTGGAGTTTCAGCTTGAACATCAGTTCTATATGAAGATAATTAACTAGTCACACTCAGTAACAGCCTACTCTTTCGGCAGTGTTCAGCTTGAAAAACAGAGACATTATACAGCTTGGAGTATTAGAGCAGTCATGGATTTGATGTCAGTCAGAGCAGGGTCTTATTAGCTGCTACCACAAAACATTACACAACCGATCCCTTGTGTACCTCATTTATAAAAATCAGGAATTACTAACAACTTTTTAAAAATTGCTGTGAAAATTAAATGACATAATACATGTGTCTATATGTACCTCCAGTGGGCTTCTTGGTTATGAGATTTAATCAATTACCATAACCTCTGTATCTCAATCACTTCAAAGAATTGTTAGGAAGCTTACATGTACCTTATACATGTAAAACCCTTTGAATCATGTCTCGTAAATGTACATAGGGATGATAATGATATTGTGATTCTCTGACTTACAATAAATGTCAATCAATTGCGATCGTTTACATCCTCAATGAATAACTCTTTAACTTAAAATCAACTTTTGATCAATTGGACCAAAAATGGACTAATAAACTGTGTGACACCTATCTTTGTATCTTCAGACTACATACAATGAGGAGCAAAAGAGACAAATTGGACTAGAAAGCACATTTGTCTCAATATAAAGAGAACTGTGATCTAGTCTAAACTTTGATACTTTTTATGAGAACTTGAGATAAATTATTATTTTAAATCAGATCAAGTATCTGTTTATTACTTCTTTTTTCAAAACTCAGCTCATTGAGGGACCACTATAGCTCTTCTTGTCTCTTACCCTCCAACCGTTTCCTGACTTTAAAGTTTCTGCTTCTGCTACTACTTCTTCCCTCTCTCTATAGTATCTACTTCAAATGAGAAATGGCTCATGGATCATATCATTCTTGTTTTGGAAGAACATTCTCTACCAGATGATCTCATAGACCCCTCACCAGATAGACTGACTGGCTTTTGCACTAACACTCAGCACAGTGCAGACAGCTAAAATGAGGAGAGGGGTCAGATGATACAGAATAAAATTTCAAGGGAGCTCTGTTCTGCAGTACTGATGTGAGCAAACATTTTCCTTAAAATAAAACAGATACAGAAGGCAATATGACTGGTATATCTAAAACGAAGTTTAATACTATGTCCCTGGTCTCACATTTGGCACTAAAAAATTAAAGATGGATAAGACACTTGGAGTTTTGCCCGCAAGGAGCTTATAGCCCAGTATGTTAATCTGAAATTTCATAAACAATAAGAAAAATATTAGTGTGTAACTTCTATGATAAAGGTTCATGTTCTCTGCTAGAGCAAGATAAAGGAAGAAGACTTAGATGGTTGGATACTTAGCAAAGTTTACTTCAGAAGTTGGGGTCCTAAAGTCTGAATCTAAAAGGATTAGCAAGAGAAAGAGAAAAAAATAAGTGAAAGAAAGCGATTCTGTAGCGCAGAAAGGTGCAGAAACAAAGGAAAAGAGGCTCGGTTGAGCAGAGAACTGATGAGTGTGTGTGTGTGTGTGTGTGTGTGTGTGTGTCCCTACAAGCAGATCAATAAAACCAGGCATGTAAAGAGTATGGCAGTATGGTGCATGCATGAGAAGGGAACGTGAAGAGAAAAACAAAAGAAAATTTTTGGAATTGTTAGTGGCAGTGGCTCAGACGGTAAATCATCTGCCTACAATACAGGAGACCCGGATTCGATCCCTGGGTTGGGAAGATCCCCTGGAGAAGGAAATGGCAACCCACTCCAGGATTCTTACTTGAAAAATCCCTTGGTGGAGGAGTCTGGTGGGCTACAGTCCTGTGGGGTTGCAAAGAGTCAGTCACGACTGAGCGACTTTACCTTACCTTCAGTGGTAGTAAAAGACTCAGAAGGAAGAGAAAGAGAGAAAGACAGAAGAGAGAGAGGGATCTTAGGAAATAAGTGAAGATGACTTTAAGAGAATTCTGTGTGAGGTCCTTACTGCAGATAAAGGGCCTCTCTCCCTTGAAATCAGAGGTAAAGAGAGATCACAGGTAATAGATTGGGAGTAGGGTTTTTGAGTTCCATCCTGTGAGATTTGGGAGGGGCTCATCTAAGGAAGAGTAGGGTACTCGGTGGTAAAATCCTTGAGTAGAAGGCCAAAGTTTTGACATACTCACTAGAGACACTAGGAAAGGATTAAGTAGAGGCAAATAAATAAAACAATCAGTGATTGATAAATAACCAAGTGTACCTATAAGGGAGAAGAAGCTGAGAAAATACACACACACACATATAAATGTATATATATATAATATATATATTATATATACATCAACATGCACATTTGTATAACTGAATCACTTTGCTATTGAGCTGAAACTAACACAATAATGAAAATCAACTATACTTCAATTTTTAAAAGAGGCTAAATATGTAAATAACCAGGAGTAAGTAAGTGAACTATTAGGCAACATAAAGGGTTCATCTAAGATTGGATGCTATGATTTCAGTCAGTGCACTTCAGTCACTCAGACGTGTCCAACTCTTTGTGACCCCATGGGCTGCAGTACGCCAGACCTCCCTGTCCATCACCAACTCCCCGAGCTTACTCAAACTCATGTCCATCAAGTCAGTGATGCCATCCAACCATCTCATCCTCTGTCGTCCCCTTCTCCTCCCACCTTCAATCTTTCTCAGCATTAGGGTTTTTTCAAATGAGTCAGTTCTTCGCATCAGGTGGCCAAAGTATTGGAGTTTTTCAGCTTCAGTATCAGTCCTTCCAATGGATATTCAGAACTGATCTCCTTTAGGGTGGACTGGTTGGATCTCTTTGCAGTCCAAGGAACTCTCAAGAGTCTTTTCTAACACCACAGTTCAAAAGCATCAATTCTTCGGTGCTCAGTTTTCTTTATAGTCCAACTCTCACATCCATACATGACTACTGGAAAAACCATAAATTTGACTAGATGGACCTTTGTTGGCAAAGTAATGTCTCTGCTTTTAAATATGTTGTCTAGGTTGGTCATAGCTTTTCTTCCAAGGACCAAGCGTCTTTTAATTTCATGACTGCAGTCACCATCTGCAGTGATTTTGGAGCCCAAGAAAATAAAGTCTCTCAATGTTTCCATCATATCCTGATCTATTTGCCATGAAGTGATGGGACCAGATGCCATGGTCTTAGTTTTATGAATGTTGAGCTTTAAGCCAACTTTTTCACTCTCCTCTTTCACCTTCATCAAGAGACTCTTTAGTTCTTCTTCGCTTTCTGCCATAAGATGACAACAATAAGAAAGGCTGAATCCTTTTCATCAACAGTGTCTCCTTTTCTCAACAATGTTTTCTCCTTCTCTTGCTGAAAGGAGAGAACACCCATGTACATGTAGGACTAATCTTTTTTTCTCATCCCTCCATGAGAAGTCCTCAGTGCTAGGCTTTTTCCAGAAGAGAAGGTGAAGGATTTGAATAAGAAATACTCAGGGATCAATCCTGGGGTTCAATTTGGCAATTTTTATGGAAAAAGCTGGGTTAGGGTTAGGGTGGACAGTGGGAAGCTGATTTCAAGCATAGAGAGGGAGATCTCTGAAATGGAGGACTTTATGAGGTTGAAGAACTGGCCCAACAAGAATGACTCTTAGGAAGGTATAAAGATGAAGTTATGTGACAGGTGCATATTGTAGCATGAGGTTGTTGGAATTACTGATCTTACAATGTTGTTGTGGCTGTTGCTACAAGAGTCTAGTAATAACACTAAATAGGTTTACTATTCAAACAGAACAGGAGCAAACACAACAGAAATTCTTTGGTTCTGCCTCCTGTCCTGTGATCCGGCAGGATCTTTTAAAGGAAGGAAAATTGGCAATGGCTAGATTTTTATTCAACATCTTTGTTTTTCCCCACCTTCCTGCCAGTTCAACATCACGTTGAAATCGCTTTACTTTGGATCCCATAAAAGCCCTGGTAAGCAAAGTTGTAGACTGTGAAGCTATTCTCTATTTGGTATAAATAATCAAGGTTAGTGAAGATTTTATGCATATTACCTAATTCCTGGAAGGGGAGGTCAGGAGAGGTATATTTGTAGAAGTTGTGGATTAGTGGGGAGCAGAGGAGACAAGACCCCAGACAAAATAAAGAGTATGTGTCAGAAACTTCTATTCTGCCCTTTTGTTACAAAGGTTGCCATGGAACTAGAAAAGGACAGAACTCGTAGCAAACAGAAGAATGTATTATACTACACAAGATTAAAAAAAAAAAAACAACTTTGCATATGTTTTTTTTCTCTCTGAGTCAGATTTGGTGAGCACATTTCCTGACTCACATGGTATGTTGTGTGCCGTATTAACAGTAACATCTTCCGAAACGACACTCAGCAGGGCAGCCTCTGCCTTTCTCACTGAATTCTGGGACCCATCAGTGACATTGCTACTGGGCTTCTGTTTGTAGCCAGTGATAAGGATTCCTGGCATACAGAATTTCCAGGTGATGACAAAGTCAACGATGGACCGGGGTGTAGATAATCGAAGTTCAGAGGTAAAGGTCTCTGGTTTTTAAATTGTACAACCACCTCTGCCCTTCATTTTCAAATAAGTAATTTCTAGCTGATCACAATAAATACTGTGCTACCATTGGGATGTATCCTCTGAAGGAGAATTTCTGTTCTGGGCCGAATGCTGCAGCAAAGAGACCATTCCTGCCAAAGTGAATTTTTCCTTCCTTTGTTCCTCTTGATAATCCTGACAATCTTTTGTATGTACACAGAGCTAAGAGCTCTAATAGCCTCAATTTTATAAATGAGGTAACAGGCTCAGGGACAGAAAGAGCTTCTCCCAAGGTGCACAGAACCCGAGCCGGGCTGAAGTCTCCCTCTTCACGTCATGCTGCCTTCCTGTCTAGGCAGCTTGCTCCCAGGGATGCAGGCAAGTGTTTCCTCATAGCTTGGATGGGCGTGTGTCCTCTGTGTATTCAGGCCTTGAGACTTTTGTCCTCGTCCAGAATCACCGGTCTTTAACAAGATACAGTCTCCAAGTGGCTAAACTCCCTTTTTCTTTCTTTCTTTTTTTTTTTTTTTAACGCACTAGCGCATCTGTGTGCCGAGAGGATGTGGTGTCCAGAGCTGTAGTGTCCGACCTCAGAGGCCCTGCCAGATGCATCTGTCCGGCTTGCTCTTCTGCTTGACCTGCACTCCAGGGAGGCGCCGAGCTATTTAGCCGCTGTATCCCCTGGCAATCTGTTCAGGAACACAGACCAGAAGGGCTGCCGTGGGCTGCGCCAGCTTCAGAATCCTGCTGCCATCTAGGGATGAGATGCAGTCTCGGCGCGTGCGGGCGCGGGACCCAGCGCGCAGCCTGGCCAGGGCGCAAGCACTCCGCGCCTCCAGGGACCCATGCCTCCCGCCCAGGGTGTCGGGGGGGAAGCCTGCGAACCAGAGGGAACGGAGATTAAAAACATTGCGAGGGAAGGATAGAGAGAGAAAAAAGCTGGGAAAGAAGGGCAGACACCTACAAGGACAGGACCAGAGAGGAGACCGAAGGCAGATGGAAAGGGTCGGTGGGCAAAAACACTGCGCCTTAATAATGATCGGAATGTGTGTTTCGGCAGCCTGTCCGCTGTCCCCACACGGCTGTCCAAGGAGGTCACAGCGTCCAGCTACTTTATTCCTATGTGTAATTGTCAAGGTTTCCTCTTCCAAAGGGGAGAGAAGGGGGGCGAATACCGCCTTCGGAGACGATTGTACAGAAAATCCGGAGAGGAGATTTACGGAGTTAACTTTACGCATCATATCACCGTGTAAGAGTCTCTTTCTTCTCCAAACAGAACAATAGGGCTTTCAAAGAAGCGAAGGGGAGAGGGCTGACTAGAGGGGAAAGGAGGAGGGGCGCACAGATTGGGGAAGGGGTCCTGCTGTTGCCGGGGAGGCCCTGCTGGGAGACTTCAAATCAAATTCGTTCTGAAAGGAAGTGTTATTAAAAGTAACTTTAATCCTTCCAGCCAGACGGCTCATAAAAGCATACAATTAAGTCAAACAAATGACGAGAGCGTTTTCTCCCCTACCTGTTTCCTCCTTCTGAGAGTAATTACCACAGGCTAGTCCTGTCTCATTCTGTGCAAACAGAAGGAGGACTTCGGAGGTGCCGGGTTCTCTCTCCCTCTCCTGCCTTCTCCGCTGCCCCACCCCAAACCCGTATCAGCTCTTGGTACCAACCAGCCTGTCTGCAGATCCAGCCAAGAACAAAGGGGCGAATTTCAATATTTCCTCTTTGTGCAAGGTTAATTGAAAATCAAAAAGTCACTTTTCAAATGTCATATTAAACCCGCCACTGCATCAATTTCCTTTTGGTTCCCATCTCCATCAGGGAGAGAAAGTGTTTGCAGGGATCGGAAGGAGGCGGGGAAAGTAGGGACACAATGAAGAAAAAGAGGAAGAAAGAAGTGAAAGGATTCAAAAAAATCACAGATACACACAGACTTTGATTGCAGATATGCTAACGGTGCAGTGGAAAATTGTTTCCCAGTCTGTCCTCAGTCAAAGGCGGTCTTTGCATTCGATACTGTTACTTGATATTCCAGAGACAGAATTGCATCCTAAACCTGGGGAGATTAGGCCTCCATGTTTTTATGTTTTAGTAGATGGATCACACTATGATTGTCATAAATGCCACGTTTTAAAATCTTAAAGGGTAATGTAATAACCTGACCATCTTCATTCCTCCTTCCAACTTTTATGCCCCTCTGGAAGAGGTACGCACGCGCACACACGCGTGCACACACACATGCTTTGTGCACAGAAACACAGCTTTAAGGCAGAAACACAGCTCCACAGGCTTCAGTTTGTTGTCACGGGGTATTTTGAAAGCTTTGGGCTTTGTGCTAAAATGTAATGACCCAGCACCATGAGCTTTGCTGCTGATACAGTAACTGTTGTCTCTCTTTCTAGCTTTCTGGAGACACGGTTTCATCATCTGCAAAATGGAGCACACATCTGCCTCCTAAAGTCACCTGCAAAGATTATGTGAGGTGCCACTTGGATAGAACCAGCACATATGAGTTCCTAACTGAGTCTCAGGTTCCCTAGACCTGATCTTGTTGTTACAGGTTCCCAGGGTCTGGAGACTGGCCTCTGATTCCAGCTTCAAGCAATCTAGATTGTGTGTCTGCTTCATGCTCTGCTCTAATCACTTACCAGTCCTCCCTGAAGTTATAATGCCTGTCGCCTTATTTTCTGGAAAATACTCAGTATTTCCCTCTTGTAATGCACAAATAGGTTGCTTCCCTAAGGATAATAATAATCACAGTAGGCTTTTCTAGTGAGCATCATTTGATTTGCCCCAGAATGAACTTTGTAGTATATCTACAAATAACATTTTAGCTAAACAGGTAGAATTGTGGACTAAATTCCTTCTGTATAAACCATGCTCATAAGCCATCTTTCCCTTTCAATGATATTGTATTATTGTGATAATACCAGATGTGTCCACCAACCCCAAGTGAAGGGAAGGTGAGAAGAAGATATCAACTGTCTAAACTCAGTAGAATGTATGTACAGAGGAAGGCACTCTACAACATCAACCATCTAGCTTGTGTCAAAATTCTAGTAGCATTTTCTTCATTGGAAAGATTAAATAGACAAACTTTTTTTTAACCTTTGATTCATCCTTGTATAAATGTACCCTGTGTCCTGTTGGACCCTTTCTGAATTAAAGATCTTAAATAAATTATTCCATCTAATATGTAACTTTTCTTAATATGCCCACAGTGGGCATGTGGACCATTTCCATGGGCAGAACTTGTTCTATAAACTTTTATGAGTGTATCTGTAGCATTTTGTTGTGTATTTGTTAAAATATATGTGCCTTCTCCTGACTCTCTAAACCTTTTGAAAACCATGATCATATCCCTCCTCTTTCTAACCCAGGAACTTAGGAGTAGATGCTTAATAAACACTTGTGGGAATGAGAAGAATTATGAAAAAGAAAATGAATCTTGAGCTTTATCAGCATTGAATTTAGACAATTTCCAAAACAATTTTGTGATGAAAACCAATTTAATGATTGCATTGGATCAGCAGAAAAGCAATCAGATGACTGGATGAATTTATACCTCTAAGAATTTGTAGATATAGTCTGAGTTGGCAAAACGTACACGTGCATCCCAAAATATTCTTTTATCAGGTGAGGTTGTTTATTTAACATAGAGTTGCACTGAAAGTGCATTGGCAAGACCTACTGGTTTCTTTTTTTTTTTTTAATTATTTTATTTATTTTAATTGGAGGCTAATTACTTTGCAATATTGCAGTAATTTTTGCCATACATTGATATGAATCAGCCATGGGGGTACATGTGTTCCCCACCTTGAACCCCCCACCCACCTCTCGCCCCATCCCATCTCTCAGGGTCATCCCAGTGCACCAGCCCTGAGCACCCTGTCTGGTTGCTTAATCCATTTGGGTTTTTTAATCTTATGCAGAGCTTCCCTCCCGTAATACCAGTCTCCAAAAGAGAGACAGCAAAAGTGAGAGAGAAAGGAGAGATGGAAGAAAAGGAGGTAAGTAATCAGCTATACTTACTTAACTGATAAATGTGCTCTGGATTTGGGGTGGAACTCTGACACGCTCGTAGGACAGCTCTTCAGGGCATCTTTTAAATCCCTACCTTTAGAACATAGGCATGCTTAGGATAATATATCATTTTTCCTCATTACTGCTGTATTATACTTCCAGAAGGAGATTCTTTACAATCTTTATTAAGGTCTTTAGGAATAAGAATTGAAAACTAAACACATGGAAAAATTTATTCACTGTAGTAATAGTAGGTATTAGGATCTATGGCTATGCATAGTAAGAGAAAACTCTGAGAACTTGGTTTTAGTAAAACTGGAATCTTGTCCTGACATTTCCTATACTTTTCTGTATAACCATGGGCAGGAGCTAAATCTCTCAGATATACTTTTGCTTTTTTTTATTTTTTCCCCCCTGGACAAGGCTTTGATAATCCTGATCTAATATGTGGATTATGGTGAGAATCAAATGAGTCAATATCTGTGAAACTGTTGTGAAAGTTATATGCACAATAGAACTAGAGGGTGACATTTATCTATACTCTATTTTAGTAACCTATGTGAGTATACTGAATACTTACTTTCTGGTGACTTTTTTTTTTGGCTATTCTGGGCCCAGGAGCTGACTTGTAGTTGGCTTTAATCTCTTAAACAATAAAAGATGCTAGATTACAGTTTGTCATTATTACAAATAATTTTGATTGTGTTCCAGTGGTGTTCCCATAGGTTGAAATCTCACAGAACCATTCTTGTGGGAAAGATGGATGTAAACGTTGCAGCATCTGAAGGAAAAGGAGTCTCAGTGAAGGCAGGACAGCTAGGATTTGCAGGGCCCAAGTCTCAGTTCATTTGCATTGCACTCTTTTTATTTCCCTCTCTCACTCTCTTTTTAAAAACCTCTGTATCCTTCTTACTGCTATTATTCTGTGAGATATTCAAAATGTGTATTTAATCCATCCAAGTTTACAGTCTCCAGTGTCAAAGCTTCTGCTTAATGCTGAGTTAATGCTCGGTCGTGCCAAAGCTTGAAGCTTTCAACGCAGCTCGAAAACCAGCTGCGACACATCACTAACGCAGAGGCTTCGGCTCCAGAGACTGCTGCCTGCATGGAGTAAATGCATCATTTTTTAAAGCTTTGTCAGTGAAATCTAAGGGCTGTGTAGAGTGTAATTGGGGATCTTTGTGAAAAAAAAATGTATATTTGAAATCATTTTACAAGAATCATCTGGGAAACTTCCCTGAAATTTTGTCTTCTAAACATCTTACTGCCCCAGAAACAGCTCTGTCATTTTGGGCATTTTCTGTTTTTGATCAGATAGTGTTTCTTTCCTTCCCTCAGCCATCTTTTCCCTTTTTGGTGAGCTGAAGAAAATGAATTTGATGAAGCAGATATTTTTCTCTGTCTGTATTTTAGAATTACTGATCTTGAAAGGAAGATGACCCTGGATTACATATTGCTACTCCAAGTGTGGTTCATGGACCAATAACATCTGCATGTACTGGAAGTTTATTAGAAATGGAAATCATATGTTGAATCAGAATTTATGAGGTTATGGCCAGGAATCCATCTTCTAACCAGTCCTCTGAGTAATTTTTCTCAGTGCAAAGGTTAGAGAATCATCATTCTAAATTACCTGGATTCAGAAAATCTTGATACTGTACCCTTGGGAGATGGTCATACACTCTCATTCAGAACATTTTAAGGATAGGTGACTCACTACAGTGAAAACAACCTTTTCAACTAAGAATAACTGTTAAAAGTTGTTTTCAAAATGTATTGAGCAGATATCTGCTACTTTAGCATTTTTTTATTCTTCAATACATGGTATATGGTAGGCAGTCAATATACTTGCATTAAAAGGAAGAAAATATTGATCTTAGTTTTGCCTTCTAGATATACATATGTAATCCAACTAATCCATCTAATATTTGGTCCCCTCACCTGAAGTCCATCACATATGTGAAAACTGTGAAGATGTCCTAGTCCTCTCCTCTATAGGTTAACCACGCCTGAAGTTCTCACTTCCTCTGAAGAAGACACTGCCCTGGGCTCATGCATTTCCTGCTGACTCACCTCTGGATCTGAGCTATTTCAATGTTTAGAACAATGAAAACCTAAGGACCTTTATGTGTTATCTGAAAATAAACCAGCTTCCCATGTTTCATACAAGTGCAAATAATTTTAAGCTTAGAATTTTAAATTTAAATCTGTTAAAATTAGTATTAATAATTCTGCTATGTTGAACTTCAGCTATTTTATCATTTCTTTGTTGACAGTATTCCCCTGTAGAGATCTAAAAATAATAAATGCTTGTTAAAGAAAATACTGTAAGAATGCCTAAAAGAGAATCTTAAATACGCATGTTCATATAACCCAGACAAAATAGCAGACGGTAATTCCCTCTCTCAACCTCACCTACCCTATATATACAAATGAGAGTTGTTAGGTTTATGGGAGCAGATGGATCAAGAATTAGGTTAATTTAAAATACATATCTTAATATATATTTTGATATATGTATGCTTTTATAAATTTAAGATTTTTTCTAAATAATGTATTATCCATTTTTAAAATTAACTCTTTAACATGAAAACTTTCTTACACCCAAGAATATTAACAAAATATTGTAACTCTAAGTGACTGAAGAGTATAAAGTGCGTGTATCATAATAATTTTAATGGCTTTTCTATTATGCGACTACTATGGGCTGAGTTGCTTCCCCTCTAAATTCATATGTTGAAGTCTTAACCAATATCTCAGACTGTGACTATATGTGGAGATAGGATCTTTAGAGAGGTAGTTTCCCTGATGGCTCAGACGGTAAAGAGTTTGCCTGCAATGCAGGAAACCTGGGTTCGATTCCTGGGTCTGGAAGATCCCCTGGAGAAGGAAATGGCAACCCACTCGGTATTCTTGCCTGGAGAATCCCATGGACAGAGGAGCCTGGTGGGCTCTAGTTCATAGGGTCACAAAGAGTCGGGCACGACTGAGTAAGTAATACTTAAGTCATAACGAGATCATTAGAATGGGATCTAATGCAATATGACGGGCATCCTTGAAAAAGATTAAGACACAGAACAACCATATGAAGACAGAGGGAGAAGAGCCATTTACTAACTTACAAGTTAGTAAGTGAGTATTAATACTTAAGTTAGAAAGACTAACTTGTCTACAAGATAAGTTTAGCTTTTATAAACTTGACCTGATTATTTACATAAATATAACAAGAATGGTGATTGACTATACAGATCTTTTAATCTGCTTTGCTTGGAGAAGGAAATGGCAACCCACTCCAGTATTCTTGCCTGGAAAATCCCATGGATGGAGGAGCCTGGTAGGCTACAGTCTATGGGGTTGCAAAGTGTCAGATACAACTGAGAGACTAAACTTTATTTTGCTGGAACTTTTCATAAAGAATCTCAAGATTGAACATTTAGCCTCTTTAGGCTAAGAAACCAAACAAACTATTTGCCATCAGATATAATTTTAATACTTATAGATTTTGGTGAATTCCTCTGTTCTCAAGGTTTCCAAGATATCCTGAGAAATTCTTCGCCTGCCAGGATGTAACCTTCCTTACTCATCTGGTAAGGCATCCAGAAATGCTATAAGCAATATATCAGGTTGTTCCCTCCCTAACCACCCTAGGGGCTTTATGAATCCATCAAGTCAATCTTAGTTCCTATTTGAGTCTACGTAACCAATATTTTCAACTGTGTTCTGTTACAAGGAGAACAGGTATGTAGTTACCTTAGGTAAATAACTATACTGTCATAAAAATAGTAATAGTCACTAAGAGTTTCCAAATCCTGGAGGGAACAGGTGGGGAGAAAGAGAGAAATGTTTTCATTTTGCGTGTGTGTGTGTTTTTGTACGTTAGTCGCTCAGTCGTGTCCGACTCTTTGTGACCCCATGGACTCCTCTTTTCCTGGGATTTTTCCAGGCAAGAATACTGGAGTGGGTGACCATTCCCCTCTATTCCTAAACCAGGGATCAAACCTGGGTCTCCTGCTTTGCAGGCAGATTCTTTACCATCTGAGTCACCAAGGAATTTACAAAATTGCTGTAAGTCATAATTAGCTTAAAAGAAAAGAGAAAAAAAATTCCTTAAGTCTGGAAAAATGAAGATTAAAAAGCCAGGAATATTTCAGACAAGAAGTCATAAAAGTTATAATCATTTTCACCAGGTCACTGAGTCCTATGTAATTAATTATTTTTGATCTTGATCGTTTGTTAGCAGTTTTACAAAGCCATCAGTTTTTCCATTAGTTCTATAATTTCTTACTCAGTTCAGTAGTCTGGTCTATAAGTTATCAGAAACATGAATTTGTCAAAAGTCCTTCTGTAAATCCTCTTGAAGAAAAAGCATTTCTGCAAAAGCATCAACATAAAAAAAAAACTTTATAAATAACAAGATTTAAACTATTATGATTAAAGATCTGATTATAATGCAATTGACAAAGATATTTAGTTATTTCTATGTTACAACATCTAAAATAACTAGAATTATGAGGTATCAGAACACATCAGGATTTTAGAAATTGCATATAATTTTATAACACATATTAATAACATTCATCCACATAGTAAAACCTGAGAAGTTTTATTATTGCCTATTTGACAATGCTTCTCATGTAATTCACTATGCAAAATAAGACTAATTAGTTTAATATGTCTCTTTGAGATTTTTAAGTGGCCCTCTGAAAAATGTTAAAGATAGCTAAAGAGCAAAAGAGCTTATTTAGCATTTAATTTGGGAAAGTTTGTCAAAGATATCAAAAGACTTTAAAATACTTGGTCAAATAAGGTCATAAGTTACTGTGAAACAGTACTTGTTCACTTAACCAAAGCAATAATAAAATATTTCAAAGGCAAATACAAAAAGTTACAACAGATTATTTAAAAAATAAAGAAACATTCATAATATGTATTCAAAAGCAGATCAATAGTCAATGAAAACTTTGTTCTCCTTACACAGAGATAAAACCAAATTTAGTTTTGTACTGGCTTACTTTTAATATTAATATTCATTTACTCAACTAAATTCACTCTATCCTAGCCAGGCCTGACCATGTAAAAAATTCTTCTCTCAGGGCTTTTTTTTTCCACATACCTTATGCAACTTCCTTTTTTACATTAAAATTGTGTCATATTTTTCCCTCTATTTTTTTAAAATTAATTCCTCTTTATGAGAGTATTACTTTCTTTTCACTTAACAAAATGTATTTCCATTTCTTATATCTTTTAAGAAATTTCCTTGCATAAAATATGTTTTTCTTATCAAAGTAGTTTAAGTATATCTATTTACTAGAATTCTTAACTCTAGAAATCTTAATTTTTAGTGAACACTAAGAAATAAGCATTGTGTACTGTTTGTTATACCAATGTTCTTTTTGTTTAGAAAACATAATTATATTTCATAATTTCTAGAAACACACATTTCCTCATAAAGTAGTTAAAAGCCTTGTTCAGTAATTAATATTTAGGCTTCCCAGGTGGCTCAGTGGTAAAGAATCCACCTGCAAAGCAGGAGAGGTGGGGTATGATCCCTGGGTCAGGAAGATCCCCTGGAGAAGGAGATGGCAACCCACTCCAGTATTCTTGCCTGGGAAATCCCATGGACGGAGGAGCCTGGCGGGCTATAGTCTATGAGGTCACAGAGTTGGACATGACTTAATGATTAAACAACAATAACAACATTGTATCTTACTTGGAAATAATCAAGACTAATTCAAAGAATTCTCATTATTTAACTTGACAAAACTCTAAAGTTTTAAGTTATTAAAAGATTTTGGAAACTATTTTTAAGTATTATCCCTCTTACATCTATCTAAATCACTTGTTCCCAGCAATTATATTTAGATTACCTACAAAAACTCCATGAGACAATAGAAAAAATCAGCCATCATCCCAAGCTATTTTTCTTTCTGACAAATTTTATACAAGAGGTAACATAAACTTGTTTATTTGACTTTTGGTAAACTTAGGTAGAATGAAGATTTATATTTAATGATGACAACTCTAAAGATATCTGATTCTAATTAAACAAATAGCATTGAATTTTCTTTTTTTATTTACTCAAGATTAATACTAAATCATGTGAATTTTTTTAAAAAATTAGATTTGTTTTTGTTATATGTTTGAAAAGTTGTATATAAGCACTTGTTTATTTTAGCTAATTTGAGCTATTCTTATAAATTAATTTTGGCAATACTACCCAAAGGTAGGATAATACCATATTTATACTATTCATACATAGACATGTATACATACAGATAGACATTGACAGATATTGTATAGTTTTCATCTTAAAACTTTAGTCATGAATCAGGTACACTACAAAACTTAGTAGTTTATAAATAACAGTTGAAGTGAGTTAAGTTTATCTGCTCTGATGGCTATGGGTTTTCACTATTTGTGGAAAAGACTTTTAAGACTTGAGTTTGTCCTTGACCAATAATCTTTAAAGTGAAAGTGAAGTTGCTCAGTCGTGTCCAACTCTTTGCGACCCTGTGGACTGTAGCCTACCAGGTTCCTCCAACCATGGGATTTTTCAAGCCATTTCCTTTAGGAAGCAGCTTTTCCAACAGTTTGTACTTTAAAAAATGTTTCTCCACCTTTATTTCTTTTGGTTTCAGGTTCTAGCTGATTGAATTAATTGGGCACAGTTTCAGGTGATTATGGACTGTATTTATACTTCCGATTTTGTAGAGATTTGGAAAACAAAGACAGTTGTTTTCAGTTCCACAAATAACTGATTTGAATGATATCAAAAGGCTGCTCATCCAACTCTTCGTACACTTTCTTTAATTTTATGCTTTATATCAGGGAGACAATTTCCAAAAAAAATGGAAACCAAAAGATTTCTATGTTCTAGAAATTCAGAGTTCAATGTAGCATACCTTCCTAAAGTTTGTACAAAGTACTCAATAAAGACCCCCTTTTTTGAGCAAGTAAGCCTGAGACCGATTCCTCTTTGGAGCAAACAGCCTCCACCATGGTGCCTATGAGCCCCTCAGTATCAGCCTCTTGTTTCCACCTCACACTGTGTGAGGTCAGGCAATCCTAGTGGCTCCCTTTAACATGCTGAGTTAACGTTGCCAGAAGGACAGGATCCCCATGGACAGAGGAGCCTGGTGGGCTACAGTCCTTGAGGTTGCAAAAAGTCAGACATGAGAGCAAATAAGCACAGCACAAAGAACAGATTTACATGCCCTGTTTTACAATACCAGGCAGGGGAAACTTTCACCAATGAGACACAGTGTCTGTCCCCGCAATACAATTAGGCAAAAGAAACCCAACCATCTTATATAAAGCCTGTTCAAATACACCAATTTTCTTACAAAATTACACCTCAATTCCATCAAATCTTATACCTCTAAATGTAGCCTCATTAGGACCACATAAGCAAGTCTGAATCTTACAAGATTGGGTAGCAGTGTTTTGCCAGGCATAACACCCATTTCAATAAAACACTCAGGCAACATTGACATAGACTCTTCATGTAACACTGGCTCAAACATTCCAACCTTTATAATCCCTTCAACCCTTGCACTTTTATGTTTGCTTAACCTAATTGTGGCGGCTTCCCTTTTGGCTCACTGATCAAGAACCCACCTGCCAATGTAGTAGATACGGGTTTGATCCCTGGGTCGGAAAGATCTCCTTGAGAAGGAAACAGCAACTCATTTCAGTATTCTTCCCTGGGAAATCCCATGGACAGAGGAGCCTGATGGGCTACAGTCCATGGGGTCACAAAAATGTCAGATGTGACTTAGTGCCTAAACAACAACAACAAACTAGTTATAGTGTGAGTCAGTGTTCCACTAGTGGGTTTGATATCACAACTTGTGGGGTTTCCATACTGAGCCCTGGAAACTTCTCTGAATCCCTTAGCCATTTTACCTATTCCCATGTGTAGGGAAAGAGCAAACTAGCCAAGATGGCGGTGGTCAGGCTCTCTCATCCCATGCCTTCTCGCTCTTGCCCCACGTTTTATAAATAATGATTATATAACAGCACTGCATATGTGCATCACGAGGTGCTCACTTAGTTGTGGGCTGCTTTGTGCAGTATGCCTATATGAGTACTGGTGATGATGTCCCAGTACATCATCTGGGAAGGCTTTGCTGCTGTGGCTTTGGGGCTACATTAGGGCGGCATCATGGTTATGCTGTGTGAGGTTATGTGTCTGTTATAGTTATGTTGCGGCTGTTGCTGTGGCTGCTGCTACGGCTGCTGCATCAGCCAGGAGAGAGTCTGTGTTATGGCCATTCTGCCATTCAGGAGAGAATAAACGTGTCTGCAGTTCCTACGGCTCCTGGCATCTTCTTCCAGCCTCTTAGCTTGAGCCTTGCCTTCCCTGGGTTCAGCAAACAATGAAAATAGTGTGAACACTAAGACAACTGGTGTCATAAACAGGATCAGCAATACAGCAGGTAAGAGGCCTCGGGTTCCCAGTGAGGGGTTGAGCCAAGGGACCAAGGACTTTGAGTAAATCTTTAACTTTAATTGTCCTAACTGCTATCTCCAAGTAATTGCTGATCAGTGTAATTTTTGTCTTCCATTAAAAAAAAAAAAAAAAATCCAAATTATAGTGCACTTCCTAGGGGCTTTTAATGCTAGAGTGTCGTGGGTGGGGGGGCGGTGGGAGGCACGTTTGCCCATGAACTTAAGTACAGAACTAAAACTTTAGTTTTTCTCACACTTATGTCCATTTTATTCATCTCATTTCTTAATAACCATCTAAAGATTTTCATTCTGCTGGACGGGTTTCATGATTCTCTTTTCCAATTCCTCTTTGTTCCATCTCTTTCAATATTAGCTTTATTTACCTTATTTCTTAATAATTCTTTAAAAAATGTCTTCCTTATTGGGAAAAGTCCCTTGATTTTCTCCTTGGCTTCCTCTCATTCTCTTGTTAATTAATCTAATGTTTTTATTAGCATCTGTAAGATCCATGAGGGGAAGTTGAGACTGCAAATTCAATAACACTTCCAAAACCATGTTTTTTAATTAAGGGGATCTTAGTTTTAGTTGTTATATTTCTTTGTATTCATCTTTTAATTTAGTATTTCCATAGGTACCCATTAACCTGTTGAAAGAAGGGGGACCCCTTCCAGGGTCCAAGAACAGGCTTTTATCTATCACTCAGGAGTAAATTTTCCAAGGAGACAGACATACCGACAAAGCAAAAGACTTTATTGGAAAGGGGTACCTGGGAGGGGAGCAGAGGGGTAAGGGAACCCCGGAGAATTGCTCTGCTACATGGCTTCCAGTCTCGGGTTTTATCGTGTTAGGGTTAGTTTCTGGGTTATTGCTAGCCAATCATTCTGACTCAAGTTCATTACTGGTGACATGAGCATCACTCAGCCAAGATGGATTCCAGCAAGAATGATTCTGGAAAGGTTGGTAAGACATGAGCTGATGTCTTCTCTCTCCTTTTGACCTTTCCCAAATTCTTCTGGTTCATGGTAGCTTATTACTTTTTCACTTCTTACCAGACTCTCCTATTGTAAGATAACTCATGCAAATGGTTACTATAGGTTCTGGCTGGACTAGGCCATTTTGATCAGTGGTTCCCCAGCAAAACAGCTTTTTTATGATGTGGTTTAGTTGCTAAGTCATGTCTAACTCTTGCGACCCCATGGGCTGTAGCCCACCAGGCTCCTCTATCCATGGGATTTCCCAGGCAAAAAATGCTGTAGTGGGTTGCCATTTCCTTCTCCAAGGGATCTCCCCTGACCCAGGGAATGAACCTAGGTCTCCTGCATTGCAAGCAGATACTTTACTGACTGAGCTACGATGAGAGTTATCTAAAAATTCACCAATTTAAAAGCTTTTCCAATTTAAAAGATCCAACTCCTGGCCATTAATGAGTAGAATTCTTAATAATGATTACAACCAATAAACATTTTATGGATTAGCTATGGATGAAAGGGATTTCCCATGAAAGAGTACAAAACTGAGTAACTCACCAAAATGACCCTCACATTAAATACTATTCTATCTTTAGTTAAAAACAGAAAGGGATATTGGGAATAAGTGACTTGGGACTTCCAAGCGGAGGAAGATAACTCACATAGAGATGGAAAAGCAAATGTTTGACAATCAAATGTCTTCTGGGCCATACAGAGATAATGGGGCATTATCTGAGTGAATTCTGATCTCTAAGCTCTGCTGAGTTTCTCCCACCATACCTATCTCATATTCTTTGTAGATGTTTCTGATGACAGCTCTCTTCCAGAAATTGGCCCTTTATCTAAGTACTTTAGGTAGCTAAGGTAGAGGTAAATACAAAGACTCTCAGAGTCTTGTTTCTTAAAAATAATCAGTCTAAATTAACCCTATGCCAAAGAGACACATTTAGGGGTGACACATTTTGCTTCTTTACAAATGTATAGAGGATGCTTTCCAGAATCATAGGTTCCTCTTGTGGAAATAAAGATTAGAGAACTGTCTCTACAGATCTCTTCTAACATCATCTACAAGTCATCTGCATAGGGAAATAGTATACTTGCAAGAGCTCTTCAGGTTATTAACAACTTAGCATGTTTGTGTTATTGTTTGTTGTTTCAAAACAGTTAACCAAGTCATCTTTATCCAAGAAGGAACAAAATGTTTCTCTACTTTATCTAAGGATAGAGGCACCATATTTTTTAAGTGGCTCCACCACTGGCCCCTTTCAGAAACAGCAGATCTAGTGATATCAGTGGTGTCTACACTCAGTATAAGCCCCCTAGAGGTGGCAGTCCTACAGGAAAATGTTACTTGATATTTACCAAAGCCATCAAATTCTACATAACTTGTACACATAACAAACAGAAGGCAGGGGAATTATTTGAGTAATTCCTCATAATCTTGACCAAACTCATTTGGGAGCACATGTATGAAATATCCCAAAGACTTCCAGGAGGAAAATAAAGACAGAGAGAGACAGAGAGAGAGAGATTTTTATGGGCTTAATAACTTCTAAGAGCAGGTAGTGATGAACAAGCATTATAACGATTGTCACCAGTTTAAATTTGACTCAGAGCTGGGAATAGCACAATTGCATCTTCAAATAAAGCAGAGGAACAGATGAGCCCACACCTAGAGACTTCCAGGAAACTTTATAAGCAAGTAAATCTAGCCAGGATCTGTGGCTCCATTCACAAAATGATGGCATGATCACATTGTGAATTTGGGGCACCTCACTACATAAAGAAGCAACATGATACCTGAGGTAAGGTACAGAGAGAGAAGAAAGTACAGTGGTTAACAGCCTGGTCTTTGCTGTAAGAGTGCCTTGGCCTGAATCTTCACCCTACAATGATTCCCTATATGACTCAGCAAATGATTTAGTTTCTTTAAGCTTCAATTTCCTCATCAAGACCATAGTAATATAAACTATCTCATTGATGGGTTGCAGAGATTAAATGAAATAATGCATACAAAGTATTTTCTACAACACCAGCCATATTAGCTACACAGAACTGCTATTATTGTTGTTCTTCAACATTGAATTTGGCACCTCCAATATGTCTTATTCATGCTGTGTTACTATTATGTTTAGATTATGATAAGTGTCTGATGAATGTTTGTCAAATGGAAATTGTCTGAAATTTGGGCAACTTAGATATGAGGTCCAGCGGTTCCATGGTGATCTGAATGATGCCCCTGTGAATTTAATTTTACAAACACTATTACTAGCAATGGGAGATTAGGGATGAGAGTCCGTAAAGCTCACTGGGTACAGTGACTGTTTCAAATCTGCAGCTAGTGGTGTGGTCAGTGGCAAATGAGCGGGAATATGTTAAGACGTAAGAGGAGGGAATAACTGTGGTTATTCAGCAGAATTTCTACAGCTCAGATGTCTCCAGCCACTAGGTCAGATGTGTGTGTGTGTGCGTGCATGTATGTGTGTGTGTGTGTGTATGTGAGAGAGAGAGAGAGAGAGGAGAGGAGGGAGGGAGAAAGTGAGAACTCTGTTCTATTTTGGGGCCAATCAGAAAATCTTGAGCTCTTGACTTCATTAGATTTATAGAACAAATGATGTTACTACACTTTAGATATGTTCTACTGAAACTCGTTCTAATTCTCACAAGACTTTTCATTATTTTTCCCCCTTGGGCATGACAGTTAAGATGCCAAAAGTCTGTGTCGAGCTGCCAGAAAGTGAATTTCTTATTACTACTTCCAAAGATGTTGGCAAATAAGAACACATGACACTTTTTCAGTAACAACCTTTGCATCTATTTCATTGATGTGAAATAAAAAAAAAAGAAGAAACAACAAACTTCTGAGATTAAATAATGATTTTCTTTTTAATATCCCATACTTCTTATTTTTGTAGTATCAATATAGGTTGGATGAAATAACTCTAGGAAATTTCTCTAGGGGAATAAAATTTTCTGACCATCCCGGAAAATAATTATCAGGAACACAACTACTAATCAACGATTATACAGAATATTGATCATGCTAGTCTGATCTTTCATCCTTGGCCAAAATATATAACCAATGGTAGATAAATCATGCTTATCTTGTTCTCTTTACTTGACATAAAACTTTGCAGTCAAGACTCTCACTCTAGTCCTGCCAACCCAGATGCCCATGTTTCAATCTTAACCAGTTAATTAACAAAGCAGAAGACAGTTGAAGACAAGAAGTCTCGAGCCAAGAAGCATCCAGATTTAGCTCTTCCCTTGTAAGTACATTGCCTCCTTTAACTATTCCCTCAAACAGACATGGAAGAGGAGCAGTTTTCATTTGTGAAAGCAAATGTAAAAATGAGGCCCAGTGAGGTCTAAAGTGTATCTGAGATAGAGTGAGCAGAGTTCAGAGGGAAGTTACAAGTGAATTTTTCTATGTAATGGCATAAGTACCAGGGAATTCATGGGTCTAATCATTAACACTTTAGATCTACAGATGTCCTGCCTATTTTGGAGCATATGTGAACTTTATAAGATACTTCATTTTTATCATTACCGCCATTGGTATAGTCACCACTCTTCTTTCATGAAATTTATCAAACTACGGCTATTTGTGTATATTTATTTTATTTCCACATTGGGTTCTATGGCAAAGATGATGTTATTCACATCCAGTCCTCCAAGGAACACAAAGTTATTTCACAATAAACCATTATTGAGTAAATAACAATGTCATACTTGGTCCTGAATATTTTATACAAATTTAAAATTTCAGCATGGATTTTACAAATGACGTAAATAAAAATTTAAAACTGACCTAGCTATTTAAGCGGAGAAGGCAATGGCACCCCACTCCAGTACTCTTGCCTGGAAAATCCCATGAATGGAGGAGCCTGGTAGGCTACAGTCCATGGGGTCGCTAAGAGTCGGACAGGACTGAGCGACTTCACTTTCACTTTTCCCTTTCATGCACTGGAGAAGGAAATGGCAACCCACTCCAGTATTCTTGCCTGGAGAATCCTAGGGATGGCAGAGCCTGGTGGGCTGCCGTCTATGGGATCGCACAGAGTCGGACACGACTGAAGCGACTTAGCAGCAGCAGCAGCAGCAGCTATTTAAGGCATTAATTTCTAACAAATGACATTGGAATTTGGAATGAGTGAATAACAAGTGCCCAATTCTGAGCAGGAAGGAAGGATGCTTTTGGAAACCTGATGCAACACACAAGGCCCTGAAAGTTTGGGGATACTGTCTCCACCTGGCCATAGAACTGATGGAAAGTTAAGGACAGTGGCTAGAGTCATTACATGGAACTTTCTCAGAGTTTATATCTAAATCATAGCTGACTTTAGAAAAACAAATAAGAACTAAGAGGGTAACTGACTGGAAGAAATCTGTGGGAACATAAATTAGTTCCATAAGATCTTTTGGGGGGAAAAATGTACACAGGGTCATTTTTGGTACTCAATAAGAGTGAGCAAAGTTCTGTTTGGAACATTTGGGAAATAAGTGGAGTTATCAGAGGTGTGGATAAAACCCTTTTGCAAGAGTGATGCTTTGTATAAGCCACAAAGAATTCGTTGTGACCACCTTGCTTCTTTGTCCTTGTTGGAGACAATCCTTGTCCCAACTGGTGTTGTCTGGAAATGCCACAGGGGTTTAGTGGCTTCATTTTCTTTATTAAGACATCTGATTTTTCCATCTTTATCAAGATGGACAAATATGTTTGATTTCCTTAGACAAATTTAGGTAAATGCCTCCCTAAATATCTTTACCCAATCATCTTACTGTACTGTAAAATCAACCATGAGTCTGCTCTCTGTCAAGCCATAATTGTTTAATTCTTGAGATGTACTCTCTACCGTGAATTGCCCTCTTTATCTGCTTTTTCTAGTCTGCTTTTCACAAACATAAAATCATCTATTCAGTTAGCCCTTTAAAAGACTTTGCAAATTTATAAAAATGCAAACACACAGACACAAAGACACACACACACACACATACACACACACGTGCGCATGTGCTTTACCATGTCTTCCTTCTCTAACTCTTCTTCTAAGTTTCCCAGTAAATTTAGGTTTGCTCAGATCTGAGAATTTTATCAACTTGTCTGAGGTGGGCCCTGTCCCCTCACTATAGCAGTCCAGCTCTTGAAGGGTCCATCTCTGTTTACAATACAGAGAGTTCAAATACAGACAGTTGCCAGGCCATGGCACCCACCGGAACCCACATTTCACATATTACCTCTTGGTAGAACTCCAGATGCTGTGCCCACACCTATGCTTTGATGTCATTCTTCTCAGTGTGGGCACCCACTCTGCGTGCCCATATCAGGCCAGTTTCTCTACCAACATATCCTCTTGCTGCTGTCAGACTCCTTGGGTCCAAATTTGATCAATATGCAACTGTTACCTCACCTTAAATGTTGTTTTGAGAATGTTGAATTTATACTTTATTTAGTCCTTTAAAAATTAGACCTATAATATATTCCTGCTTGATCATCAACTTAGAGAACTCTTTTTTCTCTAAAGCCAATCCTCCTTCTTTTCTTTTCTTTTCCTGGGTTTTCTAATAATACTTGATCTACATTGCAATTCTTCCCTGGGACAGTCATCAGTGCAATGCTGTAAATGTTTTCCTCCCTCCCGGCTACTGGTAAGATTGCACTTCCATGGCCCCATTGAAGTTGAACATGTTCATTTGACATTTTGGCCAATAAGATTTTGAAAGTCAGGGCATGTTTGCTTTGCTCCTCACTTCTGGGTTGGTAATTATGACAACACGGAAATGGAATATCCCTCAAACTAATTCTCTCTTTGGGTATATTAAGAGTGGAGTCACTCAGCTGACACATGATGGACAAATAATACGAATAAGAAATAAATTCTGTGTCCCTGAGATTTTGCAAAACCAAGTTCAACCTGGCTGATACAGTCTCTCTAAATCCTTTATGTCCTAGCTTACATTGTTAAGAAACTTATTCATGCTCAGTCATGTTTGACTCTTTGTGACCCCATCGACTATAGCCCACCATACTCCTCTCTCCATGGGATTCTCCAGGCAAGAATACTAAAGTGGGTCCTTCTCCAGGGGATCTTCCCAACCCAGGGATCAAACCAGCATCTTCTGCATAGGCAGGTAGATTCTTTACCATTGAGCCATCTGGGCAATTAAAAAAAAAAAAACTCCTTCTGTGTTTTTTTAAACCTTTTATATATTTGAAAGAGGGCTGGAGATATGCAGATGATAAGTCATTTATTCAATGTAAATTGATTGAAAACACAGCCTTTTTTTATCTCTAAAATTACTCTGGAGGGAAAGATCATGCGAAAATTTTTGGAATTATTGAGACTAAATATGAATGTTAATAATTATGTAGTCAGGAGACATAAGAAAGTTTATGTTTGCATGATAAGACCCTGAATAAAATATATCAGAGAGATCATGGGGACATCATACAAGCAACTAGTATATTAACTGATCATTCATTCATTACACATATATTGATCAAAACTTTCTACATATTAACTTTGATGGAAATGTAGTGGTAAGTAACATTTCTAGAACTCCTATTATCATTGAGCTTTAGAGTCTAGCTCAGAAAAAACATAGTAAAGAAATGATATCCAACTTTGAATTCTTCTGAGTGCTATGAAGAAGTATAGCATGATTAGAGGTATAGAACAAAATGGTTTAGCCTGGCCTGGGATAGCAGGGTGAGGAAGACTCTTTAAAGAATAGATTGGGAAGCATTAGTAAAAGTAGAACCAGAACATAGGGCAATGACCTAAATGGGTTTGAAATGAGGTTAGTCAGGAAGGTGAAGGCTCTGTAAGAAACTTTGTTCTTCATTCCACAAAAAGGGGGTTCTTGAAGAAAGCAGATACAAGGCCAAATTTACATTGTTTTGCTTCTCTTGTCAACATTCCTTAGAATAAATTTTTCTGACTTGATCTTGGTTCATTTAGGGGATGATATCACAGGTCATTCAAAGTTATGTGTTGAAAAACAAGAGTTAAAATACCAACTGCTAATTTTTTAAGGCCATTATTATGGCCTCAAAATCTCCAAACTGTGGTGGTGTTTAAATTAAATCTTTTATATCCACCTGGATTTTCAACCAAGTAAGGGTGATTTCCTTGATGACTAGTGCGTAGGAACTTATTTTTCTTCCTGAGATGTTTAAATCTTGAGTTGCCTGTGAGTATGTATGCATATGTATGTATACGTATATGTGTGTGCACATGTGAATGTATCATTTAAATTATATATGTGCAGGAAAATGTCATCATTGTTGTTATGAAATTTTCAAACTAAGTAAAAGAGAACTGTTGGTATTCATTCATTTGGAAATAAATCTACACAGAATGTCTTTTTAAAAATAATTGTTTTCAAAATGCCATCGATATTACTTTTTTATCCATTTAGACCCTACAATGGCATATGCCAGTTTTCTTTTCAGGGAATCAGCCCATCTTACCTTCTCCTTAGAGGCTGTCACTCAAGGTAAGTGGAGCCATGTGTGACAGAACTGGGGACGGTTGAAAGTTTGGCATCAGTGCTTCACCACATTGGAACTTCTGCAAATGAGAGATTTGATATTATTGAAATCTTTCTGAAATGAAAAGGCAATCTCTGTGGGGAGAACTGGAGTGGCCCCCAAAGTGTCTCAAAGTCATCCTGAGAAAAGATTGGCATGATGGGCGCCATGTGGCTGCATACAAGTTCTGTGGGGCCAGAGACTTGTGATGCCCTCAAATGACAGCAGAGGTGGGCTCTGCCAGCAGCTGTTAAGGAAAATGATGGAAAGTGGGAAGACTGCAGAGTGAGAAATGAGGAGAAGCTCTCTAAGGAGACACAGAGATTCAAAGAGTGTGACTCAGCCAGATGGCTGGCCAAACCTACTGGCAGATGGACCAGCAGAGAGACAAAAATGAGGAAGAATGTGGGTACTTGCAATCATGGTTTAAAACTATCTTTTCCTTGGTAAAATCTGAGAAAATTAAGTCTTGCTTCCTGATTACTTGGAGCCAAGTAATCTATATGGAGGGAAATGTCCTAGGCTGGGTGGTCTGTGTTCCAGTTTCACTATGAAGTGAAGTGAAGTGAAATTCGCTCAGTGGTGTCCGACTCTTTGCGACCCCATGGACTATACAGTTCATGGAATTCTCCAGGACAGAATACTGGAATGGGTAGCCTTTCCCTTCTCCAGAGGATCTTCCCAGGCCAAGGATCGAACCCAGGTCTCCCGCATTGAAGGCGGATTCTTTACTAGCTGAGCCACAAGGAAAGCTTCCATATGGACACCTAGGAAAGTGATGTGTAGTCTAGGAAAATTACCAGAATTTACTGAGCACTTCTTTTTCAGTTGCTAAGTCATGTCCAGCTCTGCAACCCCATGGACTGCAGCATGCCAGGCTTCCCTGTCCTTCACTATCTCCTGAAGTTTGCTCAAACATATGTCCATTGATTTGGTGATGCCATCCAATCATCTCCTTCTCTGTTGCCCCCTTCTCCTCCTGCCCTCAGTCTTTCCCAGCATCAGGATCTTTTCCAATGAGTTGGCTCTTCACATCAGGTGGCCAAAGTATTAGAGCTTCAGCTTCAGCGTCCATCCTTCCAATGGGGCTTTGGGGTTGATTTCCTTAGAATTGACTGGTTTGGATTTGATCTCCTTGCTGTCCAATGGGTTCTCAAGAATCTTCTCCAGCACCACGGTTTGAAAGAATCAGTTCTTCAGCCCTCAGCCTTCTCTATGGTCCAGCTCTCACATCCATACACAGCTACTGGAAAAAAAAAAAACAGCTTTGACTATACATATCTTTGTTAGCAAAGTGATGCCTATTAACTTCAATATGCTGTCTAGGTTTGTCATAGCTTTTCTTCCAATGAGCAAGTGTTTTTTACTAAGCACTTATTATATATCAAATATTAGACTAGGCACTGGTTAATAACTGGTAAACAAGATAGTCTGTGCATTCTGACTTACATAACTGATGGTTTGTAGGAAAAAGCAAACGTAACAATAGACAATCATAATGCAATTTCATAAATGACATAAACAGGCAACTATAATGTACATTAAAAGCATCGAGGAGAGATTTTGGTGAACAGGAGGGACTCAAGAGAGTGTTTCAAGAGAAGGTAGGCACTAAGCTGAACCTTGATATCTGAGAAGTCAGCTAGATAAAGAGTGAGAAATTGAGTAAATGAGAGAAAGAGGGCAAGCTTTAGGCAGTGGGTTCTAATCCTAAGGAAAAGAGAGAACATTTGCAAATGTCTGATGGTAAGAAAGCTTGTTGCAATCACAGATATGCTAACTCCATCACAGTATTTTCATCATAGCTCAGCTTTGCCTAACTTAAACATGCTCAGAACACTTACATTAGCCTACAGTTTGGCAAAATCATCCCACACAGATCCTATTTGATACTAAAATGTTGACTGCCTCATGTAATTTACTGAACACTGTCCTGAAAGTGAAAAATAGAACAGTTGTCTAAGAACAAAATGGTTTTCTAAGTGGATGAGTTGTTTACCCTTGTGATCTCACAAGTTGACTGGAACTGGCTGCCCCTGCCCAGCATCACATAGAGTGTCATACTACTAGTCCAGCAGAATACTAGAATTCAAAATCTGAAGTTCTAAAGTTCAAAATCAAAATTCTACTGAATATGTATCACTTTTACACCATTATAAAATTGAAAAGTCATAAGTTGAACCGTTGAAAGTTGAGGACAGTCTGGATTTTTTCATCTCATTCAAACAAAGTTATAAATATTCGATTTATAGAGTACTTTAATCCACTTCACATTTTTTTTAAAATACAACTTTTAAAATGCTAGAACATTAAATAGACTGAGAAACTTAAGTGTTGTTTTAAAAAATACCCAAATGCACTATTGGCTCCTGCAATTAGTCTTACGTATGAAGACACAATTATTTTAAATAATGTAGCAAGAGTCAGACACCCACACATTATCAAAGATGAATGAATGCTCATATTTATAATTTTCAATGGAAATGCATTGCTCTAAACTTTCTGTTCACTGTAATAGTATCTTTTATTTTTCATTTTTGTTCATCCTGAAAGTGTTTCTCCCCCTTCTCATTGGCAGGAGGTGGCAGAAGAGGATATTGGGTGGAAATGACCTAAGAACTCCAAACTTAGCGCCAGCATGAGCTGATGTTCATTTTCATGGTTTTCCTATTTCTGAACACTGGGATTTGAATACAGATGGAGGCCACTCTGGATGTGGGTTGACAGGACTTGGAGAAGTGCTGGCTGCAAGCTAATCTACACACAGGACACACACAGATCTCTTTGTGGTGGTGGGGAAGTTGGGGTCAGCTCACAGGGGAGTCCTGTTGTGGAAGACCCAGGAGCACAGTAGATTTTACTTTTTAAGCAGTAACCCATTAAAAATGAAAACGAGAGAAGGCCTTTGATCTGTGCTTGGAGCCCTAGAGAACCAAAACTGAAAATGGAATTAGAATTCCATAGTTTGTAGGTTTGTAACCAAATTCATAATCCATGGCCACACTGTTCTTTTCCTCATTCAGCCTAGCACTTTTAATATCTGAAATCACTTTCCTTTTTGTCATGACAGGTTTTACATTGGAATAGTTGTCTCCAAAATTATAACATTAAATCATAAGCATAAAAACAAAGTGAAGTTGCTCAGTTGTGTCCGACTTTTTGCGACCCCATGGACTGTAGCATACCAGGCTCCTCTATCCATGGGATTTTCCAGGCAAGGGTACTGGAGTGCGTTGCCATTTCTTTCTCCAGAGGATCTTCCCGACCCAAGGATTGAACCCGGGTCTCCCACATTGCAGGCAGACACTTTATCGTTTGAGCCACCAGGGAAGCCTAGAACAAAGACCTAATTTATTGACATGAACCTTCTGTAAACTTATGAAAAGAGGAAAGAACTAAATGAATAACTCTCAAATTTACAACCAGGTTAGGAAATGTTAAACTGTTTTTCCTTCACTATTTTTATGTTTTAATTTAACAGTTAAAATGGACTGTGTAAGATTTCCACACATTTAAACACCAGAAAGTGAAAGTCTCTCACTCATGTCTGACACTTTGCAACCCCATGGACTGTATAGTCCAGAATACTGGACTAGGGTCAGAATACTGGAATGGGTAGCCTTTCCCTTCTCCAGGAGATCTTCCCAACCCAGGCAATTGCACCCAGGTCTCCCGCATTGCGGGTAGATTCTTTACCAGCTGAGCCATAAGGGAAGCCCAAAAATGCTGGAGTGGGTTGGCCTATCCCTTCTCCAGCAGATCTTCCTGACCTAGGAATTGAACTGGGGTCTCCTGCATTGCAGGCAGATTCTTTATCAACTGAGCTATCAGGGTGTAAACACCAGACTTCCCCTAAATAAAGGAGTCTTTCTTTTCTATCATTCAGAAAGGCATTTCCATGATGGGTTTGTGTTCATCAATAAACTATATTTTGCCTTAAAATATGCAGACACATAGGGCTGCTTCTAGTATCTCAGCAGGCTCTTGAGGTGGATTTCATAGCAGCTGATAAGAAAGGGAGGAGTAGGGGAGGAAATACATGCTGTGGTGTTCCTATAGCTGCATGACCTCCAGTGAGTTACCTGCCCTCAGCTCTGTTCTCTCAGTAGACTCAGCTGAAAAACAGAGGCGGGGGACACAAACTAGGGTCTTCTTATCAGTAAATGAGACTATGTTGGCCAAACATTTAAAAACCAGTCTGGCATTTAATAAGTGATTGATAAATCCATTGCCGCTGCTGTGTATATTGTTGCTGTTATTGTTGATATTACACAGCAACTTCTCCCAGTTAAGTTGATAGCTTTCTACTCTTGGAATAATTGGGGGAATATAACATCTGAAATAGACACTAGGTATCTACTAGTAAGCAAGAGTGGAAGAGAGGAATGAATGTCACATCAAAAAGAGAAAGTTGAACACCAGTGTGGAAAAATGCCTACTGAGATATGGAAAGGCAGCAAGACAGCGTCGCTTAGATTTGTAAAGCTCATCGTGAATACATCTAGTATGGTCTCCCTATAATAGCAGAATGGTGTGTCCTTATGGAGAGAGGAAGTTGTATCCTTTAGCCTAGGATTCAGGCCAGTGGACTAATCTTAAAAATAAGACAAATACAAAACAATAACAGACCAAAATACACACTTACAGCTGTGGTGATAAAATGATATTTGTGTTTCAACCAAAAACAAGTTATGAGACAGCATATGTGTTCTAAAGGAAGGCACTATTTCTGTTTCCATCCATCCTTGGGTGGGTAGCTCAAGTCTTGAAGAGGCAGCACCGAATAAGGTGCTGTTTCTGAGAATACTCTGGGTTTCATATTCTGATCGAAAATCACAACTGCTTTGGCTTCTTGGCAGTGGAAATTGTGTATCTCATAGCCACCAGTGAGCAGGGTATTTGTGTTCATTTTTAAAAATTAAAAAAAAAAAAAAAACCTGGGCAAACCTTTCCCTGTGCATTAAGCCTTCTGACCTTTATTGAAATAACAAAACAGTTATTCAAAGGACACAGGGATGAATTAAATGTAACTTTCTATTTGCCAACATTCAAGGGGAGGGGGTGATAACATACCTGCCTTTCTCAGAGGGCTGCTCTGAGAGAATATTTGCAAAGCGCTCAGCTCTCTCAGGAGGGTGTTGAGCTATGATTTTTTTTTTTTTTAATTTAAATGTCTGGATATAGAAAAAGAGTTTGATATGTTAACAATGAAAATCTGCATTAGCAGACTTTAATCTGGTCTTGAAGAAACAATACTAAAATGGGTATGAGGAAAACCATTTCAAACCTTCAGTTCTAGGCCTGAGTTCCTCTAAGTACCAGTGTTGACTTGGACAAGCCAGCAAAGGGAATCATCACATTTTGTTGCTGGTGTTGGTTGTGGTGGTTTGTTTTATTTATCTTTTTCACTCCAGGATTATACACAAAATATACATAGTTCTAAGGGAAAGGGACTTGACAAATCCTATAAAGTCCTTAAAATGGCTATGATATTTATCCCTATATTTTCCATTCCCACTGCTATCACCTAGGTCAGATGTAACAATTGTAATAATCTCTGAACTGATTTTCCTGCTCTAGCCAATCTCCCTTCAATCTATCTAGTATATTTATTCCAGATTTTTTATCATTTCATTTATGAACTATGAATGATTCACCACTGCTACAAAATCAAGTACAAAACCTTGTTCAACATTCAAGGGTCATAAAGTATGGTGCCACCCTCGCTTTCTATGTGACCTTTTATTTTTCTTCTACATATAACTTATTTCCCAGGAAGAAATGGTTGGCTCATTTCCACCCTTTAAGTACTTCTCACATTTTCTTGCTTTTGCACCTGTGATGACATGGGTCTTTCTTCACTAGAGCCTGTACCATGCCTCCCTGCACAAAATCTTGCCCCCACCACACATACACACTATCCAATTGAGTCAACTTTGGGAAGGTGTCCAAGTTTAGAACTCACTGACTTTGTTTGAGAGGCAGTTTTTCTTCTTAGTGCTAAGAGTTGTTCTGGAAGCTTTGCCAAAATATGGAGGTAACTCTATTTCTTTTCATTTAATATTCTTTAAAGAATCTGTTAAATACATGTGTGTGACATGAAACATTTGGTGTGATATTGTCTTATTTTCCATCCTTAGAGCTATAATCAATAAATTGCATAGGGAACGAACACTCTATGTGTAAGACTATTTGTTGTCACAGACCTTGGGAGAAAAACCTATTGAGGTTTAGGACTGAATGTGAGATAAAAACTTCACTAAACTATTTCTAGAGAAGTGTTGAAGTTATCCACCTAAGTATCGAGTTATCCAGGCTTTGAGTAAAATAGCACAGAGCAGAGGAAAAGCCTTGAATCTTAGCTTCTCATTGCTAAGAGCAGATTTAAACTTTGCTCCCAGAGTCTTCCTAACAGGATCATTCTCTGATACTAGAAGCAGAGGTCAGATATTGGTTGCCAGTCACAAGAAATATTATTCATATACTGCAGAGTTTTTATTTCTGTAATACATATTATTATTTCATTACACATTGTCATAATGTTCTTCATTACTCACATATAAATACATACCTTGTTTCCCAAATAAGCTACAAATATTTTAGTGTATAGCCACATCATATTTCTGTTCCATATTACAGAAAGTCTATATGGTGCTATGTATATAGTAGCCACTTTTAATAATAATTATTTAAATTAAGTAGATTGTTTTGCATGGTTAAGTATGTGCTTAGTTCAATCAAAAATGGTTTAACGGGTTTTTTTTTTTTTCTCTGATTTATCTTTTTGAACTTACAGTTGGGTCAAATTTATTCTGATCAATTTAATCAATCATTCGCAATTTTAATCCTTTCCAATTATAGTTATGTTTTCAGTGACTCCTCCATCTGTATATAAAGAGTAAGAGAGAGACAGGGGTTTAAGGTAGCTGCAGGAAAGAGATTGACAGCAGGAAGGAATTGGTTGAAGTAGTTACCCAAATGATATGACATTCAAACCTCAAAGGAGAATAATACAAGAAAAGGCAGCATCAACCAACAAATGAACTATCACAATCTTTTTTTTTTTTTTTTACTTGTTTGAAACACAGATAGGTTACTGAAAAATATCAACTGAGGTATTCTTTTGGTTAAAAATTTCCCAAACCAAGATTTTCTAACTAAAATAGTAGAGTATAAGTATCTTATAAAAAAAAAAGTAATGTCTCTGCTTTTTAATATGTTATCTAGGTTGGTCATAACTTTACTTCCAAGGAGTAAGCATCTTTTAATTTCATGGCTGCTGTCATCATCTGCAGTGATTTTGGAGCCCCCCAAATAAAGTCTGCCACTGTTTCCACTGTTTCCTGATCTATTTGCCATGAAGTGATGGGACCGGTTGCCATGATCTTAGTTTTCTAATTGTTGAGTTTTAAGCCAACTTTTTCACTTTCCTCTCTCACGTTCATCAAAAGACTCTCTGGTTCTTCTTCACTTTCTGCCATAAGGGAGGTGTCATCTGCATATCTGAGGTTATTGATATTTCTCTTGGCAATCTTGATTCCAGCTTGTGCTTCTTCCAGCCCATCATTTCTCATGATATACTCTGCATATAAGTTAAATAAGCAGGGTGGTAATATACAGCCTTGATGTACTCCTTTTTCTATTTGGAACCAGTCTGTTGTTCCATGTCCAGTTCTAACTGTTGCTTCCTGACCTGCATACAGATTTCTCAAGAGCAGGTCAGGTGGTCTGGTACTCCAATCTCTTTCAGAATTTTCCACAGTTTATTGTGATCCCACAGTCAAAGGCTTTGGCATAGTCAATAAAGCAGAAATAGATGTTTTTCTGGAACTCTCTTGCTTTTTCAATGACCCAGCAGATGGTAGTTCACGGTTCATGTACTGTCAAAGCCTGGCTTGGAGAATTTTGAGCATTACTTTACTAGAGTGTGAGATGAGTGCAATTGTGCAGTAGTTTGAACATTCTTTGGCATCACCTTTCTTTGGGATTGGAATGAAAACTGACCTTTTCCAGTCCTGTGGCCACTGCTGAGTTTTCCAAATTTGCTGGCATATTCAGTGAAGCACTTTCACAGCATCATCTATTAGGATTTGAAATAGCTCAACTGAAATTCCATCACCTCCATGATAGCTTTGTTCATAGTGATGCTTCCTAATGTCCACTTGACTTCATATTACAGGATGTCTGGCTCTAGGTGAGTGATCACACTATTGTGATTATCTGGGTCGTGAAGACCTTTATAGTATCGTTTTTCTGTGTATTCTTGCCACCTCTTCTTAATATCTCCTGCTTCTGTTGGGTTCATACATTCTGTCCTTTATTGAGCCCATCTTTGCATGAAATGTTCCCTTGTTATCTCTAACTTTCTTGAAGAGCTCTCTAGTCTTTCCCATTCTATTGTTTTCCTCTATTTCTTTGCACTGATCGCTGAGGAAGTCTTTCTTATCTCTCTTTTCTATTCTTTGGAACTCTGCATTCAAAAGTACATATCTTTCCTTTTCTCCTTTGTTTTTCAGTTCTCTTCTTTTCACAGCTATTTGTAAGTCCTCCTCAGCCATTTTGCTTTTTGCATTTCTTTTTCTTGGAGATGGTCTTGATCTCTGCCTCCTGTACAATGTCACAAACCTCCGTCCACAGTTCTTTGGGCACTCTGTCTATCAGATCTAGTCCTTTAAATCTATTTGTCACTTCCACTGAACCCACTCCAGTATTCTTGCCTAGAAAATTCCATGGACAGAGGAGCCTGGTGTGCTATATAGTCCATGGGGTCACAAAGAGTCAGACATGACTGAGTGACTTCATAGTCATAGTCCACTGTATAATCGTAAGGGGTTTGATTTAGGTCATACCTGAATGGTCTAGTGGTTTTCCCTACTTTCTTCAATTTAAGTCTGAATTTTCCAGTAGTCATGTGTGGATATGAAAGTTGGACTATAAAGAAAGCTGAGCGCTGAAGAATTGATGCTTTTGAACTGTGGTGCTGGAGAAGACTCTTGAGAGTCCCTTGGACTGAAAGGAGATACAACCAGTTCATCCTAAAGGAAATCAGTCTGAATAGTCATTGGAAGGACTGATGCTGAAGTTGAAACTCCAATACTGTGGCCACCTGATGTGAAGAGCTGACTCATTTGAAAAGACCCTGATGCTGGGAAAGATTGAAGGAGGGAGGAGAAGGGGACGGCAGAGGATGAGATGGTTGGATGGCATTACCGACTCAATGGACATGAGTTTGAGTAAGCTCTGGGAGTTGGCGATGAGCAGGGAGGCCTCAGGTGTTGCAGTCCATGGGGTCACAAAGAGTCGGACATGACTGAGCAACTGAACTGAATTGATTTTATAAAAATTTATCTCCATTAATTAACAAGATGGCTAAAATATGCATTTTTTTAGTTAAAAATTTTAGAAATGCTTGCATAGCAACATTTTATTGACTTTCCCCAACAATCAGTATACTTTGTTTCACTCAAAATCATTTATAGACATTTCCACTTACTAGTTTTAGGAACTATGTTTCTTTGGCAGAAAGAAATATTAAAGTTATTAATTTTGATATTAGTATTAGGATCAGTATTACTGCTGATTACAATCATTTTAATGTCATCTTTTTTAGGAAATCTTTGAATACTAGCCTGATAATAGCCACTTTATAAAATGTTATCGCCTATAAAATGTTCCACATCTGTTTTATGAGTTACCACCTATTGCTATGCATTTGGTATTTAAAGAAATATGCGCTTCTGATTTATTTACTTACTTCCAATATATTACTTTTACAATTTAATTTTCTCTCCATTCCCCAGGAGTAGTTTTTGATATGACTAATATAAGGATGGCAGTAAATGTATATTTTCTAAAGGGTCAGACTGTTCTGGGAATTATTAAAATAGTATATTTATTATAACAATACAATAAGTTGAAAAAGACTTGAGTCTCTTAAAATGTTTAGAAATGTTTCTCCTATCAACTATCACCTTTTTCTTTTTTAACAAATCATAGTTAATTTCCACTTATGAGATGGTTTTTATTGGCAAACATGAGCAGGAGTTGGGAACTCAGGCCTAACCTACTTAAATCAGAGGGAGCATTAGCACAAATATTCTTAAGTAAGCATTCATTGTCTAATCAAACGGAACTGGCTTACTCAATGTTCAGGAGCATGTCTTTTCAAATCCTGGCTCAGGCTCTTGACTAATGTGGGCTGCTCATTCTGATCCCACTGGAACTGCAGAAATCTCTTATTTCCTTTCATTTTCGGGTATGCAGCTGCATTTCTAAACCATGACTACATTGCTAAATGAATCATTGATTTGGAAAATCTGAAGTGACCTTCAACTTGTTCTCAAACTCTTCCTCAAGAGAAGAGAGACAGAATCAGCAAAATATTGAAAAGGTATAGTTTTTCTTAAAGGTGTTTTTGGCAAGTAGAATGTTGGAGACCACTCTGTGTGTGTGTGTGTGTATATATATATATATATATACACACATATATACACATATATATAAGTGTATGTGTTAGGGGAGATTATATTTTATATTCAGAAATAAGGGTCTTTAAAATAGTTTGTTTGGGGTATAGCTTCAAAAGTCAAAGGTTTTTCTTATAATATAAAGGCAAATGCTGTTTTTGGCTTCTCAGCTGCCCTGTTAAACTATATGCCACTCAGATAGCCTGAAATTCTTCACTGAAGTGGCTGGGATTAGTTCTGGGTACTTACCAGATGGTTTTCCAGACAACCAATACTGTGAACAGTTGTATGATTAGAAATTTTACTTCATTGTCTCTTTAACTTCACCCTTAATTTTCAGTCATGTTTATAGAGGAGGTTTTGTCAAGAATTCTAGATATACACACAGCCCTGGAGAGAAGTAAGGCATGCCTTCTGCACTGACTTGTTCCTCTTCATGATGAGTGACCTACTTAGGCATATGAATATTCAATGAGACATATAGATTACCCTGATGGAGCTGCCCAATTAAGTTCATGTAAGGTCAACGGAAGACACAGATCCCACATCCACTGAGTCACTAATTGGCTTCCTACCAGACGTGCCCCCTCATCAAGACAGCCCGGTTAACCTCACCCTGCTTTCCCTTGAGTCCCTTTTACCCTTTGGTGCTGAATGTTGAAAAAGTTTCTCTACCTAAAGCAAGTATTGGAAAATAAATTGATAGGAACATCAACCCTTAGGCATAAATGACTGACAAGTCTCAACTCTTAAAACTGCAAAAAAAATCTGCAGTTTACTGTGCTTGAAGGTTTCTACTACATCACTGGAGCCATAATTTAAGTTTTCTATGAGTTTACCTAAGATGAGTGAATAAGCTACCGAGACAACCTCATAGGTTCTTTCTCACTCTGACAATACAGACTTTTTATGGATTTTCTAAAAAGTGTGGTTTACTTATTATTAACTCTGCTTTAGAGCTATGGAAGCAGGGGCTCAGAAAGGTCTAGTAGCAGAGCAGAGGGCAACTTTCTAACTTGTGGCTTTAGTCATATTCCTGGTTCAGAAGCTTCCTAGTTATTCTTATCTGCTGCGAAGCTTGCATCAGGTTCTTTTCATAAACTTCCAAAACCAAATCATACTGACAAACTTTTCTCCTGCCTCTGACATCTCTTAACCATTTTCATACGATGAGTCATTTTTTGCTCTCTCTCATCTCATTCTTAATGTTCAGGTGGGTGAATGTGATGACTGTAAAAGGCAAGCAATCAATATCTTGGGTTAGGTAAAGCTCTGTAAGCCAATCTGCAAGCCTGAGCAAGGCTCCTTGTGTCCTTAACTGTAACCTTGGCACATGAAAAGCAACTTCCATTCCATTTTACCAACGTTTCGGTCAAAGATCAATTGCCATTGTAATTATATCATATATCACAGGACGGGGAATCACTGAGAGGGCAGGCCCTCTAAACTAATACATATCATTAGCATTTAAAGAACATGAAAAACAAATTGAACATTAGTCCTCATGTAACTCTTTTTTCTAGAGCAAATAATTTTCCAAATTAAAATGAATACATTAATGAAATTGCCACATTCCTGAGAATAAACTAGGTTGGTAATGTCGTCAAGCCCTGAGCAAGGTTTAGCTCATTGTACTTCTCTGTCTGATCATTATAACATCTAATCAAGAGGAGCTTAAATACTTCAGTGAGCTCTCAAAATAAATTTGATCTGAGCAGCTCAGGTCTCATGGATTCCTGGGGTTACTGACTAGGTGAAACATGTTTTTGTTTTAATCCCTGTCTCAGCTCAAAGAGGATTAATGCCCATAATTCTCCTATCCCCATTTAATTGAGAAATGAAGTTTGAAGAGGCACCTCCGGAACACTCCACTTTGAAGTATGACCTATCTACTGTCTATACAATAAATCTTCCTCTGCTCACACACACACTTTTTTTTTCTCACCCACAGAAGAAAGGAAGAAAGGTATGTACATGCGCCTATGTGTATGTATTTGCATGTCTCTATTGCAAAACACACATCCTTGTGGTTTTCCCTTTCCCATCTTAGAATTACCTTAATGAAGGCATTCTCTTGGAGGTTCAAACTGTGTCTCAAACAGCTGTGACCTCTTCTTTCTCTGACATTCTAATAGCCCCTTTGGGACAAATAGCCCTTTTATTAAAAGCAACACAATTCTTGCATCCCTGTTACAATGTTAGGAGTTTTATTTTTGCCTTTTCCACATCATTAGAGGGAAAATTTTCTGAGGAAAGAAAGAGGCAAAATACTACACCCTGGAATGACTTCCTCAGCTGGACAGGCACTAACTAGCAGAAAAGGGCCAAAATTTTGAAATACAGACCCCTTCTCATGTCCTTTAATTGACCCAGTGCTAGGATATAATTTGAAAAGGGCACAGAGATACACAGGAAGTCTTCATGTCAATCTCACTTTTTCCATGAAAGTTGATGTGCAAGTTTAATGAGGTAATATCTATGAAGTGCTTAGCACAGGACTAGGTACACAGTAAGCCCCCAGCCCAGTGGTGGTTGCTATGATTTATATAAGGAAATTTGACATCTTGTACCCAAGCCATAAGGTATCAGAAGCACTATATCTGAAACTCAAATATCTTTATAAGCTAATTGCAAAAGTGACATGCCATCACTTCAACCATAACCTATTGGTCATATAGACAAGCTCTAGCTCAGTGAGAACAGCACCACCTAAGGTTATGGATATTTGAACTCAGGGACCATAGGAGGCTGTCTGGCTACCACTGCTACCTAAAATATGCCCAAACCTTTACCAAACTACTCTCTTCTACATTTTAACCTTTAAGAGCCAGATTTGTGTGTTATTGCTGTGAATGAGATTTCAACAAAATGATATACCCAGAAATAGCAATATTTAAAGATTGACTATCCGTTATCAATTTACAGATGTTTTATGTGATGTCTTGCTTGAATTTCAAAATAACCTATTAAAATAGGTAACAGAGAAGATACTACTATAACAGTTTTATAGATAAGGAAACTGAATATCAGACAGACTTAATGATTGACCCAAGATCTCAACTAGATATCCTCCTACATTCTTATGGCATTTCTTCTGCCAGGTTAAGCTGTCTTGTTTGTTTGTTAAATGCTTTCCTGCTTGTGTGCTGGGGAGACAGTTTGTAGCAAATCACAAGTGTGTGATTTTTGTCTAAAAGTCATTAGATTCCAGCAACTGATACATATGTTTCTTTTTCTGTCCAGTTGCTTGTACCACACACACACACACACACATATATATATATTTATAGACACACATGGACATACATTCATCTTTCTCATCTCTGTTATTAAGAGAAGACTAAATTTCTTTCAGAAAATACTTGTGGCCATTGTGTCACAAAGAAATCACTCTTCCATGGAAGTTAATATATATATACATGTCTATATCTATATCTATATATATAGATAAACTTTGTAGCTTTCCTACCTTTATTCTAAAATAAATTATGAAAGGTTGTATGTATGTTCAAGCTTCAGGCAGAATTTTTCCTGTTTGGGAGAACTTTTTCAACTACTTCTATTTGAATTGGTAACCATTTGTATGAGAAGAAAATGAATGCTAATGGAAAAGCCCAGAGTGGATTTGGAAAATCATTATAACCATTCTGTCGTAGGTTTGAGCCTTTGACAAAACACCTATTCAAGGATGGAAAATCCACTATTTCTCTTCTGCATTTCTTTTTCTGAATAGAGCTAGATTGAATAACCAGGGTTGATAAAGGATTCAGAGCAATTGCCTTACTAAGTAATAGTGAGCCATTTTCTCACCAATGGGACAGAAACTGGTCTTCATCTGAATATATAACTATACTGACTACCATGTACTGGGGGGACTGGGGGAGCAGATGGGTAAAAAATGAGTGAGAGAAATCCCCTATAATTTTCACTACTCCTACAACATGCTTTATCTAAGTACCAGTTAGGACACCCCTTTACTAAGTTCTACATATTTGCAGATTTATTTGCACCTCTAGATTTTTTCTTACCTTTGTATACCCTTTGTGTTTCAAAATATGTCAACCATGTGTGCGTGCTAAGTCATTTCAGTCCTATTCAACTCTTTGTAATGCTATGGACTGTATGTAGCCTGCCAGGCTCCTGTCTCCATGGGATTCTCTAGGCAAGAATACTGGAGCAGGTGGCCATGCCCTCTTCCAGGGAATAGTCCCCACCCAGGGATCGAACCCATGTCTCCTGTGGTTTCTGCATTGCAGGCAGACTCTTTACCACTAAACCACCAGGGAAACCCCATATGTCTACCTTCTTTATGCATATTTAGATCCACTGACCGTCCTTGAAGCTTCCTAAATGAGTAATAATCATTTACATCCCTGTTAGTGCTATGATTTTCAAAGTGCTTTAACAAAAGCTAACTGAGTGATCCTTACATAGAAGCAAATATTACCTTAGTGTTTTAATGGATAAGAAAAGTAGGAATGGTTTGATTAGCATATAAGGATATAGATTTAAAAAGAAACAAGGCTACCATTGATCCATCCTTTAGTGAAATTTAAAGCTTCACTTAATTTACAGTCTGCCTGAGATTCCCTTCTTCTGAGTGCTTGCAGCTCCTAGAGTCTGTCACATTTTAAAGCAGCCTTTAGGGACCAACTGCCTGGTTGTTTCCATATGTGTATAACTCACTGATGACCTAGAACTAGATCTATCTTGCACATTCTGCACGAAACATTCCTCATGCTGGCCTTCTTCCTACGTGCATCCAAAGAGAAGTAAGTGAGACATTTTGTGTGCTTTTTCCTACTCCCAGCAATTCTTGAAGAAGATAACACAGTCAATTGAGATCAGAATGTACTTCATTCATTCGTTCATTTACTTAATTGCAGTGCATGCCTATTACGTGATACTCTTTCTTGGGCCTGGAAATGCAAGTTAAAGGTGGAAAATTTTAATTTCCAGGAGCTTAAAATTGAGTGGGGATACTTTGACCCACTTTTTAAAATGAAAACAAATGTAACCACTGATGTGAAGGACAAAAAGAACTTGTTCATGTCTTCATCTATATCCGAAGTAAGCACATGTCTCTGAGAATGGATTCCTCCTCTTCTACAGGACTCTGAACTTAAGGATCAAAGTTTAATGACTAAATTATGCTTACCTTAAACTGAGCATTATATGTCAGGTCTTGCATTTGCAGCTGGGGGATGGTAAATGCTAAACATTTTTTTTTTCCTTTTCTCTTCTAGAGTCTAACTTGAATGGAAAACACAATGTGAGGGTGATCAAGACAGTTGATCACTAGACAGTTTGTCTTGGGTGAAGATGATAGAAAATCATGCATTCTACTTATATCCAAAGTATTTAGCAGATGACATGAAATACTTTTGACTGGCTTAGCTCTTTTTACAATAGTTTTCTGCCTACTCAACCATAGCACAGGTGGAAGGAAATACACCCTCTTTGGATCTGTTCAATGGCCAGGAAATATATTTTGAACATTATATTGCCTTTAAAAATGCATGATAATATGATCAAAATTTCTGCTTCCAATCTCAGAGCTTCATATCCCATCACTTATTGGACTTGAACTCTGTACTATCTCTGGCTCATTTTTCAATAGATGAAGAGTCATTAAACAATAATTATGCATGAAGTCTTCAGGGGAATTCAGTGGTGAGTCTCCAACAGGGGAAATAACAAGAAAACAATAGCAATCATGCAAAGCTCAAGAAAGACAATCTTCAAAGGAAATAATATGAATGGGGATAGGACACTAGGTGTGAGAGGTCAATTACCAGTTTGGGGAGCTTCATCTCAGAGGATGCTTCAATTGAACCAAATCTCAAAAAATGTATAGAACTGGCACTATAGAAATTGGACGTGGCAAGTATAACAGGCTTACAGAACAGCCTGAGCAGGTAAGAATTCTAACCATGATTTTCTACAATTATGCATTGTTTGGAACAATATTAAATGATGATTCTCTGTCCCATGTATTTAGTATATTTATTAGATCCCACGTTTGTTCCTAAATGCATTTTTTTCATACAAGAACCTTCTACACTATATAAGTCATTTGAAAATAGTTGATATCTTTCACAAAAGTACATTCTACACTCAAATTTCAGAGGTAAAATTGAAGCCAACTTCTTATACCATGGCATAATACAGTGTTGCTTTATTGGCAAATTTTTATTTTCCCTGAAAGCTCATCACTTCACAGTGACATTTCAAAATTGCCTTCATAAAATTAGGATGATTCTAGAAAGCTTGAAAACATAGTAGCTATTCCCATGATGTATGATCTTCCTGGACCTCTACCTCATAAACTCCTAACTTCCTTTGAAATAATATAGAAGGGCTGATTTTTCCTTTTTTGTACACAACATTCATTTTTTTCCCCTCTCTTTGGGCTATTCTTTATTATTTAACTTGGTTACTGTATTATTTAAAAGAAAAAAAAAGGAGTTTGCAATATTGCCTGTATGGGAGATGTTATATAGAGTAAAGCAATATTGATTACATTGTAGCTATTAACTACAATTCTAAAAACAAGGAAGGAGTTTGAAACAATGGATCAGGGCAATAATCATCTTCACTCTCCTACAAGATAAAAACGGGAAAAAAAAAAGCAAGTCATGTCCCAAATAATTCAAAACTTTAAAATTTCTCCTTCAAGGTCTATAAAGCCAGCTTGAAAGTTTAAGGTAATAGGTGAACTTACAGGAATGGAAATAGCCTTCAATGAACAAAGAATTTACCATTTTTTTAGAGTGTACATAGAGAATGACCAAGCTTTTGTCATTTGGCTCCAGTCTACATTTTCAACATTGACTATTAAGTCCTTCACACAATTTTACATGCTCTAATTAGACTTCCACATAGAATTTTCAGTATATATTATTCTGGTTCTTGCTGATGACATTTTCCTTCCTAAAAAGTTCAGACTTAATAAAAATATGAATTTCACAAATATTTCCATTTCTTTACCTTCCTCTGTCAATCTATCTGGATCTCTCTGTTCTAGTTGTGAACAGGAGAATTTAATAGAATATTACCAGTGAGAGTTAACCAAGCAAATGGAGTTAACCTAATTCCATAGATTAGGTTTCACAAAGGGAAACATTCTTAAACGAGCCCGTAAGAAGACATGGGGAGCATAAAGACCACAGTGGATGAAATGCAGTTAGTAAAGGAAGAAACAGAAGAACACATTTTTTTTTTTTTTTTTTTCATCAAACTGAGAGAGAAAAGAGGCAGATGTCAAAAGCTCAGTATGAAGTCAAGGCATAGGGACAGTAGAATCCAAAGTAGAGAACAAAGGTCAAGAGATTAAGTGGGAGGTTATTTCTGGAAAAAAAATCAAGAAAAGGTGTAATTTATCACTGACATTTAATTGGCCTTCATGGTGAGACGCACGGAAGTACCACCAGTATTTAAAAAGCTATAGACAAGGAAGGCAGAATTAATCAACTGGGTTTCCAACTGGACTCATCTCTGTTAGGTGTTGTGGCAATAAAAGAGATATGCCTCTTTAAAGGAAGTTAGAAGACCAATGTAGCACATAAATCAATTAGAAAATACTGTTTCAGAGCACAGACTATTGGTTTCTCTAGTTCCTCTAAAGCACCTTGCTTGTAGTGATTGATCAGTAAATACTTGTTAAGTGCACATAAAAGCTGTTTGTGTTTTTCAGATTCTATGTACTATAAAGTTGGAGGATAAATTTAATGAGGGATAGATAATTAGAAAGGTCTAAAAGGAGGTGGAGCTTAATCTGTGCTTTTGAAATTAAATACAGAAGCAAATGAAAAAAAATACCATGTTTGGGAAAAATGAAAAGAGATAAGTAAAATAATTTCTCCATTAATTAGATCATTGCTCAAGGGTTAAACAAAAATTCCAAAGTCAAAACCCCGGTTGCTTAACTCATTCATAATTATTTATTCCAGAAAATTACCCAATCTTTCTTTAATTAATATCATACCAAAATATACATCTTGTTTTCAATAAATAATAACACACAAATTATCCTTAGTTGTCCCAGTACATACATTCATATGTTTGGGAAAGTCTTATTCATGTGAAGTCATGTCAGACCTGCAGAACAGGTTGAACAAGCTGTTCTTTGGGCTTTAAGCTTATCACCCTACAAATAGTAAGGGCTGTAGTGTTAAACTCTATGGTTTCTAAAACTGAAGCACATTCTAACCCTATTATATCATCGTTTTCATTTAAATGACATCAATCTGAAGATATGCGTGCATTATGGTCAAAATGAATATATGATTTCTATACAAATTAAGGTTTTTTCTAATTTGCAGTGATGCAATTGAAACAATAAACTCAATGATAACAACAAAGTAGCTAATTGAGTTGATGATCATTTAATTTTACTTTTGATAATGTGTATGTTTTTATTTAGACTAATACAATATAAATGATAACCAGCTAGTTTTAACCATCCTCTCATTTGAAGCATCTGCTCAATGAAGGAGAACCACTGAATTGTGTGTGTTCCCCACACTGCTGCTAATTGTGGGAAGAGGCTGACTTGAAGCCTGCAGTTGTCTGTGGACTTATCGTTGCACAGATGACAAACCTGTGAAATGTGGGAGTGAGGTTTGTTTATATCTCTCCATACAGAGACACAAAACGGTGCATTCTGTCAATTTAAGAGAAAAAACAAATACGCTAAGCCTATTGAATTCATTCATTTATGCACTCATTCGTTCACTTATGCATCCTTTCATTCACTCATACACAAAATCCTTATAAAAAAATAAAAAACATGTAACATCATCAAATACTCTATGTTGTAACCTATATGCTGAATCTAAAAAATAAAACAAGGGAGTGATTATATCAAAACAGAAATAGACTGACAGTTATAGAGAAAAATTAATGGTCACCAGTGGAGAGGAGGAAAAGGGAGGGACAAGTTAGAAATATGGGTTTAAGAGATACATATTACTATGTATAAAATAAATATTATGAACATACTGTATAGGTGTTGTTCTATAAAAATATTGAATCCCAGTGTTGTACACATGGAACTAATATAATATTGTAAATCAACAATACTTCAATCAAAAGCAAATATATAGTTTATTATCACAAGTCTCACATCCTAGGACCACAAATAAACATCTAGGTGAGAAGTCAATAGAACTGAACTTTATCAAATATTAAGAGTAAAATGAAAGTAAAAGTGTTAGTTGCTCAGTTGTGTCCAACTCTTTGCGACTCCATGGATTGTAGCCTGCCGAGCTCCTTTGTGCATGGAATTATCCAGGCAAGAAAACTGGAATGGGTAGCCATTCCCTTCTCCAGGGGATCTTCCCAACCCAGGGATCAAACCTGGGTCTCCCACATTGCAGGCAGATTCTTTACCATTTTAGCCACCAGGGAAGCCCCACTGAGGGTAAACACTATGCTAAATGTTTTGTGTATAGCATTGTGCTTAATCTAAACATGCTTTAAAAAACACACAGGCAAACTGAGAGTTAGATGTGACTTTTGGAATAAATCTTAGTAAAGAATGAGGTGCAGGTCATTAGAACAAGGTGTAGGATTTGAATATTATTCCTAGTGTATCGGGGAAACACGCAAAGTCCTATGTATCTAAAGGACAATGCACATTTGGCATTATGATGAGAGATGAGAAAGTAAGCTGAATCAGTTTAAGGTTTTGAAATTCATCTTAAAACAGAAAATTCTCTCCTGTATGTAAAATAAAAAATAATTAAAATCAAAATGCCAAAGAAGTTCTATTTTTAAAAATTTGATGTTACTGATATCAGAGGAAGGAGACTGTAGGTGGGAAATGGTTGAAATGCCCATGACCTGAACATCTATGAACCAATGCAGTCAGAACAGAATTGTAGAGCAGGGTCTGAGATATATTTCAGAGAAAAAATAAATAAGCAGAAGAATCTGTACACTAGAATGCTCTGTTCTAGAAGCTATGATTGTTCTCTAACAGACAAAGACTGCGATTATCAACTTAATTTCACAAAACTGATTGGAACACTTGGATTAGACGTGTGGCCACATTGGTTTCTTAATAAGTTATCTTAGTACTTTAATTACTCCATCCAGCAAGACAGAGTTGATGACAGATCTTGGCAGGAGCCTGCCTCAAAACATTGACATAATGGCCAAATACAGACTAGAAAATGTCCTTGGCACAAGGAGGGGAACCAAAAACACAGCCCCGGGTTGAGCCATGCACGTTCAGATGTTTTTCCCACATTCTCAAATCAGGCAATGCTCCTGCTTCCTATAGCAAAAGATAAGTGATGGTTGTGGAGTGTAATCACTAGTGTGTAAATCACCTGGGAATCTTGATAAAAATATAGATATGGATGAAACAGGTCTTGTTTAGGACCTTGGATGTTGTGTTTCTAACAAGTTACCAAGCCATTCTTATGCTGCTGCTCCATGAATTAATTAAGAGAATAGAGAGCCTAGGATGGTCACTGCAGTAAATTTTTCTTGCGTTAGAGCAAGGACTGTGACTCTGACCACATCTCGGTTGGACAGGGTGCTCCATTTCTCTGATTTCCTGCAAAGTTCAGGATCAAAGACAGCTATTTTTTGCACATTACAACTGGCTAGGCTCATGATAACCAGTAATTGCAGAAATCTTGATAAATGTGCCCCAACATAGCCATAAGAGGATAATTCAATTAAACACTCATAAAACATCCAGACTTAAAAATGTTGATTCCAACTATTTCACACTTTTCATATATTCTCCCTTCTGGCTCTAGAGGGTTTAAATATTTTTAAATTAGCTCATTCTGCCCAGAGAGGTCTTCATTTCTTCATTTGTTTTATTTGATCACATTAACTTATAAGCTGCCTCATATATTTTGGGAATGTGGGGACAGAAATACAATAATGAAATTAGCCTTTCCTCCCCTAAAAGTTGGGCTGCAGTGTGGACTCTGCTTATCTGTCATACTTGCTTTCTTCAACACAGTGTTTTGCACATAATAAATCTTTAATAAATATGTCTTGATTGATGTTTTTATTGATACATTTGAAATTTTTCATTACTTATGTAAGCCTAAAGTATTAGGTTTCCCAAGGCTATTTCTTTTTCTCCCTTTAGAACTTGACTCCTTTCTTCTTCAAAGCTCTAGTAAGCATCTCAAGTTTATCCTTTCAGCTTGGAAGTCACAATTTCCCAATCAGGGGGAGATGGATGCTATGCCCCAACATTTGTGCACTTAATTAAAACACAAGAAATGCTTCATTAGTGTAATAAATGCAATTTAAAATGTCTCTAATGGAGAAAATGTTGCTCCATTTTTGAAGCAACAAAAGGGGATGGCCATATGGGTCAATTAATCACTGCTAACTCTCATTTGATGATCACTTTGAGGTTATTTGATACAATAAGACTATAAAAAAGGCTATACATTATTATTTTGTCCAGATAGAATTATTAGTCCAGATATAATTATATTATTTGAGTCCTGTTTTCTTAGTCCTCTCATTTAAAAGTTCTCCCTTTCAAAATTGACCTTTAGTCTCTCTAGGTATAATTCTCTTGTTTCTATCTCCCAATAGTAAATTAAGATATACTACAATGGAAGACGGTAAATGTCAATTTTCAAACTTTTAAAAGAAACTTGTTTATACATTCAGCAATATACTACTTGATTTCTTTCTGAGAGAAACATCTTTTACTGTTACTGTTGTTAACCTGCGTGAGTCCTAACATCATTCTGAGTGGAAAAGATTACCATTACCTACATTATGCCACTGAGTCAAATTTCCATCAACCAATGATTTTTGAGTACCTACCATAAATCTTCTGTGAAAGAAGCTTGAAAAATTATGTGGACTTTTATTAATATACTTTATAAAAATATTTGAGCCATTTTTCCATGCTTACTGTACCATATTTCTTGTTGGATCAAATTTCTGGTTGGAAAAAGAATCAGCTAGTACCTGAGATTTAAATGATTAGAGGGGTTAACTCTGACTCCAGAGGTACAATCAGTGACCTCCTGTCTTTTGTGTGTACACGGATAATATCCCCCGTGGCTCTGAGTCACAGGAGAAAACAAAGGTCTGTGGCCATTGTTGCTCGCTGTCAAGACTTTACACAAAAGTACTGACTGTGCTATAATAGGGAATCAGCTTGCCAAAACATTACAAGAGGCTGAAGTTTCTAACTCACTGAAACTCTACTTAAGTTATTATATGCTTGGATGGCTGCAAGAACAACAGATAGCTATGCAATTAATGCAAACCACGGCAGCCTCCCTCACTTCCTTCTCATCTCCATGCAGACCAGTAATGAGGCGCCTCCTGACACACAGTCACAACACACTGACAAACCATCTTGCTGTGTGAAAAAGACACAGAAAAATCCAAGAACCGTGACGGTGCTAGCAAGCACAACTCCTCTTCACCAGAGATTTCACATCCTAGATGTGTCCAAGACAGACTCCTGGCTGGGGAAGACTTCATCTGCCAGACTCCAGACCAACTTTGAGGTCGAAAGGGCGCTTATGTTATCATAAGAAAACAAAAGTTGCTATCTAAAAGAATGATTTTCTCTTTACTCCTTATGTTAGTATTCCTGAGAAAATATTGACCAAGAAAGATTCTCTGAAACAATTACACATTTCACTGCTTATTTTCCTCATTTATATGAGGAATATGTACCCACCAAGAAATTAGATAGTTTCTTTGGTGTAACCTCATTAAATAGATTACAAAAGATGATGTTAGCTTTTATTATTAACAAAAAAGGTGAAATTTCACCTGATGTACCATGAAATGTAATCATTGTGCTTTAGTAGGTCTGTCCATCAGTGTCACCATTGACTGATATCTTAGTCCACTATTGCCTTACATAACTGTGCTAGTTCCTACAGGTGATACTGCAAAGCATAAAACACAGTCTTTGGCCCTGTGTTCTACTTACCTTTATTTCATTAGGGGAATGGAAGAAAAAATGCAGAACTATTGAATGCAATCAAATCTAACTTTAAATGGATAATACAGATGAGATGCGTGCGTGCATGCTGGCTAAGTCCCTTCAGTCATGTCTGACTCTTTTGAGACCCTGTGGACTGTAGCCCACAAGTCTCCTCTCTTCATGGGATTTTCCAGGCAAGAATACTGAAGTGGGTTGCCATGCCTTTCTCCAGGGGATCTTCCCAACCTACTGATCGAACCTATGTCTCTTACATCTCGCCCATTGGCTGGTGTGTTCTTTACCACCAGCTCCACCTGGGAAGCCCACAGAGGAGATACACAATGGGAAATCAGTGACTGAGATTACCATTGAGGCAAAACAGGCACAATCCCTACAGGAGGAATAGATCCTAAAGTAAGGAGATTCTAGACCAAAGAGTGTGTGGAAGAAGTCAGAAGACTCAACACTTTTATAAGAAAAAAAAATCCACTAAGAATGTCCTCATAGATAACAATATAATAAGCAATAATGCTCTACGTACCAAATAACTGGCTTAAAGGAGTATGGCAAGGCTGTATATTGTCACTGTGCTTATTTAACTTATACGTATGAGTACATCATGAGAGACGATGGGCTGGATGAAGCACAAGCTGGAATCAAGATTTCTGGGAGAACTATCAATAACCTCATATATGCAGATGACACCACCCTTATGGCAGAAGGATTTCCCTGGTGGCTCAGATGGTAAAGCATCTGCCTACAATGTGGGAGACCTGGGTTCAATCCTTGGGTTGGGAAGATCTCCTGGAGAAGAAAATGGCAACCCACTCCAGTATTCTTGCCTGGAAAATCCCGTGGACGGAGAAGTCTGGTAGGCTACAGCCCATGGGGTCACAAAGAGTCGGATAGGACTGAGCAACTTCACTTTCACTTTCACTTTACGGCAGAAAGTGAAGAAGAACTAAAGAGCCTCTTGATGAAAATGAAAGAGGAGAGTGAAAAAGTTGGCTTAAAGCTCAATATTCAGAAAACTAAGATCATGGCATTCGGTCCCATCACTTCATGGCAGATAGATGGGGAAACAATGGCAACAGTGGCTTACTTTAATTTTGGGGGCTCCAAAATCACTGTAGATGGTGACTGTAGCCATGAAATTAAAAGACGCTTACTCCTTGGAAGGAAAGTTATGACCAACCTAGACTGCATATTAAAAAGCAGAGACATTACTTTGTCAACAAAGGTCAGTCTAGTCAAGGCTATAGTTTTTCCAAGAGTCATGTATGGATGTGAGAGTTGGACTGTAAAGAAAGCTGAGCACTGAAGAATTGATGCTTTTGAACTGTGGTGCTGGAGAAGACTCTTGAGAGTCCCTTGGACTGCAAGGAAATCCAACCAGCCCATCCTAAAGGAGATCAGCCCTGGGTGTTCATTGGAAGGACTGATGTTGAAGCTGAAACTCCAATACTTTGGCCACCTGATGCGAAGAGCTGACTCGTTTGAAAAGACCGTGATACTAGGAAAGATTGAGGGCAGGCAGAGAAGGGAACGACAGAGGATGAAATGGTTGGGTGGCATCACTGACTCAATGGACATGAGTTTGGGTGGACTCCGGGAGTTAGTGATGGACAGGGAGACCCCGCAGTGCTGCATTCCATGGGGTCGCAGAGTCGAACACGACTGAGAGACTAAATTGAATTGACCAGAGAGAAAGCTTAACAAGTAGAAGTTATAAACAGTTTAAAACTTATGCTCTAGATTTTTAGAGAAGACTAATATGCAAAACAATGGTGAATGTTTAAGAGTTAAGAATAAGAATTGCTAAATTACATGGTAAAGACTAACCTTTATGTGAATTCACATGAAAGAAATGTCAATGAAAAATGGAGCAATCTGTAAGATATCCTGAAGATGATAGATTTTATCTTATATTTTGACTATTGGCTGATATTTGAATTTATAGAAGAAAGAGAATAAATACCAGATGGAACTAAAATATGATATAAGTCGTGAAGTCAATTTTAGATCTCACATATTTAAGGGGCAGTATAGAACTTAATTCAGCTAAAGATACAATTCAGTAGGGAATAGTGATCTACTGATATTTATTTAAAAAAACTGATGAAAATTTTTATTTTAGATAGATTAATCAAGGGCAATGGTAATATACTTTGGTTTTTAAACTCCAGGGAAGCTGTGGACTTTTAAAGCTCCAAGTTTATGTAGCTCCATGTGCAAACTGAAATGTGTATTTACTAAATAATGAATATGTTATCAACATATATATCCTTTAAATATATATAAAAGTGACTAATGCAGTGAAAATAAATTTAATAAATGACATCTTATACAATTCTAATTTTCTCAACTAACAGGTGTGGTTATTATCTCATACTGGGAATTGTATGACTTCCTTTAAAATACTGCCAACTTACATTGCCATTTGTCTTTCAGTTATCAAATATTAATAAAAGCCATATCAGATGCTTAACACATCTTCATTCCTTTTCCTTATTGATTATAATTTACTGAGTTCCTCAACCTAAATAACACCATTAAAATTGCTATATTTGTTTTCTTTTCTTATCAAAGTCTTGGTAATTAATTAAGAATCCATTTCTTATGTCTGAAGTTAAATGTATACATTCCCTAATGTCTCCAGGACCTTCTTAATCCATTTACTGAATAGAGTGTCTATTCTTTGTCAAAGAGCATTTGTGGCACATTTTTTTAAAGACCAGAAAATAAAGATGAAATTAGAATTTAGCTGAAAGTGGCATGTTTCAAAGCCAAATGAGCTTGTTTGATGTACCTCAGACTTTGGATTTTCATCACTTACAACATGTCAACTCACTAAACACAAATGTTCTATCCCCAAAAAGCACTAAATATTGAAAGAAAAAAAAAAGATTCGCTGACATAAAGTAAGTAGGATATCAGTGATATAACAGCTCACAGTTTCTAAAAAAAGATTTATCACATACAAATAAGAAAAACATCAACTGGTTTCCCAACTTTTGTCCTCACCCCAAATGCACAGCTCTCTACTTCCACAAATTATTTCTGCGATAATGATAAACTTTTCTTTTTCAGGAAATGGACATTGCAGTTGAATACGCACTTGATAGTGGAACATGTAGTAACCTGGATGCTGAAATAAATGCCTTAAATTGAAATTGCACTTTGATTTGTGACCTTTTCTTTCCAAGCTACTTTGTCTGGAAAGGGTTAACTCAGTAGGCTTACATTGCTCCAAACTCTAGGCAAAGCAAAGACTGTCTTCATAACTGTCCCTTGGTCAGCTCCTAGAAAATAATCTCCGAGCCTGTGGAATATTCTGGCTAATAAGAACACTTTAACCATGTAAGTTAATTCTGACAATGTGCTATCTGGTAAATACTCACTGTTCCTCTGTAAGTGGAGATTGAAATCTGGAACAGAAACCTGGGAAATGTATGCCCATAGGATTAAACCCCAGTGAAATCCCTGGACAACCAAGCCTGGTTAGCTTCCCTGGTGGGCAATATTTCACACGTGTTATCACATTTTTCTGGAAGAATTAAGTGCGTTCCCACTGGCAGGGGACACCTAGAGGCTTTCTCCTGGTTGCTGCTGGACTTTGCCCATCTACCTTTCCTTTGCTGATTTTCACCTGTGTCCTTTCATTGTAATAGACCATAATAATGAATGTAACAGTTTTTTTTTTAATTATGTGAATCCTTAGAGAATTATCAAATCTGAAAGAGTTCTTGGAGACCCTCAAAACACTTCTAATTCTCCGTGAATATTTTCCTAATTTGGTCCTCAATGCATTTCCTCTATTCTGAACCCTGAACACTTATCATCAATGCCAAAGAATGTAACGGCTTTGCAGAACTCTTATTTGTATTGTTTATCATTGTTTCATATATTATTAATTTCTCAGATTAATTGCTTATTTTATCACAAAGGCTATGAATACCATTTTTTCTACCAAAAATGTGCAATGCTTTTGTAACACTCAACGTTAACTAGACACTCAATCAATATTTTTATATTAATAATCAGCCAACAAACTGCTGGAATTAACAGTGAATTAGGAACCTCTGTTAAAAATGTATCTAATTATGCTTGACTGTCTATCAGAAGCAATCCAGAAATATTCTAGATTACTGTTACTGGACTGCCTAAGCACCGATATAGCCTATTCTGTCCCACTGTGTCTTACACATGATAAACACCAAATGTTTATGGAATGAATGTGTAACAAGGAAACCTATTTGATTCTGTGAGAACATTGGTTGAATTTTCTACGAAAACCTAAGAAGGACAAACTTGTGGACATTCTAAGTTTGAGTCAAATATTTCAGGTTGAAGGATTATTTCGTGTATCTGAAATAACCCCAGTGGTTGTCTCAATCCTTAACTTTTTGGGTGCTAATGTAACACCAATTAAGTCAATATGTTACATGTAATAACAAAATTTCTGTGTTATAGTGGAAATAAGTTTTAAGTATTTTGAAATTAAATAAAGGCTCCTTAATACTATATTTTTAAACAAAGCTTTCATTTTGCTCTCTGAACTTGTGCAGGCCATAAAATTTTACTTAATATACCAGTAAGGAAAGGATGTAAAGAGGTAATAGTAGGTATTACCAGGCTAATATAGCTGGTAAAATGACAGATGATGAAGTTGAGAAGAATAAACTTTTCTAAGTTAAAGAAATATATAGATCATTGGTTTATTGTCTTAGGTCATATTATGCAGAAACCTGAGGTAAGTACAAAGTGATCTTTTCAGAAATGTCTTCCCAGGAGAAATAGGTGAGGGAAGGACGCAAGCAAAAAAAGTCACATTAGAGCATAGTTTTAGGCAAAGTCCTACAAAATATGATTCAGCGCAGTCCACATGGGTGACTAGGGTGTGTGAGTTCCACCTGAGAGTTCTTGTCTCTATAGGTAAGGAAGCTGAGCTTTCATGCCATCAAGTCATTTGTTAAAGGTTGTCCCCAGGGATTTAAACTCCCAGGCATCCCCTATTCTTTGTGAGCACAGGAAAACTGCTTCTTTCTTCTAGGGGAAATTCTTCTGAAAAGAGTCAGAGGTGCAGGCCATTCAAAACAAAATCAAGCAAAAAGTCTAAAAGAGATCCAAGGAGATCCAAGTGGAACACTGCCAATAACCGTAACTGGTTAATAAAAATATGTTGTTGTGCTATAAAATATAAACTGAATTATTTGAAATTATTTGGATTATTATGGCTTAAAGAATGTTATTTGAACTGTTGAAAAACCATTTGAAAGAATTTTGCAATAAATACACCAGCCTTCTAATAAGTTGTCTCATTAGTTGTTAGGATGCAGAGATCAGTGTACATAAACCCAGTGGAAAACAGTAAATGGTATAATGGAAGAGGAGCACCCAACCAGAACCCAGACGAAAAAATAGTTAAATCAACTGTCACTTGGAAGGTCTTTTGTTAGGAATGTTTTCTTACAGGGCAAATATACAAGTATAGAGTTTAACTCTGGGAAATGTAAATGCTTTCTTGAAGAAGGGAATTTGAGCATCCAGTACATTTGTTCACTATTGTCTAAAGCAAATAGAATTTAATTAAAAGCTTGAATCATGTAAGTGTTATATTTGAATAATCCAATGTGTATGTTAAGGAATATTTTATTTTGTTTTAGTCTCTGTTTGTTTTGTATGTTTTCCCTGGCAGTTTCCTCTCATATTGAGTTCTGTAAGAACTTGGGAGAAATTTTTCTGTGACGATCCCAGGGTGGCCATGGTTATGGAAAATGATAATCTCTATGTTCATTAAATCATAAGAATTAATTTAAAAATTACATTTAGGTATGTGCCATTTCTGTTTTCCAGAGGTGGTATGTATTCCTTCACCTTTTAGGTCTGGGATGCCTTTGTGATTTAGTTAAACAAATGAAATCAATGAAAGTAATGTATGATTCCCAAGGTCAGGCCACCAAAACCTTGTAGCTTTTCTCTCCTCTTGAGCCCTGGTGCTGTCATGTGAAGAAGCTTAGGCCAGCTTTCTGGAGGATGAAACCATGCAGAACTGAGTCTTCTTAGGCCTGCAACCCTGTAATTGAGTTGCCAGCATACTGCAGTCACAAAAGTGACCCCAGGAAATACCAATAAAAGAAAAACCCAGCTGAGCCCAGACCAAATTGTTGACCCACAGAAGTTTGATAAAATGAAGTGATTATTGTTTAAGTCATTTAGCTTGAGGATAATTTTTAAGGCAGCAAATAATAACCAATACACTGTGGCATACATACATGTCAACACACACAAGTATGAGGCTTGCACTGAGTCTATTATAGACACCAGGCTATAACAACAAGGTCTCTTGGGAAGTTGCTTAAAAATTTATGTTGGGAAGGTATGCAACCAAAATAAATGTGTATATTCCTCTACTTGTCCAGTCCATGGATAATCACATACATATATGTTAAGTAACAAAACCCAGGAGTTCCTCTAGAATATTTCCTTGGGTAAGTGCTCAATAAAAACCTTTATAAGAAGAAAATGAAAAAAAAAAAAACCTCTCATTATATGTATTTATTAATTGTCATTTCATTTATAATTATCATCTATCTCCTGTTGAAAAAAAGTAGTCTCGTAATTGGCTGATACCTCTATTTATCAAAAGTGGAACATCCATCCATCTAGTATGATAAACACATGTAATGTGTCTTGATTAGACATAAGTAGTTGGCTATTATCTATGGAGCTGATGAAATAAATGGGGCACAGCTACACCTGCACTTTCCCAGGGTACCTAGAAATGCCTTGCTTAACAGCAAAATTCTGAAATCTTTAGAACAGCTTGTTGCTATTGGGATTAAAGCCCTCCTCATCAGTCGTGCTGTGATGTTATGGTTACAAACACTCTAATTAAGATTATGTACAGACTTCACAATCACTTTCTGATTACCTTCTCATTAAAAAACATTTTTTAAGTTGTCCTCCTGGATGATATATTTTATGCTTGTTCCTCTGTTATCATCTCCACACAAGAATGGGAGAACTTCTAGGCAGAAAGAGAGACTTAGGGAGAAAATAATAACAGATGTACACAAGTAATGTCAGTATATTCTGAATCATGCAGTCATTCTTTATGTCCTACTCTTTGAAAAATGCTGGAAGATATGTCTACCTGGCCGATAAATCCCAAAGAACTCTTGAGACCCACATTGCTGAGTGTAGAAAAAAACACAAGGAAAGAGTATTGGACAGTTTAGATGATTAAAATATATCCCCTAAATGGGTTCTATGCCATATAAAAAAATAAAATGAGTTCTCAACAATTCTATGATCATAAGAAAAACATATCCATTGTACTGACCAGCTATTTTGTTATCTGATGTACTTAATGTATCAGTCTTCTTCCAGTGTGGAAAAATAGCCCAAAGACTGACATAGATGAAATACTTTTTAATCCATATTCAGCTTTCTTTTCATTCACTTTTCACTCCCAAGCCTTTTTACTTTATTTCCCATTTATGTTTTAACTTTTTGTCTAGTTCTTTATTTTGTTAATCTTCCTCCTTCCCAATATTTTATATCTTATATTTTCTTAAAGGAACATGTAACAGGCCAGTTTATGGTTGTATCACTAGTCTCAATAAACACTTTATGTACATTTGAAAAGAATGCATATTCAGGATTTGATGGGTGTACTGTTCCATAGATATCAGTTAGGTCAGGATGTTTCATATTATTCAGATCATATTTGCCTTACTTATTATTTTTGTCTGACTTTTCTATTAATTACTTAAATAAATGAGTTAAATATTTACTATTATTGCTGAATTGTCTGCTTTCTTTTAATGTTGTGCATTTTTGCTTCATGTATTTCGAAGTACTACTATTTAGTGAACACACATATATAACTGCTACATCTTTCTGATTAGCTGAACTTCATCATTATGGAATGTTCCTCTTTATCTCTAATAGTATTATTTGCTTCAAAGTCTATTTTGTCTTATATTAATATAGCCATTTAAACTTTCTTGGATTTACTGTTGCATGGCATATGCCATGCAATCACTGGTATGGTTGAATTGGGTCTACAGTTTTATTATTAGTTATCCTACTGTCCTTTTTTTTTTTTCTTTTATTCACATGCAACTCATTTCCTGCCTTCTCTTGAAATAGATTTTTTTCAGAACTGTATTTTAATTTGGCTGTGACTTTTAAAGATATAACTCTGGTGTACTTTTAATGGCTACTTTAGATATTACTATATACATTTTTAACTTTTTATATTCTGACTTGTTAATATTGCACCACTTTAATGGACTTCTTAAAACAACACTGTAACACTTGTAGTGCAAGTCTACTCGAAATGAATCCTCTGAGTTTTGCTTTATCTGAAATCATCTTATTTCACCTTTGTTCTTGAATGATATTTCCCCTAGACATAAAATTCTGGATTGGCAAATTTTTTTGTTTACTAATTATTATTATTAGTTGTTTTTTTCTCTTAACACTATCTAGAGTCTGTCTCATTCTGTTCTGGTGCACATCATCCCTGATAATGTGAACTGATGTTTAATTGTATGTAATATGCAATAAATAGTCTGTAGCTGCTTTTCAAATTTTCTTTCCTTTTTAATTTCTATCAGTTTTACTGTGATGAGCCTAAGTATGATTTTCTTCATATTTATTATTCTTGGGTTTATCCAGCTTTCAAGTATCTGTAAATTTCTGCTTTCCCCTTAAGTTTAGAAGTTTTTGGCAATTATTTATGAGACTATTTTTCTTCCTTTTTTATTTCTTCTTCTTTTAGAGACACATGTGTACAGATTTTAATACTTTTTACATTGCCTTGAACTCTAAACTTTTGCTCTGTTTTTTATCATATCTTTATATTATATAATTTCTACTAATCCATCTTCTAGCTTTTTCTTCTTTAATGTATCATATTCATTTCACAAGCCTGACTCATCAATAATTTTCATATCATACATTATACTTTGGAGTTCTAAATTTTCCTTTCCTAATATTTATTATTTCTCTCTTGTGGTTTTCTACTTTTTCATTCATTACAAGCATCTTTTTTATACTTCAGTGAATATAATTATGATATTAATAGTTCCTATAAAGTTCTGGTTTGATATTTCTAATACATGTATTATCTAAGACTTGGCTTTTGTTGATTGTCTCTTTATCTGAATTGGGCCACATGTTGTTTGTTTCTATATCTTCATATGTCCCATGTATTATCTAAGACTTGGCTTTTGTTGATTGTCTCTTTATCTGAATTGGGCCACATGTTTTTTGTTTCTATATCTTCATATGTCTAATAGTTTTGAATGATATCCTGGACATTGTAAATATTATGTTTCTGAGAACATAAATTCTGTTACATTCCTTCAATGGGTGTAGATGTTTTCAGTTTTATTTTAGAAGACAATTAACATGGTTAGTTTCCAACTGCAATCTCTGTCTTGTGTGCAGATAGTAATGGCTTAAATTTTAGTTCAGTAATTTTACTTCACTTTTTAATTAATTTTTATTGGAGTATAGTTTCTTTACAATGTTGGTGTTATATTCTACTGTACAGCAAAATGAATCAGCCTTACATATACATATATTTCCTCCTTTTTGACTTTCTTCTCATTGAAGTCATCACAGTGCACTAAGTGAAGTTCCCTGTACTATATAGTATGGTATCATTAGTTATCTCTTTTATCATTGTGTCAATAGTGTATATGTATCAATTGCAATCTCCCAATTCCTCCCACCTCAATTGAAAGATGGTTTTATTCTGCTCCTACATATGTGGGTCAAGATTCAGATAGTTATTTGATTAGGGTTTATATATAGATTTTTGAGTTATCCTTCTCTAACTCCCTCCTAGTGTTTTTCACCATATTCTGGAGGCTGTCATTGCCCTGGGTTTCAACATCTGGCTCTTGCCAACAGAAGATGTCAGGGTTTTAAAAAAGGAATTTCAGCCATACAGTTCCAGTTCAGTTATTCAGTCATGTCTGACACTTTGTGATCACATGGACTGCAGCATGCCAGACCTCCCTGTCCATCACCAACGCCCAGAGCTTACTCAAACTCATGTCCACCAAGTCAGTGAATCCATTCAATGATCTCATCCTCTGTCATCCCCTTCTCTTCCCACCTTTAATCTTTCCCAGCATCAGGGTCTTTTCCAATGAGTCAGTTCTTCGCATCTGGTGGCCAAAGTATTGGAGTTTCAGCTTCAGCATCAGTCCTTCCAATGACTATTCAGGAATGATTTCTATTAGGATAGACTGGTTGGATCTCTTTGCAGTCCAAGAGACTCTCAAGGGTCTTCTTCAACACCACAGTTCAAAAGCATCAATTCTTCAGCTCTTAGCTTTCTTTATAGTCCAACTTGCACATCCGTACATGACTCCTGGAAAAACCATAGTTTTGACTAGATGGACCTTTGTTGGCAAAGTAATGTCTCTGCTTTTTAATATGCCACCTAGGTTGATCATAGCTCTCCTTCCAAAGAACAAGTGTCTTTTAATTTCATGGCTGCAGTCACCATCTGCAATGATTTTGGAGCCCCCCCAAAAAAGTCTGACACTGTTTCCCTATCTATTTGCCATGGAGTAGTTGGACTGGGTGCCATGATCTTAGTTTTCTGAATGTTGAATTTTAAGCCAACTTTTTCACTCTCCTCTTTCACTTTCGTCAGGAGGCTCTTCAGTTCTTCTTTGCTTTCTGCCATAAGGGTGGTGTCATCTACATATCTGAGGTTATATTTCTCCTGGCAAACTTGATTTCATCTTGCGCTTCATCCAGCCCAGCGTTTCTCATGATGTACTCTGCATAGAAGTTAAATAAGCAAGGTGACAATATACAGCCTTGACATACTCCTTTCCCTATTTGGAACCAGTCTGTTGTTCCATGTCCAATTCTAACTGTTGCTTCTTGATCTACATACAGATTTCTCAAAAAGCAAGCCAGGTGGTCTGGTATTCCCACCTCTTGAATAATTTTCCACAGTTTGCTGTGATCCACACAGTCAAAGGCTTTGGCATAGTCAATAAATCAGAAGTAGATGTTTTTCTGGAACTCTCTTGCTTTTTTGATGATCCACAGATGTAGGCAATTTGATTTCTGATTCCTCTGCCTTTTCTAAATCCAGCTTGCACATCTGGAACTTAACAGTTCACATACTGTTGAAGCCTGGCTTTGAGAATTTTGAGCATTACTTTGCTAGTGTGTAAGATGAGTGCAATTGTGCAGTAGTTAGAACATTCTTTGGCATTGACTTTCATTGAGATTGGAATTAAAACAGACATTTTCCAATCCTGTGGGCACTGCTGAGTTTCCCAAATTTGCTGGCATGTTGAGTGCAGCACTTTCACAGCATCATCTTTTAGGATCTGAAATAGGTCCACTGGAATCCCATCATCTCCACTAGCTTTGTTCGTAGTGGTGTTTTCTAAGACTCACTTGACTCCACATTCCAGGATATATGGCTCTAGGTGAGCAATCACACCATCGTGGTTATCTGGGTCCATAAGATCTTTTTTGTATAGTTCTTCTGTGTATTCTTGCCACCTCTTCTTAATTAATATCTTCTGTTTCTGTTAGGTCCATACAGTTTCTGTCCTTTATTTCAGTTATACTGTGCCTTAAAATCAAAGTTCCCTATTGCTGAAGCTCTATTAAATGCCTGGTTAATTCATTTTCTAAAATTTAACTATCTTTCAAAAAACTGTTATATCCCAGGGATTGTGTGTGTGTACGTGTCCAAATTTTACAGTTCTTTGGCATGTGACCTTCACTCTATAAAGAGTCACTCCACTGTCCAGAAAGAGAAATTTGTTTTATCAAATTGGCAGAAAAAATATCAAACATATGTAGTCAGTTTATCAATAAATTTGGAAAACAAATTTCTTTAAAAAAAATATTGACAGAACTTTGGAAAAGTTGTTTGAGTTTCTATCAGTTCAATTCAGTCCAGTTACTCAGTCATGTCTGAGACTTTTGATCCCACGGATTGCAGCATGCCAGGCTTCCCTGTCCATCTCCAAATCTGGGAGCTTGCTCAAACTCACGTCCATAGAGTTGGTGGTGCCATCCAACAATCTCATCCTCTGTCATCCCCTTCTACTCCTGCCCCCAATCCTTCCCAGCATCAGGGTCTTTTCCAATGAGTCAGCTCTTTGCATCAGGTGGCCAAAACATTGGAGTTTCAGCTTCAAAATCAGTCCTTCCAATGAACACCCAGGCCTGATCTCCTTTAGGATGGATTGATTGGATCTCCTTGCAGTCCAAGGAACTCTCCAGAGTCTTCTCCAACACCACAGTTCAAAAGCATCAATTCTGCGGCGCTCAGCTATCTTTACTGTCCAACTCTCACATCCATACATGACCACTGGAAAACCATAGCCTTGACTAGATGGACGTTTGTTGGCAAAGTAATGTCTCTGCTTTTAAATATGCTATCTAGGTTGGTCATAACCTTCCTTCTAAGGAGTAAGCGTCTTTTAATTTCATGGCTGCAATCATCAGTAATGATTTTGGAGCCCCCCAAAATAAAGTCTGACACTGTTTCCACTGTTTCCCCATCTATTTCCCATGAAGTGATGGAACCAGATGCCATGATCTTAGTTATCTGAATGTTGAGCTTTAAGCCAACTTTTTCACTCTCCTCTTTCACTTTCATCAAGAGGCTCTTTAGTTCTTCTTCGCTTTCTGCCATAAGGGAGGTGTCATCTGCATATCTGAGGTTATTGATATTTCTCCCTGCAATCTTGATTCCAGCTTGTGTTTCTTCCAGCCCAGTGTTTCTCATGATGTACTCTGCATATAAGTCAAATAAGCAGGGTGACAATATACAGCCTTGACATACTCCTTTTCCTATTTGGAACCAGTCTGTTGTTCCATGTCCAGTTCTAACTGTTGCTTCCTGACCTGCATACAGGTTTCTCAAGAGACAGGTCAGATGGTCTGGTATTCCCATCTCTTTCAGAATTTTCCACAGTTTATTGTGATCCACACAGTCAAAGGCTTTGGCATAGTCAATGAAGCATAAATAGATGTTTTTCTGGAACTCTCTTGCTTTTTCGATGATCCAGCGGATATTGGCAGTTTGATCTCTGGTTCCTCTGCCTTTTCTAAAACCAGCTTGAACATCTGGAAGTTCACGGTTCATGTACTGCTGAAACCTGGCTCAGAGAATTTTGAGCATTACTTTACTAGCATGTGAAATGCAAAGGAGAAAAGGAAAGATATTCCCATCTGAATGCAGAGTTCCAAAGAAGAGCAAGGAGAGATAAGAAAGCCTTCCTCGTGATCAGTGCAAAGAAATAGAGGAAAACAACAGATCGAGAAAGACTAGAGATCTCTTCAAGAAAATTAGACATACCAAAGGAACATTTCATGCAAAGATAGGCTCGATAAAGGACAGAAATGGTATGGACCTAATAGAAGCAGAAGATATTAAGAAGAGGTGGCAAGAATACACAGAAGAACTGTACAAAAAAATCTTCAAGACCCAGATAATCACGATGATGTGATCACTCACCTAGAGCCAGACATCCTGGAATGTGAAGTCAAGTGGGCCTTAGAAAGCATCACTACGAACAAAGCTAGTGGAGGTGATGGAATTCCAGTTGAGCTATTTCAAATCCTGAAAGATGATGCTGTGAAAGTGCTGCACTCGATATGCCAGCAAATTTGGAAAACTCAGCAGTGGCCACAGGACTGGAAAAGGTCAGTTTTCGTTCCAGTCCCAAAGAAAGGCAATGCCAAAGCATGCTCAAAATAGGATTAGTGATGGTTAAAACAGAATGTTGAGAGGATTAAAAAGATAAATATATTTTTTATTACATTTGATGCACCAAAATATTATTATATCTTAATTATTCTCTGGTGATATTAAAAGATGAATCTTATTTACATTATGATCACACTTTGTATTAACTCAGTATTTACTTAAACACACTTCTTATTTTCTTACCATGAAATAATAATTCAACATTTTAACTGAGAGTGTAGTACTATCAAACACAGTATTTCAATTTTGGACTGACTGGAATTTTGTGATAATTCAGACAATGGTATATTGGAATAAAGTTTGCATGGAATAAAAGCGTATTGAGAAAATGGAGAAAGCAAGTAGTACCAAAAAGGAAGATTTAAAGTGCTTAAGAGGACAAATCCTTGGAATTTTTAAATTATTCCTGTCGATATGAATAATATTTAGAACTGAAAATGTGTTCAGTTCAGTCACTCAGTTGTGTCCAACTGTTTGCAACCCCATGGACTGTAGCACACCAGGCCTCCCTGTCCATCACCAACTCCTGAAGCTTGTTCAAACTCATATCCATCGAGTCATTGATGCCATCCAACCATCTCATCCTCTGACGTCCCCTTCTCCTCCCACCTTCAATCTTGCCCGGCATCAGGGTCTGTTCAAATGAGTCAGTTCTTCACACCAGGTGGCCAAAGTATTGGAGCTTCAGATGCAGCATCAGTCCTTCCAATGAGTATTCAGGACTGATTTCCTTTAGGATGGACTGGTTGGATCTCCTTACAGTCCAAGGGACTCTCAAGAGTCTTCTCCATCATCCCATAGTTCAAAAGCGTCAGTTCTTCAGCACTCAGCTTTCTTTATAGTCCAACTCTCACATCCATACATGACTACTGGGAAAACCATTGCCTTGACTAGATAGACATTTACTGACAAAGTAATGTCTCTGCTTTTTAATATGCTGTCTAGGTTGGTCATAGTTTTTATTCCAAAGAACAAGTGTCTTTTAATTTCACGGCTGCAGTCACCATCTGCTGTGATTTTGAGCCCAAGAAAATAAAGTTGCTCACTGTTTCCATTGTTTCCCCATCTATTCATGAAGTGATGGGACTAGATGTCATGATCTTAGTTTTCTATGTGTAGACACTGACCAAATTGTTTCATTTACAATGTGTAGTCGCTACCTAAATTGCTTATTTTTATCAGTTATACATGCTTCTAGTTGTTATTTTATAAAATATCATAGATATGCAACAAGTTTTAAAGAATTCATTATTTAAAAAGCAGTTTTCTGTACCCTTTTCCATGTCCACATTTCTTATTCATTGTTGTTGTTGTTTAGTCATTAAATCCTGTCCAACTTTTTGAGACCTCATGGACTATAGCATGCCAGGCTCCTCTGTCCTCCACTGTCGCACAAAGTTTGCTCAGATTCATGTCCACTGAGTCGGTGATGCTATCTAGCCATCTCATGCTCTGTCACTCCCTTCTCCTTTTGCCTTCATTCTTTCCCAGCATCAGGGCAAAGGCCTGATGAGTCTGCTCCAATGAGTCTGCTCTTCACATCAGGTGACCGAAGTATTGGAACTGCAGCTTCAGCCATAGACCTTCAGTGAATATTGAGTTGATTACCAGAGTTGACTGGTTCAATCTCTTTACTGCTCAACAGACTCTCCAGAGTCTTCTCCAGCACTACAATTTGAAAGCATCAATTTTTTGGTGCTCAGCATTCCTTATGGTCCAACTCTCACATCAGTACTTGAATACTGAAAAAAAAAAAGCAAAAAAAAACATAGCTATGACCATACAGACTTTTGCCAGGGAAGTGATATTTCTGCTTATACTCTGTCTAAGTTTGTCATTTCTTTCCTTCCAAGGAGCTAGCACTGTTTAATTCCATGACTTCAGTCACTGTCCACAGTGATTTTGGTGCCCAAGAAAATAAAGTCTGTTATTGTTTCCATTTTTTCCCGTTTATTTGCCATGAAGTGATGGGACTAGATGCCATGACCTTAGTTTTTGTTTTTGTTTTTTTATGTTAAGTTTTAAGCCAGCCTTTTCACTCTTCTCAATCATCCTCATCAAGAGGCTCTCTTGTTGCTCTTTATTTATGCTATTAGAGTGGCATCATCTGCATATTTGAGGTTATTGATATTTTTCCCAGCAATCTTGATTTCAGCTTGTGATTCATCCAGCCTTGCATTTTGCATGATATACTATGCATACAAGTTAAATAAATAGGGTGACAATATACAGCCTTGGCATAATCCTTTCTCAAGTTTGAACCAATCCATTGTTCCATGTCCAGTTCTAACTGTTGTTTCTTTACCTTCATATGGGTTTATCAGGAGACAGGTAAGTTGGTCTGGTATTCCCATCTCTAAGAATTTTACACTGTTGTGATCCACAAATTCAAAGACTTTAGCATAGTCAATGAAGCAGAAGTTTTCTTGAATCCCTGTGCTTTCTCTGTGATCCAACAGATGTTGGCAATTTGATCTCTGGTTCCTTTGCCTCTTCAAAACTCAGCTTGTACATCTGGAAGTTCTTGGTTCACATACAGCTGAAGCCTAGCTTGACGGATTTTAAGCATTACTTGCCAGCATGTGAAAGGAGCACAACTGTATGGTAGTTCAAACATTCTTTGGTATTGCCTTTCTTTTGGATTGGAATGAATACTGATCCTTTCTAGTCCTGTGACCACTGCTGAGTTTTCCAAATTTGCTGGCATATTGAGTGCAGCATTTTAACAGCATCATCTTTTAGGATCCAAAATAGCTCAGCTGGAATTCCATTACCTCCATTAGTTTTGTTCATTGTAATGCTTTGTAAGGCCCACTTGACTTCACACTCCAGAATGTCTGGCTCTTGGTAAGTGACCACACCATCCATGGTTATTTAGGTTATTAAGACCTTTTAATGTACAGTTCTTCTGTGTATTCTGGCTACCTCCTCTTAATCTATTTTGCTTCTATTAGGTCCTTACCATTTCTGTCCTTTATTATGCCCATTCTTGCATGAAATATTCCTTTGATATTTACAATTTTCTTGAAGAGATCTCTAGTTTTCCACACTCTACTGTTTTCCTCTATTTCTTATTACCCAGAGAAAATAACTTTTTTCTTTTTTAAAAGATCTGTTTTCTGTTTTCTACTACATCTCTAAATGATGTTTTTTGTGTGTGTGTGTGTGTGTGTGTGTGTGTGTGTGTGTGATTCTTTGGGAAAAGAAGATCTTAACAATCTTTCTCTCCCCATTTTCCCTCAAGTAGGTATCCTCTTACTGCACAGCTACATGGGTAAAATAATGAGATTAAGAACTTTCTTTGGCATAAATAGTAGCAATATGTTTGTTTTGTTTGTTTGTTTGTTTTTGTATCCATCTCTTATGGAAAAAGAAATAAGAGTGAAGTAAGCCAGAAAGAAAAACACCAATACAGTATACTAATGCATATGTATGGAATTTGAAAGATGGTAACGATAACCCTATATGCGAGACAGAATAAGAGACACAGATGCATAGAACAGTCTTATGGACTCTGAGGGAGAAGGTGAGGGTGGGACGTTCTGGGAGAATAGCATTGAAACATGTATATTATCATATGTGAAACAGAACATCATTCCATGTTCGATGCATGAGACAAATGCTCAGGGCTGGGGCAATGTGATGACCCAGAGGGAAGGGATGGGGAGGGAGGTGGGAGGGGGGTCCAGGATGGGGAACACATGTAAACCCATGGCTGATTCATGTCAATGTATGGCAAAAACCACTACAGTATTGTAAAGTAATTAGCCCCCAACTAAAATAAATAAATTTATTTAAAAAATAAAATTAAAATTAAAAAATTTAAAAAAAAGCAAAAATAAACAAATGGGACTCCATTACACTTAGCAGATTTTGCCCAGGAAAGGAAATCATTGACAAAATCAAAAGAAAGAAGAATGACATAAAATATTTGAAGATTAAATGATCAACAAGGGATTAATGTTCAAAGTATATAAATAGGTGATACAACTCAATATCAAAAATAATCTAATCAAGAAATGAGCAGAAAATCTGAGTAGACATTTCTCCCATGGTCAACAAGCACATAAAAAGATCATCAACATCATCAATTATTACACAAATGCACATCAAAACCACAATAACATATCACCTTATAGTAGTGAAAATCAGAAATTTTTTCATCAGGAAGTCTTCGAATAATAAATGATGGCTAGGGTGTGGAGAAAAGCAAACTCTAGTATACTGTTGATCGGGATGAAAATTGATGCAACCACTGTGGAAAATAGTATGGAGGCTTCTCAATAAATTAAAATAGAACTACCATGCATGCATGCTAAGTTGCTTCAGTCATGTCTGACTCTTTTGTGACCCTATAGACAGTAATCTTCCAGGCTCCTCTGTCCATGGGATTCTCCAGGCAAGAATACTGGATTGGGTTACCATTCCCTTTTCCAGGGGATCTTCCTGACCCAGGGATTGAACTCATGTCTCTTATGTTTCTTGTATTGGCAGGTGGGTTATTTACCACTAGAACCACCTGGGAAGCCCTAGAACCACCATATGATACAGCAATTCAACTCCTAGGTATATACACAGAAAAAAAAAAAATGAAAACCCTAATTCAAAAAGATGCATATATATTAATATTCATAGCAGCACTATTTACAGTAGCCAAGACATGGAAGTGACTTGTGTCCATCAACAGACTAATAAAGTTGGAGTTTATATATATATATATATATGATTCATTACCACCAAGCCAAGAATATACAGAAGAACTGTAAAAAAAAGGTCTTAATGACCAATGATGTGGTCACTCCCCTAGAGCCAGATATTCTATAGTGGAAATTAAAGAAGACTTGCTCCTTAGAAGAAAAGTTATGACAAACCTAGACAGTGCATGAAAAAGCAGAGACATGATTTTGCCAACAAAAATCCATATAGTCAAACCTATGGTTTTTCCAGTAGTCATGTACGGATGGATGTGAGAGTTGGACCATAAAGAAGGGTGAGCACTGAAGAATTGATGCTTTCAAACTCTCGTGCTGGAGAAGACTCTAGAGAGTTTCTTGAAAAGCAGGGAAATCAAACCAGTCAATCCTAAAGGAAATCAACCCCAAATAGTCATTGGAAGGACTGATGCTGAAGCAGGAAGCTCCAACACTTTGGCTACCTGATGCAAAGACTCATTTCATTGGAAAACCCTGATGCTGGCAAAGATCGAGGGGAGGAAGAGAAGGGGACACCAGAGGATAAGATGGTTGGATGGCACCATCAACTTAATGGACATGAGTTTGAGCAAAATCCAGGAGATAGTGTAGGACAGGGAAGCCTGGTGTGCTGCAGTTCATAGGGTTGCAAAATGTCAGACATGACTGAGCTACACACACACACACACATTTAATTCAGTATTTAATTCATTATTTAGTTTTAGTATTAATTCAGTATTTAGTTCAGTTTCAGGTCAGTTGCTCAGTCGTGTACTCATCCATAAAAAATATTGAAATTCTTCCATTTCCAGTAACTTGGATGGATCTAGAGAATATTATGCTTTGTGAAATAAGTCAGAGAGAAAAAGACAAATGCTGCATAATACCACTTGTGTGTGGAATCTAAAAATTAAAACAAATGTATATACCAAAACAGAAACAGACTTACAGATGTAGAAACTAGAACTAGTGGTTACCATTGGGGAGAGGGAAGGAGTAAGGGATTAAGAAATAAAAATTGCTATATTTAAAATAAATTAGCAGCAAGGATATAGTATATAGCACAGAGAATTATAACCATTATCTTTTAATAACTTTTATTAAAGTTATTTAATAACTAATATTAGCTATATGATATATTATTATAACATATAATAAATTATGTTATAATATAATGTATATTATATTAAATTTATATTATATTATATAAGTATAATCTGTAAAAATACTGAAAGTAAAATTACTGAAAATCTGTAAAACTACTGAATCACTATGCTGTACACTTCAAACTATGATATTATAACTCCACTAACTTCAACAAATATATAGTTATATATATATGTATATTTACACTGCTTCTATATCTCCATCATTTAAAAATAATTGTCAAAATTTGGATTATATCTGTAGTAAATAATTTAAATATTTAATACTTTTTGCCTTTGCATTAATATTTTTTCCCTTTTCTCCTGTGTTTATTTTAGTTTTTTTAAGTTAATTTTCTAATTAAATTGTTTTCATCTTTTCCTTATTTTGTCAAAATTTTGTTTTAATACATTAAGATTCTTTAGGAATTTTCTCTATGGCATCTTCTCATCTTCTGATTTGCTTCAGTCTTGTGACTGGTCTCTAGTACTGCTAGAACTGCTAGAACTCTAGAACTGCTGTCCACTTATCTTTCCAGTAAGTGGAAATGCCCCTTCATCATCATCCAGGGGATTTCCTCTCCTTCTCTAATTTGTGTCAGAACCAATGTACCATTATGGCATATTTAATTTGTGGTTTATTTTCTTGTGTTTTCAAGGCATATTATGCCACCATTTTGTAAGAAAGGGACATGGAAGGAAAATTTTTGCAATCTCAAATGTCAAAATATGTTTATTCTACCTTTGCTTTTGATTGACAGGGATTAGTTACAGTGTCATAGATTGGAAATAATTTCATCTCAGAATTTTGAAAACATTTCCCCATTGTCTTTTCTCAGTTTTATTTTATTTTAAGTAATCTAATCCCATTTTGATTCTCAATCTTGTGTATGCAAAGTTACTCACTTGATGCCCACATCATTGTTAAATTCAAAATATTGTGCTCTTGTAAAAGTATATAGTCATTTGTTTTCTTGAGCCATTTCAACCTGTAAACTCAACTTATTTTGTTCTCTAGAGTTACTTTTATTGGAATAAAATTACTTTACAATGTTGTACCAGTTTCTGTTGTACAATGAAGTAAATCAGCCATATGTATACATGTATCCCCTCCCTCTTGGCCCAGTCTCCTACCTCCTCATCCCAGCCATCTAGGTCATCAAAGGGCACTGAGTTGAGCCTCCTGTGCTTTATAGCAAGTTTCCACTATCTTTTTTTTTTTGGATTCCTTTGTTTTCTATGTTTATTCACTTTTGAATTCTATTATGCAGATGTTGGATCTCCTGTACCGGTCTTGTAATTTTCATATTGTTTCTCTATTATTTTAACCTCATTCTTTTACTCTTTTCTTTATGAGATTATTTTTCAAATTTATTTTTCCATCTTTTTATTACATTTTTCATTTTTTCTATTGCAATTTTTATTTCCTTAAGCTCATAGTTATTCTTTTAAATTGTCTCCTTCCTATTTCAAAGATTATCTACCTTTAGTTTACCTGGAAACTGATCTTCTTTTTTCTTTCTTAGGGTAGGAAATATATCCCCTGCATAGTCTCGTTTCCCACCTTTTTGTTCTTATTTGTTTATTTGCTCTGGCTTCTGTCCTGTTTAGCATTTGCTGTCTTCTTGTAACATAATATTACAACACATAACTGCTGCTGCTGCTGCTAAGTCGCTTCAATCGTGTCCGACTCTGTGCGACCCCATAGACGGCAGCCCACCAGGCTCCCCCATTCCTGGGATTCTCCAGGCAAGAACACTGGAGTGGGTTGCCATTTCCTTCTCCAGTGCATGAAAGTGAAAAGTGAAAGTGAAGTCGCTCAGTCGTGTCCAACCCTTAGTGATACCATGGACTGCAGCCTACCAGGCTCCTCCATCCATGGGATTTTCCAGGCAAGAGTACTGGAGTGGGTTGCCATTGCCTTCTCCACAAAACATAACTAGAGTATCTGAATTCATTGGATGGGAATCATCAACTCTTAATGTCCACTCAAGGTATTCTAGTTTTGTTGTTTCACTGAACAATCATCTATCTATATCAGCACATTTAGAAAATTTCCCATGAGCCAGTCATGTTTCTCAGAAAAATCTCCTGATTTCTTCTGCCTGCTAGTTAGCAAACTGGCTGAAAGTCCTGTGGTTAGGTTGGAAAAGAAGGCTAAGAGTTCTAATGACCACTAACATCATTGGCTACAGTATGGTGTATCTTCCCACAATTGTGCTCAACAGCGTCCTGTGTAGATACCACTGCTTACCATCTTTAGAGCATAAAATTCCAATCTTCCAATAGGGTGAGAGGTGGTAGTTACTTTATTATGCAAGTTTGGTGAAGGAATCTGTGAAGAGTTTAAATCAGTGTTTCTCAATGGGAGATGTTTATTGACATCTGGGACTGGACAACTCTCCGTTAGGTGCGACTGTCACATATAGTTCAGAAATATATCATCACTGATCCTAGTCCACCAAATGCCAAAAGCATCCCTCCCTTCATCATTGTACCATCCAAGAGTGCAATACAGCTGCCCACTATTCCCTGGAGAGGACACTGCCTAGGTTGAGAAGTGATTTCTGAACACACTTTTCCGATCTTTTTACATTATTCCCAGTATAAATCCCTCCCAAAGATATCACTGATTCTAGAGGTTTTTAACATTTCTGCCAGAGTGCCACCAATTCTGGAGGTTTATAGAATTTCTTCATGTAAATTGAATTGCTTCTTTAATTTATCCAGTGCTAGTTTTGAATTCAGCTTTTGGAGATCTAAACATTTAGGATCTATCAACTTTTCAGAGCCCAATATGTTATTGCTGTTGTTTCCCTTTCATTTTTCCTTTTGTTAGTTGGTATATTCTTAAAAGATTCCATTATTGTCATTTTAGGGAGGGCTCAGCACAGAATAGAAACTAATGAACACATCCAATCTATTCTCTTTAGCTTCTGCTGCAAATCCCTCTTGTGTACTGTTTCATTTCTGTCCACAAAAACTATCTGAGGAAAGAACTCATTTTTGTGTTTTACCCAAGGAAACTGAGGCCTTCAGATATACTCCTTGACTATGTAGTCCAGCTGTTAAGAAACAGAAGCACATTTTAAGCCAATGATCTGACACTGCTGCCTGCTTTCAGAGGTTTTTTGAGGAATGTTGTCTGTTTGCCTGTGGGAACTGGGTGAGCATAATGTGGAGAGGAGCCTGGGGGCAAGCTGCAGTTTCAAGGACTGGAGTATGAATCCTCTCCCAACTTATCACAGGCCATGAAGAATTAAAGACTCATTTTCCTTTGGTCCTCTAAACCTTACTATTCTACATGAGCAGAGCCCTAGATAGCCTAGAATGTCAGCTTGTTTTAGAAAATCTCTTCAAACTGTGCCAGTTGTGAATGACCTTCACCACCCCACTTTCCTTTGCTTGGACTCCATGCCTTCTCTCTGTTACTCATTATTGGATGGAAAATTTTAAACATCACTTTGAGGTAGTCAACTATCCCTTAGAAAGTAGTAAACTATCTCCTAAAACTAATTCCCTTACACAAAAATCTCTGCTTACATTTTTTAGGGAATTTGCACTCCTCTGAATTCCATCTGAGAGCCCTACAAGTTTATAGATTCCTTTATTTTAATAACAGTTGAACTATATTCTGAAAAGCACCCACCCCACATGTTACTTTTTTGTATATGAGAACTAGAAAGACTAACATTTTTCCCCAGGACTTTTAAAATATGCTTTTGAAAAAGAGCCTTTGAAGCTACTGTAGGCAAAAGTTATTTTAAGTCTCTGTTACCATGTTTTTTTTTTTTCCTTCTGTTCTAATGAACAAGTGAACTTCTAAAAATTTCAGCTTCTAATAGTGGCTATGAGAAAGAAACTAGAAATAAAGCTGTGTGGAGGCTTGCTCTATTTCATGGGACTTTCTAGAGGATTCTCTATTGATAGAATAGAATAACTTCAACATTCACCAATTTTTCTCCTGACATATTCTATAGCTCAGGCCATCTGCAGTAGGTTCCTTTCCTTATTATGCTGTGAAGATTAATTTTCCATGTCCAGTCCTTGGGGTGCCCTGATATTTGGTCAAGATTATTAATGTGTATTTTTGAGGGTGTTTTGGATGAGATTAACATTTAAATTGGTAAACCAAGTAAAGCAGATTGTCCTCATTTTTGTGGATGGGCCTCAGATAATCCACTGAATATCTGAACAGAAGAAAAAGGTCACCTTTTCTTACTACTCTGAGTAAGAGAAAATTCTTTCTGTTAGACTGATTCATTGAAGACATAAACTTTTTTCTCGTCTTTGAACTTACACAGAAACATTAGCTCTTCCTGGGTTTCAAGCCTAATGGCCTTCAGACTACAACTATACCACTGGCTCCCTGCTCTTTAGATCTTCAGGCTTGACCTGGTATTAACAATCGCTTCTCCTCAGTCCCCAAACTGTCAACTTACCCTGGAGATCATAGGATTCATCAGCATCCATAATTGCATAAGCTGGCTAGATAGCTATTCATATATATATTGTATATAATTCACTCACACACACATACACACACACACATACACACACACACACACACACACACACACACACATACATATATAGGAACCCAGGTGGCACAGCAGTAAAGAATCCACCTGCAAATGCAGTAGGCGCAAGAGATTCAGTTTGATACCTGGGTCAGGAAGATCCCCTGGAGTAGGAAATGGCAACCCACTCCAGTGTTCTTGCCTGGAAAATTCCATAGATTCCATGAACAGAGGAGCCTGATGAATCCACGGGATCACAAAGTGTGGGACACATCTGAGCACTATCCACACACACACACACACACACACACACACACACACACGTATATATATGTATATCTCCTGTTGGTTCTGTTTCTTTGGAGACCACTAATATGTATATGTTAGAGAGGGGGAGATTTAACGGAGAAGAGGAAAAATCATTTAAACTGTAAGGATGGTGTACATTTTTCCTTTTAGAATAAAAGAAGCCCAGTGCCATGGTGCAACTTGCACCGGTAAACCCAGCATGCTCTTCAGACCAGAGTTCTGTGAAGTGTCATACTATCCACAGAGTTATTACTGCACTGGATTTTAACAAGTCAAATATTTAATTTATCTGCAGGTCAAATCACCATCCTAGCTTTGCTTGTTACCTGAAAGCATTTTTTTCTCTTAAATTTGAATGGGAAGAAAGTAATATTTTTTTCCTTCCATTACATCAGTGATTTTATAAATTTAAGGATCAAAGAAGATGTATTATAAATATATAATTGTTTAAATGTTCTGTTTTCTGCCATTTGATATATCAATAAGTGTAAGAAATCATACATCAGAAGGGTTGGATTCAAAAGCCAGTTCTTTTCCTGTTAGTTACACAAATTAATCTAAATCACTTATCCTGTGTTTCATCGTCTAGTTCTTTTTAAAATATTTAGCTATTTGGCTGTGTTGGGTCTTAATTGAAGCATGTCTGTTCTATTTACCTGATGAAGTATTGAACCCAGGGCCACCCGCATTAGGAGCATGGAGTCTTTTATTTTTTTTAATTAGTTTATTTATCTATTTTTTAACTTTATAATATTGTATTTGTTTTGCCATACATTGACATCAATCCACCATGGGTATACATGTGTTCCCCTTCCAAAACCCCCCTTCCACCTCCCTCCCCATCCCATCCCTCCAGGTCATCACGGTGCACCAGCCCCGAGCACCCTGTAACATGCATCGGACCTGGACTGGCGATTCGTTTCACATATGATAATTTACATGCTTCCATGGCATTCTCTTGCTCTCGCCCTCCCCTATAGAGTCCATAATACTGTTCTGTATATGTGTCTCTTTTGCTGACTCGCATACAGGGTTATCTTTACCGATTTACTAAATTCCATATATATGTGTTAGTATACTGTATTGGTGTTTTTCTTTCTGGCTTACTTCACTCTGTATAATAGGCTCCAGTTTCATCCACTTCATTAGAACTGGTTCGAATGTATTCTTTTTAATGGCTGAGTAATATTCCATTGTGTATAACCACTGGACCACCAGGGAAGTTCTCTCATTTTTTTCTTTTGTTAACTATATACTTACACTGATTTTCTTATGAAGCACTTATGAAAAATAAGTGGGACAATGTATATGAAGGGCTTCCCTGGTGGCTAAGATGGTAAAGAATCTGAAAGTACATGCAATATGTTTTGATAATTAACATTAATACATTTTAATACCAACAACTTAAAGGAACCAAAGGAATGGAAAATAATTTTGCTAAGAGGGGAAAGAAACAGTTTTGTCAGTACAAAAAGAAGATGGATATCATTCATATCAAATGTCTAAAGTTATGACATTTCCTTCCTATATGAGTCTGTGGATACTTATGATGATGGTTTAGTCACTAAGTCATGTCAGCTATTGTGACCCCACAGACTGTAGCCTGCCAGGATCCTCTGTTCATGAGATTTCCCAGGTACTGGAGTGGGTTGTGGTATCCTTCTCCAGGGGATCTTCCCGACCCAGGGATCAAACCCATGGCTCCTGCATCTCCTACATTGGCAGTCAGATTCTTTGCCATTGAGCCACCGGGGAAATTAGACCTAATATTTGCGCCTGCAAGCCTGTAGATATCTGTATTTGCAAGCATGTAGATTTACACAAGCAGATTAGAACTGCTTACTTCCTTTCTCTGAGCTTAGCTGGAATGGTTCCAGAATGAAAGGGATCCTGATTAATCCCCCAAACTACCTGCAGGCATAAACATCAATGGAATTAGCTCAAAAAGCCTGAAAAAGACTCATAGGTCACAGAATGTTAGAGCTAGAAGCAATTATCAAGTCCAGCTCTCCCGACCCTCATTTTACAAACTTCTCAGATACAGAGAGAAGTTTTGAGTTATCTTCCCAAGTTCATTGGGGTAAATGAGAGAGCAGGAATTCCAAGTGGGCTTCATAACTGTCCGTCCATGGCCCACTTGTCCCCCTAACCCCACACTATGGCGGTGGTGTCCATCTCCTTGTCCGGAGGATGGAGTCAGGATCTGCCGCCAGTGACTTCCTTGACTCCTTCTCAGCTCAGCTCGGTTTGCACATGAAAGATATTTCTGGCCTGGAGCTTGGTTAACAACTGTTTGGAAAGAGGACACAAAAGCTGTGTTTCGGACCTTGGAAAAAGATGATGATTAGAAGTAGTGGAAGATATGAATAGATATGAGCTAGTTTCATTTTCTGAGAACTCATTTCTTGGAAAAGTTACTCTCCAGGTTCAAGTGGGTGTGGGAAGGAAGTGTGGTCCACTTATGGTACCTGTTCCTGGTCTTTTTACTGTCTCCATATCTTTGTCTTTTTCAGAATGTCATATAGTTGGAGTTACACGGCCTTTTCAGATTGACCTCTTCCACGTAAAAATATGCATTTAAGGTTCCCCATGTCCGGTTTCCTGGATTGATAGCTCATTTATTTTCAGTGCTGAATAATAGTCAACTGTGTGGATGTACAACAATTTACTTATTCATCAATTGAAGGATGTTTGGTCACTTCAAAGTTGGCAATTGTGAATAAATCTGCTATGAACATCCATGTGCAGGTTCTTTTGTGAACATAAGTTTTCAAGTTCTCTGGGTAAACATCAAGGAGTATAATTTTTAGATCATAGGATAAGAATATGTTTACTCCTATGGGAAATGGCATACTGTCTTCCAAAATACCTGAACCATTCTTCATTCCCATCACCATTAGATGAGAGTCCCATTAATCCATATATTCACCAGCATTTGGTGTTGTCAGTTTTCTAGATTTTGGCCATGCTAATAGGTATGCAGTGATCTCTTGTCAATTTAACTTGCATTTCCCCGATGACATATGAGTTGGGGTATCTTTTCATATGCCTGTTGGTCATGAGTATATGTTCTTTGGTTACATGTCAAGTCATGTCTAGCTTATTCATTAATTGATTGTTGTCTTAATAGTGAGTTTAAGAATTCTTTGTCTGTTTTGGATATCAGTCTTTTATCACATGGGTCTTTTGTAAATATTTTCTCCCAGTCTGTGGCTTCTCTTCTCATTCTCTTGACAGTGTCATTCAGCAGAGCAAAAATTTTAATTTTAATGAAGTCTGCTTATTGATTCTTTCTTTCGTGGACTGTGAATTTGACAATGTATCTAAAAGTCATTGCCATATTCAATTTATCTAAAATATCTACTATGTTATCTTCTAGCTTTGTACTTTAGGTCAGTGATACATTTTGAGTTAATTTTTTTTAAAAGTATATAAAGTCTTGGTCTAGGGTTTTTTTTTTTTAGTATGTGAATAGCTACTTGTCCCAGTGTGATTAATTGGATGCTTCTTCTTAACCAAACATTATGAAACAAAGGACTTTGGAATTAGCTTTTGTTCAGAGTGCAAAGTTCATTTCCCACATCTTATCACTTTCCCTTTCTATCCTATTTCTCCAAATTATACAATTCATTTAAATTTTCAGATTTGTGTGCTTCCTCAGGCCTACTTTAGAGGGCAGGAAAAGGTTATTTAAATTCCCAAGCTGTTCAGGAATTCACATTCTTGCTCTTATAGGATTGTTTCCACTTATAGAGTGTTTGAAGACAATGGAATTTGTTCCTTAAAAGGGAAATGTCTTTATTGATTACATTTTCAATGCTGTCACCAGATTCTGTGGCATGATAGTAAGAATTTGAATTGTGATAAATAAGTAAGATTTTTTTTTTTTTTTAATTTTGGCTTCTCTATCATTGTTTTGCTATCAGTTCAGTTCAGTTCAGTCACTCAGTAGTGTCTGACTCTTTGCAACCCCATGGACTGCAGCACACCAGGCTTCCCTGTCCATCACCAACTCCCAGAGCATGCTCAAACTCATGTCCATCGAGTTGGTGATGCCATCCAACCATCTCTTCCTCTGTCATCCCCTTCTTCTCCAGCCTTCAATCTTTCTAGCATCAGGGTGTTTTCCAGTATGATTTTTGCCATACATTCTCATTAAAAGTTCATAGCCCAGAGGAATACTCTCTGGATAGCCTGTAATTTTCTGAAACTTTGAGTATTTGCCAAGCCTTACTGTTTTTGTGGATAATGCTGCATTCAGACCTATAATTCCAATCACTATCACTATTAACACATACATAAAGAAAATTGGTCAGACGTGTTAAAACAAATGCAATCAATAGCACATCTGTTCTTCATCCTCACATTAATTAGACCAGTAGCCAAAACTGTGAGCCCTGATACCCTTCCTTTTTCTTGATGTTCTTCAGTTTTTGCTATCCTTCTCTTGACTTTGCCCTCGGAGCCTGTTATTTCTTGACTTATTCCTTCAGTGAGAAATATCTAAATTCTGAGTGTCTATTCCTCATTCTGTGATCCAATACTTCCTACATTTATTTTGAAGGCATATATCAAACAACACAACATCTTAGCATTGTCTGTCAAACAGCTCTGGATTATCTGCAGTAACTATTCCTAGAAGTTATTCTGTCCAGTCAAATTGCCTGCTGCCCTGAAATTAACTGTGGCTTGCTCCGAGGAAGATATTAAATCTTACTTACACATTATGTTTAGAGTAGAATTTTTTTATTATTGTCTCCCTTACCTCTTTTCCCCACTTTCGCATTTCTGCCATCACAGTTTTAATGTTTCTCCATTGTTTGTTATCCTCCTTGGCAGCATTGCTTATGAAAGACTCAACAGATATTTATCAGGAATTATGGATTTATTTCAAATTTTGGAGTCATCTTTGGATAGTTCCTCCTAAATTTTTAGGCACTGTAGGAATAAGATAAAGACAGATGTAAGATTGGAAGAAAAATTGCAGATAGAAACTACCCCCTGTCTCTTTCCGGAGTGCAAACTGTTTCCAAAAAGAGACACTGAGTTGTATTGTACTCGAACCAAATGCATTTCCCCTTTATATCTTGAAGGGATATTAGATAACTAGATCAATGTGTGTAATGTTTATTTCAATGTTTTTTCTTCCTTGATTCTTTCACTTCCAACAATTTCATTCCATTTCCTTAGAAGCGAACTTTGTTCAATACCTCATGCCTCAGACCCTATAAACACCCTCAAGACTTGTTTTTCTTTCTCTAATCCCTCTAGCCTTAACTAGAGGCTTTCCTTCACCATGTTTGCTGTCCTAAAGCACAGAAGGTTTTAATCTAAATTCTCAGTTCAGGACCCTGAAATGGCTTAGGAAAAAATTTAAATTCCCTAGGAAAACATCTGGGCATTCATTAGTGCAGTGACATTCAAAAGTGCCATCATCTTTGCTTTTCCTCACTTAGCTCCTCCATGCGAATTCCCTGCATCAGGCAGACTGGTCAGTCCAACGTCCCATCCAAAAAATTCCTGTTGGAGTTCAACTTTGGTGTGTTACTCATTTCCACATGAATTCTGTCTTCCTGAGAAGTTCTAATTTTTTCTCTACTTAGATCTAATGCATCATGGAAGTTATAATCAAATTTTCAATTTTTACTTCTCTGTAAAGCCTTCTTTAGCAATCTAAAAGAATTCCCCTCCTCTTATCTTTAGCCACTTTTATTGCTTGCATTAATCATGTTGGCATGACTTAATCATTAGTGATTCTAGTTATTTGTTCACATATCTCTTTTGTTTACCCTGCTATATGGTAAGTCCCACAAAGCAGTCAGAGGTAAGCTCCCTGTTAGACATATCTGATTGCATCTTCCCTTTGTCTAAAAACTCCAGCAGCTCCCCACTGCAGCTAGGATACAGCCCCCATACATATAAGAACCTTTACTACTTATTCATGCCCACCTCTCTAGCTTCTTCTAAAACTGTGTCTGCTGTTTCCTCTCCTCCAAATTTGAAGCAACAGATCTACTTTACTGATTTTAGATTTTGTATCCTTACTACAAATAATCAGTCTTCAGATCCTTCCACTTCTACCTGAAAGATATCTTTGGAATCTACTCATTCATCATCATCCTTATTGCCACCATTCTAGAATATACCAGCATTTATTCTTTTATGGAAAAATCACTTACCCTTCTTTTATCCTTAGTGATTTTATTAATTAGCATGCTGAGTTTGAAGTGATTCTGAGTTATCAAAATAGATAAATCAATTTTGATATAAAATTTGAATACAGATATACTGGGGTAAAAAGCAAAATGGGAGTCATTGTCAAATTGTTAACCATTCCAATAGATGACAGGAACAAGAGAGAAGGTAGAAAATGAATCAAAAAGAGGGCATGAGTCAGAATACCAAAGATATCTAACATTTAATAAAAGGAATCTGAGAAAGGGCAGGCAGAGAAGGAGAGGAAAACCAATCTAGGTGGGTATCATGAGATATAAGAGAGGCAAGAGAAAATAAAATATAAAATGAGATTCATAATTCTGAATCCTGATCCTGAAAGCAGATCCAATGCAGATGAGGACTGAGGTAAAAAGGGTAACAATTCTGTGAAGAAGAACAGGTCACACTTATTGTGACTTAGTATATGTCAAACACTTGGTCCATAATAGTTTATTTAAATTATGTAATTCATGGAGGTAGCTTGCTGCCTGTGGGGGCGGGGGTGGGAGTAAAGTGTGAAGTTCTTTTGAGATGTAGGATAAAAGAGACTGTTTTGTTGTATGTGTTTTTTTTTTTTTTCCTATTCCCAAGTTTGGAGAGACTTGAGTAAACTTAAGTGCTGATTGGCAGGATCTGTAGAAAATTAGGAGTTGCAGGGGAGAGAGGGGAAGATAAAGGAAGTGAGTTCAGACAAGAAGGCAGGAGGCAAGGGATGCAGAGCACAGGTAGAAGGATGAATATTGACCACAAGCAGGAGCAACACAGTACCTTCTCCCTGAGCAGTGGCTGGATGGGAAGTTGACAAGTAGCAAAAGATGCCATTTCTTTGTAATAGCTTCATCTGGGGGAAAATGTTGATGATGAGATCATTTTTCTGGCAGTCAGATGTTAAAGCTCATAGGAAAAATAATAATAATTGGAGTCAGTATCTTCTGTGTCCACTTTCTTGCTACTTACTGTCTTGCTCATTAACCCCTTATTGCCAACAGATTGACACCTTGGATCAATACAATGTTACATGTCAATTATACCTCAATAAACTGGACAAAATAAAGGTCAAGAAGTGATCAATGCATTTGGCATCTGAAGATCTGGGTTCAGATTCCCCACCTTTGATGATTTTCTTACAATATATGAATTAGCCCCTTTATGCTACTAAACTAGGTTCATGATGCTTGACTTAGAGGGTTGTCATGGCGACACCTACCTAGCGCCTACCACATAGTAGGCATTCCAAAGAATTATAGTTAAATATGAATCTGCATTGCCCTTCCCCTCACTCCTTTAACTTTTTGAATTAGAAATCAGTAATGAGCTATTTCAAAGCTTTCTGCCAACAGCCATTATAAGGATAAAAAGGGGAAAAAAAGAAAAAACGTCGCTAAGTAGACAGTGCTATTCTCTGCAGAAAGCAAAGACGCTCAGACATAGTGCCCACCATGCCCAGGGCCATTAATGAAGCCTAGCTCCTTTTTCTCATCATTGCAGCCATTCAAAAGGAGAAAGTTCTTCTTGGCAAGGAAGTGCTATTTTCAGAGACAAGATTAGGCTCATTTTGGGAACGGTGCTTCTTCAGTCTCAGCACCTCTGAAGATTAGGTTAAAAGGTAAGAAGGAATGACTCAGAATAATTGCATTGCTTTACTGTGAACTTTAAGATCTTTTAGTGCAAGAGTTTTACAAGCAGTGATAGATAGTCATGGAGAGAGGAAAAGTACAAACCCAGGGGACCAGAGCAGCAATGGCTGACTGAATTTCACACAAAAAGAAGCTTGGCCAGCCCTGTTATTTTTTTTTTTTTTCTTACCTCCTCCAGTGTCACAGGAATACATTTAATATACCATCATTTTCTCAGTTTCTGAAAACAGATTTTTTTTTTCTTATTCACCTTCCCTGTGTAAGTGTATGTCCTCTATAAAGCAGATTTTAGAAATTCTATTCTGAGTTCAGGCATTTGAAAGCAAAGCACATGTAAAGTTCAATTGTGATTCTATAATTGGGGAAATACATCCCATAATGATATCTCTGAGCCAGAGCCTAATGTATTTCCTCTCAGCATTGATCAAGCAAACTATAGAAAAGCATTTATTGATTCCTTATTAAATTTTTAGCATAACGCTGAGCTATTTAGGAGAGGCAGAAGAAATAAAACTGGGCAGTTCCTAAACTTAGGAGTTTACAGTCTACTTGGATGGAAGAGGCAAGGTTCAACTGCACACTTGGCAACAAGGAATACCAATATGAAATCATAGTTATTGAAGTATGTATCTACTTGAACTTTCTTTTCATTTTCTTACTTGCTCAACTCTTGCTCACCTCTCATATCCACGCAGGTCCCAGAGGCAGAGATCTGGGGAAAATTACTTATTCCTCTTTTTTTATTTTCTAATCTCCCACATCCAATCAATTGCCAAGTTCTATGGTTTCTACTCCTAAGTATCTCTGGAATGTGTCCACTATTTTTTGGTGCTCTTGTCCTAATGAGGCCACCATCTACTCATACCTGGAATACAATAGTTTGATAACTGGTTACTTGACTTTCAGCCACATCCTTTGCCAATGCATTCCACACAAATGAGCCAGAGTGACCTTTCTAAATGGCAAATACTACAGTGTCCTAAAGTTCACAGACAACTTCAACCTTTCACACATTTCCTCATGCCTGTTTAATCGATTCTGTTTAAAACCATAAGATCACTCACACTGGCTTTTAAGAAGGAGACTGGATTCTTCATCATGGTGTTTAGACACTTGTTTCTCTGGCCGTAGCTTGACTCATGGGACTTTTCTCTGACCATTCAATAAAAGGATGTACAGTTTGGGCCCTTGGTGTTCCTTTCTGCTTCTCTCCTGATTTCCAGTCCCATGCCCCCCGGCTGTGGTCCACTTATTTCCATTTTTGGAAGTTATGGAATAATTATGTTGTGTTTCTGTCGTGTTTTACCCTAAGTCATAAAAATCATCATTTGTTGCAAATTTTTATAATAGTCTTTGTCTTCATCTCTACAGTTCAATAGGAGGAGGGCTCACTTTCACTTATTCTTTTCTTACCATCTGAAGCTAGTTTGTTTTTGTTGTTGTTTGGTTGCTAAGTTGTGTCCAATTTTTTGCGACCCCATGAACTACAGCATGCCAGGCTTCCCTGCCCTTCACTATCTCCTGGAGCTTCCTCAAACTCATGTCTATTGAATCTATGATGCCATCCAACCATCTCATCCTATGTCACCCCCTTTCCCTCCTGCCTTCAATTTTTCCCAGGTCAGGGTCTTTTCCAATGAGTCAGTTCTTCCCATCAGCTGGCCAAAGTATTGGAGCTTCAGCTTCAGCATCAGTCCTTCCAATGAATATTCAGGGTTGATTTTCTTTAGGATTGACTGATTTAATCTCCTTGCTGTCCAAGGGACTCTCAAGAGTCTTTTCCAGCAACACTGTTCAAAAGCATCAATTTTTCAGCTCTCAGCCTTCTTTATGGTCCAACTCTCACATCTAAGCTAGATTAGTCCCTGGCATTAAGTAAATAGCTGATCATCAATAGTCGAGTAAATAAATGTGGGACTGAGTAAAGGTAAAGATAAAATTCTGTAAGGAAGGGTAACTTTAATGTATAAATCAACAGCAAAGGATTTAGGTTAGACAGAGCTCAAGAGAGTGACACAGAGCATTACAATATGGAAACTATAAGAGGAAAATCACTAGGAAAGTGCTGTCAGCATGATAATGGAAAGCACTGGTCTGATTGAAGCAGTATGTGGATGCTGGAAATACTGGAAGATTGACCTAACCTTTGGAGAAGGGGACACCATTAGGAATACAGAAGACCTTGAAAATAGGAAATAAATTTATATTTAATGAACTGATAAAATGGAATATTTAAAACGTTTTACCTATCATCTGGAAGTTGTCAAGGAAAGATGGTGTGATGGGCACAGAAATTCAACTTGTTCCCCTATTCAGATACTAAAGCAGCAGGAAGTCCTCTTTCTATAATTCTTGAATTCAAAGATGATTTTTTTAAATCTGTGATTCCCAGGCAGGATGCCACAAAATGTAAGTTCATAAACCCTGTGGTCTGATAGATGAGTCTAAAACAATGTGCGTCTATATGCCTGCTGTATAATATTAGGCAAGTCATTTAACTTCTTGAACCTCAGTTTTCTCCTCTGAAAATGGGGATACAAATAATTGAACCTACCTCATAAGGCTGTCATGAGGGAAAAGAAATATAATTCAGGTAAAGTGCTTGACTCAGAGTAAATATTCAGTAAAAATTCCTTTTATTTTCATGATGTACTGTACTTCTTTTTATTATTTTGTGTTCGCAGTTTCCATTGTAAGGAAAAAAGGTTCAGTGTGAGTTATGTGCCCTTGTTAAATTAGTTTTCTGATTGTGGTTTTTGATTAAATGTCATGTAAGATTCAAAGTAGAAATAAATAATCATGCAGACAAGATGTTACATCACAAAGAAGTGCAGAACACAAATGAGGGGAATTTTACCATTTGTGTCACTGTCTAACTCACCTGAAGGACTGTGAGACATTCAGAAGAACTTGATATTCTGCGAATTAGTGCGTTAACTCACTTGATCAAATATTCAAATATGATAAATCAACAAATGTTCTCTATTCATTTATGACAGTTGTGATTCATACAGCACACAATAATGCAGATGACAGCAGACACACCTGGGGAACCTGTTTAGCCCTCGTAGCAGAGCTACATGTAGGGCTGCATCAAGATTAATTAATAGAAGCCTACTCTGGGATAGGCCATAGCAAAACTAGAGGTTCTGTTGTGAGGACAAGAAGGCTGGGACCCAGAAGAACAAGGGGAACGGAATTGACAGAGATATTGGCTCTGAAAAAGATGGTAGTTTTCTCCAAGTCAGAATTTCCAAAGAAAGTATTAAGCTCAACCACAAATCCATATGCACCCAGTGTAAGAAAAGTCCAGAGATTGTGCAGAGCAGAGTCCAGGACAGCAATGTTTATTGTAATTATGCAAAATACTATCTTGTTGTGGGAGAGCAATTCATTCATGTCATTTTCCCAGACAGTGCCTGAAGCCATGAGGAGAGGAATTCAGTGCCTTTGGGAATGATTTAATAGGAACTAGATTGGGAAATAGGATGTGGTCCAAGTTAACTGACACGTAAGGAAACAGACGCAGTCCTTTTGGTTGTTTGTTTGTTTTACTAGGGAAAATGAAGGAGAAGAGAAAGGATAGGAATTAAGTGTGACTTGGTAGTAGGGCAGGCCATGTGTTTTAATAGAACACATTTACAGAAACTATAGTTCATTCTTATTCCACCAGGGATTGCAAATATTTAGTACCACACTGATCAGATTCCACCATTATGCTTAGGAATTGGTAACTTCCCAATTCCTAATTGATAAACTTTGAATCTCTCATTTATTTGTTTCATTTACAAATGAATTTCTGTGTTCTTAGGATGGTAATACATGTTTTAAAAAACCTAAGCATTACTTCTCTCTCACTTGTTTAAAAACTCATTTAGAGGAGAAATAGAGCTTTTGATTTCTTCTCCATCGCTCTTATGTTTCTAAAAAACATTTTGTATGTGCAGAATATCCAAATAAATCTCTGAATAGTTGATAATTGCTATGTATTTTCACCCTTTATGAGAAGATGCATATAACTAGAGTACCCCTTGAAATACAATAAAATGCTATTGAACACTTGAAAGAAGCTAATAGGTGAAGCATGATGGTTCAATATCAATAAAAATAAATTTTGATATGATCATTAGAAACCATCTTTAAAAGTCATCTTCTTCATTAAAGGTCATGACAATGGATTGAAAGGTAACTGTTAATAATCATTTTTCTTTAACTTACTTTAATTTTTCTTAGGTAATAGTTTGCAGAAGAAGTTCATGCATCTTTATTTAAATATAAAGCTTTGTGAAACAAACAAACAAATGGAAAACCCCTAATTACGTAGATACCACGTTTGTTTGTATTTTTGTTATTTGGCCTTGCCAGGCAGAACAAGGGATATTATTTTCCTGAACAGGGATTGAACCCACACCCCTTGTAATGGAAGCACCAACTCTTAGCCATTGGACCATCAGGGAAATCCCTAGGTCCTGTGTTCTTTTGGTCAAATATGTTCTTGTAAGTCTATGTGAAGAATTTTTCCTATACTAACAAGGGACCCTATGTTCCAGAAAATACAATGGACAACTAAAAGCTATTTTCAGTTGTTTTAAGAAAACAAATACCGTTTCAAACTCATTTTTTTAAACTGTTTTCAATAATCTCCACTTTCAAACTGTAGGAACTGAGCCTGGCTGAGAGGAGGGAAAAAGGGATTATAAAAGCTCCACACAACTTGTTTCGTTTGGCACATGTACAGTTGAATGCTTTTGCTTTCCCGCCAGGATGGTTAAGTTAACACTTAATTAGTATGTGTACCAAACAAAACGTGCTTCTGGGCAGCACATTTTTTTGTTTTGTTTTAATTTCCCCCCACTGCCCCACAAATAAACAGCCTGGTTTCTGCCCAAAATATTCAAGGAAAAGACTGTGCTTGCCTGGGGCAGAGGCCAGATGCCTCAACTTCCAGCTTCCTTCCATCAAAGCTGTGCAGTTTGGAAATTAAAATCTACAGCAATAATGAAACATATTAAAATGCATGCAAAGTCTTGAGGGCTTATAATATGCTAAAAACTGGCAATGCATGTTTACATCCATATATCAACTTGGATGTGCTGAAAAGATTTAAAGTGTAAAATATGCAAATATGTGTCATATTGTCACACTTGGTCTCTCTAATGGAACTCCCTTTCATCTCAAGTCGTCTTAATTTCATGAATATTACATGGCCCTCACACCTTTTACTCCTGCTGTTGCTAGGCTGAGAAGATTATAAAAATATGTTAATAGTAACTTTCATCAAATAAAAGTTGCAATATTCCAAATAAAGCATTTTTCCCCTCCTCTCGAAATACAAATGGTGAAGGATTTCACGCTATTTTGTTTCCCTGTGGGAGATGAGATAACTATAGGCCAATTAAATTAATGAGAAAAGACCATGTGAATGGCAATATTTGTTCATAATCCTGGCTGGCTGCACATATAGACAGGTATATAGTGGTTTTTAAAATATCCTTGAGAAATTAAAATAGTCCCAGCTCTAGGATATTGATAATGTATACAGATGATTTTTAAATTAGGCTTTCTTCCACAAAAGCCCATGATTTATATTTAATTGTTTGAATCACTATAGGAAGTAGAAAGGGGAGGGAAAGTTTGAGGACTCTATCTTCATTCTGGAAGATGAAAAATAATGATAATATTGGAATTTCAGATAATTTCCCCAGAAAACACACACACAAAAGGTTATACTCTGTCCATCTGAGGCATATTGTCCCCAAATTTTCAGAATGACAGCTTTGCTCTTTTATTGTAACATCTGCTGAAAGGCTCGCTTTTGACTTGCCTTATTGATGACATTACAGTTGGTAGATGGCAAAGAAATAGGAATTGTTCTTTTCTAGACGTAATCCTCACCTATGGGAGAAAACTAGTAGCTTCACAGAAATAATAAGAATCTTACACTAAGTACCACACTGAATTTCATAACAGAGAAAGAATAAAAATAAGAACTCGGAGTTTAGTTAGAACTTTATTTTAGAGGAGCACTGGACTTAATATATTTGGAGAAAAAAATATTTTTTTTCTTTAACCTATGAACAGTTATTCTATAAATATTTAAAGGAGGGGAATCTAAAAAAGTGATATTCTAACAATAATTGAAATGAGTAAGTTACCAGCTCTCTGGCTCAGGAAACCAACATGTGAGCTCTGATTCTTAAAAGTGTTTTCACATATGATGAAAGGACGCACTCTGAACTAAGAGACAAGAAGCCTGTACAGGGAAGGCACAGGATGAGAAGACTGCAGTGCATATTATGCTGGGCTTGAGGTGCCAAGGTAAGCATGAAGGATATTGGAAACTCTGCTTTGAAAGGAGACTGCATGAAGCATAAACTGTGGTCAAAGACAGGCGATCTGGTTTTGACAGGTGACAAAAAGAAGACAGGTCTCCATAACTGTTTGTTTTTTTCTGAATTCTTGCTGTTATTTTGCTGTTTGTGTTTGTTTCCTTTTGTATCGTTGCTGTCCCCAAGAAGTTTTTACAGATTAGAATTGTTAGACAAAAAATATAAAAGGAAAATGCAACTTTTGCTATGTGGAACCAGAGAACATAAGCAAACACAAATTTTCATTGGATTTTACTTTATTTATCAGATATTTCTCTTTTTTCCTTAACTAACATATAATTTTAATTTTAAAAAAAATCCACAATTTGGGTAGAAAGTGACATTTTCTTCATCATTCAAAAGCAACTTCTCCATGTATCATGACAAATCTGGACTGTACCCTTTAAACAGTTTTATATGCTACATCTTAAAAATAAAGATTATCTCCTAAATAGCTCCCTACATCATTAAGAATACCATATGTCTTAATCAGTTGCTATATGTTTCATATTGTATGTTGTTCATCAATATTGGATTATTTGTTTTAAAAATTTGTCAAATAATATAAGTAAAATGTAAAATATTGTTTATACATCTTTCCCCATATTAAATAAAGTTTAAACAAATTCTTTTTAAGGAGATCAACACAGTTTATTTAAAAAAAAATCATGTTTACAAAGTTTTAAAAGTGTGATGCAAAGAGATAAGGTATATTTTAATATATATGTTAATAATATATTAAGATATATTTTAATACCCTTTAAAATATATTTCCTCCTGTGTTACTTACTTTTTTCTTATTGGCTGAAATGTATGAAGTGTATTTTAAAAGAGAATATGGATAAGACTTCCCTGACTGGTAATGGTAATGTAGCTTTTTCAAAATAATCATCTTTTGAAAAACAATGAAATATAATGAAAAACAATTAATGACAAAAACTTAAGGTGTCTAGCATGCAATTAAAAATAACATGACTCAAAAGAACATAGCGATATAAGAGGGAGTAAATTATACAGATAGCAGAAAGATACCTACAATACTTACACTTCAGACACTGAAACTGCTTAACACAGATTGCAAAATGGCAATGCTTACTATGTTTAAAGAAATAAAAAGCAAGCTGATAATACCTGAAGGACAGAAGAAAATTTATGAGAGTGGATTTGAAGAAAACAGTATAAAAATATAAATATATAAAATACAATAAAGCAAATTAAAAATCAGTGGAAATGTTTAGCAGCAAAAATGACACACCCCAATTGAGAATTAATAAGATAGATACAAATATATTGTTCATGCTAAAACACAGGGAGAAAATAAACATAAAATTCAAGAGAGAAAATATGCTTGCAGAGAATAGAATGTGTATAAGAAGAACAGCAGAGAGCAGACTGGGTGGAGGTAACAATCAGAAAGATAATGGCTGAGAGTTCTTTAGACCTGATAATAAACCGGTCCATATATTCAGCTCTAAGCAAGATAAATTAAATAGAAATTCATATGAGGAACCACCATAGAGAAATTGTTGAAAATGAAAATCAAAGGAAAAAACAAAGTCAGACAGCAAATAAAACAAAAATTTACTTTAAAGAGTGCAAACTGACAGCTGTCTTCATAAATGCAACAATTAAGACCCAAAGAAACACGGAATGATATCCTCAAAACACCAAAAAAAAAAAAAGAAAAGAAAAATCAATTGCATATCAATGCTGCATGCAATATAAATAACTGTAAGGATAGAAGTGAAAATCAGAGCATTTTAAAACAAAAGCTGAGAGGATTAATCACCAGAAATCCTTATTAAAGGACTGTTAAAGCATGGATTCCAGGCAGAGAACGTGATTCTTGATAAAAATTTCAATGATATTTTATCTGTGATTTTAAAGCAATGAAAGTAGTACACTCGTGTTTGCTCAGTCCTATTTGACTCTGTGTGATCCCATGGGCTGTGGCCTGCCAGGGTCCTCTGTCCATGGGATTTTTCAGGCAAAATTACTAGAGAAGGTTGTCATTTCCTCTTCCAAGAGATCTTTCTGACCCAGAGATTAAACGCACATCTCCAGTGTCTCCTGTGTTAGCAGGCAGATAGTTTACCACTGAGCCACACATGGACAAACATAAATAGATTTTGACTATAGAAAACAATGATAATATCTAGTGTATATTTTTAAATAGAAATAAAATTCCAGCCAAAATTCCATGAGACATAAATCTCCTAGATTTAAAGATGTATTCATAAGTAATTATAACCCAAGAAGAAAACATAAGATTTTATTAGTTTTATACTTTGATTAGTTATATGTTTCTAATATTTTTCAGATTTTGCCATAAAAGAGAGTACATGTGAATACACAGAATAGATAGAAAAAAATCACAAAATAGGATCATAGATATAAATCTATATTGTATTAAATATAAATGAGAATCCAGATAAAGACAATCATATTCATGCCAGAATAAAAAAGTAAATGCAATTTATAAAGGATCCACAGAAAGCATAAGATACAGAATGGCTGAGATTCAAATTCTATATGAGACAAAATAGATCATATAGAATAAAATATACCGACAACTGAGATAATAACCTTATCGTGGTGAATTTCTAATGACCAAAAAGATATAAGTATTTAATACGTATGCTTTTCAAAATAGAGCTTCAGTTTATAGGACAAAGTCTACTGACTTAAAAACAATAAACAATATATTTTTAAAATATTTAAAATAAAAAATTAAATATTATTCAAGTATAGCAGAACTTTTATGGAATTGGCTGATTTAGAAACTGAAATGTGTCAAACATATTTCAAATCAAAACATGTGACCCAGAGACCGAACTTATTACTAAAGCCTAAGGAACTCCCTCTAAACTCATTTTTGATTAATCAAAAAAAGATGGTAATTATATCACAAATTAGTAATATGTTGCCTTTGTCATTAAAAATCATCTGAAAAATAGAACAAAAAGCATAGTCTTGAATGACTTGAAGTTTTCTTCATTCATGATTATGAATGGCATGTATATTTATAATCAAATCTAGGTGTGCTGCTTTCGTGTAGTTGTACTTCAGTTTGTGGGTCGTCTGCTCGGGGGCTCTATGGTAGGGTTAATGGTGACCTCCTCCAAGAGGGCTTGTATCACACTCTGCGTGACCAAGGTCTGCTGCAGTCAGAACACCTGCCCCCACAGCAGGCCACTGCTGACCCATGCCACAGGAGACACTCAAACATTCAAAAGCTAGTCTGGCTTAGTCTCTGTGGGCTCTCTGGGTCCTGGTGTGCACAAGGTTTTGTTTAAGCCCTCTGAGCATCTTTGGCAGGTATGAGGTTTTGATCCTAAAAGTGATTTCGCCTCTCCTACCGCCTTGCTAGGGCATCTCCTTTGCTCTTGGACATAGGGTATCTTTCCCTAGTGGGATCCAACATTCTCCAGTCAGTGGTTGTTCAGCAGTAAGTTGCAATTTGGGAGTTCTCACAGGAGAAGATAAGCACATGTCCTTCTATTCTGCCATCTTGCTTACTACTTTAAATTGACTAAAGTTGAAGAAAGCAGGGAAAGCCACTAGACCATTCAGGTATGAACTAAATCAAATCCCTTGTGATTATATAGTAGAAGTGAAAAATAGATTCTAGATATAAGATCTGATAGAATGCCTGAAGAACTATGGATGGAGGTTCCTGATGTTGTATAGGAGGCAGTGATAAAGATCATCCCCAAGAAAAAGAAATGCAAAAAGGCAAAATGGTTGTCTGAGGAAGCCGTAAAAATAGCTGAGAAAAGAAGAGAAGCTAAAAGAAAATGAGAAAAGTAAAGATATACCCATCTGAATGCAGAGTTCCAAAGAATAGCAAGGAGAGATAAGAAAGCCTTCCTCAGCGATCAACGCAAAGAAATAGAGGAAAACAATAGAATGGGAATAACTAGAAATCTCTTCAAGAACTTTGGAGATACCAAGGGAACATTTCATACAAAGATGGGCACAGTACAGACCATAAATGGTATGGACCTAACAGAAGCAGAAGATATTAAAAAGAGGTAGCAAGAATATATAGGAGAACTATACAAAAAAGATCTCATTGACCTAGATAACCACGATGGTGTGACCACTCACCTAGAGCCAGACATCCTGGATTGAGAAGTCAAGTGGGCCTTAGGAAGCATCACTATGAACAAAGCCAGTGGAGGTGATGGAATTCTAGTTGAGCTATTTCAAATTCTAAAAGATGATGCTGTGAAAGTGCTGCATTCAATATACCAGCAAATTTGGAAAACTCATCAGTGGCCACAGGACTGGAAAACATCAGTTTTGATTCCAATCCCTCCCCGCCAAAAGGCAACGCCAAACAATGTTCAAACTACTGCGCAATTGCACTCATCTCATATGCTAGCAAGGTGATACTCAACATTCTCCAGGTGAGGTCAACAGTACATGAACAGAGAACTTTCAGATGCTAAAGCTAGATTTACAAAGGGCAGAGGAACCAGAGATCAAATTGCTAACCTCTGTTGGATCACAAGAAAGCAAGAGAGTTCCAGAAAAACATCTACTTATGCTTTATTGACTACGCCAAAGCCTTTGACTGTGTGGATCAAAACAAACTGTGGACATTTCTTAATGAGATGGGAATACCAGACCACTTTACCTGCCTCCTGAGAAATCTGTATGCAGGTCAAGAAGTGAAAGTTAGAACCAAACATGGAGCAATGGACTTGTTCCAAATTGGGAAAGGAGTAGACCAAGGCTGTATATTGTCATCCTGCTTCAAACTTATATGCAGAGTACCTCATGCAAAATGCCAGGCTGGATGAAGCACAAGTTAGAATCAAAATTTCTGGGGGAAATATCAACAACTTCAGATATGCAGATGACACCACACTTATGGCAGAAAGTGAAAAAGAACTAAAGAGTCTCTTGATGAAAGTGAAAGGGGACAGTGAAAAAACTGGCTTAAATAGCAACATTCAGAAAGCTAAGACTGGCACACTGTCCTATCACTTTATGGCAAAAATATGGGGAAACAATGGAATATGAGAGACTTTATTTTCTTGGGCTCCAAAATCACTGCAGATGGTGACTGTAGCCATGAAATTAAAAGACGTTTGCTCCTTGGAAGAAAAGCTATGACCAACATAGACAGAATATTAAAAAGCAGAAACATTACTTTGCTGACAAAGGTCCATCTATTTAAAGCTATGGTTTTTCCAGTAGTCATGTATGGCTGTGAGAGTTGGACCATAAAGAAAGCTGAGTGCCAAAGAACTGATGCTTTTGAACTGTAGTGTTGGTGAAGACTCTTGAGAGTCCCTTTGACTGCAAGAAGATCATTTCAGTCTATCCGAAAGGAAATCAGTCCTGAATATTCATTGGGAGGACTGATGCTGGAGCTGAAGCTCCAACACTTTGGCCACCTGATGCAAAGAACCAACTCATTGGAAAAGACCTTGACGCTGGAAAGATTAAGGGCAGAAAGAGAAAGGGACAATAGAGAATGAAATGGTTGGATGGCATCACCAACTCAATGGAGATGAGTTTGAGAAAACTCCAGGAGATAGTGAAGGACAGGGAAGCCTGCTGGCATGCTGCAGTCCATAATGTTACAGAGAGTTGGATATAACTTAGTGACTGAACAACAACATATCCTTATATAAGAATGTTCATAGTAGTTTCATTCATAATAGCCAGAAATAAGAAAGAATACAAATGTGTCTAAACTGGATAATAAATGTAATAATTTTGTCATATCAATACAATGGAGTACTACTCGTGAGTAAAAATAGAACAGACTACTGATATATATTCAGCACATACACAAAAAAATGTTATTCAAGTTGAAGAAGCTAGACCTAGCAACAAATAATGATTATGACATTCTACAATAAGCAAAAGTATCTATGAGGGTAGACATCAGGTCAGTTGCTGCTTCTGTGATGAAACAAGTTACCTGAGGAGGAGCACATGAGTGCATTCTGTGGGGTTAGAGCTCTTCTGGGTCTTGATGTGTCTTTATCAGACAGTTCACTGAAGATCTGGCAGTTTGCTGTAGATAAATTTCACCCTAATAAAAGTTAGCATCCTTACTTGTTTCTCTATGTGTATTTAACTCACATTGGAACTTATATTGGACTGATTATTAGAGGGTTTGCCATTTTATTTTCTGTTCACTCTCATTATTGGAGGACTTGAAAGATTTTTTTTTTTTTTTCTGTTTAATGTGCTTTTTTTTTTTTTTTAATGTTTTTGGTATTTGGGGAAATTGAGGACTTCTCAAAGAGAATACTTGTTTTTACTTGATGTATCTTACAGATTACTGAATGGTTTACCTTTGAAATGAACAGAGATCATTCAGTCGTTTTTGAGATTGCACCCAAATACTGCATTTCTGACTCTTTTGTTGACTATGACGGCTACTCCATTTCTTCTAAGTGATTCTTGCCCACAGCGGTTGATATAGTGGTTATTTGAATTAAATTCACTTTTTCCAGTTCATTTTAGTTCACTGGTTTCTAAAACGTCGATGTTCACTCTTGCCATCTCCTGTTTGGTCACTTCCAATTTACCTTGATTCATGGACCTACCATTCCAGTGTCCCCGCAAGAGACTGAGTCAGACTTGCCTATGAGTGTCAAGGAGTCACCAGTAGACAGTTTGACTTCAGGGGAAACAACAGGGAGGAAACTCAGCCCTGCCCATCAATAGAAAATTGGAATAAAGATTTACTGAGCATTGCCCTGCCAATCAGAACAAGACCCTCAGTCAGTCTCTCCCATCAGGAAGCTTCCGTAAGCCTCTTATCCTTATTCATCAGAAGGCAGACAGAATGAAAACCACAAACAACAAAACTAACCAAACCGATCACATGGACCACAGCCTTGTCTAACTCAGTGTAACTATGAGCCACGATGTGTAGGGCCATCTAATACAGATGGATCATGGTCGAGAGTTCTGACAAAACTCTCTGAGAAGGGATGACAAACCACCTCAGTATTCTTGCCTTGAGAACCCTACGAACAGTGTGAAAAGGCAAAACGATATGACACTGAAATATAAACTCCCTAGGTAGGTAAGTGCCCAATATGCTACTGGAGAAGAGTGGAGAAATAACCCGGATAGAGTGAAGAGATGAAGCTAAAGCAACCACAATGCCCAGGTGTAGATGTGACTAGTGATGGAAGTAAAGCCTGATGCTATAAAGAACAATATTGCATAAGAATCTGGAATGTTAGATCCAGGAATCGAGGTAAATTTGCTCTTAAACATAATATTAACTCCTCAATGATGAAGTGAATTATGAAAAACAGAACCTCCTGGTCATTCTGAAGCTATTTAAATGAATCCAGTTTTCTCTTAATATAAAATATAGCTTGGCTTGTCTTTTCCTTAGCTTAAAAAAAAAAAAGGACTTGAAGTAGATGATTTTAAAAATTCTGTCCAGTTTCATATTTTTCTGTTCCAATGACTAATTGTAATTATGTATATATATAGCCTTCCATAGTTCTGGCTCCATTACTAAACAATGTTTGGAGGAAGAGAAAAACTCAGATATATATATATATATATATATTCTGAGAAAAACTGTGAAATACATATGTATACTATATATATATATATATAATGTGTATATATATATGTATGTATATACACACAAATACTATCTCTCTATCTATCTATCTATCTATATATATATATATAGTCTAGGGTTTTAATGATAGAAAACTTTACATATCAGCTAGTATTCCAAAGTTTGTAGTTGCAGCTGATATATTAGCACGTTGACCACTTGGTCTAGAAAGTATAATTTGTGAGTTGGTAATCCCCAGACTCTTTAAGACTAAGTCATCTTCTCAGGGCCAGAATATCTTGGCAAGCCAGATCAAAGACTCAGGCAGCTGCAAAGAGAGAGGCTTCGTTAGACTCTGCACTGCTTGCCTTGGTAACACCTTTTCTGACCTATCAGAGCTTAGCTTTTCTGACCTATCAGAGCTTAGCTTTTCTGACCTATCAGAGCTATTTCTAATATCTAACTAACATTTTAACTGATGCAGCATCAGTATGTTACACCATGGTCTCTTTTTAACAGTGAGAGTCACCCTCACCAGCTTAAACAGGTGCATTGCTTGTAAATAAGACACTCTCAGTGTAGTTTCCAACTGATGCACTGCAGCTCATTCCTCTTTCACAGCAAAGAAAGTAGCTTTGCAAAGGGCAGAATCACTCTTCTGGCCCCCAAGTGCCATCACTGCAAAACTGTAGCGTAAGCTAGTGATCCGTCTGAGGAATCAGACTCACTTGGTGATTTATATGATTGATTTTGAAGTATTATCAGGACAATCAGAGATAAGAATGGGTAAACAAAATGAGAGCATGCAATATGACAACTTATAAATGCAACTAATTGTCTATTTCAACTGAAGACAATGTCTCTTAATGTTATCTAGTTAAAAGATTCCAAGATTATAAGAACAAAATAAATGTTATCTTAGTAAATAATCAAAATGGTCAAAGCATTAACCCACACTGGACTCCTGCTAAATGTCTGAGATCCATTCAAAAGAAAAGTTTGAATTTTATTGACAGAAGAGCCAGGAAGTGTGGAGATTCTCTATCTCTAGTAGCAAGGTTATTTCACGTCACTCAGATCTTCTCTGACATATTTTAAGACTCATGACTACAAGTAGAGCAAAAAATTTAATTTTATTTTCATTTGCTAAATCTGCCTATAATAATACAGCCATAATCTTCTTTCTTTAAACTGAGAAAAGAGAGACAAACAAAGAGAGCAATCTCAGAATAAATAAGTTGCATAGAAATAGACATTTTATTTAAAAAATCAAATTATTTATTTCCCCCTATATGAGGTAAACTTTACTTTCATTTGACAGATGGGGAAACAGAGAGATAGAATGATTTGATACAGGGTCCTGAACTTTTGCAACAAGACTAATGTTCATGGCTTCTGTAGCTGAGAAGAATATTCTGCTCTGCCGTAGGACTCTAAAATCAACTTACAGGGTATAGATGGTTCTTATCTGATCTATGTCCAATGTTTCTTCACTCAGAAAATAAGACTAATTTGTTGTTGTTCAGTTGCTGTCCAACTCTTTGCGACCCGATGGACTATAGCATGCCAGGCTACTCTGTCCACCATTATCTCCCAGAGACTGCTTAGCTAGTGGAGGTGATGGAAAACTAAGATCATGGCATCTAGTCCCATCACTTCATGGGAAATAGATGGGGAAACAGTGGAAACAGTGTCAGACTATTTTTTGGGGCTCCAAAATCACTGCTGATGGTGATTGCAGCCATGAAATTAAAAGACGCTTACTTCTTAGAAGGAAAGTTATGGCCAACCTAGATAGCATATTTAAAAGCAGAGACATTACTTTGCCAACAAAAGTCCATCTAGTCAAGGCTATGGTTTTTCCAGTGGTCATGTATGGATGTGAGAGTTGGATGGTGAAGAAAGCTGAGTGCGGCAAAATTGATGCTTTTGAACTGTGGTGTTGGAGAAGACTCTTGAGAATCCCTTGGACTGCAAGGAGATCCAATCAATCCATCCTAAAGGAGATCAGTCCTGGGTGTTCATTGGAAGGACTGATGCTGAAGCTGAAACTCCAATACTTTGGCCACCTCATGCGAAGAGTTGACTCATTGGAAAGGACCCTAATGCTAGGTAGGATTGGGGGAAGGAGGAGAAGCGTACGACAGAGGATGAGATGGTTGGATGGCATCACTGACTCGATGGACATGGGTTTGGGTAGACTCCGGGAGTTGGTGATGGACAGGGAGGCCTGGCGTGCTGCAATTCATGGGGTCGCAAAGAGTCGGACACGACTGAGCAACTGAACTAAACTGAACTGGACTGAACTAAACTGATGCTGTCTAACCATCTCACCCTCTGCCACCCTCTTCTCATTTTGCCTTCAATCTTTCCCAGCATCAAAGTCCTTTCCAATGATTTGACTCTTTACATCAGGTGCCCAAAGTATTGGTGCTTCAGCTTCAGCATCAGTCTTCCAATGATTATTCAGGGTTGATTTCCTTGAAGACTAACTAGTTTGATCTCCTTGCAGTCTAAGGGACTCTCAAGAGTCTTCTCCAGCACCACAGTTTGAAAGCATCAATTATTCCGTGCTCAGCCTTCTGTGTGGTCCAATTCTCAATATCCATACTTGACTACTGGAAAGACCATAGCTTTAACTATTCAGACCTTTCTCAGCAAAATGATGGATTTGCCTTTTAATACACAGGAAGATCCCCTGGAGGAGGGCATGGCAACCCATTCCAGTGTTCTTGCCTGGAGAATCCCCATGGACACAGGAGCCTGGTGCGCTACAATCCATAGGCTTACAAAGAATTAGACACAATTGAAGTGACATAGCCTGCACACACACTAGGTTTGTCACAGCTTTCCTTCCAAGAAGCAAGGGTCTTCTAATTTCATGGCTGCAGTCATAATCCACAGTGATTTTAGAGTTCAAGAAGAGAAAAATCGGTCACTGCTTCCACTTCTTCCCTTTCGATTTGGCAAGAAGTGATGGAACCGGATGTCATGATCTTACTTTTCTTAATGTTGAATTTTAAGCCAGCTTTTTCATTCTCCTCTTTCACCCTCATCAAGAGACTCTTTAGTTCCTCTTTACTTTTTGCCATTAGGCTGGTGTCATCTGCATATCTGAAGTTATTGATGTTTATCCTGACAATCTTGATTCCAGCTTGTAACTCATTCAGCCCGGCATTTCACATGAATGTACTCTACATATAAGTTAAATAAGCAGGATGACAATATACAGCCTTGTCATACTCTGTTCCCAATTTTGAATCAGTCAGTGGTTCCATGCAATGTTTTCTGTTGCTTCTTGACCTTCATAAAAGTTTTTCAGGAGACAGGTAAGATGGTCTGATATTCCCATTTCTTTAAAAAATTTTCCAGTTTGTTGTGATAAACACACTCAAAGACTTTAGAAAGTCAATGAAGCAGAAGTAGATTTTTTTTTTCTGGAATTCCCTTAAAGGTCCTCTTGACTTCACACTCCAGGACATCTTGTTCTACTTGAATGACCACACTATCGTGGTTATCGGGGTCATTGAGACTCTTTTGTGTACAATTCTGTATATTCTTGAGAAACCCTGGGCTGGATGAAGCACAAGCTGGAATCAAGATTGCAGGGGCAAATATCAATAACCTCAGATATGCAGATGACACCACCCTTATGGCAGAAAGCAAAGAAGAACTAAAGAGCCTCTTGATGAAAGTGTAAGAGGAGAGTGAAAACGTTGGCTTAAAACTCAACATTCAGAAAACAAAGATCATGGCATCTGGTCCTATCACTTCATGGGTAATAGATCGGGAAACAGTGACAGACTTTATTTTTCTGGGCTCCAAAATCACTGCAGATAGTGACTGTAACCATGAAATTAAAAGACGCTTACTCCTTGGAAGAAAATGTATCCTCAACTTAGACAGCATATTAAAGAGCAGAGACATTACTTTGCCAACAAAGGTCTGTCTAGTCAAAGCTGTGGTTTTTCCAGTAGTCATGTATGGATGTGAGAGTTGGCTATAAAGAAAGCTGAGTGCTGAAGAATTGATGCTTTTGAACTGTGATGTTGGAGAAGACTTTTGAGAGTCCCTTGGACTGCAAGGAGATCCAACCAGTCCATCCGGAAGGAAATCAGTCCCGAATATTCATTAGACGGACTGACGCTGAAGCAGAAACTCCAATACTTAAAGATTGAAGGTGGGAGGAGAAGGGAATGACAGAGGATGAGATGGTTGGATGGCATCAGCGACTCAGTGGGCATGAGTTTGAGCAAACTCCAGGAGTTGGTGATGGACAGGGAGGCCTGGCATGCTGCAGTCCATGGGGTTGCAAAGAGCCAGACATGACTGAGTGACTGGACTTAACTGAACTCTGAGTATTCTTGCCACCTCTTTACCTCTTGTGTCTCTGTTAGGTCCTTACAGTTTCTGTCCTTTATCATTCTCATCCTTGCATGAAATATCCTTTTGATATCTCCAGTTTTCTTGCAGAGATCTCTAAGCTTTTCCATTCTACTCTTTTCCTCTATTTCTTTGCATTATTTTTTGAAGAAGGCCTTATATCTCCTTGCTATTCTCTGGAACTCTGCATTCACTTGGGCATATCTTTCCCTTTCTGTCTTGCTTTTTGCTTGTCTTTTTTCCTCAGCTATTTGTAAAACTTCCTCAGCCAACCACTTTGCCTTCTTGCATTTCTTTCTTCTTTGTGATGGTTTTGGTCACTGCCTTCTGTATAATGTTATGAACCTCTGTCCATAGTTCGTCCAGTACTCTGTTTACAGATCTAATCCCTTTAATTTATTCATCACCTCCACCATATAAGGGACTTGATTAATGTCATACCTGGATGGCCTGGTGTCTTCCCCGCTTTCTTTTGTTTAAGCTCAAATTTTGCTATAAGGATCTGATGATCTGAGACACAGTCGCCTCCAGGTCTTTTTTTGCTGACTGTGTAGAGCTTCTCCATCTTCAACTGCAAAGAATGTAATCGATCGCTATCAGTATTGACCGTTTGGTGATGTCCATGTGTAAAGTCATCTCTTGTGTTCTTGAAAAACAGTGTTTGCTATCATCAGCATGTTCTCTTGGCAAAACTCTGTTAGCCTTTGCTTCATTTTGTATCCCAAGGCCAAATTTGCCTGTTACTCCAGGTATCTCTTTACTTCCCTACTTTTGCATTCTAGTCTCCTATGATGAAAAGGACATCTTTTTTTTGGTGTTAGTTCTAGTATGTCTTCACAGAATGCTTCAGTTTCACCTTCTTCAGCATCAATGGTTGGGACATAGAATTGGATTACTGCGATGTTGAATGGTTTGCCTTGGAGACAAACTGAGATCATTCTGATGTTTATGAGATTGTACTCAAGTACCACATTTCTGACTCTGTTGTTGATTATGAGGGCTATTCTATTTCTTCTAAGGAATTCTTGCCCACAGAAGTCGATATAATGGTAGTGCAATTTAAATTCTCTCATTCTTATCCATTTTAGTTCATTGATTTCTAAAGCCATCTTCCACTTGAAAGTGAAGCCACTCAGTAGAGCCATGTCAGACTCTTTGAACCCTATGGACTGTAGCCCACCAGGCTCCTCCTTAATCCATGGGATTTTTCCAGGCAAGAATACTGGAGTGGTTTGCCACTTTCTTCTCCAGGGGATCTTCCCAGCCCAGGGATTGAACTCAGGTCTCCCACATTGTAGGCAGAATCTTTACCCTCTGAGCCACCAGAGAATCCCTTGACCAGGTCTAATTTACCTTGATTCATGGACCTAACATTCCAGGTTCCTATGCAATTCCTTTACACCATGTGATTTTACTTTCACTTCTAGACACACTCACAACTGAGTGTTGTTTCTGCTTGGGCCCAGCTGCTTCATTCTTGGGGCTATTAGTAATTGCCCTCTACTCTTCCCCAGTAGCATAGTGGACACCTTCCAACCAGGGGAGCTCATCTTTCAGTGTCATATCTTTTTGCCTTTTTATACTGTTCATGTGTTTCTGACACCATGAATACTGGAGTGGCTTGCCATTTCCTCCTCCAGTGGGCCACATTATGTGAGAACTTTTCACTATGACCTGTCCATCTTGGGTGGCCCTTCACAACATGGCTCATAGCTCTTTCGCCACAACAAGGCAGTGATCCATGGGGGTGATAGTTCCATGAAGCCTAATAGTTTCTATAGAAATATGTTGTCATTTCATTTTTGTACTGGAAGTTTGGATGAAACTTACCCAACTACCAACTCTAGAGTTGACTATTATTAGCTTAATACATCAAGATATCCCGTCATGATAACCATGATGATGATGAATGATGCAGAGGGGTACTCATGATCTAAACAATTGATCTCTTCAACTGTGAAGTGAACTTCACTTTTTTTTTTTTCCTGAACTAGAAACAAGAAAGCATTTAGCCCCAGTATGTAAAGATAGCCATATTGAATCCATAAGAGAAAATCTGCAGACAGTGAAAGGAAGACAAAAGTGTTAGAGGTGAGAAATGTAAAGAGAGAAACCAAGTACCATTCCCAATGTATAAGACCTCACTTGGTCTTGGACATGTTCATCTTAATTTTTGCTGGATCATCTTCTCACTCACTCTCACCACAAGAAAGAGGCTTAAGCCTTTTCTAATTTGAGGCTTCTTTAAGTGTAATTTATAATTCTTTCTCAGTTTATTTCCTTTATTTTCCATCTTTGTGATGATAACCTCTGAACACCTGAATACAAAAATCTAAAAGAAACATGGGAAACAGTCTTGCTTATAGAACAAAGAAACAGATTTCATTTTTACAGAAGGACAACTAGAGACAGGGTTAGCTTATCAACAATTCAAGTTGACCTTACCATACAGCACAATCTGTTTTAATGTTTTTCTCCAGATTACAGTTTCTTTCTCTTAAAGGACTGCTTCCTGGTTGATGCCAATTTCAATGACCTCTCAGTCAACCATCCCCTATTACTGTGTGACCTAGTATAGAAGGAACTGACTTAGGGCAAACTGAAGATGCTTGAGTCAGATATAGGAAGTTGCTGCTGTTCATGGAAATAACTAAATATGAAGTCATATTTCTAGGGGAAGTTGTAGTCTAATACTCCTCTTATTTGACTAGATAAATTCTAGGATCAAAACAAAAATTAGGCTGTATGTTGAAAATAAGTTCATATATATATATATATACATACACACAAACTCATTGTGCTGGTTTTCTATTTCTGTTATGAAAGTAAATGCATTAAATAAATTAAATGACTATCCTGAATTACAATAATTAGACAAAATGATGCATTTAGATTTTAAGTGATCATATCATTCTCTGAGCCCTTTAACACTAATTGACACTAATTTGTATTATCTCTTGCACGTTTGTATGACTTGGATTATTTACACTTGCAAAGTTCATCAGTTGGGAGTTTTCATCTCTCTTGTATCCTCCAAAGTGCTTAGTACAGACATATGTCTAGTGCAGATGAACAAAAACATTAATCCTTGTGTTTGAACACATGAATGTAAATTGCTTTTCTAGTACTTATGAACTCTTGCCTTATTTACTCTATACTGAGTGAGTGAGTGAAAGTTGCTCAGTCGTGTCCGACTCTTTGAGACACCATGGACTATACAGTCCATGGAATTCTCCAGGCCAAAACACTGGAGTAGGTGCCTTTCCATTCTCTAGGGGATCTTCCCAACCCAGGGATCGAACCCAGGTCTCTTGCATTGCAGGCGGATTCTTTACCAGCTGAGCCACAAGGGGAGCCTTTTACTCTATTCTACCACATATAAAATGGAAATAACAGTGACTGTTCCTCAGACTTCACTGAGTAGCTGAGGATCTAATACAATAATACGTGTAAGCTTATACTTCAGTGAAAACTTATGCATTGGTTATAGCATGCCCCTCTGATCTCTCAGATGCTAGCGCTGTTTATTATTAATATTTTATATCTTTTTGTAAATATAGATAACTGCTAAATAAGCAAACTCTTTTTCCCAGGAGTATGAAATTAAAAGAAGCTTGCTCTTTGGAAAGAAAGCTATGACAAACCTAGACAAGTGTATTAGAAAGCAGACACATCACTTTGTCAACAAAGGTCCATATAATCAGGGCTATGATTTTTCCTGTAGTCATGTATGGATGCGAGGGTTGGACCATACAGAAGGCTGATCACTGAAGAATTGATGCTTTCAAAATGTGTTATTGGAGAAGACTCTAAAGAGTCCCCTGGACATGAAGGAGATCAAACCAGTCAATCCTAAAGGAATTCAACCCTGAATACTTACTGGAAGACTGATGCTGAAGCTGAAGCACCCATACTTTGGCCCCTTGATGTGAAGAGCCAGCTTGTTGGAAAAGGCTCTGATGCTGGAAAGATTGAAGGCAAAAGGAGAAGGGAGTAGCTGAGGATGAGATGGTTGGATGGTATCACCAACTCAATGGACATGGATTTGAGCAAACTCTGGGAGACAGTGGTAGACAGAGGAGCCTGGCCTGCTGCAGTCCATAGGGTAGCAAAGAGCAGGACACAACTTCCAACAATTGAACAACAACAAATTTTCCAGTAGAGTTTCCACTGACTTGCTTCCCCATTGTGGGGAAAAAAGAAAAAAATCCTTCTGTTTGCTATTCCTTAGAAATTTGTGAGAGATTTTTTTTCTTTGAACAGTAATAATATCTACCTGATTGTCTCATAGGAGAAATGCCAATCTTTAATATTGGTCACTTTTTATATCTGTAAGAGTCATGATTTTATCTTCCTTAGAAAACTTTTACAGTTTCAAAGATCTTCCACTGAGGTGCCTAATGGATTCACCTACCTTGGCCAGGTAATCTTCTTCACCAGAAGAGGGCAACTTGGGGGTAGTTTATATCCAGATACATTTTTTTTTTAGCTCTCAGGTTGACTCCAAAGAGGTAATAGAACTTTAATGATAACTTTCTCTTTCTCTAATATTACTCTTATTAAATTAGTGGTTTTAATTTTCTTTTTTGGAAAGTAATTACTCCCCATTACTGTCAGCTATGTTTGGGAATTTGTTGTAGTTGTTGTTTGTTTTATAGTCTGATTGTTTGATGATCTCTGTACAAAGTTTAGTTATTTTCAGCAATTTATTCTCTGTTGGATAAGAGGTAATAGGGACTCCAGTTTACAAATCTTTGCAATTAGGAGTTGGATTTCATGGTCTGAACATTTGGCAATTTCTAGTCCATATTAGGTGAGAGATGATAGAAAATCTCATTTGTAAATCGTTTTTGTTTGTCTATTTTGAGCTACAATTGACTATATATATTTTTTGTTTGTTTGTTTTTCTTTCTTTCCTTGCTGGGAAGGAAGTCAGTTCTATGGTAGACCAGTAAGATTTTATGGTTCTTTATTTATTCTTAATCCTTAGATGATTTTAGAATTGAAGCTCTCTGTATTTGTCTATGTGCTCCATTGTCTACAATTCTATTCAGATAGGTCCTTACCTCTGATTGTATAAATTTGTAATGTTTTGCTACTTCTAGATGACGTTGATAAATTAGACTATAAAGTCTTTTAAAGGAAGTTGTTCTGGTTGGCTTATAGAGATAAATAAGCACTTATATAAATTGAATAATCCTAATATTTCCAGAAAACAGGGAAATTGTACTTTAATGGAAAAAAAATGTATTTTTACAAAAAAAAAACTGTTTTGAAATATTTTAAGAATTCAAGATAATATAATTTAGGTAAGTCTGGAAAATGAGACTACTTAAATATTTTGTTTAAATGGAAACAACTCTATGTTCTCTTGATTTATCAGTGTTAAACATAATGCAAGTATACATTTTTCTTTTTTGTGTGTATGCTTTTACTTGAAGAAATACAATTTACTCATCAAATAAGCTAGCATTACTTCTACTTAACGTTCATCATTATAAAAAATGTAAATCTGTGTTTTGAATCTCTATTCAAATTAATTTTATTTCAACAGTAATTGTTCTTTGTAGTTGCCAGCTTGAAGAAAATTTACAAGATCTTTGGGTGACTTAAATCCTTGGACTGATACTAGATCAAGTTAATTAGTGCACATTCACTAGATATGTGGATCATTTCTGGGTAAGACAGAACACTGAAACATTGATTACTAAACATGAGTTTAAGTTTATGTGCTTTTGTTTATTTTTATGTTACCTAGATGCTCAACAGATCTTTGGATCTGTTGATGGCTGTGTATATTTTTGACACTTTGAATAGTTGCTTTCTGAGGGATGCATGTGGCTTCAGGAAGTTATGGTCTGTGTAGTGGTGGGGGTGGGGGTAGGGGTGGTCTCTGCTACTCCACTGCAAATTGCTGCTGTCTGACAGTTTACAATCATCTACCTCCATTTTTTTCAGTGAAATAGAAGTTACTTTAGTTAAAAGTTCTAGTTACTGTAAGTAACTGAGAGTGGACTAGGATTAATAGTGACAGAAACAGACAATGTTGTATGTAAAGTGACAAGATTTTTTTTTTTAAAGTGACAATAGTTTTGTTCTAGAGTAAAGTGATTGTTCCACAATAAGAAGTAGGATGAAGATGGACAAAAACCTGAATGTATATAGTAATTTGTAGAAGGTTCATAGAATGGGAATTTTATTTGCTTTGGATAATAGTGTATGCAAATAATGAGTGTGAAAAAGTTATGGCATATGATAAAATCTTAGCAAAGTATGTCAAGTTTTGATGGGCTTGTATTCTTTGATTGCTGTCTTGCCTTGGCCTGTGTTATTTCAATCTGTGTACAGATTTTGTAGTTTATCAGAATAATATTTTGTGCTTTGTATTCAATTTGTTCTGACCTTAATTGTTTAAAATAACAACAACAACAACAGAAGCCTCTTACTAATGAAAGAGCTAAAGTTCTTTCCAACTGTGTAACTTTTTATGTTTATTTTAAAATATTTTATTATCACTCTCAAATGAGTAAACAAATATTATTTCTATCTTAAATGTTCAAATCTCATGACAACTCTATTTTTTTGCATTCCCCAAATTGAACACTAATGTAAATTGAAATAAAACTGTCATGGCATTTTTTGCACCAAAAAAATTCCCTGAGGTCTCCTAAAAATCACAAAGATTTGTTAAAGCTTATAAAAGACAACTGTCAGAAATAGATGTATTTGATATGTCAATATTAATTTTTATGATAGTTGTCAAATCTAAAGAGATGTCTCTTTTTTCCTAGATTAAATTTTTAAGGGTATATTGTTTTAACATAAGGAAACTCTACCCTGTATGGGATGTACCTAGAGGTGGTTAATGCTCTAACTCTTTCAGACATGTTTCTATTTGTTAGAGTTCTGGTGCTACTTTGCCTTAGAATATTAGGCGACAATATTTTTTTATTCTTTGATTCCATACCTGGTTTCTATGGACTTTGGACTTGCTTACTGATTACTCATACAGTAAAATTGTTTGCATGGATTCAATAAAGACTTTACCTTTCTTGTCCATGACATAATTAGAGATGTTGGTTTTATGGCTAAGTCTTTGTCTAGAATGCTATATTTGAAAGTGTTGCTCATTTAATCAGGTCTGACTGACCACTTTTAGGTAATTATGTTTGACTATAGGATCAATGTTTATGAATCTCTCTTGGGAAAAGTGGTTTGGTATTGTTTTTTAGAGTTCTCAGCCTTAAAATTGAGTATGGGAGGTCATTTTTGGGCAGGCGAAGGAAGCCTAGAATATAATGGGACCTTGCAAAGTGTTGCATTTAACGAATTTATAGATACACCAGATTGGGGGGCCCCATCCTCGGGGATCTAACGCCAGATGATCTGAGGTGGAGCTGATGTAATAATATAAATAAAATGCACAATAAATGCAATGAGCTTGAATCATCTGAAATTATTCCCCCCAACTCAATCTGGAAAAACTGTCTTCCACAATCCCAGTTCCTGATGCCAAAATGTTTGGGGATCACTTTAGAAATGCACTGTGACTCATAGACATAGAAAACAAAATTATAGCTACCAAAGGGGAAAGGAGGGGAGGGGTAAATTAGTTTAGAGTTAATAGATACACATTGCTATATATAAAATAGATAACAACAAGAACCTACTATATAGCTCAGGGAACTATATTTGATATCTTATAATAACCTATAAGGAGAAGGCAATGGCACCCCACTCCAGTACTCTTGCCTGGAAAATCCCATGGACGAAGGAGCCTACTATGCTGCAGTCCATGGGGTCTCAAAGAGTCAGACACGACTTCACTTTCCCTTTTCACTTTCATGCATTGGAGAAGGAAATGGAAACCCTCTCCAGTGTTCTTGCCTGGAGAATCCCAGGGACGGGGGAGCCTGGTGGGCTGCCGTCTATGGGGTCGCACAGAGTCGGACACGACTGAAGCGACTTAGCAGCAGCAGCAGCAATAACCTATAATGTAAAAGAATCTGAAAAAATAATATATATATATATATATATATATATGCACACACACACACACACACAAGTGATTCAGTTATAGAATCACTTTGCTAAACACCTGAAAGAACTAACACAACACTGTAAAGCAATTATGCTTCAATAAATAAATCCAATCTGAGATCCTTCATGAAAACTTCTAGCAGAGCAAATGCTAAGAAGTCTAAACGTTAAAGTAATAATTTTGATGTACCTAAGTCAATAACCAGGCCGAATCTAAAGAGACTAGTCTTATTTTGTAATCAAGAAAATTATTTGAGATTATTTTTAAACAAAAGATGCGATTGTAGGGAAAAAAAACAACAAAACTTGTGTTATAATAGAAAGGTATACATTTTCTATATCATACTCTTCTAAACTGTCTGATTCTAGCCCCATTCATTATATTATTGGATTGCAGGACATGCTGCCCCAATGTATACCTCAATGTAATATTGATTATTTTGAATTAAAGATATTTAAGAAATAGCTAATACAAGAGGGACATTTTAATTCTCCTCATTGTCTCCCTAAACACAGGAAATAAATCTCCCACTTGAAGGGTACACTCCCTGCACTAGGAGGTAGAACAACAACATTATTATTCAGAATTCAGAAATGAAAAACCTGTACAAAGAAATCATGTTGCATTACTAATTTATTACCCAAGCCCCAAATTTGCTTCAGTTTCTCACAAAACACCCAAACCTAACTTCCCTTGTCCTGTCACCTCCACAAATGTATTGTTTCTTTTTCAAAAAATGTATAAAAGTTACCTCCTTTGGCCACTTCTTAAATCTTGTTGGTATGAATCACCCCTGCTAAGCACTGGTTGGACAATACTTGCTTAGTATCTGAACTGCAGGATGCTCTACCAGTGCCAGGAAGATGGAAATAAAAATTAATTTCAAGGAGCTTATAGTCTAACTATGTAAAATGACCTACACCTTGAAATATTAATGTCAGATAAAAATAGGCGACATCACTGAATGTTTAATGCTTATTAAGTTCCCAGGGCTATTTGGTGTGAGTTATAAGTACCAATGATGCATCAATATTCACCACAATCTTATGAGGCAGGTGTATTGTTGTCCCACTTTACAAATGGAGAAACTGAAACATAGTCTGTCACCATCATGGACTCAATGAACATGGAACTGAGCAAGTTCCAGGAGTTGGTGAAAGACAGGGAAGCCTGGCGTGCTGCAGTCCATGTGGTTTCAAAGAGTTGGACATGACTGAACTACGGAACAGAAACAGTTTATCTAAGGTCACACGGCTAGTGAACAGTCTTGCTAGGCTGTGAGGCCAGGAGGTTTCACTGAAGAGTGTATGCTTTTTAGCCACTTTACACAGGGGGGAAGACCACAGCTGCCTGCTTTAGAGCCAGGAGTATGATGTCCCAGTGAACTCCCTAAATGACTTCGAAAAGGAAGAATTTATACTGAAAATTTAAGCATGAATAAAATATGTAAGAATACACAGTAAAATGAGGGAAAGGACATTAATAAAAATTGTCGGGATATAGGAGTTCATTGTTTTGAAATCCGACTGCCCATCCTCTGCTATCCTCATTTCACATCTCCGTGCGTTTGTGAGGCACTTCAGTTGTTTCTGATTCTTTGTGGCCCTATGGACTGTAATCCAGGCTCCTCTGTCCAGGGGATTCTGCAGGCAAGAATACTGGAGTGGGGTGTCACGGATCGAACCCACATCTTCTATGCCTCCTGAACTGCAGGTGGATTCTTTATCCACTGAGCCACCTGGGAAGCCCTTACACATATCCGCCTTACTTCAATTCTGAGTTAACATCTCATCACAGCAGCAGAATTAAGCTCTGTGTCATGAGGTATGGTTTCTGCTGCTATAGGTTGGGCATGAGAGGTGGGTATGAAAGCTTATACCCTCTCCCTGCCATCCTGGGGAAAGGATTGAGTCCAGAGGATTTGGAATATGAAAAACCAAAGCCTCTATACCGTTTGCTTCTATCTTATACAATTTCAGTAATACAGGATTTACCTAAAATTGTCACTTCCCTAATTTTAAAATACAAAATGAAGAAAAGGTCTCACAAAGAATTGTGTTTGTGTACTCTATCAACTCCAGAAGGAGATAGGAGAGGAGACATGTGCTAGCATGTGCTTTTTATGTTAAAAAACTAACTTCCTTTACTTCAACCTCTTTATGGAGAGTGAGGCCACATTGCCCAGTAAGAATTCCAGAGTCCACATCGTTTCCAAGATACCTGGTGTAAAATAATCACAGAACCACAAACTTTTAGACCAGAAAGAAATCACTGGGATGGTATTATGTGTTATGTTGATGAGGAAAATGACTTCTCCAAATCACAGCTCTAGTTGGTGGCCCGTGCATGATTGGAAAAATTTCTTCAGAAAATATATTTCATACTGTATGTAGAGCTTGTATATCACTTAATCGTTCATGACTTGTCCACTTTAACCTGATAACAGTATTTGGTGATCTGTAAACTTTTAGAAAGGCTCTATCTGGCTCTCTTCATAACTCTTAGCATTTATATAGGGCTTCCCTGTTGGCTCAGTGGTAAAGAATCTACCTGCAATGCAGGACACCCAGGTTCGATCCCTGAGTTGGGAAGATCCTCTGGAGTGGGCATAGCAACCCACTCCAGTATTCTTACTTGGGGAATCTCATGGACAAAGGAGCATTGTGGGTTACAGTTCATAGGGTTGCACAGAGATAGACACAAATGAAATGACTAAGCAGCAGCAGCATCTACCTGAATCTCTTGCACCATTATTGCACTTGAAGAATAGACTGAGATGGGAAGCAGGAGGTGGGGGTTTTGGGGTGAAGGGAGGAGCAATCAGAATTACTTGCTTTTGGATAAAGATGTGAAAATCAGCAGATTATTAATCTTGCAGCATTCAATGGCTATTCCAAACCTAAAGCTTTCTATGCAGAGGAGAGAGAATTTAAAAATTTACTTTAATACTGATATCAAAAGGAAATCTATGGAATGAAACCTCCTTATTAAGTGAAACTCACAATAAAAATAAATAAATAATGAAAGTTGGCATGAAAACCCTCGCTAACAGAAGCTGCTGAATCTCCTGCACCTCTTAATGAGATTAATCCCTTCCTACAGGCCAGACTCTAATTATAAACCATTCTAATTAGTCAGGAAGTAGGACTGCTGTTTCTTATTGAGGAAAAAGTCTAGGAAGAGATGCTACTACTGCATGAGAATGCCAGAACGAAGCAAAGAATTTAGGTGCTAACGCAAGTCCGTTGTTTCATAACATAAAGCTTATTTGCTTGGATCAGTTGGCTGCTGCCTACGTATTTTTATGGGACATCTGCAGTTTACTTTGCTGTTTTAAGTTCACTATAGTTTCAGTTTCATTGTAGCAACACTTTAAACTTAAAATAAGCGGTATGCAAAATATTATTTTGACATGTTATTTTGCCTTTACATTAAATGGATCTTCACAAGTTTCAAGTGCTCTAGGGCAAAAAGAAGAAAATCTTTTAGGGAAAAGCCTTAAACATCCCAGATATAATGAGTTTGTTATACATTATCTTGCTTGTTTTGTTTCCTCTGGACTATTTTCACTTGGGTTCCTTTCATATCCCAGTTAGCAAAGGAATTGACCAGAACTAAGAACAGCCCTAGAGCGATAGCTAAATTTCTGCTGTGCTTGTCAGATACTGTCTGACCACTGATTACTGCCCAAGGGGAATTTGTTTCCTTTATAAACTTTTTGGTGTGCTCTCATCACCGTGGAAACAGCCATTCTCTCTGTCATGAGAAACTTCTGGGTGATACTGAAGAAAGCATGAGCTGCTTAATTTTCTTATTATTTTAAATCTTGGATTTGTATGGTATTTTAAAGGATAAGATGAAAGATGGGCCTCTTCATAACACTGAGATTGGGACAACATTGTAATAATTGACGATACAAATATGATCTACCTGGAAACTTGCCTCAAGCAAATAAGCATGAATCAAGTTGGAGAAGTCCAGCAGGAACCTGTACTTTCCCTTACCTTTCACCTATGGAAAATAGACAAATTCACCAATTCTGTGTTATGAGGAAAGCTTTCAATTGCATAGACTGCATTAGTCAGAGTCTTCTGAAGAAACAGAATTTACAGGTTTAAATGTAATTAATGAAGGGACTTTTTATAGAGTTATGAGCAGATCTGTTGTTTCAGTTGCTAAGTCGTGTCTGCCTTTTTGTGACTGCATGGACTGCAGCCTCCAGTCTCCTTTGTCCATGAGATTTTCCAGGCAAGAATACTGGAGTGGGTTGTCATTTCCTTCTCCAGGGGATCTTCCCGACCCAAGGAGCAGACCCTCATCTCCTGCATTGACAGGTGGATTCTTTACCACTGAACCACCAGGGAAGCCTCATGGGCAGGCTTAGGGGGACAAAAAGGAGATAATGCAGCTCCATTGTTGAGAATTGCAACAATTGTACACAGAAACTGCAGTCCTTCGTTGGAGTCAAAGGTCTTCAGGGACTGGCCAATGGAAATATGGAATACGGGATACACTATAGGAACACATGGTGGGGCAGACAAGTATAGAGGAGACAACACACCCCCTCAATGTGTACTGAAGGGTGGGAGTGGATGCAAATGGAGAAAAACTAACACAGAAGAAATGGACCTATGGTTGGGAGACCCCTAGATAGATTTCTTTTGTCTACATAAAAAGGAAACTCAGAAATAATGAGTTTCTGTTTTATGTTTTAAATATTTCAAACTTTTTTTTTTTTTTTTGCACCTTGGTCTGGATGCTTCTCTTTAAGGAAGTGTGTATTCTCTTGTTTGCACAGTTACAAGGTCAACATTTGAGTCGGGGTGTTCCTTTAATTTTGCATCATACATGCCTCACTTGTTTCATCTTTGTCTATGTCCTCTGGGGTGAAAAGTTTTTACACAGTTTCAAGCAGAAGTGGATCTAATAGAGGGATTCTAGGTGCAAACTCAGCATCCCAGTGTATTATGGATAGGATGTGGCACTCTATGGAAAAATGCAGCTGTGGTTGATTCATGTTGATGGATGGCAGAGGCCAACACAATATTGTAAAGTAATTATCTGCCAATAAAAAAAATGAAAAGGAAAAAATGCAAACATAAGAATACGAGGAAAATGGAAGAATTATTTTAACTGCCTCAGTATTACTGATACTGATATTCTAGTCACATGAACTTCCTATATCCTCCTCCCTGGCTCCAAACATTTCAAGTGCTTGCATGGGTTTGTCCTTGAAACTCTACTTTTTATGCTTAATCTACTCAGAACTTTCTGCATCCCAGTCTCCACTCTGAGACTCCTACTCCTATTAAAGGTTCAGCTTAAATGCTCGTCCACATCTGTGACTCCTTTATCAGAGAGAATTGTTGGCTGAACTATAAATTCCTTTACGACTAGGAAGTTGCCATAGCTGAATACTTCTTATGCTAGATATAAAATCAAATAACAAATAATATGAATCGTGTTCTGGAATGTTGGTCATGATTTGTGTTGTACATAAAAGACAACATTTATGAAGACACAGTAGGACTGCATTTCCCTGTCCCTTTGAAGTTGTGTTACTTTCTCTGGTCAATGAAATATGATACAGGATGTCTGTTTCATATTGAAGTGGAAGCCTTTAGAGCTAGCTCATGATCCTCATATTTCCTTCTAACCTTCAAAATGTTCCAAATGTTGGAGCTCTATTGATCTATATTTTCAAATGAGCAGTATGTGGATCAGAGTCTCCCATTGACCTGAGACGGACATGTTGGTTAAGTGATCAGGAAACATTTTTGCTTTAAGCCACTGTAATTACCCATTTATAACTAAAACAGAAATTTTAAGAAATGCCGCTGTTATGGACTGAATGTGTACGTTCTTGTGAAAGTCATACATTGAAATTTTAACCCCAATGAGGTTAATGAAGTTTTATGAGATGGGACCTTTGGACAGTGATGAAGTCATGAGATGGGACCTTCTTGAATGGGATTACTTCCCTTATAAGAAGAGATATGAAGTCTTACTTCCACTCTTTCTATTGTCAACTATTTAAAAACCAGGAATCTGGTTCTCATCACAAATCATCCATGCTAGCACCATGATCACAGACTTCCAGTCTCTGGAGATGTAAGACATGCATGTGTTATGATAGCAACCTAGTCTATGATGATTTGTTAGAGCAACTCAAACTAAGACTGCCAATATCGACTCTGTTGGCATAGTTTATTCCCCACTGCCTGAAAGAAAGAAAGAAAAACACATTTATCAACCAAAGTCACCTAAAATAGTGAATAAAACAGCATAGAGGACTCTTAGTAAGGACATCCTTCAAGAAATATTAGTGAGAATAAATATAGCATGAACAAAGACATGACTATGCTTTAGTGTATATGTGGTGAAGGAGGGGAGTGGAGGCCATGAAGAAACCTGTTTGCCTGTAAGAGGAGTTTTGAGATGGAGAATTGTTCTGGAAATATAAGTGCATAAGTAAAGCTGGCCCAGATTATCAAGTGAGCAGAGTTCATAAAATCCTAGCATCAAAGGATTGAGGAAGATCTTCAAAGGTCACTTGGTTCATTCACCTCCTTTCAAGTAGGATAACATCAAAACCATCCCAGAAAAATGAGAAGTTATTCTATTTTTAAAGCTTTCTGTAGAAAAAGATTCTCTCTGACAGAACTGCTTTTCAGCTCATGTTAAAATCTCTATTCTGAAAGATATGCCTCACTCACATTCAGGACACTTAATATAACACTCAGCTAGGGCTGCCATACAAATTACCATGAACTGGATAACTTTAAACATAGAAGCTTATTTTCCAACCGTTCTGGAGGCTAGAAGTCTGAAATCAAGATGCCAGCAGGGGTATGCCCCCTCTGAAAGCTCTAGCAGAAAGTCCTTTCTTGCCTCTTCCTAGCTTCTGGTGACTCTCAGCAGTCTTTGGCTTCCCTGTCTTATAGCTGTATCACTCCAGCTTCTGCTTCCATTGTCACTTGTTTTTCCTCCCTGCATGTGTCTCGGTGCATCTTCATCTCTCCTTAAAATGACACCAGTCATTGGATTTAGGACCCATCCTAAGGCAGTGTGAGCTCATCCTAACTTAACTAATTACAACTGCAAAGACTCTATTTACAAATAAGGTCATATTCTGAGGTTCTAAGTAGACACAGATTTTTTTGAGGATACTGTTCAATATATTAAGGCATCCTCTGTGTTACTTGTTCAGAGTCTGAGCACATCAATGATTTTCTTTTTTAAATTGCACCCCTAATTGATCTTTCTTGCAGTCAATGTGAATTTTATAGTGTTGCTAATGGAGATGATTTTCATTTAATTATTTTTCTTGATGGCTTAAATTAATGCAAAATCGTTTTCAAATGTCAGCATGAACATGGTCATTGCACTGATGTTTGGTAGGAGGAGAGAAATAAGCCTAAGACCCAGAAATTTAACTTGAGAAGGTAATAATATAGTCACACTAGTTGATTTAATGAATGAAATGAACACACTTGATACACACAATAAGTCAAGATGTATTATGACATAGTGCATAGTTTGGGGTTCTCTTGGGGCCAAAAATGATGTAAAAGATGTGGAGAGAGGGAAAGTGAGACATGCTGAAGTAACTAGAAAGATTTTAGAGAGGACGGAGAAGACATAGGGTAGATAGGATTTTATGAAAGGATACATTATATTCAGTTGGGGGAGTAAGTGAGTGAGTGCTAGTCGCTTAGTTGTGTCTGACTCTTTGCGACTCCATGGACTGTAGCCTGCCAGGCTCCTCTGTCTATGGGGGAATTCTCCAGGCAAGAATACTGGAGTGGGTTGCCATGTCCTTCTCCAGGTCAGTTGGGGGAACTACATGAGAAAGCAGTAGAGTTGGCAAAGGAGTAGCCATCGGTAGAACAGATGGGCCGCAGAGATCTAGGCATAGAACCTTTGTGATGACAAAAGCAGGGTTTGGTTTGTAAAGATAAATCAGGGCCTGCATGTGGAAGACTTTAAATGTCAAGTTAACTTCAAATAGTATCCTGTAGATAGTGGAGAGGCCCTAGAAGTATTTGAGCCCTGCAGGAACGTGATGTAGATGATGGAGGAGATGATGAACTTAGTGATAGAGTGAAGGTTGTGTTTCAGGTCCCTAGAGGAGGGCGTGAAAAATCACTCCAGTATTCTGGCCTGGAGAATCCCATGGACAGAGGAGCCTGGCAGGTGGCAGTCCATAGGGTCATGAAGAGTCAGAAACTTAAACGACTGAGCACACATGCACAAATGCTTTAAATATAGGAAATTAAAGATCCTTGCAATTGTCCAGAAGAGCTTTGGGGGGTTATTCACGATTAAATAATGGGAAGTAATGGCATGGATGTTAGCACATGAAAATTAGTTGATCCAGAGAAGATATGCCACTGAAGGAATTGTATTGTCGTCTAGTGATGGTCTATGAGAAAACACACTTTCCTTTCCCATGAATTCCTTCATTCCTCAAGATAGAAGTACATCAGTATCACCCCCAATATGTGAAATCTGCTGCTTTGGCTGCTCTCCACTTAACCTGAGTTTCAATTGAGAGAATAAAGAAAAGTACATTCTCAGCCTTCTCTGTCGGAAAAAATAATCTCGTTATTCAGCAAAAAATAATGTAAGGTTGCCCTGTTAACTCAGCCTTGCAGAAAACATTTCTGTCAGTTGGCACGAGCTTTGTTCCTTTCACCTCAGGCAGGTGGTAAAGGCATTTTGCAAAAGAGGATTCCAAATTAGGTTAAGCACCAAAATAGGAAAGTGGCCTGGCTCACCCTGGTGGGAAAAGATTCAGAGACGGCTGAAGTACATCCAAATTCACCTCTTAAAGCCACGTTTCAGTGCAGCTCTTGCGAGAATAAAAATGGAGGGAACGGTTGACTTGGAGGCCTTTCAAATTTTGTTTTCATTGGCCTTGCCCAATTCTCAAGCCTGGGCACCTTCATAAACGACCGCTTGCCTTATTTCAGCCAGACATTGCTTTCTCCGGGTTGTCTTAATGCCACTTCCTTCTAAAAGCATTGGACACTCTTTGTTCCCAAAGCAAGTGCACAAGAAAAATGTATTCTCTGTAGAAACTTTCATAAGACACAAAAGGGTAACATTTGAATGGAGAAATGACAGATCCCAGAGAGTGTGTTTGATAGTATTAGCTGTTTTCTTAACTTCTTAATATATAGTTTTAAGAAACTTATTTTTTTCAGTCAATATCTGAATTAAGTAGAATCACTCAAATTGTTCCATGCAACTGTAGTTCATTTTCACAAGTATATACTATTCTACTGTGTTATTACATTGTCTTGAGAATTTGCACACATATGTGTTTGTGAGTGTGTGTGTGTTTCCCCAGGTCTTCTCTTTTTATAGATGGTGCCACTTCGAACATTCTGTTTATACATTCTGGTGAATATGTGCGAGCATTTTGTCCCAGGTTACGAACAAAAATTTCAGATTACTGGGCTTATAGTTTATATGAGTGTCCAATTTTACAGAATAGTATCAATTTCTGTTTCAAAGTGGTCATATTAGTTTTTACTACCACCAGCACTAAGAGATGCTTTGATCTTTCAACATTTGGTAATGTAGACATTAATTTTAGGCAGTCAAATGGCTCTAAATATCCTGCTTTGTGTTATATTTGCATTACTCTCATTTGCATTTGAGTACCTCTTTCATAAATTTCATGACTATATGTGCTTCCTCACTGTACTTATTTTTTAGTGAGTATGCCAAATTATTGTTAGATCTAGTGCTCTCTCTTAGTACATTCAGTCTGGCTTACAAACTCATTTTCATTTCTTTGGATTTTCCCAAATAGTGTCCATAACCTTGTCTTGTTAGCAGCAGTTTCCACTATAAGATGAACGGCTTCTGTGAGTGACTTCCGGCGTTTCCCCAATAGGAAAGCCTATATGAAGAACTAGAATTTATGTGATGCTAGTGCTGGGGACAAAGCAAGAAAAAATATTCCCTAATTCCTGCTTTTTAGGAACTTGAAATTTTGAATAAATAGTCACATTCATCTAAATCCTCACTATTTAGCTTACCACTTGTCCATTTACTTTTCACTTCCAGGTTTTGTTTTATCCTGCCCAAAGTGGAAGTGTATTGTAATTTTTATTTATAACCCTCAAGAAATTGAGACCATATTAACACCTGTTTTTAAATATATTGATAATACTTTTGATTTTTAGCAATACATAAAATATGAAACATATTAATCTGACAAATTAAACTTGTGGTCATCTCCACAGGGAAACTTTTCAACTGCCCATTTGACTTTGTGCTTTTCATGTATAGCCTCTCTCTGACCATACTTCATATTGCAGAGACTGAAGATATATACCACATTCAAGACTCCTGAATTATACTTCAATTTAAGGTTTTGCAGAATCTAACTTCAAAGCTATTCAAAAGAACTTTGTGAGTTACTCAACTTCAAAGTGTACTTGAGATTACTTAGCATCATTAAACAGAGCAATCTAAGAGACAAAGACACAGGCTAAAGTCAAAGCAATTTTAAAAACATCATACATCCTTGTCTTTGCTATTAGTTTTCCTCTCAACTTACTAAAACCTGTCGCCCATCCAAACACGTGCCCAAGAGCATGTTACAGAGTGTGTGTAGGGTGGGGGGTTGTACTCACAAACTCGCCCTTATCATCCCCTTCAGTTCCATTGCTTTATATTAATTGTTTCTTAATATATCTACCTCCAGTTCATTGACTAAGTATACAATTTTATTTTTAAACAAATACAAAAGCCTATTTCTAAAAGTCATACCATGAGGCTGTCACAACATCTGACAAATATTCAAAGCCAAGGATATGACCTAGGAAGTCTGAATACATTCTCTCATTTTTCTCATATTTTAACATTTATCTCTCCTTTATTCAGTAGCATTTGTCAACCTGCCTCTATCCATGGCAGCCCTTCTTATTTTAATGCTCTCACTCTTATCCACAAACTAAATTTACATTTCTTGCAGTTATAAATTTTATTTTTTTGAGAAATATTACTTCAAGAAGACTGAAGTCCAATGAAGACTCAAAGAGAAGACTTTCAGAAGAAAAAGTCTTCCCTTTCTTACTAGCCTAGAAAAGGCAAGAGCAAATAAAAACAAAAAACAAAATAAGGTTCTATATCATTCTGTAAAGTTGTTCTGTCTAGTCTTATCTATCAAAGAACATTGGTAGAGGGTGAGGGAGTAGATCAACCAGCCCTGTGAGTTGAGTCTAACTCTGCAAAGGTGTTTGTGAATTTATTGCCTATGAAATATAATGATGTTGATAAAGTATGGCATTCAAATATATAGCATATACTTCATTGTGTCTCATTTCAGATATATGTTCTTCAGTTATTTAAAATTATAGAAATCTGTGGAAGCAAAACACTTCATGGATTATTTGCCCAGAATTCTTACTTGGTAAGTAACATGATTATATCATTTATTATCAAAATGTAGATACTTTTGAGAATGAAAAGGGATGTAATTAATAATTAGGCATTGACAACAGACACAAGCAGAGATGAAGGCAAGCAATAAGGGGCAAATTTCAGGCTAGTTCTAAGGTAGAAGGTAGTTAAGTGGCTTAGCCACATGTCTTGTAAGTGGCATAGAACACAGGAAAGCTGGCTCAAAGTGTCTCATTAGGAATTCATTGGAACTGAATTAGCTACAATCAGAAAACGGGCAATGATAATCTTGACCAAAGTCTGAAGATGAATAATACCAAACTGCTGACCTAAGATAAATGGAACTAATGTTATAACTTTACTCTCATCTTCTCACTAGACTTAAGATGGTAAAGAATTCTGACAGCATGTCTTCCCCTTGGGCACCAAACCAAAATGACAGGATCCATTCTGGTGTGACCAATTTGTTAACGAAAAGCATGATGAGCTTCTGCACATACGTACTTATCTCACCAGCTGTCTGGGTTGAGAATGAGTGTGTCCTGGGTCTGATACAGGAAGGAGTAATCAACTGAGGTGGTTCTTCATTCTTCATTTTTCCTGTTTCGCTATTTAGCACCATTAATGAAAGTCGTGTCTGCTATTTTTGTTTCTTTTGCCTTGAGTTTAGCATATTCTGAACACCTACTGGGTACCAAAAATATGCAAGGGGGTTTCATGTATATCACTGCTATTTATTATGTTTTGAGATTTGAATACTTTCTCTTACCAGTGACTCAGATGAATATGTTTTTGCATCTTATCGCCTGCCCACTTCAGTGTGGGTCCTAAGGTTACATGGAAAGCCCTCTACAGGACACTTTCTGCCAGTTCTCTCATAGTCAGGGAAAAGTTTACTAAAATTTCTGTTTCAGAAATGATCCCAGTCATATTCCCATCTTCACTCACAAAAACGTAAACAAAAAGTGAAATTCCCACTATTTAAGAACAGTGAAGACACGCTTGGATTTTCTTAGATATATTTTGCACAGGAAATTTGGAATAGAAGAGTCCAGGGTGAATCTCTGGTTCATACTGAACAAATCTATTGAAGAGCTATGAAGAGAAGCCTTCCCTGGGCCTTAAAAGGATCTTGCCCAAAAGAAGATTAAAATCTGTGAGAAGAAATAATTCAAGGACATAAATGACTATATCATAAGGATAAGGCATATTGTAGCATAACAAAATTCAAAGGCTGTGTTTTCAAAGTTTCATGTAGCAAAAAGAGACAAATTTTTCACAGAGAACATTAAATTTAGGGTGGAACTTGAATAAGTCAGTAAAATTCTGACAGATAAATATAAGCAAAGAAATTTTTCAAGCAGAAAAAGTAGCATGAATTGCAGCACAGAAACAAGAAAACACACAAAAGATAAGATTAGGGAATAGACAAAATCAAATCTTAGCTAGAATTTGGGGGCAAAATGCAAATGGTCCAAGATAAAAGTAAGTCAAATTACTTCTAAATCCCTTCTCAGGAGAAACATAAGAGGAGCATTGTAGCATATTCAAAACAAGCACTATTTTAATACAAAAATTCTAAGGTATGAGACTTTTTTCTTTTTAAGTCTGTGTCATGAACATTATTTCATTTAATTTTCTCAACATATCCATGGTATAGGCAATGCCCCTATTTACCTCTTGTGGGTTGGTTCACTGAGATAAATAGACGTTTATTGCTGCCCTGATGGGATAGGGTAATGCTCTTTCCCTCCTTCTCTCTCTCACTAGAAGCAAAAGTGCTTGGTCCAAGAGCAATATCTTTTCACATGCAGGAGGCTTGCTTTCCTGTTGAGCTTTTATTTGAGTTTTGAAAGTGGGACAATGCATTTGTCAAGCAACTTCAGTGCATTAAGCCACTACTTCAGCCATGCTAATAAGACTGCTGCACTCAAACTGTGAGCAGAACCTTGCCAACTCCAAACTGCCGCTGCCCGGCCATCTCATCAGTCCACCTGCCGTGCACCTAGCACTTCAGTCCTAACTCCTAGGCCCAATAGACTGAATATCAGCTCTGGCTTCAGGCCTTCGCCTCTTCTGCTCTGATGATACTGCCTACAACCCTCATTGCTATCTTCTGGCCCAGTATCCATCTCCCTAATGCCACTGACCAGGTTCTGGGCTGGCAGAGACCATTGTGCAGATGGGGTCAGTATGAATGGCCAAGTGGCAAATCAAAGCAAATGCAGATGGGAACACAAGGTGTGGATGAGAATCCTGGATCCAAATATGATGGGGGTTTAGAGAGATTAAAACTGCTAATTAGTGGCTTTGGAACCATCCTCATTGGCTAAATAATAAATAAAAATTTATCTGAGTTGGTTTTACTGGTAAACCTAATTCAGGGACTATGCCAAAAGGCAATGGATTCAGCTAGTTTTAATCCCTGAGGGTCATATGCAGGTGTAAGATGCAGTGTAAGAGCCATACATTATTTGCATGTGATTAGCCTGTGATTTACAGTCTTTACTTTAGACTGTAGTTTGTTCTCAGTCTCTCTTTAAATGAAAAATTCTTTAATTTTCTTCTTTGAAGATAATTTTGTTTACCTATTCCTATGCTTCCCTGTCCACATCCCCCCTATGGCTTAAGTCCTAACAGATAAATTCAGGTGAAAGAATGTGTCATGGAATCAACATGATAACAGAACAAGATTTCTAGGCTTAAGTTAGTAAGCATCATGAATGTTCTGAGCTCTCTGAATTTCCCCTTCCCCAAATTGATTCAGAAAGCATACAGAAAAGAACATGCCAGTCAGCTGAAGCTGAAAATGTACTCCTTTGGCATAGGATTAATTAGGTTTGCAGTTTTTTATGTTTTAAGCAAGTGAGTGAACTTATTTGAGTTTCAAATGTTCATGGCAATCACATCAGAGTAACAATTATCTTATGTCCTCACATCCTGAGAGGAGCAAAGGATATAGGGAGGGCATGCAAATACTTACTACAAATATTGATTCTGTCTTTATTTTTTGATATTTTTTGATATGCAACTTTGCATTGATTTTTGTTTCTTAAATATTCCACTGAAATAAATATTTATCTTGATTAATACATTTTTGTGCCCTTTAAATTTAGTTTTTGAGGTAAATATCTAACTTACCTCATTCTAGTCCTCAACCTGGGCAATCGCTATGTAGTGGTACAGCCATAAAGGGTTTCAGCCAAACAGATACTGCTGCAAAAAGAAGCTGAAAATACTGCTGAGTGCACCAGATGTCTTGGTCAGTTCAGAAGAAACACTGGCACCCTAGGACATGTTGAAAAAAAAAAATGTTGACATTGTTAATCCTAAAACCTTCTCCAGAAGAAATTAATAAATCTTTCCATTTGCTGCCCTTGAGGATGAAGTCCCAACTTCTTAGTTCAGCTTCCGGAATCTACTACACTATAGCCCTTTGCGCCCCTTGAGCACTGACTCTTAAATCACCATCATTGACCTGTTGGTTCAGTTGCTCATCACTACTTCTCAGATCCCATTCTCAGTTCAGATTATTGACTCTCTTGTTTGGCTTTCCTGTAATGTATTTGTCCTACTGAGCAGAGAAAAGTACTAACCAATTTGGCAAGTTTGAACTGAATCCTTTCTTCTCTGCCAGGCCTTTCCAGATGATTCTGGACCAGCATGACCTCCCTTCCTAATATACACTTGATTACTGCTTCCTAGTATATGAGTTAAGGACATCAGTTTCTACTGCTGCTTAACTGTTTTGTGCATGTGTTTTGTTTTAATTTTTCTCCAATGAGTTGATAAAATCCCAAAGAACAGTTTGGCAAAATATCAAATCCCAGAGAACGTCTTAAGATTTAATTCTCCACCTATGAATTTTTACCTATGAATTCTTACACACTAACTCATTCACTCATGCACACATTTTCTCTCTTTATGAGGATCTATAAGGCTGCCATATATTTCAAACTATATCATTCATATCACATAATTTATATCTTTAAGCATTTAATTTAGGGTATGCTTAAATCTTATCCTAAAATCTTTTTAGTGGTTTCTTGTGAATCAGTTGAGTTGCCTAACTTGATTACTAATTCCTCTGTGGCAGGAAATATGATATCCCCTTCTCCTGGGTCATCTTTAGTAACCTCCAAAGGCCACAATGGGCTTCCCAGTTGGCATAGTGGTAAAGAATCTGTCTACCGATACAGGAGACACCAAAAATGTGTATTTGATTCCTGGGTCCAGAAGATCCCCTGAATTAGGAAATGTCAACCTGCTCCAATAATTTTACCTGGAAAATACCTGACAGGCTACCTTCCTTTGGGTCACAAAGCATCAGACATGACTGAGCACACAGCACACAAAGCCCACCATATGTTTCTAACAATATACAGCTCAGACTTTCGAGTGAATAAACAAATATTTCTGGTTGTAGTAGGAAAAAACATCAACTTTTCCATGGATATTCTACCTAAAGTGCTCCATATTTTAGGAATTCATTCTTTATAACTTGATTAAATGTTTACCTTCATTGTGAACTTTCCTGAACTGTGTAGATAGTTGCTAAATGAATTTTCTGATGTAAAGACAAAAAGCTAACAGGAAACTTTAAAAACATATATCTTTCCTTTATATTCTACTTCTTTTTAAAATTGTATTTACAGACAATAAGCTCTCAGGAATTCTTTTGATATTTCATAGCAAGTACAACAAAAGCCATCTCATAATCTGTATCCATTTTCATCAAGAGTTAGCCAAGGCAGAAAAACATGGGAATGGATGGTGTTGGTAAAGTTCACCTTTAATTAAATATCAAAAAAAGCACAAATTATTCTAAAACTGGAATAGGATCTCAACAATAGAACAATAAGGGAGCAAGAACAGTGGTCAATCTATTAATCCTGTCATGGTTGTCATGAATTATTTGTATCATGTTTATCTCCAGCTTTCTTACAAATAGTTTTTCAGACTCCGTGACTTGCTGTGAAATCATTCTTCCAGAAGGAAATATGATTTCCTATATCTAGTCCAGTGACCTCAATTCAACATGAAATATGACAGGACCTTAAAAGATAAATTCTTATGCTGAAATTTTGCTTTCAAAGCCACATTGAATCATCTTAAAGTTAGCAGCTTTTAATTGGAGCATCATTTATTTCCCACAGTTGGGTTCACTTTTCATATTAGTGTGCTCCCGTTTCTTTATATTTTCAACCAAAGTGTTAAATAAACTGGTGGTATACTGGACATACAGGCTCATAAACATCAATTTTTAAATTTTCTGGAAAATTGAAAGCCAATCATTAAAAAGAGTTAGTATTAAAATTAAATTACATTCACTTCACTTAAATTTAAAACAAATAAAACATGAAAAACTAATTAAAAAGAAAAACCACCAACATATCTTCCTAAATTTCTAGGCTTTATTGCATGTTACCATTTATGGTTTTTAGGATAGTTATGTTCATTCAGAAGAACTATACAAGAAAGGTCTTAAAGACCCAGAAACAACAATGTGGTCACTCACTTAGAATCGGACATCCTGGAGTGTGAAGTCAAATGGGCCTTAAGAAGGATTACTACCAACAAAGCAAGTGGAGGTGACAAAATTCCAGCCAATTAAAATCCTCAAAAATTATACTGTTAAAGTACTTCATTCAATATGTCAAAAAAATTGGTAAAACTCAGCAGTGGCCACTGGAAAAGTCACTTTTTATTCCAATCCCAAAGAAGGGCAGTGTCAAAGAATGTTCAAACTACCATGCAGTTGCATTCATTTCACATAGTAGTAAGGTTATGCTCAATATCCTTCAAGCTAGGCTCCAGCAGCATATAAACTGACAACTTCCAGACAATACAAGCTGGGTTTAGAAAAGACAGAGGAATCAGAGATCAACTTGCCAACATCCATTGAATCATGAAAAAGCAAGAGAATCACAGAAAAACATCTACTTCTGCTTCACTGACTATGCAAAAGCCTTTGACAACGTGGATGACAACAAACTGTGGAAAATTCTTAAAGAGATGGGAATAGCAGACCATCTTACTTGTCTTCTGAGAAATCTGTATGCAGGTCAGGAGGCAACAGTTAGAAATGGACGTGGAACAATGGACTGGTTGAAAATTAGGAAAGGAGTATGACAAGGCTGTATACTGTTACCTGTATACTTATATTATATGCAGAGTACTTCAGGCAAATTGCCAGACTGTGTGACTCACAAGCTGGAATCAAGATTGCCAGAAGAATTATCAACAACCTTAGAAATGCAGATGATGCCACCATAATAGAGAAAGTGAAGAGAAACTAAAGAGCCTCTTGATGAGGGTGAAAGAGGAGAGTGAAAAGGCTTGCTTGAGAGTCAGCATTAAAAATAACTGAGGACATGGCATCTGGTCCCAACACTTCATGGAAAATAGATGGGGAAAAAGTGGAAACAGTGACAGATTTTATTTTCTTGGGCTTCAAAATCACTGTGGATGGTGACAGCAACCTCGAAATTAAAACATGCTTGCTCCTGGGGGAAAAACTATAACAAACCTAGACAGCATATTAAAAAGCAGAGACATCACTTTGCTAACAAATGTCCATATAATCAAAGCTATGGTTTTTCCAGTAGTCATGTATGAATGTGAGAGATGAACCATATAAGGCTGAGCATCAAAGAATTGATGCTTTTGAATTGTGGTGCTGGAGAGGTCTCTTGAGGGTTCCTTGGACAGCAAGAAGATCAGTCAGTCCTAAAGGAAATCAACCCTGAATATCCATTATAAGAACTGTTGCTGAAGCTGAAGCTTCAATACTTTGGCTGCCTGATGCAAAGAGTCAACTAACTGGAAAATACTCTGATACTAGGAAATACTGAAGGCAAAAGGAGAAGGGGAGACAGAGGATAAGTTTGTTAGATAGCATCATCGACTCAATGGATAAAAATCTGAGCAAATCCACTAGATAGTGGAGGACAGAGAGTCTGGCATGTCATAGTCCATGGGGTTGCAAAGAATCAGACACAATTCAGCTACTTAACAACTGCCAACAGATGTTTATTCCATCTTGACAGTGTGAAAGCCATACAATGATTTGCTACTGCTCATCTCTTCCCAACCCCACATTTAGTTGCATCATATCCATAGCTTGAAATTCACAGAAATCAACAAACACTATAAATTAGGGCTTGACTATTGTTTTGTTGATTGTCTTGAAGTAATAAAGTGGTGGAGCAGGTGTTATTAACATATATATGTAAAAGTTTAATGTGTCATGCAATTTGTAGCATTTATATTGAAAATAGCACAAAAACTGAGGAAACATTTTTTCCAGCATTTGAAACTATTATCCAAAAATTTAGATGTCATTTCTGAACGTGAAGCTTGTGCATGTCTTCATTATTCATTTCTTCCTACTTGGAAACAGATACAGAATATCAACCAACTGTCCAAACTGTACTTATTAGTCATTTGTAGTCATAGATGGACCTCAGCTATAAAAGCAGTAAAAATCAAAACACCATCCAGAGAGTATCAGTAGCCTATATAGAATCTGCAATAAGTAGTCCATATTTTGTTATAATTTCTAATTTATGTGACATATCTATTTATTTTTACTTTCTCAAATTTATGAGATAAATATGTATGTGTACACACAGACACACACACACACACACACAGTTTGGGCTTTTGTGGGGAGGGGTGCCAAACCACGTTTCATATTTGGCAGGACAGTACTGAAGATAACCAAAGTGTTATCAGATAACTAAAACTTTTATCTAATAAAGATATAAGATGTGACCTCCTCCTGAAACCCACCGATTATTGGACAGTAAGATTGGAGACCTTCTTCTAGAGCCTTAAATAAAACCTTATAAAATTTGACTACCCATATGTTACCTAACTAGTCACAGAGGATCAGAAAACAAGTGCATAATTTAGCGTAAGTACTTACACAGCAAGAAAAAGGCATGATCTTGACTCCCAGTTCAGTTTATAGTTTCATTGTTGTCTATTGACAACTCATTTTACTTTTCTGCAAGCACAAGTAAAGAAATACATGATCTTACTAGTTTCCAAACATCACTGCATATAGAAATTAACAGCAACACTGCTCAAATCATAGATTTTTTTTCCTCTAACAAGATCTACTGAAATGGAAACTCTACAAATAGGATCAAGAAATTGGGCAATTTTAATGATCTCATATGATTTCTATGCCAGATCTGGAATCCTTTTATCTCCAAAAGGCTTTCAAATCACATAGTCATAACAGTAAACTGACTAGTAAAGATATGTGTGCCAGATATTTACACATGTTATTTTCAGTAATCTACCAATTTTCCTGACTCACGTGTGTTTCTCCACATATATACTTTTTTCTATATTTAGCATGTTCTCCAAGTGACTTTTGGATCCTAATAATCATCCCACTACAGCTTACACAGTCAGTGTTGTTTTTAATTAATTATTCAGCTACTTTTAAAGAAGTTAAATGTATATATGTCAATATTTCTAAAATTTTATGCATAAAGCTATGAGAAATCATGGCAAATCTTTATTAAAAATAAGATTTGCTATGGCTAAGATACTCGCCAGATCAACAGATTGATAACCTCATAAATAAAAGAAAACTCATTTTGATAAATTTGTTAGTGTTCCTTGGTAAGCACTTAATTCTTTTCTAATGTTCTGTACTGCAATTATTCTTTTTGAAAAATATTGCTAACTGTGATTTAGAAAATATCCCTTAATTTTTCCTTAGATCTTATGATAGAATTTCTCATATTTATGCATAAGGATAACAAATATTTAGAAATTACTTTAAAATTTGTGTATATACCTCCTATAAATTTTATGTATATTCAAGTTTATAACAATCTCTAGCCAAAATATCATCTCTTATATTTTTGATGAACAAAACTAAAGCTGAGATAGCCATTATAGAAAATTAATTATGGAAATAAACTCAAAAATAAGTAGGTGTGTTGGTTCTATATCACATGTATTTTCATAACTACAATTGCAATTATTTTTTGGAGTAAAATAATAATGTTTGCAATAAAGGTGAAATCATAGTCATTATACCTAGTTGGTAACTATTTCTTTAGAGATTTGAATACAATATGCTTAAATTATCTCTTTGGAAAACTTTTGGCCTTATTCCATATGAATTTAAGAAAATATATGTATATTTTTTATCTCGCTTGAGAATTCTTGGTGGTTTATCTTTATTCTAAATGGTTGTCCAAAACAGTAAAGAGAACGTTGGATACTATTGCTTTTTGCTATCTCATTGGCTAAAATGCCTGTTTCTTTTTACAAATTGACTGAAATTCCTTCCATCTGCTGCTGTAAACCTCATCTAAATGTAAATTAAAATAAATACATTTCTTGAAAAAATATTAAGCACCATAAACCTTGGCTCATGTTGTAGTGGTTTGATGGCTTTTCTGCCATCCAAGATTTCCAGCTTCCAAAGAGATGTCTAAGGACATCAAGCACAAATGCTCTGCAAATAACTGTATGAAGTCCAAGCTTCCATTCTTGTGGGAATGAAAGATTCAGTGAAGAGATTCAAGTGACTGCCATTATAAGAGGGAGTGCATCTAGACTTGGGATATTAAGACAAATTATAAAAGTTAGAAGTTCATCAAACAAACAGGAAAATAAACCTGTGAGAGTGAAAAAGATGGCTTAAAACTCAACATTCAAAACACTAAGATCATGGCATCCAGTCCATCACTTCATGGCAAATAGATGGGGAAAAGGTGGAAAGAGAGGCAAATTTTATTTTCTTGCTCCAAAATCACTGTGGAGATAGTGACTGCAGCCACTAAATCAAAGGATGCTTGCTCCTTGGAAGAAAAACTATGACAAACTTAGTGTATTAAAAAGGAGAGATTTCACTTTGCCAACAAATGTCCATATAATCAAAGCTATGGTGTTTCCCATAGTCACATATGAATGTGAGTGTTCAATCATGAAGAAGACTGATTTCCAAAGACCTGATGCTTTTTAATTTTGGTTCTGGAGAAGACTCTTGAAAGTCCCTTGGACTGAAAGGAGATCAGTCCAAGGAAACAGTCAATTCTAAAGAAAGTCAACCTTGAATACTCATTGGAAGGACTGACGCTGAAACTGAAGCTCAAATACTTTGGCCACGTGATGGGAAGAGCCGACTCATTGGAAAAGATCCTGATGCTGAGAAAGATTGAGAACAGGAGGAGAAGAGGGTGACAGAGGATTAAATGGTTGGATGGCATCACTGACTCAATGGACATGAGTTTGAGCAAACCCTGGGAGATAGTGAAGGACAGGGAAGACTGGTGTGCTGCAGTCAACGGGGTCACACAAAGGATCAGACACAACTTAGCAACTGAACAACAACAATCACATTCATGGTTTTTGGATAGACTTGACTCCACTTTTTGATTTTTAACTTACTCTTTCAATTAATGTGCATGTATACATATGGAACAGAAACTTTTGGTGAAGAGTGATTCTGTACAGTAGTCTTTAGAAGAAGAATTCTGCTTCTGAAATGTTGTTCTTTGTCTCTCGATCATTACTGAGGGGTAGTTTCTGATGCACCTTGCAGGAGGCTCAGACTGTTCTCAATATTTCAGAAAGCACATTAGCAAACATAGTAAAAAATAATGATGGACTGAATTAGTCTTGCTGCCTTAAATGTGGCATCAGCTCTGATCATGGTAGTTTGTGCCATGTTGGCTCTTACCTGAATTTTTTATAAAATTCATGATTTTCTATTGGAGTTGCATACCTGTGCAGAAACCCAGTTTATTTGACCCACTCCTTGGCATCTGAGTTGGCTTCCTATAATTGCTACCATCACTGTTTTCGTTTAAAAATAGACTCATCATCTAGAACTAGAACTTTGTCTACTTTTTTAAATATTGTACCATGTGAATTATCTCTCTATAAATATGAAATTTCCTGTCTCAAGGCACACCCCTATCAATACGAAGTAAATATGAGTGGCCTTAATGTCCTCTCCTGTGCTGATTCAACTGAAACATAGTTCAAATATAAAGGGATACATAAATTAGGATTATATAATGTCATTTAATGCCTATTTCCTCAATCAGACTGAAATTTCTTTAAGGTCAGAGACCATGTCTATTTTTTGTTCATTACTCTGTTTCAAAATTCTAACATAGTGTCTATATGACAGTTTTTTTTTAAATTATTATTATTAAATGTTATAATTAGAAGGAAGTTTTGTAATGACATCATTAGTCTGTGTAGACATGGTGAATTCTGAAATTTAGCCTGGTGGCTCAGACAGTAAGGAATATGCCTGCAATGCAGGAGACCTGGGTTTGGTACCTGGGTTGGGAATATCCCCTGGAGAAAGGAAAGGCTACTCACTCCAGTTTATCAGACTTAAAGGACTTTCCAGGTGGCGCTAAAGGTAAAGGACCCACCTACCAATGTGGGAGACATAGGAGATGTGGGTTCCATCCTTGAGTCAGGTAGATCCTGGGAGAAGGGCAGGGAAACCCACTCCAGTATTCTTGCTAGGAGAATTCCCATGGACTGAGAAGCCTGGCATGTTACAGTCCATAGATTCACAAAGAGCAGGATATGACTGAAGCGACTTAGCACACATCATTGCACAACAGAAAACAACACTCAAATCTCAGTGGTTAAAAACAACACAAGTATAATAATTTACTAGTTGCTCATCTTCCAAAGGATGATTGGAAGCTCTCCTGAGTGACATCCCAACTTAGAAACAGCATGATGGAGAAGCCATGATTTGAAACATTGCTATCTCTATGATATAGTGAAGCTCTGTAGGGTCTCAGGTGTATAACTGAGTTCTTTGGCCTTTATTACTCAATGGCCAGAGCTAGTTACATGGTCCCAATGATCCATGATGCCAAAAGCACAATTCTACTATGTGTACAGGAAGAAAGAGAACTTTAAGCATTTGGAAAACATTCTAACGTCAACTAAAATGTCTTCTTATGCAAAGTAGAGAAGATATACACCAATTTAAAATGTAACTTAAATTTAAAAAATTTTTCCCTGGAATATGCTAATGATGAAAGACAAAATTTTAAGCATCTCAAAAATAGATATTTACTTTTAACATCTCAATGCTGTAAATATCAGTAAGAACTGAATCTAAACTTTGATAAATAGAAAATCATTCAAATACAAGTCTCTTCTATTCTGGGAAAAATATAACCCAAAAACAATCATACAAAGGGTTAACCTTCTCACTTAGAAAGTGAAAGTATTAGTCACTCAATCGTACTGATTCTTTGCAACCCCATGGACTGTAGCCCACCAAGCTCCTCTGCCCATGGAATTCTCCAGGTGGAATAGTGGAGTGGGTTGTAATTTCCTACTTCAAGGTATCTTTCTGACCCAGGGATCAAACCCACATCTCCTGCATTGCAGGCAGATTCTTTACCTTTTGAGCCACCAAGGAAGCTCTGGTCATGTTCGGTTCCAGGGAAATATGAGACCATTTCTGGGGGCAAGACGAGAAGGTAAAGACATCATTTCTGTACAAAGTAGAGGAATAAAATATTTGAAAATACAATATTATACAAAAATGCATGAAGTTATTAGCAGTTGTAGTTAGAAGTCAGTTAAATAATTATTGAAGAGAAAGTGTTATCTTCCATGATCAAGCATTTAAATACGTTAGCTGTCAGTGTTAATTTCATATTATTTCATAGCTCTAACCATCATTGTCATAACTGAATAAAAACAAAGGCCATTTTGCATGTGTAAATCAGCAATAGCTTCTATGTGGTTAGTGGAGAGTGGGGAAGTATTGATATCTACTAAGCAAATACCAAAGGTGGAGAGAAATTTATCCTTTTTCATATATCTTTTATCATTAAGGAACCCTAGATCCCCAAGTTCATCCTTTTTTTCCCTAGGTATTTTTTTTTTTTTTACCACTTTGTTGAGGTATAAATCACAACAAAATACTGTGCATATTTAGTATATAGAACTTAATGAGTTTAGAGATAAGTATATATCTGTTAAACCATCATCACAATCTATGCCATAAATAAAGCCATCATCTTGAAAAATATTCTACGGCCTTCTTTATTAATGATGATAATTTTTAACATAGGATCTATCTTTTTAGCACACTCTTTATACAGTACTAGCTATGGACATTATGCAGCACAGTAGATTTCTAGTTCTTATTCACCTTATATAATTGAAATTTTGTAGCCTTTTATTAATACTTCCTCATTTCCACCTCTACCCAGAAGTCACTGTTCTGCTCTCTACTTCTGAGTTGAACTATTTTAAATTCCTTATATAAGTAATATCATGCAGTATTTTTCTTTCTGTGTCTGGCTTATTTCACTTAGCATAGTGTCTTCCAGGTTCAAACATGTCATCACAAATGTCAGGATTTCCTTATTTTTTATGATTGAATAATATTTCACTGTATGTAAATACCATATTTTTGATTCATTCTTCTGGTAAATATCTATTCTGCCTCCATGTCCTGGTTACTGTGAATAATGTTGCAATGAGCATGATAGTGTGCATATCTCTATACTCAGAAACAGAATTGCTGGATCATATGATAGTTCTGTTTTTAATATTTTGAAGATCTTCAATATTGTTTTCCAGAATGAACATATCGATTTACAACCCCATCAATAATGCGCAAGGTGTCCTTTTCCTTACATATTTGCCAATGTTTAATTTTTCTTGAAAAGTCATTCTAACAGGTTTGAGAAGGTGGTATCTCATTGTGAATTCGATTTGCATTTCTCAGATGATGGGTGAAATCAAGAACCTGACTATTTGTATGTGTTCCTTTGAGAAATCTGTTTATTCCTTGCCCCAATTTTTAATCAGTATATTTGTTCAGTTGGTTTGGGTTTTTTTCTGTTGTTGAATTATATGAGTTCTTTATATATTTTAGACATTAAACTTTTTTCAGATAAATATTTTCTCACATTCTGTAGGTTGTGTTTTCATATTGTTGATTTTTCTTTGGATATGCAGAAGTTTGTTTATTTGTTTGCTTTCAGCTTGAGGTAGTCATACCCGTCTATTTTTGCTTCCGTTGCTTTTGTATTTTTGACATACTATTCACAAAATCATTGCAAAGGACAATATCAAAAAGCTTTCCTGGAGCTTCCCTGGTGGTCCAGTGGATAAGAATCTGCCTTGCAATGCAAGGGACACAAGTTCGATCCCTGGGTTGGGAAGATTCCACATGCCATAGAGCAATAAGCTGGAGCACCACTACTACTGAGCCCACACTCTAGAGCCTGTGAGTCACAACTACTAAGCCTATATGCTGCAACTACTGAAGCCCACATGCCTCGAGCCTGTGCTCTACAACAAGCAAAGTCACCACAATGAGAAGCACTACACGTGCACCACAACAGAGACCCACCAGAGCCAAAAATTAATAAATTTCTAAAACAGATTTTCTGATATTTTCTTCTAGAAAGTTTGCAGTTTCAAGTTTCATGCTTAATACATTCATTCATTTGAGTTAACTTTATTGTATGATGTAAAATAAGGTTCTTTTTCATTTGGGTGGCTATGTTGTTTTTTCAACACTATTTATTAAAGAGGTGATCATTTCCCACCATCTCATCATGATATGTTTGCTGGGGATCAGTTGACTATATTGACTGTACATGTGTTGCTTTATTTCTATGTTCTCTATTCTATTCCATCAGTGCTTATGTGTGTTCTTAAACTAGTACTTTATCATTTTGATTACTGTAGCTTTGTAAAGTAGTTTGAAATCGAGAAACATGATAGCTTCAGCATTGCTATTCTTTTTCAAGATTGAGTTGACTGTTTGGAGTCCGTTATAGTTTGATATCAATTTTAGAATTGTTTTCACTAATTTTTGTATAAATTCTCTATGGAATGTTGATAGGACTTAAATTGAATGTGTAAATTGCTATGGGTAATACGGTAATATGGGAAAGAATAATATGAGTTCTTCCAATTTATGAACATGGGATGGATTTTCATTTATTTGTATCTACATTTATCAGTGCTTTATAGTTCTCAATGGACACTTTTTAAAATTCTTTGACTAAGTTTATTTCTGTTTTATTATTTTTATGCTATTGTAAATGGAATTGTGTTCCTAATTTACTTTACAAATAGTCTGTGGTTACTGTACAAAATGCACTGGCTTTTTTGTTTTGATTTTTATCCTACAATGTTACTGAATTCATTTATTAGTTTTAACAGTTTTGTTGTTGTTATGTTTGTGTGGAGTCCTTATAGTGTTTTACGTTTAGGGTCAGATCATCTGAAAACATACAATTTTACTTCTTGCTTTCTGATTTTGATGCCCTTTCCTTTTTTAAATCTAATTATTCTGGGTGGGATTACAGAAGATCTGCTATGTGAATAGAAGTGGTGAAAGTGGGAATCCTTACCTTGGTCCAGATATTAGAAGAAAAATTTTCAATTTTTTATCCTTAAATATGTTTGCTGTAGGTTTTTCATACATGGACTTTATTTTATTGAGGTAAGTTCCTTCTATACCTAATTTGTGACTGTTTTTATCATGAAAGGGTTTTGAATGATACCAACTGTTTTTACTGCATCTGTTAAGGTGATCTTGTGTTTTTCATCCTTTATTCTGTTAATGTATGTTATATTGATTTCCTTATGTTGAAGCATTATTGCTTCTCTATGGATAAATCTCATTTGGTCAAGGTATGATCTTTCAATGTGCTATTGAATTTGGTCTGTTAATATTTTGTTGAGAATGTTTACATCCGTGTTCATCAGAGGCATTGGCTTATAGTTTTCTTTTCTTGTGGTGTCCTTTTCTTTCTTTCTTTATTTTTGTTATCAGGGTTATGTTGGCCTTATAAAATGGGTTTGAAGCATTCCCTCTTATATTTTTTGGAAGAGATTAAGAAGGTTTGCTATGAATAATTTTTCTTCAAATGTTTGGCAGAATTTATTAGTGAAGCCATCTGGCTCTGGAGTTTTCTATGTTGGTACATTTTTTTTATTATTCATCCAATATCTTTAGTTTTTACTGGTCTATTCATTTGTTTTATAATTTTTTCTTGATTCAGTCTTGGTACAGTGTATGTTTCTAGGAATCTATTTATTTTAGATCCCCTAACTTATTGGTATATAGTTGTTAATCTCTTATGATATTTTAAAAAATATATATATAGCTTCAGTGATAATAGGGTCCTCTTCCATTTCCAATTTTCCTACAAGTCTGACAACTGTCCTCAGTAGGAAAACAGATAAGAGTTACATTTTTGAAAATGTGTGAGTACAAAGAGCAAGGCAGAAAGCTGTAGAATTCAAACCTTGGACAAAGGGATTAAAGCTCTAGAAATTTTATCAGCAAATTTTGATAAAATTTAACACTAAATCATGGTAAAACTTCTGAGTAAACTAAAGATTCAAATGAAATTCTCTCTACCTGAATAAAAACATATGCAAAAAAATCTATAGTTAATATCGTGCTTCTTGAGACAATGGATACAGTTTTTCTAACATCTAGAACAAGGCAAGAACATACCTTCTTAATCCTTCTACTCTTTGCTGCAGTGGGAGTCTTAGTTTTTGCTATAAGGTGAGAAAAATATATAAAAGGCATAAATTTTTAAAAAGAAAGATTAGAACCATTTGTTTGCAGAACATGCTTATTGATACTGATAATCAGAGGAAAATCTATAAAACAATTACTAGAACTAGCAACTGGTTTTATCAGTGCTATAAAATATAAGCTTAATTTACAAAAAGGAAATTAATATTTTTATATTAGTGTTAAAAACATAAAAAATATGCTTATAAAAGTTTTTCATTTATAATACCATCAAAATATATCAACCATGTATCCATAAATTTAACAAGATGTACAAAACCTCTTTACTGAGAGCTACAATATATCATGAAATAAATTATGAAAGTCTAAAGAAATGGTCTGACACATTACATTCAAGAACACAAGACTCAGTATTGTTCAGATAATAATTCTATCCTATTTGAATGCAAATTTAACACAGTTTTAATAAATATTCTAATAGAAATGTACGAATTGAAAAACTTACTCCAAATTTGATATGGAAAAAGAAAGGAACCAAGAATTTGTAAGCAATTAAAGTTTTCTTAAGCAAGGCACACACCAATAATGATAAAATAAAAAAGAAATTATTACTTTGAAATCATGGTTCATGAAGTCTTATAATTCTATTAACCAAAATACACTGTCAAAATAAATCAGCAAGTTACAAACTGGGGCAAAATATTCACTAGAAAGATATTTGTCAAACTACCAGTACCAAGAAGAAATAAAGAACTTCTACAACCCAAAATAAAGACACCCAACAATTTTTTGCTACTGCTGCTGCTGCTACGTCCCTTCAGTCGTGTCCGATTCTGTGTGACCCCATAGATGGCAGCCCACCAGGCTCTGCCGTCCCTGGGATTCTCCAGGCAAGAACACTAGAGTGGGTTGCCATTTCCTTCTCCAATGCATGAAAGTGAAAAGTGAAAGTGAAGTCACTCAGTTGTGTCCGACTCTTAGCGACCCCATGGACTGCAGCCCTCCAGGCTCCCATGTCCATGGGATTTTCCAGGCAAGAGTACTGGAGTGGGTTGCCATTGCCTTCTCCGCAACAATTTGTTAGATAGCAAAGTAGTTGAAAAGATATGGAAATGACTTATAAGCATATCTAACAGTGCTTGGCACAAATTAGTGATTGGATACATTAAAATCATAATGAGACACCAGTACCTATGCACTATCATTGAAAAGAGGGTCAGCAGCAAATGTTGGCAAAGATATGGAACACCTAGAACTCATGAGTTTAGAGGTGGGGACCTGGGATGGTTAGGATACAGCCAGGGATTGAATAAGAACTGCATGTGGAACTTTCAGGGGTGCAGCTGATGCTCTGTGTCTTCATAAAGTAAGGGATTGGATTACAAAGATGCTTGCATTCATCAAAGTCCAGTCAATATATACTGAAGATATCATTAGATGTCTTAGCTCAAAAGGAAACATCTATTTAAAATTTAAACTATAATTAATCATTTGAATGATGAAATACTTGAGGAAAATTTATTGATAATTGAGATTTACTTTAAAATGCATTAATCTTTATAGTTGATATAAAGAATTCACTGTAAAACTCTTCCAAATTTTCTATGTTTAAAATATAGAAAAATTAGCTTTTTTAAGTACACTAGTATGCTTTTAATGGAAAAGGAAATGGCAACTCACTCTTGTACTCTTGCCTGGAAAATCCCATGGATGGAGGAGCCTGGTAGGCTGCAGTCCATGGCGTCACGAAGAGTCGGACATGACTAAGAGACTTCACTTTTACTTTTCTCTTTCATGCATTGGAGAAGGAAATGGCAACCCACTCCAGCATTCTTGCCTGGAGAATCCCAGGGACAGAGGAGCCTGGTGGGCTGCCGTCTATGGGGTCACACAGAGTCGGACACGACTGAAGTGACTTAGCAGCAGCAGCAGCAGCATGCTTTTAAAAAGCTAAACATGTATCTCTAGCTAATATTCAATAGATTACTATGTACCCTTCAGTATCTCTATGCTTTACATATATGAGCACTTTTAATACTTACAATAAAACTTTAGGATGAAATCTGTCATTTTTCACTTTATAAATAAAGAAACCGAAACCCAAGAGGATTAAAGGAAAATTAATAGGGACTACCCTGGAGGTCCATGGTTAAAACTCTGTGCTTCCACTGCAGGGGGCATGGGTTCAATCCCTGGCCAGGGAACTAAGAGGGTGTGCCTCATGCACCCTTTCAAAAAAAGAAAATAAAAGAAAATTAACAAAGACACGTCTTCATCTTTGCAATAAGTAATCTATATGAAATGTTACGGGATGTATAGAAAAGCTACATGTATTAGAGAGCTACAGTTCCAGTGAGGGAAAGACACATAAGTCACTTTCTGTTTCTTCTGCAGCAAACTAGGTAACATAAGAGTGGGTGATGCTCCCCCACTGAGAGCATAATAACATGGGAAATTCAGACAATACAGTGTTTGTTAATTCTGAAATGTAAATATCCTTTGACATATTTGGATCACTCTTTTTTAGGGATACCACCAGGCAATGAATCCCATTAACAATTAATTTTCTTCCCCATTTCACTGTCCCACTGGATTGCTTGTGATCCAACCTATCTCCTGGAAAGTTTCTCAGAAACAGAAGGAATCCACCGGCACAGCTTAGACAGAGGGACCTGTAAAGAATGCTTTCCTACAGACCTCATTCTCCTACATCTCTTTTCACATCTTCCCAATATCCTAAACTGTCATCAGAACAACCACAGCAAGCAATAACATGGATGTGCTTCTCAAAATGTGGTACCAAAGCCAGAAGCCGCAGCTATGAAATATATTAGTAAAGCTACTCTTCAACTCTATCCTAGACCTACTAAATCATGGGAGTGGAAATCTGTGTATAAGCTCCAACGATTCTGATACATCCTAAAGTTTGAGAACCACTGATAAATAGAAACCATTAGAGCTTTCTGTACTCTATTTCAGCTGTCATTCAGAGCTTTCAACTTTACAATGGGAGAAGTTTCTAAAATTGTAAGAAAAGTAACAAGGTCTGATCCACATGTCTTTTTTATCTTTCCTCAACCTATGCCCCGCTCAGGGTATTAACTTCAAATGCTAGTTTCTCCTTACTCTTTGATGACAAAATGTTGTGGCTATATTATCATTATAGTCTGCTGAGCATAAGACTCAGAATATATCATGTATAGGGGTTTCCCTGGTGGTAGAGTTGTAAAAAATCCACCTGCCAATGCAGGAGACACAAGAGACCTGAGTTTCATTACTGTGTCAGGCAGATCCCCTGGAGTAGAAAATCGTACTCCAGTCAGTCCAGTATTCTTTCTTGGGAAATCCCATGAACAGAGTAGCCTAGCAGGCTACAATTCACAGGTTTGCAAAGGGTCAGACACAACTTAGCGATTAAACAACAGCAGATCATTTGTGAAATTAGTAATGTAATTGTTTAATAAATGAGTAAGTAAATGAGTATGCCTGCATGTGAGCGATGAATTTCGGAGGGAAAACTTATCAGCCTCTTAGGAAATGAAGAAAACCCCCACTGAGTGGATCTATCAGGAAGAATAGCTAAAATATGAATAAATGCATAACACCCGGTAATGTCAGCTTAAGAGCTTCCTCTACTCGGGATAAATCAGAAACCACATGCTTTGGAATATTGCTCTGACTCCTCCTTCCAGATGGTGTGTCACCTGTTTGAGAGGATCTAAAGAAGAGGGTATGACCGCTTAGAGGTGGATCAGAGATCCTATCATTTGGCGGATGCTGAAACCTAAATTGTGTCACATACAACTTGGGTCCTGTTGGTTAAGAAAAGGATTGTTTATACGTTTCTTCTTTTAATATAAAACTTAAATTATTTACTGTAATTTTAATTGAATCAAAGCTACTTTTAAAAAATCAAGCTCAAACTCTCAATAAGACCATATCTATTAATGTTTAAAAAGTAAATTATTCATTTTTTAATGTAATACCTACATTTTCTAAGGATTTCCTAGGCAGTACTAGTGGTAAAAAACCTGTCTGCCAATGCAGGAGACATAAGAAACACAAGTTTGATCCCTGGGTCGGGAATATCACACAGAGAGGGCATAGCAACCCGTTCCAGTATTCTTGCCTGGAGAAACCTGTGAATAGAAGAGCTTAGCAGGTTACTGTTGCAGAGGGTCGCAAAGAGTTGGACACGACTGAAGTAACTTAGCACACATGCATCCTTTCTTAAAAGGAAGAATAAAATGGAATTATTACTAAGAAAAATTTTACCACTCAACCATAACATTATCCTAATTTGTCTGTACCCTGGTTCTTTCTTCACTTTTAGAAAGAAACTAATTGAGTTGTCAGGTTGTGTTAGGAAAGAAAAAAGAGTCACTTTATATTTGCCAATCAAATCAAAGTTGGTTTTTTTAGTCAACACTCCTTTCTCTTTTTCAAACCCAAAAGGAATATAAGAACTGGGAAATCACATAATAGTTAATATTTAATGACATTATAACGGTAAGTATGAAATTTGTTGATACTCAACTTGATTTATCTTACCCAAGATTTTTTATAAACATTTGATCATAAAGTAGCCTGCTTCACTGTAGGTCCAGAAAAAGTGGGAGAGAGTGGCACACTAAATGTTAAATAAAGCCAGACATAGCTACAATTTAATATAATATACAAAGATTCATTGATGTGTATACATTAAATTAATTTCTAATTAAATGACAATGTTATCGAGAATATATGTTATATTTTTGACTGGTATCTGCTAAACATCATAATTCTTATTGATCTAACTTTAATTTTGAGAAAGAACATCTGGAAAGAAATGCTTTCTGGAAAGTTTTGCCACAAAAATTGCCCTGTATATGGATAGCTACAGAGTTTTACTGGTTCACCAGTATCTTTGCTAGGATCTTGCCCCATATTTCTGTTTTGTCTTCATAACGGAGTGAGTGATAATTTCTCTTGTTCACTAGACAGCTTCTATAGCAACTTTCATTGTGTCTATGTGAAAATGTCCAAAGAAAGGGGCATGGGTGAGGATTCCTTGTGTTTTATAATGGAAGAAAGCTTTCTCCAGAAGTCTCCAGTAGGTTTTGCCCCATTTCTTATTGGCTAGAATTGGTTCATATGGTCATTGCTTCAGAAAGAAAGAGCTGGGAAATTGAGCATCCGGCATTTTCAGCCTCCATTTTGGGAGGCAGACTTTGAGAAGAAAAGACAAGAGAATGATGTCACAAAACTGGCCAGTAGTATAAGACTGTGTCTTGTTTCTTACAATAACGGAAACAAGGTCTCTGACCTATAAGAATGAAATAGCTACTGGTGGAATTTCAAGTTCAAAGACAAGGGAACCTTTTTTTTAATAAGGGAGATTTCCCAATAACCCTAAAATTATCTGTCACATTAGTCCTTCAATGGATTCTTCTCATTCTATTTCTGATTTTCACTTCATTAATTTTTCTCTGAGTTTTTCTTAATCCCTAGCATAAAAATTAAAAAGTAAAGGAGATGGAATGTGATTATGAACTTTCAGTATGCAGTTACAGGTAAATATAGATTTAAAAATTATAGCAAAAAACGTTCTTACTTCCTCTAACAGAACAGTCTTTGGATTAAGGCAAATTCCAGATCAGTAATTATAACTGACAAACAGAGAAGAAGAAACTATGTGTTTTCTTCCTTTGATTTTAGATGTGACCCTCAGTTTTTGAAAATATTTAAACATTCTATGCTCCCTGGAAGAATTAAGAAAAAACTGAGCTATATGAAAGCAACTATATATGTGTGCATGCACATATCCATAGAGACATGGTCCTATGTACATACATATCAACAAAACGTCACTCCCTTGATGACAGCTTGGTGAATATTTCTTTCCTTTAGCAAAATTCTGATGAACCGACATTTCAGGTTCATGCAAACAAATTCCCCATGGAATGAATTTATTATTTGTATCGTCATTAATGTTACTCAGCTCTGAGAATGATGCCTTCAAAAGATTCCACTGCCCTTTGTTGTGTGCAAGTGTATGTGATTTTGATTAGCAAACCTGCATACCTAATCTAAGTTTCCTTCTGAGCTTGTGCAGTTAAAATAATTATAATAAAATCTATTAACTGCTTGTTACTGCAGGGGGAAAAGGCACTGCATCCAACCTTCCATCTGCAACCATTGATTCTGAAGTGGTGAGTGACAGTTCCCCACTGCCTAAGTAGGTTATAACAAGCTAGCTTCAGGCTGCAACAGCCAGTAGAGTGCAGAGGAGAAACGACTGGCCTCCAAAATTGTCTTAAGCCTCAAGATAGAAGGAAGGAGGGGTGGGGAGTCTCTGCCAATAACTGCAGTGCCTGTTCTCACATTCAGCAGCAGGAGCTTTGTAATTGCCAACTTGCTTTAATTCCCACTCACACCTTGGGGGGACAAGGCAGAGAACTCTCTCTAACGCATAGTAATAAAACTATTATTCATCTAATCACCCACAAACATATGCATTTCTTTTGTAACGACTCTGTTGCCCTCATTCCCATAAAATACACTTACACATCAGCCAACTCATGCAAATGAAAACACAATAATGAAGACTGTGTAAACCAAAAGAATTGGCTGTTTTGCAAACACACAAAAATTCTATCTCACATTCATTGTATATATATATATAATTCCAATAAATTCCTATCTACCCACATAAGATAGCTAAGGCCCTGTATGTAGTGATGAGGAGAATCCACACTATTATTTATATTTTTCAAATGAAATCATTCATTTCAATGATTTCAAGTGAAATCATTCCTTTTACCTGGAAGCTAGAGGTGGAAGTGTATTTCCATTTGGAAGCTGGCCTCATATTTCTCTTTAATTTTGCATTGGGCCATCTAAATGAGCTATGTACACCACACATCATCAGTACTTTACTACCACCTTCTTTTAGTGTTTCATTTTGTGTATACATCATGGTACAAAAAATTATCTGATTTATCTCTGTCCATTTCTGTCAAACAGCCGTACACACATCCCTCCTTGTACCATGCTTCACAAGAAATGTCTGTATGTGAATATGTTAGTTCTCCAGTATTTCTTATTCAAATAATAATAGGTCAATTTTCATAACAGTGTGAGAGTATAAAGCAATAAGATTACTATATGGTGTGGGGAGGGTACCAGGTAAATCAATGTAGATTAATGCTGCCCTCTAGAAAACAATGGGGAAGATTTGCTTTTATTACAAAACTAAAGTTTGATACTTTTGGTTTATTCTTTACTCACGTTTTTAAAAATCATATAGACAGAAAAACTGACCAAATAAATTAAATTTGATTCAAAATAATGTATCATCTGACTCTTAAAACTTGTCTCTGAATATATGTTCACCATTTTTAAATACAATTTATTAAAAAAAAAAAAAAAAGATTCCCAAGTGGATCAATGATAAAGAACTACATACCTATACAGGAGACACAGAAGACAAGAGTTCAATCCCTGGGTCAGGAAGATCCCTTGGAAGAGAAAATGCAACCCACTCCGCAACTCTTGACTGGAGAATCCCATAGACAGAGAAGCCTGGCAGTCTGCAGTACATGGGGTCACAAAAAATCAGACACAACTGAGTGACTGAGCATGCTTGCATGCATGTTGAAAACTTAATTTTCTATCATTTTGCTTTCTCAAGAGAATGTTCCATTGAGTGTTACATAAATTTAGTTGTATGCAACTATAAATATTTTCTGATTGGACATTTAATATGTACATCTCTAGGAGAAGAATATTCTAGAAAATTATAATAAATTATAACAACAACCACAATTATAACAATCAGTATTTCAGCCAATAGCAGGTTTGTAACAAAGATTTAAATAGGCTAGTTAATTTATGTAAATACGTTATGACTTTCTCTCCAGTAGATACACACAAACATGACTTTGGGCTATCCACACTGACTCAAAGTTCTTAGATTTGCTGAAAATTTGCTGAAAACAATTCAATACCATTTCCATTGTTTTGTTACTATATTGTATTGAACGCAATTTTACAATACACTGGTTAGCAGGATAAATTTACCAGAAATGAGGCTTTTCATTTATTTTCCTGTACTCCAAGTGGTGTCATCAATTTGAACATATCCTGACCTGTGAATCTAGGGGAGTTAGCCAGTACACAAAAGGAACTCATAGACTTGTCAATATCTGTTGTTCATCTTTGATAAAACCAGCATGACATCCCTATTTCTCTCCATAAACATATGGAACTTTACACCTTAGAGTTTGGGATACATTGCAGAACTTGTTTCCTATATAGCCTCAAAGAAAACCAGAGGTTGATATCCTAATCAGTAGAATTGAATGCACAAATGAAAATTCTTATCTTAAAAATGTCCATTATACAGTGGGCATGAATACTATAGAGTGTATATAAAAACCTACAAAAACCTGTGGTTTTAGACAGTGTAGCGGTGGTAAATGTTTTCATATATATATATATATATATATATATATATAAATGTACATCTGCATTCCCTTAGTAAGCTTTCTCTGTTCTTGTGTTTGTGTTCTCAGTCATATCTGACTCTTTTGTGACCCCATGTACTGTAGCCCACCATGCTCCTCTGGCCATACGATTTCCCAGGCAAGAGTACTGGAATGGATTTCAATGCCATTTCCTACTTCAAAGGATCTTTCTGACCCAGGATCAAACCCATATCTCTTGCATCTCCTGCAATGGCAGGTGGATTCTTTACCATTGAGCCACCTGGGTTTGCCCAATTACAAATCATAAGAGAAGTAAGAATAACTGAAGATTTAATATTCACTGAACTCTCAGCATATATTTGCTATTCATTATGCCAAATGCTTTGTTGTTATTGTTATTCAGTTGCTAAGTCATGCCTGATTCTTTGAGACCCTATGGACTGTAGCACACCAGGCATCGCTGTCCTTCACTATCTCCCTGAGTATGTTCAAACTCATGTCCATTGAATCAGTGATGTCATCCAACCGTCTCATCCTATGTTGCCTGCTTCTCCTCCTGCTCTCAATCTTTCCCAGCATCAGGGTCTTTTTCAATGAGCTGGCTCTTCGCATCAGGTGGCCAAAGTGTTGGAACTTCAGCTTCAGCATCAATTTTTCCAATGAATATTCAAGGTGATTTTCTTTAGGATTGACTGATTTGATCTTGCAATCTCAAGGACAGTCCCAAGGGACTCTCAAGAGTCTTTTCTAGCACAATTCAAGAGTCTTAGTTCTTTGGTGCTTAGCCTGCTTGATGGTCCAACTCTCACATTTATACATGACTACTGGAAAAACTATAGCTTTGACTATATGGACATTTGTCAGCAAAGTTATGTCTCTGTTTTTGAATATGCTGTCTAGGTTTGTCATAACTTTTCCTCCAAGGAAAAAGCGTCTTTTAATTTTGCAGCTGCAATTACCATCCACAGTTATTTTGGAGCCCACTAAAATAAAATCTGCTGCTGTTTCTACTTTTTCCCCTTCTATTTGCCATGACATGATGGGACCAGATGCCATGATCTTAGTTTTATGAATGTTGAGTTTTAAGCTACCTTTTTCCACTCTTCTCTTTCACCCTCATCAAGATGCTCTTTAGTTCCTCTACAATTTCTGCCATTAGAGCGTTATCTGTTATCATTTGCTTATCTCAAGCTGTTGATATTTCTCCCAGAAATCCTGATTCCAGCTTGTGATTCATCCAGCCCAGCATTTCGCACGATGTATTCTGTATAGAAGTTAAATAAGCCAAATGCTTTACAACTATTATTTTCCTAATCTTTCCAAAATAATCTATTAGGCAGATATTTTTGTTCCTTCCATTTAAAGATAAATAAATGGAGGTTGAAAGAGAGTAAGTAACTCTCCCAAGGTTACACTCCTGACAACTGACAAGTCCTGTCTGTGTTAGTTTGAGTTCCCTTAGATAGAGACCCTACTCAAAGATTTGAGCAAAAGTAGTCAACTGAGAATTGCAGGAAATGACGTTAGAGGAGAAGGGAATTAAGAAGTTGAAGGGAAGGTTGTCATAGTAAGTAATAGGATATCATTATCTCTGACTAGAGCTTTATTTTATGTGGACATGCTTGGAAACAGCAGACTACTTTCCTCAGCCTTATCCAGTCCAGGGGGATGGGAGCTGAAATATATGTACATCAATAGTGCTCAGTTATTTCTTGAGGGCTGCTGGGAGGAATGGCCATTCCCTATAACTATAGTCAAAGAAACCTTTTTCTACTCCAGAGGAAGCGTCTAAACAAGTGATGTAGATCCTGGTACTTACCTGAATCTTCTTGGCACTGAAATGGCAAGTCTGCAAGTAAATGGACCCCCATCCTTTTAATTGGCACTGCAGACAATTACAATATAGATTTTGACGGTGGCCACATGATTTTTTCTAAGACAATGATAATCTGGTTGATGTACTGTATTGCTACATGTATCACAAAACTGTATTGGAATAAAAATCATACTGTTTTCACTTAGTTTTTATTTTCATTTGGGTTTATTTTGATTATGAGAAAAGAACTGATAGAGATTTGGGGATTTTCAAAGCTGCAAGCCACCCCTCAAGCCATTGCTGCTTGGTTTATACCCAGATCTGTCTACAAAGCTCATGCACTTAACTGCCCTACAAATATCTCTGATGAAAGCACATCTCTCTACTGGGGAAAGTTGACTCCAATATCTCCTTTCAGAGGCTCTCAGTCTTCTGAGAGCACAGTGCCCTTCAGTCTTCCCTGCATGCATTAAAGATTCTAAAGCATTTTAGGCAGTGACTACAGTAGAAATGTACCCATTTGATCTGTTGGGAGTAGAAGAGGTCAGTGGCCTCAGGGGAAGATGCTTGTTAGCAAAACTAGCTCCCCTACTGCTCTGACACAATACTTGAAAATTCACCAGCTGTGTTTGGGTTCTTAGGGAAATACATGCTGTCTGCAGCATTCCCCTCTGCCTGGTTGGTAATATTTTCATTGTAACTTCTCCCATGGGAATTTGCATTCTATCACTATTAAAAATTCAATTTTTAAATTAGTAAGTTTCTGTGTCCGCCCTGATGTCAAGAAATAAAAGATGGGGATATTATGATGGCGATTACTCAAGAGGGAAAACATGGAAAATGATTGAGAGACAATGAGTCCTGATTTTGTGGTAATATATGGGTCCTTGGACAGAATTAGAGCAAGGAGACATTGCTTCCAGGACCATGATTCAGAAGAAAAGCCAAGAACAGAAATGGGAAAAATAGCCCTAAAAATAAATTCCATCTAGTTTTCAGGTTTTCCCAAGGTCAAATTAGTCTTTAAGATCTATCCTAGAGGATACTTAGATGTGTGGAAATTTAGACTCATGAATCATTAAGCATAAATATGACATTGGAAGCCATGAAATTCTACTGTAATTATAGAAGAACCTAAGACCCTGACATGGTAAATTAACTGTTCATAGTACTGGCATAGATACTTGTTCTAAAGAAAGGGGGATCCTAATACTTCTCTGGTCTTCCTACTCATCCCTGTCCATTACTCGATTCAATTATTTATTTATTTATTTATTTATTTTTTTCCATTACTCGATTTACAAGGTTTTTTTTTTTCAGATTTTCAAAACATAAATATAATGAGAGATAGAAAGAAAAAAAATAAGTAAGAGCAATAAAAAGGACAGAGATGGGCAGAGAATGAAAAGGGTGAACAAATAATACATTATGGCATGGTGCTGATCTGTTCGTAATTAGTAACTGGGTATACTGCATTCGAAAAAGCCTCAGATGAAGTAAGTGAGTAAGAACTTTATGATCATAATATTTGAAATTGACTACTGAAACCTTCTAAGGGCTAGAGTGTCTCCTTTGGTTTTCAGCTGTACTCAAGGTTGAATGATCAGAGGCTAAAGGGAGATGGAGATCATAAAGCAGCCACTGAATTATTAACATCCTATGAAAGGTCACCTCGGGTCAGTATCAGAGAAACAGAAAGATGACTTTTAAATCTCGTATGTGCACAGAAGTTTGAGCTAAAGGGGATTTTTCACTCAATGTAAATATTTTCTCATGTTGCAATATTTTCTGGCCACAAATTTCTCTAGGGACTTTGATCTTATGGTGAAAGAATCAATAAAAAAAATTATACATCATACCTACTGGTAGGAAAACCACTTACTTTAGAAATTAAAATCTGGAAGACACAACTTAAAAATAACTCTGGAAAACAAATGTCTCCATTCAATTCAATTATATTCCACTCAGTTTCATTCAGTTCATTTTTTTTAACTATGTATATCACAACATATGCCCGTACTTGTGTTAGATGCTATGAGGGCCAAAGAACAATTACTCAGCTAATACTTACTTTTGAAGAAGTGCTAATTTAATTTGTGGGATCAGAAACAAGCACAGCAACTATCTGCTCAACAATGTGAAGTCAACACCATAGACCAGGAGAGAAGTGTCAAGGCCAGAGCAATGAGTAGAATAACATGGAGCAGGTGGACCTCAAGTTGACTTTGAAAGATTAATTTGATTTGAAGGATGAAGTGGATTGGGAGAATATGGCCAAAGGTAAATAAATCAGAAGCAGGGTTATAAGAATGAGATACAGTGAAGATGAGTTATTAACATTAGGTAAGTTAAACACCAACACTATTGCACAACAAAGTTTCATGTATTAATGAAAGCCAAATTAAGCACTTTTTTAAAGGTGCACAAAAAGATGTAAAAACCTGAAAAGAAATTCATAAGTTAAGAACATAGTGATTCAATATGAACTGTTTCTCTGAATTGTGCAATTAGCAGTGGAGTGTGAAAGTTGGATAATTATATCTTTTCAAAAAGGGGCTGATGACACGTGAAATCTTCTTGGAGGATGGGAAGTATCACTTGTGTTTTGCTTCACACACCTCACAATAAACTGTTGAGAACTGTGGCATTTTGATTTAGGCTCTTAGAAACCCCAGGCTTAATTTTCAAATTCCACAGTCTGTGCTAACAATGGATAAATATTAGTGACATATAGATATTAAGAGTCGGACACGACTGAGCGACTGAACTGAACTGATAGATATTAAAATAAAAATGCCTCTCAGCACTACATCTACCTGTGTTAGGGAAATAGTACACATCTCATTGTTCTTTTGTTCCTGTATTTCAGAATTGCTCAGCATTTCTGGGCATCTGCTATCTAAGAGCTATAACTACACAAACACTGAAGTGAAGACTTGGAACAATTGTCTAGTATTTGAGACAAAAGAAAGGAGAGCAAACACTAAACAGAGTTTAAAACAAACATTTTTGGATTGACTGTCCAGTCACTTTGGATGATCTGCCTGTATCTCAATGAGCAAGTTGATTTTGTCTCTCCAATTAGCCACAAATGGAAATTCACCATTATTAGTCATTGGCATCAGAGAGCCATTAAAACTTACTAAAATAAATCCTTAAGAAAAGCAGTATTGAAGCACAAAGTTATAAAAATCTAAATGCAAAATTTCATGCAAACTTAGACTTCTCTAATTTTACTTTTGCTAACTAGAGGGATTATTAGCATGGGATACTTAACCCCTAAATCAGAAGCACTCCGCAGAGCTCAACAGCACTGGGTTTTTATTAATTTTGTTTGTTTACTTTTCATTTCTTGCAGTAAATTGTTTTCTCTTAATAACATAAATGAAAATTAAATTGGACATTGTGATTGAAAAATAGTCTCCCACTTTGAAAATAAATGTCTCTACTTCACCTTGATACTTATTTTCACTAACCATAGGAGATCATTATCTGGTCAGAGCATTCAGTTCTGTCCATGTTACACAAGCTATTTTTGGTCTTTGCTTTTAAGGTCAATTATTTGTCAGAAAATCTGTGTTGAACAGGTCTCAACAGACCATGGAGGGAGGAACAAAGATGCCAATGTGCTTAAGAATCAAGAATTAAGCTTTGCACAAAGCCCATACTTCACAACCCTTATCTGAATTCAATTAAATAGAAACGTTGGAAGACTCTCACCAGTAATAGATCTTTATATTATGTGATTAAACCTGTTGAATCTCTACTATCTCTGATTTGTTTCATTAACTATGTTTCTAATAGTTATCATCATATTTGTGAGTTATTTTGTTTTGCAACAATAGCACAATGTTGAATAGATGTAATATTTGGCAGAATTTTTAATTTCATATTTTTCTATAAATATTCTGTGCACAATTAATTCATAGTTTACTCTAATATCTTAATACATGAAGTCTTCAGAACCTACATTGGTTCTGTTATTATTATTATTACTCTTATAGCTGGTAACTTGTACATTTGGTGATTTTGAGTTGGGAATTATATTTTATTAAAATTAACCTGTGGAATGCTATACATTTTATTCCAAAAAAATTTTGCTTTGGGTTCTGTTGGGAGTAAGTGGTGACTCTAGACCTACCACAACTTTTATTCTGTTTGAATAAACCAGCTTAATTTTTCATCGCAAATTCAGCCCCTTAACATCACAGAAAACATAGATTTTTTTCTGTGGCTTCCAGAACTGGTGCTGCTTACCTTAAGGTTATCATTTCTTTGTGCACAAGTCCTTTTTGCTTCAAGTCACTATCATTTATTTAGTTAGTTTTAAAATGCACTTATTTTTCCTAAGAGATTCCTTTTGGTTTCTTGTGAGCTCAGCAACAATTTCTGAATTATGTTTGCAAGAATTTTCCAGAATGTTTCTTCAAATCTTAGTCCTCCATGTTTCTGCCATACATGTGTACAGATTCATTGTTCTTCCTTTGGGGGAAAAAAAAAGTCCCTGAGTAGTCTTAATCATCTGGTCCTTGAAAGATGCTGAGTCCTTTTGTGTGCCAAATTAGTGATGACTGGGAAAAATGTTTGTTTATTTTGAATTACATTGAGGGGCAAGAGTGTGCTTTCTGTGTCTTAAGCTAAAAACTCAAACTTTATTTGCATACAAATAAAACAGACAGTACCTTTAGAACTCTGATTTTTGAGTACTAGTGAGAGAGACACAGTAAATACTTTTAAGAACAATTTCAAAATGTGCATTTTTCATCAACACAGGTGGTTCTGATCTGAAGTTCTTTCAAAGATCACTCCTTGAGAGCCACCAGCATATACTTGCTCACATCTGGGATCTTCCAATGTTTCTTTACTTAAAATACCCTCAATTCCACCTCCTCATTTTCTTGTTGTTCTTCCTAAATCATTACTCCATCTTTCATAGATAATTCTACTTACCTGATAATCATGATGGTGTGATCACTCACCTAGAGCCAGACATCCTGGAATGTGAAGTCAAGTGGGCCTTAGAAAGCATCACTACGAACAAAGCTAGTGGAAGTGATAGAATTCCAGTTGAGTTATTTCAAATCCTCAAAGGTGATGCTGTGAAAGTGCTGCACTCAATATGCCAGCAAATATGGAAAACTCAGCCGTGGCCACAGGACTGGAAAAGGTCAGTTTTCGTTCCAATCCCAAAGAAAGGCAATGCCAAAGAATGCTCAGACTACCACACAATTGCACTCATCTCACATGCTAGTAAAGTAATGCTCAAAATTCTCCAAGCCAGGCTTCAGCAGTACGTGAACCGTGAACTTCCAGATGTTCAAGCTGGTTTTAGAAAAGGCAGAGGAACCAGAGATCAAATTGCCAATATCTGCTGGATCATCGAAAAAGCCAGAGAGTTCCAGAAAAACATTTATTTCTGCTTTATTGACTATGCAAAAGCCTTTGACTGTGTGGATCACAATAAACTGTGGAAAATTATGAAAGAGATGGGAATAGACCATCTGACCTGTCTCTTGAGAAACCTGTATGCAGGTCAGGAAGCAACAGTTAGAACTGGACATGGAACAACAGACTGGTTCCAAATAGGAAAAGGAGTATGTCAAGGCTGTATATTGTCACCCTGCTTATTTAACTTATATGCAGAGTACATCATGAGAAACGCTGGGCTGGAAGAAACACAAGCTGGAATCAAGATTGCCGGGAGAAATATCAATAACCTCAGATATGTGGATGACATCACCCTTATGGCAGAAAGTGAAGAAGAACTAAAGAGCCTCTTGATGAAGGTGAAAGAGGAGAGTGAAAAAGTTGGCTTAAAGCTCAGCATTCAGAAAACTAAGATCATGGCATCTGGTCCCATCACTTCATGGGAAATAGATGGGGAAACAGTGGAAACAGTGTCAGACTTTATTTTTTTGGGCTCCAAAATCACTGCTGATGGTGATTGCAGCCATGAAATTAAAAGACGCTTACTCCTTGGAAGGAAGGTTATGGCCAACCTAGATAGCATATTTAAAAGCAGAGACATTGCTTTGCCAACAAAAGTCTATCTAGTCAAGGCTATGGTTTTTCCAGTGGTCATGTATGGATGTGAGAGTTGGACGGTGAAGAAAGCTGAGCGCTGAAGAATTGATGCTTTTGAACTGTGGTGTTGGAGAAGACTCTTGAGAGTCCCTTGGACTGAAAGGAGATCCAATCAATCCATCCTAAAAGAGATCAATCCTGGGTGTTCATTGGAAGGTCTGATGTTGAAGCTGAAACTCCAATACTTTGGGCACCTCATGCGAAGGGTTGACTCATTGGAAAAGACCCTAATGCTGGGTAGGATTGGGGGCGGGAGGAGAAGGGGATGACAGAGGATGAGATGGTTGGATGGCATCACCGACTCGATGGACGTGGGTTTGGGTAGACTCCGGGAGTTGGTGATGGACAGAGAGGCCTGATGTGCTGCAATTCATGGGGTTGCAAAGAGTCGGACACGACTGAGTGACTGAACTGAACTGAACTTACCTGATACCTCACCTCTAATATCACCCACCACTTCCAGAATGCTTTCTTTTAACCCTTTCCAAAGGTGACATTAATGTCCATAGCACCTCATTGCTACATATCTGCATTATATACTTTATTTATATGTTTATACACTGGGTCCATCACCAAGCAAAGTGTTCATAGAGGATTGGATTTTCTTGTATTGATATTAATTTCTTATACCAGACTTAGCAGATTGCACAACGCATTGCAGACATTCAATAAATATATTCTGAAAGCAGCAAGGATATGTGGGGATTTAGCCAACTACAAAATGAGGGGGTCAGTGGATGGAAAGTTACTAAGAGGGGACATCAAGGATAGGGGAATTCTTGCTAAACAAATACTTCTTCTGACAGAAGGATAAAACACACAGAATGCTTTCTTTATTTGAAAACCTAATTCCATCTTAAAAAATTGAAGCAGTTTTAATGTCAGAGACATACCTATAAGAGATCCTAATATTTTGTATACTCAACGAAAGGAGTACACTATATCTGTCTTTAGTCATCTGATTTTATTAAAAACTACAGTAATAGCAGAAAACAGAGACCTCTGTAAAACAAGTCTTAATTCTGAATGCAGCAAGGATACGTGGGGACTTAGCCAACTACAAAATGAGGGGGTCAGTGGATGGAAAGTTACTAAGAGGAGACATCAAGGATAGGGGAATTCTTGCTAAACAAATTTAATAAGGTTTTCTGAAGACAAGCCAGTGTTATTAGGTAGCAAGAAGATAAAATAGTTGTCTGAGGAGGACTTACAAATATCTGAGAAAAGAAGAGAAAAGAATGGCTAAGAGGAAGGGTAAGATATACCCAACTGAATGTAGAGTTCCAGAGAATAGCAAGGAGAGATAAGAAAGCCATCTAAAGTGAACAATGCAAAGAAAAAGAGGAAAACAATGGAATGGGAAAGACTAGAGATTTCTTCAAGAAAATTGGAGATGCACAGGGAATATGGCAAGGACCTAACAAAAGCAGAAGGAATTAAGAAGAGGTGGCATGAATACAAGGAAGAACTGTACTAAAAAGTCTTCATGACCCAAAAGACCATGATGCTGTGGCTACTCACCTAGAGCCATAAATTCTGTAGTGTGAATTCAAGTGGGCCCAGGGAAGCATTATTAAGAACAAAGCTAGTGGAGGTGATGGAATTCCAGCTTAGGTATTTCAAATCCTAAAAGATGATGCTGTTAAAACACTGCACTCAATATGCCAGCAAATATGGAAAATGCAGCAGTGGCCACAGGACTGGAAAAGGTCAGTTTTCAGTCTAATTCCAAAGAAGGGAAATGCCAAAGAATGTTCAAACTACTGTACAAATGCACTCATTTCACAAGCTGGTGAGGTAACACTCAAGATCCTTCAAGGTAGGCTTCATTAGTCTTTGAACCAAGAAATTCCAGATGCACAAACTGGATTACAAAAGGCAGAGGAACCAGGGATCAAATCGCCAAAATCCATTGGATCATAGAAAAAGCAAGAGAATTCCAGAAAACCGTCTACTTCTGCTTCATTGACTATACTAAAGCCTTAGACTGTGGATCACAACAAACTGTGGAAAATTCTTAAAGAGATGGGAATACAAGATCACCTGAGTTGCCTCCTGAGAAACTTATATGCAGGTCAAGCATTAACACTTAGAATTGGACATAGAACAGAGTGGTTCCAAATTGAGAAAGGAGTACATCAGGGCTATATATTGTCACCTTGCTTATTTAACTTGCAGAGTATATCATGTGAAATACCAGCCTGGGTTACTCACAAGCTAGAATCAATATCACTGGGGCAAATATTAGTAACCTCAGATATAAGAATGATAACATTCTAATGGAGATAGGGAAGAGAAACCAAAGGGCCTCTTGGTGAGGGTGAAAGAGGAGAGTGAAAAAGCTTGCCTACAACTCAGCGTTCGAAAAACTAAGATCATGGCATCCATTCCCATAATTTCATGGCAAATAGATGGGAAAGCAATGGAAAAAGTGACAGATTTTCTTTTCTTAGGCTTCAAAATCACCATGGACAGTAACTGCAGCCAATGGACTGTAGCATGCCAGGCTTCCTTGTTCTTCACCATCTCCCAGAGTTTGCTGCAACTCATATTCATTGAGTTTATGGTATCCAATCAATTCATCCTCTGTTGCCCTCTTCTCCTCATGCCCTCAAACTTTCCCAGCATCAGGGTCTTTTGCAGTGAGTCAGCTCTTCACATTAGGTGGCCAAAATGTTGGCGCTTCAGCATTAGTCATTCCAATGAACTTTCAGGGTTGATTTCCTTTAGGATTGACTAGTTGGATCTCGTTGCTTTCCAAGGGACTCTCAAGAGTCCTCTCCAGGACCATAATTAAAAAGCATCAATTTTTTTTTTTTTTTTTGGCCATACATTTATAAAGTTAAAAAATAGAAAATAAACTAATTTATAAAAAAAAAATGAAAGAAAAGCATCAACTCTTTGGCACACAGCCTTTTATATTGTCCAACTCTCACATCTACATATGACTACTGGAAAAAACATAGCTTTGACTATACAAACTTTTGTCTGCAAAGTAATGTCTCTGCTTTTTAATATACTGTCTAGTTTGTCATAGCTGTGCAGTGTATTAAAAAGCAGAGACATCACTTTTCCTACAATGGTCCACATAATCAAAACTATGACTTTTCCAGTAGTCATGTACATATGTGATAGTTGGACCATAAAGAAGGCTGAGCACTGGAGAATTGATGCTTTCAAACCGTGGTTCTGTAGGAGACTTCTGATATCGAATAATATCAACCCTGAATATTCATTGGAAGGACTGATGTTGAAGCTGAAGCACCAATACTTTGGCCACCTGAAGGGAAGAATCAATTCATTGGAAAAGACTCTGATGCTGGGAAAGATTGAGGGCATGGGGAGAAGGGGGCAAGAGAGGATGAGATTGTTGGATGACTTCACTGAGTCAATGGACATTACTTGGAGCAAACTCCAGGAAGACAGTGAAGTACCGGAAGGCTGGTATATTGCAGTCCATGGGGTCACAAAGAATCAGACATGACTTAGAGGCTGGACAACAACAATAAACAGATATCCAGGGTGGGTGATGAGTATCTGATCAGCTATCAAGGGTGGGGGATTCTTGTTAAACTGACTTATCAGAATTCTTTCTAAAACTGTTCTCAGCAGGCTGAAGACAGGATCCAAGGATAAGATCTGGTCAAAAAGAAGACTTAGAGAAATGTTTCTAAGATTTGATCAGAGAAAGGCTCTTTTTCAACTTTACTGATTTTCCTAATGTTGTTTATTATAATTGTTATCATATTATTATAAGCATCTAGGAGAAAAATTTACAGTTGAAACCATTACCTGGGAAGAAAATATCTGCAATGGTTGCATCTCTGTGCCCCCAAACATACTTCCAGAAAAACTGTAGTCAAAGGTTAATTTTCTGTGTCAAAGGTGAATATTAGCTCTTTAAATTAAAGCATCTACAGTATATTCAGCATAGCTGAGGCACACAGGCTTTCATCTCTTTGCTGTAGCTGCATGCAGAAGCTTCCTTTGTGTAGAAGGATAAGTGTCTGACTTCAAAGGATGAGAATTCAGTAGGACTTCAAAGGTGATGTGGCAGATGGTACATGAGGAAGCATGGCCCAATGCCTATTCTCACATTAAAAGGTGTTTTTTTTTTAAACATGAACTCTGTTGACATTTACACATGATAATGAGTATGGCATTTCATCTGCCCATGCTTCTCTGTTGTAGTCCCACGTTAGTTATCCACTGAACACGAAAGAATGCTGGGAGCCATCTTGAATAAATGGAAAGCTAGACAAAACGGCATTCAGCAACCTTTCAACAAATATCAGGTTTCATTTATGCTAGTTTCTTCTTGTCAATAATGCAGACAATTCCAGGGTCATAAATAGCAACTTTATTTTAATAATCCAATACAGTATCTATTTACTGAATGCTTGTCATATATGCAACATTACATTAACTACTATTAGAAAGAGAATTGGAAGAAAGATAAGACATAGTTCCTACCATGGAAATCTATGTGGGATTTTTAAACATACATTCATGTGAAGAAATTTGAGGACTAGCCAAGGTGTTTGAATTCATGGGACACTCACTGGGACTTCACCATGGGAAGGTGCATGCAAAATAATTTTGTCAGCGCTTTCACAGAGAACACTCTGCTAGAAACATCAGAGCAGGCAGCTGCTGAGTTCTCTATCCTAGGCAGGTGGAGTTCATGAAGGGAAGAGGACTAGAGAAGAACAGAATATAAACAAAAAAATGCAAATAATGATAGCTTTTCGAAATCACAAAAAGACAACAATTTAAAAATCAACCTTGTTTTTACTTTACATGTTCCTGAAATCCAAGCTCCAAGGTTTCAAAAAGAAAGAAAACAAAAAAATATATAACTTTCTGTAATAATACTTTTTTAAAGGTTATAAATTTAAATAAAGCTTCCTGATGTGTATTCTTATTGTGTTGCTGGCCTCGGTAGGTCTAGTGAGACTTGTAGGAAAAGGGTAGCTGCAAAGTCCCAGTGTGGAGTCATTTCCCCCCTTCCTCACAGATAAACACAGCAACAGTAACTAACGCATTCTTCATTTTTTAAAAGTATGAAATGAAAAGATCATTCATGCCACAGACCTTATGCATATGGACTATTTAAATTGTTTTCAGTTGATATAAAAATATCATTCTTAATTCATTTGGCATTTCATTATTTTGATTCCTCTAAATAAATAGATTCTGAAAGGTTACTGTGGAGATACCTATCAAGCATTTTATCTGGCAACGAATTGAAGAAAAAATGGAGGCTGTGTACATTGGAAACTCCAATCTAAATGTGTCATTAGACTGAGAACAAGTTGTTAATGTCACCCTTGAAGTCGACCTTGTCAGAAAGAAATGTAGACAGTGCTCCATAATCTTCAATCTGACCTATCTTTGAGACTTTCTCATCTTTCTTCACCCATTGTGGAAATGCTTCACTGCTTTTAGCTAATGTTCTGAACATACCAGCACATACAATTTTTCATACCAAGAGAATTACCGTGGCTACAAAGGCCAGGGAGGAGTATTTTGCTCAATGACCAAAATAAACAAACTACCTCTGTCTATAGAAAACTCCTTGAATATGTTACAGGATTATATTATGAAGGAAAATAAAACATACATTTATATGTAAAGCCAGTCTGAGGTTAAAGGGAAAGGTATGTGGAAGAAAAAATATATATATATGGTCAACATGCTTGAGATAAACAAGTGGACCAGCTGGAAAAGAAAACTGGGTGTAAACTGACTTTTCCTGACTGTCATTGAAGTATCTGGGCAAAGCACATTCTAGTGCTTATTAGATAATCTCAATCTGAGGTATAATCTATCCAGACTGAAGACTGAATACTCTCTAAATAGAACTATGAAATGTTTTGTTAGCATGTTAACTAGTTTCAAGTTGTTATAAGTCTAAAGACCCATGTATATCTGAATGTATTTACAGTGCTGACACTGAAACTGCTTGATGAATATTTATAAAGCTACCTAGAGTATTGAAAGAGAACTCTGCAAATCTAGGTTTTAGAATCTTTTCTAAACTTTAGAACTATGTGAATTGAAAAAGCAAACTATACTGTGACTTCTGTTTTATCGCTAAAATTGTGTGGTCATATTAAATCTCCTCAATTCTTTCACTCAATTCTTTAACAAATATTGCATTGTACACAAAACTGAGCATAATTACAAAATGAATATGCGTAATGTTTGTCTTCATGGAGCTTATAATCTAATGATGAAGCACAATATTTAACAATCATACCTATAAACATACACATGCATTATTGCAGAGACTGGAAAACTGTTCACCAAGCAATTTTCTATTCTTACTGGAGCAACAGTTAGATTATGTCCATATTACCTTGCAATTAGGTGGCCACTGTACACAGTTTCCAATCCTGGCCTATAAAATTCTCCTTGCATAAAATTGTGTATATAATTGTGATTTTTGATGGTCTCTCAATGCTTATTATGTTGACTTAAATGATGTAGTGATTTTGGAGTCATGTGTAAGGAAATAGAAGATCACAAAATAAACTAATCTTGGGTCTTTAAATTGCTGTCTGGAGAAAAGCTACCTGTGGGTAGAAATATCTACTTTGGTCATCATATTACTGAGATATTAATCACCTACCTCCATATTTATATTTGTATGCATGTATGTATGGGCTTGGGCTTCCCAGGTGACACTAGCAGTAAAGAACTCGCCTGCCAATGCAGGAGACGTAAGAGAGGCAATTTGGATCCCTGGGTCAGGAGGACATGGTAACCCACTTCAGTTTTCTTGCTTGGAGAGTCACATGGACAGAGGCACTTGGCAGGCTAGGGTCACAAAGGGTCGCAAAGAGTGAGACATGTTTGAAGCAACTTAGCATGGCACAATATGTATGGGCTTCCCAGGTGGCTCAGTGGTACAGAATCCAATTGCCAATGCAGGAGATGCAGGAGAGGCAGGTTCAATTCCTGGATCAGGAAACTCTCCTGGAGGAAGAAATGGCAACCCACTCCAGAATACTTGCTTGGGAAAGTTCCATGGACAGAGTAAACCCAGCATGCTGCAATCCATGGGGTCTCAAAGAGTCGGACACGACTGAGGCAATGAGCACACATATATACAATTATAATTTTGAGTTAGATTGATTCTGTAGTTATATTCAATAATCAGCATACTATCTAGCAAAATACAGAAGCTTTTACCTTCAAATCAGTGGCTGCCATAAAATAAGAATATTAAGATGTGTGACACCACTAGCTTAGTAGCTGAGCACTTAAGTAGCGGGCAGTGAGAAAAAATGTTCCAAAAGCTAAAAAGATGAAACTCCATGCTGTATAGTATCAAATATTAGATAAATCTCTCTCCAAAATGACTTGGAAGAAAGATTATATTGTATTAAGACTGAAGCTATAAGGTAAGTGGCTAAAAAGAGCCTGAGAGTTAATGTGGCATAGTGATTATTGCCTGCCTTCATAAGACATTACAATAAAAATGAGTTCCAGGCAAAAGTTCACTAATTTTGCAACAGAATTAGGAAAGAATACAGATATTACCCTCCTTCAGTTCAGTTCAGTCACTCAGTCACGTCCGACTCTTTGCGACATCATGGACTACGGCACTCCAGGCTTCTCTGGCCATCATTAACTCCTGGAACTTGCTCAAACTCATGTCCACCAAGTTGGTGATTCCATCCAACCATCTCATCCTCTGTCATCCCCCTCTCGTCTTGCCTTCAATCTTTCCCAGCATCATGGTCTTTTCAAATGAGTCAGTTCTTTGCATCAGGTAGCCAAAGTACTGGAGCTTCAGCTTCAGCATCAGTCCTTCCAATGAATATTCAGGACTGATTTCCTTTAGGATGGACTGGTTGGACTTCATTGCAGTCCAAGGGACTATCATGAGTCTTCTCCAAAACCACAGCTCAAAAGCATCGATTCTTCGGGGCTCAGCTTTCTTTATAGTCCAACTCTCCCATCCATACATGACTACTGGAAAAACCATGGTTTTGACAAGATGGACCTTTGTTAGCAAAGCAATGTCTCTGCTTTTTAATATGCCATCTATGTTGGTCATAGCTTTTCCTCCAAGGAGCAAGCATCTTTTAATTTCATGGCTGCAGTCACCACCTGCAGTGATTTTGGAGCCGAAGAAAATAAAGTATTTCACTCTTTCTATTGCTTCCCCATCTATTTGCCAGGAAGTGATGGGACCGGATGCCATGATCTTAGTTTTCTGAATGTTGAGTTTTAAGCCAACTTTTTCACTCTCCTCTTTCACTTTCATCAAGAGGCTCTTCAGGTCCTTTTCCCTTTCTGCCATAAGGGTGGTGTCATCTGTGTATCTGAGGTTATTGATATTTCTCCTGGCAGTCTCGATTCCAGCTTGTGCTTCATCCAGCCTGGATTTCACATGATGCACTCTGCATACAAGTTAAATAAGCAGGGTGACAATATACAGCCTTGATGTACTGCGTTTCCAATTTGGAACCAGCCTATTGTTCCATGCCTGGTTCTAACTGTTGCTTCTTGATCTTCATACAGATTTCTCAAGAGGCAGGCCAGGTGGTCTGGTATTCCCACCTTTTTAAGAATTTTCCACACACTGGAAAAGCCAACAACTTCTGGACTCCAAAGAGAAGAAAGATTGAAAGTGAACAAGTTACTATAAGACTTTTCAACTGAAATAAAGGACTCAGCTCTGGATCAAAAACCAAAATAAGAGTATTATTTTCATAATAACGCTTTTATTTCAGATAGTCTACATCACCATTGAACTGAGAGGAAGTGCTAAGGGAATGAGAAAGCAAATAAATTAATCAAACATGAGAAATGTGCCAGAGAAAAATATGTACAAAAGATTAACTGAAGGTTCTGAAGTTTTATCTTACTTAGAAGCTAACAGGTTGGTCACTTCATGGATGCAGGTAGAAGATGCAAGAATGTTGAGTCAAAGACAAACATTTATTTATAGCAATAGCTGTAGCTAAAGATTTGAGCTTTTATTTTTTTCACCAATTCCCTATGTCTCATTTCCTGCAAGAAAATGTGAAGACAACTGCATGCAAAGTGGGTTTCATTGCAACAAATGAACTCTGAGCTTTGGGAATCCAAATATTTTATAATGGATAGTAAGCATATCAGGAGAAAGCAATGGCAACCCACTCCAGTGTTCTTGCCTGGAGAATCCCAGGGACGGAGGAGCCTGGTGGGCTGCTGTCTATGGGGTCGCACAGAGTCGGACACGACTGAAGGGACTCAGCAGCAGCAGAAGTAAGCATGCCAGAACTCTGCCTGGGAGGAGATACTCTGTCTTAAGGCTACAGATAACACTGTCCTTTGCTTCAGATCTAGACAGTATCTCCAACTGCCAGGACTCCTTGTTATATTGAAAAAGGCCAGGGGCAAAGGCAGTCCATGACTCTGGTTGCAAGATGTGTAGAATTGTGATATTCTCATAGAGAATGACTTTTCAACATGTAATAGTACATGCAAGTCTCTAAGAGCAAAGAAATCATATTAATTATTAGAAAGTCAAAAAAAAAAGCATTAGGTAAAAGAAAATAAAACAAATAACAACAAACCTTAGGCCATCAAACTTATGAAGTATGAAAGCTCTGCAGAGACCCTAGGAGGGCTTTTAGCAAAATTTGTACTTCTGATATGGCTATAGGAATCATTGAAGAATTATTTAATTCCCAGAGTATATACATAAGAGACATGAAGAGCTCCACCCATGAAACAAAATCAGAGTCTAATTAGAAAGTATCTCTATCTTTTGAACTATTATATTTTGAAGGTTTCTTTGTGGAGAAACAACCTATATTACAACTTAACTGATAAATATTATGTCATAAACATAGAAACTGAGGTGAGATATAATTGAGAAAAATGAGTGAAATCGAGGGATCAGATGCTGTTCCTCTGAAAAAGCCCTGATCTGAGAAAGGTGAGTAGGATTTAGCAAGATGAAGAGATAAAAGTGCTTAAGCTGATTAAATATACTGCAGTAGAAACATCACAGAGATGAAAAATAATCAAAAAGAGAAAGAAGAATAACTGAGCTCTAGAATATTGTCAAGTGACTACTGTACACAATTGGGGTCCTTTAAGAAGAGAAAGAAGGTTCCCAGGTGGCACAGTGATAAAGATTCCCCTGCCAATGTAGGAGATACAAGAGAGGCATATGCCATCGCTGAATGGGAAAGATCCTCTGGAGAAGGGAATAGCAACCCACTCCAGTATACTTGCCTGGGGAATCCTATGGACAGAGGAGCCTGGCAGGCTATGATCCATGGGGTCATAAATGGTCAGAAACAACTAAGCACACACATAGCACACAAGAGAAAGGAGGGGATTTAAGAAAACATATTTAAAGTAATAATGGCCAACATTTCCCCTATTTGTTGAAAAATATAAAGCCAAAAATTCAGGAAGTTCAATTAACTGCAAGCAAAAGATATATGAAAAAGCTACATTAAGAAATATGATAATCAAATTCTTCAAAACCACTTACAAAAAACAAATGTTAAAAGTAGCTTAAAGCAAACAAACAAACAAAAAAAGCATGTTATTTCTTGCCAAAAGGAAAAAGGTAAAAGGATGATAAAGATTTCTCATCAGAAACAAAGCAACTAAGAAAACATGGAAAACTTCTTTAAAGTACCAAAAGAAACACTCTAGGCCTAAAATTCTATAGTCAGCAAATGTATCTTTTAAAAAGGGTGAAAATGTATAGCACTAGCACTAAAAGCCTATATTGAACAAAATCATGGTCTCAAATTAATAAGCTCAGCTTACCCCTTAAGAAACAAAAAAGAGAATCAAATCAACAATAAACAGAGTAAAGGAAATAATAAAAATCAGAACCAAAATATAAAATAGAAAGTAGAAAAACAATAGAGAAAAATCAATGAAACCAAAGTCCAATTCTATGAAAAGAATCAATAAAAGTGATACACCTCTAGTCAGCCTAATCAGGAAAAAATTAGAAAAGATACAGATTAACAATATTGAGGGTGAGAGATGGAACATCAATAATCATTCCAGTGTTTCTGTGGACAAAAATAAAGCAATCATTATGCCATTATTAAAAGGATAGGAAATATGATGAGCAAATTTAAGCCAATATTTAATAATGTGGGTGAAATGAATAAATTTCTTGAGAGACATATAATACCAGCCAAACTCAAAAAAACAAAAAGGAGGCTAAAACTGAATACCTCTGTTTCCATAAAATAGATTGAATTTATAGTTTAAAACTATGCCACAGAGACTTTCTAAACCTAAATTTTATTGGTAATCTCTACTAAATATTTAAGGAAGGCACAATATCAATTCTATACAAACTATCACAAAAATGAAGAGAAGGGAATACTTCTCAGCTTTTCTATAAGACTAGCATTACCCTGGTAGTGAAACTAGGCACAGATATTACAAGTAGAATAAAATTACAGACCAACATCCCTCGTAAAAACAGATGAAAAAATTATTTATAAAATTTTAGAAAGTGAAAGCCAAAAATATATATAAAAATATTAATATAACATGCACAAGTGAGATTTATTCCAGAGGTTCATAATTTAACCTGAAAATTATTCAACTTAATCCATGAAATTAAAAAACAAAAAAAGAAAAAGAATACAATTCAACATTCATTAATGATTAAAAAACAAACAAACTCTGTTTCCTAAGAACTGAAGAAGCTAGTCTCAATTTGATAATGAAAACCTACATCTAACATTATGTGTTGTTTTAGTTGCTAAGTCGTGTCTGACTCTTCCATCTCCACAGACTGTAGCCCGCCAGGTTCCACTGTCCATGAGATTTTTCAGGCAAGAATACTGGAATGTATTGCCATTTTCTTCTCAAGGGGATCTTCCAGACTGAGGGATGGAAACCCCAGTCTCCTGCATTGCAGGCAGATTCTTTGCTGACGGAGCTACCAGGGAAGCCCATATCTAACATTGTACCTAATATTTGAAAATGTATGCGCCTTTTTAGGAGGAACGCTTTGTTAAAGACTAATGTTTCCTTTGATGATTAAGAACAAGAAAAAAATACAGCAAAATCTACTGTATAGCACAGGGAACTAAACTCAATATTTTGTAATAACCTATGTGGGAAAAGAATCTGAAATGTGATATGACTGAATCACTTTGCTGTACATCTGAAACTAACACAACATTTTAAATCAACTATGCTTCATAAAAATTAACTGATTAATTTTCAAAAAGAACAAAGAAAAGATGTATGCTTTCACCATCTACTCTACATATGGCAGAAGTTCTACTCAGTTCAATGAGGAAAGAAAAAGAAATAAAAGGCATCCAGATTAGAGAGGAAGAAATAAAAATTGTCTTAACTTGCAGAATGCTACTTATCTACATAGAAAATATGATATCATTAATACATAAAAATTAACAGAACTAATACTGCTACTAGCAAAATTACAGAAACTAAAATGAAGGTATAAAATTTAATATTATTTCTGCCTGATAGCAATGAAGAAACAAATTAAAATAAAGCTACCATTTATAATAGCATCAAACATGTTAAATACTAGTAATAAACCTGATAAAAAATGTATGACACTATACATTGAAAATTTCAAAACTTTACTAACAAAACTTTGAAAAGTCCAAAATCATTAGAGATACACCTTTGTTCATGGATTGCAAGGCTCTATATTGTGGCTCAGCTGGTAAAGAATTTGCCTGCAATGCAGGAGACGTGGGTTCAATCCTTGGGTTGGGGAAATCCCCTGGAGAAGGGAAAGGCTACCCACTCCAGTATTCTGGCCTGGAGAGTTCCATGGACTGTATAGTCCATGGGGTAAAAAAGAGTCAGACACGACTGGATGACTTTCACTGTTCACTGATATTGGTTTAATGTCAGTCTTCCCAAACTGATCAGTACAATGCCAAACACAATCTCAGCAACTTTATTTTTCGTTTTTTGTTTTTTTTAGGTAATTGTTAAGCTATTTCTAAAATACATAAAAATTAAAAAGGTAGAGTAACCAAAGTAAATTTGATAAAGAAGAACAAGATCAAAAGACCAACAGGATCTTATTTCATGACTTATAATAAAGCTACAGTAATAAATACAATGTGTTCTTGGTAGCAAGACAGAAAAATATAACAATTGAACAAAACAGAGTCCACAATGGAGTCACACATATACAGTTTAATTTTGACCAAACTGCAAAAGCAGCTCAGTAAAGAATGGACACTTCTTTCAACATATGATATGAAAAAATTGAGTATTGTTATACAAACTAATAAACTTTAATCCATATCTTGCATCACATACTGAAAAATAACTCAGTGTCAATCATAGCTCTAAAAATAAAATTAAATTGTAAAGTTCATAGAAAGGAAGATTTACCCATGGGTTAGGCAAAGATTCTCAGCTTTGACACCAAAAGCATGATACACAAAAGAAAATACTGATCAATTGGGATTCATCAAAATGATTAACCTCTGCTCTTTGACAATCCAGAGAGAATAATGAAGACAAGCCCCAGATGGGGATATAATATGCGTAAGCATAAATCGGAGGGATAATAAAGACTTGTACTCATTATATAAGGTCTCTCACAACTGAAAAACAAGAATACAAATAATCCAACAAATAAATGCTCAAATGATTTGAATAAACCCTACTCAAAGACTATATATGCTCAACATCATTACCCACTACACTAAGAGTACAATTAACACCACAATTAAATATCAGTACATACTTACTAGAATGACTAAAACTAAAGGCTAGAATAAATGCTTAAAATCAACTATTGAAGAGAATGTTGATGAAATAGTGCTGTCACATTCTCATTCTGCTGGTGGGAACCTAAAATGATAAGACTACTATAAACACTCTAAAAATAGTTGATAGTTTCTTAACAAAATATATAACCCATCATATGATTCAGACTGTTCTACTCTTAAGTATTTACTCAAGAGTAAAATACACACACACACACACACACACACACACACACATCCAAAGTACACATTTTTTAATTTATTTTTTATTGAAGGATAATTGCTTTATAGAATTTTGCTGTTTTCAGTCAAACCTCAACATGAATTTTCTTTTTGAACCTCCCTCCTATCTTCCTCCCCATCCCACTCCTCTAGGTTGATACAGAGCCCCTGTTTGAGTTTCTCAGCTGTACAGCAAATTCCCATTGGCTATCTATTTTACATATGGCAATGTAAGTTTCCATGTTGCTCTGTCCATACATCTCACCTTCTCCTCCCCTCTCCCCATGTTCATAATATTCTCTATGTCTGTTTCTCTATTGCTGCCCTGTAAGTAAATTCTTCAGTACCATTTTTCTAGATTCCGTATATATGCATTAGAATATGATATTTATCTTTCTCTTGCTGACTTACTTCAAGGACAACAGGATGGGAGAAAATAATAGCAAATGAAACAACTGACAAAGGATTAATTCCCAAATTATACAAGCAGCTCATGCAACTCAATACCAGAAAAATGAACAACCCAATCAAAAAGTGGGAAAAGACCTAAACAGACATTTCTCCAAAGAAGATATACAGATGGCTAACAAACACATGAAAAGATGCTAACATCATTCATTGTTAGAGAAATGCAAACCAAAACTACAATGAGATATCACCTCACACCAGTCAGAAAGGCTGTCATCAAAATGTCTATAAGCAATAAATGCTGGAGAGGGTATGGAGAAAACGGACCGCTCTTGCACTGCTGGTGGGAATGTAAATTGACACAGCCACTATGGAAGAAGATATGGAGACTTCTTAAAAAACTAGGAATAAAACCACCATATGATCCAGCAATCCCACCCCTAAGCATATACCTTGAGGAAACCAAAATTGAAAAAGACACATATATCCCATTGTTCATTGCATCACTATTTACAATAGCTAAAACATGGAAGCAGCCTAGATGTCCATCAACAGATGAATGGATAAAGAAGTTGTGGTGCATATACACAATGGAATATTACTCAGCCATAAAAAGGAACACCTTTGAGTCAGTTCTAATGAGATGGATGAGCCTAGAACTTATTATACAGAGTGAAGTATGAATGTTTTAATAGCATTAATTTTAATAGATAAAGACAGAAGAAGAACACAGATGTCTATCAACAGATTAATAGATGAACAAAGAATGGGATATCTGTAAACGAAATACTATTCTGTAACAAAAAATGTTTATTACTATATATGCAACTTAAGGGAATCTCAAAATAAGTAAGCAAAATAAATGAGACCAAACAATAGAGAGAGAGGGTCCATATTGTATAATATGATTCTATTTCTGTGAGTTTTAGAGAATGCAAATTAATCTGTAGTGATAGAAAGCAGGAAAAGTGATTCATTTGGATTGGAAGAGGAACAGGAAGGAAGGATTATACATGAGCACAAGGAAACATTTGTGAATTATGAATGTGTTTATTATTTTGGTGTGGTGATGTTTTCAAATTATGCACACATGTCAAAACTTATTTAATTGTGCATACTATTTACAGTTGAGTTTATGTCAATTATACTTAATAAATATATTTGTTAAAGTACAAAAAAATACACATCAACTGCTCTGAAGAGTAGAATTCCATAGTAAGATTTTTTTGTAGTGTTAATCACCCCATTTAGGTTGGAGTTTATTAATTTTACAGTGATGATAAATTACACAGTTATTTTTCTTCCCTAGTACAAAAAAAACAATAGATTGGAAACTGGCAAAGAGAAGGACAATGATTTCATAAATTCAGAGTGAGGGCTTCTAAGGGGCAGTGTACATAAATCAGAGGCTTATGATAACATAGCAACTGGGAGATACTCTAATATCAGGCTAATGGAGCATCTACCACTGGTGATATGTCTAGTGTTTTGGACAGAAGTAAAAACAGACTTTTGGTGTGTAGTCTTAAAGTTTTCATTCACAAGTGGCTTTTGTTCTCATGGTATTTGCCAAAGCAAGTCACTTGAATAAGCCTGACACCCAAGACAAGGATAAATATAAACTCACAGGCAGGAGTATCACAAGTTATATGGCCAACTATAATGCCAATGTGACAGGAATATATAAATAATTACAGTGCATGACACAACATGTTTAAACTAAATCTTCCTTAAAAAACAAAACAAAACAAAACAACTAGTTTTTACCCTATCTCAAAAAGAAACCACAATCATCCAATCTAATCATGGTTTCAGACACAAGTCTGGGATCTTAGGATGGTATCTACATTAGACTCAGATATGTTTCTTTCAGCTCCAGAAATTTGTGATTCCAAAAGTCAAGTTATCTAGTCCCCTCATATGCATTGTTGAAACAAGGATGTAACAACTGCAATAAACACCCCCATCTGGAGATTGAGGGTAGAGACATGTAGTGTCACAGTTCTGTAGTAGCCCTGACATTCTGAAGAACAGAATTATAAGAGGGTTTTAGAGTATCCCTAAATAGCTGGCTTTACTGCCTGAAAAATCTCTCCGCATTCCATTTTAGTTTGGAGAATACATCCTTATTACTGACTGAGAAGTTCTCTCATCCTGATTCTTGCATTTAGAAGGTCAGAGAATCCAATGGTCATTTTTTTTTTTTAATTTTATACTGAAGAATAGCTGGTTAACAATGTTGTGATAGTCTCATGTGTACATCATGAGAAACACTGGGCTGGATGAAGAACAAGCTGGAATCAAGATTGTCAGGAGAAATATCAATAACCTTAGATATGCAGATGACACCACACTTATGGCCAAAATCGAAGAACTAAAGAGCCTCTTGATGAAAGTGAAAGAGGAGATGGCTTAAAACTCAACACTCAAAACACTAAGACCATGGCATCTGGTCCTATCACTTCATGGCAAATAGATGGGAAACAGTGGAAACAGTGGCTGACTTTATTTTTGGGGGGGCTCCAAAATCACTGTAGATGGTGGCTGCAGCCATGAAATTAAATGACACTTGCTCCTTGGAAGAAAAGTTATGACCAACTAGACAGCATATGAAAAAGCAAAGACATTTCTTTGGCAACAAAGGTCCATCTAGTCAAAGCTATGGTTTTTCCAGGAGTCATGTATGGATGTGAAAGTTGGACTATAAATAAAGCTGAGCTCAGAAGAATTGATGCTTTTGAACTGTGGTGTTGGAGAAGACTCTTAAGAGTCCCTTGGACTGTTAGGAGATCCAACCAGTCCATCCTAAAGGAGATCAGTCCTGGGTGTTCATTGGAAGGACTGATTTTGAAGATGAAACTCCAATACTTTGGCTACCTGATGTGAAGAGCTGACTCACTAGAAAAGACCCTAATGCTGGGAAAGATTGAAGGTGGGAGGAGGAGGGGATGAGAGAGGATGAGATGGTTGGATGGCATCACTGACTCAATGGACATGGGTATGAGTAGACTCTGGGAGTTGGTGATGGACAGGGAGGCCTGGTGTGCTGCAGTCCATGGGGTTCCAAAGAGTCGGACAAGACTGAGAGACTGAACTGAACTGAACTGAGCCATTGATTTAGTAATTAGATTACTTCTGGTGCATTGCCTTCACATTTTATTTTTATTTAGATTTTTAAAGAGACAAATGAGTGAAAAACAAATGAGTAGCCAATCTGAATATATTCTAGAGATTTCTGTAAGATTAACCCAATCTGGATACCAAATGCATCGCCAAACCAAAAAAAAAAAAAAAAGAATTCTATTTAATCAATGCACTAATTTCAGTTGTCTTTACTATTAATATCTGTCAGTTCATCATATACACATTTAAAGATCTGTATTGATAAGATTTTCTGAAAACCACCAAGGAATAACAACAGCATTCCAGTGTGTATTAATTGTGCTCATGTTGGCATACTCTAAACACCACAATTTCTAAGATAGTGACAAATATTAGAATGCCAAATCCAAGAGAACGATATTATGATTTGGGATATTTCTCCCCAAAATGCTAATCATCATGTTTTTCTTTTCCTAATCAAATTTCCACGTGTTTTCTAGCTCTTTTTCTCAAATAGCTCTCTTATAACACCTGGTGGTTTTAGGACAAACATAGTTCTCAATACATTGACTTAAGATGTCACTCTCTGATAGCCTTACATCCTTTCTTACCCAACTTAAAGTCTAGGTTCTATCATTACAATTCTGGGCCAACCTTTTTTTTTCCATAATACCCTGCACTAAATTACTTAATAGTTTACAATATTTGCTGACTTTCCTGGGATAATGGTTATATTTTATTTTATTTTCCCTCCAAATTGTCTTTTGGCCAATTAATGAAAACTGAAATGATATATATTCAGCATTGCACCCACTTTTTCTTCAGTCATAAACCTAGCAATGTCACAGACAGAGATTAGTGAGTTAAGTGAGTGAAGAGAGCATGACACACAGCCACTCCAGACTCACAGTGAACATGTAAACTCTTTTGCTACAGGATCCTGAGGATAGAGGAACTATTGGTCACTGAAGCAATACAAATGTGTACTTCCTGAAAGACACAGAAAAACAGAACTATCTTAAAAAATTAATCCATAAATGTAAAGAATAAAGTCACAAAATAACTTATTTTTTTTTTCTCTATTTAAAAGATAATTGTGAAAAAGAATAAAGCAACTGAGAGGAAGCCATTGTATTTCATGACAAGGAAAACTTCAATTGTGCTATTTATTAGTTTACAGTGTGGCAGCTCTGCCCCTATTTAAAAGGACATAGAACTCATTGTATAGCGCCCCAGAAACACGGAGCACCAGAAGAAAAAGGCAGCCATCATCTGGAAAACAAACAGTGAAATGAATTGCTATTTGTCACCTTTCTAACTGTTCTGTTGACCCTTAGTCCCCATCTACTCTGAGTGGTTTCATGTACAATTCTTAATAGAGTACAAAAGAAAAAAGTAATGCCTGCATTTTCAGAATGAGAGAGTCATCCTGCAAAGGTTGCCCCTTAAAGGTAAAGTATTATAACTGTCATCTTTGTAGTCAAATTCTTTTTTTCCTTTTTGAAATAAAAGAAATGCTCTTTGAATGCTATTTCTTTCTTTCTCATCAGCCATGAGTGATGATAGATATTAACAAATGGAATTAGACTCCCTCTGCCTATCCTTAGATCAAAAACTCCAGAACTAAATCAGTTTGTAAGCCACTTTCTCTCCTTAGAACAGAGAGCTGATGTTTACCTAATTGGAATAAACTATCACCTCAACATATTAATAATTAGAGTTATGAATAACCAGCTGATCAGTGTGGACATGATCTGTGGAACATATCAGTAATCCTATTTGCATGCTACATCCAATCCATTTACATAATCTTTTTCAAGAGGGCAAGGACATGGGTACCTGGTGGCATGTTATTTTCTTTTCATCAAAATACAGAATTTAAAAAGGTCTATCATGAGTAAGAACTTTTAAAGGCATATAATTCATCAACCCTATCCAGTAAACATTTTTGAAATCCTGAAAAGTTGACAGTGAAAGTCGTTCAGTCGTGTCTAACTCTTTTTGACCCCATGGACTGTACACTCCCTGGAATTCTCCAGACCAGAATACTGTAGTGGGTAGCCTTTCCCTTCTCCAGGGGATCTTCCCAACACAGAGATCAAACCCAGGTCTTCCACATTGCAGGTGGACTCTTTACAGCTAAGCCACAAGGGGAAGCCCTGCTATCGGGCGAATCATCGGGAGACTCATATCTGAAGAAAACCTTCATAGATAATTTTTGTTTCTATCAGTTGTGCCATGTATCCCAGACAATGCAGGTCTCAACTCTGTTCACACGGGTGTAGGAAGCTGGTTAAATATCCACAAAGAGCTGAACGGTGACATCTTGCACAAGCAAATTCACATAGGACATCTATTTCTTCATATTCTCTATAGTACAGATAGTGAGAGTGTTTTGTTTTTTTTTTATTTTGTTTTGCTTTTCCTTCTTTAATTGAAAGAATGGCTATACACTGATACCATATTTTCTTCTTTTATTGATTCATACCTTTCTGTGAGATTGCAGACCTAGTTAAAAGCCAGTTTTATAGGCACAGTTCATTTTTAAACTTAGAAATATATTTTCACTGAAACTAGAGATGTAGTCTATAAGATGGATTATAACAACCTGCATAGATATTAAACTAAGATTCAGAACACATTTATGGTATCCTAAAACCAAGCTGGATACTCAGTCATAGGTATACACAAAGAAAACATGTTAAAGGATATAATGATCACTTTCTAGAGTTAGTTCACGGTGACATTTTGCATTAGGTGATGTTTCCTTTCTTGCTCCCCTTTCTTTTACCTATTTCTTTTGATGTCTTTTGATAATCAATTTGAAGTGAATACTCCCACTCCAAATTAATTCATGTTTACTTAATAAACGAGATGCTTAACAGGTCACTTAGGCTGAACCCATTTTCCTTTAGTAATAATCCAACTAGATTTTATTAATAGTCAATCCCTAGGAGATGTGGGGTTACAGAAAGTTTGAAAAGTTGAAGAGTCTTGAAATTTTACTGCAAAACTGTTCTGTGAAGGGGAAACTACAGGTCCTCACTGTTGATATGAAAAAAAAAAAAAAAGAAGATTCAATGCTAGTGAATTCTCAGTAACAGTATATATGTTTCTGTTTATTTTCTTGTATCAATTCTGTTTTTAAAATATGTTGATGGATTTGTATTAAGCAATTCACTGTTTCTGACTAAGGAGCCTGTCCTTGTCTGGATTCAAGAGTGATTCTCTGTTGGAATGAAACCACAGTTAATGAGGGGCACCCAGGAACCAGAGAGGAATCTGGCTTCATCCAAGAATTGCTGATGAAATTTAAAATTGTTTAAAAAAAAATCTATTCAGTAACAGACTGAGGTTATTTTGATTATATTTTAGAGTGGTAATTCTCAATATAAACTCCCATAGAAGGGATATTTGCTACAGGAAATAATGCAAAAATGACCTTCACTCAATTCTCAGAATATTTAATAAATACATCTTTTTTTCTTAATTTTAACATTTCTTTCCATAATTTCCCCCTTAAAATGTTAGAATTGACTACACCTGAACAAGCCTGTTAAGCACATTTCATTTTCCTCTCTTGAGGGAAGCATAAATGACTGGATGAGGATATAAAGTGCATACATTAATATACGGCCATATGTATATTTTCTTTTTCAATAAATTAACTTAAATTCATATAAAAATTTTTGACTTTTTATTATATTCAATACAAAACAAATTAACTTAGGGTTACAAACATCTAATTTGAAAACATTTGCTCCAGTTTTCCAGGTATTTGCTTACCTAAAATATATTTTCCAATTCTTATTCCTTTAAATGAGTGATCCAGGCCAAAACTGTCTGAGTATGTTCTTTTTGAAATACCATTTTAATTAAAAGTGCAACATATAAAGATGGGCATAGGCATACAACATTTCTACAAAGAATGAAATTTCAAGATCAAACTGGTAGAATTAATCAAAATTACAATACATTTTGAATATTCATAATTACATTTTCACTCATTAGATTAACAAGCTATGAGCAATTGGTTGACCACCCAGAAATTCCTTAAAAAGAAGGAGAAAGAAACAGACAGAAGAGAGAGAGAAGCTATTTGGAGACAAGGATCATTTCTATTGTCAATAAAATATATCCTGATCATGCACATAATCTACAATATTTTATTTTTTAAGAAAAAATAGTAGCTTACATTAATATAGTTTTTATATTATCATACTTACAAAATCTATGAGAATACATTTTGTGATTACTTAAATATTGATTTAAAAAACAGACACAGGCCACCATTTAAAATGCTACTTCTCTTTTTTCCTTATAATTTTCTTAAAATTCCAAATGCCTTTTGTGATGACATTTATTCTAATGTTTATATATATATATATATATATACACATACACACACACATATGTATTTATACATATACATATATATACAAGCATTTTGTGTATATATATATATATATATATGTATATATACACAAACATAAAACAAAAATATATATATATAGGGCTTCCCTCATAGCTCAGTTGGTAAAGAGTCTGCCTGCAATGCAGGAAACCCGGGTTCAATTCCTGGGTTGGGAAGATCCCCTGGAGAAGGGAATGGTAACCCACTCCAGTATTCTTGCCTGGGTCTATGGGGTTGCAAGAGTCGGACACGACTGAGCAACTAAGTACACAGATACACACACACACACACATATATATACATATACATATATATATACAAACACACACACACACACACATATATATATATACAAACAAGAAAATTAAGGTAGTTACCATTTTTTAGAAGTGTCAAAAGTGAAAATTAGACACTTTCACTTTGCTTGGACAAGTTGGCAGGAATTGATCTAAATACTTGGAAGCATATATCTTAAAAAGAAAAAAAAATATTAACTGGTTGATATGGTCTGAAATATGTGCTGATAGAACACCAGTTTAGCTCAGTAACTAGTCAGAAACCCAAGGTCAATAAAGAGAGACACATTTACGTTTAAATAACTCGTTAAAAATTTGATTATGTAATCTTCAAATACACAATAGAAATAATAGAATATACTAATATGTCACTCCTCACTTACCCTATAAAGCTAGAAAATTATTTCTTGATTATATTAGTAGTAAATTTTTGAAATTCATTCCTATAGCACAAAAACAATGATATTTAAAAGGATGTACTGTATTTAAGACAAACATTCTTATATATATTTATGTATACATATATACATACACATATACATATTTATGTATATCTCACACATTTATATACACAATCCTGAAGAAAAAAGTTTTACATGTTAATATACATGATCCATGCACTTTTATCTTGACACAGAAAAAGACTGGGCCAAAGCTTTCAGAAATCAAATGTGAACTCATTTTGAAATACCAGCAGTGTTTGAATTTTAAATTAACCTATTTACAATGAAACTATGCCTGCTGATTGCCATCATCTTCAGGAAAATTAACAGTAACGATCATTGGTGTCATAATGCAATTTCCCCACAAAAATCACATAGGCTTCATTACTGTTTACATAAATTGTCATAAATACCAATTATAGCTGAACATAAAATGTAATGCTCTTTTTTTAATCATAATCAGACAATTGTTCTTCTAATTCATATGCTAGGGGAATAGGGTTTTGATTCAACCTTTGTTGTGGAGGCAATGTTTCGATGGCAGTTAGTTTTGCTCGAAGCGCTGGTTGGCTTCTTGTCAAATCGCTCACTCTCCATTTGGATCATGTAGTCCTTGTCCCCATTCAGCGTGTCCTCTAATACACTGGGAAGAATGTGGAGCCACGCTAATGGCAGATGAGGGAGATATACACTGAAAGTGTCCTCTAGACTTCAGCCGAGAGGTGGCTTCCAGTGGGATTTATAACAACATTTGGTGTAATTACACGGAGGCCCCCATAAAGGAATAATGCAATAACAGACCTGTTAGAGGAACACATTTGCAGTAGATTCCGGCTTCCCCCATAGGTCAGCAGAACAAATAGCCAGTAAAGGCAATGCCCTGTTAAATGGCTAATTTTCAAAACAAATAAGAGTTAAGTTGCTAGCAGGGGAGTAGAGGAAAGGCCAGGAGGAAGAGATTCAGTATCCTTATCATTTTGGTCTTTAAGAAGGAGATAAATCAGCTAGAAAGGTTATTCAGACAGAAAGTCAGAGCAAGAGATAGTTCTCTCTGAGGACAAAAAAACCTGTTTTTGCTTTCCATCATCTGGCAAAGCAAAGGTGAGAATCACTCTGTTTGGGCTTATTTTATCTCACCACAGAACTCTTTCTACTTGTCTCTTTGGTTATTCTTCAGCTTTGCTTCTTCTTGACTTGTTTATTCCTAAAATTTAAAAATAAAGTCTGAGTGAAATTTCCACCCTCTTGATTCAGAGCACTCCTTAAAAATTAGAATCAAAAGAAAAATCACTCCATTGATTCTGTGAGCAAAGCTGTCCATGTGTGTTGATAACCGCACACAATTGCGTGTGTCTCAGAGCAGCAGTGGTTGATCTGTCCTTCCTCACATCTCAAGACTGGGCCATCTCTGTTATTTTAATGAGTCCTGGTCATTTGTCCTATTTTCTATCCAGTGTTATCCTAGTTGATTAAAGCAGGCTAAAGTGATATGTCCAGTCAAGTTTAATGAAACAAAATTATGATTCCTCATCTAAGAAGAAAATAATAAATACAACTGGTAGAGATTTCATCTGTGTGACACATCAAAGTGGAACAAATAGAAATCTGGTAAAATTAGCTACCGTTGTTTCACTGTCTGAGCTAGGGAAATGCAAAAGGTAAACAAACAGCATCAGCAGGGAAGACAAAATGGGACTTCTACTTTTTTTTCATCTTTCATAATCTCATGCATTATCGGTAACAGGGTGAGACATTTTAATATGGTATGATCATCATTAAAAGGCAGATATTTATCTTATCACAGTGCATTAAACTCCCAGAAGGAAGCAGGAAAGGAGAGAAAGTGAGAGACTCTCATGAACTATTTAAAGAAACACTATGGTTGCTGCTTTTCTTGATTGTTTTTCCTTAAAAAAAGAAAAAAAAAGCAAAACCCTGATGTTGGACAAAACTGATTCCAAACACAGTCTGCATACAGGGCCTATGCATTTTGAGAAATCTCTACTGTATTCTGACTTTGTTTAATAATTTCTAATTATGTTCTACAACACAAATTAAATATTTCTATCTCCATTGTGTGTACTTATTCATGAGCTGGGCATTAATCGTAAAACAATGTATCTTGTTGTTCATTTATACCAGATGTGAGAATTTATGTTGCTCTGTTCAAGGTTCCCATCTAGGTCTTTATTTGTATACTGAGCCACCTGGTTTTGCATGAAAATGGTTTCTGAGCTCTGGAGTTCATCTCCACTCTTGTGTTTAAAACAACAGCAACAATTCTTTAAAAAAAAAGAATTTATGACTAGCTAAGAGATTTCTGTTGTGGCTCCCCTGGTCTCTCACCAGCAGGTCAGCCAGAATACATTTTGGGGACCAAGAAAATTCAATTTGGGATTTGCTTCACAGTTTATGATGCTTGCTTCTTGCAAATAAAAGCTGCCTGTGCCATAGAGAGCCTTTCTTCTAAAATATATTTGCATACTGCTAATTCTCTATTTATTTATTGAGTTTTAGAAACATACGAGCTTGTTGGGGTCAGAGGCAAAGTGCTTCCAGTGTGTCTTTCTGTGTCTTCCTTCATGTGATCTAAGTCAGTGATCAGAATAATCCCTGATAGAGCTTTTTTATAAAGGATATCTTATCTTGGCCATTTTATTAACATAATTCAAAATAAAATAAATCTAACTAAGGGATAACACTTGTACAATTTCTAAAAAGACTTCTTCCTATGCTGGCCCTTACCTTCCCAACTCTCCTGTCCAGGGCACTAGTTTAATCAATTTCTGTGCTTTTTAAGTGATTTTTAATGTTTACAAAAACTTAAAATATATATTATTTTTCTATTTTAATGAAAATGGCAACATATATACTTCTTTCACTTTTTCCCCCATTTGATACTGTATCTTGGAAATTTCTCCATATTAGGATATATAAAAATCTCATTTTCAACAGCTGTATAATATTCCACTCTACACATATACATAAAGCATTTAATAAAAGGCCACATTTTATTTCTAATCTTAAACCTGCTATACAGAGTAAAATGATTGCCTCATAGGACTTCAATAAATATTTGCTGAGCTACACAGAATGAATAACTGGTTCTATGAATAACTGACACTATTCTTTGTCAACGTGATTGCAGATCAGGTAAACAAGACCTACTTTCAAGTCCTACACTTGAGAATAAAGGGTTATCAATTTAATGATTTTCAACATGGAGAAATAAATTATTCTGTAAAAAGCATCAAAGTGGGGAAAGTACCCACATTTTTACCATAGTGCCTTTAAACAGGGAATGCACAAAGGGGACCCTGCTAAGGTCTATACCTGACAATCTAGCAAAAGTCGGCCTGACTTCTTTCAAAACAATAAACCCTGAAGCTAAGTAGTACTGCTGTCTTCAGGTAAGAACATGAATGCCAGCCTTCTCCCAGAGGCACCCTGAATGGTTTAAATAATTATTTGCTTGGATTCATTAGAGATTTCTACACCTGAACTCAAGTTTTCTACAGCTGAGCTGAAGTATTTAGACCCACAGAGAGCCTTAGGATCAAAATTCTAACACCTTACAGGATGAGTACTCCAATAATGGCAATGATTACTGAGATAGTAATGCTAAGATATATAAATCACTCATGCTACATAAGAGCGGCATGGGCCCCAGTGGGCATCTTCCCTTCCTCCAACACCTTCCAATACTCTTGGCTTTACTCAGTCATACAGACACCTGGTATCATTTCCAGACCATGAGTGAAAACTTCTGGAACTGGCAATACAGAAAAAAGTGAGGGACAAATACAAGTGCTTCATTATAGGGGAGTCTAGTGCCAACCATATATGATGGGAAATTTTAAGCATATTAAAAAATAATGTAGGGATACTAGAGGATTAAATCAACGTGAACATTAAAAGATGTCATACCTCCAGTTTCTGTTCCAGCAAGTAACCAGCTTAGAACTAGTCACTCCACCTAATAACAAGTAAAAAGCTTAATGAAGTGAAAATGAACAACTCTTCTCAGATCTATCAGAGAACTGAGGTCACAGGACAAGCAGCTTTCCCCAAAATTATAGAAACAGGCAGGCAGATACAGAGAATTATAACTTACCAGAATAGGAACCCATGAGCCATAAGTTCCATGGGAAATAGGACCAAGGTCGGAAAAACTAAACAGGATTTGATTAATTCCTGGAGGCTCAGTATCGACAAGTCTGAGAGTTAAAGCCTTCAGGGGCCTGTCTTGGGCTAGAGACACATTTGTGAGCCCTCAAGAAGGGCTTTTGTTTACTCCCAGGAGCTCTAACAGATTCTCTGTAAAGACTGGAGAAAAAGTTCCTCATTCTGCCTGCAGGAGAAGGGGGAAAGCAACCATGTTGACATTGATCAGAGCATCCTATTCTTAACAAGGCCCTCACTTACCTGAGCCTAATATGAAAGGGTTTTCTTGGAGCTTAACCAACCTGGCAGAGGGGAATTACCCAACTCACTCTAGTCATCCTGTCCCACTGAAAGGAGTGAAAGCAAAACAGAACAAAACTGAGAAGCATTTGCGAAGTTCACAGTCCAGGGGTACAAACTCACTAAAAGACTGAGTCCTAGTTGTAAGACTATACAATACCTCTCCCCACTGCCTCCCAGCACCTCAACAGCACATCACTGAAGACCCATTTACAACATTTCTTTTTAGTCAGTATACCATGGCCAACTTTCAACAAAACAATTACAGATCTTGCTGAAAGGCAAAAAAACGCAGTTTGTAGAGACAAAGCAAACTACCAGAACCAGACTCAAACATGGCAGGGATGTTGAAATTATTAGCCTAGGAATTTAAAGTAATTATGATTAATATGTTAAGGATACTAATGAAAAGGGATGCTTCTCGATAATCTGGAAATTTGTGAGTTGGATAGGTAATCCTAGGTTGTTGTTGTTCAGTCAAATCGTTGAATCATGTCCTTGGTAATCTTATTGTCTTATATATTGACCATTTGTGAATTTTTGACTGAACTTGGACCAAAGAATCCCAATCATTGTGCAGAGAAAGGAAGGTCTTAAGATAGGGAAGAGGAGAGCTATTCAAAGGTGGAAACCCACAAAATTATCCTAGAGTGCGAGGACTCTGAGGCCAAGCTGACTTCGCAGATGAGCTTGTAGCCAAGGTCATCCTACTAAATGCAAGGTGAGTCTGGAGGTGGCACCTGCTATCCAAGAGCCATAAGGAACCTGGGAGCCAGGGCACCAAACTGCCACTCATAGGAAAGGAAATGTGTGCCTCCCCCTTCCCCAGCTCAGCCCTTGGATGGTTTTCTCCCTTTCTCTTTAAGTAAGTTTCCTAGGAATATTTGCAGATCTACTGCCTGTACCCTCCGGAGCTGGAATCTTACAAAAATCTGGGATTCCACGTGCAAGAACACCCTAAGTACTTATTTCCACCTAACTTAAGTGCTGCAATTTGAATTCTCCAGAAGACAAATCACCAAAGCAAATGCCCTGTATTCTTTCCTCCTGCTACTTGCTTCTCAAAGGAAAGGGTGCCCCTTGATGTGTGACTTCCATCACTACACCCTCATAGCTACACTCCTTGTGGAAGGCGGGCAAAGAAAGAGCCTCCCTGAAGATGCACCCCTAAATTGGCTTGGAAGTGTGGGTGGAAAGCTGAGTCAAGATTCACCACATTTTAAGAGAAAGATGAGAACAAAGGAAGTGCTTTCAGTTCTGGCATCTTTTATCAGTAACAACCTCAGTAACAGGCCATGAAGATGAGAACTGTCAACAAGGAATGCTATTCACCCCTACTCAACAAATCAGCTCTAGAAGGGGTCAGAAATAGAGGGACTTTTACCTCCAAGTCTGATTTGATTCCAGATATAACAAGAATGACCAAATGTCACTCTAATTAGAAGGCAATCAAGTTCCATGGCAAAACAAATTCCAGCTTGAGCTCACTTCCAGGGGACATTTGTCTTCATTATGGGATGTGCGTACTTGGGGTTTGGCTGGCAATTCTGCTTTAAAGAGGACTGTGTGGTAATGAGTATGAAGATGGAAACCTTTGCTTAGTTGTGAATGCCCAGAGCTTGCCCTGAACATGGAGCCTCGGCCTCCAGATGCCATTCAGCCAGGCCTGACTACCCTTCCGGACTGCTTTCCTATAATTGTTCCAAGAGAAGAAAGGAAAGAAAAACAGCCCTGACAGATTGTGGAGGTGATAAAGTTCCTGAAAATTAGACCTGCTAATAGGGTGAAAGTCTATTATTGCTTGAAATCTCCTAAGGTTTCATACTTTTTATCCCCCTTCTCTCTCTTCCTCTCAGCTTTTAATTGAAACACGAAATTCTGTAGGGGATATAGCCAATTGAGTCGATAACGAGTCAAAAGCTTAGACGTGCAGCTTATTTTGTTCATAAGTAATAGCTTTTTTTTCCCCTGCAGTTTCCTGCAGGGTTCATCCCCTGGTCAGTGGGATGACAGTCCTGGGATGCCGTGGCTTAGCCTTCTAGAAGAATTTTTGGGCCATTGAATTTCTCAGGTCTAATAGCTGCTTGCAAATTGGCCCTCTGGAAATAAATGCTTTCCCCATCTTTTGCTTTTTCCCCATCTTTTTCTGTTTTGCCTCACTCAGAGTTACAATTTAAATGAATGCATTCCAGTCCTCTCTCAGGTATGCTGCATCTTGAGAGGACCACATTAGAGACAGATATGGAGACAGAAGAGAAGAGTGAGACAGGAGCACTGATATGGTGACATCTCCTAGTAGAGTGGGATTCAGCCAGCTAACAATGTGTGAGAGGCAGTGAAAATCAGAGAGCAAAATGTGTACTGCATGACCCCTGGGTATGTCATCCACTCTACTTGCCATTAAAATTGGAATAATAGCTGAGTTTTCTATATTATAGGATTCTAGTAAGAAATAAATGCACTGCAACATGTGCATATGATGATTAAAATGTTTAAGTCAACTAATCATTATTTTACATCAAAAACAATGCTAGTATAGATATCTAAAAGCCACTGATAAATTCAGGAGAACAAAAGCAAGAGTATATAAACTGAGGCAGTATTTTAGATTCTTTTTCTTATGTAGGTGTATTCTACCGCACCGACTGTTGGAGAAGTGCTGTAGAACGGTTGTAGCTGACACTTGCACCAGCTCTGGATCCAGACTTCCTGAATTGAAATCCTCACTCTGCTGTGAAACATTGAGTTCTTATTCCTTAGATCCCTTATCTGTAGAAAAGTGATCATTCCAGAAGGACTTTTGGAATGCTACCTGGACAGAGTAAGGCTCAATTGACATTAGGTATTCTTTATTACTTAATCATATATTCCTGTCTCATTATTTTTATTACACTCTCTTTTCTTTTGAAAAGTTCTCCTACCTTGTAATATTGATAACAGTTTCTTCATTTAATTTCCTTTGGGTTCAAGAGGCTTTCCCTGACCCTTCAAACCTATAGTGGTGTCTCTCTTCTCTGAATGCACAGAATTATCAACAGCCCCTCTGTTGCAGCTTAACTGGCTGGTATGATTTTTGTTGTTTATTATTTTCTAGGCAGAACAGTGAAATAAACTTAAACTTTGGTATTAATAGACAACAGATTGTACTGTCTGTTGGTCTATCATCTGCAAGTACCTCATTTATCATTAGCTGCATTATATTGATCTGTAATATAAAGATAATAATAATAATAACTGTCTCACAGTTTTGAGGATCTAGAGAGGGAAGGTCTATGAGAGTTCTTGATAACCAGTAAACTTGATTTACTCTTCGTTTATGTGCTCTGGTTTTTCTAAATTAAATATATAGTCTTGAATAAATGAAATGGCACATATTTAGAATATTACAGAACCTAGCAGACTAGTTTGCACTGAGAGGTACCCACTTAATATCTCCTGATTGTTAAGTTGATATGTTGAATAAATACATTAATTAACAAAATTACAGATTGAATAGGTTTTCATGGCATGAATGTGAATAATTAAAAGAGAGACAGAGTAGCAAAGGCAGGTAAAAACTTGCCATAAAGTCAACCCAAAGCAAGAGATTGGCCTTGATGAAAAGCAAAAGCATTGTATCTTTGTGATGCATGTACATGTGTGAAGAGAGAGAAAGGAGGAAGAGATAGAGACAAAAGCTTAAGAAAGAACTAGGAGAGAAACTTAATTTAGAAAGGTATATATATTTAAAGATTCACTGTAAGAAAAGGATGTTATGAGTAAACATTCTCTCTTAACCTTGCTAAGCATAATTCAGAAATAGAAGAGGAGAAGAAACAAATATACTCTTATTCAGGAGTAACATGCTAGAAGAGTTGGAATTTAGGTGACTTTCCCAGCCAAGAGGAGAAAAGAACTGAGTAAAAATTAGCAGCAACAATATAGCTTTATTAAGTAACTGTTGCAGCCCCCACAGTTGCTTAATATTCTGACAGGTCCTGGGAGAGAGCAGCCATCAGATTTTGACCAAGAGGGAACCATAATCATAATGTAATAATAACCATAATAAGTCTTCTAGGGGTGTGCTGAAGGCCTCACAATAGTTCTGGTTCACAGGATCAGCCTTCTTAAACTCTATCACATAAGATTTATGTAAGTTAGAAGCCTCTGTTTATAAGCAGTTTAACCCAGGAGAGAACTGAATATCTGGATTTAATTTTATACCCATTAACTTGCAATCAAAAAAATTATTTCCTACTAGTAGGGATTGTAATGATCATATATATATATATATATATATATATATGGCCTGTTGATTCCATTGTGTGATTTCTAGAGTTTCAGTGGTTTATTGCTCCCAAGTCACATCACTAATCCTTTGCTAATGTCTAAATTTTCACACTGTAAAATAAGGCTAGATAAGCATGATGTCCTTCAGTAGGTGAATGGATAAACAAACTAGTACATACAGACAATGGTATATTATTCAGTAATAAAAAGAAATGAGCTATAAAAATCATGAGAAGACAGGGAGGAAACTTGGGTGGATATTAACAAGTAAAAGAAGCCAATCTGACTACATACTGTATGTTTCCAACTATATGACTTTCCAGAAAAAGCAAAACCATGGAGGCAATATAAGGATGGAGACAATATAAAGATCCATGGTTGCCTAGGCTTCCCTTGTGGCTCAGCTGGTAAAGAATCTGCCTGCAATGTGGGTTTTTGATCCCTGGGTTGGAAAGATCCCCTGGAGAAGGGAAAGGCTACCCACTCCAGTATTCTGGCCTGGAGAATTCCACTGATTGTACAGTCCATGGGATCACAAAGAGTACACAAGACTGAATGCCTTTCACATTCACTTTCACTTTTCACATGGTGGGAGTGCAGGGAAAGACATGGGTCAGTACAGCATAGAGGACTTTTAGGACAGTGAGCATACTCTGTATGATATGATGATGGATGCATGTCTTCATACATTTTCCCAACCCAGAGAGTATCCAATGCCATTAAAACAAGCTATAAACTTTGAGTGATTGTAATATATCAATGTGAGCTCCTCAGTAAAAGAGATACCACTGTGGTGAATTATGTTGATATCGGGGGAGGTTGTGCATGTGTGGGAGCAGGGAAGATATGAGAAATCTTTGCACCTTCCCCTCAATTTTGTTGTGAACCTTAAACTTCTCTAAAAAATAGAGTATTAAAAACAAGCCTAGGAATAGTGTTCCTAACATGTTCCTCCATGACAACGTATAAATGACTAGTATCAGGAAAGTGTTTTGGTGAACAAGCTACGTGGTATGGAAGAAAGTAAGAGAGAAAATTACTCTGTGGAGAAGAGAGATTTCACAGAAAAGTTGGACATCGAGATTAGAGGCAGGGGATTCCTCACAGACTCCCTCTACAGTGTGCACTAGAGGAAGTCATAAACTTGGAACATCTGAATTATTCTCATCAGCCTCCTCCACACAGGTCTCTACCATGTTTATGGCTGTCTGGTACCTCAATGTCCAGGCTTCCCAGGTGGCTCGGTGGTAAAGAACCCGCCTACCAATGCAGGAGACAAGGATTCCATCCCTGCATCAAGGGGATCCCATGGAGAAGGAAATGGCCACCCACTCCAGTATTCTTGCCTGGGAAATTCCATGGACAGAGATGACTGACAAACTGTAGGCCATGGGGTCGCAAAAGAGACACAACTTAGTGACTAAACATAACTAAACAACAACCACCTCGTTGCTCACTCATGATATTATCTGGACTCAAGCACAAGCCTTTTTTATATACTTTGTGATTTCTGGGTTTATACTTTATCTAATGAATTATATTTCAAGTGGAACAAGAACACTTTATTTTATTTTTAATTCATTTATTTTATTTTTTAATACATTGCACACCATAAAGGACACTATTTACAAAAGAAAAAATCAGCGAATGCTTGCTAAATGACTTCTTGATAGAATCAACAAACCAAAATGAAGAATATAAAAACTAGAGTAGATTTAGAGATTTGGAAATTCAAAAAAGTTAAGCAACTTGCCCAAGGTCACACCAGTAGTTGATAGCCATCCAGGACAAAAACTCAGGTGTTCAAACTCTCTGCCCAGTGTCCTCCACTACATCATGAGCTGTCTCACAGAGCCTAACAAATTAGGCCTCAGGAATGTTATCTGTTTTCTATTGTCTTCATTTTTCTTTTAAATTTGGCACACAATTTTTGTTCATTGGACCAGCTAAACTTCTACTTTTCATTGTTCAAGGGAATTGTCTCTAGAACTATCAACAAAAATGACAGGGATGTCTATCCATCTGTTCATTCATCCATCACATGCCCTGTGCAGTTATTTACATAGTGCAGTGACACCGTGAACAAACACGTGGAGAAAGAAAGAAAGACTAGAGGACAAAAAAGACATCTGGGATTTTTATGAGCCATTTTCCTTACAGTGTGCAATTCCCATTCAGCATTATGTATACAGTAGGTGTATCTGTCACGGTCTATATGATGCTTTGGTGATAGTTCATTAGCTATTATCAATAGAGCCATTACAAAAGACACTACCCCAAGTTCTGCTGAGATGCATATATTGGTACCATGCCAAATAGTTGCATGTGCTATAGAAATCAGTAACAATTTACTCACAAAAAATAATAGAAGCTTCTTGCTAAACAAGCACACAGATTTCCAGAAGTAGGGCCTCTAATTCAAACCCTTAAAATGATGTCTCATACCAAGTTGGTAATTAGAAGAATCCTTCAGTGTGATTCTGGCTTTGTTTCATTACTACCTTTCCATATACACAAACATACTCACATATAAAGACAAGATCACACACAAACTCAGGAACATCACATTTTCAAGGTCTTGGAACTAGAATTTAACTGCAAAACTAGCATTGAACTTAAATCACAGCCCACAGAAAACCAGGTCTTTTCTCTCTCTCGCATCCTCTCAGTGCACCAATTAGATGACTGAACACATAATAGTACTCAGCAAATTGACTGAAACATTATTTATTTATTTTTTTAGCTGTCACAATCTCTGCAGATTTTGTTTTATAGTCAAAGAGAAATTCTTTGGTCGTCAAATGATCATCAGTTTCAAGGAAGTGAGTTAAATCCTCAAGTAAAGGAAGGCAACTTGATAGTTACAGGATTTTAGATTGTTGTTATGTGTGTGTGTGTGTGTGTGTGTGTGTGTGTGTGTGTGTGTGTGTGTGTAGTGGTAGAGTTGAAGGAAATGAGGATTCTATTTTGTTAGTGATAATAGTATTTTTGTCCCATAAATCTGAGAGGGAGCAAACCAACTCTCCACATGCTCCTCTTCCTAACCTCTCCTACAACACTATCCTTCCACCCAAAAATACATAGGTGTTTAACCTGGATGTCAGTCAGAGTAAACCAGAACAAAGTCTTTCCAAATCTTCCTCCTGTGAAGAGTCAGAAGTGATGCCTACTGCTCCCTTTCATCCAGCTAAAGGAAACCTTTTTTAAAAAAAACCTTCTCTGATCCACTTCCCTTTTTTTCTCCTTCTAAAAAGGAAGCATTCTATCTTGCTAGAAGGACAGAGGGAAAGCTGATGCCATTAGTGGCCCATCTGAAGCAGAAATATCTGTGGTTAGGGTATGTGGGATATTTTTAATAGTTATGAGGTATAAAAGGATTGGAGAAAAGGGAGTGAGTTTTACAGTTTGTTTGTTTTTTTTTCCCAGTGGTTTATAAATTAGACCTCCTTTACATCTTTCAAGATGTGTAACTAAATACTGGAATTATTTGTTAAACTTCTTCTGGCAGCTGAACTGGTTCTCAAATACAATATTGTGGAGAGACTCAGTCATACGATTCTAAAGTTCATAAAATTTAAACAGGAAGACTTAGAAGTGAATCTTTGTAGGTCATCCAATCCTACCTATTATGAAGGATTTGGATCTCAACTGTGTGATTATTGGAAGAGCTTGGGTGGGGCTCTGGCTGAGTACTTCCAATGCTGATATTTCATACTCAGGTGAAAATTGTTTTGCTACAACCTCCATGCATTAGTTCTAATGGTATTCTCTGAAGAATAATTCTTCCTTCTTCACTGTCTTCCACTAAACTGTATTATCAATAAGTTTGTTCTCACTTTCCTGAGTAAATATGTTCTCCTCCCCTCCAAATATCACTGGTTCTTTCAATAGCTCTTATGACATTTCCATAGCCTCCAAAATGATGTTTCCTCTTATCAGAACATATTTCATGTTGTGAATATCCTACCTAAACTCTGACTCATAAATAAATATAACACTCTAGATGCAATCTAGTAAGTGTGAGTGCAAGGGCTCAACATAACTACTAATGTATTTTATTTTATGTTTATTTTTTTCTTGGCATTGTGCCACCTCATTTCTCCTCTCTCATGCTGTTAGCCTTTTGAATAACCTTCTGTGTCCTAGGATAAAGAGTGTACACACATGCCCCAATCTATGAACTTTCAGAGAGAGTTTGCACAGTTGCTGTGATAATTAACTCTAGAGTTGTGATAATTAACTCTAGAGGCAGATCTAAATGGGTTTAGATCCCAGCTGGACCAGTCACAAGCTAAGCGACTTTGAGACAGTTTGTTAAGAAGTCAGTTTTTTCACTTATAAACTGGTTTTAAGCAAGGCCCTGAACACCTCTTTATGTGTTCTTCTCAATTAAATGTTATCTCTTTAGTTTGGGCACATTACTGCAGATATTTAAGGTGGTTTAAAAATCGTAAAGTCATTTAAACTTTTTGCAATTGAAACAGTTCAAAAATTCATTCTTCTACTAGTTTTCTACTACTGTGACTGTGTAGATCGCAACAAACTGAGAAAAATTCTTTAAGAGATGAGAATACCAGACCAGCTTACCTGCTTCCTGCAAAATCTGTATGCAGGTCAAGAAGCAATAGTTAGAAATGAACATGGAACAACAGACTATTTCAAAATTGGGAAAGAAGTACATCAAGGCTATATATTGTCAGCCTGCTTATTTAACTTATATGCAGAGTACATCATGTGAAATCCTGGGCTGGATGAAGCACAGGCTGGAATCAAGATTGCCGGGAGAAATATCAATAACCTCAGATATGCAGATAACACCACTCTGATGGCAGAAAGTGAAGAGGAATTTAAAAGTCTCTTGATGAAAGTGAAAGAGGAGAGTGAAAAAGTTGACTTAAAACTCAACATTCAAAAAACGAAGATCATGGCATCTGATCCCTTTGCTTCATGGCAAATAGATGAGGAAACAATGGAAACAGTGATAGACTTTATTTTTTTGGGCTCCAAAATAACTGGATCATGACTGCAGAAATGAAGTTAAAAGACTCTTGCTCCTTGGAAGAAAAGTTATGACAAACTTAGACAGTGTATTAAAAAGCAGAGACATTACTCTGCCTAGAATGTTCTGTCTAGTCAAAGCTATGTTTTTTCCAGTAGTCATGTACAGATGTGAGAGCTGGACAATAAAAAAAGGCTGAGCACCAAAGAACCAATGCCTTCAAACTGTGGCGCTGGAGAAGACTCCTGAGAGTTCCTTGGACAGCAAGGAGATCAAATCAGTCCATCCTAAAGGAAATCGACCCTGAATATTCATTGGGAGGACTGATGCTGAAACTGAAACTCCAACACTTTGGCCATCTGATGCAAACAGCCTACTCATTGGAAAAGACTCTGATGCTGGGAAAGATTAAAGGCAGAAGGAGAAGGGGACAACAGAGGATGAGATGGTTGGATGCCATCACCAAGTTAATGGACATGAGTTTGAGCAAGCTCCAGGAGATGGTGAAGGACAGGGAAGCCTGCGCGGTGCAGTCCGTGTGGAAGCAGAATTGGACATGACTGAGCAACTGAACAACAACAACTTATTTTTCGTCATCTACTTGTTAGAATAATCTGTCTTCTACAACCTTAGTCCTTAAAGCATGACCTGTGGACCAGCAGTATCAGCATCATCTGAAAACTTGTTAGAAATGCAGCCTCTTAGGTTCCATCTCTGAGACACCAAGAAAGGCCTTCCCTGGTAGCTCAGCTTGTAAAGAATCTGTTTGCAATGCAGAAGACCCCAGTTCGATCCCTGGATTGGGGAGATCCCCTGGAGGAAGGAAACAGCTACCCACTCCAGTATTCTTGTCTGGAGAATTCCATGAACAGAGGAGCTTGGCAGGTTATAGTCCATTGGTTCACAAAGAGTCACACATGACTGAATGAGTTTCACTCACTTCACAGGCTCCATCTCAGATCTACTGAACCAGAATTTGTTTTTAGCAGGTTACCAAAGTGATGCAAATTGAAGTTTGAGAGGTTCTAAATCATTATTCACAGAGCTGAGAAAAAATATTAACCAATAAAACACATTGGAGAATTGCTTCTAAATCAGTAATGACCAGTTAATAAAGTCTTTGCATTTGCACAATATGAGAACACCTAATCCTACTGTAATTTAAACAATGTTCCACCCCTCTCTCATAGTAGATTATAAGAATTTTTAACAAATGTTCCTTTTTATTTCTTCCCAGTTGGATTCCAGCTCTTAATCTGAGTGAATGTGAGGCAAGGCTAGGGAGGATGAATGCAGCCTGTGTTCAGAAGTTTTATGCTTGGCTTCAAATCTTGCCCTGATCACTTAACTCCCAGTTGACTTGTGACGTTTGCTTACCTTTGAAGTGCCAGTTTCTTCATTTGTAAAATGAAGATAATAATAGTACTAGTCTCCTACCTTTATTGGGAAGATCAAATAAGGTAACCCATGTATATATATGTATATATATATATCTTTAACACCTTAAATGTGGTAAGTATTTGCTTCCTTTCTTGAATTCTTACAATGCTTTTATTTAGAGTGTTTGCTATGGGTCTTAACAGACTTTTTGTATCTATATTCTGTGTGCCTTGATGATAAGAATACTATTTAATGCTGGCATCTCTTAAGACATAATCAGGCTATTTTTTTTTTTTTTTAAGTCCATAAGTAAGACAGTTTTGGAGCTGAAATGCTTTCTTCAATAGAATCTTAACCTAATCTACAAATGCATATTCAACCAATGATAAGGATGTTAATAGTTATTCTATACTCCTATGACTACTAGACTACTGTTGCTAGGCAAACTATAGTGTCTAACCACCTCTTACAATGATATCACATAATGTCTCTTTCTCTGGGGAGTTTGAAGGACTGAGACTGGAAGGAGGTGAGGGTGGGAGTCAGTGCTCCAGAAATCAAGCACGGCCTGTTTGGGATGATTTGTGGACAAAGAATGTCACCATATAAATAAGCAAAGGGTGGTGCATTTTCAAGGCATCAGCCACTGCAGCCACTTGGATGATGTACCCTGAAGGGATTAAGGATAGGAAAAAACAAAAAACAGGACAAGGGCCCTGGATAGATATTCACCTGAATATCACATGAATAATTTCGTTAAGTCCAGACACTTGCATTTTCCCATATGCAGAAAAAATGTTAAATTCATTAACTTGAGATGTTTGCTTTTCTTTAGCAGCAATCTTTTGGTATTTGACTATCTGGGATTTTATTTTTACAAAAATTTCCTATATATTCTAGCTCCTCCTCTACCTCTTCAAAAGAGTCCGCAGAGATATCTGAGAGGCTATAACCTGGATTAAGTCTTCAGTAATCCACCAAATAAAACAATTCATAAATTTAGGCTTTGTCATTTTTTTCAGTTAACAGATTCCATATATGAATATGGAATGGTTATATCTGGTTTTCACCAAACTCTCTGAGGAGTAAGATGGTAAATATTTGTATAAACAGAAGCCCCAGCCTTGTAAATAAAAGTCTTGAATTTGAGTCTCAGCTTTCATATTTACTAAATTTTCAGCTTATTCTATTTAAATTATCTGGGCCTTACTTACCTTATTTATAACATGGGAAGAATTCCCAACATTCTCCCTAGTTGATTTAAAAATGCATATTTATTAGCTATGTTTTTGTAAACCTTTAATTTCTAGGAAAAGCACAAAGAAGAAAAGTGATGTTGATGATAAAAGCGTTTTCCTCCTTTGACTCTGGTGGTCTCTCTATACTTACAAGGATATTTTGCACAATCTATGCTTTGGTATGCTTTATGATTCTTCATGGAAATTCCTGAGAGAGGTAGTAGAAGAAACTAGGAGAATTGATTTTTTAGCACCATGATTGTCTCTATATTGGGTCAAGGATGTTAAAAGCTGTCCTTAAGTAGCTCCCCCACTGGCTTGCCATGAGGTTAAGTTGTTATAATGGTATTATTCCTTAAGGGTGTCTAGTAGAGCTTTCTTTAAAGCTGGGTCAAGGCTAATGTGTTATGCTAGGAGGATTCATATATTATATAGTTAACATATTAGCAGGGGTTATTGTCTCTGATTAAGCCATTACCACCCACTGTCTTAAAGCAAAAAAAAAGGGCCCTGGGGGAATGGGTTTTATGATGGACTCATTTTAATGAAAGAGAAGCAAAATTAACAACATCAGATTAATTTTGAGGCTAGTTAAAATTTTGATATCATGGCTTCTGGGCACTTAATTGTTGAGATTGGGTCTCTAGAAGAGACTTCAAGAAAGATAAATACTCAATTCATTATCTTTTTCAAGAGTTGGGATGTGTTGTGGACATACAGTGATGCTAAACAAACTAAAGCTTTGGAGCTGGATTTTGGAGCTGAGAAAGGTTTACTGCAGAACCAGGCAATGAAAACCGAGCAGCTCAAACTCAGAAACCTAAAATCCAGATGATTTTGGGGAAAGAGTTTTTATAGGCAAAACTGGCGAGGAGGCAGTCTTTATAGTGTGTGACCTTCTGATTGGTTGGTAGTGAGGTAACAGGATAGTATTCCCTGAGTCTCAATCCTCAGTCTTCTGGTTCCAACCAGCCAAGGCCCAAGTACTTATGCTCTGCCTGAAGTTACTATCCTCTACCTGTGTGGGGGTCTTCATTCTCATAGAATAATTCAGAGATGTGTATCAGATGGTCCTGTATATCTCCTGAGGAGGAATCTGGACCCCGTTCCATTGCTGTACTATTATTTTGATGCCTTTCCTTTGTTTCTGCACACCTTTATTCTTATAATGAGTAACTGTTTGGATCTGCCCTTTGGAACTCAGGGAAGCTCTAGGAGGCTGAAACATTTTTCCTACGAACAAGAACTGAGGGGCACAGAATAAGGCTTTTGGCTTTTATACCTGGGAAGGCCAGTTCCTGCTCAGTTTCAATCCCTTCTCTTTAATACTCCTCAATCTTGAGGGGAACAGATATTGAACAAGAAAGGAAATAACATTTTTGATAGAGCAGTTAATCATAAACTTGGCAGAGGAACTTGGTTTTAGAAGGACTTGGTTTCAGATTTGCTTGTGTGTTGGATTACATAAGTAGTTCAGCATGGGGTTCATACAAAAGTATTAATAGTAAGGGCCTTTAGATTTCTTTATCTGACATGAAACTAGTGGTTAAATGTCATCTTTATAAAGAGGTTATTCCCTTTATCATCAACATATAAAACTCATTTTGAGAAATTTCAGTTTCCATTTAAGCATAAACATTCATATGCATATACATCTATTCTGGAATAATTTTTGATTTAAAATAAAACATCAGTTCTTCATGTTTTCTAATATTTTGGGGCCCTGAAAAAATTTCATCTCATAGACCTAAAGCTGTAAGATGATAATATTGAAATGCAAGTCACAAGCTTCAATTAGGTACAATCAGAAATCATGCGGTGACTTCATTAAGTATCATTAAGAATGATCAAAATATTGCTCTTAGGAAAAATACATCAAAAGCATTGCATTTACACATTGATTAAACAGGATCTGCAATTTCTAAAATCTGGTACGAGAAAAAAGAATGGAGTAAATTAAGTGCTCATATCCCACTTAGCAACAAGGGAGTGCTTAGCAACTGGCAAAGGAAGACATAAAGGGAGATGGTGGAAAACAAAATGTGATCAGCTTCTGAAACTGGGGGAGGAATCAAGAAAGGACAATGTAACTAATTGAGGAGAGGTTGCTGTCCCAGGAAGAGTGGGCAAGTTCCTATTAGCCTGTTTTGTAGAAGGTTTTTATTTTTATCTTTAGGAAATTAAGCTTATAATTAGGGAATCAGGAGTGTAGGAAGGAGTCTTACCAAAGCCATGAATGTAGCTACAGTCATCTTTGCCGACATACATGTACCCATTTGGGGCTTACCTGGTGGCTCAGAGATAAAGAATGTCTGCAATGCAGGAGACATGAGCTCAATCCCTGGGTCAAGAAGCTCCTCTGGAGAAGGAAATGGCAACCCGCACCAGTATTCTTGCCTGGGAAATCCCATGGACAGAGGATTCTAGTAGGCTACAGTCCATGGGGTCGCAAAAGAGTTGGACATGACTTAGTGACTAAACAACAACAAATGTACCCATTTACAAATACTTTTTCCCTTTTACTTGTGCACTTAGGCACATAGCCGAGTTCTCAGTGCCACAAGATCTTAAATCTTAAGGAGGTTTAAGGAAGATTTGATGTTATATCCCTTTGAGAACTCTTTAATAGTATTATTTTTCTAATTACTCCCCATTCTTTGCACCTGATCTGCCTTCCCTGGTAGTCCCATTCCCCCATGACTCCAGCTCCCATTATGCAGTGAGAATTCTCAACCCTTTTTATCCACTTAGAGATACCACTTTCCTGTGCTTTAGTCACACCTGTGCTGTGAATGTTCTATGGGCCAATGAAACCTACATGGTAGACCTCTTCTCCTCACCCTCTTTCTCCCCACACTGACTCACCATCACCCATGCAGTTACCCCATCCAGGACCCTCCTGTATCTGTCTCCTCGTCAACCACACCAAGTTGTAGCTAAGGTCATTGATCCTTTCTCTAAAACATATCAGTTTCACTCTCCTTCACAATGGATCTAAAATTTAAAAAAATCATCCTTTCACCACAGGCAAAATCCACATTCTCAGCATCACCTGAAGTTTCCTCAACATCTGGTCAGATCGATTTTTTCTTTTAGCTTTGGATTTGCTGTTCCAGTCTGCATATTACCCATGTTTGAATCATATCAATGTGTTCTCACTGCTGGCAGGTGCCATGTTTTCTGACACCTCTTGTCCAAAATTCAGAGCATGCACTTCTTTTACCACACCCTGAGCGCTGAAGAATTGATGCTCTTGAACTGTGGTGTTGGAGAAGACTATTGAGAGTCCCTTGGACTGCAAGGAGATCCATCCAGTCCATCCTAAAAGAAATCAGTCCTGGGTGTTCATTGGAAGGACTGATGCTGAAGCTGAAACCCCAATACTTTGGCCACCTCTTGCAAAGAGTTGACTCATTGGAAAAGACCCTGATGCTGGGAAGGATTGGGGGCAGAAGGAGAAGGGGACGACAGAGGATGAGATGGCTGGATGGCATCACCGACTCGATGGACATGAGTTTGGGTAAACTCCGGGAGTTGGTGATGGACAGGGAGGCCTGGTGTGCTACGATTCATGGGGTCGCAAAGAGTTGGACACGACTGAGCAACTGAACTGAACTGAACTGACCTTATCTGAACCCTAAAAATTTACATAGACTCCAAATGTTTAACTCTTTGTATCATTTGTATCATTCCAAAGGCTTATAATAATTGTTGTTTATCCATGATAAAGGCTTATAATAATTGTTATTTATCAATGACTTCACAAAAGAACAACAATAACAATTTAATTTCAAATATTACAATATTACTGGAAATAGTAGACTTTCAGTAAATACCTGGTAAATTGAATTAAATCTGTGGACAAGGATCCAACATCCCCAAAAGTCAGAATACACAGATGAGGAGTTTAAAATATTTTAGGCTTTGCAGACCATATAATCTCTGTTGCAACTAAATTCTTCCACTGTAGCATGAAAGCAGCCATAGATTTAAAAAAAAATGACATGGAGATGATCTAATAAATCTTTATGCACATTGAAAATTAAATTTCATATAATTTTTGGGTTTCACAAAAGAAATTTTTTAAACCACTTAAAACTATTGAACCAATAACTTCAAAAACTACATAAAATTACTCAAAAAGCTGTATTTAATCCACAGGCTGGGGTTAGCTGATTCCTGCTATAGTTTATCACCCATTTCAGCTTCTTATTTGGGTGACATTTTATAAGAACCTTGTGTGGATTTTTGCCATTGATAGTTGGCCTAGTGTAATTCATTATTTAGGATAAATCACACCACATCATTACTTTATTCTAGAAGTCATTTTAGCTATATCCCAATCTGGGAGTCCCCCAGACTTACTGTTAATGCTTGTTAAGTCTGTGTATATTGACCAGGCAAAAAGTTTAGCCCATTCTTTCTAGAAATTTTAGAACAAACATAGAACCTCTGCGTGATCCAGGGTTTGACAACCATTTACTCCTATATTGTCACATCACATATTGTCACAATTAATTTTTCACTAATTATCAACTCACTTAAGAATCCAATATTTTTTACTGAATTGCCATCTCCTTATTTGTCAAAGCAATTTCTTCCTTTATCTAAAGCATTTTAATGTTTTTAGCAGAGCATCAATTTTAATCTTATTACTATTACTAAGGTGATCTTACTAATCTTGACCCCACCCTCCTCCCCAATATGAACTCTTATAATTTTCTATGGTAATTCCTTTCCCCAAAACCCCATTATTCTGGGAGTAAGCTACATAATTATTCTGACTCAGTCTGAATACTTTCTAAGATATATTGTTATTCTGACTTAGTCTGTTTAGGCTGCTACTATAAAATGCCATACACAGGGTCACTTATGAACAAAATAAATTTATTTCTGACAATTCTGGAGGCTGGTAAGTCTAAGGTCAAGATGCTGGAAGATACAGTGTCTGGCAAGGGCCTACTTTCTGGTTCATAGATGGTCATCTTCTCTGTGTTCTCACGTGGCAGAATGCGGTGAGAGGACTCTCTGGGCCTCTTATAAGAGCACTAACCTCACTCATGGAGGCATCACCTTCATGATCTAATTACTTACCAAAGGCCTCCAAACACTGTTATATTGGAGATTAGGTTTGAACATATGCATTTTGGAGAGGGACACAAATATTCAATCTAAACCTAATGTATACACTTATTTTTAAAACAAGGATGATGACAAGAGGAAGGAAGAAGAGGAGAGGGAGTTAGAGGATGAGAACAATAAAGAAAGGAATTTCTCTCACTATGAGAGAGCGGAGATCAGAAAGAATCAAATAGGAAGGCATTTTATATTTAAAAATGAGAATATATAAAACTCATTCAAAAATATTATCTCCTACAAGCTAGGAAACTACAAAAATTGCTTTTGACCTGGAGAATTTACTTAGTAGTCAAAAAGAGAAAGAAGGCTCGAATAGGATTTTTTTTAGCCCTTTTCCCTGAATCACATTTGATTTGAAAGTCTGATAGGAAATATTTGAGGCTGACAGTTTCTCTTCCTCAAGTTCCATCTCTGTTCAGACTCTGGGCATCCTGGGTCTTTTTACCTGGATAGAAATCAAATCAAGTACATCATTAGAATGTTTAGTCTCTTGCAATGGCATTTAGATTCCTCCACTGCTATTTCAAAAGATGTCCAAACCTATAAATATTAAGCTATATTTTGGGGTCCTAACCTTGAATGAGGGCAGGTACCACTTAATATTGCCAAGGGAAGGGAAAAGGTGCAGGAGTAGGCAAGGGAAAGAAGCACACAACCAAAAATGTCAAACCTGATTGATTAAAAACTAGGTAGGCAAATCAGCAAGGGCTGGTCCAGCATCACTGGAGACTGAGGTCAGACAGGGTTGTTTTAAAATTATTTGGTATTTTCAGAAATTGATTACTTAGGGAAAGCATTAAGAAGTAACTGTGCACATTCTTTTAATGGGCCAGTGACTCTTGTTCAGGGCTGGAGTCGTCACATTCAATCTCATCTATTCCTTGTTAAGTTGTGCTTTCTTCTGGAGCGTGTTTATTTATTACAGATGCTATAAGCATAAACTACAAACTAGAATAATAAATAATTCCCTAAATGGGATTTTGTGAGCACCACATCCCCACTCATCTTTCTACTCCCAACCCCCAATGTGACAGGCATCGTTGTTTACAGGCCTGTGAATGTCTGTAGGGCTGAAAAATAAGTCCTTTTCTGTCCTAAGGTGAATTTCAGTGTGGAGACAGCCACTTATATGGAGAAAATTGAGTGAGACTGGGATGTCCTCTTGACCCCCAAATATGCTCCTCAGTTGCTCACTCTTTGAAGGGACATTCCAAAGGCTGTTTGAATTAGGAATACCCTTTCATTGATCTGAAGAGTCTTGGAAGAATTGTCATGCATTACTGCAGTCTTCAATATACAACTTGGTGTAAACTCATGTTGTTGGTCCTTTTCTGCCCTATCAACTGGGAACAAGCCCAAAGGGAAAGACTGATATGATGGGAAAAGAGGAACATTTTGGAACATGGATCATGAGCCAATAGGTTGTATTTGAGCGTAGAACTTCAAGAAAATCTGTAGAGTGAGGCAATAAGAGGGCAAGGACTTTGATATGTGTTTGCATGTACACATACACAGGCACACACACACAGACTTTACTCAGAATTAATAGTGAAACTTCATCTTTAACTTCCAGTCTGATAACTGCCTAGATATAATTCTCCATTTCTCCAGAGCTTGTTTTAACTTCCTTTGTAACATAGTTTGAGTCCCCAGTAGAAACTACTGGTCTATTTCTACACACATTTTCTCTCTTAGTTCATTAACCCTAAGGACACACCATCCACATCCCTCTCTTTGGTACTCTATGAAACTTTTAAAGCTGATCTCAAACTATAGTCCCTTGAATACTGCAACCTATTTCTTCGACTAAAATTGTCTTACTCTGATTTCCCTTTGTCTTCTTTAATGCCTAATTTTATTTTTACAGTTGTATTCTCAGATGATTATATTTACCTCACATAAAATACAAATTCTTTATGGGAAGAACTCCCCTGTGTTTCTTGTATTCCCAACACATGGCTACTTTCTGAGTGTAATATCAAGAGACCACGCATCCCCTCACTTTTTTAAAAAATAGGGCGTTTAGGTGAAGTGTGTATACTTGAATTACGGTCACAATCCCCATGCACTGTATGAAACTGACTATTAATCCCGAGCCTATAGCTTTATGAATTTTGTGTATTTCTCCAAAGTAAGTCTTTCAGGCATCTTTCTAAAAGGGTAAGATAATTCCTTTAGAATATTTACTTCATACAATAAAGATATGAAGGGCATCAATGCATGTATATATCCAATGGTGAAAAATGCAATACTTCCTAGGCTTGTGTTTTTCAGCTATCACACAATGCATTTGTTGTCATCTAATTAGGCATTCTAAGAACCTAAAGTCCCCTTGCATTTCCCCTGCAGCAATTATAATCCAGTGTGTCTGACATCACAGTATTTATCCCCAGAAATAATGACACCATGACAAAGCAGCAATGTGACTGCATCGCAGGACCAAGCAGAGTAGCAAGGAAGACCCTAAAGGCAGTACTTCATATCCAGATACAAAGGGGGTTCACAATGAATACATCACCAATTTTAATAAACCTGATGAAAGTTAAGTAGATTGGATATGAAAGTCAACTATACTTGAGATCCCCTGCTTGTCTTAGAGACCCTTTTTAAATTAAGATTTTGCCAGGTGATTAAGAAGAACGCCAGTGCTTCAAAGGGAATCAGAACCTTGTTATCTGTGGCTCCACGGGCGACCAGCTCTCTTTCCCTTCGGTCCAGATGGAGGCTTTGTTCTCCCGAAGTTGGTCAGGTGCTGAGCCTGTCCAAAAAAGGGAATCAAGGGAGCCTTTAGGAGCCTGGACCTGTTTGAAAAGCAGTACTGCTCCCTCGGCTCCAAAACCCGGAACATCAAATGCCTCCCTTTGCCAGGCAGCTTGGCTATTCCCCGGGCATTTTCAATCTAGTTGGGTAAAACAAAAATTGCATAATTTGTCATTATTTTCAAGGAATGAGATGTGCCTTCTACAATCCCTTTCGAGTTAAATACAATGATGCTGAGCTTCCTGTGAATGCCAATGCCTTCTTTCTCAGAAAGAATAGAAATAAAGAATGGGGAAAGAAACACCCAATTGATTGCCTGTAATTTGCTCCGGTATTTGTTATTTGTGTCTTCTTTGTATGCATTTTAAGGATAGGTAGCAGAAAAATTATTTTCCCAAGTCTTTATTAAAGAGAAGCCAAATCCTCTGGGAAAAGCTGGGACTGGAAGCCAGGATTTTGAGTTAAGTACAAGATTCAAAACAAATAAACCACAGCGATTTAGGCAAGTCACAAGTCATATAATCATTCAATTTCCTCATCTTTAAAATGAGGATTAAAATGATCCTCTCTAAATATATCCCATTTAATTATGGAACTAAAATGAACAAAATTGATAAGGGATGGGATGGGGAGGGAGGTGGGAGGGGAGTTCTGGAAGGGGAACACTTGTACACCCATGGTGGATTCATGTCAATGTATGGCAAAACCAATACAATATTGTAAAGTTAAAAAATAGATAAATAAACTAATTTAAAATAAAATAAAAGTGCTTTCAAATGCTAAATATTCTCTGTAAATGTAAAGTAGTTTGAATGAGAAATAAAGGGGGGCGGAATTCTTAGACAGGAGTCCTACTTCTCTTTCTATGGTGAAAACTTCAAATCCAAGAATAGAAGGGAACCAACAGCAGAGAAAACAACTCAGAAAAATCACTGGAAAGCAAGGGCATCCTAAATCTCATCTATTAAGAGCAGAGAAAAACATCTAAAAACTTCCACCATATTTTTTTGTGTACAGTGCTTTTCTGCTGCCACTTGGTTACAACAATAGGGGAGAAAAGTAGGCCCATAAAGCAAGATTGATTGCTGGGAAGATGATCCATTGTCACTGTGAAAGGGGTAAAAACTGATAAATGTTTTTTTTTTTTCCCCCTCTCTTCACAACCTTTTGCTAAAGCTGTGCAAAATGTGTCATGCATAAAAAGTATGCAATTTTCATGTAATTAGAGGAACACAAGATGAAAATGAGTTCCATCAGAGCAATCAAGGATGGTAATGTGGTATGTATTTGTCAGTGCCTATTTGTCATGAAAGCAAAATCCAACAAGTTATATATTTTATTCCATTTTAACTCTGAAAAACATAAATGCCATTTTGCCATGGCCAAAGCTATAAATTTCAATAATCCTTTTTTTTTTTTGAAAAGTGAAGTTCTGGAACTACAGATTAGATCATTTTACTCTTCTAAAGAATAGAATACCATCTTATGAAAAACACTGAGATTACAGGAAAGATTTATTCCATAGAGGGTCAGATTTACAGCAGGAGGTGATAGGTTTACAGTTTGCTATACAAAAACACACTGCAATTTATTTTCTCTAAAAATAACACTTGGAACTTACAGAAGCATATGCTTCTGATCCCATCCTCATACCAGCAAAACCAAGGTTATTAAGTTTTTATATTCTTCTTGAGTAAGAGGACATAAATTTTTCATTCTTCCTTGTATACTCTTTTCCTTACTTTCTCCTTCCTTTCTTCTCTTTCCTCCTTTCTATTTATCCATGTATTTATTCATTTGCTATGTTATTTGAAGCAGTTTGCTGTGTATCAGAATTGTGCCAGACATGCTAAATTCTGATTACATAAGATTAAAAAAAGACATGATCCATGTTCTCAAGCAGATTTCACTTAGTTGGGGCAAGTAAACCATGTGGTGTCATAATAGGGGCAGTAAACAATGCGATGTCATAATAGGGACAGATTCAGGAGTTTATGGGAAGTTGCGTTGGCTTTGACTAATAAAGCTCAAGGGAATGTTACTATATGGTCAGTTCTGCTTTAGCACTAGGTAGGCCAGATGTTGGAAAAGACAGTCCAGACAGAAGAACAAGTAATTGAAAAAGCTGTAAGGACACTGAAAGTGTTTGAAAGCATGTAACTAGTTCATTATTTCTATGGTGGAGAGTGTGAGGGGGCAAGTAGAAGGCAATGAAGTGAATAGAGAAGGAGAATGAGGACGATCTGTGCAGGCCAGGCTAAGATACTTGATCTCTGTCTTCAGCACAATAGGAAAACTTTTCATGTTTAAAGCAGAAATATTATAAAATCAAATCTGATGGTAGAAGGGACAGCCTAGCAGTAGCACACAGAATGGACATGAGTGGGTAGGACCAGTTAGGACACTATTGGTCAGTAGTAACCCAACTGAGAGATGGTGATGGTTAGGGCAAGAAGGAAAATGAATGGGTGTGATAATTACATATAAAAACACTCAGAGAATTATAATTTGACAGCCTTATATAACAAACAATCCTCAGTGACACTCTGCAATTTAAAAATATAGATCATATTTTTGAGTCTGTGAATGTATAGTAATAACAACAATAATAATAATAATAATAATTATTATTATTATTATTATCATATTTTGGTAGCACTTTTCCATTTGCTGTATACTCTAACATACATTTGGCTATCATTTTTTTTTTATTTGTACAAGCATAATTCATTTTCTTGTGTTTCATCTTATTGTGATTCACAGAGTTTGTGTTTTAGGGTTTATGGAAATCCTGTGTTGAATGAGTCATTAGTGATCATTTTTCCAACAGTATTTGCTCACATTTGATAATTTCCATAATATTTCAAATTTCTTCAAAATATTATCATATTGTTATGCTGATCTGTGATTAGTGACTCTTTTTTTTCCCTCTTATAAAAGTCCCCGATTTTTTTTTACTTTATTTTTAATTGGAGGATAATTGCTTTATAATGATGTTGAGTTGGTTTCTTCTATACAACAGTGTGAATCAACCATAAGCATATGTCCCCTCCCTCTTGAACCTACTTCCCACTCTCCACCCCTCCAACCCACACCTCCAGATTCTCACAGAGAATCAGGTTGGCTCTCTGTGTTGTATAGCAACTTCCCACTAGCTATTTTACATATGGTAATATATATGTTTCAGTGCTGCCCTCTCAGTTCACCCTACCATCTCCTTCCCCTGGTTTGTCCACAAGTCTGTCCTCTATGTCTGCATCTCTATTCCTATCTTGCAAATAGGTTCAGCGGTATAATTTTTCTAGATGTCATATATCTGTATCAATATATGATATATGATTTTCTCTTTCTGACTTACTTCATGCCGTATAACAGACCTTAGGTTCATCCACCTCACTAGTACTGACTCAAATTCATTCCTTTTTATGGCTAAATAATGTTCCATTGTGTATATGCACCAAATTTCTTTATCCATTCATCTGATGATGAACGTCTAGATTACCTCCATGTCTTTGCTATTGTAAATGGTGCTGCAATGAACATTGGAATATATGTGTCTTTCTGAGTTGTGATTTTCTCAGGGTATATGTCCAGTAGTAGGATGGCTGGATCACATGGCAACTTTATTACCAGTTTTTTAAGGAATCTCCATATTGTTCCATTAAAAAAAATATGAGAAAACCTACTGTTCCCTTTACATTCCCTATATCGATTTACATTCCCACCAACAGTACAAGAGGATTCCCTTTTCTCCACATCATCTCCAGCATTTACTGTTTGCATATTTTTGATGATGGGAATTCTGACTAGTGTGAGGTGATACCTCACCGTGGTTTTGATATTCTTTTCTCTATTATGAGTAATGTTGAGCATCTTTTCATGTGTTCATTGGCAATCTGTATATCTTCTTTGAAGAAATCTTTATGTCTTATTTCACATGTTGCTGTCCAGTTTTCCTAAAATGTTCAAGTTCACTTGTGCAATCACCTGTTTGACCACTTCTAATTTACCATGATTCATGGACCTACCATCCCGGGTTCCTAGGCAATAATGTTCTTTACAGCATCAGACTTTACTTCCATCACCAGTCACATCCACAACTGGGCACTGTTTTCACTTTGGCTCAGCCTCTTCTGGAGCTATTCTTCCACTCCTCTCTGGTAGCATATTGGACACCTACAAACCTGGGGAATTCATCTTTCAGTGTCATATCTTTCTGCCTTTTCATACTGTTCATGGGGTTCCCAAGGCAGGAATACTGAAGTGGTTTGCCATTCCCTTCTCCAGTGGGCCACCTTTTGTCAGAACTCTCCACCATGACCCATCTGTCTTGGGTGACCCTACATGGCATGGCTCATAGTTTCATTGTTAGACAAAACTGTGATCCATGTGATCAGTTTGGTTAGTTTCCTTTGACTGTGGTTTTCATTCTATCTGTCTTCTGATGGATAAGGATAAGGCTTGTGGAAACTTCCTGATATGAGCGACTGGCTGTGGGGGAATCTGGGTCTTGCTCTGATGGACATGGGCAGGGCTATATTCAGTAAATTGTTAATCCAATTTTCTGTTGATGAATGGGGCTGTGTTCCCTCCCTGTAGTTTGGCCTGAGGCCAAACTGTGGTAGAGGTAATAGTAGTGTTGACCTCCTTCAAAAGGACTTATGCTAGCAAGCTGTGGCTCCCAGGACTGTTGTATTCAGTGCCCCTGACCCTGTGCCAGGCCACTGTTGATCCACACCTCTGCCAGAGACTCCTGGACACTCACAGACAAGTCTGGCACAATCTCTTGTGGGGTCACCACTCCTCTCTCCTGGGTCCTGGTATGCACAAGGCTTTGTTTGTGACCTCCAAGAGTTTGTGTCCCCAGTCATGCGGAAGTTCTGTAATCAAATCCCACTGGCCTTCAAAGTCAAATTCCATAGGGGTTCTCAGTCCCTTTGCTGGATCCCCAGGTTGGGAAATCTATCATGGGCCCTAGAACTTTCACAGCAGTGAGAGAGCTTCTTTGGTATAATTGTTCTTCAGTTTGTGGGTTGTCTTTTCAGTAGCTCTATGGTGGGGCTAATGGTGAACTCCTACAAGAGGAATTATGCAGGATTCTGCATCTCCCAGGTCTGCTGCAGTCAGGGCCCCTGTCCCCACAGCAGGTCACTGCTGACCCATGCCTCTGCAGGAGATAATTAAACACTCAAAGGCAGATCTGGCTCAGTCTCTTGTGGGGTCCCTAGGTCCTGGCATACACAAGGTTTTGTTTGAGCCCTCTGAGTGTCTCTGGTGGATGTGGGGTTTAATTCTAAACATGATTTTGCCCCACCTACCATCTTATTGGGGCTTCTCCTTTGCCCTTGGATGTGGGGTATCTTTTTTGGTGGGATCCAACATTTTCCTGTCAATGGTTGTTCAGCACCGAGTTTCAATTTATGAGTTCTCACAGGAGAAGATGAAAGCACACCCTTCTACACTGCAATTTTTGTGTGCCGTGTAGGCTTCAATGGTATGTGAACCAAGAACTTCCAGATGTTCAAGCTGGATTTAGAAAAGACAGAGGAAGCAGATCAAACTGACAACATCCATAGGATCATAGAAAAAGCAACAGAATTCTAGAAAAACACCTACTTCTGCTTCATTGAATACACTAAAGCCTTTGACTGTGTGGATCACAACAAACTGTGGAAAATTCTTAAAGAGATGAGAATACCAGACCACCTTATCTGCCTCCTGAGAAACCTGTATACAGGTCAAGAAGCAACAGCTAGAACCAGACATGAAACAAGGGACTGATTTCAAATTGGGAAAGGAACACATTAAAACTGTATACTGTCACCCAGCTTATTTAACTTATATGCAGAGTACATTATGTGAAATGCCAGGCTGGATGAAGTACAAGATGAAATCAAGATTGCCAGGAGAAATATCAATAATCTTAGATATACAGACGACACCACCCTTATGGCAGAAAGTGAAGAAGAACTAAAGAGCCTCTTGATGAAATTGAAAGAGAAGAATGAAAAGCTGGCTTAAAACTCAACTTTCAAACAATTAATATCATGGCATCTGATCCCACCACTTCATGGCAAACAGATGGGGAAACAATGAAAACATTGATAGACTTCATTTTCTTGGGTTCCAAAACCACTGCAGATGATGACTGTAGCCATGAAATTAAGACACTTGCTCCTTGGAAGAAAAGCTGTGACCAACCTAGACAGCATGTTAAAAAGCAGAGACATTACTTTACCAACAAAGGTCCATCTAGTCAAAGCTATAATTTTTCCAGGAGTCATGTATGGATGTGAGAGTTGGAACATAAATAATGCTGAGCACTGAAGAATTGATGCTTTTAACTGTGGTGTTGAAGAAGATTCTTGAGAGTCCCTTTGACGGCAAGGAGATCAAACCAGTCAATCCTAAATGTTATCAGTCCTGAGTATTCATTGGAAGGACTGATGCTGAAGCTAAAGTTCCAATACTTTGGCCACTTGATGCGAAGAGCTGACTCATTAGAAAAGACTCTGATGCTGGGATAGATTGAAGGCAGGAGAAGATGGAGGCGGCAGAAGATGAGATGGTTGATAGCATCACCTAGTCGTTGGACATGAGTTTGAGCAAGCTGTAGAAGGGAACAGCAAAGGATAAGATGATTGTATGGCATCACCGACTCAAGGGACATGAACTTGAGCAAGCTCTGGGAGTTGGTGATGGACAGTGAAGCCTGGAATACTGCAGTCCATGCGGTCACAAAGAGTCGATGCAACTGAGCAACAGAACTGAACTGTCCGGTTTTCTAGCACAAATTTTTGAAGAGAATGCCTTTTCTCCATTGTATATTCTTGCTTCCTTTATCAAAGTTAAGGTGCCCATAGCTGCATGGGTTTATCTCTGCATGGGTTTATTTCTATCTTGTTCCATTGAGATATATTTCTGTTTTTGTACCAGAAGCATACTGTCTTGATGACTATAGGTTTATAGTATAGTCTGAAGTGAGGAAGGTTGACTCTTCCAGCTCCATTTTCTTTCTCAACAATGCTTTGGCTATTCAGAGTCTTTACTGTTTCCATACAAATTGTGAAATTTTCTGTTCTAGTTCCATGTAAAATGCCATTAACTATTTGATAGGCATTGAATTGATCCTTTAGATTGATTTGGCTAGTATAGTCATTTTCACATTATTAATCTTACAATCCAAGAACATTATATATCTCTCCATCTCTTTGTGTCAACTTTTGATTTCTTCATCACTGTGTTATAGTTTTCTGTATGCAAGTCTTTTGTCTCCATAGGTAGGTTTATGTTGTTGCTGTTGTTTCATCACTTAATTGTGTCTGACTCTTTTGGGAGCCCATGGACTGTAGCCATACCTGTTCATGGTAATTGCCAGACAAAAGTACTGGAATTGTTTTCCATTCTTTTACCAGGGGATTTTCACAACCCAGGGATCAAATTTGCATCTCCTGTATTCCAGGTAAATTCTGTACTGCTGAGCCATGGGGGAATCCCAGGTAGGTTTAGTCTTAGGCATTTTTATTCTTTTTGTTGCGTTGATGCACAGGATTGTTCCTTAATTTCTTTCTTATTTTTCATTGTTATTGTATAGGGATGCAAGGGATTTCGGTGTTTTGATTTTGTATCCTATGACTTTACTAAATTCATTGATTAGCTCTAGTAGTTTTCTGATGGTATCTTTAGGGTTTTCTATGTATAGTATCATGGCATCCTCAGTGAGAGTTGTACTTGTTCTTCTATAATCTGGATTTTTTTATTATTTTTTTTTTCTTCTCTGATTCCCATGGTGAGACTTCCAAAACTAAGCTGAATATAGTGATGAGAGTGGGACCCATGTCTTGTTTCTTAGAGAAAATGCTTTCAGTTTTTCATCATTGAGAATAATGTTTGCTGTGGCTGTGTTCTATAGGGTCAGATAGCTTCCTTCTATGCCTATTTTCTGAAGAGTTTTTATCATAAATGCTTTTTGAAGTTTTGAAAGCTTTTCTGTATCTATTGAGATTATCATGTGATTTTTATCTTTCATTCGGTTATACCGGAAACTAGAACCAAGCAGGAGCAAGAAACGCAGCACATATGGTGTATCACATTGATTGATTTGCATATGTTGAAAAAAAATAAAAATTGCATCCCTGGGATAAACCCCCTTGATCCTTTTAATGTGTTGTTGGATTCTGTTTAACAGTTAGCTTAGGATTTTTGAAGTGATATTGGCCTGTAATTTTCTTTTCTGTGATGTCTTTGTCTGGTTTTGTGTCTGGGTGATGATGGCTTCACAGATTGAATCTGGAAGTGTTCCTCCCTCTGCAAGTTTTTGGAAGCTTGAGAAGAATAGGTATTAGCTTGTCTCTAAATGTTTGCTAGAATTTGCCTGTGATACCCTCTGGCCTTGGAGTTTTCTTTTAGGGAAATTTTTGATCACAGTTTTGATTCAAGTGCTTGAGACTGATGTGCTCACAATTTCTATTTCTTTGTGGTTCAGCATTGAAAAGTTGTACTTTTCTAAGAATTTGTCCTTTTTTTCCAGGTTGTACATTCTATTAGCATATTGTTACTCACAGTATTCTCTTATGAGCCTTTGGATTTTTATGTTTTCTGTTATAACTGTTCCTTTTATATTTCTAATTTTGTTGATTTGAGTCTTCTCCCTTTTTTTCTGCATAATAAGTCTGCATAATAGTTTGTCAATTTTGTTTATCTTCTCAAAAAACCAACTTTTAGTTTTATTGATCTTTGCTATTGTTTCCTTCATCCTTCTCCATGTATGTCTGCTCAGATCTTTATGATTTCTTTCTTTCTACTAACTTTGGAGATTTTTTCATTCTTCTCTTTCTAGTTATTTTAGATGTAAGGTTAGGGTTTTTATTTGGTGTTTTTCTCATTTCTTGAAGAAGGATAGTATTGTCATAAACTTCCCTCTTAGAACTGCTTTTGATGCACCCCATAGGTTTGGGGTCATCATTTTTTTTTCATTGACATCGGTTTCTAGGTAATTTTTAAGTTTTCCTGTTGGCTGTTTAGAAGCCTATTATTTAATCTCCATGCGTTTGTCTTTGGTTTCTCTTATTTTTCAGTTATTTGTAAGGCCTTCTCAAACAACCATTTTGCCTTTTTGCATTTCTTTTTCTTGGGGATGGTTTTGAACCTCCATACATAGTTCTCAGCCACTCTGTCTAACAAATCTAATCCCTTGAATCTATTTGTCATTTCCACTGTATAATCAAAAGGGATTTTGATTTAGGTCAAACCTGAATGGCCTAGAAGTTTTTCCTCCTTTTTTCAATTTAAGTCTGAATTTTGCAATAAGGAGTTCATGATCTGAGCCACAGTCAATCAGGACTTGTTTTTGCTGATTATAGAGAGTTTCTCCATCTTTGACTGAAAAGAATATAATCAATCTGATTTCAATATTAGCCATCTGGTGATGTCCATGTGTAGTGTTGTCTCTTGTATTGTTGGAAGAGGCTGTTTGCTATGGTCAGTGCATTCTCTTGGCAAAACTCTGTTAGTCTTTGCCCTGCTTCATTTTGTGCTTCAAGGCCAAACCTGCCTGTTACTCCAGGTATCTCTTGACTTCCTACTGTTGCATTCCAGTCCCCTATGATTAAAAAGACATCTTTTTTGGGTGTTAGTTCTAGAAGGTTGTGATGTCTTCATAGAACCAGTCAACTTCAGCTTCTTCAGCATTAGTGGTTGGGACATAAGTTTAGATTACTGTGATATTGAATGATTTGCTTTAGAAACAAACAGATCATTCTGTCATTTTTGAGATTGCACCCAAGTACTGTATTGTAGACTCTTTTGTTGACTATAAGTGCTATCCCATTTCCTCTAAGGGATTCTTGCCCACAGTAGTAGATATAATGGTCATCTGATTTAAAAGCACACTCTTTGGGACTCCATGCACTGTAACCTATCAGACTACTCCATCCATGGGATTTTCCATGCAAGAGTACTGGAGTGGGTTGCCATTTCCTTTTCCAGGGGATCTTCCTGACCCAGGGATTGAACCTAGGTCTCCCACATTGCAGGCAGATGTTTTACTGTCTGAGCCACCAAGAAACCCTAGATGCATACATTCTGGTCCATTTTAATTCACTGATTCATAGAAAGTTGATGTTCGCTCTTGCAGTATCCTTTTTGACCATGTCCAATTTACCTTGATTCAAGAGCCTACTCATTAGAAAAGACCCTGATGCTGGGAAAGATAGAAGGCAGGAGGAGAAGGGGATGAGAGAGGATGAGATGCTTGGATGGTATCACTGACTCAATGGACATGAGTTTGAGTAAACTCAGGGAGTTGGTGATGGACAAGGAGGCCTGGCATGCTGCGTTTCATGGTGTCACAAAGAGTCAGACACGGACAGGACATGGTAAAGCACAGGGAAACTTGGCATGGTGCAGTACATGGGGTCACAAAGAATTGGACACGACTGAGCCACTGCACAGCAAGAACATTATTTCCTGCCTAGAGAAGTACCTTTTACTTTTGATGTAAAGTTGGCTTGATGATGCTGAATTTTCTTAACTTTTGCTTTTCTGTAAACTTTTTATTTCTTCTTTGATTTTGAATGAGATCTTTGCAAGTTTGAATAATCTTAATTGTAGTTTTTTTCCTTTTATTACTTAAAATTCATCCTGCCACTTTCTTCTGGCTTGCAGAGTTACTGCTGAAAGATCAGCTGTTAACCTTATGGGATTTCCCTTGTATGTTACATTTTCTTTGCTGATTTTAATATTTTTCCTTTGTGTTTATTTTTGTTAGTTTGATTAATGTGAGTCTTGACATGCTTCTCCTTGGGTGTATATTGTATAGGACTCCCTGCATTTCTAGGACTTGATTGACTATTTCCATTCCCAAGTTAAGGATTTTCTGCTATAATTTTTTCAAAATTTTTCTCAAATTCTTCTCTTTTTCTGGGACCACTACAATTGAATGGTGGTACATTTAATATTGTCCCAGAGATCTCTGAGACTCTCCTCAATTATTTTTATTCTTTTTCTTTATTCAGCTCTTCGGCAGTTATTTCCACCATTCTATCTTCCAGCTCATTTATCTTTTCTTCTGCCTCAGTTATTCTGTTATTGATTCCTTCTAGAGTATTTTCAATTTCAGTAATTGTGTTGCTCATCATTGTTTTTCTTTATTTATTCCAGGTCTTTATTAAATGTGTTAAATGTTTCTTGCATTTCTTCTTTCTATTTTCAAGATTTTGGATTATCTGTACTATTATTTCTCTAAATTACTTTTCATTTAACCTGACTAGTTCCCCTTTCTTTATCTTGTCTTGTGAGTTTTTTCCTTGTTCCTTTTTCTCCACAATATTTCCCTTTCTTTTCACTTTGTCTAACATACTTTGTTTGAGATCTCCTTTTCCTAGGCTATAGGGTCATAGTTCTTCTTGCTTTTGGTCTCTGCCTGCAGTAGGTGAGGTTGCCAAGTGGCTTGTGTAGGCTCTGTATTTGGAGGTACCCATGACTGTGTTCTAGTGGGATGAGGTGATTTTGTTCCCTCTGATGGGCAAGGCTACATAAGGTGTTATGTTTTGACATGTCCATGGGTAACTTGTATGCTGGTGATTTGGTTTGTGGGTCTTGTATTGCCTGTTGTTTGGATGAAGTGTCCTGTGCTGGGTGCTGCAGGCAGTTGGATTGGATGCTCCTGGGTCTTAGATTCAGATGGAAGCTTTCATGGGAGTTCCCAGTGATTAGTACTCCCTGGGTTCAGGAATTTTCTGGTTGTCTAGTGTCCTGAACTCAGTGCTCCCATCCCAGAGACTCAGGCTCATCCTTTAGTCAATGAACCAAGATCTTACAACCTGTTTGTTATGGCAGTAAAGGATATTAAAATAACAAAAACCAAAAATCAAAACAAACAAACAGAAACAATCAAACAAAAAAGCATACATGGCAAAAGCAAAGTCAGACAAATAGAAACAAAAATAAAGGAACACACACATACATATGCATAAACTAAATGAAAGCAAACTAAAGAAAACAAAGTATAAGTGAGTGACCTAGTGAGCAAAGGAAATAAAAAATGATATCAACCAATTAAAAACAAAACTAACTAAACAAAAAAGCAGTACCAAAGCAAAGTGCCAACTGAGGAATAAAGCAAAGAAAACCAAACAAACAAACATTTTGAAAATATGAAAAAAATAGAAAACCAAGTCAAATAGAAGTATATTTAATATATATATAGAAATATATATATATAGAAGTATATTTAATATATATACATATGTGTATGTGTGTGTATATATATATATTTATTTATTTATATATATATTTATATATGAAATACAAGAAAGGATCCAGAAAAACAAAACAAAACAAAATTCACACAGAACCACAGAAAGCCAAGGTAGAAGTTGTTGTTGTTGTTCAGTCACTAAATTGTGTCTGACTCTTTGCAATCCCATGAACTACAGTTCCTTGTCCTTCATTATCTCTTGGAGTTTTCTCAAACTCATGTCATTCAGTTGGTGATGCCATCCAACCATCTCATCCTCTGTCACCTCCTTCTTCCCCTGCCCTAAATATGCCTTGCTTTAGAATCTTCTCCACTGAATCATCTTCTCATCAATTGTCCAAAGTTTCAGCTTCAGCATCAATCTTTCTAATGAATATGCAGTGTTAATTTCTTTAGGATTGACTGATTTGACCTCCTTGCTATTCAAGGGATTCTCAAGAGTCTTCTCCAGCACTACAATTTGAAGGCATTTGCTCTTCAGCCCCCTCAACCTGCTTTATGGTTCAATACTCACATCCATACATGACTACTGGAAAGACCATAGATTTGACTATATGAACTTATGTTGGCAAAATGATGGCTCTGCCTTTTAATACACTGTCTAGGATTGTCATAGCTTTCTTTCCAAGGAGAAAGTGTCTTAATTTTGTGACTGCAGTCACTATTCACAGTGATTTTGGAGCCCAAGAAAGTAAAATCCACCACTGTTTCCATTTTTCCCCCATCTATTTGCCATGAAGTGATGCGACACGATGCCATGATCTTTGTTTTTTGAATGTTGAGTTTTATGCCAGCTTTTTCACTCTCCTTTATCACCTTCATCAAGAGGTTCTTTAGTTCCTCTTTGTTTTCTACCATTAGAATAGTATTGTCTGCATACCTGAGGTTGTTGATGTTTCTCCTAGTGATCTTGATTCCCGCTTGTGGTTCATTCAGCCTAGTATTTCACATTGTGTACTCTGCATATGTGTAAAATAAGCAGGGTGACAATATATAACCTTGACACATGCCTTGCCCAATTGTGAACCCATCCTTTGTTCCAAGTATGACTCTAACTGTTGTTCTTGACCTGCATACAGGTTTCTCAGGAGGAAGGTAAGATGGTCTGGTATTCCCATCTCTAAGAATTTTCCACAATTTTCTGCAATCAACACAGTCAAAAGTTTTAGTGTAGTCAATGAAGCAAAAGTAGATATTTTTTCTGGAATTCTCTTGCTTTTTCTATGATCTGGTGACTGTTGGCTATTTGATCTCCGGTATTGTTACTTTTTTTCTAAATCTACCTTTTACATCTGTAAATTCTAGGTTCACACACAGTTGAAGCCTAGTTTGAAGGATTTTGAACATTACCTTGCTAGCATGTGAAATGAGCACAAGTGTACAGTAGTTTGAACATTCTTTGGCATTGCCTTTCCTTGGGATTGAAATGAAATCTCACCTTTTCCAGTCCTGTGACCACTGCTGAGTTTTCCAAGTTTCTCTGGCTTATTGAGAAACATTTCGACAACATTATCTCTTAGAATTTGAAATAGCTCAGCTGAAATTCCATCTCCTCCACTAGCTTTGTTTGTAGTGATGCTTGAGAATAAGGCCAACTTGACTTCACACTCCAGTACTCTGGCTCTAGGCTAGTGCCCACACCATCGTAGTTATTTGTATTATTATGTCCTTTTTGTATGAAAGTGTTAGTCGTTTGGTCATGTGTCCTCATGGACTCTAGCCCACCAGGCTCATCTGTCTATGGGATTTCCCAGACAAGAATACTGGAGTGGATTGCCATTTCCTTCTCCAGGAGATCTTCTTTACCCAGGGATTGAACCCAGGTCTTCTACACTGCAAGCAGATTCTTTACCATTTGAGCCACCAGGGAAGTTTTTCATAGTTTGGTGTCTTCTTGCCACCTCAACAAAGGAATCAAAACATAAGATTAATGATATATGTTTTTTCCTCAGATCCCAGCTTGCAGTGTCCTTTCTCCTATGGTGAGCCAGAGCCTAACCTCCACCTCCCTAGGACCCCTCTAATACTGGGGAGGACTGGTCTCTGGACCTGCTGTGGGGACATCTCAGATTCTAATCTGGTCCTATTTCTGCGTGTGGTTTCCTCCATTGTCCACAGCTGCCAGAACTACAGCACCTTCTTTTGTGAGAACTCGTTGTCTTTTTATATATTCCATAGACAGAGTCTACTTAGTTTAGCATGTGGATTTAATCTGAAGCTTGAACAGCTGGTGGAAAGGACTTTGATCCTCTTCCTTGGTTACTTCACCTCTGGAGCTCTATTGTAGCTATGTCCCTACTTCTGCATGTTGATCATCCATAGGAATTTGCTCTTGAGGTTACCCTGGATGACGAGGGTCTGTTCCAGTTAGGACCAGGTATGGAAGTGTCATGGTTACTCAGCTCATGGAAACCACGGTAGCAACAGGAGCACAAGGAAAACATCAGCCATAGACCCAGGAGATAAGGCTCTATTAAGATTCATTTCTAGGCTTTGGCAGCTCTGCTCCAGTGAGGACCAGGAGTATAGGTGGTGCAGCTACTCAGATTACATGGACGCTAGTGGTGCCAAGTGAACAGGGAAGCTGGAAGCCACGGGTATAGATGATATATCTCTATTAGGATTCTCTCTTATCCTCTGGTAGCTAGTGCTTAAAAGGACTCCCTGGCTGGCGCTTCTCTATTGTTTGGTGCAGCAGATTCTCAAAGGTCATCCCTGGCTGGGTTCCTTCTCTATTACTGGGTGCATGAGGTGCTCAAAGAACCCTCTTTTCTGATATCTTTCTCTATTTTTTGGCTGCTGACACTGGCATATGGGGAAAGAAACTGCAGTGATGTTCTACCCCCTGTATGTGACTCAGCAATAGTGCCCTGCCTTCATGGCTGTGCAGCTTTCCTCCAAAAGCATGCCCCACCTTGGATTTCCTCCCACCTGTCCCCTCAGATCATCTCCCCACAGTCAACAGCAGTCCTCACTTTGGAATTGCTCTTCCATCCCCACACTCCAGCTCCCAATCATTGTGGGTTCTGGTGGACTCACGTCCCTGTCCAAGGCCTGGGGCCACATCATAGATCACCGGTGTGACTCTCACTCCATTGAGATTGTCACAGACAAACTGCTTCACTCTCTGACAGCCTCTCCTGCTTCCCTTCTGTCCCAATCAATTGCCCCAGATTCAGGGGTCTGTCCCCTGCTTCAGCTCCCCCACTCCCAGGTTCAGGTTCAGTTCCACTTGCTCTCCTCCTCCTTGTCCCTTATTCTCTTTGTCCTACAGAGTTTTACATGGATCTATATATTCTTTTCCAATCATCAGGAACTCCTGCCAGTACTCAATTAGTGCTCTGTGAGATCTTCAGCATCTGAAGATATATTCTCGATACATCTGTAGAGAGAGATATACTCCATGTCCACCTACTCCTCTGCCATCTTGTCAACTACTGTGAACATTGATTTTTGCATTACTATTAAGACTTGCTGAAGGCTTATGGTGGTTAGGCTAATGACAGTTAGCATTTATTTTAGCAATAAGGTATTTTTCAATTAATGTGCATTTTTTTAGACACTATTTTTTTAGATATTATTTTGTGCTTAAGAGACTATAGTATAATGTAAACATAATTTTTACACTGGGAAATTTTGCCCTGGGAAACCAAACAATACATGTGATTTGCTTTATTGCAGTGGTCTGAAATGGAACCCACAACATCACTGAGGCATGCCTATAGCATAGATTTCTGGTTCTGGTATTAAGGCAATTTCTGGTATTAAGGCAATGCTGCCATTGCAAACTCAATTTGAAAATGTTCTATTCCCCTTTGGAATGTTTTTATTAAAAAAAAGAGAGAGAGATTTTGAGAAGGATTGATATTATTTCTTCTTTAAGTATTTGGTAGAATTCAGCTGTGAAACCATCTTGTTATATGTTTTTCTTTTTTGGCAGTTTTGTTTTCTTTTTATTATTACTCATCTTTTTTTTTTTTTTAACTTGTAAATGGCCTGCTTAGTTTTTTTTTTTAACTTCATGATTTACTCCTCGTAGGTGGTATGTTTTGAGGAATTTAACCATTTTTTCTAGATCATCCAGTTTGTTAAAATAAAATTGTTCATACTAGTCTCATATGACATATTTATTTATGTGGTATCAGTAGTAATGTCTCCTCTTTCATTTATAATTTTATTTATCTAAGTCATCTCTCTTCCTTTCATGGTAAGCTTCAGAAACCTTTTTCTATTTTATTTATGCTTTCAGAAAAAAAAAACACTCAGTTTCATTGATCTTTTCTATTGTTTTTTGATCTGCTCTGATCTTTGTTATCTCTTTCCTACAACTGACTTTGGACTTAATTTGTACTTCTTATAGTCCCTTGAGATGCAAAGATAGGTTGTTTATTTAGGATTTTTCTTTTTTTGTGAATAAAGGCATTTATTGCTATAAACTTCCCTTTAGAATTTTTTTTTCCCCCAATTCCCATAAGTTTTTCTTATGTTGTATTTCCAAATTCAGTTTTCTCAAGATACTTTTATTTCTCTCTCTGTTTTGATTTCTTCTTTGACCTATTGGTTGTTTTGGAACATATTGTTTAATGTCCACATATTTGGGATTTTTCTACTTTTTCTTCTTGTAATTGATTTCCAGTATCATACCATTGTGGTCAGAAAAGGTGCTTGGCACAATTTCAGTTTTCTTAAATTTATTAAGATTTGTTTTGTGGCATAACATGTTATCTATCCTGAAAAATGTGCAATATGCCCTTGAGAAGAATGAGTATTCTGCTTCTATTAAATGAAATGCTCTATACATAGCTATTAGGGCCATCTTGTCTAATGTGCATTTTAAATCCAATGTTTCTTTATGATTTTCTATATGGATGATCTATCCATTGTTGAAACTCAGGTATTAAAGTACTCAAATATTATACTGTTATCTATTTATTCCTTCAAATAAGTTAATATTTACTTTATATATATATACTCCTATGGTAAAGCAGCAGCAGCAGCATGGTAAGTATATGCATATTTACACATGCTATGTATTGTTGATGAATTTACTTTTTTATCATTAAGAAAAAAATATATGAGAAAGGAAAAGTCATCGTTATATACACAAAAATATATTTTTGAGTGGGCAAGTAACCAAAAGTATTGCTGGTACAGAGTATCCTATTTGCCCAATTGTGAGTATTTTGCTTCTCTATATAAACTTTAGAATCATTTTGTCAATATCTGCAAAATTCTAGAATTTTAATTAGGATTGCATTGAATCTATTGAACAAGTTGGGAAGAATTAATATCTTGAAAATATTGTCTTCATATCCATGAACACGATATATCACTCCATTTAGTTCTTTGATTTTGTTCATCAGAGCTTTGCACTTTTCCTTACATAGATCTTGTCCATATTTTGTTAGATTTATACTTTAATATTTCGTTTTGGAGGGTGCTAATGTAAATGATATTGTATCTTTAACATTCTACTTATTCCACATTGTGTGCATGCTAAGTCACTTCAGTCATGTCCAACTCTGTGTAACCCTATAGACTGTAGCCCACCAGGCTCCTCTGTCCGTGGGATTCTTCAGGCAAGAATACTGGAGTGGGTTGCCATGCCCTTCTCCAAGGGATCTGTCCAACCCAGGGATCAAATCTGCAACTCTTATGACTCCTGCATTGGCAGGAGGGTTCTCTACCACTTTCACCACCTGGGAAGTTCTTTACATTCCATTCATTCTTTGCTGTTATACAGACAAGTGGTTATCTTTTATATAGGAATCATATCCTACAACTTTGTCATAGTGCCTATTAGTTCTAGGAGTTGTTTCGTTATTGTTTAATGACTCTTCACATTGACAGATGGTTTATGTCATCTGTGAAAAAGTAGTTTTATTTCTTCCTTCCCAATCTATATATAACTTTTATTTGCTTTTCTTGTTTATTGCATTAGCTTCAAGTACCACAAGGAGTAGTGATGGAGAACACATTACTTTTTTCCTGATTTTGTGGAAAAGCTTTGAGTTTATCATCATTTTAGTGTAATGTTAGTGATAGAATTTTTGAGAAAGTCTTCCTCTAGTCCTACTTTATTAACTTCATACTTGTAGCTGAATTATAAATTCAGAGCAGTGGAAAAAGTGACTAGATAATTTTCAAAGCTAACAAAGTTCATAAACTCAGAAATCCCCATGATTTGAAACATGTAACAACCAACTCTTTTTTCTGACTTCACAACAAGCTAATGAGCCATAGCTCTGACCTATTTACCTCACTTGCATTGTCATAAGATAGGACCTTGATTTCTGGCTTCTTGTATCTTCTGAAACAAAAGGCCTTCTTCTTCCTCAGAAGTCATCCGATCAAAAGTTTATGGCCACTGGAAGTTCTAGATTCTACTAAATTCCTGAGATATCTGGACACATTGCTCATGCATATTCACAGTCTCTAGCAATGGAAAATTCACTTGTTACTGTTCAGCCCTTCAGTCATGTTTCACTGTTTGTGACCCATGGGCTGTAGCACACCAGGCTTCCCTGTCCTTCATCATTTGCCAGAGTTTGCTCAAACTCATGTACATTGTGTTGGGGATGCCATTCAACTATCTCATCCTCTATCATGCCCTTCTCCTCCTGCCTTCTATTTTTCCCAGCACCAGGGACTTTTCCAATGAGTTGGCTTATGGCATCAAGTGGCCAAAGTATTGGAGTTTCAGCTTCAGCATCATTCTTTCCAGTGAATATTCAGGATTTATTTCCTTTAGGATTGACTGGTTTGGTCTTCTTTCAGTCCAAGGGACTCTCCAGAGTCTTCTACAACACCACAGTTCAAAAACATCAATTCTTTGGCCCTCAGTCTTCTTTTTGGTTCAGCTTTTACATTCATACGTGACTACTGGAAAAACTAGCTTTGACTAGATGGACGTTTGTTGGCAAAGTAATGTCTCTGCTTTTTAACATGCTGTCTAGGTTGGTCATAGCTTTTCTTCCAAGGAGCAAGCATCTTTTAATTTAACGGCTGCAGTCATGGTCCACAGTGATTTTGGAGCCCAAGAAAATAAAGTCTGTCACTGTTTCCATTGTTTCACCATCTGTATGCCATGAAGCAATGGTACAAGACACTACGACCTTTGTTTTTTTGAGTGTTGAGTTTTAAGCCAGCTTTTTCACTCTCCTCTTTCACTTTTATCAAGAGGCTCTTTAGTTCCTCTTTACTTTCTGCCACAAGGGTGGTGTCATCTGTATATCTGAAGTCATTGATATTTCTCCTGGAAATCTTGATTCCAGCTTCTGCTTCATCCAGCCCAGAATTCTGCATAATGTACTCTGTATATAAGTTAAATAAACAGGATGACAATATACAGTTTTGATGCACTCCTTCCCCAGTTTTGAACTAGTCTGTTGTCCTGTGTTCAGTTCTAACTGTTGCTTCTTGGCCTGCATACCGGGTTCTCAGGAGGCTCGTAAGGTGGTCCAATATTCCCATCTCTTCAAGAATTTTCCACAGAGGGTGGTCCCAAGGTGGCAGAGGAATAGAATGGGGAGACCACTTTCTCTCCAACAAATTCATCAAAAGTTCATTTGAATGTTGAGCAACTTCTACAAAACAACTTCTGAATGCTGATGGACGACACTAGTCACCCAGAAAGACAACACATTCTCTTCAAAAGGAGGTAGGACAAAATATAATACACAACAATAGAGACAAAAGATTTAGGGATGGAGACCCGTCCTGATGAGGGAGTTGTGAAGGAGGAGAAATTTCCACACAGTAGGAAACCCTCTCACAGGAGGGTCTGTAAGGAGTTTTGGCATCTCAGAGAGCAACCTAGTTGGGAGAAAAAGAAAACAAAACACCCTAGAATACATGCCTAACTGCAACTCCCAGCAGAGAAGTAGCCCAGATGCTTGCATCTGCCACCAGCGAGCAGGGGCTAGGCAGGGAGGTGTGGTGCATCATCAGTCCTTAGGGTAAGGCTTCCAGATACTAACCTCATCTTCCTGGGGTCCTGGATGGCGGACATCTGCCAGGAGTGTCACAGCCTGAGATCAGCTCCCCAGAAGAGACACACAGCACACCTGAGACGGTGCTTTAGCTACGTACCTGGAAACCGACCGACTGGGAACAGGGAGTTAATTAAGACACACGGCCCACCTGGGACAGTGTGCTCACCAAGCACCCACTCGCCTGAGTTGCTCGGACCTGGGAAGGGCACAAGACGCACAGCCCAACCCAATCTATGCCCTCGTGGAGTACCCAAGAACCTGAGTGGCAAGACCTGGGAAGTGCACAAAATGGAGGACCCACATGGGACAGTGCCCTTTGCAGAGAACCTTGGAGCATGATCAGTGTAGACCTAGGAAGCACACACTGCCTTGGACTGTGACTAACCCAGTGTGTTCCATACACTGTGAGTGCTCCCTGCACACACCAAGGGTATTTGTTTGTAGTGTTCCTCTGTCTCCACAACTCGACTGAACAAGTGAGCCTAAATAAATGACCATCTTCGCCCCCTTGTGTCAGGGCGGAAATTAGACACTGTAGAGACCTGCAAAGAGAGGAAGCCAAAATAAACAAAGAAGAGGGAACCACTCAGGAAGTGACAGGTGCAACAGATTAAAGCCCTCTAGTTAATATTGACCATGCATTGGAGAGGGCCTATAGACCTCAAGAACAAGTTGAAGCTGGAACAAGGAATTATCTGAAACTGAACTGACCCCACACTGCGCACAACAGCTCCAGAGAAGTTCTTAGATATATTTTTAATATTATCAGTTTTTGATTTTATTTTTAAATTTAAGTTCTTTATTACTCTTTCAATATTTTTATAACTTACTAACACTTTGCAAAAAAGACCCTATTTTTAAAGCAAATTTCATATAAATATATATATTATTTTTTATGATTGATTTTGTTTTGTATTTCTTATAGTGTAATTTTGAGAGTCTAACCTCTATTCTAGATTTTTAATCTTTGCTTTTTTGTATTTGTTATCAGTTTTGTACCTTTAAGAATCTAATCTTCAGTATTCATTTTTCACTTATGGATTTGATTACTGGCTTGATTGCTGTCTCCGCTTATGACTCTCTCTTTTCTCCCACAGGTCACCTCTATCTCATTTCTCCCCCTTCTCTTCTCTACTTAACTCTGTGAATCTCTCTGGGTGCTCTAGGCTGTGGCGAACACTTACGGAACTGATTACTGGCTAGATAGGTCTCTCCCCTTTTCACTCCCCCTCTTCTCCTCCTGGTCACCTCTATCTCCCTCCTCTCTCTTCTCTTCTCTATGTAACTCTGTGAATCTCTTTGGGTGTCCTCCACTGTAGAGGATTGTTTCACCATTAATCTAGATATTTTATCCTCTGTGGTGTATGCATGGAGAAGACTTGAGGCTACTGTAAGAGAAGGACTGAAAGCCAGAGGCAGGAGGCCTAACTTCAAAACTTGAGACCATCAAAGAACTCATGATTCCAGGAACCATTAACAAGTAACAGCTCACCCAAAATTCTCCATACTGACACTGAAACCAAGCTCCACCCAAGAGCCAACAAATTCCAGTTAAGACATACCAGGCTAATTCTCAGAAAAAGAAACCTGAGCATTAAAATACAGGCTGCCCAAAGCCATGGCAAACCCACAGACACCCCAAAACTCACTACTGTACACTTCATTGAACTCCAGAGAGAAGAGATCCAGCTCCACCCACCAGAACACATATGCAAGCTCCACCAACAAGGACACCTTGACAAGCCACTAGTCCAACCCCACCCACAGGGTGCAGATTTTGCAATAAAGAGGAGCCATGAACTACCAGCCTACAGAAAGGACACCCCAAACACAGCAATCTAAACAAAATGAGAAATATTCAACAGGTAAAGGAACATGATAAATACCCTCCAAACCAAATAAATGAGGAGGAGATAGGGAACCTATCTGAAAAAAATAATTGAGACTAATGATTGTAAAGATGATCCAAAATCTTGAAAACAAAATGGAGTTACAGATAAATAGACTAGAGACAAGGATTGAGGATATGCAAGAAATGTTTAACAGGAACCTAGAAGAAATAAAGAAGAGTCAATTAATAATGAATAATTCAATAACTGAGATCAAAAGCACTCTGGAGTGAAATAACAGTAGAATAACTGAGGCGGCAAAAGAGAGGATAACTGAGGTAGAAGGTAGAATGGTGGAAATAAATGAAGCAGAGAGGAAAAAAGAATGAAAAGAAATGAGGACAACCTAAGAGACCTCTAGGACAATGTTACATGCCCCAACTTTTGAATCATAGGTGTACCAGAAGAAGACAAAAACACAGGGCATGAGAAAATACTTGAGGACATAATAGTTGAAATCTTCCTTAAAATGGAGAAGGAAATAGCCACCCAAGTCCAAGAAACCCAGAGAGTCCCAAACAGGATAAGCCTAAGGTGAAACACCCCAAGATGCATATTAATCAAACGACTGAAGATCAAACACAAACAGCAAATATTGAAAGGAGCAAGGGAAAAGCAACAAATAACACACATGGGGATCCCCATAAGTACAACAGCTGATCTTTCAATAAAACTCTTCAGCCAAGAAAACAATGGCAGGACATATTTAAAGTAATGAAAGAGAAAAACCTACAAGCCAGATTACTACCCAGCAAGGATCTCATTTGGATATGAAGGAAAAATCAAAAGCTTTACAGACAAGCAAAAGCTGAGACAATTCAGTACCACCAAACCAGCTCTTCAACAAATGCTAAAAAGTTTTCTCTAGACAGGAAACACAGAAAAGGTTTATCAAATCAAACCCAAAGCAACAAAGTAAATGGCAATGGGATCATACTTATCAATAATTACCTTAAATGTAAATGGGTTGAATTCTCCAATCAAAAGACAAAGACTGAATACCATATATATGTGTTAGTATACTGTATTGGTGTTTTTCTTTCTGGCTTACTTCACTCTGTATAATAGGCTCCAGTTTCATCCACCTCATTAGAACTGATTCGAATGTATTCTTTTTAATCGCTGAGTAATATTCCATTGTGTATATGTACCACAGCTTCCTTATCCATTCATCTGCTGATGGTATTTAGTCAATCGGTAAAGATAACCCTGTATGCGAGACATCAAAAGAGACACAGATAAATAGAACAGTATTATGGACTCTATGGGAGAGAGCAAGAGCAGGATGATATGGGAGAATGGCATGGAAGCATGTAAATTATCATATGTGAAACGAATCACCAGTCCAGGTTCAATGCATGATACAGGGTGCTTGGTGCTGGTGCACCAGGATGACCCGGAGAGATGGGATAGGGAGGGAGGTGGGAGGAGGGTTCTGGAAGGGGAAAACATGTACACCCATGGTGAATTCATGTCAATGTATGGCAAAACAAATAAAATATTGTAAAGTTAAAAAAAATTAGGTAAATAAATAATGCATTTCAGTTCAAATTTTCATGTAAAAAAAAAAAGACAAAGACTGGCTGAATGGATACAAAAGCAAGACCCTTATATATACTGTCTACAAGAGACCCACCTCAAACCAAGGGACACATACAGACTGAAAGTGAAGGGCTGGAAAAAGATACTTCATGCAAATGGAGACCAAAAGAAAGCAGGAGTAACAATACTTATATCAGATAAAATAAACTTTGAAATAAATATCGTGAAAAGGGACAAAGAAGGACACTACGTAATGATCAAAGGATGAATCCAAGAAGAAGATATAAGAATTATAAATAGATATGCACCCAACATAGGAGCACCACAATATGTAAGGCAAATGCTAACAAGTATGAAAGGGGAAATTAATAATAACACAATAATAGTGGGAGACTTTAATAACCTGCTCACACCTATGGATAGATCAGACAAAAAGAAAATTAGCAAGGATACACAAGCTTTAAATTATATAATGGACCAGTTATACCTAATTGGTATCTATAGAGCATTTTGGCCCAAAAGAAATAATTTTGCCTTTTTCTCAAGTGCACATGAAACATTCCCAAAGATAGATCACATCCTGGGCCATAAATCTAGCCTTGGTAAATTAAAAAAAAAAAAAGAAAGAAAGAAATCATTTCAAGCATCTTTTCTGATCACAATGCAGTAACATTAGATGTCAATTACAAAAAAAAAAACTATTAAAAATACAAACATATGGATGCTAAACCACACACTTCTGAATAACCAACAGATAATGGAAGAAATCAAAAAGGAAATAAAAATAGGCATAGAAACAAATGAAAATAAAAACACAACAACCCATAACCTATGGAATTAAGTAAAAGCAATGCTGGGAGGAAGGTTCATAGCAATACAAATTTACCTCAAGAAACAAGAGAAACATCAAATAATCTAAATTTACACCTAAAGCAACTAGAAAAAGAAGAAATGAAGAACCCCAAAGTTAGTAGAAGGAAAGAAATAATGAAAATCAGAGCAAAAATAAGTGAAAAAGAAACAAAGAAGACTATAGCAAAAATCAACAAAACTAAAAGCTGGTTCTTTGAGAAGATAAAAAAAATAGTCAAACCACTATCCAGACTCATCAAGAAAAAGAGAGAGAAGAATAAAATCAATAAAATTGAAATGAAAATGGAGAAATCAGAACAGACACCACAGAAATACAAAGAATGCTAAGAGACTACCATCAGCAACTATATGCCAGTAAAATGGAAGAAATGGATGAATTCTTAGAGAAGTATAACTTTACAAATTTGAGCCAGGAAGAAATAGAAAATTTTAACAGACCCATCACAAGCATGGTAATTGAAACTGTAATCAAAAATCTTCCAACAAACAAAAGCCCAGGACCAGATGTCTTCACAGGTGAATTCTAACAAAAATTTAGAGAAGAGATAACACCTATCCTACTCAAACTCTTCCAGAAAATTGCAGAGGAAGGCAAACTCCCAAACTCATTCTATGAGGCCATCATCACCCTAATTCCAAAACCAGACAAAGATGCCACAAAAAAAGAAAACTACAGGCCAATATCACTGATGAACATAGACACAAAAATCCTCAACAGAATTCTAGCAAACAGAACCCAACAGCATATTAAAAAGGTCATAACATCGTGACCAAGTGGGCTTTATCCCAGGGATGCAAGGATTTTTCAATATTTGCAAATTAATCAATGTGATTCACCACATTAACAAATTGAAAGATAAAAACCATATGATTATCTCAATAAATGTAGAGAAAGCTTTAACAAAATACAGCACCCACTTATGACAAAAACTCTTCAGAAATCAGGGATAGAAGGAACATACCTCAACATAATAAAAGTCATCTACAATAAACCCTTAGAAAACCTTATAGTACACAATTGAATATTACTCAGCTATTAAAAAGAATACATTTGAGTCAGTTCTAATGAGGTGGATGAAAATGGAGCCTATTATACAGAGTGAAGTAAGTCAGAAAGAGAAACACCAATACAGTATATTGATATTCTGTATATATGGAATTTAGAACGATGGTAACGATGACCCTATACGCAAGACAGCAAAAGAGACACAGAAGTAAAGAACAGACTTTTGGACTCTGTGGGGGAAGGTGAGGGTGGGATGATTTGAGAGACTAGCATTGAAACATGTATATTATCATATGTGAAATAGATGACCAGTCCAAGTTCAATGCATGAAACAGGGCACTTAAAGTCGGTGTGCTGGGACAACCCAGAGGGATGGGATGGGGAGGGAGGAGGGAGGGGGGTTCCAGGAGAGGGGACACATGTACACCCTTGTCTGATTCATGTCGCTGTATGGCAAAAAACACCAGAATATTGTAAATTAATTAGCCTCCAATTAAAATACATAAATTAAATTAAAAAAAAAAATTCTGCAGTTTGTTGTAATTCCCACAGTCAAAGGCTTTAGTGTAATTCTCTAACCTTAGTTCATACATCCAGAGTCTCAGTTCTCTGAAACTCAACCTTTTCTTGGGATTTTGTTACTGTGACTCCAAAGCCAGTATGAGGAATGTAGACTGCATCTGAACTGTTTATATATCCAACTTTAACCTCTAAAGGAAGAACAAACATGAAAGCAACTGAGGTTTTAAACACCAGGAAAGGAATTTATGAAAAGTAACTTGAAGAATAAAGAATAGACTCCTTGTGATGTGTGTGTAGGGGTGTGTGTGTGTGTGTGTGAATGTTCGAACTTAAATGTTCAGTGTTAGAAGTTCGGTGAATGTGATGGTCTTCATCGTGCTGAATAATCAGTGAGTAATTTCTCTTGAGGAGTCTTGGAAAATGACATATTCCCAAAAGGAAAATATGAGGGTCTCTGAAGAAGTTGGAAACTAAGGCCAAGTTTGGTAAATAAGATTTGGACCTCTGCCAGCAAGTCTTTTCTAGGATAAGCCTATTAATTTTGATGTCAGTGACAATCAAGTATATGCCCGTTATCTTCCATTTAATGTTTACATCCAGCTGAAATGAGTTAGACATGATTTGGGGAAGGAGTACAAATTGAATAGTGTAATGTGGTATTTTGGAGGCTATAGTTGTACCCAGATATAGGCAAAAGTCAATAGAGTGTTCTCATTAACTCAGAGACAGTACTCCAAGCTCTGGTCTCTGGCCCATGCAAAGATTTTAGGTCATGTAAAGCTTACTTTAAAAGAAATATACAAATTTTAAGATGACAGGTTTTATTTTTCCCCTAAAACCCATATGGAAGATGTCAAGAATATAAACTTGTTACCCACCTTTATTCATACCCCCTATTGATAAACAAACCTATACCACTGGGTTTGTTTATTCCAAAGTAGATAAGCATGTGCCCACCACCAACAAAACATTGCTGGTTTCACACTCCAGTGATTCTTGGGCCATCTGTCTAGGTATTAATATTTTGATTCTTTCTTCAGCTCACATAAGATGATGATCAAGGACAACTCTTCAGTCTCCAGCCACAGAGACTCCTGACTGAGGTAACGAAGAAAGGCTTAAGGCTCCATGCAGGAAAATCTGAGAACCAAAAATGACATGAGGCAGGAACAATACTTAGGAGGTAAACTAGAGGCCAAAAATCTGAGTTCTACTGAAAGTGTACTCCCAAAATATAGAAACAAAGGTAGATCTTTTAGTTTTAAAACTAGTTAAAAGAGGGTGATAACACACAAGCAAACAGAATCCTTGATTGTCCAATTCACTCTGCTAGACATTGCAGTAGACTTAAAGATAGATAAAAGTACCCCCTAACTTAGGACGGTTTTCAGTAAATTTGGGGGTGTCAAACAAGTGCAGAAGATGGGATATAAACCAAGTCATAATAACAAGGGAAACTGGAGAACGGATGAGAGAGAAAGGATGAAAAAGTCTGACATTATAAAAGAGGTGCTCAAATATCAGTTGCATGTAATAAACTACACCCACAATTCCCAGGTTTTTGCTAGGATTTGATATATTATTTTCATGTTGATTTTGCACTCCTATAGACCATCACCTAAGTTAGAAATTTTGTATTTTACATGGCAAAATGCTAACTCCATTCCTTTTTTTTTTCCTACTTAAGAAAACATATGAAAATTAAAAATGATAAAAATGCATTTGTAACAGAGGTAAATTATTTAAATAATTTGTGATTGAACTGCTATTATTATTTATCACTTGTGGCACACCTCAGTTAAGGAATTTGTACCAATTAAAACGTTGAGACAAAGTTTTGAATCTTTGAAATTTTTAAGGTTAAAAATAGAAACCTGACACTGAATAATCATGAAATAATACTACTGGCATTCTTTTACAAAGAAGATAGAAGATATAATCAGCCATAGTATTCAAAAATTGGTTACCAAAAATTCTAGGCATCTGGCTATAATCAGAAAAGTAGTTTTAAGTATTCAAACAAAAATGGATTTATAATATAATAGAATAATCAGCTTACAATCTAACTGACATGATTATAAATCAATATTTGTTCTCACTTCTCTCTTCTTTATCTTCTTAATGACATTTGTCTCAGGTACACATCAAGGAAATAGAAGACAAGCAAATCCTAGGACATTTCTTGCAACTAGAGATGCAAATAATCAATATCACAACTTGAATATATTGAAGCATATTGGGGAAGTTGGACATATCTGAGATTCTCTCTACTGAATCTCATTCACCTGTCTCAATTTGGCCTCAGTGTTTGGAAACCAACTTGGAATAATTAAAAGTGCATGAATTTGTGAGGCAGACAGATCTGAGTTAAAGAGTATTTCATTCCTAGGTCATCTTGACAAGTTAACAATCTTCTCTGAGTCTCACTTTTTGTATAAAGGGTAATAGTACCTATCTTTTTGTGAATATTACATATTTTATCTTTTCTGTGTCTATTGGAGCTGTATGCTAACCCACTGCATCCTGACAACAGTGTTTGGAAATTAAATGAGATGGTATAAAAACATCTATATTATAAACACTCAATTCATTTTTCACTCCTTAATTTTATACCTCCTTGGCATTAGCCCATGAATTTGATATGTTCCAGTTAGGTAGGAGTGAGGCATTTAGGAAAAAACCCTTCTGTCTGGGGCCATAAATAGTGACTTCACATCATGATCAATGTGTCTATGGGACAATAGTAAAGGTTTAGATTCTCTTCTCCTATACTTTGCTTAATGCACTAAAAACCTTCTTCACCCATAACTTCTATGATAAACAGTCCTTCAGGGCAGTTTGTAAATAAATAAATATGTAAATAAATAAATAAATAAATAAGTAGATTCCCAGAGCCAGCTTGGAAGAATGTTTGATAATCTGAACCATTACGGAGGTGAAATTTCATTACACAGATGGTGACATCCCGATGTCTATCATCAAAACACAGCAGGTAGAAACTATCAGCCAGGCCCATTCCCTTCTATAAAATTACACTTATATTAATGTCACTCCAGATTTCATTATGCAGAAAATGATATTGCACAGGTCTCTAGCACCAGTAGGACAGCAGGGGGTGCGGATGTAGGAGTGGGGAGGGAAGAATAAGGGTAGTGATGGGAGGGTGGGAAAAGAAGCTGTCTGTAGAAAGACCATTGGAACAAATTTAGATGAAGGCTGCCTAGGACTAGTAGACAGACGACAAAGTACACAAATACATACTCTATATATTTAAATACTTTATATATATATATAATTAAAAAAAAATCCTTATAGATTCTGCCATCAGTTCATGCTGTTTCTTGATTGATTCACTGCCAGATATCCTCTGGAAGCCCCTGATGAAATGTTTAAAAGGCTCTCCTGTGGGAAGCAAGCAGATTTACAGTTAATTTTTATTAATGAAGGATGACAGGCATCTACATTTAGTCAATAAAATGTTACACCAGTTTAAGAAAGCACTCCTGTGTTTGGAACAGGCATCCCCACCCCCACCTTACCTCTCTCTCTCCCTTTCTCACACACTCATGCACATTTGTACATACATATATAAGCATGCACAGTAATTCATAGTACAATAAATTATGAAAGAAAGGAGAACATCTACTTATTTAGAGTCTGTACTCTGCTATCAGGCGGCTGATAGGCATGTACTCTGATTTACAAGCTGAAATCAAAATATGTGGGAGAAACATCAACAGTCTCAGATATGCAGATGACACCATTCTAACGGCAGGCAGTGAAGAGGAACTAAAGAACCTTTTGATGCAGGTGAAGGAGGAGAGTGAAAATGCTGTCTTAAAACTAAATATTAAAGAAAAAAAAACACCTAAGAACATGGTATCCAGCCCCATTGCTTCATGACAACTAGAAGGGGAAAAGGTGTGGAAGTAGTGACAAATTTCCTCTTCTTGGACTCTAAAATCACTGCGGATGGTGACTGCAGCCATGAAATCAGATGATTGCTTCTCATCAGGAAAGCTCTGACAAACCTAGGCAATGTGTTGAAAAGGAGAAACATCACTCTGCCGACAAAGGTCTGTATAGACAAGACTGTGGTCTTCCCACTGGTCACTGACAGTTGTGAGAGCTCTACTGTAAAGGAAGGAGAGTGCCAGACAATTGATGCCTTCAAACTGTAGTTCTGGAAAAGACTCCTGAGAGTCCCTTGGACAGCAAGATCAAACCAGTCAATCTTAAAGGAACTCAACCATGAATCCTCATTGAAAGGACTGATCCTAAAGCTGAAATTGCAGTATTTTGGTCACCTGATGTGAACGGCTACCTCATTGGAAAAGTCCCTGATGCTGGGAAAGATTGAGGGCAGAAAAGAGGGAGTCAGAGGATGAGACGGCTTGATTGCATCACCAATGCAATGGACATGAATTTGGGCTAGTCTTGGGAGATGGTGAGGGACAGGGAGATGTGGAGTTCTGCAGTCTATGGGGTCACAAAGAGTTGAACACAACTGGGTGACTGAACAAACAACTCTGCTATCAATAGTGGGAGGAATAGGGATTATATGGGAGTCTCACAGGGTGGGTGCGGGTGGATGACAGCAAGTGCTATTAATTTCTGATGTTATTTCCCATGGTTCCATCCCCCATTCCTATTTCCCACACCACTCTTGCCCTCTTGGAGAAACTACTGCCATTTCTTATGTGAATTGGGACACCACAACACTTTTATAACTGTCCCACCTACCTCTACTTGGGCTTCTAACTTCCCACATTGCAACAAGTTTGATCTTTACATAATATTAATCCATTGTATTTAGTTTCTGATGAAAACCCCTCAGGGTATCTTCTGACTTTCCAGATAAATGAAGAGTCTTCCATATGAACCTGGGACACGTTACAGTAGAGGGCCTGCCTGTATCTCCAGGCTTTGGTTTCTTTCAGGGTCTATTTGGTCCACCCTACAGTTTTAGGGTCTTTTCTTACACGGATTTCTCATTTTTCTAAGATCAGCTCCAGCCTTGATGCCTTAAAGATCTCTTCCCCAAGGTGATGTTCTTCCTTCCATAGATGGCTATTGATCATTCACCAGTGTTGTCTTCACACAAAATAACACCTTTGCTGTTAAATACCACATCTTATTTAACCCCTTCATGACAGCCCATTGATACAATGCCACACTTCACCCTTCTAATCCCACCAAGGAGGTACTGTATCCTGCCTTTTATGACTGCTTGCATTTCCCCTTTCCTAGTAATAACCATCACACATATCTTGATTTGAATCCTATCCAATCTTAAAGAACAGATTATCTGTTATCTTCTCTATGGAAATTTCTCAAGTATTTTGTACTCTATTCATTTATTCTCTGTTTGTGTAATATTAATATAGAGTTCTACAGACATTTGCATAAACATTTATTGTTTTCTGAGAGAAATATATCCAGCTAGTCTCATCAATGAAGTGTAATATCCATTTGTTATGGAGTTTTTTTAAAAATTGTGTACAACATTAATATTAGATTTAGAGTAGTCAGTAAATATACAGTGAGGGATGATTGAAACAAGGAATGAAATTAACTAGTCATTCTGTTCATTAACTAATCATTAGATGAGTTTCATTTTTTAGTTTTAATAAGCTATGTATGCTGTATTTTAAATGTGTACATACGTATATGTACATATACCTATACATGTGTATACATACACACACACACACATATACACACATAACACACAGTGTTATATACAGGATAATAGAATACAGTTGAGTATATCTTTCCTTTAATCCTTTGTTTTTTGCTTCTCTTATCAGTTATTTGTAAGACCTGCTCAGGCAACCACTTTGCCTTCTTGCATTTCTTAGGGATGGTTTCAGTCACTGTCTCCTGTACTATGTTACAAACCTCTGTCAATAGTTCTTCAAACATGCTGTCTACCAGATTTAATCCTTTGAATCTATTTTTCACTTCCACTGTATAATCATAAGGGACTTGATTTAAATTATACCTGAATGGTTTAATGGTTTTTCATACTTTCTTGAATTTAAACCTGAATTTTGCAATAAGGGGCTGATGATCTGTTCCACAGTCAGCTCCAGGTCTTGTTTCTTTGATTGTATACAGCATCTCCATTTTCATCAGCAAAGAATATAATCAATATCATTTTGGTATTGACCATCTGGTGATGTCAATGTGTAGAGTTGTCTCTCATGTTGTTGGAAGAGGGTATTTATATGACCAGTGTGTTTTCTTGGCAAAACTCAATAGAAATTTTGCCCTGTTTAATTTCATAATCCAAGGCCAAACTTCTCTGATACTCTTGGTAATGCTTGACTTCCTAATTTTGCACTCCAATGCCCTATGATGAAAAGGACATCTTTCATTTGTGTTAGTTCTAGAAGTTCTAGTATGTCTTCACAGAATGTCCAGCTTCAGCTTCTGTGTCATTAGTGGTTGGGCCATAGACTTAAAGGACAAAAACTGCAAAGACCTAACAGAAGCAGATGAGATTAAGAAGAGCTAGAAAGAATACACAAAGAATATACAAAACAGTCTTAATGACTCAGAAAACCATGATGGTCTGATCAATCACAAACAGCCAGATATCCTGGAGTGTGAAGTCAGGTGGGCCTTAAGAAGCATTACTACAAACAAACTAGAGGAGGGAATGGAATTCCAGATGAGCTATTTCGAATCCTAAAAAGATGATGTTCTTGAAGTGCCACATTCAATATGTCAGCAAATCTGGAAAACTCAGCACTGACCACAGGACTAGAAAAGGTCAATTTTTATTCCAATTTCAAATAAAGGCAATGGCAAAGTCTGTTCAAGCTATTGTACAACTGCTCTGATTTCACAAGCTAGCAAGGTAATGCTCAAAATCCTTCAAGCTAGGCTTCAACAGTACATGAACTGGAAACTTCCAGATGTACAAATTGGGTTTAGAAAAGGCAGAGAAATTAGAAATCACATTGCCAGTATCTGTTGGACCATAGAGCAAGCAAGGGAATTCTAGAAATATATATACTTCTGCTTCATTGACTACACTAAAGCCTTTGACTGTGTGGATCACAACAAATTGGGAAATTCTTAAAGAGATGGAAATACCAGACCACAATTACCTCCCTCCTGAGAAGCATATATGCAGGTCAAGAAGCAACAGTTAGAACCAGACACAAAACAATGGATTAGTTTCAAACTGGAGAAGAAGTACGTCAAGGCTGTGCACTGTCATCCTGCTTATTTAACTTATCTGCAGAGCACATCATGTAAAATGCTGGGCTGGTTGAATCATAAACTGGGATCAAGATTGCCAGGAGAAATATCAACAACCTCAGATATGCAGATGCCAACACCCTTATGGCAGAAAGCCTTTTGATGATAGTGAAAGAGGAGAGTCAAAAATTGGCTTGAAATTCAATGTCCACAGAACCAAGATCTTGGCATTTGGTCTCATCACTTCATGGTAAATAGATGGGGAAAAAGTGGAAACAGTGACAGATTTCATTTTCTTGGGCTTCAACATCACTACAGACAGTGACTACAGCCACAAAATTAAAAGACACTTGCTCCTTGGAAGGAAATCTATGCCAAACCTAGATAGCATAATAAAAAGCAGAGACATCAGTTTCCCAACAAGGGTCCATAGAGTCAAAGCTATGGTTTTTCCAGTAGTCATGTATGGACATGAGAGTTGGACCATAAAGAAGGCTGAGTGCTGAAGAATTGATATTTTCAAATTGTGGTACTGAAGAAGGCTCTTGAGAGTCCCTTGGACAGCAAAGAGATCAAACAAGTCAATCATAAAGGAATCAACCTGAATATTAATTGGAAGGACTGACGCTGAAGCTGAAGCTCCAATACTTTGGCCACCTGATGAGAAGAACCGATTTCTTGGAAAAAAAGACCCTGATGCTGGGAAAGATTGAAGGCTGGAGGAGAAGGGGACAACAGAGGATGTGATGATCGGATTGCATCACCTACTCAATGGACATGAGTTTGAGCAAACTCCAGGAGGTAATGAAGGACAAGGAAGCCTGACGTGGTGCAGTCCGTGAGGTTGCAAAGAGTCAGATACAACTTAGTGACTGAACAACAACAACAACAATAGATTCCAGGATAACATGCCTCCTCAGTGGGTTTATAAGAAACACATTTAGTTTCTAGTTTTCCATTCATATTGCTTTGCAGTTTCAAGAACCACAATTTTCTCAGATACACCTTTCCTGAGGCCATTTTATGCCTCAAGATTAGGCAATTACAGTGGCGCTCTCTCACTACCAGACCTCTCAGGTGTTCTTCATGGGATTTCTTCATCTTTTTCATACCTCCTTTACAGGAAATTAGATGAATTAAATTACCAAAACTAGGACTTAATTTTTATAATATGGACTGCAGAACATTATAAATTTCTTTGATATTTAAGTGGATACAGTGAACTGGGATTTTCAAACTTTAGGTTACCCACAATTTAATAACTGGGGTGTTTGTTGACTCTCAGGCAGAAAACTTTAAAGATCTCAGTTCAGTGCACTTTAAGAAATATCCATGATAATAATTCTAACACACATCTGATTCTCTACAGGTGAAGTGAAGAGGACATTTTGAGAAATACTAGAGATCAGTTGGGCTTCCCAGGTGGTGCAGTGGTAAAGAATCCACCTGCAGATGCAGAAGTTGCAAGAGACTCAGGTTCAATCCCTGGGTCAATAAGATGCCTTGGAGAAGGAAATGGCAACCCACTCCAACATTCTTCTATAGAAAGTTCCATGGATAGAGGAGTCTGCTGTGCTACATACAGTCCATGACATCTCAAAAAATTCAGACACGACCGAGGACTGAGCATACACACATGAAAGCAATTAGATAGAAAAGTGTGTGTATATAAGTGAAGTTACTAATCAGAAAAACTAACCACTAGCAAGTTGATGATCCTGTTTTTCCTACTGTAAAAAAAGAGTCTATAACTCTCTTTTACCTTCATTCATCAAGAAATTCTGAGTTTCAAAATATCTGTCATTCCATTCATATATACATGCCTACTGATAACTGCAGTTACAAAATTATCCACTCCTCTAATCAGAATTTTCATTCACCAAGTCATATAACATCCAGGCTTTGATTTAATTAGTTGATCTGAATATACCAACTTTGCAATAAATCCAATATAATACTTTGGTAATATAATCTGAATGGCTAAAGAGTGAATAGAATTGGTAACTTCAGATTGAACTCATAAACCAAATTAAGAGCCTATTTGCTTTCATTTTGTTACTTTCTTTTCCTAGCACTTTTTCTAGCTTTTTAGCTTTTCATTCCTATAACTCCTTTTATTATCCAGTTTCTGATATGACTAGTAGAGACCACACACACACACACAACTGAATCCAAGAACAAATTTATTTATTGTACTATATCTTATTTTTAACTCTTACTAAATCACTGTTCTTGATTATTTTCATTAATGGGGTTGAAATTTTTGTTAAGGTTGGTATCATGTTGTTCAGTTCAGTTCAGGTCAGTCGCTCAGTTGAGTCCCACTCTTTGTGACACCATGAACCGCAGCACGCCAGGCTTCCCTGTCCATCACCAACTCCCGGAGTTTACTCAAATTCATGTCCATTCAGTCAGTGATGCCATCCAACCATCTCCTCCTCTGTCGTCCCCTTCCCCTCCTGCCCTCAATCTTTCCCAGCATCAGGGTCTTTTCCAATGAGTCAGCTCTTCGCATCAGGTGGCCAAAGTATTGGAGTTTCAGCTTCAACATCAGTCCTTCCAATGAACACCAGGACTGATCTCCTTTAGGATGGACTGGTTAGATCTCCTTGCAGTCCAAGTAACTCTCAAGAGTCTTCTGCAACAACAAAGCTCAAAAGCATATTGCTCAGCTTTCTTTATAGTCCAACTCTCACATCTGTACATGACTACAGGAAAAACCATAGCTCTGATGAAGCAGACCTTTCTGCTTTTTAATATGCTGTCTAGGGTGGTCATAACTTTCCTTAGAAGGAGTGGGTGTCTTTTAATTTCATGGCTTCAATCACCATCTGCAGTGATTTTGGAGCCCAAAAAATAAAGTCATCCACTGTTTCCCTATCTATCTGCCATGAAATGATGGGCCTGGATGCCATGATCTTAGTTTTCTGAATGTTGAGCTTTAAGCCAACTTTTTCACTCTCCTCTTTCACTTTCATCAAGAGGCTCTTCAGTTCTTCTTAAATTTCTGCCATAAGGGTGGTGTCACCTGCATATCTGAGGTTATTGATATTTCTCCCAGCAATCTTGATTCCAGCCTGTGCTTCATCCAGCTCAGCATTTCTCATGATGTACTCTGCATATAAGTTAAATAAGCAGGGTGACAATATACAGCCTTGATGTACTTCTTTTCCTATTTGGAACCAGTCTGTTGTTCTATGTCCAGTCTGTTGCTTCCTGACCTGCATACAGGTTTCTCAAGAGGCAGGTCAGGTGGTCTGGTATTCCCATCTCTTTAAGAATTTTCCACAGTTTATTGTGATCCACACAATCAAAGGCTTTGGCATAGTCAATAAAGCAGAAATAGATGTTTTTCTGGAACTCTTTTGCTTTTTTGATGATCCAGTGGATGTTGGCAATTTGATTTCTGGTTCCTCTGCCTTTTCTAAAACCAGCTTGAACATCTGGATTCACGGTTCACATATTGCTGAAGCCTGTCTTGCAGAATTTTGAGCACTACTTTACTAGCGTGTGAGATGAATGCAATCATGTTTTTGGATCATTGAAAAAGCCTTTGACTATGTGGATCACAACAAACTGTGGAAAATTCTTAAAGAGATGGGAATACCAGACCACCTGACCTGCCTCTTGAGAAAACTGTATGCAGATTAGGAAGCAGCAGTTAGAACTGTACATGGAACAATAGATACGTTCCAAATAGGGAAAGGAGTACGTCAAAGTTGTTTATTTTCACCCTGCTTATTTAACATATATGCAGAGTACATCATTAGAAATGCTGGACTGGATGAATCACAAGCTGGAATCAAGATTCCCTGGAGAAATATCAATGATATCGGATATGCATATGACACCACCCTTAGGGAAGAAAGCAAAAAACAACTAAAGAACCTCTTAATGAAAGTGAAAGAGGAGAGTGAAAAAGTTGGCTTAAAACTAAACATTCAGAAAACTAAGATCATGGCATCTGGTCCCATCACTTCATGACAAATAGATGGGGAAACAGTGGAAACAGTGACAGACCTTATTTTTTGGGCTCCAAAATCACTGCAGATGGTGACTGCAGCCACGAAATTAAAAGACTCTTGCTCCTTGAAAGAAAATGTATGACCAAAGTAGACAACTTATTAAAAATCAGAGACATTACTTTGCCAGCAAAGGTCCGTCTTGTCAAAGCTATGGTTTTTCCAGTAGTCATGTATGGATGTGAGAGTTGGACTATAAAGAAAGCTGAGCGCTGAAGAATTGATGCTTTTGAATTGTGATGTTGGAGAAGACTCTTGAGAGTCCCTTGGACTGCAAAGAGATCCAACAAGTCCATCCTAAAGAAAATCAGTCCTGAATATTAATTAGAAGGACTCATGCTGAAGCTGAAACTCCAATAATTTGGCCACCTGATGTGAAGAACTGACTTATTTTAAAAGACCCTGATTCTGGGCAAGATTGAAGGTGGGAGGAGAAGGAGATGACAGAGGATGAGATGGTTAGATGGTATCACCGACTCAATGGACATGAGTTTAAGTAAACTCAGGGAGTTGGAGATGGACAGGGAGGCCTGGCATGCTGCGGTTCATGGTGTCACAAAGAGTCAGACACGGACAGGACTGAATGACTGAACTGAACTTATATAATGTAGTCATTGCTGAGCAGAAGATTGAATTGATATTTTGTGGTTTTTGAAAAGCATGGAGTTATAATCGATTCAATTAATTTGAATCATACTCCTCATTCACAGGAAATCTAATTTAACTTAATTGAAGTGAAATGTACATAGAATAAAATTTCATGCATGGTAAGTGTTCATTTGTTGTGTTTTGAAAACTATGTACATATATTTAACTATCATCACAATTAATTTATAAAACATTGCCACTAGTCCCCAAATTTTCTTGTGCACCTTCAAATTCACTCATTCACCCTTCTTAAACACTCTGTGCTGGGAAAATTACAGATATAATTGCACTCATTTTGCACTCTAAAAAATTCCTATCATTGAAATTATGTAATGTATATGTTTTCGTACTTTTCTCTTCAGAATCAGTGTTATACTTTAAAGATGCAGTCATATTGTTTTAGGTCAGTGGTTTCCTATGTTATTACTGAGTAGTATTCCAATATGTGGATGTGCAACATTTTGTGTATATTTTCACATGCTGATGTATATATTTAAGAATTTATAAATAAAACTACTATGAACATTTGTTTACAGTATCTCAGCTGGTAAAAAATCTGCCTGCAATGCAAGAGACCCCTGGGTAAGGAAGTCCCCCTGGAGAAGGGATAGGCTACCCACTCCAGTATTCTTGGGCTTCCCTGGTGGCTCAGATGGTAAAGAATCCACCTGTGATGTGGGATATCTGGGTGTGATCCCTGGGTTGGGAATATCTCCTGGAGGAGGGCATGGAAACCCACTCCAGTATTCTTAGCTGGAGAATCCACATAGACTGAGGAGCCTGACAGGCTACAAAAAGTTAGACGTGACTGAGAGACTAAGCATAGCACAGCACACATGAACATTTGTGAACAAGTCTTTGTTTGATGATGTTTTTATTTCTATTAGGGAGATAATCTAGGAGTAAGATTACTGAGTTGTATACTAAATGTATATTTACCTTTATGGGAAATTGCTAATTTTCCTATGTGATTGTACTATTTTACATTCCCACAAACAAATGTGAACGGTTAATTTACTCTATATCCTGATTGTAATATAGACAATCTTTTTAATTTTAGCAGTTCTAATGGTTGTATGGTAGAATCTCACTACAGTTTTAATCTGAATTTCTCTGATGACTGATTATGATGAAACCTTAGTGCTTATTGATTATTTATATATCTTTTTGGAAATATCTATTCATATATTTTGTCTAATTTTTATGGGGCTGTTTGTCTTATTTTGGGGTGGAAGAATGTTACTGATACAATTCTACAGTTTTTTCTTTTAATAATTAAGTTTTTCAAAAAACAGAAGCTTCTAATTTGGAAGAAGTTCAATTTATTCACTTTTTCTTTTGTGGTTCATGGCTTTCATGCTAAGACATATTTGCCTAGCCCAAAATTGCAATCATTTTCTCTTACACTTTATTTTAGACATTTTATAGTCTTAGCTTTCATATTTATATACTATATCCATTTTAATTAGAATTGCGTATGTATGTGAGGTAGGGGTCAAAATTTGATTTCTTCATATGGATATCCAAATGTTCCAGTGTCATTTGTTAGAGCTATCATTTACTGTTGAATTACTTATTAAATTACTTTGTCAACTCAGTAAAAGAAAAACATTTGACCATATATGAATTGGTCTACTTTTAGACTCTCAGTTCTGATTTGTTGATCTATATGTCTAACAATCACATTGTCTTAAAAGTTTTCTTGAATCAAGATCCAAACTAAGTAATTAATTTGTATTAGGTTGTTGTATCTCCTTAAATTTATTTCATAGGACTTCTTAGTATCATGGAATATGTTCTCTATCTTGAATATGTCCAGTAAACTAACATTGAAACACAAGGAATTTATTGGATTCAGATTCAACTTTTAATAGACCAGAAAACTTATAGCATGTTATAAACTTCAATAATTGAACTTCAAGATAAAGTTGATAATTTATTTTTATTTACTAACTTCATTATTGGTATAATTCTATATTTGATCATTTGAGTTGAAGAATTTACAGTTATTTTGGTTTTAGTTATCAAGGGAATAAAAAGCTCTGAAAATCTCAAAGCAGATATAAATGATTATCATTGAAAAAAACAAGTGTTAAAAAAAAAAAAAACTTCTGAAGACAGAAACTGGTCAGCAGATTTGATCCTTGATCCTGGAGGACTTGACCTACAGTTGGATGTGTGAAATCTCTTCAGAGAAGTTAGACGTGTTTCTGGGGCAAAATTGGATAGCAGTTGGGTTGAATATTGTTTGTTACTCAGTGTTTTCTTCTTTTGAACATCAATAAAATAACATTTTTAACATTTAAAGTAACATTTTTAAATCAAGACTAGCTCCAACAAGATCCAAGTTAGAATACACAGTCATACATTAAAGAAGAACAACTAAATATGTGCTAATGGCATTTTGGTATCCAAATTATCACTTTTGATACATATATGAGCAGCTACATTACTTGCAAGGTCTGGGGTGAAATTAAAATGCAGATCCCCTTGCTAAAAAAATATTAAGAATTTCAAGATTAAACAGTAATGCACCAAACCAGGTGTGAGCCGTTCCTTACAGATATGAGGTCATATTCTATTGCTAGGGTTACCTCTCCATGAAGCTGGCACTGAATTTGTTCACTGTTTGTTGTTGTTCAGTTGCTCAGTCATGTCTGACTCTTTAAGACCCCATGGACTTCAGCATGCCAGGCCTACCTATCTTTCACCATTTCATGGAGCTTGCTCAAACTCATGTCCATTGAGTAGATGATGCCATCAAACCATCTCATCCTCTGTCATCCCTGTCTCCTCTGGCCTTCAATCTTCCCCAGCATCAGAGTCTTTTCCAGTGAGTTGTCTCTTTGCATCAGCTGGCCAAAGTATTCAAGCTTCAGCAACAGCCCTTCCAATGAATATTCAGAGTTGATTTCCTTTAGGATTGACTAGTTTGATCTCCTTGCAGTCCAAAGGATTCTCAAGCCTCTTCTCCAGCACCACGGTTCATAGCATCAGTTCTTCAGTGCTCAGCCTTCTTTATGGTCCAGCTCTCACACCCATACATGATCACTGGAAAAACCATAGCTTTGACTATATGGGCCTTTGTCAGCAAAGTAATGTCTCCACTATTTAATACGTTGTCTAGGTTTGTCATAGCTTTTCTTCCAAGGAGCAAGTGTCTTTTAATTTTGTGGCTACACTCACTGTCCTTAAGAGATTTTGGAGCCCAAGAAAATAAAGTATGTTACTGTTTCCATTGTGTTCCCATCTATATGACATGAAGTGATGGGACTGGATGCCATGATCTTCATTTTTTGAATGTTAAGTTTTAAGCCAGCTTTTTCACTTTCCTCTTTTACCTTCATCAAGAATCTCTTTAGTTCCTCTTAGCCTTCTGCCATAAGGGTGGTGTCATGTGTATATCTGAGGTTGTTGGTATATTTCCTGGCAGTCTTGATTCCAGCTTGTGATTCATCCAGCCCAGCATTTCGCATGATGTACTCTTCATATAAGTTAAATAAGCAGGATGTCAGTATACACCCTTGACATACCCCTTTCCCAATTTGGAATCAGTACGTTGCTCCATGTCCTGTTCTAACTGTTTCTTCTTGACCTGAATACAGATTTTTCAGGAGGCAAGTGAGGTGGTCTGGCACTCCCATCTCTTGAAGAATTTTCCAGTTTGTTGTGATCCACACAGTCAAACATTTTAGTGTAGTCAATGAAGCAGAAGTAGATTTTTTTTTTCTGGAATTCTCTAGATTTTTGTGTGATCCAGTGGATTTTGGCAATTTGATCTCTGACTCCTCTGCCTTTTCTAAATCCAGCTAGTACATCTGGAAATTCTCAGTTGGAGTACCGTTGAAGACTAGCTTCAAGAATTTTGAGCATTTCCTTGCTAGCATGTGAAATGAGTACAATTGTGCAGTTGTTTGAGCATTCTTTGACATTGCTTTTCTTTGGGACTGGAATGAAAACTGACCTTTTCCAGTCCTGTGGCCACTGCTGAGTTTTCCAATTTGCTGGCATACTGAATGTAGGATTTTAATAGCATCATCTTTTAGGATTTAAAATATCTCAGTTCAGCTGGAATTCCATCACCTCCACTAGCTTTGTTCGTTGTGATGCTTACTTTGGCCCAGTTGACTTCCCATTTCAGAATATCGGACTCTAGGTGAGTGATCACACCATTGTGGTTATCTGGGTCATTAAGATCTTTTTTGTTAACCCCATTTTTTACAAATGAATAAACTTCAGAAGTCTGAGTCTGATTCCAAAAGGTGATGAAACTAAAGTTTTGAAGCTGGAGAGGAGAGTCCTTCTCATTCTAAAAAAAATGTCTGACTCTGAGACATGTATTATAAACACCATAGCTTATAATATAATAATAAGTTGAGGAAAGTAAGGAGGGTAAAATGGGCAAGAGTGGGTGAAAAAAAAAAAGTTCTGAACATCTTTGGTGCAGTTTTAAAATTTGAGAACTAACCATGTGTTCAACAACCAATTATGAAGAACATTCGATGACTAAGATTTCCCTGGTGGCTCAGACAGTAAAGAATCTGCCTGCAAGGGGACCCAGGTTCAATCCCTGGGTCAGGAATATTCCCTGGAGAAGGGAATGGACACCCACTCTAGTATTCTTCCCTGGAGAATTCCAAGAACAGAGTATCCTGGTGGGCTATAGTCCACAGGGTTGCAAAGAGTCTGACATGAGTGAGCAAATAACACTTGGATGACTGGTTAATAAATTTGAACATTATACTCTAGACCAGCATTCTTGATGCATGTGTCACCTACATCAGAATTGCTTAGGGTGTATGTTAAAATTCAGATTCCTTGGTTCTCAAGTAGACATACAAGACAAGCCACTCAGGAATCTGTTCTGGGAGCAAGTATGCTTAACAGACCTTCTGGGTGGTAACTGTGTAGTTTGCATCATCAGCAACTCTGGACTCAAAATCTGCCTTCACTATTACAGATGTCCAGAGTTCTTCATCTTAGCTCCAGCCTCGTTCCAGATCATGTAAAAAGTCCAGAGTGCAGAAAACAGCTGGGACTCTGCCAGTGGGTCAATGGTAAAGAATCCATCTACAATGCAGAAGATACAGGAGACATGTGTTTGATCTCTGGGTTGGAAAAATCCCCTGAAGGAGAAAATGGCAACCCATTCCAGCATTCTTGCTGGGAAAATCCTATGGACAAAGGAGCCTGGCGTGCTACAATCCATAGAGTTGCAAAAAGTCAGACGTGACTGAGCATGTATGGAAAACAGTAAAGACTATGACATTATTTTGCATTGGGGTAAAACTGATTAATAATGTTATGATAGTTTCAGGTGAACAGCAAAAAGACTCAGTCATATGTATACATGTGTCCATTCTCTGCCAAATTCCCCTCCTACATAACGTTGAGCAGAGTTCCCTGTAATATATAATGGGTCCTTGTTGGTTATCTATTTTAAATATGGCAGAATGCACAAGACCATGACATTTTAATGAAGGCTTAATATTACAACTATATAAAACCAAAGTAGACATTGAGGAAATGGCAACAGTGGAAAAATAAAGAAGAGAAAGACCAGTAAAAGAGAACTCAAAATTTTCTGAGTGTATCTAGCCAAAAGTCACTGATAGGCTAAGCAGACTTTAGTATAAATGCTTAGATAAAAGTGAAGGGAGCAAAACTCTTCTGAAAGTAATATCTGCAGGGACAAATTTTATTCCACTGAATTTTGCAGAATTTCCTCTACAACAATACTTTAAGTGCTAAATAACTCTTTCATCATTTTCTTCAAAACATATTCATTTTGTATTCAATTTTCTCATAAAGGAAAATAAAAGTATTGATAAGAAAGGAAAAACAAGGCAAAATAAGCAAATACAATCACACTCATAGCAGAACCTTTGGCTCTGTTGCACAGAATCTTCAGCTCTGTCACCGTGCCTGCCTTTGTAGTTTCCTACACTCACTGGGGAGAACACAGGAGAGCATGTTTGTCTGCCCAATGTGGAATCAAACACTCAGCCTCTCCTCAGAGAGGCTTTGTTGGCAGTCACATGTGGATCTGCTCCAGCACTGGCGGATTTCCATTCCCGGGAGAGATGTAAGAATGCAAAGGGCAGGGAAGATTGGCAAAAATATTGACTTTGATATTTCATCATTTCACATTTCTAAAGAGAAGAAATGCACTGACAACTGCACCTTTCTAATCAGATGCTACCAGAGGTTCCCAGCAGAGTACACATACCAGAGACGGCAATACCAACAAAGCACCCAACAGAATGGTTTATATTTGAGCAAAGTAATCAGCAGCATTGTTGCTTCTCTCTCTGCTTGATTTCTCTGTTCTTCTGTTTTGGTAGTGCTTTACCTTTTCCTATTACAGAACTTCTCAACTTCTAGCTATTTGCAGATGTATTTTTCGCCTCATTGGTCCTTTCGTGCTGTATACAGCTTCCCTGACTGTTGAAATTCAAAAGGTTCCAAGCAGCATCTCAACTTTTTTTTCTTTTTTTTTTTCTTTCCCACCACTGGTTCTGGTAACAGAGATTTTACCTGGGGAAAAATATTGGATATTATTCAATGCTTGGCAAAATGCATTAATCTGGGAATGGTATCATCTTGCTTGGGGTTGTATAATCTGTGGGAAGAGGGCTGTGAAGAGAAAGAAGGGCATTTAAAAGGGTAGCTGGTAAAAGCTTATATCAAGCTTCCTCTGCTTCTTATTCTTACTTTTTTTTTTAATTGTGAGAGAGTTTGACTCATAAAACACCATAAGTTTTATGATTGAACAATAATTTTTTCCTATTAAAAAGTATGATACCTAATAATTTAATTTTTGTTGGATCACTTCCAATATGTTTTCTTTCTTGTTTTAGTTAGCTATTTGGTTAGCTATTAAGGCTAATACAAATTAGTAAAACTTATTCTATTAAAAAAAAAGTGGCTTATTCCATCAATAACACCTGAAACTACCTTTCTATCATGTGTGGCTATTCTATGCTCCATTCAAAATCATTCTCACCTCTCAGTAAGGCCGTATGTGGAGTTATTTAATTCCTCCTCTTGAGGCTATGCATCTGCCGTTAGGGCACTTACCATACTTGTTAGGATTTGTAATTGAACATCTGCTTCTCACATAAAAAGTTTGAATTTTGTTTATTTCACATGTTTGATCTCATGTGAAGGCCATAGGCTTGGCTTAGCAGATTTTGTATTCAATGTTTTGTTGTTGTAGTTGCTGTTGCTGTTTTTTCACTTAGAATTATGACCCTTAGTTGTAATTGAAATAGCACACTTTGGCTTTCACAGTTTGCTTTGCAGACATATTTGCCAATAGGATCCCCAGGTATTTATTCCTCACACAGGCATTACTTCTAAAACCATTCCCTCTCTCCATATCAAAACCTCCCTTGGAATTTGTTTTCCTGCCTAATCCTTACTTATGTATGAGAATAGAAATTGCACCTAATTCTTCGGTCATTATAAAGCTAAAACAGGATAATGTTATGTTTAATACATGTCTGACATATGGTAAGCCCTCAATATATGTATAGCATACAGAGTAAGCATCCAACCAATGGCATTATTTGGAATATTATCTGATCTCAAAATCATTTTGTATTAGACAAAGTACAGCCTTAAAAACACTTTGTAGGTAAAAATTCTTATCTCCCAAACATCTCAAAGAGACAAGCCACCCCCCAAATTCACTTGAAGCTATCCATCACCATGGAGTTCTATCCAACCTCCAGCTTGTCAGAGAAGTAGGATCAAGAATTTGACTTTTGATGAGTTCTTTCAATTTCTGTTTCTGTTCAGGATGCCCTTGAGAACTGTGGAAGTGGGCCTGAGGCCCCCTTCTTGAGTCAAAATGCAGTGATTACAGCAACTGCAATCCACTATTGCAGTGCTCCTGTTGTACACTCTCTTTGCCATGATTAGAATTTCAAGGTTGTCTCACAAAAGAACCACACACACATACACAAACATTACAAAAATGAGAAAACCAGGTCCAAGCCAGGCACAAAAGAATGTTAGCAGCCAATTCAATTTAGTTTTCTTTCAAAGAACCCTTTAAACAAACAAAAAACAGGTCTAACCAATCAGCTTCCCTGGTGGCTCAGACAGTAAAGAATCCACTTGCAATGTGGGAAAACTGTGTACAGTCCCTGGGTTGGAAAGGTCCCCTGGAGACAACAATGGCTACCCACTCCAGTAGTCTTGCCTGGAGAATTCCATGGATAGAGAAGCCTGGCAGGCTACAGTTCATGGGATCCCAAACAGTTGGATCCCACTGAGTGACTTTCACTTTCAGCCAATCAGAAAATACTTTATGAGTGAGTTTTTCAGGAAATATTATCTGCACCCTAGAGAAGAGGAAATGGGAGGCAGAGAGTTATATTTCTAAGGCCCTGACACCTGACAATGCAAAGGTGTGCTGGATGCAATACTTCTTACACCATCTGTTTCACCTCACAGTAAATCCAAGAAAAGCCCTAACTTTGGACCACACCCCAAAAGAATGTGGCAAAATGCACATGGGAAGACTCTCCAGGGTTGTGGGCCAGAAACATGACAAGTGGGTATTTCCTTCCTATTACTGGCTCTGTTCAGTAATGCAGGTAAGCACATATTTAAGACTATGTATCAAACTCCATTTACAATGATGTAAACAGTCTCCCTTTAGTTGTCCCTTGGCCCTAGTGATGAATCACTGGCCACTTTCTCAAAGGCAAGACTTGGGAAGAGGTCTGCACAGTCCTTAGAAGTGACCTGAGTTTGTTTGAGCAGATAATTCTAAGGTCCTAGATAACTGATGAGTGGTCTAGGAGAGAAATCAGGGCTTTGACTGAGCACATCTGTGCAACTTCATGGGTGCCTCCCACTGTGCAGAGGTACAGGTGAGAGAATGGTCAGAAAGGCACTCTGAAATACTAGGGTCTCAGTTCAGAGTTCTACCTGCCTGAGACTAATGTGACACCACTCATCAACATCTACTGGGTTAGTCTATGTAGAAAGTAAATTTCATGCAAGTTTCAAGGAAGAGAAGATATGATATATTTTGAGAGTCTAAAAAACTAGATTATACCAAACTCAAAAGACATATTAATGTGATGAGAAGTCCTTTCCATCTACCAATCTAAATCTCATCCATGTTTTAGAGAGGGAGACCAAAAAGGTTGGGGAAGAATTTGGGCTCTCTGGAAGACTCTGCTGGGGAACTTTAGAAGCATCATTGACTGCTGGAGAGGGAGAGAAATGTGTTAGCAGTCTTCAGGGAAGGTGGCATTTCTGAAACAGATGGGCTGACTGAATTTTTTTAATGATGATTTTACACCTTTGGCAGAAGTTTTCAATATAATTTAGGAAAGAGAGAAAACAGCATAAAGACAATTGATACTGTTCTTTAAGACTGAGAAAAGGACATCGACAATTAGAGATGTTAGTTGTGTTTGGCTGAAAACATAAAATATTTGTGAAATTTTTATGAAAAGACTTGCCATAGAAATTGGTGGAATGAAGCCAGGTTTCAAAGTCACATTATATTGGATCAGCTGCAGAATATGAAATTCCCTGAAAGGGAAGGGACACTAAATTAAGTAAAGCCAGTGTCTTTCATTAACCCTCTCATGTATTTTACTTGATTACTTTGCCTGCCTGCTGATGGTTTTCCCTAGACTTCCTAAAGGTACATTTTTCTATCCATTCTCTCAAAAAATTTTCTAAAAGTTTTCTTTACTTTGAACATGCAATCATTAAACACATTTAGCTTCTCCTCACAAGTTGAATTTTAATTTCATACTCCTTAAAGCAACTCAAAAAATGACCCCCAGTATCTGACCTTGATCAATTTTTCTAGCTTCATTTCCCAACTACCTCCCCTAAATAATCTATGGGAAATTTTCCTCTAAAATGACATGCTCTTTTAAGCCTTTGTGCCTCTGTACTTCTATCCCTCCTACCTGGATCACTTCTTCCTGCCATACTTGCTCTTAATGAATTTTGATTTATCTGTTAACACTTATTAAAAGAAACACATAAACAAAAAACAACCAAAAAAAACCCTCATCTTCTCTCAGGGGTAAAATAACTCCCCAAAGAGAGGTGGTTATTTCCTCCTCTGTGTGTCCACACACTGGATCCATTCCTCAGTATGGCAGTGTTCTTGCTGGGTAGGTCTGCTTGTTCACCCTCATTATTTTCCTCTAAGTAAAGCCAACTCCCTCCCTTTACATTTCAAATGGCTGCCAAAGTTATTTATATCCCAGGACAACAAAATAACATTTAGTAGAAGAAAATTTCATGTATTTTTTCTCTCTCTTTAAGAACAAGAATTTTTTTTTTTTTTTCCTGCAGAATCTCATCAACCAATCTACCTATTAGGTCACATGCTTACTCCTAAACCAATCACTGTCAAGTGTTCTGGAATTAAAGCACTTAAATAACTTGGAACAGTGGTATCTTCCCTGAGGAGTACTTAGATGTAGAAAAGCAGAATTCTTTTGAGAAAGTAGAATAGGAAATGAGAATTGGTATTGGCAACCAACAGTTTTTACTCCAAAAGGAAAGTGGTTCAATTCAAATGGGCTTCACTAATATTGTAGCCTATATAGGTACTATAATTATAACATATGTAGGTACTATAATTATAAAATAATAAATAAATAAAACAAAACAAAATAAAGGATACTAGAGAATTCTACAATAAGAAGATAGGAACTTTAACCCAGAAGAACTTGACTTTCAAGTTGTAGTCTGAGCTCTGAACTAGAAATCATCTAATATTTGCAACTATGTTTCCCTTATAACAACACTTGAACCTGAGACCATGGTTTGGAGATGTCTCCTTGATCTTTTATGATTATTCTTAAAGGACAGCTCTCAAAATCTTTGACTTCTGGTCACCTATATTAATAAAAGCCAAAGGAAGGATGATGCAACTCAGGAAAAAGATAAATGTTTTAAAAGTTGAAAATTGAAACTTCACATTAGTCATCTCAAAAATTCCTTAATTTCATAGAAACAGTGAAAAAAAATTGTATGGTGCTATGCAGAAATATTAGGAGGGAAATATGTACCAGGTACATTGGAATTTCAGGAATTCATTGTGAAGGTTCTTATAAAACTGGGATCAGTGATGAACATTAACAAGAGTCTCATACCACATTCATAGGCAAGATCACCCAGGCCTTACATTCCTAATAACCAAGAGCTTATTATAGTGTCTCACAGCATTGGACTGAGAGTACCGGATGAAGACCAAAGACTATTTCTTGGGGAAAATAACAACAATAACAAAAATACCTCATAAGGCACTGTGATATGCAGTGTAAATGAAGAATGATGCGTTTTTCTGCCCTCAGTTATCATTACTGTTGTTTATATGTTTTCATTTGTGTTCTAGTGATTCCTTCTTTATTACATAGAAGATCTTGTGTTGATAGTTAAATTTACTGTGGAATCCATAGTTTATAGTTGATCTGGTAACATCTGGGTGGGATTAGGATGGAATCAGAAGAGAGATACACAACATATGGAGAGTGTGGATTCCAACACAAACAGAATTAAAGGAACCTGTGATACTCCCCATGGATAAAGTAAATGGAGATGTGTTTAAATTGTCTCTCTGCTAGAAGGCAATGGTTGTGTTTATGTTTGTTGTCAGGGATCAAGTTAAGACAGGAACATCCTTGAAACTGTATATACAGGAAGATAACAGTCAGTGAGATAAAGGATAGACTGTCTGCATGTCTACTCTTGAAAAAGAATCAAATATGTGAGCTTTACAGCTGGATGAGCAGAACAGCAGAGAGAAACTGGAGCTATCTCAGGCAGATTAAAACCTATAGTCATCCAAGCTATGTTCCAAATCTCTTTCTTTGTTAATCCACCCTATCTACAAACCAGTGCTTGTGAAATAAATATTGAAGTGTTCTTAAAGCAGAAATGGTCACTGGTTGAGTCAGAATCACTTGTGGTTCAAAGGTAACCAGACCAGATTCTGCGCGATGATCAATAGTGTGTTCAGTAATAAAAGACTTCAGCCAGTAGTGGTAAAGGTAATTAAACAAATTAAAGGTAATTAAACAAATCAATCAGATCAGCTTCTTCTGTAACCTGGCCCAGAGATATGGAGAATTTTGAATAGGCAGGAAATGGGCAGAAAGACAAGAGAAATGAATACACAATGAAACAAGTGAAGTTCCTCTGCCTAACTTGTTTCAGGAATGGGAATTGTGTTGTAGCTGGGATCAAGAATGGATTCATATTCAGAAATTTCACTATGTGTTCTCCTTGGTAAATAAAAACAAAGAGATACTAAACAGTGGATTTACATTTTGATGGGGAAAAAAAACACTGCAAATAATCACTTGAATAAAAATGATTACATTAAAACAGCTATATTAAATTGTGTTCTTCAAAATGTCCTGGATACTTCACTCCATACTGTAGCAAGTGTAGCGAGAGATTTCTTGGGACAAGCAGCTGAATCTAGGACAAAACACAAAACATTGGTGAGATATTGACCCTTCATTTAGAGGATGCATGTATTTATGGATATCTCTTTGTATCTGTATATTTATGTACATATGTATACTTATCTCATTTAGCAAGTAGCTACAGAGAGAAAATTACTTGCTCTCACAGCATGTTGCCAGGAGTTTTAGGAGAAAATTTATACTCTGGCTTCTTTTCTTAAGGCTGTTTGGATCATTCATATCACAAAGAAATAAAAATAATCATGGCAAACCTAGGCCAGGGGATAGATTTTTAAGTTATCAAATTATATAATCAGGGATTCTTGGATTTAGAAGGGAATCCAGGGGTCAGCTCAATAGGTATGAGTGAAAGTGAAAGTGTTAGTCACTCAGTCTTGTCCAACTCTTTGCAACCCCATGGCCTATAGACCCCCAGGCCCCTCTGTCCATGGAATTGTCCAGGCTAGAATACTAGAGTGGGTTGCCATTTCCTTCTCCAGGCGATCTTCCCAACCTAAAGATCAAACCTGGGTCTCCTGCATTGCAGGCAGATTTTTTACCATCTGAGCCATCAGGGAAGTCCCCAATAGGTATACATGGAATGAATAATTGGACTAGTGAATGAAAGAGACAGTGAATCTAATAAGAACTTTATTGAAGGGATACATGTTATTGTTGCCTTGAATTGTTGTTTACTTTTCAACTATGCTCACATGCACATCTATACTTACCTCTCAGTTGTTGCATCATGCTTTATGTATGAGACATAGTTAAGAAGTTCTTGGTACATTCTTATGAAATTTGCAGTCAGAAGATACCTGAGGCAAATGGGGAGAAACATATATTTATTTTTTTCATCAATCAATAAAGAATTATTGAATGTTCAGTAAATTATAAAAGTGCAAGACAGTAAGGACAAAATGTATATTTATGGATAAACATCAAGTGGATTTTTTTTTTAATCTGTAAATTTGGAAAAAAAAATCTGTACTGAAATATCTTTTAGAGAATTGAGATGTTTTACAGACAGTTTTTTTTTTTTAATCAATAGGGCCTTAGTATAGATTGATGCTGAAACTGAAACTCTAATATTTTGGTTATCTGATGCAAACAGACAGCTCATTGGAAAAGTCCTTGATGCTAGGAAAGTTGAGGGCAGAATAAGAAGAGGGTGTCAGAGAATGAGATGGCTGGATGACATCACCAATGCAATAGACATGAACTTGGGCAAATTTCGGCAGATGGTGAGCGACAGGGAAGCCTGGAGTGCTGCAGTCCATGGGGTCACAAAGAGTCAGACACGACTGGGTGACTGAACAACAACAACAAGTATAGATAAAGAATTGTATTTTCACAAAACAAAAGGTGTCTTCCTAATTTCACTCACTTCAGTATCTTCCTCTTAATATTCACCTTCTTAAAACACCTTATCAAAGATGGATACAGTTGAAAAAGTTTATTTATCATACTTTCCTTCATGAATTTCATGCCACTTTTCTCTTTTCTGTCCATCTGACTTCTTCAGCTCCCTCCACAGGGACTGCTTAAAATTCTATTTCTGTTGTCACACCTAAACTCTCTAAGATGAAGAATCATTTTTGTTTGTTTGTTTTCAATACTGTTCTCTGGGTTCACAACAAAGCGGCCAGCATTTAAGAGCTTGATGGCTGTATTTTAGTAAAATTTAGAGAAAGACTGTGCTTTTAATCTGGAACTCCAGACTTGAGGCATGGACCAATGCTCAGCATAGATTTCATCATGATCCTCAGATAAGATTTTAAAAACACAAACAAGCAAACAAATATCATCTTCCATTCAAAATAAATCCATACATCTTCCAATACTATAAGTCTCCTGAAAGCTTCTGGAATGCTTATACTTCTAACCAGAGGCCCAGAATATCAGAGTAAAATCATACAAACAGACCTTCAGTGACCTATCATAGCCCACAGATTTTAATAAGAGGAGAAGTAAAACCTACAGAATCTACCTAGCCTAACTCTAGTTCCTTCTCTCCACTTCAAAGCAGGTTTCTGTAAATTATTGCCTTGCAAATGTTCTATAATCTCATTCTATTTTTAAAATCAAAATTATTGCAAATTAAAGCAGTGTGCACTGACCTAGAATAGGAAATCATTCAAATATCATTTAGAATTTTTTAGATTTCAAGCAAGAAAACACACATTGCTCTGATAACAGGGACCATCAGAAAGTAGTTTTGAATATAACTTTGAATTTTTTGGCCCAGAGAAAACAAAACACCCTAGAAACAAATAAGATGCTTCACAATAATCCACAATTTACAATCCATCTCCTGGATCACCCATTGCCCTTAGTAATCCCTAAAGCAGAAACAAACAAAACAAATCCTTTCAGCATATACTCATGAAACTGTCTGGAATGTGACAAAAGTTTGAGAAACAGTTTCGTGATAATGGTTTTGCACTTTATTGGTGCTTCTCCATTGAAGGTGGTGAATGGCTGCTTTCAAATACGTAGAACTATCAAAGGCTAAAGTCAATAAAAACCTCTGTAGAATAATTGGGGAGGGAAGAAAAATGGGGAAAAGCATAAAAGAAATGAAAAGACAAAAAGGATCTATAAATATAAAAGCCTAAGGAGTATATTTTGAGGAAATAGATGATGCAAAACAAAATTGGGAATAGTTATCAGAGGACCAAGGAAGGCAAATAAAACAATGAGATATATGATGCTTGTCCTCCTGCCTCAAGTCTGGCTCATCAAACAGTTTTTCATTCCATTTGGTGTATATGAGCTTTCTCTAACTACTGCCAACAGAAAATGCTCAGATTTTCTGACTTTTTACTTCACTGTCAAAGGAGATAACAGATTGATGTGACTCAAAGGCAACTAACAGAACATCCTCTTCAAGAAGGAGAAAAAATACAAATTAAGCTGTGCTAATGAATGAATCATTTGCATTTTTCAGGTTCTTGAAAATAGTAGTAGCTCTAATGATAATAAACAATAAAATAGAATATTATGTTGAAAGATTTTTTCTGGGATACAAAAGGTTAGAATTTATTGAAAAAAACTGTACTTAATTGTAAAATACCATGGGCTATATTATGCTGAGAAAAGAACTTGGAATTAATCTTTCATCTCTGGAAATACCTGAGTGATAAATTACTGAAGAATAGCCAAGAGAATTGGCATGGCTGATGACATGAGCTAGGTTAGGCAGTGGTGACTTCAGGTTCAAAAATGACCTCTGTTGTATAAATGCAGATAGAGCTGGTAGACACCTTGTCTGGAAAGAATAACTTACATGAAGTGGGAGGGCAAGTTGTCAAGTCATAAAAGTCAAGGGGCTTGATTATGATTTTCAAAGCAGGTTGGCTTATAGACGGGCCCAAGCAAGAAGATGCCAGCCAAAAGGGGCCTGTAACCACACAGAAACCTGGCCAGGACACAAGTTTAAAGTCAAGTTTTATTGAAGCCTAGAATTACTGAAGAGTGAAGAGAGCCTACACAATTGCTTAATATGGTGATTCTGACCATTTCAAGAGATCAGAGAAGAAAAATCAAGGGCTCAGAGACGAAAGTGAATGCCTTGAGGATGTAAGGATAGAAACAATTTGATAATCTGGAGAGATCAGTGAGATGGACATCAGGGACTAGAACTTTAGAAGTAGAAGAGCCTTTTGATGAAAGTGAAACAGGAGAGCGAAAAAGTTGGCTTAAAACTCAACATTCAGAAAACAGATCATGCCATCCAGTCCCATCACTTCATGGCAAATAGATGGGGAAACAATGGAAATGGTGACAGACTTTATTTTTTGGGGGGGCTTCCAAACTCACTGCAGATGGTGACTGCAGCCATGAAATTAAAATACTCTTGGTCCTTCGAAGAAAAGCCATGACAACCTAGACAGCATATTAAAAAGCAGAGACATTTCTTTGCTAGCAAATGTCCATCTAGTGAAAGTGATGGTTTTTCCAGTAGTCATGTATGGATGTGAGAGTTGGACTATGAAGAAAGCTGAGCATCAAAAACTTGATGCTTTTGAACTGTGGTGTTAGAGAAGACTCTTGAGAGGTCCCTTGGACTGCAAGGAGATCCAACCAGCCCATCCTGAAGGAAATCAGTCCTGAATATTCATTGGAAGGATTGATGCTGAATCTGAAACTCCAATACTTTGGCCACCTGATGCAAAGAACTGACTCATTTGTAAAGACCCTGATGCTGGGGAAGGTTGAAGGTGGGAGGAGAAGGGAACGGCAGAGAATGAGATGGTTGGATGGCATCACTGACTTGATGGACATGATTTTGAGTTAGCTCCGGGAGCGGTGATGAACAGAGAAGCCTGGTGGGCTGCAGTCCATGGGGTCGCAAAGAGTCAGACATGACTGAGCAACTGGACTGAACTGAACTGAACTGAGATATGGATGATTCAATCTTTAGATTCATTTTTTTGGCTCTGATATCAACCAGTTTTGTGACTTTGAACAAGTTCTGCAACCTCCTATTATCCAGTTTACTCATCACTAACCTAGGAGAACAGGTCTAAATATTTTCAAAGCACTGCCCTACTCAGAGATGCTATTATTTTCTTTTCATGATAGTGTTTGCAATTATATGGTGCTCTGAAACTCCAAAATGTATTTATGTGATAGTGTTTGTTATTTCAAATAGTCCTGTGTGGTAGCTCATATAGAAACACTATAGCTCATTTCAAGATAAGAAAATGAAGGCTTCAAAAGGTAAGATGACTTTCTCAAGGTTGCCAAGCTAATTAGCATCAGAGCAAAGACCAGAAATGTTGGTCTGCTATATTTGTAACTACTTTACAATATTCTTTTCAGCAAAAATATTTTAAAGCTTTATGGAAGGAAAACAATTTTTTTTTCTTTGCATGTTTTCAATTGCCTTATATCAACAGGAGCTAAGAACTTCCTGAGAAAAATAGAAACAAAAAAGGTCAGGAGTGGAAAAAGAGAAAGCCTGTATATTTCATATCAAAGGGAAATATAAACAAAGTGAAATAAGCAGTTATTTAGCAAATTTATATTGAGGAAGGATGACATGCTAGATATTATGAGAGGTGCAGAGATTTTTAAAGGCAATCACTTCATGGCAAATAGATGGAAACAGTGGCAGATTTTATTTTCTTGGGCTTGAAAATCACTGTGCACACTGACCACAGCCATGAAATTAAAAGATGCTTCCTTGTTGGAAGAAAATCTATGACAAATCTAGACAGAGTATTAAAAAGCAGAGACATCACTTTGCTGACAAAGGTCCATATAGTCAAAGTGATGGTTTTCCAAGTCATTATGTATGAATGTGAGAGTTCGACCATTAAGGCTGAGCACCAAACTATTGATGCTTTTGAAATGTGGTGCTGGAGAAGACATTTTAGAGTCCCTTGTACAGCAAGAGCTCAAACCAGTCAATCCTAAAGGAAATCAAGCCTGAATATTCATTGGAAGGACTGATGCTGAAGCTGAACCTCCAATACTTTGGCCACTTGATCTGAAGAGCTGATTCATTGGAAAGATCCTGATGCTGGGAAAGATTGAAGGTGGGAGGAGAAAGGGATGACAGAGGATGAGATGTTTAGATGGCATCATCAACTCAATGGACATGAGTTTGAGCAAACTCCAGGAGATCCTGAGGGACAGGGGAACTAGTCATGCTGCAGTCCTGGGAGGTCACAAAGAATCAGACATGACTTAGTGACTGACCAAAATAATTTACCTAGGTAGAGTTTCTAGAATTCAATAGGAATATTAGACATATCTGAGAGGAATTCTAATATAAAGAATAAAACATGATGAATGGTTTAAGATTTTGTGTATTAAGAGTTTTGGTATATGTATGTATGTATGTATATATATATATACATACATACATACATACATATACTTGAACTGTAGTGTTGGAGAAGACTCTTGAGAGTCCCTTGGACTGCAAGGAGATCCAATCAATTCATCCTAAAGGAGATCAGTCCTGGGTGTTCATTGGAAGGACTGATGCTGAAGCTGAAACTCCAATACTTTGGCCACCTCATGCAAAGAGTTGACTCATTGGAAAAGACCCTAATGCTGGGAAGGATTGGGGGCAGGAGGAGAAGGGGATGACAGGATGAGATGGTTGGATGGCATCACTGACTCGATGGACATGAGTTTGGGTAAACTCCGGGAGTTGGTGATGGACAGGGATGCCTGGCGTGCTGCAATTCATGGGGTCTCAAAGAGTCGGACACGACTGAGTGACTGAACTGAACATACATATACATACATATATATGTATATATGGGCTTCCCTGGTGGTTCAGATGGTAAAGAATCTGCCTGCAATGTGGGAGAACTGAAGTTGATCCCTGGGTTGGGAAGATCCCCTGGAGGAGGGAATGGCAACCCACTCCAGTGTTTCTGTCTGGAGAATCCTCATGGACAGAGGAGCCTGGCAGGCTACAGTCCATGGGGTCACAAAGAGTTGGACACAACTGAGTACCTAAGCACAGCATGTGCACGTACACGCGCACGCGCACACACACACACACACACACACACACATATGTATATATATATAAATTTCTCAAAAGAGTCAAATCAAGTTCAGTTCAAGATAAGTCAGGGAAAATCTGAAATTTTGGTATTTGAGTTCAGAAATAAAGTGGAACATGTTGAGAATTGTTAAAGATTAGAAATCTGCCAAATAAAGAAATATGTCAATGCATGTTTGTTAATATAGGAAACTACAAATAAGTACCAAGATAATTTTAGAGCTCTTTGCTGGTACTTGTAAAGTGGTGGCCACACAAGAATACATCATATCATGTTGTTCATATCTTTCCTGACCTCTCTTTCTCTTTTTCTTCACCTTTATACTTCAGGTTCTGTTTTCAATTAATTCAAGATAAGGTAAAAATAACCTATTTTTAATGATCTAAGACATCATAAAGGAAAAAATGTGACAGCAGAAGTTTTAGTAAAAGAAGCTATACTCTGCTATAAAAGATTCTTAAAGAATTCATATGCTAATGCAAAATAATATGGGCTCATATAACTAGGTAAATCCATCAGCATAATTCCTCCTCAATTGATAATGTGTAAGAAAGCCTCAACAAAACTGTAGATGTTTAGGCACGCATAAATGTGTTAACAAGATAACTAGATTAACTTGTTAATCTAGTTGTAACCCTAAACTTTACATGAGCAAAAAATCATGTGATAACTTGTAAAGAAAAATAATCTGAAAAATCATATATATGTATGTCTAACTGAATCGCTTTGCTATACACCTGAAATTTACACACACTGTATATCAATAAAAATACATAAATTTTAAAAAGGCATGGAGAGGGTAGAATAGTTATTTATGCTAATGCATATATATTTAGATTTTAAAGAAACCTCACTGATAAAATAATAAAGTCAGGGCACTGATCTCATAGAGTCATTATGAACATTACAGTGGTTAACATATGTTGAACATATAGAACAAAATCTAGCATATGGTAATCATGCAAATATTGCTAGACATTAAATGCTATTGTTAACGAAAATCCTTCTAAGACTCAAGCCATGATTTGTGTTGCCTTGTCTCTCCATCAACACTTTGTACCATCTCGTGACTCAACAAATATTTGCTGGAATGGCTTGAATAAAGTTCCAGTGACATGGCTGGGACCACCCACCAGGTGATAGACCAACCACATGTAGGTTCATCCATTCCATTTACTCTACCAGACACCAGTGTACTCCACTAAGCATTCCTGAGCATCAATTCTTCATTTTGGCAATCTAATTGACCTTAATGTAAATATTCCCAGCCACATGAACCATGTTCTGTAGTGCACAATAATAGCAGTTGTAGTTGACAGTCAGCTGCCCTCACATTGTGTATATTCCTCCATGAATTCTCCTGAACATAACAAATAGCAATGTTTTTCTTAGAAACCTCCCAGAAGTCAGAAATAGGGTACAAGGGTCACATTTTAATGCTTCTGTGGGGGGAAAAAAAAAATCAAGATACATAAACTTTAAATACAAGGACCTGCATCTTGGTATGGGAACAGTGTTTGATTTGAGCCTAGGAGAGTGTTCCAACCATTAAAAGCCTAATTTAATTTTGCTCCTTTGCATTACCTGCCCAACTAAATATGAAGCAACAGAGGCAAAACTATATTAGGAAAAATGTAATGGAATTCTGATCTCTTCTCTGTTACCCTCCTGCTGAGGGACCCTAAGAACCCCACTTAATTACTCTGGACACTAGATGAGTTATCTATCAAATGGAGAAAATGATGTCTGCAGGATCTCTTTCTAAAAGATGACTAAATAAATTGATAGAAGAAGGTAGTCCCAAGATGGTGGAGGAATAGGACTGGGAGACCACTTTCTCCCCCACAAATTCATCAAAAGATCATTTGAATGCTGAGAAACTTTCATAAAAGAATATCTTAACCCTGGCGGAGGACACCAGGCACCCAGAAAGGCTGTCCATTCTATTCAAAAGGAGGTAGGACAAAATATAAAAGACAAAAACAGAGACAAAATGGTTAGGGATGGAGACTGTCCTGGGGAGGGAGTAGTGAAGGAGGAGTAGTTTCAAAACAGCAGGAAACACTCTCACCTGTGGGTCTGTGGGGAATTTTGTAATCTCAGAGGGAACATAACCAGGAGAAAAAAAAAAAGAAAAAGAAACCCACAGAATACATGCCTAACTCCTGATTCCAGGGAACAATAATTGACAAGACTCATCCAAAAGCCTCCATACCTACATTAAAACCAAGCTCCACCCAAAAGCCAACAAGTTCCAGAGCAAAACATACCACACTAATTTTCCAGCTATGCAAGAACACAACACTGAGCATTATAATACAGGCTGCCCAAAGCCATGCCAAACCCATAGATACCCCAAAACTCACTACAGGACACTTCATTGCACTCCAGAGAGAAGAGATACAACTCTACCCACCAGAATACAGATGTAAGCTCCCCTAACCAGGAAAACTTGACAAGCCACTAGTCCAACCCCACCCACAGGGAGCAATCACCACAATAAAGAGGGACCACAAATTTCCAGCCTACAGAAAGGCCACCCTGAACACAACAATCTAAAAAAAAAATGAAAAGGCAGAGAAATATTCATCAGGTAAAGGAACATGATAAATGCCCACCAAACCAAACAAAAGAGGAAGGGATAAAATAATTCAGAATAATGATAGTAAAAATGATCCAAAATCTTGAAAACAAAATGGAGTTACAGATAAAAAGAGACAAGGATTGAGAAGATGCAAGAAATGTTTAACAAGGACATAGAAGAAACAAAAAAGAGTCAATCAATAATGAATAATGCAATGACTGAGACTAAAAGTACTCTGGAGGGAACCAAGAGTAGAATAACTGAGGCAGAAGAGAGGATAAGTGAGGTGGAAGATAGAATGGCAGAAATAAAAGAAGCAGAGGAGAGGGAAAAAAAAGGAATTAAAAGAAGTGAGGACAACCTCAGAGACCACTGGGTCAATGTTAAACACCCTATCATTCAAGTCATAGGAGTCCCAGAAGAAGAAGACAAAAAGAAAGGGCATGAGAAAATACTTGGGGAGATAATAGTTGAAACCTTCCCTAAAATGGGGAAAGAAATAGCCACCCAAGTCCAAGAAAGAGAGAGTCCCAAACAGGATAAATCCAAGGTGACACACACCAAGACACATATTAATCAAATTAATGAAGATCAAACACAAACAGTAAATATGAAAAGCAGCAAGGGAAAAGCAACAAATAAAACACAAGGGGATTCCCATAAGAATAACAGCTGATCTTTCAATAGAAACTCTTCAGACAAAAGACAATGGCAGGACATATTTAAAGTGATGAAAGAGAAAAACCTACAACCCAGATTACTATACCCAGCAAGAATCTCATTCAGATATGAAGAAGAAATCAAAAGCTTTACAGGCAAGTAAAAGCTGAGACAATTCAGCACCACCAAACCAGCTCTTCAACAAATGCTAAAAGATCTTCTCTAGACAGGAAACACAGAAGAGGTTTATACACTTGAACTCAAAACAACAAAGTAAATAGCAACAGGATCATACATATCAATAATTACCTTAAACATAGATGGGTTGCATGCCCCAACCAAAAGACAAAGACTGGCTGAATGATTACCAAAAAAAGACCCCTATATATGCTGTCTACAAGAGACTCACTTCAAGCCAAGGGACACATACAGACTGAAAGTGAAGGGCTGGAAAACGATAATTCATGCAAATGGAAACCAAAAGAAAGCAGGAGTAGCAATACTCATATGAGCTAAAATAGATTTTTGAAGTAAAGACTGTGAAAAGAGACAAAGAAGGACACTACATAATGATCAAAGGATCAATCCTAGAAGAAGATGTAACAATTATAAATACATAAGCACCCAACATAGGAGCAGCACAATGTGTAAGTCAAATGTTAACAAGTATGAAAGGGGAAATTAACAGTAACACAATAATAGTGGGACACTTTAATACCCCACTCACACCTATGGATAGATCAACCAGAAAAAAAAAAAATTAGCAAGGAAACACAAGCTTTAAATGATACAATGGACCAGTTAGTCTTAACTGATATTTATAGGACATTTCATCACAAAACAATGAATTTCACTTTTTTCTCAAGTGCACACAGAACATTCTCCAGGATAGATCACATCCTGGGATATAAATCTAGCCTTGGTAAATTAAAAAAAAAAAAGAAATCATTTCAATCATCTTTTCTGATCACAATGTGTTAAGATTAGATATCAACTACAGGAAGAAAAAAATATTAAAAATACAAACATATGGAGACTAAACAACATGTTTATGAATAACAAACAAAACACAGAGGAAGTCAAAAAGAAAAAGAAAAATATTCATAGAAACAAATGAAATAAAAACATGACAACCCAAAACCTATGGGATTCAGTAAAAGCAATTCTAAGAGTAAAGTTCATAGCAATACAAGCTTACCTCAAGAAACAAGAGAAACATCATATAAATAACCTAACTTTACACCTAAAGCAACTAGAAAAAGAAGAAATGAGGAAATCCAGGATTAATAGAAGGAAAGAAATCATAAAAATTAGGGCAGAAATAAATGAAAAAGAAACAAAGGAGACTATAGCAAAAATCAACAAAACTAAAAGCTGGTTATTGAGAAGATAAATAAAATAGAGAAACCATTATCCAGACTCATCAACAAAAAACGGAGAAGAATCAAATCAACAAAATTAGAACTGAAAGTGGAGAAATCACAACAGACAACACAGAAATACAAAGGATCATAAGAGACTACTATCGGCAACTATATGTCAATAATATGGACAAATTGGAAGAAATGGATGAATTCTTAGAGAAGTATAACCTTCCAAAACTGAACCAGGAAGAAATAGAAAATCTTGACAGACCCATCATCAGCATGGAAATTGAAACTGTAATAAAAAATCTTTGAACAAACAAAAGCCCAGGACAAAATCACTTCACAGGTGAATTCTAACAAAAATTTAGAGAAGAGCTAATACCTAATTTTACTCAAACTCTTCCAGAAAATTGCAGAGGAAGGCAAACTCCCAAACTCATTCTATGAGGCCACTATCACCCTAATTCCAAAACCAGACAAAGATGCCACAAAAAAAGAAAACTACAGGTCAATATCACTGATGAACATAGACACAAAAATCCTCAACTAAATTCTAGCAAACAGATTCCAACAGCGTATTAAAAAGATCATACATCATGACCAAGTGGGCTTTATCCCAGGGATGCAAGGATTCTTCAATATTCACAGATCAATCAATGTGATACACCACATTAACAAATTGAAATGTAAAAACTATATGCTTATCTCAATAGATGCAGAGAGACTTTGACAAAATTCAACATCCGTTTATGATAAAAACCCTCCAGGAAGCAGGCATAGAGGGAACATACCTCAACATAATAAAAGCCATATATGATAAACACACAGCAAACATTATCCTCAATAGTGAAATACTGAAAGCATTTTCCCTAAAGGCAGGAACAAGACAAGGGTGCCCACTCTCACCACTACTATTCAGCATAGTTTTGGCTACAGCAATCAGAGACGAAAAAGAAATAAATGAAATCCAGGTTGGAAAAGAAGAAGTAAAACTCTCACTGTTTTCAGATGACATGATCCTCTACATAGAAAACCCTAAAGGCACCACCAGAAAACTACTAGAGTTAATCAATGAATATAGTAAAGTTTCAGTATATAAAATTAATACACAGAAATCCCTTTCATTCTTATACACTAACAATAAGAAAACAGAAAGAGAAATTAAGGAAACAATTCCATTCACCATTGCGATGAAAAGAATAAAATACTTTGGAATAAATCTACCTAAAGAAATAAAGATCTATATATAGAAAACTATAAAACACTGATGAAAGAAATCAAAGTTGATACAAATAGATGGAGAAATATACCATGGTCTTGGATCAGAAGAATCACTATAGTGAAAATGAGTATACTACCCAAAGCAAACTATAGATTCAATGCAATTCCTATCAAGCTACCAATGGTATTTCTCACAGAACTAAAACAAATAATTTGTATGGAAATATATAGATAAACCTCACTAACCAAAGCAATCTTGTGAAAGAAGAATGGAACTGGAGGAGTCAACCTACCTAACTTCAGACTATATTACAAAGCTACAGTCATCAAGACAGTATGGTACTGGCAGAAAGACAGTGTGGAGATTCCTTAAAAAACTGGAAATAGAACTGCCATAAGACCCAGCAATCCCACTGATGCGTATACACACTGAGGAAACCAGAATTGAAAGAGACACGTGTACCCCAATGTTCACCACAGCACTGTTTACAACAGCTAGGACTTGGAAGCCACCTAGATTTCCATTGTAGACAAATGGATAAGAAAGCTGTGGTACATATACACAATGAAATATTTCTCAGCTATTAAAAAGAACAGATTTAAATCAGTTCTAATGAGGTGGATGAATCTGGAGTCTATTATACAGAGTGAAGTAAGTCAGAAAGAAAAGCACCAATACAGTATATTAACACATATATATGAAATTTAGAAAGATGATAATGATGACCCTATATGCTAGACAGCAAAAGAGATACAGAGGTAAAGAACAGACTTTGGACTCTGTGGGAGAAGGTGAGGGTGGGATGATTTGAGAGAATAGCATTGAAACATGTATATTACCATATGTGAAAGAGATTACCAGTCCAAGTTTGATGCATGAAACAATGCACTCAAAGTTGGTGCACTGGGAGAACCCTGAGGGATGGGATGGGGAGGGAGGTGGAAGGGGGGCTTCAGGATGGGAGACACGTGTACACCCATGTCTCATTCTTGTCAATGAATGGCAAAAACCACCACAATATTGTAAAGTAATTAGCCTCCAATTAGAATAAATAAATTGATTTTAAAATGACAGAATAAAAATTATGAAAATTCTATGAAGTGGTAAAATTTATTATGTAAATTTTAGAGAATATTAGTAAAATTATTTTGAGTTTTGCTATCCTCTTTTCCTTGACTTTTCCATGTTTGATTTCAATCAACATTCTCCTGTAGGGTGCCCTACTCTTCACTAAAGTTCATGTGTAGTCAGTGGCAGTCAAAGCATAATAATGACATCTTGATTTCATCTATATCCTTGATGCATGCTCTCCACTGTATTTGTACTTAACCCTAAGATCTTGATGATAATAGTCAGGTAAGGTCATCTCAACCCATTAGATTTCTCTAATCAGGAAGTCATAAAAACTGTAAAACTTGACAGAGAACCACTGAATCCAATAGCTCAGAATGAAACAGGATGTACGGACATCAAGAAGTATGTACATCTAAAAATTCTCTGCAGAGGATTCTGAGTTAGGTGCTAGCTAAGATCTGCTAAGAACCTTGGGGGAGAACTCTTAAGCCTATGTGGCATGGGAAACAGTCTTTTCTTTGGGCCATCTGAGATCCTCTTGTCCTTTAGTTTCTGATCCTTTTCTGTCCATCACACCCTCTTTTGACCTCATGCCAGCCTACATAATTAAGCAATTCTCTTGCTTCAGTGCCTTTCCCACCATTCACATAAATAAATACCTCAGCTGTGATCCACTTGCTTGAAGTGACCACATTTGCATGAGGTACATGATTTATTCAATTTATTTATAAAGAAGTATTCTCTCCTAAACTTTTGCAAAACGCTGGCTGTTTCGATTCTTATATTGGGATTCCTTTTGTCTCTACAGATGCTCAATCTAAGCAGTTGATTAGGTGTAAATCAGGTTGTAAAGTTAGTGACTTACCTATCTCCAAGAGATACCTGCACTCTCAAGTTTAGTGCAGCATATTCACAATAGCCAAGACCTGGAAACACCTTAAGTATCCTTTGATTGACAAATTGATAAAGAAAATGAGACATATATACACAGTGGAATTGTATTCATCCTTAAAAAAGATGGAGATCTTGCCATTTTCAATAAAATGGATAGATGTTGAGGGAGTTATGCTAAAGGAAATGTCAAAGACAAATACTTTATGATCTTACTTTTATGTGAAATCTAAAAAAAAGACAAACTTATAGAGACAGAAAATAGATTGGTTGTTACCAGAGGCAGGGGGTGAGGGTATAGGGAAAAAGAGTGAAGGGGTTCAAAAGATCCAAGTTTCCAGTCATAAGACACATAAGTTCTCGGATGTAATGTATAGCATGGTGACTATAGTTAGCAATACTGTTTTGCTATTTGAAATATTTTGTATATTTAAAAGCTGCTAAAAGAATTATTCTTAAAAGTTATCATCACAATAAAGAAAAAAATGTGATTATATGAAGTGATGGATGTTAATTAAAATTTATTATGGTCATTAATTTGTAATATATATATACATATATCAAATAATTATGTTGCAAACCTTAAACTAATACAATGTTATGTCAATTATATAACAATAAAAATGAAAAAAATAGAATGAACTTAGCATAAATTGAAAATTTTTAAAAAAGTATGGTGTTTTTGCTTCCTGCTGTGTTTGCATGTATGCACTGTTACTCAGTCACGTCTGATTCCTTACAGCCTGGACTGTAGCCCTCCAAGCTCTTCTTTTCATAGAATTTTTCCGGCAAGAATACTGAAATGGGTTGCCATTTCCTCCTCCAAGTGATATTTCCAACCCAGGGATCAAACCTGTGTCTCTTTCATCTCCTGCTTGCACAGGCAGATTCTTAACCACTGAGCCAAGAAGGTAAGTGTTTAACTTGTCATAATAAAATGCTCACTCTGTCCTAGATCTTTGGACATAACAATAACACAATTTTGACTTTACTACTTCTCACATGTTCAGAGAAAACATTCTGTGGGGATTATTTTGATAATGAGGAATGTGGGTTCATTCCTTTGTTTTTCTGCCTATTAACAGTGACAATTTATCCAGAAGGAATCTAGAAACTTTAGAGATTGTTTAGAGAAGCATGGCTACATAGACCGACAGATGAGTGAATGGAAAGATTATCATAAAAAAGTTTACCTACAAAGGGAAAATTGTCCCAGTAAGACAATCCCATCATGAATCTTGTCAAAGACATGCTAATAGACTTCTTTTAAGAAATTATTGCACATTAATAAAATAGATGACTATTTAGAGAACTTAGATGATTTATTACTCATATAAAATACTAGATAAAGCTACTGGTGCACTTTGGCTGGGAATTGAGAGGGTAACAGGTAGGAAGGCCAGATGTCCCCAAGTGGCAGGATGAAATAACTGTAAGTTACAGACTTTTTTTCTTTCCTTTTCTACACAAAATTAAACGAGGCTTTTTAAATTTTGTGTTGATGACACTTGGCTCTACCTTGAACTAACCCATGCATTTTTCTTATGGAAATGTTTTTCTTAAGCTATGTTAATGAAAATATGTATTTGTTTGCAATTTGCCTTTCTTCAAAATTGTTCCACCACAGACTATTTATATTTATTTATTTATTTATTTTATTTTCTCAAACCTTGGGCTGAAAATGGCTCAACAAACCAGTATTCCTGTCAATTGTTTTATGGCTGGAGGATGACACACCTCATGCCATCCTATCTCAAAAATGCATATCATGGGAGAGGGGCCTGGTGAAGCTCCCTCAAAATTGTGGTGCCTCTCTTATCTGATTAACAGCTTTCTAGCAGACATAAAACTCCTTGCTGAAAACTAGCAAGGGGGTACTATTTCTGTCCCCTTCTGATGTCTATGTCAGAAGCTTTCCCTATCTCTACTATACTTTAATAAAACTTTGCTATACAAAAACTCTAAGTAATCAAGCCTTGTCTCTGAACCCGGATCAAAATCCTCTCTTCCGGAGGTCACAGATCCCAGTGTAACACATGGCTCACAGCAGCAACCTTTCAGAATGACTCTCAAGATTTGGAAATATCAATAGAGAGTATACTATTAATATATACATATATACCTCAGGTAGAAACCTCTTTAGCTGTAACTGATCAGTTTGCTAGAGATTTTCAGAATTAAGGTTGTTAGTGGATGGTTCTGGAGAAGGCAATGGCACCCCACTCCAGTACTCTTGCCTGGAAAATCCCATGGACGGAGGAGCCTGGTAGGCTGCAGTCCATGGGGTTGCGAAGAGTCGGACACCACTGAGCGACTTCACTTTCACTTTTCACTTTCATACATTGGAGAAGGAAATGGAAACCCACTCCAATGTTCTTGCCTGGAGAATCCCAGGGACGGGGGAGCCTGGTGGGCTGCTGTCTATGGGGTCGCACAGAGAAGGACAGGACTGAAGCGACTTAGCAGCAGCAGTAGCAGTGGATGGTTCAGCTGAGTCTGGAAACACAGGAATGGAGCTAGGAATGTATGTCAGCTGTGCTCCCACCAAGCTCTGGCAGCTCCAATTTCAGGTCCGTGGGCTGTACCATGTATGGGAGCTTCTGTGCCAAGACAGCTTCAGGAAATGAGAGGCAGATTTCCACAGACGTGAACCTCAGGCCCTGGATTTTACCAAGATTATCTCTTGACTTTACGCATGGCTTTTCCCCAACTTTCTTTTTTTTTTTTTTCCCCATGAGGGTAATACAAGTTGTCAAAAACAGATATCATCTTGTTAAGAGTCATTTGCAGTCAAAAAGGCCAGTGGTTATTTTGTAGCTTTTAGTTACATAGCTTATTTCAATGATCTATTTCTCATGGATTCATAATTAAAGCAAAAACTTCATGTATAAAAGGACTGCTGAATGTTTTCCCCCAACACCTTGCCAAATAAAATTTTCTCAACCAAGTCACAAAATGATGATAACCGTATCCAGGAAAAATGTATAAAAAAATAGAGTGGCTAAATAAACAAACATTAAAGAGTGAGATTGGAAGATATATATAGATAGAAGGCAAAGCGACAGCAAAGAAGTGATACATTACATAGTGGGGAAAGGGCTGTTCAATATAAAGAAGAAACCACATAATCCAAACCAGGTAATCCACCCCCTGATGTGTTTGGATGTATCTTCTCCCTCAGTAGCCAGGAAACAGCAAGGAAGGTCCAGGAGGACAGGAGAGTTGAGCTGTCTTCATTGTGCCATTTGAATCACATCTTCACAAGGATCTTAGTTCTTTCATTTGAACATATAATTTCCTAAACATCGTGTATTAAACATTTCTAACATTTATTAAGTATAACAAGATTACGAGAGTAAAATGCATACCATCACTACATTGGATTTAAAATCACTATATTGAATTATTCTCCATTTGTCCCCTTCTTTCCTTTGGCCTTTGATCCTGACATTCCCTCTGTCTATACCTTCTCTTCCAGGTCAAGTGACAATCATTTTTATCTCATGGAGCTTACCAATAACTTCTCTTTTATCATAATTTCATACATATTTAAAAATCTATGAGAAATATAAGCACAGTTTATTGATTGTATTGTTTCCTGGTGGTTGAGCGTAGATCAGGCCAGATGGAAGCAACTCTCATGCAAAATTCTGATTTAGAACAATGTACTCAATGAAGCAACAGGCATAACAATATTGCTTTTCAAGGACACTGTCCACTTGCTGCTTTTATTTGGTTCTTCTTTCATATCTAACGAGAGAAGAAAAGAAGGATGGGAAGAAGTGAGAAGAGAAAGAAATGAGGGGAAGACAAAAGGAGAAAGATACAAAAAAACATTGATTACAGACCTATCTTGTTTCAGGTAAGAGGTCAAGTAATTCATACATTATACATTTAACCACCCAGCAATAGTAAAAAACCTTTATTGTGAGTATTTACCAGAATAAAAGACAACTTTGCACAGGTTAGTTTATATGGCTATCACATGGCTGTTGAGCAACAGGTATCTGATTTCAGTCTGCCATTTGTTAATTTATTGACATATCAACACTATGAAAGATTTGAATGGTGCTGTTAAATATGGTAACCACTCATGGCTATTGCAATTTAAACTAGTTAAAATTAAATGAAATTTAGAATGCAGTCCCAATAACTACATTAGACACATTTCAAGTTCTCAAACTACCACATGGGCTGAGTAGCTATTGGAATGGACAGTGAGGTAGAGAACAATCTTATCATTGTGAAGAATTCTGATGCCCAGAGTTGGCTTAGAATGTAGTGATTTTTCATGGGTCAGAAATCATCTATTTATATTGATTTTTGTGATGCTTACCAGTGTACATGTGTTGTGATTTCCTCCAGTTCTTTGAGGAAAATATTTTACTGGACAAAAAGGGTCAATCAATCTTTGATTATTTTAACACAGAAGAAAATAAATTCTATGACATTCAAGTCTAAACTCTTAGTAGACCTCTGCAAAGTGATTGGTGAAATTTATGGTCGCAGCTGGTTTGCAGTTGCAAAACCCTATATTTTTTAATGCAAAATAGCATCTGTGTCTGCTAATTGTATACTTAGACACACACATAAATTTCCTGGGAATTAGAAAGATGTATTTCTTAAGTCCTGCCCACATCTTGCTATTTGGAGAATCATTACTGAAATTCATTTTTCTTCCTTGTTATTCTTGTAGGGGGGTGGAAAAATGCCTTCTCCTTGTTATAAATAATGCCCATTGGGAATATATCCTTCCTCCTCCTAATCCAGGTTTAATCCTTTCTAGCAATGGCTTCTAAATAGAAGCCATTGTCTGTTTTGGTAGCTGCCATTCTAAGTAAATTTGAGTTCTGTGACCATTGCTACCTGTTTGGTGAAGAAGGAAAAATCAAACTGTAAATGCCACAAGCAACCCTGTTTCAGGAGTTGGATTCGAATGCTATTCTGAAGCCATAGAAAAGCAATGAGGACTAAGTCTTGCCTAACCTGGTTTTAACATCTTATTCCCTTGCTGGTCTTCTCTACTTTGCAGTGCAATGGTAACAATAGAATATAAGGATATTCTGTTGCAAGTTTCATGCAAAAGTTTATTAAATTTGTTCTCATAATTATTGTGAGCCCTAGAAAAGATGACTGGAGATCCAGAGTCTATAGTTCTCCCACCTGAGCAGATTGCTTTATCATTCTTCTGTGCACTGGTAATTTCCATTAGAAAGCTTACTAACCTGGTACTGACAACTACAAACCACAAACAGAAGGTGAAAAAGCTCACCCACTCTGATCTGTGGTAAAACTGATACTAGCTATCTGGGAAGAAAAGAAAACATAAGAAAGTAAACACCGAACTGCTGGTGTATCTGCTCTTTTTATGTGAGCACTACTAAGTGTGAAACATGAATGCAAAGAAAGAGAATGATTTTCAGAGATTTAATCCCTTTAGAATAGAAAGCTTTGGTTGCTGTTTAAGGAGCCTTTTCACCTCAAGGTCACAGCTTGAATCCCATCTGGATTTATGTATAGTGTTTGCATTCAATTATTTTTGAGCTCTTTCTGCAGTATTGCCTCCTTGCATTGCATATATTGTTTATGCCCATTGGGCCCTTTGCACATTTGTCCTGCTTATTCTTGTCTGCTTTTCTGGTTAATATGCCCCGATCTTTTAAATTGACTGATTGGTTATGATGGATGGGTTTATCCTCCTTCCTCCTTTCTTCACCAATATAATTAAGTTGAAATCAGGTTTCCTAGCTCTTGATAGTTAATAGAAAGCAACAACAATGAAAGAACACATAAAAACGACTTCTCCTGGAGTAAGTTGGTGCTTGATGGACCTTGGCGCTTGGAAATACAGTTTCTGTCTCTCAGCTATTTTCATCCAGTGAAAAAGGAGAATCAGCTGATTTTATTTTTACCTTTTTATCGAATATTTATAATACAAATATATGGAAAAATATGCAATCTATTCAAATGGCCTACATAAACTTATTTAAAATATAATAGTAATTATTATTAATATTAGCAAATAATAATTATGAACTTACGTAAAAGACACTTTGGGTGATAAAAAATACTAGATTTCCCCTAATTTATTTATTCTTTAAATATGTTAATGAATTTATTTAAAAGCAAGAAACATATTTGTGCAAAATGAAAAGTAAAATGCAGAGTAATGATGACAAAAATGTAATATACAATAAATCCTTCACAGACGTCTAGTGACAGGAAGCATGTGGTCTGGGTTGATTAAAGACTTCATACAGGAGGTAGACAAGAAGAATACACATCACAAGAATGAGACAGGCAGAGAAATTAACTTGAATTGTATTCCAGAAAGTCAGAAGTTGAAAATATGTTTAAGGTGGGCTGTGGAAAAGGTGAGATGATTGGTGTGGAGAACAATGCTTTAGCAGTGATATTTGAAAGGTTTGGAGACAATTTGAGGCATCATTTGTCTGTTTGTTTGTTGTTTGCTTTTCATATACACCTGGTCAATTCTTCCTTTCTTTGTCCTCATTCCCTTGCTCCCCACCTAATAAAAGTCAGTAAAATTAGGTCTGCAGTCCTTCCTGCAGAATCTTCCATCTTTTGGCCCTGACATGCTGAGATGACCTTTGAAGTCTGTGAGATGAGGAGCCCAGCTGAGGATACCTACAGGAGGAGAGAATCAAGCCTAACAGCACTCAAATTGTGGTTTGGAGCTTTAACATTTTTCTTTACTTTTTTTTATAGCCATCAATTGCCTTCTACAGCCACTGAATTCACTTACAAAGTTAAAACAGAGAAAAAAGTGGAATGCATTGAACAGGAAATTCAATAAATTTTGTTTGTTTGTTTTCCTCCTTTTCATCATTTTGTTGAATATGTGCAAAACTATATGAGTTTATTCAATTGTACCCAAACCCAAATATAGGATTTGCCATATTGGACCGACCCATTGGTCTATCACTGTTGCATTCTCACTGCCTCTGGCACCAGATGATACATGAAGCATTTGAGGAGAGTAAACTCGTCTACATACACACAGAAGGAAGTGAGTCAATTGTGCAGTGCAATATATGGGGAGAGTCTTAGCTGCTCCAAACTGGACTATATAAGTGGAATATGGATTTAAAGGTGTCTAAATAGGGCAGAAGCTGCATCATTTGGAGACCAATTTAAGCAGTTCTTACCTTTAGAAATTGTGTCCAGTGTCTTTCCGATCATTCTCAATTATAAGAACTATTATTTATCTCACAATAATAAATTGAACTAGTGGAATCAAACTGCCCCATTGTAGAAAGATAAAAGCAGTACTCTATGATAACTGACACATTGCTTCTTTTTTTTTGGTGAAAGCATAAATACAATCAAAACTAGAATTTAACATAATGTTTCAGGAACTGACACCCCATTCCTTTGGTAATTATTAAAACAGGTTCAGTCAGTTCAATTCCTTAGTGTACTCACTCACTCAGTCATCAGGAAGAGAAGATATTGTCTGGAAATCATTGATCCAATCTGCAAAGTGCTACAAAAATGGACCCCAAGGCAAAGGATAGTTGGGGATGTGAGGCACCAAGATGCAGGTAAAAACATAGACTGTCATAGGTATGGTAATTTGAAATAAAACATGCATTCAGAGAACAGAGGGAATAGTTCTAAATCCTTAGCTTTAAATCAAAACAGAGAGTGCATTTTATTATCAGAACCCCAGACAATGGTCATAGGACTCTGACTTCTTGTGTTTACTTTCCAGGAAAGGTCTGGGGATTGATAAAGTAACTATCAACGTTTGTGACTTGCTTTACCCTGAAAGTATGTATAAACATAACTGTTCTGCAGAAGAATAAAATTGAGACTACCTGGATAGGGGGATAAAATATCTATGGACACCATTGTGCTTTAGCTTGCATTTCCTGTAAGTAGAAGGACTTTTATTTACCATCTAATGTAAATCACTGCAGATGGTGACTGCAGTCATGAAACTAAAAGATGCTTGCTCCTTGGGAGAAAAGCTATAGCAAACCTAGACAGCATATTTAAAAGCAGAGACATTACTTTGCCAACAAAAGTCTGTCTAGTCAAAGCTACAGCTTTTTCAATAGTCATGTATGGATGTGAGATTTGGGCCGTAAAGAAAGCTGAACACTGAAGAATTGATGTTTTTGAACTGTGGTATTGGAGAAGACTCTTGAGAGTTCCTTGGACTGCAAGGAGGTCCAATAAATCAATCCTAAAGGAAATCAGTCCTGAATATTCATCGGAGGGACTGATGCTGATCCTGAAGCTCCAATACTTTAGCCATCTGATGAGAAAAGACACCTGACTCATTGGAAAAGATCCTGATGCTGGGAAAGGTTGAATGTTGGAGGAGAAGGGGATGACAGAGGATGAGATGGTCAGATAGCATCACTGACTCAATGGACATGAGTTTGAGCAAGCTCCAGGAGTTGGTGATGGACCTGGAAGACTGGCGTGCTGCAGTCCAAAGGATCGCAAAGAGTCAGACATGACTGAGCAGCTGAACTGACTGATGACTGACTGATGTGGATTGAATAATGTACCAGAAAAATTATGTCCAACAGAAACTTCAGAACGTGACCTTAATTGGAAATAAATATTTTGCATATGTAATTAGCTAAGATGAGATAACACTGGATCAATGTACATCCTAAATCTAATGGTTGATGCTCTTACTAACCTAACACTTATAGAAGGAGGAAAATATCATGTTCTAGTGTTTTCTAATGTGACACAGAGATATGTAAAAAAGGAGAAATCATGGGAAGACAGACAGAGATTGGAGTTATGCATCTTCAGTCCTTTGAATGCCAGGGACTGCCAGCAACCCCAAGAAGTTAGGAGACAGGCATGGGAAATGTTCTCCATCTGAGCTCACAAGAGTGAATGAACCTACCCTGTGGGCACCTTGGTTTTAAATGTCTGTTCTTTAGAGATGTAGAGAACACATGTCTGTTATTTTAATTAAGCCATCTAGTTTTAGTGTTTTGTCATGGAAGCCCTAGGAAATTAATGCACCATCATTTAGCTGATCACCGTTGAGTGTTGGTGATGTTGTTTTGCTAAACATAATTGAATTTGTCTTTGCCTCCCTGTTTACAGAAGGGATGTTTCATGAAGTCAGTTGTTAATTTTAACTAATCAGTCAATTTCATACGGTAAAATTTACTGTGCCTTCTTATTGTTTAAAACTGAGTGGTGGATTGGTCCCAGGGTGGACAGTGACACCTGGGCGGCGGATCAGCTCCATGGTAGACAGTGCCAGCGGTGAGAGCCAGGGGACCTCCACTCTTGGGCATTCTCCAACATCAGCTCCAGCCTTCCCAGGACCCCCTTCCAGCCACTTCAGCAGGGCTCGAAACTCGGCTGCACGTTGACTGACGCCTGACGGGCAGTGAAGGTTTACACGCTCAACAAGGACAAGTAGTGGGTCAACCAGGACACCAGGAATGTCATCCACCTGCACTGAGCAGCTGAAGGCCACATCCCTGCTAGTAGGGCCTGACAAAACATGGTCTAATGGCGAAGGAAATGGCAAACCACTGGAGAAGTGAAGGGCAATCCACTTCAGCATTCTTACCTTGAGAACCATATTAACAGTGTGAAAGGGCAGAAAGATATGACACAAAAAGATGAAAACCTCAGGTCGGTAGGTTTCCAATATACTACTGGGGAAGAGCAAAGAAAAAGCTGCAGAAAGAAGGAAGAGGCTGAGCTAAAGGGGAAATGATGCTCAGTTGCAGTTATACCTTGTGGTTAAAATAAAGTCTGATGCTGTAAAGAACAGTATTGCATTGGAACCTTGAATGTTAGTTCCATGAATCAAGGCAAATTGAAAGTGCTCAATCAGGAGATGGCAAGAGTGAAAATCAACATTTTAGGAATCATTGAACTAAAATGGATGGGAATGGGCAAATTTAATTCAGATGACCATTATATCTACTACTGTGGGCAAATTTCCCTTAGAAGATACGGAGCAGCCCTCATAGTCAACATGAGAGTCCAAAATGCAATACTTGGTTGCAGTCTCAAAAATGACAGAAAGATCTCAGTACATTTCCAAAGCAAACCATTCGACATCACATTAATCCAAGTTTATGCCCCAATCCTTAATGTCAAAGAAACTGAAGGATTCTATGAACACCAACAAGACATTCTAGAACTAACACCAAAAAAAAAAAAAAAAAAATTTCCTTTGTAATCATAAGGGACTAGAATGCAAAAGTAGGAAATCAAGAGATACATGGAGTAACAGGCAAGTTTGGCTTTGGGGTACAAAATGAAGCAGGGAAAAGGCTAACAAAGTTTTGCCAAGAGAACGTGCTGGTCATGGCAAACACACTCTTCCAACAACACAAGAGGTGACTACACACATAGACATTACCGGATGGTCAGTACTGAAACCAGATTGATTATATTCTTTGCAGCTGAAGATGGAGAAGCTCTATACAGTAAGCAAAAATAAGACCTAGAGCTGACTGTAGCTCAGGTCATCAGCTCCTTACTCCAAAATTCAGGCTTAAATTGAAGAAAATAGGGAAACAATAGGCCATTCAGGTATGACCTAAATAAAATCCATCATGATTATACATTACAGGTGATGAATAGATTCAAAGGACTAGATTTGGTAGACATACTACCTGAAGGAAGGACTATGGATGGAAGTTTGTAACATTGCACAGAAGGTGGTGACCAAAACCATCCCCAAGAAAGACAGAAGCAAGAAGGCAAAGTGGTTGTCTGATGTGGCCTTAAAATAGCTGAGAAAAGAAAAGAAGAGAAAGGCAAAGGAGAAAGGGAAATATATACACAACCGAATGCAGAATTCCAGAGAATAGCAAGGATAGATAAGAAAGTCTTCTTAAGTGAACAAATAAAAGAAATAGAGGAAAATAATAGAATGGGAATGACTAGAGATCTCTTTAAGAACATTAGAGACACTAAGGGAACATTTCATGCAAATATAGGCACAAGAAAGGACAAAAATGCCAAGGACCTAAGACAAGCAGCAGAGATTAAGAAAAAGTGGCAAGAATACACAGAAGAACTATACAAAACAGCTCTTAATGACCCAGATAACCACAAAGGTGTGGTCACTCACCTAGAGGCAGGCATCCTGAAGTGTGAAGTCAAGTGGGCCTTAGGAAGCATTACTAAGAACAAAGCTAGTGGAGGTGGTGGAATTCCAGCTGAGCAATTTCAAACCCTAAAAGTTGATGGTACTGTACTCATTATGCCAGTAAATTTGGAAAATTCAGCCGTGGCCACAGGTACGAAAAAGGTCAGTTTTCATTCAAATCCCAAAGAAGGGCAATGCCAATGAATGTTCAAATTACCATACAAATTCACTTCTTTCACATGCTAGCAAGATTATGCTCAAAATCTTTTAAGCTAAGCTTCAACAGTACTTGAACTTAGAACTTCCAGATGCACAAGCTGGATTTGGAAAAGGCAGAGGAACCGGAGATTAAATTGCCAACATACTCTGGATCATAGAAAAAGCAAGGGAATTCCAAAAAACATCTACTTCTGCTTTATTGACTATGCTAAAACCTTTGACTGTGGATCACAACAAACTGTGGAATATTATTAAAGAGATGGGAATACCAGACTACTTTACCTGCCTCTTGAGAAATCTGTATGCAGGACAAGAAGAAACAGTTAGAACCAGACATGGAACAATGGACTGGTTCAAAATTGAGAAAGGGGTACGTCAAGATTGTATATTGGCACACCACTCTGCTTATTTAACTTATATGCAGAGTACATCATAGGAAATACTGGGCTGGATGACTCAGAAGCTGGAATCAATATTACCATGAGAAATATCAATAACCTCAGATATGAAAATGATACCACCTTAATGGCAGAAAGTGAAAAGGATCTAAAGAGCCTCTTGACGAAAGTGAAAGATGAGAGTGAAAAACAATTGGCTTAAAACTCAACATTCAAAAAACGAAGATCATGGCATCAGATCCTATTACTTCATTGAAAATAACTGTTGAACAAGTGGATGCAATTTCAGATTTCATTTTCTTGGGCTCCAAAATCAATGTGGAGAGTGACTGTAGCCATGAAATTAAAAGACACCTGTTCCTTGGAAAAATAGTTGCAACAAACCTAGACAGGGTATTCAAAAGGAGAGACATTACTTTGCCAACAAAGATCCATATAGTCAAAGCTATGTTTTTTTCCTATAGTCATGTATGGATGTCAGAGTTGGACCATTAGAAGGATGAGTGCCAAAGTACTGATGCTCTCGAAATGTGGTTCTGGAGAAGACTCTTGAGAGCCCCTTGGACAATAAGGAGATCAAATCAGTCTGTCCTAAAGGAAATCAACCCTGAACATTCATTGGAAGTATTGATGCTGAAGCTGAAGCTCCAATACTTTGGCCACCTGATGCAAAGAGCCAACCTATTGAAAAAGTCCCTGATGCTGACGGCAAGAGGAGAAGAGGTTAACAGAGGGTTAGATAATTGGATGACATCACTGACTCAATGGACATGAGTTTAAGCAAACTCAGGGAGATAATGAAGTGCAGGGAAGCCTGGCATGCTGCAGTTCACTGGGTCGCAAAGTCAGACACGACTTTGCAACTGAACAACAATGCCAACAATGGTTTAAAAATTAAATAAAGCAAAACAAATTTCTAAATTATGTGCTAATTTTTTAGCTGAACTATGGAGCTCGACACTAAGGAAATATTTATGAGAAAATCAAAATGATCCCACTAGGCCCATGACATATTTTATAAAAATGATATCCTTTGGTATCATTTAGTTGCACGAATGGATAAATTTCAGAGAATTTTGTAAAAATGCACACTAAGGAACTTGATCATACATAAAATCCTAAAATGTTTGCAACTGCTTATAGATTATTATTGTTATTATCTGTCTGGTTTTCTATCATGATTAGCTTTGAAATTCTCAAAATGTAAAGTATCTCTATGTATTTTTCAGCAAGTGTAAGGCAAGGGGGCAAGAGGATGGTAGGTGACTGAATAGATTGTGGTCCACCCCTGAGTTATTCAAGAAGAAGGAGCTCTAGAGAGTACATGTGTGCTTGCAATGACCAAGAAGGAATAGGGAAGATATTCCTAGGGTTGTGGGTATGAAAAATACAATGTGTATGTGTGTGTGTGTGCTGTGGATCTGACAGAGGATCTTGTTTTTTTTAATAATTTAATTAATCTATTTATTTAGTTTTGGCTGGCCTTGCTCTTCATTGCTGCATGAGGCCTTTCTCTAGTTCTGGCGAGTGGGAGCTACTCTCTAGCTGTGATGAAGGAGCTTCTTATTGCAGTAGATTGTCTTACCGTGGAACACAAACTCTAGGCGCACAGGCTCAGTAGTTGTGACAACCAAGTAGGGGCTTAGTTACCCTGCAGCATATGGAATCTGCCCAGAACAGTTATTGAACCCATGTCTTCTTAACCACTGGACCACCAGGGGAGTCTGATCAAAGATCTTAATATTAAATATTAGTGGAGTTATCCTTTACCCAGTTTACCACATCACCTGTTGCTTACTTCAGAAGTGATAATTTTTCTATCTACCTTGTTTTTACATCCTCTTCACTTCCTTTCCTATACACCATCCTATTGATTTTTTTTTTTCCTATTTCTCTTTCTCTGTCTGAATTCCCACTGGGTAAATTCATAAATTTTGTCTTTGGAAAATAAAAATCAGAGTTCCCAAGATAGAGACCAATTGATCGTTAAATTCTGAAGAAGAGAAATGGACCTCATTTATTTAGAAGTTCACCTTGATGTAATGTGGGTATGAGTGCTTGTGTGTGTGTGTAGAAATCGAGGGAGAGGTATGAGAGAGGGGAAAGGCAGAAAGAGAAAGAGAGCTGAGAGGGAGAAACCAGGAGCTATGGAAAAGTAGAATCAAAGGTAGAGAATGAGCACAAATATTCAAGGATGTGCTTTGGCCCTAAACTACCTAGGAAGCAACATCTGCTGGATATCTTTGTAAATGTATAGAGAACGCTTAAACTGATCTACTGAAACAGTTTGTGTTCTTGTTCCTATGAAGAAAGAAAATCTAATCATGGAGTGTCACTCTTTACTTTTGGCAAAGCTAATTGTAAACGCATAACAAAATTGCCTAGAAAAATCATGAAACCCCACCACCGAACAGAAAATCTACCTGTGAAAACAATGCTCTTCTCTCTTCTTGTTACACAGAGGCCTGCAGTCAGCCTCCCAGTTGTAATTCTCCTCGACACCACAGATATTAAGAATGTGAAGAAAATGCTCGAGTAGATTATAAATTATAGTGTGAGACACAGTGAATTATATTTTCTAATAATTGGCATTATATTATAGGACCAAGAGGGGGAAAAAAATGAAAGCAAAGAGAATGACTGCAGAGAATCAAAGATTCCTCATCTCTTCTTAGTATTGTGCCAGTAGGAGAAAAAAAAAAACAAAAACAAAACTGAAGACAGTAGAGACAGAGAAAGGAAGGAAGGAAGGAAAAATGAAACCCAAAGCCCATTTTTGGGTCAGTACTAATGCCTTGTCAAGCATCTGAGTAAAATGGACTAAAAGACAAAGAAATGCAGCTGGAGTGGTGGTGATAAGGGTGTGTCTGTCATGCAAGGGAAGCAATTCCAGTTTACATGGGGTAACTGCAAATGGTACTTCTTGAAGATAAAGAGGAAGAAAATCATATACGTTTACTGTATAGTCACTGTCTCTAAATCTGCTTATTTTACATTAAATTACTATACTGCAAACTCATAGGTATCAGTACTGTAAAGACTGAATGAGATCTAGGTTCTGCCCTTAATTAGCCTGTTATATTGTTGCCAAACTTCTCTAAAACAGTTTTGCCTTACTGCCAACTTCACAGGATTTGGGGGATTATCTAACAAGATAATACATGGCAAAGCATTTTTTTTAAAATGTAAAACATGATTCCTCTTGGGATTTCAACGCATCTTGAGAGATAGATGTTTCGGAGGATTCCTTTTAACAAAAGAGACAAGATATTACTTTTTTATGGAGGCTTTGTGAAGTGTTAAAGCAGGAGCATAAAAAAATTAAGGACTGAAAACACACTACTAAGGAGAAAAGGTATTTTTGTGAATGGAGGTTGGAAATTATTTATTTAGATTGTTTGTCTACAAAGTCAGACTTGACCAAAGAAAGACTCTGCTTCTTGTGTTTACCTTGATACTATCAGAAGGCAAAGTGCATGTTAGAAAGGAACAGATCCCTAAAAGTCTAGTAGTGTCCGACAGGGACAAATACTCGGTCCAACTTACTCCTAAGGTAAAAGGGAATAGGGAGAGATGGAGCAGAGAAAGAACAGGAGTCAAGGAGAGAATGAAAGAAAAAGAAACAAGTCCGGATATGAGGAAAAAAGGACAATGAGAAAAACATTGAATGGAGAAGCCAAAAGGGAGTGGAAAGATGAAGTTATATCAGAATCAGAGCACAAAATACAGAAAGAATGAAGGAAAACCGAAGCATTGATGCAGCAGTCCTATGCAAACATGTTCTCAGAGTAGTTAAGCATCGAACTTGATTTATCTTTAAAGTTGCCTTTAGCAGGGACTATTGTTCCCTGTGAGGTCCCTCTTTGATTTCCCAGTGGTTCATAATGGACTATTGTTCACTGTGAGGTCCCTCTTCGATTTCTCAGCGATTCCTAATGGACTGTTGTTCACTGTGAGATTCCTATTTGATTTCCCAGTGGTTCCTAATTTCACTGAAAAGCCATTATAGGCCTGCGGAGCCCAGGGATGAACAGAGTCATCCCTGGACCGTGTTGAAATCATTCCTTTACAGTTATAGCAGTGTGTAACTCAACAGGAAAACTCTGCATGAGAGTAATGTAGAATGCCTGAATTCCAAGCTGATCCTTTCATTCTCATTTCTTCTATTTCTGGACCAATAGACAGATGACTATTTAAATGGTAGATTTCCCAACATGTATTAGAAGCAGTCAAGTGCAATAAATAATTAAGAATTCAGTTCAGCAACTGTAGTCATGAATTTATGAGTTTCATTGAATTTTCTCTACTCTTCTCACTTCCCTTCCTCCAGCTGCAAATTTATACATTCTTTTCTCTTTTGAACCTACTTATTTTCTCTTTAATAAAATGTCAATTAACCAAAAAAAAAGTAATAATAATAACAAAACATCCTATTAGAGGTGGCCACAGAGCCAAGGCTGTGTAAGCAGAAAGAGCAAAGCCACAACAAGAGTAATGTGTAATCGGACATTTCGTTTAATGGAATGTGTAAAGAACACTTCAGCACCCCAACCCCCATCTTTAGTTTGTCCTTTCTTCCAGAATTCTGCTTTAGTTTGGGTATCAAGTGACCATTTTCCCCTAGGAGATCTGAACCTTTACTCAGCCCCAGGGCATCCTGAATCACAGTGGTTGATCTAGATCTGATCCCTTACTCAGCCCTAGGGATCCTGATTGCAATCTGATTCTGGCCAATGAGATATGAGGAGAAATATTCTGTGAATGTTTTTAGTAAGAGACACAGAAAAACATATATTTTTCCTCATCTTCTAGACTTGGATGTAGTTGTAACAGCCATTTTGCAACCAAGAGGGACAAGCCTAAGGACAAGAACTGACACCCTCAAAATGGAGGAGGCAATCTGTATCCTTCATGATTAGCCGTGGAACTTATTTCCAAGCTTCCAGAATTCTAGGCACTTAAGACAATGAAATATGTTTCTATTCTACTTTTAGTTGTGTTTCTATTATTGCATCTAGGAATACTATAATACAAACATCTGCAATAACATATAAAGATATTTTATCCTCTGAAACCAAGAGGCAGCAGGAAAGAACTTGCTACTGAGCTGCATTCACAGATGTGAAGGCAGGAAGCTGATGGGTGTTATCAATAACTGCCTGGATTTTCTTTCTGAAGTGTAAGGTTTTTTGATGATGGAGATTAAAGTAAGGTTTGGTAGGTAGTTTGAGTACTTGTGAGGATGATGGTTTTTCAGAAAAATTGCTGAGAGAAATGAGAAATGCCATCAAAAGGATTGGTAGAGAACTGAAGTTCCAGTTAGAGAACATGGTTTATTGGTAACCCTACACACTATAGCAATGGCTTTCTCAGTGACCATTCAGTAATTTGAGCAGAGGGGCTGAGATGATAAAAGAAGACTGGCTTAGTTTGGAGAGTTTCCCTGGAAGAGTTGCTAAAAATGTAGGGAGAACACGTTGACTGAAGTCTTGGTGTCATTTTTACCCTAAAAGGAAGATAGGTTCACCCAACAAGGCTTCTCAGTCTAATTTGTTAAGTCTGACAATTCTTGAGCTAAAGACTGATAAGCCTGGAAGAAGTCTTTAGAAGTCACCAAGTTCATGTCTATGTTTATAAAGAATATTAAGAACTCTCCCATATATAAATCTCTGCACTCCTTTCTCTAAATGAAAACTTATATATTGGAAAGAGAAGTGCATTTTTAAGGAAGAGAGATATAATGCAAAGTGTTCTTATCCAAGATAAATGAAAGTCAAACTTGTTTGAATAAGAAGGTAGTGTCATGATGACCCACCCCACCTGATTAGTATTTACATTTCTCTTCCTTATCTTTATTGGTCCCCAGCCACCTCCTCTGAATACAAGTGCTCCGATGAATACAGCTTCAACTGAGACTAAACAATAAGCTTAAATTAATTTGCTTGGTCAGGCTAGCAGTACAATTTAAGATCATTTTTAACAAGATCAGTCTTTTAAATAGAATGGATAACTGTTTACCTGTTATAAATCAGGAGCCATTACCATTCACTGCTAATGTTATTTCATTGTTAAACATCATTTCTAAATTTGTAATGGTGGATCACCCAGGTAACTATTTACCATCTATGCTGACCTTGGATTACGACTTTCTATTTTTCTTCATTCTTTAAAAGAAAACTTCTTTTAAAAAACCAGTAAAGATGGGTATTTTAATAAATATTTCAAAATAAAATATGGAAGAATTTAGCCTACCCATGGCATAAAATTTATTGGAAATTGGAATGGAGGACTTTTCTGTAAAAAGTAATCTGTATTTTGTCAAAATTGATTTTTAAGAGGTTATTTTTTTTAAAAAAATACTGAGCTATTGCATTGTATCTATTTTATTTGCAACAACTGGTTTCATTGAAAACTGAGAAAAAGATATCCAGAAATGAAGAATCCATGTAGGTCTACTCTGGTTTAAATATTTTGATTATCTCTTTCAGATCATAGAGTTAAATTTGGGGTTTAGAAAATGTGGCCACAAAAATAATGAGTATATTATGGAGCCAATGATCTAGAGGAACAGCCAAGATGGAAAATGTGGAAACTTAACCTTCTTCCATAAAAGCACAACAATATAGTTTCCTTCTTTTTAATGTTTCTCAGGATCCCATTTACACACTGCTTACAAACACATCTACTTATACGTTTTAATAACTCAAAGACATAGACTTTGGGTTCCACATAGGGGTCAATGTCCCACTTCTGTTTTAGAAAAACTATTCATCCAGTTTTTAGACTGAAGGACTCTATGAAGCTTAACATCAGTAGTTAATGGGCTCAGCAGCTCACAACCAAGTAGGCCTGATTCCTGACCCTCCCTACCCATAAGAACTGAATCCTTAAAACCTGATTGAATTAAATTCTTACATTTTACTTTAGTTCCCTTAGCACAAAACTTTGCTTACTTTTTAGAAAAATATCCTGTTCATGAGCCTCACTCTCCCTACTTGAGGACAGGTTATTTACATCCTGTTTGTAAATGCTAGTCTGCTTAGCGGAGAAGGCAATGGCACCTCACTCCAGTACTCTTGCCTGGAAAATCCCATCGGTGGAGGAGCCTGGTAGGCTGCAGTCCATGAGGTCGCTAAGAGTCGGACACGACTGAGTGACTTCACTTTCACTTTTCACTTTCATGCATTAGAGAAGGCAATGGCAACCCACTCCAGTGTTCTTGCCTGGAGAATCCCAGGGACAGGGTGGCCTGGTGGGCTGCCGTCTATGGGCTCGCACAGAGTCGAGCACGACTGAAGCGACTTAGCAGCAGCAGCAGCAGTCTGCTTAGATTTGCTTCTATTGCACACAGTCTGTATTCATTCATTCATTTACTCATTCAAAAATATCTATAGAGCTTCTACTGTTTGCTAGAAACTGTTAAGGCTGAGCAAAGATGAGAAAAATGGAAATGGGCCAGACATCACAGAGCCTCTACTTTCTCCATTGACTTTTCTTTGATCTCCACCTCTAAGATTGATTTTGGTAAGTTGAGTGTCCCCTTCCCTGAAGTCTCTGACCCAACCCCCCTCAACTTAGTGGATCATAAAATGAACTCAGTAGTAACAGCATTGTTGCCCATCTTGCTGCTTCCTCACACATTTGTCAGCCCACAGAATCATGTTCTCCACTGCCTCTAGCCCATACACAATTATTTTGTTTTTCAAACTGGCAAAGCTCCAGTCAAACCTCTGCCTTATTCAAAACAAGCCATTTGTACGAAACTTGATGCTAAAACACTTCTCATTATTTTTCTTACAGATTTTGACATTTAACAGAGAAGGCAGATAAATAAATAAATTAATAGATAGATAAAATAAAATAAAACTTTGTTACTAGGTAGTAAAACTCTCCACAACTGAATATTCAATTTGTTCATGGATCAGCAAACATCCCAGATTGTCTGTAATTAAAAAAAAAAAAAAATTTGGCACTTTTCTATTAAAAAACCTTCCTCTTCATGAATGTTTAAACAAATTAACATGAACAAGAGTCAGTGATATGCATATCAAAAATGATTGTTAAAGCTGAAGTCAACTAAAGCATGGGGAAACCAGTGTGCTGGTAGGTATTCTTTCTGAATTTCACACTAACAATTTCCTTAGTTCCCGTTTCCCCCTTTCAAGCAAGCACTTTGTCTTTTATCTTGGATGCTTTTAGAGCTTTGGTCATTGCTAAGCTTTGTTGGTTTGCTAAAAACCAAGGTTGATTTTGCATGACCTTTGCCAGATGAAACTGGGACATCCTGTTCCACTAATTAGCCTATGGCTCTTTCACTAGTAATTAGTGGTGTCCCATAGACATCTATTAGAGATTTCAGTTGAAGTGTGTTTCCAATGAGCTCAAGTCTACTTGCATAACTGTAGTGGTCCTCATCCTGTTATATAGGAAAAAACTATCAGTCCCAATTTCAGTTAAATCCGTGACTTTCAGCATTTTTGCCTTGGTATCCTCATCTTTAAATGGAGCACAACGGCATCTAAATTCAATTATCCTAAAATATGCTCATGTCTTTTTTTTTTTTTTTGTCCTCACTAAGTAACATAGCATCTGTAGACATGGCTTAAAAGACTCAGAGATCATATATCAAAATATGATATATATGCAAGATACAGGGTTTCTTTGAGCGCTATACTAATAGAAGGAATCTATGCATTCTTAGTTCCAGGGCATGCACATCCTCTGGGATCACATTTGTATTTTCTTTAAATAACAAGAAAGATCCTCCCCTCCCCTGAGATTTGGATGCTGGAGACAGCATCTTAGGATATTGCAGGCTGAGTCTCAATTAGCCTGGGACTTCCATATTTAAAGGGATCTTCTTTCCAGGAAATATATACTGAGGTCACTGCTCTCTTATAAATCTCATTACATCCAGTTTATATAAATAAAAACAAAAAAAAAAAGAAGGAAGAGGGAAAGGAAAAGAAAGGGAAAAAAGAGATGGAAGGAGATAAAGTAGGACAGAATATTAGAAAGAAAGGTAAAAAAATAGAATGGCAAAAAAAAAAATAAACAAAGTCCTTACCTCTGAGTCTTTGGGGAAAGTATATGAATGAACAGTTTACACAACCACAGTTGCAGCCAGAATTATCCTGCCTTATAAATAAAACAATTTTTGATACCCTCTAAATTTCTTCTACTTTCCCCCTTGCCTTGATTTCTTGTTTGTTATGATTTTGTCTTGTCATTAATTAAAACTATTTCCCCTAGTACCTCTTGAATGCCTTCTTAATAAGTGAGGGAGAGACTTCTGCTTCATCTTGACATACAAAATTGTCCTTAGAGTTGGCTAAGTCTGTCCCTAAAATAGACAGATGAGGAAATAAAAGTAGCTGGTAACTGGTAGTGTCAGAATTCTTTTATCTTCTTCCCCCATATATATCACTGCCTCTACCCCATCCATCCCATTGGACCATCTTCCCATATTTAAATGTTTGTCATCTACCGTAAAATGTATGGAAAAGTCAACTCGTAGTGTATGTTCAGAAAGAAAGAAAAAAAAAATGGTGTGCAGGTAAAAGGAGGATCAATTTTATGTTAAATTAAGTCAGAGGAGAAAAATATTAAAAATTTGGAGCAGAGGCAAAGAATGAAGATATGACATAAACACTTCAAGCCTACAGAAAATAAGCAGAGAGCTTTTTCCTTAAAATTCTCACAAACTCAACATCTTTAAGATTAGTTGACTAAAGAAACTTTTGTATTAAGACAAAGGTTTTTGAGTGAAGTTGTCTTATCTCTAGAAACTTCATTTCTGCTTTGAAATCCTTTCTCTTCCTCCTCTCTCCCTCCCTCCACCTCTTTTTCTTCTTTCCCCATATTGCACAAAGTGCACAATTTCAGAGAGAAGAATCACCCTAACTACTTTGGTTTCATTAAAATCATGACAGTGGAGGACAAATTCTAATACTGTTAATGTTTAAAAGTTACAAAAATTGATTGCTTGTTTTGCTCTTCATTTCTGTTTGATTATCCCCTTCTCCCAGAGATAAGTATTATAAATAAATACAGATTTAATCTCCAGAATCAACCAGCAAGGAGAAATGTGTGGTTCGCGTGAATGGAAGAAGAGTTAGACATAAAAAAAAGACCTCTCTCCCAAACAAACCTTTCATTTCCAAGCAGAAATAATTACAGTGATGGTCAGTGGGGATATTTGAGCAATTTACAGAGGTATAACAGTGGTTCCTATCAACACAGTTTTATATTCAGGGCAAGGCATAGAACTCTAGGTCCTGAAGCATTGCCTATAATCTTTATTTCATTTTTAGATGTTATGCTGTAATAAAATGTAAAAAGGGAATACATAAAAAGTTATAGAGGTGGGAAAAAACATGGTTTGAAGTTGTATGGCATTTCTTGACAGGGCATGTTCCTAAGGATATGCAGAGAATAACAAATGCCATTTGAAATAAGTACACTAGAGATCTGAAACTAGATTGAAAACCCAAGTCAATTTTCCTGAGTGTCATTTGATTAGCTTTCTTATAGAGAATGGAGGTTTAAACAATGCTGGGATTCTGAGTACAGAGGTGCTTGGGAAAACAGTGAGAAATGGGTGCCTCCCACCAATTTCTTTCTTATGGCTTTACAACATTATCTTTTCACATTCTTCCTGTGTTTTTGCAATAATCCATAAATGAAGCAATGCCAGAGAAAATGTGATTGATTGTGGGGAAGCACACATGCACATTCACGTGCAGCAAGTTATTTTTCTATTCCCTTTCCAATTTGTCCCAGACTTGCTCCAGGCAAATACCTGTGGCCTTATTGCAGGTTTTTGGTGGGAAGATAGAAACAAAGTTCTCAGGCTTGAGGGGTAATCTTTGCACAGGTAACAAACAACTCAATTGTGCCTGGTGGCTATTTTCACATAGAGAGGATTTTCTCTTACTTTTGCCAAGATGTTTATTCTGTTTTCTCAAGACAGTTTAGAAAGGAGGTCTAGATATTGTCTAACAATTAGGTTTAGGATATATTTCCTGTATCATTTTCCAAACCTTTTTGTTTTGTCTACATTGGACAGAACAGAACATTTGTGCATTATCACGACCATACTAGCCTGTAATCCAGGTTTAAATTGTTGTTTTTTACTATTACTTTAGTAGGCTCTGCCTTCTATTATATATATATATACATATATATATATAATTCCATTTACTCTGGTTTCCTCCCTAAGAACAATCTACCTCTACTTACATGCAATATTTTGCTCTCTGTAGTTATCCATGTCTCCTTGTTTTGTTGCAATTATATTCTGCTCCTGCCTTCAAAAGCTCTTATACCATTTGATTAATTTGTTCCTGTCCCTAGGAATCCTGTTCTGAAAGGACTGTTCTTGGGTGCCTAAACCTGAAGAATGCGCAAGCTGACAGTGTGTGTCCAAATCTCGGTAGTTGAGTTCTGACAGTCTAGGGATAAAAACTGTAAATCAAGTTTAACTGTTTAATGACCAATAGTCCATTTGTTCTCTCAGTCTTCTATAAGGCATTTCAGCTGCTGACAGCTCTGGGCAAAAGGTATTTAGAGAGACAGACACTTTTTGAAGCATTTGATTTTAGCCCAATGGATGGCTGAATATATTCCTCAGGCTAAGGGACTTTAATCTTTAGCTTAGAGTCATTGCCCCTTAACAAGCACCTAATAAAGCCTGAAAATGCATTGCATGTGTTTTGAACACCCAAGTTTTTCTTAGACTGTATCAGATCTTAAACACTCTCTTGTCCTCCTTTCCCTCTTTTTCATTGGGTATGGCAGATGCTCCTGAACTCTGACAAGTAATAGTATTCTGATATTCTTGACCAAAATGCTGTCACCTCATTCATACTGAATGGACATTTCAAAAGAATATGGAATGACAGCCTAGTTTATGGAGGGGGAATCGACGATATCATATTAACATAGATGTCTATTTGAAAATGACTGAACTGTACACTCAAATGAAGGCTTTGTGGGGAATGGTGCATTTCTGAGTTTAAAGTGGTAAATTTAATTGAATAATAGAGTGTTTGGATTATCCTGGAGAAAAACCTCCAAAGTAAAATAATTTATTTGATGAATTTGGCTATGTCTCCTGAATTGATTCCAAAATAATCTTTCAATTTTCCATTTTATTTTAATTATGTACAAAACTAAAATGCAATGAGAGGGCCTGTATCCCTATACAATAAATTTGCCATGGATACTTTTCATAATTAGCACAGCCTGCCATATTTATGTGAACTGTGCCATGTTTCCCAAATTCTGAAAATACGAAAATCAACTGTCCATATGGCTTGTTTAAGGATGCTTAAGTTTATTGACGTTTCCTTTAAATACAGTGTTTCCATTTCCCTGTTTTCTTTCTTATGACACCTGGATTTCATTTCATTGATGCAATTTCTATATTAATCTCTCCATTACCATGATCAGCTTACAGTTACGACCCCCAAAGGGAAACATAAACACATGCATGCACACATACACACAATTCTCCCAACATCCACTGACAACATTTCAAACACACATAATTTTTTATTGTAAATCAGTCTCAGCCTGGCCTTGCTAAGCTACCTTTTAGCTGACACCTCCCAGTCTATTGTCCAATATAGATTATAAGGCCATGGGGAAGTGAATGCTGCTGAGTTGAAGAGGTTTCTGGAGTTTAGTTAAGCTCTAGGTAAACCACTCATAGATTGTCCCAAGCCCATTCACAACCCCTCTTGCTTTTGTTGCCTTGTTTATAACAAAATTGCACCTCCTTCAGTTTCACCCTTGCAAGCAAAAAGGACAAGAATTATTAGAATTTCTTCACTAATAATTCTGTCTTTTAGCAACAATTCTGAATTATTCTTCCGGAGTGTAAGTCCATGGGGCTGGCCCCTGACCCATTGCTAGAAAATATGTAATGAAACCAGAATCAGAGATGGTGTTACGTGGCAGCTTAGAAAAGAAAACGACACATCTAATAACCAACAGAAATGGCTAGTAATTAGCTGAAATGACAATAATTAACAGAAATGACAGGTCTAATAAATTTTCACTTAAGTGTTGTCATATGACACTTTGGGTTTTTAGCTTTCCATTTTAACTATTAATCTCAATGGACTTGCTTTAAATGAAAAGTCATATCAAGTCTGGAGATGGAAATAATTCTGTACATATACTCCATAAAATTCTGTTTTATCAATGTCATTTATAGTATGATCCCTAGAGACTGGATTAAGACCTCATGTTTTTCTCCTAAAAATATATATTATTTTACTGCATACCTCATTTATGTAGCTCAAAAACATTCAGCCACAGGGATCAGAGAGAAAGTGGTTGTTTTTAATTTTCTTTGATATCTTCAAAGATAAGAAGGTATTACCCCTCCCTTCTTTCCCCCTCTTCAGCAACAGACAAAGAAGGTTAAATCTTATTAGCATGTCCTATATAGCTAGCTGTAACCTAAGTGACCTGTCATGGCACTAAATGCCTACTAGAACTTTCTCTGTACTTGCAAGATGGAAATTTTATGCATCAATGCTTTTATGCATGCATCTGATTTGGGAAGTTCACTGCTTTATGGATATGAACATTGTGATCATGTAAATTGATCTGCATAATGGGATTTTGTGTGTGTGTGTGTGCATATATCTATATGGATATGGATGTATGCAAGTGTATTCTAAAAGAAAATGTAATACATGAAATGTTAACTTTAATGATATGAAATACATTAAATTCAAACTATCTTGCATGTGTATACAGATAGATGCATTATGTCTCTATCATTGTGCTCTGTGGGAATTTAAGGTAGAAAAAATAAATTTATCATATACTCTGAAGTGCCATGCTAAATGAGAGTGCAACATAGCACTATTCTAAGCAATAAATAAGGTCCAAGGAAACCAAGACTTATGAAGCTCTTATGGACAATCCTTAGTAAAACAACAATAAAAACAACATTTTATTCAGGGTCACACAGCTGCTCCTTTCAGGTACCCTGATTGAGCTCCTTTTGTCTCTAAACTACCATCTACTGGAAACCAAGATTTTTACATTTCAGAGTTCTGATGACCAAAAAATTACAGTAAGTTCTCAGCTTTCTTCTCACCAGAATTCACCATTGAGTTGCATTGCTTCAAGCTCTAATAGATTTAGTCAGGTAAACAAAATGATTTAAAGGATTAAGTCCTTAAAAACTTATCTTTCTCAGACAACTGAGTACCTTAACCCAGATAATAAGCAAATTATCTTTAATGAAGTTTGTTTTGGCAACTCTAATCCTTGAAATTAATTTCAGTTGTATTCCATATATTTATCATCATCAAAACTGTCTTGTGTGTTTTATATGGCCTAAAGCAACTTGATTGTTCATTTTTCAAAACCGAATTCAAATTCCCTGCCTTTCTATTTACCATTAGTGATATGGAGTACATATCAATTCTTATTTAATAATGATGGAGGTGATAATGATAATCTGTAAATAGTTGCCCTGTAGGTTCATCTGTACTACATGCCTACTCATTACATTAAGAAAAAAGAATGCAACATACAAGATAAAATTTAAAAAATTCAATAAGAAATTAGCAGGCTTGAGCTTCTTTCCAGACCTATTAGTTATCCAGATAGCAACATAATTATAAAACCAGTAGTTCTGTGGGATTCACACTTAGAAAATCTAGTTGTCTTTTGATCAAGAATAAGTGTATGTATTCAATCACTTTGTTCCTTTGGCAAATGTTTATTTCATATCAATCATTATTAACGAAGGATGACTAAGAATCGGTCTTGGTCCTCAGTTTTCATTTGTAACATATATGTATATAGTATCATCAGCAATAAGAAAGAATAGCAGAAGAATCGAATGGCATAGCTACTTTTAATTGTAGCATCAGCCCAATAATTATATAGATAATATTTGAGACTACAAACTCTATTTAGAGCAGTGCTGGTGTATAGGGTTCGGCAGTGTCTCCCCACCTTCAAAATTCAAGTCCACTTAGAACCTTAGAATGCAGTTGACCCTAAATGTAATGACTGGTGTCCTCATAAAAAGGCCATGTAAAGTCACACAGGAAAGAAAGCCATGTGAGAATGCACATAAAGATTGAAGTGATGTAGCTACAAGCTAAGGAACACAAAGGATTGTCAGGAGACAATAGAAGTTAGAAAGTGACAAGAAAGAAATCTTCCCTAGAGGCTTCAGAGGAACATGGCCCTGTTCACAGCTTAATTTTGGAATTGTAGCATTCAGACCTGTGAGAGAATAAAGTTCTGTTGTTTATTAAGTTAACCAGCCTGTGGTAATTAATTATGGCAGCCCTAAGAAATTCATACAGTTCATGTCTGCTTTTCCTTACATCTGTTGCTTTTGATAAAGGTAGAGTATATATTCTTACCCACCAAATATTTAGTTTAGCAATAGAGATGGACAGGGTTTCAGTTTAAGTCTAATATGTGATCAACTCAGAAAACATTTTCATTATGATATATATATATACGTGTCTGTGTGTGTATTTGTGTGTTTGTGTATGTGTGTTGTTGTTGCTTAGTCATATCTGACTCTTTTGCAAACCCATGGACTGTAGCCCACCAGGCTTCTCTGTCAGTAGCATTTCTCAGGTAAGAATACTGAAGTGAGTTGCCATTTCCTTCTCCAGGGGATCAAACCCAGAGATCAAACCTGCATCCCAGCATTGGCAGGCAGATTCTTTACCACTGAAACCACATGTGTATATGCGTGTGTGTGTGTGTGTGTGTGTGTGCGTGTGTGTGTATAATAAATTTATTATACATACAATTTATTTTTCCCTGTTTAGATGTGCTTAAATGTTGATCATATCTATTAGGGGCTTCCCTAATCTTCACAAAGAACTCCTAAAGATTCCTAAAGAATCTGCCTGCTCTGCAAGAGACCCAGGGGATGCTGGTTCGATCCCTGAATCAGGAAGATCCTCTGGAGGAGGGCATGGCAACCCACTCCAGTATTGTTGCCTGGAGAATCCCATGGACACAGGAGACTGGTGAGCTACAGTCCATAGGGTCACAAAGAGTCGGACACGACTGAAGCCACTGAGCACTCACACACATGTGCATGTCTGTTAATCAGCAGAGAGTGGATTAAGTTGCCATAACAGACCTCAGTGTTTTGAAACAAAAATTGTTTTTTGCTTATGAGACATATCCACTCTGTAAGGATAGGAGACTCTTCTTTGCTTATCCTCACTCCAAAACCCTGTTTAAAAGGGAAAGAGGTCTGAAGTGTCTAGAATATTTTACTTACACTTATAACCTGCTACAAAGAATAGTGCATGTTATTTACTCAACTTAGAGACCAAAGAAAATGATCCCACCATGATCTCAAAGGCAAAAAGAAAATACAACATGATGAAGAGTATGCATAATCACAGCGTCATGTGTGATTACTCTTTACTGCTTCATTCTTTTATGCTGTAGGATAATGTGGTACTCAAATTTTGTTGGCTGATGCCCTGGTGGATTGTATTTGCCAAGCTAACTAATCAAGAAACATACCTCCATTCTCTGAATCCATTCTCTGATTCTATTTTGCATTTGGTCTTGGACTTCCCCAAGAAGCTGCTCAGAGGTAAAGAATTCACCTTTGATGAAGCAGATGCAGGAGATGTGCATTTGATCCCTGGGTCAGGAAGATCCTCTGGAGGAAGAAATGGCAACCCCCACTCCAGCGTTCTTGCATTGGACATGGCTGAACACACAAGCTTGTGATTCTGCCTTTCTTAAAGTTAAATTATATTTGGTAATATAGTACCACTATGAGAAATATCAACAGGAATTCAGAATATCATAAATAAATGTGATATACAGTGTAATAAACTTGGTATTTTTTCTCATTCTTTGTGTTTATTACTGCATTTGGAATTTTGCAATTATTGCTACTTTTTTTAAAAAAAGATGAGCAAATTAGGTGCATTTTTAAAAACAGGAACACAATTAACATGGAGATGCATGAGAAAATTAAAAAAAAATTGGGTTCCTATAACTAAAAAAATGCAAAAAGGTGATTTGATGACATTATTTAATTTATGACTGTCTACGAACAGTAGTTTTCTGCAGAAGATGTTGTCTAGTGTGTTTTTTTTTTCATTTTTTCTGTTTTAGACTTGCAGATATCAAAAAATAAGCTTATGGTTACAGAAGGGAAACATGTAGGAGGAGCTAGGGATTAACATATACGTACTAGAGTATATAAGAGAGGTAACAAGTAAGGACCTACTTTATGGCACAAGGAATTCTACTCAATATTCTGTAATAACCTAATGAGAAAAGAATCTGAAAAAGATTGGATATATGTATATGTATAACTTAATCATTTTGCTGTGCATCGGAAACCAACAGAACATTGTAAATCAACTATACTCCAAAAATACATATATTTATTATTCTACATTATTTTCTTTTTAACTCTAACATAGCATGGAGAAATGTCTATAAATGATACTTCCAAACTGACCCAAGGATAGCCTCCCAGACCTCAGGTGAAAGTCCTAATGAAAAAGTTAACAGCACTGTCACAATTGAAGTACTTCACAGAGTGAAAGAATCTCACCAGTCTCTCGGCAGGAAGTCCACATCTCCACTTACTGACTCATGTACCAGAAGCTTCACTTGCTAATGTTCTTCCACTGAGATATATCAGGTTTTTATCTATCATCAAGTCACATTCTGTCACATGAACTGATTTTGACATGAGTTTAAACTGGATAGGCATCTTTCCCGAAATTATGTCAAATTCTGTTTTTTATTTGGCCAATGGATATTCCCCGTTAAGGAGATAGCTACTAAATAGAAGTTATACTTTTAAGTTTAAGGTACAACACCTTTCAGAGAAAATAAATACCATTAATGGAGGTTTAAAGAATTTAAAGAAATAAAAGTATAATATGAGAGTGATAGACCCTGAGAGGTAGGCACATTTTATGTGCATCATATCATGTGGCTATCATCTTGCGTATACCTAGGTAAGACACAGCCTTTCCTTCTTTTCACTTTGAGGAGCTCACATACTCATCTCAGAGTAAGATAAAGTTGAAAATGCCTTTTATAATTATTTTAATTCTTCATCAATGAATAGTCAGAGCTGTGAGAGATGAAATTCACATTTGTGACAAAGCAAATTGTATATTAACTCATTATGCTGTAGACCTAAGTGAATATATATATATATATATATATATATATATATATATATATATATATGCATTGACTTTCTTTCCTTCCTTCTTCCTTCCCTCCCTTCTTTCTTTTCTTTTTCTTTTTTTTAATATGGGCCCTGGAACTTCTAGTTTTGTTAAGAGAAAAGAACCAAAAAATAAAAATTAAACACACACAAAAACTGAATCTAGTAGGGCACACCAAAATAATAGATTTTTAGGCTTCTGTGTATACTTCTGTAAGAAAGAAATACCTGTGTTTCTGAGATATTGTGATATCTTTCTAGTTGAGTAAAGAACAATATCATTTTAAATATAAAGTATGAAGCATTGCTATTGTTTTTCCCCACCAAAATAACATAAGCATTTATGGCATTATCAGGGGAAAATGGAATATAACAGAATGGTGAGGCTGGGCGTAGAGGTCAGGTCTCTGGGAACCACTTTTTTCTATATCATTTACTGCTGAAATTACCTTTGTCAAATCATTACAGTTCCCCAGGGCTCACTTTCCACGTCGTTCAAAGTCTAGATATAATGAAACTCCTATTAAAATAACTTAGCTAAATATCACTTATAGGATATTTTATCTTCTTCACTCATTCCTGTATCATGGAATAGGGACTAGGGGCAATACAGTAAATATGTTTGAAATTACTTTTAGGAAATATATTAGAGCAAAACTTTCACTTGCCTGCTTTATTTTGAATTCATCTATTTTGTTGCTTACATGTATGAAACCTCTGCAATCCTATATAATTCTAGACTCTTTATTTCAAGTGAGTAAAAGTACTATTTTTCCTGTTAGATTTTGTGATAAATGTGGTAAAGGCATATATTTCTAAAGGTATAAACTTTCATAGGTATAAACGTTCTTAACATTGTAGTCTAGCTCAAGGAGGAGAAATAGGAAAATGAGAAGGAGGAAGGAAGTAGGGAAGAAAGGAACTGAGAAAGGAGCAAAATAAGAAGCAACATGAGGTCCCCAAAACACCCAAAATCTAATGCAAAAGCCTAACAATAAAAAACATTGCTTTAAAAAAAGTATCAAAGAAAATTCCATAAATTCTACTTATTCCATTTAACTTAAATTGTAAAAATATCAGCTAGCTGTTTTTCTAGCTCAAAGGAAATAAAAATCGGGAAATTCTAACAATGTTTTCAGAAATAATGAGACAAGACTAACTCTAATCCAGGAAAAAAACATGTGTGGCTGGGGTGGAGGGGGAGGACTGACATCTGACATTTTTTAAAATGTAGCCAGAGAATACTGTGAATTTTAATAAAGAGCAATTCTACTTTGTTCATTTATTTGTTAATATCCAAAGCATACACAAGTCATTATGAGAAGGTACAAATAATGATGAGACTTGATATATTTATTCAAAGAAGGTCAATTGAAAGAAAAAATCCTAACACAAAACAGGTACAACAATGCATCTGGGTATACATTTGAGACTATTGATGTAATCAAAGTAGAGGTTCCTAATTCAAATGCAGATTTTATGTTATACGGCACTTTAATAATCAAGGGCAACAGTGGGTTTTATTGGGTGTAACAGTAAGAAAATCAGTGACATATATAGAGGATGTATAGGTGCTGGAGTTTCATTTGTCATAGTGACAAGGACCATGGAAACATGCCTCATATGCTCAATAATAGCAGAGCAGGGACAAAGGCAATTGTGTTGTTTCTGAGAGTGCTGAGCAAAATTTCTTAGAGATGGTTTCTTACTCTTTGGGACAAATAAAAGATGCGGAGGTCAACAGATGGTAGTTTGGTGTCATTTCTTAAGTGGAAGGTCTTCTCTCTAGGCATCAGTGAACAGAGCTGTAGTTTGTAGAGTTACTGGTTCCTGTATATGAAGAACACATAGAAGATAGGTATAGTATTGGAATGGTTACCTATGCACATACCAGAAGTTCGATTAATCAAATAAAATTTTGAAAGCAAAACCTCTACAACAGTGTCATTTACCCATCATATTGAATATTGTAAGAACTATAGTTGAATCTTCGATTTATGGGCATGTGATGAGGACTTTTTCAAAATAGAAGAGGAAAGTTATATCTGTTAAAAGGTTGATTTTATTTCAGATATCTAGCTACCGGGCACCACTAGAGGGACAAAGCTTATTTGTTGATGTTCAGTTTCTCAGTCGTGTCTGACTCTTTGCCATCCCATGGACTGTAGCACACCAGGCTTCCCTGTCCTTCACCATCTCTTGGAGTTTGTTCAAATTCATGTCCATTGAGTCAGTGATGCCATCCAACCATCTCATCCTCTTGTGTCCCCTTCTCCTCTTGCCTTCAATCTTGCCCAGCATCAGGGTCTTTTCCAATGAGTTGGCTTTTCGTATCAGGTGACCAAAGTGTTGGAGTTTCAGCTTCAGCAAAAGTCCTTCCAATGAATATTAAGGACTGATTTCTTTTAGATTGACTGGTTTGATCTCCTTGCTCTCCAAGGGACTCTCAAGAGTCTTCTCCAACACCAGAGTTCAAAAGCATCAATTCTCAGTGCTTAGTTTTCTTTGTAGTCCAGGTTTCACATCCATACATGACTCCTGGAAAAGCCATAGCTTTGATCAGATGGACCCATGTTGGCAAAGTAATGCCTCTGCTTTTTAATATGCTGTCTAGTTTGGTCATAGCTTTTCTTCCAAGGAGCAAGTATCTTTTAATTCCATGGCTGCAGTCACCATCTGCAGTGATTTTGGAGCCAAATAAAATAAAGTCTGTCACTGTTTCCATTTTTTCCCCATCTATTTGTTATGAAGTGATGGGACCAGATTCCATGATCTTAGTTTTTTGAATGTTGAATTTTAAGCCAGCTTTTCCACTCTCCTTTTTCACCTTCATCAAGATACTCTATTTCCTCTTTGCTTTCTGCCGTATACCTGAAGTTATTTATATTTCTCCCTGCAATCTTGGTTCCAGCTTGTGCTTCATCCAGTCCAGCATTTTGCATGATATACTTTGCATAGAAGTTAAATAAGCAGGGTGACAATATACAGCCTTTACATTCTCCTTTCCCAATTTGGAACCAGTCTGTTGTTCCATGTCTGGTTCTAACTATTGTTCCTTGACCTGCATACAGGTTTCTCCAGAGACAGGTAAGGTTTTCTGGTATTCCTATCTCAAATTTTCCACAGTTTGTTGTGATCCACATAGTCAAAGGTTTTAGTGTAGTCAATGAAGCAGAAGTAGCTGTTTTTCTGGAATTCTCTTGCTTTTTCTATGATCCAAAGGAAGTTATGGTATAAAAGAATGTCTACACGATAAGAAATATATCAAAGAAAATAAACCATGGAGTCATTCTATCCATACTTCTCAAACCTTCCACAATACAAAGTTCATGAGCAGCTCCAATAAAAAGTCATTGAATGAATTGAATGAATTATTAGTGGTTGGAAAAGAAGTGTCATAGCTGAATTGGGAATCCATCAAAGGATTCAGTATTTAGAAAGGATCCTGCAGTGGATAGAATACAGAGTTTGGATTTTTTAAAATAGGAAAACAAAAAACTCTTTTATTAAAATAGTTTCCAGTCCTCTCTAGATTTTATAATATTGTTAACAAAACATATATTTCCTACCCTTTGGAGTCCACACATAGTGAGAGTATCAAGGTACAAAGGGGTTAAATATAATAAAAAAAAAAAAAGAAAGAAAGAAAAGATCTGTGAGAAAAACATCTTCTAATTTGGAATGAAGAGAAAATTAGTGGCTGTTGTGGTTGTGAGTCACTGCACACCCTGAGAGAAATGGTTTCAATACAAAGGAAACTTCTTAGTTGTGTTCTTACTTTCTGTTTACGTGAGTACACACGTACACAGATGGCATACAATCACAGGTGATTCTGTCTTTATTTACTATGTTCACAGTTGGGCTAGTCTGAAACAAATCTTAGTTCCTATGATGATCATCATAAGGCCAAAAATAATCTAACACTTATCCAGTTAGACAAACCCTTCTCTTTTTTTGGCATTAACTTAGAACTCTAAAAAGATCACCATTACAAACAAGCACAGCATTCAGAAAACTAAGATCATGGCATCTGGTCCTATCACATCATGGGAAATAGATGGGGAAACGGTGTAAACAGTGTCAGACTTTATTTTTTGGGCTCCAAAATCACTGCAGATGGTGATTGCAGCAATGAAATTAAAAGACACTTACTCCTTGGAAGGAAAGTTATGACCAACGTAGATAGCATATTAAAAAGCAGAGACATTACTTTGCCAACAAAAGTCCGTCTAGTCAAGGCTATGATTTTTCCAGTAGTCATGTATGGATGTGAGAGTTGGACTGTAAAGAAAGCTGAGCAAAAAAAAATTGATGCTTTTAAACTGTGGTGTTGGAGAAGACTCTTGAGAGTCCCTTGGACTGTAAGGAGATCCAACCAGTCCATCCTAAAGGAGATCGGTCCTGGGTGTTCATTGGAAGGACTGATGTTGAAGCTGAAACCCCAATACTTTGGCCACTTCATGTGAAGAGTTGACTCATTGGAAAAGACTCTGATGCTGGGAAGGATTGGGGGCAGGAGGAGAAGGGGACGACCGAGGTTGAGATGGCTGGATGGCACCACCGACTCAATAGACATGAGTTTGGGTAAACCCCAGGATTTGGTGATGGACAGGGAGGCCTGGCGTGCTGCGAATCATGGATTTGCAAAAAGTTGGACACAACTGAGCGACTGAACTGAACTGATAAACAAGCAAGATAAAGATGATATAAGATTGCTAAATTAGAATACATTTAACAAATCTTCTACTATTGGGCTTTCCTTGGCATCTTCACAATCTTTTCACTTATATCTGAAACTTGAGTGACTCTGTTCAGTCAATTTTCCACAAAGAAGAGAAGACAAAGTGTTACTTTGGTTTACTTTTGTTTGTTCGCTTTTTTATTTTTATTTTATTGTTTACTTCATAAGAGTTAGTGTGTGTGTCTGTCTGTGTGTGTGCAAGCCCAAATAGAGTACATCAGGCTGCCCAGAGGTACAAAAGTGAAGTGGCAGGCTGGAGGAAGCGTCTTTTAATTTCATGGCTGCAGTCACCATCTGCAGTGATTTTGGAGCCCAAGAAAATAAAATCTGTCGTTTCTTCCACATTTGCCCTTTCTATTTGCCATGAAATGATCAGACTAGATGCTATGATCTTAGATTTTTTAACATTGAGTTTCGAGCCAGCTTTTTCACTCTCCACTTTCACCCTCATCAAGTGGTTCTTTAGTTCCTTGTCACTTTCTGCCATTGGAGTGATATCATCTGCATATCTGAGATACTTACATATCTGAGATACTTATAGATACTTTCCAAGCATAAAATCTGAGACCATCTAATTTATGAATAAGTTATATGCTGTAACTTCACAAGAAATAAAGAATTAGAAATAAAATTCTCAGGAAAATGAAGTTGCATGGTAAGTATTCTTTCATGGATAAACTGCATCTTTGTTTCTGTACAAAGACCAAGTGGGAACACGGAGCAAGGCCAAAGTTTTTCTTCAAATGATTACCTGTGTCCATCCCAACACATGAAGAAATGAATAATCAGAATTCTCAAGTTCTACACCAGACATCATGTCAGAAATAATACCAATTATCCAACTTAGATAGTGTGAAAAGTATTTCAGTAATATACCCCGAATCACATACATTTAAAAGTTTTTCACAAACACATTTCATTACATATTTATCTTATGTCTATATTTAGACAACATATGGTATGCTCAAAGCTCCTGATAGAGGTTTGCTTTCTTACTCACCAAAGATCTGTGAGAGACTCTTTGCCCACATAGGAAGAAAAGGGAATTTTCCCTGGGTAAATTTGGATATCTTATCTTCTGGGATCTTCTACATCTTTCCGTGTCCTACAAAACCTGTGTTCATGAAAGTTTTTCTTGGACAACTAGCATTTTGCTTCAGGATCATCATCACCTCTAGTGAATTGCTGTCAGTCTCAGCCTCCAGGACTATGGTACTTCACTTCAGTGAAGTCGCTTCAGTCATGTCCGACTCTTTGTGACCCTATGGACTATAGTCCACCAGTTTCCTCTGTTCGTGGGTTTCTCCAGGAAAGAATATTGGAGTAGGTTGTCATGCCCTCCTCCAGGGCCAGGACTGTGGTAGGTACCTCAGATTGGCTCTATGATTTTTTTATGTAAGTACAGCTTCTCTCTTTCCAACTTCAAAGTCCTTGTGTGGCTGTTCTTTGTCATGTCTGATATTCTCTTCTGTCCTATGGCCATAAGGAGAATTATATTTTTGGAAAGAATTATGTTTTGATTTCACCCCAGTTGAACATTGATTCCCAGTCCTCTATGAAAGACACAGCATCACTTACTTTGCAAACACAATTCTATGTGCCTCCAGAAGTATTATGCTATTTGCCCACAGTGGTGACTGCAAGGTTCAAGTTTCACATGGAACTCTAAAAACTCATTTGAAGATCATTAAGTGGTCAGCCAATCATTTAAATATTTAGAAGCATTATCTTCCACATCACTAGGAAAGTGAAGGAATAAAGGTCACTACATTGTCAATATTTTGCATATTACCCCTTTGACTTCTCTGCCATAAATACAAATGATCTTGTAGATGCAGACTTCATTTAGTAGGAAAGTCACATTTGCCTCTATCATCATCCCTCCAGAAGAGCAAATTTGAGACAGCGTGCAGGCTGCCAGACGGCCACTTCCATTACTGTCTCCTCAGGCCACAAGTACAATATATCTATGTAACTAGTTCACGTGTTTATATAAACACTTCACAACACACAATCAATCACTTCTTTCCAGCCAGCACTTTTGTTAGAGAAGTATATGTCCCTGACCTAGTAGAGACTACATGTAACTCCTTTCTTTCATGAGCTCAGAGTTTAATGGGCCAAACACAACAATGGCACAGATGAGCAATTTCAAGAGTTCTCATTATAACCAGGATCTGCACTAGAGAGATTCAGAGGACTTGTGTCAGAGCACACATCCTGCCTTTAAAGGTATATATATTTTTTTTTACAAAGCAATACAAACAAGAAAACATGCAATGCCAACAGCTTTCTCCAAAGGTCAAAAGAGTTTATGAGTCTTCTAATAACTGTAAAACTCTGTGTGAGGAGAAATTTGCAAGTTTCTATCTTCCAGAATGTTAACTTCAGTAATAGTAAAACCTGTGCAATAAGCTTGACTGCCATCTGTAGTCTGGGAGAGTAAGATCAGAGACTTTATGGGTATATGCATCATTTTAACTAAAATTATATCTAAGTAATGTTTTATTGTATTTTATATTTAAAAGTTTTCATTTTCCAATTGTTCTCTGTAGGCATACCACCTCTGCTCTCATTCTTTCTTATTGCTTGCAGATTCATTTATAATTGCTTTCTTTGTTTTAGACTGAAAACAACAAATGAGAGCTGGGATTAGTGAAGTGTGCTTTAAGACTAGGAGGCTCTATCAAGAAATACAATTTGCCCTCTCTAGACACAATATCTGCAAAAACAAAACAAAAAATATTTTTACCGAATCAAAACTAACCACGACATAGCCTGCATGGGGGAAGCAGACACACATTATCACAAAGCTAAGGAGCATAAAACCACTGATTCTACCATTGCAGAGTCATAAAATCCTGTCTTCTATTTGAAAAACGTTTAATAGTGGACGTTTGAATGCCTCTTCTCAAGAAAAGCCTGGGTACAAGGGACTGAATAATTACATCTGGCAAAATATGGGGAGTCATCATGTCAGAGAAAGCAGATGGCCTCCCCACCACTTGAATACCCCAAATCCAAACAAGTGCAGTGCATTTTGACAATTTGACAGCTGATGGAGAAAAAGCATTTCACTCAATTTTGAACAGAAACCAGGATCTGAAGATGAACACAGGGTTCTTCCATGAACAGAAGTGTCAGTTCCCTTCAGATGTTCTCCACTGAGGTTAAGGGGCTACTACTGGACTGGTCACCCAACGTGTTGCCATATTTTCTGGTACTAAATAGAGCTTAGTGAAAAATTCTAAATGAGTCAGAGTTCAGGCTCATCAGAGGCAGGGCATCACCTTTGTGAGAAGACTCGCTAGAGGATAATATTTAAAATGGCTGTGAATTCTCTGGTGCCTGAGAAAAGATGCCCTAAAATGTTATTAAAATTACCACCTGGAATACACATCAAATCAAAGAGATGATTCTGTTTCTGTTAGTTAAACACATAATGACAGCATATGTGAGACCATTATCAATCTTAGGCAATTTCTCTTATTTTGCAAACACAATTCCATGTGCCTCCAGAAGCAGTAAGTGCCCACAGTGGTGACTGCAAGGTTCAAGTTTCACATGGTACTCTAAAAGTTCCTCTCTTTGACAAAAGTTTCTCTCTTTGACAATTTGTCAACTTCCTAGAGATATTTCTCAACATTTAGGTAGGAAATTGAACAATTATGTAGAAAATATAAGGTAAAATTCTTGCTCCATATGGGAGAAAAAAATAGAAATTAACTGAGTAAAGGACATGGGACTGGGAAATTCAATGCTTGATTGTCCTTCTGGATTTGCCACTTAGTTTTAAATGCATGTGCCTCTGTTCTTTAATACAGAAATGTGAGAAAGATAACTCTCACTACAGATATTAAAATAATGAAAGTTAAGTGAGAATGTACAACTTTTTAGGAAAAGCACAAAATTGCTGTTCAATGTAAAATCTCAGTTAGAATTCGAGATCCCGTTATATATTTTACCCATTTCCTAAGCAAAGTCACCTACATCTATGGCTTCAGTCACCACAAACATATTGAGAACTCCTGAGTCCTTTTCTGAGAAAGATCTTTCTTAAAGACAAATGTCTGACCCCCTACTCTAGAGCCCCACCTTAATTTCATCATGCTTAGCCTTAAATTTGATATCTAAACCTGCCAGGCCTCTGCAACTCCTACTGAGGGTAAAAGGCAGACGGAGACGTTGCTGTTCATATTCAGTTGTTCAGTCATGTCTGACTCTTTGCAACACCATTGACTGCCGCATTCCAGGCCTCTCTGTTCTTCACCATCTCCCAGATCTTGTTCAAACTCACATTCATTGAATCAGTGATGCCATCCAACCATTTAATCCTCTGTCATCCCCTTCTGCCTTCAATCTTTCCAAGCATGAGGGTCTTTTCCAATGAAATGACTCTTTGCATCAGGTGGCCAAAGTTTTGGAGCTTCAGTTTCAGCATCACTCTTTCCAATTAATATTCAGGATTGATTTCCTTTTGGATTTCCTTTAGGTTTTATCTCCTTGCAGTCCAAGGAATACTCAAGAGTCTTCTCCAGCACCACATTTCAAAAGCAGATATATCCATCTGTATGCAGAGTTCCAAAGAATAGCAAGGAGAGACAAGAAAGCTTTCCTAAGTGAACAATGCAAAGAAATAGAGGAAAACAACAGAATGGGAAAAACTAGAGATCTCTTCAAGAAAATCAGAGATGCCAAGGGAAAATTTCATGCAAAGATGGGCACAACAATGGACAGATGGGAATGAGGGAGTAAATTATCATCATAAACACTAAATTGGTTTTATGGTTTTTTTCTTTATTTTATTTTATTATTCTCTAAAGGCAAAGATTTAACATCACATTTCAAGATAATCTAATTTATGGGAGACAGATTTGGTAAGGAGACTTTTGGTTACATTGAGCTAAAACATCTTATTTTCAAATAAATAATAGAGAAACATTGGTTATATTTTTATTGCAAAATAGTGTCTTCATTCTGGGCTGAGTTGTGTAACTGTATATTTGTTTTTGTTGTTGTTGTTGTTGTTGTTTAAACCTTAAAATATTGTTTATTTTCTTGGCCCAGTTGCTGTTCCAAGAAGATCTCAAAAACCTACCTCTGTAGAAAGTAAGCTGACTTCTGGAATTTAGATGGATGTTGACAGGAATTGGGGCTCAGTCTGGGCTGGAGACTAGAGCAGACACACTTAATTCAATCCAAACTGTTCACTAAGGAATCTCACTTCACTTGGGTATAAAATGAAATGATTTCATTTCTTCTAAACACTGCTTCAAACTATGCTATTGTGAACAACTTCCTCCTCTTCCCTGCTCTCTTTTTCAATGTCCTCAGAAGATTCTATTATTTTCCTTCCATCCAGTTCAGATATTGAAATCAGTAGGTCCATATGGAAAGCTTCATGCTTATCTGACTTTAAACACTTTCCACTGACATTGCTGGCCCAGGACTGACAGGCACCTTTCTCCCCACCTCCACCAGTGTCCTTTTCCTAAGTTCTAGCTCAAGAAATGAGGGACATATCAAAGAAATGAAGAGTAAGAACATATATTCCTTACCTTACTGGGGATGATTTTAATTCTTTTCAACCGATGTCTGCTGCTTTTGTGATGGGAGGGCCAGGTCACCCTCCCAGCCACTCAGGACCCTGCCCAGCCTGGATGTTCCATTTACCTTCAGTTCTCATTTGCTTTTTGCAACTTGGGAGCATTTGCTCAGAGGGCAACTATGTGAAGTGGGCTTTAGGCAAGATGCCTTCAGCTTTCACAATGTTCTACAAGTGTCCATCTGACCTAGAGACATCTTGACTTTGCCAAGCTTATTTGTGTGAGTCAAGATTGCCATTTTTTTCTTGGCCTGCACCCTTGTGCTCCAGTTTACTTTTCTTCTCCAGTGGTGTGGACAGGTTAGCAATTTGACTTTCTATGTTGACATCCAATCTGGAAAGGAGATCCAGGCTCCCACTATCACCAGCATCTCTCATCTTCACTAGAGATTTTCTTGGGCCTCTCTGCACACATTCCTCATCAGAACAGTGATCCTTCCCTCATCATGGTGGTCTTTGCCACAGCCTGAGTGGGACGAAGACAGTGGGAGTAGAGATGCACTGTAGTAGAATCAGTCCTGCTAACTTAATAAACCCTGGAGAAGCTCCTTTCTCAATCATTGGTGGCTCTTTTTTTAGATCGTGGATATCTTAATACATTTTCATTTTCAGATATATAAAGTACTGACATCTTATATCATTTTTGGGGGATTAGTGCTTTAATACCTCTTCAGTTCAGTTCAGTCGTTCAGTCATGTCTGACTCTTTGTGACCCCATGGACTGCAGCATGCCAGGCCTCCCTGTCCGTCACCAACTCCTGGAGTATACTCAAACTCATGTCCATTGAGACAGTGATGCCGTCCAACCATCTCATCCTCTAGTATCCCCTTCTCCTCCCGCCTTCAATCTTTCCCAGCATCAGGGTCATCAGGGTCTTTTCAAACGAGTCTGTTCTTCACATCAGGTGGCCAAAGTACTGGAGTTTCAGCTTCAAGGGTGATTTCCTTTAGGATGGAGCTCCTTGCTGTCCAAGGGACTCTCAAGGATCTTCTCCAACACCACAGTTCAAAAGCATCGATTCTTTGGCACTCAGCTTTCTTTATAGTCCAACTCTCACAACCATACATGACTACTGGAAAAACCATAGCTTTGACTGGATGGACTTTTGTTGGCAGAGTAATGTCTCTGTTTTTTAATATGCTGTCTAGGTTGGTCATAGCTTTCTTTCCAAGGAGTAAGCATTTTTTTAATTTCATGGCTGCAGCCACCATCTGCAGTGATTTTGGAGCCCAGAAAATAGTCAGCCACTGTTTCCACTGTTTATCCATCTATTTGCCATGAAGTGATGGGACCGGATGCCATGATCTTAGTTTTCTGAATGTTGAGTTTTAAGCCAACTTTTTCACTATCTTCTTTCACTTTCAAGAGGCTCTTTAGTTCTATTTTGCTTTCTGCCATAAGGGTGGTGTCATCTGCATATCGGAGGTTATTGATATTTCTCCCGACAAACTTGATTCCAGAGTTTCTCATGATGTACTCTGCATATAAGTTAAGTAAGCAGCGTGACAATATACAGCCTTGACATACTTCTTTCCCGATTTGGAACCAGTCTGTTGTTTTACATCCAGTTCTAACTATTACTTTCTGACCTGCATACAGATTTGTCAAGAGGCAGGTCAGGTGATCTGCTATTCCTATCTCTTGAAGAATTTTCCATAGTTTGTTGTGATCCACACAGTCAAAGTCTTAACCTCTTGCCTCCTCACTAATCCAATTTTCACAAAGCCAGCCAGAAAAAGACCCTGAAATTATACTGTAAAGTCCAGCAAAATCAGGGGGCTTCAACATCTCTTTGAGGAATGTTACATTAGTTGTTCTTCTCTCTTATACTCGATTATATCTAATTTCTTTATGTTGTGCACAATACTTTGCCTTGAGGTTTCCCTCTTGAACTGACTGCACTGTTGCGAGGAGTAGCCCACAGTTATCATCATTTCACTATAGCCATGCCCTCTAGCTACAGCCAAAGTGAGTGCTCCTAGGCAGCTGGGGATTCATAACCAATGCCTGATTGCCCCCTTATTCATTTGTAAGTTTTCAGGTTAAAGGACAGTCTTTGAGGTGCTTCTCTGTCTTGGTAATTAAGTTTGTTTGCCCCCTTTATCCTTTCATGGCTCTCATCATACTTGAAATTACCTGCTCACTGACTATGCTCTCTGTTCAATTATATGGTTCTTGAGGACAAGGGTCAATCTCATGGCTGTATCTTGTCACTGATCTATACTTAGTGCCTAATGCACTTCCCTAACAGCTACTTATTTATTAAGTGAATTGATAAATGTGTGGAGAACGGAACTACTATCATTACTTTTTATTAGATTTAGCAAATGATTGTTCAACCCTTCATTTGAATCTGCCCTTGGAGCTATCAAGAACCCTATCAATTTCAACCTGTTCCACCTCTATTGATTTATCAGCATACTTTTAGTTTCTATCCATATCAGGAGCTTCTCTGGTAGCTCAGCTGGTAAAGGATCCACCTACAATGCAGGAGACCCTGATTCAATTCCTGGGTCTGGAAGTTCCCCTGGATAAGGCATTGGCTACCCACTCTAGTATTCTTGGGCTTCCCTGGTGGCTCAAACAGTAAAGAATCCACTTGCAATGCAGGAGACCTGGGTTCGATCCCTGGGTTGGGAAGATCTCCTGGAGGAAGGCATGGCAACCCACTCCAGTATTTTTACCTGGAGAATCCCCATGGACAGAGGAGCCTGGTGGGATACAGTCCATGCGGTTGCAGAAGAGTCGGACATGACTGAGTGACTAAGCATAGCACAGCACATCCATGTCAGAGTTTGTTTGAGATTGCCGCCATATCTTCATTTCTATCTGTGCTGGAGAGGTTGGTGAAAAGTGCAATTTAAAAATCTACCAAAAAAGGGGCGTTCACATGATTTTGAAGTATGTATCTTTGAAGTCATTTTTTAAATTACATAGAGCTTTGAATTTCTAATGTGTTAAAATTAGATAGAGCTTTGAATTTCTAATGTGTTATCCATCTTAATTTTAACCTTTCCTACACTACATTCCTAGGTGCATCTTCCAGGACAGTTTAAATGGCCGACCCAACAACCATTGCTTTTAAGAAAAAATTTTTAGTTTTAAGATTTCTTCATGTGTAAGTTTGCTTGGTTTAAAATATTTACTTATGATGAAACAGTTTGCTTTCCTAAGTGCTTCCAACTTAAAACAATGAAGTTGTAAAAAACATGGAGCCTAGGCATGTCTGTACAGAAAGAAAGTTTGGCAGTGCTCAACTACCTTCCATCTGGTTCCTATCATATCAGGCTCACCCTCTGGACCCCTGCCACAGATAGAACCTCTAGCATAGTCAGTGCAACCTTCCACCATTCTGTTGTGTTTCCCTGCTTGTTACTCTTCCTCTGGCAGTTTTACTTAGCTAATATCACTGTTAATAGTAAAACATCAAACCCTATTACTGGGGAGTCACTGAAAGATCAAATACATCAACTTCCTTATTTTACTTATCAAAGACTCAAGGCTCCCAGGGAAACGTGATTCTCCTGTAGTTTGTAAGTAGAAGGAAAGAGACAAGGCTAGACTACAAGGGTATAATTCCACTATAGAAAATGTGTACACTGAGTCAAGCATTTTGAAAGTAATGCAGTGTATTTATCTAACCGAATTGCAGATTAAAAGGGAAGGATTTGAACCATTTTAACATGAACATTCAAACTCCACTGAGTAGTAAATGACCTTTACCAATGGTCACATATAAGCAAACTGAGGATCACAAATGGGAAAATGTTCAATTATAAGCATCTCTGTAGACAGTGAAACTGGATAATTTCAGGCAAAACAGACAAAATTAAAAATAACATTTTATCCTACACAAATTATTTCAGGGGAGTCTGTGGTGTTTGGGGTTTGATTAACTTGAAACCGTTCAATTCCCCTGCCCTCACTTCGTCTACAGAGAAGACCTCAGAATGCAGCAGCAAGCTTCTCCCCCTGTCTCCCTTGCAGCAGCAGTCCCACAAAGGTAATCATTCCCAAACTGTCAGAGAAATCCCTCCTCCCAGAAATGGTAGCTGGGCATTTTTCTCTGAAGTTTTGTGGAAGTGGTCAGCTGCTGTCACTAAAGATTAACTGGTCTCTGAATAACCAGAAGCATAAATCAAAGTGGGAGCAGAAAAGACAGATCCTCCCCACCAAGTTTACGAAAGAAAGGGAAATGTGTCCTGCAGCCTTCTTTCATCTTCTCAGCCACACCCTCACGTGGAGAGTCAGTTGCATTAGCACAGCCATCTTCAAAGGCAAAGGACAGCAAAGCAAGAGATGGGGGAAAAAAGAAAAAAAAAATTTTCTAATGACTAATTGGCAAACCATCTGTCTATATGTATTATCTCCCTATGTTACCTTCACAATTTTCCTTTTTAAGTTCTCATTGATCTAAGCCCAAAGACATTAAAGCAGATAATATATTCTGGTCTGCTCATCAGCAGAGTTATACTAGAGCATCAGGAATGGGAGGGCTGGTAGCTCAAAACCAAAAGCATAGTTTATCAATAAAGAAAACTTAAAGAAAACTGAGGCTCTAAGTGTAGGCGACTTGGCCAGGATCCTGTCTCTTCTTGGAAAGAGAGCCAGGACCAGAAATTCCATATTCTGATTTCTTATTCATTTAGCATTCTTGCTAGGATATTATCTCATTAAAAAAGTATCCTCCCTTTACTGTATGTTATTTTATGTCTTTTATAGCTGTCTTCCTAAGTTAGAGTGAGAGTCTTAGTTTTTATCTTCTTCTATCAAAACTTGCAATGGGAAAATGCTTTATATCTGTCTTTTACCACTTAAGATAAATGAGAATCACTGCACCACCTTCCCTGAGGGTGTGTTCATGTTCAGACATATATTCTGAGTTGTGAGATGGAAGATTTTTGTCCCTGTTAAAGGCTTGCAATCCGGAGAGATTGTGAGAAGGAGAAGGCTCTTTTTAGTCACTCTCGTCTCTGAGTTACTGATATTTGCTACTAGGAATACAAAATGCACCCATTATGCCACCTTCCAGGACATTATGTGGAGAATTTGTTAATAACTGTAAGGTGGGGAAACTCAGTTTCATAAGGTGGTAACCTCCTGGAAAAAGTCTCTCCTGTTCAAAGCAGCATTCTCCAGTGCAATGTGAAGTACTCCTACTTTCCCGAAGAGACAGTAAATGGTTTGGTTTTTTTTTTTTCCTCACTCTCTTTTTTTTTAAATCGGAAGAAATGTATCTTCAGTGTCATTGTTGCTGTCTCCATTTCTGGGTCTCTTTACTCCGCCTCAGACCTCCTGGGGACTCAGAAGAGGAAACATCTGTTTGTCTGTTTCTGCTCCCTTTTGCAGAACCTGCTAAATAAGGAAGAAGTTAAATGTTTAATGTTCCCGAAGCTCTGTGTGTGAAAGGATGATATTGGGTTGCAATTGAAGAAGAGTTTTAAGACAGGCAATTTTATCCCAACTTACATAATGCATGCCAAAGTGTGAGGCTGTTACAGAATCGCATCTGAGATTGTGAGCTGCATAATACCGCAATAGTATTTGAATATTATCAGATTGTCAATGGCAGAAATGTGGTATTAAGTGTTTGTGAGGAGTGAATTATGCCCTATTATATCTCAGAGGCCCTGAGAGCAGTGGAAGCAGCCGGTGAATGACGGGTTTCTCTGATTTATTAGCAGGGTTAGTTGACTGGGATTATGCTTAATTTTATGTGCAGAATGATCAACAGTTTCGAGGCTCTACTCCAAAGAGGACACACACAGCGAGGAGTGACAATGTCGGATGTCTCCCCTCCCGCCTGTTACAGCACCTGAAACATCTGGCACTATTTGGCTTTCTTTGGAAGGAAGTGAGAAAACTAGATAAATATATCAAGAATGGAAACAAATCTACACAAACGGGCAAGAGAGTTTGGGGAAAGCTGGAGAGGTGGAAAAAGAAAGTGCAAGAGGAATATGATCTCAGACTGTAAATACCTTCAAGGTAGCACTGTAAATGAAGGGTAGAAATTATTCACAGGCTCAGATGATGACAGGAGTAGGTGCAATGGCCCAAAGCTAAGAAAGAAAAGCTTGGACCAGATAATAAGAAAAGTTTATGGTAGTAACAGTGACAGGGCAGGGAAAAGGACTCTCAAGAGTCACTGCAGATAAAACATTAGCAGGACTGATGTAGTGAGGAAAGCAGAATGGATGTAACAGGTAGAATATGGAGCTCCTGTTTCTGGAGATATTGACAAAGGAATAAGTGAAATAATTTCCTCCCATTGAATTCAGTTTTGCCAATTTTTGTCATAAAATCTTCACTTTCATGTGACAGCATCATATTTGAGAAGCCAAACCTCCAATTAGATTGTCAGTCATGTGGAAGGTCACAAACAATGAGCATGATGACTTTTCTTTCTTCTACAAACAGCCCCACTCTTGATTTTGAAACTCTGATGTAGGGACTGCATAAGTTAAAGTACATTGATGTGTTGAAGACAGCTTATTGAAGGAGATGAGCTTGAAAGGGGGGAGAATTTAGGGCATATTTTTCATTGCACTTACTGTGGAAACATTATTCACAGTTTTATTTGCCTTTACTCTTTATTCATGGGCTAAAACATGGTCTCATTTCTCCTCGATGATAGAGTGATCCTTACTTCTCTGAAATCCTGTGGTAGATATCATCCCATTTTATTTATTCCTCTTTATCTAGTATAAGATAAATTATAAATTCCTTCAAGGAAGAGAGTTTATCAATTTGTTGAAATCAATAGGTGTTAATGACCAGTATTTTGAAAGTGTTAGATAGATTAAAAAATACACTACCGTTTTCTGTACTGGCTGGTGCAAGACATACTGTAGAATCAGTTAGGAATAGAAATAATTTTACTAAACCAAGAATCATACAAACGGGTCATGTTTTTATAGTAATTTGTATGGTGTGGGGGAAAAGAGAACCCTTACAATACAAAAAGCACAGATGCCTATCTCTGTTAGCTGATAGAATTGTCTTTAGCAGACACTCATACACAAAAATATTCAATGTATAAAAAGTTCCAACTCTAGCATAAAAAAGCTGTAGCTCCTCAGCTGTCAAAGGAGCAGCCCTAAAATATCTGACACAGAACAAATTCACATTCTTTAGTGAAGTAGATGAAAAAAAAAGAAAAAAAAAAGAAGCACAAGATACACAGAAACACTTTGCAAGACTAAGAGGAAAAAAAGACTACTAAAAAAAGGGTAGCCAAGATGTAGATATAAAAGGAAAACAACATATTTCATCATTGCTGGATAAGATATTATATCCAAATCTGCTTTGGAAGATAATAACAATAATAATACATTAAAGAACATGCTAGTGGGGCAAGAGTGGAACATGGATATCATGAGTTGAAATAGGTCAGGAAAAAGTAGGATAAAAAATAAAAATAGTCACAGAAATGTAATGTAAGGGAAATAAAAGCAATGCAATTTTAATTAGGTCCCATTTGTTTATTTTTGCTTTTATTTCCAATATTCTGGGAGGTGGGTCATGGAGGATCCTGCTGTGATTTATGTCGGAGAGTGTTTTGCCTATGTTTTCCTCTAGGAGTTTTATTGTTTCTGGTCTTACGTTTAGATCTTTAATAAACAAATGGGACCTAATTAAAATTAAAAGCTTTTGCACAACAAAGGAAACTATAAACAAGGTGAAAAGACAGCCTTCAGAATGGGAGAAAATAATAGCAAATGAAGCAACAGACAAACAATTAATCTCAAAAATATACAAGCAACTTCTGCAGCTGAATTCCCGAAAAATAAATGACCCAATCAAAAAATGGGCCAAAGAACTAAACAGACATTTCTCCAAAGAAGACATACAGATGGCTAACAAACACATGAAAAGATGCTCAACATCACTCATTATTAGAGAAATGCAAATCAAAACCACAATGAGGTATCATTTCACACCAGTCAGAATGGCTGCTATCCAAAAGTCTACAAGCAATAAATGCTGGAGAGGGTGTGGAGAAAAGGGAACCCTCTTACACTGTTGGTGGGAATGCAAACTAGTACAGCCACTATGGAGAACAGTGTGGAGATTCCTTAAAAAACTGGGAATAGAACTGCCATATGACCCAGCAATCCCACTGCTGGGCATATACACCGAGGAAACCAGAATTGAAAGAGACGCGTGTACCCCAATGTTCATCGCAGCACTGTTTACAATAGCCAGGACATGGAAGCAACCTAGATGTCCATCAGCAGATGAATGGATAAGGAAGCTGTGGTACATATACACAATGGAATATTACTCAGCCATTAAAAAAAATACATTTGAACCGGTTCTACTGAGATGGATGAAACTGGAGCCCATTATACAGAGTGAAGTAAGCCAGAAAGAAAAACAACAATACAGTATACTAATGCATATATATGGAATCTGAAAGATGGTAACGATAACCCTATATGCGGGACAGAATGAGAGACACAGATGCATGGAACAATTTTATGGACTCTGAGGGAGAAGGTGAGGGTGGGACGTTCTGGGAGAATGGCATTGAGACATGTGTATTGTCATATGTGAAACAGAGCACCATTCCATGTTCGATGCATGTGACAAGGGCTCGGGGCCGGGGCAGTGGGATGATCCAGAGGGATGGGAGGGGGAGGGAGGTGGGTGGGGGGTTCGGGAAGGGGAACACATGTAAACCCATGGCTGATTCTTGTCAATGTATGGCAAAAACTATTGTAAAGTAATTAGCCCCCAAGTAAAATAAATAAATTTATAAAAAAAAAAAAAAAAAGATTAACATAAACATAAATGATGTTTGGTGCCATTCTAAAATGTTCTCTAATAAAACAAAGGTTTTAGAAATAAAAAAAAAAAAAAAAAAAGCAATGCAAATAGAACATACTAAGTACCATAACACATAGGGATGAAAAATACAAGCAAAATGAAATAGAAATAGCAGACTTACAAAAAAAGGACAGGAAATAGATATTCAACATACATAAAATCAGTATTCTTAAAGGAAAAATTAAAAAAGAAATATAAAAATCAGTTACTTAAATATTAACCTCCAAATTATTTTTTTACACATGGAAAGAAACAACTTTGGCAGAAAATAATAAGAATGAGCAAATGAAACTCATCATAGTAAAAGCACTGATATTCAATCATTAAAATAATAATAATAATAATACTTAGGGTAGCATGAGAAATAAGTGCTTCAGATGTACAAGGGAAGGAAACAGAAGCCACTTGGCCATAGCTTCTCCATAGAAACTGTCAACACAAGAAGAGCACCAGGCACTACCTGCAAATTTCTTAAAGATAGAAAGCAACCTAAGATTTGTATATCTGAAGAAAATGCCAATTGATAAAATTGAGAAACAAATAGCTGATTTATAATATTATATTAGTTGCAGGCATACAGCATAGTGATTCAAAATTTTTATAAATTATACTCCATTTATAGTTGTAATAAATATTGGCTTTACCCTCTCCCGCCCCAGGCTATACAATATATCCTTATGCTGCTGAGCTGTGCTTAGTTGCTCAGTAGCGTCCAGCTCTTTGCAACCCCATGGACTGTATGTAGCCTGCCAGGCTCCTCTGTCCATGCGGATTCTTCAGGCAAGAATACTGGAGTGGGTTACCATGCCCTCCTAAAGGGAGTGACACCACCCTTATGGCAGAAAATGAAGAGAAACTAAAGAGCCTCTTGATGAAAGTGAAAGAGGAGAGTAAAACCTGGCTTAAAACTCAACATTCAGAAAACTAAGATCATGGCATCTGGCCCCATCACTTCATGGCAAATAGATGGGGAAACAATGGAAACAGTGACAGTTTACCTTCTTGGGCTCCAAAATCACTGCAGATGGTGACTTCAACCATGAAATTAGAAGATGTTTGCTCCTTGGAAGAAAAGCTATGACCAACTTAGATAGCATATTAAAAAGCAGAGATATTACTTTTCCAACAAGGCCTTGTAGTCAAAGTTATGGTTTTTCTGGTAGTCATGTATAGATGTGATAATTGGACTAGAAAGAAAGCTGAACACTGAAGAACTGATGCTTTTGAACTGCGGTTTGGAGACGATTCCTCAGAGTCCCTTGGACTGCAAGATCAAGCCTGTCAATTCTAAAGGAAATCAACCCTGAATATTCACTGGAAGGACTGATGCTGAAGCTGAAGCAATTCTTTGGCCACCTGATATGACAAATTGACTCATTGGAAAAGACCCTGATGCTGGGAAAGATTGAAGGTAGAAGGAGATGGGGTGACAGAGGATGAGATGGTTGGATAGCATCACTGACTTGATAGACATGAGTTTAAGCAAGTTCCGGGTGTTGGTGATGGATAGGGAAGCCTGGCGAGTTGGTGATGGACAGGGAAGCCTGGCGTGCTTCAGTGCATGAGGTAGCAAAGAGTTAGACATGACTGAGTGACTGAACCGAATAGAACTGAACCTCCAGGGATCTTCTCCACACAGGGATCAAACCCAAGTCTCTCCCTCACTGCAGATGGATTCTTTACCGTCTGAGCCACCAGAGAAGCCTATATATCCTTATACCTTATGCATTTCATGCCTAGTAGTTTGTACCTGTTAATTCCCTACCCTTATCTTGCCCCCTCCCTCCATCCCTATACCACCAGAAACCTTAATTTGTTCTCTATATCTGTGAATATGTTTATTGTTTGTTATATTCAATAGTTTGTTCTCTTTTTTAGATTCCATATGTAAGTGAAAACATACAGTATTTGTCTTTCTCTGAATTATTTCACTAAGCTTAATACCTTCCAGGTTCTATTGCAAATAGCAAAACTATACTATTTTTATGACTGAGTAGTGTTTTATTGTGTATATATGCATATACCATATCTTCTTCATCTAGTGGACACCTTAGTATCTTGGCTATTGTAAAGAACATTGTTATGAACATTAGAATTCATGTAACTTTTAAAATTATATTTTTTGTTTTGTTTTGTTGAAAAAAAAAAGAAAAGCTAGGATTGGAATTTCTGGATTTAATAGTAGTTCTAGTTTTAGTTTTTGAGGAAACTCCAGGCTGTTTTCCACAGTGGCTCCTGAAACCTACATTCTTCATCAAAATTGTTGAAAGCTGCCCTTTTCTCCACATCCATGCAAACATTTATAATTTGTGGTCTTTTTGATGTTAACCATTCTGACATGTGTGACATGATATCTCATTGTGGTTTTAATTTGCATTTCTCTGATAATTAATGATATTAAGAATTTTTCATGTGTTTTGGCCATCTATACATATTCTTTAAAAAAATGTTTATTCAGACCTTCTGCTCATTTTAAAACAAATTCTTTGTGCTTTTGTATCTGCTGTTGAACTGTATGAACTATTAATATATTTTGGATATTAACTACTTGTAGCTTGTTTCATATGCAAATATTTTCACCCATTCAGTACAATTTTTCCCTCTTTTTGTTGATTTTCTTTGCTGTGCAAAAGCTTTTAAGTTTAATTCATTAGGTCACATTTGTTTAATTTTGTTTTTGTTTCTTTTGTCTTAGGAGACAGATTAAATATATATATATATACACATACATACAGATATATATATACACATGTATATATATATATATGCAGATATATATATATATCTGCAATTTTTGTCAAAGTGTTCTGCCTATGATATTTCCCCCCTAGGAGTTTTATGGCTTTTGATATTACATTTAGGCCTTTAACATTTTTAGTTTATTTTTGCATATGATCTGAGGAAATGTTCTACTTTTCTTCATTATATATTCTTGCTTCCCTTGTCGTAGGTTACTTGATCATAAGTGTGTGGGTTTCTTTCTGGGCTCTCTATTCATTCCTATATATATTCTTGCTTCCCTTGTCATAGGTTACTTGATCATAAGTGTGTGGGTTTCTTTCTGGGCTCTCTATTCATTCCTATTGATTTATGTGTCTGTTTTTGTGCCAGTACTATAAATTTTTGATTGCTGTGGCTTTGTAGTATAGTCTGAAGTGTGGGAACATACTTTTAACTCTGTTCTTCTTTCTCAAGATGATTTTGATTATTCTGAGCCATTTTGTTTGCATACAGATTTTAAAATTGTTTTTCTAGGTTTCTGTAATAAATACAAGTAGTATTTTGATAGAAATTTCAATAGGCTCTAGATGATCTTGAGTAGTATAGTCATTTTAACATTAATAATTCCTCCAGTTCATGAACAGAGTATATTTTTCCATCTGTTTGTGTCATCTTTAATTTTTTTCAAGACTCAGAGTTTTTTTGAGTACAGGTATTTTACCTCTTTAGATAGGTTTATTTCTAGGTATTTTATCTTTTCTGATGCACATGTAAATAGGATTATTTCCTTAATTTCTACTTCCCATAGTTTGTTGTTAGTATAAGGAAATGCAACACAAGTCTACATATTAATTTTCTATGCCACAACATAATCAAACTCACTGATGAGCTCTAGTAGTGTCTTGGTGGCATCTTTAGGATTTTCCTAGTATACTATCATGTCATCTTCAAACAATGATAGTTTCATTCCTTTACAAACTGAATTCATTTTCTTGATTTTTCTTGATTGCTGTGGCTAGGGACTTCCTATACTATGTTGAATAAAACTGGTGATAGTAGCCATCCTTGTGTAGTTCCTGGGAAAGAGCTTTAACCTTTTCATCATTGAGTAATGATGTTAGCTATGGGTTTATTATTTATGGCCTTTATTGTATTATGTTAAACTTATACTCACTTTTTTGAATTTTTAAAATAAATGGATGTTAAATTGTGTCAAAAACCTTTTCTGCTTCTATTGAGATGATCATAATATTATTGTTCAATTTGTTAATATGGTATATCACATTGATTGATTTATAGATATTGAAGCATTCTTAAATCCATAAGTTCCAGCTATAAGATCCTTTTAATATAATTATTGGATTCCTTTACTAATACTTTGTTAATGAATTTTGTATCTATATTTATTAGCAATATTTGCCTGCAATTTTCTTTTTTGTGCTTGATATCTTTGTCTGGTTTTTGTATCAGAATGTTGCTGGCTTCAGAGAATGAAATAAAAGATGTTCTTTCCTCTGCAATATTTTGAAATAATTTGAGAAAAACAGGTGTTAACTCTTCTATAAATGATTGGTAGAATTCCTTTGTGAAGTTGTCTTGTCCTAAAACTTTGTTTGTTGGGAGTTTTTTGTTTTTGTTTTTGTTTTTGTTTTAATTTTTGGTTCACTAGTAGTAATTGGTTTGTTCATGTTTCTTCTGTGTTTGGTCTTGGGAAATTGAACATTCCTAGGAAATTTTTTCATTGATTCTAGGTTATCCATTTTATTGATATATAATCTCTTATGATCCTTTGTATTTCTGTGGTGTTTCCTTTTTCATTTCTAGTTTTATTGATATAGGTTTTCTCTCTGTGTGTCTCTTATCCCATGTAAAGGTTTATCAGTTTCATTATTTCAAAGAACTAGCTCTTAGTTTCAGTAACTTAAAAAACAAAAGTCCTTTAAAATTATCTATGTCATTTGGCTCTGCTCTTATTTTTAAGATTTCTTTTCTTCTACTAACTTTGTGTGTTGTTTGCTGTTGTTGTTGTTGTTGTTGTTTGGAGATCCTTTAGATGTGAGGTTAGAGTGTTTGGGATATTTCTTGTTCCCTGTAGTAACTTTACATTGCTATAAACTTTCCTTTTGGAATTACTTTTGCCACATCCCATGGATTTTGGATCATTATATTTTTGTTTTATTTGTCTTCAGATATTTTATTTTTAATTTCCTCTTTGATTTCTTTACTGATGTATTGGCTGTTTAGTAGCATATCGTTTATCCTTCACGTGTTTTTTTTTTTTCTTTCCAGTTTTCTTTTTCTTTCAGTTCATTTCTACTCTCACAGTATTGTGGTTAGAAAAGATAGTTGATATGATTTCAATTTTCTTAAATTTGTCATAGTTTTGTGGTCTAGCATGTGACTTATCCTGGAGAATGATCCACATACACTTGTAAAGAATGTATATTTTGCTCCTTTTAGATGGAATGTTCTGCATATTTCTATTTAGTCCATCTGTTCAAATTGTCATTTATGGTCAGTGTTTCCTTATTGATTTTCTGTTTGGATGATTTGGCATTGAAGGAAGTGGAGTATTAGTTTTCCCTATTATTAATGTATTACTGGAGAAGGCAATGGCACCCCACTCCAGTACTCTTGCCTGGAAACTCCCATGGATGGAGGAGCCTGGTAGGCTGCAGTCCACGGGGTCGCGAAGAGTCGGACACGACTAAGCGACTTCACTTTCACTTTTCACTCTCATGCATTGGAGAAGGAAATGGCAACCCACTCCAGTATTCTTGCCTGGAGAATCCCAGGGATGGCAGAGCCTGGTGGGCTGCTGTCTGTGGGGTCACACAGAGTCGGACACGACTGAAGCGACTTAGCAGCAGCAGCAGCAATGTATTACTGTCAATTATTTTAGGTCTGTTAATATTGGCTTTATGTATTTGGGTGCTTCTAGTTGGGTCTATGGGCTTCCCGGGTGGCGCTAGTGATAAAGAATCCACCCACTAATGCAGGAGACACAAGGGACATAGGTTCTATTGCTGGGTTGGGAAGATCCCTTGGAGAAGGAAATGGCAACCAACTCCAGTTTTCCTGACTGGAGAATCCCATGGATTCTGGAGGAGCATGGTGGACTACAGTCCTTAGGGTCACAAAGAGTCAGAGATGACTGAAGCAATGTAGTATATATGCACACAGAGTGAGTCCACATATATTGTCAATCATTATCTTTTTCTTCTCAAATTGATCCTCTGATCATTATGCAATATCCTTCTTTGTCACTTGTAATAGTCTTTGTTTTAAAATCCATTTTGTATGATATCAGTATTACTACCTTGGCTTTATTTTTACTTCCATTTGCATAGAATACATATATAAACTGTCTCAATTTCAGTGTACATCTCATTTCTGTGTATGTCTTTATCTGAAGTGAGTCTTTTGTTGGCAACATATATATACAGGTCTTGTTTTTTATCCATTCGGCTATTCTTTATCTTTTGGTTGAAGGATTCAGTCCATTTATATTGAATATAATTATTGATATATATGTTCTTATTGCCATTTTGTTATTTTTTTAGAGTTGTTTTGTAATTCTTTTTGATCCTTTCTTCTTCTGCTTTTGTTCTATTCACTAGTGATTTTATGATTATCTTTAGTGTTATATTCAATTGCTTTCTATTTTTTCTATGTGTATCTATTACAAATCTTTTGGTTTATAATTACCATGAGGTTTATATATAGCTAGCTAGCTTATCTACCTATCATCTATATATCTTTAATGCAATTGTTTTAACTTGTTGTTCTCTTAATTTCAAATATGTTTTAATAACTCTGCATTTGTACTATAGTCCCTATATGATTATATTTTGGCATCCTATTTTATATCTAACTGCTTCATATATTCCCTATCTGCTTATTGTGGATATAGATTATTTTACTACTTTTGTCTTTTAACCTTTCTACTAGCTTTGTATGTATTTGATTTAATACATTTACTGTTTATTTGTCTTTACCAATGAGATTTTTCATTTCATATATTTTATACTTCTAATTGTGATTTTTTGGTTTTTGCTTAGAAAACTCACTTTAACATTTATTTTAAAACTAATTTAGTGATGGTGAACACTTAACTCTTGCTCTTTTAGAATATTTTTGATTTCATTGTCAAATCTGAATGTGTCTTGCCAGCTTGAGTGTGCCCTGCAGAGTAGTTGCCAAAAAGAGGACCTCAGAGCCTTATGGAAGTTCCATTGCATGTAAGTTGTTGTGTTTCCTTTGTTACTTTTAATTGTCTGTCTTTTAAGTTTTGCTATTTTGATTACACCATATCTTGGTGTACTCTTCTTTTGGTTGATCTTATTTGAGACAAGTATTCATGCCTGGAGAATTCAGTGGACAGAGGAGTCTGGCAGGCAACAGTCCATGTGGTCACAAAGCAAAGAGTTGGCTATGACTGAGCAACTGTTTCTCTTTCCTTTTTTCTATTTTTCATGCTTAGAGGAGGAGCCTGGTGTGCTACAGTCCATGGTGTCACAAAGACTTGGACACAGTCTAGCAAATGAACAACAGATACTTGTTGCTGTTTAGTGACCCAGTGGTATCCAACTCTGCAATCCCATGTACTGCAGCACCCCAGGTTTCCCTGTCCTTCACCATCTCACAGAGCTTGTTCAAACTTACGCTTATTGAGTTGGTAAGGCATCCAACTATCTCATCCTCTATCATACCCTTCTCATTCTGGCTTCAATCTTTCCCAGAAACAGAATCTTTTCCAATGAGTCTGTTCTTCACATCAGATGGCCAAAGGATTGGAGCTTCAGCTTCAGTATCTGTCATTCTAATGAGTATTCAGAATTGATTTCCTTTAGGATTGATTGGTTCTATCTCCTTGCAGTCCAAGGGACTCTCAAGAGTCTTCTCCAACACCATAGCTCAAAATAATCAGTTCTTTGGCATCTGGCCTTATTTATGATCCAGCATTCACATCCATACATGGCTACCGTAAAAACCATTGTTTTGACTATATGGACCTTTGTTGGCAAAACAATGTCTCTGCTTTTTAATATGCTATCTAGGTTAGTCATAGCTTTTCTTTGAAGCACAAGTGTCTTTTAATTTTGCAGCTACAGTCACCATTCACAGTAATTTTGGAGCACACGAAAATAAAGTCTGACACGGTTCCATAATTTCCTCATCAATTTGCCATGAAATGATGGGATTGGATTCCAGGGTATTAGTTTTTTGAATGTTGAGTTTTTTCTTTTTCTTTTTTTTTTAAGTTTATTCCTAAATATTTATTCTTTTTGATATGATATTTTTAATTAATATATTTTTATTGAGGAATCGTTGGTTTACAGAATTCTGTTATTTTCTGTCAAATCTCAATATGAATCCGCCATAGATATACATATATTCCCTTCCCTTTTTAACTTGCCTCCTATCTCCCTCCCCATCCCAACCCTCTAGGTTGATATAGAGCTTCTGTTTGAGTTTTCTTAGCCATACAGCAAATTCCGTTGGTTATCTATTTTACATATAGTAATACAAGTTTCCATGTTACTCCTTCCATACATCTCACCCTCTTCTCCCTTCTCCCCATGTTCACAAGTCTATCCTCTATGTTGGTTTCTCCATTGCTGCCCTGTAAGTAAATTCTTCAGTACCATTTTTCTAGATTCTGTATATAGGTGTCAGAGTATGATATTTATCTTTCTATTTTTGACTTACTTCACTCTGTATAATATGTTCTAGATTCATCCACTTCATTAGAACTGACTCAAAGGTGTTCCTTTTTATGGCTGAGTAATATCCCATTGTGTATATGTACCACGACTGCTTTATCCATTCATCTGTTGATGGACATCCAGGCTGCTTCCATGTTCTAGCTATTGTAAATAGTGCTGCAATGAACAATGGGATACATGTGTCTTTTTCAATTTTGGTTTCCTCAGGGCATATGCGTAGGAGTGGGATTGCTGGGTCATATGGTGGTTTTATTCCTAGCTTTTTAGTGAATCTCCGTACCATGGTGGCTATAGTGGTATCAATTTATATTCCTACCAACAGTGCAAGAGCGTTCCCTTTTCTCCACACCCTCTCCAACATTTATTGTTTGTAGCCTTTTTGATGATGGCCATTCTGACAAGTGTGAGGTGATATCTCATTGTAGTTTTGATTTGCATTTCTCTAATAATGAGTGATGTTCAGCATCTTTTCATGTGTTTGTTAGCTGTCTGTATGTCTTCTTTGGAGAAATGTCTGTTTAGGTCTTTTTCCCACTTTTTGATTGGGTTGTTTGAGTTTCTGGTATTGAGTTGTATGAGCTGCTTGTATATTTTGGAAATTAATCCTTTGTCAGTTGTTTCATTAGTTGTTACAGTTTCAAAATGTGGAGTCAAGTCCTTCCATGTAGCCAAAATAATATCAGTAGCAGTTACCTTCCTCTTAATATTTTCTTTTTCATTAAAAAATACATATTACTGTAAAAATTCTGTATGCTGTGACAAAGTAGAAATAATGTAATTAATAATGGGAAAATATGAAAGAGAAAACCAAAAATTATAGAGCAAGTTCCTTATTATATGGCTATAGATCAGCATTATAGGATACTGGAAAATAATAATAACTCAGATAGACAACTTTTAAATTAGAGAAAAGGAGCCTAAGAACATTTAGCAAAAGTATAAATACAAAAGTTACCACTAGAACAAAAATATAAGTCTCCCTAAATACCACAGGAAAATACTTCACAAATCATATAAGTAAAGAAATATAGCAAATATAAAATATATATATATATAATAGCAAATTTTATTGAACTCAAACATATGAGTCATTTTGATGAATGTGAATAGCTGAAGTCATCTAATAAAAGATAATTCTTTTCTATTTGGTTCAAAAAACAGAACCAAACCGCATGTTCTATGAAAGAAAAACAACTAAATTAAAAAAAAAAAATCAGAAACTCTAAAAATAAAGGAATGGAAAGAAGTGTGCCATAAATATGGAAAGATGGAATGGTAGCAGTAATCCTAATATCAGAAAAATAGAAACCTTTAAATATGTAAAAAGAACACCCTTTTAAAGGCAGAAGCCACAATTATCAATGCAGATATAACATTTATGAGTATGTACGCACCAACTAGGTCTTCCTAGGTGGTTCAGTGGTAAAGATGCTGCCTGCCAGTGCAGGAACCCAAGAGATGTGGGTTTGATCCTTGGGTTGGGAAGATCCCCTGGAGGAGAGCATGGTAACCCACTCCAGTATTCTTGCTTGGAGAATCCCATGGATAGAGGAGGCTGGCAGGCTACAGTTCATGGGGTCTCAAAAAGTCAGACATGACTAAAGCAACTTATGCATGCATATACCAATTAACACACAAATACTTTTATGAATCAGGAGTACAAGAGAAACAAGAAGACATAAATAGAAACTTCAATAATAAGATAGATTTGTACATCATTTAAGAACAAGTCAGAATCAGTGGACAAAAATAAATAACGGGATAGAACATTAAAAAAAAAATAATAACCACTGAGAGAGATCTGATGTATATGTGTGGATTTTTACATCATAATTATATAGAATACAGTTATTTCTCAATCCCTATGACATTGCCACAAAAGCTGTTTACAATACAAGTTACAAAGTTACATCTGTAATTTCCATAAAGTGGAATATAAAAATCTCTCTAATATAAATGAAATAAAACTGTAAATTATCAAAAACAACAAAAATAAAAACAAAGGCCCTTCCACATGGAAAACAAAAAAGTTGCCTATTAACCAACTCCTTAATAAACCTAAGATGTAACTGAAGTTGTGAACTTTTATGAAAAGAATGACACTGAAAGCTCTATAGAGCATAGCATATGGGATGCATTTAGAGCAGTGATATGAGGAAAATTCATAGCATTAAATTCTTTTATCAGTGGAAATGAAAGGTATTGAAAGACATAATTCCCAGCTTGATTAACTAGAAGAAGAACAATGCAAACAGAAAACACAAGATAAAGAGAATAAAAATAAAAAAAATTATTAAAGGTAATAGAAAAATAGATACAATGAGTAAATTGGAATTCTATTATTAAAATTTTGAAAAATTCAACAACATATGCAAACTGCTAGCTTACTAAAGCAAAAAATAAGGGAGAAAAAATTATGCAAGATAAAACATGAGAAATAGGAAATGACTGTGAAATAAAATTCATATTTTATAGCAAGACAATAAAAATTTAAACAGAGAATATTCTTTGCCCTTTGATCTTCTCTCTTACCTGCACCGTACATTGTATATTTACTTTATGCTTCAACTAAACCTTTCCCATCAACAGAAATGCCTACTCAACCATAAAGAACAATACTTTCCTAGAATCAATAAGATAATTCTTTAAAGGTAATTTTCCTTCTTGATCTCGTAAGAAGTCACATAGCACTTAGATTTGGTTTGTGTAAGCTGTCAATAATACGTCATTTGATGTACAGCCTTCTGTCTCAAAAATAAAATTACGTAACAGTGCCTTGACTTTTAAGGGAGCAGAACAGCTCTCAGAGCTTTCTGAGATGCCAATCCTGGGTTATAATCCTCAAACTTGGCTGAAATAAAAATTTCCATTTCTTTCTTAGATCAATTGATTAATTTTTCATCAACATAACAATTGAAACAAACAGAATTTTTAAAATCACGGGGACTGTATTGTACACTTTTATATAAGCAAATTTGAAAGCATTGATGAAATGATGTTCAGATAAAACACACATGACGCATGACGGATATGAGAGCATTTATGATAAGGACAGGTTTTATTAAGTAAAACACAAATACATCAGAAAGTAAGGCTAAGGCATGGTACTGTCTTCTAAAATCTTTTTTTTTCTTATATACAAATATGTAAATATATTTTAAGCAGAAAGGAATCACACACTCACATCTATTACCCCTCTTCCCTCCCTCACAGCCACCAACCAGTTTAATCAGGATCAACCTATAATCCAGTCTGGGTTCTGAATATCTATTTGACATTTTTCATGCTGCAATGTATCCCAACATTCCCCTTTCCCCTTTTCTGTTGCAAGATAGATGAAAGTACACACAAGCTGTTGTGATGAAGACCTATTGAAGAATGAGATGGATTCACCTTGCAAATATGCAAAGCATTAATGACCACTAATGTGAAATTCCCCAAAGGCAGTTCATTAAGCCCCAGTCAGGCATCCTGCTGTGGCTCCTCTGAAAGAAATGACAGGCCACTGTGTCCTAGAAATGGAACTCCCACTGGGAGGGAAGGACATTCAAACTGACTCTGTGCCCTCAGGGTAGGTGTCCCATGAAAGGCCTCATGAGGGGGCTTGACTTTCATATTTGAATGGTATGAATATATTTGCCTTTCATTTCCATGTTAGTCAGCCTACAGCAGACTAATTACCACTTTCTAAAGCCACTGAATAATACTGAAGGTCATTAATATTTGATGAAAAGCTATTGACCAAAATGAAGTGAATCCTTGAATATAACCAATAATTATTAAACCATTACTAATATTTACTGAGCAGTTATTGTGTGCCAGACACTCGAAATGCTTTATTTCTATTATCTCACTCAAATTTCCATGGTTTTATGAAGAAACTGAAACACAATTTGTATTTGTCCATGTTTATAAATAGATGACAGATTTCAGGGCCACTCTAAATTTATTTGTGACTCAAGCTACCATCTTGATGATTATTTTTTCTGACATTTTATATTGTTATTTATAGGGATTCATGAAATTTGTAAGCAGTTTGCAGAACCTTATGATTACTTTGGGCACACTTTACGGGTCACAGTGCCAATATTTGGCAACATGCAACCATGTTCCACAGAATGATAATAATTTTTTTTCTTTTATTCTGATATTAAAAATATCATACTTTATGAAAGATAAATACTCACTGGATAAGAAGGTAAACTGAATAGCTCTAATTCTAAGACCAGCAGGAGAATCAAGGTCTCTTAGCCACAGGTTTATTCATTTTTGATTTAGGATAAAAGATGAGAGTTAGGGGATTGTGCATTTTTTTCTATGAAACATCAGAAAGACGTAGGTGTTTAAACATTTAGCCAACTTTAACATTGAAAATAAAATTTATTATTGCTCTTACCTGTTTTTATTTCCCACACAGTTTAGTACACTGCATCTTATATTAATGAAATTCACAAAGCCTTACATTTGATTGGTATTTTTTGTACTTTCACCCAATATTCTATAAATCTTTACTTTGAACCTTATGCAAACCTAAACATTTGATAAGAGATGGTCTCCGCTTAAGCTCTAGAAGAAGAAGAAAAAATAATCCACGTCAACCTAAGGTGGGAGTAAGGCAGATTTTACCTTAACATCCTGTTTTGGATAGCTCTAATAGGATTATTAGACATATGTAGACATAACCTAGACGGTGTATTAAAAAGCAGACATCACGTAGCCAGCAAAGGTCTGTATAATCAAAGTTCTGGTCTTTCCAGTAGTCACGTATGGATGTGAGTTGGACCATAAAGAAGATGAGCACTGAAGGATTGATGCTTTCAAACTGTGGTGGTGGAGAAGACTCTTGAAGGTCCCTTGGACAGCAAGGATATCAAATCAGTCAATCCTAAAGGAAATCGACCCTGAATATTCATTGGAAGGACTAATGTGAAGCTGAAGATCCAATACTTTGGCCACTTGATGTGAAGAGCTGACTCACTGGAGAAGACCCGACTCATTGGAGAAGACCCTAATACTGAGAAAGACTGAGGTCAGGAGGAGAAGGGAGCAACAGAGGATAAGATGGTTGGATGGCATCGCTGATTTAATGGACATGAGCTTGAGCAAAGTCTGGGAGATAGTGGAAGACAAAGGAGCCTGGCATGTTGCAGGCCATAGGGTCACTAAGAGTCGGACAGGACTTAGTGATTGAACAACAACAACAAAATATGATTATAGTGTTTAGAAATGTTCTAATGTGACCAAACCTTTGTGAACATTGACTAGAAACAATGGGGAGGGTATTAATGTCCTTGAAGGGAAACATTTTGATATGTCAGTGGCATCTCTGGTTGAAACCACAGTAGTTTGGCAATATAATGAAATAGAAATAAGTGGTTTCAGTCTGTCTCTTCTCATAGTACCCATGACTTGAGCAAGTTACTGAATTTTTCTGAGGCTCTGTCACTTCCTCTCTATAATAGAGTAATGATGCCCACATTACCTGCATTGTGTTCTAGGAATCAAATGATCTAATATCTATAATGTATTTAGCAAAATGTTTGCTGTAAGTGTGCATTCAAGTAAGTATGTACTTAAAAATCAATAGTAAGATAATACTGCATTGTTCTAAAAAACTTGTGAAGCTTGAGGGAACCTCAGAAATGTTAACCCCTTGGACATCAGCATTACAGTGAACATTTACCACTGACTGAATGTTAGTGACTTTTGGGGCCCTGCTAAATTAAGCCATTCCATACATTCTACTGTGTGGATTTATTTACTGATAGCAGCAAAGACAAGACATGTGTAGCAGGGCTTGGTGTACATAGAGGGATCTCACTCTAAACATGTAACAACTGTCTCCCTTAGTCTTGATGTTTCCTGTCCACTACTGTCTACAATTGTAATTTTAGAAAATAGTAAAATAGACCTCATTTTAAAATAATTTCTATAATTTCATAGCTAGTAGAGATAATTTTTAAATTTCTCTTCCCACACAGAATTAAAAAGGAAGAAGAAATTTTGGTGGTTGTTCAAATCAACCACAGGTGCTATGTGTGTATATTTCTGTGTTTTTGTGAATGTGTTTGTTGGAGTTGAAAGGAACACACAGGTTAAAAAAAGGCAACAAAAAGGGGGTTTCATAGCAGCACAAAACTCAATAGAATCTTGATGATAATGAATGAGATTTTCTTTGGTACCTGTCTAAATAATGAGTTCTGAAACCCTTTATTTCTAGCATATATAGCTTCATCAGGACTACAAAGCCTGAGCATCCTGGGATCAAGCTGGGCTGGAAGAAGCACAAGCTGGAATCAAGATTGCCAGAAGAAATATCAATAACCTCAGATATGCAGATGACACCACCCTTATGGCAGAAAGTGAAGAAGAACTAAAGAGCCTCTTGATGAAAGTGAAAGAGGAGAGTGAAAAAGTTGGCTTAAAGATCAACATTCAGAAAACTGAGATCATGGCATCTGGTCCCATCACTTCATGGGAAATATATGGGGAAACAGTCTCAGAATTTATTTTGGGGGGCTCCAAAATCACTGCAGATGGTGACAGTAACCATGAAATTAAAAGATGTTTACTCATTGGAAGGAAAGTTATGACCAACCTAGGCAGCATATTAAAAAGCAGAGACATTACTTTGCCAGCAAAGGTCCGTCTAGTTAAGGCTATGGTTTTTCCAGTGGTCATGTATGGATGTGAGAGTTGGACGGTGAAGAAAGCTGAGCATCAAAGAATTGATGCTTTTGAACTGTGGTGTTGGAGAAGACTCTTGAGAGTTCCTTGGATTGCAAGGAGATCCAACCAGTCCATCCTAAAGGAGATCAGCCCTGGGTGTTCATTGGAAGGACTGATGTTGAAGCTGAAACTCCAATACTTTGGCCACCTAATGCGAAGAGTTGACTCATTGGAAAAGACACTGATGCTGGGAAGGATTGGGGGCAGGAGGGGAAGGGGACGACAGAGGATAAGATGGCTGGATGGCATCACCAACTCCATGGACATGAGTTTGGGTAAACTCCGGGAGTTGGTGATGGACAGGGAGGCCCTGGCATGCTGCTATTAATGGGGCTGCAAATAATCGGACACGACTGAGAGACTGAACTGAACTGAACTAAAGAGCATCTTCTTTCAGTGAAGGTATTTCTTAGGAGAAATTTATTTTGAAGGAATCATTTCAGCCTAGACATCTACTCTTCATTCTATATCATTTTGGTTTAATAAAAAAAAAAATTTCCCTGGGCAAAAAGCGACCATGGAGTTTATTTTCATTTTCAGCAACCATGAGGAATGTTAGTTCACATATTCCTGATCTAAGACTTGAGTCTCCTGTACCTTTTAACCTGCTGGAGTTGAGCACATACTTCTTCAAGGTCTTTTTGACCTTGCCCAGTGATTCTAAAATTTTACTATACATAAGAAATAATAATGCAACTTGCTATGATTCCAGTTCTGATTTATCAGATATGGGGTGGTACCTAAGACTTTACATCTTTAACAATCTCTCAGATGATACTGATGCTATTGGTCCTAGGACTATACATTAAGCAACAAGACTCTAAACCAAGGATTGATAAATGTTTTCTCTGAAAAAAAAAAAAAAGAGAGTAAATATGTTAGGTTTTGTTATAAGTATGCAACTCTGCTAATGTAGCACAAAGGCAACCACAAATAATACCTGAACCGATTAAGTATGTCTGTATTCGAACAAAACTTTGGCAATTATATATGAATTTTATGCAATATTCATATATCTGGAAATCGTATTGAGGTGGGGAATTTTTTTTTTTAATTTTAGAAATGTGAAAACCACTTTTAGTTTGTGGCCATACAGAAACACTAGTGTGTCAGATATGTCTTGAGGGCTGAAGTTGCTACTACCTGATTTAAAGTAGTCTTGTCGTATAGTTCAGTTCAGTTTAGTCACTCACTTGTGTCCGACTCTTTGCGACCCCATGGACTGCAGCATGCCAGGCTTCCCTGTCCATCACCAACTCCCAGAGCTTGCTCAAACTCATGTCCATCGAGTCAGGGATGCCATCCAGCCATCTCATCCTCTGTCGGCCCCTTCTCCTGCTGCCTTCAATCTTTACCAGTAACAGAGTCTTTTCCAATGAGTCAGTTCTTTGCATCAGGTGGCCAAAGTATTGGAGTTTCAGCTTCAGCATCAGTCCTTCTAATGAATATTTAGGACTGATTTCCTTTAGGATGCACTCTTGGATATCCTTGCTGTCCAACGGACTGTCAAGAATCTTCTCCAACACCACAGTTCAAAAGCGTCAATTCTACAGCACTCAGTTTTCTTTATAGTCCAACTCTCACATCCATACATGACTCCTGGAAAAACCATATCTTTGACTAGATGGACCTTTGTTGGCAAAGTAATGGCTCTATTTTTTAATATGCTGTCTAGGTTGGTCATAACTTTCCTTCTAAGGAGCCAATGTCCTTTAATTTCATTACTGTAGTCACCATCTGCAGTGATTTTGGAGCCCCCCAAAAAATAAAGTCTGCAACTGTTTCTCCATCTATTTGCCATGAAGTGTTGGGACCAGATACCATAATCTTAGTTTTCTGAATGTTGAGCTTTAAGCCAACTTTTCCAGTCTCCCCTTTCACTTTCATCAAGATGTTCTTTAGTTCTTCTTCACTTTCTTCCATAAGGGTGGTGTCATCTGTATATCTGAGGTTATTGATATTTCTCCCAGCAATCTTGATTCCAGCTTTTGCTTCATCCAGCCCAGAATTTCTCATGATGTACTCTGTATATAAGTTAAATAAGCAGGGTGACAATATACAGCCTTGATGTACTCCTTTCCTTATTTGGAACCTGCCTGTTGTTCCACGTCCAGTTCTAACCATTGGTTCTTGACCTGCATACAGATTTCTTGAGAGGCAGGTCAGGTGGTCTGGTATTCCCATCTCTTTCAGAATTTTCCACAGTTTTCTGTGATCCACACAGTCAATATTTTGGCATAGTCAATAAAGCAGAAGTAAATATTTTTCTGGAACAATTGTTCTTTTGATGATCCAATGGATGTTGGCAATTTGATCTCTGGTTCCTCTTCCTTTTCTAAATCCAGCTGGAACATCTGAAATTTCATGGTTTATGTATTGCTGAAGCCTGACTTGGAGAATTTTGAGCATTACTTTACTCGCATGTGAGATGAGTGCAATTGTGTGGTAGTTTGAGCATTCTTCGGCATTGCCTTTCTTTGAGATTGAAATGCAAACTGACCTTTTCCAGGCCTGTGGCCACTGCTGAGTTTTCCAGATTTGTTGATGTATTGAGTGCAGCACTTTCACCTCATCATCTTTTAGAATGTGAAATAGCTCAACTGGAATTCCATCACCTCCACTAACTTCGTTCATAGTGGTGCTTTGTAAGGCCCACTTGACTTCACATTCCATGATGTCTGGCTCTAGGTGAGTGAACACACCATTGTGATTTTCTGCAGCATGAAGATTTTTTTGGATAGTTCTGTGTATTCTTGCCAGCTCTTCTTAATATCTTCTGCTTCTGTTAAGTCCAAACCATTTCTCTCCTTTATTGTGCCCATCTTTAAGGAAAGCTGAGTGCCGAAGAATTGATGCTTTTGAACTGTGGTGTTGGAAAAGACTCTTGAGAGTCCCTTGGACTGCAAGGAGTTCCAACCAGTCCATCCTAAAGGAGATCATGCCTGAGTGTTCATTGGAAGGACTGAGGTTGAAGCTGAAACTCCAATAGTTTGGCCACCTGATGCGAAGAGCTGACTCATTTGTAAAGACCCTGATGCTGGGAAAGATTGAAGGCAGGAAGAGAAGCAGATGAAAGGGACCAAGTTGAGATGGTTGGATAGCATCATCGATTCAATGGACATGAGTCTGGGTAAACTCCAGGAGTTGGTGATGGACAGGGAGGCCTGGTATGCTACGGTTCATGGGGTCACAAATAGTTGGACATGACTGAGCGACTGAACTGAACTTGCATGAAATGTTCCTTTGGTATCTCTAAGTCTTTTGAAGAGATCTCTAGTCTTTCGTATTCTACTGTTTTCCTCTATTTTTTTGCATTAATTACTGAGGAAGACTTTCTTATATCTCCTGGGTGTTCTTTGAAACTCTGCCTTCAAATGGGTATATCTTTCCTTTTCTCATTTTTCCTTTTCTTGTCCTATAACTAGGACTTAATACCTTGTGGGTTACTATGGGGCAGGCTTTGTCTCTATTGTCTGGCTTAGAAAGTAACACATTCTTAGGGATATCTGTGTTTTTCCTGAAAGAGACTCATTTAATTTACAACACTTGACTTGCATCTGCTACCTTAAATCTGGATATACCTAGTCCTATTTCAGAGGCAGAGTAAGCAGGGGTGCCTCTTTATTCAGAAATTTTAGGTTTATTATGGGTTTAGTTAGTGACACCAAAATCAGGATCTACTTTGCCATCTATTTTGGGAGAAGCTAGAATGTCACATTTTTTGTTAAATCTTGAGTAATATCTCAGCCTGAAATTAATAAAATTTCACTAATTAAGCAGTTAGTTTCAATGGCAAAATTATTTTTTCCCCACCCAGTGCTAATGGACTCAGAAAGACTCCACAAAACAAACCTATTTAGGGAAAGTACTTCAATTATTTCAGTGATTTATCCATATCATCACAGACAAAATGATACGTGTGCCCAGGGCTCTGGGATCTAGACTTAACTAGCCTATAGCTAGCGTGAAATTTCTTTGAAGTCTCCTGTTTTATCTTATAAATTCATGCATATCTTGCATTTTATTTCATAATATGTTGGTATTTGTTGTAATATAAAAATGTTTAAAGTTACTTCTGAGTTCACTTTCTTAAATTTTTTATGCTAAAAATTGAGAGCCCCAGGAAGTTGGCCAATGTTTTTTGTATTGATTCACATATTCTTTCTGATGCAACTGAGTGCATATACAAGCTTGAGATTTTTTTTAACTTAGTAGGGGTCAACCATTCTCCCTGGAAGGATCCCAGATCCCATATGCCTAACGCTTCCAGTTTCTACCTGCTCCCCACCCCAACCATTAAGCCCTCTACCATATGATGTAAGGCTTGTGTATCACAAAGTTCATTAAAGATTTTCTAATTAATTAGTTAACACAGTGTAAAGTTGCCTTGACATGATTGTCACTTGAACTTCATTCTCTCTTCATAGGATTATTACTGGCCTTCAGATCAAGTTAGCAATGGGGTATCTTTAATGTATTTAATAATCTTCTACGTATAATGCAATGGATCAGAATGACCTGATTGTGTTAATAACCCCAACCGTGTGCCTTGTATTTTCACATGACTTCAATTTCTCTCATATCGTATTTTATTGAAATTAAGGGCTTACATTTGCATGGATTGCTTTCAATACCTAATCAAAACATTTTATCAACTAGATATGGTTGAAAATCTCATGATATTTTAACATTTCTGGTTTGATGATGTTTTAATATTTGCCTCTCCTTATCTTCTTCATGGGAGTCATCCTATCAAGCTCTTGAAGTTCTCTAAATGTATAAATTAAGAACACATCCACCAATAAGAATGCTAGCCTGACTTTTAACTTTCATTTTTTTTTTTCCAGGTGATGTGATATTGGAGAAAGAAGAGAAAGTTACTTTAGCCATGTAGATTGTTTAAAGCAATCACTACAAATGTTTTTAGTATTCTTAATTGGCATGAAGATACATATCTTTACTATCTGACCCTAGCAGAGCTCAAAGAATATTTTTGAATGACTGTTGGAAATCACAAGGGAACATGAAGAGGAGCAAAAATTGGCATTCGTTACTAATGATAATGGTTTCTCACAATGTGTTCCAGAAAGCAGTAATCAGATTGTTGAGAGACAAGTAATAATCACCCTCCCTTTTTCTATGAGAAACATGACTAATCCAACTAATGGGTTGTTAGATCCAAGGGGAATTTGGAAAAAAAAAAAATGCACATTTTTTTTATCAGATTGGTCTCAGTTATGTCAAGAGAATGAGTAGCATTTTTAAATTTTCACACCAAATTGTTCAGTTTTAAAGTTAATACCTTCTTAATTTTTGCACCTTAGGTAGCTCACTGTCCTCATGTTAATTCCAGTTCTGATTTCAAGATACTTGCCAACTAGAGTAGATATCTCTGTATAAGGAATGGAAACAGACTCGGGGAGAGCTGAAGATGGTACATGGGAAGATCCTGAACTCACCTCCTTCCACGGACACAACAAATATACAGCTGCATATGTAATACTTTCCTCTGAAAGGGACCTGAAATCTAGATGAGCAGAGTCTCTACAACAGAAGTTAAAAGGGGCAGGAGAGGCAGAGATATGGTTTTACCAAAGATAAAACCTACACCCCAGCTGTGAAAAGTGAAAGTGAAAGTAGCTCAGTTGTGTCTGACTCTGCGAACCTATGGACTATACCATCCATGGGATTCTCCAGGCCAGAATACTGGAGTGGGCAGCCCATTCCCTTCTGCAGGGGACTTCCCAAGCCAGGGATCAAACCCAGGTCTCCCACATTGCAAGTGAATTCTTTACCAGCTGAGCTACAAGGGAAGCCCAAGAATACTGGAGTGGATAGCTTACCCCTTTTCCAGCAGATCTTTCCAACCCAGAAATCGAATCGTGGTGGTATCTCACAATCAAGAAGGATCACAAAGGTACAGACAGATCTCTCAGGAGGAGGGGATTTGAGCTCCACATTGAAAGTGAAGTGAAAGTGAAAGTCACTCAGTTGTGTCCAACTCTTTGTGACCCCATGGACTATACAGTCCATGGAATTCTCTAGGCCAGAATACTGGAGTGGGTAGGTTTTCTCTTCTCCAGGGAAGATTCCCAGTCCAGGGATTGAACCCATGTCTCCCAAATAGCAGGCACATTCTTTACCAGCTGAGACCTTAGGCACCCAAAACTGTTGATCCTGCATGAGAAAGAACCCTCCAAACAACTGCCTTTGAAAACCAATGGAGAATACATTCAGGAAAGCTATAGAACTGCAGAGAATGAAAAACATGCTCTTAAAGGATTCACACACAGATATCACACAACCTGAATACCAGCACAAAAATACCATATTGAAAAACTCACAAAACGTAGTGAAAGGAATGACTTACTAATGTTGAAGTTTCTTCCAGAAAGTCAAGAATCAGTTGGGATGCTCCCTAGCACCTGAGACCCTGGTGGGAGCTATTTTACAATTCTCCCTCTAACCTGTTAGGGCCAGTAGTCCAGCTCTAGTGAGAGCCCTGCTTACCCATGCACCTTGACGAGTCTCCTGATTGGCTGGGCAATCTGTCCCATAGCAGATGTGGCTGACCATATGGCTGGACTAGGGGCAAGCCTGATCCACCTGTGCACCGTTGTAGTCATCATATAGTCCAGTCCCATCCACTAGTGTACCACAGCAACAGCTGCAGCTCCACCATAAAGGGAAGGCAATTGGAGCCCACATAGTTATGGAGCCCACATAGGTAACACCTCTTGAGTGCCTGGCTCTAGTGGTTAGGTTGGATTGCCTCGCAGGAGGTCTATATAAGGCCACTTCTACATGATTGGGAAAGGTAGCTAATTTACCTAATATGTAGAATATGTAGAAACAAGTACAGAGATTTGGGTAAAATGAAAATACAGAGGAATATGTTGCAACAGAAAGAATAAGACAAAATTTCAGAAAAAGAACAAAATGAAGTGGAGATAAACAATCTACATAATAAAGAATTAAAATTAATGACCATAAAGTGGCTCAGGAGAGAAACAGATAAACACAGGGAGAAATTCAACAAAGAAGTACCAAATAAAACCTACAACCGCACTGAAAAATACATTAGAAGGTTTAAATAGTAGAGTGGATGAGTTCGAAAAATAAATCAGTAAGTTGGAAGATAAAGCAATATAATTAACCCAGGCAGAGCAGCAAAATGAAAAAAAAAAAGAACTTACAAAATAAAGATACCCTTCCTTGGACATTTGAGGAAACAGCAAATGGAATAACATTTATATTATTGGGATTCCAGAAAAAAAACAGAGGGAGAGAAAGGGCCAGAAAAATTATTTGAAGGAATAGTGGCTGAAAACTTCTGGAACCTAGGGTAAGAAAGCCCAGGTCCAGGGAGCCCAGAGAGTTTCAAATAAAATGAAACCAAAGGGACATTCAACAAAAAATATTATAATTAAAATAGTAAAATTTAAGAATAAAGATAGAATTCTAAAAGAAGCAAGAAAAAAGTGACTTGTTGCATACAAGGGAAGTCTCATAAGGCTAAAAGCAAGTTTTTCAACAGAAACTTTAAAGGCCAGAGAGAGTGGCATGACTTCCAATCATAAATTCACTACCCTGCAATTTTATCATTCATAATTGGAGGAGAGATTAAGGGTTTCCCAGATAAGCAAAAGCAGTTCATCATCAATAAACTGGCCCTACAAGAAAAATTAAAAGGATTTCTTTAAGCTGAACATATATAACATTGATTAATGATAACAAAACATACAAAAGTAAAATTATTACAGGAAAATGTAAATATATTAAAAGTTAGTGGATCAATCACTTAAAAACTAGAATAAAGTTTAAAGACAAAGACAGTAAGGTTAACTAAAATGCAATAATTAGTTAAAGAATACACTAAAAAATGATGAAAAAATGTGTCATAGAAAGTGTAAAACATGGAAGAGGAAACAAATATATAAAGCTTTAGAATGTGATCAAATTTAAGTTGCTACCAATTTAAAACAGATTGCTAATTACATAGGGTATATGTAAATTTTATAGTAGCCACAAGAAAAAAAAAATTACCCATAATACATACAGAAAAGAACATGAGAAAGGAATCTGAACATAATACTAAAGAAAACTACCAAACCCAAATGAAGAGAGAAAGGAAAAAAAAACCAGACATAAACTACAAAAACAGTCGGAAAAGCAATAAATAATATAGCAACAAGCAGATAACTAAACAATTATGTTAACTATGGTGGTGGTGGTGGTTGTGATTTAGTTGATAAGTCATGTCTGACTCTTGCAACCCCACCAGGCTCCTCTGTCCATGGGATTTCCCAGGTAAGAACACTGGAGTAGGTTGCCATTTCCTTCTGCAGGGGATCTTTCCAATTCAGAGATTAAACCTGGGCCTCCTGCATTGCAGGATGATTCTTTACTGACTCAGCCATCATGGAAGCCCCAGGTTAACTATAAATGGACCTAATTCACCAATCAAAAGATGTAGAGTTGCTCAATAGATTAAAAAAAGAAGGAGAAGAAAAACTAACATATGTGCCTACAGAAACAAATAGTAAACGGATAGAAAAAAAAATTCTTTCATACAAATGGAAATGAAAAGAAATCTGAAGTACTTCTACTCAAATCACACAAAATATACCTTATAACAAAGACTGGTATTGAAAACAAAGAAAAAGTTTGCATAATAATAGTCCAGAAAGAAGATATAGCATTTACAAATGCTTAAGCACCCAACAGAAGGGCTTCAAAATATGTAAAGTATTAATGCACTTAAGGAAAAGCTTGGAAGCAATAAAATAACAGTATGGGACTCTGACAGCATCCTTCCATCAATATACAGATTACTCATACAGAAAATTAGTAAGAAAACTTTGAACATAAATGACTCAGACCAGAACGACTTAACATATATAAACAGTATATTTAAAAAGAGCAGAATATGTGTCCTTCTCAAAAGCACATAGAAACATTTTCAAGCACAAATAAAATGTTGGGGCTCAAAGTAAGTTTCAATAAATTTAAGATATTGGAATCAATTCAAGCATCTTCTCTGACTACAAAGGAATACCATTAGAAATCAACCACAAGAGAAAGAAATGATAAAAAAAAAAAAAAAAAACCTGCCCCATACTACTGAACAAAAAATATGGATGACTAAAGAAATAAAATTATCTAAATAAACCAAGAAGAAATAAGAGAACTTAAATAAATATAATAGGAAATGAAAGAGGAGTGGTTACCACTGATACAACAGAAATACAAAGGTCATCATGAAATCACTATGTACAATTATACTCAACCAAGGGGACAATAGAAGAAATAGACACATTCTTATACTCATACAACTTTTCAAGACTGAACTACAAGGAAATAGAAAATTTGAATAGATTGATTCTTGGTAAAAAGATTGAAACAGAAATCAAAAATCTCCCAACAAACAAAAACCCAAGACTAAATGGTTTCACTGGTGAATTCTAACCTATAAAACAATTCAGGAAAGATATAATAATTATCTTCCTCAAACTCTTCCAAAAAGTTGAAAAAGAAGGGAACTTTTCAAACACATTTTGTGAATCCAGTACTACCCTGACAACCAAAACCAGACACAGATACAATAAAAAGCTAAATTAAATAAAATTATAGGCCAATATTCTTAATGAACATAGGTGTAAAATTCTTCATCAAATTATTAGCAACTGAATCCAATAATACATTTAAAGGATCATACACTTTGATCAAGTAGGATTTATCCCAGAAGCAAGGATGATTCAACATTTACAAATCGATCAATATGATATAGCATTTAACAAAATAAAGAATAAAAAATATATAATCATCTCAATAGATGCAGGTAAATGTATTTGATAGAATTCAATATGTGATAAAATCTATTAGTGTTAAAATCTCTCAACAAAGAGTATAGAGGGAACATACCTCAGTTTAATAAATATATGTGAAAACCATAGCTAACATTATACTCAATGGTGAAAATCTAAAAGTTTTTGGATAAGAACATAAATAGGAGTATGACAAGGGGTGCCCACTTTTATTCAACATAGTATTGGGAATCTAGCCACAGCAATTAAGGAAAATAAATAAAACACATCAAAACAAACACACACTAAAACTGTTACCATTTGCAAATGACATGATACTACATACAGAAAACCCTAAAGACACCTCTAAAAGCCTATTAGAGCTCAGTAAATAAATTAGTTCAGTACAGTAACAGTATACAAAATCAATATGTAAAAGTCTGTTGTGTTTCTATAAACTGATAACAAACTATTAGAAAAAGAAATTAAGACAACAATCTCATTTACGATTGCATCAAAAAGAATTAAGATACATAGGAATTAATTTACCCAAGGATATGAAACATCTATAAACTGAAAATTATAAGATACATGTAAAAGAAATCAAATAAGACACAAATAAATGGGAAGCTATGTTGCGTTCATGTATTGGAAGAATTAGTATCGTTAAAATGTTCCTACCATTGAAAGCCAACTACAGAGACAATGTAACCCATGTCAAAATTCCAAAGGTATATTTCATAGAATTAGCAAAAATAATTCTAAATTTTTATGGAAACACAAAATATACCAAATAACTGAAATAATTTTGTGGAGAAAGAACAAACCTAAAGGTCATGTCCTGTGATTTCAAACTATACTACAAGAGTAGAGTAATAAAAAAAAAGTATGGTGCTGGAACAGAAAAGACACAAGGATCAATATGAAAGAACTGAGAATCCAGAAATAAATATACAAATACATGGACTATCAGTTTACAACAAAGAAACAAAGACGATATCATGGTGAAGCGACTATATCTTCAATAAATAGTATTGAGAAAATTGTTCAGTTACATGCAAAATAATAAAACTGGATCATTACTTTACACCATTTGCAAAAATTACCTCAAAATGGAACAAAGAGCTGAATGTAAGATTCAAAAGCTTCAATCTTTCCCAGCTACAGGGTCTTTTCCAAAGAGTTGGTTCTTCACATCAGGCAGCCAAAATATTGGAGCTTCAGCTTCAGCATCAGTCCTTCCAATGAATATTCAGGACTGATTTCCTTTAGGATTGACTGGTGTGATCTCCTTGCTGTCCAAGAGACTCTCAATAGTCTTCTCCAACACCACGGTTCAAAAGCATCAATACTTTGGCATTCAGCTTTCTTTATAGTCCAACTCTCACATCCATACATGACTCCTGGAAAAACCATAGCTTTGACTAGATGGAGCTTCTGCACAACAAAGGAAACTATAAGCAAGGTGAAAAGACAGCCTTCAGAATGGGAGAAAATAATAGCAAACAAAACAATGGACAAAGAATTAATCTCAAAATATACAAGCAACTCCTGCAGGTCAATTCTAGAAAAATAAACAACCCAATCAAAAAGTGGGGCAAAGAATTAAACAGACATTTTTCCAAAGAAGACATACAGATGGCTAACAAACACAAAACGATGTTCAACATCACTCATTATTAGAGAAATGCAAATCAAAACCACAATGAGGTACCATTTCACGCCAGTCAGAATGGCTGCTATCCGAAAGTCCACAAGCAATAAATGCTGGAGAGGGTGTGGAGAAAAGGCAACCCTCTTACACTGTTGGTGGGAATGCAAACTAGTACAGCCACTATGGAGAACAGCATGGAGATTCCTCAAAAAACTGGAAATAGACATGTCATATGACCCAGAAATCCCACTGCTGGGCATACACACCGAGGAAACCAGAATTGAAAGAGACACGTGTACCCCAATGTTCATTGCAGCACTGTTTATAATAGCCAGGACATGGAAGCAACCTAGATGTCCATCAGCAGACTAATGGATAAGGCAGCTGTGGTACATATACACAATGGAATATTACTCAGCTATTAAAAAGAATACATTTGAATCAGTTCTAACTAGGTGGATGAAACTGGAGCCTATTATACAGAGTGAAGCAAGCCAGAAAGAAAAACACCAATACAGAATGCTGCTGCTGCTGCTAAGTCGCTTCAGTCGTGTCCGGCTCTGTGCGACCCCATAGACGGAAGCCCACCAGGCTCCCCCTTCCCTGGGATTCTCCAGGCAAGAATATTAGAGTGGGTTGCCATTTCCTTCTCCAATGCATGAAAGTGAAAAGTGAAAGTGAAAAGTGAAAGTGAAGTCGCTCAGTCGTGTCCTACTCCTTGCAACTCCATGGAATGCAGCCTACCAGGCTCCTCCACCCATGGGATTTTCCAGGCAAGAGTACTGGAGTGGGTTGCCATTGCCTTCTCCGACAGTATACTAACGCATATATCGGGAATTTAGAAAGTTGGTAAAGATAACCCTGTATGCAAGACAGCAAAAGAGACACAGATGTATAAAACAGTCTTTTGGACTCTATGGAAGAGGGTGAGGGTGGGATGATATGGCAGAATGGCATTGAAGCATGTAAATTATCATATGTGAAACGAATCGCCAGTCCAAGTTTGATGCATGATATGGATGACCCAGAGGGATGGAATGGGGAGGGAGGTGGGAGAGGGGTTCTGGAAGGGGAACACATGAACACCCATGGCGGATTCATGTCAATGTATGGCAAAACCAATACAATATTGCAAAGTAAAAAAAAAAATAATAATAAATAAATAAATAATAATTAAAGAAAAGCAAAGAAAAATAATGTCTCTGCTTTTTAATATGCTAAGTTGGTCATAGTTTTTCCTCCAAGGAGCAAGCATCTTTTAATTTCATGGCTGCAGTCACCATCTGCAGTGATTTTGGAGCAGAAGAAAATAAAATCTCTCACTGTTTCCATTGTTTCCCCATCTATTTGCCATGAAATGATGGGCCCAGATGCCGTGATCTTAGTTTTCTGAATGGTGAGTTTTAAGCCAACTTTTTCGCTCTCCTCCTTCAAATTCATCAGAAGGCTTTTAGTTCTTTGTTTTCTGCCATAAGGGTGGTGTCATCTGCATATCTGAGGTTATTGATATTTCTCCCGGCAATCTTGCTTCCAGCGTGTGCTTCATGTGGCCTAACATTTCGCAGGATGTACTCTGAATATGTTAAATATGCAGGGTGACAATATACAGCCTTGATGTCCTCCTTTATCAATTTGGAACCAGTCTGTTTTTCCATGTTCACTTCTAACTGTTGCTTCTTGACCTGCATACAGATTTCTCAGGAGGCAGGTCAGGTCGTCTGATATTCCCATCTCTTTAAGAATTTTCCAAAGTTTTTTGTGGTCCACACAGTCAAAGACTTTGACATAGTCAATACAACAGAAGTAGATGTTTTTCTGGAACTCTTTTCCTTTTCCATGATCCAACAGATGTTGACAATTTGATCTCTGGTTCCTCTGCCTTTTCTAAAACCATCTTGAACATCTGGAAGCTCACAGATCAGGTACTGTTGAAGCCTGACTTGGAGGATTTTGAGCATTACTTTGCTAGTATGTAAGATGAGTGCAATTGTGCAGTAGTTTGAACATTTTTTGGCATTGCCTTTCTTTGAAATTGGAATGCAAACTGATCTTTTCCAGTCCTGTGGCCACTGCTGAGTTTTTGCAAATTTGCTGGCATATTGAGTGCAGCACTTTCACAACACTTTTTTTTTTAGGATTTGAAATAGTGCAACTGAAATTCCATCACCTCCACTCGCTTTATTTGAAGTGATGCTTCCTAAAGCCCACTTGACCCTTCATTCCAGGATGTATGGCTCTCGGTGAGTGATCACACCATCGTGGTTATCTGGGTCATGAATATCTTTTTTGTATAGTTCTGTGTATTCTTGCCACCTCTTCTTAATATCTTCTGCTTCTGTTAGATCCATAGCATTTCTCTCCTTTATTATGCCCATCTTTGCATTAAACATTCCCTTGATATCTCTAATTTTTTGAAGAGATCCCTAGTCTTCCCTATCCTGTTATTTTGCTCTATTTCTTTGCATTGTTAATTGAGGAAGGCGTTCTTATCTCTCCTTGCCATTCTTTGGAACTGTGCATTTAAATGGGTATATCTTTCCTTTTCTCCTTTGCCTTTAGCTGCCAAAAAAATATACTTGTCATAGCAAACACCCTCTTCCAACAACACAAGAGAAGACTCTAAACATGGATATCACCAGATGGTTAATACTGAAATCAGATTGATTATATTCTTTGCAGCCAAAGATGGAGAATGTCTATAGAATCAGCAAAAACAAGACAGGGAGCTGACTGTGGCTCAGATGATGAACTCCTTATTGCAAAATTCAGACTTAAATTGAAGAAAGTAAAGAAAACCACTAGACCATTCAGGTATGATGTAAATCAAATTCCTTATGATTATACAGTGGAAGTGACAATTAGATTCAAGGGATTAGATCTTATAGACAGAGTACCTGAAGAACTATAAACAGAGGTTTGTGACATTGTACAAGAGGCAGTGATCAAGACCATCCCCAAGAGAAAGAAATGCAAAAAGGAAAATTATCATTTAACATTTCAATTTAACAGATGAAAAAACAGAAGTTTTCCTAATTACTCAATAGTTGAGTGGGCTTCCCTGATGACACAGCAGGTAAAGAATCTGCCTGTAATGCAGGAGTCACAGGAGACTCACGTTCAATCCCTGGGTCAGGAAGATCACCTGGAGGAGGAAATGGCAACCCGCTCCAGTATTCTTGCCTGGAAAATCCCATGGACAGAGGAGCCTGGCAGACTACAGTGCAAAGGGTTGCAAAGAGTTGGACATGACTGAGCACAGAGCCATTGAGTCAAACGTGAATCTACCTTTACATATTGCCGGCATTTCTTCTTCTATACTATACTATTCATTCAGAATATCATGTGTTTATTTTTATTTTCCTTGATTCATGTTTATTTATGTATTTTTAAACATAAGTCAATGTTAGGATAAAACTGTATATAATAAAATGATATTTATGTTTTGCAATTAATGCATGATATTTCCCAAATCTTTACATAGCTCGTGTAGTCTGATTTTCTCAACTCTTTCTGTCCCCAAAATAAAACTGTATCCTTATAAGGAAATGTTGATTCTCTATTTAAATAATAAGATGTTGATTTATTGAGCACCTGTTTCGTGTTGGGTTGAATGACTTGATGAGTCTTCATCATGATACCTATTTTACACAGTAAACAAGAGCTCATGGAGTTTATATAACTTTTCCAATGTGATGCAATAAGGTAGAGTAGGACCGAAATTCAAAACCAGTTCTGCCTCACTTCAAAGTCTATTTTTTTTCTTCCCTCTCTGCTACTATGCATCTTTATCTTTTAGACATCTGTCTATAGAAAAAAAGAATGAACAAAAAATTTTTCCACAGTTGTGTAAAACTTCCAAATCATATTTTGCCTTTTGGCATTTTAGATCACCTTCAAGCAAAATTAAAATTTCAGTCATTTTCAAGGTCACCCATTGTTGTAGATATCTGTCATTGTCATGAACTATGTAACCTGGAGTAGGTCCACAACTGAAACCAGAAATTATCTACCAAGAGATAGATATCCTGGACTGAAATAAGGAAACTTGGGGACAAGGTAAAAGAACACTTAAGGTAATGAAATATAGAGTCATTAGCACTCTAGCAAAGTAATATAAGCAAGCTGACAGCACAAAAGGGAAGAAAATTTTATTGTACTTTGGTACAGCAGGAAAATAAGATACTAGGGGCAATGCAGAAGGGCTGGTAAATTTGAAACAAATGAAAGGCAATAACCTTAAATATAGTGATAATAGGTCTGTGGGATTCACTACTGTTAGGACATGTTTAAATGAAATAACAGTGTGGACTATGGCGTAGATAATTTAATGACCAATAACCTTGCTGGTGTTTTGGCTAAAAAAGATACACAGCATCTCATAGGCCTGATCTGATCAGCCCAAGGACAAGGAAAATTTAATTTCCCCATGAACCAGATAAAGTATTCATCAGAGTAACTAGAGCTTGCTTTCTTATATTATTAGGATCTGTTTGTGAACTAGATTCCCAGCTCAGGTATTAAACATTACATTGCAGTGGGCCTCATAGGAAAGTGATAGAAAACATCAGTGAAAAAGATCAATCATTTTTTTTTTTTCTCCAGTAGTGGGGCTAAACTGCATTGAACCATTCTAATACCCTCTTCTAACTGAAAAAAAATTACTAAATAGCTGGATTAAGAGTAAGATTTCCATTTATGACCTTAGGGAGATGAGGAATAGAAGTCAAAATTATTGTTTTATACATTAAAAACAAATAAACATACAGGTTTATGTTGTTCTTACTTAATTATCTTCTGGATCCTTCCATCTTACAACATAAAGAAAACCACCTTTTATAGTCTTCTTAGTATTCCTTATGTAGATAAAATGTTCATATTAGGAAAAATGGATAACTAGAGGGAACTCAGAGGAAATAAATGATACTTCATGTCCTTTAAAAAAAAATCTGTAACAAACACTGCATATATATCTCTGTGCATATATGCAAGTATATTTGTATAAAAAAAGTCCTTTGGATGGAATTAATAGGTCAATGGTTAAATTTATTCTCAACATTGGTAGATGTGGCAAAATTGCTCAGTAAATTGGTTACACCAAATTGTATTCCTACTGAGCAATAAGAGCATATATTTCCCTAACTCTAGGTCTTTTTTTGATATTTGTTTTTCTGAATATTAAAAGGTGATGGTAATTATTTCTTTTTATTATGCTGATGTTTAATAATATGTGGGGCTGAGCACCATTTCATATATATATAAAGTCACTTTTTCTGTGACCTCATCATTTAGGTCTTCTCATTTTTTCCTATTTGTTAAAGACCTTTCTCTTATGAATTTTAAGTACTCTTTAAATATTTGGTATATTAGTCATTTTCTTTCTAGACATTAATTTTTATCTATGTATCTTTAAGTTCTAACATGTTCCTGTCCAATAAATTAAACATTCCAATTTATTGAAATAATAAAGAGCTAAAGTAATATTGGTTAATGTGAGTCTTTATCATCTGATAGTGATGATAGTTAAGAGTGTCAGCACCAAACATTGGTATTGAAGGTATTGAAAGGTATTGAAAGGATGGAATTAACCACACTAGGAAAGAATAAATAATTAATTTATTAATTTATTTAACCACCAACAGATTCATTGGACAAATATTTCTGATTCTTACTGGGTTTCTGTCATTTACTAAGTCTAGGAACAAGATGACTTTTACTTTAGCATATTTAACCCATTTCTAAGCCGCCCTTAAATCACAGAAAACATAATAAAAAATGCATACATCTTCAAGATTTCAACATTTAATAAATCTTGCATTCTCCATGTGTATACTAGAAATGCACTGAAATATTCATAATAACTCAAAATAACAGTAGGAATTACTTTCCCTGAGGAAAACTATCACATAAAGTCTAGAGGTAGGCAGTGCTGGGCTGGTATGGTGGGTTTTGAGTTATCAAAGTCCCTCTTGTCTTTCTGCTTTGCCATCCTTATGCATTATTTACATTTTCCATTCTCTTTATTGTCATAACATGGCTGCTGGATCTCTAGCTATCATATCTGTGTTCTAGACAGCAAGGCAACAGAAGCGGGTGTGAGGAAAATATCACCTGCTTCTGAGAAAATCAACTCCTTCTAAAGAGCTTTCCAGAACATCCCACCCAACTGTTGCCATTTAAATACCCCAAGAAATAGATTATAGCAATTATTTTGACTGTGTATGAATTTATCAAATGATCACATTATGTATGTGTGTGAGTGCTAAGTCTCTTTAGTCATATCCATCTCTTTGCAACCTTATGGGCTGTAGCCCACCAGGCTTCTCTGTCCATGAGATTATCCAGTTAAGAATACTGGAGTGAGGTGCCATGACCTCCTCCAGGGGATCTTCCTGACCCAGAGATCAAACTGGTGTCTCTTATGTCTCCTGCGTTGGCAGGTGAGGTCTTTACCACTAGCACCACCTGGGAAGCCCGGTCACATTGTATGCCTTGAATATATAAAATTTTAAGTGTCAATTATGCCTCAGTAAATCTGAGGGAAAAACACTTGTCGGCCTCTTTATTAGCAAAGAAACTTAAGGAAATGGATTTTTAATATTGATGTTGTTTTAACAGTTTTTGCTTTTTCTTATCCTGATACCCACATGCATAGTAAAGAAGAGAATGGACATGAAGTAGCAAACTCTGCCACAGCACAGATTGCTTAATTTTTTAGGAGGCAATCATCCAGTTTTCCTTTTCTTCAAAATGCAAGCGAGAGTGAGCAGTTGTATTCTAACCTTAACTTCGATGCTGGAGCGCGGCCTCAATGACAGAAAGATCCATCACCTAAGATTCAGAAGAGAAGAAACTCAGCTTCAAGTCAAGGTCTTTAGAGCCCCAGTTCCTCAGTGTTTTCATATCTCACCTCTTATTTCTCTTTATCTTTCCTCTCATGCCTCACATAAACTACAATACAAGTTCAAGCTATTTTTTTCTTCTTTTCTTTTGCTGATAACCATAAAAGTTTAGATTTTGCTAATTCGAAGACTTTTCTGCTTCTCTTTCTTCAGGCTTAAATTTCATTCTTCCTGGTTACTAAAGCAAGATCAGTCTTCTAAAGCATCCCTTTAAGTGCCCTTCCTTTCAAAAAGCTCTCCTTAACTTTGTAAGCCCTATTATAAATGAACAAGTGACAAGTCTTATTTTCTTGCATGAAACCCTCTACAGTCTAGTCTATCTGGTCTCACCAATATGATCCTTCAAATTGTCTAGTTCATCCTCAGCCCACGTCTCTCCTCCCACAATTCTCTTCCCCTTCCCTCCAATCCTTCAGGATTAGTTCAGGCTTTTCTTGATGAACAACAAAATGATGTTAGGAAACTTTCACCCCATGACAAATTTCCCACAGTAAACGTGAGCTCTTCTGTATTTGAATGCAAATCTGCAGCACACATTGACATATTCTGACTTCCAACCATCTTTTTCACGTTTGCATCCATTGCTTGCATTGTTTACATCTTCCACAATAGCTATGCCCACTCTCAGAAGAAACTCTAGTCAGTATTTTGAACACATAGTAGGCTCTCATATCCCTTGGCTGATAGTAATTTGCTTTTATTTTCCTCCTATACATTTCTTTTGTGATCAAAATCCCCCCTCCTCATTATGCTTGACTCTCAATTTCTAATAAAAATTGTATCTGGGCCCAAACTCCCAATCTGATGCTGCACAGAACCTGAATGCATCTTCCACAGAGGTTAAGGCATTCTACAATTGGCTGAATATTAGCATAGGTCTGAGATGGAACTGAATTATCAGATTCTTTTTAACTGCATGATTTCCACTGGGTTTTATTTTCTGTTTGCTTGTTAATAGAAATGCCCATAGGCAGTGGCCTCAGATCAAAAGTTTGGACCTAATGGAATCTAAAAGTTCATGTTTAATTTTAAAATCAGACTCCCTTTAGATTCCCAGAATTGCCAAAATTCATCTCAAAAGAAGAAAATGTCATTTTCCCTCCACCTTCAAAAGCAGCTGAACAAAATTTAAATGCATCTGGTTATAACAAACAAGCTAGAAAGTGCACCACAATTGGGACAAGCTTGCGCCCAGATCCAATTTTTATGACTGCATTAGAAAGCCCTTGAAAAATGGGGCTCATGGCGCAATCCCTGCTGGGGCATTAAGTGGAGTCTCTTTGGCAAGAGAGACTGAAGTAAAAAGTAAGAGTGACATTTTCCCAAAGCAAGTTAAATACCCCAATAGAAACCTAAAAGAAATTAAACTTACAGTTTCTCCTAGGCAACTTGAGTCAATTCCACACCTCTTCTTTGCATGTGAATTCCCTGCATGACAAATCATATGATGCAATTTGTGGGCTGATTTAGCTGCTTTTATGAGTGTTAATGCCAAAGCTTTTGGAGCTAAATCAATGTGACAATAATGATTACATTCTGTTCGTTTCCTGGTTTGTTTAAAACTTCCCTTCTGAAATGTAAGTTGAGGTTATCTGAAGGAAATTTCCTCATTGGCCACACTCATCCTTACAACTACAACTTGTTGATGGCTAATAAAACGACAAAGATCTGTATCATTTTCAGTGGAGTACTTGAGCAAGGTTCATGTCCATTGTTGGGGTAGATTGCTGTTCCTAGGGCAAGGGGTGGGTTGAGTTTACATGTTCTATCTTTCAGAAGATTCATTACTTCTTGATCCATATATCACAGTCCCTAGATGGGCTGACGTGGGAAGTAAGGCTTTTCACAGAAAGGATATATACTTATTTGGTCACAAATATTTTCTACCATGGGTTTCCCCAGTGGCTTAGCTGTATAAAATCCACCTTCAATGAGAAGTCACAAGGGACGGGGGTTCAATCTCTGGATTAGGAAGGTCCCCTGGAGAAGGAAATGGCAACCTACTCTAGTATTCTTGCATGGAGAATCCCATGGACAGAGGAGCCTGGAGGGTTACAGACCATGAGGTCACAAAGAGTAGGACATGACTGAGTGACTGAACTGAACTAAACTGAAGATCTTTTTTGTATTGTTCTTCTGTGTGTTCTTTAACCTCTCCTTAATATCTTCTGCTTATGTTAGGTCCATACCATTTTTGTCCTTAGTTGTGCCCATCTTTCCATGAAAAGTTCCTTTGGTATCTCTAATTTTCTTGAAGACATCTATAGTCTTCTCCATTCTATTGTTTTCCTCTATTTCTTTTCATTGACCACTGAGGAAGGCTTTCTTATCTCTCCTTGCTATTCTTTAGAACTCTGCATTCAAATGGGCATATCTTTACTGTTTTCCTTTGCCTTTAGTTTCACTTCTTTTCTCAGCTATTTGTAAGGCCTCCTCAGACAACCATTTTGCCTTTATGGGATCAGAAATGGTCAGTTTTCATACCAATCCCAAAGAAAGGCAATGCCAAAGAATATTCAAACTACTGCACAATTGCACTCATCTCATACACTAGCAAAATAATGCTCAAAACTCCAAGCCAGGGTTCAACAGTATGTGAACTTAGAACTTCCAAGATGTTCAAGCTGGATTTAGAAAAGACAGAGGAACCAGAGATCAAATTGCCAACATCTGTTGGATCATGGAAAAAGCAAGAGAGTTCGAGGAAAACATCTACTTTTGCTTTATTGTCTATGCCAAAGCCTTTGACTGTGTAGATCACAACAAACTGTGGAAAATTCTTAAAGAGATGGGATTACCAGACCACCTTACCTACTTCCTGAGATATCTGCATGCAGGTCAAGAAGCAACAGTTAGAACCGGACATGGGACAACGGACAGGTTCCAAATTGGGATAGGTGTACCTCAAGGCTGTATATTGTCACCCTGCATATTTAACATATATACAGAGTACATCATGTGAAATGCTGGGCTGGATGAAGCACAAGCTGGAATCAAGATAGCAGGAGAAATATCAATAACTTCAGATATGCAGATGACACCACTCTTGTGGTTGTTACCTAGGTAACATATTAAAAAGCAGAGGCATTACTTTGCCAACAAAGGTCTGTCTAGTCGAAGCTATGGTTTTTCCAGTAGTCATGTATGGATGTGAGAGTTGGACCATAAAGAAAGCTGAATGCAGAAGAATTGATGCTTTTGAACTGTGGCGTTGAAGAAGACTCTTGAGAGTCCCTTGGTCTGCAAGGAGATTCAACCAGTCTATCCTAAAGGAAATCAGTCCTGAATATTCATTGGAAGGACTGATGCTGAAGCTGAGTTCCATTACTTTGGCCACCTGATGTGAAGAACTGACTCATTGGAAAAGACCCTGATGCTGGGAAAGATTAAAGGCAGGAGGAGAAGGGGACAGCAGAGGATGAGATGGTTGGATGACATCACCAACTCAATCGACATGATTCTGAGTAGGCTCCCAAGGCTGGTAATGGACAGAGAAGCCTGGAATCTTGCAGTCCATGGGGTCCCAAAGAGTTGGACAAGACTGAGCAATTGAGCAGACTGATCTTCAGTTCAGTTCAGTTCAGTTCAGTCGCTCAGTCGTGTCCGACTCTCTGCGACCCCATGAATTGCAGCACGCCAGGCCTCTCTGTCCATCACCAACTCCCGGAGTCTACCCAAACCCATGTTCATCGAGTCGGTGATGCCATCCAACCATCTCATCCTCTGTCGTCCCCTTCTCCTCCCGCCCCCAATCCTACCCAGCATTAGGGTCTTTTCCAATGAGTCAGCCCTTCGCATGAGGTGGCCAAAGTATTGGAGCTTCAGCTTCAACATCAGACCTTCCAATGAACACCCAGGATTGATCTCTTTTAGGAAGGATTGATTGGATCTCCTTGCAGTCCAAGAAACTCTCAAGAGTCTTCTCCAACACCACAGTTCAAAAGCATCAATTCTGCGGCGCTCAGCTTTCTTTACCGTCCAACTCTCACATCCATACATGACCACTGGAAAAACCATAGTCTTGACTAGACGGACTTTTGTTGGCAAAGTAATGTCTCTGCTTTTAAACATGCTATCTAGGTTGGCCATAACCTTGCTTCCAAGTAGTAAGCGTCTTTTAATTTCATGGCTGCAGTCACCATCAGCAGTGATTCGGGAGCCCAAAAAAGTAAAGTCTGACACTGTTTCCACTGTTTCCCCATCTATTTCCCATGGAGTGATGGGACCAGATGCCATGATCTTAGTTTTCTGAACGTTGACCTTTAAGCCAACTTTTTCACTCTCCTCCTTCACCTTCATCAAGAGGCTCTTTAGTTCTTCTTCACTTTCTGCCATAAGGGTGGTGTCATCCGCATATCTGAGGTTATTGATATTTCTCCCGGCAATCTTGATTCCAGCTTGTGTTTCTTCCAGCCCAGCGTTTCTCATGATGTACTCTGCATATAAGTTAAATAAGCAGGGTGACAATATACAGCCTTGACGTACTCCTTCTCCTATTTGGAACCAGTCTGTTGTTCCATGTCCAGTTCTAACTGTTGCTTCCTGACCTGCATACAGGTTTCTCAAGAGACAGGTCAGATGGTCTGGTATTCCCATCTCTTTCAGAATTTTCCACAGTTTATTGTGATCCACACAGTCAAAGGCTTTGGCATAGTCAAATTTTGTTATCTCCCATAGAAAAAGCAAGAATATATACTGAGTGCTTTGTGTGTGTGTGTGTGTGTGGTCTCTTTAGTACTTGGGCTTTCCAATTTTCTTCCCAACAATTGACATTTATAATGCCAGAATGGTTCCCTTATCTTCCCTTTGATGGCTAGCTGGAGCCTATTGATCTGAATGAGTTTTGTCAGTTCATCTATGATACCACACTATATTTTAGTTCTCCATTTTGTGTAGGATGGAATTCCCTTGGATGGCCTTGCGCTCATCCTTTTCCTCCATGATGATCTCACACTTGGAAGAAATGTTCTACCATGTTTGCTGTGACTGGGCAGTCTGTATTTCTGTGTGCTTAGTCAATATTCATTGACTTCTTTCTGAGGATGATTACTCCCCCTGATAATCGCTCTGTGTCCCTGAAGCTCTTTCACCTCTTTGACTCAATCCCCTTTGCTGTTTGGCCATCTCCATATGATTAAGTGTTCTATCTCTCTCCTACGGCTAACACTATTTAGCACTGTTCAGTGAATATCTTGAACACTCATTATGTCCTTTGTAGAAAATAAAAAAACATAAAAACAACAAATTTTAAGTTGCTGAACATTGTATTAACAGAAACCGTTTATTAAATGGCACTTTGCACTGCTACAGAAAATTACATTTAAAAGTCTTAGAAATATTTTGTTATTGAAAAGTCAGTATATACATTTGGAATATGTAAGAGAAGCAATTATTTTCAGAATAATTTTAATTACAATTGCTGTATACTAATTCTCAGTGAATACTACTTCATGTATATATGAGAAATATCTTAATCTGAATATTTTAAAAACTAAAATCCTTTACAGAAAAACTCTGTTCAGAACCATGTGATATATATTTACAGCTTGCCTTGAATGCTTTGAGTTTCAAAAATTTTTGTTTTACATTAAAACATACAGTTATAAAAGAAGGTAGATATAGATCATGATGAGGAAAAATTAAATCAGAGAGTTCATTGAATTTCTAAAAGATGCTACTCTTAAATTTTATACTATATTTTCCTTTATCATAAGCTTATATTTCCATGTGCTTAGTGTTACCACATAACATCCAATTCAAGAGAAAAAAAATCTTATAGGAAAACAGCAGGCATGGTTAAGTTAATGAATACTATGATCTTATTAGTGGCTCTATTGTTTAGGTGACCTTGATTGTGTCATTTATTTGGTATACTTTACTTTTCAATGTCCTATCTATATTCCTTCCTGGGTCAGGAAGATCCCCTGGAGAAGGAAATGGCAACCCACTCCAGTATCCTTGTCTGGAAAATCCCATGGACAGAGGAGCCTGGTGGGCTACAGTCCATGGGGTCACATAGAGTTGGACATGACTGAGCGATTAACACACACATCTGTATTCCTCACATTCCTTCCTCATTTCTGATTTCTTATCTTTTTTCTTTTTATTAAAAAAAATCTAGGAAGTAAAATACTGAAAAGAATGAAAACTACCTTGTAGGAAAATGCATTCATAGCACTCCTCTAAAGATAAGCGCTTTGAGTTCAAGACAACAGTTGTTTCACGTGAACAACTATAAGGGCACTTGAGTAACAAATAGAGTGACAGGTAAATATAGAAAAAATTGGAGTCTAATATTTCTAAAAATGATAGCAAAGAGAAATTTTTTATTCTGACGAAAGAAAGAGTTCATTCCTTTTTGAGAATTTAGATTAAGACAAGAAAGGGAAAGAATGTCTGCATGTATTCAGATCAAGAAACAAAGGAAGATAAGATTTTGGAATAAAGTTCACTATTCAAAAGTTCAAATGGCAGTGAGTCATCCTGCGCAGTTACAATGAGCCTTTGTACTTACCAAGTGGCTTTTGTACAAAGATCTCACAAGGAAAAGAACTGAAGAGAATACCCATTTTCATTTTACAGAGATGACAACTAAATCAGAAAGAAGAGCAGAACAGAAATAGGTTTTGAATTCTTCATTATTGCCTCTCAGTAACTTCTTTTTTTACATTTAAAAATGATTGTATTTTATTTATCATTAAAAGCACAGACTTGAAGTGCAAATTCAATAAGTTTTGAAAAATTATCACATTCATATAATCCTAACCCTTTTCACGATAGAAAACACTTTCTTTTTTCCACCTCAGGACATTTTCTTTACTGGAAAGTTAATTTACATCCTCTTAAGTGGCAATAGCTACTGTTTTTTTCCTTTCATCAAATATTAGTGTAGTCTGTTCTACAATCTAATATAAATTAAATCTTTCAGTATGTATATTCATGTTTCTGTCTTTTTCATTTATTATAAAAGTTTTAGCATTTTTCTTAGGAGCAGTATTAGGTTTAAGGAAAAAACATTTAAGATATTACATATATTCCACACCTACTTGCCTCTAGTATTAACATCTCACATTATTATGGTGAATTTTTAAAATTAAGAAACCAATATGATAAATTGTTACTAAGTAAAGCCAATTCTTTATTTAGACTTTCATATTTTGTACTTAATGTTCCATAGAGAATGCCACATTAAATTTAGCCATCATGTCTTCTTGGACTTCTTGGTTAAGACAGTTTCTTAGACTTTCCTTGTTTCCAATCACTGTGATATTTTTGAAGATTAGTGGTAAGATGTTTTGTAAAATGTCCTTCAATTGGAATTTGTCCGATGTTTTTATCATGATTAAATTAGAATTATGAGTTTTGGGGAAGAAGACCACAGAAGTAAGGTGGCACTTTTGTTATATCATATCAAGGGTGCAAATTGTCAAATTACTTACTCTTGTTGATATTAATCCTGATCACCTCTCTCAGGTGACGTTTATTAGACTTCTCTGTAAAGTTACCATTTTTTTCTCTTTCAGCATAGTAAATTTAAGTTCATTTTTTTGTTTTTGTTGCACATACTGGTGGTAGCTGTTCCTTCGTATTATGAAGCAGTATGCCATCATGTGATTATATTGCAATTTAGTTAGTCATTCTATGGCCAATGAATATTTGTGTTTTCCCAATGTGAAGGTCTTATGAATACGGTTGCTATGAACATTCTTGTACACATTTTATTGTATGTAGATATATTTTTTTATTGCTGTCAGGTGAATGATTGCAAGTGAAATGTTTGAGTCATACATTTAGTGTAAATCTAACTTCATAAGACAATGCCTACCAATTCACAAAATGGTTAGACCATCTTACTTTCTATTCAGTCAAATATGAAAATACCAATTGTTTTCTCAGTTCACTAACTCTTAGTATGGTGAGTTATTTTAGCTTTAGCCATTATATTGGATATATAGTAGTATCTGGGCTTCTTTAGTGGCTCATATGGTAAAGAATTTACCTGTAATGCAGGAGACCCAGGTTTGATCCCTGGGTCTGGAAGATCCCCTGGAGAAGGGAATGGCAATCCACTCCACTGTTCTTGCCTGGGAAATCTCATGGATAGAGGAGCCTGGTGGACTACATATAGTCCATGGGGTCCCAGAGTCAGACATGACTGAATGAGTAACACTTACTTACTTATAGTAGTAGCTAACTGCTATTTACTTTTTATTTCTTTTCTGACTAACGTCATTGAGAATCCTTTCATCTACTTATTGACTACACTTTTTTTTTTCCACTGTAGCTGCTCTTACTATGAAACTGCTTTTTCTCCTATCCATTGGATTTCACTGACAGCCTTATCAAAAAATAAAATAAAATAAAACAATGCTTAAGAGTGAATCAATTTCTGTGTTCTTAATTTTATTCCATTGGTTTACTTTGGAAGATAGTGCCACACTGTTCTGGTTACTGTTGCTTTCCAATAATTCCGTAAATCAGGTAATGTAATTTCTTCATGATTGTTCTTTAAAAAAAAAAAAGAAAAATTGCATTCATTCTTCATTTCTCCACAATTTTATATATTTTAGAATCTAGTTGTTAATTTCTATTAAAAGTTTTGGTATTGTTGTCCAGACACTGAGTCCTGTCCAACTCTTGGCAAACTCATGGACTGCAGCACACCAGGCTCATCTGTCCTCCACTATATCCTGAAATTTACTCAGATTCACATCCATTGAGTCAGTGATGCTATCTAACCATATCATTTTCTTCTGCCCCCTTCTACTTTTGCCTTCAATCTTTCCCAGCACCGGCATTTTTTCTAATGAATCAACTCTTTGCATCAGGCAGCCAAAGTATTGGATCTTCAGCTTCAGCTTCAGTCCTTTCAATGAATATTCAGGGTTGATTTCTCTTTAAGATTGATTGGTTCAGTCTCCTTGTTGAAGGGACTCTCAAGAGTATTCTACAGAACCACAGTTCAAAAATATGAATTCTTTGGTGCTCAGCCTTCTTTGGACTTTCCTGGTGGCTCAGATGGTAAAGAATCCACCTGAAAGGCTGAAGACTTGGGTTCAATCCCTGGGTTGGGAAGATCCCCTGGAGGAGAGCATGGGAACCCACTCCAGAATTCTTTCCTGGTGAATCGCCATGGACAGAGGAACCCAGTGGGCTACATACAGTTCATGAGGTCACGATGAATTAGACATGACTGAGTGACTAAGATCATGGCATCTGGTCCAATCACTTCATGGGAAATAGATGGGGGAACAGTGGAAACTGTGTCAGACTTTATTTTTTTGGGCTCCAAAATCACTGCTGATGGTGATTGCAGCAATGAAATTAAAAGACACTTACTCCTTGGAAGGAAGGTTATGGCCAACCTAGATAGCATATTTAAAAACAGAGACATTACTTTGTCAACAAAGGTCCATCTAGTCAAGGCTATGGTTTTTCCAGTGGTCACGTATGGATGTGAGAGTTGGACGGTGAAGAAAGCTGAGTGCCAAAGAGTTGATGCTTTTGAACTGTGGTGTTGGAGAAGACTCTTGAGAGTCCCTTGGACTGCAAGGAGATCCAACCAGTCCATCCTAAAGGAGATCAGTTCTGGGTGTTCATTGGAAGGACTGACGTTGAAGCTGAAACTTCAGTACTTTGGCCACCTCATGCGAAGAGTTGACTCATTGGAAAAGACCCTGATGCTGGGAAAGATTGGGGGCAGGAGGAGAAGGGGACGACAGAGGATGAGATGGTTGGATGGCATCACCGACTCGATGGACATGGGTTTGGGTAAACTCCAGGAGTTGGTGATGGACAGGGAGGCCTGGCGTGCTGCGATTCATGGGGTCACACAGAGTCGGACACGACTGAGTGACTGAACTGAACTGAACTGAGTGAGTAAGCATAGCACAGCCTTCTTTCTGATCCAGCTCTCAGATTCATATATGACTACTGGACCATAGCTTTGACTATATAGATCTTTGTCAGATAAGTGACGTCTCCACCTTTTACTACACTGCCTAGCTTTGTCATAGTTTTCCTTCCAAGGAGCAAGGGAAATCTGTCAGTTTCCATTATTTCCCCTTCTATTGTCGTTAAGTGATGGAATTGGATACCATGATCTTAGTTTTTTGAATGTTGAGTTTTAAGCCAGTTTTTTCTCTCTCCTCTTTCACCTTCATCAAGAGACTCTTCAGTTCCTCTTCACTTTCTGCCATTAGAGTGGTAACGTGCATATCTGAGGTTGTTGATATTTCTCCTGGCAATCTTGATTCTAGCTTGTGATTCATCCAGCCTGATGTTTCCCATGATGTAATCTGTACATATATACTAAATAAACAGAGTGACAGTATGTAGCCTTGACATACTCCTTTCCCAATTTAGAACTGGTCCATTGTTCCATGTCTGGTTTTCACTGTTGCTTCTTGTCCTGCATATAGGTTTCTCAGGAGGCAGGTAAGGTGATCTGGTATTCCCACCACTTTAAGAATTTTCCATAGTTTGTTGTGACCACACAGTCAAAGGCTTTAGTGTAGTCAGTGAAGCATAATTAGGTGTTTTTCTGAAACTTTCTTAAAAAACGTGTGCTTGGATTCTAATTAGAAGTTCACTAAATCTGTTAATGAATTTGGTTATAATCATTGTTATAAAAATATTGAGTCTCTTAAACAATGATAGTGTATATCTCTCCTTTTGTTTAGGCATTGTGTTATAATCATGGATTTATAGTTTTGTTATGTAAGTTGTATGAATCCATGATAATAGCATAAATTTATACATATATATATATATATAACTAAATATATATACAGAGGGAGAGATATAAACATATATAGAGAGAGATAGATAGATTTATAATTTTATTATATAAGTGGTAAGACATATGTGTATGTAGGGCTTCCCTGGTGATTCTCCTGGTAAAGGATCTGCCTGAAATCAATGCAGGTGACTGGAATTTGATCCCTGGGTCAGGAATATCCCCTGGAGAAGGAAATGCAACCCACTGCAGTAATCTTGCCTGGTAAATTCCATGGACAGCAGAGCCTAGCAGGCTGCAGTCCATGTGGTTGGAAAGAGTAGAACATGACTGAGTGACTAGCCCTTTTCTTTCATATAAATTGTAGACACCATTTGGTTTTTAAGTCCTAAGTTTTTCTAGTACTTACAGATTTAAAAAATTTTATTTTTCTAGTTTTTAATTTTTTGCTAGCATATATAAATATAATTGATTTTTGTATATTCACCTTTATTCCTGAAGTATTGCTAGATTTGTAGAATCCATATAATTTTTAATCAAAGTCACAATCATTTCTGTTTAAAGATAATTTTACCCATAATTTTTAAACTCTCCTTCCACCTACCCTCTTATTTTATTGAGTAGGACCTCCACTATAATGCCAAATAAAGGTATGAAAGGAACATTTTTCCCTTCCTTTCCCTTTTTCCAGCTACTGGGGACAATTTGTATGGTTATTCACCATTAAGTAGAAGGTTGGGTGCATGCATGCTCAGTCACTAAGTTGTGTCTGAGTCTTTGTGACTTCCACCAGGCTCCTTGTCCATGGAATTTTCCAGGCAAGAATACTGGCGTGAGTTGTCATTTCCTTTCAGGGGATCTTCACAATCCGGGATCAAACCCACATCTCTTGCATCTCCTGAACTGGCAGTAGGATGCTAGGTGTAAGTTGTTTGCAAATACTCTTCATCAGATAGCTGAATTTGTTTATATCCTTAGGTTGTGGAGAATTTTCATAACAAATGTGTGTTAAATTTTATCAGATAATTTTTGTGCATGCATTCAAATAATCATACAAATTTGCTCCTTTATTTTGTTAATGTATTGAACTACATTGACTGATTTTTCAATATTAAAGTAAACTTGTACTCCTGTGAGAAATTTCATGTGATTGTGATTAGTCTATTTATGTTACTTCATTCCATTTTTTAATACTTAAAATAACATACTTATTCATTCTCTTTGGTCTGTACATTTCTTGTTTGATTATGGATTTCAAAGTTGTGCTGGCCTCAAAATGTGAACATGATTTTTTTTTTTCTTTCTCTCTCTCTCTTTTTTTTTTGAAAGACTTCATGTAAAGTTTATTTTGTATTTTTTCTTAGATATATATTAAATTTCAGCAGACAAGCCACTGAGGATGTTATTTCTCTTGTGAAAACATTTTTTTTATTATTATAAAGTCAATTTCTTTAATACTTAAAAAACTAGTTAAATTTTCTATTATTCCTTGAGTCTGTTGGTAATTTGTTTCTTTCAATAAATTAATCCAATTTTTTCAAAATATAGAATATAGTGACATAAGCTTAACTGTAAATTTCATTATTACAATTTTAATTTCTATAGTATCTGTATTACCTGCTTTCCCAGCCTTAACATTATTCATATATATTTTCTCTGTTTTCTAACCAGATTTATCAGGTAGTATAATTTTATTCATTTCTCTACTGTGTTTTTCCTTTCTTCGTTTTATACAACATTGATTTCTGCTTTCCTTTTAAAAAATTTTTTAAATGTATTCTATTTCATTATTGTAGTATAAGTGCTTTACCAATGTTGTGTTAGTTTCTGCTGTATAGCAAAGTGAATAAGTTATATGCATACATATATGTTTATATATATATGAAAGTGAAAGTTAAACCTCCAGGCCAGGTTACTGGAGTGGGTAGCCTTTCCCTTCTCCAGGGGATCTTCCCAACCCAGGAATCGAACCCAGGTCTCCCTCATTGCAGGCACATTCTTTAACAGCTGAGCTACAAAGGAAGCTGAAGAATGCTAAAGTGGGTAGCATAGTCAGACCAGGGATTAAACATGTGTCCTCTGAATTAGCAGGTGTATTCTTATCCACCACACACCAGGGAAGTCCTAGGGATTCTCTAGGCATTTAAAACATTGTTTCCAGTGTAAGTTTTTGTCAAAACACAATTTTTGATTTTAATCTTTTGACATTTTTTCTTTGGACCAAGGATATAGTATATCTTGCAGAATACTCCATGTATACCTGAAAACTCTGACTGGTTTTTTTTTTTTTTTGGCTTTAATTTCTATAAACATCCATTTAGGTCAAGTTGGTTAATAATGTTGTTCAAGTTTTCTATATTCTTGATGATTTTGTCTATTTTTCTATCAATTACAGAGAAGAGAATCATGCACTCAGGTATAATTTTGTTTTTATATTTCTCCTTCCATTTGCATTTTTTTGTTTAAATTAATAAATCAAAATTCTATGAAATCTAAGTTTCTGTTGAGAACCATATAAACATGTCACCTGTCTCATATTCTTGTTATATTCTTCATGCATGCTTACTGCTCAGTCGTGCATGTTTCTTTGCAACCCTGTAGACTATCGTGCACCAGGCTCCTCTGTCCATGGGATTTCCCAGGCAAGAACACTGGAGTGGGTTGTCATTTCCTTCTCTAGGGGATCTTCCCAACCCAGGGACTGAACTCACATCTCTTGTATCCTCTGCATTGGCCAGCAGATTCTTCACCATTGTTTCCACCTCGGAAGTCCTGTATTATTTCAAGTGATTCACTTCATTCCAGAGTCTGTTATCAGGTGCATAGACATTTAGAGTTTTTATGTTAAGATGGTTAATTGATATTTTCATGTTATACATCTTTCTTATTGGTCATATTTCTTGTCTCAAGAATGATTTTATTATTAATTAACAGAACTATTCTAGCTTTCTTATTATCATGATTATCATGGTATCTCTGACTCCATATTTTATGTTCTAGTTAAGTATATATTCAAATTTAAAATTATTTCCTGAAAATTATATACAATTCACTTATTTTTTATCTAATCTGAAAATCTGTTTTATTTTCATTTAGTCTGATTGCTCTTAATATATTTATTAATATGACTTTTTTATCTTGCTCTTGGTTTTCTATTTGTTTCATTATAACTATACATTTCAGTTAATTTTATATAATATGAAAATTTCAAGTGTAAAAAATAAACCCGTAATGAATTTCAATTATTTTACTTAATAAAAAATTATCTTCCATAAAAAGTAATTAATTATACAGATGAATAAACTAAGAAATGTATTTGTTGATTACACTTCAATAAAGTTAGATAAAAAATAGATTTTAAATAAAATAATTAATGATACAGAAAATAGGTCTTTTCTAAACAGAATCATGCTTCTCTCACGTATGTTCAAATGTTTGGCTGTCATTTCATTGACATTATGTTCCACAAAGGAACAACTCATTCAGGTATTCCTATGTTAAATGTATTTTTAAAAGATTTAATTTATATCTAAGTATGAAAAATTATATATACATTAATAAATGCTCATTTTCAGAAATTATATTATAATAAAATATTGTAATATTATATTTTTAATTAAAAAGGAGATAAAATTTAAACTTTTAGCACTATTTTTTCTAGTGAATCTTGACAGACCTTTGTTTCTTTCAAAGTTTCTTTCCCCACTATCATGCAAAAGGACATTTATAGTTTTTGGCATTCTATAGTTAATAAAAACAATATTTAAACAATCTAGAATTTTATAATTCTGTTTTTATGACAATTGTGCTGTGTAGAGTGCTAAGTTGCTTCAGTCATGTCCAACTCTGCAATTCTATGGACTGTACCCAGTTAGGTTCTTCTGTCTGTGGGATTCTCCAGGCAAGAATACTGAGGACAGTTGCCATGGCCTCCTCCAGGAAATCTTCCCACCCTAGGGATCAAACTCACGTTTCATGTTTCCTGCATTGTTAGACAGGTACTTTACCACTATTACCACCTGGGAATTCCTTTATGATAATTAGTGAGCCTATTTACAAATTGACACCGTTTATCAATAACCTCAGATATGCAGTTGACACCACTCTGCAGCCACGAAATTAAAAGACGCTTGCTCCTTGGAAGAAAAGCTATGACCAACCTAGACAGCATATTAAAAAGCAAAGACATTACTTTGCCATCAAAGGGCCATCTAGTCAAAGCTATGGTTTTTCCAATACTCATGTATGGATGAGAGAGTTGGACTATAATGAAAGCTGAGTGCCGAAGAATTGATGATTTAAACTGTATTGTTGGAGAAGACTCTTGAGTGTCCCTTGGACTGCAAGGACATCCAACCAGTCCATCCTAAGGGAAATCAGTCCTGAATATTCATTGGAAGCATGGATGCTGAAGCTGCACTTTCAATAGTTTGACCACCTGATGTGAAGAGCTGACTCATTTGAAGAGATCCTGATGCTGGGAAAGACTGAAAGCAGAAGGAGAAGGGGTCGACAGAGGATGCAAAGGCTCGATGGCATCACTGACTCAATGGCCATGAGTTTGAGTAAACTCCGGTAGTTGGTGATGGACAGGGAGGCCTGGCGTGCTGCAGTCCATGGGGTCACAGAGTCAGGCACGACTGAGCGACTGAACTGAACTAAACTGAATGACTGCATCTCAGGCTATGAGAAAGTCACACAGCAACAGGACTAGCTGAATTTTGTAAATTCAAATTCTGAAAAAATAACTGGAGGCTTAGGAGATTAGAGTTGGAAATGAAGTCATTGTAAAGAGTTCTTGTTTTTGTTATTGAAGACAATAAAGAGGAATTTCTGGAGAATTCAAGTCAGTACAATTCATGGGAAATGCCAGACTGGATAAAGCACAAGCTGGAATCAAGATTGCTGGGAGAAATATCAATAATAACAGATGGCACCACCCTTTTAGCAGAAAGCAAAGAAGAACTAAATAGCCCCTTGATGAAAGTAAAAGAGGAGAGAGAAAAAGGGGACATAAAACTCAACATTCGCTCAGTCATGTCTGACTCCATGGACTGTAGCACGCCAGGCCTCCCTGTCCATCACCAACTCCCGGAGTTTACTCAAACTCCTGTCCATCGTGTCGGTGATGTCATCCAACCATCTCATCCTCTATCGTCCCCTTCTCCTCCCACCTTCAATCTTTCCTAGCATCAGGGTCTTTTCCAATGAGTCGGTTCTTCACTTCAGGTGTCCAAAGTATTGGAGAGTCAGTTTCAGCATCTGTCCTTCCAAAGAATATGCAGGACTGATTTCCTTTAGGATTGAGAACTTGGATTTCATTGCAGTCCAAGAGACTCTCAAGAGTTTTCTCCAACAACACAGTTCAAAAGCATCAATTCTTTGGTGCTCAGCTTTCTTTATAGTCCGACTCTCACATCCATACATGACTTCTGGAGAAACCACAGCTTTGACTAGATGGACCTTTGTTGGCAAGTAATGTGTCTACTTTTTAATATGCTGTCTAGGTTGGTCATAACTTTTCTTCCAAGGAGTAAGTGTCTTTTAATTTCATGGATTCAGTCACCATCTGCAGTGATTTTGGAGCCCCCAAAATAAAGTCTGTCACTGTTTCCATTGTTTCCCCATCTGTTTGCCATAAAGTAATGGGACCAGATGCCATGAACTTCGTTTTCTGAATGTTGAATTTTAATTCAACTTTTTCTCTCCCCTCTTTTACTTTCATCAAGGGGCTATTTAGTTCTTCTTTGCTTTCTGCCATAAGGGTGGTGTCATCTATTATTATTGATATTTCTCCCAGCAGTCTTGATTCCAGCTTGTGCTTCATCCCATCTGGCATTTCCCATCATGTACTCTGCATATAAATTAAATAAGCAGGGTGAAAATATATAGCCTTAATGAACCGCTTTTCCTATTTGGAACCAATCTGTTGTTCCATATCCAGTTCTAACTGTTCTAACTACATACAGATTTCTCAGGAGGCTGGTCAGGTGATCGCTATTCCCATCTCTTTAAGAATTTTCCGTTTGTTGTGACCCATATAGTTAAAGGCTTTGGTGTAGTCAGTAAAGCAGAAGTAGATGCTTTTTCTGGAACTCTCTTGTTTTTTTTTGATGATGCAGCAGATGATCTCTGGTTCCTCTGCCTTTTCTCAATCCAGCTTGAACATCTGGGAATTTAAGGTTCATGTACTGTTGAAGCCTGGCTTGGAGAATTTTGAGCATTACTTTGCTAGCGTGTGAGATGAGTGCAATTGTGTGGTAGTTTCAACATTCTTTGGCATTGCCTTTCTTTGGGATTGGAATGCAAACTGATCTTTTCCAATCCTGTGGCCACTGCTGAATTTTCCAGATTTACTGACATATTCAGTGCAGTACTTTCATAGCATCATCTTTTAGGATTTGAAATATCTCAACCTGAATTCCATCACCTCCACTAGCTTTATTTGTAGTGATGCTTCCTAAGGCCCATTTGAAGACAAAGAAGAGGAATTTCTGGAGAATTCAATTTCAAACAATCAAGACCTTGATCTTAGGGGTTCTGACATATCCAAGAGAAAAAGAGAATACAGTTTACTTTAAACCAAGTGAGGTTAGGGGCCCAGACTTTCTGTACAGACAAAGTTATAAGTATGGAAATGGACTTATCTATGAAACAGAATCAGAGATAGATAATAAACTGGGGGTTGCCAAGGGAGATGGGATGGGAGAGGGATAGTTGGGGAGTTTGGGTTTAGCAGACGTGAACTATTATATACAGAGTGGGTAAACAACAAGGTCATATTGTAAATCACAGAGAAATGCATTCAATAGCCTGTTATAAGCCATAATGGAAAAGGATATGAAAAAAAATATATGTATATGTATAACTGAGTCACTTTGCTGTATACCAGTAGTTAACACAATACTATATTTCAACTATACTTCAATAAGAAATATATTTAAAAACTGGATGGATATCCTTGGGTGATTTAGCTGTTCCTTTGTCTTGACTTCCAATGAGTGCCAAAATTCAGAAAAAAAGGGAGGAGTTTTCATTTTAACCCTGATGGAGGGTAAAACCAGTATAACATTTCACTGCCCTCTACAGGATTCAAATATAAGTTGTTTCTGTAGAATTTTACTTCTTGTACATCATTTGAAAATGAGATTCTCTAGCAAGGATCCAGAATTTAAAGCAACAAAAGCAGAGCAGAGGAGGGTGTGTGTGTGTGGAGGGGGGATTCAAATGGTGTTTTCTGTACAATTAATGAATTTTTGAAGACATACAGTACCCAGCAAGATTTCCCCCAAATGAAAATAAACGGCAATAAAAATGCCACGGTATGATAAGGTGGCAATAACACATGAAAGATTTTATGAATCATTCAAATGAGGGAGAAAAAAAGAAAGGAAAAAAGAAAAGAGCAAAGAAAGGAGAAAAAACTGGAGAAAGGGAGGAAGACGTTATTGAAAATGAGTGGGCGTTATAATTTGATCTCATTTTATGAATCATTCAAATGAGGGAGAAAAAAAGAAAGGAAAAAAGAAAAGAGCAAAGAAAGGAGAAAAAACTGGAGAAAGGGAGGAAGACGTTATTGAAAATGAGTGGGCGTTATAATTTGATCTCATTTTTTCTCCCTTTTTGTTTAATTTCACTTGATTTGCTAAAATGAAAAGTGTCTGCAAAATAACGGATTAATTAGAAGAATATGCAACCTTTTTTTCTTTCTTACAAAGAAAAAACAGAGTTTTATCCATATAAGATTCCATCCAAAGCCTTCACTCTGAACCATCGTCAGTTTTTGAAAGCCATTTACATAATAGCTAACAAAAATGTACTCAGCAAAACACTGGGCTTTCTAAGCACAGGAGATAATTATGCTGGAAGAATGATATTTCGTTGCCATCTTCATTTTCAAGATACATTTATTCTCTCCATACACAGCGTAGAACAAGCAAACACATATTAACATATATTGCGAAGGTGTGCGCCATTCGAGTGACAAGGTACAGGGAGTGGGGGCTGATTCAGGGGGTTAAGGCGGAGCAAAATCCAGGAAAGACACACTGCATTCTATTCTTGGCATATATGTACCACCTGAATGGTATTTTTCATTAACTCCTTCACTGGGAACATTCTATTATTCCACTGGGAAGCCATAGCAGAAGAGATATAATTATCAGCAGAGTAATGGGGATGCTCTTGCTAATGGCCAGCTATTCAAATATCTCAATATAATCGTCCTGCCCAATCTCTCCCCATTGCATACTCTTCTGGAGAAACTCATCATTTTTTTCCACTTACTCCAGCATAATGAATTCATTTTGCATTTTCTTTGTGAGAAATTAAGAGGAATTGCAATATAATGTGTTGACATTTGAAATTCTGCACGGAAAAGTTTAGGCTGGCAATTTAGTTTAATCGCAAGCTAGCAGGGAGAGGCTGCTTATTAAATTAGTTCCCTGTGTACAGAATGTGTATTTTCATTGTAAACCTTTGCCTTTGTGTATGAGTTAGGATTTTTTCCCCTTCCTTATAAATTTCAGATTTCTTGAAAGAAAAGATAATGTGTCTCAAATTGAAGCGATGTGTTCTTTGAGGCTTTTTTTTTTTTTGCCTTAATGGTCAAAATTGTTGATACCAGATAAACATTGAGTGAGAGACCTTTGGAAAAAGTGAAAATGAGTGAGAAGTTGCTTTGAAAAAACAACTTTTCCTTTTTTTTTTTTTGCAACATTAAACCATTCATTCTAAACACTTTCAGGAAAAATTAGATCGAAGATTTTCTTCTGTTTATTTGCTCAAATCTAAATTTTGGTAACCACTTCCATATTGGGTACCTCTTATTTTTATTCTTAAATTTTCAACTCATTTCTCTAATAAGACCTGTAAACTTCTAATAAAACAGCCTTTCTACTTTCTCTGGAGAATGCCAGATATCTGGGCAGGCAACAATATGAACAAGTTATTTAAAAAAGAAAAAAGCTGCTATTGGCATCTCTGGATTGGAGGGCACTTTAGCTTTCCTTTCTTCCCAAGCTAGAGACTTAGCTAATTACTAATATTTGAGGGTGTGAAAACTGTGTTGTTAGTTGATCAGGAGCAAGAAGAAAAAAAGGTGCTCATTCTGATTACTTTCCTTTCATGTCTTACAGTCTTGCTTTTATTTGCTTCCTCTAAAGTTTTTTCAAGCCGAAACAGATATGGTTAATGTAGTACCCTCAAATTTTTTGAGAGAGTCACATTTGGAAAAATAAATTCAGAGGGAGTATTAATTTCACATTTAGAAAAATAAATTCAGAGGGAGTATTCATTTCAAATTTGGAAAAATATAAGTTCAGAAGGAGTATTCATTGGAAGGACGGATGCTGAAGCTGAAACTCCAATTCTTTGGCCACCTGATGCGAAGAACTGACTCACTAGAAAAGATCCTGATGTTGGGAAAGATCGAAGGCAGGAGGAGAAGGGGACAACAGAGGATGAGATGGTTGGATGGCGTCACTGACATAATGGACATGAATTTGAGGAAGCTCCTGGAGTTGGTGATGGACAGGGAAGCCTGGCTTGCTACAGTCCATGGGGTCCCAGAGTTGGAAACGACTGAGTGATTGAACTGAACTGATCCATTTGTCTAATTTTCTCCAGTTCTTCCTGAACAGCACATAGATTAGAGCTACTGAATCACTTCCTGAACTCATCGGAGGCTACAGGAGAAAAGGGTATAAGGGAAAGACAACATGAACTCCACTTCAGAAAAAGCAGGCATAAGTCAACCTTAGAAACTAACATACATCCAGCAAAATTTCTCTGGAGTCTGTGAGAGCCAAAATCTTGCCACTCTGTCTGGCTCCACCAACATTCACTCCACCCCTCCTCCTCTTCTTCCAGGAGGTACCTGGATTCTCTGCACTTCTTTTACTAAAAAAACTAAAACCTAAAGCTAAGAACTAAAGAGCCTCTTGATGAAAGTGAAAGAGGAGAGTGAAACAGTTGGCTTAAAACTCAACACTCAGAAAACAAAGATCATGGCATCCAGGCCCATCACTTAATGGCAAATAGATGGATAAACAGTGGAAACAGTGACAGGCTTTATTTTTTTGGACTCCAAAATCACCACAGATGGTGATTGCAGCCATGAAATTAAAAGATGCTTGCTCCTTGGAGGAAAAGCTATGACCAACATAGACAGCATGTTAAAAAACAGACACATTACTTTGCCAACAAAGGTCCATCTAGTCAAAAAAAAAAAAAAAAAAAAGTCGTGTTTTTTCCAGTACTAATGTATGGATGAGAGAGTTGAACTATAAAGAAAGTTGAACAGCAAAGAACTGATGCTTTTGAACTGTGGTGTTGGCAAAGACTCTTGAGAGTCCCTTAGACTGCAAGGAGATAACACCATTGAATCCTAAGGGAAATCATTCCTGAATATTTATTGGAAGGACTGTCGCTGAAACTGAAACTCCAATATTTTAGCCACCTGATTCAAAGAACTGAGTCCTTGGAAAAGATTCTGATGCTGGGAAAGATTGAAGATGGAAGGAAAAGGGGATGACAGATGTTGAGATGGTTGGATGGCATCACTGACGCAATGGACATGAGTTTGAGCAAGCTCCTGGAGTTGTTGATGGACAGGGAAGCCTGGCATGCTGCAGTCCATGGTGTCACAAAGAGTTGGACACGACTGAGTTGAACTGAACTGCACTGACTGTTAAGTCTTTGCTTGGTCATTCCAAATTCTTCTTAAAATTAGTTTATAATTTACATTCTCATTTCAATTACAATTCTTAGTCAATATTTTCACGTTAATATTCCACTGAGTACCATTTTTCTTTTCTTCTCATTCGGCATATTATCATTAATGTTAAAGTCTACTGCTGCTACTTTAACTGCCAAATACTTCTACTGTCATAACTATTATGAGATTTGTCCCTGGGTTTGGAAAATGATCTCTTGATCTAAAAAGGTTCTAGTCTTTGTGGAGTTTTCTTTAAGAAAGATGGCTACATCCTTCATAATAAGTACCTTAGTAAAAAGTTGTTGTCTCCACTCATATTTGGAGATCTTCCATAAATTAAACAGAACTGAAAAGGAAACAAAGGGAAGTTCATCCTTTCTTCCAAGGTTTGACAGTGAAATTTCTCTCTATGTGTATAAGTAATAACTGATTGCAATGTATCAGATTTTTCAAATTCCAATTCATAACCTATTTTTTATTGCTCACAGAAAAACTAAAAGATTAAGGGGATGTTTTGGGTTGGCACCAAAATTCCTTCATTTTTTTAAGTTAAAAATAAAAGTCACATTTTTGACTTTCCCCAAGAAGTTTGTTGAACAACATGTTCATTGTTTTGTTTCACTACCTTCTATTGCTTTTCAGGCAACTTCATAAATCCATCTTCCCCAAATTTTTATCTTTTTGGAGCAAAGATCTGTTCTAGGTGCCTTTTACAGTCTTCCAGGAAATTTAAGTTTTTCCATTAATAGAATTTTACAAAGACTGAAATAAATGAAAATCCAAAGTTGCAATGTCAGGTGAATACAGCAGGTGAATCAAAACTTCCCAGCTAAACTGTAATAGCTTTTGCCTGGTCATCAAAGAAGCATGTGGTCTTGCATTATCCTTCCGAAAGATTATGCATTTTCTGTTGACTAATTCCAGATGCTTTTCATCAAGTGGTTTCAGTTGGTCTAATTGGGAGCAGTACTTGTTGGAATTAATCTTTTGGTTTTCCAGAAGGAGCTCAAAATAGAGATCTCCCTACCAATTGGGATTTATATAACATAACATTCTTTGGATGAATACTGGCCTTTGTTATGACTGATGAGCATTCATTTTGATTGCCCCCAAAACTCTTCCATTCCACATTATTGTACAGGATTCATTTTTCATCACTTATCACAATTTGTTTTAAAAAAGGAACATTTTTGTTCATTTAAGTAGAGAATTGAATGCTAAGTTGGTCAAAAGTGAAAGTAAAAGTCATTCAGTTGTGTCCAACTCTTTGCACCCCCATGGACTATACAGTCCATGGAATTCTCTAGGCCAGAATACTGGAGTGGATAGCCTTTCCCTTCTGCAGGGGATTGCCCCAAGCCAGGGATTGAACCCAGGTCTCCCGCATTGCAGGAGGATTCAAGGGTCCAGAAGGTTTTTTTCACTTAACTTATGTGGAACCCAAACTTCAGAGTGAGGAACATAACCAAACTGGTGAAAATGATTTTCAATGCTTGATTTAGATATTTTGAGTAAGCATGCTATCTCCCAACTAATGTCTCGATTTGATCACTGTAAACTTCATCTGGTACCTGGCCATGCAGTATTGTCTGCTGAGAAATCTCCAGCACAAAACTTTGAAAATCACTTTTGACATTTTTGATCAATCACAGCATCTTTCCTGTACATTGCACAAAACTTTTTTTTTTTCATTTAAATTGCATTTTTACCTTTCATGAAACAATGAAGCATAATATTCCAAAAGTGCTTTTTCTTTTGTCTTCCATCTTCAGTGTTAAAATGGCTACACAAAAATTTTGATATTTTTTGAATGAACACTGATATGATAGGTGTTACAATGTAACAAAATTGTTTTGAATAAGGCTAAAGACAACTAAGCACTACTACTACTAGAACCACAAGTGACACAAAAGTATATATTTCAGAGCATGCGTAACAAAAAAGAAACTCCAGTAGTTTGAAAGACAGTATGCTATTATAGCAAGAACAATTGATCAAAAGTCAGGAGCCTGAGTTTTAGTCTTCAATCTAGTTCTAGTTAACTAGCTATGTGACCTTGAGCTCGTGAATCATAAGGCCTCCAATTCATCCATAAAATGAGGAAGTTAGATTTAATTTTGTCCAATACCACTTCCAATTTGAAGCAACTCTAATTGTACTATTTGGACATAAATTATCTTTCTGAAAACCAGGCTCTTAAAGGACAGTAGACATAAATTATTATTCATAGTAATTTCATTTTAAATGATTCATTCTTAAGAAGTTTCTGATAACAGTAAAGAGGAGGTAAATATAATTACTTAGGAGGAGGTTCAGTGAAAAAACTATTGCAAATAGGATCAAACAATCCATTATTAGAGATTTATTGAATATATACTGACAAATATTATGAAAGATTAGAAATGTTTAAAAACATTTAAAATGATCCCTTTCTTTAGTGACTTCTGCTTTAGGGGAAGGGTGAGGTATAATCCTTTATAAAAACATGGAGCAGTGAAATGGCAAACAGTACAGTTTTATGAAGATCTACAATAGAATTTCAGATGATGACATAAATGAAACAGTCTTATAGGAACAACTGGGGTCTAATAAAGTTTTAGAATGACTGGCAGTACTAAACTGAACATAAAACAGAGTATTTGTGAATTCAAGCAGAGAGGAAAGATAGGGCATTTGTCCCAGACTTCGCTGAGAGGTTATATGTACCTTCTCTAGTGCTGTGGTCAGAGACAATGGGCATATGAAGGACAAGCCCCCGAAACAACTGGAAACCTAAACAGCAAGATAATTTATGATATGGATATCAAAATGTTCACCAAAATAGAGAATCTATCAAGACACTCAAACCTGAAAACTTTACTATGGACTTTACCATTTTTTGGTGTGATGTAGAACATATTTCTTTTAATTACAGAGAAGGGTTCCTGACCAGGGCAATTATACAGAAATTAGGCTTCCCTCATAACTCAGTTGGTAAAGAATCTGCCTGCAATGCAGGAGAGCTGGGTTTGATCCCTGAGTCGGGAAGATCCTCTGGAGAAGGAAATGGTAACCCACTCCAGTAGTCTTACCCAGAGAATCCCATAGACAGAGGAGCCTGGCAGGCTACAGTCAATGGGGTTGCAAGAGTCAGACGCAACTTAGCAACTAAACCACCATCATGTAACTTCCCAGGTTACAGTTACATTGTAATAATGTCATTATATATTCAATTTTACCCAACTTTGTATTCTTATTATAAAAAATGGATTGATGCTATTTTAAATATGTGCATTAAAATTAATTTTTCTATAAAAATCTTTTAAAAATAATAAAGAATAAATAGGTGCATAAACCATGTTTGGTTCTATAGCAGAAAGCAGAGAGAAGTTTCCTAAGGATTTTCTGCACTTTTTAAAGTTTCTTAGTAAATAATTTATGACAATTGTCTTAAAATTTTTGTTCATGTACTACTAAAAGACTTCTGATACAATATTTACTCTCTCACATGCTTTAAGTTGACATTAAAAGTTTTTATTATGTTTATATTTATGATACAGGATATAAAATAAATGCATTAAAATATTGACATTTAAATATAAAGGGTTAAATCATTCTATTAAATGTATCTAACAGAATCTAAATATTGTGATTTGAAAATCATCATCATTATGAAAACAGTAATGACATCAATTTCCATTGCAATATTAGATTTTTCAGTTTTTTTTTTCTCTCTATGAACTTATATTTCCATTCTACATCCCTCACAGTATTTTTTCCTCTAATATATTTCTATGTTTGAAAGTATTTTATTGATTATTCTATCATCTTTCTCTGCAGCAAAATTATACATGTAAAATGTAACAATATTTTACTTCTCTGATTATGGAATTCCAAGAATTAAAAATTCTCCTGTTATTATAATTTGATCAAAATAACATAAATAGATAATAAATTTTGATGAATAATACTAAACACAAATTGCAAAATTCATTGCAAATGCATCTCCCAATGAGATAGATGGGTCTTGATTTTATTTTTTCACCATTAGTTCATGAATTCATGGATGAATATTACTCATCAATATAATAAGATAGTGTTTATCATCAATTTTCCTTATTATTATCTTTTAAAACAGTGTGAGTACCATTTAAACTAAGGGGAATGCAAGGCTTACATAGAACAATTGTTGTCAAAACAATCAGCCCAATAATAACCATACTGCTTTTAGAAAAAAGTTTAACTTTATTGCTAAATTTAAATTAAAGTGTTCATACTTATATCAACCACTTTTCACTATAAATTTTTATTCAGATAGATATATTAATGGATAAGAGGTAAATACAAGGTAGATAGATGATTAGATGTATAGAAAATAGTATTGATAAGAATTTTTTGGTCTGGATGAAATAAGGCATCCCTGCATTCAATTTTCCTTCCCCAAGCACGCCCACCTTTGCTTTCACAGGACCCTACTTTAGTAACAGTGTATTATTTTAGAGAAGTTTGGTGTTTGAAAGAGTCAAATCATAAAATAAAACTTATAACATCCTTTATACTACAATATATCAGAACTTAGAACATCTCAGCTTAAGCCAAAATATCACCATTTCCATTCCCACATTTTGTCCTTAACAGAAATATGTACAGAACAAGTATAACAAGAAAAGTCTATTCTCCTCCTTTAAGGATAAAAACATTTTAAACTATCTCTAGAAGATTTTAAATTTTGTGCAATGTGCTATGAAGAATATAATTTTCTTGTGGGAGAAGAATAGTTGGCAAACAGGAGAACTGACCTCAGGTGCTTTCTTGGGAAGATCTATTTTAGAATGAAGAATACATGTATAAAATTGAGGATATGAAAATTTATTTCCCCAAATTATTGGTGCCCAGTTATCTGTAGGAAAGGCTTCATGTATTCCCAGTATGAAATCTGTTTCAGAAAAGACAATCTCACCTCATCTCCCAGAATAGATTCTACTTCCAAGATGGTGGTCTTAGTTTTCTTATATCAGCATAAGTCCATCTCATTCCTTACAGATGCCAACAATGTGCCATGCACTATAAATCTACTATATAATCAAATCCTTACAACTCATTCATAACTTTGAATTTAGATTATAATTTTCAGTTTACAGCTATGTAAAATTTATACTCACTCAGATTAATTAAATTGTTCAAAATTTCATTAAAAAGAATAGGCAAGGGTAGACTGAAAATTAACCTACTTAATCACAACAACATGTACCCCAAATCCTCTGCCACTTTAAACAATGAAAATATTGCATTTTATAATTTTTGAGGCATCTACAGTTCTAAGATTTTAAGACCCTCATATAGCAGCCAGTACAAAAGTCTTATTGACACTGGAATTTTAGCCTGAAAATGAAACCAATATTTTTCTCCATTTGAAAATATTAGCTCATCTCTCTAAAGCTTCCTACTCGACTTGGATTCGCATGGCTGTTGGTCCTTAGAATACTAAAGGTTTTGCTGCTGGAAAACCCTCTCAACTGTGTATGAGTTTGTGTGTGAACATAAGTGTTGATAGAATACGGGAAGTAGGTGAAAAAAAAATTTGTTTACTTTTTGTCCTCTCATCTAAAAATATATATTTTGCCTTGAGAGATTCTCACAACATAGCAGTCAGTTCTGCGCTCTGCTCTTTTCACAAAGAATGGCACACCAATTTTAACTTCAAAGCCTGATAATTAGTAAACTTGTCTTATACCATTCATTTTGGGAGCCATCTTTCAATATCTTGCAGGGAGAAATTAACAGTCAACTGTGTTTGGTTGATGAAAATAGGAAAAAAAAAAAAAAACACTTGCAAAGAATAGAAGGTAAAGAGAAAGAAAACTGGAACTTTAACTGGTTAAAAATCAAACTGTTCAATTCTAGTGCATTACATGTCTATATTTAAACAAGTGAAAGAACAACAATACTCAAACTGGTGGAAAACAGAAAAATAATACCATCGATTTCAAAACTTTTTGTTTTCTCTAGACAAATACTACAAGTATACAGTTGGCATAAATACAGTGCAATTGCTTCACACACACACACACACACACACACACACACACACACACACACACACACTGGATACCTACTGTTTTGTTCCAGTATTGAAAACAGCCTATATTTTTAGAGGTTATTTTAGACAAATTCTATTGAAAGTTTTACCTGAGTTTTAAATTTAGTTACTATGCATCATTTTCTAAATATAAATGTAAATTTAAAGAGAAGATGGATAAAAACCCAAATCTTATCATATAAAGCCTTCTTTGCTGATGCTTTCTGATATTCTTCACAATTTCCTCTTAAAACTATTCTGAGTATGCTCTCCAGATGAAAACAATATAGGTCATTCAGGAACATGGAATTACTAGGTATTAAAACACACTTATCCCCATCCTATCTTCTTTTCTCTCACAGCATTCTCTGAATTCTGATTTTGAAAAGTGCTCTCCTTCTTCCTTACTATTTTGGCACCTTCTATATATCATGACCTGAGAATTATTTTATATGAAATATACTTTATAAGGGCTTCCCAGGTGGCACAAGTGGTAAAAAATCCACTTGCCAATGCAGGAGATGCACGAGATGTGGGTTCAATCCTTGGGCTGGAAGATACCCTAGAGAAGGAAATGGCAAACTACTATAATATTCTTGTCTGAAAAATTTCAGGGACAGGGGTGTCTGCCTGGATATTGTCAATGGGGTCCTAAAAGGGTTAGACAACACTTAGTGACTAAGTAACAAAAACAATGCTTTGTGAAAATCAAATGAGTTCCCATGAAGTAGATACTAGGATGAAGTAGGCTAGAAAGCTAAAAAAAAAAAAAAAAAATTAAACATGATCACATTATTTAGACATTTTCAGGGTGGGATTAGACTCAATAAATTTCAGACTACAAACATTGTTCTCCATTCACTGTGTGAAATAGCTTCTTCACAGTGGCTTTTCTCATTGATAATTAGGGGGCCACAAGATCCCAGAAAATTAGTGATACCAAGGGAATATTTCATGCAAAGATGGCCACAATAAAGCACAGAAATGGCATGGACCTAACAGAACCAGAAAATACTAAGAAGAGGTGGCAAGAATACACAGAAGAACTATACAAAAAAGATATTTGTGACCCAGAAAATCACAATGGTGTAATCAGTCACCTAGAGCCAGACATACTGAAATGTGAAGTCAAGTGGGCCTTAGGAAGCATCACTATGAGCAAAGTTAGTGGAGGTGATGGAATTCCAGTTGAGCTATTTCAAATTCTAAAAGATGATGCTATGAAAGTGTTGCACTCAATATGCCAGCAAATTTGGAAAACTCAGCAGTGGCCACAGGACTGGAAAATGTCAGTTTGTATTCCAATTCCAAAGAAAGGCAATGCCAAAGAACGTTCAAATGACTACACAATTGCACACATCTCACACTCTAGCAAAGTAATGCTCAAGATTCTCCAAGCCAGGCTTCAACAGTACCTGAACCATGAACTTCCAGATGTTCAAGCTGGATTTAGAAAAAGCAGAGGAACCAGAGATCAAATTTCCATCATCTGCTGCATCATCAAAAAAGCAAGGGAGTTCCAGAAAATCATCTACTTCTGCTTTATTGACTATGTGAAAGCCTTTGACTGTGTGAATCAAAGCAAATTGGAAAATTCTGAAAAAGATGGGAATACCAGACCACCTGACCTGCCTCTTGAGAATGCTGCAAGCAGGACAAGAAGCTACAGTTAGAACTGGAAGTGGAAAAATAGACTGGTTCCAAATAGGGAAAGGAGTATCAAGACTGTACATTGTCAACCTACTTATTTAACTTATATGCAGAGTACATTTGAAAATGCCAGGCTGGATGAAAACAAGCTGGGATTAAGATTGCTGGGAGAAATATCAATAACCTCAGATATGCAGATGACACCACCCTTATGGCAGAAAGTGAAGAAGAACTAAAGAGCCTCTTGATGAAAGTGAAAGAGAAGAGTGAAAAAGTTGGCTTAAAACTCAACATTCAGAGAACTAAGATCATGGCATCTGGTCCCATCACTTCATGGCAAATAGATGGGGAAACAATGGAAACAGTGACAGACTTTATTTTCTTGGGCTCCAAAATCACTGCAGATGGTGGCTGCAGCCATAAAATTAAAAGATGCTTGCTCCTTGGAAGAAAAGCTATAAGCAACCTAGACAGCATATTAAAAAGCAGAAACATTACTTTGCCAACAAAGGCCTGTCTACTCAAACCTATGGTTTTTCCAGTGCTCATGTTTGGATGAGAGAGTTGGATTATATAGAAGGCTAAGTGCTGAAGAATTGACGCTTTTGAACTGTGGTATTGGAGAAGACTCTTGGGAGTTCCTTAGACTGCAAGGAGATCGTACCAGGGAATCCTAAAGGAAATCAGTCCTGAATATTCATTGGAAGGATTGATGCTGAAGCTGAAACTCCAATACTTTGGTCACCTGATGTGAAAAACTGACTCAATGGGAAAGACCCTGGTGTTAGGAAAGATTGAAGGTGGGAGGAGAAGGGGACGACAGAAGATGATATAGTTGGATGGCATCACTGACTTGATGGACATGAGTTTGAGTAAGCTCCAGGAGTTGGTGATGGACAGGGAGGCCTGGCCTGCTGCAGTCTATGGAGTAGCAATGAGTCGGACATGACTGAGCAACTGAACTGAAATGGACTGAAAATTAATATCCTAAAGTTTTTTTTATTGTTCAGTCACTAAGTTGTGCTCAAGTTTGCCACCTCATGGACTACAGCATTCCAGGCTCCTCTTCCCTCCACTATCTTGCAGAGTTTGTTAAAATCCATATCCTTTGAGTCTAAGCATCTCATCCTCTGCTGCCCCCTTCTCCTTTTGCCTTCTATCTTTTCCAGCATTGGAGTTTTTTCCAATAAATTGGCTCTTCCCATCAGGTGGCCAAAGTATTGAGCTTCAGCTTTGGCATCAGTCCTTCCAATGAATATTCAAGTTTGATTTCCTTTAAGATTAATTGGTTTGATCTTCTTGCAATCCAAGGGACTTTCAAGTGTCTTCTCTAACACCAAAATTCAAAAGCATCACTTTTTCGGTTCTCAGCCTTCTTTATGGTTCAAATTTCACATTCGTACATGACTACTGGAAAAATCATAGCTTTGACTATATGGACCGTGGCTGACAAAGTGATGTCTCTGCTTTTCAATATGCTGTTTAGGTTTGTCATATCTTTCCTTCTAAGGAGTAAATGTCTTTTAATTTCATGGCTGCAGTCACTATCTATATTGATTTTGAAGCTCAAGAAATGAAAATCTGTCAGTGTTTCCAATTTTTCCTTTTCTATTTGCCATGAAGTGATGGGACTGGATTCCATGATCTTAGTTATTGAATGTTTTCAAGCCAACTTTTTCACTTTTCTGTTTCACCCTCATCAAGATGTTCTTTAGCCCCTCTTCACTTTCTGCCATTGCAGTCGTATCATCTGCATTTCTGAGATTATTGATATTTTTCCCAGCAATATTGATTCCAGCTTGTGATTCATCCAGCCTGTCACTTCACATGATGTACTCTGCATAGAAGTTAAATAAGCAGAGTGATAATATGCAGCCTTGTTGTGCTCCTTTCGAACTACTCGATTCTTCCCTGTCCAGTTCTAACTGTTGCTTCTTGACCTACACAGACTTTTCAGGGGACAGGTAAGATGGTCTGGTACTCCCATCTCTTTAAGAATTTTCCACAGTTTGTTGTGATCCACAGAGTCAAAGTTTTAGTGTAGTCAATGTGGAAGAAGTAGATGTTTTTCTGAAATTCCCTTTCTATCTCTGTGAATCAATGAATGCAAGCCATTTGATCTCTGTTTCCTCTGCCTTTTCTAAATCCAGCTTGTAGATCTGGAAGTTCTCTGTTCATGTACTTCTGCAGCCTAGTTTGAATGATTTTGAGTATTACATTGCTAGCATCTGAAATGAGTCTACTTGTATGTCAGTTGAACATTCTTTGTCTTTGTCCCTCTTTAAGATTGGAATGAAAATTGATCTTTTCCAGTCCTGTGGCCACTGCTAAGTTTTCCAAATTTGCTGACATATTGAGCGCAGCAGTTCAACAGCATCATCCTTTAGGATTTAAAACAGCTCAGTTAGAATTCCATCACCTCCACCAGCTTTGTCCATACTAGTGTTTCTGAAGGCGCACTTGATTTCACACTCCAGGGTGCCTGGTTATCGGTAAGTAACATCACCATCGTGGTCATCTGGGTCATTAAGACATTTTTTTTTTAATATATACTTCTGTGTATTCTTGCCACTTCTTCTTAATCTCTTGTGCTTTGGTTAGTTACTTAATGTTTCTGTCCTTTATTGTGCACATTCTTGCAGTAAATGTTCGCTTAATATCTCTAATATTCTTGAAGAGATTTTCTAGTCTTTCTCATTCTACTATTTTCTCTATTTCTTTGCATTGCTCACTCAAGTATTTCTCTCTTTGTGTAATATATTAATTTTTTAATTGAAAGGTAATTGCTTTAGAATTTTGTTGTTTTCTATCCAACATCAACATGAATCAGCCATAGGTATACATATGGCCCCTTCTTTTTAAACCTCTCTCTCTTCTCCCTCCCCACCCCACCTCTCTAGGTTAATACAGAGCCCCTGTTTGAGTTCCCTGAGTCATACAGAAAGTTCCCATTGGCTATCTATTTTACATGGAAAATGTAATTTTCATGTTACTCTCTCCATACATCTCACCTTCTCCTACCTCCCACCCACATGTCTATAAATCTGTTCTGTATATCTGTTTCTTCATTGCTGCCCTGCAAATAAGTTCATCAGTATCATCTTTCTAGATTCCATATATATGTGTTAGTATACAATATTTATCTTTCTCTTTCTGACTTCACTCTGTATAAAAGGCTCTAGGTTCATCTATCTCATTAGAACTGACTCAAATGTGTTCCTTTTTCAGTTCAGTTCAGTTGCTCAGTCGTGTCCAACCCTTTGTGACCCCATGGACAGCAGCACACCAGGCATCCCTGCCATCACCAACTCCTGGAGCTTACTCAAACTCATGTCCATTGAATCAGTGATGCCATCCAACCATCTCATCCTCTGTCATCCCTTTCTCTTCCTGCCTTCAATCTTTCCCAGCATCAGGGTCTTTTCCAAGGAGTTGGTTCTTCACATCAGGTGGCCAAAGTACTGAAGGTTCAGCTTCAGCATCAGTCCTTCCAATTAATATTAGGACTGATTTCCTTTAGGATAGAGAGATTGGATCTCACTGTAGTCCAAGGGACACTCAACAGTCTTCTCCAACACCACAATTCAAAAGCATCAATTCTTCAGCACTCAGCGTTCTTATAATCCTACCCTCACATCCATACATGACTACTGGAAAAACCATAGGTTTGACTAGCTGGAACTTTACTGGCAAAGTAATGCCTCTGCTTTTTAATATACTGTCTAGGTCATAGCTTTTCTTCCAAGGAGCAAGCATCTTTTAATTTCATGGCTGCAGTCACCACCTGCAGTGATTTTGGAGCCCAAGAAAATAAAGTCTCTCACTGTTTCCATTGTTTCCCCATCTATTTGCCATGAAGTGATGGGACCAGATGCCATGATCTTAGTTTTCTGAATGCTAAGTTTTAAGTCAATTTTTTCACTCTTCTCTTTCACATTCATCAAGAGGCTCTTTAGTTCTTCTTTGCTTTCTATCATAAGGATGATGTTATCTGCATATCTAAGGTTACTGATATTTCTCCCAGCAATCTTGACTACAGCTTGTGCTTCATCCAGCCTGGCATTTGGCATGATGTACTCTGCATATAAGTTAAATGAGAAGGGTGACAATATACAGCTTTGGCGCAGTCCTTTCCCAATTTGGAACCAGTCTGTTGTTCCATGTCCATTTCTAACTATTGCTTCTTGACCTGAATACAGATTATTCAGGAGGCAAATCAGGTGGTCTAATATTCCCATCTCTCTAAGAATTTTCCACAATTTTCTGTGATCCACACAGTCAAAGGTTTTGGCATAGTCAATAAAGCAGAAGTAGATATTTTTCTGGAACTCTTGCTTTTTCAATGATCCAGCAGATGTTGGCAATTTGATCACTGGTTCCTCTGTCTTTTCTAAATATAGCTTGAGCATCTGGAAGTTCATGGTTCAGGTACTGTTGAAACCTGGCTTGGAGAATTTTGAGCATTACTTTGCTAGTGTGTGAGATCAGTGCAATTGTGCAGTAGTTTGAACATTCTTCGGCATTGCCTTTCTTTGGGATTGGAATGAAAGCTGACATTTTCCAGTCCTGTGGCCACTGCAGAGTTTTCCAAATTTGCTGGCATATTGAGTGCAACACTTTTCACTGCATTATCTTTTAGGATTTGAAATAGCTCAACTGGAATTCCATCACCTCCACTAGCTTTGTTTATAGTGATGCTTCCTAAGGCCCACTTGACTTTGCATGGGGTTCTCAAGGCAAGAATACTGAAGTGGTTTGCCATCCCCTTCTCCAACGGACCATGTTTTGTCAGAACTTCCCGCCATGACATCAGTCAGTCAGTTCAGTTAAGTTGCTCAGTCATGTCCGACTCTTTGCGACCCCATGAATCGCAGCATGCCAGGCCTCCCTGTCCATCACCAACTCCCGAAGTTTACCCAAACTCATGTCCATCAAGTCGGTGATGCCATCCAGCCATCTCATCATCTGTCGTCCCCTTCTCCTCCTGCCCCCAATCCTTCCCAACATCAGTATCTTTTCCAATGAGTCAACTCTTCGCATGAGGTGGCCAAATAAGCGTTCCTTTTTATGACTGAGTACTATTCCATTGTATATATGTACAATATTTTCTTTATCCAATCATCAGTTGATGGACATCTAGGTTGCTTCCATGTTCTAGATATTGTAAATAGTGCTGCAATGAACAATGAGGTACTTGTGTCTTTTTCAGTTTTGGTTTCCTCAGGTTATGTGCCTAGTAGTGGGATTGCTGGATCATATGGTGGTTTTATTCCTAGTTTTTTAAGGAATGTCCATACCATCTTCCATAGTGGCCATATAAGTTTACATTCCCATCAGCAGTGCAAGAGTGGTCCCTGTTCTCCACACCCTCTCCAGTATTTATTGTCTGTAGATTTTGATAATGACCTTTCTGACTGGTGTGAGGTGATATCTCATTGTAGTTTTGATTTGCATTTCTTTAATAATGAACAGAGTAGAGCAACTTTTCTTGTATTTGTTAGCCATCTGTATATCTTCTTATGTCTGTTTAGTCCCCCCCCCCCCACTTTTTGATTGGATTGTTTGTTTTTCTGGTATTGATTTGTATGAGCTGCTTGTATATTTTGGAAATTAATCCTTTGTCAGCTGTTTCGTTTGCTATCATTTTCACCCATCCTAAGTGTTGTCTTTTCACCTTGTTTAGAGTTTCCTTTTGTTGTGCAAAAGGTTTTAATTTTAATTAGGTTCTACTTGCTTATTTTTGTATGTATTGCCATAACTTTAGAAGGTGGGTCATAGAAGATCTTACTTTGGTTTTTGTCACCAAATGTTCTGCCTATGTTTTCCTCTAAGAGTTTTATAGTTTCTGGTCTTACATTTAGGTCTTTAATCCATTTTGAGTTTATCTTTGTGTATGGTGTTAGGAAGTGTTCTGATTTCATTCTTTTACATACAGCTGTCCATTTTTCCCAGCATCACTTATTGAAGAGACTATCTTTGCCTCATTGTATATTCTTGCCTCCTTTTTCAAGAATAAGGTATCCATAGGTGCATGGGTGTGTTTTGGGGTCCTCTATCTTATTCAGTTGGATTATATTTCTGTTTTTGTGCCAGTCCCATACTGTCTTGATGACTGTAGTTTTGTAGTATAATCTGAAGTCAGGAAGGTTGATTCCTCCAGCTTCATTCTTCTTTCTCAAGACTGCTTTGGCTATTTGTATTTTTTTCCTTGTCTGCTGTCTGGATGAGGCATCCTGCACAGGGTGCTACTGGAAGTTATTTGAGGTTGGGTCTGGTATACAAATGGTTGCCTTTGTGGGAGTTCTCACTCTTTGATATTCCCTAGGATTAGGAGATCTCCCTAGGATTAGGAGTCTAGGGTCTTGGAGTCAGCATTTCTACTCCAAAGGCTCAGGGCTTGATCTCTGGCTGAAAACAGAGATTCCACAGATAGTTTGTTAAGACATTAAATGGGATTAAAACAAATATCCAAAAATGAGAAACAAAAGATGCACCCCAGACAAATGGCAATTAAAAAATCAGGCAAATAATAATTAAAATAATGGATTATGAACACATACATATACACTCATAAACAAAATAAAAACAGCCCCGCCCCCCCAAAAAAAATAAAGTACAGTAGATTGACCTGGTGGACAAAGGAAACCAAAAATGATATCCACCAGTTAAGAACAAAACTAGCTAAAGAACAAAACTAACTAAAGCACAGATCAGAAAATAAAACTAAAGAAATGTGACAACTGGGGAAGAAAGCAACAAAAACAAAGCAAACAAATTTGGTGAGAAAAAGAAAGGAAAGAAAGAAAAGTAAGACTAGAAATGCAAAGTTAAATAGAGGTAGATAAAGGCTCTTTGTGACCCCATTGACTGTAGCCTACTACACTCCTCCATCCATGAGATTTTCTAGGCAAGAGTACTGGAGTTGGTTGCCATTTCCTTCTCCGGAGCATCTTCCCGACCCAGGGATCGAACCCGGATCTCCCACATTGTAGGCAGACACTTTACTGTCTGCGCCACCAGGGAAGTCTGCCTAAAGAAGATTTATACACATTAAAGATTAACTGCAAGGGGGAAAAAAACAGTAGGAAAAGCAAACAGAGGGATAAATAAAGAAAATTTAATAATAAATTTAAAAATTTTAAGTTAAAAAAGAGAAATGAAGAAGAAGAAAGGAAAACTCCATAGAACCGCAAAAGGCCAATGTGGAGGCAGAAGTTTATAACAGAAATAAAAAGTGTGTTTGAAAAAATATATATATATATATCAAACGCTTAAATAAATTTAATAGTACTAATAACATCGACAACTACAACAGAGGGTAAAAAAGGTAAAGAAAAAGAGCAAGCAAACAAACAAGAAAAATCCAGAAGAAACTACAGAACAAGTCAAAATATAAGAATACTAAATGTTTTTCTTTTTTTCTTGAGTATCTGCTGTTAGTGTCCTTTTCCTTGCTGGGAGTCACAGTCAACCTTGCCTCCCTAAGATGTCCTTCAGACTGTGATGGTCTCTGGATCTGCTGTGGGGACAGCTCAGACTCTCATCTGGTCCTACTCCTGTGTGTTCTTGCCCCCAATGTCCACTCTCAGAACTAGTGCATTTTCTTTTATGAGAACACACAATGTCCTTTTATATATTCCATAGACACAGAGTGTGCCTAGTTGATCGTATGGATGTAATCTGCAGTTCATACACCTGGTGGGAAGGTTTTGTGTCCTCTTCCTTAGTCACACTGACCCTGGGTTTCAGTTGTGATTTTATCTCCACCTGTGCATGTGGGTTGTCCACAGAGGTTTGTTCCTGAGGCTGTCTGAAGGACTTGCTTCTGCCCAAGTGAGTACCAGGTGTGGAGGTAGTACAGTAGCCTGGGTCACAGGGGCCCTGGAAGCACCAAGTACTCAGGGAAATTGATGTCTAGGGCAGCTATAAATATGGTACTCTAGAAGGTCATGACAACCCACTCCAGTATTCTTGCCTGGAGAATCCCCTGGACAGAGAAGCCTGGCAGGTCATAGTCCACAGGGTGGCAAATAATTGGATATGACTGAAGCGACCCCGTGTGCACAGATGTAGAACTTTTTCTAGCCTGTGGCAGCTCTACCCCAGTGAGGATCTGAGCATGAAGGTGCCACAACTGCTTAGGTCATGGGAACCCTGGCAAGGCCAAGTGTGCAGGCAAATGGACTACCTTTTTCTCGCCTCTGACAACTGGTGATCAGAAGGCCTCTTTGGCTAGTCCTTCTCTGTTACTCCAACCACTCAGGCACTTAGAAGGCTCCCCTGCCTGGTGTCTTTTTCTGTTACTTGGCATGTCAGACACATAAAGGGGCCCCCATAACTGGGATCTGATTCTGGTGTTTGGTGTGTCAGGCACTAAAATGGCTCCCCTGGCTGGGGTCCTTCTCTGTTGTTCCACATGTCAGGTGCTTGAAGGGCCAGCCCCTCTGTTGTTCAGCTGCTGGTTCTGGCACGTGGGAAAAGAGAGGCTCCAGTGATGACTCCACCCCCTACACATTACTTAGCAGTATCCCCTTGCTTCCGATGGCTGCCTGGTTTTCCTTCATAGGCATTTTCCACTGCAATCTCCTTCCTCACATCCCCTTTGGCCATCTCCTCACCATCAGCAGCAGACCTCACCCTGGGATGGCTCCACAATCCCTACACTCCAGCTCCTAGCCACTGTGCCTTCTAGGGGACCCACATATTTTATGGGATATGTATGACTGTGGCAAGGATTATCTGTGTGATTCTCACTCTATTTAGGCTGCCACAGATCAGCTGCTTCACTCTCAGCCTCAAGTGTTTCTCTTCTGAACCAAACAGTGGCCCTGATATAGGGATTGGACACCTGCTTCAACTCCCTCACCTGCTGAGGGCAAGTCCAGTCCCACTAGCTCTCCTCTTTTTCCTCCTACTTTCTTTGTCCTACCGAGTTTTGTGTGGTCCTATATATTCTTTCCCTTTGGCCAGGAACTCTTGCCCACTCTCAGCTGGTATTCTGAGAGCACATCTGTGTCTGAAGGTGCATTCCTGATGTATCTGTGGAGAGAGATGTACTCCACGTCCACCTACTCCTCTGCCATCTCGCTCCTCCTCAAGAAGGTTTTCTTATCTCTCCTTTTTATTCTCTGGAACTCTCCATTCAGTTGGGTTTATCTTTTTCTTTCTCCCTTGCTTTTTGCTTCTCTTCCTTTCTCAGCTATTTGTAATGCCTCCTCAGACAACCACTTTGCTTACTTGCATTTCTTGTTCTTGGAGATGACATTGTTCACCACCTCCTGTACAATGTTATGAACTTCCGTCCATAGTTCTTCAGGCAATGTGTCTACCAGAGCTAATCCCTTGAATCTATTCATCACCTCCATTGTATAATCTTATGGAATTTGATTTAGGTCATATCTGAATGGCCAAGTTATTTCCCCTACTTTGTTCAATTTAAGCCTGAAATTTGCAGTCAGGAGCTCATGATCTGAGCCAGTCAGGTCTAGGATTTTTGTTGTTGTTGTTTTGTTTGTTTTTTTTCCCTGACTGTATAGAGCTTCTCCATCTTTGGCTGCAAAGAATGTAATCAATCTGATTTTGGTATTGAACACCTGGTGATTCCATGTGTAGAGTCATCTTTTGTGTTACTGGAAGAGGAGGTTTGAGCTAGTGTTTTCTCTTGACAAAACTTCACTAGCCTTTTTACTGTTTCATTTTGTACTCCAAGGCCAAACTTTTCTGCTACTCCAGGTATCTCTTGACTTCCTAATTTTGCATTCAAATCTCCTATGATAAAAAGAAAGTGTTTTGTTGCTGTTGTTGTTGTTAGTTCTGGAAGGTCTAGTAGGTCTTCATAGAACTGGATGGCTCCATCTTTTTCAGTATTAGTGCTTGGGGCAAAAAGACTTGGATTACTGTGATATTGAATGGCTTGCCTTGGAAATCAACTGAGATCATTCTGTCATTTTTGAGATTATAGCTAAGTACTGCTTTTCAGTCTCATTTGTTGACTATGAAAGCTATTTCATTTTTTCTAAGGGATTCTTACTTGCAATAGTATATATTCAATATAATGGTCACCTGAAATAAAATCAACCATTCCCATCCATTTTAGTTCACTTAATCCTAAAATGCCAATGTTTACTCTTGTTATCTCCTGCTTGACCACATCCAATTTATCTTGATTTATGGACCTAATGTTCCAGGTCCCAATGCAGTATTGTTCTTTATAGCACTGGAATTTACTTTCACCACCAGACACATCCAAAACTGAGCATCATTTCTGCTTTTGTCCAGCCTCTTCAATTTTTCTGGAGCTATTAGCAATTGTCTTCGGCTCTTCCTCAGTAGCATACTGTATACTTTCTGCCCTGGGGGAGCTATATTCTGGTGCCATGCCTTTATGTCTTTATATCATTCATGGGGTACGTTTGGCAAGAAGAACTGTACAAAAAAAGATCTTCACGACCCAGATAACCACAATGGTGTGATCACTCACCTATAGCCAGACATTCTGCAATGTGAAGTAAAGTGGACCTTAGGAAGCATCACTACGAACAGAGCTAGTGGAGATGATGGAATTCTAGTTGAGCTATTTCAAATCGTAAAAGGTGATGCTGTAACAGTGCTGCACTCAATATGCCAGCAAATCTGGAAAACACAGCAGTGGCCACAGAATTGGAAAAGGTCAATTTTCATTCAAATCCCAAAGAAAGGCAATGCCAAAGAATGCTCAAACTACTGCACAATTGCACTCATTTCATACGCTAGCAAAGTAATGCTCAAAATTCTCCAAGCCAGGCTTCAGCAATACGTCAACTGTGAACTTCCATATGTTCAATCTGGTTTTAGAAAAGGCAGAAGAACCAGAGATCAAATTGCCAACATCTGCTGGATCATCGAAAAGGCAAGAGAGTTCCAGAAAAATATCTATTTCTGCTTTATTGACTATGCCAAAACCTTTGACTGTGTGGATCACAATAAACTGTGGAAAATTCTGAAAGAGATGGAAATATCAGACCACCTGACCTGCCTCTTGAGAAATCTATATGCAGGTCAAGAAGCAACAGTTAGAACTGGACATGGAACAACAGACTGGTTCCAAATAAGAAAAGGAGTCCGTCAAGGCTGTATAGTGTCACCCTGCTTTTTTAACTCATATGCAGAGTACATCATGAGAAACATGGGGCTGGAGTAAGCACAAGCTGGAATCAAGATTGCTGGGAGAAATTTCAAAAACACCAACCTTATGGCAGAAAGTGAAGAAGAACTAAAGAGCCTCTTGATGAAAGTGAAAGAGGAGAGTGAAAAAGTTGGCTTAAAACTCAACATTCAGAAAACTAAGATCATGGCGTCCAGTCCCACCACTTCATGGCAAATAGATGAGGAAACAGTGAAAACTGTGACTGACTTTATTTTTTGGGGCTCCAAAATCACTGCAAATGGTGATTGCAACCATGAAATTTAAAGACCCTTACTCCTTGGAAGGAAAGTTATGACCAACCTAGACATCATATTAAAAATCAGAGACATTACTTTGCCAACAAAGTTCCATCTAGTTAAGGCTATGATTTTTCCAGTAGTCATGTATGGATATGAGAGTTGGACTGTAAAGAAATCTGAGCATTGAATAATTGATGCTTTTGAACTGTGATGTTGCAGAAGATTCTTGAGAGTCCCTTGGACTGCAAGGAAATCCAACCAGTCCATCCTAAATGAGATCAGTCCTGAGTGCTCATTGGAAGGTCTGATGTTGAAGCTGAAACTCCAATACTTTGGCCACCTTATGCGAAGAGCTGACTCATTTGAAAAGACTCTGATGCTGGGAAAGATTGAGGGCAGGTGGAGAAGGGGATGACACAGGATGAGATGATTGGATGGCATCACCAACTCAGTGGGCATGTGTTTGTGTAGACTCCAGGAGTTGGTGATGGATAGGGAGGCCTGTCCTGCTGCAGTCCATGGGGTCACAAAGAGTTGGATATGACTGAGAGATTAAACTGAACTGAACTGAACTGTGGCTAGAATACTGGAGTGGTTAGCTATTTTCTCCTCTTGTGGACCACATTTTGTCAGAACTGTCCACTACGACCTGTCCATCTTGGGTGGCCCTGCATGGCATGACTCATAGCTTCATTGAGTTATGTAAGCCCCTTCACCATGGCAAGGTTGTGATCTATAAAACAGAATATCCTCAAGATCCTTAGTTAAAAAATATTTGCAGTGATGCTTAAGTCCTCTCTCATTTATTTCTATCTCTGTCTTTATTACAACTCATGGAGTGGTAATGGCTTGGTGCTGCTTCTGTTTAATTGCTGTGTCATACCCAACTCTTTGAGACTGCATGGACTATAGCCCATCAGGCTCCTAGGTCCATGGTATTTCCCAGGCAAGAATACTGGAGTGGGTTGCCATTTGCTTCTCTAGGGCATCTTCCTGACCCATGAATTGAACCTGCATCTCCTGCTTGGCAGGCAGATTCTTTACCACCGAGTCACCTGGGAAGCCCAGTCATGGTTTACTTTGGCTAAAAAGTGAGGCAATACATACACTGATTTGCAAACCACATGATACTACCTGCCACATTGCTTTGAGGAATTATTGATTTTAGAGATGAGGAATCTGACATTGCTTATCAAAATGGAAAATTCTGAGAATTTAGAACAAGAATTCAAACAGAGGCTTGCCTAACTAGAATTCCCCAAACCTTATCACAGCTTCCTCCTAACCTGTTTCAGGATTCCTCAAAAAACAGGAGTTCAAGAAAGGATGTGTTGGGTATCCTGGATGGCCAATGATAGAGTAGAGACTGAATGGTGTTTCAGGGATAAGCTGTCTCATTAGCAATTGTGAGAAGCAGGGGAAAGGCAATTTGAGTTAAACTTGCTGTCAAGAACAAGTCTAAGATAACTGAGAGCAAATTTAAAAAGTGTGCGCAATGGAGTAGAAAAGCATAAACCAACATAATTTGGAAATACTTAATATAAAATCCTGGCCTTAACTGTTTCTTTCTTCTTGCCTTCCCTTATTCAACTTGTAATAAAGAATGACAAAGTACCCCTCTCTATATCTCAGAATATATATACATTAGAAATTACAGCAGAAGTCTGTACAGTATTGATGGAACCAAGAGGTAACATTGAAGTACAGAAAGAGGAAAAAAACAACTAAAAAGAAAACTGAACAGGAAGAAAATCTTTATAATCATGTAGTCTAACCTTGCTGAGAGAAAGTGATCTGCAAGGCTTCATCAGAAAGAGAAAACTAAAAATAGAAAGTGTGGGTTAAGTGAGTGGGATATATAGGTTAAAAAGAAAAAGAAAATGAGGGACTCAGAGCTTGCAGCTTTAGAAAACTCTGTCTGCCACAAGATCTGAAAGAATAAATTACATCAAGCTGTTTTAGAGTTTTCTTTATTTGGGGGAATACAGTATGGCTTGATTTGGAGTGACCTGTATTTAAAAGCTTGGGCATTCTTGGAAAGAGAATAGTTCGATTATTCACTTCCTCCCTCTCCTCCTCAAATAAAAATACAAAGCAGAAACCTTTATACAATCCAACTTCTTAACTCCTGTCCTTATTTTCTCAACACAACAAGACAGCCATCCATTCTGATCTCGCTCCATCCCTGGATTTCCTGTTTTTCTGGCTTCTTTCTTTTCTACTCAGAGTTTAAATACATGGAGGCAGCGCTGGAGAGTTTGAAGCTAAGGTTGAGAAGTAGTTAAATCCTGCAGCTCCATCAATTGTTCTCTATGAATTTTTAGCTCACACCAATAACATGATTCAGTAGGAACACTGCTACCATGACTCCAAAGTACACACTGTAGTGCTTGTTTAAACACAGCCACATACACACATCAAAAAGCTACCAATGACAAAATAAAGCATTTTGTTTGATTCAAATTGAAGTGACATTCCTCTGGGTCGTGAAAGCCTGAGGTTGAATTCTAAAGACACTGAGTAGCAAATAGATTTGCCAGAATAAAGGAAAGGAAAAGGAGAGAGAAGGTGGTCACATACACACTTATACGCCCACTCGACATTTCATGAAGAGGGTTACATGGAGGGATTCTGATAGCCAACTTGTACTGTTATCAGGTGCCACATATTAAATACAAATTAATAAATTTGTAGTAAGCAACATTCTAGAAAACTTTCTGAAAACAGAGAGCTAGATCCTCATGTCATTTGGCTGAATTTGCCATGTATTTGAGGAAGAGAGTAGAATTTTTCTAAATAAGACTTTGATATTTCAAGGGGTGTATCCGAGGAAAGGTTTGGGAATTTGAGATTAGCAGATACAAACTACCATGTGTAGGGTGGATAAACAACAAGCTTCTGCTGATAGCATAGGGAAATATATTCCGTAAGCTGTGATAAATCATAACAGAAAAGAATATGAAAAATATATATATATATGTACAAGTCAATCACTTTGCTGTATGTTAGTTAGTCAGTCATGTCCGACTCTTTGCAACCCCATGGACTGTAGCCTGCCAGGCTCTTCTGTCCGTGGAATTCTCCAGGTAAAAATACTGGAGTGGGTAGCCATTCCCTTACCCTGGGGATCTTTCTAACCCAGGGATCCAACCCAGATCTCCTGTATTGCAGGCAGATTCTTTACCACCTGAGCCACCAGGAAGCTGTATACTTTGTTGTATAGCAGAAATTAAAACAGCAATGTAAATCAACTATACTTCAATAAAATAAATAAAAAAAAGAGACATCTTTGGTTTGGTATTCCCATGAGTTTTATTCTATCTGCATCTCTTTGTCCATTTTTTGTTTTTTAATTTTCTATTACATTTGAGAAAGTGCCAGTCCTCCAAGGACCAGTCCCCAGCCCCTTATGCCTTACGTGCTAACCTCTTAAATACTTTTTGGAAAGCAAAATATTTTAGATGAAATATTAATTTCATGTTTCTTTTTCTACTTAATTGTTCATATGGAAAGTTCTGGTCCTCTGACCACTAGTACCATAGCCAGAAACCGCATGAGACTGTTGAGCACTTGAAATGTGGCTAGAATGAATTGAAATGTGCTGAAGAACTATACAACAGATTTCAAAGATAATACTAAACAAAAAAACAGAACAAAACAAAAAAAATACAAGCATCTCATTAATAATTGTATATATGAAGATTAATGGAGATTAATATTCAGAAAATTTGTACTTCATGACAAATTTTCTGAATCCTTTTTATGTCTAGCCATGTGCTTATTTATTGGGTATTTATCTGTCCTTGTCTCTACTTTTCTCACTATCTAAAAAGCTTTTCCAAAGATAGTCTCTTTTCTCTTGCTTTCAAAGCAATCTACATTCTAAGGACTTGCAATGCTACATCTTTAGGTCATGATTCTTCACAAATTTGAAACGACTATATCCAGATTCTTATTGAACATATTTACCTAAAAGGTATTCCACAGATATCATACATATAACTATAATCCTTTACACACAGACATGGGCCCAGTTATGTAAACATAACCAGACTTATTTCAGTCTTCTCACTCATAGCAAATGACACCGTGCAGTAATCAGTTTCTCAATTCAGACATCTAAGATTCTTCCTTGATTCCTTTCTACAGATCATATAATTGCAAGCCTTGATTTTTCTCTCTTCAAAATGTTTTACCAACCTGACTATTCATCTCCATTTCTAGTAGAATCAGTTATGTTTGAACTTCCACAGTTTTGCTGTATGACTTTTTTCTTTAGTAGACTTCCTGTTTTTACTCTTGTTCCTTTCCAATTCATTTCTTGCAGCCAAAAGGAAGAGTAGATGGTATAAAATGCAATCTTTTGGTGAAAAGCTTTTAATTAGTCTCAAAATAATTACAGAGTCCTCAACATGTCTTACCTGTCTTCTCATAACATGATACCATCCAGTCTCTCCCATCCTGTCTCAGACCACTTATAGTATCCCACACTCTGCTCTAGTTCCTCATGGAAATCACTCATTTGTTAGCCTCTTCTAAGAATTTTCCATCTCTTTTCTGTCTTTGAGTTTTAACCCTTTTACTTTCTAGACTCTGCCATGGATCTTTGCATGACAGACCCCTTTACCCAAGATTTCATTTGGATATCACCTACTCAGAGATGTCTCTCTCTGCTGACCACCCAGTCTCAGATAGCTCCCAAAACTACAATATTCTTTATTACCTATCACAAAACTGTTTTGCTTAACAGTATTTTGTGCAAAATTTTCGTTTTATGTATTGCTCATTGTAAGACTCCTTCTCTGCACAATGTTAGCTCTAATATGACAAAGGCCATAACTGTCTTTTAGATCACTGTCTTCTGGCCTATGTACAATGTTTGACATATGAAAGATGTTCAATAAAGGTAGAATGAATAAATAACTGGACAAGGAGCTTATTTCATGTCATAAATTCAAGTTTTATAATTATTAACTAAAAATAGCAAGCGTCATCATATTTTAAAACTACTCTTGAGTAGTAGGAAACCTGGAGGGGAATGATACATTTACATTTATCATCAGTATATTCAAAGAAGTAGAGACACTTCAGCAGAGAGATAAATATCTAAGTCTAAAACATTGAGTTATTTTTTTTTTAATTGTGGAAATACACTTTTTTTCAACTATGGAACCATACATTTACTATAATTGGAATTGATCATTTAATTCTGAGGCCATTGTATGAGAAATGTGGAAGAAAATGTGAGCTTCCCAATGTAACTTGTCTATACATCACTAAAGAAACCTCTCACACTGTGATTTTCAGTCATTTATTTGTATACTCCTTGCCCAACCATTAGAAACAAAGAAAAACCTCAAGGAAACAATGAAAATAAGATAAGAAAAAAATTAATAAGGAGAATTAAATTCTTATTATATGAATACTGTTTAAGATTCAATTTGGAAAAATGAATAACCCAACTGGAAGAATTTAGCTACACAAGAGAAAAAAAAAGGAGAAAAATGGGTCTTTGGTGGTAGATGAAATCAGTAGTTCATAGCTTCCACTCATACTAAAGACAAGAAAGTAATTAATCAAGATTGAGTTGTAGAAATAAAATAGATGTGTTTTTTGTAGTTAATTTAAAGAAATCACTGATCTCAATGAGTCACTAAAGCATTTGTACAGCTATTGTTAAAATGGGTAAAATGTCTTTAAACTACTGAGCTTGCTGTTTGAGCCTAATTCTAAGCTCTTTTAAAAATGTTCTTTCTTTCCTCTACCTTGAAACTTGAATGGAGGTGGGTGGAGAAAGACATGCCAGGAATTAAGATACTGATTTCGCAAATTCCTTTAAGAATTGTGATTCACTTCTTCAGAAAAATCAGCACAAATAAGGTAATTTCTTTAAAATAAAAGTTATATGGCTGCAATTTGCATTCCATTAATCTGGTCTTTAAAAGTTTCCTTTTTCCTCTCTTTCCAAACTGTCATATCACATTATCATGCTAGAAAAATGTTATTTCTTGTTAAATATTGCAGAACTTTAGAATTAGAAGAGAAATTACAGCTACTCTTGTCAAACAATCTCCATTTTCCAAATGTGACTCTAGAGGCCAGAGAGTTTACAGGGACTGCAAGGACCTGGCTCACATAATGGTAGTTTCCATTCTAACCAAGGATTATATCTGGAAGAGCTCTCAGGGGCCATAAAACTCTCATTAATGAATTCAGTGGAAAGATATGAAGCAACAGCACATGTTGAAGCTTGAAAGTACAAGCCCATATGCATGAGTTGACCAGTGAGCAAACATTTTACAGGTGTAAGAAGCTGGGTACCTAACTTCAAGCCTGAGATCATACCATATGCCAATGTGATACATCATATTGACTATTTTAGCTCCTTCAATATTTATGTTGAAAATGAATTGGAAGATATTCTACTTTAAACCACTGACAAGTCATTTATTTCATATATCCTTTTGGATCAGCTCATTTGGGCTCAGAGAAAATACAGATTTGCATCTTGGACTAAAGTAAACAGACATTTTCCTTTGCTTTGGGAACTTAATTTTTTCTAACAGCGTTTTAAAAAAAATATTATATATTTTATTATTATTTGAAGGCATATGATAAATGATAATTGAAATTGAGTCAGTTGTATATGCTACTCAACAGCAGAATGTATATATATATATATTGCTTTTCAAAATGTTTCCAATTCTAAAGTGCTTTCCTTTTTTCCTCTAAGATTTCCCTGCCAATCCTTTCTGGCTATCTATGCATAATTTGACTCTGAGCAACAATTTTTATTGCTTTCCATTAACTGACCTCTGCTTCAGTCTGATCGATTGCTTTATTGTACCACCTACCATATGCTTATTATCAACCCTAAGCCATACTTTGCAGGATTCCAACAACTTCCTTGACTGTTGTCTCAAAGACTGCTTCTCTAGGAGGCTTAGCCCATCACCCATTCCTTGTGAAAGCTACACTGCTTTCCGGTGAGTCTGCTCCTGCCAGTTTCCCCAAATGGCCTTCACTCCCCACCCCATTTATACAATAACGTTTAGCACTCCTGTGTTTTTTTGTTTGTAGAATTCTTGAGGATAGGAAACATATCACTCCTTTCAGGATATTTTCCACATGGCCTAGTCTACTTTTAGGCACTTGATCAAAGTTTAATAGATAAAACTGATCAATTTTTAAAATAAAGAATCCCAAGACTCAAAGAGATTCTGGCAAGAAACACAATCTCATTCTTTCGACAGCTTGAAAAACTGTGAAGACCTAGTAGGCAGTTAACTGGCTGAAGCTGACACTATTGAGTGGACACTTGGAACTAGAATCGAGCCTCCTGAGTACTGAGCCAACACTTATTTCACTATCTTCCCCCTTGCTCACAATACTCAGAGATCGTTAAGAATGGAAGAAAGAGTAGCTTGCCTTGAAGAGTTGGCACACACTCTTGCCTGGATGCAAGACACCGGGGCTAGGCATCCAGAATGTCAGCTCTTAGCTCCTTCAAAACACTACCATCTGAAATAAAGCAACAGGCAGCGAGAAAAGCTGTCAAGTCCCAATTTGCAGTTTCTAGTAAAGATCACAGCAAAAAATAGACTCCAGCTTCAACTTGTCTTTATTTCAACTCCTCAAGGGCTCAGCACTAGCTAACTGCTGGAATTCTGCACAAGCATGTTGACCAGCTTTATGCTTGCTTCTCCTCCTGCCTGGTTACCCAATTAGTTCCTTGTTAACCACACACCTGCAGTGTCTTTCCCCTCAGGCTCTACCCCTCTCTGTGTAGCCTTTAACCCCTTCTGTACACACTGTTTAAAACACTATTAAGGTACCACTATGGATGCCTGAGAGAAACCTTAGTGCCCCCTTGGTTGCCAAAGTAATTAGCTTACAGGGACATCTCATCTAATATAACTGTAAAATCAGGAATAGATCAAACTCCCCTGCCTGTGAAAGCTGCTGGGAATGCAAATGCAATCCATCCAGGTAAGCAGGTAACACAGCAAAACATAAAACGTCAGAAGCAAGATTCCCAGAGGTTCAGTCAAAGGAATTACAGAAAAAAGCATTGTTTGTTTGTTTGTTTTTAAACCTTTCTGAGTCCCAGAAAGAAAATCTCCTGGAAAGCCAGAAGAAGGAGAATGAGTCAAGGAAAAATATCCTGGTACTATGCTGAAGGTTTTGTCTCAGCTGCTCATACTTTATGGACACCCAAAATGTGCACGTGTATGAAGAAGGAATGAATGAAATTGTTAACTGAGGAAGTTAAGGGAACCCAGTGTAGGGAGGACAGGCACTTCTAGAAGTGCCAATCTGTCATCATCTCATGTGTCTGCTCACAGGCAGAACTGGCTTACAAATTGGAACCTAGCATTTGCCCTCTTTTTTGAGATCTTCCAAGCAATAAAACACTACTCAGTATTGTTTCCACTTTCAGATTCCACAATTTGAAATTCTTCACCTGCAAGAAGTACATAGCTGCCCATCTTCATTAAAGAAGAAAAACAAGGATTCCAACTGTAATAAGCAAAATAACTAGGCAATCATTAAAAAAAAAAAAAAAAAAAAGCAACCTACATAAGCCCAGGAAATTTTGAGAAGAAACTTGTTTATTTCAAATAAGAAAAACTTGCAAATATGATTTCAGAGTCACGTAGCAGAAAAAATGGAAGAAAGAAGTGCTAGAAAACAAATGCAAAAGTCTCATTAGTTTTCAGTTTTCAAAAAGGAGAAAAGGGTAGGTTGTGAAAATTTTAGCTCAAGGGTTTGGCATTGTAACTAGCAGAATTGTCTAACTGATTATTCAGTAATTGATTTGTCTGTATTCAAAATATCAAGAAGTGAAAAATAGAAACTTTTTTTTCACCCAAAAATAACTCATGCTAAAGTAATCTTTTAATTTATTTATTTATTTTTGACCCACTTGCTAGACTTCGGGATCTGGAAGTTTCAATGTGTGTGTCTATGCTCAGTCGTATCTGACTCTTTGCTACCCCATGGACTGTATAACCTGCCAGACTCCTCTGTCCATAGAATTCTCCAGCCAAGAATACTGGAGCAGATTGCCATTCTTTTCTCCAGAGGATCTTCCTGACTCGGAGATCAAATCTAAGTCTCCTACATTGCGGACAGATTCTTTACCATCTGAACCACCAGAATCACTGTTTCAATACATTACTGGATTTCTTCAAAGTTTTCCTCACGAAACAATGGAGGAAGATGGAGGAAAATGTGTAGAGCATTTGAATAAAGTCAATGCCTATTTGAACCTTGTTTCTTAAAGGATGAATGTCTATCCAGAGAGATTTTAGATCTGTATTGCTTCTTTCAAAATGTAGGTGTCAAATGCCTGCTGTGTGCTGGAATTTGACAAAACAGCAGAGAGAAAGATCCCCACCGGCAAAGACAGGCCATCCTTTGCCTTCATGGAGAATATATGTTTGACTTTTATCAAAAAGTGGATGGAGAAACAGAAAGTTATTATTAAATCATTAGATTTTACAAAGTCAAGTGAATAACTAAATCATCACATCAGAGACTTCAGGGTAAAAAGATTAGGCTAGAATGATACTTCATACCTGAAAACAAACTAGTTAATAAGGTTAAATATACATTTGAAAATCTATTTAAAACCAGATTTAGGGATGTCTCTTGACATCTTGAAGTTTTGGGGACTCCAAGATTAGAAGAGGTTAGAATGTGATTTAACTTTTAAAATAGTTAACAAATCCTAAATTGTATAAATAAAGGTAAAGTTTAAGTGTTCAAAATAAGGGAAATTTAATGACACTAGATTGATCAACTTGGAACTTTTCATTGTGTTTGGGCCACTTCAGTTTTAAAGAAAAATAACAAGTTAGGAATAATTTAGATGAGGCAAATCCTGACAGTAAAACATTCGGAAATTCTGTTGTATAAGAATAATTTGAAACATTTTGGTAAGAAAATCAAAAAGAGTGATACTTGTTTACCAAAAGAATAGTGTAATTGTTTAGACAGAACAAAAGGAGGATGAACATTATAAAGATACAAAGTTGGTGCTGGTAAGGAAAAGCCAGATAAAATAAGAAGAACCTGCTGGTCACTCACTTGTGTCTGACACTTTGTGACTCCCATGGACTGTAGCCCACCAGGATCCTCTGTCCATGGAATTCTCCAGGCAAGAATAGTGGAATGAGGACCCATTCCCATTTCCACGGGACCTTCCTGACCCTGAGAGAGAGCCTGGGTAACCTGATTACAAGGCAGATTCTTTACCATCTGAGCCACCAGTGAAGACCAAGAAGAGAGGGCTGATGTGGTAGATACTAAAAGTGATCAACTATACTCTGAATGGCAGCTTGTCAAGAATCTTTTAAAAATGACTTCTTAAGTAGGAAAAAAAAAAAATGGCCTAAGTGATATCTAAGATTCCTTCTGTTTTCAAGATCTAAATCTGTGAGACTATAACAGAAAGATTTTTTTCTGCATATTTGGCTTCAGATGAATGTTTCCTCCTGAATTACTATTTTATAACCACAAGTGATGAACAGATATTAAGTGGGAATGGTTTCTCCAATTTCTCTTGTCTTGATCTATTGATATTATCATCTTAGAGTCCAAATCCAATAATAAGAAAACTTAGCATCTCAATCAAGCCACATTTTACCTGTTTATTGTACTTTGCTCAAAAAAAAAAAAAAAAAGCTTATTCCTCCTATTACAAATATTGATGCTATCTCTAATTTTTTCTAAACACAATTCAGATCATTTCATTCTAGCTACATTTTTGATTCTGGATCTATTAAGCTTTCGTTTTCATTTTTATTATTTTGTTTTTTTCTTACTTATGAAAGTATGCTAACACATTTACAGGACACTTAGAAAATACAGCAAAAAGATGCATATCATTCCACTATATACTACTATTTTTTAAGTAGATAAATTAAGAATTTTATTTGGAATTTTAATACCAAACTCTCAAAATTTAATAAAATAAATATCCAGAAATGTAGAAGGATATTTGTTTTTCAGTCGCTAAATCATGTACAACTCTTAGCAACCCCATGGACTGCAGCACGCAGTCCCTGTCCTTCACTACCTCCCAGAGTGTGCTCAAACTCATGTCCATTGAACTCATGATGCCATCCAACCATCTCATCCTCTGCCGGCCCCTTCTCCTCCTGCCCTTAATCTTTCCCAGCATCAGGGTTTTTTTCCAACGTGTCAGCTCTTCGCATCAGGTGACCAAAGTAACAGAGCTTCAGCTTCAACATCAGTACCTCCAAAGAGTATTCAAGGTTGAGTTCCTTGAGGATTGACTGGTTGCTGTCCAAAGGACTGTCAAGAGTCTTCTCCAGCATCAAAATTCGAAAACATAGGTTCTTTGGTGCTCAGCCTTCTTTATGGTCCAATGAAGGAGACCTGGGTTTGATCCCTTGGCTGGGAAGATTCCCTTGAGGGAGGGCGTGGCAGACCCCTCCTGTATTCTTGCCTGGAGATTTCCCATAGACAGAGGAGTCTGGCAAGCCACAGTCCATAGAGTCACAAAGAGTTGAACATGACTGAGAGACTAAGCACAGCACAGCACTCACATCCTTACATGACTGCTAGAAAAACCATAGCTTTGAGTAAATGAACCTTTGTCAGCAAAGTAATATCTCTACTTTTTAATACATTGCCTAGGTTTGTCATATCTTTGCTTCCAAGGATCAAACATCTTTTAATTTCATGGCTTCAGTCACCATCCACAGTGATTTTGGAGCCCCAAAATAGAAAAATCTGCCACTGTTTCATCTTTTTTTTTTCCCCCATCAATTTGCCATGAAGTGGTGGGACCGGATGCCATGAACTCGGTTTTCAGAATGTTGAGTTTTAAGCCAGCTTCTTCACTCTCCCTTTCACTTTCATCAAGAAGTTGTTTTTTGTTTTTTTTTTTAAGTTCTTCTTCACCATCTGGCATTAGGGTAATATCATCTGCATATTTGAGGTTGCTGATATTTTAATCTTGATTCCACCTTGGGATTCATCCAGCCTGGCATTTTGCATGATATATTTTGAATATAAGTTAAGTGAACAGGGTGACAATATACATTCTTGATGTACTCCTTTCGCAATTTTGAACCAGCTCTTTGTAGAATGTCCAGTTGTAACTGCTACTTCTTGACTTACATACAGGTTTTTCAGGAGATATGTAAGGTGGTCTGGTATTCCCATCTCTTGAAGAATTTCACACAGTTTGTTGTGATCCACACAGCCACAGGTTTTCAGGTAATCAGTGAAACATAAGTAAATGTGTTTTCTGGAATTCTCTTGCTTTTTCTATGATGCAAAATATATTCGGAAATTTGATATCTGGTTCCTCTGCTTTCTCCAAATCCAGCTTGTACATCTGGAACTTTCAGTTCATGTAATGTTGAAGCCTGGCTTGAAGGCTTTTGAACATTACCTTTCTACCATGTGAAATGAGTTCAGCTGTGTAGTAGTTTGAACATCCTTTGGCACTGCCATTCTTTGAGATAGGAATGAAAACTTACCTTTTCAAATCCTGTGGCCATTGCTAAACTTTCCAAATTTTCTAGTATATTGAGTGCAACAATTTAACAGCATCATCTTTTAGGATTTGAAATAGTTCAACTGGAATTCCATCACCTCCACTAGTTTTGTCTATAATAATTCTTCCTAAGGCCCATAGACTTCACACTCCAGGATATCTGGCTTTAGGTGAGTGACCACACCATCATGGCTATCTGGGTCATTAAGGCCTTTTTTGTACAGTTCTTCCATATGTTCTTGCCACCTCTCCTTAATATCTTCTGCTTATTTTTGGTCCTTACTGTTTCTCTCCTTTATAGTGCATATCTTTGCATGAAATTTTCCCTTGGTGTCTATAATTTTCTTGAAGAGATCTCTAGTTTTTCCCCCAATCCCATTGTTTTCTTCTATTTCTTTATATTCTTCACTTAGGAAAGCTTTCTTCTGTTTCCTTGCTATTCTTTGGAACTCTGTGTTCAGTTGGGTATATTTTTCCCTTTCTCTTTTGCCTTTCACTTCTCTTCTTTTCTCAGGTATTAGTACTGCCTCCTCAGACAACCTTTTTGCCTTCTTGCATTTCTTTTTCTTTGGGAGGATTTTGCTCACTACCTGTTCAATGTTAGTACCCTCTGTCCATAGTTCTTTAGGTGCTCTGTCTATGTCTATATCTAATCTCTGGAATCTATTTGTCACTTCCATTGTATAACTAAAAGGGATATAATTTAGGTCATCTCTGAATGGCCTAGTGATTTTCTCTACTTTCTTCAATTTAAGTCTGAATTTTGCAATAAGGAATTCATGATCTGAGCCACAGTCTATTCCAAGTCTTGCTTTTTACTTACTGTACAGAGCTTCTGCATCTTCATCTGTAAAGAATACAATCAATCTGATTTCAGTATTGATAATCTGGTGATATCTCTGTGTAGAGTTTTCTCTTGTGTAGGTGGAGGAGGATATATGTTATGACCAGTGTGTTCTCTTGGCAAAACTCTGCCAGCCTTTACCCAGCTGGCAGCTGAAGACTATAGCTTCATTCTGAAGACTATAGTAGATCTGAAAATCGCTGTGAATCAATTCAACATAATTAAGATTTATACAGTGTCTACATAGCAGTAGGATACAAATTCTATTCAAGTTACCATAGACTGTAAACCAGGAGACACCAGAACATATCCAGGGACATAAAACAAGGTACAAAAATGTCATAACCTGAAAGTATTGAAATCATACAGAGTTTATTCTCTTATCACTGTGAAAATATATTTGTAACATGATAAAAATGAAAAGAGAACGTATCAAAATTTGTTGCATGAAGCTGAAGCTGATCAATACAATTAAATATAATGTAGAATCTTGAATAAAGTATGAAAACAAATAATGGACACTAGCATAAAATTTTACAAAATTTAAACAAAGTCTATAGTTAATAATACTGCATCACATGTTAATTTCTCTCTTTTTTTTGCAATGTAAGATTTTACATATATATATATATATATTCTCAAAATTGGATTAGAAATTTCAAGCCTCATTCAAAATGAATTATTTTTAAAATCACTAAGATAATAAGGTTTCCAGACTTTTAGCAATAATACCAGACGCCAGAAAAAATGGAACTGTATCAAAGCAAAATCTTTACAGACAAGCAAAAGTCAAGAGAATTCAATACCACCAAGACAGTTTTACAACAAATGCTAATGGAACTTCTCTAGGCAGGAAACACAGGAGAAGGAACAGACCTACATAAAATAAAGTGAAACAATTAAGAAAATGATAACAGGATCATCCAAGCTTACAGTTTCTTTTAATCTTTAATGTGTATTATACTCAGGATCATTCCAAATTTGCCATAGTTTATGATATTTTAGAGTAGTTCTGGTGATATGATGCTAATTTTCAGGTTTGTTGGAATCCAGATTCCAGAGATTCTCTGGAGTACTTTCTCCAGAGACTGACTTTCTGTCTCCTTTAGGAGAATAGCAGAGATGGTCTCTGGCCTGCGTTGAGTGGAGGGATCCTTCTAGCTTTTCTTTACTCTATCCTCTAGGAGTATTTGTTACGCAACCCTGTGTATTCCCAGACTTTGAGGTACAGATATGCTTGTTTTTTCTTAAATTATTGCCTCAGCAGAATTGCAAGGAAGGATTTTCCCTGTTCTACTTAATCAGTTTCCGCTAGTCCATCTGTTATCCATTCTCCGACATTTTGTTGACAGCAGTAGTCTGAAGTCATTTCTTATCTTGTTCTTCTCATCCTCTTGGATTTATAGCTTCATTTTATTGTGTTGTGTTTTCAGAAGGAAATAGTAGAAATGTTTCCCTATCCTGGTAGTTTTAACTAGAAACCATATCTTCTTTTATGTCTTTCCTTTTTTTTTTTTTTCCCATTTCAAGCACTTGAATTTTTGTTGTTGTTTTTAATTTGACCATATATTTCTTATCAGTTTTTAATATTCTTTTTTAATGTTAAAGTCAAGGGAATGATGGGCAAATGAATCTAAATTTCAACAGTGTATTTTTCTGTTCAGGGGAAATTATATATGGTAATCATTCTTTTTTTTTTTAATTTTAATATTCCCTAGATATTACAATTGTACCATTTTCTATAAGACTATCTAATTAAAATGACCTAAGTAACTTTTTAATTACATATTTTCCATTACTGTGTATTTTTAAAGTAATTTAAAGAAAATGGTTAGCCCAACAAAATTAATTATCTTAGTTTTTATATTAAAAAAAATTCAGAGTGAATTTTTGAATTAAAGCATTGAGAAGAATGGCTATAAACTAAAATAATGCATCATGGAGTGAATGTTTACTAAGAATAAAGTGCTTAAAAAAATACAAATCAGAGTGACTGAAATTTAGGACTCAGGCTATGTGAAAGTCACAGAACTTCTTTAAAGATATTTATTAAGAGTTTAAGATCCAGGATATTGCCTGCACGTGCAAGGGGTTGTGAAGTTAAGGCCTGACAAGCTTGGCTCAAATGACTTAGACTTTGAACAGTTAACCTTCACATTCTAACTTCCAGAATTTGGTGGGAGGGTCTCCCTGGGGGAAATTGTGAGTATCAAGCTCTACTCTTGCTTACATGTTCTTCATAATAATCCCTAGATTTGTCCTTGGTGGGGACTGGAGGCTGTGGAAATCCAGGGGAGGATTATTATTAGCATTGTTATTTAAAAAGAGAGTAAACAAATACCAAGGAATTCACTGCAGGGAGTATAAGGCCTTGAGCTTTGAGATATGAGGATTCAAATAGGATTTTCAAAATTATATTGCTCCTTTTGTTGACAGAACAGACATGGATTAAAAAAAAAAAAATTATGTAAGGTGCTGAATGGTATTCTCTTAAGCAGCTCTCACCACACCCTCCAAAAGTGAGTAGACTCAATTTACAGGATACATTTTTGTGACATTTTTATAGCTTATGCCAGTTCAAGTCCATTTCATATTGTTTGATTTTATCCATTCCATTCCACTTTATTTCATTACAAGTCTCTCAGATTCCCCTAAGTCTAAGTCATTAACCTTTCAGATAAACATTTTTAGAATTTACTAGTGGTATTTAATATTTTTAAATTGGCAGTTGAATTTCTGTAACTAAACCATCCTTTTATGTGTATGCAACTGTGTCTCATATAGCCTCAAGTTTTCCTCCTCTGGACTTCTCAGAGATGTCTGATAGTTCATTTGTTGTTGTTTAGTTACTAATTCATGTCCAACTATTTTTAAGACATCATTGACGGTAGCCTGACATACTCCACTGTCCACGGAATTTCCCAGGCAAGAATACTGGAGGAGGTTGCCATCTCCTTCTCTAGGGGCTCTTCCTGAACCAGGAATAGAACCTGTATCTCCTGCATTGGCAAATGGATTCTTTACTGTTGAGCCACCAGGGAAGCCTAGATTTGTCCTTGGTGGGGACTGTTTAATTAAGTAGCTTTAAATATGACATTTATTGATTTTTTGTTGTTGTTTATAAAACAAATTCAGCCTCATGGTAAAAAAAAAAAGGAAAATGCAGTAAAATGCATGAAAATAAAGCTATCTATAATCTTATGACTCTCAAAAATCCAATTGTTGCAGGAAAGAAATTGGAGCTGGAGAGCATGGTCACATCCAAGGTCACATCTGAGTCCCTGGGACAGCTGTCAAATGTGGGTTCTTGGCTGGCTTCATGCAGGAAAGAATTCAAGAGGGGACCATAGGAAAGTGAAAGAAGATACACACTCTGTAGAGAGGGTCTGGGACATCGCAAAAGGCGAGAGTCACCACGTTACAGGGTTGTCAGTTTTCATGCTGTTGTTTAGCTGCTAAGTCACGTCTGACTCTCTGTGACCCCGTGGACTGTAGCCTGCCAGCCCCCTCTGTCCACGGGATTTCTCAGGTAAGGATATTGGAATGATTTGCCATTTCCTTCTCTAAAGGAATCTTCCTGACCCAGGGATGGAATCCAGGTCTCCTGTATTGACAGGTGGGTTCTTTACCACCAGCGCCACCTGGGAAGCCTGTGCATATCTTGGCTCGATCAAAAAGTTTGCTTGGATCTTCCTGTAGGAGGTTGTGAGCCCAAACAAACTTTGTGGCCAACTCAATATTTACTTTTTCTACAACACTTCAGAGAAAGTTACATACAGTATGTCATTTAAGTTTAAATTCTCCACGGCATTTTTCTATAAATAAGGAATTACAGTGTTTCCCGGTGGGTCAGTGGTAAAGAATCTGTCTGCCCATGTAGAAGACACAGAAGATGAGGGTTCAGGTCTTGGGTTGGGAAGATCCCCCGGAGAAGGAAATGGCAACCCACTCTAGTATTCTTGCCTGGAAAATCCCATGATTGGAGAAGGCTGGTGAGCTACAGTCTACAGAGTCACAAAGAGTCAGACATGACTTAGTGACTAAACACAACTATAGTGCAGTTAATAAATCACAGAATTTTAATATTGATAATAATATTATCTAATCAATAGCCCATATTCAAATTTCACCAATAATCTCAATAATGTTCTTTACACTGGCCTTATTTCCAGGCTCCAAATCAGATTATACCTTGAATTTAGTAGCTATGATAGGACTCCCTAGGTCTTTTAATCCAAAACTGTTTTGCAACCCTTTTTTGTCTTTCATGAAATAGTTTAAAAATACAAACAGCATATTTATTTTGTAGCCTGTCCCTTACTTGGGTCTCCTCACAATTAGATTTGGGTTACTGACTGTTATCAAGGATATAACAAAGTACTAGACATTACAGAATAGTGATTTCCCATTATTAGTGATATTAACTTGGATCATTTGGCTAAAGTGTGTCTTCCATGTTTATTTAAATTTAAATTTTATTTTTATTTTTGAACAAATGCTTTAGTGAGGAGATGCTTTGAGTCTATCTAAATATCCAGTTCCTCATTAAATAATTTGCCTCTGTTGATAATTCATGCTAAAATCTTTATGATGATTAAAAAGTGGTGATTTTTCTAATCACACTGTGCCTTCTACATTTATTAGCATTTTTTGTGCTGTAAGATAGAACTTTCCTTTCATTATATTTATATATTTATTTGTTTATTTATGTGTTCCTCATAAAGAAAATATAGAGGAATCAGATATCAAATTGCCAACATCTGTTGAACTATAGAAAAAGCAAGAGAGTTCCAGAAAAACATCTCCTTCTGCTTTTTTGACTGTGCCAAAGTTTTTGTATGGATCACAAGAAACTGTGGAAAATTCTTCGAGATAGGAATTCTGGACCACCTTACTTGCCTCCTGAGGAACTTGTATGTAGGTCAAGAAATGTCAGTTAGAACCAGACATGGAACAATGGATTGGTTCCAAATTGGGAAAAGAGTTCCTCAAGGTGTGTATTGTCACCCTGGCTATTTAATTTATATGCAGAGTACATCATGTGAAGTGCCAGGCTGGATGAAGGGCAAACTGGAATCAAGATCGAAGGGAGAAATATCAATAACCTCAGATATGCAGATAACACCACTCTTAGCGAAGAGAAACTAAAGAGCCTCTTGATGAAAGTGAAAGAGGAGAGTGAAAAAGCTAGCTTAACATTAAACATTCAAAAATGAAGATCATGGCATCTGGTCCTACCACTTTATGGTAAATAGATGGGGAAACAATGGAAACAGTGAGAGACTATTTTTTTGGACTCCAAAATCACTGCAGATTGTGACTGCAGCTATGAAATTAAAAGACACTTGCTTCTTGGAAGAAAAGTTATGACAATCTGAGACAGCATATTAAAAAGCAGAGACATTACTTTGCCAGCAAAGTTCCATCTAGTCAAAGCTATGGTTTTTCCAGTAGTCATGTATGGTTGTCAGAGTTGGATTATAAAGAAAGCTGAGCACCAAAGAACTGCTGCACTGTGGAGTTGGAGAAGACTCTTGAGAATCCCTTGGACTTTAAAGAGATCCAACCAGTATATCCTAAAGGAGATCAGTCTTGGGTGTTCATTGGAAGGACTGATGTTGAAGCTGCAACTCCAATATTTTGGCCACCTGATGCGAAGAGCTGACTCATTGGAAAAAACCCTGATGCTGGGAAAGATTGAAGGCAGGAGGAGAAGGGGACGACAAAGGATGAGATGGTTGGATGGCATCTCTGACTCAATTGAGATGAGTTTGAGTATGCTCTGGGAGTTGGTAATGGACAGGTAAGCCTGGCATGCTACAGTCCATGGGGTCTCAAAGAGTCGGATACAACTGAGCAATTGAACTGAACTGAACCATCAGTAATAAATCATGGATTTTTCACTTACAGGATGCATATTTTATGCCTTTTTCAGATAATCTTCTTTCAGATAGAGTTTTCTGAAGTTCATGGATGAAATTCAACCAAGTTACTTTCCAGAAAAGCCAGGTTTGGAACTCCTATCACTTGTGTATTAAAATGCTTGGTGGTGGTGGTTTAGTCGCTAAGTCGTGTCTGACTCTTGGGACCCCGTGTGTTGTAGCCTGCCAGGCTCCTCTATTCATGGGATTGTCCAGGCAAGAATACTGGAGTGAGTTACCATTTCCTTCTCCAGGGGATCTTCCCGACCCTGGAATTGAACCTGGAACTCCTGCATGGCACGAAGATCCTTTACCGACTGAACTACAAGGATACTCTTAAAATGCTTACCTTACTTATTTTCTGGTATTTGAGAGTGATCAATATAATGAGTGAAACATGGAAATCGATTAGCATTTTATTTACTAACAAATTGCATTTTTTTTCATAGTAACATCAATATGCTCACTTTTGTCTTTTTTCTTTTGGACTATTGATATTTTTCTGACTGATTTTTAAAGAATGCGTACTTTGACATCCCATTAAAATATCTTTTCCTGCCAATCATACTTGTCAATATTTACAAAAGACCCTGCAGCTCAGGAAGTTTCTCTAACCCTCCTTTTAGAAAATGATCAAGAGGATGGCCAGACTCCAATCTACCTGTCTGAAACTCAAGCCCCTGGTGTCTTACTTATTGTTTGCAACTTAATGTCTTGTGCAGACAGATGCCTCTGTTGGCACGTCACCTGACTGCTGATTCCTGCTTTACCCCTGGACACTGTAACTCCAATTAGCTTCAACTCTGTTCTGTAGCCTGAGGATAAGTCCTGTTTTAAACTCCTTATTCCCTCAAGGTACAATAGCCTTGGGTTCTGCCTGTCTTGAAGGGAAATTCTGACAAGTAGAAGATACATTTGGAAGAATACAGATTGTATTTGCATTCCAACCAAACCTGTGGTGCTTCATCTAGATTAGAAGTTCTCAATGTGTGGCTCTGAGAGCTTCTCAGGTCAACAAGATCAAGATAGTTCTCATAATAAAATTAAGATTCCATCTTTCTCCTTCATTCTCATTCTTTCACAAGTATACAGTGGAATTTTCCAGAGGCTACATGATTTCTGATATTGCAACAGATTGGAGATAAAACACATATGAGAATTCAGCCATCTTCTGTTCAATCACTAAACAGACCTACAAAATGTAAAACAATGATACTCTTCTCACTGGAATTGGCTTAAAAAAAAAGTAGTCATTCTGAATTAAAATATGCTGCTGACATTAGGATTTAATTGATTTTTTTACATTTATTTTTTAATAACTTATTTATTTTTTAAGTTTAATATCTAACATGCTAAATATAAAACCCACAAGAGTGAATGAAATTAGCTGTTAGGATTTTAAAATGGAAAAACAATTCTGTCACCTTTCTGCTGAAAAGCCATCTATAACTACACTGCACATATAAATTCTTAGTAATTGTTAGAACTCTTCACTGTGTGAACTGACTTGTGCCTACACGAGTAGCCTCTATTCAACTCACTTTCTCTCTGGAAGTGTTGTTTACACTGGTCTTCTTTCAGATCCTCCAAGGAGCCAGTTTCTTTCCAACTAGAGGAGCTTTACAGATGTTCTTTTTGTCAAGAACATCCCCCTAATGTCTTGCATGGCTATCTCATCTCTTCTCCTTGGAGACACCATTCCTGGATTACTGTCCAGTCTTTAATTATGCTATCTCTCTCTCTTTTTTTTTTAACACTTTTTTCCATATAGACCTTGTTAATTTAATAAGCATATATCAGGGAACACAAGGACTTGAGGAAAACAAGTTCTTGGGCATGGCTGATATTCCCTGAGTAACTGTACTGCTGTACTGTTCACCACTCTCTCTGGTTTCCCATTCTTTCCCCAAATCTCAGGAAGAGAGAACTCATTTTCTTGTCAGTTTCATGAAAATTTCACATTTTAAATAATTTTTTTTGTAATGTTATACTGTGCTTAGCCATTCAGTCACGTCCAACTGTTACAACCCAATGGACTGTAGCCCTGGGAATTCTCCAGGCAAGAATACCGGAGTAGGTTGTCATGCCCTCCTCCAGGGGAACTTCCCAACCCAGTGATCCAACCCAAGTCTCCCACATTGCAGACAGATTCTTTGCCATCTGAGCCACCAGGGAAGCCCAAGAAATACTGAAGTTTTTGTAATGTTAGTTATGGTTAATGAGAGAGTTCTAAAATTCCCCCAGAGTTGATGCCCTCTGTATAGTCTTTCTAAGTATATTTATTTATTTATACTGAATTGCAAGTACCTAGAGAGAGGAAGAAAAAAAAATATATGCCAAACACACACATGCCCACACATAGTCATCATACACACAAATACTTAAAAATACAAGTTATCCTAATTAAGATCATGGCATCCGGTCCCATCACTTCATGGCAGATAGATGGGAAAACAATGGAAATAGTGACAAATTTTATTTTCTTGGGCTCCAAAATCACCGCAGATGGTGACTGAAGCCATAAAATTAAAAGATGCTTGCTCCTTGGAAGAAAAGCTATAACCAATCTAGATAGCATATTAAAAAGCAGAAGCATTACTTTGTCAACAAAGGTCCATCTATCAAAAGTCAAAACTGTTTTTTCCAGTTGTCATGTATGGATGTGACAGTTGGACCATAAAGAAGGCTGCTGCTGCTGCTGCTGAGTCACTTCAGTCGTGTCCAACTCTGTGTGACCCCATAGACGGCAGCCCACCAGGCTCCGCCGTCCTTGGGATTCTCCAGGCAAGAATACTGGAGTGGGTTGCCATTTCCTTCTCCAGTGCATGAAAGGGAAAAGTGAAAGTGAAGTCGCTCAGTCGCTCAGTCCAACTCTTAGCGACCCCATGGACTGCAGCCTACCAGGCTCCTCCGTCCATGGGATTTTCCAGGCAAGAGTACTGGAGTGGGGTGCCATAGTGCCAAATAATTGATCCTTTTGGACTGTGGTGTTGGAGAAGACTCTTGAGAGTCCTTTGGGAGATCAAATGAGTCAATCCTAAAGGAAATGAATCCTGAATATTCATTGGAAGGACTGATGATGAAGCTGAACCTCCAATACTTCGGTCACCTGATGTGAAGAGTCAACTCATTAGAAAAGAGATGATGCTGGGAAAGATTGAAGACAGGAGAAGGGGATAACAGAGAATGAGATGGTTGAATGGCTTTACCTACTCGATGGACATGGGTTTGAGCAAGCTTTAGGAGATGGTGAAGGACAGGGAAGCCTTGGCATGATGCAGTCCATGGGGTTGCAAAGAGTCAGACAATACTGAAGAACAATAACAACAAGTTATTTGATCCAGCATATTAAGTGATTTGTGATCATTTATGTATAAAAATCTAAATACTGACAGTATCCCATTTGTGTTTAGACCTGTTTTCATTATGACCATTATGCAGCATTTGCTGATTGACAAGTGAAGTCAATGAAAATTTGTAATGGATAAGCCTGGGATGCTATGATAAAGAAAGGGTTACCAGATATGCCAAAATTCTTGCTGGATTTTTCACTTCTGAAATAACAGGTAGTTTAAATGGACCTATAAAAGAAGACACGTCTTAGAAGATTGAAAGGAGGGAGTAAAGCCACTGGAGGACACATTTTTTTAAAACCATGATTAAAGATGCAGAGAGGTCTCTGCTTTGTTTGTAGATCTCTCAAGATACTTGGAATTGACTAGGATTTCTACACTTAAAAATAATATGGAAGTATCAGACAAGTAGATCAACTGCCAGCACAGGGAGTTACAGATCCACTTTGAAGAAGAAAATGTCAATTTTCAACCCTCTTTCTTTTTGTACACTCCTCAGTTTTTCATTCAAGGAGGCACACACAGCCAGAAAGTTCAGTGCTTTTATGGTATCTGAAGTCATGCTGGTCATAGAGAAAAGTGATTTGCCAAACCCATTTCTATTAAGGTGTACATATTTTTGGTACACATTAACTTCTCCTAGAAAAAAAATTTGTTTTGAAAAGCAGAGTTCATGAAGACCTGAGGGATGTATGATTGCTATCAAAGACTGTGGTGATAGCAAAGAAAACTCTAGTGACAAGTTCTTCCTAGCTCTCTCAAATGACATATACAGGTGCTATTCTTCATCCTTTACTTTCTACAGGACAAAACTTTAACCAAGTGGCAGGCGAACATACTACTTGTGAACTGAGCATATTGATATGTTTATTCAAACTGCTTTCTCTACGTGATAGGTCCTATACGGTAGTAGGAAAAAGTTTTTGAGTCCAGCAGAAGTGAGAGTGAGACCTGCCTCACTCCCTTCCCACTTTGAGCTCCCTACATTCTCACTGATACTGTTTCCTCATCTGGAAATGAGAATAATAGATACTTGTAAAAATTAGAGATGACAAGAATACACGTAGTGGGCACTTCATATGTTGGCTAGTTTGAGAGATATTATAGTTGTACAATAGATATCATGATTACATAAATGTGACTGATCGATATGGATAGATCTTTATGTACAACATCTGATTCTGCCTCTGTACATAACATATTATATATATTATGCATAGCGCATATGCTGCCCTCACTTCCTTTTCTGTATTTGTTAATCTAAGTTGTCTATGCAGTTACAACATTGCCCAATCTGAAGGGACAGTGGCCACAGACACTGGGAAGGTCATTTTGGTGCCTACCAGCTACTATCAGCTCTATGTTTAATTAAATTCAAGGTCCATATTAAATAAAACTTCCTCCTTGATATTGTTATCAATACCATCCATTGGTTATAACACTGGATTCCCACAGCACCTTTTCACATGTCTATTTTATTTTGATAATTGAACACTTTTTAATTAACCTATTTCCCGTGTTACGATTTCCATATGCCATCCCCCAAGTAAACTCTAATCATTTTGAAAACAGGGAGTATGTCACACTTCTTTCATAACTCATAATGTCAAGGGAAATACCTGCATATGAAAGATGCTTCAAAATATTTGTTGAATTTTATTGAAATGAATCTTCTAGGAATGAGAATGACACTGACATCACTCTCCAATCATCAATTGGCCCTCTTTTCACTCCTAGCTCTGCTGGCTCTGTACCCAGTCAGTGACCCACGTGCATTGGCCATTGGTTTTGTGATTGTGCCATCGTGCCAGAATAGAAAGAACTTGTTTTTTCTCATGTTCAGTACAATAGACTCTCCTATTCTGGAGTGGAATAAGTTTCCTGGTATGATTGCTTTTGAAGAGGAAAATTTCTATGAGAAAAAGCTGGAAAGAGTTTGCTCCTGCTCTAACTGCATTTTTTAATCATCACTGTTTGCCCCTCCAGTGCGTCTGCCCATTTCCAAAGCCAGGCTTGTGATTTTGATGCACCATCATGGCTAAATACTGTATATCATTTCAGCAGGCTCTTCACATTGTGTTATTGTTAATGATGCTTTTTATTTACCAGAACCATAGGCGATATGATATTACTCTCATTCAGTGAGCCTGGCAGGAGACTTTTTAAAAGTGTAATGCATTTGCTCTAATGTCTCTGATCAGGTGGATCCGGCCTGGAAGAACTCCAAGTCGGATAATTACATTTTCGCTACCTATAATTTCCACCACCTTTTTGAGAGGTTGTCGCATTCTTCTCTTTTCACACTCCACACATGTGTGGTGTTTGCTGAACACTATTTTAAAAAGAAAATAAAATCAGCCAGTCTTAACATCCAGGAGATAAGGAAAAGTTATGGAGAGGTTAATGGAGAGGTCAGAATAGACGCTTGGAGGGACATCCTTGAAGTTTGTCTTTATTTTTCTTCATTCCTTCAAATCCGTATCCTTTTTTACCCTTTTGTCATGACCTCATATAATCTCACTTCTGGGCAAACAACACTCTCATGCTATTATGACTTTCCCAATAATGAGAGGAAGTGATCTAGTATTATTATCCTTACTGAAGCATACACATTATGCTTCATAACTTGTCCAGAGGAATTTAAACTTCATACATGATAACTACTGGAAGGAGCAAGGTGTCACACACAGGCACTGATTTCCAAAGGCTGGAAACTAGAGACTGTCCTATGAGAAAAGAGATCCTCCATTTGGGGAGTGCAGTGCATGCACCTGAATTCCCTCTCATGCTTACCCGCAGGAGCTCCACTGATTTTCAAGGTAAAAAGAAACACTCGATTCTACATTTCATTGCCTCTAATAGGTTACATTAGCATACAAGGCTCTTTGCACAGAAGGTATGACAGGGTCAGGAAGAATGTTTTTAATGTTTCTAATGTAAGAGTTCTCAGAATCAACCATTTTTTAAAGAGTAAAAGCACCTAAAGTCAAGTGATGAAGGTGAATGACTAAGCTGAGTAATAGTATCTGAGTACAAAAAGGTACTACCTTGAGATCCATAAAGTAAGACTAATTTTCAATCCTGCCTGATAGAATTAGAAAAGATGCCATGGCAGGGTATCAATCCTTGTATCATAGTTACATGAAAGGATAGCTTTTAAAGGTAAACTCTTCCTTGAGTGGGTAATGCCCATTTCAATAGTGTGTCATATTTTTGTTTTTAATGGATATACATGATGTGCTCTTAACTCCTTTCATATGTCTCCCTTCTCTTTGGGGGACTTGGGTGCCCACAGCATCCCTATAATCTATGTCAGCCTATCCAGTTGCATCCCCTTCAGAGTCATATGCAGTTCACCACTAGGCAATTGTTCAGCTGACAATGAGAGCGGACATTGCCGTAATGCAGGAGCCCAGCATGTATTTATGGAACATCAATTTAACCTGTAATATTATAGCTGTCAATGTCATCTGGTGTAGGCTTTATTTTATATGTTTCCCCTTTTCTCCTTTTGCTATGCCTTGATTTTGTTAATTCTGTGAAGGTTTATGAGGGAGTTTGCTGTAGACTGAATTTGGTCACCTGTCTTTGCTTTCCTGATATCACAGTTTAACACTTGGGCACAAAGTTGCCACTTTTTTGCTTGTTTGTTTGTTTTTTGATAACCTGGCTTGACAGTCATGGCTTGTGAGTTTCACTGATTTCTTGTTGCACTGCAGTAAATTTGACTCATATTCTCAGTCTAGCATCTTGTGCTTATAATACTGGTGTGGGTTACTGCGATCTTTGAACACCATCATCCCATGACTTCTGGCAGTTCCTAGCTGGTTTCAGTACCAAAAAAAAACAGCCCATTAATCCCATATCTGAAATCTTTGCCTTGAAATGTCTTCCCATTCCATGACTCTCTTTGACAGTCAGAGTTCTTCTGAATTTATTTCTACTGCCTTTTCTAATGTCACCATTTGAGTAAATGTTCCCATTTTTTTTTTTTTAAAGCACGATTCACCAGCCTTCCAACTTTGGTCATCACTTTTTCCTTCAGAAGTTGTATCCATACTTATAGAGTTAGTCCTACTAGACTAACTACCACTAACTAGTCCTACTACCACCACTAGTCCTACTAGTTCTACTAATTTACTATCCTCTAGAGCAAGGGCTGAGGAATTTTTTAAATAAGACCCCAGGTAGTAAATATTTTATACTTTGTGGGCTGCATGAGGTCTTTTTTGGTCAATCTTTTGCTTATTATTATTTGTATTTTTTTGTTGTTGTTGATTTATCTTTACAACCCTTTGACAATGTAAAAAAAAAAAATGTGGTATAGGCCATTCAAAAAAATTGTACAGATCCTATACTAAATACCAAAGGAAGGAAAAATAATGGATTCTTATTCTGTATATAGGTCAAGAAGACTGGGGAGAGATGATGAATCATTACCACTAAAAATTAAAGAGATAAAATGGTGACTTTAGAATATGTAATTTTACTAGGAAAATTCTTTTTTGAGTAAATGCAGTCACTCTCTAACTTTTCTGTTTTGTGTGGCTTTTCTTTTTATCTTCTACTTCAAACAGAGTCAATATACCCCTGGCCTTCTACAAAGAATTTAAATAGTCCCAAGTGCTTGTTATTTTCTTTCATATCAAGTAGAGTGTGTTTGTAGTTTCTCCTTAGAGAATAAACCCATCTTGAGTTGACTTGTAATTGGACTGGACTTCATGAATAGGCTGTGTTGAATAAGGCACTTTACAAGCCATGTGATAAGATGACCTTTCAAAATGCTTTTCACACTCTTGGTGTTCCCACTCTTCTCAAGTTACTATTTTAGATCATGAAGGGTTTCGTTTTCTCTTTGCAAATTCATATTTAACGGAAGCTATTAACACCATAACCTGTATTATCTGTCACTTGGCTTACTCATATTGGCAGACAGATCTTTTGGAGAAGTCTTTGCAGAAGAGAAAAATGTAACAAAGTGAAAGAAAAGAGGGAGGCAAGACTGTCCTGAGAAAGAGATGGGGAAATGACCAACAAACAATCTCTGACCAAGCATTCACTCCTCTGAAATTTCTTCAAGAACCCCCATTTCTTAGTAAGGATTATTGGTTACAAACTATTATGAATTTACTGCTATCCAGAACAGAGAAGCCCAAGAAGGACCATGACATTCCAGAGACACTTTGAAATAGCTATTGAAATAGCCAAAGACAGTCTACCATCAGTCTGCTACCTGGGAAGTCTCTGCTGTCCTCCACCAAACAAAGGCAAAAAGAATAACCTGGTAAAGAAAGATTTTTCCTTCCTAGCTTATTGAATATATAAGCCAGAAAACACAACCAGACATACCCAAGCAGAGGGGCAAATTTTCTTATCTTGCGAAACATTTCCAAAGAAGAAAACTATGAATTAATATTACTAAACTTCAAAGGCCATGTATGTGGTAAAATAATGGAATCGTGACTGAAAAGGGTTTCTGATTTTTACAATATGGGTTAGGCAATTTGAAGAGCTCATTTGAAATTTCAGTGTCGCTTTCAATAATTTGAGTTATTTGTTACCATTTTAAAAATTCAACCAGTGTTTCAGGCTTTTTTTTCAGTTTTCTGTTCTTCTTTTGGTGCCTAGCATAGGACTTGTCCATTGCATAGATTCAAGGCGATATGTTGAACAGTTGATTAAATTTTATCCCAAAGCTATGCTTGAACTTCATAAATCTCTTTCACCTCAAATTTGTTGCTCTAAATACATGAAAATGAGAAAAGGAAACGTACCCTACTTTGCCCTGCCTCAGTCACTCATTGTCCTTGCATCAAGTACAGAGATTTATTTTGTTTAATCAGCTGTGATCAAACAATCTCTCTAACCAGTTAACCTTTCAGGTTATTTCCCTCTTATTTCTGAAAATTTGTCTTCAGCTGTCTTCTTCCAAGGTATTCAGAAAGAGCCAAAGTGATACAGTGGGATAGTATAATAAACAGATGGAAAAGGGAAAAGGTGGTAATTTAATTAGTAGAAATATGAAGAATACCATATATCCTCCCACTCTGACAATGTAAACACACACACAAGTAATCTTCCTTATCGTCATTTGTTCTAAAATTCTAACAAGTAGACAGATATTCATGCATTTAGAATGCTCACATCTCCAGCCCTAATCAGGTGAATAGTACCTACAAAATGCCTTGTCAAGCAGGCTGAAGGTAAAGGGAGAAATACTGTAGACATTTCACAAGGTTTAAGAAAGAGAAATGGAGTGGGGACTTGGCAATATGATAAAGTATTCCTTTTGTTGATACTCCCTCATTAAATGTATCTTATGACAACATATTTTAAAATATTAAGCATTTACAATGTTTTCTGGTATCCATTTAGCACAAATGGCATTAAAGTGAAGTTTCTCAGTTGTGTCCAACTCTGCGACCCTGTGAACTGTAGCCTGCTAGGCTCCTCTGTCCATGAGATTTTCCAGGCAAGAATACTAGAGTGGGTTGGCATGCCCTGCTCCAGGGATTCTTCCTGACCCAGGATCAAACCTGTGCCTTCAGTGACTCTGCATTGCAGGCAGATTTTTACCGCTGAACCACCAGGGAAGTCCTCAAAATGTTATCTATTAAAGTGTGTGTGAGTGTGTTTTAATTAGTGAAAAAAGGCAATGTGAAAGGAACAGAAGCAACCTTCCTGGTTTCACAACTATTTTGAAGAAACAGTAAAATATGCTTTTTTAAAAAGACCCAATAAAATGGCATTTCTCTGAGTTTGTATGACATGAGGTCACTTTGCTCCATAATTTAAAGCTAAAAATTTTAGTTGCTCTTGTAGATTTAAATTTTTAAAGCTTTCAAATTTCTGTCTGCATTGACAATCTCACCACTCTGAGACATTCCAACTTAGTTTCTCTTTGTTTTATGGTTAAATGTTTTTGTTGGGAATTCTAAACCTTTGGGAACATAATAGTGACAGAAAATCCAGGGAGCATTCTCTTTCATAATGATAACAAAACTCCAAGAAGATGCTCATCAAATAATTGTGAGCCTTGAAAAACATTCAAAAGTCACAGTTTTCAGTGATGTGTAGAATAATTAAATCCAACATCAGCATTACATCTGTGGTAGATAATTTTCAGCAGTAAAATGCCATTGTCTCACTTTAACTTGGGGGTGTTGAGGGTTTTGTCTCCATTTCACCAGACAGAGTACAAAACATTGTGACATGCTTAATATTTCTTCCGCCAAGATGTCCACTCCGATTCCTCACCCTTTACAGAGTTGTTGATTTCATCCTGCATTTAGCTGCCAAAAAAGCGATTGCGTGTGCAGCACCAGTAACAAAGTGAAAATGAATTATGCATCAGAAGAAACTGCATTTGAGTCAAAAAACTTAGACTTCAGCATCTTCAAATTACAATATGATTTAAGAAGGAATACATTTAAGGAGATAGCAATGGACTGAGGTGAAGGGGTCAGGATTGGCCCGGTTTAATATAATTTAGTTTTCAATTATTTATTTTTTAAAGAGCTACTAAGCACACTGAATCTCTTTAATGGCAATGTCAAAAGTATGGAGACTGGAGAAAAGCCATGAATAATAGTGACAGATTGTTATGCATGGTAATGTTATAGGGCTTCTGCAAAGGGAAGCGTTCACTGGAGCAGGGAGAACCGACAGGGAGCAGCCTGCTGTGAAAGCAGGGATGTGGCTCCTTTCCCAGGGCTGTGAGGACAACTGAACTCCACTTCCCCTGGCATCTAACAGGCTTTGTCAAAGAGGCCATTAAACTAGTCTGTCCATATGAAGCCTGTACTCCTCTTTTGACAGGTGGAATATATAATTGTTCATTTAAATTGTCCACCTTTAATTTTATTGACAGTAAACAAGATTCACTAAAATACCCTTACACGTTTTAAGAAACCATGCAGTGACTAGCACAGTGAAAAGTGCCTGGAAGACATGGGGCAACAATTTGCCCACCCTTCAGGAAACCAGTCATCAAGAGAAGAGATTAGAACCAATAGGTCAAAATAAAGACTATATAAATGTTGAAGAATCTGGTGCAAATGAAAAGCATTTCTTAATATGGAGGAAGAAGGAAAGGATAGTGGTAAAGTAGAAGAACCTGGTCTCAAATTAGTGATTCGCATGTTTACTGATCAATTTGCCAAGAGTTCTGCTCCCCTCAGCACATTATTCACATTTACTGTCTTGCAAAAACATCACTGACTGAGAAAAAACCCTCCCCACTGTGGTACTTCTCACCTATGGGACAGCTCTTCACTTCTCCAATAATCACTCTCACTTGGGTAGAGCAAATCTCTGACTCTGCTGGGTAGTCACTCTGCCACACCTGCAGAGTCCTTTGGACACTAGAGGTATTAGGATTCTCATTCTCTCCCATTTCCATATCGCTTCTTACTCGTCCTCCTCTGTTTAGAACAACTTGCCACAACAGCCTAGTCTTTCCTGGCTCAGTGCCAAGTAACAAAGGCAGTGTCATATGGAAAAAAAGAAAACAGAATTGGGAGGCAGGAAAGCAGATTTCTAGTCTTGGCTCCTACATATTTATTTAGACAACTTTGAGACTTCGTTTCTTCAACTTTTAACTGAACAGATTGGTTAAATCAGTGGTTTAAAAGCATATACATACACACTATACTCACACACACATGTACACAGACACATATATATGCACACATATATATCCTTTTAGTAACAAAAATATTCGTCTTTTCAAAGCATTTTTTTTTTCCTCCAAAACCCCAAGTATTGTGAGACAGGAGTAGAGGCAAGAATGAGGAGGAGTGGTGCTCAACTTCCTTCCCATTCCTAACTGTGCTTCCTGAGAGTTCTGTAGGACAGAACTGTAGTCTCCTGGACCTTCCCTGAGTTTCAAAAAGCAGGCAGGAACAGTTACAAATTAGGGAACTCTCTGTCCTAAAATCAACAGGCCGGCACAATTTCTAAAGTTCTTGCTAGCTCTCAACTTCTTGGGTTTCCTGCATACTATAAAACATTTTATTCGTAACCATTATTATGGTAAGCCCCATTCTACTACCATCTATACATGTTCTTGAAGCAAAACATGGTGAGGAAAAAAAGCTTCAAGTAAAAAAAATATATATATATTAAAGAAAAATGTTTATCCAGAATAAAAGTTTTCCTTTACCTTTCCAGTTCTTCTGGATGATCTAATCATTAAACTGACATAAGATAGATTCACAGGAAAAACAAATTAATGCTGCATGTTTGAGGGCTCCATTAGAATACGAAGCCCACAGGCAGTCAAGTAATCCAGGCTTCTGTGCCTTTCTGAGGTAAGGAGAAGGAGTTGAAGTTTGACATTTTGAAGGGGAAGAAAGACAATTCGCACGAAAATGTGAAGAGCAAATATTTAGTAAGCAATTGTTTACCATACCATTCAGAGACAAAGGGACACAGAGTTTATTGTGAACAAACAGGCATTGTTAGTTTCTACCAATAGACCAGACCTCGTTCTAGATAGCTATCCCATACTGACAGTTCTCTTCTTGTTCTCTTTTATAAATTGTTTTCAGGCAGTTAAGGGAAAGGTAAGCTCTTCCTGAATCTTTTGTTTCCTAAAAATAATCAGCCTAAAAAATCCTGATGCCAGTGAGAAATATTTTGAGGTGGTAAAGTTTCCCCCCTTTATAAGAAGACGGAGAAGTGGGTGAAGGGTGCATCCATTTACCACTTCACTATGGATCAAGTGCCAGGCCACCGAAAGTATTTATTTCAATTTCCTTTTCACACTTAAGCATGAAGAAGGCAATGCTTCTGTCTTTAGTATATTATGTTTTGGGGGGAAGATTGCAGAGCATGAGGTACTTAATCCAAGTCCCCAAAGAACTGAGTTCTTCCATTTTATGCTTAACCTTTCTATCTAAAACTTTTTATTCTCTTTCTTATACCGTACCCATTCCCCTCAAAATTGAGAAATATCAAAGAAAAGGGGAGATTGAAAACAAGAAGGACCCACTGGGGGCCTCCTGGGAACAAAATCCCCTCCACATACTCCATTTTTTGCTGTTAAAAAAGGCTGTATTCTCCTGGGTCTTCCCTGAGTTTCAAAGAGCAGGTACAGCAATTACAAGTTAGGAAGGTGAGCAAATGCAGAGAAAGGAAAAGCAAAGACAATAGTTCAGTGATAAAACAGAGTTGTAGTTCCTTCTCAAGAGATGTACATAACAATCTCAGGAATATCTTTGAGTTCTTCAGAAATTAAACCTCCCTGCCCTCTACCACCCAGGTGCAGGGCAGTGAGTCTAAGACCATAGAATCTAGAATGGCTGGAACTAGAAGGCTGATAAAGGAGATTCCTGAAACACCATCCTGTTATCTCAACACCCATCCTGCAGCCCTCATGTTGTAGCCACCCGTTCTGGGAAGCAAACTCACTCAGAAGGACAATGCAGATAGTGGAATGCAGTTTATTACACTGGTCGGCCCAAGGCAGAGTCTCCTTTCAGCCAAGGCCAACCAGTTTCTGTGAAAACCTTATATACCCTAATTGTACGTGCCCAAACCCACCTCCCCAAATTCCCTGAAACTAGTCTGAACAAAGGAAAAGATACATTCAAAGTTAACCTGTGATTCATATGCCTTAAGGCTAGGTAGTTAACAGTGGACAATTATCAATAGGCCTGTGGTCATACCCTAATAAGCATAATAGAATGCATGATTCTATTCCGTTACACCGATAATTAGGGTGTTCTTTTAGGGATCGGGAGAATCTAGGTACGAGCCCTGGGGCTCTTCCTTCCGGGGGGCCTGGCTTTCCAGTTGATATGTCGTTTCCATAGATACTGGGAATATAGCTCAAAGTTCACAGTCCCGCCCAGGATGGAGCTTGTTCTGTCTGTTTCCTCCTTCAGTCACACCCAAATATTGCCTTTAAAAACACTTTCCTAAAAACCATGGGGAGGTTGGTTCTTTTGAGCAATACACTCCCCCACACACACACACTCCTTGTGCTAGGTCGCTTCAGTCACGTCTGACTCTTTGTGACCCCGTGGATCACCAGGCTCCTCTGCCCATGGGATTCCCCATACTCCTTGGTGCCCTGCCAAGAAAGGGCTCTACTTTCCTTTATCACAGCCCAATAACAGTAGTTGGCTTTGTTGCATGGTGGGCAAGCGGACTCAAAGTTTGGTTCTGCAACAATGCTGAGAAAACATCTCTACTTAATTATGAAAATATGTAACAGTAGCAAAAATGGAGCTGAAAGCAAAACTAAGTTCTTTCTCTCTGAGAAAGACGGGGCTCTATTAATTTTTTTAAAACATTTTATTTTGTATTAGGGTGTAGCCAATTAACAATACTGTGATAGTTTCAGGTGAATGGTGAAAGAACTCAGTCATACATATACATGTATCCATTCTCCCTCAAACTTCCCTTTCATCCAGGCTGCCAAACCATATTGAGCAGAATTCCATGTGCTATGTAGTTCAGAGACTTTACAAAACTGTTAACATCTCACTAGCTTCTTTTTGGGGTTGACGTTTCTTTTTCTGTTCCTCTAATTGAGATTACAATTTCATAACCTTTGTTTATGATTTTATTATTTGTCTCTAAGTTCAATCCACTAAAAACAATTAGCTAGAAGTCAAGTCATCAAATGATTAATTCCCCAAATTACTATTTCACCAATGTTTTAACAGATTAAAGGTGAATCTATAAGAATTTCACCAGGAATATTTGAAAAATATAGTCATAAACTATATTTTATTATCAATAAAAATGCTGACATTTACTTTTCTGTTTTATTTTTCTTTCATGGTTTTTAGCTTTCATTTTGCTTAGTCACTCAGTTGTGTCTGACTCTTTGCAACCACATGGACTGTTTTCTGTCAGGTTCCTCTATCCGTGTGGATTCTCCAGGCAAGAATACTAGAGTGGGTTGCCATGCCCTTCTCCAGGGATCTTCCCAACCCAGGGATTGAACTGGGGTCTCCTGCATTGCACGTGGATTCTTTACTAGCTGAGCTACCAGGGAAGCCCAAGCTTTCATTGGTGACTGCCCAATCTTTTATTCATTTTGTTTGTTTGTTTGTTTGTTTTAGCAACCTTTTTTTTAGCAGAAGAATTATTGTGATTTTTAAGCAGTCTGATACTTTAAAAGTTTGCAGTTATATTTAATAAATTTAAAATTTGTGGTTGTAATCATAGTGGGGGTACTTGTTATTATTTCTGGAAATATTTGCTTCCTCTTTTGAGCTATTAAAATCTTTGTTGGAGCTTTGAGGACACTATTACCAAGTGAAATTAGTCCAAATGTGTTAGCTAGCATTCAAAATTGAGTAACTTCTAATGTGAGAAGATTTCTGGCTATTTTCTTCAAATGTTTTTGAAATTAAAAATAATTAAATTCAATACTTAAGTAAAATATATTTTAAATTAACATAACCATATTTAGCTAAATTTTAAGTTTATGTTTATATTTGCATAATTGAAAATTAATTTTTAAAATTCTTTAAATTTAAGGAATTTTTAATTTAATTATATGTTAATATTAATTTTGCTTTATTGTAATTCAATTTATTTAAAGATTTAATATTGATTTGAATCACTAGAAATATAACTTCTCAGGTAATAGCCTACTTGAGGAACTCAAGAATAAAAGAATTCAAGAATAAAATTTTAAAATATTTAACTTTTAAAAACTCAAAAATCTATTCAAAAATTCTTAAAGAATAAGAGGTAGCTGAGACAGTCCATGTAAAATGCCAAAATCTTAATAGGAGAGACTTTTCTAGAGAAAAAGTGGAAGCAATGGGAGGAAATTATTGATTGACTTATTGACAGCTTAAAGTTTAGTTGACTATTTATGATTGAACTTTCTAGAGTTTTGATTTTGTATTATCAAGACATTTACAGACTTAGATTTTGGTTTTCTTAGGTAAGCCGCCATGGCCATATCAGTCTAATGGCCTCTGCATTTAATTAATTTAACAAAATACTGATTTGTTTTATAATTTTGTTATGTTTAGCTTATTTCACTATTTTTGTAAACATTTCAAGCCAAGTATAGTTAATATTCAGAAAAAGTGTGTTTAATTATCATTAATCTAAATTGAAATTCCTATTAAAACTTCTGGAAGTGGCAATTAAAACCATTAGCATATTGTATTCTTGGTTAATGGATTCTTTGTTGAATTGCTTCATTATCTCCTTTCCCAGTTCCCATCACCCTTTAAACTGAAATTTACCACCAAACGACCAACTATCAAACAAAATAGAGAACAATAGCAGCAACAATGAAACTAGATTGGATTGTTTCAGTTCCTACCTAATAAAACACAACATGGAACACAATGTTTAGACCAGTTTGATAATGCATTATTTAATTGCACAGAACTGCTTCCCATCCAAAGTGACTTGCTTCATGCACTTACTGTTCTCACCTGGTTCGGAAATTTTGCTCATCATATATATTCAGCATTCTTGTAAAAGATCCTTTTGTATCTGGTATAGATACTGGTAGTTGGGCACATAGGGTCTGTTTACCAGGGGCTTATCATAAATTGTGGAGAAAAAACAATAAACATACAAGCAAAATTCTTACATAATGAGTTTTCCGTTTTAACTGAAGTTGTTTGTGAAGCATAATAAAGAAGAAGCAAATATCACTTTTCAACAAACCCCTCCATCCTCCCGAGTTAACTGACTCCCTTCAGGGTATCATTTCCCTTATGACATCAAGGCGTTTTGGACATCTTGCTCCTCTAGCTTGGTCCTTCCTTGGCATCTCTATACTTAGTTTTGTCTTTCTCTTGTTTGAGGATGCTTTTCCTGCTATCCTTCTACTCTAAGATTAGACAGTACCACTGTAAAGAGGACTTACCTAATGACCCTCTCTAAATTAGCCAATATACCATTCAGTTAATCTCTATTATATCACTGTTTTAAAATACAATTTTGTCGTTTCTGTTCAATTGCTCAGCCATGTCCAACTCTGTTGGACATGCCAAGGGCTATGTATAGCACATCAGGATTCCTTGTCCTTCACTATCTTCTGGGGTTTATATCTGATATAGGTACTGTTAGTTGAGGTCATGGGACAGTTGCTAAAACTCACGTCCACTGAACTGGTGATGCCAACCATCTCATCCTCTATCATCTCCTTTTCCTCCTGCCTTCAATCATTCCCAGCATCAAGGTCTTTTTCAATGAGTGGGCTCATCCCATCAGCTGGCCAAAGTACTGGAGCTTCAGTTTCAGCATCGGTCCTTCCAGTGAATACTCAGGGCTGATATCCTTTAGGACTGATTGGCTTGACCTAGCTGTCCAAGGGACTCTCAAGACTTTTCTCCAGCACCACAGTCCAAAAGCTTCAATTGTTCTGTGCTCAGTTTTCTTTATGGTCCAACTCTCACATCCATACATGACTACTGGAAAAACCATAGCTTTGACTAGAAAGACCTTTGTCAGCAAAGTGATGTCTCTGCTTTTTAACATGTTGTTTGGCTTTTATTTCAAGGAGCAAGTGTCTTTTAATTTCTTGCCTGCAGTCTCCATCTGCAGTGATTTTGTAGCCCAAGAAAATAAAGTCTCTCATTGTTTCCATTTTTTCCCCATCTATTTGCCATGAAATCATGGGACCTGATCCCATGATCTTAGTTTTTTGAATGTTGAGTCTAAAGCCAGCCTTTTCACTCTCCTCTTTCACCTTCATCAAGACAAGAGGATCTTGAATTCCTCTTTGCCTTCTTCCATTAGTGTGGTCTGAACCATCAGCATATCTGAGGTTATTGATATGTCTCCTGGCAATCTTGATTCCAGTTTGAGTTTCATCCAACCCCACATTTTGCATGATGTATTATGCACATAAGTTAAATAAGCAGGTTGACAATATACAGCCTTGATGTACTCCCTTCCCGATTTTGAACCAGTCCATTGTTCCATGTCCTGTTTTAAATGCTGCTTCTTGACCTACATACAGGTTTCTCAGGAGGAGTGTAGAGGGGTCTGGTATTCTCATCTCTTTAAGATTTCCCACAGTTTGTAGTGATCCACACAGTGAAAAGCTTTAGCGTAGTCAATGAAGCAGAAGTAGATGTTTTTCTGGAATTCTCTTGTTTTTCCTATGATCCAAAGGATGTTGGCAATTTGATCTCTGGTTCCTCTGCTTTTTCTAAACACAGCTTGTTTATCTGAAGTTTTCATTTCACATAGTGCTGAAACCTTGCTTAAAGGATTTTGAGCATTACTTTGCTAACATGTGAAAGGAGTGAAATTGTATGGTAGTTTGAACATTCTTTGGCAGTGCCTTTCTTTGGGATCGGAATAAAAACTGACATTTTCCAGTCCTGTGGCCACTGATGAGTTTTCCAAATTTGTTGGCATATTGAGTGCAGCACTTTAACAGCATCATCTTTCAGGATTTGAAATAGCTCAGCTAGACTTCTGTCACCTCCACTAATTTTGTTCATAGTAATGGTTCCCATGATCCACTTGAATTCACACTCCAGTATGTCTGGCTCTAGGTGAGTGATCACACAATTGTGGTTATCCAGGTCATTAGGACCTTTTTTTTTTACCGTTCTGTGTATTCTTGCCACCTCATCTAAATATCTTTTGCTTCTGTTAGGTCCATACTGTTTCTATCCTTTATCGTACCCATCTTTGCATGAAATGTTCCCTTGGTATCTCTAATTTTCTTGAAGAGAGCTCTCGACTTTCCCATTCTATAGTTTTCCTTTGTTTGTTTGCATTGTTCACTTCAGAAGTCTTTCTTATCTCTCTTTGTCATTCTTTGAAACTCTGCATTCAAATGAGTATGTCTTTCCTTTTCTCCTTTGCCTTTCACTTATTTTCTTTTCTCAGCTATTTGTAAGACCTGAGACAATCATTTTGCCTTTTTGCATTTCTTTTTCTTGTGTATAATTTTGATCACCACCTCCTGTACAATGTTATGAACCTCTGTCCATAGTTCTTCAGGGACACTCTCTATCAGATCTAATCCTTTAAATCTACTTGTCACTTTCACTGGATAATTGTAAGGGATTTGATTTAGGTTATTCTTGAATGGTCTAGTGGTTTTCCCTACTTTCTTCAATTTAAGTCTGAGTTTTGCAACGAGGAGTTTGTGATCTGAGTCACCCTCAGCTTCTGGTCTTTTTTCTGCTGATTATATACAGCTTCTCCATCTGCAGCTGCAAACAACATAATCAATCTAATTTCAATTTTGACAATCTGGTCATGTCCATGTGTAGAGCTTTCTCTTGCATTGTTGGAAGGTGTTAGCTATGACCAGTGCATTCTCTTGGCAAAACTCTGTTAGCTTTTGCCTTGCTTCATTATGTACTCTAAGGCCAAACTTGCCTGTTACTCCAAGTATCTCCTGACTTCCTACTTTTGCATTCCAGTCTCCTCTGGTGAAAAGGATATCTTGTTTGATGTTAGATCTAGAAGGTCTTGTAGGTCTTCATAGAACAGTTCAACTTGGTCTTCTTAGGCATTGGTGGTTGGATTGCTGTGACATTGAATGGTTTGCCTTGGAAATGAACCAAGATGATTCTATTCTTTTTGAGATTGCATCCAAGTACTGCTTTTCAGTCTTTTGTTGACTATAAGGGCTAATTCATTACTTCTAAGGGATTCTTGCCCACAGTAGTAGATATATTGGTCATCAGAACTTAACTCACCCATTCCCATCCATTTTAGTTCACTGATTCCTAAATTGTCAATGTTCAATCTTGCTGTATCCTGTTTGACAACATCCAATTTACCTTGACTCATGAACCTATCATTCTACATTCCTATGCAATATTGTTCTTTATGGCATCATACTTTACTTTCACCACCAGGCATATCCACAACTGGGCATCATTTCTTCTTTGGCTCAGCCTCTTCATTCATCCTGAATCCTGAAGAACTATTTCTTCACTCTTCTCCAGTAGCATATTGGGCACCTATCAGTTTAGAGGGTTCATCTTTTAGTGTCTTATCTTTTGCCTTTTCATACCGTTCATGGGATTCTCAAGGCAAGAGTTCTAAAGAGGTTTGCCATTCCCTTCACCAGTGGAACACACGTTGTCAGAACTCTCCACCATTTCCAGTCCTTCTTGAGTGGCCTTACACTGCATGGCTCATAGTTTCATTAAGTTTTACAACACTGATCCATGTGATCATTATGGTCAGTTTTCTACGATCGTGGCTTTCATTCTGTCTGCCCTCTGATAGGTGAGGATAAGAGGCTTGTTTAAAATTCCTGATGGAAGGGACTGGCTATGGGGAAAACTGGGCCATGCGGTGGTTGTCAGGGCCATGCTCTGTAAAATTTTAATCCAATTTTCTGCTGATGGGTGTAGCTGTGTTCTCTCCCTGTAGTTTGGCCTGAGGCCTCCTATGGATAATTTGTTTTATTCACCTGTTTATTTATTGATTAATATTTTTTGTCTTCTCTCATGGAAACTTTTTTTGACTTTGCCACGTGACTTGCAGGATCTTTGTTCCATGATCAGGGATCCAACGCAAGCCCACAACAGTGAAAACACTGAATCTTAACCACTTCACCACCAGGAAATTCCTTCACACCTCACTGGAATTTAAGCTCCATCAGAAGAGTGATATTTTCTTATTTTCATCTATTATTTCCATAGCCATTAGCCCATAATTACATTTTATATTCATTGGATAATTAATCTGTATACACATTTATTGATCTACCTATATTTTCATTCATTTACTCAATAAATATTTATTGAACAATTGAACAATTATTATATACCAGGGATTTTTTTTTTTTTTTTTTAGGTTTGGGGACAGGAAGAATGCAAAAATCAAACCTCTATCCTTAAGAATATTGGAGTTCAGGGGTGGAGACAGACATGAAGCAAATAGACACGTAATAGACAGCATTTGAGATGGTGGTTAGTGCTACTGAGAAAAATAGAACATAGAAGTTAGAATGGGTTTCATTTAGAGTGGAGTTGTTATCTTTACTAAGAAAGGAAGATCTTATGGAAAATGTAAATTTTAAGTAGAACCCTGACAAAGTATTTACTGTGATTAAAATAAGAAGTACATTGTAGGAGTGAATTAATCCACGTCCTGTTTTAGAAAAATCATTCTGGCTCTTGGATTGCATAAACCCTGTGGAGGCAGGATCTGGTGGAAATAAGGAGACTCAGGTAGGAAGTACATAGTGGTCTACATAATAGGCGTCATTGCTTGGAACCAGACTATTACCAGTGTAGATAAGGAGAGGTGATCAGATTCTATCTATACTTTGAAGTTACAGCATATTGAATTTGCTCATGGTATTAATGTATACTGTGGAAAAAAGAGAGAGGGGTTAGAATAACACAGATTTTGGGGCTGATCCCTTAGAATGATGGAATTAAAGTCTATGAAAAGAACAAGTCTGGGAGAAGGGAGGACATTGGGAATAGGTTTGGGGTTTGTTAAACTTAAAATACCTGTAAGACATCCAGGTAAAAATGTTAAACAGACAGTTTGGTTATACAAATTAAAATTCAGACAATTCACCCATCCATCTTAGTAAATATTCACTAATTATCTATGCTGTGTCAGAAATTGTGATGCAATGCTGTAGCTACTAATTTGAAATATATATATATACTATCCCCACCTTTTAGGAATTTTCAGTTTAAAGGGGAACACATGAGCAAGGGTTTCTAATAAATAGGATAAAAGTTTTCCTGATGCTCCAGGAATATGTAGCAGTGGTAGGAAAGTGTTTTATTTTGCATTTGGGTTAAGAAAAGAGGATTGGGAGAGCTGATGCTTTGGCAGAGATTTGAATAATTTTAAGTTAGCCATGTTGAAAGTGGGATCTAGAATGTTCCTTTGTGATTGTCAAGTACATCTCATATCTCATCTCCATGAACTTTCCCATAAACTCATGCCAAGCATAATGTATTTCTTTGAAATTAAGCAAAACAAATGGAATATGGATTTGACTTTGGGATTTTTATTTACAAAATAAATTCTTCAAGAAGGGTATACAACTTATGGATTTTTTTTTTTAATTATAAAACGTTATCCTTATACTGCACTTTGCAGTTTTTTCAAAGGTTTAATATTATTCCAGTGAGGTGAATGAATGCTGTGATGTGTCCAGATCCTCTTTTAGGATTTTAGCTACAATTTTCCCAGCTCCTTGCAGCATTCTCTTCTCTAGAAGTTACCCTATGATGAAATGAGTCCATTACCCAAGGTGAGCACTCCTCCCCAGGGTCAGCACACATCTAGTGATTGTCAGAGCACAAATAGCTATCATTGCAGATTGAGTCAAGACATCTCTAAAGAGCCATCTCATCTCCAGAACTTTCCATGTGATTGGTTAGGCATTCTGTTGACACTACCTCAAAGTTTAATTTCTCCTTCAGTCTAATTCTGCTTTCTTCACTTGATTAAAGGTTTTTTTCCTAAAGATACTCCAAATAAACCTCTTGTAAGCCAATTTTTGACTTAGAGTCTATTTTCTGGTGACTGTCTGTGGCAGAGAGCAATATTCACATCATCTACAATATAGATCCATTTAGTAAATATCAGTTAAGCTCCCTAATTAGAATTAAGAATGTCCACTTGACTGAAATCACTATTATAACTTTGGAGTAAACCAATAGAAATATTCTTCATCTCCAAATTCTGCCAAATTCACATGTACCCTAAATTATGACTGTGTGAGGCAATGGCACCCCACTCCAGTACTCTTGCCTGGAAAATCCCATGGATGGAGGAGCCTGGTAGGCTACAGTCCATGGGGTCACTGAGAGTCGGACACGACTGAGCGACTTCACTTTCATTTTTCCCTTTCATGCACTGGAGAAGGAAATGGCAACCCACTCCAGTATTCTTGCCTGGAGAATCCCAGGGATGGCAGAGCCTGGTGGGCTGCCGTCTATGGGGTCGCACAGAGTCGGACACGACTGAAGCGACTTAGCAGCAGCAGAACTACAGTTGGATTTTAATTTTGAATACCTCACCACTGGATGAATGTATAGTAATTGATGGGAAAGAATGACCTACATAGCATCTAGTTCAGAGATTCTGCCAAATCCTCCCATTGTTTTTGAGCTTCTCAGTCAGGCTCTGAAATTTTAGAAGCATCCTTTTAAGGAAGAGCAACTAGAGAGAATCCAGAATAGGAGAAAGAAGATTTAAATTATGGAAAGTCAGGCAATCAATCTCACATATATAAAAGATTTAAAGAGGATGCAGTTTTTTGTCTGTTTGTTTGTTTAAGCTATCATGTCTCTTTATCCTTCTTTAATCTGAAACATTTCCAGAATCTTTCTTGGTTATCATGATGACATCGTATAGAGCTCCCATCTTCCCCTTTTCTTTTCCATTTCTTTCTTTTTAATTGGAGGATAATTGCTTCACAATGTTGTGTTGTTTCTGCCATACAACAATGTGAATCAGTCATAATTCACATAATCTCCCTCTGAAGAACCTCTCTGTTGAGCCTCCCTCCACCTCCCATCCCACCCCTCTAGGTAGTCATGGAGCACCAGGCTGGTCTCCCTGTGTTATACAGCAGTTTCCCACTAGTTATCTATTTTATACATGATAGTGTATATACATCAGTGCTACTTTCTCAATTCATCCTACCCAAAAGAGGGTGTAGTTTTAGCACTAAGAGTATGAAGCACCTTTGACATATAAAGATACAGGAATAAAAGTAGTGAAGAAGAAGCTTTTGCTCTTTGGCAACAGAGTTGTCTCACGATTGCAAAAATATATTGAACTGGAGTAAAGTGACACAAAGCCAGGGAAGTTGTGGAAAGATACTTGCATTGTGCTGAGGTTCAAACAGCTGACAGTCAAGGCCTTGTCCAGCTTTGATTTTGCACCATAGTAGGCTTGGGCAAGAAAGGGTCTGAGTTTGAAATGCATATCAGAGAAACATGGTAATCTATATACAAAGAGAAACGTGTGCACTAGATATGTTCATGCTAAATAAATGAAGAGATAAATCTGTATACTAGTTTTAACAGTTGTTGATATGGATGAAACTATTCTATGATGAGACAGCACCATAGCCTTGGTTTATTTAACAGTTTTAGAGAAATACATTGTATGCCAGAGGACAATGTATTCATCATTTTCTTTGTGAAAAGACCAAGCATTATTCTGTTGTTAGTGCATGCAGTGTTGTTATGTATATTTTTGTGCCTGTCACCAAGTGTACATGTAGAAGAATTTCCCTAGGATATACAACTAAGGATGGCATATCTGGGTCGCAAGATGTGAGAGTTACCTATTTTAATAGAAAATGCTAAATTGATTACTAAGTTGATTGTATCTGTATTCATTCCCACCAGTAATATGTAAAAATCAGTTATTCCCAGACAGCATAGACACTTGCCTGTCTTTTATTGATTTTCTATTAGCGTGTTGGGTGTGAAATACTCCCTTATAGAGATTTTACATTTCAGTGTCGATTATTTACAAATTGAGGATTTTTCCATTCAATCATGTGATGTCCCTTCCTCTTTTGTGAAATGCCAACTAACTGACCATACTGTGTGTGTGTTTCAAAAATATGTTTCTCTAAATAAACTTCTTCCATATATTTTTCTTAATAAGCAATAGAAGTTCTTTATATATTCTATATTTAATCTTCTTTAATTTTATGCATATGAAATATCTCCCTGCAGTGTTATGTTTTTACTATGTATGTAATAACCTTTTGAGAAATGAAAATGTTAACTTTAATATATTCATATTTATTGATTGTTTCATGGGTTACACATATTTGGTCTTGTTTAAGAAATTATTTTCTATGCTAAGGTCTTTAAGATGTTACTCTCTATTATTTTGCAATTTTGTTTTAATTATTTAGACATTTACATTTAATTTTTTAACCTATCTGATGATTCCTGTTAGTAGTGTGAAGTAGAGATCCAAATATATTTTTTTAATGAAGAATTGATTGTCATGTGCTTAGTCACTCAGTCATGTCCGACTCTTTGCAGCTGCATGGACTTGAGCCTTCCGCAATCCTTTGTCCATGGGGATTCTCCAGGCAAGAATACTGGAGTGGGTTGCTATGCCCTACTCCAGGGGATCTTCCCAACCCAGGGATGGATCCCAAATCTCCCACATTGCACGCGGATTCTTTACCATCTGAGCCATCAGGGAAGCTCCTCTGTCCATTGAGTTTTCCAGGTAAGATTATTGGAGTGAGTAGCCCTTCCCTTCTCCAGGGCATCTTCTCCACCCAGGGATCAAACCTGAGTCTCCTGCATTGCAGGCAGATTCTTTACCATCTGAGTCATATACCTGGGATTAATCAATTTCCCTGGAGAGGTTGTTGGTCTGTTTCTAACTTAGAAGTGTTCTTTCTCTTCATTATCTCACTTGCATTTTTCCCCCAAATTAATTTCTATAACTTCACAATACATCTTGATATTTGGTAATATGTTGACTATTCTTGATCTCTGCAGTGTACTGTTACACTTTGCTTTCTGTACATATTTTAGAAGCAACTTAATCGCTTCTCAGCCTTTCAGCTAAAATCAAGAGTAGAATCAACTCAGTATTATTTTTTTTTTTTCAAATGCTGTCAGAATTTTTACTGGAATTTATGTGGGGTAAAATTACATCCTTTCACTATTATTTCCTCTTATTTATGAACATTGTATATGACTCCATTTATTTAACTATTTTTAATGTCTTCCAGTAAAGCTCTATACATTTTTTCATAAAAGACTTGTAAATTCTGTACTTTAAAAAGATTCATACTTGATTACCTTTACTTTTGGTGATTTTATATTGTTTTATCTTATTTTTTTTCTTTTTCCAAAATACTTATCTTACAGAAATGCAATTTATTGCATATACTAATTCTTAATATTGAGCAACTTGCCCAATTATCTCATTAATATTTTTCATAGCCAAATGTCCTTAGGAATGGCAATCTGACAATTTAAAAAGAAAGTTTAAAAAGCCTATGAGAAGTGGAGGCGAAGAAGAAAAAAAGAAACTTGAAGATAGTAAGCGTTCCAGTCAACATCATTCTAGTGATAGAAAAAATTTACAACGAAATTCTCATGAATGGATTTTTACAAATCCAGTTTTTGTATTTTTCACTGGGATGTGTCTACTGCTAAGAAACTGTGCTCTGCCTTGTTCAGATACCAGGTTCTTTTCTTGCTGAAATGATGCTTTGGGTTTTATGATAGAAAAGTAAAATCTAACACCTTTCCCCCAACCTCCATCACTTCTTCAAAAGAAACTTCTCTGTTTGACCCTCTTCCTGAAGTTCCTATTGACAGGACATCAATCATTTTATTTGTATACCACTTTTCACAGGACTAAAAGTGCTTTACAGAACTAGTAACATCCCAGTTCCCAACGCAGACTGACAGATTATTTGTTCAAAAGGCAAACTTATCAAGTCTGCACTGCTTACTTTTCTGTGTGCAGAGCTGTATTCATTGCCTGTGAAATGAGGGGAGCATTGGGTGTCCCTGGCATTTGACAAGCAGAGGTGCTGGGGATGTCTCTGCCGGGCCTCTTGGAGCAGCAGGCTGTGGGCTCCTTGTGTCTGAAAGGCCATAAGAACCTGCAGGGAAGAGGATGTGCCAGTTCTCCAGTGGCATTTCATAGGGAAGTCACTGCCATGAGACTCAACTCTTGGGGTGAAAGTTATCAAGGAGTACTAATCATCCTAGGGGCTGCACTTGGTAGCCGAGTCCCAGGGGTTAGGTAATGTCAAGTAAAACCAGACACAAATGTCATTTCTTTATTATCAAAAATTATAATCATTTTATTTTTTTAACCCTTCTTAAGTGTGGCTCTTCCACTCTAGGCAGGCTTATCTTTTCACTTTCTCTGTGAGCATTTCGTCTCCTTTTCTACACTTCCCCAGGTGACCATTTTCTTTGATCATTATTAACACATTTTTCTTGCCTTTTAAGTAATCAGATTACAGGCATGACTTCTATGTCAATAATTCCAACTAAATTCATGCTCCTTTAGATTTTTAGTTTTTATGTATGCATATCTATATATATTTTGTAACATCTACATAACTCCTAATATTGGACTAGAGAAATGCAATCACGTTAATTTCTGTTTGAGCACTACATACGAGCTGTATAATCATAGTATAGTATGTATATCACCATACATGCATCAGTTCAGTTCAGTTCAGTTCTGTCACTCAGTCGTGTCCGACTCTTTGCAACCCCATGAATCGCAGCATGCCAGGCCTCCCTGTCCATCACCAACTCCCGGAGTTTACCTAAAATCATGTCCATAGAGTCGGTGATGCCATCCAACTATCTCATCCTCTGTTGTCTCCTTCTTCTCCTGCCCCCAATCCTTCCCAGCACCAGGGTCTTTTCCATTGTGTCAACTCTTCGCATCAGGTGGCCAAAGTATTGGAGTTTCAGCTTCAACATCAGTCCTTCCAATGCACACCTAGGACTGATCTCCTTTAGGATGGACTGGTTGGATCTCCTTGCAGTCCAAGGGACTCTCAAGAGTCTTCTCCAACACCACAGTTCAAAAGCATCAATTCTTCGGCGCTCAGCTTTCTTCACCATCCAACTCTCACGTCCATACATGATCACTGGAAAAACCATAGCCTTGACTAGATGGACACTTGTTGGCAAAGTAATGTCTCTGCTTTTTAATATGCTATCTAGGTTGGTCATAACTTTCCTTCCAAGGAGTAAGCATCTTTTAATTTCATGGTTGCAATCACCATCTGCAGTGATTTTGGAGCCCCAAAAAATAAAGTCTGACACTGTCTCCACTGTTTTCCAATCTATTTCCCATTAAGTGATGGGACCAGATGCCATGATCTTAATTTTCTGAATGTTGAGCTTTAAGACAACTTTTTCACTCTCCTCTTTCACTTTCGTCAAGTGGCTTTTTAGTTCTTCTTCACTTTCTGCATACATATCATTAAATATTAAAATATCATATAAAATTGTTGTATTATTCTTTATATGTTGCTTGACAAAATTTTCTTACTATTTATGCTTATGTTTTTCCTGCTAAAGTGTTAAATACTTGAAGGCAGATGATATACATCTTTCTTCTTTAATTTGTCATAGATATATAGTAAAGACATATATTTGTATGTGCATCTATATCAGAGTATATAATAATTTTTGAGTAACCAGAGTTACTGAGAAGTATCATTTTAGCTTACAGACTCTAATTAGTAGAATGTAGTACATGAAGTTTATATATGCTTGCGTATATGTGATGCAGACACATGATAGTCACTTAACAAGTGATTATAAGCACCTATATGCATATACAAATGGATGCATACAATCTATATCATCATTTTATAATAATCAAGAAATTATGTCTTTTTATTATAAAAATGTTATGTAAATATAAAAATTTCACGAAGTTTTTTTTCTTACAATAATGTAAAGCTAAGATCAAGAATATATCTCAATAGCTATTAAGAAAAAACATGCATAATTTATGTTTGATTTCAGTAGATTTACTCTCTAGGAAAACATAATCCAATGGTTTTCACTGAAGAAATATGTTATGGCTTGGAAAAAATATATTTTTAGTATCTAACTTGTACAAATAGTTCCCTCTGAACAAATCCTTCTATTAGCACATACATTTCTAGTCATAAAACAACCTTTAAGCCACATTTTACTAAGCCCTAAAGCAGATGAAAATCAAATGCAGATGTGGAATGGGAGCCAAACAGATGCTGAAAAACCCTGTCAATATCCTAAAGGAATCTATTCCCTATCAGAGAGAAACTTAATTTCTACTATAAAGAATTTGATTATGTATTGTTATACAAAATGTGATTAATGTTTTGTGGTGATTAATCAACTGCAAAATATATAATTATGCCATCTGTATTTTTCCAGCTTCTTGTCACTTACAAATTCTGCAGGGGAGTAGGGGATTGGGGTGTTGAGAACTTGTGGCATTTAGAGCGCTTTAAAGCCACAGGAGACTCATCTGGGGAACTGAACAACTTGCAGGCCTGATGCTAATTCTAATGAAAAAGGAATAAGATCATAAACAGAGACCCCCAAAGCCCATTGGCTCCCTGCAGAACAGAAGACTATGATAAGGGAGGCCACTGCCTCCTAGACACAGCAAAAACTAGCTCCCATGGTTAAACTGCCATTTGTTTTTCATTCCAGTAACAGGTTACAAACTTCATCTTGACTAATGGAAGTAATGGCCTCAATGCCAGGCAAGGATCCGTCCTTTATTTCAGTACATCAATAAAATAAATATTTTTGCATCTCTATTCTACTACAATCCAAGATGTAACACTGCATCTTAAGGTTTATGCTGCAACCCATATGCATTCCTTCCTAAAAATTGAAACTGTTAGAGTTGTATTTACACATGTGTCCCAGTTGGAAAAAAGTTTCAATATAGTTGAGAGCTGCTTATTAAGTTGAATTCTGCAGAAAACCTCAGGTTTTAATATATTATTTTGACCTAGATAATGCTAGATAATGTGTTTCATTGATTTTTTTTTTTTTCATTTTACTATTGCTTTGGGGGGAGCATTATGTAGAAACAGCGTAAAATGAGTTCTGCTTCAAATTCCCAGTGATTTTCAGTATTAATAAGAATAGCATCTACTTGTGTGCTGAAGAGTAGCACAGGGAGATGTAGTGATTTTCTTAAAGAATGCTTCTTTAACTCTGGATATATGTAAGAATTGTATGGAATTGGTTTTTTAAACATAAAGTCTAGTTTAGAACTGCAGAGATTAATTGTACTGGCATGCAATCTAAACACTGATATTTTTAGAAGTTTCCAGATGATTTCCCTTGGAAAGCAAGGAGATCAAACAAGTCAATCCTAAAGGAAATAAATCCTGAATATTCATTGCAAGAACTGATGCTGAAGCTCCAATACTTTGGCCACCTGATGCAAAGAGCTGAATCACTAGGAAAGACCCTGATGCTGGGAAAGATGAAGGCAGGAGGAGAAGGGGATGACAGAGGATGAGATGGTTGGATGGCATCCCTGATTTAATGGACACAAGTTTGAACAAACTCTGGGAGATAATAGAATCTGCTTGCAATTCAGGAGACCTGTGTTTGGTCCCTGAGTCGAGAAGATCCTCTGAACAAGGAAATGGCAGCCCATTCCAGTATTCTTGTCTGGGGAGTTCCTTGGACAGAGGAGTCTGGCAGACTACAATCCATGTAATCACTAAATGTTGGACACAGCTGAGCAGCTGTCACTCACACTCTCTGGGAGATAGTGAGGTACAGGGAAGCCTGGGGACCATGCTGCAGTCCATGGTGTCGCAAAGAGTTAGACATGACTGAGAGACTGAACAATGACAAAAACAACACAAGATGATTTCCATGTAATGTCTTCCAGAATGAATATCCAATAAGCCAGCGGCTCTTCAAGTTGTGGCCATCAGACCATCAGTTAAGCACCACCTGAAAACTTGTTAAAAATGTAAATTATTAAGTTTCACTACAGACATACTAAGTCTGAAAATCCGGCATGAGATCCAATGGACCAGATAGAATGCAGTAAGCTCTACAGGTAGCTTGAATATAAACTATTTTTCCTCAAACTTTAGCCTGCATAAAAATCAGAATTTCTGATGCAGTACATTTGGTGTGGGGCTGGAGAATCTGTACTGCTAACTATTTTCAATGTGATACTGATGCTACTAACTGCGGGATTGCTGTTTGGGTACTACAAAGCTAAAATGCTGCAACAAATATAAGCCAAGACTAAGATATATATATATATATATTTTATATATATATATATATATATAATATATATTATACACACATATATATTTGTTGTTGTTGTTCAATCACCCAGTCATGCTCAACTCTTTGCAAATCCATATTGTTTAATATGTTATATATTACCTTTCTTAATTTAAGAATTACCCCTTTGTCAAAGATAGCCTTTGTAAAACCTTCATTTTCAAACCCCTACAGGTGATACCCCACAGTCCTGATTCCAGAACAAAAGCTAAATGTGTGCAGGCATTCATTGATTTTGTTCATTATTGAATGTGGTTTTAGCTCTCAATAAACACTTATGCATGAGAGAGAAAATGAGAGAATATTTTGTTTGAGATTATCAGAAATTTAGTCAAGCAAAAGATTCCACTTATTCTTTTCAGTAGTTGCTTTACTTAATTGACAAGCTGTTTTGAAATAATATTGACTAGGTGTATTTTGCTTAAAATATTGAATATATCTAATTTTGCAACTGGCCACAAGCAGACATCTTTTGACTAGGTTTTTCGGTTCTGAACCAAAAAATCATGAAACTGAGAAAACATCAGCTGATGCCACCACTGCATCAGTTTCTGATATTTTCTGTTCACATCATCCTTGTATCTATAAACCTTGAATCCATTCAGTCATATAATTATGAATCTGCCATCAGCAACTTACTGAACAGAGGAGACCACTGATAAAGGAGAATTCATCTCCTTCCTTATTCCTTGGTACACATGTTCTGATAATTATAACAATGTGAATGAAAATTTAAAAGAATATCTACAACAGTTTGATTGGGATGGGGGGATTTTCCAATTTTTAAGACTGTGAGTATGATATTTTTATGATTGCAGAGAGTGAAGAGTACTTATTTTTGACACATAGTTTGTAGAGGGAAAATTTCCTTCTGGAGAGAAAGAAGAAAATAATTTCTTGACTTAAAGATTTAGGAAAAGAGAAGGGGAGCTATTCTCTGTGACAGGTCATTGCACAACCAGTTTCAAAAACACTACTCTCACCACATGGGGCTCCTGTACACTATACTGGTTTTAGAGGGATCTGGATCAAAACTGCAACAAAACTGTTTCTGGGAGTTGAGAGTAAGAAGTTGATTGTTCAATATGCCATTTCTACCCATGTATAATAGAGGGTTTTTAGCATATTTTGCAAAAATTTCAGAAGATGTCAGATTCTGTCAAATTTAGCATATTTCATCAAGACCTCAAAAAGACTTTAGAGTTATCAATTTTTATGATTTGGATCATATGCTCAAGTCATTAGTTGTCTATCAGAAGTTTACAAAATGCTACAAGAAACAATATTCTAAATGTCAGCAAATGGCTTTATCACACATCAGTTCAGTTCAGTCGCTCAGTCGTGTCCGACTCTTTGCAATCCCATGGACTGCAGCACACCAGGCTTCCCTGTCCATCACCACTCCCGCAGCTTGCTCAAACTTATGTCCATCAAGTCGGCGATGCCACCCAACCATCTTGTCCTGTCGTCCCCTTCTCCCTCTGCCTTCAATCTTTCCCAGTATCAGGGTCTTTTCCAGTGAGTCAGTTGTTCCCATTAGGTGGCCAAAGTACTGGAGCTTCAGCTTCAGCATCAGTCCTTCCAATTAATATTCAGGATTGATTTCCTTTAGGATTGACTAGTTTGATTTCCTTGCAGTCCAAGAGTCTTCTCCAACACCACAGTTCAAAAGCATCAATTATTTGGCACTCTGGTTTGTTTATAGTACAACACTCTCATCCATACATAACTACTGGAAAAATCATAGCTTTGACTAGACAGATCTATGTCAGCAAAGTAATGTCTCTTTTTTTAATATGCTGTATAGGTTGGTCATAGCTTTTCTTTCAAGGAGCAAGCATCTTTTAATTTCATGGCTGCAGTTACCATCTGCAGGGACTTTGGAGCCCCCCAAAATAAAGTCTCTCACTATTTCCATTGTTTCACCATCTGTTTGCCATGAAGTCATGGAACTAGATGCCATGATCTTAGTTTTTTTTAATGTTGAGCTTTAAGCCAGTTTTTTCACTCTCCTCTTTCACTTAAGAGGCTTTTTAGTTCTTCTTCACTTTCTGCCATAAGGGTGGTATCACCTGTGTATCTCATGCTATTGATATTTCTCCCAGAAATCTTGATTCCAGCTTGTGCTTCAGCCAACCTGTCCTTTCACATGATGTACTCTGCATATAAGTTAAATAAGCAGGTTGGCAATATACAGCCTTGATGTACTCCTTTCCCAATTTGAAACCAGTCTGTTGTTCCATGTCCAGTTTTAACTGTTGCTTCTTGACCTGCACACAGATTTCTCAGGAGCCCAAAAAAAAGCAGGTTATTCTTTTGGAATTTGGAGATGACTCCCCCCACCCAAAATAAAAGTATTTTTTAGTAGAAAGGGAACAGAGTCAGGGAAATATAGCCATTATTTTCTAATAATGTTAAACGGAGTATAACTTATAAAAATATTGAATCACTTTGCTGAAACTGACATAGTATTGTAAATAAACTGTACTTTATTTTTTAAAAGAATCAGAATTCAGTTACATAGGAAAAATACTTAATAAAATAGAACCATCTCAACAAAATCTGAATGCACAATAAATTATTTCAAATAATTTATAATAATAAAGTACAATATATGGACTTCCCTAGAGGATCAATCAGTAAAGAATCTACCTGAAATGAAATGGACCACCTGCAATAAAGGAGACCTGGGTTCAATTCTTGGGTCATGAAGATTCCTTGTAGAAGAAAATGGCAACCCACTTCAGTATTCTTGCCTTGGAAATTCTATGGACAGAGGAGCCTGGCAGGCTACAGTGTATGGGGATAGTAAATAAATTAAAATGAAATATAAAATGCATTTTAATGTAGAGTAAGGGCAGATACATGATAAGAAATTTTAAAAGAAAAGAAATGAGAAAAAGATAAAAACAAACTTTATTGTCAGAACTAGACATAGACTTGACTCTGTGCATAAATTGAGTCATTGATCTTTAGAAGCAAAATTGTGCAAAGGGCTAGAAAGGATATAACAATCAGGTGTTATCACAGACTCATGGTGTAGTACTTCCAGTTTCTATGTCTTTTTGAAACTAAAAGTCTTTGAATTCCAGAAACTTTGAAATATCTATTGAGAGAAAAAAATTATAACTTGTACATATTTGAGAAATAAATTAAGAAGTACTATTTATATAGGTACAGATTTATTTTGAAAAGTGCTGGGTGAAAAATGAAAGTTGCAGAATAGTAAGAACAGAATGAGAATATTTATGGAGAGTTTAAAGCACACGATACATGGCTCATGAACACGTTAGAGTGAGACAGCTCTCAATATGAGGATGGAGAATGTGTGGAGAAAGAAGTGCAAGGATGAGTCCTGTAAAAATTGACAAAAGTTACATAAAATCTTAATTTCTGGAGGCCCATTCAATCATTTTACTTTATTTTTTTTGAATAACATGATCTTTACACATTTGAAGAAGCAAAGAAAGTGACACTACATAGTTTTGTCTCAGAGTGGGGGAGAGAGAATATTGTGCTAATTTCATCATTTATGTGGATAAATGTTTACCTTTTGTGAGTGGAGTACCAGGTTGGATGGATATTATAGTTAGATGGATACATATCTGTTTTCAAAGAGTTTGCAAGTTCAAAGCCCTACCTGATCTAGGAAAAGGGAAGGAGGCTGAAATTCTAGGTAAACATTCTTGTTTCTTATCATTTTGTAAATAATTCCAGTTTCAGTCAACTGTGATCTCTTTGCCATACATTTTAATATCATGGTAGAAAGAACTCAACTCCAGGAAAATCAAAGTATATTAACTTTCACTTAATGGTTAAATGTTATTTCTCTGTATTCTGACCATCACAAGCTTCTTTGTAAGAATAATCGCTAACGCTTTGTTACAGAACTTCAACTTTCCAAAGATACCATAGCAGGGTAACCAATTAAAGGAGACCATTAAGGAAATTTATTGCAATTAAGTTTACATTCAGCAGATAAGGCTTGTTGCTAGATAAGAGGAATCTTTTAACTGTGGACTGTTCATTTATTTTTACATTTTATCATGTTGATTATCACAGCATGAGGCATTCTTTTAGATTAAAAACGTTGTGAAACGTTATATTTAAAAAATGAAAAAGCCAATACGCACAATTAAACAATTATCACTTTCAACCTAGACTCACAAATGAAAATAAATAGGTAAGACAAGAGCATATAAACACTTAGGGGGTTTCAGTTATACTCACTGCTTCTGTGGCAGCTCCATTAACTTGAAACCTTGGGTTTTTATTAAGAAATTACAGTCTTGCCTCAGGAAAGGAGTAAAGCCATGATTGTTCATAAGCCTGGGCTATATCTTCCTCATCATAAGGACAGGGACTCTCCCTTCAAATGTGGAGTAGATATGTGTTTTAACGTGTTGTTGTTGTTGTTCATTTGCTAAGTTGTGTCCAACTCTATGCAAGCTTATGGATTCCAGGCTTCCCTATCCTTCACCATCTCCTGGACTTTGCTTAAATTCTTGCCCATTGAGTTGGTGATGCCATCCAAACATCTCATCGTCTGTCATCCCCTTCTCTTGCCTTCCATTTTTCCCAGCATCAAGGTCTTTTCCAATGAGTCAGCTCTTTGCATCAGGTGGCCAAAGTATTGGAGCTTCAGCTTCAGCATCAGTCCTTTCAATGAGTATTCAGGACTGATTTCCTTTAGGATTGACTGGTTTGATCTTCTTGCAGTCCAGGGAACTCTCAAGAGTCTTCTCCAGCACCACAGTTTGAAAGCATCAATTCTTCTGTGCTCAGTTTTCTTTATGGTCCAACTCTCACAACATACATGACTACTGGAAAAACCAGTAGTTTTAACGTGTGGCATTTAACACATGCACAATCTACCTGTCTTTCTCTCTTTCAAAATGTATTTTCAAATTATATTACCTTCCTAAGTTTGCAACTCAAGGCAAAGCCCATGCCTCAAATATACAGCAATGATAGAGAAAATGCAAAAGAATAACCATACCAGGTCACCTTACCTGTCTCCTGACAAATCTGTACGTGGGTCAAGAAGCAATAGTCAGGTGATTACATGGAACAACTGACTGATTCAAAATCAGGAAAGGAGTACAAAAGGCTGTATATTATTATCTTGTTTATTTATCTTAAATGCAGAGTTATTCTTCAGTAGCTAAGTAGCGTGGGACTCTTTGTGAGTCCGTGAACTGCAGCATGCCAAGCTTCCCTGCCCTTCACTGTCTCCTGGAGTTTGCTCAGATTCATCTACATTGAGTCAGCGATGTTATCTGAAAATGCTAGGCTGGATGAATCACGAGCTGGAATCAAGATTGACAACTTGATTGAGAAATATCAACAACTTCGGATATGCAGAGGATATCACACTAATGGAAGAAAGTGAAGAGGAACTAAAGAACCTCTTGATGAGGATGAATGAGAAGAGTGAAAAAGATGGCTTAAAGCTCAACAATCAAAAAACTAAGATCATGGCCCCTAGTCCCATCACTTCATGGCAAATAGATGGGGAAAAAGTGGAGGGAGTGACAAATTTTATTGTCTTGGGCTCCAAAATCACTGTGAATAGTGACTGCAGCCATGAAATTAAAAGACGCTCACTCCTTGGAAGGAAAGTTATGGCAAACTTAGAGAGCATATTAAAAAGCCGACAAAAATCTGTATAGTCAAACCTATGGCTTTTCCAGTAGTCATGTGTGTATGTATGTATGTGTGTATGTATTGGCCCATAAAGAAAGCTGAGCACTGAAGATTTGATGCTTTCAAATTGGGTGTTGGAGAACACTCTTGAGAGTATCTGGACTTCAAGGAGATCCTAAAATAAATAAACCATGAATATTCATTGGAAGGACTGATGCTGAAGCTGAAGCTCCAATACTTTGGCCCCCTGATGCAAAGAGTTTTCTCATTGGAAAAGACTCATGCTGGGAAAGATTGAAGGCAAAAGGACAAGGGGGCAGCAGATGATGAGATGGTTAGATAGCATCACTAATTCAATGGACATGAATTTGAACAAACTCTGGGAAATAGTGAATGAGAGGGAAATCTGGTGTGCTTGAGTCCTTGGGGTTGCAAAGAGTTGGATATGACTTAGAGACCGAACACACACACAAGTGACAGTAATGGCAACAAAAAATCTCTTTACATAGGCTCCAAAACCAGATTATACAGTTTTGTGGACCAGAAATGGAATACTGAAGAGAACAGTGAGCACAGCTATGATGTCAGACTTGTTGGTCTCTGAGATGGTGAGTAGATAGTGGTGAAGATGTGCAGTAATGGAGCATCTGCTTGAAGCCACACAGAGGATAGTGGTCAGAACAATCTAGTATGAGATGGGTTTGAAAAGGCAGAAACTTAAGAATCTAGGAAATCTGAAGACAAGGTCAAAGCTATACGATCTGCAAATGCAACAAACAACAGTTGGAGGGATGATGGAAAGTGTATAAAAACAGCTTAACAGGAAACAGATGTGAACCATTATTATAAGGACTGAGGTCCAGTGAGGAGGGAGGCAGCTCAAAATCATGCAGCAAATACAGATAAGAAAAGGGAGAATGCAGTGGGAAAAGGAGAGATAAACAATACACACATACACACACACACAATTTCTCACTCAAAAGGAGCATTTCTTGCAAAATGGCAAAACAATTGAAAAATTAAAGGTATATAGTAATAAGTTTCTAGGAAAAAAGAATTTATTCCAGATAATATTAATTTTGTATAAAAGTCTTAGAATAGTTTAAACACACTAAATCACCACACAATACAATTTAAATTTCCCTATTGCAAAGACATGCTTTGTTTAGTATGTCTTTCAATTTTGTTAAATTTTGTTTAACATCGTTAAAAGACAACAAATGGCAAAAAAAAAAAAAATTAAAATGCATCTAAGTGACAGACACGGGGAAGGAAATGGCAACCCACTGCAGTATTCTTGCCTAGAGAATCCTGTGGACAGAGGAGCCTGGTGGGCTGCTGTCCATAGGGTCACACAGAGTCGGACATGACTGAAGCGACTTAGCATGCATGCATGTGTTGGAGAAGGAAATGGCAACTCACTTCAGTATTCTTGCCTGGAGAATCCCAGGGACAGAGGAGCCTGGCTGGGGGGCTGCCACCTATGGGGTTGCACAGAGTCGGACACGACTGAAACGACTTAGCAGCAGGAGCAGCAGGAAGTGACAGACAATTATTGTTTGGTATATAAGAATTTAGCCGATCTTAAGGAAAAGATAACTCAAAGTTTATGAACACATTACCTGAAAGAGAAAAAAAAATGTTCACTAAAGTCATGAAATAAGTACAGCCTAAATATTATTGAGAAAATAAAAATAAAATATTTCACCTGCATCTAATTACCAAAAGTTAAAATGTCTTGTCAATACCATGTACTGGACATAACATTCCCTTTGTAGCCAAATAAGGGACTCATAGGTAATAGTACCTATTGTGTGTGTGTGTGTGCGTGTGTGTGTGTGTGTGTGTATGTGTGCTAAGTCACTTCAGTCATGTGTGACTCATTGTGACCCTATGGACCATAACTCACCAGGCTCCGCTGTCAGTTGGGATTCTCCAGACATGAATACTGCAATGGGTTGCCATGGTCTCCTCCAGGGGATCCTCCCAACTCAGGGATCTTCTGCATTGGTAGGTAGGTTCTTTACCACTGAGCGCCACCTGGGAAGCTCAATATTATCTACCTATACTTTAAAAAACCCAATAATATAATATCAAACTATTATAATATCTCACAGTTAAAACATGAAAGGAAGAATAAAGGAAAGCAATTTGTAATATCATTGTATAATTTCATACATAAATACTTGAACAGGCCATCATCATGTCATTCAGGCATTTGCATCTGTATCACTGTGAAATGGACAACATTGAATACACACCATTCCTGCTATATTTGCTGAATAATTTAATTACCATGGGTATTTTTGTCATTAGTGATATGTTTCTTTAAGTAGTGACTTTTGTGCATATCTATACCTTCCCACCTAGACAGCATATTAAAAAGCAGAAACATTACTTTGCCAACAAAGTCTGTCTAGTCAAGGCTATGGTTTCTCCAGTGGTCATGTATGGATGTGAGAATTGGACTATAAAGAAAGCTGAGCAAAAAAGAATTGATGCTTTTGAACTGTGGTGTTGGGGAAGACTCTTGAGAGTCCCTTGGACTGCAAGGAAATCCAACCAGTCCATTCTAAAGGAGATCAGTCCTGGGTGCTCATTGGAAGGACTGATGTTGAAGCTGAAACTCCAATACTTTGGCCACCTGATGCGAAGAGATGAATCACTAGGAAAGACCCTGATGCTGGGAAAGATTTAAGGCAGGAGGCGAAGGGGACGACAGAGGATGAGATGGTTGGATGGCATCACCGACTAAATGGACATGGGTTTGGGTGGAGTCCGGGAGTTGGTGATGGACAGGGAGGCCTGGTGTGCTGTGGTTCATGGGGTTGCAAAGAGTCAGACACACTGAACTACAGAACTGAACTGATACCTTCCCACACATACACAAAAAATTAGTTATCTCTACAGTTTACACAATGATCCTAGTCACTGAAAATTCAGCATAGGTTAAACTAGTAAAATTTTCTCTGGATTCACATGGAAGCTAAGATATGTGATAGCCCTGATAATTACACATAAGTTTGAGTTGTTTTCCCTTGTTTATTTCTATGAGTGTTCAGTTATACTTTCAAAATTTGTTTGAGGAGCAAAATGATTCTTCTCATGGGGAATTGTCATATCCAGGATTGTTGTTGTTCAGCCTCTCAGGCATGTCTGACTCTTTGCAACCCCATGGACTGCAGAATGCTAGGCTTCCCTGTTCTTCACCATCTCCCGGGGTTTGCTCAAACTCATGTCCATTGAGTTGGTGATGCCATCCAAACATCTCGTCCTCTGTCATCCTCTTCTCCTCCCTTCCATCTTTACCAGCATCAGGATCTTTTCTAATGAGTCAGCTCTTTGCATCAAGTGGCCAAAGTATTGGAGCTTCAGCTTCGGCATCAGTCATCTCATATTCCTATACCCCACCCCCTTAACACCAATAGCACTTTCCAATAATTAGGAAAATAAAACATTTTCCCACAAATTTCAAATGTCTCTCACAATGTAGTACAAAAATCTATGAGAAGCTCTGACTACAACAAAAGGGACTCTTTCAGTGATATAAATTGGTGCAACTCACAGGGCAGGTAGTTAATTTATAATAAATTTAAAGGTTTCATTCTGTAAGAGCAAACAATCCTCTCACAAGTGTACACTCCAGAGAAAGCCTATCTCAGTACATGGGGAAGAATGTATATGAGTTATTACTGCAGCACAGAGAAAAACTGAAACTATCTAAATGTCTATAAACTGGAAAAGGATTAAATAAATTGTGACATGTTCTTGCAATGGAATATCTGATATACATATAAATAATAGAACTACAGATATGAACTGATTAATTTCAAAAACATAATATTAATAAAAAATTTGTGGAAGGAGTTGTACAGAATGATGTCAATTATATATATTAAAAATATGAAAGTAATACATTACATTGTTAGCTACACATATATATGTAACAAACAAACAATAATTCATACCAGTATTTAGAGAGGCTTCTCTTCCAGAAACAGATGGAGCAGAATTTACAATGTCACATTATTTAGGAAAACATTCAAAGTGGATGTTTGTTTTTAACCTGCTATTTATGAGTGTGTCTTATATTATTCTCCATATTTATGTACATTTTTTTAAATCACATTCTTTTAATTAAACAGCCAATGTTTCTTTCAAGGCAAGGAGTTTTATTGGTAACAGAAAAGGTTATTTTTTCATAAATTTTTACGGTATACTTTACATGTTTTCTTACAAAGAAATTTTCCCATAGGTCTCTTTGGATGACCTCAGTTCTTTCCTGTTTTATATGAAATCCATGCTAGTTGATGGGATAAGAATAAGTTTCATTCATCCTTTCTCTCTCTCTCTTTTTTTTTTTAAGCTTCTAGCAAAATTTCTAGGCTTCCCAGGTGGCTCAGTGGGTAAAGAATCCATCTGCAATGCAGGAGATGTGGATTCAATACCTGGATCAAGAAGATCCCCTGGAGGAGAGTGTGGCAACCCACTCCAGTATTCTGGCCTGGAGCATCACATGGACAGATGAATCTGGTGGGCTACAGTCCAGAGGGTCCCAAAGAGTCAGACACAACTGAGAACAGCACACACAACAGAATTTCTACCTTCCATGTCATATATGAGAGAAAAAAAAATATGAAATTAAGGGATAGATTTTGTATAAAAATAAACATATGCTATAGAAGAAATGACTTTGCCTGTGCCAGGGACTGTATTTAAGAAAATATTTAGCCTGGAAAAAAAAAATCTGCTAGAATATATGTGTTTCCTATAACCTCACAAACTTTAAAAAACAAAAAGTATTTCCTAGCTTATTTCTAGATGCTGTAGGCATTCTGCAACATACATTAAAAGAGAGGGAACTTACTCATTTTTTCTTCTTCTTCTTCTTTGTTTTAATCACAAAGATCTCCTACAAGGAATTAAAAATAAGGGTAGTATTTAAAGCTCTGCACAGCTACTGAAACATTTTATTTCATTTTTCAGCTTTTCACAATGGCATGCTAGCAGAGATCTCACAATAACATCATGAAAACCATGAGGCAGTTACTTTTCAAATACAAACCTCAGTGTAGAGTGGGGCAATTGGAGTAAGAAATAGCGTATGCGAATGAGTCAGCATCAAGGGGAGGAAAAAAAATCCATTCATGTTATCTTACTTATGACTGTGGTTTGGTTAAGTCAATTTCAATTTAAATTATTTGTATTGACTTTCTTTCCATCAAACACAAAAGGTATAGCAAGTTAGACATTTATAATACTTTGAGGGGGACAAAACTAGGTACTAAAGTCAAATTCTAGAACTCAGAATATGCAGGTCTATTCAGAACCCCTCACGCAAAAGAATGTCAAAATAATCTCCATTGTTGCTTAGGTATGCTATTTATTAAAAATATTCAATAAATTTTGTTGAATAAATAGATTAATTGGATTTGTCACAGTAGGGCATCATGCTTCATTTAGCCCAAGAATTGGCTACCATCAGTAGCATCAGATGTTGCTTTATAGTTGCAGGACTATCTATCATAGTGACAATTCAGAGATTAGCTTTATCTATGAAAAATACCAATTTCTATTAAATTTCATTATGCATTGTCCTCACTGATTTATCTAAAATTTCATTAAGGTATTTTCACATGGATTCTGTTCCAGTGTATAATAAGATCTCTTTATTAATCCTAAATTTATTACTTTAAAAATGTTAGAGAAAGATTCTCTGACTAGAGTAGTCCATGAAACTGTCATTTGTACTTTCTTTCCATGTACCGGTTTTAAACGTCAAGCCTTATCCATAATTTTCAATCTTAAGTCAATCACTAATTCCTTCACTTGGTTGATCAATCAGGCAACGAATGTTTATTTAGCACCATTGTATGTCATGTACCATTATAGGTGCTGGGAATAAATCAGTAACAAAACACACATTTGTCTCTGCCCCTCCATGAGGCTATTCTGAACAGGAGAATAAACTGCAGAAAAAAATACTGACCTGCTCTCTATCTAAAGATCTATCTATGTCTACCTGGTTATGCCAGACCATGTGAAGTGCTGAGGAGAAACTAAAGCAGGAATGCCCAACAGAAAGTGTTGCATGGGGGAATGAGATGGGGGTGATCACAGGTAAGTTGCAGCTTTACACAAAGTGCCCAGGGAAGGGATTTTGGAGTATGTGAATATTGGAGGGAAAGTGGGGAAAAGGGAGCTAAACCTATGAGAAGAGCTTTCCAGGTAGCAGGATCTTTGCAAGTGCAAAGATGTGCTGTGCCTGGTAAGTTCAAAGACCAGAGACAATGCCAGACTGGAGACCTAGGGGTTTGCTTGAACCTCTGAAGTCACTATCACTTTCTATGATCTTCATTTTCTCTCCCTTCACCATGACTTTCATTAAGTTGTAAAAAACCAGCAGTGCAAGGATTCATTCTGCTTTCTTATATAAAAAGTACAGGAATTTTAGGACAATTTGTTTTCATCCTTGAAGTTCAGTCTTCTTTTACCATCCAGTTTTCCCACTTCCCTCCTCCCACAATTTTATAGCATACATTTTTCTTAAAGTTTCCATGATTTGAAATATTTCTGACCTCTTCAAATTATATATACTATTGTAAATGTAAATGTAGATGATATCCACATACAAAAAGGCAAATGAGCCTTCCTAAAGGAAAATTAGGGTATCTGAATTCCACTTGTTGTATGAAATATTTCTGGTCACATTATACTCAGACTAAATAAAATGTTTAAACAGATGGAAAAAAAAAAGTAAGAACTGAGTCAATCAGTATATCAGACAGTTAAATTTTTAAAATATGCAACTTGACTATGGTGCAGATAATCCCTAATCTATATGGAATTGTTTTTCAGAGAGCACACATCTAATCAGAATATATCCTTTGGTTATAGAAGCTCTTCTGCCGTATTAGACATGTTTCAAATTTGCTCTACCCTTAACAAACTAAGGAAGCTCAAAGCCTATTTCTGAACTCCCACCTAGAGAGTATTATTTGTAAGATTTTGTGTTCATTCAATTAATTATAAAAACACTGGTGAAAGCACTGTGTCTCTATTTTAACCCATTCATTGTTGTTGTTCAGTTGCCCAGTCGTGTCCAACTCTTTGTGACCCCATGGACTAGAGCACACCAGACTTTTCTGTCCTTCACTGTCTCCCAAAGTTTGCCCAAGTTCATATTCATTGCATCAATGATGCCATCAAGCCATCTCCCCTCTTTTCCTTCTGCCTTCAATCTTTCCAGCAACAGGGTCTTTTCCATTTAGTCAGCTGTTCACATCAGATGACTAAAATACTGGAGCTTCAGCTTCAGCTTCAACATCAGTCCTTCTAACAAGTATTCAAGGTTGATTTCCCTGAAGACTGACTGGTTTGATCTTCACACTGTCCAAGGGACTTTCAGGAGTCTTCTCCAGCACCCCAGTTCGAAGGAATCAATTCTTTGGTGCTCTGCCTTCTGTATAGTTCAGCTCTCACAACCATATGTGACCACAGGGAAGACCATAGCCTTGACTATACGGATCTTTGTCAGCAGAGTAATGCCTCTGCTTTTCAACCCATTGTCTAGGTTTGTCATAGCTTTCCTACCAAGAAGCAATTGTCTTCTGATTTTATGGCTGCAGTCATCATCCACAGTGATTTTAGACATCAAGAAGAGGAAATCTGTCACTACTTCCACCTTTCCCCCTTCTATTTGCCATGAAGTAAAGGGGCCAGATAACATGAACTTAGTATTTTTGTTTGTTTGTTTTAATATTTAGGTTTAAGCTGGCTCTTTCACTCTCCTCCTTCACCCTCATCAAGAGACTCTTTAGTTCCTCTTCACTTTCTGCCATTAGAGTGGTTTCATCCACATGTCTGAGGTTGTTGATGTTTCTCCCGCCTATCTTGATTCCAGTTTAACTCATCCAGCCCAGCCTTTCTCATAATGTGCTCAGCATATATGCTAAATAAACAGGGTGATAGCAGGCAGCCCTGTTGTACTCCTTTCTCAATTGTGAACCAACAGTTGTTCCATACAGGGTTCTAACTATTGCTTCTTGACCCACATATGGGTTTCTCAGGAGACAGGTAAAATGATCTGGCATTCCCATCTCTTTAAGAGCTTTCCACAGTTTGTTATGATCCACACATTCAAAGGCTTTAGTGTAGTCAATGAAACAGAGGTAGAATTCTGGAATTCCCTTGTGATCCAGTGAATGTTGGCAGTTTTATCTCTGGTTCCTCTTCCTTTTCTAAACCCAGCTTGGACATCTGGAATTTCTTGGTTCACATAATGCTGAAGCCTAGCATGCAAGATTTTAAGCATGCCCTTCCTAGCATGAGAGATGAGTGCAATTGTCTGATGGTTAGCACATTCTTTACTACTACCCTTCTTGGGAACTGGGATGAGGATTGACCTTTTCCAGTCCTGTGGTCACTGCTGAACCTTCCAGATTTGCTGCCATATGGAATGCACCACCTTGATGGCAACATCCTTTAGGGTTCTGAATATACTTCTACTGGAATTCCATCACATCCATTAGCTTTATTAACAGCAGTGCTTCCTAAGGCCCACTTGACTTCACACTCCAGAATGTCTGTCTCTAGGTGACTGACCACACCATGGTAGAAATCTAGTTCATTAAGACCTTTTTTGTACAGTTCTGCTGTGTATTCTTTCCATCTATTCTTCATCTCTTCCGCATCTACTAGGTTCATTCATATATTGTTTCAAACTGTTTTAAATAACTGCATATGTGAAATATGTTCTATTTCATACTATTAGCTACTTCTCATTTCTTCAGTTTTTCACTTTCAGTTGCTTTTCTAACTACATTAACATTATATTCATACCTGCATAAAATCCTTCTGATTAGTTCCTAAAAAGAGTCCTTTTAATTTTTTTACTTTATTGGATTATGGTTTACATAAAATATAATAATATGTTTAATTGTACAGTTCAATACGTTTCACAAAATGTGGTGATAATCACTGCCACATGATGAAATATTTCATCATCCAAAATGATCTTTAAGTCCCTTCCCAGTCAATCACCATCCAATACTAGCCCCAGGCAATTGCTATTTTGCTTTCTATCTCTGCAGATTAAATTTGTCTTTTCTAGATCTCCACATAAATGAAATGATACATTTTGTGCTCTTTGTGTCTGGATTCTTAGACATGTTTTTAGATTGATCTTGTGCTTGTCTGCTAGTAGTTTATTTTTATTTCCAAGTTGTGTGTCATTGCATATCACAATTTATTTATTCATTCATCCATTGATGGGCATTGTTAAGATTGTTTTCAATTTGGAGCTATCATGAATAAAGCTTCTTTAAATAATCATATGCAAACCTTTATGTGAACATATTTCATTTCTCTTCTACTTAACAGCATAATTGCTTTATTTTATGAAATCAAATGCTTAAAATAAAAAAAAATTTTTTTCAAAAAGGTTGAAACATTTTAAATTTTCACCAGCAATTCATGAGAGTTTTAGTTACTGTACATTTTCGCTAACATTATATGTCATTTGTGTTTGTGTGTTGTGTATTAATTTTGTCATTCTAATGAATGTGTAGGAATAGCTCTCTATTGATTTATATTTCATTCAAGCTAATGTTTTTGGGTTTCTTTTCATGTGCTTTTGGCATTTGTATATTTTTATATTTGATATGTCTTTTTAATTATTTTACTCATTTTGAGCTTGTGTAATTATTTGGGAGTAGAAAAAAATTTAATACAGTTTCTGGACATTAGTTATGCATCATATATATATATGGCACATATTTTTTCCCAGTCTGTGATTTGCCTTTTTATTTTTCATAATAGTGTCTTTCAAAGAGCAAAGTTTTCAACTTTAGTAAAGATCAGTTCATTATATTTGCTTTTTATGATTAGTTCTATCTGGGCTCTACATAAGATATATCTGCTCTCCACAAGGACATAAACATTTTCTTCTTCTTTAAAAAAAGTGTATTGAAATATGGATGCTTTACGACGTTGTATTAGTTTGTGCTGTCCAGTAAGCATTTTCTTCTTTTTTTTTTTCTTTTCCCCTGCAAGCATTATAATATTGGTTTTTACATTTAGATTCATTATCTGAGTTTTTTTGTTTGTTTGTTTGTTTATGCTGCCAGATAAAGTTTGAGATTCCTTATTTTTCACACACACGCATATAGATATAGATAAAGATATAGATATAGATACAGCAAGAGAATTCCAGAAAAAAACATCTACTTCTGCTTCTTGGATTATGCTAAAGCCTTTGACTCTGTAGATCACAACAAACTGTGGAAAATTCTTAAAGAGATGAGAATACCAGACCACCTTACCTGCCTCCTGAGAAATCTGTATGCATGTCAAGAAGCAACAGTTAGAATCAGTTATGGAAAAATGGACTGGTTCCACATTGTGAAAGGAGTGCATTAAGGCTGTATACTGCCGCCCTGCTTATTTAACTTATATGCAGAATATATCATGTGAAATGTCAGGCTAGATGAAGCACAGCTGAAATCAAGATTGCTGGGAGAAATATCCATAACTTTAGATATGAAGATGACACCACGATTATGGCAGAAAGCAAAGAAGAACTAAAGAGCTTCTTGATGATGCTGAAAGAGGAGAGTGAAAAAGCTGTTTTAAAATTCAACATTCAAAAAATTAAGACCACGGTATCTGGTCCCATCATTTCATGGCAAATAAATGGAGAAACAATGGAAACAGACTTTAGTTTCTTAGGCTCCAAAATCACTGCAGGTGGTGACTGCAGCCATAAAATTAAAAGATATTTGCACCTTGGAAGAAAAGCTATGACAAATTTAGACAGCATACTAAAAAGCAGAAACACTACTTTGCTGACAAATGTACCTATAGTCAAAGGTATGGCTTTTCCAGTAGTCACATATGGATGTGAAATTTGGACTATAATGAAGGCTGAGCACCGATTGATGCTTGTGGACTGTGGTGTTGAAGACTCTTGAGAGTCCCTTGGACTGCAAGGAGATCAAACCAGTCAATCCTAAACGAAATCAGTCCTGAATATTCATTAGAAGAAGTGATGCTGAGGCTGAAGCTCCAATACTTTGGTCACCTAATTCAAAGAGCTGACTCAATGGAAAAGACCATGATGCTGAGAAAGATTGAAGGCAGGAGGAGAAGGGAATGACAGAGGGCTAGAAGGTTGGATGGCATCATCAAGTCAATGGACATGAGTTTGAGGAAGCTCTGGGAGACTATGAAGAACAGGGAAGTCTGGCATTCTGCAGTCCATGGGGTCTCAAAGAATTGTACATGACTGAGTGACTGAACAGCAACAATAGTCAATAGTCAAAGCTATGGCTCTTCCAGTAGTGATGTATGAACGTGACAGTTGAACCATAAAGAGGGCTGAGTGCTGAAGAATTGATGCTTCCGAATTGTGGTGCTGGAGAAGACTCTTGAGAGTCCCTTGGACTGCAAGGAGAGCCAATCAGGCAATTCTAAATGAAATCATTCCTGGATATTCGTTAGAAGGACTGATGCTGAAGCTGAAGCTACAGTACTTTGGCCACCTGATGCAAAAAGCTAACTAATTGGAAAAAACTTGATGCTGGAAAAGATGGAAGTCAAGAGGAGAAGGGGCTGACAGAGGTTATGATGGTTGGATGGCATCACCGACTCAATGGACATGAAACTGAGCATACTCCAGGAGATAGTGAAGGATAGGGAAGCCTGACATGCTGCAGTCCATGGAGTTGCAAAGAGTCAGGCACGATTTAGTTACTGAACAACAACAAAAAATGTGTGGGTGTGTATGTGTGTATGTATATGTGTGTGTGTGTGTGTGTGTGTGTATTCCTGCATTATTTGTTATAAAGATGTTTTTCCTTAGTGAATCACCTTGGCACGTTAATTGAAAATCAATTGACCATGCATATATGGGTCTGAACTCATACGTACAAGGTAAATTGATAGCTGGACTTTATATTCTGTTCCACTGATAATGTATGTATTCTTACTTTAGGAATACTTTGTCTTATTTACTATTTTATTATAGTAAGTCTTCAAATAAGGAAAAAATCTCCAGCATTGTTCGTTTTAGTATTGTTTTGACTATTCTAAACATTTCCATTTCCATATAAATTCTAAAATGAGCTCATCAAATTCTAAAAACTCCTGTAGGGTTTTATTAGGGATTAAGTCCATGAGATCACAAAGATTTGTACAAGACTGGGCGACTGAGCACTCACTCACTTTGACACGAGTGACTTTGGGAGAGATGTTTAAAGATGCCTAATAGTCTGTGAAAATGTTATGTCTCTCCAATTGTGTATTATTTTAAGTTTTCTCAGATGTTGTAACTATCGGTGTACATGGCTTGCAAATATTTTGTTGCATTTATCCTTTTTTTATTTCTTTTTAATATTTTAGGGGTGTCCCTGGTAGCTCAGCTGGTAAAGGATCTTCCTGCAATGCAGGAGACTCTGGTTCGATTCCTGGGTCGTGAAAATGCGCTGGAGAAGGGATAGGCTACCCACTCCAGTATTCTTGGGCTTCCCTGGTGGTCCATCAGTGAACAGGCTTGCAAATATTTTGTAACATTTATTCTTAAAGTTTTTTTTTTTAATTATTTTAATATTTTAAGTTCCATTAATTCATTGATATTGCAATGCAGTTGATTTTTATATGCTCAGATTGTAAAATTTCCTCTGCTACTATATGTCAGGTAATTCCAGATTCTGTTGTTACTTAATAGCATAAGTGGAAACCTATAGTCATCTGTTTTTTTTGTTTGTTTATTTTCTTTTTAATAGTTAATATTAAATGGATACAATATAATCTAAGATTGTGTTACTTAAAATAATAGGCTTCTAATCCAAGAACAAGAGATAATTTTTCAAGCTTTTTTTTAATATTTTTCAGTAGAATTTTAAAATGTGCTTAATTTTTACACTTTGCACTATTAATTCAACATTCATTAAGCTGCTATGTAATTAACTATCTGGATGACATGTGGTAATATTTTTAATATTCTTTATTTAAAGCTTACACTTTTTCACTTTTATGTTAACAATCAGGAATGAATATATATCAAGATCAATTTTGCTTTGTTTTGGATGAGAAGTAGCTGCTTTATTACCTAACTCTGTCCTTCTTTCCTTCGTACTGATTTAAGGAATTTTTAAATTATACATATTAATAGATTATTGAGCTTCCATATCTTCTGCGCTAATTGGAACAATTATATTTCATTTCAAAATCATGCAATTTCCCTGCAAATTTAAAATTTTTGTATAGAATTGATTAAAATATTTTCCATATTGAACATATATTTTCTTATATTGTGTTGTTTGGTTGCTAAGTCATGTCCGACTCTTTGCAACCCCATGAACTGCAGTACTCCAGACTCCCGTGTCCTTCATTATTTCCTGAATATTGCTCAGATTCATATCCATTGAGTCAGTGATGCTATCTGATCATATCATCCTCTGCTACCATCTTCTCCTTTTGCCTTCCATCTTTCCCAGCATCAGGGTCTTTTCCAATAAGTTGACTCATCGAATCAGGGGGCCAAAGTATTGGAACTTCAGCATGAGACCTTCCAATGAATATTCAAGGTTGATTGCCTTTAGGATTGACTGGTTGGATCTAGTTGCAGTCTAAGGGACTCTCAAGAGTCTGCTCCAGTACCACAATTTGAAAGCCGCAATTCTTCAGTGCTCAGCCTTCTTTATGATCCAACTTTCACATTCATACATGATTACTGGAAAAACCATACCTTTGACTAGACACATCTTTGTTGGTAAAGTGATGTCTCTGTTAATGGGCTATGTTGTTTAGGTTTGTCACAGCTTTTCCCCCAAGGAGCCACCTTCTTTTAATGTCATGCCTACAGTCATCTTCTGCAGTGATTTTTGAGCCCAAAAAAGGAAACTGTCACTGTTTCCACTTTTTCCCCTTCTATTTGCCGTGAAGTGATGGAAGTAGTTGCCATGATCTTAGTTTTCCAAATATTGAGATTTAAGCCAGCTTTTTCACTCTCCTCTTCCACCCTCATCAAGAGACTCTTTAGTCCCTCTTCACTCTCTGCCATTAGAGTGGTATCATTAGCATTTCTGAGATTGTTGATATTTCCCCAGAAATCTGTATTCTAGCTTGTGATTCATCCTGCTTGACATTTCACATGACGTATTCTACATGTTAGTTAAATAAGCAGGGTGACAATATACAGTCTTGTTATACTTCTTTCCCAATTTGGAACCAGTCAGTTGTTCCATGACTGGTTCTCATTGTTGCTTCTTGACCTGCATAGGTTTCTCAGGAGACAATTAAGATGGCCTGGTATTTTCATCTCTTGAAGAATTTTGTTGTCATCCACACAGTCAGATGCTTTAGCGTAGTCAATGAAGCAAAAGTGGAATTTTTTTTTTCTGGAATTTTTTTGCTTTCTCTGTGATCCAATGAATGTTGGCAATTTGATTTTTGGTTCCTCTGCCTTTTCGATATCCAGCTTGTTTGGAAGTTATTGGTTCACATACTGTTGAAGCCTAGCTTGAAGGATTTTGAGTGTTACCTTCCGAACATGAAAAATGATTTTTCTTTGGAGTGGTTTTGGTCATCTTTTCCTGTACAATGGTGTGAACCTCTGTCCAAATTTCTTTAGGCTCTACCCACTCCAGTACTCTTGCCTGGTGAATCCCGTGGACGGAGGAGCCTGGTAGGCTGCAGTCCATGGGGTCGCTAGGAGTCGGACACGACTGAGCGACTTCCCTTTCACTTTTCTTTTTCATGCATTGGAGAAGGAAATGGCAACCCACTCCAGTGTTCTTGCCTGGAGAATCCCAGGGATGGGGGAGCCTGGTGGGCTGCCATCTATGGGGTCGCACAGAGTCGGACACGACTGAAGTGACTAAGCAGCAACGCATAAGTCATTTCACGAATCGGATGATGTGATGGAGATAGTGGCAAGAATGCATAGCACTTACCTTCTCAAATGTTTTATAAGTTAAAAATAAAATGATTAAAAATAATTTAGAGAGTTCTTTGGTAGCCTAGTGGTTAGGAGTTTTGCCTTTCACTGCCAAGGCCCTGGGTTTAATCTATGGTGAAGGTACTGGGATCCTACAAGCCATGCAGTGTGGCCAGAAAGAAAGAAAGAAAGAAGATAAGTTAATTTCTCATATTTGATAAATTCAAAATGAGAAAGCTGGGAGAGTTTACGTATATTTTGATGGACATTAACCTTTAGAATTCAACATCAGGATTTACCAATTTTATGTAAATGATGCTTTTATTCCCCATCTTGGAAATTTACAGCCCAGTATGACTCTATATTCTTATGTTGATGAATGCTTCAGGTATGAGCCATCGCTTCTACTGAACCATGAATAGTTGGAATACTTTAATTCGAACAATCACACAATAAGATTGTAATACTTGTAGGGTTGAAAAATAGTATAGAAATAATGATAGAATATATTTCTGAAAGAGGAAGAATGGCTTAGGGTACGGAAACAGAATTCTAGAGACCTAAAAGAGAGCTGCTAGTGAAAGTAGGAAAACAACAACAACAAAATCCCCAAATCAGTTTAAAAAAAACGAAAGAAAAGAAAGATGCCATTATTCATGTTAACAACAAACAAAACATGAATTCATGTCTACTTGATTTTTAAACTCTCCTGGAGATAATTAACAAATATGTCTCTTCACAGCAACATTCTTTTTATTCCCAGACCAGCAGGTAACTCCATTTCCCAAGATATAGGTCTAATTCCTTCTGCACGGCAAAAGAGCTAATGGGAAAAAAATGCACCTCAATCTCTCTTTTCAATTACATCTACCTACTCCCAGCAGGTTTCACCCAAACAAGTCTAAGGATTCTAAACAAGATGTTTTCCTCTTGAACATGTCCAACTTGGCTCAGCCTCCCTGCAGTGCAGTTCCGATATGATTCAATATGATTCTGGAATCAAATCAACTGATTTGTGTTTCCTTATTCTCATCTATTATAAGGAAGTTTCCAATCTCACAGGCAAATTTCTGATTTACCTGTACACATTAAAAAGCACAATAGATGAGAGATTCCTGTACATATTAAATTCATCCACTAAACTGAAATAACAGAAAATTGAGACAGTGTAAGGTAGAATCATCTCTAGTTTGTATATATTAGTAAAATAATATTGTACCTCATTATCCCAGAGTAAGTAGGCTGAAAGTTTATATTGATAATCTGTATGTGCACAATTATTTTAAAATAGTATGATACTGGCCTACTAATAACTGTATTTTAAATAATTCATAACAGTAAATTAAAATTATTTCCTCTTTATGCCTTTTGTAGCTCATAGGATTACTTATGGGGGCTTGCCTGATGGTTCAGGGGTAAAGAATTGACCTTAAATGCAGGAGACCCTGGGGATGCAAATTCGATCCCTGGGTTGGGAAGATCCCCTGAAGGAGGGCAACCTATTCCAGTATTCTTGCCTGGAGAATCCCATGGACAGAGGAGCCCAGCAGGCTACAGTCCACTGGGTTGTAAAGAGCCAGACATGACTGAAGTGACTGACCACACACACAGGGTTACTTATAGACACAGCAAAAATGTCTAACTTAGGTCATGTGGTCCTAGTATATGATCCCAAGTACTGAACTATGCTAGATCACTGACCATACTTCACCCTCTGTGAGTCAGTTGCCAATGACTCTATTATTATAACCAAAAGGCCAATAGATGTACCAGATTGCAGGGTTACCAGTACAGTCAAATCAAATGAGCCTAAACTGAAGAAGAGTATCTTTGGGATTCAACAGGCCATATCAGCATTTCCCATTTTCTTGTTACAATACACATGTTACCATTGTAATTATAACTAAATAATATTTCATTTATAATTATACATATAACATGTTTGCTATTCATCTGTCAATGAATCTTTAGGTTATTTCTGTGTCTTGGCTACTGTGAATAATCCCACAATGATTATGAGGGTGCAGATGTCTTATTGATGTAATGAGTTTATTTCCTTCAGATATATACCCATAAGTAGAACCATGGGCCATACATTAATTTCACTTTTAACTCTTAGGAATCTGCATGCTGTTTTCCATAGTAACTAGACCAATTTACATTCCTATCAGTGGTGTAAAAGGGTCACTTTTCTTTCCATCCTCACCAGCATTTTTTTTCTTCTTTTTTTAACACTATAAGCATTGTAATAGGTATGAAGTTGTATTTCATTGTGGTTGTGATTTGTATTTCACTGATTATTAGTAATGTTGAACATATTTTCAAGTATTTGTTAGCCATTTACATGTCTCTTTTAGGAAAATGTTTATTCAGGTTCTCTTCCTATTTTTACATCAGGTTATTAATTAATTATTGCTATTGATTTAGGGCTTCCCTGGTGCCTCAGTGGTAAAAAATCTGCCTTCAATGCAAGAGACACGGGTTCAATCCCTGAGTCGGTAGGGTCCCCTGGAGAAGGGCATCACAACCCATTCCAGTAATCTTGCTTGGAGAATCTCATGGGTCTTAGCTTTCATTCTATTAATGTAATATATTACATTGATTATTATTCCTTTTTTTGTTTTTGCATATGTTGAACCATCCTTGCATCCCAGGGATAAATTTTACTTGATCATGGTATATAATTCTTTTAAAGTGTTGTTGAATTCAGTTTTGTCAGTATATTTTTTAGAATTTTTGCATCTATATTCATCAGGATTATTGTCTGATAGTTTTCTTTTCTTGTATTGTCTTATTCTGTCTTGTTCTGTTCAGGGTAATTCTTTCCTTGCAAAATGAGTTTGGGAGGGCTCCATCTTCTTCAAGCTTCTAGAAGTATTTGAAAAGGATTGGTATTAGTTCTTTTTAAAATTCTTAGTAGAATTCACCAATGAAATCAATCTGGTTCTGGACTTTTCTTTTTTTGCTACGTTCTTGATTATTGTCCCTTTACTCATTATTGGTCTGTTCAGATTTTCCATTTCTTCATGATTCAGATTGGGTAATTACTGTTTCTAGGAATCTATCCATTTCTTCTAGGTTATGCAATTTGTTGTCATAAAATCAATGATGACATTTTCAACAATCTTTTACATTTCTGTAGTGTCAGTTGTAATGTCGCCTCTTTCATTTCTGATTTTTTTATCATCTCTTTCTTATAATTAAAGGTTTGTCAATTTCATTTGTCTTTTCCAGCTTAATTTTGTTGATCTTTTCTATTCTTTTTCTGGTCTCTCTCTCTCTTTTTTTTAATTTAAATTTCTGATCTAATCTTTCTTATTTCCTTCTTTCTGCTTTCTTTGGTCATAATTTATTCTCTTTTTTTCCAGTTCCTTGATATATAAAGTTAGTTTGTCTATTTGAACTCTTTCATTTTTCTTAATGTAGGTATTTATCACTACAAAATTCCCCCTTAGAATTACTTTTACTGCTTCCCATAAGTTTTGGTACATTTTGTCTCCATTTTTGTTTATCTCAAGGTATTTTTTTTTCTTTTAATTTCCCTTTGATTTCTTCTTTGACCCATTGTCTATTCAGGAATATGCTATTTAATTTTCACATATTAATAATTTTGAAAAATCCCCCTTTTATTGATTTCTAGTTAATGAGATCTCTATCTCTTTGATATGGCCACTGTTAACCTTATCTTTCAAATCACAACTAAATATTCTGGTTGGGATAGGAAAGAAATGGGTCTCCTTGTATCCTACATAGCTGGGGAAACTCTTTCATACACTTTCATCTTTCCTTGTAGAAGAAATTGCAGGGGTTTGTAAAACAAAGTTTCTCTTGGTACTGAGTTGGACCTCTTTAAGTAGAAATTATGAAGGAAAAGTGAAAATATTCTTCTTATTCTAATCAATGCATCTATTCTCAACTTTTATTATTATTATTTTTCTTTTATTTTCATTCTCTTTCTTTCTTTCTTTCTCCCCATCTATGTGCTAAATGTCTCTTCTGAAATCCTGAAATTCAGTAGACACCCTTGTAAAGAGATTATTATCAAAATCAGTGTTCTTTGTGGAAAAGATGTCAGGAAGTTCTTATTGCCATGATAATGGCATTACTCTCTCATATGTAATGTTTCTTCATGGAAAGTAGAAATATAGGGGTAAGAGAACATATAGCTTATTACTGTGGTACTTTAATACTGGTGGGGCTTCCCTCGTAGCTAAGTTGGTAAAGAATCTGCCTGCAATGCAGGAGACCTGGGCTTGATCCTTGGGTCAGGAAGATCATTTGGAGAAGGAAATGGCAACCCACTCCAGTATTCTTGCCTGGAGAATTCCATGGGCAGAGGAGCCTGGCAGGCCATAGTCCATGAGGTCTCAAGAGTCGGACCCAACTTAGTGACCAAACCACCATCACCACCAGTACTGGTAGGACTCCGTGTAGTATTTTGCTGAAAGATCTCTCTTACATAAACTCTGTCACTGAGATGACTTTATATTATAAACTTCTGTTTGGAACTTGGAGTAAGTTTGCTATAAAAATATATCTACCACAGTGGTGCAGGGGTAAAGAACTGCCTACCAGTGCAAGAGACAAAAGAGAGGTGGGTTTGATTTCTCTGTCCAGAGGATCCCCTGGAGGAGGAAATGGAAATCCACTCTAGTACTCTTGCCTGGAAAATTCCATGGACAAAGGAGTTTGATGGACTACAGTCTATGGGGCTGCAAAGAGTTGGAGGTGATTGAGCACAGCTCTGGTATATTTGCTACCAAAGTAATACACAAAAATGATGAGCAGAAATTCAAGTCACTCCATCTTTACCAAAATGTTGTTGTTGATGTTCAGTTCCTCAGTCGTGTCTGACTCTTTGTGATTACATGGACTGCAGTTTGGCCAGGCTTCCCTGTAATTCACCATCTCCAAGACTTTGCTCAAATTCATGTCCAGTGAATCGGTGATGCCATCGAAACAACTCATCCTCTGTCATCCTCTTCTCCTTCTGTCTTCAATCTTTCCCATAATCAGGGTCTTTTCCAATGAGTCATCTCTTCGCATCAGGTGGCCAAAATATTGGAGCTTCAGCTTGAGCATCAGTCCTTCCAATGAATATTCAAGACTGATTCCCTTCAGGAATGACTGGTTTGATCTCCCAGCATTACAATGGTAACGACAATCCTATAGACGAGACAGCAAAAGAGACACAGATGTATGGAACAGTCTTTAGGACTCTGTGGGAGAAGGCGAAGGTGGGATGATCTGAGAGAATAACAATGAAACATGTATGTTATCATATGTGAAACAGATTGCCAGTCCAGGTTTGATGCATGAGACAAGGTGTTCAGGGCTGGTGCACTGGGATGACCCAGAGGGATGGGCTGGGGAGGGATGTGGGAGAGGGGTTCAAGATGGGGAACACATGAAAACCCGTGGCTGATTCATGTCAATGTATGGCAAAAACCACTACAATATTATACTGTAATATAGTAATTAGACTCCAATTAAAATAAATAAATAAAAATAAATAAATAAATAAAGGGTTTTCTCCAACACCACAGTTCAAAAACATTAATACTTTGGTGCTCAGCCTTCTTTATGGCCCAACTCTCACATCCATACATGACTACTGGGAAAACCATAGCTTTGACTAGCAGACTTTTGTTGGCAAAGTAATGTCTCTGCTTTTTAATATGCTGTCTCAGTTTGTCATAGCTTTTCTTCCAAGAAGCAAGAGTCTTTTAGTTGCATGGCTGCAGTCACCATCTGCAGTGATTTTGGAACCCAGGAAAATAAAAACTGTCACTGTTTCCACTGTTTGCCCATCTATTTGCCATGAAGTCATGGGACCGGATACCATGATCTTTCTTTACTTGATTGTTGAGTTTTAAGCCAGCTTTTTCACTCTCCTCTTCTACTTCATCAAGAGGTTCTTTAGTTCCTCTTCACTTGGTGCCATTAGGGTGGTGTCATCTGCATATCTGAAGTTATCGATATTTCTCGCAGCAATCTTGATTCCAGCTTGTGCTTCACCCAGTCCAGCATTTCATATGATGTGCCCTGCTTATAAGTTAAATAAACAGAGTGACATTATACGGACTTGATGTACTCATTTTCAAATTTTGAATTAGTCCATTGTTTCACATAAGGTTTTAATTGTTGCTTCTTGATGTGCACACATATTTCTCAGGACACAGGTAAACTGGTCTGGTATTCTCATCCACTGAATAATTTTCTGCAGTTGTTGTGATCCACACATTCAAAGGCTTTAGGGTAGTGAACGAAGGAGATGTAGATGTTTTGCTGGAATGCTCTTGCTTTTTCTATGACACAATGGATGTTGACAATTTGACCTCTGATTCCTCTGTCTTTTCTAAATCCAATTGAATATCTGGAAATTCTCAATTCAAGTAATTTTGAAGCCTAGCTTGGAGAATTTTGAGCATTACTTTGCTAGCATGTGAGATGAGTGCAGCTGGGCGGTAGTTTGAACATTCTTTGGCATTGCCTTTCTTTGGGATTGGAATGAAAAGTGACCTTTTCCAGTCTTGCGGCTACTGCCGAGTTTTCCAAGTTTGCTGGCATATTAAATGCAGCATTTTCACAACATCATCTTTTAGGATTTGATATAGCTCAGCTAGAATTTCATCACCTCGACTAGTTTTGTTCCTATTGATGCTTCCTAAGGCCCACTTGACTTCACATTCCAGGATGTCTGGCTCTAGGTGAGTGATTACACCATTATGGTAATCTGGGTCATGAAGACCTTTTTTGTATAGTTCTTCTGTGTATTCTTTCCACCTTTTCTTAATATCTTCTGCTTCTGTTAGGTACACACCATTCTTGTCTTTTATTGCGCCCATCATGGCATGAAATGTTCCCTTGGTATCTCTAATTTTCCTGAAGATATTTCTAGTCTTTTCCATTCTATAGTTTTTCTCTATTTCTTTGCATTGTTCACTGAGGAAGGCTTTATAATCTCTCCTTGCTATTCTTTGGAATTGTGTATTCAGATGAATATGTCTTTCATTTTCTCCTTTGCCTTTAGCTTTTCTTCTTTTCTAAGCTATTTGTAAGGCCTCTTCAGTCAACCACTTAGCCTTTTGGTATTTCTTTTTCCTGGTGATGGTTTTAATCATTGCCTCCTGTACAATGTCATGAACCTCTCCATAGTTCATCAGGCACTCTGTCTATCAGATCTAGTCCCTTAAATCTATTTGTCACTTTCACTGTAAAATTATCAGGCATTTGATTTAGGTCACACCTGAATGGTCTAGTTGTTTTCCATATTTTCTTCAATTTCAGTCTGAATTTGGCAATAAGGAGTTCACGATCTGAGCCACAGTCCGTTCTCGGTCTTGTTTTTGCTGACTGTATAGAGCTTCTCCATCTTTGGCTGCAAAGAATATAATCAATCTGATTTCAGTGTTGACCATCTGGTGATGTCTGTGTGTAGAGTGTTCTCTTGTGTTGTTGGAAGAGGGTGTTTGCTATGACCAGTGCATTCTTTTGGCAGAACTCTATTAGCCTTTGCCCTGCTTCATTCGGTACTCCAAGGCCAAATTTGCCTGTTACTTCAGGTGTTTCTTGACTTCCTCCTTTTGCATTCCAGTCCCCTATAATGAAAAGGACATCTTTTTGGAGTGTTAGTTATAGAAGGTCTTGTAGGACTTCATAGAACCGTTCAACTTCAGCTTCTTCAGTGTTACTGGTCAGGGCATAGGCTTGGATTACTGTGATATTGAATGGTTTGCCTTGGAAACGAACAGAGATCATTCTGTCGTTTTTGAGATTGCATCCAAGTACTGCATTTTGAACTCTTTTTTTGACCATGATGGCTACTCCATTTCTTCTAAGGGATTCCTGCCCACATTAGTAGACATAATGGTCATCTGAGTTAAATTCACCCATTCCAGTCCATTTTAGTTCGCTGATTCCTAGAATGTCGACGTTCACTCTTGCCATCTCCGATTTGACAACTTCCAATTTGCCTGATTCATGGACCTAACATTCCAGGTTCCTATGCAATATTGCTCTTTACAGCATCGGACCTTGCTTCTATCACCAGTCACATCCACAACTGACTGTTGTTTTTGCTTTGGCTTCATCCCTTCATTCTTTCTGGAATTATTTCTCCATTGATCTCCAGTAGCATATTGGGCACCTACCGACCTGAGGAGTTCCTCTTTCAGTATCCTATCATTTTGTCTTTTCATACTCTTCATGGGGTTCTCAAGGCAAGAATACTGAAGTGGTTTGCCATTCCCTTCTCCAGTGGACCACATTCTGTCAGACCTCTCCACCATGACCCGTCCATCTTGGGTGGCCCCACACGGCATGGCTTAATTTCATTGAGTTAGACAAATCTGTGGTCCGTGTGATAAGATTGGCTAGTTTTCTGTGAATACGATTCACAGAAAGCCCTCTCATGCCCTCTCACAACACCTATCCTCTTACTTGGGTTTCTCTTACCTTGAACGTGGGGTATCTCTTCACAGCTGCTCCAGCAAAGCGCAGCCACTGCTCCTTACCTTGGGCCAGGGGTATCTCCTCAGGGTCCCCCCTCCTGACCTTAAACATGCAGTAGCTCCTTTTGGCTCTCCTGCACCCGCACAGCCACTGCTCCTCGGACATGGGGTAGCTCCTCTCAGCCGCCGCCCCAACCTCGAACATGGGATACCTCCTCTTGGCCTCTCCTGCACCATCGCAGCCTGGCATTCTCGGTAGGGATAATAGCAGTAATGTCAACCTCCTTCAGAAGGACTTATGCTAGTACACCAATGCTCTCAGAACTGTTGTAGTCAGTGCCCCTGAGCTCGTAGCAGGCCATTGTCAACTCATGCCTCTACCATAGACTCCAGGACACTCACAGGCAAGTCCGGCTCAGTCTCTTGTAGGAACAGTGCTTCTTTCTTCTGGGTTCTGGTGCTCACAAGGTTTTGTTTTGCCCTCCAAGAAAATGTGGTTTTATTTTTCTAGAAAACTCACTTCCATTGTATAATCATAAGGGATTTGATTTAATCTAATCATAATTAGATTCCACTTTTCTAGTGGTTCTATGAAGACCTAAAAGACCTTTTAGAACTAACACCCAAAAAAGATGTCCTTTTCATTATAGTAGACTTAAATACTCCAGTAGACTGGAGTAACAGGCAAATTTGGCCTTGGAGTACAGAATAAAGCAGGGCAAAAGGCTAATAGAGTTTTGCAAAGAGAAGGCACTGGTCATAGCAAACACCTTCTTCCAACAACACAAGAGAAGACTCTACACATGGATATCACCAGATGGTCAACACCAAAATCAGATTGATTATATTCTTTGTAGCCAAAGATGGAGAAGCTCTATACACTCAGCAAAAAGAAGACCAGGAGCTGAGTGTGGCTCAGATCATGAACTTGCTGCCAAATTAAGACTTAAATTGAAGAAAGTAGGGAAAACCACTAAGCCATTCAGGTATGACCTAAATCAAATCACTTACAACTATACAGTGGAAGTTAGAAATAGATTTACAGGACTAGATCTGATAGACAGAGTGTCTGATGAACTATGGATGGAGGTTCGTGACATTGTACAGGGGACAGGGATCAAAACTATCCCCAGGAAAAAGAAATGCAAAAAAAGTAAAATGGCTGTCTGAGGAGGCCTTACTGTGAAAAGAAGAGAAGCAAAAAGCAAAGGAGAAAAGGAAAGATATGCCCATTTGAATGCAGAGTTGCAAAGAATAGTAAAGAGAGATAAGAAAGCCTTTCTCAGCAATCAATGCAAAGAAATAGAGCAAAACAACAGAATGAGAAAGAATAGAGACCTCTTCAAGAAAATTAGAGATGCCAAGGGAACATTTCATGCAAAGATGGACTCAATAAAGGTAAAAAATGGTATGGACCTAACAGAAGCAGAAGATATTAAGAAGAGATGGCAAGAATACACAGAAGAACTGTACAAAAAAGATGTTCACGACCTAGTTAATCACAATGGTGTGACCACTCATCTAAAGCCAGACATTTTGGAATGTGAAGTCAAGTGGGCATTCAGAAGCATCACTATGAACAAAGCTAGTGGAGGTGATGGAATTCCAGTTGAGCTACTTCGAATCCTAAAAGATGATGCTGTGAAAGTGCTGCACTCAATTTGTCAGCAAATTTGGAAAACTTAGCAGTGGCCACAGGACTGGAAAAGGTCAGTTTTCATCCCAATCCCAAAGAAAGGCAATGGCAAAGAATGCTCAAACTACTGCACAATTGCACTCATCTCACACGCTAGTAAAGTAATGCTCAAAATTCTCCAAGCCAGGCTTCAGCAATATGTGAATCATAAACTTCCAGATGTTCAAGCTGGAAAAGGTAGAGGAACCAGAGATCAAATTGCCAACATCTGCTGGATCATCAAAAAAGCAAGAGAGTTCCAGAAAAACATCTATTTCTGCTTTATTGACTATGCCAAAGCCTTTGACTGTGTGGATCACAATAAACTGTGGAAAATTTTGAAAGATATGGGAATACCAGACCACCTGACCTGCCTCTTCAGAAATCTGTATGCAGGTCAGGAAGCAACAGTTAGAACTGGACATGGATCAACAGACTGGTTCCAAATAGGAAAAGGAGTATGTCAAGGCTGTATATTGCCACCCAGCTTGTTTAACTTATATGCAGAGTACATCATGAGAAACTCTGGACTGGAGGAAGCACAAGCTGTAATCAAGATTGCTGGGAGAAATATCAATAACCTCAGATATGCAGATGACACCACCCTTATGGCAGAAAGTGAAGAGGATCTAAAAAGCCTCTTGATAAAAGTGAGAGAGGAGAGTGAACAGGTTGGCTTAAAGCTCAACATTCAGAAAAGTAAGATCATGGCATCTGCTTCCATCACCTCATAGCAAATAGATGAAGAAATAGTGGAAACAATGAGAGACTATTTGGGGGGGGCCTCCAAAATCACTGCAGATGGTGATTTCAGCCATGAAATTTAAAGACTCTTACTCCTTGGAAGGAAAATTATGACCAACCTAGATAGCATATTAAAAAGCAGAGACATTACTTTGCCAACAAATGTCCATCTAGTCAAGGCTATGGTTTTTCCATTGGTCATGTGTGGATGTGAGAGTTGGACTATAAAGAAAGCTGAGCACCAAAGAATTGATGCTTTTGAACTGTGGTGTTGGAGAAGACTCTTGAGAGTCCCTTGGCCTGCAAGGAGATCCAATCCAGTCCATCCTAAAGGAGATCAGTCCTGGGTGTTCATTGGAAGGACTGATGTTGAAGCTGAAACTCCAATACTTTGGCCCCGTGACGTGAAGTGCTGGCTCATTGGAAAAGACCCTGATGCTGGGAAAGCATGAGGGCAGGCGGAGAAGAGGATGACAGAGGATGAGATGGTTGGATGGCATCACTGACTCAATGGACACGAGTTTGGGTGGGCTCCAGGAGTTGGTGTTGGACAGGGAGGCCTAGCGTGCAGCAGCTCATGGGGTTGCAAAGAGTCGGACATGACTGAGTGACTGAACTGAACTGAAATGAATTAAGATCTTTCACTATAAATCAATAGCTTAAAATAATTACTCTCTAAAGGCAGGTGTTTAATCTTTATTATGAAAAGAGTGTGGAAAGATGCCTCTCCAACCTTCTCAATAGTTCTCTGACTATCTGTTATTGGAGGCATTCTATATTTGTGGATGCTGTTGGCATGTAATTGATTGATTGATTGATTGATTGATTTTTTCTAATTTGAAAATTGAAGGATATTTCTTAAGTTCATTTTGCTTCCTTAGTTTCTTACTATCTATATTGATAGAGCAGCTGTTTGATAGTTATGGAGATATGAGTAACCTCTAAATGTTCTAAATAAAATTTACAAATGACTTTATCTCATATATGTACAAAATGCCCTGTTAACAGAACATCTTTATTTTCTCTCAGTTGCATAAGGGTATATATATATATATTTAAAGCTGGTTCACATTTTTGTCTTAATTAGTCAAAACTGTTGAGGATCCTTTGAATCTTCCTGTCCACTGAAACTTTTTCAGATGGCTTATTAAATGACACATTATTTTTAAGTTAGTCAACAGATTTCTTTCACTGGTCTCTGTTTTCAACAGAGACATGTAATACTGTGGGAAAAAGGAAATTCAATTGTATACACATTCTGTTTGCCATTTTCATCCAATTGCGGATATTTATTTTAAAGAAGCTAGATCAAACTTCATATACTTGAATCAAGTACATGAACTTATATGAAATACTCATTTTTTTTAAATAACTGGTGGGATTTTATAAAGCCTGCTCTTTCAAGTCAGCAATTAACTTGTGCCATTACAGAATTTTGAATCATACGTACAAGCAACTTAGTGCTAATTTGGACACAGCTATTTATATATCTATACTATTCCAATAATAATTTTGATTAAAAGTGTGAAAAACAAAATATTGTAGTTTAGAAGGACCTGTTTAAACAATTTTGTTTTACTATTCAAAAATATACTATCTTCTTTTTTTTTAAGTTGAGAAAATTAAGATAAAGCAATGAGTCAAAGATAGTAAAAATAGTAGCTCATCTGTAACAATAACTTATGTTTACTTTCTTTCAGTCTTTATATCCTCTCCTGTCAATTATATTCAATTCAACATGACATAATATATTTTCTTCCAGTATTTTCTACTTTCCATTACTAACTCATAAGTAATGCATATAGATTTATATTTCTAATTGTAAACTGCTTTTGCATTCCTCACGGTACCTAGAATAGAGCTTAATAAGCTATATGCTATTATGTATTTGTCAGATGAAAATTCTCTTAAAAACATTATTAGTGTTGGAGAACTGTGTGGAATCTCATAAGAATTCATGCTTCATATTTTTTCTGCTTGTTTTCAAGACACAATGATTGAGATTAGACCCATTGTTTACCTCTAAGAAGCCAGCCATTGCCTCCTCACCGTTTAACTGTACTTTGTTCTCTTAATGATAATTCATAATTGTATGAATTCTATGTAACTAGAAGCCTGAATGAATATCTGAAAATTTTTATACAGCTGTATTGTAATGTCCTAGAGATTTTATCTTGACATTTGATTTTCTTCTAGAACACCCAGTGTTACTTTCATTACAAATCTTATGAGTTTTATAGCTTTCATTACAATGTGAATTCACAGAAATTTGAGGATGAGGAAGTAAGATCATTAGTTATATCTTCAGGGGATAACTATGGTCATACCTAGGAAACTATGATAACCTACAAAAACCTTGTAAAGTTGTCATAAAATGATACCTAGGACACTTTAAATGACTTATGAAAAAGAAATTCTGCCAAGCAGCAATACCTTTGGTAACTTAGGGTATAAAACACACTGTGTTTAGGGAAGAAGCACTTAAATGACAGCGCAGACATAAAACGTAGTGCTTCCTGCTCAACTCCAGTAGCACTATTAAAAGCTGCCATAAAAAGGGCAGACCAAGCATGATGTTGAGAAGACTTCCTCAGCCCCTTGGGAAAAAGTTCATTTTCTGTGCTTTTTATAAATAGTGTGATATTGAAGCAAAAAAAGTATCCATTTTATCTTTTTAGTCTGTACAACACAATCTATAATTCAGGTCCTGAAGATTTTTCTATGGTATTTAATTATTGTCTTTTCCAAACATTTAGCTGTTCCTTTGCCAAAATTCTCCATCTTCCATCACCTACACATATAAAACCACCTCACAATTGGGTGAGTGTGGTTATCTCATTGTTGTTTTTAGAGCTCTGCCACTGTCCACAAGGAAAGGAATCCTCAGCCACGTGGTCTCTTCCTCAGCAGCAACCTCAGCCTCCCACCCTTCCACTCTGCAGATCACCATGAACAATTTAGCTCTTCCCTCTGTTCATCTGATGTATCTCATTTTCCCTGTTGCATTGAGGACTTCCTTTTTGTTTTTCTATTCTATTCCTGCCACACACACTCTTTTCCCCCCAAGATTATCTGGATCATCTTTTTCCCTGCTTAAAAATCTACTGAAAATGATGAGTCATATTGATTGAAACATCAAAAGTCCATACACAGTGTAAACTTTGGGTGATATGGCATAGTGCTAAAGATTTGGTGAATATAATAGTGGACAAAATATAAGACTTTGAGTAATTGATAACTTCTATGAGTCTTCATTTTGTCCTTTTTGAAAAGAGAAAATTCCAGGGACCTAGTATGAACACCAATGAAATAAAATTAATGATGAGTGGCCTATGCATTAGGGGTCACAGACAGTCTCAGGCTGCAATAGATCATGGAGTGGGGAATTGACTATTGAGAAAAATATGAAGAACACCTGATCAAACTCTTTTAAAAGACATTTGTTAGATGAGAGTGTCTTTTTCAATGGAGATATTATTTTCCCCCTCCAAAAAGTGAGGAATTTTACAGTCTGTTTTAATATGAAGTAATGTTCCCTAGACCATAGGTGAAGAAGTGTGGGAAGAAATAGACAAATAGAAAGGAGGAAGCTTACTTGTTTAAATATCTATCTATCTATTATTTATATATTCATCAATAGACTGTTAGAGAGAGAGGAAGAGAACCCCAGAGAGAGAGAACAGAGCAGGTTCCAGGATTACAGAGACAGTTCTCAGAATTTCTTGCCTGAATGTATGCAGAAGAGAGACCTGTTCTTCTCCCCAAAATAAATTGTGCTCTTTGCAATTGAAGTATTAATGAAGGACAGTTCTAAACTCTAGCGTTTAATAAATGAGTGTTGTTGGAAAAGCTAGAGAAATAGACAGTAACCATGTACTAACCAAGGAAAGGACTCAGAGAATTGCAAACAGAATTGATTGAAAACTCTCTATAATTGTTATATTAAATTATTTTTTGAACCCAGGTCAACATAGAAATACTAGGAAGCATCAACTATTGATACCCAAGAGGATAATTAAAAGAGAAAATCTGCTGTACCAGGTCTACTTAACTGGTTTTTCCTAAATTTTTGATGAGTAATGATAAATGTTAGTACTTGTAAATCTTACCGTGTCTGATATAGTTTATTATATGTTTAATTAAGCCAAATGTTTATCAATTTGCATGGACATTTCACTCTAGTTAAAAGGCACATGAATACTACTGTTATCATGATAACATGCTGAAAGAAATAATGCCCATAGATTCAGTTTCATAAAAATATGTGAACTCAGAGGATCCCGTTAAAGATGGTAAAGTAGAATGATGCCCACTCATCTCCTCCTGCAAGAGCAACAAAATTGCAACTAGCTGTTGAACGGTCTTCGACAAGAAGATGCTGGAATCAACCAAGAAAATATACTCCATGTCCAAGGACAAAGAAGAAGCTGCAGAGAGATGGTAGGTGGGGCACGATCACAATAAAATCAAATCCCATGCCTGCCACAAACTTGTGACCCCAAATCTCGAGAACAATGATGCCAAAGAAGTTATCCCACTGTTGTGAAGATTCAGAACCTCATGTGAGGCTTCCCAGCCTGGGGACCCAACAGAGGGCCTGGGAATCCCCAAGGAATCTGACCTTGAAGCATAGTGGGATGTGATTACAAGGCTTCCGCAGGACTGGGGGAAACAGAGACTCCAGACTTGGAGGGCACAAATAAAACTCTGTGAGCAACAAGACTCAGAGGAAAGGAGCAGTGAATACACAGGAAACTGAACCAAACCAACCTGCTACCTTCTGTGGAGGTGTGGATCAGCAGGGCCTTACTGGCAGCAACTTTCTCAGTTCTCTTTGGCTTAAATACTCATGGAGGTCCCATTAATCTCATCATAGAGCCCACAGACCCCAGCACTGGGTTGCCTCAGGGCAAATAACTACTGGGGAGGGAGCTAGCTCACCCATCAGCAGATAATTGGATTAAAGCTTTACTGAGCAAGGCCCTGCCCACCAGAGCAAGACCCAGTTTTTCCCAGCACCAGTCCCTCCCATCAGGAAGATTACACAAGCTTCTTAGCCTCAGCCATCAGAGGGCAGACAGAAGAAGCAAGAATACCACAGCAACTAAAACAAAACCACCTTACAGAAAGTTAATCAGCATGAACAAGCAGAAAGTTATGCCCCAGATGAAGGGACAAGATAAAACCCCAGAAAAACATCTAAATGAAGTGGAGATAGGCAACCTTCCCGAAAAAGAATGCAGAATAATGATAGTGAATATGACTCAGGATCTTGGGAAATGAATGGAGGCAAAGATTGAGAAAATGCAAGAAATGTTTACCAAAGACCTAGAAGAACTAAAGAAAAAACAGAGATGCGCAATACCCTAGAAGGAATCCATACCAGAATAACTGAGGCAGAAAAATGGGTAAATATCCTGGAGGATAAAATGTTGGAAATCACTGCCACAGAACAGAATATATATATGTGTGTGTGTGTGTGTGTGTGTGTATAAGAAATAAAGACAGCCTGCGAGACCTCTGGGACAACATTAAACACATCGACATTCACATTTTCGGGGTCCCAGAAGGAGAAGAGAGAGAGAACCTGAGAAAATATTTGAAGATAAAATAACTGAACAATTTCCTAACATGGGAAAGGAAATAATCAACCAAGTCCAGGAAGCACAGAGAGTCTCAGGCAGGATAAACCCAAGGAGGAACACATTGAGACACATAGTAATCAAACTGAGAAATTAAAGACAGAGATAAAATATTAAAACAGCAAATAACATACAAGGGAACTCCTCTCAGGCTATCAGCTGATTTCTCAACAGAAACTATACAAGCCAGCGGAAATGGCATGATACATTTAAAGTGATGAAAGGGAAGAACCTACGACCAAGAATACTATACCCAGCAAGACTCTCCTTCAAATTTGATGGAGCAATCAAAAGCTTTCAAGACAAGCAAAAGTTAAGAGAATTCAGAGTATAATCATACATATTCATAATTACCTTAAATGTAAATGGATCAAACTACATAGACTGGCTGATCAGATGAAAATATTTGCAGGTATACACTTCCACTTACCACATCACTCTGCTTGACTCCCCAACTTGTATGTAATTATTTTATATTGTCAGGTTAATCATGTTCCCATTATGGCTGCAATTTTAATTCTCTTTTACTTTTTGTTTGGTTATTCATTGTGAAAACTGATAAACATTTTTTATTATTGTGATTAGGTAACTGTTACTCACTTATTAACATTGTATCATGATTGGTCCACAGAAAATTATAGAATTCTATGTCACCAAAACTACCATTTAATAGAAAAGCCTGTAATCACTTTATAAAAATCCAGATGCATATCAGAATTGCGCTGGAATTTTTTGAAAAATACAAATGCCCAGATATTGCTTTTTTTTTTTTTTTTTGGCCCAAGCTTTAGATATGGTTCTAATGAGTAGTCATGTTTAAAAACAACTGGACTATATGAGGATATTTTACTTTTACAATATGCTTCACTTTTTCTATTTCATATTCAGTTCTCTTGTTTCATTAAGTTTTCCAACTTCTCTTTTTTTTATTTGATGTTCTTTCTCAAGCCTTTGTCAAGTTTACTATAAAAGCTTTTGTATATATGTGTAAATAATAGGTATAATATATATTAGAAAATTTATGAATTTTTGCCTAAGTAAAAAATTAATGATATTTTGATTCCACTTGCTTGACTTAATATGAATAGAATGCTAGATTTCTAATTAAAAAAAATAGACATGCAACAAGCAACAAATGTTTACTGTACAGCATAGGGAACTATATTCAATGTCTTGTAATAGCTTATAATAGAAAATAATTTGAAAAATAGCCTATGTGCATATATAACTGAATCACACACATGAAATAGAATTCTACTTTTTGAAATTTAGTAACATTTATCTTTTTGCCAGTTTTTCTAAATGTCCTATCAACATCTAATAACAACGTATGAGATACAAAATTTTAAATATATTTGTGTGATATATGATTAAATAAATTCATTAATCATTCATTTAATGATATAAATTCATTAAATATAAATCTATTATATTTAAATTATTGATGACATCATTAAAGATGCTCCTTTTCTTATTTTTTCTTCACTTCATAAAATGTATTCTCAGAGAAATGTTAATATGTTGCACTATGATTACATATTTTTTTTCTTTTCTCTTATAGTTCTTCAATTTTTGCTTTATATATCTTGTTTATTTGTTGTTAAGGTGTCTAATGGTTGATGATGTCTATCTTCTTTGTGCCCTTTATCATTAAAAATATTCATTTTTGTTTTATTAAAAAATGTGAACTTAGTGCATCTTATTTAACAGTATAAGTAAGGCAAACCTACTAAAGGCTGTCCAAATGACAAAGACTCCTCCCAAAACAAACAAACAACAAATGATGCTCTTCCATGATGGCAGCAGAGAGTAGATAATAGCCACCTTAGTATACTACACATGACCAACATGTAATTTGACAGTTGTTAAATTTGTATTAAGCATGTTGGTTAACCTGTAAGTATTTATATAACACTAGGAAAGGAACTGAGGGAAATACGCTTAAAAGAAGGGGCTATTCTATAGTATGTAGATATACTAATATGCAGTCCCTCCATGGAGGACTCAGATCAGAACTCCATTGAAATTCTTCATTTCCTTGGGACCCGGGGTTATAGAGTCTCCCAGAAAAAGGCACAAATCTCAAAGCAACAAGTTAAGTGCATGAGATGCATCATAAATCCTGGAAGTAGACAACTATCTCCAGATAGAAAACAAGCTATATCAGGCCTAAGTACTTCAAAGCCTTGTATCTTGGGCTTCTGTAGGGAAAGAGCAAATTAGCCAAGATGGCGTGTTCAGGCTGTCTCGCTGCATGTTTTGTAAACAATAACTATGTAATGACTGTGTAACAGCCGAGATCATTTACACAAGGTACTCCTGCATCACGAGGTACTCAGTCAAGAACTACTTTGTGCTATAGGGATACAGTGAGCTCCACCTAGAAAGTGGCAGCATTTACGGCTACGTAACAGCTGTGTCCTTGGGTCAGCCATGAGAGGAGAGAATATAGGTGCTACTGCCTCGGCTGCTGCATCAGCCAGTAGAGAATACTGTTACGGCCGCTGTGTCAGCCCAGAGAGAGGTTGTGTGGTGTTAGGTTATGCTATGGCTGCTGCATCAGCCAGGAAAGAATAAATGTGTCTGCAATTCCTACAGCTTCTCCTCTTTTTAGCCTCTTAGCTTGCGCTTTGCCTTCCCTGGGTTCAGTGAATAGTGTGCACAGTGAGATATAGCGACAATTGCAGGTGCAGCGATACAGCTTCCCAGGTGGTGTTAGTGGCAAAGAACTCACCTGCCAGTGAAGGAGACGTGGGAGATGTAGGTTCAGTCTCTGGGTTGGGAAGATTCCCGGGAGGAGGGCATGGCAACCCACTTCAGTATTCTTGCCTGGAGAATCCCATGGACAGAGCAGCCTGGCAGGCTGCACTCCACAGGGTCACACAAAATTGGACACGAGTGAACACACTCAACACCTACTTTGCCCGTTGCCTTTATAAACACCAGGGGTGATTAAATATAAGTAGAAAATGTACTGGCTGGAGTGAGTTCAAGCTGTAATCAACATTGCCAGGAGAAATACCATAACCTCAGATATGCAAGTGACACCACCCTAATAGCAGAAAGCTAAGAGGAACTAAAGAGCCACTTAATGAAGGTGAAAGAAGAGAGTGAAAAAGCTAGCTTAACAACATTCAAAGACACTAAGATCATGGATTCTGGCCACATCACTTCATGGCAAATAGATGGGAAAACAATGGAAACAGTGACAGATTTTATTTTCCTGAGCTCCAAAATCTCTTTGGATGGTGATTGCAGCCATGAAATTGAAAGGCATGTGCTCCTGGTAAGAAAAGCTGTGACAAACCTAGACAGCATACTAAATAACAGAGACATTACTTTGCTGACAAAGGTCTGTATAGTCAAAGCTGTTGTTTTTCTAGTCGTCATGTATGGATTTGAGAACTGGATGATAAAGAAGGCTGAGTGCCAAAGAATTGATGCTTTTGGAATGTGGTGTTGGAGTTGAATTTTGAGAATCCTTTGGACTGCAAAGAGATAGAACTAGTCGATCATAAAGGATATAAACCATGAATATTCATTAGAAGGACTGATGAAGCTGAAGCTCCAATACTTTGGCCATCTCATCTGATGAGAATAACTGACTCATTGGAAAAGGCCCTGATGCTAGGAAAGATTGAAGGCAGAAGGAGAAGGGGATGACAGAGGATGAGATGGTTGGATGGCATCACTGACTCGATCGAGATGAGTTTGAGCAAACTCTGGGAGATGGTGAGGGACAGGGAAGCCTGGTATGACCCCACATGTCCATGGGGGTCACAAACATTTGGACATGACTGAGTGACGGAACGAGAAGAAACTTGATTTTATATCTTTCCAGTTATCATAGACCATAGTGCTAGTAGCTCAGTCATGTCTGACTCTTTGCAACACCATGGACTATAACCTCCCAGGCCCCTCTGTTCATGAAATTCTCCAGGCCAGAATATTGGAGTGGTTTGCCATTTCCTTCTCCAGGGAATCTTTCCAACCTCGGACTGAACCCAGGTCTCCTGCATTGCAGGCAGATTCTTTACCATCTGTGCCACCAGAGAAGCCCCACCATAGATCATAGGGTTAACTATAATTAATCTGAGGTTTGTGTAAGGTCTTGAATACCAAGAAATAAATAAGGAAAATAGGTTGGACTGATAAAACAAAGCTGAGGTAGTGTTGGGGTCAATACTAATTAAAACTGATAGTCTAGACAATGCCTAGAAACTTTCTAACAACAAATTTTCTTCCTCTGCCATGCCCTCCTGGAGCTTTCCAATGACCAAATATCATTAACACCAAGACATTAGAATCATGAAGATCATGAACTTTAGATTTTATTAAGATATTGGAAACCTAGTTTAGTGATTCACAACTTATATTTCTCAGAGATTGTCTTTCACCCCAATCTGTTTCTTGGAAAAATTCTTCCCCAAACCCCACCCAGGAACAGCCAAAAAAGGTATGGGTGGCCAGCTAGGTTTTTCCTCTGTTTTCAGGAATAAATAAGAAAAATTTACTTTTATTTATTTTTATAATAAATTACTAAGATATTTCTAAAACATTTTCTTAAAATCTTTGGAAAATCACTGAATAAATGCTATATTCTGACTTGATTATCCTTCTGATCAACTCTGGCTATTAGTTAGTGAGAGAGCATATTAAAGTTTTAATTGGCGTTACAAAGGGGACTGATTATTTTAAGTGACCATTATATTGATGCTATTTGACTAGAAGGACTATTATCACTTACAACTTTTCTATTTTTCTTCAATCAAAATATTGCTATACAAACTTATAAGAAACATGTATGTATAAAAATGTATATATAGTTTCAACATATATTGTCTTAATTTTTGTTTGCCCTTTTTGAAACCCTTGGTTGGGAAGATCCCTTGGAGAAGGAAATGGCAACTCGCTCCAGTATTCTTGCCTGGGAAATCAAATGGCTACAGGAGCCTGACGGGCTACAGTCCAGGGGGCCACAGAGTCATACATGACTGAGCACACAAGCATGCCCTTTATATATTCCTTATATGTAAGGCTTTCATTGTGCACAGTCACAGCTAAGTAGACTTAATTACAACAGTACTTGCCACAAATCAAATTTTTGATAAATATGAGTTGTTATTATAAATATAACAAATATGATACTTTAGGATATTGAAAGTGAGTGGAAGTGAAAGTCACTCAGTCGTGATTTACTCTTTGTGACCCCATGGACTATAAGGTCCATGGAATTCTTCAGGCCAGAATCCTGGAGTGGGTAGCCTATCCCTATTCCGGTGGATCTTCCCAACCCAGGAATTGAATTGGGGTCTTCAGCATTGCAGGTGGATTCTTTACCAAATGAGCTATCAGGGAAGACCATTATGACATTAAGATCTCTCAATTTCTGAAATCATTCTATATAACACAGTTTGTGCAAATAAACTGTAAATTCTCATGCTCCATGTCTATTTTCCACAAAATTAACTATTATTTTTTAGCTAGCAAATATTTCATTCATTTAAAAGGATAACATATTGCCCCAATATTGGTGATCTCAGCATCACTCTCTTCTGACTTGTTAGTGAATATCTAGAGAAGTAAAGCTTAACTAATTCAAAGCATTTACTCACAGTTTTTTTTTTCTTGTTTATTTGTTTGTTTCATTTTTTTTTCCCCTTCATTTCTTGAAGACTGACATTCAGGAATGAAAGCCTCCATTTTCTGATCACTATTTGAGAATTTTTTACGCAAAACCAACCCAGAGTTCATCCAAGAGCTTAGCAGAATTGTGTCCTCTTAACTAATGTACTGAAAATGAAGGCCTGAGCTACCCTAAGCTCCCTCTCATAAGTATTCATTAATGCTTCCACAGATTGAAAGTAGGGAGAAAAAAAAAATGTGACTGCAAGAGAAGCAAAGATCAAAGAAGAGCACAAAATAGGCAGAGAAAAAGTTCTCTCTCTTTTTTGAATGCATTGTAGATTTTCTTCCATTAAAAAGTTCCTGTCACAGCACTCATATAAAGTAGTTATAGGGTAATATGTGTGGCTTGTAGATGAATTTGCTCTGAACCCTCTGTCCACCATGTTCTTCCTTGAAGTTGCCTTATTATTTTATCTACAAAATAATGAAATACTAATTATTATAGTGGCAAGAATACACAGAAGAACCATACAAAAAAGATCTTCATGACCCAGATAACCATGATAGTGTGATCATTCACCTAGTGAGAGACATCCTGGAATGCAAAGTCAAGTGGACTTGAGGAAGCATCACTATGAGCAAAGCTAGTGGAGGTGGTGGAATTCCAGTTGAGCTATTTCAAATCCTAAGAGATTATGGTGTGAAAGTGCTGTACTCAATATGCCACCAAATTTGGAATACTCAGCAGCAGCCACAGGACTGGAAAAGGCCAGTCGTTCCAATTCCAAAGAAAGCCAGTGATAAAGAATGTTCAAACTACCACACAGTTGCACTTAACACATACGTCAGCAAGTAATGCTCAAAATTCTCCAAGCTAGGCTTCAACAGAACATGAGCAGAGAACTTTGATATGTTAAGCTGAATTTAGAATGGGTAGAAGAACCAGAGATAAAATTGCCAACATCCACTGAATCATAGAAAAAGCAAGAGAGTTCCAGACAAACTTCTACTTTTGCTTTAACTACGCTAAAGTCTTTGATTGTGTGGGTCACAACAAACAGGCAAATTCTTAAAGGGATGGGAATACCAGACCACCTTACCTGCTTCCTGAGATATCTGCATGCAGGTCAAGAAGAAACAGTTAAACCAGACATGGAAAAACGGACTGGTTCCAAATTGGGAAAGGAGTAGCTCAAGGCTGTGTATTTTACCCTGTTTATTTAACTTATAGGCAGAGTACATCATGTGAAATGCCAGGCTGGATGAAGCACAAGCTGGAATCAAGACTGCCTGGAGAAATACCAATAACCTCTTATATGCAGATGACACCACCCTTATGACAGAACGTGAAGAGAAACTAAAGAGCCACTTGATGAAAGTGAAATAGTAGAGTGAAAAAACTGGCTTAAAACTCAACATTCAAAAAATGAAGATTATGACATCTGGTCCCATCACGTCATGGAAAATAGATAGGGAAATAATGGAAATGGTGAGAGACTTCATTTTGGGGGGGCTCCAGAATCATTGTACATGGTGACTGCAGCCATGAAATTAACACTTGCACCTTGGAAGAAAAGCTATGAGCAACTTAGGGAGCATATTAAAAAGAAAAGACAACAAAGGTCCATCTAATGAAAGCTATCATTTATCCAGTAGTCATGCATGGATTTGAGAGTTGGACCACAAAGAAAACTGAGCACCAAAAAATTGATGCTCTTAAACTGTGGTGTTGGAGAAAACTGTTCAGAATCCCTTGGATTGTAAGCAGATCAATTCAGTCAATCCTAAAAGAAATCAATCCTGAATATTTATTGGAAGAACTGATGCTGAAGGTGAAGCTCCAATACTTTGTTTGGCCACTTGATGCAAAGAACTGACTCCTTGGAAAAGACCCTGACACTGGGAAAGATTGAAGGCAGGAGGAGAAAGGGATGACAGAGGATGAGATGGTTGTGTTGCAGGAGTTTGTAATTTCCTCAGTTCTGTTGCTCCACAGCAAAAATTTGAAGCGATGATCAGACCAGTGTTACAACTCCATGTTACACCTCAGCTTTATTTAGCAAGCTAAGGAAAATACCTCCTGGAGGCATGAGGGTGGGCCTACTCAAAAGATGGAAGAAAACAGAAGCCTGCAGCTCAATTTAGACTCCTCTTTTTATATGTTTTTCCTCCTTCCCCTGAGCCTGAAGTATTTAAATTGGGCTAGCCAGGAGGGGTGTTTGTTTTGCCTGATGTTCTCAATCCAGTCCTTGCACCTTCCTTTGTTCTATCTTTGTGGGCTTTTCCCTTGTCTTTTTGCCACTGCCATCTGGAATCCTTTTTCCTATTCTAACTACCTAACACTTGGATGGCATCACCAGTTTGATGGACATAAGTTTGAGCAAGATCTTGGATACAGTGATGGATAAGAAAGTCTGGCATGCTGCAGTCCATGGGGTCGCAAAAAGTCACACAGGAGTAAGTGACCAAACTAAACTGAATTGGTTTTTCTATTAGATCCTAACTTTGGTGATATAGCATTCTATTATTTTTCTGTTGACCAATCATGATATAATGGTATTAAGTCAGGAACAATTACATAGTCATAATAGTAAAATGTGTTTATCATTTTACACAATCAATAGCCAGATTAAAAAGATAATTACAATCACAAGCCATAATGGGAATATGATTAACTTAACAATATAAAATAATTACATACAGTTGGGGGGGTGGCGATTAAGCCAAGTTATGTGATAAGTGGAATTCTGTTCAGTTCAGTGTAGTCGCTCAGTCGTGTCTGACTCTTTGCGACCCCATGAACTGCAGCACGCCAGGCCTCCCTGTCCATCACCAACTTCCAGTGTCCACCCAAACCCATGTCCATTGAGTCAGTGATGCCATCCAACCATCTCATCTTCTGTCATCCACTTCTCCTCATGTCCTCAATCTCCTCAATCTTTCCCAGGATCAGGGACTTTTCCAGTGAGTCAGCTCTTCTCATCAGGTGGCCAAAGTATTGGAGTTTCAGCATCAACATCAGTCCTTCCAATGAACACCCAGGGCTGATCTCCTTTAGGATGGACTGGTTGGATCTCCTTGCAGTCCAAAGGGCTCTCAAGAGTCTTCTCCAACACCACAGTTCAAAAGCATGAATTCTTCGGTGCTCAGCTTTCTTTATAGTCCAACTCTCACATCCATACATGACCACTGGAAAAAACATAGCCTTGACTAGACACACCTTTGTTGGCAAAGTAATGTCTCTGCTTTTTAATATACTGCCTAGGTTTGTCATAACTTTCCTTCCAAGGAGCAAGAGTCTTTTAATTTCATGGCTGCAATCACCATCTGCAGTGATTTTGGAGCCCCGAAAAATAAAATCTGACACTGTTTCCACTGTTTCCCCATCCATTTCCCATGAAGTGATGGAAACAGATGCCATGATCTTAGTTTTCTGAATGTTGAAATTTAGGGCAACTTTTTCACGCTCCTCTTTCATCAAGAGACTCTTTAGTTCTTCTTCATTTTCTGCTATAAGGGTGGTGTCATCTCCATATCTGAGTTTTTTGATATTTCTCCTGGCAATCTTGATTCCACTTGTGCTTCTTCCAGCCCAGCATTTCTCATGATGTACTCTGCATATAAGTTAAATAAGCCGGGTGACAATATACAGCCTTGACGTACTCCTTTTCCTATTTGGAACCAGTTTGTGGTTCCATGTCCAGTTCTAACTGTTGCTTCCTGACCTGCATACAGGTTTCTCAAGGGGCAGGTCAGGTGGTCTGGTATTTCCATCTCTTTCAAAATTTTCCACAGTTTATTTTGATCCACACAGTCAAAGGCTTTGGCATAGTCAATAAAGCAGAAATAGTGTTTTTTTCTGGAACTCTCTTGCTTTTTCGATGATCCATCGGATATTGGCAATTTCATCTCTGGTTCCTCTGCCTTTTCTAAAACCAACCTGAACATCTGGAAGTTCTCGGTTCACGTGTTACTGAAGCCTGGCCTGGAGAATTATAACCATTGCATTACTAGTATGTGAGAGGAGTGCAATTGTGCAGTAGTTTGAGCATTTTTGGCATTGCCTTTCTTTGGGATTGCAATGAAAACTGACCTTTTCCAGTCCTGTGGCCACTGCTGAATTTTCCAAATTTGCTGGCATATCGAGTGCAACACTTTCACAGCATCATCTTTCAGGATTTGAAATAGCTCAACTGGAATTCCATCCCCTCCACTAGTTTTGTTCGTAGTGATGCTTCCTAAGGCCTCTTGACCTCAAGTTCCAGGATGTCTGGCTCTAGGTGAGTGATCACACCATTGTGATTATCTGGGTCATGAAGATTTTTTTTTTTACAGTTCTTCTGTGTATTCTTGCCACCTCTTCTTAATATCTTCTGCTTCTGTTAGTTCCCACCATTTCTGTCTGTTATTGAGCCCATCTTTGTATGAAATGCTCTCTTGTTATCTCTAATTTTCTTGAAGAGATCTCTAGTCTTTCCCATTCTATAGTTTTCCTCTATTTCTTTGCATTGTACACTGAGGAAGGCTTTCTTATTTCTCCTTGCTATTCTTTGGAACTCTGCATTCAGATGGGAATATCTTTCCTTTTCTACTTTGCTTTTTGCTTCTCTTCTTTTCCCAGCTAACTGTAAGGCCTCCTCAGACAGCCATTTTGCTTTTTCGCATTTCTTTTTTTTGGAGATGGTCTTAATTCTTGTCTCCTGTACAATGTCAGGAACCTCCATCCATAGTTCCTCAGGCACTCTGTCTATCAGATCTAGTCCCTTAAATCTATTTGTCACTTTCACTGTATAGTCATAAGGGATTTGATTTAGGTAATACCTGAATGGTCTAGTGGTTTTCCCTACTTTCTTCAATTCCAGTCTGAATTTGGCAATAAGGAGTTCATTATCTGAGCCACAGTCAGCTCCCAGTCTTGTTTTTGCTGACACTGTGTAGAGAATCTCCATCTTTGGCTGCAAAGAATATAATCAATCTGATTTTGTATTGACCATCTGGTGATGTCCATGTGTAGAGTCTTCTCTTTTGTTGTTGGAAGAGGGTGTTTGCTATGACCAGTATGTTCTCTTGGCAGAACTCTATTAGCCTTTGCCCTGCTTCCTTCTGTACTCCAAGGCCAAATTTGCCTGTTACTTCAGGTGTTTGTTTACTTCCTACTTTTGCATTCCAGTCCCCTATAATGAAAAGGACATCTTTTTTGGGTGTTATTTCTAGAAGGTCTTGTAGGTCTTCATAGAACTGCTCAACTTCAGCTTCTTCAGTGTTACTGGTTGGGACATAGACTTGGATTACCATAATATTGAATAGTTTGCCTTGAAAACGAACAGAGATCATTCTGTCATTTTTGAGATTTCATCCAAGTACTGCATTTTGGACTCTTGTTTACTATGATGGCTACTCCATTTCTTCTAAGGAACTCCTGCCCACAGTAATAGATATAATGGTCATCTGAGTTAAATTCACCCATTCCAGTCCATCTTTGTTCACTGATTCCTAGAATGTCGATGTTCACTCTTGTCATCTCCTGTTTTACCACTTTCAGTTTGCCTTGATTCATGGACCTAACATTCCAGGTTCCTATGCAATATTGCTCTCTACAGCATTGAACCTGGCTTCTGTCACCAGTCCCATCCACAACTGGCTGTTGTTTTTGCTTTGGCTCCATCCCTTCATTCTTTCTGGAGTTATTTCTCCACTGATCTCCAGTAGCATATTGGGGAGCTACCAACCTGGGGAGTTCATCTTTCAGTGTTCTTTCTTTTTGTCTTTTCATACCGTTCATGCGGTTCCAAGGCAAGAACACTGAAGTGGTTTGCCATTCCCTTCTCCAATGGACCACATTCTGTCAGTAAAGCTTTAATCCAATTATCTGATAATAGGTAGGGTTGCTACTCCCTCTGTGGTAGTTTTTTTGCCCTAAGGCAACCCAGCCCTGGGGTCTATGGTAGGCTCCATATCAAATTCCAAGAAGGTTTAGGCCCAGAAGGACCTCTTGGGAGCTAAACACTGCAAGTGCCTCCATCCCTGTAGTGAGCTCTTGACAACCCATGCCTTCACAGGAGGCCCTCCAACACTAGCAGGTAGTTTTGTTTCAGTCTCCTGTAGGTGCTCCTCTCCTCTGGGTCTTGATGCCTACAAAATTTTGTTTGTTCCCTCAAAGACTGTAATCTATGTTTCCCCCAGTCCTCTGGAAGTCCTTTAATCAAATCTCACTGGCACTCAAGGCCAGATTTCCTGGTGATTCCTTGACCCTTTCTTGGATCCCCAGGCTAGAAAGCCTGATGTGGGTTTCAAAACCTTCACAACCGTGGGTGAACTTCTTTGTTATTATTGTTCTCCAGTCTATGGTTCACCCACCTATCTACATACATCTAAATTTAATTTGTTATTCAGTTGCTAAGTTGTGTCCAACTCCTTGTGACCCCATGGACTGCAGAATACCAAGCTTCCCTGTCCTTCACCATATCCTGGAGTTTGCTCAAACTCCTGTCCATTGAGTTGGTGATTTAGAAAAGCATATATAAATATGAATATTTACATAAATATTAATGTTTTATGTATATATATATATATATATATATATATATCATAGTTTTATATGTATAAAAGTATGACCTTGTAGCAATATCTTCAATTCTGATTCTATATTTCAGGTTCATTCTAATTTTATTTTTATTTTCCTATATTTTGGCTCCCAAGTTCAACAATGTGAAACCCCAATCTACCAACTCTTACCTGCATGGGCTTCAAATGCACCAGACAATGTCTTCAGCTTGCTGAGTCCAGTCATCCTTCTGTATATGGATCCTAATGTTACTAGTTCCACAGAAAGGAAGGGGGAGAGACTGCTTGATACTTTTTTTTTTAATTTCATATTTCTATGTATACCTTTCTTTTTCATTGCTATGGAAAGATTTTGAAAGCAACAATTGTATCTTAAAACGTCAGTGTCTCACTTAAAAATGTCCAGCACAATGTCTTACCCAAAATTTTGTAACTGGAAAGCTGTGAGCTGAACTCTACCAAAACACATTTTATTTAGCCTGTTTATAAAACAAAATACTGATTTAAAACAAAAATAATACATTTTAAAGCAAATATAATGTATTTAAAAAATAAACAAAATAATGTGTTTTAAAAACAAAAATAATTAGTTTGTTTCAAAATTAATTTTATGGAAATTTTACACATAGGTATAAATTTCTGACTTCTTTCAAAATCAGAAGTTATGATACCAGTGGATTTATACTCATGCATGAGAGGGAGAAAAACAAATGAGTAGCTGCATCTGTATGTAGAAGGACATTTACAAAATGTTCAGATTAGATCTCCTACCTGTTTGTCTCATTGACTACCTGGCACTTGAAGGAATTTGAGTTTATATCCTGACACACAGGAGGCATTGGTTGAAGTTACGAATATTGGTTAGTTAACTGATTATGCACGGTAAAATTTGGAGTTCCAAGTCAACTGAATCAATCTTTTCTAATAAAGCCCTGACAAATTTTCTTTGCTGTTTATTCCACTACATCTTCCACTTTTACCTAAATTCAGAAATCTGATCGATGCCATTTATGAATTATAGTAATTTTATCAGAGACTATTACTTGCAGTTCTCTAGAAGTGGAGAAGAGTGTGCCAGAACCATTAGTTTCAGGGGAATAAAAATTGTTCATTCATAGTTTTTTGTGTGTGGTCTGTGAGCTGTAAAGACCACTTAAGGTCACTGCTTCATACAATGTTAGGTAAACATTTAAGAGATAAATACTTTTTGCCATCTTTACTTCCAGCAAAGAAATAGACCATGAAAACTCCAGAGAACTGGCTTGATATATGTTTTCACTTTATTATTTTCCCTGAGATGAGTTCTCAGTAATACTCTTGTGTAGATGCAGGTAAGTGAACCATGCTCTGTGTGATGGAAGAAAGGCAGATGTATCTGGGAAACTATGTCATATATATATATATATATATATATGACATAGAGACAGAGACAGACAGAAAGAGAGAGAAATTTATTTCTCTGCCCATGAGAAAGGCGTTAATCTCCAGGAAAATAATGATCTATTCATTTGTGAATTTATAGGTAAGTTGGAAAGCGCAATTAAATAGTCATTAAAATTATGTATTAAAATAATTATCATTTAATTAAAAGCAAAGGCATCACTTTACTGACAAAGGTTCATGTAGTCAAAGCTATGTTTCTTACAGTAGTCATGTACGGATGGGAGAGTTGGAGAATTAAGAAGGTTGCACATTGAAAAACTGATGCTTTCGATTTGTGCTGGAGACGACTCTAGAGAGTCCCTTGGGCTGCAAGGAGATCAAACCAGTCAATCCTAAAGGAAATCAATCTGACTAGTCATTGAAAGGACTGATGCTGAAGCTCTAATACTTTGGTTACCTGAAGCCAAGAGCTGATTCATTGGAAAAGACCCTGATGCTGTGAAAGATGGAAGGCAAAAGGAGAAGGGGACAGCAGAGAATGAGATGGTTGGATAGCATCACTGCCTCAACGGGCATGAATTTGAGCAAACTCTGGGAGATGGTGAAGGATAGGGAAGCCTGGTGTGCTGCAGTTCCTGGGGTTGCAAGGAGTTAGACATGACTTAGGGACTGAACAACAGAAAATATTTAATACTATATATTAAAGACTCAATGGTTGCATACCATTTCCATTACTTACAGGTATTTCTCTGCTAATTATAGTTAAATATCACATTAAAAAAAGAAAAAAATAACCTGTATTTTCCAATATGTTAGTTGGTGGTAGATCAGTTAATGGTAAGTTAACTTGATATATCCCAATTAATAGTGACTCTACCTCAAAAAATCAGAATCAGACTTTGTTGATGGTGAAGTTGACTATTTTTTGTTTATTTTTATCTCCCCTGTCAATTATTCACTCATATCCCTGAAATCTCACTGAATTGTACGTTTCATATTAAGATGGTCAAACTTCTCTCCTATTTAATGGGATTACTTTTCCTAGGTAACTCTTTCACTTATAGTTCTCATACACAAAATTTTAAAACTTTAAGTTGTTATTTTTTTTTCTTTTGATTTATTCCCTATGACTCACATACTGATTCTGAATTGAAATTCAAGGGGAACCTTTTCCTACTAATTTAATAAAGAATGAATGTACACCTCAGAGGAGCAAACTCTTCAACTTCTTACACAGACAGACACACAGACATCAACATAATTCTCATATTGTGTCTTACAACTGCCAGGGCAATGGTGAAGGTGAAAAAGAGGAAACCCAGGACACGTCTCTGACCATTAACAAAATTAAAGGCTTTACTTTTTCCTGAGAGAGTGTGATTTAAGAACTAATCAGCGCCATGGCCCTCGCACATTATCTAAGAAAGTAGAAATTACTGTCTACTGAATCTGGTCTTGGAAGCTCCAGAGGGAATCTCTGCAGGCCCTCTGATAACTTTTTAACGCCAGCTTGAATATTCCTCCTTATGTAATTGGGTTTGTTTACTATACATAAAAAGTGGCAGCTGGCTGATCATCTGCCTCTTTTTCTACATGTTTGAGTAGAACAGTTTACTTGTGCAGACAAAGTTTCTTGCTTTCAGTTTTTCTCTACTCTGTTGGCAAGGACTTGAGCTGCTCTATTTGCTTTGCACAGTCCCATTAAATTATTCAATGGCATTCACATTCATATGTCTTTAGAACATTGGTTCCAAAATGAGTCATATTCAAAAGAAAGACATTATTTTTAGGCCATTGAAATCAGAAACAGTATCATAAAGAAAATGATTCTAAAAGTAAATTTTAATTCATTCATTAGGACACCAAAAAACTCTTCTCCAAGTTCTATAAATTTATTGCTCTTTAATATCAAGGCAAACCTTTCCGCAGAATTAAAAAAAAATATTTTTTCTCACTTTCATTGAGCCCTAAGATCAGGGCAAGAAAAAGAATGTGAAGGACAAAGATATCTGAATGCTCTCAACGTTTCTTTCCTTTGGGAAAATCTATATGAAGTTGTCAATGTAACTTCTGTCCCTTTCAGGCCAGCACTTAGGGCTCTGAATGAGAATCTTGTAAATATCCCATTTGTTCATATATATATAAAAAACACTGAAGAATATCCATCATATTAATTCATGTGGAGAATATAACTATTATACAAATCCAATGGATACTATGGGCAAGTAATTTAATTAGAAAATGTAAGCAAACACACACACACAAGGTGACTGGCATGAATACAACAACCGCTGCAGTAACCTGAAAATATATATTTTGGTTCTTGCTGTGGTACACTGGAATGTGATCCTGGCTTTATATGTGTTATATTCTAGTGTTAAAGGACTGATCATGTAAGAAGTACTTTCATTTAGAATATTCCAGTATGGTAGTCACATTTTTCAGTCAAAAGTAGTTAGGTTAGTCTGTATAACTGTGGAAATCCTTGGTCCACATGATCAAATGACTACCCAGGAAAATACTTTCTCTGTTTCAAAACAAAGTTTAAAAAGATCACCAATGATAAAAATTCAAAACCTTACCCAATTACAGGAAAGTGAGAGATGGAAATCTTAGGATTTTTCCCCAATGATCATGATTCCCTCTCTGACATTTATTTGTGCCCAAGCACTTTATTTCAGGACCCATTCACCAGGCACTGCTTTTCTCTTTCCCAATCACTTTTGTGATTCACATTTTCTTTTCAGTTCAGTTCAGTCTCTCAGTCGTGTCTAACTCTTTACGACCCCAAGGATTGCAGCAAGCCAGGCTTCTCTGTCCATCACCAACTCTTGGAATTTACTCAAACTCATGTCCATTGAGTCGGTGATGCCATCAAACCAATTCATCATCTCTTGTCCCCTTCACCTCCCACCTTCAATCTTTCCCATAATCAGGTTTTTTTCAAATGAGTCAGTTCTTTGCATCAGGTGGCCAAAGTACTGGAGATTCAGCATCAACATCAGTCCTTCCAATTAATATTCAGGACTGATTTCATTTAGGATGGACTGGTTGAATCTCTTTGCAGACCAAAGGACTCTCAAGAGTCTTTTAAAACACCACAGTTCAAAAGAATCAATTATTCCGCACTCAGCTTTCTTTATAGTCCAACTCTCACATCCATACATGACTACTGGAAAAACCATAGCCTTGACTAGATGGATCTTTGTTGGCAAAGTAATGTCTTTGCTTTTTAATATGTTGTCCAGTTTGATCATAACTTTCCTTCCAAGGAGTAAGAATATTTTAATTTCATGGCTGCAGGCACCCTCCTCTGACAGCAATTCTGATTTTTTTGCATTTCTTTTTTCTTAAGGATGGTCTTGATCCCTGTCTCCTGTACAATGTCACAAACCTCCATCCATAGTTCATCAGGCACTCTGTTTATCAGATCTAGTCCCATAAATTTATTTCTCACTTCCACTGTATAATCATGAGTTATTTGATTTAGCTCATACCTGAATGGTCTAGTGGTTTTCCCTACTTTCTTCAATTTAAGTCTTAATTTGGCAATAAGTTCATCATCTGAGCCACACTCAGCTCCTGGTCTTGTTTTTGCAGAGTGTATAGAGCTTCTCCATCTTTGGCTGCAAAGAATATAATCAATGTGATTTCGATGTCGACCATCTGATGATGTCCATGTGCAGAATCTTCTCTTCTGTTTTTGGAAGAGGGTGTTTGCTATGACCAGTGCGTTCTCTTGCCAAAACTCTATTAGCCTTGCCCTGCTTCATTCTGTACCCCAAGGCCAAATTTGCCTGCTACTCCAGGTGTTTCTTGACTTCCTGCTTTTGCATTCCAGTCCCCTATAATAAAAAGGACATCTTTTTTGGGTGTTAGTTCTAAAAGATCTTCTAGGTCTTCATAGAACCATTCAACTTCAGCTTCCTCAGCATTACTGGTTGGGGCATAGACTTGGATTACCATGATAGTGAATGGTTTGTCTTGGAAACAAACAGAGATCATTCTTTCGTTTTTGAGATTGCATCCAAGTACTGCATTTCGAACTCTTTTGTTGACCATGATGGCTACTCCATTTCTTCTAAGGGATTTTGCCCACAGTATTAGATATAATGTTCATCTGAGTTAAATTCACTCATTCCAGTCCATTTTAGTTCGCTGATTCCTAAAATGTCAATGTTCACTCTTGCCACTCTTTCCATTAAAAGGCAATTTTGGTCACTTCCAATTTGCCTTAATTCATGAACCTAACATTCCAGGTGCCTATGCAATATTTCTCTTTACAGCATCAGACCTTGATTCCATCACCAATCACATCCACAACTGGTTGTTGCTTTTTCTTTGGCTCCATCCATTCATTTTTCTGGAGTTATTTCTCCACTGATTTCCAGTAGCATATTGAGCTCCTAACCGACCTGGGGAGTTCATCTTTCAATGTCTTATCTTTTTGCCTTTTCATACTGCTAATGAGATTCTCAAGGCAAGAATACTGAAGTGGTTTGCCATTCCCTTCTCCAGTAGACCACATTCAGTCAGAACATTCTAACATGAACCGTCTGTCTTGGGTGGCCCTACACGACATGGCTCATAGTTTCATTGAGTTAGTCAATGCCGTTGTCCATGTTTAACACATTTTCTTTTACTCATTTACAATTATATTGCACAGTATAAAGGAAGAGTATATCAGGAAACATTGCTTTTCTGTACTTAGAGTTTGCAAATCAGTTATTTTTTCCTTTGACCTCCTGAAGACATTTTCACTTACCAGTATAAGTACATTAGCTGTGTACAGTGCAATGAACTGGGTTTCAGTTCAGTTCAGTCGCTCAGTCGTGTCCGACTCTTTGCGTCCCCATGAATCACAGCACGCCAGGCCTCCCTGTCTATCACCAACTCCCGGAGTCTACCCAAACCCATGTCCATCGAGTCAGTGATGCCAGCCAACCATCTCATCCTCTGTCGTCCCCCTCTCCTCCTGCCCCCAATCCTTCCCAGCATCAGGGTCTTTTCCAATGAGTCAACCCTTCGCATGAGGTGGCCAAAGTATTGGAGTTTCAGCTTCAACATCAGTCCTTCCAATGAACACCCAGGACTGATCTCCTTTAGGATGGACTGGTTGGATCTCCTTGCAGTCCAAGGGACTCTCCAGAGTCTTCTCCAACACCACAGTTCAAAAGCATCAATTCTTCGGCGCTCAGCTTTCTTCACTGTCCAACTTTCACATCCATACATGACCACTGGAAAAACCATAGCCTTGACTAGACAGACCTTTGTTGGCAAAGTAATGTCTCTGCTTTTAAATATGCTACCTAGGTTAGTCATAACTTTCCTTCCAAGGAGTAAGCATCTTTTAATTTCATGGCTGCAATCAGCATCAGCAGTGATTTTTGAGCCCCCCAAAATAAAGTCTGACACTCTTTCCACTGTTTCCCCATCTATTTCCCGTGAAGTGATGGGACCAGATGCCATGATCTTAATTTTCTGAACGTTGAGCTTTAAGCCAACTTTTTCACTCTCCTCTTTCACTTTCATCAAGAGGCTCTTTAGTTCTTCGCTTCCTGCCATGAGGGTGGTGTCATCTGCATATCTGAGGTTATTGGTATTTCTCCTGGCAATCTTGATTCCAGCTTTTGTTTCTTCCAGCCCAGCGTTTCTCATGATGTACTCTGCATATAAGTTAAATAAGAACACTATAATATAATGAAAAATAAATAAAATTGGGCTCAAATGTACTAAATCCTAAGTCCCAGACCCAGTGTCATGTGTGCAAGGCACCTTAATGTGATTAATCACTTGATCCACCCGAATTTGAATTTCATTTTCAAAAAATTCCTAGCAACATTTTAGGATGAATTTTCATTCATCCTAAATGTAGACTCCAATAGTATGTGAATAGAGAATTCCAGGGAGAAGGCAATGGCAGCCCACTCCAGTACTCTTGCCTGGAAAATCCCATGGACGGAGGAGCCTGGTAGGCTGCAGTCCATGAGGTCGCGAAGAGTCAAACACGACTGAGCGAATTCACTTTCACTTTTCACTTTCATGAATTGGAGAAGGAAATGGCAACCTACTCCAGTGTTCTTGCCTGGAAACTCCCAGGAACTGCAGAGCCTGGTGGGCTGCCGTCTGTGGTGTCGCACAGAGTCGGACACGACTAAAGCGACTTAGCAGCAGCAGCAGCAGCAGCAGCAGCAGCAGCAGCAGAGAATTCCAGATGTACAAACTGGATTTAGAAAAGGCAAAAGAACCAGAGATCAGATTGTCAACATCCACTGGATCATAGAAAAAACCTGAAAATTCCAGAAAAACATCTACTTCTGCTTCTTGGACTCTGAAGCCTTTGACTGTGTGGACCACAACAAACTGTGGGAAATTCTTCAAGAGATGGGAATATCAGATCACCTTACCTGTCTCCTACGAAACCTGTATGTGAAACAGGAAGTGACAGTTAATACAGACATGGAACAATGAACTGGTTCAAACTTGAGAAATGAGTACATCAAAACTGTATATCCTTACCCTGCTAGTTTAACTTATATGCAGAGAACATCATGTGAAATGCCAGGCTGGAAGAATCACAGACTGGAATCCAAATTGCCAAGAGAAATATCAATAACCTCAGATATGCAGGTGATACCACTCTAATGGCAGAAAGTGAAGAGTAATTAAGAGCCTGCTGATGACAGTGAAAGAGGAGGTGAAAAAGCTGGCTTAACTCAAAATTCAAAAAACTGAGACAATGACGTCTGGTCCCATCACTTGGAAACGGGCAGATTTTATCTTCTTGGGCTCCAAAATCACTGCAGACAGTGATTGCAACCACAAAATTAAAAGACACTTGGTCTTTAGAGAAAAGCTATGGCAAACCATTTTGTTTTTCAGTTGCTTAGTTGAGTCCACTCTTTATGACTCCATGGACTGCAGCATGTCTTTCACTATCTCAGTTTGCTCAGACTCACGTCCACAGAGTCCATGATTCCATCCAAACATCTTGTCCTCTGTTGTCCCCTTCTCCTCGTGCTCTCAATCTTTCCCTACATCAGAGTCTTTTCCAATGAGTCACCTCTTCACATCTGGTGGCCAAAGTATTGGAGCTTCAGCTTCAGCATCAGTCCTTTCAGGAATATTATGGGTGGTTTCCTCAGGATTGATTGGTGTGATCTCCTTGTTGACTCTCAAGAGTCTTCTCCAGCACCACAGTTTGAAATCATCATGTCTTTGGGGCTCAGCCTTTTTTATGGTCTAACTCTCTCATTGGTACATGGCTACTGGAAAAAAAATATAGCTTTGACTATACTCACCTTACAGACTTTTGTTGACAAAATGATGGCAATGCTTAATACACTGTCTAGGTTTGTCATAGCTCTTCTTCCAAGGAGCAAGTGTCTTTAAAGTTTATGGCTGCAGTCACTGTCCACAGTGATTCTGGAGCCCAGGAAAATAAAGTTTATTACTGTTTCCATTGTTTCCCCACCTATTTGCCATAAAGTGATGGGGCTGAATGCCATGATCTTAGTTTTCTTGAACACTGAGTTTTAAACCAGCTTTTTCACTCACTCTCCTCTTTCATATTCATAAAGAGGTTGTTTAATTCTTCTTCACTTTCTGCCTTATAGGATGGTGTCATCTGTATATTTAAAGTTATTGATATTTCACCCAGCAATCTTGATTCCAGCTTGAACTTCATCCAGCCCAATATTTTGCATGATGTACTCTGCATATAGGGGCTTCCCTGGTAGCTCAGGTGGTAAAGAATCTGCCTGCAATTCTTTGTAGGAGGAAAGTAGAGACTGTCCTACTCCTACTTCCTACTGAAGTAGGAGACTTCGGTTCGATTCCTGAGTCAGAAACATCCCCTGAAGAAGGGATAGGCTACTCACTCCAGTATTCTTGGATTTCCAACAGTGGCTCTGGGGGTAAATAATTCACCAGCATTGAGGCAGACCTGGGTTCGATCCCTGGGTTGGGAAGATACCCTTTAGGAGGACATGGCAACCCACTCCAGTATTCTTGCCTGGAGTGTCGCCATGGACAGAGGAGCCTGGGAGCAACAGTCCATAGGGCCACAAAAAGTCGGACATGACTGAGCAACTAAGCACGCAGCACAGCGACTAAGCACACAACACAGCACTCTGCATATAAGTTAAATAAACAGAGCAACAATATTCAGACTTGACATGCTTCTTTCTCAGTTTGGAACCTGTTCATTGTTCCACCTCTGGCTCTAACTATTGCTTCTTGATCGGCATACAAGTTCCTTAGGAGGCAGATAAGGTGTTCTGGTATTCCCATCTCTTGAAGAATTTTCCACAGTTTGTTGTGATCCACACAGATCAAGTCTTTAGCATAGTGAGTGAAGCAGAAATAGATGTGTTTTCTGGAATTCTCTTGTTTTTTTCTTTAATCCAACAAATGTTATTTTAACCTCTGTTTCCTTGCCTTTTCTAAATCCACCGGGTACATCTGGAAGTTTGTGGTTCCTGTATTGTTGAACCTTAGCTTGAGGATTTTGAGCATTACTTTCCTAGCCTGTAAAATGAGCACAACTGTGCTGTAGTTTGAATGTTATTTGGCATTGCCCTTCTTTGAGATTGGAATGAAAACTGAACTTTCCCAGTCCTATGGCCACTGATGATTTTTCTAAATTTGTTGGCATGGTGAGTGTCTTTTATTGTACTCATCTTTGCATGAAATCTTCCCTCAGTATCTCTAATTTTCTTGAAGTGATCTCTAGTCTTTACCATTCTATTATTTCCTTCCACACATCGTTCACTTAAGAAGACTTTTTTTTTATCTCTCCTTTATATTCTTTGGAACTCTGCATTCAATTGGGTATATCTTTCCCATTCTCCTTTGCCTTCCACTCCCCTTCTTTTTTCATCTATTTGTAAGGGTCCCTCAGACAACCATATTGTCTTCTTGTATTTATTTTCCTTGGGGATGGTTTTGGTCATTACCTCCTGTAGTGTTACAAACCTCTGTCCATAGTTTTTTAGGCACTCTGCCTATCAGATTTAATGCCCTGAGTTTATTTGTCACTTCCACTGTATAATCATAAGGGATTTGATTTCAGTCATACCTGAATGGTCTAGTGTTTTTCCCTTCTTTCTTCAATTAAAGTCTGAATTTAGCAATACAGAGCTCATGATCTGAGCCACAGTCTGCTCCTGGTCTTGTTTTTGCTGAATATATAGAGCTTCTATACCTTTGGGTACAAATAATATAATCAATCTGGTTTCAGTATTGACTATCTGGTGATGTCCACATGTAGTCATTTTTTATGTTGTTGGAAGAGGGTGTTTGCTATGACTAGTGCGTTCTCTAAGCAAAACTGTGTTAGCCTTTGACCTACTTCATTTTATATTCCAAGACCAAACATGCCTGTTACTCCAGGTATCTCTTGACTTCCTACGTTTGCATTCCAGTCCTCTATGATGAGAAGGACAGCTTGTGTGTGTGTGTGTGTGTGTGTGTGTGTGTGTGTTAGTTCTAGAAGGTCTTGTAGGTCTTCATAGAACCACTAACTTAATTTTCTTTGGCATTAGGGGTTGGGACATAAACTTCAATTTCTGTGATGTTGAATAGCTTGCCTTGAAAAGGAACCGAGACTATCCTGTCACTTTTAAGGTTGCACCCAAATACTATATTTTGTTTGTTTGTTTGTCTTTTGCTATGAAGGCTATTCCATTTCTTCTAAGGGATTTTTGCCCATTTTAGTAGATATAATGGTTACCCGAATTAAAGGCACCCATTTCTGTCCATTTTAGTTCACAGATTCCTAAAATATCAATGGTCCTTCTTGTCATCTCCTGTTTGACCACTTTCAATTTATCTTGATTCATAGACCTAACATTCCAGGTTTCTATGCAATATTGTTCTTTATCACATCTGACTTTACTTTCACCACCAGACATATACCCTACTGGGCATTATTTTCACTTTGGTTCAGCCTCTTCATTCCTTCTGGACTTATTTCCCCACTCTTCTCCTGTAGCACTATCTGATCTGGGGGGTTCATCTTTCAGTGTCATATCTTTTTGCCTTTTCATGGGGGTCTCATGAAAAGAGCTCTTTGCCTTTTCACTGTTCATGGAGTTCTCAAGGCAAGAATACTGCAGTTGCTTGCCATTTCCTTCTCCAGTGCACCATGTTTGTGAGAACTCTCCACCATGACCTATAAGTCTTGGGTGGCCTTACATGGCATGGTTTATATTTTCATGGAGTTACATAAGGCTGTGACACATGTAATCATGTTGGTTTGTTTTCTGTGACTGTGATTTTTATTCTGTCTACCCTCTGACAAACCTAAGCAGTGTATTAAAAAGCAGAGACATCTCTTTGCTGACATAGTCAAAGCTATGTTTTTGGGGTTTTTTTCCCTGCAATCATGCATGGATGTGAGAGTTGGACCATAAAGAAAGCTGAATGCTGAAAATTTAATGCTTTTGAATTGTGGTGCTGGGGAAGATTCTCGATAGTCCTTTGGACAGCAAGGTAATCAAAACAGTCAATCTTAAAATAAATTAACCCTGAATCATTGGAAGGGCTGATGCTGAAGCTGAAGCTCCAATACTTTGTCCCCCAAATGCAAAGAGCCAATTCAATGGAAAAGACCCTGATGCTTGGAAAGATTGAAGGCAGGAGGAGAACTGAGCAACAGAAGATGAGATGGTTAGATGGCATCACTGACTCAATGGACTTGAATTTGAGCAAACTATGGAAGATATTGAAGGACAGGGAATCCTGGTGTGCTGCAGTCCATGGGATCATAAACAGGTGGACATTGGTGACCAAACAACAACAATTAGAGAAAATAGATGTTGAAATATTAGAATTAGTTTTATTATTATTATATTAAAAGAAGTTGTATTCTAATCAATTTAAATTAGCAATTTGTCTTATGCCAGTACACGTTGCATAGTGCAGGGGATAAAATGTGAGTATTATAATAATTTGTTTGTCATTTTAATTAAAACACCTCCAAGAACTGAAACCTCAAGGAAACAGAGACAATACTAAGACAACAGAATCTTCAATCTTCCAAAGGAAAAATAATACAATAAAATTCATTCAACTCAAAACATTAGATTTCTGCTTGAATTATCTAAATAATTGTCCTGATTATAAGTTTAAGAGGAAAACTAGAAATGAGATATATTTCATCTTCCTCCTACTCATAAATTTTATTTGAAATGTATAATTTTGTATCTAGTAACTGTTATTCAAATCACCTGACTTTTAAAGAGGTAAAATTGTAACTAACAAGTTAATGTCATGGAAAGTGGTCAAAATTTAAAAGACAGCAAGGAAACTGAATAAATATGCCCAATCTCCAGGAAAAAAATTAGGTGAAGAAATAACCACCTGGTTATTGTCAACAGTGACCTAATCTATCTTTCACTCCTAGTGTCTCAGTGGTGAATTGTCTCCCTGCCAATGTAGGAAATGCAGGAGACACAGGTTCAATCCTTGAGTCAGGAAGATCCCCTGGAGGAATAAATGATGACCCACTCCAGTATTCTTGCCTGGAGAATCCCATGGACAGAGGATCCTTAAAGACTATAGTTCATGGAGTCACAAAAACTCAAATGTAATTTAGTGACTGAGCAATCTATCTTTGCTCATATGTATAGAACATGGAACACTTAATGGATGTGTTAACCAGAATTATTATATATTACAAAGCTGAAGCAATTCACTGTATATACAGAGAATGGTTATTCTAAGAGAGAGAATCATATAGAAAGAGAGAAAGAGAGAGGGTTTGGGGATAAATATGTAATACTCTTTCATTCTAGTGCCAAACCATTAAAGTAAGAATATAATATGTTAACTCCATTTATTTGCAAAATAGGTTTTGCTGGAGACAGTATTGAGAAGGATATATTCATTATATTGTGGTGGCAAAAATCATTCAGTAGGAAAATGTAGAAGGTACGGTTGGTGAACAAACTACAGAGAGCAATTCTTTTAATACTTTCTTTTTTTTTCTATGTGGTTTTTACTTCACTTTTACGTTTATCATCATCACTGATATCAAAGAATGTGGAAGAGCACGAAAACGTGCTAACATTTGAAGCTATAATGCTTCTGGGCATGGTTTAAAACTGGTTAATGATGAGGACTGTAATTTCTAATATCAATCGACACTTTCTCCTCCACCTGTCATGCATTCAAAGGTTTCTGGGCTCCAATCTGCTCTTAGGTATTGTTGAAGGCTGCCTTTTAAAAATAGCTGATAGTCATATCACCCTCAGCAGGGTTTGGCCTTCAATGAGTAACAAGTAGAAATAGACCTACAAATACTAAGCAAGAAGAAACAGTTTGGCTTTAGAAAACCATCTGGAAGTAGCTCAGGTAAAGTAAAGGTATGTTCATCCTCTAAAATAAGAGCTATAGCATTTAATAGAAAAACCTGTAATCGCTTTTTAAAATCCAGATGCATATCAGAATTCTCTTGGAATATTTTGAAAAATACAAATGCCCAGGAAATGCTTTTTTTTTTTTCTCTTTGCCAGAGCTCCAGATATGTTTCTAATGACAAATCACGTTTAAAAAAAACTGGACTATGTGATAAACTACTTTTATCTAGTTTGTTTTTCTATATCATATTCAGTGCTCCCATTTCATAAGTTGGAGCTTATGTTCTCCAACTTCTCCATCTCTTTTTTTGTTTTCTGATGTTCTTTCTCAAGTCATCAAGTGTAGTAGAAAAGCTTTTGTGTATATTTATATATAAACATATACCATATATATATTAAAAAACTTACGAATTTTTGCCTAACTAAAAAAATTATGACATTTTGATTCTACTTGTTTGACTTAGTATGAGTAGAATGCTAGATTTCTATTTAAAAAAAATAGACATGCAACAAGCAACAAAGGTTCACTGTATAGCATAGGGGGTTATAGTCAGTAGCTTGTAATAGCTTATTATACAAAAAAATTTCAAAATAATAAATGTCTCTGTATAACTAAATCACCTTGCCCTGCACCTGAAACATTGTAAGTCAAGTATACCTTAATAAATATATATATTTAAAAAAGGAATATATGAGGATATTTTACTTTTGTCTAGTTTGTTTCACTTTTTCTGTTTCATATTTAGTGCCCCCATTTCATTTAGTTTATGTTTTCCAACTTATCCATCTCTTTTTTTGATGCTTTTCTCAAGTCTCTATCAAACATAGTAGTAGAAAATCTTTTGTATACATACAATATATATATATATATATATATTTTTAGAAAACTTCTGAATTTTGCCTAATTAAAAAATGTATGACATTTTGATTCCATTGTTTGACTTAATATAAGCATAATACTAGACTCCTAATATAGAAAAATATATATATACACAACAAGAAACAATGATTAACTATATATCACAGGGAACTATAGGCAATATCTAGTTATGAACTATAATGGAAAACAATTTCAAAAATACCATATATACATATGTATAATTGAATCACAGAAACAAAAAAGAATTCTACTCTTTGAAATTTAGTAATGTTTGATTTTTGCCAGTTTTTCAAAGTGTCTTATGAACATCTAATAAAAACATATGATACAAAATTTTAAATATATTTAAATGTAGGATATGATTAATATAAATCAATTAAATATAAATCTATTATATCAAAAGGAAACTAACCTCAGTGATTTATTTCCTACTGTCGACAAATTTAGGAATCAGTGCACTAAAATTGACAAGAATGGGTTAATTTAATTCAAATGACCATTATATCATTATCCGAAGAAGAAGATATTAAGAAGAGGTGGCAAGAATACATAGAAGAACAATAAAAAGGAGATCTTAATGATCCAGATAAACTTGATGGTGTGATCACTCACCTAGAGCCAGACACCCTGGAATGTGAAGTAAAGTGGGCCTTAGGAAGCATCACTACGAACAAAGCTGGTGGAGGTGATGGAATTCCAGCTGAGCTATTTCAAATCCTGAAAGATGATGCTGTAAAAGTGCTGCACTCAATATGCCAGCAAATTTGGAAAACTTAGTAACTGCCATAGGACTGGAAAAGTTCAGTGTTCATTCCAATCCCAAAGAAAGGAAATGCCAAAGAATGCAAAAACTACCACACAATTTCACTCATCTCACACACTAGCAAACTAATGCTCGAAATTCTCCAAGCCAAGTTTCAGCAATACGTGGACCGTGAACTTCCAGATGTTCAAGTTGGACTTAGAAAAGGTAGAGGAACCAGAGATCAAATGGCCAACATCCGTTGAATCATCGAAAAAAGCAAGAGAATTCTAGAAAAACATCTTCTTCTGCATTGACTACACTGAAGCCTTTGACTGTGTGAATCACAGCAAACTGTGGAAAATTCTTAAAGAGATGCGAATACCAGACCACCTGAACTGCCTCCTGATAAATCTGTATGAACATCAAGAAGCAACAGTTAGAACTGGACATGGAACAATGAACTAGTTCAAAATTGGGAACAGTACATCAAGGATGCATATTGTCACCCTGCTTATTTAACCTATATGCAGAGTATATCATGCAAAATGCTGGACTGGATGAAGCACAAGCTGGAACCAAGATTGCAAGGAGAGATATCAATAACCTCAGATAAGCAGATGGCACCACTCTATGGCAGAAAGTGAAGAACTAAGAACCTCTTAATGAAAGTGAAAGAGGAGAGTGAAAAAGCTGGCTTAAAACTCAGATTTCAAAAAACTAAGATCATGGCATCCGGTCCCATCACTTCACGACAATTAGATGGGGAAACAATGAAAACAGTGAGAGATTTTATTTTCTAAGACGACAAAATCACTACAGATAGTGACCACAGCCATGTAATTAAGACACTTGCTCCTTAGAAGAAAAGCTATGACAAACCCCAGTTCAGTTCAGTTCAGTTGCTCAGTCGTGTCAAATCTTTGGGACCCCATGAACCGCAGCACACCAGGCTTCCCTGTCCAACACTAACTCCGTGAGTGTACCCAAACCCATGTCCATTGAGTCAGTGATGCCATCCAACCATCTTATCCTCTACTGTCCCCTTCTCCTCCTGCCCTAAATCTTTCCCAGCATCAGGTTCTTTTCAAATGAGTCAGCTCTTTGTATCAGGTGGCCACAGTATTGGAGTTTCAGCTTCAACATCAGACCTTCCAATGAACACCCAGGACTGATCTCCTTTAGGATGGACTGGTTGGATCTCCTTGCAGTCCAAGGCACTCTCAAGAGTCTTCTCCAACACCACAGTTCAAAAGCATCAACTCTTTGGCTCTCAGCTTTCTTTATAGTCCAACTCTCACATCCATACATGATCACTGGAAAAAACATAGCCTTGACTAGATGGACCGTTGTTGACAAAGTGATGTCTCTGCTTTTTAATATGCTGTCTAGGTTGGTCATAACTTTCCTTCCAAGGAGCAAGTGTCTTTTAATTTCATGGCTGCAATCACCATCTGCAGTGATTTTGGAGCCCCCCAAAATAAAGTCAGCCACTGTTTCCCCATCTATTTACCATGAAGTGATCGGACCAGATGCCGTGATCTTAGTTTTCTGAACGTTGAGCTTTAAGCCAACTTTCTCACACCCCTCTTTCACTTTCATCAAAAGGCCCTTTAGTTCTTCTTCACTTTCTGCCATAAGAGTGGTGTCATCTGCATATCTGAGGTTATTGATATTTCTCCCAGCAATCTTGATTCCAGCTTGTGCTTCCTCCAGCCCAGCATTTCTCATGATGTACTCTGCAAACCTCAACAGCATATTAAAAAGCAGAGACATTACTTTGTCAACAAAAGTTTGTCTAGTCAAAGTTATGGTTTTCCAGCAGTCATGTATGGGTTTGAGAGTTGGAACATAAAGAAAGCTGAATGGCAAAGAATTGTTGCTTTTGAACTTTGGTGTTGGAGAAGACTCTTGAGAATCCCTTGGACTGCAAGGAGATCAAACAGTCCACCTAAAGGAAATCAGTCCTGAATATTCATTGTAAGGACTGATGCTGAAGCTCCAGTGCTTTGGCCACCTGATACAAAGAACTGACTCATTGGAAAAGACCCTGATGCTGGGAAAGATTCAGGGCAGGAGGAGAGGGGAATGACAGAGGATGAGACAGTTTGATGGCACTGTCGACTCAGTTGACATGGGTTTAAGCAAACTCTGCAAGTTGGTGTTGGACAGGGAAGCTTGGCATGCTGCAGTCCATGGGGTCACAAAGAGTTGGACATGACTGAGCGACTGAACTGAACTGTGATGATATTTGCTGTGGAGAAGCTCAGATTATTACACACTATTTTAGTTGAGAACTATGGAAGACCCCCAGGAGATCTTTCCTTGGGAAATAAGACTGACCTCCTATGACAGAAATGAACACTGATGATTCAGAAATACTCATTTTATGGGTTGGATTTTCTCTCCAAAATATATATTGATATATATTAATAAATAAAGAACAAAATACAAACATATACAATAAGGATACTCCTCAAAATCATTATTCCTAAGTGAAGAAGACAGAGCAGAAGACTACATATTATTTCATTATTTAATTTTTATGAAACTACCAGAAAAAAAAAAGAAAACATAGAAAAGCATATGCACGGAGAAAGCATGTAAATGAGTTTCTATAGCTAAAAATAGAGACAAAGATTAACTAAGAAATTTTTGATGTTATATCTGTCCTGTTTACAGGAGTAGGGAGTGGCAGCTTATGTGTTGATTTTTGTCATTTTTTATTATATGCAATATGAAGCTCTTGCAGTAAATGGTTTTACTTCTGGAAATGGCACTCTACTTCTGAAGCATTATTCCCACACTTTTCAGGCTAAGGATTATTAGAATTGTATTTGTGTGATTCCTTGGCTTTCTACTACTCTCCTGATCTTTCTTTCCATGCTGAAATTCTTTTAAAAATCATCCAAATATATACTCACTGCAACATATATCTGTATGCGGTTATTTGCATTAAAAAAATATCTTATTTGTGAAGCAGGTTTCTTTCAACATATCAAAGCACATGTTCTTGCTGAATCCATCTGAGCTCTTTTCAGACTCCTTATAAACAAAGTACTTTCATTTAAAAAGTGAATATTTCCTATACCCAAGTTAACTTTTTGTGTTGAGCTGAAGTAAAAAAAAAATATGTGTGTATATATATATATATATATATATACACGTGCGTGTGTGTGTGTGTGTGTGTGTGTGTGTGTGTGTATCAGCTCAATGGGGAAATTTGGGGAGAAATTATATAGCAAATTCAGGAAGATTAAATAGGAAATGACTCTCTAAGTTCGATGTATGGCATTAATGATGTATCTCACTGACTGAGAGGGGCAGTTATTTCTCAGCACTTTGTTATGGGGAAACCAGTGATGGCTTCAACGCTTAAATTGTGAAATATTTAAACAGACTATGAATTTTTCTATAATAGTTATCTTCTAATTACTTAAACAATGTACAACTTTGCTGCCAAGAAGAAAATTCATCCTTGTGATAGCCAATACTTCACCATCACTTCCAATTATCCTGTTCATGACTTTGATGATGTTTATATGCAACATTTGGCTCATCTCCGTTGTTACCTTATGACTTAATGGTAGATAATGACAATAGATTTAAGTCTTGCATGTCCAATGGAAAAATAAGCTCAGGCTGATTTCAAAGGATTGGCAATGTATATACATCAATTTATATATATATATATATCAGTTCAGTTCAGTCGCTCAGTCGTGTCTGACTCTTTGCAACCCCACGAATTGCAGCACGCCAGGCCTCCCAGTCCATCACCAACTCCCAGAGTTTATATATAATTGGCCATTATCAAATGCTAAGTGATATGTCCAGAGTGTACAGATCTTAAACACAATTCAAGGTTTTAAAGAAATAAAACTTCCTTTGAGTTGCAATAGTAAGAAAAGATGTAGTACAATATCTAAGCAAGCAGAAACCTAGGGAATTGGTGGGGTTGGAGGAGAAACTGGAAAACCTCCACAGTATACTTGCTATGAGAATCCCATGAACTGTATAAAAAGGCAAAAAGATATGACACTAAAAGAAGAGGAACTCTGGGTCTGAAGGAGTCCAATGTGCTACTAAGGAAGAGTGGAGGATAACTACTAATAGCTCCAGAGAGAATGAAGCAGTTGGGCCAAAGCAGAAATGATGCCTGGTTGTAGATGTGTTTGGTGGTGAAAGTCAAGTCCAGTGCTGTGAAGAACAGTATTGCATAGGAATCTGGGATAATAGGTCCATGAATCGAGGTAAGTTGGATGTGATCAAGCAAGAGATACCAAGAGTAAACATCAACATCTTAGGAATAAGTGAACTAAAATGGATGGGAATGGGTGAATTTAATTCAGATGACCATTACATATACAACTGTGGGAAAGAATCCCTAGATAAAATGGAATAACCTTTATAACTAACAAAAGAGTCTGAAATGCAGTACTTCGGTATAACCTCAAAAATGACAGAATGATCTCAGTTTGTTTCCAAGGCAAACCATTCAGCATCACAGTAATTCAAATCAATGCCCCAACCACCTATACTGAAGAAGCTGAAGTTGATCAGTTCTATGAAGACCTCCTAGAACTAACTCTAAATATATATATATATATATATATATATATATATATATATATATATCCTATTCATCATAGGGAATTGGAATGTAAAAGCAGGAAGTCAAGAAATACCTGGAGTAACAGGCAAGTTTGGCCTTGGAGTACAAAATGACACAGGGCAAAGGTTAACAAAATTCTGCCAAGAGAGCTCACTTGTCATAGCAAACACTTTTTAAACAACGCAAGGGACAACTTTACATGTCGACATCACCAAATGGACAATGCCGAAATCAGATTGATTACATTTTTTTAACCAAAAATGGAGAAACTCTATACAGTCAAAAAAGACCTGGAGCTGACTGTGGCTCAGATAATCAGCTCCTTATCACAAAATTCAGGCTTAAACTGAAGAAAGTGGGAAAAACCACTAGGGAAGTCAGGTACGAATTAAATCAAATCCCCTATGAATATACAGTGGAGTTGATGAATAGATTCAGGTGATTAGATCTAATAAACAGGGTGCCTGAAGACCTATGTACAGAGGTCCATATTATTGTACAGGAGGAAGGAAAAAAAAAAAAACTATCCCAAAGAAAAAGGAAAAGGGAGAAGGCAAAGTGGTTATCTGAGGAGCCTTTACAAATATCTGAGGAAAGAAGAGAAGTGAAAAGCAAGGGAGAAAGAGAAAGGTGCACCAAATTAAATGCAGAGTTCCAGAGAATATCAAGGAGAGACAAGAAGGCCTTCTTCAATGAACAATGCAAAGAAATAGAGGAAAAAAAACAGAAGGGGAAAGACCAGAGATTTCTTTAAGAAAATTGGAAATATCAAAGGAACACTTCATCCAAAGATGGGTACAACAAAATAGAAAATGTAAAGACCTAAGAGAAGCAGAAGTGATCAAGAAGAAATGGCAAGAATACACAGAAGAACTGTACAAAAAAAAGTTTAATGACCCAGATAACTACAACAGTGTGGTCACTCACCCAGAGCCAGATATACTGGAGTGTGAATTCAAGTGGCCCTTAGGAGGCACTCCTGCCAATTAAGCTAGTGGAGGTAATGGGATTTCAGCAAAGCTATTTAAAATCCTAAAAGATGATGTTATCAAAGTGCTGCACTCAATATGTCAGCAAATTTGGAAAACCCAGCAGTGGCCACAGGACTGGAAAAAAAAATCAATCTTCATCCCAATTTCCAAGAAGGGCAGTACTAAAGAATGTTCAAACCACCAGACACTTACACTCACCTCAAATGCCAGTAGGTTATGTTCACAATCCTGTATGCTAGGTTTCAGCATTACATGAACCGAGAACTTCCAGATGTCCAAGCAATATTTAGAAAAAGCAGAGGAACCAGAGATCAAATTGTCAACTTTGGTTGGATCATATAGAAAGCAAGGGAATTCCAGAAAAACATCTACCACTGTTTCATTGACTACACTAAAGCCTTTAGCTGTGTGGATCATAACAAATTATGGAAAACTCTTAAAGAGATAGGGATCCCAGACCATCTTACCTATCTCCTGAGAAACCTGTATATGGGTCAAGAAGTAACAATTAGAATCAGACATGGAACAACTGACTGGTGCAAAATTGGTAAAGGATTATGTCAAGGAGTATTGTCACCATGTTTATTTAATGCAGAGCACATCATGAGAAATGCTGGGCTGGATGAGTTACAAGCTGGAATCAAGATTGCTGGGAGAAATATCAACTACTTCAGATATGTGAAGGATACCACTTTAATGCAGAAAGCGAAGAGAAACTAAAGAACCTCTTGATGAGCATGAATGCGGAAAATGAAAAAGACAGCTTAAAACTAAATGCTAAAAAGCAAACAAGACAAAACAAAACAAACAAATAAAAACTAAGATCATGGCATCTGGCCCCATGACTTCATGGCAAATGGAAGGGGAAAATGTGGAAGCAGTAACAGATTTCCTCTTCTTGGGCTCTAAAGTCACTGCAGATGGTGACTGCATCATGAAATTAGAAGATGCTTGCTCCCTGGCAGGAAAGCTATAAAAACCTAGACAAAGACATCATTAAAAAGCAAAGACATCATTTTACTAACAAAGGTCTGTATAGCCAAACCTATAGTTTTTCCAGTAGTCACATACGGTTGTGAGAGCCGGAACATAAAGAAGACAGTGTCGAAGAATTGCTGCTTTTGAACTGTGGTGCTAAAGAATATTCTTGAGAGTGCCTTGGACAGCAAAGATATCAAGTCAATCAATCTTAAAGGAAATAAACCCTGAATATTCATTGGAAGGACTGAAGCTGAAGCTGAAACTCCAATACTTTGGCCACCTAATGCGAAGAGCCTACTCATTTGAAAAGATCCTGATGCTGGGAAAGATTGAAGATAGAAGGAAAAGAGGGCAACAAAAGATGAGGTGGTTAGATGGCATCAACAATGAAATGGACATGAAGTTGGACAAACTGTGGGAGATGGTGGGGGACAGGGAAGCCTGGTGTATTTCAGTCCATGGTGTCATGACTTGGTGTCTGAACAGAACAAAACAGAGTTCAGTTCAGTTCAGTCATTTAGTCATGTCCGACTCTTTGCAACCGCATGGACTGCAGCATGCCAGGCTTCCCTGTCCATCACCAACTCCCAAAGCCTATTCAAACTCATGCCCATCACATCGGTGATGCCATCATCCTATGCCATTCCGCTTCTCTTCCTGTCTTCAATCTTTCCCAGCATCAGGATCTAAAAATATTTCATGCAGTGAACAAACAGACACTTCAATGATAATATTCTACACTACTACTCCTAACCTATCAGACTCTGAAAGTATTGAGGGGAGAAATTTGATGTTGAAATAATTAGAATAAAAAAAATGGTGCTGGGGGAAATGGGAAGGTGCTATTCAAAGCATGAATAAGTTCTAGAAACCTAATGTACTGGTGACTATAGTTAATAACAATGTATTATATATTTAAAATTTTGCTAAGTGAATATGTATTATGTATTTAAAACTTTGCTGAGATAGTAAATTCCAAGTGTTCTCACCACACCGAAAATAGGTGATAGGTATGAGTATGTTAACTAGCTTGACTGTGGTAATCATCTTACAATGCATCTCACAATGGTAAAGCATCACATTGCATATTTGTCAAATTCTAGCAATAAAGGTGATAATTATCACAGAAAATAGATGAAAACCTTATGTTAGCAAGTTTTATTACTTTAAGTCTAGGAATTCATCTGTGTCTAAGTTCTGCATTTTTCAAATGAAAATCATGATCTAAGTTACATGTGGAATGTTGTATATTGTAGAGGAAGAATAATAAATCTTTTTCCTCTATCCATTTTAGGTTCTACAGCCCTATAAATTACACTGGGGAAAGGTAGATTAACAAGAGAAAAATAGACGTTGACACATGCATCCTGCATTTGTATGTGTGAACACCCAGTTATGAGTAATTCAGAGTTGGTTAGAACTTTTAAAATATCATTTCAAGGTAAAAGAAGGAAAGAGGCATTGGGCTTCTGTGCTGGGGATGTAAGTTATAGGGAGAAGATGAATAAAAAGTTCAGTAAACTAGGGTTGTTTAGTAATATTCATGCTGCAAATTTAAGCCATTGCCTTTTTCATTGATAAGTTATTAATTTCTCCTTACTCAAGTCAGGGAGAAGGAGACATCTTTACAAATGGAAATTTCTTTAAAAAATGTAAATTTTCTTTACAAAAGGAAAACTTGTGCCCTGGTTTTAGAGCTTTTCCTGCCTCTGTTGGTTCTCAAGGCTTTTAGTTCAAAATAACCTGTATACTAAACAGGCATATTTGAGATGGCATATTCTGGTTCCTTTCATTATATTAGAACTCTGTATGAAGGCATAGTCAGTATCTGAGGATTTTAATTCATCTTTCATTATCACATCCTCCTTGGGGAGTAAAGATTTGTGGCTTAAAAGTATATGTTTCTCTCTGGTCTGCAAACTTCTGAATTTTGAATGAAGAAGAGAATAAGAAAGTAGCTAATATATATGCATATATAACATGCATAGTGGTCCCTAAAGAAAACAGTCTACCTCCTATGTATACTTCTTTTCTTCCATCCTTTCTGCTTCTCCTTAATTGTTTTTTCTTTCTCCCTCTTTTCTTTCTCTTTTTTTCCTGTATTTCTCTCTCTCCTTTTCTTATCAAAAATTAGAAAAAGTTCAGATATCATTTATTAAATGTGCTTATCTAGGCATGTGCTGGCTTGGACTTTATTTTAAATATAAGCATTTTGCAAACATGTTTGTAAGGTGGAATATTTGTCTTCTTAAAAGAACAAACAGTTTTGAAAAGTAGAAACAGCTATTCCCATGCCAAAAATACTTTCTTATGCTCATTAACAATCATTTTTTACTGTTGCTTTAATGTAAAAACTAGGCTAACATTACATAATAAGAACTCAATTGTGAAACCAAGATGAGAAAACTTGCTCCATAATTTGCTTATTGCGAGATCTAAAGAAGTAATAACTGGCAATCTTTATCCCTCATAATTGAGCTGCTGAGATTTAACTATATTTTATCTCTTTACAACATAAAATGTGGAAACATCCGTGACATAGATGAAGCACAGCCACCTTCATGATTATATCAAGCAAGAATTCTACAGGATTTGCTTCTTCTTTTCAGCAAATATTAAATTAATAACTTCCTTTAATGAAGTCTTTTTTTTTTTTTTTTTGGAAAAGGGGAATTTATTTATTTGCCTCTATTCTGCTTGGCTCACTTTATCTTCTTTTTTTGAAACAAAAAAAAGTATTTTAAGCAAATTATAGGTAATGTTTAAGAATCCATATGTTCATATAATTGGTTAGTATTTCCAGTGACTGCTTTAGTCAGAGACACACCTGCAATCAGCAAGGATTTGTCTTTTCAGTCACAGTAACTTCAACTGCAGATCCCTTTGCTCTCTGGGCCATGCCAAGCTTGGAACCTCCCTGAAGTCAGAGAAATTGGCCTAGGACTCTGTGACATAAAGATGAGATTGAAGTAGCTCACCAATCTAGGTTGAAAGGAAGAAATCTGCCATTCCTCTTTGGAATGACCTTTACATGGATCAACTTAACTACCTTCTCCATATTCTTTAGCACTCTGGTTTGGTAATACTTTGACCAGTTGGGAGATAGCCATGACTTTCACTGTTATTTTGCCAATTTTTAAATCTTGTCCTTTTCAGATGCTGGCTAAGGTGTTAGCTGTCTGTGAAACTGTAAATACCCCATACAATATGAACTCCACAATGTATCTTGGGGATTTCACACACTGGTTATAGCACTCACTTGCTCAAAATGTGTATAGTCAGAAGTGATGGAGTTTGGTCGAATTCCTTGCAGCTGAGAAATTAGTGATAGTCCTGAGCTTTTGTCTCATTCACAATGTGTAATGCAAGAGATGATGCTTTTGTTTGTTTTGTTTAAATTTTACTTTTTTATTTATTTATTTTTTATTTGTTTTGCCATATATTGACATGAATCCACCATGAGTGTACATGTCTTCCCCTACCAGAATCCCCCCTCCACATCCTCCCCCCATTCCATCCCTCCAGGCCATCCCAGTGCACCAGCCCCGAGCACCCTGTACTATGCATCGAACCTGGACTGGAGATTTGCCCCACACATTGATAATTTACATGCTTCCATGACATTCTCCCATATCTTCCCGCCCTCGTCCTCTCCCATAGAGTCCATAATACTGTTCTATTTATCTGTGTCTCTTTTGATGTCTCACATACAGGGTTATCTTTACTGATTGACTAAATACCATATATATGTGTTAGTATACTGTATTGGTGTTTTTCTCTCTGGCTTACTTCACTCTGTATAATAGGCTCCAGTTTCATCCACCTCATTAGAACTGATTCGAATGTATTCTTTTTAATGGCTGAGTAATATTTCATTGTGTATATGTACCACAGCTGCCTTATCCATTCGTCTGCTGATGGGCATCTAGGTTGCTTCCATGTCCTGGCTATTATAAACAGTGCTGAGATGAACATTGGGGTACATGTGTCTCTTTCAATTCTGGTTTCCTCGGTGTGTATGCCCAGCAGTGGGATTGCTGGGTCATATGGCAGTTCTATTTCCAGTTTTTTGAGGAATCTCCACACTGTTGTCCATAGTGGCTGTACTAGTTTGCATTCCCACCAACAGTGTAAGAGGGTTCCCTTTTCTCCACACCCTCTCCAGCATTTATTGCTTGTAGACTTTTGGATAGCAGCCATTCTGACGGGTGTGAAATGGTACCTCATTGTGGTTTTGATCTGCATTTCTCTGATAATGAGTGATGTTGAGCATCTTTTCATGTGTTTGTTAGCCATCTGTATGTCTTTTTTGGAGAAGTGTCTGTTTAGCTCTTTGGCCCACTTTTTGATTGGGTCGTTTATTTTTCTGGAATTGAGCTGCAGGTGTTGCTTGCATATTTTTTCAGATTAATTCTTTGCCCGTTGCTTCATTTGCTATTATTTTCTCCCATTCTGAAGTCTGTCTTTTCACCTTGCTTATAGTTTCCTTTGTTGTGCAAAAGCTTTTAAGTTTAATTAGGTCCCATTTGTTTATTTTTTGTTATTATTTCCAATATTCTTGGAGGTGGGTCATAGAGGATCCTGCTGTGATTTATGTCGGAGAGTGTTTTGCCTATGTTTTCCTCTAGGAGTTTTATAGTTTCTGGTCTTATGCTTAGATCTTTAATCTATTTTGAGTTTATTTTTGTGTATGGTGTTAGAAAGTGTTCTAGTTTCATTCTTTTAAAAGTGGTTGACCAGTTTTCCCAGCACCACTTGTTAAAGAGATTGTCTTTTCTCCATTGTATAGTCTTGCCTCCTTTGTCAAAGATAAGGTGTCCATAGGTGCGTGGATTTATCTCTGGGCTTTCTATTTTGTTCCATTGATCTATATTTCTGTCCTTGTGCCAGTACCATACTGTCTTGATGACTGTGGTTTTGTAGTATAGCCTGAAGTCAGGCAGGTTGATTCTTCCAGTTCCATTCTTCTTTCTCAAGATTTCTAGAGCTAATCAACGAATATAGTAAAGTTTCAGAATATAAAATTAACACCCAGAAATCCCTTGCATTCCTATACACTAACAACAAGAAAACAGAAAGAGAAATTAAGGAAACAATTCCATTCACCATCACAACAAAAAGAATAAAATACTTAGGAATATATCTACCTAAAGAAACAAAAGACCTATATATAGAAAATTATAAAACACTGGTGAAAGAAATCAAAGAGGACACAAATAGAAGGAGAAATATACCGTGTTCATGGATCAGAAGAATCAATATAGTGAAAATGAGTATACTACCCAAAGCAATCTATAGATTCAATGCAATCCCTATCAAGCTTCCAACGGTATTCTTCAGAAAACTAGAACAAATAATTTCATGATTTGTATGGAAATACAAAAAACCTCAAATGACTAAATTTACTTTTTATTTTGAACTTACAGACCTGCAGAAGAGTTATAAAAAAAAAAAAAATAGTACAAAGCTTCACCATATACCTTTCACCCAGTCTCTCCTAATGTTAACATGACCATGATATTGGCAGAGTACTATTCATCTACTATAGGCTCTATTTGAATTTCATCAGATTTTATACTATTTTTTTCTATTCCAGATCGAAATCAGGATCCCGATTTACATTTAGTTGCTATGACTCTATAGTCTCTTCCATCTGTGACAGTTTTTCCATCTTTCCTTGTTTTATGTCACTTTGACACTTTTGAAAATTACCAGTCAAGAATTTTATAGAATATTTCTCCATTTTGGTTTGTCTGATGCTTATTATGATTAGACTGGGGTTATGGATTTTAGGAAAACATACCAAAGAGCTTAAGTGTCCTTCTATCACACCATATGAATGGGTAAACTCTATCATGACTAAGAACTGGTGATGCTAACTTTGTAATTTGGTTGAAGTGACATTTGTTAGGTTTCACCATAGTAAAGTTTTTTTTTTTTTTGCTTTCTTTCTTGACTTGATTTCTTTATAAATCAATCACTAAGTCCAGCCCACATCTAAAAGAAAAGAAATTAACGTGAATTAAATTTGCTTTCTGAAATGAAGAATATTGAAAAAATGTATACTCCATTTATGTTAAAATCATGACAGTAATTAATATTTGGGGGAATCATTTGAGGCTATGGCAAATATCCTATTACTCTATTTTTCTACTTTCACCAAAGCCAAGATGAGGGATGGACAACATCCTCAAGCCAGAAGGACATAAACCAGTAGAACTTTTCTCTTCCATTTTCAGTTTTTTGAAAGTTAACTATTCTCTTGTGTTTCTCTGCTTTAAAATGTTTTCCAGTGTTTTAAATAATTTTTATAATATATTCTATTTAAATTTTTATAATTATTATCTGTGGAAAAGTTCATATATCCACTTCACTTTGCTGTCATTACTAGAGGTTTCAAGGCTCAATTGATTTGATTGGTTTGTTTGATCTATTCATAATGATGATGCTCAATCCCCCCAAAATAAATTTAAATATATTTCATATAATATGTTAACTAAAGAACGAGCTTAATCATTTAATGACATTAAATGTTTAAAAAATATTTCAGTGATGACAAATACAGTCATTCCTAACACACCATTTCTTAGCTAATTTAGATACATAAAATGTTATTTTATTTTCCACAATTTATGAATATAATACTGCAAGTGCTAGTCAGTGAAAACTTAATCAGGTTGTTATTATGAAAACATACTGATTTTCTTAGCTTTTGTTTAATTTTGAATTTTTGACTAGCTCTTTCAGTATAAATACATTTGGTTACACTAACATGAATGCTTGGGGCTCCTTCATTTCCCAATATGTTGTGATTATGGACATTTTCAGTCTTTGCTGTTGGTGTGGATTTCAAAATTAATCACTGTAGGCAGATAACCTGAGACTGAGTTTCCAGACGTTGATGTGATTCTTTTGCTTGAAATGACCAAAATTACCAGATTGCAAAGCAATATACTTAGGTACTTTTGGCCCCCTTTAGCAACAACTAGATTGCATCACAGGTACAGTGATCCAGCTGACTGTTGGTGAATACTTATGATGAATTCTTATTCACTCATGTATGTGTGAGTCTGTGTTAGCACATATGTGTGTACATGTATATGTGTGTGTGTGTGTTTGACTGGAAATAAAAAAAAAGAACAGTTCAAGGAATAAAAGAGGAGAAAAAATGGGTTGGGAAGTAAATGGTAAGGAACAGTTACATCAAGCCAGTCAAAAAACCACTGAGTAGCTACTCTGTACAAGAAAATAAACTAGCAAGTGAGGTGAATATAAAGTCTGGGCCAGAAGTCCCCTTGTTTCAGTGGGCAATGTTCAGGTAACTAATTTGAGCAGTCCTTTCTAGACACAGAGCAGCAATTTTCAAATTGTGTTAATATTATATTCACAGGCCTTAGAGGAGGCTAGGGAGGCAAATGGGGCTCTTGGGCCTAACTACTTCTTCAAACAGAAGAGCTTTATTTTCATCTGTTTTGCACAGCTGACATCTGAGTAAAACACTTTGAATAAAGAGTTCCATTAAGAAAAAATGGAAAATGATTCCATTATTTTGACCTCCTAGAAGGCAGGGATAGCAGATAGCAACACTTTGAAAAGGATGTTGCAAAAATAATTCAATTACACTGATAATTATAAGTTATGAGGAAAATATGTATAAAATAAATATAAGAAGCAATTATGATATTAATAACAATAAAGCATCCTCACAGTTTACAACTTTAAAAAATTATTATTTATGTTTGGTTGCATTAGATCTTCTTGTCTGTGCATGGGCTTTCTCTAATTGAGGTGTGTGGGGCCTACACTTCACTGTGATGCATGGGCTTCTCATTGGGGTAGCTTCTCTTGTTGCAGAGCATGGGCTCTTTGACACACAGGGTCAGTAGTTGTGGTGCAGGGACTTAGTTGCCCCACAGCATGTGAGATCTTCTGGGAGCAGATTTTGAACCTGTGTCCTCTGCATTGTAAGGCAGATTCTTAACCACTCAACCACCAGAAAAGACTCACATGGCATTATTAACAGACATTGTTACAATATGATATTTATCAACATTAACAATATTACAATATGATATTTATAAATATTAGAGTGTAACAGTTATTTCACTTGCCTAGAGCCAGACATCATAGAGTGTGAAGTTAAGTAGGCTTTAGAAAACATTACTGTGAATAAAACTAGTGGAGGTGATGGAATTCCAGCTGAGTTATTTTAAATCCTAAAAGATGATACTGTTAAAGTGGTGCACTCAATATGCCAGTAAATTTGGAAAACTCAGCAGTGCCCACAGGACTGAAAAAGGTTAGTTTTCATTCCAATCCCAAAGAAAGGGAATGCCAAAGAACATGCAAAGCACCGCACAATTGCACTCATTTCACACACTACCAAAGTAATGCTCAAAGTTCTCCAACCTAGACTTCAACAGTATGTGAACCAAGAACTTTCAGATGTTCAAGCTGGATTTAGACAAAGCAGAAGAACCAGAGATCAAATTGTCAACACCTGTTAGATCATAGAAAAAGCAAAAGAATTTCAGAAGAATACCTACTTCTGCTTCATTAACTATACTAAAGCCTTTGACCGTGTGGATCACAAAAAACTGTGGAAAATTCTTCAAGAGATGGAAATACCAGATCACCTTACCTGCCTCTCTGAGAAATCTGTTTACAGGTCAGGAAGCAACAGTTAGAACTGGACATGGAACAATGGACTGATTCCAAGTTGGGAAAGGAGTATGTCAAGGCTGTATATTGTCAGCCTTCTTATTTAATTTATATGCAGAGTGCATCATGCAAAATGGCAGGCTAGATGAAGCACAAGCTGGAATCACGATTGTCAGGAGAAATATCAATAACCTCAGATATGCAGATGACACGACCCTTATAGCAGAAAGTGAAGAGGAACTAAACAACTTTTTGATAAAAGTGAAAGAGGAGAGTGAAGAAGCTGGCTGAAGCTGAAAAATAAAGAGGAGAGTGAAGAAGAAAATTGAAAGAACTCAACTTTAAAAAAACTAAGACCATGGCATCTGGTCCCATCAGTTCAGTTCAGTTCAGTCGCTCAGTTACGTCTGACTCTTTGTGACCCCATGGACTAGAGCAAGCCAGGCTTCCCTGTCCATCACCAGCTCCTGGAGCTTGCTCAAACTGATGTCCATTGAGTCGGTGATGCCAAGCAACCATCTCAGCCTCTGTTGTCCTCTTCTCCTCCTGCCTTCAATTTTTCCAAGCATCAGGGTATTTTCAAATGAGTCAGTTCTTCACATCATGTAGCTAAATTATTGAAGTTCCAGCTTTAACATCAGTCCTTCCAATGAATATTCAGGACTGATTTCCTCTAGGATTGATTGATTTGTCCTCCTTGTAGTCCAAGGGACTCTCAAGAGACTTCTCCAACACCACAGTTCAAAAGCATCAATTCTTTGGCACTCAGCTTTCTTTATGATCCAACTCTCCCATTCATACATGACTTCTTGAAAAACCATAGCTTTGACTTTTGTTGGCAAAGTAATGTCTCAGCTTTTTAATATGTTGTCTATGTTGGTCATAGCTTTCTTCCAAGAAGCAAGCTTCTTTTAATTTCATGGCTGCAGCCTCCATCTGCAGTGATTTTGGAGCCTAAGAAAATGAAAGTCTGCAATTGTTTCCATCATTTCCCCATCTATTTGCCATGAAGTGATAGAACGAGATGCCATGATCTTAGTTTTTTGAATACTGAGTTTTAAGCCAGTTTTTTCACTCTCCACTTTCACCTTCATCAAGAGGCTCTTTAGTTCCTCTTCACTTTCTGGTCCCATCATGTGTAAATAAATAGTAAAGTCAGGGATTGGTTATGCAAATTTAAATATCCCAATTATTTTGAAGGATTGTAAAATTTTATGGCGAAGGAGATATTTGAATTATTCCTGGATCATGGGTTCAAAGGTAATGAGAAGATATAGGTCGATACTATTGTTGTTGTTGTTTAGTCTCTAAATTATGTCCAACTCTTTTGTGACCCCATGGCCTATAGCCTGCTACTCTTCTCTGTCCATGGGATTTCCCAGCCAAGAATACTGGAATTGGTTGCCATTTCTTTCTCTGAGGGATCTTCTCAACATAAGGATTGAGCTCCTGTTTCCTGCCTTAAGAGGTGAATTTTTTACCACTGAGCCTGCAGGGAAGCCTTACAGGTTATTATTCATACACTAATTTTCATTGCCTAATAATTATGAACTTTATTTATTGTATATAAATATATAGTGTGAAGCTTCCTAAATAAAGGCCATATTTCCAAAAGAATTTTTCATCATACCTGTGTTAGATCTTGTTAATATACTTCGACTATTGAAAAAGAATTCAGAATAATGACAACCTTACATATCTGTCCCTTACATCTTGCATAATACTATGTGTGGCTAGAGAGCAGGATAGAATTGTATGAACATCACAAGAATTACACCTTTGTTTCAGAAATCAAACTTAGGAAGGGAAGCCTGAGAATCGAGTAGCCCTATTGCATGAGTTTATATGTCAAGGCTTCATTTACTCCTAATGGGGCCATCAACGCCTTTTGTGATCTCAGTAATTAAGAAGCCATTTTGATTCCTCTGATTATGGACTTCCTAAAAGCTGGCTGCTAAGTCATAAAAGAAATAGAAAGATGCTTTGGAGAACTAATGGCTGCCCGTGTGTGCTGAGTCAGTCATGAATTTTATGGGAAGCTATGCTGACTTATGCAGGACTGCTTTATGCCTCTGAGATGATCTATTTTAACATGTTGATTGCTTCATTCTGGGCATCATTTCCCTATAGAGACATGGGCCATTCGTATAGTTTTACAAAATTAATTCTATGTGGGAATGGAGTGAAATCTTAGATGGAGCAACAATGGAAATTCTAAAATGAAACAATGTATGTGGAGATCTATATTAAACAAAATAAAGCAGAAGAGGGAGGGTTTCTGTAATATTTTAGTTGAGGAATGTAGATTGGTGACTCCATGATGGACAGCAACAGTATAACCACATTTACTGGAAAAGAGTAGAATGATTTGAGGATTCTCCATGGAAATACTATTTTATCCCACTTATTACCCTCCCACCCATTTCCAATTTAGTTATGTCTTTTTAAATGAATGGCATAGAGCACTGAAAACAAGAAAAAAAGGCAAGATAGGCCAAAACCATAAAGCAATATGAATAGCCATGATGGATTTCATTAATTAGAAATTAAAGACACAAACCTGTGAAAAACTGTACCTCTGGAGGTTGTCCCAGGACAGTGTCTGTTCTAATTTCAGAAGTTAATTTGACATAAATGTTTAAATTATTGTGTGTAAGAGAAATATGGTGACCTAGAATAAAAATCACAGTGAGAAAAAAAAGCTTTGTATCAATTTCCTTTCCAGTACATGCTTTGATTAGACAAGCACCAAAAAGCCATGTTTGAAACACTGCTGAAGTTCCTTGTATATAAAAAGCTAAAAAGGTTTTCTGTTCATTGTTCTGCCTAGGAGCTAGGTGTGGATATTCAACTGATTTTTTTTTTTTTTAATTTTGAAAGTTCCTCTTCTGAATCACAAGATTTTCTGATGAGCAAATAATAAGAGGGAAGAAGGTGGGAAAAGAGTGGCAGAAGAATGAGGAGTAAAGAGCAGAATCTTAATAGTTTTTAAGAAAAAATGAAAGTGTTAGTGGTTTAGTCGTGTTCAACATTTTGCGACCCCATGGACTGTAGCCCACGAAGCTCCTCTATCCACTAAATTCTTCAAGTGAGAATACTGGAGTGGGTTGCCATCCCCTTCTCCAGGGGATCATTCTTACCCAGGGATTGAACCTGGGCCTCTCACATTGCAGGCAGATTCTTTACCATCTGAGCCACAGGGAAACAATTATTCTCTAAGTCCATATTAATTATTATGTGCTCAGTTAAAGCAAATGCAATCTCAATTAACCAGAGTTCAATTATCTAGAAATTCATATATAGTGAAACAATTTTGGGGGAACATTTAACTTTGTTAAAAATCTTATTGATTTTTGGCTGTGCTGAGTTTTCCTTGCTGTGTGTGGGCTTTCTCTAGTTGCAGTGAGTGGGGGCTTTTCTCTAGCTGTGGCACATGGGCTTCTCCTTGAGGTGGCTTCTCTTGTTACAGAGCATGGGGCTTCTGTATTTGTGACCCACAACCTTAGCTGCTCCATGGCATGTGGAATCTTCCTGGACCAGGAATCAATTCAACCTGTGCCTCTTGCATTAAAATGTGAATTCGTAACCACTGGACCACCAGGGAAGTCTAAAACATTTTTTTTTTTTTAATTCACTCTAGTTCCTCGGATAAGCTGAGGATATTTGTTTTTCTTTCTTTCTCTTCATTTTACTTTCATTTTTCCAATGTTTTTGTTGTTGTTGTTGTTGAAGGATAATTGCTTTACATGACGTAACAACAATAATGACATCACCCAAACAGCAGCACCATCAACAAGATGTTGGTTTTTCTTTACTGCCATCTTCCTTGACACCTCCATTTTCTACCCTGTCATTTGTCTTGGGAAGTTGACCCAGTTGACTGTGTCACTCAGACGTTCTTATTCTCATGACATAAGTGGGTTTCCACCAATAGAAGTTTCTTGTTCATTGTTCAGTCACTAACTCGTGTCCAACTCTTTGCAACCCCATGAACTGCAGCATGCCAGGCTTCCCTGTCCTTTTCTATCTCCCAGAGTTTGGTCAAACTCATGTCCGTTGAGTCACCGATGCCATTTAAACAACTCATTCTCTGTCAATGAGATGTTGCTAGCTGGTGACTAAATGGCAGGAAGAGATTCACGTTAGTATACTTTCCCTCCTAGTTCTTTCCCTATGTCACAGTGATTGTTGCATTTGTTGCCTCTTCTATGGCACAATTTCTATTGGGCAGCTTCCCTTCTTTGGTCCAACTCTACAAACATTATTAGTCTTATTTAGTCTTATTGCTTTCTTCTGCACTGTGTTAACATTCTTGTAAGAAATACAAGTATGGTTTTCATCAGGTTCTTAGTAAATAGAATATCTTTCATATCTATTAAATATCTTTATAAAAACAAACCAGACTAGAAGGAAGGAAATGTTAATTCTATGTTTAGTACTTCAAGGATACCAATTCCATTAAAATGTTTTCTCAATCTTCCTGCTGTAAATGGAGAAGAATCAATGAGTTCCAGCTCCCATCATGGAATAGAGAGCCCCTAAAGATGCTCAGACTCTCCACCCTGCTCTGTATGTACTTGCAGCTCTCCTCTTGTTGAAATCTAAACTGTGTCTGCAACTCCTTTGACTAACAATGTAGAAAAAGTGATCTTCTGGGACTTCTAAGAAAGGTTAAAAAAATGTTCTACTCTTCACTATGTATAAATTGCAGACTATCCTGGTGGAGAGAGAGACCAAGTAGAGAGGACCTAGAAAGTGAAATATGTCATAAAAAAAGAAGCCAACCTAAGGAACTCTGAGGTGCCAGATGTCTAGCCGTCTGATGGTGTCTGCCATTTAGCTCTAACTATATGAGAGACCTTGAGAAAGACTAGCAGAGAAACCGCCAGGCTGGCTCCAGCCAACACACAAATTTGTGGGACATAATAAAATATCTGTGGTTTAAGTTTCTACACTTTGGGGTAACTCATAATGCAGCATTAGGTAACTATAGCATTATATATTCCACTTACTAGCAGTGTGACTGTGAAAGGTATTTTTGCCTCATGAGGCTCAATTTTCCCATTTTCAAAATGTGAATGACAATAGTTAAATATACTATAAGTTAGTTTGAGATCTAAGCTAAAGATGAAGTAAAATTTTCAAAGTAATCATTCAGCGTAGAGCTTAGGACACAGGAAAAAAAAATATTGTTGCTATCATTATCACTACATTTTTTTTTCAATTTTTAACTTTTTTACCTAGAAAAGGAGGTCTTAGAATTCCCACGTGGCTTAGTGGTAAAGAATCTGCCTACCAATGCAGGATACAAAGGAGACTTGGGCTCTATCCCTCGGTCAGGAAGATCTCCTGGAGAAGGAAATGGCAACCCTCTCCAATATTCTTGCCTGGGAAATCCCATGGACAGAGGAGACTGGTGAGCTACAGCCCGTGGGGTTGCAAAGAGTCAAATAGGACTGAGCGACTGAGCACTACCATGAACAAGGAGGTCTTAGGGTTAATAACAAAGTACAAGATGGATTAAGATAGGCATAGTCTCAACAAAGGACTGCGGGGATAGGGAATGATTAAATCTAAGGCAGAAGTAAAACAGAAGGAAACAAAAAAGCTTTTTAAAATGATTTTGTTGTTTTGTTATTTAGTTGTGCAGTCTTCTCTGAACTTTTGCAACTCCAAGTACTGCAGATTCCTCTGTCCATGCGATTTCCCACACAAGAGTACTAGAGTGGGTTGCCATTTCCTACTCCAGGGGATCTTCCCAACCCAGGGATAGAACCCAGGTCTCCTGTAAGTTTCCTGCATTGCAAGTGGATTCTTTACCACTGAGCCACCTTGGATCTACTTAAATGAGACTTGGATGGTGAGAATTTGATTGGGAAAGACAGGTTTAGGGGAAAAAAAAGAAAAATCATTGTTGACAAATGTAGAAACCAGGACTTGTAGATACCAATGCATGAGATATTTTGAATGTTAAAGGAAATGGGTGAAGTTGTAGGTAGTTGGAGAAAAGACATGAGGGATGGGAGTATGAGTGTTGGTGTGAGACCAGGTCATAAGAAGGCTGGAATGATTTTGCACAGAGATGTTGCAAAGTAGGTGAAAGCTCTCAGCTGTGTGAACAGTGGCTAGAATAGAAAGAGATTAGAGATGTGGAGGTAAGGGCAACAAGTAGAGAGTGTCTGGAATTAAAGCTGCAGAAAAGCAAGTGGACAATGATTCTTGATATTCAGACATATTTTCAGGTAACATTGGTACAATTTGGTAACCACTGCATGAAGAAGATAAGCAAAAAGGGAAAGGAAATTTGCTAAGACAGGAAATACAAAGGAAGAGGTAAGAATATTTTCTAATATACAGGAAGGGTATGGGTAAGAATGATAAAATAGTCACATTCTTTACTGAGTACTTAATATGGGCTAGATAATTTTACAAAAACTTTAAATCCAAGAGTTTTTCTAATTATCTAAAATAATTATATAGATAATGCCACTGTTTCAGTTAGATTGTTACTTGAACAAGATATATATGGCTTGAATGGCAAGGTTTTATAATTTTGAAGTCCATATATATTTCTAATTTACAAGTGGAATGTAAAACTCAGAATAAGAATGGAAAGGAAGATAGATATAGATAATGTTGTTTGCAGCTGTCTTGGGAAGAGGTGAGAATGGGTAGAGTAAGAAATGAGGATCTCAAAAACAGAATGCTTTAAAATATCAGCAGTTAAAAACTCAGAAGCAGATGAGTTATTGTGTAAGTGAAGGCAGTACTGACACAGAGGCAGAGATCAGCAGAGAAGGAAGCCTGGCGTGACGGGAGGGGAGTAGAAGAGGGCAAACCAGAAGGGAGCTGACACACAAATGATACGCTGAGGAGCTCAAGGAATGAAAAGTGACCATTAGTTTGATAGCTAGGACATATAAATAGTTGGAACAGTCTGGAAAATCTTAGTGACCCAGCTAGGATCCCCTAACCCCTTAATTAGCTAGACTTGACATAGCAGGGAGGAATGAAAACGGCACTTCAGTTTTGGGTTGTGGCATTAATAAAGTTACAATAGTAGAAAAGCAGGAAGAAGATAAGGAGTTGTGCTATTACAAACTCATCCTCTAGGCAGGCAGTTTTTCACCATTCTGGTTTCTGTTTTGCTTTAAATCAGGTGACTTTTTCCTGCATGAAGAAAGACCACATTGTCCACGGAAGTTATTTGACTGTAGTTATACAGGATCAAGCCATGTCAAGAAATGTGAAGAGCCTGAGGCTTTACCCTAATTGTACACTTAACAGTTTCGACTGCCACTCTCATGTAGATGTTGGCAGAAGGCATAAGACTCTTGGCTCAAAGGCAAAGAATCTTCTTAAATATGTCAATAGCAATAGTTAGAATATCAGCACTTTCTTATGCTAGTTCCCTGAGCCCCAGTTCCCATACAACATTGCAAAGAGGGCCAGGTGACTCCTGTGTATACAGTGGGCCGCATTTCAGTAAAGATGTTCTGAGTTTAGGGAATTCAGATGTTTTATAACAGGTGGTATGTACTTATCTTTTTTTTCCAAAGGGAAACATTAATGCATTGTACTGAGCAATTTGCCTCCGGAAGGAGATACTATATCTCCCAAGGCAAAAAGCATATCTGCTCTGAAGTAACACACCCGATCTTCTAAGGCTGTTGAACAAAGGTACTCAGCCCCTCTCCTTGTAAAATGTACAGAAATATGAGAGACCTATGGAGAACTGCCTCACAACAAGCTGATGAAGCTTCCAATCCTGAGTTCTTGGTTGTCCCAAGTAAAGAAAATGACTATTGGTGCAATTTTTATATATAAAATTCATATGGATCCAGAGAATCAATATCATTCATATACCAATACATCTACTCTTAGCATACAAATTAATTTGTATAATTTGTTTACAAACCCTGTACTTCTGTGTTTTAAAATCTTTTGCATTTATATGTGTTTAATATTTCATTTGACAGTCCAAACAATTTTTGAGGTCTATATGGGGAAGTGGGCCTCCCAGGTGGCATGGTGGTAAAGAATCTGCCTGCCAATGCAGGAGATGTGGGTTCAGTCATTGGGTGAGATTCCCCTGGAGGAGGAAATGGCAATACACTCCAGTATTCTTGCCTAAAAAATTTCCATGGACAGAGAGGAGCCTGGCAGGCTATAATACATGCGGTCACAAAGACTCAGACAGGACTGAAGAGACAGCATGCACGCACACATGTAACTACACGATAAAAATGATGTTATGAAGTAAAACTGTATTCTTATTTTATTTATTTGGTTTTGGCTATGCTGGATCTTGGTTGCTGGGTGGGCTTTTCTCTAGTCGTGGAGAGTGGGGGTCTGGTCTATAGTGGTGGTGCAGGGGCTTCTCTCTGTGGTAGCTTCTCTTGTTTCAGAGCACAGGCTTTAGAGCACGCAGGGTTCAGTGGTTACCTCACGTGAGCTCAGGAGTTGCAGTTCCTAGGCTCTAGAGCACAGGCTCAATCGTTGTGGTGAATGGACTTAGTTGCTACACAGCCTGTGGGATCTTCCCAGACCAGATATTGAACCTGTGACTCCTGTATTGGCAGGCAGATACGTTACCACTAAACCCCTATTCTTATTTTAAACTTTAACACTTCGACTTTAGGCTCATCATGGAGAAATTACATTCCAGAAAATTCTGTTTTTCCTTGTCTCCATCTCCAAACACCTTCTTTACGCTCCTATTTCTAGAGCAATGACTTATTGAAATATTTTTAAGTGCTGACTTTAACGAATTTTCATTTTTAATATTTCACGTAAGACCAAGTCAAATTTTATGACTCAAAAGTTAAGGAGATTTTGAGGTCTCTTTAAAATTCAAATACTTAAAACTCTAACTGAAGTGCCTTTATTCTTTCGGTAATATCATATACAAATAAAGTAATGGTAGCTGTCCTCCACAGCACGAGGTATGGCTATCATCGAAATCCTTAGACAGGCATATATGCAGCTACCAATATAGAATCTATATTTGGAAACCACTGACTTGTGAAAAGGACTTATTCTAAAATGAGTACTCTAGTGTTCTACGGAGACAGTTACATCATTACAAGCCTCCTTCCTCCCTGCTCTATTTCCTATGACATACTGCTTCTTGTCTATAGTCCTAAAATGCCATTTGCCTCATGTCATCACCCTACTTTCCAGTTGTCTCTAGTTCACCATTGCTTACCTAATAAAGCTCAAGCTTCAAAGTCATTGCCATTACAATTAGCACACAACACAACCTTATCGTGTTTGACTTTCCAATCCTGTGTCCTCTTCCTCTATTACAACACATGAATTCACATGCAAAGTTCAATAAACATCCATCTTTACTTTCATGCAGTAATACTATCACCCATAGTCCATATTTATGGAGATTTCAACATTGTGATAAATCATTTTCTCCTCAAGAGAGACATCTCTTCTCTTTGACCTGTATTTACTAGCTGTCTACTATAATCTTAAAAATAATAATTAATCAGTTTATGTATGTTTTTGGTTTTAAAACTATTTCCTGTATTACTGATTTTCTCAGATGAAGTCATTAACACCCATTATACAGTTCAAAATAGCTTTCTAGTTTAATTAACATAGACTTCTGAAAACTTATTTTACTTATTTTTTTTTTGTTTTTCAATCTATATTAAAGTTAACTAAATATACATAAAAGTACACATATTACACATCTTATCTTAAAGTTTTTTCTCACAAATGAACACACCCAGATAATCAATTCCTAAGATACAGAACATTTTCAGCACTTCAGAAGTCCTCTTCACATTCTCTTCCATATTATAAATCTTATCTTAAAGTTTTTTTCTCACAAATGAACACACCCAGATGACCAATTCTTAAGATACAGAACATTATCAGAAATCCAGAAGCCCTCTTCACATTCTCTTCCAGCATTTCAAACATAGCACCCAAAAATTATGATTTTTGTTGTCCAGTCACTAGGTTGTGTCAAGATCTTTGCAATCCCATGAACTGCAGCACACCAGGCTTCTGTGGACCTCACCATCTTCTGGAAGACTGTGACTCCTTTCAGACTGAATAATAATAGCCAGTTCTGGGATGTCATCTTTCATTTTCCCTTCAAAACTTTCTTTATTCAGTTTTCTGTGTTTTCTTTCTTTCTGTAATTCATATAGAAGTGCAGATTTTTTGTCTCAACTTTTACTTTATACTTCGGAACATCTTATCTTTTATTTTAAACTTTGGAGAATAATTTTTTTTTGACACTGTCTTACATTTTATTACATTTCTTTAAAACTAGTAACTGCATTTTTATTTCAAAATATTTTATTGTTCTTTCATTCTTTTTCTTTTGCATTATGTTCTTTTCTTATTGGATGCCCATATATTCTGAAGTCTATATGAGGACATTAAAAGAAATATGTTTTTAGTATTTTCAGTTCTTTTTTTAACACTCACAGATTTACTTTTTCTTTAAAGGGTCACTTTTCCATTGTTTTACTCATTCCTTTTCCCACAAACATTTTCTAAGTTTTTCCTAATTATATTTAAGGAAACAAGTAAACAACAGTAGAAAATCTACCTGTGATTTAGACCAAAGTTTGTTGAATAACTGATTTTCTTTTAGAATGCATAGACCAGGAGATAATATTTATCATTTCAGATTCTTAACTGGCAGAAATTTATAAATATGTTTTGCATCTAAATGCCATCACAATTATTTTATGATCAAACATACAAAATTCACTCTACTTATGAATAAAATAAACATACTTAGGTTTTGTTATTGTTATTACAAACGATAGGTTTTTATAAAACAGGTTTTTTTATTGCAGCAGTGATGAGTTTTTTGAATGTTTATTTGTCTTGTTTTCTTTTTCTTGAGCAGCAACAACTGATTGAAGTTTCTAATTTCCTCAACTCCTGAAACTGTAGTAATTTCAGTGCACGGTTTCAATGTTTTAGTGCCACCAGGTACCTGGCAGAAGCAAACAAAATTTTCTCTAAAAAATAATATTGATAATAATAATGATAATAATAGTCCTAGATCCCAATAATAGTTTCTATAATTTTACATTGAATGTCTGACACAGTCAAGAATAATCAGATACATAAGTGAAAAGGTGTTAAATTGTATGGAGCTAATAATATAGCCTCAAAATAAAGAAGTAAATATGGAGCCAGAACTGGAAATAGTTTCATGCAATTACTCATAGAGTAACCAAAGAAAAATATTATTAAAAGATGGTTTCAAAGAACACAGTTAGTATATTCAACTTTTATAACACTGCACTGCCCAACTACAGAATAGACACTCTTATCAGGGACATAAAGTAGGTTTTAAAATCCTCAAATAATTTAAATCAAAATCTTAGCAGTGTTTTCTCCACATATGTCTCTGTTATACACAGTTTGCCATACAGTTATTTGCTGTATACAGTTCTAAAACTTATATGGGTATGCAATGTAGCAAAAATTGTGGAGACACTTGAAGAAAATTAAGGAAAATAAGGAAACTTGCTCTACCAAATATCAGTAATTATTATAAGATTATTATTGACTGTTAATGTCATGATCCCAACATGAGTTATTCATGTTTAATCCTATTTTCAGTCTGTATGTGTAAGCCATATTCTTAATAGAGAACTACAGGAGGAGAAAAAAAAATTAGATGGATATAGTAACAGAGGACTAGAGAAATAGAATAAAATAGAAACCTCACAAAGAGTTATTCAACACCTGATTAAAGAAAAAAAGTGGACCTTTTGGACAACAGAAAAATACAGTAGTTCCATCAAATGGTGCTGGAATTATTAGACATTCACATGAAAAAAGTCATGATATTTACTTCATAGCATAAAGAAAAATCAATTTCAGATTAATATATTTAAATGAGGACACAAAACGATACACCCTTTGCAATAAAACAAGAGAAAATCTCCAAATCTCCAAGGCTTTGATATAGAAAAACACTTTTTTCAACAGGATGCACAAGATACTAACCATCCCTCAGCCCCAAAAGGAGGCTGACATATAGAACTAAATCAAAAGTGAATGTATCCATCAAAAGACACAATTAGAGGACAAAAAGACAAAACACAAAATGGGAAAAGACTATCAGGAACACAATAACCACAAAGGACTCAAGTCTGAGTAAATAATACACTCCTACACATAAATAAATCCATCAAAACAAAAACAAGCATGATAATTTAACCCACATTTCACAAAATATATTAAAAATATGCAAAAAAGGCCAAAGCTGCTCAATTATATTAGTCATCAGATTTATTCAAACTACACTCCCAACAAGGAAATTCTTTGATAAAAAATGATATGTAGAGCACTTTTCTGTAAGTATTATATTATTGAATATGAAAACTTTTCATTAAAAAGAAAATACAAAACTAAATATAATTGCCTGGAGTTAAAATGTTTTCAACCTGAGGGTGAGCATCATACAGAAAGTCAATAGAAAATATGAAGACACATGGTAATGGGTAGTTCAAAGAACAGACAGCCTGAAATTATAAGCCCTGGGTTCTACAATGATACAAAATTTTCCCATGCTATTCATCAGTGTATAACAATGGGCATATCGTGCACTCATTGTACACTATATTTACATTGTCTTTTAAATAAAAATATTTTATATTGGAATTTAGTTGATTAACAATTTTGTGCTAGCAGGTGTACAGCTAAATGATTCAGTTATACATATACATGTATCTATTCTTTTTCAAATTCTTTCTATTCCTTTATTTTAGATTTGAGCTCAGCATAAACACTACAGTGCTTGTTGTAAATGTTAAACAGGATTATTTGCAGTAAGTGTTAAATAAACATGTGGATTGAAACGGGAAAATAGAACAATGCATCAGACATTTATCCCTTTTCCAATTTTATTTTGTGTTAGCTTTGGTATTTTATGCTGTTTGCAAAAGAGAAGGGAGGAAGATAGGATGTGAAGAAAAAAAATAGGTGCAATTCTTTCATGGATCACGATACTGATAGTTCAGGGTTCGGGTTACATTCTTTAAAGCCAAATTTTTAAAAAATCTTTTAAGTTGAGGGTAAAATAATATTGTCAAAAGTGGCTCTGCAAGTTCATGGACACTGTTTGATATTAAAAGAGAGTATATCAATAAGAAATCAATATTTAGCTAATGCCACCTTTAAATATATATATGTACATCTATATATATATCATATATATATAGTATATATATATTTATATCAATAGAAGACAAAGTATTACAAAATGAGAAGGTTCTTTTTTTTTTGCAAGAACTGTATCCAAATGCATTTGATAAATTAACAAATACAATAACAGCAAGTTCTTTGCACTTCCTTTCACCTCTTATCCCTCTCAACACATTTTTCTCCTCATGAATATGTTGAATTTTATTTCTCCAGCTGTGTTGTATTCTAATCAAGATCTGTTTCTCTTCTTTAGGACTTACTATATGGAGTTTCTAACAACAAATTATGATGATAGAATTATAATAATAAGTATCATATTTTGTTAATGATATAATCAAGAATACCAAAAACAATAAAGCATATATAAAAGAGTGTCAGATGGTGATGGCTTGCTGATCATTCTAGAATGCCCAGAAAAGAATTATTTATTACCTTAAAACAGCTGAGATAGAACAAAGCTTCTGAGAAGGAGGATTTAAGGGGTCTTTATTGGGTTCCTGAGTCTGACTTTCCTGCAGCTCTGTTCTCTGAAGCAGTTCACTCCCACACCCTCTGTGCACACTCTTTTTGAGCACCTGATACCCCAATTAAGCCCTACACCTGCCATGGCCAAGCGTCTATCTCACGAATTGCCACATTTAACACTCTCAAAATCTCAGGGGAACATCTGTGTCCAAAGAATCAACACAACACGGCAGCTGTCCGCAGGAGTCTGAATTGCCAAGACAAAAGTACCATTTTGCAAAAACACATTTATCTTCCTCTTCTTGGGGTTAGCAGGTCATCCGTTGTCAGCCTGGGTAAACATATTCACCTGTGTGGCACTGGGTAGAAGAGCTTCTTTCACCTAGATAATGATCAATGACTGAAAAGGGTTAGAATAAGACACACAGGCTGTGATTTTTGTTTGTTTGTTTGTTTTGAAAAGGGACATGAATAGAGGAGGGCAGAAGTGGGGCTGGGAGGTGGATTCTGTTCTGTATCTTACAGGACCAGGACGGAGTGTTAGAGAGCTGTTGCTAGATCATGTCTCTTTTGAAGTCTAGAAGTTAAGGTCATGAGAGCCAGACCATTGCAGCCATTTCAGATTACAGCCCGTGTGTGTGCATTTTCATTACCAGAAGACTACCACTGTCAAGATGACAGACCTCTTAGTGAAAGCACCATAATCATGTCTAAGTCAGATGAAAAATGGGACTATTTCATTTAATTTTTTAAAAGTGAATTCATAATAGTCATTAGTTATGGTCCACAGACTATGGAGATCTTGTGTAAGTTATCACCTCTAATCAGGGAATATATCCTGAGAAATTGAATCCTAAATTGTCAGAATTTCCAAAATTTGATCTGTCACACTAAATTTGCACTGATGTGCACCAAGTTCATTCCTGTATTATGATAACTCTAGGCCCTCTAGCTTTTTCATTTCTTATACTTTTTCCTAGTTCATTGAGTTGAGACAAAACAATACAATAATCAGCAAAAATACCTGAGTCATGTTATAAACAGTATTCATTTCTGAAATAAATATATATAGCCAGACTCTCTGTATTGTTTTTATTGCTATCTGTGATTTTGAACACATTTTCTTAAGTCTTCTGATTCAATTTTCTTTTTTTTTTTTCTTTCAACTATAATATGTGTTTGGAAATAGCATCTAACATAGAAGATCTTTGTGAGGATCAATGTAGATCATTCAGCATGGGGGCTGACACTTGTACCCATAAGTCATTGTTGTTGTTTTTATTATTATTATTATCACATAATTCCATCTTCATTATTAATTCAAATCTTCATTCTCTATACCCTACGTTTCCTAGTTCACTTTCTTTTTTTTTAGGTCCTCCAAGGGGAATCACATAATCAAATCATTGGATCATAACTGTTGAGCATGCTTACTAGGGCCAATTACAAGGAATAATGACTAAAGTAATATCAAATTAAAATGGTTAAATAATAGATTAAGCAAAAAAAAAAAAGAAGTGGCAAAATGTTCACTAGCAATTTCTTAGTTAGTAGGATTCTGGTTGCTTTTAATTTATTTCACTGTATTTTCCTGCATCTCATTATTATTTCTTTTTTCCCAGCAGTGGTATTTTTCTTTTTTTAGGAAAATAAAGAAAGAAAAAAAAAAACATTTTTTATAAAAGAAAATACATGTAGCAAATGCCATGGAATTTATAACATTACTCAACTAATCCTTTGGAAAGAGTAATAAAATTTCCCAGAAGTCAAATTCCAGGATAAGATAAAATGTGCAGTATTCTAGGTAGAACTAATATCAATTTGCAAAAGCATGTGAATTAAACCACAGTTTTTATTTAGAAGGTGAATATTTATTAAGTCAAAATTTGAGAAATAAACTAAATAGAAATTTTCACTCCTCAATATTATTTCCGGTTGTTATTGGATAGAATGTCATCACGTCCCCTGGCTTCTCTCAGAAACTATATAAAAATATTTGTACTCAATTGATGGTTTACTTTGTGATGACTACAGGTCAGAAAATTTTATTTCCTCATAAATAAAGTTGATCAGTTTCCTATTCTTGCATCCCACATTTTATTTTCTGATTTTATTTCATTGTTTTGATGCCTGCTTCCAAAAGAATTTATGGAAACAGTATTGACTCGTGGATTCATTTAAGTACTGTCTACAAAATTATGTATTAAATACCTCTCATATTCCAGCTACCATACTCAGATGTTGAAGAAAATAATTATGTACAAAATACATTCCCTTTAAGCAAAAATTTAATATCAAATGAGTTATAACAACAAATATTTGTCACTAAGATGAATCACAATAAGGTGATTACTACCAGGTAAAAACACAATGGTCTCTAGAAATTCATTTGCAATGTTTACTATAACATTTAAAAGCAAGAATAGACCTTTGAGATTTAAAACCACAACAACAACAACAAATCTTCTGATTTGCATTTAACTTCACCTTGAAGTTTAGACAATTTACCCAAGGGATTTAGAGACATAATTTATAAATCACTCAATAATTTATCAAATAGATTGTTTTGTATGAAATATTTATATGAAGCATTTTTTTTTCTGAAAGTAAATAAAATAGGAAACAAATTTACACAAAAGTGAAGTTGGATGAGTCATACATAGGCATTTCTTGGTTTCCATGAGATAATTCATCTTAATTCAAATATTTCAATGTATCTCTATCACCCATATTCCCAAACCTCTGCTAAATGTCCTGAGTAAAAAATGGAAAGCATTAAAATTTAAGTGAGATCAAAACACTAAATATTGGCTGCTTTGAAACAACTGAAGATATTATAAAAATACTGCACAGTAGAGTATCTCCAAGTGTCAACAATATTAGAGGGATTAATTGCTGGGTTTAATGAAAATTACTGGGGAAAGTTGAGATGAGTCTTGGTAAATTAATTCTATTTATATACATGTTAAAAAGGAATCATATCTCTATCCTCATACCCCTCTCTTTAACAAAATGCCATTTGCTTTCCTACATAGTCTTGATTTCTGAAACACTCTGCTTATATCCAGGAAAGATTGGTCATCTGGTCTATACACTATTATAATTCTTTCAAAATATTTCAAAACTGTGTATATATCACAGGGCTGAGTCAGAAGGTTAGCCAGACTGAGAGGAGAGCTTAAATTTCCATTATCATGTTTCTCTTTACATGAACTTGCTGACAAGCTCTCGTTATGAAAAGGGAGAGATGTTTGCTGCCATAGAATGACAAAACTTTGTAACCTACAGTCTTTATATTTTGCTTCTTCCTTTTCTCTTCCTTTACTTATTTGGGAGCATTTCATCTAAATCATTGCTAGTTGGACAGTCCTTTGTGAATCATAATCTGCTCTGATACCACTATCAGTGAAAATGGTGCTGTCAACATTTATGTCAACACTGAGGTTGTAATTTTTGACAGTAATGTTTCTGGGCTTGATCTAAAACTCTCTTTTCAGGTTGACAGAGCTGCCTGTCAGAGTTCCTTCTGCCTGACAATTCTAAGTGACTAAGGACTTGGTGGGACTCACTGTAAGAAAAAGATTTAGGTCCATGTCTCATCTGAAAACACTGTCCATGTTACCAACCAAGAAATGAATACATAAGAGCAAGGACTTGGGTCAGCCAAAAGTTTTTGTATAATGTTCATAAATATCTGTGGAAATAAAATACACCAACGGTGATTTTTTTCCTGAAGTTTGGACTGTGTCACAACCTAATGCATAAATCTGAAACCCCTTTGAAAAACATTGGTTTCGCTTCTTTTTCAAACAGTACTTTTCAAACAGTAATTTATTTCTTGCTTCACATTACAAAATTATATGCTAAAATTTTATGATTTTTATGATTAATATTCTTCATTTGGAAACTTATGCTATTTGTACTCATCACTATACCCTAAATGTGTTTTGTTCCTTCCTTCATTCATGTTTTCGGTCAAATATTTCATCCTCCAGAAGTACTTCTACTTCTCTGTAGCTATTAAATTAGCAAAATTTAAGGAACTATAAGATTACCAAAAAACCAGAAATTGGTACATTCATATATTACTTTTGACACTGTAAACTGATATAAGCCTTTTCAAAAGTAATTCAGGATTATAAAACAACAGCTGGGAGGGTGGAATGTGTACATACACTGTATACACACACGTATATTTGCCAATAATTCTACACCTGGGAATACATTCTAACAGGATAATTCAAAACAAGATAAAAGCTGTATGCACCAAAGCATTCATTGCAACATTATTTATAAAGCTAAAATTGGCTATAAGTAAATATCCAATAAAAAAGGACTAAGCATGTCATATTACTTCCAACTGATGAAATCATAGAAAATATTAAAAGGCATTAACCTCACTTTATTATTTTCTACATCTGTGTCCACACCTCCTCAATCTGTCTTTTGAACTGCTTCTTCTGGTAAAGTCCAAATACAAACATCATCTAACAATTTATGCACTATTCTGGGTTATGCAGTACCACTGAGAATCATTCCATGATAGTACACTTCCAACTATATTATGAGAATGACTTGAGTAGAAACATAAACCCTTTGTGGATAAGAGCTGTGTCTTTTATCACTGTATTCCAGAGCCTCGAGTATTATAGACTATCAGTAAAACTCTATTACTCTACATTGAGCACAAATGGCTCTTATTTTTTGGTAAGTAACAAAAGCAAAATATCAAAGAATATTTACATTATTATAAAAGATTCAAATGTATGAATTATAAGAGCAAGGAGTCAAGATGTACAAAGAAGAATGAAAATTATACCAAAACTAGATTGCTGTGATTATCAGTAATTTATATTTATCATTTCTTTCACTGTTGTTATACATAAAATTTAAAAATTGATAGTATGTTCAATACTTAATTGTGCATGACAGATTTATGAATTATGAGTCAAATTGTCTAAAACGAAGATGCTATTTAACTTTTTTTTTTTAATTTTCATTTTCTGTAAGTCTATGAAATCTAAGAATTGGGTCCCTTGAATAAATTAATAAATTCATTTGAGATTTAGCTTCTTAATCTACATAATAAAGATAATACCAGTGGGACACTATTTATATAGTAGTAAAAGTATTTACTAAATGTGCATTCAAATAGCATGAAGAAGCTCTTTAGTAATACAAACTCACCCAAGAAACAAGAAAAAAAGAAAAAAAAAATTCAAGTAAACGGCCTAATCTTACACCTAATATAACTGAAGAAAAAAAAAGAAGAAGAAAGAAAAAATAACAACAATAGCAAAACCAAGGTTAGTAGAAGGAAAGTAGTGGTAGAAAGAAATAAGTAGTAAAGTTGAGCACAGAAATAAATAAAATAAAGATTAAAAATATAACAGAAAAGATCAAAGAAACTAAGAGCTGATTTCTTGAAAAGATTAAAAAGAAAATAAACCTTGGGCCAGACTCATTTAAAAAAAAAAGAAAAAAAAGACAGAAGAATCAAACCATATATATATACACATACATATATATATATATGTATATATATATGTAAAGAACAATTACAATGGACATCACAGAAATGCAAAGGATCATAATAGATTACTATGAGCAATTACATGACAAGAAAATGGATAACAGAAGAAATGGACAAATTCCTAGAGTACCAAGGATGATCAAGACAAAACACAGAAAGAGAACAATTAAATTAGTAATAAAAATAAAACAAACAAGCCAAAACAAAAAAAAAGCAACAATAAAAACAAAAAACAAAAGTTCAGGACTAGATGTTTTCACTAGATAATTCTATCAGCTGTTTAGAGAAGAGTTAACTACTATTTTTCTTAAACTATTCAAAAATGAAAAAAAAAAAAGGAAGAAATGCTTCTGAATTCATTCTAACAGACCAACATTATCCTGATACCAAAATCAGATAAAGACATTTCCAAAAGAAAGAAGAAAAAATTATAGACCAATATATTTGATGAGTGTGTTACTAAATGAAAAATCCTTAACAAAACAAAAATCCTTAACAAAGCAAAAAATCCTTAACAGAGCAAAAATCCTTAACAAAACAAACAAACAAAAATCCTTAGCAAATCTAATTCAACAATATACCAAAAGGATCATACATGATGATCAAATATGATTAATTCCAAGGATGCAAAAATGGGTGGATGAAGCATAAGCCAGAATCAAGATTGCTGGGAGAAATATCAATAACCTCAGAGAAGCAGATGATACCACTCTAGTGGTGGAAAATGAAGAGGAACTTAAGAGCCTCTTGATGAAGGTGAAAGAGTAATAAGCTGGCTTAAAACTCAACATTCAAAAACAAAGATGTTGGTATCTGGTCCTGTAACTTCATGGCAAATAGATGGGGAAACAATCGAAACAGTGACAGGCTTTATTTTCTTGGGCTCCAAAATCATTGTGTACGGTGACTGCAGCCATGAAATTAAAAAATGCTTGAGAGTCCCTTAGACAGAAAAGAGACCAAACCAGTCAATCTTAAAGGAAATCAGTCCTGAATATTCATTGGAAGGACTGATGCTAAAGCTGAGGCTCCAGTACTTTGGCCACCTGATCTTAAGAGCAGGCTCACTGTTAAAGACTCTGATGCTGGGAAAGATTGAAGGAAAGAGAAGGGACCAACAGAGGATAAGATGGTTGGATGGCATCACCAACTCAACGGACATGAGTTTGAGCAAATTCCAGGAGATAGTGAAGGGCAGAGGAGTCTGGTGTGCTGCCATTCTTGAGGATGCAAAAAGTCAGACATGACTGAGCAACTGAACAACAACAGCAGACTGTAAATCAATTAATATGCTACACAACATTACCAGGTTGAAGAATAAAAAACTTATGATCATCTACAATAGATTCAGAAAAATCTTTTGATAAAATTCAGCATTCATTTATTATAAAAACTTAACAAGATGAGTATAGAAGCAACATGTCTCAACATAATAAAGATCATGACAAATGTACAACTAACACGTGTTAAATGATAAGAAGCTGGAATCATTTCCTATAAAATCAGGAACTAAACAAGGATACTCACTCTCACCACATTTATTCAACATAGTAGTGGGAATCCTAGCCACAACAATCATACAAGAAAAATAAATAAATAAATAAAAGGAACTCAAATTGGAAAGGAACAATAAAACTCTCACTGTTTACAGATGACATACTACTATACATAGAAAATCATACAGATGCTAAAGAAGTTAGGACTAATAAATGAATTCATTAAAGTACAGAATATAAAATTATATACATAAATCTCTTTCATTTCCATATACTAACAATAAACTATCAGAAAGTTTAAGAAAAAAATTTCATTTACAATCACAAAAAAAATAGTAAAATACTTAGGAATAAACCTAACCAAAGACATAAAACACTTGCACTCATAAAACTATAAGACATTAATAAAGGAAATCAAAGAGGACACACATACACACACAAAGGAAAGATATACCATACTCATGAATTGGAAGGATTAACGTTATTAAAATGATCATACTATCCTGCAAAAGCAATCTGCAGAATCAATTAAATTTCTGTCAAAAAAGAATGGCATTTTTCATACTACAACAAATAAGTCTAAAATTTGTATGGAAACACAAAAGACCCTGAATAGCCAAACTATTCTTGAGAAAGAAGAACAAAACTGGAGATATCAGGCTGCCTGATTTCAAAGTATACCTCAAAGCTGCAGTCAACAAATGGTATGATATGTTCACTAAAACAGGCAAACAGAGCAATGAAATGGAATAGAAAACCCTGAAAGGTAACCACATTTAATTGGTCAGCTAATCTATGACAAAGTAGGCAAAAATATACAATTGGTAAAACAGTCTCTTCAATACATGTTATTAGGAAAAATGGATAGCTATATGGCAAAAGAATCGAACTAGATGAATTTCTCACACCATATACAAAAACAAAGTCAAAATGGGTTAAAGACTTAAACGTATGACCTGAAAACATAAAATTCCTAGAAGAAAACAAAGGCAGTACACTTTTTAATATCAGTCTAATCAATAATTTTTTTCACTATGTCTTCTCAGGCAGGAAAAACAAAAGCAAAAAATAAACAATGGTACTCCATCAAACTAAAAAGCTTTTCCATAGCAAAAGGAAATTATCAATCAAATGAAAAAACTGTCTGTTGAATGGGTGAAGATATTTGGAAATGGCGTACCCAATAAGGAATTAATATTCAAAATATAGAAATAACTCATACAACTCAACATCAAAAACAAACAAACCAAAAACAACCCAACTGAAAAGTGAGCAGAGAACGTGAATAGATATTCTTTTTTCAAAAAAGACATAGAGATGGTCAGCACGCAATGAAAAGATGCCCAACAACGCTAATCATCATGTAAATCCACATCAAAATGACAATGAGACATTACCTCAAACCTGTAAGAATGACTATTATAAAAGAAAAAAAAAAAGACAATCAATAAATAACAAGCTCTGGATAGGATGCAGAAAAAAAGAGACCCTAGTACACTGTTGATAGGAATGTAATTTGGTGCAGCTTTTATGGAAAGAAAACTATGGAGGTTCCTCAAAAAACTAAAAAGAGAACTACCATATAATCCAGGAATTCCACTTTCTGAGGAAAATAAAAACTAAATCCAAGAGATATATGAATGTCTATGTTCATTGTAACATTCCTTTTTCATAATAATTAAGATATGGAAACAACTGAATTGTCCATCATTGATGAATGAATAAAGAAGGTGTGGTAAATTTATATACAATGGAATTGGACAGTATCTTGCTAAGTAAAATAAATCAGACAGAGATAGACAATTTTCCTGTAGTTTCACATATAAATGGAATCAGTAAGCAAATCAAGTGAATAAACAGAACAACAGAACCGTAGATATAGATAACAGGTGATTGCCAGAGGAGAAAATAATGAGGGGAAAAAGAAATAGGTGAGGGAGAGTAAGAGGAGTAAACTTCTAGGTAGAAAATAAATGAGTCAAGGGGATGAAATGCACAGCATGTGGAATGTAGTAAATAATACTGTGATATCTTTGCATGGTGATGGATAGTAACTAGACTAATCAAGGTGATCATTTTACAATGTATCAAAACATTGAATCACTATGTTCTGCACCTGGGACTAAAATAGAATTTTAGGTTAATTTTACTTAAAACGGGGCTTCCCTGGTATCTCAGGTGGTAAAGGGTTTGCCTGCAATGCAGGAGACCCAGATTTGATCCGGGGGCCAGGAAGATCCCTTGGAGAAGAAAATGGCAACCCACTCCAGTATTCTTGTCTGGAAAATCCCATGGATGGAGGAGTCTAGCAGGCTCCTTGGGGTTGCTCCATGGGGATGCAAAGAGTCAGAAATGACTGGGCAATTAACACTTACTTACTTATTTAAAGTAACCCAAACAAACAAATTCATAGAAAAAAAAGATCAGACCTGTTGTTTACCAGAGATGGAGAGTAGAGGGAATTAAGTGAAGGTAGTCAAAAGGCACACTTCTTGGTGTAAGATATATAAGTACTAGGAATGTAATGTACAACATGATTAATACTATTAATAAAACAGATTATTATATATGAAGGTTGTTGGAAGAATAAATATTAAGAGCTCTCATAAAAATCAATTCTTTATTTCCTCTTCTTCTGCAAAGGCTCCATTCACTTTGCAGACAAGTCACTAATATTAGAGATATTACTCTATGCCTAAATATGTATTTAAGGTTTACTACATAAAGACACTGTTTCAGTTGCTCAATAAATATTTGTTGAATGAAATAAGGAGAAATATACAGAATTATGCATTCTAAATAAAATCTATAACTTGCATTGAATAATTTAAATATTTCATATCTAAAAGCCACACTGGGACTTTTTACCAAGTACTGATGGCATGCTAGATAGCGAATGATTAAAAAAGTGAAAAGCATAGCCTCAGCCTTCAAGGGTTTGAGATTTTCATTGGAAGACATACATACGTGAACCAAAGGACAAATTATGTTGTAAAACATGTTACATTACATACTGATGCTTGCACAAATGAAATGATTGACAATAACCCTGGAAATGGCTTCACAGCAGAGATGAATTATAATAGGGGCATGGTTGACTGAGAAATTAAAAAATCATAATTTCTTTTTAGAGCCCAAAGGACAACAGAACACAAAAATCAACATGAGAAAGACATGAGGGAAAGAAGTGTTAATCAGGTCCTGGGGAAAAAATATCCTGTCACCCAGGAGAGAAAAGTAATGGAGGTTGAATATTGCAGTCATGCAATTCTTCAGGTGACATACAAATATAAGTGGCAGGGAAGGTTTCTCAGGTGACTAGAACACAGAGCCAGGGAACTAGTGCCAGTGACATTTAAAACAGCAAGCTGAAGACAGGTCATGTTGGGAAAGTCTTCCCAGGAAAAAAAGAGTAAGAGTAGGACTGAGAGATAAATATCAGTTCTGAGGGGAAAGAAAAAAAAGTGCATGCAAAAATCTCATCTTTGACTTTAGTCAAGCTGAAGATATAAGTAGAGCATTACTGGGCTATGAGACTGCAGCTCTGGAAAGGGAGCTAATTTTGTTTTACTTGGTCATGGAATGAGGATGAAGCTTGAATGGAGCTACAGTTGGGCTTAGCTGAGGGAAGCTGTTTCCCCATCAATTTGCCATGAAGTGATGGCACTAGATGCCATGATCTTAGCTTTCTGAATGTTGAGTTTTAAACCAACTTTTTCACCCTCCTCTTTCACTTTCATCAGGAGGCTCTTTAGTTCTTCTTCACTTTCTGCCATAAGGGTGGTGTCATCTGCATATCTGAGGTTATTGATATTTTTCCCGGCAATCTTGATTCCAGCTTGTGCTTCCTCCAGTCCAGAGTTTCTCATGATGTACTCTGCATATAAGTTAAATAAGCAGGGTGATGATATACAGCCTTGACGTACTCCTTTTCCTATTTGGAACAAGTCTGTTGTTCCATGTCCAGTTCTAACTGTTGCTTCCTGACCCGCATACAGGTTTCTCAAGAGGAAGGTCAGGTGGTCTGGAACTTCCATCTCTTTCAGATTTTTCCATGTTTATTGTGATCCACACAGTCAAAGGCTTTGGCATAGTCAATAAAGCAGAAATAGATGTTTTTCTGGAACTCTCTTGCTTTTCTGATGATCCAGCTGATGTTGGCAATTTGATTTCTGTCTCCTCTGCCTTTCCTAAAACCAGCTTGAACATCTGGAAGTTCACGGTTCACGTATTGCTGAAGCCTGGCTTGGAGAATTTTGAGCATTACTTTACTAGCGTGTGAGATGAGTGCAACTGTGCAGTAGTTTGAGCATTCTTTGGCATTGCCTTTCTTTGGGATTGGAATGAAAACTGACCTTTTCCAGTCCTGTGGCCACTGCTGAGTTTTCCAGATTTGCTGGTATATTGAGTGCAGCACTTTTACAGCATCATCTTTTAGGATTTTAAATAGCTCAACTGGAATTCCATTACCTCCACTCACATTGTTCATAGTGATACTTCCTAAGGCCCACTTGACTTCATGTTCCTGGATGTCTGCCTCTAGGTGCATGATCATACTCTCATGATTATCTGGGTCATGAAGATCTTTTTTGTATAGTTCTTCTGTGTACTCTTGCCACCTCTTCTTAATATCTTCTGCTTCTCTTAAGTTCATACAATTTCTGTCCTTTATTGTGTCCATCTTTGCATGAAATCTTCCTTTGGTATCTCTAATTTTCTTGACGAGATCTCTAGTCATGTCATGGAAAATAGATGGGGAAACTGGAAACAATGGCAGACTTTTAATTTTTGGGCTCCAAAATCACTGCAGGTGGTAACTGCAGCCATAAAATTAAAAGACGCTTACTCCTTGGAAGAAAACTTATGACCAATCTAGACAGCATATTAAAAAGCAGAGACATTACTTTGTCAACAAAGGTCCATCTAGTCAAAGTTATGGTTTTTCCAGGAGTCAAGTATAGATATGAGAGTTGGACTATAAAGAATGCTGAGTGCTGTAGAGCTGATGCTTTTGAACTGTGATGTTGGAGAAGACTCTTGAGAGTCCCTTGGACTGCAAGGAGATCCAACCAGTCCATCCTAGAGGAAATCAGCCCTGAATATTCATTGGAGGGACAGATGCTGAAGCTGAAACTCCAATACTTTGGCCACTTGAAGTGAAGAACTGACTCATTTGAAAAGACCCTGATGCTGGGAAAGATTGAGGGCAGGAGGAGAAGGAGACAACAGAGGATGAGATGGTTGGATGGCATCACCGACTCATTGGACATGAGTTTGAGTAAGCCCCAGGAGTTGGTTATGGACAGGGAGGCCTGGCATGCTGAAGTCCATGGGGTCGCAAAAAGTCAGACACCACTGAGCGACTGAATTGAACTGAAATGAGGGAAGCTAGAAAAGTTTGAATTGAAAGAATCTAGTCAAAATTGACATTAATGAGCATGGTTGAGGAATAAAATGTTTAGAGTTAGTTTTGGTATCTGATACTTAGGATATTGGCAAAAATAAGTTGATGGTATCACTTTTTAGTATATACTTTTATCTCCGCTTAAAATACAAGATCATATTCTGCTTCACTAGTATAGATCTAGTAATTTTCAACTAGTAATTACAAAACTCCTTCCTCTTCCCCAAGGACAGAGATTCCATTTTACAAATATACAAATAAATAAAGGCACCAGTGGAGCTAGACCTAAGAGCTTTTAGAGAACTGATAAAATTTGATTAAATTCTTCTTTTGCTGTTATTATGTTTTCATCACCTTTGTCATTGTGTCTACACTTCTGAACTCCACTTGGGAGCAGCAGTAACAAGCTATCACAATACTGGCTTTTCTCACTCTAATTCCAACATGCCAGAAGCAGCAAACACAGGAAATCTCAGGAGAAAACTCCTTGTCATACAATTTACTGCCCAATTTTACAAACCCAAGAGATTTAGCTACTAGTGGTTTCCAGTGTTTCAAAAAGCTTCCTAGTTTGGGGCTATTTATCCATGATAAACTTCTAAATATGCAAGATCAAAACCATGGGTTTTCAGCTTATTGTAGATTGATGAATATTCTTTGATGGTTTCAGGAAAAGAGAGGAGTTCAATATTTAGAAGATGCCATATGATTCTACTTCTCTGTTACTACCTAATATTTATAGTGAAAACTACCACAGCAGAGCTAAAAGAGACCTTGGAGGTAATCTGATTTAATGAGCTCATTTTGAAAAACGGCCTGAAAATGAGTTACCCAAGATCACACAGTTATTTAGGACAAGAATAGAAATGAGACTGTGGGTTTATAGCTCTGCACAGGTATACACTCCATTCAAAAATTGAATTGACTTCACTTTAAAAGGAGCCCAAAGCTGTTCTACAAAAGAAGTAAAAGACATAATATTTTTCCTCAATAGCCTTACTCTGTCTGCAAAACACACAGGAATAAAGCAGATGATTCTTTTTAACTACATCTGATTCTAACCTGATCTGAATCCACTGAAATAGTAAATGTATATTCTGGAAAACTTGTTAAAAGTGGCCGTTAAGTTGATCCTTGAGGGATGGCAAAGAGACGTATGGGTAGATAAGTGGTTCTCTCTCTACTATAATACATGAATGAAAGTGTGCAGACTATGGAATTTTAAAAAAAGGGAATGAATATTGTGTTGTTGTTCAGTCACTAAGTTGTGGCCAACACTTTGCAACCCTATAGATATGAATATAATATATAAATGTAATAAAGACAGGAGAAAATTTATATAGTCTTATTTATAAATGAATAGGATTTAAACAGTTTAGTAATAAGAAGAATATTTTAATTTATTTTTAAAATCTTCTGGACTTAACAAAGTAGTCTGCAGTAAGGTAAAATTGCACCTGTAAATATCAAGAAGCAGTACAGATCCACGTTAAATACGTGAAGTTTTAATGCAATCATATGTGAAAAGATACCTATAGAGCTATTACTTTTTGACTTTTTTACATTAATACTTTCTATTTTGAGATATTCAATACTCACAAGACAGTAAAAAAAAAAAAAAAAGTACAGCTCCTGAGTAATTAACTTCCCCTCACTTTCCCTAGTGATAACATCTTATGTAAGTATAGGAATAGAACCAGGATTTTACATTAGTACAATGCTATTATTTCCACTATAATTCCATTATTTAATTATCCATTACGAAATATGTCTTACTGATTGACCCAAGAACTAGAACAAACAAGAAAATTATTTAATACCTGTTCTGGTGGTGGTTGTTTAGTCACTAATTCCATGTCTAACTCTTTGTGACCACATGGACTGCAGCACACCAGGCTCCTCTGTCCTTCACTATCTCCCAGACTTTGCTCAAATTCAAGTTTAATGAGTTGGTGATGCTATCTCACCATCTCATTTTCTGCCTTCCCTTTCTTCTTCTGCCTTCAATCTTTCCCAGCATCAGGGTTTTTTCCAAGGAGTCAGTCTTTTGCATCAGGGGGTCAAAATATTGGAGCTTCAGCTTCAACATCAGTATCAGTATTTCCAATGAATAATGAGGGTTGATTTCCTTTAGGATTGACTGGTTTGATTTCCTTGCAGTCCAAGGGACTCTCAAGAATCTTCTCTAGAACCATAATTCAAAAGTATCAGTTCTTTGGTGCTCAGACTTCTTTATGGTCCAACTCTCACATCCATATGACTACTGGAAAAACCATAGCTTTGACTAGAAAGACCTTTGTCAGCAAAGTAATGTCTCTGCTTTTTACTATGCTGTCTAGGTTTGTCATAGCTTTCCTTCCAAGAAGCAAATGTACTTTAATTTCATGGCTTTGGTCACCATCTGCAGTTATTTTGGAGTCCAAGAAAATAAAATTTGTCACTATTTCCACTTCCTCTTTCAATTTGCCTTGAAGTGATGGAACTGGATGCTATTATCTTAGTTTTGAATGTTGAATTTGAAGCCAACTTTTTCACTCTCCTCTTTCACCTTCATTAAGAGGCTTTTTAGTTTTTCTTCACTTTCTGCCATTAAAATGGTATAATCTGCATATCTGAGGTTGTTGATATTTCTCCAGGCAATCTTGATTCCATCTTGTGATTCTTCCAGCCCAGCATTTTGCATAATGTACTCTGCATATAAGTTAAATAAGCAGGGTGACAAAATACAGCTTTGTCATACTTCTTTCTCAATTTGGAACCAGTCAGTAGTTCTATGGAGAAGGCAATGGCACCCCACTCCAGTCCTCTTGCCTGGAAAATCCCATGGATGGAGTAGCCTGGTAGGCGGCAGTCCATGGGGTCGCGAAGAGTCGGACACGACTGAGCGACTTCACTTTCACTTTTCACTTTCATGCATTAGAGAAGGAAATGGCAACCCACTCCAGTATTCTTGCCTGGAGAATCCCAGGGACGGCGGAGTATGGTGGGCTGACGTCTATGGGGTCGCACAGAGTCGGGCACGACTGAAGCGACTTAGCAGCAGCAGCAGTAGTTCCATGTCTGGTTCTGTTACTTCTTGACTCAAATACAGGTTTCTCAGTAGACAGGTAAGATGATCTGGTACTCCCATTTCTTTCAGAATTTTCCACAGTTTGTTGTGATCCACACAGTCAAAGGCTTTTGCTTAGTCAATAAAGCAGAAGTGGATGTTTATTCTGGAACTCTCTTGCTTTCTCCTTGCTTTGATCCAAAAATGTTGTCAGTGTAATCTCTTGTTCCTCTGCTTTTTCTAAACCCAGCTTGTACACTTGGATGTTCTCAATTCATGTACTGCTGAAGGCTAGCTTTAAGGTTTATGAGCATAACCTTACTATCATGTGTGTGCATGCATGCTAAGTCCCTTCAGTCATGTTGATTCTTTGTGACCATATGGATTGTAGCCAGCCAGTTTCCTTTGTCCATGGGATTATCCAAGCAAGAATATTTGAGTATTTTAGCAGGTCCTCCTCCAGGGGATCTTCCTGTGTCAGGGCTGGAATCTATGTCTCCTGCATCGGCAGGCGGGTTCTTTACCAGTAGTGCCACCTGGAAAGCGCTACTAGCATGTGAAATGAGTGCAACTGTATGGTAGTTTGAATATTTTGGGACATTGCCCTTCTTTGAAGCTGAAATGAAAACTTATCTTTTCCAGTTCTGTGGTCACTGCTGAGTTTTCCAAATTTGCTGACATATTGAGTGCAGCACTTTAATAGCATCATCTTAAGATGTTTTCAATAGCTCAGCTGAAATTCTGTCACTTCAACTAGTTTGTTTGCTTTAGTTAGGGTCCCTTTAACACACAAAATTTTTATTGAAAAGATTTTTAACAACAATTTTTAAAGGTGTGATAAGGATTGGGAGAAAAATGTCATGAGATAGGGCAGCTTCCTGTAGATGACAACGGTAGCCATTAACAACCCTAAGTTTAAGGTGTAAGTGAAGGAGAAGTTATGAGACCCGAGACAGCTATGCTGATACAGTGGTACATCACACAGGAACTGGTAACTTTTGGATAAGAAATGCAGCTACTATATGCCTGTGGCCCTTCAGAAATCAAGCTGGAAAATATATCCACCTACTCATCTCTGTTCAATCATTCTAGTCTTCTGTTAATTCCTCCAGTTTTACAAAATAACCAGAAACTAGAGGATAAGAGGATAAGAGAGAGCAGTTAACCAATTCAGTACAGGTTATCTTCCCTAAACACTGTGCAGAGCGAGAAGAAGAGATAATAAGTCCAGGGGGGGAAATAGAGGATGTCCAGTAAAGTACTTCAAGTCCAAAATAAACAACCCTAAGTACTGTGTAAACTAACTATATATTAATTGCCAATTCAACAATGTTTGGATTTTTGGGCCAACTTGATAGAAGATGTATACTATTAATTTACTCGTATCACTGTAGCTTTATTATCCATGTTCTAACTCTTTCATGTAATATCAGGGTATAAAATGAGATTCATGTGAGATGAAGTTTAGATCTTAAGTGGTTAGCAGTAGGTCATGACACAAATAATAATAATTGCATCAGAACACTCTCATCTTATATCTTCTCATCTTTATGAATGCAAGGAATTCATAAACAATTGGCCTAGCTTTTCCTTCTGAAGTTTAACTCACCTCTCCCCTTACCCTAAATTTAAACCCAAGAAAGAACCATTTCATCCTAAAGGAGATCAGCCCTGGGTGTTCATTGGAAGGACTGATGTTGAAGCTGAAACTCCAATACTTTGGCCACCTCATGCAAAGAGTTGACTCATTGGAAAGGACCCTAATGCTGGGAAGGATTGGGGGCAGGAGGAGAAGGGGATGACAAAGGATGAAATGGTTGGATGGCATCACCAACTCGATGGACATGGGTTTGGGTAGACTCTGGGAGTTGGTGATGGGCAGGGAGGCCTGGCGTGCTGCGATTCATGGGGCCGCAAAGAGTCAGATACGACTGAGCGACTGAACTGAACTGAAGATGGTAGGTATTGTGAGAGGGCATCAGAGGGCAGACACACTGAAACTATAATCACAGAAAAATAGCCAAATCTGATCACACGGACCACAGCCTTGTCTATCTCAGTGAAACTAAGCCACGCCATGTGGGGCCACCCAAGACAGACGGGTCATGGTAGAGAGGTCTGACAGAATGTGGTCCACTGGAGAAGGACATGGCAAACCACTTCAGTATTCTTGCCTTGAGAACCCCATGAACAGTATGCAAATGCAAAAAGATAGGACACTGAAAGATGAACTCCCCAGGTCAGTAGGTGCCCAATATGCTACTGAGATCAGTGGAGAAATAACTCCAGGGAGAATGATGGGATGGAGCCAAAGCAAAAACAATATCCAGCTGTGGATGTGACTGGTGATAGAAGCAAAGTCCTATGCTGTAAAGAGCAATATTGCATAGGAACCTGGAATATTAGGTCCATGAATCAAGGCAAATTGGAAGTGCTCAAACAGAAGATGGCAAGAGTGAACATCGCTTTCTAGGAATCAGTGAACTAAGATGGACTGGAATCGGTGAATTTAAATCAGATGACCATTATATCTACTACTGTGGGCAGGAATCCCTTAGAAGAAATGGAGTAGCCATCATGGTCAACAAAAGAGTCCTAAATGCAGTACTTGGGTGCAATCTCAAAAACGACAGAATGATCTCTGTTCGTCTCCAAGGCAAACCATTCAATATCATGGTAATCCAAGTCTATGCCCTGACCAGTAACGCTGAAGAAGCTGAACTTGAACGGTTCTATGAAGACCTACAAGACCTTTCAGAACTAACACCCAAAAAAGATGTCCTTTTCATTATAGGGGACTGGAATGCCAAAGTAGGAAGTCAGGAAACACCTGGTGTAACAGGCAAATTTGGCCTTGGAGTACAGAAGGAAGCAGGGAAAAGACTAATAGAGTTTTGCCAAGAGAATGCACTGGTCATAGCAAACACCCTTTTCCAACAACACAAGAGAAGACTCTACACATGGACATCACCAGATGGTCAACACCAAAATCAGATTGATTATATTCTTTGCAGCCAAAGATGCAGAAGCTCTATACAGTCAGCAAAAACAAGACTGGGAGCGGACTGTGGCTCAGATCATGAACTCCTTATTGCCAAATTCAGACTTAAATTGAAGAAAGTAGGGAAAACCACTAGACCATTCAGGTATGACCTAAATCAAATCCCTTATGATTATACAATGGAAGTGACAAATAGATTTAAGGGACTAGATCTGATAGACAGAGTGCCTGATGAACTATGGACAGAAGTTCATAACATTGTACAGGAGACAGGGATCAAGACCATCCCCATGGAAAAGAAATGCAAAACAGCAAAACAGTTGTCTGAGGAGGCCTTACAAATAGCTGGGAAAAGAAGAGAAGCGAAAAGCAAAGGAGAAAAGGAAAGATATTCCCATCTGAATGCAGAGTTCCAAAGAATAGCAAGGAGAGATAACAAAGCCTTTCTCAGTGATCAATGCAAAGAAATAGAGGAAAACAACAGAATGGGAAAGATTAGAGATCTCTTCAAGAAAATTAGAGATACCAAGGGAACATTTCATGCAAAGATGGGCTCGAAAAGGACAGAAATAATATGAACCTATCAGAAGCAGAAAATATCAAGAAAAGTTGGCAAAAATACATAGAAGAACTGTACAAAAAAGATCTTCATGACCCAGATAATCACGATGGTGTGATCACTCACCTAGAGCCAGACATTCTGGAATGTGAGGTCAAGTGGGCCTTAGAAAGCATCACTATGAACAAAGCTAGTGGAGGTGATGGAATTCCAGTTGAGCTAGTTAAAAATCCCGAAAGATGATGCTGTGAAAGTGCTGCACTCAATATGTCAGCAAATCTGGAAAACTCAGCAGTGGCCACAGGCTGGGAAAGGTCAGTTTTCATTCCAATCCCAAAGAAAGGCAATGCCAAAGAATGCTCAAAGTACCGCACAATTGCACTCATCTCACATGGTAGTAAAGTAATGCTCAAAATTCTCCAAGCCAGACTTCAGCAATACGTGACCCGTGAACTTCCAGATGTTCAAGCTGGCTTTAGAAAAGGCAGAGGAACCAGAGATCAAATTGCCAACATCAGCTGGATCATCGAAAAAGCAAGAGAGTTCCAGAAAAACATCTATTTCTGCTTTATTGACTATGCCAAAGCCTTTGACTGTGTGGATCACAATAAACTGTGGAAAATTCTGAAAGAGATGGGAATACCAGACCATCTGACCTTCCTCTTGAGAAACCTGTATGCAAGTCAGGAAGCAACAGTTAGAACTGGACATGGAACAACAGACTGGTTCCAAATAGGAAAAGGAGTACGTCAAGGCTGTATATTGTCACCTTGCTTATTTAACTTACATGCAGAGTACATCATGTGAAATGCTGGGCTGGAAGAAGCACAAGCTGGAATCAAGATTGCTGGGAGAAATATCAATAACCTCAGATATGCAGATGACACCACCCTTATGGCAGAAAGTGAAGAAGAACTAAAGAGCCTCTTGATGAAAGTGAAAGTGGAGAGTGAAAAAGTTGGCTTAAAGCTCAACGTTCAGAAAACTAAGATCATGGCATCCAGTCCCATCACTTCATGGGAAATAGATCGGGAAAAAGTGGAAACAGTGTCAGACTTTATTTTTGGGGGATCCAGAATCACTGCTGATGGTGATTTCAGCCATGAAATTAAAAGACGCTTACTCCTTGGAAGGAAAGTCATGACCAACCTAGATAACATCTTAAAAAGCAGATACATTACTTTGCCAACAAAGGTCCACGTAGTCAAGGCTATGGTTTTTCCAATAGTCATGTATGGATGTGAGAGTTGGACGGTGAAGAATGCTGAGAGCCAAAGAATTGATCCTTTGAACTGTGGTGTTGGAGAAGACTCTGGAGAGTCCCTTGGACTGCAAGAAGATCCAACTAGTGCATCCTAAAGGAGATCAGTCCTGGGTGTTCATTGGAAGGACTGATGTTGAAGCTGAAACTCCAATACTTTGGCCAACTCATGCGAAGAGATGACTCATTGAAAAAGACCCTGATGCTGGGAAGGATTGGGGGCAGGAGGAGAAGGGGACGACAGAGGATGAGATGGTTGGATGGCATCACCGACTGGATGCACATGGGTTTGGGTAAACTCTGGGAGTTGGTGATGGACAGGGAGGCCTGGCATGCTGCGATTTATGGGGTTGCAAAGAGTCAGACACGACTGAGCGACTCAACTGAACTGAACTGAAGTTATTAAGTTAATTTAATGATGGAAGGATTGTTTTCTTAACAAATGACACTGGAATAGGTTTATATTCATACATACACACAGACACACACTCACAAAAGTAAAGCAAAGACACAAAACAAAAATTTTGATCCATATATTAAAATTAATTCAAAATGGATTACAAATTTAATCAAGAAAATCAACAAATCAAGAAACTCGATGAAGAAAATAAGAGGATTCATCCATTCATTACTTTGACTTGGACAAAGTGTTCTTAGTTAAAAACATGATTGATTAAAAATGAAAAACTGTACTTCATCAATATTAAAAATTATTTTCATCAAAAGATACTGATAGAATGAAAAGACAAGCCATCAGTAGAGAAAAATAAATTTGTAAAACAAATATCTAATAACAAATTTGTGTCCTAAGTATAGAAAGAATACTCAAAGCTCATAAGGGAGAATTTTTAACACACAAAGTATTTGAACAGAAATAAATATGTGAAAATATGTTAAATATAGTTTGTCACCAGGAAAATCTAAATTAAAATTACTACCAGATACCTCAGTACATTACTAAAATGTCTAAAATTGAAAATATCAATAATACCAAATATTGGTAACGATATAGAAGAATTGGAATGACTGTTTTGGAAACACGCTGTTTTTTTTATTTTTTGAAAAGCTAAACACATACTTACCATATTATCAAATATTCTACTCATTACTAAACATTTATACCTCTAGACTGGGATAGTTCATATTAAGACATGTACAGGTATGTTCACTGTGGCTCTATTTATAATGGACACAATCTGGGAATAATCCAAATATGTAAATGGATAAACAAATTATATAGATATAATGTAAAGTATTCAGCAGTAAATTATCAGGTACTACTGATTCATACCATATGGATAAATATAATAATGGATAATTGAATATGTACTGTATAATTCCACTCAAAAATACAGATCTAGTAAATGAAATCCAATCTATAGTGACAGAAAGCAGACCCATGGTTGCCTGGAGACAATCAGGAGGCAGTACCAAAGGAGGAAAGTTCATCTTTGGGAGATTATGGATGTGTTCACAATATTAACCATGGTTGTTTCACTAGTGTGTACATATCTCAAACCTAAATAAATTATGCTCTTTTAATATGTACATCTTATGGTGTATTGATTATATCTCACTTATACACAAATAACATTTCTTACAGTTTTACTCTTTTCCATTTTTACCACAAAGTCCACTCTATCTTATATTTCAACTTTTCAACACTTCTATTGATATAAAAAGGCTTACATCTCATAAAATAACAAGATGTAACCAAAGATTTTAATTAAGTACTAATACATAAAGTCTGATATAGTTAAACCATAAAAAAAATTATCAACTGTGCCTATTATATTAAAAGCCTCGGTCTTTGTTTCCCTCTCCTCTAAGAGATTGTAAAATCTGTCAGTGCTCTATGAACTTAATTTTGGTACAATTTTAATTTCAATATTTAATTTTAGTACAATTTTGACAAGATAACCTTTTGAGATGCAATTTTAAATGACCAAATGACACGTAATCTTAAAAAAAAAAATAGGCGTTTGGTACAGAAGACAATACATAAATTTGTGTAAAGTTTTGTAAGAGCTGTAGAAACTCATTATCACAACCATGGGACCAAATAGGCAAGGAACTGCCTGCATCTGCAGCATAGATTACAATTAGGGCAGCTACAAAACCCCAGAGAGATGAAGGAGCAAGGCATATTTGAGGTGGATGGAAATCATTTGACTATTTCTTCCTATAGCCATATATCCCCTTGCCCTTTCTACTCACCTGACACTCCTCCTTCTTTTAGGCAGTCAATTGAGTGTTTTATTCTGTAGTTAAAGGGTCTCCTGTTGCTCCTTTGTGCTCTGCCTGGCTTCTACTATCTCTCTTTCTCCTTCACATGGCTACCACAGAAAGGTAGCTTTTATGCCTAAACGATGGGGTAAACACAAGTGTGAGAGACCACCGATTCCTATTCAGAAAAATGCTATTGAAATTCTAGCTGGTTTCCTCAAGATCTCACTGAAGTGTAGCTATTTCTTCATTCTTTTTGCTCCAGAGGAGATTTTTTTCTTAAGACGCTAGCTGGTCTGTTAAAACCTTTTTCTCTTAAGTTGTACCACTGCATGGCTTCCATTATGAGCATGGTTAGATAATTCTTAATGAATCCTCCTTTATCACAAAGACTCAGCTCTTGTGAGGAGGATTTGCTACTTTTAATTCTATATGGAAACACATGGGTCACCAAATTGTTCTGTGCTCTTACTGACAAGATATGTTTTCATCATTTAATTACATTAAATTTTCATTTTTTGAATGTCTTATTTAAGGTATGTAACTAAACATGCTGGGCATAAGGGAAATGAAGGAGAAAAAAAAATATATATATATATATATATATGTCCCGGGTCCTGAATTGGACTTGAAGAGGTAATTATTTAAAGGGCTGAGCTCTGGTTGAGTTTGTGCCAGGTAACATGACACTTCAGAGTGAAATTCTTTATAGAAACCAAATGCTTCTCAGAATTGGAGGATACAAGCATGTATTAAAGTGGCCAGAGGGTCATAATTATCCAACATTTAGGGATGTTGCCATTTGAAGACAGATCATTTAGAATTCTACTTGAAGAAAGGCTCTGAAGAGCTACAGTGTGCATCAGTGATCTTCCTCTGAAAGCGACTTCACTTTTGGCCTGTATGAATCATTTGTTAACTAACCACAGAGTGTGTTCTACAGTGGTCTTAAATTTTAACTAAAACATTTCTTCTGTATGCTTATCTTGTGTTTCCCCAAGAAAATTATAAGATTCTCAGGGGTAAAGCCCATATATGTTTGGCTTAAAAAAGGAGGTTGAGCATCCCCTTGCTTATGGTTTGTGACCAGTAAATATATTGTTTATAAGTTACTGAAACTTAGAATTAATAGTGCTTGTATGACAAATAAGCATAATATAGTTAAAGGGGTATTATAAAATCTTAAAAAAAATTAAGGCACATTAAAAAGAAATCTTGCTTAAGGGACAAGTGTAGAAGGGGCATGAAGCATCCCATGCTATGGACACTGAATTAGTTCAAAAGATAGCAAAAAATACTTCTACTGGATGAAAAGAAAATCCATGTATTTAGGAGGCTTTACTAACTTTTGAAGTTAAAAGAATGGAACAATAAATACAGTATCAAAAATCTGTGGATTTTATTAACTTTCCTAGATCTTATGAGAACTCGCATCTTGGGTTTTAGACTTGGTATATTCCTATGGTCCTGTTCAATTGAAAAAAAACTGGGCACATAATAGATGACATATATATTTCCTGTGGCTGCTATAACAAATAACCAAAAACTTGGTGGGTTACAACAGCATACAAGTTTTCCCCTTTTACTACTGTGGAGTCCAGAAACTTGTATCACTGGTACAACATCAAGGTGTTAGCGGAGCACACTTCCTCTGGCATTTCTAGGAGAGAAAGTTTTCCTTGCCTCTTCCAGCTTTTGGCAGTCCCTAGCTTTCCATGCTGGAGAAGGCAATGGCACCCCACTCCAGTACTCTTGCCTGGAAAATCCCATGGATGGAGGAGCCTGATAGGCTGAAGTCCATGGGGTCGCTAGGAGTCAGACACGACTGAGCGACTTGTTTCACTTTTCACTTTCCTGCATTGGAGAAGGAAATGGCAACCCACCCCAGTGTTCTTGCCTGGAGAATCCCAGGGACGGGGGAGCCTGGTGGGCTGCCATCTATGGGGTCGCACAGAGTCGGACACGACTGACGTGACTTAGCAGCAGCAGCAGCTTTCCATGCTTGTGCCTGGATACTAGGAACAGTGGTTCCGTTGCCTCTCCCCTTCTGTCTGTGTCAAACCTCTATGTACCTCTCTCTTATAAGGACACTTGTGGTTGCATTTAGGCTACATCCAAATAAACCAGTACAATTTATTGATCTCAAGACCTTTTTCTTAATAACGTATGCAAAGATCTTTTATTTTTTCCCAGATGAGGTAACATGTACAGGTTGCAAAAATTATGTTTTGATATCTTTGGAAGTAATTATCAGCCTATCATAACAGCTGTCTTTGCTGTTGCTGCTATTAAAAGTAGCACCATGTTTATAACTTGGCTTTGTGCTTAGACAGAACTAAGTTCACATCTTGTTATGCTCAAAGTCATATTGAAGATTATATATCTTCATGCTTCAATGTTCCCATTTGTTAAATGGGATATGCATGAGTCATATCTCACAATATTGTCATAATTATTAAATAAAACAGTGTATATAAAACTTCTGCACAGTTTGGACTTAGTAAATCCTCAGTAAATTATAGTTTGAATTATTTTTATAAAATTAATAAACTCTCAGGCTTATTCAAAACAAAATGCCAGCTGGTCTAAGGGTTTGTTGTTCAGTCACTCAGTTGTGTCTGACTCTTTGCAACCCCGTGGACTGCAGCACTCCTGGCTTCTCTGTCCTTCACCATCTGTCGGAGTTTGCCCAAACTCATGTCCACTGAGTTGGTGATGCCATCCAACCATCTCACCCTCTGTTCCTTTCTCCTCCTGCCTTTAATCCTTCCCAGCATCAAGGTCTTTTCCAGTGAGTCAGCTCTTCACATTAGGGGGACAAAGTATTGGAGCTTCAGCTTCAGCATCAGTCCTTCCAATGAATATTCAGGGCTTATTTCCTTTAGGATTGACTGGTTTGATCTCCTTGCTGTCCAAGGGACTCTCAAGAGTCCAGGGGTTACAGAAGTCATTAATCATGGTGACCATTTATAAAATCTTACAATTTAATTTGTACTAAGTCACTTCAGTCATGTCCAACTCTTTGTCACCCCATGGACTGTAGCCTGCCATGCTCCTCTGTCCACGGAATTTTCCAGGAAAGAATACTGGAGTGGCTTGCCATTTCCTCCTCTAGGGGATCTTTTCAACTCAAGGATCGGACCTGCACCTCTGTGTCTCCTGCATTGGCAGGCGGATTTTTTACTTGGGAAACCCACAGTCTAACTGGTGAGATAAAATTTACATGCATAAAAGAATAACAGAAAAGTAAGAAATTCATATGGGAAAAATAAATGCTATAATTGTTCAGAATAAGTATTAATAAAGGGTACGGCTGGTTTTCATATGAAAGATTTGGATTGGTGGGGCTGACAGGCAGGCAATGCAAAGTCCCATGGGAAGAGTGCTTGTATGGTAGTAGGGCAGAGTAGTAAGATTAGTAGACACAGATGGGCTAGAACACAGTGAGTACTTGAAAGGTTGGAATAAAATATTAGAATGGTAGACTGGTAGGCTAACGACATATATTGTGATCAGTACACTAGCCCAGAAGATCCATGAAGTCAACGGCCATTCCATCCTACTTCCTCTTTTCTCTCTCTTACACACACATCAAATGTTTTATCTCCTAGTTTAGTGCCTGGCTCCTGAGACTTATTCAAATAACTTTATGACTGAAAGCGAAGATGAATGAAATGTAGAACAGAGATTTAAAAGAAAAAAAAAGTCTTCCTGAAACTTAGATTATTTGGACAAATAGGATAACCTAGTGCTTCTAAACCATGGTACTATTGACATTTTGGGATGCATTAGTCTTTGTTGGGGTGAGGAGATGCTGTCCTGTACATGATGTGATATAAGAATTTAACTATCCCTGGGCTCTACCCACTAGATGCCAGTTTCACTCTTCCCTACATTGTAACATCCAAAAATGTCCCTAGACATTGACAGGTGCCCTGGAGGGGATGAGGGCATTATCACCCAGGTTAAGAGCTATTGGATTAAAGTAAGTTTTATGGGGATAATTTGAAAAGAGTTTCAAATAAGAGAAGTTGCTGTAAAATCAACCAAATATACTAATACCAGAAGACATGCATTCTATTGACTTTAACCAGTGAAATCTAGAACTCAATTCCCTTAGTAATTATAATAATATTATAAAATTTCAAATATTTTAAAAAGGTGCAAAAACCACAGACTGAAATGTTTCTTCAGATAGTGTCATAGCTAATACATTTGGCAGAGAGGATCCACATGAAAAAGGAGGCCCCTGTCGGCCAGGGTTGCTTAGAGGGCTGTGCCCTGCAGTTCTGCACTTCACAATTAATCTACAGAGGAGGACAAGCTCATACACCCAGGGGCATCAGCACCCGTCCTGTAATCAGAACTAGACTTGATTTCAAAGGAACACAGAAAACATACATATTGATTTCTGTTGCATTAAATACATTTACACATCAAAGGGAAAGAACACAGGAAAGTTTCAATTTGAGTTACATACTTAAAATTCCATTACTAAAAAAAATTTTCTCCAGCAAATTTGGTTATAATATATCTTTATGCTGTCATAGCCAAATGGTTTCTTTTTGTGTGCTGGGTGTTCTGGAATACAATGAACTGGCCATGGCTGTTGGAAAACAAAATATGCAATTGCCTGTTTAGCATAACAATACAAAGCCATGCATTTTGAAACATTCTATACTAGAAAAAATTGATATTAGAAACTCCAGATAAAGTTACTTTTTATTAACTCTTGGTAATAGAACAAAATGTGAACCTGAATAAATTAAGTTTGCAGATATACAAGAATCCCTGCATTTTAAACATTATTTGAAATAAATTCTTGCTCCAGATAAAATTATGAAGCTACTAAAATTTCTTCCATTTCTTCTTCAATACCTCCTTTTCCTTGTTGAGTGCAACAATTCCTAGACATCTAATATTTCATGCTTTATGCAATAATTTATTTACTTATTGAACAAGAATTTATTTAATACTTGCAGTACACCAGACAAAATATTCAACAATGATATTCTCAAAATGGATAACCTATAGATTCTCTGTTCTCTCTAACTTTGTTTTTCTCCTTAACTAAGGGTTTCTTGTTCAATTTGATTTCTTCCAAAAGTAGTTTTCCCTTTACTCACAGATAGTGAAAGTGTTGGTAGTTCAGTTGTGTCTGACTGTATGCAACCCCATGGATTGTAGCTCACCAGGATACTCTGTTCATGGGAATCTTCAGGCAAGAATTCTAGAGTGAATTGCCATTCCCTTCTCCAGGGGATCTTCGCAACCCAAAGATTGAACCTAGGTGGTCTCCTGCATCACAGGTAGGTTCTTTACCATCTGAGCCACCAGGAAAGCCCAATTACCTACAAAGTTTTATTCTATTTAAATGTGATATGATTAATGAGTGATTACTAACATATTTCTTAGTGATACATGGCTCTTCTCTGTTAACAAAATCATAATAATAGGATATTTCCAAATAATAACAAGTAGGTCTATATCATCATGACTTTAGTGAGGCTGTCATTTCATTATTTGGGAATGAGACTTATTATGCATCACTCTAGCCACCTGTACTAGGGATCCTATATTTCTGATTACTTGGACTATATGTGCTGTGTGCTCAGTTGCTCAGTAGTGTCCGACTCTTTGAGACTCCATGGACTGTAGCCTGACCAGGCTCTTCTGCCCATGGGGATTCCTTAGGCAAGAATACAGGAGTGGGTTTCAATGCCCTCCTCCAGGGAATACTCCCAATCCTCGAGGAGAAACTTCCAAATTAGGGATCTAACCCAGGTTTCCAGCATTACAGGCAGATTCTTTACTGTCTAAGCCATCAGGGAAGTACATGCTTCCCCAATTCACCTTGTTTGTAAGGCAATTTTTCTTATCTTTTGAGAGAAAAAGCATTGAAGTATTTGAAAGTGAAAGTCACTCAGTTGTGTCCAACTCTTTGTGACACCATGGACTGTAGTCCATGGAATTCTCCAGGCCAGAATACTGGAGTGGGTAGCCTTCCCCTTCTCTAGGGGGCCTTCCCAACATAGAAATCAAATCCAGATCTCCCACATGCAGGTGGATTCTTTACTGTCTAAGCCATCAGGGAAGTATATGCTTCCCCCATTCACCTTGTTTAGGATAATTTTATCTTATTTTTTGAGAGAAAAAACATTGAAGCATTTGAAAGTGAAAATTGCTCAGTTGTGTCCAACTCTTTGTGACTCCATGGACTATACACTCCATGGAATTCTTCAGTCCAGAATACTGGAGTGGGTAGCCTTTCCCTTCCCCAGGGGGCCTTCCAAACTCAGGGATCAAATCCAGGTCTCCCACTTTGCAGGCAGATTCTTTACCAGCTGACCCACAAGGGAAGCTGAAGAATACTGGAGTGGGTAGCCTATCCCTTCTCCAGCGGATCTTCCTGACCCAGGAATCGAACTGGGGTCTCCTACATTGCAGGCGGATTCTTTACCAACTGAGCTATGAGGAAAGCCCTGAAGTACTTGAATGCTTGGACAAAAGGAATTAACAAGTGATGGGAAATCAAAGAAAGAGAAAGCAGATATATGAACTGATTAATCAGCTCTGTTTCTGATATACACTCAATTTATATTTGGCCAAAACATTAACTTCTTAGTGACCCAATCTCCTTGACCTTTTCAAAACCTCAAGGAGAAGTATTTGTGTCAGGGACTTAGATGTAAGTATCAGGGAACTTAGATGTAAGTGTCAGAGGACTTAGATGTAAGTGAACAGTGACTTTCCAGAACTTTTCTAGGCCCTGAGAAAGTACAGAAACTATGTCATAACTCATTTCTCTTGGTGATGCAAGCATGAAATCCTCCAGAGTGTCAAAGTGGTTGGGGATCAACATGAGTTGTTTTGCTCAGAGATGGCTCCACGGTGAGCTTTGATATATCTTTTAGCTGTTTATATGTCATAAAGAAAAGAATTATGTGAAAATAAGCTTTAAATGATTAAATCACTCCAATTTGCTTTTATTTACAGTTGTATAGCTCCTGAGGACACTGTTTGAACTGAATGCATTCTGAAAGCACAGCAGTACAGTTCCCATGTTCAGTTTGAAATAACACACTGCTATATGGATCTGTTACCTGCATTGTTACCATTTCCTCTATCGGGTTATCTACCATTCATCATTCAGTAGATAATTGCTATCTTATTATATTTCTATCTTAAGATGGAACAAGCTAAATAAAACCGAAGGAATATGAAGAGAATCCAGGCAATTCCATTTCATTGCACCACAGTGAAGGGTAATTTGTGTTTTTCAAGGTTGTGAACCATTGCGTGTATTCAAGAACACTTGGATCTCAGTCCTAGTCAAAGGTAAGTGAAAGAATAAAGTATTATTTTACTGAACTTCAAAAAATTGATTCATATTTTCCCCCAAACTTTTTTCCTCCAAGCATTCTTAAAGTCCTTAGGATTTTTTTTCCTTTTATTTTTATTTTTGTTTATTTATTTTAATTGGAGGCTAGTTACTTTACAATATTGTAGTGGTTTTTCCAATACTTTGACATGAATCAGCCATGGATGTACATGTTTTGTTTTGTTTGTTTCCTTTTAAAAAATGAATTTATTTATTTCAGTTGGAGGATAGTTACTTTACAATATTGTGATGGTTTTCATGATACACCAACATGAGTTGGCCACAGGTATTTTTTAATTAAAAAAAAAAGCTCTAAGAACTGACTGTCTATAACAAGGCTGCAGGAATGTGAATCACAAATTAATAGTTTGTTCAAACTTGATTTTCAAACATCTGAATCTTTGTATTTTGAGATGGTGGGAAAGCCATACTTTACTAGCTAGTATGTACTTGTGGCCTGAAAGGTACAACCAAATAAAAAGTTCTCCCTTATTAAGCGAGTATTGCATAGAGTAGGAAGTCTCTAAGAGATTCTGGCACTTGTTTTTTTCCTTACAACTCTGTAACACGTGCTTAGTCATGTAGGGTCATGATTTGAGAGCAGTCAGATGATTCTCTATTTGAATTCATTCTTCTGCTGCTATTTCAAAATTACAGAATGCCTATCATTAGATATCTCTGTTAATTAAAACATCAATGTCTCTTATAAAAAGCAAATATATTATTAGACATTAAAATCATTTACTGAATCAGTTTAGTTCAGTTGCTCAGTCGCGTCCGATTCTTTGGGACACCATGAGCTGCTGCATGCCAGGTCTCCCAGTCCAACACCAACTCCCGGAGTCCACCCAAATTCATGTCCATTGAGTTGGTGATGCCATCCAACCATCTCTTCCTCTGTCGTCCCCTTCTCTTACTGCCCTCAATCTTTCCCAGCATTAGGGTCTTTTCAAATGAGTCAGCTCTTCGCATAAGGTGGCCAAAGTATTGGAGTTTCAGCTTCAACATCAGACCCTCCAATGAACACCCAGGACTGATCTCCTTTAGGATGGACTAGTTGACTAGTTGGACCTCCTTGCAGTCTGAGGGACTCTCAAGAGTCTTCTCCAACACCACAGTCCAAAAGCATCAATTCTTTGGCGCTCAGCTTTCTTCACCATCCAACTCTCACATCCATACATGATCACTGGAAAAAAACATAGCCTTGACTAGACAGACCTCTGTTGGCTAAGTAGTGTCTCTGCTCTTAATATGCTGTCGAGGTTGGTCATAACTTTCCTTTCAAAGAGTAAGCGTCTTTTAATTTCATGGCTGCAATCACCACCTGCAGTGATTTTGGAGCCCAGAAAAATAAAGTCAGCCACTGTTTCCACTGGTTCCCCATCTCTTTGCCATGAGGTGATGGGACCAGATGCCATGATCTTAGTTTTCTGAACGTTGAGCTTTAAGTCAACTTTTTCACTCTCCTCCTTCACCTTCATCAAGAGGCTCTTTAGTTCCTCTTCACTTTCTGCCATAAGGGTAGTGTCATCTACACATATGAGGTTACTGACATTTCTCCCAGCAATCTTGATTCCAGCTTGTGCTTCTTCCAGCCCAGCGTTTCGCATGATGTACTCTGCATGTAAGTTAAATAAGCAGGGTGACAATATACAGCCTTGACATACTCTTTTTCCTATTTGGAACCAGTCTGTTGTTCCATGTCCAGTTCTAACTGTTGCTTCCTGACCTGCATACAGGTTTTTCAAGAGGCAGGTCAGATGGTCTGGTATTCCCATCTCTTTCAGAATTTTCCACAGTTTATTGTGATCCACACAGTCAAAGGCTTCGGCATAGTCAATAAAGCAAAAATAGATGTTTTTCTGGAACTCTCTTGCATTTTTGATGATCCAGCAGATATTGGCAATTTGATCTCTGGTTCCTCTGCCTTTTCTAAAGCTAGCTTGAACATCTGGAAGTTCACGGGTCACGTATTGCTGAAGTCTGGCTTGGAGAATTTTGAGCATTACTTTACTACCATGTGAGATGAGTGCAATTGTGTGGTAGTTTGAGCATTCTTTGGCATTTACTTTCTTTGGGATTGAGATAAAAACTGACCTTTTCCAGTCCTGTGGTCACTGCTGAATTTTCCAGATTTGCTGACATATTGAGTGGATCACTTTCACAGCATCGTCTCTTGGGATTTTAAATAGCTCAACTGGAATTCCATCACCTCCACTAGCTTTGTTTGTAGTGATGCTTCCTAAGGCCCACTTCACTTCACATTCCAGGATGTCTGGCTCTAGGTGAGTGATCACACCATTGTGATTAACTGGGTCATGTAGATATTTTTTGTACATTTTTTCTGTGTATTCTTGCCACCTCTTCTTAATCTCTTCTGCTTCTGTCAGGTCCACACCATTTCTGTCCTTTCTTGAGCCCATCTTTGTATGAAATGTTCCCTTGGTATCTCTAATTTTCTTGAAGAGATCTCTAGCCTTTCCCATTCTATTGTTTACTAATTAGTTAATCAATTTAATCCTGACTGAAAGAAGGACTGTAAGACAATGGGAGATAGGACCAGCACAAGAAAATTTATGAGATTAAAGATCAGTGAAGGCCTGAACCATTGCTGGGAGGAAGATTCAGATAAGGCAGCACAGAGTAGGTAGGCAGATGATATTCTGGGAGCATTGGGCTCTTCAGATACGTCTCAAATTTGATACTGAATAAGTGTATATGCTGAGCCAGTGACTTAAGCTGAAATGTATGTGTGTACTGAGGGGTAGAGATCAATATAAAGAAATATAGGAAAACAACAGAATGGGAAAGACTAGAGATCGCTTCAAGAAAATTAGAGATACTAAGGGAACATGTCATAAAAAGATGGGCTCGATAAAGGACAGAAATGGTATGGACCTAACAGAAGCAGAAGATATTAAGAAGATGTGGCAAGAATACACAGAGGAACTGTACAAAAAAGATCTTCATGACCCAGATAATCACGATGGTGTAATCACTCACCTAGAGCCAGATATCCTGGAATGTGAAGTCAAGTGGACCTTAGAAAGCATCACTACAAACAAAGCTAGTGGAGGTGATGGAATTCCAGTTGAGCTGTTTCAAATCCTTAAAGATGATGCTGTGAAAGTGCTCCACTCAATATGCCAGCAAATTTGGAAAACTCAGTAGTGGCCACAGGACTGGAAAAGTTCAGTTTTCATTCTAGTCCCACAGAAAGGCAATGCCAAAAATGTACAAATAACTGTACAGTTGCACTCATTGCATATTCTAGCAAGATTATCCTCAAAATCCCTCAAGCTAGAAATCAGCAATATGTGTATTGAGAATTTCCAGATGTACAAATTGTATTTAGAAAAGGCAAAGGAATCAGAGATCAAATTGTCAACATCCTCAGGATCATAGAAAAAGCAAGGGAATTTCAAAAATATCTGCTTCTGCTTCACTGATTAAGCAAAAGCCTTTGACTGTGTGGATCACAACAAATTGTGGAATATTCTTTTTTTTTAATTATAAATTTATTTTAATTGGAGGTTAATTACTTTACAATATTGTGGTGGTTTTTGCCATATATTGACATGAATCAGCCATGAGTGTACATGTGCTCCCCATACCCCTCCCACTTCCCTCCCTATCCCTTCCCTCTGGGTTGCCCCAGTGCATCGTTTTTGAGTGCCCAGTTTCATGTATCGTACTTGGACTGGTGATCTATTTCACGTATGGTAATATACATGTTTCAATGCTATTTTCTTAAATCATTCCACCCTTGCCTTCTCCCACAGAGTCCAAAAGTCCGTTCTTTATATCTGTGTCTCTTTTGCTGTCTCCCATATAGGGTCATCGTTACCATCTTTCTAAATTCCACATATATGCATTAATATACTGTATTGGTATTTTTCTTTCTGACCCACTTCACTCTGTATAACAAGCTCCAGTGTCATCCACCTCATTATAATTGATTCAAATGTGTTCTTTTTAATAGCTGAATAATATTCCATTGTGTATATGTACCACAGCTCTCTTATCCATTCATCTGCCAATGGATATCTGGGTTGCTTCCATGTCCTAGCTATTGTAAACAGTGCTGAGATGATCATTAGGGTACACGTGTCTCTACCTGTGAGCTATTCTCAAAGAGATGGGAATACCAGATCACCTTATGTGCCTACTGAGAAACCTGTATGCAGGACAAGAAGCAACAGTTATAATTGGATGAACAACAGGCTGGTTCAAAATTGAGAAGGGAATATGTCAAGGCTGTATATTGTCACCCTGCTTATTTAACTTATATGCAGAGTACATCATACAGAATGCTGGACTCGATGACTCACAAGCTGGAATCAAGATTGCCTGAAGTAATATCAGCAACATCAGATATGCAGATGATACCCCTTTAATGGCAGAAAATGAAGAAGAACTAAGGAGCCTCTTGATGAAGGTGAAAGAGGAGAGTGAAAAAACTGGCTTGAAACTCAACATTCAAAAAGCGAAGAGCATGGCATCTGGTTGCATCACTACATGGCAAATAGATGGTAAAAAAGTGGAAACAGTGTCAATTTCATTTGCTTGAGCTCCAAAATCACTGTGGATGGTGTCTGCAGCCATGAAATGAAAAGACATTTGTTCCTTAGAAGAAAAGCCATGACAATATAGACAGTGCATTGAAAATCAGAGACATCACTTTGCCAACAAAGGTCCATATAGTCAAAGCTATGGTTTTTCTAGTAGTCACATATGGATGTGAGAGTTTGACTCTAAAGAAGGCTGAGCAGAAGAATTGAGACTTTTGAACTGTGGTGCTGGAGAAGGCTCTCAAGGATCTCTTGCACAGCAAGGAGATTGAAACATTTAATTCTAAAGGAAATCAACTCTGAATATTCATTGTAAGGATTTAAGCTGAAACTCCAATACTTTGGCCACCTGATGTGAAGAGCTGACTCTTTGGGAAAGACCCTGATGCTGGGAAAGATTGAGGGTGAGGAGAAGGGGGCAACAGAGGATGAGATGGTTGGATGACATCACTGACTGGATGGACATGAGTTTGAGCAAACCCTGGAACCTAGTGAAGGACAGGGAAGCCTGGTGTGCTACAGTTCATTGGGTTGCAAAGATTTGGACATGACTTAGGGACTGAACACCAAGTTAAACATTATATAGAACATTAGTTGGTGTGAGGGAGGTCAACATCAATATTAACAAAGCTGACTATGTTTTATAAAATCAAAGACTCTTCTAAGCACTTTTTATGGAAGGGCCATTTCAGACTGCTTTAAAAGATCAGGGAAGAGAATAAATTACAGTCATCTAGAGAGACCATTTCCAAAGATGTTAGATGTTAGTGTTAGTCACACAGTCATATTTGACTTTTTGCTACCCCATGGACTTTAGCCCACCAGGCTCCTCTGTCCATGGAATTCTCCAGGCAAGGTTACTGGAGTGGGTTGTCATTTCCTTTTGCAGAGGATCTTCCCAATCCAGGGACAGAACCCAGGTAGCCTGCTTTGGCCACCTGATGTGAAGAACCGACTCACTAGAAAAGACCATCACGCTGGGAAATATTGAAGGTGGGAGGAGAACGGGCCGACAGAGGATGAGATGGTTAGACGGCATCACTGACTCGATGGACATGCGTTTGAGTAAACTCTGGGAGTTGGTGATGGACAGGGAAGCCTGGCGTGCTGCAATTCATGGGGTTGCAAACTGTTAGACATGACTCAGTGACTGGACTGAACTGAGCCTGCATTGCAGGCAGATTCTTTACCATCTGAGCTATCAGCGAAATCTTTCCAAAGATGAAAGGGTAATTAAAGATGAAGAGTCTAGTACTTTAGCCTGACCTTCTGGACATAATGATGGAAAGACACATCTGTTTCATGTTCTAAATGATAAAAACAAATACTGTACTGTCATATCACATTACCAATTCATACCAACTTTGCTTCCTAGAACATGTGTATGCTTAAAACTTTATTTTTTTTAATCAGTTCTCAAAATAACTTCAGAATTAATGATAAGAAAATTTATACATAAATGATGCAATATCTCACTAGAGGGTCAAAACATAGATTGCCTTTTAGCAGATGCATGCCATTGTATTATTTCACTTTTAGGAACTCTATACAAGATAATATAAAGAAAATAAAAGACAAGTCATGATAAATGAGAGTGCCTTTCTGAGATATATATATACTAGCACAAAATTTTGAAACAGCTTCAATATCTAATAGAAAGGGATAGATTATTTACATTTTGATACAAGTCATGCTGTTAATATCATATTTTCAAAGAATAATCAATGATATTAAAAAATCTCAAAACATAGTAGGCAAATAAAAATTGAGAGAAAATTAATATAATTATAGGACTGTTTGGTCTTGACTTATGTACTCATGTGTATGGGCTTCCCTAGTGCTCACTGTTAAAGAATTCACCTGCCAATTCAGGAGGCATGGGTTCGATCCTGGGTCGGAAAGATCCCCAGGAGAAGTAAATGGCAACTCACTCCAGTATTCTTACCTGGCAAATTCCACAGACAGATGAGCCTAGGGGCTACAGTCCATGGGGTCACAAAAAGTCAGACACAACTTAATGACTAAACAAGTCATGTGTATATATGTTTATATTTGTAAAGATAAATGAATGAAAGTATTAGAGGTTTTTGGTAACATAGTTAGGCATGGTTTCTATTTTCCAAATTTTGACCACAAACATCATTTCTATGACTAGAAAAAGTCTTTTGAAACAAAATGTATTTAACAACATATATCAAGTTCCATGAACAATTTTCTTCTTCTCTCTTTTCCACATCTGATCATCTTAGAGAATCAATGAAGATCTAACACTGATTTTCCTTGGATTCCCTAGGAATCTGTGACATTCTCATTGCAATCATTTGGGTAAATCCTTGGAATGATCATATTCATTTGGGATGATCATACAGATTTCTTGGGAGTATGTCGGTGGCAGCAAGTTATTCACAGCCTCAGACTCTATTCATGAAATCATGTACTACTGTTAAACCCATGCTCATCTGATTCTGTGTCTAGTAGCATGTAACATATTGTTCAGTAAAGTCTGTCACAGTAATCAATAAAAATGATGAGGGAAAAAAAACTGAACTCAATTGCACTTATACAGTAGGTCTTTATGAGTTGCTGATAGGGAAAGCAAGTTGTGAGCAAAACTAGGAAGGCCATAGTGTTCAGCATGATAGACCTTTCAGAACAACCTGTGGAATAGAACCAGTTTCAAGTGTGGAACCACGTGGGTTTGTCGTAGTATCGGTTTGCAATTCTCAGAATTAGAGCTACTTAATAGTACTATGAGAAGTAGAAAAATTTCCCTGACCCCAACTATTTCTGAATTGTATCTGTGCTATTATGATAGCAGGATTAAAAAAAAAATCTGAAAATGTCATGGACTTGCTTACGTTATACAAGCAGATTCAGTATGGCCTTGTCCCTTTGCAATTCATATCTATCTCAAAGCATCTGTCCCAACCACCCTGATCTTAGTGTTCTTTCTTTCCTCTTTCTTACTGTTGTTATTACCTTATTAGTATATCCAGATATTTGAATATCTTATTTTGTACCTTGGAGGTACTTATGCATTTTTTTTCTCTGTATATCCTCTTTATGAATTTTCTAATAATAGGTTCATTTGTTTGTTCTTTTTTTTACCTCTCTCACCAATAAGAGATGTTAGAAAGTTAGGACTCTTATGAAGGCCCTGGTCCACTCCCAGGAAGTAACAATAGGTAGAAAGAATGGTCGAAGGACTTGATATGTCATTATTTATCTCTTCTGTTATTTTCTTTCTCTCTTCACTAACTTAAGTTCCAGGAGGGCAGTTTTATTTTATTCATAATGTAACCCTACAAATGAAAAGGTATCTGGAATTTAGAGAACATTCAATAAATATTTTTGAGTGAACAAAAGAATATTTGGAAAAAGTTGCCCAGAAAACATACATCACAATGAGATTTTGCAAAAATGCCATTCAAACTCACGGTTTTGAGCAGGCTGGCTGGGTGGAATAGGCTGATTTGTGAACATTCAACCTAAAGGTTGCAAGTCCCCCTTGTATTTATCAGAGAACTGGGCTAAATTAATTCATTTTCCCAGCCCCTGACACTGACCTGATTACTTTCTGACACTCAATAGTGACAGATGAAGTGTTTTTCTTAGTCCACTTTTCATCATGCTTTGTGATCCAAGACATCAACTTTAAGCTTGTTTAATTCTAAAACAATCACAATTGACCAGACGTTCTAAAAAAAAAAAAAATGTCATGGGATTGGCCACAAAGGGGATATTCACTAAATATCTATTGTGTAAAATGACATACTTTACTTAGACACCAGTCATAACAACAAAGAAATTCCTAAGTGTGTTAGACACAAAGTAAAAGACTTTTAATAAAGATAATTATTATTATTTCATAATCTGTCTTTGGTTTCAGTTAATGCACAGAAGAAGTGGATTATGCATTTTCAGTGAGCTTTCAATTATGTAGCCGTAGATAGTAAATATGAGATACGTACATGCTGAAGAATTAAGATGATTCTGACTTCCCCTGATACCTATTCTTTGGTTTTACTGAAAGCCTCTGTCTGACCAGGGAATTGAAAAATAAAATACATGATCAAACAAAACTTAAGGAGGCTGTTTTCTGTTGCTGAAATCATACTCCATAAAGAGCGTGCTCACACACTCTCAGATAAAGTTTTGCTTATATATTCCAATGCCCGTGTGTGTGCTAGTTTATCACTGAAGATGGCTTGTCTCTCAGAGTGAAAGTTTTTCAAGTTGAAATGCTTCAAAGTCTTACCCAGAGCTAGTTATAGGAGCAGGCACCAGAAGCATCTCCAGATTGCTAGGCTACTGTCTGAAGACTTTTTTTGTCTTTGTGATCCTTATTTTCAACAAGGAGAATTATTGCTCATCTACTGCAAAAGATTTACTTTTGTCATTCTCAAAATTAATCACAGACTTCCTCATTTGAAAATGTCCTTAGGGATCACATTTGCCAATCCCTGGCCTTGAAACACGATATTCATTTACTCCATGAATAGATGACCATCTAACAAATTCTGGAATGAGGATATTTAAAAAGTAGAAATTCAAGGCTTGCATGTTAAATGTAAAATAGCAGCAAAAGCAAAGAGGAACCTGAATCCAGGAAGAATAAAGGACCATTGACTTTTAGGAAATTTGAAAAAGAGAAATGACACCGAGTCTGATACTGAGTTGATCAGTGTCAGGAAACATCACCTTTTACATGAAAGTAAATCGACAAAACCCCCTCCTTTCCACCTGTGTCTCTTTCACAGTCCAATTAAAATCATGTTTTCTTTGAACACAGGAAAAAGAAGGAAGTGTCTGGGCACGTAAGGAGTATCAGTTGTCTGGCTCGGCCGACAGGTGCATTTGTCATGCCCTGGGGAGCAATGACGGTTCTTTCACTTTATTAATTGAGAAGATTGTATACCTACGATATCCATGTTTTCTCTTTCCCGTTCTTGGATAGGAGAATGGAGGAGAAAAATGGACACTTTATGGTTAAGCAGGGAAAAGAAAACCCGCTTTTCAGTTTTATTGCATTCTAATTAAGCATGAGGGGAGTGAGAGGTCCTACAGCAATGCAGCAGGCTCGAAACACTGACAAGGTCAATTATCTCCTGATAAGCCCTGCACCAGTAAGGATTAATAATATGACTAATATTAATTGAATGTGAGTTCATTGAGTTTTATTTCTTATTTTAAAGTTCTCTTGGCTGGTGTGCACACCATGGTGTGTGGAAAATGATGGATGGAAGTAATGGAGTCACTAATAGGCCCTTAGACCCCCACAGCCTGCTGGGCACATAGAGGATGGAAATTTGATTTTTTTTTTTTTTTTTCGGTTTCTGGCCACCACTATCCTGGCAGAAACTGAAAAGGATCTGGTTTTATAATGTAATTTGTTCCATGAATGAAGAAAGTGCAAGAGACTTCAGATCTATGAATTCAGAATTTCCCAAATGAAACCGAAGTGCAACCAACTTATGATGTCATTTGAGGTGAAACAGGGCTAGTTGATTTGTATAGAAAGAAAATGATAGCAGGTCCTACTTTTGTTAATTGACTCCATCATCACACATGAATTGGTAATTATGAATAAATATACGTAACACTTGTTTTAATTTTGTGCACCTTTGTTATGAAGTTGGGAAAGTATGTCCATGGACAAGACTTGCTTTGAATGAATTGAAAAATGGAGGCTAAACTTTATTGAGTAGTGTGATCTTTTAAGTGATTTTCCTGACATGAGGATTGAGATGGTGCTACTTTCATCCAATTTCTCCCCCACACACGACATTGTTTTTATATCTAGAGTTAGTTGACCTCCACTCACTGATCCCATGGATTCACATTTCTCCCTTGTACAGTTGAGAAGGGATGTAAAAGGTTGCCATATTGTAAAGCACTGAGAATATAGTAATTTCTTGTTTTTGAAACTTTGGGTTTATAAAATTATATAGCACTTTGTTTTTACTAACCTTTGTGTTTGAAATGCATTTTTAAAGAATATAGTTAAAAATGAATGCTACTCATGGAAATGAAAGCGAGAGACCCATGGAAATTATTTTAAGTGCAAAAAAATCACAAAGGACCAAAAAGTGATTTGACTTCAGCTTGTTGAAGCCTCAGAAGCATTAATTGTATAAGAGATTTTAAACAATGTCAACCTCCAATTTAACTCATCTTTAAATTTTTCCTGCCTGTCTCAGCTAAATGTGAAACCTCTCTCTGTCGGTCAAACTGATAGTCTTTAACTTTAATTTGGCCACCAGAAACTAGCTTTACTCTTCGTATCTTTGTCATATTGCAGTTCAACCCATATGTAAGTGTGTGTTTTATCCTTTACGTGTGTGATCTTATCTCCTCAAAAGACAAATTCCATTTCTTTAACAGTTTCATATCCTCCAGAGTATCAGGCAAGGCAGAAGACACACTTGGTACTAAATATTGAATTGAGTAGATAACGCTCCCACATTTTCAGCATTAGGACTCGGTGGGGAATCAGTGGCAGGTACAGGCAAGGTGCAGGGTGCATGTGGAGGTGTTTTTCCCCAGATGATCCTGGTATCTCTAGAGAATCACCTGGATTTAACAAATAATGATCATGCTAGGCTAAGGAATAGGAATCACAGGACATGGTAGCTACGATTCAAAATTAACATACCATAGCATGGAGGAAGAATAAAGGGGTGAGGGAAGAAATGACTTTTACTGCAAAGAAGAAAGGAGAGGAGACTCATTAGTGGCAAAACAAAGCCATAAGCCAGACTCCTCCAGAGGCACCAGAAGTTCAGAGCAATGAAAAAGGCGCTGGAGAGGTTAGTGCCATCTGTAAGTTTACATGTTGATAGCTTACGGGGAAACAATTACAATTATTCAGAAATACTGATGAGAAAGTTCATAATTAAGAAAAGCAAGAATTAAATAGAATATAAATAGCTGGCTGTATTGTTTTCTGTTTTGTTTATTTCCTGATTTTTCTTTTGATCTACCATGTAGAATCATCCAGGAAGATTATGAGATCCAAGACCTGATGATTCAGTTTCTGATACACAACCTTCCCTGTGATTTTGTCCACATGTTTTCCCTCCTCTGTGAACAGGGTTGCCAACTACACTCGCCAAGAAGTGACAGCAGTCGACTGCTAGAATATTAAAGTCTGATGCCTGTGACTGGGGTTCATTGAAAATACATCAGGAAAGATGAAGCCCTTCCAATTCAGTTCACATATTGCTCTGCAATTTTCAAAACCAAAGTACCTGGAGTCTTTATTGAAACACATTGCAATGTCCCATCACCTGTGTCTTTCAGAATGTGATCTGACATTGCCTTCTCCGTTTCCCATTTTCTCAGTTAAATGCAAAGTATATTCGTAAATGATACTTATTTTGCTCTGAACCAGGTTTGGTGCTTTACCTCTGCCCTTTCTTAATCCTTTTCTGTGAAGTAGATATAAAGAAACAATTGATGTAAGAAGCAGAAAGTTCTACATTTTTGTCTGATGGTTGAAGAAATATGACTGATTTCTCCTGCTCATGGGTAAATATTGGAATATATATTTTCTCCTGGTACCTGAAAGCTATCTTACTCATTTTGAAGCCTGTCTCCTCAGAAAGTGAAAGAGGCAACGTTTTCCTGCCACTTATGCAAAGTTCTAGCAAATTCTGTCTGTATCTCTCCCTTTTGTAGTCCTGAAAATGAGATACTTGGGCTGCATGATGTGAAAGACTCTTCCTGTGGTGATAGGTGGAGCATAGTCAGCTTTGAATGGTGCATAAAGCATTGATTTTGAATAATAAATTTGCAACTAAAGATCTTTGTGTTTTGGCATAAATTAAACACACTTTCTGTGCCTTAATTACTATTCTTAAGATAAGAATATTAGCATGCATTCTAGAATGTGAGAATTAAAAGGAATTTAAGGAAATAATCCATGTACAGAACCCATTTCTAAGAAAAGTAAGAAACAGATAGGGGCCACTTAATGTATCTGGAATCCAAATCCCTTCATTATAAAATGAAAGTGTTCTCATAATACTGCACACTTTACTGGGCCTGGCACTAACCTTGTGCTTCATCGACAGTAGCTCATGGAGCATTCACTTCAATTCTGTGATGTTATATCATGACTGTTCCTGAGAGACCAGGAAACCGAGGCTCAGAGAAAGAAATTAGGTGCCCTAAGATACACAACTGGCTGTTAGGGCTGAAACTCTGTGACTTCAGAGGGTCACTCTCACTCACTGCACACATTTTATAGGCATTACTACCACATTTAATAGTTAAATAATACATGTGTTTTGGTGAAACACTGTTTAGGATGAAGGAGATTGATCCATGTCATATAAACACTGAAATACTTAAAAACATTACTGGGAAATTTATCTCAAACTTTAGATGTTGGAAACTATCTTATGCAAAGGTGAAAGTTTATTTTCCAAGAAAATCTGAATATTCAGAAGGTTTACTTAATTGATGCTGTTATGAATTGAAACTTATTTTCAGCATGCATTTTTTTTTTCTGCATCTGGTTTGTTTCAGTATGACATGATAACATATACAAAAGTCCTTTGAAGACTAGAAAGGCTTATGTTTGTGTCAGTTAAATCAATGGCTCACTTGCCAGCAGGTAATTTTAAAACATTTCAGTTCTTTCTTTTCATTCGTAAAGTAAAAAGGGTAAGGGAAGTGAGTTTTTGTTGTTGTTGTTGTTGTTGTTTAAGCAAAGGTTCTTAGCAGGAAGGAAAACAGTTTCCATGCTTTTAATTCTGCAGAAGGGAAACAACTTATAGCCTCCTCAGGCCCTTACTTGTACAGTTGTGTATAAAGTAAGATATAGCAGATCAGAAACACAGAAGGTATGCTGATAAACGTGAAGAGTTACTGATGATAACAAACAGCAGAGGGAGGTGGTAGAGCTACTAGCATGGAATAGAAGTTCCACGGAATTCAGAATACAGGACCATCACCAGAGGATAGGTATACAGACTTGGACCATCTAGAACCATGATTTGTGTTCCTGAAGATGAATGAGACAGCAAAAGAGCATGAAACTATACTTATAGTCATTATTTAGAAGGCAGATTCTTACTAAAAATAAGTTCCCTCCCAAATTGTGACATGAATGTTTCCTTTCACACTTTGTATAAAGAAGTAATTTTAATTGTTTGAAAAAATAATATCATGAATGAAACCTGTGTTATCACAGCTTGGTAAGCATATGACTGAGCCTGTATGGCAGATGATTGACTTACTGCCTGAGATAAAATGTTTCGGCATGAAGGCAACTTTCAACAGAATGATTGAATGTGTCTACAAATAGCAATCCCTATTGGAGATCAGGAATAAAAGTTGTTGATTAGCAACTACTCTCTTCAACAAGGAAGTGGTGACCAACACCGTCATCACAACAGATGGGTTCATATAATTCAGTTGCCTACTACTTCAGTCATAATATTGATCAACTCCATTAAAGGAAAAATCAAATTACTTGGCATCATTTAAACCAAGCAACTAGTGTATAGTGTGATTATGTGTCCTTCAAAATTGTAGCAAGTCTAAAAAGATTGAGACCCTAGAATGTAGAGAAACATAGAGAAACCATAGATATGATGTGATTTGATTAAAAGCTTATTTCGGCCTAGTGATCTTATCTGGTCTCATTATTTCAAATATCACCCCCATGCTGACAATTTGTTTTTCTAGCCTGTCTTTTCTCCCGTCTTGCCTCCAACCACCGAATCAACAGTTCTTCTTTGGATACACTCTAGACATGTATAAAATGGGGGTGGGTGGGGGCTGAGTTACTCTTTAAGGATGGTTAAAATTCAGCAAAGGAGAGAGGAAATGCACACACGTGCACCAGTGCACAGTTATACAAGAGCATGGCATAGACCAACCAAGAGAAAAGGAAAGTCACAGCACAATTATAATAAATGGGGCTCTTATTTCTCAGAGGGCAAAATAGTATATTTTATCTCCAAATATGATAGAAGAAAATGAATCAGAAATTCTTCACTGTCTCTCTGAAGAGTCCTGATTAGACACAAAAACAGAGGAGCTAAACATTTCAGCTTAATGGCTTTAGGAATTTTCAGATTTCAAGTGTCCCAAGGTTCTGATTGATAAATAACCTTCTGGGATTCCTGCATTTTTGTAAGTAATTTTCCATTCTTCAACAGAAGGACACAAGGAATTGAAATACACCTTCAGCATTTAGGGACATTTTGTGCAATTTATATGCTAAGTCAAGGTCCAGTTCAAGAACCAGCCAGGGTCTTCTATCACCATCCCCTACCCCCACCTTGGCATGTTCCTTATTATATTCAAGTGGCTACAGTTTTTATTATTGCAGTCCACATTATCTTCATCTAAATCTTTCCCAGCGGCAATAAGCTTAGAGATGATAGGATAGCAGGAATTTTCCTTTACATCTCTTCTTTAGTCCTAATCTTTGCATTGCAAGAACAAGCATGAAAAAATAAGACAATTTCCAAAGATAGTCTAAAAATCCCAAAAGGTAAGATATAACCATCTGGAGTACAACAAGCACGTCATATTTCCTTTCTTTAGCAAGACAGTTCCAATTTTCATGGAAGGCATCCCAGTAGGCAGAGACCTACTAGCTGTTTGTAACTCCTTAAAAAATTTTTTTAAATAAAAAAATAAAGCCTCAATGTTTCTTTAATGTCACAGTCTGCATTATAAGCAGAGAGCTGGCACATCTCTCATTTTATTCATTCTAATTACAATTGCCTTGTCACTGAGATGCCAACCTGACGAAGAGCAAATCAGGTAGCAAATCCCCAGGGGCCGCTTAGTAACAGGAAGGCTGTCTCCAGTGGAATCAATGTGACAATTTCTTCTTTCCTTCTTCAAAGTTGAGAGTCCTCCTGGACATATTCACATTTGATTACTTTCACTAGGCTCTCTGTCTTCAACTGCTTGATTAGCATCTCACTCACCTAAGAAATTAGACTAAAGTGTGTGACCATTAAAAGGAAAGCAAAGCACGTGCATGGGTGTCTGCTCATGTGCTCATGTGTGAGGCACACCTATAAAAACCATGTTTTTAACTGGGCACCAAGTTGGCACCAATGCCACTGTGCAAGGGTCACTCTGTGTATTTGTGTGTGTTGCTATTTATGTTTTTAGCAAGTGATCTTTTTACACATCTCAACCTAGAAATATGAAGTCAGAAGTTTGAAAACTGTAGGCAAAGGTGTGCAAGTTAGTGCCATAGGCACCTGATTTCCCTCTTTTCTGACTTTGTAGCAGCTGTGCTTAGAGATAAGACAATTATGGCTACTGTTACTAAAAATATTTCATATCAAACAATTTTCTCTGATAAAACACCTTTCTATAGACTGGTGCAATTAACATTAGAGGGGAATTAATATATCAAATTAAAGCTTTTCTGTGAATATTGCCAGGATAGTCTTCTCTTAGTCCATCACCAGCCCTTGCTTGTGGTTGATCAATAGCCCAGGGAATAAGATAGAAAAGAGACATAAGAAGCAGAATTCTGCCTTCAGAATCATTCCCCCTACATCTTCCCTGATGTTTTCCTTAAATACAACTTTGGTCAATAGGATAATGATTCTTAAAATTTGGCATATATAATGAGCAGGTATCTGGGCACTGGTCCAGATATTCCACTCTACTATAGGTGAGATAAAGCCCCCAAATCTGTATTTTAATAAGAAACAGGGATGGTTATATTAGAAACACTACCACAGTTATTGTCACAGTTCCAAAATTTCATAATGATAATGTCTGTGTCATAAAATTGTTCCATGACTCAAGTCATGGATACACTCTTAATTATGATGTATGTCAGCTCTTCCCAAGTAATTTTTTAAAAAAAGGATTGGGTATTAACATTTTCTATTTGCTACCCAACATCCCGTACATAATAAATGCTCAGTAAATACTTTCTAGTATGAGCTGATTTAACACAGAAACCACAGCCATCTGTATGTGTCTTCTTTCTAGATGCTAGTTTACTTCACCAACACATAGACCATATTGCTTTAGAATTCTAAATTATTTCAGAAAAGCATTTGTCGCTTCAAGGAGATTGGTCATGGATGACTAGCTCTCACATGAGACTGGATTTCTCAGCTACATCTCTAGTTAGACTAGGTGAAATAATTCAGTGTTTCTGTCCTATGCATGGTTGATGGTCCGGCTCCTTCACTCATGACCACCTGAGCTGCCCAAGCTGAAAGTATACACCTTTTCCTAGCACTAGAAGGTCAGCCAACAAGAACAGAGTTATATCAGCCAGGATATAGATAGAATACTGAAGCTCTGGACCTTCATGTCAAAAAATAGGTTCATATTCTCCTTCATGCTAAGAGATTAGCAAATTGAATTATCAGTCTTTCATGTGACAAGAAAGACTGGTGCCTTAGTCCTTCAGGGAATGAAGAGCAGTGAGTTATTGCCTTTGCCCTCAAGTAGCTTGCAGTTTAATTTGGGAGACAGATGATACATATGTATAAAATAAAGTCAGAATAAATATTTAAACAACACAATGATAGAAGGGTACTAATCATGTTATTATTTACCACGGAGCAAATATGTTCTTCTAGAAACATTTAGGAAAGAAAGAGACAATTTTCAAACAGGGTGATCTGAAAAACCTTCAAGACGGAGGTCTGTCTGGCTGATTGGAAAAAGTAGATAGGTTTGAATATAAAAGATCTTTGTCAACCAGAGTAGAAATGAGCCTAGTCAGAAAGGTAAGGAAAGCAAAGCTAGCCTTATTTCCTCCTTTGTCCCTATGATAAATTGGCACTCATTTAAAAAGCTGCCAGCTAACCCATCACATTAGAACTGCCTTCTCTGACCTCACCAACTGATAGATTTCAAGTCATACATTCACATGTTTCCTAACTCTTACAGAAAATTTTATTTGTATACCATCTTGTACTTGACTGTTCCATTGCATATTGTGCATTTTTTATGTTTGTACTTCCCCCTCTTCTCACTGAAACTTCTCTACTGTATTTCATTTTCATGGTCTCAACTAGCATATCAATAAATTAATCTTTACATAAATAACAAATGAGAAACTTATGGGAAGTCTGGATAACTGATCAGATACACAGTAAGTTTAGGACAAAAAGACAAAGATTACAGTTTTCGGAGAGACTGAGGGAGAAGTCTCAAGTTACATGGGGTAGGGCATATGACTCACGTAAAGTAAATTCCTATCCGCAGGAGATGTACACTCAAATCTAAGCAGGGTTGAAGTTCTATTGTTCCTTTCACCAAATTTCTAGATTTTTTCATATTCTGCAAACACGCACATTTTGGATAGAGGGACTAAGGTGCCTTTTACCCAAAATGACTATATCTTCCCCTTATTTATGAAGGAATGGTCCTTTGAGCCTTTCTAACAAGATTCTACCCTATCGCTCCCAATTGCAATGCCATTGCTCAGTTGTCCATGAAGTTAGCTTTATTAATGATTCTCCTCACTCAATTTGTATTTTTCTCTGTTTGGCCTTTGGCTCAAATGCTCTTTTGATATGCCCAAAGCTATTCCTCCAGACCAGTTGGAGCTCAGATATTTTTCTAGATATTGTTGATTCTTCTCATTTCCGCAGCTGTGGGCATATCAAAACTTTTCCATAGCAGGGGGTAAATCATATCTCAGGTGTCCTTTTCCCCTCCAGAATAAATATATGAGTTGCGTATATTTGTGCAGTTTAGGTGATGTGTACAATACAGACAAACATTTACAAACCAATGCTCTTTGCAGAGATGGACATTTGTCTATCCCTATAAGGAGGGAGTGATTGTATGTATATGAGCCTCAAACTTTTAGAAACCATAGTCAAAGAAAGTTCTCTATTTTTCAAATTACTTCCAGTTTCAGTTTAATAGCAGGTGAAGCAGTTCAGTCTGTTTGGGCCTGAGAAAATAGAAAGTAATTTGTGGCAGTTAGTAGATGACTCTGGTGATCAAGAGATGGTTGCAAAGCTACCTTTCCCCTAGGGTAACCATTCAAATATTGGCAAGGTGTTCCAACTATGAGCACCATGTTTAAAAGAGAAACTCAAGTGTGACTCAAAGCTAATATAGATCAATCACTATTAAAAGCCTTTGGAATACATCTCTCTTTTCCTCAGCTCTTCATGTCAAATACCAATGAGTATGTCATATATTATTATTACCTAGAACTTTAAAAGAATGAAGATATCAACAGCCATTTAGATAGGCACCAGGAACGGAAATGAGACAAAAGTGAGTGAAAACAAACCTGACCAAATGGCAGTTTTGTCTTTTCAGGCATCCTTAACCATGTCTTAGAAACTATTAACTCGGTTAAATAATAATTGTACTCATAGCTGAACAGGAAATAAAGGGGATCAAATGAGGAGGGAAGTGTGAACAAATGGAATGTTTTCCATGCTTAGAATGGTACTCTTGGGGATCAATAAGTTTAGGGGAAAAAATACTGCAAGGGGGTTATAGACACCTGCAAAACTGACTTAATCCCAGACTAGAGACAACAAAGAAAGAGTGGGAAGTTTTCTCACATGGAAAGAATTCATGTAAAGTTTAATTGAGACCTAGAAAATGGACCTCGAATAGGAATGATTCCCTGATAATGCCAGAAATGACAGAAAATGTGTTAAAATAATTTATTGGGTCCAGTTGTACTTGATCAAATGATTAACGGTATTCCATCTGCTTTCTAAATATCTCCGCCTTCCACTAATTCCTCTGAAATTTTGCCATTTCAGTCAAGCTGAAATTTATTAGCACCCACTTACTGTGATTTACATTCCGAATGATTTGCACGCCTCTTTCCAGGGCTATTTGCATGCCTTTATTAGGAATGCAGTTTATTTGGGGGCACATTTGATTTATAAGCATTTGGAAAGTCTGCCCTTCTATTCTTCCTTCTTTTTGATTTATGCAAGGGCAGAGTTATGTTCCTAGGGCTCATTCATTCCCTAGAAAATTAATTTTTTTAACTGAAATCTTCCATTTGGTAAAAAAAAAAAAAAGAAAAAAATTGCAGCAAATTAGATTCACTCTATTTTTCTTGACTACAACAAAAAACACTAGTTAGAATCAGGACTTCCCTTTGGTAACATTTCAAACTAGATGAAGTTTATATACAGTGGCTGTAGGCTCAACATTCTATGCCTATGATCTCTTATTTTATACGTCAAAATACATACATATCACTTTAAGCAAATATTCCCATATTTGGATCCGCCCCCCCTAATTTTTTCTCTCTCCTCCTCTTCAACCTTTAGAGGATCATAGCTCACTGCCTGCCCTTAAATGTCAAGAAGAAAATGATCTAATAAAATTATACCACCAGAGTGAGAATGATACCCGCCTCCATGAGGCACTGGGATTTGAAATGGAATGGTTAGAGAAACAATGCCTCAATTATAGCTTCATAATTTATAATGAAACATTCATATACATTATGTAATTTGATCCTTGAAACATTTTTCAAGATAATTATTATACATGTTTCAGTTTTATGTATGGAAAATATGAGTTTGGATAAAAGAAGTAATTTAGGAGAAGACTATGGAGAGTGGATGTCCCAAGCCTGGTCACCTCTCAATCAATTCCCTAGATTCTCACTTGAGTACTGGATCCTTAGTGAGTACTAAGGGACAGCGAACTAATGGTGGAGTTTTGTCTCTGGAGCAAACTCTGAGATGCATTTTCTCCTGGGTCAGGCAGCTTTCTTATATCTTTCAAATCTAATTACCTGGGTGGCTTCCTATTCTGTGTAAAAGTAAGGGAGGAAGAGGAGAGAAAAATTGTTTGAAAAGGGTTGAATGCAACTACTGGGGAATCTAATTTAGGAGGTGATCTCACGAGGCCTCATGCCCACACAAAAAAAGTCCACAGCAGGTCATTCTTGTCAGGCTCTCCAGCCAGCTCATTTCCATTTTTAGTCTGCAGCTGCTCAGTGACCTTGTCTTGTGGCACAGCCGGACAATTTTACCAGAGAAACAGAAGCCATAATAGCCTAATTATACAATTACACATTCACTTAACCTCTAGAGAGCTTAAGATTTTTCTGAGTACCAAAGAAGTGGTTGGCTGAAACTCACTTGGAAAGATTATCTCATAAATAAAGAACTTTGTTCAGATGTGGAACATAAAATTATAAGCAGAGTTGCACTAATAGACATAGTGAGAAAAATAAAATCACTGAAGATATTGAAAATTCATAGTAATATAGCCAGATTTAGAATATTATAACCAAGTCTTCAATATTTAGCAGTGTAAGACTCTTCATAATAGAACTGTGTCCAAACATTTTCTTATTTGAGCAAGTCATCGGAAGGACTGTCATCTATTCTCTATGTTTTTTCTTTTTACTCTTGTTTAATATCAAGAATAAGAAAGGCTAAGAAAGAAAGGTGGCTCCTGGGGAAAAAAAATAAAAAGAGGAAGAGAAATCATATTCTATAAAGTACTCCCTTCCTGCTTTCGTCTACCTTAAAATTGATGAATTCATGATTAGTTGCAAAATTTTCTCTCGTGTTAGTACCATCATGTGCTTATATTCAAAGCTGAATGTGGAAAAGTTTTCTATAAAGTCAGATAGTAAATATAGTAGGTTTTACAAACAATGTATTCTGTCTCAGTTCTTGACTCGTTTCTGCAGTTGTGACACAAAATTAGCCTTGGAAAATATGTAAATGTATGGATATGGTCGTGTTCCAATAAAACTTTGTTTACCAAAAAAAAAAAAAAAAAAATTCAACAGGCTGCTTGTGATCCATGGACCATATTTTGCCATCTCCTGTTATATAGAGTCCACAGGATGTCAGAAGGTATGGTAATATATGTTAGAGGAAGGTAGGCCATTGTTTCTTTTCCATTATGTCCATTTTCAAAGTTGTTATAATAAAGTTAAGAAGTTTAACAAGTTTAGTATTTTTCACAGTAAATCTGAATTTTAGTATAAAAAGGCCTCATTATAGTAATGTAAAACAAAGAAACACATAATTTTACTGAGCGAATCACAAATATCTTTAACAACTTCAAGGAAAAAAACATTATTTTTTGCACTGTGTCATTTTAATTGATAAAAATTTGCACACTGTAATGCATTTCTGATATTGCTATGAGCAAATACAAATCTCTGCCTTTACAAAATTATCTTCCTTGTTGTATCTTGCATTCGCAAGGCTTTTTGCTCATGCTTTTGTTTCTGTCCTTTGGTAATCCTTCTCACCTAGACTATACCTTTCTCTTTCTGCTAGATCCATTTTAATATTTCAGGGCTAACCTATGTCACATATTTCCTTTAAAGCACAGTTAGCTACCTAAACTGGCCATTCCATTTTAATCTTCCCTACACTGTCTTCAAATCTAGCTCAGGCCCCTTGTTTCCATGGTCTCAAGGTACAAACCAGTGTCTTTATATGTTTTCATAAGTAGTTTTTTGTACAGAGAAAAAGCATTAGCATTTTAACTCATCTATTTCCCTGGAAAAGGTGGATTCTGTAGAGTAGTTCTGCTACCTATTATATTTCATGTAATAGTGAGCATCTGTGAGATGACTGGACAGAATATAAGACTAAATTTGGAGCTCAAGACACTGGTTATTGTTGCTACATTGTTGTTTGCAATTTTTTGCATTAGTTGACTCACATGGAGGTCAAAATATAATTTCCATCTCGTACAAAGTCCTAATCATTTCAGCTGATTTACCCTATTCTTGGAAGTGAGCTTGGATATATAACTAGCACTGATACCATCTCTACCTTACAATTTCAGAAATAAAAGCTAAGAAATTTTAGAGAACCAAATCCAAATGGCATAGGTGTCACTTTTATTGTAGCCTACCTACAGTGCCATATGGTCATTCAAGTGTTGTTTCTGGTGGACAGGTTGCCACTTTGAGGATAAATGTGATCCTTACCATCAGAATTAAATGATAAAGGATAAAATTTGCTCCTAGAAATAAACTGACACAGGAAAAAACAAACATACAGAAATGCCAAAACATTCTTGCTGTAATGAGTGTAACCAAAACAGGTGCTTCCTCATGGGCACTGTGCAAAATACACGGCCTATTTGAAAATGCTCATTACATTCCCTTAATGTCTCTACCCTCATTCCTTGATAATTAAGGAATCAAATGCATGGTGATGATAACAGGGCCCCATGCCTCCAGTGACCATCCCCCATATGCTCCTCATTCCTCACCTGAAGCTATCATCTTCCTTTTAGGCCATTGCTTGAGACAGCTGGAATGCTGAATGTAATCTCATAAATATGATGTTTCAAAATGCAGCCAAATGGTTGCAAAACTGTAATGGGCTGGGGGGGGTGTCTAATTCCTGGGGTGTTGGCTTCTTTTACTTTTGTGGAGATGTCTTTTCATGTTTGATGCTTCTACCACATCTTCAAAAGTTTACAATCTACTTTTCCTTTTTGAGGATTAAAAAAAAAAGTCAGATTTTTCTCATATTTACATCTCTCTTCAGTTCATTTCAGTTGCTCAGTTGTGTCTGACTCTTTGTGACCCCGTTGACTGCAGCACACCAGGTCCCTGTCCATCACCAACTCCTGGAGTTTACTCAAACTCATGCCCACTGAGTTGGTGATGCCGACTCATCCTCTGTGGTCCCCTTCTTCTGCCACCTCCAATCTTTCCCAGCATCAGGGTCTTTTCAAATGAGTCAGCTCTTCGCATCAGGTGGCCCAAGTATCGGAGTTTCAGCTTCAGTATCAGGCCTTCCAATCAACACTCAGGACTGATCTCCTTCAGATGGACTGGTTGGATCTTCTTGCCATCCAAGGGACTCTCAAGAGTCTTCTCCAACACCACAGTTCAAGAGCATCAATTCCGCAGTGCTCAGTTTTCTTTATAGCCCGACTCTCACATTCATATGTGATCGCTGGAAAAACCATAGCCTTGACTAGACGGACTTTGTTGGCAAAGCAATGTCTCTGTTTTTTAATATGCTGCCTAAGTTGGTCATAGATTTTCTTCCAAGGAGCAAGTGTCTCTTAATTTTATAGCTGCAGTCACCATCTGCAGTGATTTTGGAGCCCAAAAAAAGAAAGTCGGCCACTGTTTTCACTGTGTCCCCATCCATTTGCCATGAAATGATGGGACCAGATGCCATGATCTTAGTTTTTTGAATGTTGAGATTTAAGTCAACTTTTTCACTCTCCTCTTTCACCTTCATCAAGTGGCTCTTTAGTTCTTCTTCACTTTCTGCCATAAGGGTTGAGTCATCTGCATATCTGAGGTTATAGATATTTCTCCCAGCAATCTTGATTTCAGCCTGTACTTCTTCCAGCCCAGCATTTCTCATGATGTATTCTGCATATAATTTAAATAAGCAGGGTGACAATATACAGCCTTGACATAGTTCTTTTCCTATCCATGTCCATATCCATGTTGCTTCCTGACCTGCGAACAGTTTCTCGAGAGGCAGGTCAGGTGGTCTGGTATTCCCATCTCTTGAAGAATTTTCTACAGTTTGTTTTGATCCACACAGTCAAAGGCTTTGGCATAGTAAATAAAGCAGAAATAGATGTTTTTTCTGGAACTCTCTTGCTTTTTCAATGACCCAGGAGATGTTGGCAATTTGATCTCTTGTTCCTATACCTTTTCTAAAACCAGCTTGAACATCTGGTAGTTCATGGTTCATGTATTGGTGAAGCCTGGCTTGGAGAATTTTGAGCATTACTTTGCTAGCGTGTGAGATGAGTGCAATTGTGCAGTAGTTTGAGCATTCTTTGGCATTGCCTTTCTTAGGGATTGGATTTTAAGCCTGGTAATAAAGGAATCCTTAGGTATCTTATCCATTTTATCTTTTTTGATATATATATATATATGTGTGTGTGTGTGTGTGTGTGTGTGTGTATACTATACATATGTGTGTATATGTATATATGATGATCATTTTTTATGGCAAATAACTAAAGTCAAGTGGACAAATGAAAAAAATCTCACAAATGTTTGCTGCTAAAAATGGGGGAGAAAAGGAATTTGGGGTATATTTTTAAGTCTGGTAACATGTTGGAGGTATAGTAGGGGACAGTTGGAGAATGTTCAGAGGGGAGTCCTGATGTAAAATATAAAGAAAAGAAGAATGACATATGTAACATATATAAGGGAAATCACTGTGACAGGAGAAAGGTAAGCTAGCAGAAGCCATATAATAGTAGGAAAAAGGCATCCTTAACTGAGCAGACAGTGTCTGTAATTATATATCCTTAACCAACAAGCTATGCAGACTTGAATAAGTATTTTAAATAGTTCTGTAGTCTGTTATCTTTGTCTGTCACCTAGGAGTAGCCATAATAACCCATATGCGAGTTCAGTTCAGTTCAGTTCAGTCGCTCAGTCATGTCCAACTCTTTGCGACCCCATGAATCACAGCACGCCAGGCCTCCCTGTCCATCACCAACTCCCGGAGTCTACCCAAACACATGTCCCTCAAGTTGGTGATGCCATCCAGCTATCTCATCCTCTGTCGTCCCCTTCTCCTCTTGCCCCCAATCCTTCCCAGCATTAGGGTCTTTTCCAATGACTCAACTCTTCGCATGAGGTGGCCAAGGTATTGGAGTTTCAGCTTCAAAATCAGTCCTTCCAATGAACACCCAGGACTGATCTTCTTTAGGATGGACTGACTGGATCTTCTTGCAGTCCAAGAAACTCTCAAGAGTCTTCTCCAACACCACAGTTCAAAAGCATCAATTCTTCAGTGCTCAGCTTTCTTCACCGTCCAACTCTCACATCCATACATGATCACTGGAAAAACCATAGCCTCAACTAGATGGACCTTTGCTGGCAAAGTAATGTCTCTGCTTTTAAATATGCTTTCTAGGTTGGTCATAACCTTCCTTCCAAGGAGTAAGTGTCTTTTAATTTTATGGCTGCAGTCACCATCTGCAGTGATTTTGGAGCCCAAAAAAATAAAGTCTGACACAGTTTCCACTTTTTCCCGATCTATTTCCCATGAAGTGATGGAACCAGATGCCATGATCTCAGTTTTCTGAATGTTGAGCTTTAAGCCAACTTTCTCACTCTCCTCTTTCACTTTCATCAAGAGGCTCTTTAGTTCTTCTTCACTTTCTGCCATAAGGGTGATGTCATCTGCATATATGAGGTTATTGATATTTCTCCCGGCAATCTTGATTCCAGCTTGTGCTTCCTCCAGCCCGCGTTTCTTGTGATGTACTTTGCATATAAGTTAAATAAGCATGGTGACAATATACAGCCTTGACATACTCCTTTTCCTATTTGGAACCAGTCTGTTGTTCCATGTCTAGTTTTAACTGTTGCTTCCTGACCTGCATACAGGTTTCTCAAGAGGCAGGTCAGATGGTCTGGTATTCCCATCTCTTTCAGAATTTTCCACAGTTTATTGTGATCCACACAGTCAAAGGCTTTGGCATAGTCAATAAAGCGGAAATAGATGTTTTTCTGGAGCTCTGTTGCTTTTTAAATGATCCAGCGAATGTTGGCAATTTGATTTCTGGTTCCTCTGTCTTTTCTAAAACCAGCTTGAACACCTGGAAGTTCACGGTTCACGTATTGCTGAAGCCTGGCTTGGAGAATTTTGAGCATTACTTTACTAGCATGTGAGATGACTGCAATTGTGCGGTAGTTCGAGCATTCTTTGGCATTGCCTTTCTTTGGGATTGTAATGAAAACTGACCTTTCCCAGTCCTGTGGCCACTGCTGAGTTTTCCAGGTTTGCTGGCATATTGAGTGCAGCACTTTCACAGCATCATCTTACAGGATGTGAGTAACAGAGACTATTGGTGCCACACACCACTGGTTATTTCTTAAGAGCCATCCCACACATCTTCTTCCTTCGTAAAGATCTCAAACCTTAATTAAGTATTGGGTGATCATGTACTCCCTGGTACTTTCTGCTATTCTCGGATGACAGCTTATCTTAAGCAATCTTGATCATTTATTTTTATTGCCCACTTTGAGTTCATTCAAGGGTATACAACACAGCCAAATCAACAACCTGGTCAATGATATTAGAGGAAACTTCCATTGGGAAATTTCTGGAAAAGCCACCTGCCCAATGTAATGCAGTTGTAGGGGACTGAGCCAATATTCAAGCCCAGGAAATTTGACTTGGTCTTCTTTTGTGAAGTGAATAGCAGACACCAAGAGGTTATTTTTGTCAAGGCTATATAGTGTCACCCTGTTTATTTAACTTATATGCAGAATACATCATGTGAAATGCCAGCCTGGATGAAGCACAAGCAGGAATCAAAATTGCCAGGAGAAATATCAATAACCTCAGATATGCAGATGGTGCCACCCTTATGGCAGAAAATGAAGAAGAACTAAAGAGGCTCTTGATCAAAGTGAAAGAAGAGAGTGAAAAAGCTGGATTAAAACTCAACATTCAAAAAACCAAGATCTTGGCATCCAGTCCCATCACTTCATAGCAAATAGATGGGGAAATAATGAAAACAGTGAGAGATTTTATTTTTTTGAGCTCCAAAATCACTGAAGATAGTGACCGCATCCATGAAATTAATAGACATTTGCTCCTTGGAAGAAAAGTTATGACCAACCTAGACAGCATATTAAAAAACAGAGACATTGCTTTGCCAACAAAGGTCCATGGTCAAAGGTATGTTTTTTCCAGTAGCCAAGGATGGATATGAGAGTTGGACTGTAAAGAAAGCTGAGCACAGAAGAACTGATACTTCAGAACTGTGGTGTTGGAGAAGACTCTTGAGAGTCCCTCGGACAGAAAGGAGATCAATCCAATCAATCCTAAAGGAGATCAGTCCTGTATATCATTGGAAGGACTGATGGTGAAGCTGAAACTCCAATACTTTAGCCACCTGATGCAAAGAACTGACTTATTTGAAAAGCCACTGATGCTGGGAAAGATTGAAGGCAGGAGGAGAAGGGGACGACAGAGGATGAGATGGTTGGATAGTTCACTGACTCGATGGACATGAGTTTGAACAAGTTCAGGGAATTGGTGATGGACAGGGAAGCTTAGTGTGTTGCAGTCCATGGGATCACAAAGAATTGCACAAGACTGAGCAGCTGAACTGAACTTAACTGAACTGAAGAGGTTATTTCTCTCTGAGTGTACAGAAAGCATTCTCAAATTGTAATGTAAGAAAAAATACGTTGGAAAGTTTATCAAATGTAGATTCCCAAGCTCTATTTTTATTTTATTATTAAACATTCTGATTATTTTGTGATGCAGGTGAACTTGAGATCACATCATGAGATGCACTCCTTTAGAGGATTCACTAATTCTTGCACTGTGAAAGGAGTTGAGGGATGTGCAGTTCATTAACCTTAATGTATACAGTGGTTTATTCAGTCTGGGGAATTGTATTGTTTATCTTAAGTCCCATGGAGGTAAGTGTATGATTTTTAAATGGTCTGTTTGATTAATAATGTGAGATTTATTTCCCTTGTTTAGGCAGTATGTGTACCACCTGCTTATTACTTATATTGGAATGTGCTTAACATAGCTACTAGGGTATTCATTAAGAATGCTAAATTCATTTTCTTTTCCTTCTAGAATAGTGTTGCCCAGTAGAATTTTGTGAATCTGCCAATGCAGGAGACACAGGAGACTTGAGTTCTACCGCTTTGTCAGGACGATACCTAGAGTAGGAAATGGCAACCCACTCTGGTATTTTTTACCTGGACAATCCCATGGACAGAGGAGCCTGGTAGGCTACAGTCCATGGTGTCACAAAGAGTGACTGAGTGACTGATCACTCATGCACAGAAATGTTCTATATCCGTGGTTTCCAATACTAGAAGAAGTTAGCCACGTGTGGCTGCTGTGTACAGAAAATGTGCTTGATTCAACTGAGGATTTAAATTTTTTAATTTTATTTAAGTATTATTTATTTATATTTAAATATCCATTGTAGCTAATGGCTATAATATGCACCTTTAGAGGAAGATATATATATTTACAGGCAGGTTTTTTAGAAACTTGGAAAATTATTTTATCTTGCTGACAACTCTAGTTTGCAGAATGGTTTGTGCCATGAATCTCACTTCTCTTGAGAATCTCACACACGATTCTAAGCTATTATCTTTGTCAAGGTTAGGAAATTGTCTCCACAGCCTTGCCATTCCCAGGCTGCCCCATCTCTAGGAGACAATGTAACTTCAAAGTCAGACACATTCAAGGAAGTCAGCCTAATGGAGTCCTGACAAACAATAGCCTGGTATCCTGATGAGCCACCAGAGTGCTCCTGCGACAGGACCCACTTTTACAGAGAGATAGACTCATACTCATTCATTATTCTGAAAGATTAGGCACCAAATACCTCATTAGAGAAAGCACAAGCTGAAAAACAGGTAACAGCTGGAGAAAAGGGAAAAAAAAAAATTGCAGATGAAAAGTGTGGAGGGTAGGAACTAATTGGTTCTGCTCTGAATGTGTCTGTCTTTCTTTCCCAATCATCCAGGGCTGCATTTTACTAAGAACTGGTGCCCGTGAGCTTCCAGATTCTTGCTGCAGTAGCCAGGTAGTACTCACCATTAGAGTCCTAATGGAATTAGTAGGAATGACAGACTGCTCAATAAATCACATGCTGGTTTCTTCCATTTGAATGAAAATTGACTGGCACAAGTGATTGATTAACATTGACAAAGCCATATGGGTTCCAGTCATATTCTTTTGTTCATACTTTCAAACAATTCAAATTGTATCCTTCCTCAATTCCAGCATTAAGATTTTTGTTGTACTTTTTTTTTTCCCCCTCCATAAGAGTTTGGGGGGGGGGGAGTAGTTTTACAGAAAATGGCAAAACTTTGATTCTTAAGTTCCACCGGCTGTATGATTTTGGGAAAGTAGTTAATTTTTAAGACTCTGTTTCATCTATAAAATAGCATCTTCCCTATAGGTATAACATTCAACAGTGTCTGGCTTTAAAGAATGAAGTCATCACCATCAATGCAGTTTCTACAAACCCGCCAAGCATTTCCAGTCTCATACACTTACAATCCTATTAGAATTCTCTCGTATTTATGAATGTAAGGTGGCCTATTGTTTCAAATTTAGTTCTGTCTCAGCTAGACTGTAAGCTCTCCAAAGGCAGGTACAAGTTGTAACTATGGAAGACCCTCTCAGTATTATGTGCAACAGAACACAGCCCACTCTTTGTCTCTGTCAGCAGAGATATTTTTCTTTACACTTCATTCACAGTGGTTGGAGGAAAGTGTGAAGGATGCTGGGACTATTAAGGGAATCGGCTCCTTGAAAGAGCTTGTCAAAATTCAGATAATCATCAGAGTCAAAGTTTGAGGTGGGATGCTGGGCTTTAAAAAAGGGAGATTGTGTTCAATACTGGGACTGGGGAGAAAAGCCATAATCATTAGGACCTCTCTCCTTGGGCAGGAGAACACTATTTCTGAGCTCTGGGAGAAAATATTCTCCATTCACAGTAGAAGAAAGTCCTAATAGGAGCAATGGTGTGCACTTAAATAAAAATTTAATCTCAGTGTACAATTCTTATTATAACATAACACTAGAAAACCTGACAGAATAGCTGCTTAGAATTCCAAGGTAACAGAAATCCAATTTTAGGGAAATGAGCCAAGAAGAGTGTATGGGCTGAGGACAAGGAAGGTCAGGTGGATTCATGGTCAATGTTAGCGTTAGGTACTTTGAGAAGAAAAGAATATTGGTGGGGGTTGGTATCCATGCTTGGTTGGAGCTTAAGTCCTAGGTCTAGAGGAATAACTTTAGCTTATGCTTCTCTTGGTTGTGAAAGGTTGTCACTATGAGCCATGAACAACTCTGGGATTCTTGGCCTCCAGGAGAGGGGAATTCAATCTGGGGCTAGTGATGAGGTTTGATTGCTCAGAGCTTTTGTGTAATAAAGTTTTATTAAAATACAAAAAAAAGAGAAAGCTTCTGACAGAGACATCAGAAGGGAACAGAAAGAATCTCCCCATGCTAGTTTCTAGCAAGAAGTTATATATCTATATATGTCTATTAGCAAGCTGCTAATTAGAGAATTAGAGAAAGGAAATGTCACAAAACTCAGATAGTGGCACCAGGCTCCTCACCCACAACGTGCATTTTGAGATAGCATTGACCAAGGTGAGTCATCCCATAAAACAATTGTTATGAATCTTGAAGAAAGGCAGGTTTCCAAGCAAATACATAGTTTCATTAACATAGCTTACGAGAACATTTCCATGAGCAAAACAGACTGGTTGTTGAGCCATTATCTGTTCTCAGTCTTAGGCAGAGTTGAAGAAACAAAGAGTCTAGGGTAAATACATAGTTCATTAGCATAGCTTAAGAAAAATATTTCCATAAGAAAAACACATTGGTTAGCTCAAAGTTTGAGAAAAGTTGAATTCAGGTGGAACCAGGTGTCATCATGACAACACAGAGTTTTAAAAGAAACCTCCTTAAAAAAATGTCTGATACTTGCAGTTTGTTTCCTCCTGCTGCTTAAAAGACAGAGAGAAAATCTGACACTTGCAGCCTATTTCCTCCACTTGGGGACCCCTAACCTTCCTACCTGTTACTCTCTCGATTGGAAGGTAGGGAAAGCAATGTACAGATCTAACACCGGATTAATGCCCTGCCTGCTTAAGACTAACTCAGGGTCTGGTGCAGAAGAGAGCCTAGAGGTGGAAAATGTCCCTGAGAATCTCAGCTGTGAGTTGCTGGGTAAAGCAGATTCAAAGGAATCTGTGTAAAGTGCATGTTATCCTCAAGGAATGAATAAGGGTCTCCTGGGTACCTATCTCCTGTCCTTTAGCTGACCTTTACCTTTTATAAAGGTTAGCTCATGTGTAGTTGTCTGTTCACATAAGAGAGACTGAACAATGTCCTGCTGGCGGGATCATGTAGCATGGCTGCTAAGATTGTAACAATGGGGATAAAGTAGTAACTCAGGACCAGGAGAACATCCACTTGCAGAATGCTGGTGAGGCTGATAGATGTCACTGCTATCCAAAATTTGCCTCATTTCCAATATACCCTGGAAACCCCTGAGACTGAGTCCCAGTGTTTCAACCTGACCTCCCTCCTACCTCCAAACAACCTGGTCTATGTTTTTGAACTTCTTTCTTATCTAAATCCTCACTCTGTGATGTGCTTTCATTCTAATTTTCCTTTCTGCTCTTCCATTTTCCTCTAAGACTACAGGAGTTTGAAAAGAAGCGTGTCTTTTCTTAACTCCCATTCCCAAGTGTTAAAATTTGCTGAATCTTCTAATTATGATATTGTCTGGAATTATCAGAGTATACAGCATAACTTACTTTTCCACTCACCACACACACCCACACACACAGGTCCATTTTCCCTTAACTGGAGTTGAACTTCATTTGCTTGTTTCCATTGAACTTCACTGTCCATCTCTGACATTGTATTTTGGACAAAAGTTTGCATGTTTTGAAGTGGTTAGGAACACAGAATCTGGCATCAGAAAACCCTCGTGCAGAAACAGGACTCCACTAAGTATGAGTTGGGGCTAAAATTGAGCAAATTACTAACCTATTTAAGCATTTGATTCTTCCAAATCTGTTTAAGCATTTGATTCTTCCAATCTATATTGAAGAAAATAATGGCAACCTATATCATTCTGAGGTTTAACATTCCCTAATGCTTAATAACTACTCAGTCAATGTTGCCTCTGTTATTACTTAATATTTTTAACATTATTATGATATGTTTTCTATTATCTCCACTTTCTGAGGTCAGATAGGATCACTGGACGAAACATTTTATCATTGTTTGTTTATTTAACAAATTGTTTTACCTCTGTAAAAACAAGATCGTTAATCTAAGGATGCACTCTTGTTTGTCTTAAAAGAGTGCCACTGGCATAAAACGAAACTCATAGATGAACACATTTAAATATTTAAAACTTTTATATATGACTTTCCCTATATCTCTTCAACACTACACACCAGATCCTGTAAAGGACATTTCACTTAGCTTGATACATTCACTATTCCTTGATCCAAAGTAAACAAGAACAAAAATAATAAACAACAAGAAGCCCAAAACTCAGTTTTATTTTTCTCAGTGATTTTTCTGGCTAATGATAACTATCTAGCTAAATTATGCTTACCATTTAGGGTAACGAGTATATCAGTAACATATTTCATAAACATTTTCCCCTTATATTGATTTTTTAATTCACTCATGGAGTAGGGGTCAGATTTTATAATTAATTTGCATATCAGGAAAGTGAAGCAAGTTAATCCATGATTTGCCTAAAATGACAACATGATGGAAAAGTTGGATCTTAAACCAAACTTGTTACCCCACCAGTCACCAGATTCCCAAGAGCTTGTGTATTATGGACTTATTACAGTCTATAATGTGCAACCCACTGCTCTGAGTAGAAGGGTAGGAAAAATACTTACTCAAAAGTAAGCAAGAAACCAAAGTGGCTTAGATGATAACACTGTGGGTTTCAGTGAAAATGATGCCATCTCAGTGAAACAGTGCTTTGCTACATACTCTGCTTTTCAAACACCTAACTCCAGCCAGACTGCCACGTATTCTTCCAGCTGAATTCCCTCTATCCTGCCTTTCTCCTGCGTCATAAACTCAGCCAGACTAATTTCCTCAAGATTTCCCTCAAAGCCCTGAGGAGTCTTTCTTGATATTTTTCATCTTAACACTCATAGTGGTTGGCTGGAAAATGGCTGGGCAAAGTTTCTTTTCACTTCCATTTCTGAGCAGGTTATGAGGCTTCCATATGGGACATTTTCTTTCCTCTCACTGACTTTCTGCATTTTCTTCCCTGTTTGTATTGTCACACAAGCTCATTCTTCTTTTACCGGGTTAATCCTCCCTATCCCATCTTTGTTAAAATCTTCTCTCCTTGCTCCATCTCTGAGCTCCTAGAACCTTTAACATCTGACCTCAAGGCTGACTTCTTATTCTTAAAATGTTGGGGTTATTCTCCTATCACTTGTACTGTAGTTGTGCTTGTTTCAACCAATTGAATCTGAGAAGTATCTTAGAGCAGAGATTCTGCTGGACAAATCCTCTGTTCCTACAGCCCAATAACACCAGCTAAGAGGTATTAAAAATCATTTCAGTAGTCTACCCATATCTTAAAACTGCAGTCTTTTAGTTCAAACATAGAAGCCTGCAGTTAGAACACACCAGATGTGGGTAAACTGCCCATACTAAGCTATTTTGTTCATCTTGTTTCCCCATTTCTCTAGACAATCCCCAAAACTCTGAGGAACGGATTTTGAAAACTCTGAGGAACAGATTTTGAAGACTCTGAGAAGAATCAGGTACCTGCTCAAAGACACAGAGTTGCTATCTTACACAGGGTTGACATGTCATCAAACCCAAAATATGTACTAGTTAATGTGTGAGTTGATTGTCAGTTGTCATGTAGCAATTACTTAAGCTTCACTTCAAGGACCACAAAACTAGAGGGAACCGCAATTTATATCTGGAGAAAATGTATACTGCAATACTTAAAAGAACTCAGTGATACATATCTATGTCTGCTAAGATTTTGAGAGGCTTGGAATATGAGACAGTCCATGCGTATTGCCCAAAAGCACCTGGGGAAGTCAAGAACCTCCGTGAACCAAGAGCATCTCAGAGTCTTCTTTGCTTACTGCTTTGATTCTGAATATTCTCTAACATCACTCTTCCAAAGAGCTGGTTAACCAAAGAAAATGAGCAATGGCCTTGAAAGTGAAATTCATATTTCTCAGGGGTCAAGGGCCCTCTACTGGTCCTCTACTCTCAACCAACTAGAACTGCAGTGGGAATATTCTTCCTCCTCTTTGCAATGACTTTGAAGGAACTACAGATATATAGTCCCATTTGTTCATTATGATTAACTCAATTCTTAAATTTGCAACAGAATTGTTAGCATGCCAAAGAGTAATTAGTAGTTTCATTCTTTGCTCATTTATTTATTTAACTACGGGCTCTTTTATATTCATAAAGTTTGCCCTATTTAGATACCTCCTCTGCAACTTGTAAGCCTGATGGTTAAGAGGCTTGAATTGTGGCTCCTGGGTAGCTGTTGATTTTCCTTCTCTGTGAGGTAGTAATTGATACTTGAAATTTAGAAACCTCTTAATTATTACCCTGAAACCAATTGTCAGGTGGGTGTAGAACTCAGGACATTCTATTTTGAAGGTGACTCAGTACTCCACATCATAAATCATAATCTGGATTTCTCTAGTATCTATTTTGCAGTCTATCATCTCTCTTTTTCTGACTTGCAAAGGAAAAATGTCAATATAATGTGTGTGAGGCAATGTGCCTTCAGAAAAAATGTGTATCTGTTGCAAGATGATCCGTATCCATGGAGTACAGTAGTAACATAGGCAATCCACAAAACTGACCACTCTAATGTGGAATGAAACTTTGCTTTGGGATGCAATCTGTATACTTTAATAATATTTTCTGTAATATTTCCTTCCATATTTTCCCTTGTATTAATATAGTTCTGTGACCTTTAGTTTTTCCTTGATGTAAACACATCACTTAATAATCTCTATGTATTGACTCAATTTCACTGAAAAACTATAGATACACATAATCTGTCCCATTGAGTATATGCACCAGCCACCACCAACTGTCTTTCAACTGGCAAAACAGAAAAACTTTGGGTTTTACTTACAAGTTAAGTTTAATCTAATCATTATATAATTACATATATATATATATATATATATATATATATATTATGCTTAACATGGAATAACAGCAATGGGCTAGTCTAAATTTTACAGTGATACAGATGAATATGAGACTTTGCCAGGATAAAGTCTTCCTTTATTTGAAACAAACAGTAAGAGAGTATTAGGCTATCTAACAAACCGTCCATCCCTGACATTTTGTGAGTTCCTGATCAGTCAAGCGTTTATCCTTTGATATAGGTTTCCACAGATGTGGGCACTCTCAGCCAATCATGGTTTAGCATAACTTCATTTCTCAAGGTCCACTGACTCAGGACATGTTGCTTTCCTTCCCATTTGTTCCTCCCTTGCTTCCCCATGCCTACTATTCATACTCTCATCTTCCATTTCACTTCATTATATGTGAATTCTAGATCTTTCAATGTTGCTGGATTGTCCAGTTGTCCCTTTGTCTTAACTTACTGTTGACCTATATGTGTGGATATCCCTGGCCTGGGGAATTGAGCTGTCTATTCACCTGAAATCCTTAAGGGCTCCTCTATACCTGATAATTCCATTAAACTTTATGACACCAAACACAAGATTGAAAATTACCTTTAAATATTTGTGTATTAAAAATAATCAAAATGATTAACTGCTTATCTAAGCCAGGCAATTTAAAATGAGCATTTTGCTTTCATTTCAGAATTTCAGTCTTATTTTTCTTGGTATTGGTAAGGCACTCACTACTTTTTTTTTCTTTTTAATGTTGCAACTACATTGCATCACTGCAGTGCATTTCAAAGTTTTTAAATGTTAAACCTTTCGATGAGTGACTTACAATTCCATCTCATTTACTCAGGCTGAAGTTAAAGAAAGAAACATAAAGGATACATTAAAAAATGTGTTAAAATTATAATAACAGAATAGCAAGAGGCATGACCACCCATATAATGAGACCTCATCTTGCTGAAAGCATGGCTCAACACATGTGTCAGTGTCAAGCCAAGGCTGAGATCTAATTAGGGTACATTCAGCCAGTCTGATTATGTGTTTCTTGTTTGGTGACAAATTCATTCATTTTACAACAGCATTTCTGCGAACATCCAACAATTTGTTTCTAAGCCTGAAGTTGATTTTTAAAATATATAATTCTATGAGGTGGTGAATAAGAGAGTTCTTCAGTAAATAAACATTAACACGCACACTGTTTATCTGACCCTTTAGGTGAAATTGCCAAGTGTGTTCAGTGAATCAACAAATTCAATCAATTAATAATTTTGGATGGTAATTTGGCTGTTTGTTTACTGAAGACAATTGGTTAGTAGAAGATCTAGCTGATTTGATTTAAATGAGTAGATCAATTGTGTGTGTACATAGTGTCCAAATTTCAAAGACCAAACACGCGGGGGAAACCATTTTGCAAAGGAAAAATAAGGACATTGTAGGTTTGACCTGAATTTTGTCACAGACTTGTTATATGATCCTGGGAAAGTCAGCTGATATTATTAGCTTCTATTTTCTTATTTGTATCATCTCATTAATATTTTCATGAAAATGAGAGGAAAATGAAATAATGACTTTTGTTTTGTTGTTCAAATGCCCAGTCATGTCCAACTCTTTGTGACCCCATGAACTTCAGTATGCCAGGCTTCCTTGTCCTTCACCATCTCCCAGAACTTGCTCAAACTCATGTCCATTGAGTCGGTGATGCCGTCCAGCCATCTCATCCTCTGTCATCCCCTTCTCTTCCTGCCTTCAATTTTCCCCATCATCAGGGTCTTTTCCAATGTGCTGGCTCTTCCCATCAGGTGGCCAAAATATTGGATGGAGGTTCAGCTTAAGCTTCAGTCCCTTCAACGTATATTCAGGGTTGATTTATTTTAGAATTGACTGCTTTGATATTGTTGCAGTCAAAGGACAAGAGCCTTCTCCAACACCACAGTTTAAAAACATCAATTCTTTGGCACTCAACCTTTTTTATAGTCCAACTCTCACATCCATACATGACTACTGGAAAATCATAGCATTGAGTAGATAGACCTTTGTCATCAAAGTAAAGCCTTGGCTTTTTAATATGCTGTCTAGGTTTGTCATAGCTTTTCTTCCAAGAAGTAAGTGCCATTTAATTTCATGGCTGCAGCCACCATCTGCAGTGATTTTGGAGCCCAAGGAAATGAAGTTTGTCACTGCTTCCATTGTTTCCCTGTCTATTTGCCATGAAATGTTGGGACCGTATGCCATAATCTTAGTCTCCTGCAATGAAGGTGGATTCTTTACTAACTGAGCAACCAGGGAAGCCCAAGAATACTGGAGTGGGAAGCCTATCTCTTCTCCAGGGGATCTTTCTGACCCAGGAATTGAAGCAGGGTCTCTTGCATTGCCAGCAGATTCTTTACCAACTGAGCTACCAGGGAAGTGGACTTGGTTTCATTTGGAAATGTTTATAATCACACATATGTAATGGAGAGGAAAGTATTTTGATTTACTGCTAGCACTAGGATTTCCTTAGGAAAAAAGTATCTTTTTGAAAGAAAATATTTTGATAAGAACCTGGGTCCAGAGAGAGACAAAAAGACATTTATATTTCTAGCAATATAAATAACCCCTTCATGGATCACAGCCTGTCGTGGTTAAGGGGCTTGTGTAACTCAGTGAAGCTATAAGCCATGCCATGCAGAGACATCCAAGATGAACAGATCATACTGAAGAGTTCTGAAAAATTCAGTCCACTAGAGGAGGAATTGGCAACCCAATACAGTATACTTTCCTGAACAACCACGTGGACACTAGAAAAAGTAAGAAGTTATGACACTGGAAGAGGAGTCCCCCAGGTCAGAAAATGTCCAAAATTCTACTGGCAAAGAGCAGAGGTCAATTACTAATAGCTGCAGAAAGAATGAAGCAGCTGGACCAAGGTGGAAACAACACTCAGTTTTGGATGTTTCTGCTGGTGAAAGTAAAGTCTGATGCTGTAGAGAACAATATAGCACAGGAACCTGGAATCTTAGGTATGTAAAATCAAGATAAATTGGACGTGGTCAGGCAGGAGATGGCAAGATTGAGCATCAGCATCCTAGGAATCAGTGAATTAAAATGGACGAGAATGGGTTAATTTAATTCAAATGACCATTATATCTACTACTGTGGGTAAGAATGTCTAAGAAGAAATGGAGAGCCTTTATAATCAACAAAGGAGTCTGAAATGTGGTACTTTGGTACAGTCTCAAAAATGACAGAATGATCTCTGTTCACTTCCAAGCAAACCATTCCTAATCACAGTAATAAAAGTTTATGCCCCAGCCACTAATGCTGAAGAAGATGAACTTGAACTGTTTTATGAAGACCTACAAGACCTTCTAGAACTATCACCAAAAAATGATGCTCTTTTCATCATAGTGAACTGGATTGTAAAAGTAGAAAATCAAGAGATACCTGGAATAAAAGGTGAGTTTGGCCTATGGAATACAATATGAAACAGAGCAAAGGCTAACAGTTTTGTCAAGAGAACATGCTGGTCATAGCAAATACCCTTTTCTAACAACCCAAGAGACAACTCTATGTAAGGACACCACCAGTTAGTCAATACGAAAATCAGAATGATTATGTTATCTGCAGCTGAAGATTGAGAAGTTCTATATAGTCACAAAAACAAGACCTGGAGTTGACTGTGACTCAGATCATGAGTTCCCAATTGCAAAATTCAGACATAAATTGAAAACATGTAGGGAAAGCAGCAAGACCATTCAGTTATGAACTAAATCAAATCCTTATGATTTTAGTGGATGTGACAAATAGATTCAAGGGATTAGATCTGGTAGACAGAGTTCACAACATTGAACAGGAGGCAGTGGCCAAAATTGTCCCAAAGAAAAAGAAATGCAAGAAGAAAAAGAAGTTGTCTGAGGAGGCATTATAAATTGTTGAGGAAAGAAGAGAAGTGAAAAGCAAGGGAGAAAGAGAAAAGTATACCCAACTGAATGCAGAGTTCCAGGGAACATCAAGGAGAGATTAATAAGGCCTACTTAAGTGAATAATGTAAAGAAATAGAGGAAAATAATAGAATGGCAAAGACTAGAGATCTCCTCAAGAAATTTGGAGATATCAAAGGAAAATTTCATACAAGTATTGGCATGAAAAAGGATAGAAATTGTAAGTACCTAACAAAAGCAGCATGTGAGATGAGTGCAATCGTGTGGTAGTTTGAACATTCTTTAGCATTGCCTTTCTTTGGGATTGGAATGAAAACTGACATTTTTCCAGTCCTATGGCCACTGCTGAGTTTTCCAAATTTGCTGGCATCTAGAGTGCAGCACTTTAACAACATTATCTTATAGGATTTGAAATAGTTCAACTGGAATTCCATCACTTCCACTAGCTTTTGTTGTAGTGATGTTTCCTAAAGCTCACTTGACTTTGTATTCCAGGATCTCTGGCTCTAGGTGAGTGACAACACCACCACGGTAATCTGGGTCATGAAGATCTTTTTTGTATAGTTCTTTTATGTATTTTTGCCACCTCTTCTTAATATCTTTTGCTTCTGTTAGGTCCATACCATTTCTGTCCTTTATTGACTTCAACAGTATATGAACTATGAGCTTCCAGATGTTCAAGCTGGATTTAGAAAAGGCAGAGGAATCAGGGATCAAATTGCCAACATCCGTTGGATCATCAAAAAACCAAAAGAGTTCCAGAAAAACATCCACATCTACTTTATTGACTACACCAAAGCCTTTGACTGTGTGGATTGCAACAAACTGTGGAAAACTCTTCAAGAGATGGGAATACCAGACCACCTGACCTGCCTCCTGAGAAATCTGTATGCAGGTCAGGAAGCAACAATTAGAACTGGACATGGAACAACAGATTGGTTGCAAATAGGAAAAAGGGTATGTCAAGGCTGTATATTGTCACCCTGCTTATTTAACTTATATGCAGAGTACATCATGAGAAATGCTGGGCTGGAAGAAGCACAAGCTAGAATCAAGATTGCCAGGAGAAATATCAATAACCTCAGATATGCAGATGACACCACCATTATGGCAGAAAGCAAAGAAGAACAAAAGAGCCTCTTAATGAAAGTGAAAGAGGAGAGTGAAAAAGCTGGCTTAAAACTCAGCATTCAGAAAAGTAAGATCATGGCATCCAGCCCCATCACTTCATGGCAAATAGATGGGGAAACAATGGAAACAGTGACAGACTTTATTTTGGCAGGGGGTGGGGAGGGGAAATTCCAAAATCACTGCAGATGGTGACTGCAATCATGAAATTAAAAGTCGCTTGCACCTTGGAAGAAAAGTTATGACCAACCCAGACAGCATATTAAAAAATAGAGACAATGTTTTGGCAAAAAAGGTTGGTCTAGTCAAAGATATGGCTTTTCCAGTAGCCATGTATGGATGTGAGAGTTGGACTATAAAGAAAGCTGAGCATCGAAGAATTGACGCTTTTGAACTGTGGTGTTGGAGAAGACTCTTGAGAGTCCCTTGGACTGCAAGGAGATCCAACCAGTCCATCCTAAAGGAGATCAGTCCTGGGTATTCATTGGAAGGACTGATGTTGAAGCTGAAACTCCAATACTTTGGCCACCTAATGCAAAGAACCAACTCATTGGAAAAGACCCTGATGCTGGGAAAGACAAAGTAGGAGGAGAAGGGGAAGACGGAGGATGAAATGGTTGGATGGTATCACTGTCTCAATGGACATGAGTTTGAGTAGGCTCCGGGAGTTGGTGATGGACAGGGAGGCCTGGTGTGCTTCAGTCCATGGGGTCAAAAAGAGTCAGACATGCCCGAGATACTTAACTGAACTGAACAGAATCAGAAGGGATTAAAAAGGTGTGGCAAGGATATAAAGAACTTTACAAAAAATATCTTAATGACCCATGTAACCATGATGGTGTGATCACTCACCTAGCACTGGACATCCTAGAGTGTGAAGTTAAGTGGCCCTTAGGCAGTGGAGGTGATGGGAATTCCAGCTAAGCTAGTGAAAAAAATCCTAAAAAACGATGCTGCCAAAGTGCTGCACTTAATGTCAGCAAATTTGGAAAACTCAGCAATGGCGACTGGTCTGGAAATGTCAGTTTTCATTCCAATCCCAAAGAAGGGCAATGCCAAAGAATGTTCAAACTACCATGCAATTGCACTCATTTCACATGTTAGCAAGGTCATGTTCAAAATCCTTCAAGTAAGGCTTTAGCAGTATGTGAGCAGAGAACTTCCAGTACAAGCTGGGTTTAGAAAAGGCAGAGGAACCAGAGATCAAATTGCCAATATGGAGAAAGTAAGGGAGTTACAGAAAAAACATCTACTTGTGCTTCACTGACTACTATAAAGCCTTTGACTGTCTAGATTTTAACATTGTGGTAAATCCTGAAAGAGATTGGAGTATCAGACCACCTTGCCTGTCTCCTAAGAAACCTGTATGCAAGCCAAGAAGCAATAGGTTGAACAGGACATGGAACAACCGACTGGCTCCAAATTGGGAAAGGAGTATGACAATGTTGTATATTGTCACCCTATTTAATTTATATGCAGAGTACATTATGGGAAATGCCAGGCTGGATGAATCACAAGCTGGAATCAAGATTGCCTGGAGAAATCTCAACAATCACAGATATGCAGATGCTACCACTCTAATGGCAGAAAGTGGAGAGGAACTAAAGATTCTCTTGATGAAGGTGAAAGAAGAGAGTGAAATGCTGACTTAAAACTCAACATTGAAAAAACTAAGATTATGGCATCTAGTCTCATCACTTCATGGCATGAAAGAGAAAAAGTGGAAATGGTAACAGATCTATTTTCTTGCACTCCGAAATCACTGGGGTTCGTGACTACAGCCATGAAATTAAGATGCTTGCTTTTTGAAAGGAAAGCTATTACAAGCCTATACAGCATATTAGGAAGCACAAACATCACTTTGCTGACAAAGGTACATATAGTCAAACTTACAGTTTTTCCCATAGTCATGTATGGATATGAGAGTTGGACCATACAGTAGGCTGAGCACAAAAACTTGATGCTTTACACTTGTGGTGCTGGAGAAGACTCTTGAGAGTCCCTTGGACTGCCAGGGGACAAACCGGTCAATTGTAAAGAAATCAACACTAAATATTCATTGGAAGGAGTGATGATGAAACTCCAATACATTGGCCACCTGGTGCAAAGATTCAACTCATTTCCAAAGATGCTGGGAAAGGCTAAAGAAAAATGGAGAAGGGGATGCAGAGGAAGAGATGGTTAGATAGCTTCACCAACTCAATGGACACAATGGACATGAATTTGAGCAAACTCTGAAAGATAGTGGTGGACAAATGAGCCTGGTGTGCTACAGCGTTTGAGGTCCAAAGAGTCAGACATGACGTAGCAGCTGAATAGCAATATACATAAAACTGCATCATAAAATGATCCTGATTTTTTTTAGAAAAAAGGCTAAGAAAGATAATATGGAAAGAGGAGGAAGTTCCTGATGATAAGACAGAGCAATTACATTTCATAAATAAAAATGCATCCTATGATTTAATTTGAAGTTATTTGCATTGTGACACAAACTATTCCTCCTCTCTCCCTCCTTCACTCTCTTTCAAATACAAGTTCCAGAAAGAGCTGTAGTGCTGGCATATTCTAACTTAATAATGATCTTATTATAATTTAGGAAGAGAGTAACTGATACAAAAGCAGTATCCTGAAAGTTATGGTTTTTAAAATGCACTACAATCTTAGGGCAGGTTTTGGTTGTCCCTAGGGTATATGGACCTAAGCATCCCATCAACTCACTTAGAAGCTCCCCCAAACTCTGAGATAAGTAACTGATGATCACCACTTTTCAGATAAGAATAATGAGGCGTAGAGTTTAAGTTACTAGACACAGATTACATAGGGACAGAGACAGAATTCAAACTCAGACATCTATTCATGAATGTTAAGATCTGTGTAATACTGACTCTCTCATTTTCCAGTTGTATTATCCGGAAAATATTTCAAAGGCCTGAAGTACTAAGGTCAATAGTTGGGTGGCACATAATTATGAAGCTATCAGGTGGTTAGTTCAGTTGGGAGACAATTGTAAGGTCACTGAATTCTACTCTGGCTCCAGAGTTCTGCCTCTGTTGTCCTGTGATTTTGTGCAGTGGACACTGAATGGGGTGGGGTCTGTGTCTCACTAATGAAAGTGTGTAAATTAGACCCTCATAAAGGGAGCTCAATGGGAAGTCGGGGGTTCCTGTGTTCCAGTCTCAGTTCTATCTATTCAGAGTCTGGTTTTCTTTATATATTAAATGATGTGTTTGTGTTAACGGTTTCAGGGTTAGCAAACCAAAATGTCATGTGTCTTTATCATAAGCCATCAGTTATTCCACATTGTGTCCTGGTCTGTGGCATCATAAATCTCTCTTGACTCTTAAAAGAATGTTTCAGAATGGGGTCCTTTATTTCTATGAGTAAACTTCCATACTATTTTCTATGTGGGGTAAGAATGGTTTTGTTCTATATTGAGGTGGAGGTTCCTCACTGTACACAAAATGCTGGTTCGAAGCAGTTTCTAAACTTCTTTTTGGAGTGAAAAAAACTTTTTTTCTGCGTGTGTGTGTATCACATACAACACTTAACATAACTTCAGGAAAATTGTCTTCTAAATAACCTTAAAGTGAAGCATTTGTGAACATGCACACACACAAAATGTTTTAAATACTTGGTTTACAAAGTAAACTCATGTAAATGAATGTATTATTTATATATATATATATATATATATAATTTTGTTTTGCTTCTAAAGCCAAATGTGTATTTTCTGTGATTTTTATACTGTTTCTTATATTTTTAAAAATTATTTATTTATTTATTTGGCTGTGCCAAGTCTTCATTGTGGCATGCAGAGTCTTTAGTTGAGGCATGCAAAAATCTTAGCTGAGGCACATGGGATCTAGTTCCCTGGCCAGGGATCAAACCCAGGTCACCTGCAGTGAAAGATCAGCATCCTAGTCATTGGACATATACACATCATTATCCAAGATTGAGGGCTTCTTTCTCGGTGTAATATTTATATTTATATTTATACAGCCTCCATATGGAGACTTAACCATCAGAGTAAGATCTGTCACTGAGAATACTAGGCAGAAGAAACTTTACTCTTATAAAGGATCCTAATAAATTGCCAATTATAAAAAGTGAAGTCGCAGTCTCTTGGTTTATAAAATTAAGGTGTCCTAAAGGAAACAGAACAGTCAATAAAACTAGGTGTTTGTAAAATTCAGTGCGAGAGATATCTAAATTTGGATATTTTCCTAACAGATTTTTTTTCTTTCTTAGCAAAGACATGGCTTGGATGTTATATTTTCCTGATGTATATGTCTATATATTATCAACTGAATTTAAGTTTACCTTTTGCTAACATCTCTAACCTCCTTAATTGGATTTGTATTATTTTCTTGTCACTATTAGCACTTGTAACACCTTCCAATTTAGTATTGCTTCCTGTTTTCATTAGTGTGTGTTTCACTCCCTCTTCCAGACTGTTAATAAAGTTATTGAACAAAACCTGCTCTCCCAGCTGCTGGTGCCCTCCCCCCAGTGCCCCCATCAAGCTGCACACATCCCCATTCATCATTCCTCTCAGTTTACTGTGGTCAAAACAGGCAATGTAACCACATACTTTTTAAAATCTATTTTTATTGTATTCCGCAATTGTGTTTTCATTGCATGTTGGACCAGGTATATATATTTTTTCCAGCTCGTATGAATCATTATAAAATCAAACCTAGTGGAAACCAGGAGAATTTCAGGGAAGGAAACCTATCAGCTTAAGAGGTATTGGTATAATGGGTCTTTTTTGCAATGGTTGGGGAAATCTGAAACCAACAAGACTGATGTAGTTTGCATCTCAGACACAGTAGATAATCTGTAGGGCTGGAACAATCACTTCTGATTCCTATAGGCTGGAAAATGCATCAGTGGATAGACAGACATGTTTATTATTCCCAATAAATGCTCTGCATCTGATGATTTTTCTTAGTTTAATGTATGAATTTCATTTCATAAGAGCAATAAGACACTCCAGGCTGTGCATTTGTTAGGGATTATTGCACTTCTTGGGTGGTTTAAGTCATTCTGCCTTTAGTCTTATGCCATATAACATGACCCAAGGCACCTTATAAATAGCAGAGCAATGCACTGCCTGTCATGTGTTATAGCTTGAATAGCCTTGTAAAGGGACATGGATTATGGAGGTATGATAATAACTATAAAACAGGAGTGGTAATTTAAGTGCCTGTGTTGGATTATCTGTATGATTAGTGTTTTTCTGGGGGGGGGGGTGGTCTTTTGTGTTTCATTCTACTTAGAATTCTCATTTACTGAAATCACTGCTCAACAATACAGTGTGCTTATGGGGTTGAAGGTAATTCAAGATCTAATTTAATATTTAAATCTTCTCATTGTTTTATTTACCAATTAGCTGCCAGAGGTTAGGCTGGAATTAGCTGACATACATGACAGCCTCATGGCAGAGATTACAGGTTATCTCCGTTATCACCACATCTTATAGCAAATACTCTTAGGGCTGAATTCTTAAACTTCATGGAAAAGCAATGCCACAAAAGAACATCTTAATATTTCAGTGAAAGTGTTTCTTAGTAGCTCAGTCATGTCCAATTCTTTGCGACCTCGTGGACTGTATGTAGCTTGCCAGGCTCCTCTGTCAATAGAATTCTCCAGGCAAGAATGCTGGAGTGGATTGCCATTCCCTTCTCCAGGGGATCTTCCCAACCAAGGGATGAACCGGAGCCTTCTGAATTGCAGGCAGATTCTTTGCCATCTGAGCCAACAAGAAAGCCCATAATATTTCAGGACCACAACTGAAAGAGCAAATGATCATTACTTGTGTTTCAAAGCTAAAGTTATAAATATATGATATGTAACATTAGACCCAATGGGGGTTTGGCAACTGTAAACCAGCAGGTGAGTATTTTTGTAGTTTTTGTTGTTGTTGTATCCAGATGTTTGTCAGAACAGAATTGAAATATATCCAGTTTGTTTTCAGTTTTTATTATAAAAGAAATAATGTGGAAATGTTTGCTGATAAGAGTCTGACAAGGGTTAATGAGGGTAGATAAGGTTAATCAGTATGTGGCCTCAGATCCCTGGATTTCTCTCTCCATCCCCCTCAGCTGACTTGGACATCACACTGACTGCCATTTAGCTACGTTTTCTTCATCACTTAGATGGAAAAGCTATGAAGTTGGTATGTATTTGAAAGGAGGGCAATAGATGTATATTGATGACGCAGTCCAATATCTAACTATCTACCTATTTATCTAACTATGGTAAGTGAAGGATTATGGAAGATAACCCACTACCACACACCCAAATAACCACTCACCCTCATGACACTAAACTGCCATTCCATGTCAAGACAGATATTCATTTTCACATCTTTTCCTCATCTTTTATGATACACAATGACTATATCATAGACTTTGTGAATAACAGCATTGGGAGAAATCCTAAGAGCTTTCCAAAGCAAACTTTCATTCATGTAAGAATTCTAACTACTGCATGCTGGATAGATTTTCATTCTCTCCTATACTGAAGAGCGGTGGTTAGAATTTTCCTCTTATACAGAAATATACCTCTCTCTAATCTCTCTACATTGGACAAAGTCTGGCCTTTCATACCAAGATGAAAAAATGCTGTTCAGCTTCTGATTCTAAATTCCTATAAAGACTAAACCATCAATATTTCACTTTCCTTTCATTACTTTTAATCCAGACAGGAGGTTCTGTAAGGCACATTGCTAATTGTAGCATGTATGCTTAATGATGAAATTCTCTAGCAGCTGCAAAATGTTCTGCAAAGCATTTTATAGATTAAAGTTTTTCATGTTTCATTCAGTGAAAGGAGAAGAAAGACTGATAACATTGACAATAGCTTCCATTTAAATTCATGTAATAGATCTAATATGGCACTTTGTAGCATTTTGCAGAGCTGTTCTTTTTATTTTATCAGGATAGGAGTAGTTACTTTTTTAACAAAAGAATAGGATTGAAAGAGTATATTGAAAAAAAAAAGGAGCAAGTACCTTGGTATTAATTTTTATAACATTCCACCCTTATATAAAGACTATCATGCATATTATTAGCTCAAAATTCTTATTTTCTTAAAAAAATATCATTTCTAGAAATTGAAAGCCTGCTGAGGGCTAAAGCTAGGCCTAATCATGTATATTAGCAACTGCTATAAGTCTGCCAACAAAAATGATATGCTCCATCAACATTAAATAAAATTAATTATTGATTAAAAGTAAATGAGTCCCGAATATTCATTGGAAGGGCCTATGCCGAAGCTGAAGCTCCAATACTTTGGCCACCTGATGAGAAGAACTGACTCACTGGAAAAGACTCTGATGCTGAGAAAGATTGAAGGCAGGAGGAAAAGGAGACTTCAGAGGATGAGATGGTTGGATGGTATCACCGACTCAATGGACATGAGTTTGAACAAGCTCCGGGAGTTGGTGATGGACAGGGAAGCCTGGCGTGTTGCAGTCCATGGGATCACAAAGAGTCAGACATGAGTGAGTGACTGATCTAAACTGAGTAAACTTTTTTCTATAGTACCCTTGATACACAGCTTAAATACAATTTCTACTCTACCTTCTGGTCACTCTGCGTTCACACCAAAGATTTATCAGCTTATTGTGGTGGTGGTGGTGGTTTAGTTGCTAAGTTGTGTCTTACTCTTGCAACCCTCCAGGCTCCTCTTTCCATGGGATTTCCCAAGCAAGAATACTGGCATGGATTACTATTTCCTTCTCCAGGGGATCTCCCTGACCCAGGGATCAAACTCATGTCTCCTGCACTGTAGGTGGAGTCTTTACCGCTAAGCCACCAGGGAAGACCCATCAACTTATTATAGCCCAGAGTCATTTATTTTTCCCTTTATTTTTGTGTTTCATAATTGTCAATGGTCAGACATTCATCACCAATTATTCGCATGTTGCACTGTGCAATTAATTATATTGTCATATTGAAGTATGTTTTATGTTTTATATGATTATTTAATGTTGTATTTGTTTGACTTCATTGACAAACTGGAACCCTAAGCTACTAATAGTAAGAGTGCTCTTACAGGACCTGACAGGTGTTGCTTTTCCTCAGTCTCTTGCATTGGACCAGTTAAGTGGCAAAAACACAAAATACATTTGCACTTTTACCAGATACTTAGGTGGCTCCTCTAATAATTCCCAGGATCCAGGCCATCTGACCTGAAAGTGCGGGGAACAAATTTAGAAGCACTGGAACTAACACACAGCATCTTGTGTGCTTAGAACTGTGTGTCAGTGAAGTGAGGCGGAATGTCTTGCATCAGTAAAGTCTCCTTTCAGAAACTGCACAATGACAGCCAAAATCCACCCCCCACCCATATATATATGAATACTCAGAAAAGATTTTTTAAAAAGTCTGAAGAAGAACAGATGTGTTAGAAGCGTGAAATGGATTAACATCAAAGCCCCCTGGGAAAGATCCGAAACACGAAATGCAGGCTCCTGAGTGACAAGAGCTACTCAGAGCATTCAAAACCCGGCAGTGCGTTTCAGGCTGCATCTCTCCCTGAGCTGAGAAGCTTGTGTGGCAGGCAGAGGTGCAAGAGAGGAACCCTCTCTGAACTTTGAGGAAATGTAGCCTCCGTATATGCTGATGTGCATGAGATGGGAAAGGCAAGGCATACTTTCTTTTTTCTTCTTAAACCATTTAAAGACAGAGTCTGTTTTGTATATATGCAGACAAAGAAGCCACTGGTGTTTTTGATATGAAGGGTAAGGAGAAGAACACCTTGTAAAAATGTTTACTTATTCATCACAATGACTCACATATTCCTCTGGTCTTTTCAGGATGGGAATAGTGAATCCCAGTGAAGTTCTACCATGACATCACAGAATTTAGATTTGGTTATCCATCTATATGATTTAACAGTATAACCCAGAGACTAGAAACTACATTATCTTTCTCAACAGTTTCAACCAGGTTCTTTTTGAATAGCAATATTGTTGTAATGAGTTTGTTTTAAAAGCATGAATCTGGTCAGTTCACAAAATCAACAGATAAAATCATTGAAAAAGCATAGATATGGAAATTTCAAGTATAGTCGGAGTTTTAAAATAAAAAAAAAAAAAAAAACAAGCATAAGAGATGACCTTGGAATTAAGTAGGATTCTAGTTAAAGGAAGGATTCCCAGGGGACTCAGTGGTGAAGAATCTACCTGCCAGTACAGGAGACCCAGTTCAATTCCTGAGTCAAAAAGATACCCTGGAGAAGGGCAAGGCAACCCACTTCAGTATTCTTCCTCAAAAATCCTGTGGACAGAGAAGCCTGGTGGGCTACAGTTCACAGGGTCACAAAGAGTCAGACATGACTTAAGCAACTTAGCACACACACACTAGTTCAAGGTTGCTGTACCTCTTCTTGAACCACCACTTTACTTATGACTGTGTTCTAAGTAGTAGCTTAAAATCCTTCTCGATGTGTGCGCAAAGTAATTAGCCCTTTGATTCTTCATTTCAAAACTTGTTTTCAAACAGATATAAACAAAACAGTCCCCTGGCATTTGATCCTGTTGCCAATACAAGGATATATTCAAAGTTGTGACAAGTCTTCCTTTCTGAAGATAAGTTTTATCTTTGAGAGAAGTCAAAGCTGGAATCACGCCTGTTGTTTGAGATGATTCTGCATTTCCCACATCTGAGGTCATTTGTCTTTCTGAATGTTGGAAGATAGTGGGAAGTGCCTATCTACTTTGAACTAAGAATCACAGGCATTCCAGCTCCTCTCCTACCCGATCTCACATCTAATACGGGAAGAAATAAAAAGTTCTGGCCAATATTTTATGCACAATTCACAATATTATATAATGAATTGAGTCAACAAATGCTTATTAGGAGTCTGAAATTTTAGGAAATGTTGTAAAACAAGAGAGAACAAAAAATGTAATCATGACTAATGAAGCTCAAGCCATAAATTATACAAATCAATCACAGTGCATTAATCATACCCTGTTTTGTTGGCTACTTTTTTCCTTTGCATATGATTTATCTCCCATCAGGTTTTAATTATATTGAGGTAAATTTGATGCAATGGTTAACAGTCAGCTTGCTGAGTCAAGTACATATGGGTTCAAATTTTAGTTTTTCCATGTAACAGCTTGGATTGCAGCCTGCTGCAGTCCATGGGGTCGAAAGAGTCAGACATGACTGAGCGACTGAATTGAACTGAACTGAAGAGCTTGGGCAATCTTTAACATTGCTTCCCAACACCCTGTTGCTAATGTCTCCGATTTTCAATTTCCTTTATTGTAAAATGTGAATAAAAAAATTGCTTTATTGATATTATACAACGAAGTTACAGACATAAAGAACTTAGCACAGTGCTTGGCATAAACAAAAATAGCTGTATTGCTGGAGGTACACCGTAGAGATTCTCACTTCACCCAATCCACCAGAAGGACTTGCACAGTGTCTACAATGGGGTTGGTATCAAATGCTAGTGCATTTATTGATTTGATACATCTGCAACTAATTTTTGAATGCATTATTAAAGGAAAGAAAATAAAAATCTATCTGACAACTTACAAAATATATGAAGCTGTCCCTACTACTGGTTGTCAAGAGATGCAAATTTAAATGCATGACGAGGTCCAGGGGCCTATTTCCATTCCTCTGCATTTGTTTTCTAGAAGTCTAATAATTTCTTGTGTTTTCAAGGTAAATATTTGAAATCCACTTTTTAAAATACAGAAAGCATTGAGATGAACAATTTATTAATTCATTAACTTTTTCTATAATTTAGTTTATCCAATATCTATTTTTTTGAAATGTCATTCATGGAATCCCTTGGATACAAAACTATTTTATTTTTCTTTGCACCCAGATTATATAGAAGAATATACAATAGGCACTTAGTATTATTTATTTGAATGGATAAATCTGGGCATGGATAAGAAAGCCCTCTTTTAAGCATACTAGTGTGTAAGTTTCAGGTTTGTATTGATGGTAGGTGATTGGTGGGTAAGGGGCTATTGAGTTATCAGTGGTGTCAGAATTCAAGTGAATGAAGCAGAGAACGTTGGAAAAGATATTTCCTACATCATTTTTTGCCTAGATCTCTCCCTGGTGTTATGACATCAAACAGCCATATGGGCAGACTGTGACTAAGGTTTGTCACAACCTACAGAGAAAAATCATATTCTTATTTATGTTGGAGATGGGGAAGAATTCCTCTCCTGGGCCAGAATGATTCTTTTCCACTAGAAGGATTATTGTGCCCTAGAGAAACTTCCTAGGATGCTTCAATTGCACATTTCCTCTAGGGAAAAAAGGAAAAACATAAGAAACCAGTAGAGGTGAGTTATTAGTTAAGTATAAATATCTTATGGTGAAGTTTCAAGCTGTAGAGAATATTTGATCTTAAAATTATTTACATCAAACGTTTTGAAGGAAAAAAAAAAGCAACTGAAAAAGTCTTTGTGTGTGTGTGTGTGTGTGTGTGTGTGTGCGCGTGAGAAGATTACATTCAAAACATTTCCCCTTTCACTAGACTTGGATGTCTGCTTGAGGCTATTGTATGGTGTTTACCTAGTATCTTCTGAATTGTTCATGAGTTTTCCACCCACTTGTTCTTTATGAGGGAAGTTGTCTTTTGCAGAAACAAAAGCTTGGATTACAGATGTATGCTCTGCTGAGCATGGCAGGAGGTAGCCTGGATAGTGAGGTGAAATGTCTTTGCCTCTAAAGAAGGAAAGAAGAATGGTGAGACAAGGAAGAAGGGCACAGTGAGAAGCCCTGAGCATTTAAACCACTGTAATTTCTTATGTTACGGTGTTAACATAGCTGGATTTAGCACCGACATTTGAATATGTCAAATCAGAAAAAAATAGAACTATCAATATTCTGTCTATTAAAATTTTAGTCTTTAATTAATGAAAGCAAGGACAGAAGGGAGGAAGAAGCAGTACTGGATATTCATTGGTGACCTGGGCCAAAAAGACGACTAGGAACATTTGCCAGGATAGAAGCGCAGAAAAAGAAAGGTGTCAACAAGGCAATAAAAGGAAACTCAAGCAATTAGGCCTCAACATCAGACAGGTATAAGGCAACAAATGAGAAAATATTTCAGCATGTATATGGAGGAAATAATTTGGAAAAGTTTGGTGAGTGGTGTCACGTAGACATATAAACAGATATATAATCAGGACCAGGCTTCCCAGATGATAAAGAATCCTACTGACAAAAAATCCGCCTGCCAATGCAACAGATGTAAGAGACACAGGTTCAATCCACTGGAGAAGGGCATGGCAACTGACTCCAGTGTTCTTGCCTGGAGAATCCTCATGGACAGAGAAGCCTGGAAAGCTACAGTCCATAGGGTCTCAAAGACTCAGACACGGCTAAAGTGACTTAGCACAGCACAGCACGTAATCAGAATCAGAGAGGTTCACTAGTGGAAAGAGAATCTAGAATACAGCCATGGTCTCAACCCTTTGGAAGATATTAATGCCAACTAAGACATGGAATTCAATGTGTGGTCCAAACTCTGAGTATCAAAAAAGGAACACTCTGAGTTATTAAAGGTGAACACACAATGCAAGTTGTTATGAGGCAAAAGAAAAGGAATCAAGGACTGAAACTGGTGCAGAAAGGACTAGCAACCCAGTAATTCAATAATAAGTGAGTAGGCTGTGGATCCACCAATTTTATGTTATTTTCCTATAGACCAACATGTCTCACTTTTTGCAATGGATTCAGCCTATAAATATGGATTTGAGGTTTTCTGTGTAGATTTCTATGTGAGTCATGAAAGCACTTATGTCAAAAAGATGTTTCAAAATAAAACATTCTGAGAAAACAGGCTTTATTATGAAGCCGTCAAACAGGCTCTATGTTCACAAAGTAATTGATAAGAAGCTCATGCATGAAAGCCATGACTTTCTCCTTCAGAATGTTATCCTATACATAAGATATATATGAATAATAAAAATTATAGATATAATACATTTTATATAAATATATATACACAATAATGAGCTTCCCAGGTGGTGCTAGTGGTAAAGAACCTGCCTGTCAATGCAGGAGACATAAGAGATGTAGGTTTGATCCCTGGGTTGGGAAGATCTCCTGGAGGAGAGCAAGAAGAATCCCATGGATTTGGCTGAAGTGACTTAGCACGCACGCATGCATGTATATATACATATATAGTCAATTTTCCATCAACTTATGAATAAACCCACAAAAAACTGTGTCCATGAGAGGAGTGTGTGGACAAAAATAAAAGGGATGTTGTTAAAAGATGTGACTCTAAATGTGCAACTGACAGTTTTCAAGTGCCCAAGACAAAAGACTATGCTGTTTCAAGAACAATAGCGAACAGTGTTGATTTTATTCTCCTCTGTTTTCTTTTCTCGAAAAAGCAGTGAAGCTTATAAACCTATTTAGAAAGTTTTCTAGACAACATGATTACATGTGAAAGCTTCAATAATATAAATAAGCCGCTTGGATGCAACAGGTCATTTGCAAGAGATTCTGGATATATGGGAGGCAAATAGAGCTCTAGAGGTAAATAGCACAATGAATGAAAAATCAAGTCAGCATTGTTAGGAAAACACAGAAGTGGCATCCCTTAGCAAGATTCCTCAACTGGCCTTTCTGAACTAAGAAGGAGTAGTAAAAGGGGGTCTGACAATTCCTGATCCTGCTGTCTTCCTTCAGATTCCAGTTGAGTGATTGAAAGGCTAGACGTCTCCTACTTTGTAGAGGCTGCTGCTTGACAGAGATTTACTTAAGTCTTGGATATTGCAAGTTTTATCTGCTTATTTGATGATTGGAATTTTCTGCCCATTATTGATCTCTGCTACTCTTACGATAAAGTAGACCATATTTTTTAGCCATTAACAAGCACTTTATATACTGTCCAAAATCTGTCATGAGCTTTGCAGCATTTCCTCAGCTGTTCAGTTCAGTTGCTCAGTCATGTCCAACTCTTTGTGACCCCATGAACTGCAGCACTCTAGGCCTCCCTGTCCATCACTAACTCCCGGAGCCTACCCAAACTCATGTCCGTTGAGTCGGTGATGCCATCCAACCAGCTGTAGCACTGCCGATTGAGGGATCACGTATCAAGGTACTTTCCGTTCATCTGCCATATTAGAAATTTAACATTGATTATATTCTTCCCACTCCTACTTATCAGATAGTTAGCCCTTCTCCATTACTTTGAAAAATGGGACATACTTACAGGGATACCTTTGCATCTATCAAATAGGTATGTTCTATGGTCTTTGATATTAATATTTGTTAGAGTACACATATTTACCTGTTTGAGGAAACATACTAGGAAAACTATAAAATTTCATAAAGGAATCTCACTAATGATACCTTAAAATTGTCAAGACATTTAAAATCATCCCTATATCTAAAGTATGGGAAGAAAAGATGATCCAGGTTTTCAGTATCAATGAATTACCAGATGTTTTCCTATGTACTTATGTACATTATCTCATTTAACACTTACGGGCACAGGATTTTGATATTTACAATTGAAGAAGCTGCATTGCACTGGTGTTATAATTAAATAATTCAAAAGACCAGGATAGGATGCCAATTCCTGAGTTTTTAAAGCCTACATAGTGTTTTCAATTATATTAACATTAATGTCTATAATCATGGAATATGTATTTGCTTGGAAATATATAGTAATAATGACCACAACAATAGCACAAAATCCAAAGAGCTAACAACTATCAATATTTAACATGTCATATGGCCTTTTCAAAAATGATCTTATTTAATCATCAAAATAACTCTGAAAAGATGTCTTATTCTTCTATTTTAAAAGAAGAAACAAAGAGAAAGCAAGTAATTTGCTCAAGTTTGGGCAAATTCTAGTGATGAGCAGGTATTTAACCCCATGTCTGATTCCAAAGTTCATGGTCATAACAGCTGTGCCAAGTGCTTAACTATGGTAAGTGTTTCCACTTTCATTATTTTATTTGCACCTATAAAACTTTATGAGAGGGGTAGAGCCAGCATCCGCTCACTTTACAGGCAGTGAAATGGAAGGTCTGACTTACAGGGAGCTGGTAAGTAACAGAGCAATGTCTCAGGCTCAGAACTTCTGATTCCAGCACACATACTTGCTACAAGAAGTCACATGACACTTGTGTAATACAGAGAACACGGCATGTGTTCTCTGTGAAAGAAGACTGATTTCCATGTTCTAGTCCACAACTTGCATACTTGAGGCATACTGGGCATCAAAAAAAAGAAGGACATAGCAATGATGAAGTTGTCTTTTCATCTTGAAACTGATTTCTCAGTCAGTCAAATTAGCCTAAAAAATGCTGCTTCACAAATGTACTGCTAAGGGCAAAAGAGCTAAGGTGTGTGAATATCCACCTCCAACCCGAGTTGCACACATTTTGAGGGCTTGATACTATTTACAATAAACAAAATACAGTTCTTGTCCTCAAGCAACTTGTAATCTGGCTGTAGGGGTAAGAATATCCCTTATGCAGTAATAGAAAATAAAATGAAAAGTGCATGATGTATATGCAGATGTTCAGCAAAAATGAATTATAAGTGAGGGATGGCATCAGCAGGCTGACTTAGGAAGAGATACTGAACTGATTCTTCAGGGTTCAGCTCATCAATAGCCAACTGAGGTTCCAGGTGACGCAAATGGTTTGACTCTCGGTGATCCCTGTGGTTTTCATAATTGGTTACCTTGGAAAAAGCTCTCCGGACCACATTCCTCTATGGCTCTTCAAAAGTATTTTAGGTGTAGACAGAGTAGCTGGTACCTTCAGACTTTGTGCCTTAAATTTTTAAGATAATTTTTCAGACCTATGCTAATCCACTGTAAAAATTCACAGACTTCTGGAAAGAGAAACACTACAAATTCTCACCTAGCGCTAGCATCTTTGCATGTATAAAATTCTCATTTTGTTATTCTGTTATGAGCTAACTGAAAGCCAAAGACTAAGGGATGTAAAGGTTTAAAAGAAACACTGAGGGGATCCAGCAGAGGGAGATAACCCTGCCTGGCAGTTCTAGTAAAGCATTTCTGGCAGCTGGAGGGTATCCCCAGGAAAGGGAGCTTAAAAGTCTGTTGGTGGCAATGCAGCATCTAATTTCCCAGCTTATTTTAGTCCCATCAACTTGTCCAGGAAGATGTAGCATTTGCTCAGGAAACACCTAGAACATGAGGGACAGGAAACAACAGATGCAACCCTCATGACCCCAGTGCAATCCTTGGCCATTTATCAATGTAATTTTCAAGTAATGACCATTTATATAGTCCTTCTTTGACTTGACCTAGATAAGAACACAGTACATATGGATGAGACTGCTAACGTATTGAAACAAAGAGCTCAGTTTTCCCTAAGGGGTGATGACCACAGAAGATGTTGGTACCTAAGGCTCCTGTCACCTCAGCACTTCACGACGTCCAAGTAAGCTGACTAGTGTGAACCAAAGGCACCAGAAACTATTCAATTCAGGGTTTTCTCTTCCTTGCAAGTGCCCACTCACTCCTGTGAACAAGATATATGTGAGCTGATGCTTCTCGTGAGACATCCTTAAGAAAGGGCTGATGGGAACATGTAAATAAATACTCTGGGTAACACCTTGCATGGATAACCTCTGATAGACACTCTTTAAATTGACTCCCAGTATTTTCAGGGTGATGATGAGACAGCTTCCTAAAGTAATAACATGATTTTATTTTATTTTTTTTAATTTGTTTTAATTGAAGCAGTATTGATTTACAATATTATGTTAATTTCTCCTGTACAGAAAAGTGATTCAGTTATACATTATATATATATGCATGTGTACATATATATATAATCAATATCCTGAGATAAACTTTATAGTGTTTTCCATTATGGTTTATTTCAGGATATTGATATAGCTCCATGTACTATACAATAGGACATTGTTTTTCACCCATTCTATATGTAATAATTTGCATCTACTGATCCAAAATTCTCAGTCCATCCCTTAAATATGCTTAATACCTCATCATTTACTGGTTTCTTCTCCATTTCTGCCTTACTTCTCCATTTGCTTAAAAGAGTTCCCTGGGATCACCTCTCAAACAAGCCATTTGCACTGGAATCATCATGTCAGAAAAGAATCCCACTCTTTATAGAATTTCACAAGATATAGGTGAAATGTGCATCACTGGACCCTCTTCAAGTCCTGTCAGTTATATTGCAAAATGTAATAACACGAGTTCATAATAGTTCACAGTTAAAAAATTTTTAAAGCCACTTTAAATAACACTTCATTTTTATCCAAAGAAGCCTAGTAAGGAGCCCATTAATAGTAATGCTTTGCTCTTGTGTATAATTTTTCACTTTTTAAAGCACTTTCCCATATTTAATCATATTTGATCCTCATGACAACCCTGTGCAAAATGTAGGGCAAATGTTAGCTTGAGGGACAATGCAGAGTGGTGGTGGAAAGAGTTCTCTGAACTGAGAGTCTAGAGACCTGATTCTGTCAGTAATTAGCAGCCCATGCACAGTCAAGGCCTTAACCCTCTCTGGGCCTGGGTGTCCTCATCATGGCACAGGTCTGGGCTGTGGGATTTCTAAGATCACTGCAACTATTACCATTCTACAAGAACCAGAATACAGAGATGGAGTGTAGGGTATGTGAGTGCAGCATAGTTTCCAGTAGGGGCAGACAGCAGTTAGCAGCAGCAGAACTAGGACTAAAGACGATATCTAATAACTCTAGAGAAAGGACACAGTAAGTAGCAAATGATATGGAGTATTGGTGAAAAGCCTTTCATATCAGCTGTTGAGAGTACACTGTCATAAATCTTAAAAAAATAAAAAAATCTCGCAAGTATGTTTTATTCCTAACATATGGATTAGGAACCCTAGATTCCAAGTGTTCATGTCATTGGTCCTAGGTCACAACCTTTCAATGGAGTTCCTGATATATAAACCCCATTTTTATGATTCTAAAGTGTCTTCTTCTGTTAAACAAGTATTTTGGTTCTGTTTTAACCAGCACATCTCCTAGAGCATGAAGAACATTATGACAAATTACGAGATTGATATGTATAATTTCAAAGTAATTCCATCTCTGATTATATTTCCTTGTCTATAAAATGGACATAATTATTCCCTTAGGGTGTCTGAGAGGAGTAAAAGTGATGAAGAATTCAAAGTCTTCAGATTATGATTTTTACTGATTAGATGTTACTTTTCTTCCCAACTCCCTATCAGTTTTTCCACCAAACCAGCAAACCCAGCTTTCTACAAAGGCCACACTGGCAGCTTCATACAGCTGGAATTTGCCTCTCCCCTGTGTTTACACATCAGTAAGGTTGGGAGGTGGGGTGCCACATGGAAACATGAATATCTTGTGACTTATCTTTTTTTGTTCCATTCCTGTCCTGATTCCAGGCTCTTAGATGTATGAAATTAACTAGTCTGCATTGCTTACCCTTCTCAGCCTTTTTATCCATGAGCTTGACTGTGTCCACACACATGCATACGTCTATAGGAAGTGGGCATGAAGGAGATGATCTCACTCCTCAGAATTTTCAGATCCTGCTAGTGAGTGATTCATAATTAGTAGACTATGACTGTACCATAAGGCTCAGAAGACATGTTGCTTATACTAGGGAAATTACATAATAATTACATTTTAGCTTAAACAACATCAGAAAAATGTTTAAGACTTTTAATTAATAGTTGAAAGATTAATCAATCAATAATTATAGCAATGGTTATAGGGTATAATTGAGCTTAATTGGAGGGGACTGATTAATGATTAAAATAAACCTTTCAGATTCCTTGTCTTGAAAATATTAAAAAATGATGGATTTTGGCTCATAGAACTAAAAAGAAATGCCAGGATTGTAGATTATGGGTCCTTGGTAACTAGGCCATGAAAAGGAAAACACATGATTGAAATAAAAGAAATTATTCTATTGTTCAGCCTGTACATCATTCTACTGCTAATTTGCACAAGTTTGAGATTAATAGAGGAAAATATGCATCTGAAGAAGTCTATAGGAAAAGGGGGAAAAAATGAAGTTGCTTGAGACAGATTTCTTTGGAAGCTAATTTCTCAGGGGTGCTCTTTCCATCTCTAAGGGTAAAATGGTTGTATGAATTCAAATGACATTCTTGTCAGAGCATCTGAGGAATAGATTCAGTGGAGATCAGACATCTCAAGGAGACAGTCCCTGTTTATAGGATGGCAATGACTTCTCTCAGTTCTGCCTGATCTGTTCTAATCAAATCCAAATGGCAACGGGACCAATATCAATTCTACCTGAAGACAGTTCAATACTCTTTGGAGAACAGGTAGGTATCTCATTTCAGGGTCATCTAACTGATGAGGATGAATCCCACAATGTACAGACCAGATGGAGATATTCAAGCTCAGGTTGGCATGAACGGTAGTTTTTCAGAGTAGACACACCACATTGTTGACTTGCACACCTTTCACAGGAAACAGGTCAAATATAGTCTCAACACCTCAATACAAACAAGATGAATCATATAGGAGGACAACCTCACAGACTATTATTGAAAGTCTTTCAGTCCAACAGAAAATTGATTTTGACTACAAAGGGGGGTTGGCTACTCCTGTATTTGCCAGTGACTTATAGCCATTTCCTCTTACTCCCTCTTCAACTTACATGTGTCCTCTCAACCTAAATGCAACTCCAGTCGTGGCAAGGATTCTGTATGTAAAAAATATTTAACTAAGAAGCTCATGAACTTAATCAATAAAAATGCTTATATTTATTATGCACTGTATCTGTCCAAGCATATACTGCTCACTGCAGAGACACAAGTTAAGAAAAAATTGTATATCCCTGCCCTTAACTTCCATAAAGTTAACATACACTATTGACTGAGAGTGCAATGTAGTGATGGAGCAATGGAATTAAAGTCTAGAACTAGTTCACTCATATTTTCTGTTTGGTTTCTGGTAAGTTGTCTACTTTGACCACCTAATGCAAAGAACTGACTCATTGGAAAAGACCCTGATACTGGGAAACATTGAAGGCAGGAGGAGAAGGAGATGACAGAAGATGAGATGGTTGGATGGCGTCACTGACTTGATGGACATGAGTTTGAGCAAGCTCCGGGAATTGATGATGGACAGGGAAGCCTGGGGTGTTACAGTACATGGGGCCACAAAGAGTCGGACACAACTAAGTGACTAAATTCAACGGAACTGAAGTTACCTAAACTATCTTTTCTTCAGTTACTGTATCTCTTAGAAAAGCTTATTCTGATTTTTCCAGAGCTCGTCATCTCATTGCAAATTTGACACTAACTATCCGGAGCTAATTTAGGCTTCACAAATTAAGAGCACTGACCCTCATGAGTCTGCCCTCAATTCAGACACTGATTAAAAATTCTGGAATTCTTAGGTCACCCAAATTCTGATCAACCGCCTACAGATTTAGCAGTTACCGCTACCACCTTGGGTTTGATAACTCATTAGTACAATTCATAGAACTCAAAAAAATGTTACTACTTATGATCATAATTTTATTATAAAGCATAAAATAAGAACAAGCCAAGAGGAGACAACCATACAATGAGTTCAAGGTTGGACTTGAATATGGAGCTTTCATATCCTCTCCCCAAAGAATCAGAGTGCATCTCTCTCCTAGCATATCCATGTCCTCACAAATCAGGAAGCCCAGCTGAGACTTAGCATCCAGAATCTTTATTGATATTTCCTTGCATAGGCATGATTGATTTAATAATTGGCCATGTGGCTGAACTCAAATTTCAACTGTATTTCCCTTTTTAGAGGTTGAAAATTTGGGTTGGTGTCACATGGATTAAAGTCCCAACACTCTAATAACATGACTGGTTTTTCCAGCATGGTCAATCACCATCCTTAAACTTTGTAGAAGCACATCAAGGGTTACCTTTCGAACATAAACTCAGGTGTGGCCACAGGGTCACACCATGAATAGCAAAGACCCAACTATCTTGATAGTTGTGAGAGTCAAAGAAAGGGCTATAGAAAAAATTCAGATGTAAATTCTAGCATGAACAAAGTGCCAGGTATGGAAGAACTGGGCATGTTCTGGGAATAGTGGATGGAGTGTCAAAGTCAGAATGTGAGATACTTAGGATAAAACACTGAGAACACCCATCATAATGGGAAATGCACAGCAGGTGTGTGTAGGGGGAGGAGGTTGCTGATTACATCCTTGTTTCAGAAATGCACTACCACCCTTACTTTGGTTGATTGTTTGCACAAGAGAAACCACATTTAGGGAGTCTAAGAAGCATTTTGCTTCCCTGGTAGCTCAGTTGGCAAAGAATCCACCTGCAATGCAAGAGACCCCGATGTGATTCCTGGGTTGAGAAGATCCACTGGAGAAGGGATAGGCTACCCACTCCAGTATTCTTGCGCCCCTCTGTTGGCTCAGATGGTAAAGAATCCTCCTGAAATGCAGGGGACCTGTGTTTGATCCCTGGATTGGGAAGACCTCCTGGAGAAAAGAACAGCTACCCACTCCAGTATTCTGGCTTGGAGAATTCCACGGACAGTGGAGCCTAGCAGGCTAAAGTCCATGGGGTCGCAAAGAGTTGGGCATGACTGAGCGACTTTCATTTTACTTTCAAAAGAAGCATTTCAGGGAGTTACCGGTAACCAATGATGCTTACTGAGTGATTTCTATGTGACATGCTATTATCGTTGCTATTGTTCAGTCACTAAGTTGTTTCTGACTCTTCATGACCCCATGAACTGCAGCATGCCAGGCCTCCCTGTCCCTCACCATCACCCAGAGTTTGCCCAAATTCATGTCCATTGAATCAGTGATGCTATACTACTATGTGACCCTCTGATGCCCTGTTCTCCTTTTGCCCTCAATCTTTCCCAGCATCAGGGTCTTTTCCAATGAGTCAGCTATTGGCATCGGTGGCCAAAGTATTGGAGCTTCAGCTTCAGCATCAGTCCTTCTAATGACTATTCAGGGTTGATTTCCCTTAGAATTGACTGGTTTGATCTCCTTGCTCTCCAAGGGACTCTTAAGAGTCTTCTCCAGCACCACAATTCAAAAGCATTAATTTTTCAAAGTTCAGCCCTCTTTATGGCCCAACTCTCACATCCATACTTGACTACTGGAAAGATCATAGCTTTGACTATACAAATCTTTGTCAGCAAAGTAATGTCTTTGCATTTTAATACACTGTCTAGGTTTGTCATAACCTTCCTTCCAAGAAGCAAGCGTCTTCTAATTTCATGGCTTCAGTTATCATCCACAGTGATTTTGGAGCCCAAGAAAATAAAATGTGTCACTACTTCCCATCTTTCCCCTTCTTAAAGCCTAATAAATGCATTAATATATCCCTGAAACAATATTATAAAGTAAATATTCTTGTTACCTGTGTTTCATAGACAAGCAAGATGGGAACCCAGGGATTTAAATGAATTGAGAAAAGTGGTACCAGGCCATTTGGCTCCAGATTTATGTTTCTTAATCACCACAAGTTGACCAAGATCCAAGCAAACAAAATATATAGAAAGGAGATATCTGTGCTTGACTGAGAAAAATTTCAAAGTTATGATCCTCTGTTTTTGAGATTGAGTGAATGGTGATCCCAAAGGGAAAGGAGTAGAAGGGAAGATAAAGGGCATGGCTTTAACTTGTGCATTTTTGTTCTCTGTAGAATGTGTATAGACATGCAAGGGTCATTCACTTTCAATGAAAGTTGAAACCATGGAAATTCATGAATTTCCCAAGAAAAAGAATGGATCACAAAAGAAGAAGAGTGGTAAACTACAGGAAGAGTTTTATATCATGGAGAATGTGCAGGGCCAATAATTTGTACATCCCCTATAATTACGAGTGTAATTCCTTTCCCACTGAGGTTGCACTGGTTAAGTTGATTGACATCTGCTCTCACTGCATTGCAGAGTTTTGACAACTACTTCTTACAAAGTTCACCACACAAATGAGACCAAGAGTCCATGGCCAAAGGCCTAGGACTGTTGGGAGACATTTAATTACCTTAAAAATCTCTATAACCTGGGGAAGATAATGATTAATGGGATAATCAGATGGAAGGTGTGGAATTTTAAATAGTAGACTGTGTCACTTGGAGTGGTTTGTTACTCCATTGGAGATGATAAAGCCCGAGTGCATAAATGATGACTGAAGCATTTATAAATCAATAATTGATAAAGTGTACTCATGTATAGCTAAGTAGATTCTGTCTGGTAGGTTGAATAAACTGATTACAGTATACTACAGGATTCAGAGGAATTATGGGCAAGGTTTTTTTTTTTACCAAAGAAAGCTACCGTTAAGTATTGTTTTATAAAAGCATTTTTCCTGGCAAGAAAAGAAGGAAAGAGGAGTACTTGGAAGGTGGGTAAAGTAGCAGATTGACCAGGAAGAGGGCTGTGATTTTGGAAACACTGAAACAGAGGATACTATGGGAATTATGAGCCCAATAAGGGGATTTTAGATTATACTTCCCAGTACCTTCCCTATCTGGTGGTCTTTATGGCACCTTGGATAAAATTTGGGGACATTATTGGCATGTTGGCAAGTGTCACAATAGAGGTGTTGTAGAGGGCCAGACAGGCAGGCTCTGGCAATTCAAGGGAAGAGTAAAGGTATAATGTCACTGCTTTGAATCTTCTGGAGTGTGTGAAGACCGTTTCTGTGTGTGTGCTCAGTCACTTCAAACATGTCTGACCCTGTGCAACCCCATGGACTATAGCCCAGCAGGCTCCCCTGTCCACGGGATTTTCCCAGCAAGAATACTGGAGTGGGTTGTCATGCTTTTCTCCAGGGGATCTTCTCAAACCAGGGTTTGGACCCACATCTCCTTTGTCTCCTATATCTCAGGCAGATTCTTTACCACTGAATCTCAGAGAAGCCCTGAAGACCAGTTCTCCACTATGTTAAAATCACCTTTGAAAAAAGAAGTAATCATGTGACGCATTTCCTGATTTGTTCTTTCACTTTTGACTTTTATATCTTATATGAAGTCTCCCTAACTAATTACACCATAGAAATGTCCTGTGTGTTAAATCCTTGTAATTGCCACAATCTTCCTCACAAGGTCCTTGAATGTTTATGTGTGAAGGACCCTTAGAGAGCATACAAATAAGTACCATCTCTAAGTTTCAAAAGCTAAAAAAAAAAAATCAGGAAAAAGATTTCTCCAAGTTCTTTTGTTAGCCTGAAGATCCAGCTCTGTAATTAACACAGACAATCGGAAGAATGACATGGCATGACCTAGGCTGAGAACATGGGTGGCGTGAGATGGTTAGGTAGGAGTGCATGGACGTGGAGGACCTATGCTGTAGCAAGCAGAGTATGAAAGGATTGCAAGCATGCTAAGAAACTGGGTCTAGTAGGTTCTGGAGAGCATGCACAGCTACTAATTGGATAAAACTTGGTCAGATACAAATTTTAGGAAGATAATTCTTAAGATGCTGGGAAAGATATCAGAGGGTCCAATTATGAAGATAATTAAATATTCTTGGTGAGTAAAATTAAGTTCTGAACTAAGAAAATACACCAGGCTTTTCACTATCAACTGCCTTAGATTACCTCTACTGTAAATATATTTTGTTTCTTGAGTTAGATTTTAAATTCATTCAGGACAAGGGCATGGTCTTCAGCTTAGCCCAGAATTTAGCATAGGCTGGAAGTTAGCAGAAAATCATTCAGTGTGCTTTGAATGAAATGTGTGAGCACGTGCTAGTTTTGTGGCAGTCATATGATAAACAGTATTCACATCTTTTCCTAACACACATGCATGCTCCAATATAAGCTAAATTCAAAATATTATATAAGTCATTTAACTTGGGAGATCTTCAAATTCTTAAATTATAAAATATGAGAACTATATTTGATATACTCTAAATTCCTTTCCAACTTTAATATTCTATCATTTTGGTTTTCACAAAGTTAAGCATGCAGTTATATTTACTGTCTCTACATGCCTGCTTAAACACTTCACACTGGCTTACCACTGTGATACTATCAACCATGGCTTCTGCCCCTTTGCTAATTTTATAATTCTGATAAAGGATAGTCATGTTCTTCAGGTGCCCTAATGTTCAAAGTGATTCATATGTTCTAGATATTTCATTGTACTGGAGAGTCCTAACTGACCTCCTCATATTCTAAAAAAATGCATCTGCACAAAAAAACATATTTTTAATCTTTCAATTGCATACAACTTAAGAAGAAAATATTGTAATTATCATTTAATTTTTGTAGTCCTTTAAATTTTCATTCAATATATTTTGAGTCCTTCAGACAATCTGCAATGAGGGAAAAGTGAGTTACAACAAAGTGTCTATTTCTATGCATGATTTGTAGATTTTGTAATTACTGTCATTTTCCAGAATCAACATGTTTCTTCCTGAACACTAGGGTTGAAAAACAGCAAATAAAAGGGAGATTTCAAAGAGAAGGGAGGAATTTTTTTTGTTACCGTGAATGGGCAAGATTAAAATGCTTCAAACGTCTTCTGCTGTTCATACTTCCTTCTTGCTATGCACTCATAGAGAAAGAGTGGATCAGTCTAGACATACCCCTTTTTTTTCTGATATGTTTGCTTTCATGCTTGAAAGTTGCTCAGACTGGAGACCAATAGAACTGGGGTTTCCTTATTAGTGGGAGGTTGCTCATTTCTATTAAGAATTGATAAACAGATAACCACTTTGATAGTCACATATCTTAGGACAATTCCTTGCATTGATAGAATACTCCTGATTTTGATTCCTTTTGAATTCTTTTCTTTTTTTTTTTTTAACATTTAAAAAAATATCACTGGGAATATCAAGTGTTATGCAGTGTGATAGGTATGTGTTTATACATGATAGAAATTGAAAGAGAAAAATCATATTTGCAATTGGTTCTTTATAACTGATGAGATTCTGCTGTTGTTGAAGAGGCTGGAAAATGAATGGTAACCTGACTGATACATCTCAGGACAATATTTATTGGGGATGGAAGACATCGGGGAGGACAGGATTGGGCAAGTCACTTTCATTCTCTCAGCCTTTATTTTTCATAAATGAAGAAATTTGGGAAAGATTCTTTCTAGCTATAAAATGTACATATATATATATATTTGTATGTTTAATGACTGTAGTAGGCAGAAAAAAAGATGTCCATATTCTAATCCCCTGGAACCTATTATTAGATTACATGACAAAGGGGAATACAGTTTCATAGATTTATGTTTGCTAAGAGCTGACCTTGAGATAGGGAGGTTTTCCTGGATTACCAGAGTAGACCCAATGTAATACCCAGGGTCCTTACAAGTGGAAGAAGAATGCAAGAGAGAGCCACAGGGATGGCAGCTTCAGAAGGGCCTGACTTGCAGTTGTTGGCTTTGGAGATGAAGAGAGAGAAACACAAGCCAAGGGATGTGAGCAGCCTCTAGAAGCTGAAAAAATGCAAGAAAATTTTCTATAGAGCCTCCAGGAAGAAACACAGCTCTGCTGACACTGATTCTGGGCCAAAGAGACCCATTTCAGACTTCTGACCTCCAAAGTCTAAGATATTAAAATCATGCTGTTTTTAAGCCACTAACTTGGTGGTAATCTATAACAGCTTCACCAAGAAATGTTAAAAAATCTATCATTTCACATGTGTTGAAGCAAGTTATTTCAAAAACTAAATGAAGGAATTTGAAATGATAAATAACAATTTTACTTACAAAAATATGTTTTCTCACAAATATGAGTAGATGATCATTTAATTATATAACTAAGGATCACTGTATCTGAAATTTTCATTTTATTCAACAACATACAAATTAACAATTCTTAAAAATGTCATTACTGTTATAGTGGGGAAAAACAGGCACAAAAATCATTCCCTACAGTAAGGTGGTCCATTTCTAAAAAAGATACAATTAATTCATTTGCAGGTAAGTTAGCTATCTTAAAAAAAAAAAGTATCTATCTATATATATATATAGCTATGTATTAGCTATATATATTATATACAGTATATATAGTATATATTATATATACATTGTATATATTATATTGTAATATATTGAATATATTATATTGTATATATATTATATTCTATCTATATTATACAATACATATATACTTAGATTATATTAAACATATATTATACAATATACATATTATATACATATATGCATATATTATACAATATATATACAATATAATATAATGTATATATATTATATTGTAATATATTGTATATATTATATATAATATATATAAATATAGTATTATATAAATTATAAATAATTATATATATAATTATATATAATATATATAACATATATAAATATATGCTATATAAAATATATAAACTATATAATAGATAATATATATAAAATATAACATATATAATCATATATATTATATGTATATATTAGGTATTATATATATTATATATAATATATATATAATATATATATTATATTATATAAAAGATACAATTCATTCATTTGCAGGTAAGTTAGCTATCTTAAAAACAAAAAGTATGTATATATATAATATATAGCTATATATTATATATATATTAATTGTATCTTTAATATAATATAAGATATATAATTAATTGTATCTTTTATATAATATAATATATGATAATTAATTGTATCTTTTATCTAATATAATATATTCTTATATAATATATTATATGATAATATATATTATATTTTATATATTTTAATATAATATACTATATAACGTATTATATGTATTATATTATATATTATATATATATTATGTATTATATATATTATATATTATATATAAAATATTATATATATTATATTATATAAAAGATGCAACTTTATATAAACAATATTATATATCTTATATATTATATGTAATATAAAATATAATATATATATTCTATATTAAATTATATAAAAGATACAATTAATTCATTTGCAGGTAAGTTAGCTATCTTAAAAAAAATTATGTATATATACATATATAGCTCTTTATTAGCTCTCTATATATTACATATCTATTATATATAATATATAAAATATATATAATAATATATGTTATATGTATAATATATATAATATATATACATAATATATATTATATATAATATAATTACTATTTATATATATTATATGTTATATATTCATTTATATATAATATATACAATACATAATATATATTATATTTATATATATAGTATATAATATATAGTAGATAATATTATAATATATATATAAATATAATATATAATACACATAAATATAATACATAATATATATATTATAATATATATTATATATTATAATATATATAATACATATTTTAATACATATAATATATATTATATATAATATATTATATGTAATATATAATACATAATATATCTTAAATATATAATACATATTATATTATATTATATATTAAATATTAAATATTATATATAATGTATATAATATGTATAATTATATAATAATTATATATAATATATATGCTTAATTATATATATAATAATTAATATATAGAAATTATATATATTATTATATTATATATATTATACATATTATATATATTATGTATTATAATATATTATATATTGTATTATATATATAATACATATTTTAATACATATAATCTATAATATAATATATAATGTATATAACATATAATATAATAATATATATTATATATTATATATAGCATATATTATATTATATATATTATAATATAGAATATATAATGCATATATGTAAATATAACACATATTATATATAATACATATTATATTATATAATTAATATTTATATTATATTTATATTATATATTATTTTATATATATAATATAATATATAATGTATATAATATGTGTTATATTTACATATATTATATGCATTATATATTACATAAATAATATATGTATAATATAATATATGATATATATATAACATATAATATGTATATTATATTATATGTTATATATATTATAATATTAAATTATATATTATATATTATATATATTATATAATATATAAAATATATATTATAAATATTCTGTATTATATTTATATGTATTATATATATTAAGATTATATATATTATGTATTATATTTATATGTATTATATATATTATAATTATATATTATATATAATATATATGATATATATTATGTTTCATATTTATATGTATTATGTATTATATATAATAATTATATATATTATAAAATTATATATTATATATTATATATATTAATATATAATATTATATATTATATATATTATATTATATATTATATATATAATATATTATATATATTATAATATTATATATATAATTATAATATATATATTATTATATATAATAATAATATAATAATATATATAATATATGTATATATAATATATAATATATATAATATATTATAATATAATAATATATATAATATATATGTAATATATATGTAATATAATATATATAATGTATATTATATTATAATATATAATATTTATTATATTACATATAATAATATATATTATATATATTATATATTTTATTTAATATATTATATGTATTATATATATATTATATATCTAATATATATATAGCTATATATATATAGGTAATCTTCAAACTTTATAAGGCCACTCATCAACCAAAGAATGACACAAATAAATTTTTAAGATACTAAATAAATAAGTCAATCTTTTTTTCTCATGGTTACAACATTTGAGATATAGTTACTATGAATGAAGACAAATTCAGTTTCCTTCAGCAAGCCGTATCCACTTTTCTGACAGAGCTTTACAAAATCAATTGTTTATGACCTTGTTTTTATCCTAATATTGAGATAAACATCTACAGTATCAGCTGCATCTACTGCATGAAATAAAAACTGTCAGGAAGATTGAGTAGGTGGAGACAGGAGTCTTAAGAATTTCCAAAGAGCTCCCAAAGGAATCTCCCAATATGTCCCACATACCAGATTCATAAAGCCAGGAATTAAGGAATTCCTGTCTCCATTTCATGCTGCTTACAGATCTGGTACAGGAGTATGGTCCAAGCCTGAAATCAGAATCAGAATCTTACAAACCAGCCCTCAGATTTTACTTGCACATCCTCATCAGTCTTAATATGAGGAGAAAATTGACTCTTAACTCACAGAAATGTTGTTCCTAGTATCAATTGAACTAAGTTATAAAAGCAAGTTTGTTTGTTTGCTTGTTTTTTCATTTATAATGTAATCAAAATGAATAAATACTTAGAGTAAGTTTTAACCAAAGAGGTTAAGCTTATATATTGAAAACTATAAAAACATCATTGAAGGAAATTAAACCATAAACATATGAGAAAACAGACTGTGTTTATGAATCAGAAGACTTAATAATGTTAAGGTGACAATTCTGTCCAAAATGATCTACAAACTTAATGCAAACCCTATCAAAATTCTAAGAGCTTCATTTTTTTTTTGGTAGGTTAGAAAAATAAACTTATCCTGAAGTTCATATAGAATCTCAAGGGATTCTACATAACCAAAAAAATCTTGAAAAAGTTGAAGACATTTTACTACCTGAATGTGAAAGTTCCTGCAAAGCTATAGTAATCTGAACAATGTGGTACCGGCATCAGGACAGACATAGATACTAGTGGAATAGACTAAAGGGCCCAGAAAGAAACTCAGACATATGGTCAGTTGATTTCTGGTGAGGGTGCTAAAGCCTTTCAATGGGGAAAGGATTGTATTTTCAATTTATGGTACTGGAGTAACTAGATGTTCAAACAAGCAAAAGAATGAAATTGGACAACCATCTAACAGCATATAGAATATTCGCTCGGTCGTGTCCAACTCTTTTCAACTCCATGGACTATACAGTTCATGGAATTCTCTAGGCCAGAATACTGGAGTGGGTAGTGTTTGCCTTCTCCAGCAGATCTTCCCTACCCAGGAATCGAACCAGAGTCTCCATCATTGCAGGCAGATTCTTTACCAACTAAGGTATCAGGGAATCCCTTAGGAAAAATAGCTCAAAAACCTCAATGTAAGACCTAAACTGGAAAACTCTTAGAAGAAAACAGGGGAACCAATTCATAACATTGGGTTTGGCAATGATTTCTTGGATAGGATACCAAAGTTACAGACAAAAAGGGGAAACAGATCACTTGATATCAATAAAATGAATACTTTTGTGCATCAAAGGATATTATCAAGTGAAAAGATAATACACTGAATGGAATACAATATTTGCAAGCCATATGTATGATAAAGCATTAACCTCCAAATACACAAAGAATTTGTACAGCTCAATAACAATAATGAAAATAGCAACAAACAACCTAATTCAAGTATGGGCAAAGGACTTAAATTGACACTTATCCAAAAAAGGTATTCAAATGGGAGTTGGTGATGGATAGAGAAGCCTGGCTTGCTGCAGTCCATGAGGTCACAAAGAGGCGGACACAACTGAGTGACTGAACTGAGCTGAACTGAAGAATCTGAAAAGATGCTCAACTTTTATCATCATTAGTGAAATGCAAATCAAAACCACAATAAGATATCAGTTCATACTCATTAGGATGGCTATTATTTTAAAAAATGGAAAATGTTATTTTAAAAAATATTGATTATTGATATGGAAAATATGGAGCACTCCCGTAATGCTGGTGGTAATGTAAAATGGGATGGCTGCTGTGGAAAACAGTTTGATGTTTCCTCAAAAAGTTAAGCATAGAATTATTATGATTCAACAATTCCATTCCTAGGTATGTACCCAAACTAATTGAAAGAGAGAGTCACATTAATGCCTTATACCAATTTTTCACGAAAGCCAAAATGCAGAAACTATCTAGGTGTCCATTTTATAAACACAATGAAATGATATTCAACCATATAAATAAATGAAATTCTGATACAGTTTACAATGTGAGTGAATTTTGAAAATATTATACAAATAAGTTCAGTTCAATTCAGTCGCTCAGTCGTGTCTGACTCTTTGTGACCCCATGAATTGCAGCATGCCAGGCCTCTCTGTCCATCACCAACTCCCGGAGTCTACCCAAACACATGTCCATCGAGTTGGTGATGCCATCCAACCATCTCATCCTCTGTCGTACCCTTCTCCTCCTGCCCCCAATCCTACCCAGCATTAGGGTCTTTTCCAATGAGTCAACCCTTCGCATGAGGTGCCCAAAGTATTGGAGTTTCAGCTTCAACATCAGACCTTCCAATGAACACCCAGGGTTGATCTCTTTTAGGATGGATTGATTGGATCTCCTTGCAGTCCAAGGGACTCTCAAGAGTCTTCTCCAACACCACAGTTCAAAAGCATCAATTCTGTGGCGCTCAGCTTTCTTCACCATCCAACTCTCACATCCATACATGACCACTGGGAAAACCATAGCCTTGACTAGACGGACTTTTGTTAGCAAAGTAATGTCTCTGCTTTTAAATATGCTATCTAGGTTGGCCATAACCTTCCTTCCAAGGAGTAAGCGTCTTTTAATTTCATGGCTGCAGTCACCATCAGCAGTGATTTTGGAGCCCAAAAAAATAAAGTCTGACACTGTTTCCACTGTTTCCCATGAAGTGATGGGACCAGATGCCATGATCTTAGTTTTCTGAACGTTGAGCTTTAAGCCAACTTTTTCACTCTCCTCTTTCACCTTCATCAAGAGGCTCTTTAGTTCTTCTTCACTTTCTGCCATAAGGGTGGTGTCATCCGCATATCTGAGGTTATTGATATTTCTCCCGGCAATCTTGATTCCAGCTTGTGTACAAATAAAGTCAGACACAAAAGGACAAATATTATATAATACCACTTATATGGAGTACAGTCTAAGGGATAAGCAAATGGATTTGGACACAAAGTAAAAAATATATATATGAGCTGTTAGTGGAAGGGGAAAATTGAGAGTTGCTGTTTAACAGGCATAGTGTTTCTATCTGAAATGATGAAAAATTTTTAGAGATGTATAAGTGATTATGGCTATATAACACTGAATTTACTTAATGCCACTGAAATATACACTTAAAAATTGTTAAAATTACGAATTTTATGTTATGTATATTTTGCCACAACAAAAATATAAAATAAAACCCAGCTTGAAACCTTCAAATAATAACAATAATAACAGAATTAGCAAAAGTTTACTATGCATTTAATTTATTCCTTTCATATTCTGACTGCTTTATCTGTATTCATTATTTTTATCTTTACAATATTAATATGTGGAAGTTTTATTATTATTATATCTATTTTTAAATGTTGAAACAGTGGTTTAATAACTTGCCTAAGGTTATATGAATGTGTGTGTGGTCAAGGAGACTCAGATTTGAATCTACAACATCTGACTCCAGATCCACATTCTTATGTCACCACTTGAATCATCCTGATGTTTCCCAAATTATTGTTTAATTCTAAAATAAATCAAATCACAGTTTCATGATTTATTCTGAACACAATATTGTCAGAACCAACAGGTTTTCAGCTATATTTAGTGGAAACATTCTAGGGTTTGGGTTTCAAAGCAGAAGAAACTGACTAAGAAAACTGGCCATGGATATCCAGCACTAGCTTTATCCTTGCTGTCAGCCAAGGTCCTTGTTGGGGTCAGTAAAATGCAACACGTGAGACCAATGCCTGGGGTCATTTCCCTCCCACCTCCCCTTCACTATTCCAGTTTTGGAGGCCCGGTCTGTATCTCTAGGCCCTTTCAGACCTGTCTTGTACAAAGGATGTCTCTATGGACTTTTTTAATGAATCAGAATCCAAATGTTGTTAAGTCTTTATAACCAGTCCAATCAGAACTTCTGGAAAAATGGTTTCTGAAGCCAGCTGTTGACTTGACTCTGCATTCTCTAAAAAGATAAGCAGATCTTGGCAAAGTAACTTTCCTCCTGGGGCAGTCATCTTATAGTAAGATGTCATCTTGTAGTAAGAAATTTAACTTATGCAGAAATCAAATTTTATAATCCTCAAACCCTCGATTTAGGATCCCGCATATGACTTCTGGGGGGAGGGGTGAACATTCTTGAGAACAGACGCATGCCATATCTTCTTACAGATGGCTCCTATATCCTGTGTAATTTGATATTTCTCTCTGTTCTGCAGTTAGGTGGCTCAGATTCTTAATTAAAAGATTCATTTTGATGGCAGCTTTTATAAAGCAAATATCTGCACATGAAGGAAGAGGAGAGACAACAGAAGGAGGAGGGAACACGGTCTGCATTCCACTAGATACTGAAACGTTCCACTAATCTTTTTCACACCTTGCGGAGTTTCAATTTTCCCTTTAAAATGTGGATTAAACAAAGTTGCCAAGAAACATATGCTTTCATGTCAAACATTTCACTTATTTGGGAGGCTGAAAGCAGCTTGAGAGTATTCACTGTCTCTGCCTGAGGAAATGGAGCCATGTGGTTTTGGCTTTTAGTGGTAATCTTCTGGAAGCTGAGGTGTGGACCCTGCAGGTGTGGCATGGGGTGGGCTGTCAGTGGGCTGCAAGGACATCTCGGGGGGTTGGTTCTAGAGGACAGAGGAATCAGGTCCAGTTCCAACTTGGATGCTGGCCCATACCTCTTTGGGCTCTAATCTTAAGTTTCACAACTAATCACAGTTGGGATGAGTCAGTACTTGATAGAGGAGACATCAAGACAAATCCATCTGCTGTAGGCAAACTGGTAAGACAGTGGGCAGCTTTCTGCTGCTTGACTGCAGGCCTGACCTTCAGTCTACCTTCTAAGCAAGAACTAAATCATGCAGTTTCATGGAAGTGGACTTGTAAATGTGGCACTTAGGAAATGGAAGGGCAGATAGTTGTGGTTCTTGACATGGTTGTTCCAGAAATTTAACTCTTATGGGCTGTCTTAACTGGCCAGTAACTCCAAGGGTGACTGTCACACAACTTGGGTTTGAGGAAGTAATGTTGCAGTTTAACAAAAGATAGAAGAAATAATGGTTTAGACCCATACTGCAGAGACCTAAGGCATTAGTTCTCAAATCGCTAGCTTTGAGACTTTAAGATATTAATTTAATCTCTCTGAACCTGAGTTGCCTCATTTGTCAAATAATATGCCTAACCTAAGTTTTGACCAGTGATGTTCTGAAGGTAAAATAAAATGTGTACGATTATATGATTCTAATCTGACAGATTACATTTTGTTTCTCTTAGTTCTTTGATTAGGTTAACATGAATGGTAGTAACAGCAGGTATTTATAGGAAACTGTTTATTTCCTAAGCTAAGAACAAGAGTTTTTAGATAAATTATGTCACATAGTCTTCTTTCAGCCAGTCTGTGAATTAGGTAATACTGTTCCTATTTTACAGATGAATAATTCAAGACTCTCTGATATTTCAACTAATTTGCTCCAGGTTAATCCACAAATATTTTTAACTAATACTTGTTTAAAAAAAAAAAAGATGAAGACAAAAAGGAAAGAAATCAACACTCTGCTGGTTGAGTTCCAAGCTAATGCTTTCTTCTGTGTTGTCCTATGTCGTGGATAGCAAGGTAACGTTTCACTCAGTCCTTACTGCGCCACTTTGTTTATCATAACACATTTGCAAGTTACTTGAATATAATGATTTCTTCTCTGAAGAATTTGAATTTCTTTCCCTGGTCTCCCCTAATGGCAAAATGTCTTTAATGAATTCATGAACCAAAAGTACAATTGTCAAATGATTTGCAACTCAAGAAACACTGAGTTAGCTCCTGTGTTTTGCTATATAATGCTATTTACCTTAGTAAATGATATTAATTAGTTAATCCATTCATTTTAGGAGCAATTGGAGAGAGAATGCAGAGTTAGCCTCTCTGTGGCTGAGTTGCAGTTCCTACACTTGCAAGTCATGTTCAGCTCAACTGTTTTGTGACTCAGGATCCTCATCTGTAAGTTGAAAAAATAGAGGAACTAATGCTTTTGTGATTGTTAAGTGGCTAGAACAGTTTCTGGTACATAGTGAGTGCTGTAGAAGCATCAGCTATTCCTCTGCTGCATCTACGATTTGAGACCTGCCTTTGGAGTGTGATTATGATGCGTGTAGCCCCCTGTCCAGATTTCTTTCTTCACAGCTACTATTACCCACATTAAGCTACAAGGGGACTAATTTATTTCGTGGTTATATCATTAGAGCTTTATTTATTTATTTATTTTTGGAACAGTTTTAAATCTTCCAGGGTCTTAAAGGGGAGATGGATAGGGAGCTGAGTTATATGTGAACTTTCTAATAACTTTTGTTCAGAAAAAGATGTATTAGGAAGTGTAAGTGGATGGGACTCTGGATAGAATTGAGGACAAGGGTAAGAGGTTAGGGTCAGAAAGAAGTACACTGTGTATGGTGGGATTCCACCCAAACACACCCTGTTTTATCCAGAAATGTGTCTCTGATTAATGTTGGGGCAGAGCCAGGGTCATGGTGATTCAGTGTGTCATCATTTCCATAGGAAGGCACAGATGTCTATCTTTCCAGACTTGTCCTTTTCCCTGAGTTGCAGGTTCTGACATCCAACCTCCTCCTGGAAGCCTGTCACGGCACATCAAAACCCGTAAGTTCAAAATGAACTGATGACTTCTATCCTCAAACTTGCTCCTATTTCTGTGTCCCTCTCTACTACTATTCACTGTAACACAAACCAGTCTCTCAGTTCCTTTGGCCTGATAAAATTTTATTGTGATAGACTTTTGGCATTTTATCCTCTTATCTTCATTTCATTGATTCAGAAATTCATGCTATCTCCTTTGTATTTCTGTAAGAGATTGCAGGTTCTTCTTTGCTTTTGTAGAGTCCATATCTACTTTAGAGAGTAATCAGAATGGAGGCCACAGTTTGAACATTCCCTTAGACCAAGCAATCTTAATTATGTAACCTAAATCTAAAACTGACATGATTTCCCCAAAATGTTGACTCTGACCTTAAACAAATGTTCAATTCTCTTCATGTCTGCATCACCTTATAGCTTCCTGGCCAATAAGCTACTAAGTAAGCTTATACAGTGAAAACAAATATAAGTTTCTAGTAGCCATTCATAGTAAAAAAAAAAATGTACACCCTCCTTCATGCTTTATAAAGTGAGCTGTAACTGCTGAAAGCTGAGCTTATAACTACTTTCAGTTTGAAGTCTCCCTGTTTGTGAAGTTTGTATCTCACTCAATAAAATATTCATAACCATTAAAGCTCTCTGAATTTTCTTTTGATACTACCTTCATCTGCACTGACATTAAAAGTCTTTCTTAATATGAATATAATTATATCACTTCTCTGTTTCCATACTGTACAATTTTAAGGTTAAAGTGACACGACATTGACCATAAAACTTCCCAAGGCCTATTCTCTGCCTCTCTGTGTCCCAGTCTAATACATGAACTAAATTCACTTCCAAATTCTCAAGTGAAAAGTGAAAGTCGTTAAATTGTGTCTGACTCTTTGCAACCCCATGGACTATACAGTCCATGGAATTCTCCAGACCAGAATCCAAATTCTCAAGCCACTCATTTTAATCTTTGGACCTTTGCACATGATGAATACACACTGAAGAATGCTTAACCTTCAGTCTCTGCTTCTAGTAATTACTTGACCCAGGATGTATAATTTCTACTTAAATATCCTTTCCAAAATCTCATGGAAGTCTAGGCCTCTGATTCACATTTCTGCTTGGCTCCCTTCCTACTGGACCAAAAGTCTTCACGAGGACAGAGACAGGCTATCAGTTTTGCTTAGTACCCTATACACCTGACACAGTGTCTGGTTTAAAACAAATTTTGGTTTATCAGTGAAGGCGTGTCATACGCAAGTAAGTTGCCTTTGGTTACATTATTGGTGGAGAGATACTCTGGGCAAAGGTATCCATTGCTAATTTATCAGGAAAGTTTAAAACAGGTACGGATATATATGTGCTGTGTATGCTCAGGTGCCCAGTTGTATCTGACTCTCTGTGGCCCCATGCACTGTAGCCTGCCAGGCTCCACTGTCCATAGGATTTCCCAGACAAAAATACTGAAGTGGGTTGCCATTTCCTACTCCCGGGGATCTTGCTGACCCAGAGACTGAATCCCAGTTTCCTGTGTCTCTGCATTAGTAGGTGATTTTTTTTTTTTTTTTTTTTTTTTACCACCGTGCCACCTGGGAAGCCGCAAGGATATATCCTGAGAGGTAAATAGACAAGTATTGTATATACCGAATATAATATAACATGTAAAGGGCAGCCTATAGATACCGGTATGCCATGGAAGCAAGCAGTTGGACACTGGGGTAGGATTCATGAGGGAGACTCAAGAGTCTGTTTTCTAATCTAAATGACATATGTGACTCACTCTGCATTCTTACCTTCACTTTAAAAGAGAGTTGGGTTTAGGGTGGTTGACATCCCACATTCTATCTTTACAGTTCTAGTTGGCAAAAATTATATAATCTTATCATGATTTGAGTTTCACCTTGATTTACTATATCTCTATAACTTGAGTCTTCGAGTTTACAACATGTCTTAAAATACAATTTCAAGACATGCTGTGATGCTAGAGAACATAGCCTTTGGGGATTAAAATATAAGTCAATTCATTGAACATTTATTGGGTACTTAGTAGAAACATCACAGTGTTTAGGCAGAGTGAACATTGCAAAAAATAGGATGAAACTCAAGTCCTAAATGAATGTAAGTTCTAAGGAAGTAAAACTAAAAACAAGAAAGAGGAGAGGAGATTTTCTAGGCTTTGACCTTGCTCAGTGGCTACAGTAATAGCCTGAAACACGTAAGACATCAAAGTTATTGAAGAGGGCTGGGTAGCAAAATCATGAATTTAATTGCACCTTCAAATCTTTCAAGAGTGGTGATAGGGGACAATGGAATGAAATCAGGCACAAAGGTAAAAATTGACAGTATCAGGTATGTGTTGGGAACTGGAAGGCAAAAGGGAGATAGGATTTAGATTATGGTGTGGAGTCAGGCTTTATCAGAGGGAAGACTGCCTCCCACAGGGAGACCAGGCTGGAAAAAGAGTCTAGACTTGCAGGCAGCTGGGAATTGATCAGAAAAAGCAAGCAACACAACAGAGACACTCCGGAGTGTGAACAGAGCTGCACATGGCAAGCAGAGTTCCGCCTTGAGAGAAACAGGTAGAAGGAAGGGGCTCTTCTGGGAGGTGCCAACGACATGGTGCCGGTTAATTCAGAATAGTAAACTCCCTCCCCCCTCCCTCCCTCCTTCCAAGTGTCCCTCCTTGGAAATCACAAATCTAGAAAAAGCACTCATCTAAATCATGAATTGGCCTTGCATCTTTGATCATATTTGATATTTCATCTCTCATTAACTCCCTCATTGCCTTGGGTCTATGTTTGTTAAGTCACCTCAGTTGTGTCCGACTCTGTGCGACCCCATAGACGGCAGCCCAGCAGGCTCCGTCGTCCCTGGGATTCTCCAGGCAAGAACACTGGAGTGGGTTGCCATTTCCTTCTCCAATGCATGAAAGTGAAAAGTGAAAGTGAAGTCGCTCAGTCGTGTCCGACTCTTCGCGACCCCACTGACTGCAGCCTACCATACTCCTCCATCCATGGGATTTTCCAGGCAAGAGTACTGGAGTGGGGTGGCATTGGGTCCATGTTTATATATCAATAAATAGAAGTCCCACCTCTCTGTCCAGGTGTCTGTTTGTTCTGGAGACAATGCCCTTTAAAATATAAACATTAGCACCTTACCCCTTTGTATTCATGACTGGTTTCTATTCCCAAACTAAAGACAGTCTTTCCCTGCTTGTGTCATTCTGGTAGCTACCTCATTGAGGACACACTTTCCACTCGGTGAAAAATACTTCCTTACAGGCAAGGAACTATATGGGTGCAAACATTTTTCTCCCTTGCAGTCCAAATATCTGGGTTCTGGCTGAAAAACTCAAAGCAAATGGAGCATTCATCTTATCTGTCTATGGTTATAATGATTTACTCACCCAGCAACATTTAGATTTATCTAAATTAGATTCTTTTAAACTTGCTTGTCTGTCATCTCTGTTAGAAAACATGAAGGTTTTCTTACTTGTTGATGAAGGAGCTGAGACTCAGTTTGCAGCCTGTTTATAATCCTTCTGTCTCTGTCTCTGCGAGCTCCATACACACCCCTGCCCACTCTGACACCCTCAAGGATGTTCTCGCAGCTGATGGAGAGCTCAGAGAGAGGGATAAGCAGCCTCAGCTTCAGATTAATGAGCTGTTTGACTGGGACATGACGTTGGTTTAACAGCAGTTTTCCTTAAATGTGGCTTGATCAGGAATTTGCCGAAGTTTATTCTTAGCTCTTTCTTTTGGCTTCTGCAACATGTTAACAGCTTGTGCATTTTGTAATGCCTTTTTTTCATTACCATGGTAACCATTAAAACTTAAGGTGTAAGTGACTAGATATTTGGCCAAGCTATTGATTGCTAACATGCTGGAAAGCAGTGCAAATAAAACCACATCTAGCTGGCTGCTTTTTACAGTAGGCCTCTCCTTAATTAACCTGCCATGTGAGATTCCAGAGCAAAATGACAACTATTAAGATAATAAAATATTAGCAGATAATTATTCATTTCAGAGAGAGCTGACAGTAGCATATGTTTATACAGTGAATTCCTTAGTTGGTTTTAAGATATATGATTATGTTGACCACATGCTGATTTACAAGCAATTCTTAGGCGTAAATATGCAAACCTTTAGTTACTAAGTCACAGATCAGAGTCAACAGTTTGATTTCAGAGCCAAATTAAGTTGGTAGTATATATTTTATGTAGATCTCACTACATCTTTGTTTCTGTTTTCAAACTTTCCAATGATCTGCTCTATCAAAAATGGTATGGTAATTAATGAACTACTATCAAACTTACTTCAACTTGCCAATGCTAAGCTAATCCAGCCATGTATGTCAAGCAAAAAAAAAAAAAATGACAAGTTAAATCCAACAAAATAATAAAAAATAGCTAAATTTAATACATACAATTTATGCATACATATAATTTACTACTTAATCCTTTTTTTTTTAAAATTTTGGTTTTATTTTCCTGTTCTACAGGTCTTCATTCCATGCAGCTCTGTGCTAGATACTGTAAGAGGTTCTAAGAGTGTGAGGCAAAGTTCCTGTTTTCAGTGACTCTGGCAATCTGTTGGGGAATAAGACTTACATGAAGAAAACAAATATAAAACAAAAACAACAACAAAATACATCTGTTATATGTTAGAACAGATACCCTGAGAAATAGGCTCTGTGATTCAGTATAGAAAGTAGAAGAATCATCATGAGCTTGATAGTCAGGAAAAAAATTATATAAAAGGCAATATCTGACCTTTATATTTGAGATCAGGTGAGATTTGGCTAACCAGATGATAGAACTAGGAGGATGGCATTTCTGCAGAAGCATTTTTCATTACAGTGAAATCAAAATGTTGTTTGAAAGTACAGGGTGGTGTAAATGCTGGATGAGCTAATGGTTCATCCTCAGTTTGAGATAACATTTTATTTAAGATATTGGCATTCTGTAGAAAATATGAAAATATTTCTTCATAACTCAAATGAGGATGACAGCATTTTCGTGTCTAATATGATGACAAATTCATGCTGAACACATAACAAAGTTTGTTGCACACTTATCTTAAGGCTGTGATATATTTCACGCTGAAGAAACATGTATTTAAGAAACTAACTGGATGAAGTTTGCAGGCATCTTAACAGTACCACCCAAATCAGAGAAGTATGTTTCTTAATAAAGATTTTTAGGTATTGTGTTTCCTCTTATTATCATCCAACTCAGCAACAATGATTAAAATGTAGATTGTGATCTAAGCTGAAATAAGAGAAATAAACACCCAACATCCACCTGTTTAATGAAAATATATCTTGAGGAAGTCTATCTTCAGTACTGCCTTTTTACAAAGGTAGCCTCTAACATCGCCTGCTTCCAATCTTAATCACTGGCAGATGCTTATTTAATCGAGAATCTCATTCATTATAGGCATCTAAAGAGACAGCATTGTGTGAGAATCTGTCTTAATGTTGAAACTTGGAGGATTGCCCTAGACTTTATTACCTTTACTAAAAATAGGATAGATTTTAGCATTTTGTTTGTTGATCCCAAGATTCTCTAACTAGAGTACTTCTTGCCTTTCTAGTTGTCCACAGCCTAAGAGCCTTAATGAATCACCTCCTTCCCAAATTGATTTGTTGTTGTTTAGTTGCTAAGTTGTGTCTGACTCTTTTGCAACCCCATGGACTGACTGTAGCCCACCAGGCTCTTCTGTACATGGGGTTTTCCAACCGAGAATACTGGAGTGGGTTGCCATTTCCTTCTCCAGGGGATCTTCTGGACCCTTGTCTCCTACGTTGCAGGCATATTCTTTTCTGCTGAAACACAAGGAAAGACCTCCAATTGGAAGTTATCCGTTAAACAATAATAAGAGCTTGAGGAAATGGAAAACTTCACTGCATGATTAAATGAGCAGGAAAAATATTGTCACTTTTCCATTTCATTCATATGCATTAAGTAATTGACCCCAAACAGACAATAATCTGTTTTGCTGTTGGGAACAACAGAACAAGTCATTATGCACACAGGCGTGCACATACGCACACTCACTCTCCCATCTCTCCTTTCTAGCTCTCTCTACCGTGAGATTCTATCTTAAGAGTAACATTTCTCTTTTTCACATTTGCATTTATTTCTGTGAAAATGCTACTACCATTGTAATTAGAAAAAAAATGCCATCAGTCACTGGCACCTCAGTGAATAAGAATATTATCATTCAAAGGAAGCAGTTTTGTTGAGTGAAAATGCACAAAGATCTGGGGGCACTTTGGAATCTACAGAAACATAAGTACTCTAAAGTGAGGAAAGACCCTGGTGGTGAGTTAAAGGCAATGTGTAATCTATTTAGGAGTCTGGAGAACTATATTCTCATCCTGGTTTTAAACGACAAAGCCAATTTAGGCACACTAGCTAATTTTGTTGAATCTCATTTTTTTTTTAACTGCCACACAAATTGATTGAACAAGATGACCTCTAATTTCCATTCTAAAATTTTATTTATATAGTTATAATTGCAAATTTGCCAAAGAGCCGTCCTTCCCTAGTGGACAACTTCTAATAGATGTAACAGAATAGAGTAATGACTAGTCCCATCTAATAATTTTTTAAAAAATCCTTATATAGTAAGCCAAATTAAGTTCTATAGTATTAATATTGATCTTTCCTATTTTCACTACAGCCCTGGTTTAGACAGAATTCTAAGATGACCCCTGAATTCCCGCTCTTGCTATATACACTTTGTATAACACCTCCTACTTGAGGGAGGGAAGAACCTGGGAATAGGACAAAATAGCTCTATGCTGGCCAATTACAGAGGGAGAGGGAATCTAAATGATTACTCCTACTGGCCTGAAAGAAAGATGACATCCATGTTGTGAATTGCCTGTGGAGGCCATGTAGCAAGGAACCATGGATTACCTTTAGGAGCTGAACAGAGTCTGTAGTCAACTGACAGCTAGCAAGAAAGCAGATCATACCCAATCATACCAATGCAAAGGAAATTAATTTTCTAATATCCAGTAAGCTTAGGAGAGGACCACAGACCTCAGGTTAAGAACCACAGTGCCAGCTGACACCATAATTTCTGTCTGGTAAGACCCTGAGCAGAGGATCCAGCAAGGCTGTATCAAGACTTGTGACCCACAGAAACCATGAAGTAATAGGTTTGGTTTTTTCAGCTGCTAAATGTGTAGTGATTGGTTATATAGTAATATAAATCTCATACGAGGCCTTTTGACTACCACTTTATTTCTGAAGATCAAGTTCACATAAACAAATGTGAACATGTGATGAGTGAAGATGCTAGAAAAATAACACCAGTACACTTGACAGAGTTGGGATGAAAGGAATCTATGGGCAAAACAGACTATGCGAAAGTGGGTTGCCTTTGGTCTGTTATAGCCTCATCTCAGACACAGGTATTCAAATCAGTACTCACTTCCATGCTCATCTAGTTATTTATATGTATTTGTTTAGTAATGAATCACATCAGATATTTTAGGACTAGTTGTTAAATCTCTTATAATGAATATAACTGTGCAAGCCTGCCATTGGGGAAATTTTCTCCTGACCTCAGCTGGTGATCAGCTTATGCCCTAAAGCATAAGAATTGATAGGCCCTATAATTTTATCCAAGCTAATGTAACAGCAGCTGCTGTCCTTGGTGCTTGCTCTCTGATTAAATTCCCAAATTAAGGATTGCCTTTTGTAACCTGAATTCTGTCATGGTGGTAAAATCTGACAATAACTGCTCTTATTTTTGCCTCTCCCATCATGGAGTGTGTCTTCAATAACACATGGACCATCTCAGACCATCGCATATTCCTCTGGCACTTTATTAGAATTTGGAATTTTGTAATCCTACTGAAAATGAGATTGCATGCTTTCTAATGTAAGAAAGGAGAGAGAGCCCAATTCAGCTCTAAAACTGCAATTGTTTGCCTACCTCCAGGGACACATCTCACAGATTGCCATGAAAATAAATTGGAAAGTTTACAATTCCAAATCATTGCCTACCATGTATTACTACACAGACAAAAACAAACGCTACCACTACCATCATCACCATCAAAAATATACAAAAATATACCCAAGAACTTTCATCCCTTCATGAAGGAAAATGTATTACAATTAGATTAGACTATAACCATTCAGAAGGTGTGTTTGTTTTCTTCTGCTTTAAAAATGATTTATTATTTATTACTATTTTTTTCAAGACTATCTTCTTCATTCCTTCAGGAAAGGAGTAGTTTGGGTCTCTGTGTCATTACCAAAGCAGAGCGAAAGCCTTCAACTGCGGACTGCTGCAATTTCCACCATAACAGTCAACCTAGCAATTAGAACCGTTTGTTACAGTGACAGCAAAGAGAACCATTTTCAAGCAACAAGGCAGAAGAGTAGGAGCTGGAGGAAGCGAGAGCATGCTCATTCGAAGGGGACTAACGCCACACAGCAGCTAATCCTGGAATAGCAGGCAGTTTAGGGAACTGAGGCTACAAGGGCTGCAGCATTCACATAAATTCATGAACTCTGGCGACAAGTCTGCTTCTCTGACTGAGAATGAAATTGGCTCAGAAATGTTGGCGTTTGAGAAGAGACAAAAGATTTTTATTTAGTCCACTTTCTAAATTATCTTAATAGTAAAAAAGAAAATAAAAAGACGAACATTTCCATTGTTAATTCTGGATTAGAGGTAGTATTTCAGGTTCAGAAAATATCTCACAATAGAAACTTTGCCAAAGAAGCCATATTTATTTTACAACAAAGATATTTGAAATATAACTTCAGCATCCTAAATCTGTTGTCACTTAGTCATTTCCCCTGATTTTCATATATTTCAACTAAGTTTAAAATTTCATCAATAGCTTGAGAGAAAATGCTGTGTTTGATTTTTTTTTCCCTCCCTTTATTTTTCTCCTTGTTCTTCCTTTTCTTTTTTAAAACATAGTCTCCTTACCTTTGGATTTGGTTCTCTGTTCCAGCAATGACAAACTGCATAGCTCTGGGATCTGTCAGTTTCTCTTAGATGTTTATTTCTCCTTGTCTCTAATAAAGCAAGATACAACTTGCTCACCTCAAAGAAACCATCTGTGTATTAATGAAATAATGTGATGTGCTTGATTTTTCTCAGAACCAGGTACTTTTCCCTTTTTTGTTCAAGAGCTATTATTATATAGGGATTCAATAAACAGCCAACTACAGATCATTCTTAGACATTGAATAGGCATCTTGCTAGATATTTTGGTGGCAGATATTTGAATATATCAACTTTTCTATCCTGCAATGAAAAGAGCCAGGTTATACAAACACACCTATGAATTGAATTGAATTCTCCTTTCTGAGAGGAGGTGGTTTGCCAGGGATGTTTCACTTACTGTCTGCCTTTCAAGAAAGCACGTATTGTTAATGCAGGAAACAAAACAAAACAAAACAAAACATGGTGGTTTTTCGCTCCCGCTTTGTTTTAGGAAGGATGAGACTCAGTTCTTTTTTTTTTTTCCTTTTATTTGTTTTGCAATAGTGCAACTACTGCTTTGGCATTGAGGCAGCTTCTGCCAGAGTCAGAGGTGAGGTTACGCTTGACTGAAGAAATCTAAGATCAATTTGTTGTCTCATACTTCAACATTAAATGCAGCTTGAAATATAATTGTTAGTCTGTGCACTCTCTGCTTTAAAGGAAGTGTTCCGGCACCTTGGAACAGAGAGTGTGGTTATCGGTGATCAACCAAGACGTGTACCCTAAACCAAGGCTAACCAGAATTTTCAGGCTGAGAGAGAGGCAGAAAGAGAGAGTATGTAAGGTACAGGAAAGAAAACAGAGGAGAAGGAAAAAGCATAAAAGGCAGAGCTTGTAGTAGTCAAAGCATTGTCTGCCTTGAAAGTTCTCGTCAAATTTGGGAATCTGCAAATAAATTTGCGAAGAAAATGTACTATTTAAAATTTGTCTTCATTATTTTCTTACGTAAAAATCTCTTCTTTTTCAACTTCATAAATTCTACTATGGAGAAAAGATTTCATTGGGATAAGTGAATTGCAATTTCCCCTTTTGAGGATATTTGCATGTTAAAAGAGAGCTTTCCGGGAGAATTGTGTGCTGAAAGGGAGAGAGGTCAGGTGATGCCTAACTAGGATTTTTGAGATGACTTTGGAATTAAGCTCAGCAAGGCTTGTTGTTCTGGCCTTGTATTCAATTGGACAAAAGAGTAAAAGGAATAATCACCAAATCTCAGTTTTGAGGCTCCACAATTTGAGATGCTATTGAGTCAGGAAGTTGTGATCCTGATTCCAGATCACAGATCAGACACGTCCTAAAGTGTCCTCTCCATCATGTTAGGTAGAGTGACAAGGACAACATGTGTGTCATGTCTGACCAGGAGAGTAAGACACAGTGCCTTGAACTTACTTACTAATAAGAAGTGTTTCCCTCTCTGAAAGTCAGCATATGGTCCTAGAAAGGGAAGGATTCTGTTATCAGACAGGTGAGGGTGTATGTCCCCACCTGATCATTTACTACCTGTGTAAATTTAGGTAATTTACTCAAATTCAAGGACCATTGGTTTTTTGATTAGTACAGGGACACAATCACATTTACATGGAAGGCTTTGGGAAAATTCAAATAAAATGATGACCATAACAGTTGCCCATTTATGTGTCCTTGCTTGTGTCAAACTCAGCAAAAGCTTATGTATGTCTTTGTATTTAATCTTTACACTCTTGAATAATAAGCATTATTTCCACTTTGAGGGTGAGGAACCTCAAAGGTTCAATATAGTTCTCAAGGCCACAACTATTAAAGTAAGAGAAATACATTCAAAGTCAAGTCTGTTTGAAGCAAAACACTCCAAAACTTTTGTTCTCCTGTAGAGTCAATGAAATCTCAGTCTCTGTGTGCCATCCACCTTGCTGATTCAATATATCTTTGGCGACACCCTGTTCTGAGTGAGTACTATGCCAGTCCTTGGGTCATAGCAGAACAAGGGAAGGGGCCATGAAGTAGGGCAGGAGAGACTGCTCAACTAAGTACCAGTACTTGTTCTGTGTCTTGTAATAACACTGTAATAACACTGATATCCTTTTCTTGAATTGAAATCCATTAAGACATTTGAAGTTGTCTCTCAGTTAACTCTCACTCCCCAAAGACTTCTTTTTTCCTAACTAAATACTTACAATTCCCTCAAGCATTTATCTGAGGATTTGTCTTCTAGAATTCTCAAAATCCCAGCTATTCTTTAACTATGTCTTTCCTCTAATCACAATAAAGAAAACTGTTATAATATTAATAAGAGAGAGAAAGAGTATAATTCAGTCTCTTGGGAGAATTTTTAATCAATTCTGTTTTGATAAAAGCTGTTTTAGATTTATTTTACTCTACAATATTTTTCTTTAAAATTCCTCCAGCAAGAATCTAGAATTCCAGACACTTTTCTAGTCAAATTTTCTTTGCCATCTCTAATTAGAATGTAGTGTGATAGCCAGGGTTATGGCATGTTAACCAAACTGGTCAAGGCGCTCATGACAGATTACACTCTCCCACTAACCAGGTCAAGCCATATAAACCATGGGTATCCATCTTTACCCTGACAACCAAAGGAAGAACAATATTGGTCCTGGGCTTTAGCTATCACTTTGCCATTGTCTAAATACACACTTTTATTGAATAGATTGGAAATAGAGCCCAAAGAGGTTGAGGATTTTTCCAAGGTCACTGATTTCATGTAGGAGAATTGGAATTACTACTCATGCTTCCTGCCCTCCAGTTTAGTGTCATTACTCCTGGGATCCTCATCAGACCATTTCTACAAGTGAAATCCAACACTGAGAGTCTCACTTTCCAACCCTGCAGGCTGCCCACCACTTAGTGCAATCACCAGCTCATCCCTGCAGCCATCTCCTCCCACAATGACATATGCATATATGCAAGCACACACAGGCACGCGCATACACACAGAGACATATTCCTGCACTCACACGTACCTACACTCATACACATGCATGAAAACACACATCTCACCCAAGTATACACCCAGTCATGCACATTTACACACATTCAAAAGCAGACAAAAACACACTGATACACAGGCACACATAGTTCCTATTGGTCAGCATAGAACAAATGTATCCATTCTTTAACCCAAAAACTTCAAATTCATACAGAAAAAATGATTCTGGGATCCCTCTTCTTTGACCATTGCCTGGGATGAACCACAATGCCTTCTGTATTACTCAGGGCAGTTCACAAGTCTCTCCCGTTGCATGAACTATATGCTTTTTGTACATCCCTTTTTCTGTTGCACTGTGTAGATTGTAACTGCCTTCTGGAAAGAACCATATTTTTCTTTGTTTTGTTTCCCTGTAACCTACCAGAAAGCTTGTCATAATAAGTGTTTCCTGAACAGAAATAAACTGCTGATACTGTAGTTACAAGCAGTAGAGAAAGAGGTATCCTAGGGGAGGAGACAATACATAATACTTTTCTGCTCAAGCATTTTCGCCTCACCTTGCATTGATTCCTAACTTTGTACTAGAATTACTATGATTCATTCCTTTACTTACACAATGTTTCAACCTACTGTGTGATAGACAATGTGCTAAGTGCACCAAAGTTAACAAAGCTGGGTGTCAAACACTCTGTCTTCAAAAAAGTTATCATCCAGGTTTGAAACCATTAGCTCATGTTTCAGGGGCTCTGAGGAGCTCCAGTTCTTCAGCACAGGAAAAATTCAGCAACAGGCTAGATAAGAAGTGATTTATTAAAATAGGATAACTGTGAGGCTTAAAGGTGGGCAGGCAAGTGAGCACTGCGCTGTCCTGAGTACTCAGCGGGTTATATTTTCATAATCAAAGGCAAAGAGGGGAGAAGGAAATGATCGCCTTCTTCTCCATTCTTTGAGCCTTCCATCATTAACTCCTCCTACATGTTAGGCAAGGGAGTTTTGACTCTGTATGTCTCATCAGGGACTGCCATAGGACTATTGAAAAATTATTTCAGGTCTCAGGGTAATGAGAGTCATTCACTTTGAAATGTCACCTTTCCCTAAATTACTGTTTTTTGTGTGGGGAGAGAACATGTTCTAGGGGTCATTAACTTGTTGGCATCTCTAGGCAGGATGCAGGCCTTATTATTTATTCATTTTTTTACTATTATTTTATTGTCTTGTTGCATGGCTAATGCTTGCATTGCATGCTTTTTTGGCTAAGCAGGTTTTGTTGTTCAGCAAGTCTGTTTAGCTTTGATGTTAAGCAACTTGAGTCAAGCAAGCCCTCATTGTTTTAAAATTTTCCCATTGCTTTCTTGAGTAATCATTAGCTTACTGTGGTCTCCCAAAGTCCTCTAAAGTTCTCTCTATAATTCCCTAGTGAGAATTTTGAACTGATTATCGTATTCTATCCCTATCAGGTTGAGTTGGGGAGGGGGTTGGGGGGGGCAGAAGACTATAGAAATACATGAACACTACCATAATAGGAGTACTAAGAAAAGTTAAAAAGAAGTGCTATGGAAGTTTAGAAAAAATGAAAGAGGAATCTGAGAAAGCCTGTGGTCTCTTTTCCTAGTACTTGCCTGTTCCCACCCCTGGTATCTGTTGTTTGTGTGGTTTTTTTTTTTTTTTAATTTATTTATTTATTTTAATTGGAAGATAATTACTTTACAATACTGTGGTGGTTTTTGTCATACATCGACATAAATCATCCCCAGTATCTGGTTTTAATTGGGTTTTATAAGACAGACAACTTCTTAAATCCCAAGCCATAGAGAACCCTTCACTTACATGAGATTAAGCTTATCTCTTCATTAGCTCTGAATCCTACTATATGTAATCCCATTTCAATCCTGGGACAGTTTTACATTTCGGATTACAGATCAGGTTCAAGTAAATTCACACACTGGCTCTCTTGTGAAAGGCAAAGGAGGGACAAAATGCCAGAGATACTGGAAAACCCAAGCATCTCAACTACTCTTTTTTAGTTTTAGATGGATTTCGGATTGAAAGCCTGGGACAAAGAGAAGAGAATGCAGTGAAGAAATAAAAATAATGTTTTTGACAGGAAGGGATAGAAAAGATGAACTGAGCTAACTACTAGAGAAAACAAGAACAAGGAAAAGCTTTAGAGAATTCTCCTATCACTTCCCCTCTTGTCCTCAGGTCCTGCAGGGGCAGTGGGGGCTGGGTCTGTTTTGTTTTGTATCACAAGGTGGGTACTTTCTCCCATCTGCCTTCTGTCTGCAGGACTCTCTTCCTCCTTAAAGACAAGAATGGTTGCAATTTAGACAAAGAAAAACCAGTCTATATGTGTATTAGACCCGTGGGAAAGATGCTCATTTCCTCTCCAAGTTCTTCCACCATATCTTATCCCTTTATATAGCCTTAGGCCAACCTCTATTGCCTGATCTATTTTACCATAACCATAGACAGAAACTTATTCTTCAAGTTCAGGAAAAGATGCCTACACAAGAAATAAAAGAGAGGGAGCACAGCATTCTAATAACACTATAAATGGAAATGCCTGACAGGAAACCCACCAGGGAGCAGGACTAGGTAAAAAGAAAAAGGCAGAACTCAAGAGGGACAGACCGTTATGACAGTATTTACTGTGGAGAATTCATAGGTGATCAAGAACTACCAAGATGGGAGATCAATTTTCTCTGTACCCTCAAAGTCAACTCCCCTTTCCTTCACCAAACTCTTTGCAATATCCCTATGTCTGCTCACATTTTTCAGTGATCAGAATTCTTTATTCAGAGATACTCATGATTCTGAATTCAGAGTGGCGACTCTTTTCTTTTTTATATGTTATTATGGTTATTTTCTCCTTGGTACCTATGCTTATGTATATACACACATACACATGTGCCTTGTAGACTGACAATACAAAATTAAGGGAATACATCTTGATTGTTTTGGGTCTTTAAAGCATTTTCATGAAAAACATGTTCATGAAAATCTCACAAAAATCCAACAACCTGTACATTGTTAATGTTGTTACTATTTCACAGATTAGGAAACCATGGAAGACAGATAGTTAATCGATAATAACATACCAGCTAGTAAGTGAAAGAGCTTGAATTCAGTCCTTTAATAGCATATTTCATTTAGCATGCTTTATTTGTTTCAATGCATCAGTTTGCCTTTACTATCATTATCTTACCTGGTTTCCAAGGCCTAAGCTCAAATCTTTTTTTTTCTCTAGGATGTCCTTTCCAAATACATAATTTCTAGATACAAAATAACACAATTGTCATCTTTGAAGCTTGTTATTATTATTATACATTTTGATGGTGTTTTACACTATATAGCTTGGTGATAAATAAGCACAAATGTTTTAAAAATCTTACCTAAAATGCTTATTGAGTTTTGCCGTGTGCAAGGTATACACAGTAAAACTATTAACTATTTTGTAGTTAACTCAAATAAATATTGTATTTTACTAATTATATTATAAACTTTGTAAAGTATAACCATCCTTTATACGTTCCCTTTGTTCCCATAGTATCTACCACATCTTCATCCCTGTAGAGTCTGGACACATATTATGTGTGCAATTAAATCCAACTCCATGATTCATAGCAAGTAAAACACAAGTTCTTAGTTTTATGTTGTTTTTGTGCATTCTGAATGGCCATTTCAGCCTGTTCCTACATCTAAGTTGCTTAGAAAATACCAAACCTTTCTGACTCCAAGGATTTGGCAGATCTCATTTGTTCCAGCCTTTAGGGTCAGCTGAGAAAGCCTGTTTTGACACCTAAATTTTAGTTCCAGTTTTATTTTCAGCTGTTAGTGTTTCGTGTTGAGCCAAAACATGACCAATATCCCACCAGCCATATTGTATTACATTATGAAGTTGAGAATTACATTAACAAGATAATCTAATAGCTTTTTCTGAGATACAAAAAATGTGCACGGTCATTTAGGAGATATTTTCAAGGAGGAAATGGAATCCCTCTGGACAGAAATTGATATGGATAAAAGAATTCCACCCAAGTGAGACTTTGGGCTTCTTTTTCTATGACAGATGTCACCCTCCCAGCCATTCTGCCAGTCCTCCAGCAGTATGTGGTATAATCTAGGAGACTTGAGTTTTAGTCATCACCCTGGCACATCTCTGCAGCATGAAAATAAAATTGCTAATTGCAGGTAAGCATAAAATCTCCCTGAAAGAGCTTACTTTTGACATGAGATGACAGTTCAAAATCTTTGTACTTAATAAGTGAAAGTGAAAGTGAAACTCACTCAGTAGTGTCCGACTCTTTGCGACCCCATGGATTATACAGTCCATGGAATTCTCCAGGCCAGAATACTGGAGTGGGAAGCCTTTCTCTTCTCCAGGGGATCTTCTCAACACAGAGATCAAACCCAGGTCTCCCACATTGGGAGTGGATTCTTTACCGCCTGAGCCATAAGCGAAGCCCAAGAATATTGAAGTGGGTATCCTATCTCTTCTCCAGTGGATCTTCCCAAACCAGATATCAAACAGGGGTCTCCTGTGCTGCAGGCAGATTCTTTACTAACTGAGCTAAGTACTTAGTAAAATGGACCAAATTTAGGAAAGTTTCTCTCTTGGTGTGAGGAGTTGTAGACAGTAAGTTATCGCCAACTTTATAAAAGGAAAAAAAAAAAGATTGTAATTCCTCGAGCAACCTACACTAGTATCTCTAAAGTCTTAAAAACATTTGGATAATCCAGGAAAGCAGGATTCAGCTTCAAACTCTCTCCCCCAGAACCTTACTCAAGTCAACAAAGAGATGGTGCTGAATCTGAACCTCAACATTTATCATGTGATGGAACCATGTCAAAGGAAGATAGCAGGGCAGACACAAGAGCCATGCAACAGTCATTCCTGAATGAATGGGATTTCATACTGAAAAGTAGGAGGTAAAGACTGATGGTTTGGGGAGACAATGGAGACATGAGTCTGCTCATTGGATAATTCCTCTCCCTCATATACTCTTCCATCTTTTCCATGTCCCTGTTGATTAATAACACCTGCAACTTAGTGAAGGACAAGCTAAGAAAGCCCAGAACTGCACTAAGAGGAGATATTTTCAGCTCTGTATTCCAATAGGAACAGAGGCAACTTATACAAATTTAAAGTAGAAATATTTTCAAACTTGGCCATTCACGGTAATGCATTCCAGAGCCAGCTAGAACTCTGCATTCCTCTCACACAGATTAGGAAAAAGACTTTTATTTTTGACATAAGTTCAGAAAATAAGCATATTACAGAACAGTTAAAGGGCTGGGAATAACAATTATGTTGGGAAAGAAGAGATATTTATAAATAGCAACTGCTTTGTTCTAAAAAAAAAAGGAAACAATTGAAAACTGAGATGATAAAAGAATAGACTCATGACAAAGGCAGTGGCTGACTTGAGAGAAGAGCTAATGTAAGCACATAATCACAGTGCAGATTCTAAAAAGGGACACTGAGCAGTCACAATCAGAATTGAAATAACAGAAAATCAAGTAAATTATGTGGAGCACAGGTTTAAGGGCACACATATCACAGGATAAATGAATATAAAGGTGGAAGGAAGGAAGAAAGCAGGGAGGGAGGGAGAGAGGCAGAAAGAAAAAAACAAAGACATCAAAAAAGAAAGAAAGATGGAAAGGAATAAGGGGGGGAAAAGAGGAAGGAAGGAAGAAAGAAGAAATGTGAGATGTCACTGGAGAGTATCCCATGAAAACATGTGCACTTAAAAAGAGAACAAGACAAAACAAACCAAAGGAAAAAAAAAACAAAAAAAAAGCAAATACCGTAGAAGAACTAATACATTTAACTTGATAGAAGACTTGCTCCTGAAGATGGAAAGTCTTCAACATATAAAAGGTAAAATGAAGTCACATCAAAACATATGCTAGTAAAATAATGGAATATAAAGCATAAAGATACAATTCTAATATATCTTCACAGAACAGAATATCATGCACTGTGTTTAGTTGCTTCAGTCATGTTTGACTCTTCGTGACCCCATGGACTGCAGCCTGCCAGACTCCTCTGTCCATGGGGATTCTCTAGGCAAGAATACGGAAGGGGACTCCTCCTCCAGGGAATTTCCCCAACCCAAGGAAGAAATCCAGGTGCCCTGCATTGCAGGAGGATTGTTTACCATCTGAGCCATCAGGGAAGCCTACAAAATATCATGTTTGCAGAATTATAGGAAAATTGGTGATAAGTCTATCTTGCATTTTGTCAATGAAGACATTAAAAATGGAATCACCTTTAAAATATAGTACAAGTTCTAATAATAAGAATTAATTTATTAGTTTACTTGTCCAGACATATTTAAATTCACAGATTATAAAACTGGAGATTAGGGATTATATTTTTTCTTCATTTTTGATCATAAAACAATCTCATTCAAACTCTTAGCATGGACCTTTGATATCAATTTCTTTATCATTACCAGAATCACTTTAAGATCATTTAACTTACTAGGTTAAACCATTAGGGGTTGCAAAGTTTCAACTTGTTTTTGAGTTATAGAAGTCAAAACCAGTTTCCTATGGTTCAGTCTGAAAGTCATGCCAAGCCCAGTATTTCCCATATAAGTTTATGAGTTATAGTTTTTTTGAATATGTGCTACAATCAATAGAATATATATATAGCTACAAGTTATCATTTTAATAATATTAGTACAAATTAAAAATCCTAAAGATTTTATATGTATGTTGACAGTATGTATTGTCAACAATGTAACTACATGGCCTAAGCTTACATAATACATTTTCAAATGGTTTGTTTACAATGCAATGCACATCTGCCATCATAAGATAGTACCCTCAAGGAAAATGAAGAAATTTCAGTTAAACTCTTTGACATCGGTTCTACTGGGTGAGTGTTTTGAGCCTCCAAAACCAACACTGAGGTGCTGATGTGTCTCTGCAACAGAATTCTTTGTTTCTTATAAGAGAGATGCTAAAAGGATTTGGTATATCAATTCTCTCTGTGCTGAGACTAAATTAATATTTCTCTTTTATATCATGAGCAACCAAATTCCAACTGAAGAAAGAGTTAATCTCAAATTTTGTATCTAGCCAAGATGTGATCCACATGTGATGACCAAAAGACTACTTCAGTTGTTAAAGAACTTGAGAAAAGTGACACACATTTACAGTTTTATTTTTAAATACATATGCACTTCCTAAAGCAAACATATTAGAAGGCATATACTTATTTTATAAACTCAGAATACAAATTTTATATTTTTGAAATATACTTCATATAAGAACAAAATATTTTATAATAAAATTAATTGAAAATAGAAGCTCCAACTTGGGAGGAAAAACTGTGGACATTTGACTTTGTTAACTTATTAATAAAGGCTAATTTGATAAATAAATTAAAACTGAGCTTAACTAATTTCAATATTTCCCAATTTTTTGAGTCTGTGTTGATTACCAACATCTCTATGAGTGGGTCTCCTCATTTATAACATTGGATAATTCCTGAATCTGTCCATGTGGTTTGTCATGAAGATGATACACATTCACACATGTGAAGTACTGACAACAGGATCAGGTCACAGTGAGCCATTAGTAAAAGGTCACTATGATTATTTTTACCACTGAACATATTGGGAACTCATCAGGTGGCATTTCATTCTCCAAGATTATAATTTAAGAAATATTGACTTGGCAGTGGGATTTGGTGTAATTTTCATTTAAAATATTTCTTCTCATCTATATTTTGACTCATTTCTTTCTGAAATGACTACATATTACTTAGATAATGTTAACTATGTGATAATTAAAATAAATGACCATAACTATTAAATTTATTTTTAAAATTAATTCGTATTTGTCACAATTCAGTTTGTAATAGAACTGCAAACCAATAATCCTCTTCCTAATAATTTTGTGAGGTAAGATTGAACAAATGTCCTGAGTTCCAGATTACTGCATACCAAGAAACTGGAGAAAAACTTTCTTCCCATCAAAAGACATATGATATAAAATAAAATGTAATTAATAAACTATGCAGATCTCCATAGATAAAATGTAGATTCTATATTTTGTTACTTGTGCACTACTCTTTTATCATAATCTAATGGTAGTGAAGTGGTTGTTCTTGGTATCTCATGAACCTAAGGAAATAGCATATCTCCACAGGGCAGTGGTGCTGCTTACCACAGAATGCAGGGTACACTTTGCTGATGCCTTTTTGGCATTCAGTCAGGTAGGCATTAATGTAATAGATGGAACAGGGCACATGCAAACTCAAAACAGAAAGTACATCTAGTGTTTGAAGGCATGCATTAAGTAAATATCAAAATTAGTTGAAGTACTTCAGTGTTCACATCAATAAACAGGGTGAAAAACTGAGGGTAATAATCAAAGACAGTCTTGACAAAACTTTTTAAATTTAATAGAGGTGCCAAAATTTGAAGATCACATGTCAGTACACCTCCTAGTGTGTGAGTAGAAGGCCAATCCTCAAGAGAACCTGAGTATTATATGCTAAACATCCTAAACCATAATAGATCAAAATTCTCTTGTAGCATTTGTTTCTCTGTTCTCTCTGGAAGAAGTAATTGATAAGGAGTAGCTTTCCTTGATGGTGATGACAATGATTGTGAGAGTGTTAAAAGATGATGTCACTGTGCCTTTCTCACAGCGTGGTCCCTGCTAGTGAGAAATAGAGAGCATGAGTGGAAAAGAGATGGGAATGACCTTGGAGAAGACCTACAAGTAACCTTAAAGATCTGTAAAGCAGCATTTTTATAAATTCAGTGGGTATAATAATAATGCTGTATTTCCAAACACACTTAGGAGTCAAAATGAATAGATTGAAAGGCAGAAATTCTCCCCCCAGCTGTGCAGGGATCATCAGACCATTATTTGAGATGCTTATCCTCTGCAAAATGGTTTGTGTTGAAATTATTTTTTTAAGGGCATCATTTCTTTTAGAAAAAACTTCATTACTAATTTGCCAATTGAATATCCCATAAGATATTCAAAGGCATTTGTGAATATAGAGTGAGTATTTTGATTTAAAAAACATGTACATCTCCCGTTGTTCAATAATAATAGGGATGGATAACATCTACTTTAGGTTTTCAAATGTAATTTACAGTGATAAGACTTTTAGACAGGGGATGGATGAGCTGATGGATGCTATACATATAGTTGAAACTCAGGTAATGATTGTGACATGTTTTGCATTAGGTTATGACAATCTGAAAACAATCAAAGTATTAAAAAATAAAACTGGTGTAAAGAGAGTGAATTAATAAACTCTGTGTAAGCAAGTGCCTGGATTCCTATACTGTACATCTTCAGTTCTGGTTTGGGAGGTTCCCTGCCAGACAAAACATGATCGGTCAAATCTAGTGGGGAGGGGGTGGCTTTTGGAAAACTTTAGGATTTGACATTGCTTAACCCATATATTATCTCTACAGAGAGCAAAGATGACCAAAAAAAAAAAAGAAGAAAGCAGAGGATTTAACTCCTGGTTTATCCACTGATGTATTTCTACTATTCCTCCAACTGAAACAATATTTCAGCACAGTTCTTCAGTTATATACTCTCCTAATACGCTTACTTTGTTTCTCTTAGATTTTCTTTACCAAAGGTGAAAGTCATTCAGTCGTGTCCGAGTCTTTGAAACCCCATGGACTATATAGTCCATGAAATTCTCTAGGCCAGAATACTGTAGCAGGTAGCCTTTCCTTCTCCAGGAGATCTTCCCAACCCAGGGATTGAACCCAGGTCTCCCACATTGCAAGCAGATTCTTTACCAATTGAGCCACAAGGGAAACCCAAGACTACTGGAGTGGGTAGCCTATCCCTTCTCCAGCAGATCTTCCCAACCAAGGAATTAAACTGGGGTCTCCTGTATTGCAGGCAGATTCTTTCCCAAAACCATCATTAATCGTTACATATGATAATGTATATTTTTTTGTCTACTTCCCCTACACATCTGTGGGAAATAATTGTGATGGCTGTCCCATCCCTCGCACCTTGGTATGAAGACATAGACTAATCCCAAGAAAGATTGTATAACTCTTTGCAGAGAGCAAATATCATAGACATGCCATGAATAGTACCTGGGGAGCTCAGAACATGTTATGGTGTTTCCATCATCGTGTGTTAAGGAAAAGGATCTTATCATCACCTAAGAAGTCCTGCTTCCTGGAATGAGGCCAAAGTGAGAAGAAACTGACCCAGCTATGTGTTGTTCTAGATAGCAATTAGGCATCCCAGGTCTTAGTGTTCAAAAGGTGTATTTACCTAAGATATGGGCTTCCCTCATGGCTCAGCTGGTAAAGAATTTGCCTGCAATGCAGGAGACCTGGGTTTGATCCCTGGGTTGGGAATATCCTCTGGAGAAGTGAAAGACTACCCACTCCAGTATTCTAGTCTAGAGAATTCCATGGGCTCTATAGCCCATGGGGTTGCAAATTCGCACACAACTGAGTGACTTTCATTTCCACCTAAGATATATTGCTGGCTGTGTTTATTGCAGATGATTCCATTTGGTGGAGAATACATAGGAGCTGAAATGGATAATTCAGTCAGAGGAAGAATGCCAGGGGAACTTAGCTGGTAAGAAGCCCCAGTTTCCAGATAGAGTTCAGGATATCGCTTTGACTCTAGCATTGGTTTAGACAAGGAATCTGGTGAAATATAAAAATGGGAATCCTTGGTGGATGTTGAGTGCTGAACACTGGAAAAGTAGTGTGTAGAGAAACATACATCAGAGAGAAACTTACATTTACTAAAACTTCTCTCTGTGTTTTCATATGAGAATATAGGGGTCTAATGTGATCACTGAACTCCCTCTTGTCTTAATGAGACCTGAAGTCTAGGTAGCAAGTTTGTCTCTAGTATGGGAAGAATTATCCCACACCATGATTCTCCAAGTTCTAAACAACATTCCCTTCTCGCATGGGCATCATTAGAGCTGCCTAAGAAAATGCTCCATAGAGCTCTACAGTCCTCCAACAATGTTGAAATCGCTGGCTCAGAATTGGGCATAGTCATCGACCTTCCCCTGCAAATAGCATCTTTGGATTGTAGAGAGAAAAGATCATTCATTAACGTTCTTTGCTGTAGTCCCCTTGACCATGGATCTTTAGTAAGGGATAATGTTTTGGAAAAGTTAGATATCAAAATATTCTTTTCCATGAAACAACCACCACTATATGCTGTGCTTAGTTGCTCAGTCATATCTGACTCTTTGTGACCCCATGGACTGCAGCCTGCCAGGCTCCTCTGTCCATGGGGATTCTCCAGGCAAGAATACTATAGTGGGTAGCCATGCCCTCCTCCTGGGGATCTTCCCAACCCAGGGATTGAATCCAGACATCCCATATTACAGGCGAATTCTTTACCATCTGAGCCACCAAGGAAGTCCTTACAAATGTTCATCAGTAACGAGTTGGATAGGAGTTCAACATCGATTGATATAGTAAATTTACTAGGTTAGTCTGGGAATCTAATCTCCTTTCTACACGGTTTCAATGGAGACATGCATTCTGAGTTCCAAACATGTGAATTCAAAGGAGTCTTGCAGAATTATCTGTGTTTATGTCAGTGTTACTTTGATAAGTTTCTGGGTTTTATTAGGCTTAATATGATAGTCCTCACAATACCTCACTAAAGAACTAAAGCAAACAAACAAGCAAAAATTCTTCTATCTCACTCTTATTTTTCCAAGGACCTCCACAAGATCTGCTAGTCCACTGGAAAAAGAAGAAAAAAAAGTTCAAGGACACATGCTGTCAACCACTATCATTTCCACAGACTTGTACCTTAGAGACAGCTAAAGCAGTCACGCCTTTCTCACTAAACTCATGAGACTAAAATGTAAAGGCAAAGCAAAGCATCAAGCCTGAGGTCTTTTATTCAACCCTATGACCTATGATAACATAAAGAAATTTATTTTCTGTTCAGTGAGATCTCATTTCCTAAAAGATAAGCCTCCTCTATATTGAAATGTCCTCTATCCCCCCAGGGTAAAGGAACCCCAAACTTGAGAGTGTTATTGCTGTCTTTCCTTAGTATACGCTCTTCAGAAAGTCTCTTAACATTTCTACGCTTGCATTTGCCCTTCTGCAAATTAATCTTGTAATACCCATTTCAAAAGAGTGATAGGGAGCTTTTGACATGTGTAGCAAGGACTTTGAGATCCTCAGATGAAAGAAGTCTCGGATGTACAAAAGCATTATCCTTGTTGGATGTGCATTTCCTGCTATGGTGTAACTGAGGGGAGGGATTAGGGGAGATTAATTGTGCATATGATCTGTCTAATCGGTTAAGGAGAGTGCAGAATGCTCATGACCTTCAAGAACACCAAATAAAATGCCAAGGTAGTTTCCTGAGTTTAGTTCATTGTTTCATCAGAGGTTGAGCTAGGAGAGAAATGAAAGTGCTTGGGCTTTGAGACAATACATCTGAGGAGTATAAATGCAGAAATGAATTCATATAATGTGAGTGAATACGGTGAGCAAAAAATGTTGGGCCTTAAAATAAAGATTTTTAAATCCCATTTTTTTTTCTCCTTATATTAGTGTGCTTTATGATCTAAAGAAATGTAATAGTTCTGACTTTACTGCACAAAAAAATGGGTTAAGGAGAGAAACCAAATTCTTTAATCTCCTCAATCCCTTGTATTTCTCAGTTATACATAAGGTTGATAATAGGTGCTCAGTTCCTCTAGTCTATCGAGAGGGAAGTATTACCCAAATAGAAAGAATGTCCCTTGGAGACAAAGCCATGACTATTGTTAGAAAGGTCAGTAAAGTTAGAAATTGCTAATCACAAAGGCTCTGAATTGCCTTGTGAGTCCTGCCCTTCAGCTTTACAAGTTCTTTTTCAGTCCAACAACCAGTCCTAAGGTGGGGAGTCCTACACTTTCTTTGGCTTGGTGAGTATTACAAATGTAATCGCTTTCCTCTATCATCTAATATAACCTCATTATTCTTTTAACTTTTTTTTTTGCTTTAAAAGAAATTTAAAGGTCTTTTTTATTTATTTATTTTAAAATTTTCAATTAATCATGGATTCACAGGAAGTTGCGAAGATATAGCTTTACGGAGCACTTCCCTGTACCCTTCACTCAGCTTCCCCAATGGGTACATCTTACATGACTACAGTATAATACCAGAACCAAGAATTATACTGGCACTATGCGTGCCTAGAGTTCTATTCCAATTTACCCCATGGTTGTTTAAACACCACTGTAATTAGGATACATTAATAGCACTATCCTGTCACCACAAAGATCTCCCTGATGCTCTTTTTACCTTGCAACTTATGCATAAACCTTATCCTTTAACTTTATGTTAGGTTAAAATTAAACCATTTCCATGTCATATATTCTACATAACATATAAAATTGTACATACAGCTTTAGAGTTACAAAATGCTTTTACATTTTGTATATAATATTTCAAAGATGTGGAAAAGCAAGATGCCTTAGTTCCCAGATAAGTTTTGAGCAATTACAAAACTACTAAGATACAGAAACTGAACTTACAACCTCATGCTGTTTCTTAATTATGGGGTTAACAATGCAATAGAATTTTCTAGAAAAAATGGAAATCGAATAGAGACAATCACCTAGGGCTTTTTAGTCCCCAAAATTGTTCTTGTGTAATGGAGTTAGGAACTGCCACTCTTCCTGAAATTAAGGGAAGCCAATAGCAAATCCTTCTCCTTCCCCTAAATTGCCAGATTTATTGAGACCTGGACATGTGGGGCAGATCTAATAAGATAATGACAATAGAAGCATATTCATAAACTTTCCCCTATAAATAAAAATGTTGTCATTATCATAATTATGATATTAACTAGATTATAAAATGGATATAACCATGCTATTGACTATAGAAGTGTTGTGAAGATTAACATAGATAAGACACATCAAATTCTCATCACACTCCCTGACTCATTGTAATCTCTGAATATATGTTCTTTCCAGCAGCATCACCAGCTTCATCATTGTTTTCCTTAGGATTTCTAAAATTTATAGTGTGAGGACATCGATATTAAACATTTTTTTAAGTCTTATTCTAGATCAGAGGTTCTTATTTAGAAATAAGAGAAATAGTGATGCCATATTATTGAGCAAGCCCAGAAATGCAGAAAACCAGGGCTCTGGAGAACAAAACCATTAACACTGAGACTGAGGTAATAAGGCACAGAAAGTCCATAGGATATTACTTGATCTGATTTATGGATTAACTACCACTTGCCCAACTAGCAAACACCCTCACTGAGTGTTACTGTATTTATTTGCATAAAATCACAATGATGGTTTTAAGAAAGAGGAATTCTGACTGTACTTTCATCAGATTGGACATTTTGATAGCTCTCATCTAGCTCCATCTCTATGTCTAGGAGACTTCTTCTAGCACAGCTGTCTACTATGGCATCTCCCTCACTCCTCATGCACACCAGGAGAACAGTGGAGAGGAGACTGCCCCTCCTCCAGGGTGGCCGATGGCTAGGCGCTGCAGTGGTTTTCTTCTCAGTTTGAGCTGATTATTACTGTCATGGCGGCCGTCCAGTCAGAAAATGTCTCTATGCTATGACTGCCTGCAATCCCACTGTTAATGTTTTATTTATCTGTGTTAAGTGTTTCCCTCTCCCCACTGTCTTCATTAGAATGCAAATTACACTGAAACAAATATTACATTAAATAAGTGTGAATACATTTATCAGATCAATTTTCTTTTACAAGAGAAAACAGGCAAAAGAGAGTGTTAGTGCCTAGAATAGGAGAAAGACATTGAATTGGGGTCAAGGGCTTAAAAGAAGGGTTTACTGAGACTTGATGCCAGAGTAAAGGTGATTTTAAAAGGTTGGCATAGTCAGCTTAAGCCATTGTGTCTTCTACTTAGATTTTGTTTTTTATACCTCTGGGCTCCATGGTCTTATTTCATTCCTTAATGTTACAGATGCATTTCCGAGTCCAGTGAATAAATGTCACACTCTTTGCTTTCTGTTTGTGGAACTGACTCGAGTGCCCTCTGAAGATACAACAATCAGTTAGCTCCCAGCATTTATAGGAATGAAGTATATATTAATGAATATTGAATAACAAGATAAATTGGCAAGTACTAAGTTGTTTTGATTCATGAACGTATAATGTTTTATATATACATGTTTTTATGTTTATATTGAATCACAATGCATAAGAATGCTTGCAATTTATCTTGATTCCCAATATTTATTAATGTATAATACTAATAAATTTTAGTGCATACACTTGTACATTTTTAATATATATATGTTCTGAAGGTGAGTAAAATGAGTAAATATTAGAAATAAAAAGAGCAAAATGATAAATGCAACTTCTACACACTAGCTAAAGTTTGCTTTCTGAATGTAAAACCTTGCTGCTGTGTCAAAGTAGTTTTTAAACTCTCTTATCTTTTCATTCCCATTTTGTTTTTCTGTTGAAGTCATGGAAATCACCATTTTTCCAATAGAGAGGCAGAGAGAGAGGGGTTAACTAATCCAGACTTTGACGTTTTAGAAGCAGCTCTCAAGGAAAATCATGTGGTGATCATAGACCTGGTGTCCAACTTCTGCATTTTGTCTACCCTCTCATTCTTCCAATGGTCCTCCTATTGGACTCAAGTCTTACAGAGTCTGAAGAAGTTATTGCCACTATGGGGCAGACAAAAGAGAGAAGGAACAAGGACATTTATGCTTTATTCATGGACAAAGAGATGAGAGGATACTGGGTAGAGTTTTAACCCAACTGGGTTGTGAGTTTGTGTTTGGAGAAGTAGATGTCTCTGAAACAGGAAAGGAAGTGACTGGCTCAGGACCAGAGATGCTACATTGAGGCACCAATGTGACACATAAATTATGTTATCCACTCCACATTGTAAACAGAATTTGGCAAAGTTAGTTCCTATAGCTAAACTTACTGCACATCTGTACATAAGAAAAACCAGATTAAGTATTTTAAAATGCAGGTTTAGACCTCACTTCTAGAAATTAGCTATGTTTGGTACCCTGGGTGAAGTCCAGAATACTGCATTCTGCTAATTGTTATGTAGTGATACACCAGAGGCTCTGAGGTGCAGACTCTGCTCTGTTCACCTATGTATCTCTAGTCAATAGTAGAGAAGCCAACACACATTGGTGCTGAATAAAGGATGTGTTGAAAGATTACTAATGGATAACTTTTTGATTGTCCGTTATGAGTCAGGTTCTTCACAAAGACCTTTTATATACATGATATCATTTCATCCTCCCAGCACTAACATCACCTATTAGAGATGAGAAAACACTTCTATTTTTTTATTTTTTAATTAATTAATTTATTTTAATTGGGGGCTAATTACTTTACAATATTGCAGTGGTTTTTGTCATACATTGACATGAATCAGTCATGGGTTTATATGTGTTCCCCATCCTGAACCCCCCTCCCCCCTCCCTCCCCATCCCATTGCCCCAGCCCTGAGCATTTGTCTCATGCATCGAACCTGGAATGATGTTCTGTTTCACATATGATAATATACATGTTTCAATGCTATTCTCTCAGATCGTCCCACCCTCACCTTCTCCCACAGAGTCCATAGGACTGTTCTATGCATCTGTGTCTCTTTTTCTGTCTCGCATATAGGGTTATAGTTACCATCTTTCAAATTCCATATATATGCATTAGTATACCGTACTGGTGTTTTTCTTTCTGGCTTACTTCACTTTGTATAATGGGCTCCAGTTTTATCCACCTCATTAGAACTGATTCAAATGTATTCTTTTTAATATTCCATTGTGTATATGTACCATACCTTCCTTATCCATTCGTCTGATGATGGACATCTAGGTTGCTTCCATGTCCTGACTATTATAAACAGTGCTGCAATGAACATTGGGGTACACGTGTCTCTTTCAATGCTGGTTTCCTTGGTGTGTATGCACAGCAGTGGGATTGCTGGGTCATATGACATTTCTATTCCCAGTTTTTTAAGGAATCTCCTCACTGTTCTCCATAATAGCTATACAAGTTTGCATTTCCACCAACAGTGCAAGAGGCTTCCCTTTTCTCCACACCCTCTCCAGCATTTATTGCTGTAGACTTTTGGATAGCAGCCATTCTGATGGGGGTGACATTGTACCTCATTGTGGTTTTGATTTGCATTTCTCTGATAATGAGTGATGTTGAGCATCTTTTCATGGGAGGTGGGTCATAGAGGATCCTGCTGTGATTTATGTCAGAGAGTGTTTTGCCTATGTTTTCCTCTAGGAGTTTTATAGTTTCTGGTCTTACATTTAGATCTTTAATCCATTTTGAGTTTATTTTTTTGTATGATGTTAGAAAGTGTTCTAGTTTTATTCTTTTACAAGTGGTTGACCAGTTTTCCCAGCACCACTTGTTAAAGAGATTGTCTTTTCTCCATTGCGTATTCTTGCCTCCTTTGTCAAAGATAAGGTGTCCATAGGTGCTTGGATTTATCTCTGGGCTTTCTATTTTGTTCCATTGATCTATATTTCTGTCCTTGTGCCAGTACCATACTGTCTTGATGACTGCGGCTTTGTAGTATAGCCTGAAGTCAGGCAGGTTGATTCCTCCAGTTCCATTCTTCTTTCTCAAGAAGAATGCTTTGGCTATTTGAGTTTTTTTTTATATTTCCTTACAAATTGTGAAATTATTTGTTCTAGTTCTGTGAAAAATACTGTTAGTAGCTTGATAGGGTTTGCATTGAATCTATAGATTGCTTTGGGTAGTATACTCATTTTCACTATATTAATTCTTCCAATCCATGAACACGGTGTATTTCTCCATCTATTTGTGTCCTCTTTGATTTTTTTCATCAGTGTTTTATAGTGAGAAAACGCTTTTAAAGAGGGTAAGTAATTGAGTAAATACATGAACTCAGGTACATTAATTCTCAGATCTGCTTTTATATTTGTTAGGGAAGTGGATAGATGGATGAAAGGATATCAGAGTTGAAATAAAATGAGAATTATAAAATAAATAGTAAGAGGATTAAACTATTTGGGATCAGATTTGAAAATTGCATATGTGTATGGAACATATTGAAAGTTTGTGCTATATATAGAGCTTCCCTCATAGCTCAGTTGGTAAAGAATCCACTTGCAATGCAGGAGACTCCAGTTAAATTCCTGAGTTGGGAAGATCCGCTGTAGAAGAGATAGGCTACCCACCCCAGTATTCTTGGGCTTCCCTTGTGACTCAGCTGGAAAAGAATCCACCTGCAATGCAGGAGACCTGAGTTTGATCCCTGGGTTAGGAAGATTGCCTGGAGAAGGGAAAGGCTACCCACTCCACTAATCTGGCCTGGAGAATTCCATGGACTGTATAGTCCACGGGGTCACAAAGAGTCAGACACGACTGACATATCATACTCAAATATATCAACATATGCTGACTCACTAAACAGCTCAACATTCATTATGTGTCTACTTTGGGCCAAGCTTCTTACTAGATGTGGAACATAGAGAAGTTCACATCCAAACACTGTGCCTACTATCAAGTTAGCAACAATAATAATAACAGACACAACAAAATCAATAGTAACATGCACATATCATTCTAGATTCCAAAACACTTTCACATACCTTGTCACTCTTGATACTCATGATAGCTAAATGGAGAGAAAGTTGTTATCATCCCTGTTTTACATGTTTTATCAATAGTTTTAGCATTCTGTGTTGATCATGAGGGAAAAATGAAAGGAAAAGTAAACCACATTTAACTGATTCATTGATCTGTCTAAACTAATTCACTAAACTCCTTTTTCTAGTTTTGTTTTGAGTGATTAATTGATATTGAATTCATTACCTCTAAAATGAGAAATTATTCTGTAAGACTGATGGTGGAAGAGAAGGCTTTGATGGGTATCTAAGATGCCCAAACCATGCACACATATGTAAATTTTAGCTCTGATCTCTTTGTATAGGAAGAAACATAATTTGAGAAAAGGCATATTTTTTGCAAACAAATGTATGATCCCTTATGCTAATGTATTTTTAAAAGCCAAGTGCTATTTTTTTTTGTTTTTATGGATATTGGCTACATACCTATGCAGACATAAGCACATGACCACATATATGTGTTATGTATACATATGATCATAAAGCACACAGAGGAGTCTATAGCTTTCATATAACTCTCATAGAGCTACCTTCTTATTGGTTAGCAGATTGGAATCCCCTAGAAGATGACAAAAGTGTTGCTGTATAGTTATTCTCAGTATGAACATATGACTTGGCATTGTTTAGAGTGACCTTGTGTTAGCTCTTAACTAGCTTTTTCTGGCCAGCTTGCCAGCCATTATAGACTTTGCTATGGTCATAAGGGTCTAATTCTTCCTTAATGATAACCTTCTCTAATTCCTGGCAAGTTAATGACCTCACCTCAGGATTCTGCTTCACATCTTGCCTGAAACACAAGCTCCCTTTAGCTTAAAGGATTAATCAGAATCCTGTGGCTAATAATAGATGGTCCATCCCACTCCCATTTTAGTGCCTGGCAATTAGAACAGGTTGATTAGTGTTATTATTGGGTCATAGACTTGGCATCATTCTCAAATTCATTTACCACCTCCCATCCTCGAAGTATGGCTTCAGATAAGCCTCCCCTATAGCTTACCATTTATTCACAGTTGATTTTTAAATGTTTGTGTCCTAGCTAGTCATCCTTACTTTCCTTTTGCCACAAACAAAAGGAGAAGGAAGAAAAAGGTTATAGAAGTATGAATGGTAGCGATACCTAGGTGTTTCCTTTCTTCTTTCTAGGCATTGTAGTGGCAAAAGGGCACCTGTAGGCCTTGACTGCAGAAGGCTTATGAGTCAACACCAATTCTCTGATAACAGAGTTATGAGTTTTGAGAGCTACAAGTGGAATATTACCAAATATCTTCCTCTCAACTTAAACATGAGCAAAGAAAAGCAGAAAGACAGCCAGTCTCATAGACAATGAATTTTAACCTATAATTCTGAAGTTTCACTGGATAGACTTTGCAAGTAAGAATAAATATGTACTAAAAAGTTGAAGCTTCCTGATTTTAAACAAAAACAGAAGCAGGCAACGACATATGATGAGACAGTATTTTGCTGTAAGGGTAACAATATTAGAGTAGACTTAGCTTGAGTTGTTGCCAGCTTCTCTAATTTCACATATATCTCCCAAGAAATAATGATAGACAATGATTCAGTCACACATGTATAGTAAAATGTCAATCTTTCATTGTCTATAGCTATTCATGTAGGTGTATTGCATCCTTATATTGTGGTAGTAGAGGTTTGGTGGTGGGGAATTCCTTCTGTCCTCTTTAGTATAAAGACAGAAAGACAACAAGGAAGCATTAAGAGGTCATGATTATAAGTAAAAAATAGTTTCTAGTTCAAAATATTCATTATCTTTCTTAAAGATTCCGACTGAGGGCAGAGTAAATTGTCCCAAGACAGAAATTTTTAGATTCATTAAACATGTGTAGTCTTCTGCTCTTGTGTGACAATGAAGATTTCTAGTGTTTGTCTCAGCAAAGGTCAGAGTTAACTCCCATAACACTCTTTATCTTTGGGAGGTAGAATGTGCCACTAACTCCACCCAAACTCAGTTCTATAATGGAATGGAATTAACAATACAGTAAATAAAACACCTCAGAGCCCTTCTTTAGCTCTAAAGTATTACAGTGTTTTAGTTAAGAATATTATTCATTATGAGTTAAAGCATCTCCTCAAAATTAATATTTTGAAGTCCTAATCTGTAATACTTCATAGTATTACCTTATTTGGAACAGGATTTTTACAGAGAAAATCAAGTTACAATGAGGTTATTATGGTGGGTCTTAATGCAGTATGATTGGTGTTTTCCTATGAGAAGGAGAGATGTAGGTACAGAGACATACACAGTGGGAAAACCTTGTGAAGAGACATAGAGAGAGGAAGTCTACATATAAACCAAGTAGAAAGGCCTGGAACACAGCCTTTCCTCACAGCCCTCAGACAGAACCAGCCTTACTGATGGCTTGATATTGGATTTCTAGGGAGACAATAAATATATTTTTTAAGCCACTCAGTTGGTGGTGTTTTGCCACGGCAGAACTAGAAAGCTAATACAATATGCCTGTCAGTTTTGAAAAACGTCCCAGAGTGAATAAATATCAGTGTCAATCCAAACCTAGGAATATTTCCCCTTTTTCATTTTCAGTAATATCACTAGGTCTTACATCTGTCTAATAGGAACATGGAGTCAGAAGTTCTGAATGACTTTTTCATGCATCTAGTTATATGTCCCACATTATCCATCCCAGAACTGTGATTAACTATAAAACCATAGATCCATGTTTCTTTTCATATGGCAAAGGCAAAGTACCACTCACTCTTTTATTCCACACACACTTAGAAGCTTCTCCAAGAAAGGAATAAAAAGAGTCCACAAATAGCGGTTAGAATGCACATTATGCTTTGAATAGTGGAGGTAAAAGGAACATAGACAATCTTTTCTTTAGTAGGACTGTCTGATTCTCCTCTGTGTATATCATATGAGACTTTAAAATGTTATTATGGGGTTGTTATTTGAAATATTTACATCTAAAATTATATTGAGTCTTTATAAACCATCACTCAGAGAGTAGGAGCTCAAAGTTGTCATTGTTTTAGACTTATCTCAGAAAATATTGCCTGTTAAGGGCAAAACCAAACTTTTAAACTAAATCCAAGTAATAGTCTTCTTTGAAAAAAAAGAGAAAATTGAACTTGGGCATATCAGCAATATCATGGGTGTGTGAGTTTGGGTGCACTCTGAGAAGAGGACTAGTGTTCAAAGGATTTCTGAAGAGAATAGAAGAATGAGATTAGGGGATGGGAAAAAGCCCCATAGAGGTAAAACCATATCCTCAGAGTGAACATGTATGAGAGCTCCAGAGTTTAAATTTTGACCATGTAGCATATATCCTGAGTTAAGGCAGGGGTGCTGAGCTCTCATAGCGCAGCACTGGCCAGAATTACCCTTAAGGGTCATGCAATAAAGGACCTGTCTGCTTGTATGCAAAGTGGCATCCTTTGAGGCATCCTTGTAGATATCCTCACAGGTGTGGACCATTAGAAACAGAACTGGGGTGGAAGTAAGGAGAAGCAAGAGACTCCCAGAAATGGAAAAAAATAAGTGATTTGAGGGGATCTGGGTGTAAAGACAGCTATAGTGACTACACTGTCGTGACCACTACAGTGGGTTATAGTTTTATGATTATCTATTTCCTGTTGACATAAATAGTGACTATTAGGGGCCTATGTGGACTTCCCAGGTAGTGCTAGTGGTAAAAAAACTCTCCTGTCAATGCAGGAGGTGTAAGAGATGTGGGTTTGATCCCTGGGTGGGGAAGATCCCCTGGAAGAGGGCATGGAAAACCACTCCATTATCCTTGCCTGGAGAATCTCATGGACAGAGGAGCCTGGAGGGCTACAGTCCATGGAGTCTCAAAGTGTTGGACATGACTGAAGTGACATAGCATGCACCTGAGCACAGGGACCCATACATGTCGGTCTTGGAGACTTCCGTTCAGAAATTTCATAGGCAATGGATTCCTACCTGCTTCACCTAACAATTCTTTTCATTTTGGGGTTGGTTTTCACTTTGTTTTCATTAATTGTCATGCTTGAGAGTGAGCGTTAGTCTCTCAGTCATGTCTGACTCTTTGTGACTCCATGGACTGTAGCCCACCAGGGTCCTCTGTCCATGGGATCCCTTATGCAAGAATACTGGAGTGGGCAGTCATTCCCTCCTCCAGGGGATCTTGCTGACCTGGGGATAGAACCCGTGTCTCCTCTATTGGAGGCAGATTCATTGCCATATCTACCACCAGGATATGTTTGCTGTTCTAAAGACAATTGTCAAACAAAATGATTGTGCATTTAGACCACTGTCAGTAGCTTAGGCACTTCATCTTTCTCTGCTCCATCTCAGGAGAGAACCTGTTATCTGACTTTCTTGCTCTTTAGTCTATCATTTTCTTTAGTGTTTTCATTTTTGTTTGTATTCTAAGGTGATACATTGTTTCATTTGACTTTTTTCCCCCCTTTTTAAATGATTTCACTTTGCTTGGTTAAGGTAATATCAGTCAGAGAATTTTAACCATCAGTCAGAGAATAGTAACCACTTTAAGGTTACTATTTTCCCCTTGGTAATTGGTGAGGATTAATTATAAGTAATTTGTGGGGGGCTACTTGGAAACTATGTAAATATCATGTATCTCATCCATACAGTAGGGATGTATGTCCCATCACATTTTTTGGCCTCAATTAAAAAAATATTGAGGTATAATTGGCATTCAACCCCTTTCTAAGTTTATCATTTTTAATTATACACTGTGTATTCTCCCAATACTTGCTTCTTTGTCCAGCGTTATGTTTTTTAGATCCATTTGTGTTGACAGCTGCCAATCTATTTAATTCTATGGTTGATGTGTACTTCAATTATTTCTGCCTTTTGCCATTACTAAAAGTATCCCTGTTCTGAATATCCTTGTACCCTTCTCTAGGAACATCTGTGCAAAGTATTATCTAGCAAACGTGTAGACATCCATGATGGTTTCATAAATTCACATGGCTGCAAATGTGTTACATAGCCAGACTTAGTTCTATCAGCCATTCTGTTGGATTTAAGTCTACATTTTCCTGATACTAATTAGGTGGAGCATATTTTTATGTTCATTGGTCCTTTAGATTCCCTCTTCCTTGAAGTGCCTGTTCCAGAATTGTTGACAATTTCTGTTAGGTTGTTTTCTAGGAGCTCTTCATATATTTGAATAGTTACACATGGTCAGTTTTATATGCTGCAAAGATCTCCCAGTTGTAAACTTGTTTGTTTAACCTCTTTATGGTATATTTTTTGTTGTTGTTATTTTAAATTGAAAGTTATTTTTTGGTAATGTAACTGGCCTTATCTTCTCCTCAATGATCCCTTTTTGGGTAATTCTAGAAAACCATTTTTTTCCCCTGAGCTCATAAAAGTAGTCTGTATATCATTTTTTTAAGGATATTATGGTGTTGTTTTTCACATTTGAATCTTCACTTGACCTATAAATACTTTTTAAAATGATTCCTTATTTATTTAAATACTTTAAGAAAAACTGATGGTTTGCAAACTTAAATTGTATAATATACCAAGATCTCAATTACAGTAAATCTCACAAAATGGAGCTATATTTAAAATACCATATTTTTCCAAAATGATGAATTATACCTCTGTTATCTCTACTGCAATCCAGTTTCTCTATTTACCCTAAAATAACAGAAAATGCCAATTCTTGCCTTATTGTGTATATCTAGTAAGTTAGGCAGTTGGTTAATTATACTCTCCTCTATCCAGAGAGCATTTATGGAGACTTTTCTCTAGTTGCATTTTAACTAAAAGAGCAAGTTGAGGTTCTTATAATGTGAAGGAGGTTTAGAAGTGAGGAAAGTTATTAAGGGCAATACATAATCTAATATATTGCCATAGAAATGAATGACTTTCAGAAGCCATTTTGACTTTTCTTTCATAAACATGCACATGCGTGTGCACACACACACACACAATCAAAAAACAGGATAGTTCATTTTATGTTTTATAAGTTTCCAAAAGTCCAATGAATATGGGTAAAGTAATGAGAAAGAATTATCTTCCCTCCATTTTGAACTTCTTTAACAATTGATATCATACACATTGACAGACCGCACTACTGTTTACCTTTGAGGAATTGGGAAGAATTGATATAATAAGTAGTTTCTACATGATATTAATGGATCACGAACTATTAATAAGTAATGTAAATGAGAAATAAAATCACTGAATTCAGTTTTAGAGACTTGAAAGAAAGTGTTTGCTCAGTCGTGTCTGACTCTTTGCGACCCTATGGACTATAGCCCGCCAGGCTCCTCTGGCCATGGGATTCTCCAGGCAAGAATACTGGAGTGGGTTGTCATTTAAACAGTGACAAATTTTTGTCCCTCAAAAACATTAAATGAATGATAATTACTGCATTAAATAAATGAGTTGAAGCTAAAGCCCAATTCTTTGTCCATGTGATGTGAAGAATCAACTCATTGGAAAAGACTCTGATGTTGGAAAAGATTGAAGGCAAAGGGAGAAGAGGACGGCAGAGGATGAGATGGTTAGATAGCATCACTGACTCAATGGACATGAATTTGAGCAAACTCTGGTAGATAGTGGAGGACAGGGAAGCCCATCATGCTATAGCCCATGGTGTTGCAAAGAGTAAGACATGATTTGGTCACTGAACAATAGATGAATGAGTGAAATAATGGATACTAAAGACCTATATAAAAGTGGGTCAACAGTTTTATGAACTAAAAAATAGGTCTATGAGAAAGATGGTTTACCTGCTACATATGTTACTACTACTACTAAATATTCAAGTGATAGAATTTCCCTTTTCAAAGCTCTTGTTATAGCATTTTTATCAGTAAAGTCTTCATTTTTTTAAAGTAATTTATAGTGAGCATAGGTATTTTGAAACAGAAATTTTATTTGATCTTAGAGATGAGAAATAAGATATTTCATAGAAAGATGGAAAAGAGAACATCTTAATCCAGTGTGTCTTCATTTCTTTTTGTTTCTTTAGATCTCAGAGTATTGAAATGCTTATCATTATTATTATTTCTTGTTTCATCTACTGTATGCTTATCAAAGTAAGTTTCTCTGTCACAGCTGGAACAATCAAGATTTCTTTTGTTGCTTATAATAAATAAATACTCAATTGTGAGAATGTCCTCAGGGAAAGTTCATTAAAAAAGAAATGAAAATGCTGAGAAATAAATGGTTATTGTGATTGCACTTGTTTTGATATAATATGCAAAAATGTAATTTGGTTCGGTAATGTCTGGAATGCAAAGAAAAAATTTAAGATGGAAAAATGGAAAAGATGTTGCATTTATTATGTTATTTCAATTATCATTTGTTTCTGAAGGTAGGAGAGTTTAGATTCAAACAGTATTTTGGAATAAAATGTAAATGTAGCTAAAAGGAAAAAAGGGCAATGTACACAAATGGAAATATTAAGTGATAAATAAATAAAATGTGGTACATCTCTAACATTTCTTGACAGATGCTATTTTAGATTTAATGCCTAGATGCTTGAATTTTCTCTTTGTTTTGTTTAAAGACTCTACCTGACAGCCTTATTCTGCAGTTTCTCAGATTATTTTGCCTTACCCTTGCTTTGGCTCAATGACAAGTAACAATTAACCAGTTAGGGAACATTGTAATAGAGATGTGAATGGCTTGAGGTAAGTGCCTGATATCAGAAAACAATTTCCTAGGTAAAACAATCCCTTTCAGGGATTCAGGATAAGGGAATTAACATTAACTTTGTTCTTCTTCAGATTTAATTTTCCATACTTGTCCTCATTCCTCAAGTTATTTTCTTTTTTTATGTCTCCAGTGTAGATTTGCATGGTAGTTTTACTTTTTCTCAAATTGTTAGGGAATATAAAATTAAACAAAGAAAACAATTAAGACAAATAGATGGTGTGGGGCAATGTGATAGAGAGTAGAAGAAGAGGAAAGAGAAGGTAGAGGGAAGGCAAGGTGGATCATTGATTCAGAGGCAATAGAGGCCATTAAAGGACAAATAGGCTAGATGAGGAACTGCTATTAAGGCATTTGTTGTTATTTCTGTCCTAAGCTAAGTTTCCTTCACTGTTGGCATTTAACTATCTTAGTCAGACATTTAATGGAATTCTTTAAATCCTGTCCTTATTCATTGTCACCACATTTCCAGTCCAGTGTGTGTATATATATATATATATATATATATACACACACACACACACACATATATACATACACAGGCAATGCTCACTGACAGGATAATACTATATTTTTAAAATGTACACACACAGAATACAAATGCCAAGAGTACTTCAATGAGAGGGAATTAGGGAAATAAGTGATTAGTTAGTGATTCTGGGGCAATTTTGACCAGTAGGTTCCAAATCTTTTAAAAAAAAAAATTCATGGACACATATAGTCTTAAAAATATATATTAATACAAAAAGTCACGCAACGTGAAGAAATAGAAGGGGGCACTTTGATGAAAATGACAGAAGAGAGGACGAAATGAGAACAGTTCAAATGAGTTTGTAAAATATCTATTCTGTATTTAATACTGAATAAGGCACAAGATATGTTGACATTGTGCAAGAGAATTCTTTGCCTCCCAAGAAATCATCCCTTACAGTTCAATTTTCTCCATTAATAATATCAAATATATAAACTCAAGAGGGCAAAAGTGACTAAGAGGAACTTCAAGGAAATTGAAAAGGAGTTTTTTGAGTGGATAAAGAAGGGACAGAAGATGAAACTTGCTCAACTTGTTCATCAGAAGATGAAACTTGAGGTAATAAAATGGAATATTGGGAAAGTAATATATATATATATATATATACACACACAATGCACATTGTTCTAGAAAGTGAAAGTCACTCAGTTGTGTCCAACTATCTGTGACCCCATGGACTATACAGACCATGGGATTCTCCAGGCCAGAATACTGGAGTGAATAGCTCTTCCCTTCTCCAGGGGATCTTTCCAACCCAGGGATTGAACCCAGGTCTCCCATATTGTTGGCAGATTCTTTACCAGCTTAGCCATAAGGGAAGCCTATGCCTTCTCCAGGGAATCTTCCTGACCCAGGAATTGAACCAGGGTCTCCTGTATTGCAGGCAGATTCTTTACCACTGAGTTATCAGGGAAGCCCATTCTGGAAATAATACAAGCAAAGAAAAAACAAAAAAAAAAGTTGGGATAAGTATAGGAACTGATTTGAACCTTCCAAAGGAAGAATATGAGTGGAACACTCATATGCCACAGAAGAGAAATGTACTGGAAAATTGTCAGCATGAAAGTTGAAATTTTTTGATGGAGATAAACCAAAAATATTAAGCAATGGATGGATGTGTTTGTGTGTATCATCATCTCAGTGAAAATAAAAATGCATGATAAAATCTGGTACATCACTGATACTCAATAAATGAAGGATCAAACCAAATGAATCAAGGAATGAATGAAAAAACAAGTAAATGAAAATAGGGTTTTAAAGGAAAATTAGCTTGATAACAGTATGGGAGTACAGAAATGGCCTAGAGACAAGGAAAAGGACATTTCAGGAAACAAGATGAGAGGAAAGTATGGTGATAAGGGAAAAAGAAGAAGGTGCTGAAAAGGAATGCAAGGATAAATGATATTCCCCAAGGAGTGGTATTGATACAAAATAAACACATTAGTTGCTCAGTCATTTCCGATTCTTTGTGACGCCATGGACTGTAGTCTGCCAGGTTCTGCTGTCCATGGGATTCTCCAGGCAAGGATACTGGAGTGGGTTGCCATTTCCTTCTCCAGGGGATCTTCCTGACCCAGGGATTGAACCCAGGTCTCCTGCATTGCAGGCAGATTATTTACCACCTGAGTCACTAGGGGAGCCCTAATATAATAACTGACTATTTGGGGGAAAGAACTGATTTGAAAGGAATTTTAAGTTTGGTACCAGAGACATTACATTTTCTGACAGTAAAAATGTGTAGGTCATAGTTCGACACAACACTGGACCTTTGTCCAAACTCTAACATGGAATATTATCCTGCACAAATATAGAAGTGGATGGAGACCATGCAAATGAGTGATGTCTTATTGAAAAGAAAATAGAGAAAGAGAAACTGAGACATAGGAATATATTTACATCTCATTAAACACACTGATATGACTTAATCTAAAATGTGGAAACCCTCTGTTGACTGCACAAAATGAACTGGCATAGATTTGTTTTTTCTGTGTTTGAGTGTTGAGGTGTCTGAAAGTGAAGCAATTTTAAAATTGATACTGATCATTAATGGACAATTCTACTATTTGCATTTAAATATATTCAGGGTAGCTAAGTTGGTTACTAATTTTACATTGTAGACAGACTCCTGATAGCACTGTAAATATTCCCTTTGGGATTGCTTGGTGAAGTTTAACTGTTTTCATTTAGCTGTCTGTATTCCATGTTCTTGGTATGATTTCTTCTCATATTTCTAAAGCAAGTGAATCACCTGCATTTTTGTAAACAACTAGAAGAAGCATATTTTATTTCATTTTTTGAAAATATTTTTTTAAATAGTCCAAATAATGAGAATTATTTTCCTTTTACTTTGGAAGCATTTCCTATACAAAATTCTTCAAACTTAAATCTACCATGCAAACCTGTATTGGTAGTCAAATTAACTATTTAGAATTATAAACCAAAAGAAATTATGACAGTATATTTTTATAATCTGAGGTAGTGAGTTGGTGGCAATAGGACAGGATGTAGGATAAAATTCTAAGAGCTCAATAGTATTTTAAAAATTGCAAATATAAAAGAAAACAAAACAAGGAAGAGGTAATATTTAAATCTGAGTAATCACAAAAATTAGGGATTAGCAATAGTATTGGCAAGTATTTTAGAAACCTCAGTTTCTGTATTAATTCTTCTTGCAAAGCTTATCTTCCTCATATGTTACTACTGAATAAAATGGTTTAGGTGGTACTCCACTTTTGCCACTAATCAAGCATGCCAATTAAACAGAATCCTGTATTATTAGGAGAGCTACACAGAAAAAAAAATGCCTGGAGGTTTAGGCTTGTTTGTTTCCCTTTTTTCCATGTCATATTTAGCTGTCTGGACTAAATATATTTAAGTTTGGGCTTATTACTATAGGTGAGAAAGTCACCATGAACTAATTATTTTCAGTTCATTTATGTGATTAATGTTGAAAACTTGGAAACTTTTTTATGCCTTGAGTTGGCTCCAATTAATCAATGTGAAAAAAATTCAAGGTGCCCCCAGTCCTAGTGAAAGCAGTGAAGTGCTACTGGATTTCAACTGATTTATTAGTTATTCTGGTTGGAATAAGCACATTGGCAATGTAGACTCCTCTCACCCCTCTCACCTGACTCACAACAGAATGCTGAGGTGCTTCAAATGTGGAGAATATGTATTTTTAGTTGATTCTTCTCAGATGTGCAACCCAGGCTTTACAATAAGCAGAATTGATAAAATGTCTCCAGAGCCAGGAAGACACATTTTTCAACCACAGGATCCAAAGACATTGACTTCATTACTGTTACTGAAGTCTGGCTTGGGCCAAAACTTTAGTAAGGTCAGGATCCTTACCTTCCGACAGCTGTTTGGTGGTTTATTTAAGACTTCCATGGGCAGTCTCAGCACAGTTCCTTCCGGACAAGTGTCAGAAGCTCCTCCAAATCTCTGTCATCCTTTGCCTTAATTGGCTCCATTAACAGGTGTTCTTAGGCCAAAAGATGAGGATTCAACTGATTCATCACTTCCTGAGGCCTAATGTCAAAGAGAGCATTTGGACCACACTGGGTGTGAAGTAGAAACTTGGAAATACGAAAAGATCTCACAGCCCATTTGGCTTTAGTTGGTAAAGTGTAGTAACAGGACAGATTGATTTGAACTTGAACTCTAACCTTGATCCTTGTGCCAGTGTAAGTTGAGATCTCAGCTCTTATAACTTCCTTGTGCTCTATCAGGAATGATACATTAATGTTATTACTATTTCTAATTTTTTGTGCTCACCTTATATCAAAAAATTTTATCTACTTTTTGTAATACCTTATCCTTACTCCTTTTTAAAGTTGAATAAACCAAAGGCCCAGGAAATGTTAAGGTTTGCCAAAAATTTTACAGACTCAGAAAGTAGACTAGTGGTTGCCTGAGTCTAGAGGAGGGGATGATAATTACTGTAAATGGGGATAAGGAATTGCGTGGGGGTGATGAAAATATTGTAAAGGTGACTTATGGTGATGCCATTTTTATGTTTATTAAAAGGTTTTAGATTGCACCCTGGAAAGGAGTAATTGTATGCTTTTAAAAATATACCTCAGATAAAGATGTTTAAGAAGGAAAATCACACTAAAAGTCACATCATTGTATTCTACCCTTGGTGCTTGCACATTTACTGCAATGCAACAAGCTTTGGGAAAACAATGAAGAACTAGATCTTGCTCTAGTTTGCTATGGAATGTTGGGCAATTTATGTACTTTTTCTGGGTTGTAGTTTCTTCAACTATAAGTGAGGTCACTAAACTTGTCATGTGTCTTAAAGATCTTGAATTAATTCTAAGAGTATCTAATTCTAGCTGAGTAAGCTTCCATGAATTGGCAGGCAATAGTATAAGTCAAAAAACTGCATATCAAAAATGATGATTCTGGAAAAGAAAAGGCATGAAAGAGCTTATTATCACTTGATAGTGGGGCTATGGGAATTTAATTTCTTCCCTTATTATCTTTTTTAATATCTGTTTTATTATTTTTAAAACATTCTAAAATAAATGTATTTCAAAAAGGAAGTTAGTTTTATTCAAAGAAAAACAGCTCACTGAGAACATTTTATGAAGACAATTTCCTACAGAAAATAAAATGGAAAATGCTGGTGTGCTGAGGGCAGAATTGAGATAATGCTGTAGTTCTTGCTTCAAGTTAAAAATAACAGATCTACAAATTTATGCAACTATTTAACTTTATGTAGCATCAAGTCTGAGCTTTGTTTGGTTACTTGGTTTTCTTGGTAATTTCATTGGTGACTTGATAATTTATGAACACCCAGAGTGTGTCCCTAGGATACAGTTAGAGTTCTAGAGTTTCTACAAAGCACATTGATCTGCAGTGACACAACAACATGAGTAACATAGCCATTATACAAACAGAATGAAAGATAAAATTATTTTTAAATCCAGTCTAAGTTATCAACATTTTGTTTAAGAGAAGTTAATATGAAATTGAATAAAGGTATAGAGGGAATATAAAAAGGGTACAGTATTTTCTCAAGCAAAATTATATTTACATTACTTTTTGTATGTTTATTTTCAATATCATATATTTTCTATCGGAGAAGGCAATGGCACCCACTCCAGTACTCTTGCCTGGAATATCCCATGGACGGAGGAGCCTGGTAGGCTACAGTCCATGGGGTCGCTAAGAGTCGAACACGACTGAGCTACTTCACTTTCACTTTTTCCTTTCATGCACTGGAGAAAGAAATGGCAACCCACTCCAGTATTCTTGCCTGGAGAATCCTAGGGACGGCAGAGCCTGGTGAGCTGCGGTCTATGGGGTCGCACAGAGTCGGACACGACTGAAGTGACTTAGCATAGCATAGCATAGCATAGCATAGCATATTTTCTATATCACTTTCAAATGAGAGTTAATTTAGAAAATTCAGTTCGTATATCATGTATTCATTTCAAAATATACCCATTGCCCAAGATGAGACACATTCACATTCTGAATACATGTGAAATGCTGTTGTTTTGATAAGAGTAGATATGCAGGAAGCAGGACTTCTTACAGCAGAGAAGGAAGAAAGAAACCCTGAGCCTCAGTGGAGGCAGTGAGAATATCATGAATAAATCTATGTGATTCCAAATATTTGGAATAAAAATTAGCATCTTGGACACAGATGTATTTATACTACACCTCTGAAATTTTGGCCATATGAACATAAATATCAGGATAGTGGAAACTATTCACATATAATTCAGATTTTAGCTTAAATACTGTTTTGAGAACTGCTCTCTGACTTGGTATGCAACCAGATTGCATGTTTCAGATTCATGTTTAAAATATTTCTCTATGTGATAGATGAAAAGTATCCATATTGTAAATGCAGTTGCACATAGCTTAATTGTCACTTCTGCCATTTTGGTTAACTATAGGAGTTATTCATACAATCATTAAGTCTAAAAGTACTCCGTGGTGTTTTTTTTTCCTAATCTCCCACCAAAATAAAGGCTCTCAGTCATAGAAATGTATATTTAGATCCTCTTTACATACCTTCATGGAAAATGAACTTTGAGGAGGTTAGACCCATTTTTTACATTTTTTTATGTTTTATAAAATTGTTCCTAAGTTCAAAAATGAAATATATTTTGTTAACAAGATAAGGTTTTATTATCAACAGCTAAGGATGAACAGAATTCTGTTCACTTCTTTTTTTCCAAATTGGCAGATCCTTCTATATTGTAATAGTTACTATTTCCCATGCTACATGTTTCTAGAATAATCTACCTTTTCTCATATACTATTTTTTTTTTAATCAGAATCGTTATGAAAGCAATGTTTTGTGAAGGTATGCTTGTGAGAGGGGAAGGGTAGAGAGAAAAGGCAGACTCCTACACGTCTTTATGTGGATACTAAGAGAAGCATCATTTGGATAATGGAAATTTAATCTTATTTATATTGTATTACATTATCTTGTATACTCAAGTCTCTTCATGGGTCACAGCCTTGTCATGGGTAATGGGCTTGCATAACTCAATGAAGCTATGAGCGATACCATACAGGGACACAGAAGTTGGATCATAGTGAAGCGTTCTAACAAAATGGAGTCCACTAGAGGAGGAAATAGTAGCCACTCCAGTATGCTTGCATATAGAACCCCAAAGATAGTATGGAAAGGCAAAAAGATATAACACTATAACATGAGCCCCCATCAGAACTTGTCAAATATGCTACCAGGGAAGAATGGATGTCAGTTACTAATAATTCCCGTAAGAATGAAGCAACTGGACCAAAACAGGAATGACACTCAACCGTGGATGTGTCTGGTGGTGAAAGTAAAGACTGATGCTATAATATGAAGAAAGGTATTGCTTAGGAACATGGAATGTTAGGTCCATGAATCAAGGTAAATTGGTCGAACAGGATATGGCAAGAGTGAACATCAATATTTTAGAAATCAGTGAACTAAAATGGATGAGAATGGGTAAATTTAATTCAGATGATCGTTATATCTATTACTGTGGGCAAGAATCCTTTAGAAGAAATGGATTAGCTCTCATAGTCAAAAATAAATCCAAAATTCAGTACTTGGGTGCAATCTCAAAAATAACAGTATGATCTCAGTTCATTTCCAAGGCAAACAATTCACTGTCACAGTAATCCGAGTCTAAGCCCAACCACTAATGCAGAAGTTGAAGTTGACTTATTCTATGAAGACTTACAACTCTTTCTATAACTAACATCCAAAAAAGATGTATTTTTCATCATAGGGAATTGGAATGCAAAAATACAAAATCAAGAGATAGTTCTAATGAGGTGGATGAAACTGGAGCCTATTATACAGAGTGAAGTAAGCCAGAAAGAAAAACACCAATATAGTATACTAACACATGTATATGAAATTTAGAAAGATGGTAATGATAACTCTATATGCGAGACAGCAAAAGAGACACAGATGTATAGAACAGTCTTTTGGACTCTGGGAGAAGGCAATGTTGGGATGTTTTGAGAGAATAGCACTGAAACATGTATATTATCATATGTGAAACAGATCGCCAGTCCAGGTTTAATGCATGAGACAGGGTGCTCAGGGCTGTTGTACCGGGATAACCCAGAGGGATGGAATGGGGAGAGAGGTGGGAGGGGGGTTCAGGATGGGGAACACATGTACACTCACGGCTGATTCATGTCAATGTACGGCAAAACCACCACAATATTGTAAAGTAATTCAGTTCAGTTCAGTCACTCAGTCGTGTCCGACTTTCTGCGACCCCATGAATTGCAGCACGCCAGGCCTCCCTGTCCATCACCAACTCCCGGAGTCTGCCCAAACCCATGTTCATCGAGTCGGTGATGCCATCCAACCATCTCATCCTCTGTCGTCCCCTTCTCCTCCCGCCCCCAATCCTACCCAGCATTAGGGTCTTTTCCAATGAGTCAACCCTTCGCGTGAGGTGCCCAAAGTATTGGAGCTTCAGCTTCAACATCAGACCTTCCAATGAACACCCAGGATTGATCTCTTTTAGGATGGATTGATTGGATCTCCTTGCAGTCCAAGGGACTCTCAAGAGTCTTCTCCAACACCACAGTTCAAAAGCATCAATTCTGTGGCGCTCAGCTTTCTTCACCGTCCAACTCTCACATCCATACATGACCACTGGAAAAACCATAGCCTTGACTAGACGGACTTTTGTTGGCAAAGTAATGTCTCTGCTTTTAAACATGCTATCTAGGTTGGCCATAACCTTCCTTCCAAGGAGTAAGCGTCTTTTAATTTCATGGCTGCAGTCACCATCAGCAGTGATTCTGGAGCCCAAAAAAGTAAAGTCTGACACTGTTTCCACTGTTTCCCCATCTATTTCCCATGGAGTGATGGGACCAGATGCCATGATCTTAGTTTTCTGAACGTTGAGCTTTAAGCCAACTTTTTCACTCTCCTCCTTCACCTTCATCAAGAGGCTCTTAGTTCTTCTTCACTTTCTGCCATAAGGGTGGTGTCATCCGCATATCTGAGGTTATTGATATTTCTCCCAGCAATCTTGATTCCAGCTCTTGTGTTTCTTCCAGCCCAGCATTTCTCATGATGTACTCTGCATATAAGTTAAATAAGCAGGGTGACAATATACAGCCTTGACGTACTCCTTTTCCTATTTGGAACCAGTCTGTTGTTCCATGTCCAGTTCTAACTGTTGCTTCCTGACCCGCATACAGGTTTCTCAAGAGACAGGTCAGATGGTCTGGTATTCCGATCTCTTTCAGAATTTTCCACAGTTTATTGTGATCCACACAGTCAAAGGCTTTGGCATAGTCAATAAAGCAGAAATAGATGTTTTTCTGGAACTCTCTTGCTTTTTCAATGATCCAGTGGATATTGGCAATTTGATCTCTGGTTCTTCTTCCTTTTCTAAAACCAGCTTGAACATCTGGAAGTTCACGGTTCACGTATTGCTGAAGCCTGGCTTGGAGAATTTTGAGCATTACTTTAGTAGCATGTGAGATGAGTGCAATTGTGCGGTAGTTTGAGCATTCTTTGGCATTGCCTTTCTTTGGGATTGGAACGAAAACTGACATTTTCCAGTCCTGTGGCCACTGCTGAGTTTTCCAAATTTGCTGGCATATCGAGTGCAGCACTTTCACAGCTAAAGTAATTAGCCTCCAATTAAAATGAATAAATTAAAAAATAAGTATCCAGAATGACAGGCAAGTTTGGTATGGGAGTACAAAATGAAGCAGGACAAAGGCTAACAGAGTTTTGTCAAGAGAACATTCTGGTTATAGCAAACACTCTTTTCCAACAACAGAAAAGATGTCTCTACACATGGACATCAACAGATAGTCAATACTGAAATCAGATTGGTATGTTCTTTGCAGCTGAGGATGGAGAAACTCTATACAGTCATTGAAAACAAGACTATGGACCTGACTATGGCTCAGATTATGAACTCTGTTGCAAAATTCAGGTTTAAATTGAAGAAAGTAAGGAAAACCACTAGACCATTCAGGTACGCATGCTAGTTGCTCAGTCATGTCTGACTCTTTCAGAACCAATGGACTGTAGCCTTCCAGGCACCTCTGTCCACTGGAGTGGATAGCCATTCCCTTCTCCAGGGGATCGTCCCAATACAGGTATCGAACCAGGGTATCCTGCATTGCACACAAATTTTTAACCATTTGAGCCACTAGGAAAATCCCTTGTGAGTATACAGTGGAGGTAACAAACAAATTAAAGGGAGTAGATATGGTAGACAGAGTGCTTGAAGGACTATGGATGGAAATTTGTAATATTGTATAGGAGGTAGTGACCCAAACCATCCCAAAGGAAAAGAAATGCAAGAAGGCAAAGAGATTGTCTAAGGAGACTTTTCAAATAGCTGAGGAAAGATGAGATGCAAAAGGCAAGTGAGAAAGGGAAAGATATACACAACTGAGTGCAGAGTTCTGGAGAATAGCAAGGAGAGATAAGAACGTGTTCTTAAACAGACAGTGTAAATAAATAGAGGAAAACGATAGAATGGGGATGACTAGAGACCTCTTCAAGAGAATCGGATATGTCAAGGGAATATTTCACGTAAGGATGGGCACAATAAAGGACAAAAACTGTAAGGATCTAACACAAGCAGAAGAGATTAAGAAGAAATGATAAGAATACACAGACAAACTATTCAGAAAGGTCTTAATGACCCAGATAACCACAATGGTGTGGTCACTTACCTAGAGCCAGACTTCCTGGACTGTGAAGTTAAGTGGGCTTAGGCAGCATTACTAGAAACAAAGCTAGTGGAGGTAATGGAATTCCAGCTGAGCTATTTCAAATCTGAAAAGATGATGTTGTTAAAGTGCAACACTCAGAATGTCAGCAAATTTGGAAAACTCAGCAGTGGCCATAGGACTGAAAAGGTCAATTTTCATTCCAATCCCAAAGATGGACAATGCCAAATAATGTTCCTACTACCATACACTTGCACTCATTTCACACGCTAGCAAAGTTATGCTCAAAATGCTTCAAGCTAGGCTTCAGCTGTATATGAACCGAAAACTTCCAGGTATATAAGCTGGATTTTGAAAGAGGCAGAGGAACCAGAGATCAAATTGGCAACATTCACTGGATCATGGAAAAACAAGGGAGTTCCAGAAAATGCCTGCTTCATTGACTACTAAAGCCTTTGACTGCTTGGATCACAACAAACTGTGGAAAATTCCTAGAGATAAGAGTACCAGGCCACCTTTCCTATCTCCTGAGAAACCTGTATGCTGGTCAAGAAGCAAGTCAAATTATAACTGGTCAAATAATAACTAGACATGAAACAATGGACTGGTTCAAAATTGAGAAAGGAATAAGACAAGGATGTATATTGTCACCTTGCTTATTTAACCTCTATGCAGAGTACCTCATGCAAAATGCCAGGCTGGAATCAAGATTGCCTGGAGAAATATCAACAACCTCAGATATTCAGATGATATCACTCTAATGGGAGAAAGTGAAGAGGAACTAGTGTCTCTTGATGAGGGTGAATGTGGAGAGTGAAAATGCTGGCTTGAAACTCAAAATTCAAAAAACTAAGATCATGGTATCCATCATTTCATGGCAAATAGATGGGGGGGGAGTAGAAGCAGTGACAGATTTTATTTTCTTTCTGCAAAATCACTGTGGACAGTATAGACAAAGCCGTGATATTAAAAGATGCTTGTTACTTGGAAGAAAAGCTATGACAAAAGTATACAACATATTAAAAAGCACAGGCATCACTTTGCTGACAAAGGTCTGTATAGTCAAAACGATGGTTTTCCTTGTGCTCATGTATGGATATGACAGTTGGACCATAAAGAAGGCTGAATGTCAAAGAATTGATGCTTTCAAATTGTGGTGTTGGAGAAGACTCTTGAGAGTCCCTTGGTCTGCAAAAAGATCAAACCAGTTAATCCAAACCAGTTGATCCTGAATATTCATTGAAAGGACTGATGCTGAAGCTCCAATATTTTGGCTCCCTGATGCAGAGTCCACTCTTTGGAAAAGATCCTTATGTTGGGAAAGAGTGAAAGCAAAAAGAAAAGGGGGTGGCAGAGGATGAGATGTTTTGATAGCATCATGGACTCAATGGGCATGAACTGAGCAAACTCCAAGAGATAGTACAGGGCAGTGGAGCCTGGCATGCTACAGTTCCTGGGATCACAAATAGTTAGACATGGCTTAGTGACTGAACAACAATGACAACAAATATACCCAAGCTTTTGTTTACTCAGTAATGAGAGTTGCTTATAATAATCTCTATACAAGTCCACATGTATGCTATTAATATTTTGATAGACACAGCATAAGGCAACTGAGGATTCATGAGTACCAGCAACATACTTGGGTTTATAGTAAGAACTTTACCCATATTACTTGTTTATATCATGCCATGAAGTATGATGTTTACATTTAGAGGACATATGCAATAATAAGAAGCAGAAAATGTCTTATTGAGATGATATGATGGGGCTGAGGGGAGGCAGTGATCTGGGCCTTGAAGAAAAATGAAACACACACAGAAGGTGAGGGCATGTGGACATGGTTACAACATGCAAACAGCATTGTGTATGAAAAGTCATAGAAGTAGGAAAATTTATAGGAGCAGGTATAAGGTGATTTTAGAGCAAAGACAGTATTGAGAGATATCCTTGGGAATGAAGTTAGAATGGTATGCTGAAACTAGACTGTGGTGGTGATGGTGTAGGGCAGAGTGGGTCACTAATGCCAGTCATAATAATTTGGCCTTGTTTTGTGGATGTTTAATGTCACTGAATGCTTTTGATTAGAGGTATGATATGATCACAGTCAAATTCAAAGCATTTTACTCTAAGAACCTTGAGATACATGGTCCCTTTACGGCACCGATGCTTGGAAGTTCTCAGGGCTCACCCTGAAGTCCTCCTCAGTCCTCCTTTGTCTTATTTATTGCTAAGCAGTCACACCCAGTTTTAGGTTTTGCTCACCAGACAACTGGTAGTGATGTTTCTCACAGTTTCATGTTTTTTGAACTCCAGATATATATGACCACTCTCTAATCAGAATCCACTCTAGCTTTCAAGCTAATCTCAAATTATTAAGTCCAAATAAATTTATACATGCATATGTAAAATATGGCTCTTTTTCAGATAGGCCCATTTTCTGTCCATCATCTACCCATTATTTCTGTCAACTCAAATTTATAATCCAGAGACTAACAGTCTTTCTAGATACCTCCCCATCTTACCAGTAATATATAATTCATCACCAAGTCAGTTTCTGGATATAGTTGTCTTAGTAATCCCCACTCTTTCTGTCACTGTGACCTACAAAATCTTCTTCTGCTAGGCTTTGGATGGCTTCTAACCTTGTGCTCTCAGAATTTCATTGCCCTCCATGCAGCCTCAAATTCTCAGTGCTACAGAAAATAGAGAAAGAGATTAAAATCAATGGAAGTAATTTATAGTAATGAGGGATCAAAAGATCCCTAATTTGTTTTAAAAAACAATAGATTTTTTTCAAACTGAATATCCATCTAATTGAGTAATCAAAACATGTATGGCCTGATGATTCACCTACTGAGGCAGGAGCTGTGCAATGTCAATATTTTTCAAGCAGGATTCTAATTTATCTTTTAGAGAAATAATAGATCATGGAGACCTAATTTTTCTTCTTTCTTTTCTGTTGTGTCAAAAGCCATTTAGTATATTGTGGGAAAGTTTCTTAAAAATCTCACTAGCAGTGATTAATACCTTTAAATCTGATTTTATCAGTAGACATGTCTTCAAATAGCATGGCAAAAGAGCTATGGTAAGTCTCTCCCATGGAAAATATTGTCTGTAGTTCCCAAAACTACACCTGCCACAAGCGTATCCTTAAGTTGATCAAGTGACCTCATTTTACTTTCTAATAGGATGAAAGTTTTATGATCAATCAATGAGTAGGTATTTGCCCAACCCTATGGAATTGGCTTTTTTCTCTCTTATACTACAACAGTATAAGCACACTCATAATTAACTGGGATTTCACAATGAAATTAAAGTTTAAAGAGGTTCAAAACATCTTATACTGTCAATGTATAAAGGTATGTTATTCAATATTTTTCTGTGAGTGGAAATTAAATGAATTCATGATCATCTGTGTTCAGAATGGGAAAATTAGTTAACATTTGAAGGAAACCTTCACATCTTATATGAAATAACCTGGTTTATTGTCAAACTAAATGTCTGTCTTGTCGAAATGAGCTCTCTGAATAGGTATCTCAGGAGCCCTTTGAATTGCCGAAACAGAATCTCATGAACATTCATTAATATAATACTTTGGGAAATATTTTTCCCTTTTCCAAAACATTGCAATTTCTGAAAAAAACGTTTTTTTTCCATATCATAAAGATAAATCCTAACACTGTAAGCAATTAAAAAGAGAAGAAAAACAAAGGTTTTTAAATGTTATCTCTGTATCACAATTGCTGGAAAAGGGGTGGAGGAAGTCTGAGGGATTTGCAGCATTTTTAGTTTCTTCAAGACAAAGCTGAGTAAGTCAGCAATTGTTTTCTCCTTTACTATTTGCATTCTTCTTTCACTTTTCTGATCAGGACTAAATCTAGGTCTGTCCATTCTTCTGCATTAGACATGTTGATATAAGACTTGAGCCACATCTGTAAAGAGAGAGACTTCTCATGCTTTGTAACTGTTGAAAGAGTTTCTTCAGAAAGAGATGCATTTGACAATGGCAAATAGGTTGGTCTATTCGTGGTGTAACATTGGCCTTTTATAAATCTTCCAAGTATGTAGGAAATTCTAAGACAGACTGAGTATGGTTCTATAGCCTGGTTTAGTGCTTCTGAGATTGGGTTCACATAATGGGAAATATCCACAAAACAGAATTTTATGGGATTAAGAGACTCGCTACAGAGCAGATGTATTACAAAGAATAACAGAACCTGTTGTTGGGGTAGAACCTGTTGTTCTTAAACACAGTCCATAAGGCTTCCTACTATTTATTGTAAATGGGCATGGCTCATTCACAGATAGTAATTAGCATCACTGTGTGACATTATTTTAAATGCAGGGGCTATGGCATTGAACAAAGCTCATAAAACCCCTATCCTCCTGACAGTTTCATTCTGAAGAAGGGAGACACATAAACAAAATAGGTAGTGTCAGTGTCAGTTCTGTAATATAAGTACATAGAAGTAGTGTAAGTGGTATGTCCTATGGAGAAAAATCTAATTAACTGGAAAAGGGGATTGAGAGATTGGGGCAGCAAAATTTTAAATAGAATATTCATAGCAGGCTTCAGAGAAAACATGGCATTTAAATAAAGACCTCTAGGAAAGGATGGAACAAGCCTGGGAATAACTGAGGAATAGAATCCAGGCAAAGGGGGAAGCAAATGCAGAAGTTCTCAGACAGTAATGTACCTGATAAATAACAGGAAGATGAAGTAGCCCATGTAGTTGGGGGATCTAGTCAGAGAGGTAAGTGTAAGAATATTCTCACAGAATCTTTTAACAAGACATTAGTTTTGCTCAGAAAGAAGGGAAATGCTATAGGAGTACTTTGGACAGAAAATGACATCATCTGACTTGGTTTTAAGGTGATGGCTTTACACTCTATATATTTTTGAAAATAGACCCAAGAGGGGAAAAGGGAAAAATAGGACAACACATTTGTGAATAATCATAAGAAATTGGTTTGATGAGCTTGACAGGGTTTAGAATAGAAGTGGCAAGGAGAAATTGTACTCTGGATACCATTTTTTAAACTGTCATAATTTGTTGAATAATTAGTGGTGGGGTATATGATGTAGGTTTGATCCCTGGGTCGGGAAGATCTCCTGGAGAAGGAAATGGCAACCCATTCCAGGATCTTTGCCTGGAGAATCCCATAGGCAGAGGAGCCTGGTGGGTTACAGTCCATGGGGTCACTAAAGAATTGGACATGATTTAGCAACTGAACAAAAATAACATGAAATATAGAAAGGCGCAAGAATGCCTTTAAGGTTTTTGAATGAGTACCTGGAAGGATGAAGTTGCTGTGAGTTGATATGGAGAGACTGTATAGTAAGATAGATTTAGTATAGCAGAACAGAGGTTCGATTTCTATATGTTAAACCTGAAATACCTGTTAAATAGAGATATGATGTGGATTTGGATATACATGTTTGGAGTTCATAAAAGAAATACTAGGTTGAATGGTGTCCTCATGGAATTCATGTTCTTCTTGAAATCTCAGAATGGGATTTTATTTGGAAATATAATTATTGCAAATGCAATTAGTTAAAATAGGATGAGATTACACTAGAGTAGGATAGGGTGGATTCTTCATCAATATAACTGTGTTCTTATTAAGATGAAAAGACACAGACATCCAAGAAGGCATGTTCCAATGGGGAGGTGAGAGATTGAGTGAAGCATTCATAAGGCACAATAACACCCCAGTTTTCTAGCAATACCAGGATTGAAGAGAAGAACATGGAAGAGAGTCTCCTCTAGACCCTTCAGACAGAATATGGCCTTGACAACACCATGGTTTCAAATTTCAGCTACCAGAACTGTGAGAGAATTTTCAGTTGGTTTCAAGTTACCCAATTTATGGTACTTTGTTACAGCAGCTCTGGAAACTAATACATAAGCCATCAGCATACAGCAGTTATTTAAAGTCAAGAGACTACATTAAAATCTCCAAGATAATAAGAATAGTTATAAAAAAGATGAAGTAAAATGTCTGAAATTGGAGTAACAGTACATTTCAAGGTCAGGATCATGAGAAGAAACCAGAAAGAGACTAAGAGGTAGCCAGTGAATTAGGAGAACAAGGAGACTGTGGGATCCTGGAACCTAAATAAAGAAGCATATCAAGAAGAAAGGTATGTATTACATGATGCAAATAAGTAAAGTAAGATCAATGTTGAGAATTGACCATTGGTGTTATTGATGTAGCAATCACTGGTAACGCTGACATTGAATTAAGTTATCATATTAAAAGATGCCTTGACAACTTTTTTTTGATATTCAAAGATAATTATTTACACAATCTAATATAATTTTCAGAAAGCTAGCTGACAAAAGATGATAAGATGAGAAAAGCAGGATGTAGTGATATTTTTAAGATGAAGACTTAATTCTGGTAAAAATGAAGAATCCATAACTGACTATTATTATCACAATAAGAAGTAAAATTGAGAAATCACACTGCAAAGCTTCCACCATTGCAAATGCTTGTATTTTAGACGACATTGGTCTGTATTTTGGCTGTTCCATTTCTCCTTTGTGTTATTAAATAGAGGAGGAAAAAAACGTAAAAAAATTAGACAAGACAAAGAAAGCCACAAATACAAAAGAAGGCAAGAAAGTGAGATTCATATGGGACCATCCTGTTTGTTGTCCCCAGGTGAGAACAGTTGATGACAGAATGCAGAACACCAGGAGAAGTCTTTGTCAACAGCGTTGATGTTCCCACTGTATTTCTTTGCTCTGAAACCAATTTGCAATTCTCCTGACATCAGTTTTCGATGTATTACCCCAGGTGGGTCGGTCTCTGAGGAAGGCCAGCCTATATATGCAGCAGCTGAAATAACTAGTTGGGGCTAATGAGACTGAGAATGTCATGGTCTGGTTAATATTCATTTATTTGAAGGGAGCATCTCTGTTTAACCTGAGGGCTATGTTTCATTAGATTTATGCACTGTAATGCAATACCTGAAACTGAATGAAACTGGTATTGTTTTCTTAAATACCAGCAGTTTTCATTTATGCTTGAGATGAAAATCTGCCCATCTTTGGCATGTATAAAACCTGTTCTCTCTCAGCTACTGAATTTTTTCTTATTGTAGTCACTGTGTCCTAATGTTGAACATAAGTAATTTCCTTGGATAGTAGACAGTTTTTTCTCCACAACAAGTAATGCAGCTTCTTTGTCAAAAGTCTTAGGCAGTTGTAACAACTAAAGTAACGATTGCAGCAGGGCCAGGAGATATATGTTCCTGTCCGTGGAATGCAGGGTAATGGAGGCAGTGCAATGTCCAGGCATGAAAGATTAGATTCCCAGAGGATTAAACACGTGTAAAGGTAAAGGTAAATGACAAATGATGTTCTTGTGATTTTGTTAGACAAAGAGATATTGAATATCATTGTAAGCAAGTAGAGTCCAGAATGGTACATGTCAAAATTGGACTACATTAGAATCAAATGAGGATCCTATTAAAATATACTCATGTCTGAAGCCCCCAATCCTATAGGCCTGCTGAATTAGAATATATGACACTAGATTGTAGGTATCTGTATAGGAAGTAGAGACAAGAAGAGCCTACAGTGAACAGTTAGCAGTGAACCCAGTTTGACATAAACTCTAGTAAAATTATGCATTATATTTAATGTCATATTATTATGCCTTTTTTTCCATCTTTTTTGTTGAAATTTGGAAAGATTACAGACACTTTCATGTGAATCCTGTTACTTTTTAAGGTATAGAAAAACACCAAGGAGAGGAGTTAAAGAATGGTTCAAAAAACACTCATTCCAGAAAGTACTGTATGCATGCACATACATAAAGATTCCATTACAAAATATACATATGAAGCACTGAACACATACACCCCTGCAGATACTTTCATGACTCAAATTACACATTAATTCATTTCAAATTATGTGACATACTACAATTAAAAAAAACACTTTGTCAGTTCTCTTTTTTTAAAATTAGTGTTCATATATATATATATATATATTTTTTTTTTTTGCTCTTGGAATCATTTTTTTCTTGTACATCCTCAATACAGTTTGGAAAATACTGCTCTTTGTGGATTTTTTGGTCTATTAATTTGTTTTAAGTTTTACTTTTGATTCATGAGTTTGCACGTAATATATGTTATTTTAATGAACCATTTTCTCTTTCAGTCTTTTTTTTTTAAGTGCAATTATCCAGTTGAATACATGAAACCAGGAGCCTCAAACTTAAATGCACAGAGTTCAAAAAAATAATAAAATGTGTGAGCTGAATTGGCTGCAAGTCAATTGGTAAACGTGGTGTCTGTGGGCAATGAGAATTTATGATTTTTTAAAAAGGATCTTATTTTCCAACCTATGCCCAACAACACAAATGTACTATCTGTTTTTCATATCTAGATGTTTGTATGTCCATCATCTATCTATCTATTTATATACACTCTATTTATCTTGAGAATAAGAGATTTTACTAAAACAATTCAGGCTTGGGGTCTTAATTTTCAAATTCTATTCTAAATCAATCTTGTCATGAAGGCTAAGAATTCCAATATTTTTCATAGCATTCAATTACCTGTTCATTAGTGTTTCATTCAAGTGGCTCCTGATACCTAGATGTCATAGGACAAGGCGACAGTAGACACTTGATAGGAAGTGATAGAGTACATATATGCTGGGTTTAATGGGTGGGAGAGAAGGGGAGTAGTACAGGAAATAAAAGGAAGTAGCTGAGACAAGCCTTCAGACATGGCGTAAATTCTTCAGGCTCTAGGAGCTAAAGAGTCACAGAAATAATTAGGAGAAGACAAGAAGCTATCTTATGGGCAATGGGGCATTGCCAGCCCTTTCTTGCCCAGTGAAATTAAGAGAAGTCAATATACCTATATTCATTTTATTTTTGAAAATTTTTGGTATTTTATTTTGAAAATATGAGTAGGTACCTACATGAGCAGGTACTTCTTCTTGTTTTTGCTCCCTTTGGTTACACTGCAAGGTATGTGGGATCTTAGTTCCCCAACCAGGGATCAAATCTGTACCGCCTGAAGTGAAAGCACTGGAAGGGCAGTCTCAATCACTGGATCACCAGGGAAGTCCCCTGAACATGTACCTTTGAGAAATAAGTAGGACCATTGAGAAAGAACTTTGCCTCAGAGAAATGTGGCCATTCTGGTGTTTCCTTTCTTGGGCCTCTAGCTGTGGGAGCTCAGAAGACAAAGTTTAAATGCTTTAGCCTAAACTGCATTCTCCAATGAGTAACACAGTATACTGAAAATGAAAGTAAAAGTCTCTCAGTCATGTCGAACTCTTTGTCACTCCATGGACTGTAGCCTGCCAAGCTCCTCTGTCCATGGAATTCTCCAGGCCAAAATATTGGAGTGGGTAGCCATTCCCTTCTTCAGGGTATCTTCCCAATCCAGGGATCAAACCCAGGTCTCCCACATTGCATGTGGATTCTTTACCAGCTGAGCCACCAGAGAAGCCCAGTACACTGAAAGGAAGCACTTAACTTAAAAATAGTAACAAGAGTGGCTATTCTTAAGTTTTATTGACTTAAAATACTTTCCCTTCTCTGTCCCATTTTGTCAAAGCACTTGTAAAAATTTTAAACATTTTTAGAGGAATTTTAGGTTCATTACAAAAGAGAATGGTACAAAAATGTCTCATATACTCACTGCCACAAGTAAAGCAGTCTCCCCTATTAATATCCCCTTTCATGGAATGAATGAATGGATGAGTGGATGAATCACAAGCTAGAATCAAGATTTCCAGGAGAAAAAATCACAGCTTCAGATATGCAGATGACATCATTCTAAGGGCAAAAAATGGAAAGGAACTAAAAAGTCTCTTGATGAAGGTGAAAGACGAGAGTGAAAAAGCTGGCTTAAAACTCGAAATTCAAAAAACTAAGGTCATGACATCTGGTCCCATTACTTCATGGCAAATAGAAGGGGAAAAAGTGGAAACAGTGGCAGGCTTTATTTTCCTGGGCTCCAAAATCACTGCAGATGGTGACTGCAGCCATGAAATTAAAAAAACACTTGCTCCTTGGAAAGAAAGTTATGACCAACATAGACAGAATATTAAAAAGCAGAGGCATCACTTTGATGACAAAGATCTGTATAGTCAAAGCTATATTTTTTCCAGTAGTTGTGTAGAGATATGAGAGTTGGACCATAAAGAAGACTGAACACCAAATAATTGGTGCTTTCAAACTGTGATGTCGGAGAAGACTCTTGAGAGTCCTTTGGACTGCAAGGAGATCAAACCAATCAGTCCTAAAGGAAATCAACCTTGAATATTCATTGGAAGGACTGATGCTGAAGCTGAAGCTTGCTGCAGTCCATGGAGTTGCAAAGAGTCAGACATGACTTAGCGACTGAACAACAACAACAAATCAGAATGGTACATGTTAACAAATGGTAATCTTATATTGAATATCATAATCACCCAAAGTTCTTAGTTTACATTAATGTTCACTGTTGGTCTTATGTACTCTGTTAGTTTAGATAAAAGTACAATGCCATGTGGGGCTTCCAAAATGCTGCTGCTGCTGCTAAGTTGCTTCAGTCGTGTCCGACTCTGTGCGACCCCATAGACAGCAGACCACCAGGCTCCACCGACCTGGGATTCTCCAGCCAAGAATACTGGAGTGGGTTGCCATTTCCTTCTCCAGTGCATGAAAGGGAAAAGTGAAAGTGAAGTCACTCAGTCGTGTCCGACTCTTAGCGACCCCATGGACTGTAACCTACCAGGCTCCTCCGTCCATGGGATTTTCCAAGCAAGAGTACTGAAGTGGGCTGCCATTTCCTTCTCCAAGGGATCTTCCCAACCCAGGGATTGAACCTGGATCTTCTACATTGCAAGCAGATTCTTTACCATTTGAGCCACCTGGGAAGTCCTATAGATAAAAAAATAACTCATTAAATGGAATTCTAAAAAGAAAAATACTCAAATAATCAAAAAGGATGGGAAAAGTGAAAGAGGCTAACAATAGAAATAAAAAATAATAATAACAGATTTAAAATTATTCATATCAGTACTTTCATTAAATATTAATATACTAAGCACTTCTATTAAGAAGCAAAGATGATTGGAAAGGATATTAAAGTAAATTTCAACTCTATGCTGTTTACAAAAGATATATTTTAAATATAAGGCAAAAATGTAAAATAAATAAAGAATATAAACTTGCCTGCAGATAGAAAACACAAAAAGGTTGATGTGAATATGATAAAATCAGATATAATAGATTTTAGCAAAACATTTCACCCCAGATAGAGGTCTTTTATAATAATAAATTAGTAATTTATCAAGATATAACACTTATTAACATGTATGGATAAAGCAGAATTTCAACATATATGAAGCAAAAATTGAGGGAAAGAAGAAACTTACAATTTCAATAATAGGACATTTTTCAGTAGTAAGAAGTTTTATCATTGTTTTGTCAGCAACTGATAGACCTTGATACCATATGAATAAACACCTAGAAGAGCTGAAAAACATTATTTACTATTTTGTCTTTTTTATCTTTTCATGTTTTTTATAATATAAAAAATTGTATCAGAAGATAGCCTTTAAGCTCAATGGATTTAATGAAGAACTCAACTGTAATATGCAATGTAAGAACACCCAAACATGTTAAGATTAATCATTAATCATAAGTTTTAAAAATATTGAGCCAAGAGCAACCATGAAAATTAGAATATATTTCAAATGAAATAAAGTAGATGCAAATTTGTGAGATGGAGCTAAAGCTATTGGATAAAAATCTATAGCTTTAAACATTTATAGACATGAAGAAAATTTTAAAATCAATGACCTAAATTTTCAATTCCAAAATCTAGAAAAAGAAGAAAGAAATAAATCTAAAGTAAGTAGAAAGATATAAATAAAGATAAGAGCTTAAATCAGTGAAATTGAGCATAGATATACCTTACCCTAACACTTGGACTGCAAGGAGATCCAACCACTCCATCCAAAAGGAGATCAGTCCTGGGTGTTCATTGGAAGGACTGATGTTGAAGCTGAAACTCCAATACTTTGGCCACCTGATGCGAAGAGCTGACTCATTTGAAAAGACCCTGATGCTGGGAAAGATTGAGGGCAGGAGGGGAAGGGGACGACAGAGGATGAAATGGTTGGATGGCATCACCGACTCAATGGACATGAGTGTGGGTAGGCTCCGGGAGTTGGTGATGGACAGGGAGGGCTGGCCTGCTGCGGTTCATGGGGTTGCAAAGAGTCAGACACGACTGAGCGACTGAACTGAACTGAACTGATACAATAGAGAAGCTAAACAAAACAATGACCTGGGAAACGCCTACCAATTATGAGTAAAAATAAAAATCATATTAGGAATAAAGGGTAGTTACTATAGATGTTACATATATTAAAAAGATAAGAAAATATTATTAACACATACATGACAACTTAATGTAAATGGATAAATTAAAAAAACACCACTTGCAAAAATTTATGCAAATGAAACATAAAGTATAAATAGCCCTATACCTATTTAAGTAAGTTATCAAAGACTCCCAACCAATTAAATCCTATACCTACAAGTTTTGTCAGTGAATTATATCAAACATTCAAGAAAGAATTAACACTAATTCTGCAAAAGTCCTTCAGAAAATCAAAATGCTTTCAAAATCATTTTATAAGCTTTACATAACCCTAAAAGCAAAAGTTAACAAAGATCTTACAAAAAAAGTTACAGAAAACTTTGAATCTTTGTTTTACATAGGTGTTTATTTGTTTATGTCAGGGATTTTAAATTATTCCTTGCCAGACTCAATTTATTTTATTTCCTTTCTTAGGGACAGAGGTCCAAAACTTGAGTTTTTCAAGACTGATAGAACCAGGCAGCAATAAAATTTGTAGTAGTTTTCTGTAGCAATGGATGCTTTTTTTTTTCCTCACTCATTGCTTATTTGGTTTCACCCAGGGCCCTCAGTTCAAGATCTTGACCCTTTAGATCTAAAGCTTTGACTTGCATCACTATATAGGCATTTATACCCAAGGTCCTAAATTTTTCCAGCCATATCTCAGGTCATTAAGTTTCTCTAGGTCTTACTGGCTTTGATTCTACCACCTGAGAATTTCTTGTTATTGAGATATTTTGTTTCCTTTATTTTCCATACAATCTCTACAATGCATTTTAAGTTTTCTTTTTGTTACTATAATTAATGAATGTGTTTTAGATGTTTATAGAGAAGATTTTTTAAGTTACTATATTTTTGTTATAATAAATACCTTTTAGCATTTCTAATTTTAATAACACAGAAAATGGTCAAAATATATTAAGTTAAAAATAAAATAGTAAAATTGTTTTATAGTATCATGCATATTAGTAATATAGTCATATAATATAGTAATAAGAATAAAAGTGATCATTTTTATTGCTCTATTCAAGCATTGTATATTGAATATATTCTGCATTTACAGTTGAATAGGGAAAAGTTATTGAAATTAAAATAAAGAAAAGAAAGCTAGCATACATATAACACATTGAAAATATAAACAGCTCCTCTAACACATTGAAGAGTTTTTCTGCAAATATAAAATGAGTGGAGTAGATTCTTTAAGAAACTCTAGTACTAATTTGAAATTTATTGACAAAGTTCATTTCAATGTGGATCCAGTTCTCATATTTTGTGGAAACAATGAACCTGACAATTCACAGCTGAGCAAATACCAACCCTGGTGAAGTGAAGAAATAACTGAAGAACTACAGGTCAAGCTTTTATTTCTATTTTGCATTAATATTCACAACACAGACCCTACCTTGTGGAAATGTGACTACTAGAGATGATTGTGGTCTTTGTTGTTATCTTCCTTACTTTCCTAACTGCCCCCAAATGACTGGTCTGGCAGACTCAATTCTGATGCAGTAAAATTTGAAGTCACTCAGGAAAGATTTAACTTTACATTTAACTGATCATAAGATGGATTGGATGAATGATGAGGAGTTACAGAGAATACATGTGCATTAAAGTAGATGACAGGAAATTGAAAATATTACTATAACTTATTAAGTATTGATTTTTACAGATTTCTTGATATTGCTTGATACAAATAAATGATAGAGGCAAAGAAACTTGATAAAGATAAGAAGGATGAGGACACAATCATCAGAGTGAAGAACTACAGATTGGGACTCAGGTGCTATAATTATATGCCTAGAGAAGAAAGCAAAAGCAACAAAATGACTATAGATAGAAATTATGGGCAAGATGGATGAGAATATAAAATTAATTTTCAAAAAGAGTGTGATTTCAAAGTTGCAGAATTGTTTCTTTTAATAAGTTGTTATATTATTTTCTTTAATGTCTTCCTTCTATAGTTGAAATAGAATATCCTCAATATCTTTTTTTTTGACAAGATCTTGCTGTGGAAAGACTATCATGATTAGCATAAACTGAAAAAACTCTTTCTTTATAAAAATTATGATGTTGTATACTATTACTTTTGAATTTACATATGCAAAATCCACTGTCGCAAGACACCAGTGTTCCAGGCCAACTGGAGGAGGAGAACAGTTTCCTCCTTTTACTCAAACTCTTTATCTTTTGATATCTGTTACTTGAGTCTTAAGTTACTTAAGTCTCGGTACACAAGTTATACATCTTGCAGTAAATCTATTTTCTCCTTTGGCTGTTGGGCTTCCTTGGTGGCTCAATCTGTAAAGAATTTGCCTCCAGTGAAGGAGACCACCTGCAATACAGGAGAGTGGGTTCAATTTCTGGGTCAAGAAGATCCCTTGGAGAAGGAAATGGCAGCCCACTCCAGAATTCTTTCCTGGGAAATCCTATGGACAGTGGAGGCTGGCAGGATACAGTTCACAGGGTTGCAAAGAGCTGACAATGAATTAACAACTACACCACAACAACATCTTATCATTAACTAGAATTAGTTGATTGTTTATATGTATGATTTTTCTAATTAATTTAATTCAATTACCATTTCCTTAAATTTGACCATGATTACCTCTGGAATCTACTCTGGCAGTGACTTTATAACTAGTCTTTTATTTGTATCTCAAGATTAGGTCCATCTCAAGCACTGTTGTCTTATTGACATGCTTAGTACATCTGTGTACAACATAACAGCTCACTATTCACTGAAAATTCTGTGAGATTTTGTGTTTCCATTTCTTTGCTCTTATTTCCTCCATGATTCCTGGTTTGGGAAGATCCCCTGGAGACAGAAATGGCAACCCACTCCAGTATTCTTGCCTGGAGAATCCCATGGACAGAGGAGCCTGGTGGGCTACTATCCATGAGGTCGCAAAGAGTTGAACATGACTCAGTGACTAAACCACCACCATTTCCTCCATGAAGGCACTTTCCTTTTTCTATTTCCATCCATCAATTTATGCTCTCATCCTTTAAGGCCCAGATGCAAGTGTAATATATTTCAAGGAAAGATCATTTTACTCTACAAATAAACTCCTTTATTTTGCCTTAAAAACATTTAAAGCAATTCTGGTTTCCTCGGTGTATATGCCCAGCAGTGGGATTGCTGGGTCATATGGCAGTTCTATTCCCAGTTTTTTAAGGAATCTCCACACTGTTCTCTATAGTGGCTGTACTAGTTTGCATTCCCACCAACAGTGTAAGAGGGTTCCCTTTTCTCCACACCCTCTCCAGCATTTATTGCTTGTAGACTTTTGGATAGCAGCCATTCTGACTGGTGTGAAATGATACCTCATTGTGGTTTTGATTTGCATTTCTCTAATAATGAGTGATGTTGAGCATCTTTTCATGTGTTTGTTAGCCATCTGTATGTCTTCTTTGGAGAAATGTCTGTTTAGTTCTTTGGCCCATTGTTTGATTGGGTCGTTTATTTTTCTGGAATTCAGCTGCAGAAGTTGCTTGTATATTTTTGAGATTAATTGTTTGTCTGTTGCTTCATTTGCTATTATTTTCTCCCATTCTGAAGGCTGTCTTTTCACCTTGCTTATAGTTTCCTTTGTTGTGCAAAAGCTTTTTCCTCGGGCATATACACCGAGGAAACCAGAATTGAAAGAGATGCGTGTACCCCAATGTTCATCGCAGCACTGTTTACAATAACCAGGACATGGAAGCAACCTAGATGTCCATCAGCAGACGAATGGATAAGGAAGCTGTGGTACATATATACAATGGAATATTACTCATCCATTAGAAAAATACATTTGAATCGGTTCTACTGAGATGGATGAAACTGGAGCCCATTATACAGAGTGAAGTAAGCCAGAAAGAAAAACAACAATACAGTATACTAATGCATATATATGGAATTTGAAAGATGGTAACGATAACCCTATATGCGAGACAGAATAAGAGACACAGATGCATAGAACAATTTTATGGACTCTGAGGGAGAAGGTGAGGGTGGGACGTTCTGGGAGAATAGCATTGAAACATGTATACTATCATATGTGAAACAGAACACCATTCCATGTTCGATGCATGAGACAAGGGCTCAGGGCCGGGGCAATGGGATGACCCAGAGGGATGGGATGGGGAGGGAGGTGGGTGGGGGGTCCAGGAAGGGGAACACATGTAAACCCATGGCTGATTCATGTCAATGTATGGCAAAAACTATTACAATATTGTAAAGTAATTAGCCCCCAACTAAAATAAATAAATTTATTAAAAAAAAAAAAAAAAAACATTCAAAGCAAATGGACCTGTTGAGACCAAGATACTTGAGTTAATGTTCAGAAAGGAAATGTAACCACACATTTGGAAATTTTCACTTAAGAATAAATCTACATTGAAGAAGAACTTTTGTAGGCAGTTAGCATACATGCTTGTTGGAAGTTGTGTGAAGCAACAGATCCCTCAGGCAGACATTAGAGTATTCAATAGTGTCAGAGCTCTCACATTGTGTACAGCAGAACCTCTAGGCTCTTGAGTTGCCCATGCAACATTTCTGGTCACAGGTTAATTTCCAAACTTTCTTTTTTTCATTGAATTCTGCACTTGCCAATAGGCTTTTTGTTTCTAGCATCTTCTATATTACTAAGATTGTGCATTTTCATATGATGCTCTTTTCCTCAGGTATTTCATCCAACTCTTCTCTGTTTACATCCATCCTATTCATTTTTTTTTAAGAAATAATTTACATGTGAGGCCTTTACTAACTTCACCATAATTCCTTCAAAAAAAAAATAGCTATATCATTATTATGAGGCTTACCTGGTGGCTCAGGGGTAAAGAATTTACTTACAATGCAAGAGACACAGGAGATGTGGGTTCAACCCTTGGGTCGGAGGGCAAGGCAACCAACTCCAGTATTCTTGCCAAGAAAAGCCTATGGACAGAGAAGCCTGATGGGCTACAGTCCATAGGGTTGCACTGAGTCAAGACACAACTGAAGCGACTAAGCACACATATCATGATTATACCACAGAGTCAATCATTTGAAGGCATAAAATCACACAATTAACTAGATGAGGGACTAGTTCAAGCTCACACAACTTGTACAAAATTTTTGACACAAGTGTGTGTCATAACCTACACCAGAGAGATCTTTTCCATTTCTGTTTCATTTTTAGGTCTACTGAACTTGCCACTTGTCATTACTAATGGACCTTTTAAATACATAGGTTCCCCCTCTCTGCCCCATCTTAGCTTTAAACATCTTGAATGCTCAGTTCACATTTTAAATGCCTTTGTATTTAGCAAAGTATTTAGCAGAAGTACTTGGCAGAATAAGTTCTGGATTGTATATATTCAATGAACTTTAATTTTGTTATTAGAAACTTAATGCTATATTGTAAATATATATTGTAAATTTTAAGCTATATTGTAATTCCTCCCAAACATCCTTTGCACCCATTTCCTGATCTGTTAAACAGTAGACAATCTGGATCCCTCCTACTTGTTTTCCTTGTAGCCTACTTATTTTTACTGTAGTAATTACTGTTTGGGAAGCTTTTGAAGTCTCGGCCAAATCATTTTTGGAAGGTGAAGCATTTTGAGCTACAAAGTAGAAAATAGATTTCAAGTCTCATCTTTGTGTCAGCATATAGTATTTTAAAACTAATCTATTCAGTTTTATTTTTCCCACTTTGTTAAACATCAAAGACAACTCAGTGAATGTTGATTCTTTCCATATGTATTAAATGTATGGTTTGCTGAAGAGAAAAATAATTTTTAATTCATTATTTTAATGCCATGAGAAGCCTATAGATGTATTGCTTATATTAACAGTGATAATTATGACTTTACTTCATTATAGAAAAATTTAAATATATCATTTAAAATAGATAAAGCAGGTATCATTAGCTCTATTTTACTGGTGAAAAAATTAAGGCTAAATGAGATTCAGCAACTTGCTCAGAAATCCCCAAGCTAATATGGAGAGCTGGATTAGAATTCAGTTCTCCTCTCTCCCTTCCCAGTCCTTCCTATTACTTCATGGCCTGTCCCCAATTGGCGAAGCAAGGCCCATTTTGGCTGTGAAATGGAAATAGCCTGTAATTGCTGCCAAGGAGGCATATTGAGTGGGATGTACTGCATCTTTCGGTTGCATCAGGTTCTGCTGTGCATGTATGAATTTTGCCAGAATCAGCTTCTTTCATCAAGATGTTCATTTTCCAGAGATGAAACTTAATGGGATGAAATTTCATATAGTCCATGGTTAGTGGATAGGAAATAAAATAACGCATATTCTGTGTTGCAAAAACTCCGCAAAAAAAGATTGAGAAAATTCTTATGGTCACTACAGGAAAACTTCAATGTGGCAGAACTCAATTCTCAAGAAATCTTGATTAATGGGAAAAATGGAGAGAATAAGAATCTTACAGGAAAATAAGTGAGCAGTGCTTTGTGTGTATGTGTGTGTGTGTAACTTGAATTCTAATCTTATCTTTAATTATTTGCCTCCTACATAAACGTTTCCCACTGATCTTCGTATCTCGTATCTTAGTTGGTTATATCATTTGAATGCTATGAAAGTATGTAGGAAGAAATAGGGCTTCCTTGGTGGCTCAGACAGTAAAGAATCTGCCTGCAATGCAGGAGACCAGGGTTCAATCCCTACATCAGGAAGATCCCTTAGAAAATGGCATAGTAACCCACTCCAGAAAATCTCATGGACAGAGGAGTCTGGCAGGCTACAGTCCATACGGTTGCAAAGAACTGGACACAACTGAAGCAACTTAGCACTCACGCAGGAAGTGCTTAACAATGATTTTCAAGTTTTCTGTCTTGGGACCTGCCAGGATGGTGGTGGGATTCATTAGAGGTTTTTTTTTTTTGGTTTAATTGGTACAACTGATGTTCACAACACAATTTTACAGGAAACAGAATAGGGAAGGCAGTTGTAGGAGCTATTATAAATGAGTAAATGGCTCAGTTCACAAATAGGACTGAAAATGAGAATTTCTGGGGTGTTTTTCCTGGTATTTTCATTTTGCAGACTCCCTCTGTCACAGAGTAGGAAGAAACGAGCTTCCATTGGGTCATATTCTCTTTTCTGATTTCTCTGATAAAATCTCTTCTAGCTCACCACTTGCCTTTTATTTCAGTTGTCACAGAAGACTGCATAACTTTCCTAACTTCTGCATTTTAATCCTGAGATGTTTGGTGACTGCTGTTCCTTCAAGGAATGAAGGTCTTGGGGTATCAAATGCCAGGTTAGAGCTCACACTATAAGCTGCCAATATGAACAGCTTGGTAAAACACAGATTCTTAGGTGCTATGATGTCCACCTGTATCAAAATTCACTTTCTGTAGGCCTTAACTTCATTGTTCAATGACTAAAAGAAGAGTGATCAGATGGATGTGAGCTTTTCTTTCTCTTCTTTCTCAAGTCTTCCCAGGTAGACAAGGGGGTGCTGACAATGCTGTCTCTAGCTTTTCTCCTTTTTTCACTCCTTTTTCACCCCACTTCACTCTTCTGAAAATGTACTTTCCCCACACATGTTCTTCGTATGTTACCCTCATTTAGTTGTGCTATCATCTCTTATTGTGTATGACTTATCTGCGACAAAGTGCTATACCAAGCTGGGTTGCCTCTGTGGTCCCTTGATGTTTCCTCATATAATGCAAACTGATTCATTGTTTGTCCAAGAAAAACACCACCCGAAAGTCAAACCTATAATTCGAGCTTTTTCTCAGGGGTCAAACATTGAAGAGAAATTAATAACAGAAAGTATATCATTTAAGTTATCACAACCATCCTCAGCAAAACACAATGATTTTTGTGTTTAAAGATCAATGATTTTGTACAAGAACAGTGATTAGGGGGCTCTTCTTCTTTTTATGGCCTAAAACCAAGAACTAATTGAACATGGAATTTAATATTCCCACAATTGCTCTTATGTGCTACTGTTGTTATTGGTACATAATATATAACTGTAATAGTCAGTCATTCATGTCCGACTCTTTGTGACTCCATGGACTACAGCCCGCCAGGCTCCTCTGTCCATGGTATTCTCCAGGCAAGAATACAAGAGTGGGTTGCCGTGCCCTCCTCTAGGGGATCTTCCTGACCCAGCGATTGAACCCAGGTCTTCCACATTGCAAGCAGATTCTTTACCATCTGAGCCACTAGGGAAGCCATGTATATAATTGTAGCATAGCGTATTAAAGCACATCCATGATTATAATATACATGATAAGAAGAAGGCAAAAACTTTAGGCCAAACCCCCAAATAACTTTAATCTACTAAACAACTTAGAACATTATTTAATTATTATTATTGTAAACGGTTATTCTTTAGCTCAAAGGAATTCTCCCATTCTATTCAGTTTAGCTTAAATTTGGAGAACAGCACTAAAGTGTGAAGCTTGGGGAGCAGAGAAAAACAACGGAGGGAGAGAGGAGAAAGAGGCTGAGTTGGAGTCTTTGGAGGACAGTGTCTACTTGTGACTGTGCTGTAATACTTCATTTGAACTTCAGTGTCCCTTAAACTCTGACAGTCTCAAAGGCTAAATGATAACTCAGATCTTTTTCAGCTATACTGACAACATAGTTATTAAAACCAGACAAAAAATCACTGTCACTGTCTCTGTGTTGCAAACAAAAATAAGTTTAGGAACTGGCAGCATCATCTGTCCTATATGGACAAAGTTTTCCTTGTTGAAGTTTAAGGGGACTGGCTACCATGGCTATAAATTCTTAGGTAGTACTTTTCAGAACACAAACAACTAGAGGGTCTCAGAAAATATTTTTTATTTCTAAAAGTAAATGATATAATGAAGACACTTTTAAAAATCACCAGTAAAGCATACCCAAATCTAGAAAGGCTAGATTTAATTTGCTTACATGCTTCCTGAACTCAACGCTAAGCTCATTATATTTAAAACTCTTTGAGAATTCTTAAGTATGAAACTTCCTCTTGAAGAACCTGTATGCAGATCAGGAAGCAACAGTTAGAACTGGACATGGAACAACAGACTGTTTCCAAATAGGAAAAAGAGTATGTCAAGGCTGTATATTGTCACCCTGCTTATTTAACTTACATGCAGAATACATCATGAGAAACACTGGGCTGGAAGAAACACAAGCTGGAATCAAGATTGCTGGGAGAAATATCAATAACCTCAGATATGCAGATGACACCACCCTTATGGCAGAAAGTGAAGAAGAACTAAAGAGCCTCTTGATGAAAATGAAATAGGAGAGTGAAAAAGTTGGCTTAAAGCTCAACATTCAGAAAACTAAGATCATGGCATCTGGTCCCATCACTTCATGGCAAATAGATGGACCAACAGTGGAAACAGTGGCTGACTTTATTTTTGTGGGCTCCAAAATCACTGCAGATGGTGACTGCAGCTATGAAATTAAAAGATGCTTACTCCTTGGATGGAAAGTTATTACCAACCTAGACACAATATTTAAAAGCAGAGACATTACTTTGCCAACAAAGGTCCGTCTAGTCAAGGCTATGGTTTTTCCAGTGGTCATGTATGGAAGTGAAAGTTGGACTATAAAGAAAGCTGAGCACCAAAGAATTGATGCTTTTGAACTGTGGTGTTGGAGAAGACTCTTGAGAATCCCCTGGACTGCAAGGAGATCCAACCAATCCATCCTAAAGGAGATCAGTCCTGGGTGTTCATTGGAAGGACTGATGTTGAAGCTGAAACTCCAATACTTTAGCTACCTGTTGCGAAGAGCTGACTCATTGGAAAAGACCCTGATGCTGGGAAGGAGAAGGGGCTGGAGGAGAAGGGGATGACAGAGGATGAGATGGTTGGATGGCATCATCAACTCAATGGACATGGATTTGGGTGGACTCCGGGAGTTGGTGATGGACAGGGAGGCCTGGTGTACTGCGGTTCAAGGGGTCGGAAAGAGTCAGACACGACTGAGCAACTGAACTGAACTGAAGCATGAAACATTCTTCATAAAGCCAAATTTTCTTCTAGTTCATTCGATTTTAACGATCTATGGCTGAGGCTTCCTTTTTTAAATCGCTGCTATCGAGAGTGACACACCTGCTCTGTGATATACTACAAGGCACAGATTTTTTTTTTTCAATTGTATAACAATTCTGGGATTCATAAATGCTTCCTCATGACAACACTCTGTCACTAGAGGCACAGACAACAGAGATAACCCAGCTGGTATGACTTACTTTCCAAAGCCATAACCCTAACGCATCCCAGAGGGGAAAATGAAAAGAGATTTATTATTAGTTCTGAGCTAATGCTGATCAATGAACAAAACGCCACGAGGCTGTGGCCAAAGCTGTATATGCTGTCCAAGAAAAAATAAAAGGGAAGGATAAGGGGGAAATTGCTTCCAATATGCAAGAGAAATACAGGGGAGAATAAAACCTCTTTTGTTAGGAAACTATCCCTCATGACCAAGAGCGGTGCTCTGCCATCTGCTCTCTGTACTATGGTCTCACAGAGCAAATGCCTGTCATGTACAACAAGCAAACGAAGCGTTAGGAAAAGAGAACATTTCCAGGGTAATTTTCCTAATATCAAGTAAGTTGATCAACAATCTGCTGGCCTCTGTTTTATTGCATATCCTCAAGTCTCAGTTCTATAAGGGCAGACTTCAACAGAGCAACACAGTGATGCCGAGAGTGGAAAGAGCAGAGGCTTAGACCCTCAGGACGGCGGTGAGACAAAACAAAGTGACATGAAGAGATGTGGAGACAAATGGACATGGCCACTAGAAGCTCACTCGAAATATATATGATATATAGCATTTCCGTTCATTTTGCTGTGAGGTCATGGTTTCCTCTTAATTACCAGCTGACATTCCCCAAATATCCCTGTACCCATGGGGAAACTGTAGTAGAAGACTTTAAGCAGTGGCAAGGCAAATGACAAAAACAAAGGTCTTGAGGACCAAGAAATGTGAGCATCAAGTGCAATTACATGCAGTAGCAGGTGGAACAAGCAGAAGCTCAAACAAGGGAAGAGATGGGTTGTTCCCAATCCAGAGGCCAGGCCTGCAGGAGTGCTGCATCTAAGAAGACAAGTAGAACTAGAAGGATGCTAGAACTGGCTTTAGATGAAATGTCAGTTGCCACTGGAAACCCAAAGACTCGTAGGATGCAAAAACCAGAAAATGCACCAGATCTGAGAATGCAGAGAGCATACTACAAAGACAGGCAGGGACACGATCACTAACACAGGCCTTGGTAGCTAGAGTGGATCTATCCAATTTCACCTTTATTTCCCAGCTGTCCTGTTGGGAGACTATGTTGAACAACACAGGCCAATATGTCGGTAGTAAATGTCAATTTAAAACAGTTGGTCTGTTAGCAATCATGAGTACAGGAAAGAGAAAAACTGAGTGTCCACCAACAAAGGCAGTCATACAGTGCAGTATTTTTAACAAGGAAGCCACTTACCAGACTTTAAATATGCAAGAGGCAAACTTGCCTAGTGTTTAAGCTTATACACTAAGATGGACAGAAATCTGAATCTTCTCTTACTTTTTTCTCTTAGGACTGTGACATTTGACAAGTCACTGGATCTAGATTTATAATTTATACTCTATATCACAGAACTATCTTAAGAATTAGGTGAAATACTCTGCATAAAATTCATATCATCAGTATCAATATTCCTTGTTCAATATCTTATATATTGTGTCCATTGTGTGACAAGTATTGCCCCAGGCATCAAAGATTTGGAAATGGACACACAAAACCCCTCTCTTTACAGAGCTGACAATCTGATGTGAGGATACAGTTACATTAAATACACATTAGCTATTATTATTATCATTTAATTTATTGTTTAAATTAATATTACTGCTGTTATGATGGAAACTGACACACCCAGGTCTAGTCAAACAATTAAAGTTATTCAAACAATAAAGAAAAAAATGCATATTGACTTGGTAGAAAGGAGGAAAGGAAAAAAAGAAAGGAAGGAAGGGAAGGGAAAAAGATGAAGAAGGAAGAAAGGGGAAAGGGGAGTAAAAGAGGAGAGAGGAGAGAATAAAATGTAAAAAGGTTAAAAAAAATGGTAAAGAATAGGATTCTATAAACCTGAGTCTGGCAGATAACCCCAGAAAGCTGGGGAAATAAGGCATGGGAAGCTCTTGATGGGGTGCTGGTACGTGGAGACTAGGGAGTGTAATAATGGACCTGAAAGTGAAAAAAGTGAAAGGGTTAGTCACTCAGTTGTGTTCGATTCTTTGTGGCCCTATGTACTGTAGCCCATCACTCTATTCTGTCCATGGAATTCTCCAGGCAAGAATACTGGAGTGGGTTGCCATTCCCTTCTGCAGGGGATCTTTCCCACCCAGGCATCAAACCCAGGGCTCCCACATTGCAGGCGGACTGTCTGAGCCTCCAGGGAAGCCCATAACAATAATGGACCTGCCCCACATTATTTCTTAACATTGGCTAGGGTACTAAACTCAATTCTCTAATCCAGCAAAATAAGTATAAGATTTCAATGAGTCTGATAGACATCAAATAAAATATTCAATGTAAAATGATCATCAACATGCAAGTACAAGTAATATTTTGAAAAACTTTTGAGTCATATAACATTTTAATAACACAAAATGACATAAAGTGTTCAGGGGAAAGCACTTTATCCTGACTGTGTTGTTCAGCCCACCTGTTCCATTGAATTAATTCCTTCCTGGACCCTGGGTGGAATTTCAGATAATCATGTTATTGAATATATGAGAACAATAATTTTTTAATGCCACGATTACAAGTATCATTTTGATGGTCTGGAGTTTTACCTGGGTGTTTCAAACATTTTGCTGTTCATTTTAATTGATCATCAGTTTGCAAGATAAAAAATGTCCCTTAACATATCTTGTCCTCTTTATTTTTTTATTTTTTGCTTTTATTATGAGTAAGGACATCTTTTATCAACATCTTCATGGTGTTCGCTGCTATGGTACATGCTTTGCAAGCACAGACTAGCAAGCACAGACTTTTCACATTCAATGAAGGAAGAGTTATATTCTCTCTCTAAGCTTCTGCTGCTTCTTCTGTAAAATGGGCATAATGATATTTACTTCACCAGACTGTTTTAAACATTAATTGGAATCTGTTTAAATACCGAACACAATTTTATGACACAATGCAGTGAATAGTCAATGATATGACAATTCTATTAAAGTATTTTTGTTTTAGTACATTACACAACAGAATTATTTTACTTTTTTTCTAAGATAAACACTATGTAGTCTAGTTGGGCCATTATTTGTATAAAATTTCATGTATTTTCTATTAAATATATATATTTTTAATATCTGTTTTCCAAAATTAGATCAATGTATTGTTTGATTTTAGAGAGAGCTCTGGCATTTTAGGAACTGTCTTGTTCATTTTGAGAATAAATTTAAACATTTCCATTTTATAAAGTGATGAATATTTTATATACCATATGTACTACCTGATCATTAGAAGCTTAACATAATTTGTCAGTAAAATCATTGGAGCTTAGAAGTTTTGATTTAAATATTGCTTTAAAATTTAATTTCTCTGTCAGTCATTTTCATTGAATAGTGGGAAATATGTAATAATTTGCATATAGTACATATAGCATTTGCTTTTTCATGAAAACTTTGTCTGTTGTGCTCATTTCTAACTAATTTTATAAGATTTATAATAGATAAAACTCTATGAGTTTGGTTGATTATTTTTTTTTAAACTAACACTTTAAAAAGTGTTACTGTTTTTCTGAACTTTAATTTTTCTAATTTTTATTTTTTCTTAAACTGTAATTTCAATTTTATTAACTTTTGTTTTGTATTTATTAAAAAAAAATCCAGTGATACTTGCATAAAATGATTACATGAATTTTTTTCTGTTATTTTAATAATGCAAATTGTTAAAAGCATTTTCTTCTAGAACTTTGCTTTATCCCACAGATTGTTACATAGATTTATTTTTAAAGTGTTTTATCTAATAATGCAAAATTAGACTGCCTCCTCCATAACTTTTGTTATGTTTTTACTCCAAAGTACTGAGGGGTTTTTTTTGGTTTGTGTTTTTAAATATGGCCATTAATTTTTAATTTTAAGTGTCATGATCATTATCTGACTTATGCTCTTGATCAAATGGGAGTTTACCACTTTGCAGAGAGTCCAGAGTATAGAGACTTGGTGTTAAATATAAGAATTAATCAGCATTTGCCTGAAGGCATTAGATAAAGAGTCAAAAAAAATTTCAAACAAAGCAATGGGGTCTGTTGGATCCAAGATCCAATTTGAGATAAGCAAAATGCCCATTTTTGCTGGTTTTTAATGAGAACGTAAGAGTATTTTCTATATGTTGTATATACAAGAGGCCTGGTGTACTGCAGTCCATGTGGTGGCAGACTTGTACATGCGACTGAACAACAACAAGAAAATAATGCAAATTAGAAAAAAGGTATCTGATATTAATGTCCAATTCTACCCCATTAATACCTGATAATTATCTTCAATTATGGGAGGCTACTGGAAGAGGTCTTATACCTTTCCAGACCCTCATAATGATATCTTTAACATGGTCTAGTTCTACTTAGTTTATATGGGAGATTATTTCCCAACATCTAATTTTTCTAAGGTGTTTTCTTCTTCTTTTTTTCTTTCTGGAACATCTACTATTTATATGGTAAGGTCTTCTGATTATCTTCTAGATGTCTTGCTTTTTCTTCACAATTTTTGGCTTTTCTTTTCTTTTCTTTTTTTTTTCCCTTCTTATTTGATTTGGTTCTACTACTTGTTTCATACATATATAATTATATCTCAAAAATAACTATTCTCCATATATTTTAGTTACTAAATATTTTAGTTGAAAAATCACATTCAATATTCCCTCTTAGAATTTTATGTCTTACAAATTTTATTAATTTTTCTATTTTTTTTTTTGGTTGTTGTTGTTCAAGTTATTGACTTACTTATTATTACAATAATTCTGTTTTACTAGAAGCCATCTCTTCTGTTTCTTTGAACTGTGATGCTGGAGAAGACTTTTAGGAATATCTTGGACAGCAAGGGGATCAAGCCAGTCAACCTTAAAAGAAATCAACCTTGAATACTCCCTGGAAGGACTGATGCTGAAGCTCAAGCTCAAGCTCAAATAGTTTGGCCACCTGGTGTGAAGAACCAGCTCATTGGAACAAATCCTGATGCTGGGAAAGATTGAAGGCAAGAGGAGAAGGGAATGACAGAGGATAAATGAGATGGTTGGATGGCATCACTGACTCAGTGGACATGAGTTTGAGCAAACTCAGGGAGATAATGAAAGACAGGGAAGCCTGGACTGCTGCAGTTCATGGGGTCACAAAGAGTCTGACATGACTTAATGACTGAACAACAACATTTAGAGCCCATAGCCACGCTCTTTTCTAAAGATGAACATTTACTTCCCAAGTTAGCTGCAATCCGTGGGATCTGAGAAGTCGAATGTGACTTACTGAGTGAATGACAGCAATGATCTCTTCTGCATTTTCTTTAGTTCCTTTCACTCTGAACTTGGAAAACTTTGTGTAATTTTTTTTAATTATGTTTAAATGTTTTTTCTTTCTTTCTTCCTTCCTTCCTTCCTTCCTTTCTCTCTCCCTCCCTCCCTCTCTTTCTTTCTTTCTTTCTTTCTGTCTTTTTCCATTTTCTTCCTCTCTGGGATATAGATCCAGCTTCTGGGGCTTGTAGCAGCAAGGTCATGAGTTGCAGGAGGTATGGATGAACTGCCAAGTGCATTATGTAGTGCAAAAGTGGGAACCACATCGCTTTCCCGTCTCTTCATCCAGTTCATGTCTCTCTTTCCTGATCTGCACAGCTTAAAGGATGGTAAATGCTGGCATGGTCCTGGCTTAGAAGTTGTAGAGAACTTTTCGTGAACCTTCAGCCTATTTACAACTCCTTAAAGAATAAGGACACCAGCTAATTTAAAGAATCTTTAGTGGGGCAGGAGCACTCTATCTTCTCTCTCTGTTCCAGTGTCACACGAGTCATCTTTTCAAATTTCACATTTTCTTTAACAGCCTCCCTTCAGAACATATCAATGTTTGTTAAAATAAGACATTAAAACAATAAAGGAGAAAATCTAAATACATGCTAAAAAGGCACTATGCAATATTCTTCTAGTAAAACCTCTATATAATTAAAACAGGATCAGTTAAGTTCAGTTCAGTTGTTCAGCCATGTCAACTCTTTGTAACCTCATGGATTGCAAAATACCAGACTTCCCTGTTCATCAGCAATTCCTGGAGCCTACTCAAACTCATGTCCATTGCATCAGTGATGCCATCTAACCATCTCATCCTCTATCATCCCAGCATCAGAGTCTTTTCAAATGAGTTAGTTCTTTGCATCAGGTGGCTAAAGTATTGGAGTTTCAGCTTCAGCATCAGTCCTTCTAATGAATATTCAGGACTGATTTCCTTTAGGATGGACTAGTTGAATCTCCTTGCTGTCCAAGGGACTCTCAAGAATCTTCTCCAACTCCACAGTTCAAAAGCATCAATTCTTCGGCACTCAACTTTCATTATAGTCCAAATCTCACACCCATACATGACTACTGGAAAAACTATAGCCTTAACTAGACGCACCTTTGTTGGCAAAGTAATGTCTCTGCTATTTAATATGCTGTCTAGGTTGATCATAGCTTTTCTTCCAAGGAACAAGTGTCTTTTAATTTCATGGCTGCAGTCACCATCTGCAGTGATTTTGGAGCCCCCCAAAATAAAGTCTGTCACTGTTTCTATTGTTTCCCCATCTATTTGTCATGAAGTAATGGGACCAGATGCCATGATCTTAGTTTTCTGAATGTTGAGTTTTAAGCCAACTTTTTCACTCTCCTCAAGAGGCTCTTTAGTTTTTCTTTGCTTTCTGCCATAAGGTTGGTGTCATCTGTATAACTGAGGTTATTGATATTTCTCCTGGCAATCTTGATTCCAGCTTGTGCTTCATCCAGCTCAGCATTTCTCATGATGTACTCTACATATAAGCAAATAAGCAGGGTGACAATATACAGCCTTGATGTACTCCTTTCCTGATTTGAAACCAGTCTATTTTTCCATGTCCAGTTCTCATTGTTGCTTCTTGACCTGCATACAGATTTCTTAGGAGACAGATCAGGTGGTCTGGTATTCCCATCTCTTTAAGCATTTGCCACAGTTTGTTGTGATCCACACAGTCAAAGGCTTTGTATAATCAATAAAGCAAAAGTAGATGTTTTTCTGGAACTCTCTTGCTTTTTCAATGATCCAGTGGATGTTGGCAGTTTGATCTCTGGTTCCTCTGCTTTTTCTAAATCCAATTTGAACATCTGGAAATTCACGGTTCATGTATTATGGAAGCCTAGTTTGGAGAATTTTGAGAATTACATTGCTTGTGTTTGAGATGAGGACAATTATCCGGTAGCTTGAACATTTTTTGGCATTGCCTTTCTTTGGGATTGGAATGAAAACTGACTTTTTCCAGTCCTGTGGCCACTGTTGAGTTTTCCAGATAAAACAACTTCATAAAATTCACAGAAAATATTATCCTAATGAATGAAATACCAATTTATTAATTCAAAGCAGGAAGTCTGGTATGCCTACCTAGTATCACAATATTATTAAATATCAGTTCAGGAGTTTTAATAAATAGAGTAAGATGAGAAAATGAAGTAAGCATTGTAATCATTGGAAAGGACTATGTAAATACTTCTTTATTTTGGTGATATATTTATTTTTGATAAATACATTAAGCAAGAACCAATAATTATCTCTGTCTTTGATAGACCAACAAAATATCAAAGTGCAAAATGACCCCAAGTTAATATAAAAGTATTTTGTTTTGCTTTGGAAAAATGTTATCCACATCCTCCAGTTAATCAAGAAAAGTAGGAAGTAAAGAATAGCTATGGAGAAATGGCCATATCTGATATCAGAGCACACTATAAAGCCCCTGATCTAATATAACCAATATGATGTGGCCTTAGAAATAAAAAACATGTTAGTATGGCACAAAGGTTGGCAAACTAAAGTCAAAGATCAATTCCTGTTTTTTACCTATTTCCATGTGTGTTTCATATTTTCAGATGATTGAAAAAATGTCAAAAGGATAACATAGCTTGACACATGAAAATTATACGAAATTTAAGAACAGTTCATTGGAACATAATAAATTCATTTATTTGCATATTTCCAGTGGTTCTCTTTGTGGTACAGTAGCAAAGTTGAGTAGTTGTGAAAGAGGCCATCTGACACGCAAAGTCAAAGTGTAAATTGTTTAGTTTCTGGCCATTTGCAGAGAAAAGCTTGATAATGCTTGGTGTAACACATTGTAGTGTTCATTCTTCATATATGATATATTATTATATGACAACAGTAGTATAATTTGCCCTGTCACAGATAGCACTGTCTATGAAAATTAAATTTACCTATATTATACAGAAAATGAAACTTAATATGGATAAAAAGTTAACTATAAAATGCAAATGAAATTTTTCAAGAAATCTGATAAGCTGAGACATAGAGAATTTTTTTCTTAAAAGTACAGACAAGAAACTGAAAATGTAGATATTATATAACCATAAAAATGAAAATATTTTTGTAAAAGATTAAAACATCTCAATATATTTACCACAAATTTAGTAGAGAAATTGTGAAACAGGAATCAGACAAAAGGTTAATCTCTAAAATATAGCTTTATTCTTGTCTATTTGCAAGAAAAATGACACGCAGTATAAAGATAAAATTCATTAAAAAAGCAAATCTAAATGGCTAAACAAAACAAAACTCAAACTCAGTGGTAGTTAGAGAAATGCAAATAAAAATGTGTTATTACTTTACAACCATTAGACTGGGAAAAATTTCAAAAGAGCATTAACACTTATTGCAGGTGGCTTATGGATATTTAAACTGAAACAGCCTTTTTGGAAATCAATCCAGATGAGTGTTCTGAACATTTGAACATATATATATATTCTCATTTATTCTACTCCTGAGAATCTTAGAAATAATAAAAACAGGGCAAAAGAATTTTTGTCTAAGGTTTTACATTGCAAAGTTATACATAGAGGAAAAAATAAATGAAACAACCATCACTAGGTGCATGATTGGCTAGATTATGGTACATCTCCAGTATGGAATATCTTGCAACCATTATTTAATTGGAAGTTTGTTGTGATCATAGAGAAAAAAGTAGGTGAAAGCATACCTTCACAGTATGCCTTCTTATACTGTCTTAATATTGTTTATCTGAGGAATGAGATTGAAAATATCAGGGAAGGGAAGATTAGGGAAAGAAAATCTTTTAAAGTGTAGCAAACAACAACAAAAATGATTGCCCCCTGTACCCTAACTATATAATGATTACTTTGACACATTTGTGAATATACATGTTTGTGAATTAAGAAATTTCAGAAAACTCATATACAATTTTGTTTCTGCTTTGCTCAGCATTTTCAAATGACTTGCACTTTGTGTATTTTATTAATATTTTTGATCCATGTAATTAAAGTGTTGTCAATGTCAAATATTTTTTTTACACCATGGAACTGTCCTGTTCGTGATATTTATATTTCCATTTTTTGCCTTTCTAGTATCATATTTAATATTTACTTAGCAGTTTGCTCTCACATAACCCCATTGTGTCATTGTATGCTTTAGTTGTTTGTCATGAGAAAATATCTAACTGACACTTCTTCATTTGTGTCGGTTAGATTTCTCTCAACTTTTTCAACATAATCATCACACTTGTCTTCCTTTTGCTTAACGTAGATGCTAATCCTCAGTTTTTTATGTATAGACCATAACTGGTAGATCGATACTTACTTTATATTTATAAGTAATGGATACCTCTTCCTCTTCCATTTCATTTCTTCTTCTAGGAATGAAACTCTACATAGGCTATATCTTAATGATCTAATGATCTATCTCCAGTATAAATTATATCATATATTTTAACTTTGTTCTTTATTTCTTCTCCTTCCGGGTTATTTCTCCATATCTATCCTCAGTAACAATGATTTCATTTTATGTTATACTATATCTTTCACTTACATTTCCAACTGAGAATTAAATTCAGACACTATGCTACCTGGGCTTCCCTGGTGGCTCAGACAGTAAAGAATCTGCCCACAATGCGGGAGAATCCAGGTTTGATCCTGGGTTGGGAGGATTCTCTGGAGAAGAAAATGGCAACCCACTCCAGTGTTCTTTCCTGGAGAAATCCCATGGACAGAGGAGCCTGGCAGGTTACAGTCCATGGGGTCGCAAGGATTCTGACACGACTGAGTGACTTTCACTTTCACTATGCTATTTACTGTCCTACTGCACTTATTTTATTGACCTATTCTCGTTTAATAGAAGCAATGCTCATCATTTTATAGAGAATATATATCAATATCTGATATTTTTTATCCTTTTCTTTGATTTATGAAAAAATATATATTTTAACGTTACAAATTCCCTCAACATTTTTTTGTTTATTATTATAATTAAATTTCCTATAGACTCTATGCTTTTTTTTTTTCCTTTTTCATAAGCCAAAGCTCATTTTGAAGAGAGGTCACAGGTAAAGATTGCTTTCAGTCCTGACAGGATGAGTGCTAGCAGAGACAATCAGAATCTTGATGCTGGAAAGCTATGTCAAGCATCGTTGTTGAAACAGTGAAGATTTCTTACTTAGTTGCTAGCAATATTTACTTTTGGTGCTTCCCAGTTGGCGCTAGAAGTGAAGAACTCTCCTGCCAATGCAGGGGACATAAGAGACACAGGTTCAATCCCAGGGTGGGGAAGATCCCCTGGAGGAGGGCTTGGCAACAGACTCTAGTATTCTTTTTTTTTTTTAATTAGTTTATTTATCTATTTTTTTAACTTTACAATATTGTATTTGTTTTGCCATATATTGACATGAATCCACCATGGGTATACATCTTTTCCCCTTCCAGAACCCCCCTCCCACCTCCCTCCACCTCCCATCCCTCCTGGTCATCCCGGTGCACCAGCCCTGAGTGCCCTGTGTCATGCATCAAACCTGGACTGGCGATTTGTTTCACATATGATAATTTACATGCTTCCATGCCATTCTCCCATATCATCCCGCCCTCGCCCTCTCCCATAGAGTCCATAATACTGTTCTATTTATCTGTATCTCTTTTGATGTCTTGCATACAGGGTTATCTTTACCAATTAACTAAATACCATATATATGTGTTAGTATACTGTATTGGTGTTTTTCTTTCTGGCTTACTTCACTCTGTATAATAGGCTCCAGTTTCATCCACCTCATTAGAACTGATTCGAATGTGTTCTTTTTAATGGCTGAGTAATATTCCATTGTGTATATGTACCACAGCTTCCTTGCCTGGTGAATCTCACCAACAGAGGAGACTAGTGGGCTACAGTACATACGGTTGAACAGAGTCAGACATAACTGAAGTGACTTAGAAGGCAATATTTACTTTTAGGTACAAATTATATCTTCTTCTTGGATTGACTCCATTATCATTATATAGTGTTCTTTTCTGCCTCTTGTAACAGTCTTTATGTCTATTCTGTCTGATATGAATATTGCTACTCCAGCTTTCTTTTGATTTCTATTTGCATGGAATAACTTTTTCTATCCCCTCATTTTGTCTATACGTGTCCCTATATCTAAAGTGGGTCTATTGTAGACAGCAGGCATATGGGTCTTGTTTTTGTATCCATTCAGCCAGTCTATGTCTTTTGGTTGTAACACTTAATACATTTATAGTTAAGGTAATTATTGATATGCATGTTCTTATTGGGCTTCCCAGGTTGCAGAGTGGTAAAAAAAAATCTGCCTGCCAATGCAGGAGATGCAAGATACATGAATTCAATCCCTTGGTCGAGGAGATCCTCACTCCAGTATTCTTCCCTGGAAAAGTCCATGGACAGAGGAACCTAGCGAGCTATAGTCCGTGGGGATGCAAGAGTCAGACACAATTGAGCACACACACATGCACATACACACACACACTCATGTTCTTATTGCTATTGTATTCATCATTTTGGATTTTTTTTTTAAGTATATGCTTTCTCTCCTTCCTCTTTTGTTATATTGTGATATATAGACTAACTTTACTGTTGTGTTTGGATTCTGTTTTCTTTTTTGTATGTATCTATTGTAGATATTAGGTTAGTGTTTACTATATATAAACAAGTTTCTTTTAAGTTGCTTCTCTTTTAATTACAAGTGCATTTCCCATATCTGGATGTTGTAGTTCCCTCTTCTCAAAATTGTTGGTTTTGATGTATTTGTGTGTGGGTAATTTCCTACCCTTACTGTATATCTGCCTTTATTGGTGAGCTTTTTCATTCATATTCTTCTTGTTTCTAGTTGTAGCCTTTTCTTTTCCATCTAGAGAACTTTAACACTTGTTGCAAGGCTGATCTGATGATCTTGAATTCTCACAGCTTTTTCTTATCCATGAATCGAAGCAAATTGAAAGTGGTCAAACAGGAGATGGCAAGAGTGAACGCTGACATTCTAGGAATCAGTGAACTAAGATGGACTGGAATGGGTGAATTTAACTCAAATGACCATTATATCTACTATTGTGGGCAGGAATCCCTTAGAAGAAATAGAATAGCCATCATGGTTAACAAAAGAGTCCAAAATACAGTACTTGGATGCAATCTCAAAAACGACAGAATGATCTCTGTTCATTTCCAAGGCAAACCATTCAATATCACTGTAATCCAAGCCTATGCCCCAGCCAGTAATGCTGAAGAAGCTGAAGTTGAACGGTTCTATGAAGAGCTACAAGGCCTTCTAGAATTAACACCCCAAAATGTGTCCTTTCATTACAGGGGACTGGAACGCAAAAGCAGGAAGTCAAGAAACGCTTGGAGCAACAGGCAAATTTGGCCTTGGAGTACAGAAGGAAGCAGGGAAAAGGATAATAGAGTTTTGCCAAGAGAACACACTGATGATAGCAAACACCCTCTTCCAACAACACAAGAGAAGACTCTACACATGGACATCACCAGATGGTCAACACCAAAATCAGATTGATTATACTCTTTGCAGCCAAAGATGGAGAAGCTCTATACAGTCAGCAAAACCAAAACCAGGAGCAGACTGTGGCTCATATCATGAACTCCTTATTGCCAAATTCAGACTTAAATTGAAGAAAGTAGGGAAAAACACTAGACTATTCAGGTATGACCTAAATCAAATCCCTTATGATTACACAGTGGAAGTGAAAAATAGATTTAAGGGACTAGATCTGATAGACAGAGTGCCTGATGAACTATGGATGAAGGTTTGTGACATTCTACAGGAGACAGCGATCAAGACCATCCCCATGGAAAAGAAATGTAAAAAAGCAAAATGGCTGTCTGAGGAGGCCTTACAAATAGCTGGGAAAAGAAGAGGAGTGAAAAGCAAAGGAGAAAAGGAAAGATATTCCCATTTGAATGCAGGGTTCCAAAGAATAGCAAGGAGTGATAAGAAAGCCTTCCTCCGTGATCAATGCAAAGAAATAGAGGAAAACAACAGAATGGGAAAAACTAGAGATCTCTTCAAGAAAATTAGAGATACCAAGGGAACATTTCATGCAAGGATGAGCTCAATAAAGGACAGAAATGGTATGGACCTAACAGAAGCAGAAGATATTAAGAAGAGGTGGCAAGAATACACAGAAGAACTGTACAAAAAAGATCTTCACGACCCAGATAAACATGATGGTGTGATCACTCACCTAGAGCCAGACATCCTGGAATGTGAAGTCAAGTGGGCCTTAGGAAGCATCATTATGAACAAAGCTAGTGGAGGTGATAGAATTCCAGTTGAGCTATTTTAAATCCTGAAAGATGATGCTGTGAAAGTGCTGCACTCAATATGTCAGCAATCTGGAAAACTCAGCAGTGGCCACAGGACTGGAAAAGATCAGTTTTCATTCCAATCCCAAAGAACGGCAATGCCAAGAATGCTCAAACTACCACACGATTGCACTCATCTCACACGCTAGTAAGGTAATGCTCAAAATTCTCCAAGCCAGGTTTAAGCAATACGTGAACTGTGAACTTTCAGATGCTCAAGCTGGTTTTAGAAAAGGCAGAGGAACAAGAGACTAAATGGCCAACATCAGCTGGGTCATCAAAAGAGCAAAAGAGTTCATGAAAAACATCTATTTATGCTTTATTGAGTATGCCAAAGACTTTGACTGTGTGGATCACAATAACCTGTGGAAAATGCTTAAAGAGATGGGAAAACCAGACCACCTGACCTGTCTCTTGAGAAACCTTCATGCAGGTCAGGAAGCAACAGTTAGAACTGGACATGGAGCAACAGACTGGTTCCAAATAGGAAAAGGAGCATGTCAAGGCTGTATATTGTCACCCTGCTAATTTAACTTATATGCCGAGTACATCATGAGAAATGCTGGGCTGGAGGAAGCACAAGCTGGAATCAAGATTGCTAGGAGAAATATCAGTAACCTCAGATATGCAGATGACACCACCCTTAATGGCAGAAAGTGAAGAGGAACTAAAAAATCCCTTGATGAAAGTGAAAAAGGAGAGTGAAAAAGTTGGCTTAAAGCTCAACATTCAGAAAAGTAAGATCATGGCATCTGGTCCCATCACTTCATGGCAAATAGATGGGGAAACAGTGGAAACATTGTCAGACTTAATTTTGGGGGGGGCTCCAAAAAATGGAATTACAGATTGAAAAGATACAAGAAATATCTAACAAAGACCTAGAAGAACTAAAAAACAAACAGAATCAACAGTACAATAACTGAAATGAAAAACAAACTACAACGAGTCCACAGCAGAGTAACTGAGGCAAAAGAACAGATAAACGAGATGGGGATAGAATGGTGAAAATCACTGCTGTAAATAGAATAAAGAAAAAAAAATGAAAAGAAATAAGGACAGTCTAAGAGACCTTTGGGACAGCATTAAATCCATCAACATTTGCATTATAATGGTCCCAGAGGGAAAGAGAGAAAGAAAGTCCCTGAGAAAATATTTGAGAAGATAATAGTTGAAACATTTCCTGACATGGGAAAGGGAATAGTCACCCAAGTCCAGGAAGCACAGAGAGCCCCAGGCAGGATAAATCCAAGGCAAAACACACTGAGACACATATTAATCAAAATGAGAAAAATTGAAGTTATAAAAGTATTAAAAACAGCAAGGGAAAAGCCTCAAAGGTGATACAAGGGGATTCCCAAAAGATTATCAGGTGATTTCTCAGCAGAAGCTCTGTAGACCAAAAGGGAGTGGCACAATATATTTAAAGTGATGAAAGTGAAAAACCTACAAACAAGAATACTCTTTCCAGCAAGGTTATCATTCAGATTTGAGGGAGAAATCAAAAGCTTTACAGATAAGCAAGATCAGTTCAGTTCAGTGGCTCAGTCGTGTCCGACTCTTTGCAACCCCATGAATCGCAGCACGCCAGGCCTCCCTGTCCATCACCAACTCCCGGAGTTTACCCAAACCCATGTCCATCGACTCGGTGATGCCATCCAACCATCTCATCCTCTGTCGTCCCCTTCTCCTCCTGCCCCCAACCCTTCTCAGCATAAGGGTCTTTTCCAATGAGTCAACTTTTTGCATGAAGTGGCCAAATTACTGGAGTTTCAGGTTCAACATCAGTCCTTCCAATGAACACCCAGGATTGATCTCCTGTAGGATGGACTGGTTGTATCTCCTTGCAGTCCAAGGGATTCTCAAGAGTCTTCTCCAACACCACAGTTCAAAAGCATCAATTCTTCAGTGCTCAGCTTTCTTCACAGTCCAACTCTCACATCCATACATGACTGCTGGAAAAACCGTAGCTTTGACTAGAAGGACATTTGTTGGCAAATTAATGTCTCTCCTTTTTAATATGCTGTCTAGGTTGGTCATAACCTTCCTTCCAAGGAGTAAGGGTCTTTTAATTTCATGGCTGCAGTCACCATCTGCAGTGATTTTGGAGCCCAAAAAAATAAAGTCTGACACCGTTTCCACTGTTTCCCCATCTATTTCCCATGAAGTGATGGGACCAGATGCTATGATCCTAGGTTTTTGAATGTTGAGCTTTAAGCCAAATTTTTCACTGTCCTCTTTCACTTTCAAGAGTCTCTTTAGTTCTTCTTACCTTTCTGCCATAAGGGTGGTGTCATCTGCATATCTGAGGTTATAATATTTCTCCAAGCAATCTTGATTCCAGCTTGTGTTTCTTCCAGCCCAGCGTTTCTCATGATGTACTCAGCATATAGGTTAAATAAGCAGGGTGACCATATACAGTGTTGATGTACTCCTTTTCCTATTTGGACCCAGTCTGTTGTTCCATGTCCAGTTCTAACTGTTGCTTCCTGACCTGCATACAGGTTTCTCAAGAGACAGGTCAGGTGGTCTGATATTCCCATCTCTTTCAGAATTTTCCACAGGTTGTTGTGATCCACACAGTCAAAGTCTTTGGCATACTCAATAAAGCAGAAATAGATGTTTTTCATGAACTCTCTTGCTTTTTCAATGATCCACCGGTTGTTGGCAATTTGGTCTCTGGTTCCTTTGCCTTTTCTAAAACCAGCTTGAACATCTGAAAGTTCATGGTTCACGTATTGCTGAAGCCTTGCTTGAAGAATTTTGAGCATTACTTTACTAGCGTGTGAGATGAGTGCAAATGTTCAATAGTTTGAGCATTCTTTCGAAGAAGGCAATGGCACTCCACTCCAGTACTCTTTTGCCTCAAAAATCCCATGGACTGAGGAGCCTGGCAGGCTTCAGTCCATCGGGTCGCTGAGTCAGACACAACTAAGAGACTTCACTTTCACTTTTCACTTTCATGCATTGGAGAAGGAAATGGCAACCCACTCCAGTGTTCTTGCCTGGAGAATCCCAGGGACGGCGGAGCCTGTTGGGCTACCGTCTATGCGGTTGCACAGAGTCGAACACGACTGAAGAGACTTAACAGCAGCAGCAACATTTGAGCATTCTTTGGCATTGTCTTTCTTTGGGATTGGAATGAAAACTGAGGTAAGCTGAAATCCTTGTACTCTGCTATCTTGTCTCTATTCCCAGATATTCAAGATACTGAGTTGTCCAGTGAATCCTTATGCATCACAAAAGTTACCCAATTACTCTTGGCTTTGTTGTCTGTCACACTCTCTATCCAGAGCAGCACATCACTGGTAGACTAGGAGCTCTTCCTGTGGGTGCACACACACTGCTGCATTATCATGGGCCAAGCCGAAAATCATTAGCAAAAGATGGTTTGTTCTCATTTATCATTTTATAGCAGATACAGTAGTTGCATAAGAAGGAATGTTTTCCTGTGGGCACACAGAAGTCTAATTGGTTTCTAAAGTCATAATACACTCTATTACTTTATCATTCACCTTTCTTTCTTCTCTCCTCTGATCTCTTCTCCATTCTCCTTTCCCTTTCTCTTTATCTTACACTATTTTCCTTATTAATTACAATATTTTTTTCTTTATAAATATCTACAAGATAGGATTAGAATAAATTTATAGGACAATCTGCTTATAGTAGTATATTTCTACATAATGGAAGAGAGCCTCCTAAAACACCTGGATAAATGGGAAAGAATGTGAGAGTTTAAAATGAGATTCTGAGAGTGCGTTTTTATGTATTACCCTTTAAAAATTGTCTTACCTTTTTATGATGAAAATAATGTGAGTTATTTTATTCAATTTGGAATATGCAAGACAGAATGGAAAAAATTCACTTGTAATCTCACCACCTTGAAATAACCATTGTGAAAATATAAGCATATTTTTATAGTTTTTTTTTTTCTTTGTATGAGTTTAAAATGTGAGTTGGGGCCATTCTTAATATACTTATGAGTAAACTTCTTTTATACACTTGACAATATATTTCAAACTCTTTCTGTTTATATTTTCATTTTGCAAAAACGTTTTTAGTTCCCTTACATGAATACTAATTTAAAACCAATCCTTTCTTATCAAGCCTTTAGATTATTTCACTTTTTCGTTATTATAAAAAATTATGTGATATAATTTTGTAAATAAATATTTTTGCTTGGCACTGATAGTTTCCTTATTTTAAATAATAGAATGCATTCTTTTAACAGAAGCTGTCTTTCAATAATTTTGCTTTTCCTTTAAAATAGAATATACGTTAGTATACTTCAGGGTCTTAACGCACCTAAAAGAAACAATTTCCCCAAATTAAGTAAAGCATATAAGCTGTCACTATTTTTATTTTTTTCTTTTCTTATTTGCATTTAAGAGCTTCTAAAGGAGCATAACAGAGAAGGCAATGGCAACCCACTCCAGTACTCTTGCCTGGAAAATCCCATGGATGGCGGAGCCTGGTGGACTGCCGTCTATGGGGTCTCACAGAGTTGGACACAACTGAAGCGACTTAGCAGCAGCAGCAGCAGCAAAGGAGTATAAATAAACTACCATAAATTTTAAGAACTTTTTGATGTTTAACTCTAGTTTTTAGATGAAAATTAAATCATTAAGCATGTGTCTGGAAGGATCCTGACAATAGTTCTATCTGTATATTCTCTGTATATGATATTTCTTTCGACATGGTTTACAGTCCCAATAATGTTCTACTTGCAATCTGTCTGTTTTCCATTTCAAATGTTAACAATTTCCCTAACTTATCTCTCTTCTCAAATTTGAACTAAATTTTTTTAATGTGTTTAATACAAGTAAGTGTTATTCTCTGGACTTATAAAGGTGCTCATAATTTAATGAACAAGGATAATAACAAGCATTATATTGATCATCTTTACTATAGAGAGGCTGCACTGTCTTCCAAATATAAGGCAATGAGAATGTGTTAGAAAAAAATCTACAATTTACTTGATAGCTAGACTCAAATATTTTTATGAACTGAAACTTAACAAAATTTTCATGTGAGAAAGGCATACCAGCAACACACAACTACAAACTATCCTGCAAAGGCATTTAGAAAATTCAGGATTGTATATTTCTAGCTGTAGTTTTCATCCAGATAAAAATTAAGCCCATACAGGGTGCTCGGGGCTGGTGCAATGGGATGACCCGGAGGGATGGGATGGGGAAGGAAGTGGGGGGGGTGGTTCTGGAAGAGGAACACATGTACACCCATGGTGGATTCATGTCAATGTATGGCAAAACAAATACAATATTGTAAAGTTAAAAAATAGATAAATAAACTAATTTTAAAAAAATCACCAACTGGAAATCAAGGTGTTAGGGCAATGTGAAAATTTATGTTTTTGTTCAAGTGAAAAAATAATAAAATTAAAGCTTAAAGAACTGATTTCTACTTGGAATTCCTGATACTATAAATGCAACAAATATTTGAGGAAAAAAAGAGAGGAAAGAAAGAAAAATAGATGAAAGAAAAGACAGATGGATAGCAGAAAGAGCCGTCCACCTGTCTGTATGGAATAAAATAAAGGAATAAAGGAAGAAAGAACAAAGGCTAAGAGACTGGGTTGAATTGATTTTTTGCTACATGAAGTAAGGAGTAAATTAATAGTTTATCTCTAATACAACTCATGGCTTCTGCTTTTTCATTTTTTTCTTTTTCATTTCCCATATGTCATGTTATCTATGAGAAAAAAAAAAAAGAAAGTGAAGTAGTCAGTGCCTGGACAAAAGGGGATTATTAAGATGTTTCTATTATTTTTCAAATTTATCAGTTAAAATAACCATTTTTCCTCACCACGGGATATATATATTATATATATATTATATATATATTATATATATATATAATACATATATATATATATATGCCACATTTAACATAAATTAATTGAATAATGTTCCAAAGAATCTGGAGTCTATCAGACAAAGGTATCAAAGAGTGGTTTGGGAAAATTTCTCAAGGCACTTCAGTGACATTGCTGGTCAACTACTCAACAGAATTCACTGAGAGGCAGTATAAGTACTTTTCCATTAGCCTAGAAATTATACATCGATTTGTGTTTCTTTGGGTCACATCATTTCCAATATACTAGGGAATTCAGAATAGACAAGCTCCTTTTTTTCTTTTTTTTTTTTACCTCAAGAAAGTAATTAAACTTACCCTAAAAAAAGAAAGGAGAAAGGGAGAAAGCAAATTGATATTTTTTTTCTTGATTTTCCACAAAAGGTTGTTTTTATAAAATAATCAGTCTAAATATTTTCTGAATAATTACTGTATTTCATGCATGAATTGAAAGGTAGAAATATTAATTAATTACCCTCATGAAAGCTTACATATAAACTTTCTGCAAAACTTTTGTTTTATCAAAATTTCTCCAAATAATTTAATTAAAAAAATGAAATATAGCTTATACTGGAAAACAAACAAATAACAGGTTTCTTAAAGCAGAATGTAAGCACACATAATTCAGGAGTTTGTGTGTATATATACATGGATGTGTATATATGCATGTGTGTTTCAGTATACATATTATCTCTATGCATAAAATACTTTGAGAGTTTGATTCTATCTCTTTCTACATTGTAATCATGTATTTATTGAGATACAGAAAGTAAAGCTTTTACAAAGTTTCACAGCTTACTATGAGCTGTCAAAGCAACTCAGTGAAACACCACATTCAATTTTCTGCTTGTCATCACAAACTTTAGTCAAGTCATATTGGAGGTCAGGTACATTTTCAGCCTCTGTTTTGACCTCACAGATTTCAGGGTCCTAACACTGTAATATTAAATTGACTATTCTTTTGTAAGATAACAGCCACTCCCTGTGATATTTAAGTCCACATTACTTCCTGAACAAGCACATGGCAACATTCTTCAGGCTGATAGGAATAAAGAATAATTGGAATATGTGACTGATATAACTTATCTTACAAACTATGCAACATCTGTATGTACCTTCCATAGGAATATTGGCCTTATGGGAATATTAAAGCAAAACAGATTTCATATTCAGAAAAGCATACTAATCAATATTCTTATAAAAAAAAAAGGAGGACTAAAGATAAGTCAGAGATGATAGAATAAAGCTAAATAACACTTTCTTTGATTCTCTGTTTCTTTATGGTGATATATATTAATATATGATTGTATGGATATGACAATAAGAAAAATCTCTAAGTGGCACTTATTTATTCTCCAATAAGTTCCAGGCACATATGGAAAGCCTATCAGTCAAAAGTGAGTAGAGACTAGTCATAAAGATGTGACTGCTGAAAAGTTATTATTTCCTGTGACAAAAGTTCAAATTTTAAAATTTAGCAATTAAAATATAATATCAAAATTGTGTAATAATATTGAAAAATATTGAAAATTTGTAATAATATTATTTTATATAATTTTAGATATATTTTTTATATTCTAAAATGACAAGGTTGTTTGACTTTAGTCAAATTTTTATTTTAATGTTCAAAATTCTACCATTTGGCTTTTAACTAAAGTATGTATTGACTAAGCATTGAAAAATAGATATCTCAAACATATTATTATGAAAAGAGAACTAATATTTTCCAAAGAAAATCCATTATTGATCCTTCTTCCCAATTCCCCTCTCCCATTTTCCCCAATTCTTCTCTCTACTATTTTTGGTCTTGATATATGATTTGATATGTTATGTGTTTATCGAACTTTATGACTTGCCTACTGAATTTTAGGTCTCTATTGAATATGGAGATGGTTGAATTTTCCACAACCCTGTAAGACTGGGTTGCCTGTACCAAAGTTTGCCAAGTGTTGTAGATCCTTAGTCTCACTGTGAGTTCGGTACAGGGAAATTACCATTATAGACACGCCATATTTGCATCCTGAAGTCTTTGTAAGCACTTTCCTTTTCTTTATCCTTTCAGCCCACTGAAAATTTATTTCCTGGATGAGACATATTAATAATTTGGCTATCTTTTTATTAATAATCATGATCTTCATTAGCATCATTATTTTCTCCTTACTGATATATATATTTTTTTCTTTTTTGGACAGGAAATACCTCATCTGTATGAATAGTTCAACAGTACAGAATACTATACATGACAGAGATGGATAAACGTCTATGTAAAGAGCCAGATGATAAATGTTTTTAGCTTTGCAAGCCATACAGTCTCAGTCACAATTACTCAACTCTGTTGTGGGAGCATTAAGCAGACACAGACAACAGGTAACTAAATAGAGTCATCCATGTTGCTATAAGCTATACTTTTAAAATTGACAATAGACCAAATTTAGCATATGGGCTGTAGTTTGCTCACTGGTGATATAGTGTAGCAAATAAAATTTCTTGTCTTCATATCCTTTAAAAATATTTAAACTGCAGGGTGTCATTTGAGGAGATGTAATATAGAACTCTGGGCTTCTCTTGTGGCTCAGGTGGTAAAGAATTCACCTGCAATGCAGGAGAACTGGGTTCAATCCCTGGATTGAGAAGATCCCCTGGAGAAGGGAAAGGCTACCTGCTCCATTATTCTGTCCTGGAGAATTCCAAGTAGAACTCTAATTTCATGGCTAATTTACATGATTATAAGGTCACTGATGGAAATCAAAATACTTTTCCTCATAAGAGTAAGCATGTTTAAAACATCTTTATTGAAATATTTCTGATATCACAAATACATAACCTTAAAATCCAAATATATGTACATAAAATTTTAGAATGTATCTTCTAATTTCTAAAACTGTTCTAATTAATTTGTCTAAGAATAAATGTAAACTGACTAACATTAATTAAAATTTTTGTGTAGGCATAGAGTTCACAATATACATATTGGCAGAAATTGAAATATTCATTTGTTAATCATTTATATCTGACTTTTGGAAAGACAGTATGAATTAAAGACATTTAAAATTAGCCTCAGTCTTGCATAAGTAGTCTTTTTCATCTTTTCTATCTCCCAATTACTTTCTTGCTCTTCTTCTTGAATAGATTCTACACATACTTGTCAATAAACTTGTTTCCAAACCATGCATTATACTGTCATTCTTCACATTGTTCATTCCTACAGAAAATGTCAATGGTTTCTCACAAACTACAAAAAGGAATCCAATCTTCTGAACAAAGATATTAAAATGCTGTATAATATATTATTTACATCTCTTAAGATTATTTTTTACATTCCTTTGTATAGTTAAGTGACATTATTAACCACTAAGTTAGTTCAACCATTCAGTCATGTCTGACTCTTTGTGACCCCATGGATTGTAGAACACCAGGCTACTCTGTCCATCACCAATGTCTGGAGCTTGCTCAAACTCATGTCCATGAAGTTGGTGATGCCATCCAACAATCTCATCCTCTGTCATCCCCTTCTCCTTCCTTCAATCTTTCCCACCATCAGGGTCTTTTCCAATGAGTCAGTTCTTTGTATCCTGTGGCCAAAGTATTGAAGATTCAGCTTCAGCATCAGTCCTTCTAATGAATGTTCAGGACAGATTTCCTTTAGGGTTGACTGGTTTGCTCTCTTTGCAGTCCAAGGGACTCTCAAGAGTCTTCTCCAACATCACAGTTCAAAAACATCAATTATTTAACGCTCAGCTTTCTTTATGTTACAATTCTCACATCCATACATGGCTACTGGAAAAACAAAAGCTTTGACCAGATGAACCTTTGTTGGAAAAGTAATGTCTCTGCTATTTAATATGCTGTCTAGGTTGGTCATAGCTTTTCTTCCAAGGAGCAAACGTCTTAATTTCATGGCTGCAGTCACCATCTGCAGTGATTTTGGAGCTCAAAAAAATACTCTGTCACTATTTCTATTGTTTCCCCATCTATTTGCCATGAACTGATGGGACTGGATGTTATGATCTCAGTTTTCTGAATGTTGAGTTTTAAGCCAGCTTTTTCACTCTCCTCTTTCACTTTCGTCAAGAAGCTCTTTAGTTCTTCTTCATTTTTTGCCATGAGGGTGGTGTCATTTGCATGTGTGAAGTTACTGATATTTCTCCCAGCAATCTTGATTCCAGCTTGTGCTTCATCCAGCCCAGCATTTCTCATGATGTTCTCTGCATATAAGTTAAATAATCAAGGTAACAATATACAGCCTTGGCAAACTCCTTTCCCAGTCCTCTTGTAACTGTTGCTTCTTGACCTGCAAACAGATTTCTCAGAAAACAGGTAAGGTGGTCTGGTATTCCCATCTCTTGAAGAATTTTCCACAGTTTGTTGTGATCCACACAATCAAAGGCTTTGGCATAGTCAATGAAGCATAAGTTGATGTTTTTCTGAAATTCTTTTGCTTTTTCTATGACCCAATGGATGTTGGCAATTTGATCTCTTGTTCCTCTGCTTTTTCTAAATCCAGCTTGAACATCTGGATTTAGATGTTAACCACTAAGCTGCATTATATATATAGATAGATACAGATATAAAACTAAGCTGTGTTATAAATGCACTTTGCACATTCTTATTTTCAGGCATTGACTCAGATAATAGTTTCAATCTTCAATACCTTCCCTTTCTTCTTTTGTCTAAATCCAGAATCTATGATCTCTATATGAGTATATATGTATTTTTCTAGGGAGAAGACAATATTGTTTACCTGTAAAAATTTTCAGGGCAGAGGGGATGATAATAGAGTTACTTTCACTTTAATCTACCACATTGGGTAGCTAGGCACAGTCATCCATGAGCTGTGCCAAAGAGAGCTAGTCAGTCAGCATATGACTTATAGCCCTGAGAATATGATCACAAATGCCTGGATATTACCATATCCCAGAGAAATATGGCTATAAAGTAAAATGAACAAATGGAATGACAAATACATGTGTAATAAGAAATTAATAGTAAGACAGTGCTTAATTTGACTTAAGTGAATAGCAACCTTGAAATCAGGAATGGCTTTGTGGTATAATTGAACTACAAGCAATTTTTCTTCTTCATTTGGTTAATCCTGTTCATTTAAATATCATCTTGCTTCTTTGCATCAGGAAAGATTTGTGTTTTATTTAGTTATCTTAGTATTCTTACTAGACCTGATGTGCTCTGATGAGTGAGTAAAATAATCTCACTGGCTTGGTTTCTCTCCATCTATCCCCTAACAGCTTACACATAATGAAACTAGTCCCTGTTAGCCCTCTTTACTCTTTCTTTCACTTTCCTTCTTTTCTTTTCTTTTCCTTCCAGCTCCCACCTTAGCCATATGTGCATCAGTCTTCCTAGACTATTGTGCAGAGAAAGTAAATCAGAATGGCAAGTGTATGGGAAATAAGACCATGCAAGTGGAAGTGAAAATAATTAAAAAGTGAAAGTTGCTCAGTTGTGTCCAACTCTTTGCAATCCCAGAGACTATACAGTCCATGGAATTCTCCAGGCCAGAGTACTGGAGTGGGTAGCCTTTCCCTTCTCCAGGGGATCTTCTCAACCCAGGGATCAAACCCAGGTCTCCTGCATTGCAGGTGGATTCTTTACCAGCTGAGCCACAAGGGAAGCCCAAGAATACTGGAGTGAGTAGCCTATTGCTTCTCCAGAGGATCTTCCCGACCGTGGAATCGAACCAGGGTCTCCTGCATTGCAGGTGGATTCGTTACCAACTGAGCTATGAAAACAATTAAAGTTATATAGTTTATTCAATAAGCTGAGGGGCTAACATGAGGAGAAGAAACCAGTTTGGCCCAGGTCATTCCAGAAAGTAAAACTAGAACCAAGAGGCAGATTTGTGCTTGCATCATTTTATAAGAGCAAAAATTTTCAACAATGAATTATGCTGCCTAGTCAGGATAAAAATTTGCTGTCATATAAAACAGTGAACCATGCCCAAGAAAAATAAATGTAAGAGGCAAAATGGTCATCTGAGGAGGCCTTACCAATAGCTGAGAAAAGAAGAGAACTGAAAGACAAAGGAGAAAAAGAAAGATATACTCATCCAAAAGCAGAGTTCCAAAGCCTTCTTAAGTGAGCAGTGCAAAGAAATAGAGGAAAACAGTAGAATGGCAGAGGCTAGAGATCTCTGCAATAAAATTAGAGATACCAAGGGAAAATTTCATGCTAAGATGGGCACAGTAAAGGAGAGAAATGTCACAGACCTAACAGAAGCAGACGATATTAAGAAGAGGTGGCAAGAATACACAGAATTGTACAAAAAAGATCTTCATGACCCAGATGATCACGATGGAGTGATCACTCACCTAGAGCCAGACATCTTGGAATGCAAAGTCAAGTGGGCCTTAGGAAGCACCACTCTGAGCAAAGCTAATGGAGGTGATGGAATTCCAGTTGAGCTATCTCAAATCCTAAAAGATAATGTGCTGCACTCAATATGTCAGCAAATTTGAAAAACTCAACAGTAGCCACAGACTTTAGAAAGGTTGGTTTTCATTCCAATCCCAAAGGAGATCAGTGCCAAAGAATATTCAAACTACTGCACAATTGTACTCGTTTCACATGCTAGCAAGGTAGTGCTCAAAATCCTTTAAGCTAGACTTCAACAGTAGGTGAACCAAGAACTTCCAGATGTACAAAGGCAGAGGAACCAGAGCTCAAATTGCCAACATCTGTTGGATCATAGAAAAAGCAAGGGAATTCCAGAAAAGTGTCTAATTCTGCTTCATTGACTACACTAAAACCTTTGACTGTGTGGATCACAACAAACTGAACAAATTTTAAAGAGAAAGGAATACCAGATAACCTTACCTGCCTCAGGAGAAACTTGTATGCAGGTCAAGAAGCAACTGCTAGAACTGGACATGGAACAATGGACTGGTTCAAATTGGTAAAGGAGTATGCCAATACTGTATACTGTCACCCTACTTATTTAACTTCTTTGCAGAGTGCATCATGTGAAATGCTCCAATGCTTTCGCTAGCTGAAGTGAAAAGCCAACTCACTGGAAAACATCCTGATGCTGAGAAAGATTGAGGACAGGAGGAGAAGGGAGTGACGGAGGATGAGATGGTTGGATGGACTCAAATGGATATGAGTTTGAGCAAACTCTGGGAGAGAGTGAAGGACAGGGAAGCCTGGAGTTCTGCAGTCCATGGGTTTGCAAAGAGTGGGGCACAACTGAGTGACTGAACAACAATAACAACAAAAATAGTAAAGCTGAGTATGCCAGGGATGTAAGAGATTAATACCTTGGGCATTAATTCTGGTTACTGTAGACTCTTCTGCATTAAAAATCAAACCCACTACTCTGATTGAAACAAAGATACAAAACAAAGCTGCAGAGTAGTATTTGTCTACAGGATTTTCCTCATTATGGTGGTAACTGATTTGTCTACTCTCTTACACTACCCTTTCTTCCACTTAGTATTTGATAGAAAACAGACAACTTGGTAATCAGTGTGGGCACATGTTGAAACTGAAGGGGTATAAATATCTCATTACATTATTGTGGCAAAAATGATTTGACTAGGTAAGAACAACCAGATTCCTTCTCTAGACAGGCAATCAATGAGAAGAAAAAACCCTCCTTCTCCAATGTGGTTGCTAAGTTAAAGGATTTGGTCTATGTCTGTCCAGTGGTTATTTCCCCTGATCAAATGTAGGAAAAGCTTGTGTAGTAGAGAAAATATGTGACTACACATAAGAATGAAGACAAAAGATTTTAAAAAAATAAGAGTTGAAAGTATACTGTTAAATTTCTTGGAATTATGTCAGATCTCTACTTATTTTCATTCCTTTGCTTCCCAATTATGCCATTTAAGAAATGTCCCCGTGTGTGTGTGTGTGTGTCTGTTTGTGTATGTGCATGTCACTCAGTCATGTCTAACTCTTTGTGACCCCATGGACTGTAGCCTGCCAGGTTCGTCTGACCATGGAATTCTCCAGGCAAAAATACTGGAGTGTAGCCATTCCCTTCTCCAGGGGATCTTCCCAACCCAGGCATTGAACCTGAGTCTCCTGCCTGTCTGAGCCACCAAAGAAGCCTTCTAACTGTCCCCCCATACTTGACCAAACCTAGTTTACCTTGTTGGTCCTAAATCCAAAATCTAGTCACATTTTATAACACTAATTACTTCGCACCTAAGAGACATTAAAAATAACCAGGCTTACCAACTGAGTAAAAGAAGCTGGTCAAGCATTTATGATAGTTTGCTCATAATGTTTAGAATGAAGATAATGTTCATTCTTTAGAACGAAGAAGGTCCAGAAACCTGTAACTATTAGTCTTTATAATAATGTTGCTTGATATAGTCATTACAAATAATGAATTAGATCCTTTACAAAAATAAAGCAACTTCTCTCAAACCTACCGATTCTAACTTTGCAAGTTTATTTTGGTATCTACTTGACCTGATTTGAGAAGCCAAATTGCCATGGGAATCAGAGAGAAAAGCATGAAAAGTGGTTGCTTTTACCAAATAGTACCATGGGAGGAATCAGATTGAAATTTAAAATGGGATATAAATTATTCACCACGATGTTAACATTTTAAACAGTCTTTTCGCATTTCGTATCCCATTGGGATCCACAATGATCCTCTGAGGTAAGTAAGACTAGTATCATTATCCCCACTCTACAGATGAGGATATTTATGTCCTTGAAAGTTGAATGAGTTGCCTAAAGTCAGGCAATATTTAATCTAGAAATAGATCCTGGAGTCCTCTCTTTCAGGGTTTCATCTATTCAATTTTGCTCTCTGCTAATCAGAAAATAGATACTGTACTTAATAATACCCAGAAACTACAAAGGGATGGTGTATTTTGATACCACAGAATAGTTAAGCTGGCATTAACCTAGATCTTAGCACGTGTATTCATTTTTTCTGTTAACACACATGCACATACACACCTACTCATGAGGTATAAGTCTCACTTTATATTGAATACATTAATAAATGTATTTCTCAGCAAGTTTTTCAAAGATAGTGGAAAACCTGGTTCTCAGTGCAACATCTTAGAAAGGATCTTTCATTATCATTTTTTTTCTTTTACCAAACCATTAGCAATACTTCTGGTTTTACCTTCAGCATATCCCAAATCTGAAACTTCTACTTACAATGTGCCTGTGTGCTAAGTCACTTCAGTCATGTCTGACTCTCTGCGGCCCTATGTACCATAGCCCCCCAGGTTCCTCTGTCTATAGTATTCTCCAGACAAGAATACTGGAGTGGGTTACCTTGCCTCAACACTCTGACTCAAGTTACCTCCTTCCTTTCTCATCTGGATCACTACAATCATCTCTTGTTTCCTTTCTTCTAATCTTCCTTTTCTATATCCTATAAATATATTCTATATTCTAACTTTACCTAAAAGTTAAAAAAACCAACAAAAACTTCTAATTACATGAATTAAATAGCTTCACTCATTGAGTATAAATTCAATAATTTTAGTAGCTTCCCAACTCATTTAGAATAAAATGTACATAATTTGCCATGGAATAGATTTACAATGGGGCTCCATTGTCATCTACCCTCCTCCCTACCCCTGTTTTCTGCTAATAATATGGCTATCTGAAAGTCTAGTGGGACAATGGTTACCTGGCTTCCTTTGTGGACTAGCATAGGTATCAATGCGTATGACTTGGTAGTCACACCTGTAAATAGTATATGTGTGGTTGTTTTTTTCTTCTCATCAGTTAAAACCCAGATATAGTAGATTAGGATATCACCCAGTGGCAGAGTACTATGTGACAAAGAACTGAATGGCTTATGAGCAGGACCACCTAAGAGCCTTAGACTGCTCACCTCTAGAGCATAATACTAGGGAGGAACAAATGTCTGCTCTGTCTGAGTCTATATATTCTGAAGTTTCCTAAATGCCAGCTTGGCCTGTATTTGCTATTGCCCTTTGCAGGGTCTATAGACTATGCAGTATTTCTCCTGCCTCTAAATTTGGCTCGGCTCCATCCCCATGCCACTCTGACACTGAGACGTTCTATGCTCCCTGAGCTTTGAGAAATCCTTGTGGCTTTTTCACTTGACCCCCTTTCCACCTGGAATGTTCTTTCCCCAAATCCTCACTTTCTTTACTCCTTATTTTATTGAGACCTTTATTCAAATATTCCCTTCATAATATGTCCTTCCCTGACTACTCAATCTAAAACAGCCTGATCTTTCTACTGTTAAGTACATTCTCTCAATCTACTTTATTTTTTGTCAAAAAACTTGCCCCTACTTTTATGGTGGTGGTGACGGTTTTGTCCCTAAGTCATGTTCTACTGTTGAGATCCCATGGACTGTAGCTGCCAGGCTCCTTACATTAAGTTATATCTATACACCATTTTCTCTGTTATAAAGAAAGAGCTTTATGTAAGCAAGGGTTTTGTCCTATTGATGCTTATATTGGCCAGAATGACATTCAGCTCATAGAAGCTCCTTTCCTTCAACTTTTTTTGACTCTTAGTTATTGAGCAGCCTGCTGTGGAGCCAGAGATGAGTAGGAAGTAAAGAATCACGTGGATCTGAAACCTATATTGGGACTGTTTATACAGACACTCTTCCCTGACTCTTAAGGTTGGGTTGAAAGTGAAAGTCTTTGCCACCCCATGGACTATACAGTCCATGGAATTCTCCTGGCCAGAATACTGGAGTGGGTAGCCTTTCCCTTCTCCAGGGAATCTTCCCAACCCGGGGATCAAACCCAGGTCTCCTGCATTGCAGGTGGATTCTTTACCAACTAAGCTATCAGGGAAGCCCTTAGGATTGGGTTAGGACCACCATTATTTGCTTCCCATTGTATGAAGGGAATCCTACTCTTATCCCTGTATTGAAGTGAAAGTCACTCAGTCGTGTCCGACTCTTTGTGACCTCATGGACTATAAAGTCCATGGAATTCTCCAGGCCGGAATACTGGAGTGGGCAGACTTTCCTTTCTCCAGGGGATCTTCCTGATGGGTTAATTGCAATTTGTTAAGATTAATAACTTTACCAGAGACATCTAGTCTGTCAGAGCTTCAGCCCATTCTCTTATGCCACCCCCACCCCCCAACATGGGGCATTTTTTAAACAGAAAGAATCTTTTTTTTTTTCTTTTTCTTAAAGTAACATGCACACTGAAATATCCAGCGTTTGTGGTCTGGTGTAATGGTCCTCATATTCTTCAGCCTCATATTTGCTCCAATCCATACAAAAGCAACTAGGTCACTGAAATTCTGTGCCTTTGTGAAACAAAGTAGTGTGAGAGTTTTGTAATCAACTGAAAGAGAAAATTTTGCATGAGTGCATACTGGGGGTTGCTTACATGAACTCTTATTGAGAGATTCAAACTTGCATGACCTATATGTAAACAGGAGATTTCACTATACACAGAAGGACAGAAGGGTATGGGCTCAGTTAATTCACTGCTGATTTCTGATTTTATACTAGAAGTGGGACCTGAAGGAGGTCTGAGGTGGTGTCTGAGGTCTAACAGCAGCAGCATGTACTAAGCAGAGGGGATATCTTTCCCAATTAATCTGAGAAAAACTGTATTTCCCAGACATAAACTACATTTAGCCTGGAGATTTACCTCTGTGTGAGAGTTTTTGGAAACAGATGCATACTTACATCCTTCCTACCTAAGGAATTAGCACCAGATTATCCATGTCACTTGCTCTCTTGGCCCCTTGAGTGCCACTTTCTTTGATTACAACAGCAACAACAGCAGAAACAGCTAATGAATGTCTTAGTGAATCTAAATCTTTATTGAAGCAGCTAAAATCCATTTTGGTGACTGACTCTGCATCTTTGCAACCACCTCAAATCAGAATCACTAATATTTGCTCTCCCATGGATTATTTTCTGAGTCTCTTGCAGGTCCCCTATACCTCCTCACATATTCACCTCTACTCAGATGATTGAATTATTAGTTGTTAATCGGAGTCAGAATGAAGTCAGCATGAAGAGAATCCCATAAATGAAGACTATAATTAGGGATTCCCTATAAATTAATTTGGGGCTTCCGAGGTGACACTAGTGGTAAAGAATCCATCTGACATTGCAGCAGATGTAAGAAGTGCTCCCAAAATTTTTATGTTGAAGTTCTGCTCCCAATGTCTTGTGTTTAGATGAAGGACACTTACAGAGGAAACTGAGGTTAAGTGAGGTCACAGGGTCACAGGGCTGGAACCCTAATCTAATAGGACTCATGTCCTTCTAAGAAGAGAATATGAGTCCCCCTCTTTTGCATGCATTCACAGGCCCAGAGAAAAAGTCGTATGAGGACACAGTGAGAAGGCAACCATCGATATGTCATGAAGAGAGGTCTCACCAGAAACCAACCCTGTTGGCAACTTGATCTTGGATTTCTAGTCTCCATTACTGAGAAGATAAATTTTAGTTGTTTAAGTAACATAGTCAATGGTATCTTGCTTTTGCAGCTTGAGCAGGCTAATATAATTAGTAAGTAACAACTCAAGAGGTACTTTCTAGACAGCTCTTTATCAATATTGGTATACAATTTAGGGAAGTTGAGGCTAATATCTATGCTCAGTCACTTCAGTTGTGTCCATCTCTTTGCAAAACCATGTACTACAGCTTGCCAGGCTCCTCTGGCCTTTGGATTTTCCCAGTAAGAATACTGGAGTGGGTTGCCATGCCTTCCTCCAGATATTTTCCTGACACAGGGATCAAACCTGCATCTCCTGCATTCCAGGAAGATTCTTTACCACTAAGCCACTGGAGGCTAATATATCTATGTAGTATATTCAAGGTGACTCAGAAAATGTCAGAATTTGAAACAAATTTCAGGCCACAAGGCTTAAAATCCACACGCTCAGACAGTACTCACTTCCATCTCCCTCAGGCTAGCACAGTCAGTCAGTCAATTCAATCACTCTTTCGTGTCTGACTCTTTATGATCCCATGGTCTGAAACACACCAGGCTTCCCTGTTCATCATCAATGCCTGGAGCTTGCTCAAATTCATGTCTATAGAGACGGTGATACCATCCAACCATCTCATCCTCTCTTATCCCCTTCTTGTCCTGCCTTCAATCTTTCCCAGCATCAAGGTCTTTTTCAATGAGTCAGGTCTTCACATTAGGTGGCCCAAGGTATTGAAGTTTCAGCTTTAGCATCAGTCCTTCCAATGAATATTCAGGACATATTTCATTTAGGATGGACTGGTTAGATCTCCTTGCAGTCCAAGGGACTCTCAAGGGTCTTCTCCAATACCGCAGTTCAAAACCATCAATTATTTGGTGCTCAGCTTTCTTTATAGTCCAACTCTCACATCCATACATGACTACTGGAAAAACCATAGCATTGACTAGATGGATCTTTGTTGGCAAAGTAATGTTTTCGCTTTTTAATATGCTGTCTAGGTTGGTCATAACTTTTCTTCCAAGGAGCAAGTGTCTTTTCATTTCATGGCTGCAGCCACCATCTGCAGTGATTTTGGAGTCGAGAAAAATAAAGTCTGTCACTGTTTCCACTGTTTCCCCATCTATTTGCCATGGAGTGATGGGACCAGATGCCATGATCTTAGTTTTCCAAATGTTGAGTTTAAGCCAACTTTTTCACTCTCCTCTTTCACTTTCATCAAGAGGCTGTGAAAAAAAAAATCTTGGTCTTCAGAAATAAGTATTATTCTTTAATAGACTCATATCTGTGCAATTGAAATCTAAAATACTTTTTTTTTTCATTTTTTTACGCATTTCAATGTGCGTAATGCACTTACACACTTTTACTACTGAAGACTGTTAAGACTGGGACTTTTCCCTTCCATGAGTTAGTGATAAACAGGGCAAACACACCATTCCTACTACTCTTCTCAAGCTAAGAATTTACTTTTTGATGGAACCAACAACAACAACAAAAATCAACAGCTTTTTCCTTTCAGTTCAGTTCAGTTCAGTTCAGTCTCAAAGTCGTGTCTAACTCTTTGCGATCCCGTGGACTGCTGCATGCCAGGCCTCCCTGTCACCAACTCCCTCCCATCACCAACTCCCTGTCACCAACTCCCTCCCATCACCAACTCCCAGAGTCCACCCAAACCCATGTCCATTGAGTCGGTGATGCCATCCAATCATCTCATCCTCTGTCATCCCCTTCTCCTCCTGCCCTCAATCTTTCCCAGCATCAGGGTCTCTTCAAATGAGTCAGCTCTTCGCATCAGGTAACAGTTGTCATTAGAGCAAAACCATCAGAGTCAGTGAGAAACAGAGCATACAACTATTACCTTTCTCCAAAGCTAGCTGCTATTTTATGCCCATGTGATGTATTAACAATCTACAATAAAGTCCTACAATTTAATAATTTGCAAACAGTTAATAGGATTTTTTATTAAATCAGTGAAGCAAGAGGTTGAATCAAATTGTGAAATAAAATTTAAGGACAAACAAATTCCAAATGATGGTTAAATGTTTAATCAAAGCATTTCAGTGATGATATAAATGTCAAAACAAGAGATTTATACACTCAAACCTTTAAAACATCAGGGTGTCTTATTATTTTTAATACTTTTCAAAAAACCATGTATTTTTTAATCAACAACTTCTATTACCTAACTTTATGGTTCATAAACTGTTATAGTTGTCAGAAGATCTACACATTTCTCTTTCTATTCAACTAATAAAAATAAATGAGAAAATTGAAGATATTTTTTATTTTTGTGTTCAGTTATAATTGAAACTTTAAAAAAAATAGTTTTTCTTTCTTTTACCTCCTCTCTTAAATGCTTTTCTGGATGTAGCGCATGTGAGATGGGTGTCTCCCTAGGATAGCATGTGATTTTAACATATGCTGATTTATTTTAGATCAGAATATTTTGCCTGGAAACAATAATCATCCATCTCCTTAGATTCTTCTATAGATTTAATATATCAGTATGATAGTATTTATATTGGTAACAGAAGTTGCTTTTTGAAATCTTCTGCATATTTTTAATTTTTATCCCCACTACAAACTTCTAGAGTAAATAGGACAGAAATTATTTTCTTCAATGTGAATGGAAAAAAAAAATGAGGTTCAGTAACTAGTTTAATATGCCTTAGCATGTGCCTTACTGCTTTATCCACTGCTTTATGCAACTGTTCACAAACAGGCTCTTTATTTATTTCACATAGACACCCTTTTAGTCTGCCTGCAATTCATGAAAAAAAGAATTATGTAAAACCAGAAAGAACATGGCTGTAATGAATATTAATGTATTCTCAATATTATCTCTCACAATATGTTTCAGAAATTCTTCAACCATCACAGTTGCTTGTTTATTGAGCACCTATTGTGTGTTCTGAGAACCTAATGTGTGTTATGTTTGAAAGTCCAAAATTTAAACATTTAAGCACAACTTTAAACACCTAGGTCCTGTCTCCTGATGACTTAGGTTGATAGAGGAGAAGCCTTTGAAATTGTGACTATATCAAATAATTCATTTGGCTCAATAATTTTCACATGAAGACCTTTTCATTACTACATAGTTTTATCATCTACATTAATACAAAATATTTAAAGATATAAGACAATGTGACACCTTTCACCAGGGAATACAGATCTACCATATGTATGTTCAGTTCAGTTCAGTCACTCAGTTAAGTCCAACTCTTTGCGACCTCATGGCCTGCAGCATGCCAGTCCTCCCTGTCCATCATCAACTCCCAGAGTTTACTCAAGTCATGTCCATTGAGTAGGTGATGCCATCCAACCATCTCATCCTCTGTCGTCCCCTTCTCCTGTCTTCAATCTTTCCCAGCATCAGGGTCTTTTCAAATGAGTCAGTTCTTCGCATCAGATGGCCAAAGTATTGGAGTTACACACAAACTACCATTGTCATAAAGTCATTAGGTCATTATTGGCATATAAGAAAAATTTGTTTGGATAGTGAGATATTTGAGGTTGTCTTTGTTTATTTGGTTTAGATTTTCCTACCAATTCATCTTTTAACCTGAGAGCCATTTTCCCATTCCACCTCACTTAGGACGTACTTGTGTTAGGCTCACTCAAGGAAATTCAGGGGGAAACCATCCCCACATCCTGGAGAGAGATGATTAGTTGAGCATTGTTTTCATGGTCAGTAAGCTGCCTGAATAGGACTCTGGGGCTTCTGGTTAAATAACTAAAAATGATAAAATACAGAATTGGAAAAGAAAAAACTTACCTTTAAAAGATAATTTTACTTGTATGACCACAATACAAGTGTACTTTGTTATAGACAGTTCTGCCATATTTATTATAGAGACATACATTTTCTTCCTGAAGTCTGAGTTAAAATACAAAGTCTTGTAATATCATTCACTCAGGCATAGTATACTTAGGTTATTATAGTTGTGGTCCTTTTAGCTTACTTGAACCAAATACTTCGAATGCTTATTTGCTAAAGGATTTATTTAAATTTGATTGCCTAGCTTCTGCACATACTTGGACTTTATGCATAGAAAATGATCCATGGTGGACTGAGATAGACAGCTTTTATAACTGTGTCAGTTTAAGGAATTCCTCCTCTAAATAAGCTGTGTAGAAATAGCCACATAAGAAGGGATATCTTCTGTTAAGGTTTCAAGCATAGTAAGTATAGTCCACCTGACTTTTTGTCTGGGTTAAAATGGACAATTTAAGAATTTTTGGCATTTTCCAAGCCACTGTGGTTTAAACCCTAATGTGTTCTGAGTGTCTTATGTCTCACTGGCACAGATGACTCCCCTGCTTTGACCACTTAATATGCATGTCTGAAAATAAGACTGTGATTCTGTTGCCTCTGTGTGGCCATTCCCTTTATTGGACTCACACATGGCTCAAGTGTTTCATTTTCAATATCACACAAGCTCTGAACCCTCATCAAAACTGTGAATCTCTGACAGGTTTACTGGCATTTGCCTATAATCATCTTTCAGATAAACTGCCATCACAGTCTTAATCTATCTTTGACTGCCCTAATTGTTCCCACAGTACCTGCAAGTCTTTCACTACTTGAAAAGTTTTGTTATGATTTTAAATTTATTCATCAGCAATTGTGAATGTGTGCAAAGTTACACACATGAAAGACCTTATTTGAGCACCTTGTCATGGAAGCAAGCTATAAAACTCCAAATGTTGAAACTGAGCCTACTGCTAAACAATCTACCTTATCTCAATTGGAGGAAAAATTAAAAATATGTAGCATCTACACTATTATAAAAGCAATTACAGTGATAATCAATTATACAAATATTGTATTGATTTGATATTCAAAGACCAGATGTTTGGAAATACATATAAGTGGCATAATGTAAACACATAGTCAAGTCTGCTGAAAGGGATAATGTTACTCTCAGATAATCTATTTTTGCTAATAATGCTTTTCTACACTTTTCCTGCCATGCACAGACCAGAAAGCAAGCAGAAAATCAGAAATACATCAGTTCTGCAGTTGACGTTATGAGATTCTACTAGACATGAAATTATCCTACTAGATTCCTTTTGATCTATTGATTACCTTCAAAGACAGAAAACAAAAGAGGAGGTAATAAAACTTAACGGTCAGCATCCATGTCATAGGAAAATACAAATTTAATATGCTGATTTAACTTGTCTTCATTTGTCTTCTGGCCCAGAACGACAATTGCTGTTCCAAATACTCTATAGCTATAATCTGTTCTTTTCTGAATTATATTTTCCATGAAATTTTTCAAAGACAGTGGAGGAAGAGTTTATGATTATCTCCTTGGCAGCTACAAAGATTATTTCCATTTTGTCCTTTTTGAATAAAAATTTTAAAGTACAGAACTGGCACTGGAAGACTGACTGGATTCTAAATGAATTTTCTGATAGTGATACAAAACTAGAGGGAGCAGAGCACCGTTAAAGAGGGGAAATACAAGCCTAAGAATCAGAAAGTAATTAGCGAACTCCTCACTGACAACCCTTTGATGGTCTGAATTGCTTCCAGAAAGATAAGAGTATATTGTTTAAAAAAACAATGAAATCCCACATGCACATTCATAGAATTATTTCACATTCATAGGCAAACCATGAAGCACAAATTCTCTGAACATACTAACATGTAACAACAAGGAATCATTATATTTGTCACTGGCATATTTGGGTGTGTAAAAATCACTGTGAGCTACAGACCTATGGATCTCATAAGGTCCCTAGAAATTGTGGTTAAACTTTACAGTTTGGTAAAGTCCACTGAGAAGCAGCATATGCACAGATTCAACTAGATCTCTCAAGAGATATAAAATTCTTTGTACTGACAACAGAAACAGAAGAATAAAGTAAAACCTGTTAGCAGTTTTTTTTTGCCCCTTTCAAGTTGATAGTCTTTACTTATGGGCCAGTAGAATGTATGCATGTAGGTTTAACAAAAAGTTATGAAAAACCTAGACAGTGCATTAAAAAGCAAAGACATCACTTCACTAACTAAGGTCAGTATAGTCAAAGCTAGGTGTTTCCAGTAGTGATGTACGGATGTAAGAGTAGGACCATAAAGAAGACTGAGTGCCAAAGAAGAAAGCATTTGAATTGTGGTTCTGGAGAAGATTCATGAGAGTCTCTTGGAATTCAGGAAGATCTAATCAGTCAATCCTAAAAGAAATCAAACCTGTATATTCATTGGAATGAAGCTCCAATACTTTGGCCACCTAATGTGAAGAGCCAACTCATTGGAAAAACCCGGACGCTGGGAAAGATTGAAAGTAAAATGGGAAAGGGATGACAGAGGATGAGATAGTTGGATGAAATCACCGGCTCAATGGTCGTTAATTTGAGCAAACTCTGGGAGATAGTAAAGGACAAGTAAGCCTGCCATGCTGCAGTTCATGGGGTTAAAAACAACTGGACACAATTTAGTGACAACAACAATGTCTAATAAATGAAAAATACAACATAGAATGCAGAAAGTAAAAACATTCATAATCTGGGTCCTATGCATATGATTATAATATGTTAAAATTAAAAATTCCTACCCTTTTTTCTTTTATATAATGAAGAAGATCTACCTCCCATTGAGGTAATCACTTTACTTTATAATCCAGTATTAACTCATCATTCTGATTCCAATTAAGCCCTTTTCTTCAACAAATGAATACACTTCAATCCTCTAAATTCTCATCTTTTCCATTCATTTATGGCATGTCTGTGTCTATATTTAATTATTTTTTCCCCATAACTTTATTTTTTACTATTTTTCAAGGCCTATGTCAAGGACTACTGCTCTGGGCTTGCACTGTCCACAAACACCATGTTCCTCATTGATGATATAAGGTCCATCGCCTCATTTTCTACTCCAGAGTTAACATTAGATATTTTTGGAGTACAACAGTATCTGAAGAGATAATCATAAAAAATAAAAGGAAAAAAATCCACGAATATTTGGCATCAATCATCTTATCTATTAGGGCTTCCCTGATAGCTCAAGTGATAAAGAATCTGCCTGCAAGGCAGGAGACCCTGGTTCGATTCCTGGGTTGGGAAGATACACTGGAGAAGAGATAGGCTACCCACTCCAATATTCCTGGGCTTCCCTTGTGGCTCAGCTGGTAAATAATCAGCCTGCAATGTGGGAGACCTGGTTCAACCCCTGGGTTGGGAAGATCCCTTGCAGAAGGGAAAGGCTACTCACTCCAGTATTCTGGCCTGGAGAATTCCCTGGACTATATAGTCCATGAGGTCACAAAGAGTCAGGTACAAGTTTCACTTTCACACTTTCATCTTATTTAATTTCCCATTTACAGAAAAAAAATTTAAGATCAGGAAGTTCTGTGACAGTCTAAATCAGAAGAAATGACTCTTGACATGTGAAACCACATGCTCTCTGCCCTGGTGCTTTTTGAAAACACCAGCATTGATGTTAGCACCATGCATGATCTGATCATTCAGTTTTGGAGTGAACTTACTGACTCATCAGTACTGTGAACTCTTGACTTGGGCTGGACTCAGGTACCCTTGTTTCCTGCTCATGAATCCTGATGCTTAAGTTCTAACTTTTAATTCATTGTGCAAACTGCACAATTAGCTCTCTAACAACCTCTCTCTTATTTCATTGTGGGTTTCTCACAAATTTTTACTACGTAACTTGATTTTTTTTTTTTTGAATCCTTTATATTTGTTTTGGTTTTGGCTTTGCTTCACTCCAAATCACTTACGTTTACAGCCTATGACTTTATGTATTTCACAGTACCTAAGAGAGTGCTTGGTAGCATAGTTTTTTACTAAATGTTTTGTTTCATTGATGACTATGACTTTTGAGATCATATCCATCTCTAATTCCAGCTGAATCCATACCAATCCTTTCTTCTATGGAAGATAACTCCATGAGACATTGAAAAGTAGCTCCAGGTGTGCAAATGGTCTCCAGTGGGGATGTGGTATTCTATATCTGGCATTGAAGCCTTGTGTCAAGAGCTCCCCTTCAGAATCTGGGTACTGATATACCCACCATGTGAGGAGGTTGTACAAACCTTGTAACAAATATTGTATAATGGAAATATATCCAGAGGTTCCACATTAGTTACACAAACGCTTACTTCAGACTCTTTGCTGCACATTCATGACCTCTTGTTCTTTCTCTCTCAACTCCCATTTATGACCTCTTGAGAGTTTTCCCATTGGATAAAGAAGGAAAAAAAAAAACAGGCCTGGTTCAGGAATCGGTTGTTTTGCTTATCTTGGACCAATAACACCATAGTCACATGTAGGATCAGTCATTAGAATGTAAAGGTGAGGAGAATTCTAGCAGTGGGCAGAAATTCAAATATTAAAATTGGCTGAGAACTCTATATGAAGGGAGATATGACTGAGGGGAAGATATATAGAAACAGTGGCATAGGGTTTAATCTATCAATCAGGGGCTTGGAAAATGTAGGATTTGAAAATCCAAGACAGTAAGATCTTGGGAAGAGGCATGTGGGTACACTTCTGGGACTGAGCAATTGTATGCCAATCTTCTTCTCTCAAGACACTTGCTCCTTGGAAGAAAAACTATGACCAACCTAGACAGCATGTTAAAAAGCAGAGACATTACTTTGCCAACAAAGGTCCATCTAGTCAAAGCTATGGTTTTTCCAGGAGACATATACGGATGTGAGTGTTGGACTATAAAGAAAGCTGAGCACCAACAAATTGATGCTTTTGAACTGTGGTATTGGAGAAGACTCTTGAGAGTCCCTTGGACTGCAAGGAAATTCAACCAGTCAATTCTAAAGGAAATCAGTCCCAGATATTTATTGGAAGGACTAGTGATGAAACTGAAACTCTAATACTTTGGCCACCTGATGTGAATAACTGACTCATTGGAAAAGACCCTGATGCTGGGAAAGATGAAAGACAGGCGGAGAAGGGGATGACAGAGTATGAGATGGTTGGATGGCATCACCAGCTCAATGGACATGAGTTTAAGTGAACTCTGGGAGTTAATGATGGACAGGGAAGCCTGGCGTTCTGCAGTCCATGGGGTTGCAAAGAGTCGGACATGGCTGAGGGACTGAACTAACTGACTTCTTCTCTTACTTCAGTTCCCATAAGAAATCAACCACTGGGGGCCGGGGGAGGGGGGACTTTAAATCACCATGTAAATAAATAGCTTGACTACTGGGTATTGCTTAGAACTGTCCTCAGCTTCTGCAAGTATTTACACAATGAACTCTTAGATGAAATAACAATAGTTTTAAAGATGGATACTCTAAATGAGCTCATATATAGATTTCCTATCAGCAAGCTGATCTGGCTACCATTGCTACTGAATATTGTGCAGTCAGCAACAGAAATCAGATGATACCTCATCACAGTACTCCCCATGAGAAGGGGGAGATTACCACCTGGCAAGTTGATTGCATCATATTTCTTCCCCCTTCCAGAGGATAGAAATTCATTGCTACCATAATTTTTCTCTCCTCAGGGCATGAATTTCCTTTCCCTGTTGATTATTCTTATGCTGGCACTACTTTTGAAAGCCAATAGAACAACTGATTTACTGAGAATGAATCCTTCAAGAAATATTTTTTGAACAAGAAATCCATTTTACAGTGAATGTAGTGTGATGGCCCCAATCTTGCAGGGTCATTTGAAGATTGGGGATAATTAAAAATGTCTGAGAAACCTGTATGCAGGACAAGGAGCAACAGTTAGGACTGGACATGTAACAACGAACTGGTTCAAAGTTGGGAAAGAAGTGCAGTAAGGCTGTATATTGTCACCCTACAGGTTTAAATTACATGCAAAGTATATCATGCAAAATGCTGGGCTGGATGAATTACAAGCTGGAATCAAGATTGTTGGGAGAAGTACCAACAACCTCATATATGCAAGTGATACCACTTTAACAGCAGAAAGTGAAAAGGAACTAAAGAGTCTCTTGATGAAAGTAACAGAGGAGAGAGAAAAAGCTGGCTTAAAACTCAATATTCAAAAAATGAAGATCATGGCATCTAGACCTATCATTTCATGGCAAATAGATGGGGAAAATGTGGAAACAGTGTCAGATTTCATTTTCTTGGACTCCAAAATCAATGCGGACTGTGACTGCAGCCACTAAATTAAAAGACCCTTGCTCCTTGGAAGAATAGCTATGACAAAACTAGACTGTATTACAAAGCAGAAACATCATTTTACCAACAAAGGTCTGTATCGGCAAAGCTATGGTTTTTCCTGTTACAATGTATGGATGTGAGAGTTGGACCAGAAAGAAGACTGAATGCTGATGCTTTCGATCTATGGTGTTGGAGAAGCCTCTTGAGAGTCCTTTGGACTGCAAAGAGATCAAACTAGTTCTAAAGGAAATCAACCTTGAACATTCATTGGAAGTACTCATGTTGAAGCTGAAGCTACAATACTCTGGCCACCTGATGTGAAGAGCTGATTCACTGGAAAAGACACTGATGTTGGGAAAGATTGAGGGCAAGAGCATAAGGGCATGACAGAGGATGAGACAATTGGATAGTATCACTCACTCAGTGGACATGAGTTTGAGAAAACTCAGGGAGATAGTGAAGGACAGGGAAGCCTGCCAAGCTGCAGTTCATGGGGTCACAAATAGTTGGACACAACTTAGTGACTGAACAACATCAACCAAAATGTCATCTAACTTTCAGTGACAACTCAACATTTTGAGTTCTCACAATAAATATAATGACAGAAATTGTTATTTTTTAGGCTCTGCTTTAGGGAATATTTTAAAAGTATAAAAGTGATATAAAGGAACTTAATATACACAACTAGCTTAAGGTTATGTAGCCAGTAATTATAAAAGCTAGATATGAATAAAATATCTGATTTCAGCATCTAATCTTTTGTATGCTACATTATTCCCTCACAATATTATGTCACTAAAAGAGATGATGCATCACATCCAGCTGTCCAACAGTTGCCCAGCTGTTAATATGCATTTACCTGGAGAGCCTTTTAACATTAGAGGATATTAATAATTAGACATTTTAGATAAAACAATAGAAATTTTTGTCAATTGAGAGTGGAACTGATAATTTTTTAAATCAAAATTCACTATAATAATTCAGTTCACTGATGGACACTTTCAATGTGAATGCTATAGGTAAACTCATGTCTGCCCAGAAGTTTCAATTGGATAAATTAGAGGATTATGGCAATGTCAGTAAAGCATGGTACACTAAAGTGAATCCCGAAGAAGGATGTCTATGTTAATTTACAGAGCCAGACTCTTATTCAATTCTGTCATCCATAATTTGACCATATACCTAAGAAGTTAGGATAGATTTCTGGGTGCACAGAAATGTAAGAATTTAGATTTATGCTCATGTGCTCTTGCTCAGTCACTTTATTACTGTCTGACTCTTTGTAAACCTATGGACTGTAGCCTGCCAGGCTCCTCCTTTCATGGGATTCTCCAGGCAAGAATACTGGAGTGGGTTGCCATGCCCTTCTCCAGGGAATCTTCTTGACCCAGGGACCATACCCACATATCCTGCATCTCCTACATTGTAGATGGATTCTTTACTACTGAGCCAACTATTTGTTATCTTGTACTTTAAGAATTTCTTCTTCTCCCCCCCCACCCCAGTTTTGGAGTATGCTCAGGCCATTAGTCACGATGGTTAAGTTAAAAGGTATCTGAAGAAGAACAGTACACTCATGTGTGGTAAACATCAATAATAAATACAGGTCATAGAAGATGGAGCACTTTTTATCAGAAACTTGAATTCAAAGCTAACATAGTAACAATGAAAATAAAATAATGCTACAGTGCCTAAAGACTTGAGTTGCTCCCAACTGACTAGATTAATTTTCCAGGCCCCTTCAGTTGTCTAACCTTTCTTTTATATTTCAGGGTACTGATCAATAGAGGCCCCTTCTCTTAAATATATAAGCAACAAGGTGAAAAAAGTCATTAAATTAATATTTATTTTGCAACATAAAAGAGTCAGAGCTATCTACAAACAGTATAATTAATTGGGATTAATTTCATGTGCAAATTTTGTCATTGCAGGTGTTGATGGAGTAATACATCAAAGGGACTTCACCTCTGTAAAAATCAATGCTAACATAACCTTGATTACTGTTCTTGTGGATGTCACATATAGCACTAATCAGTCATGGCTTGTAGCAAACATCTTAGAGAACAAATATAATTTGTTTCTGTATTGATATTTTTCAAGATGAGAGATAATATGCTTTTATATTATAAAAATATGAAACAATTCTCTAAAAGAATACAGTCTCCTAGGGGTAGCAATGGAAACTTATGGGGCATGTGGGAATGGTGGAAAGGAAATTACGGAAGTGTGAAAAAATTCTTCACACTACCAATTCTGTTTTGAGAGTATAGATGCCATGGTACATTTATAGAAAAGCCAGAGAGCTTCAGTTCTATAGAAGAGCACCATCTTGTAGTACCCAAAGGAAAAAATAACCTAACTTCATGGTAACAGACTTCAAATAATTCTTGTCCCTACTTCCCCTAAGTATCAGGTCTTCTATTGTATCAATTACGACCACAGTAACACAAGTGGAGGTTAACTTCTAGTTGGTTTGATCTTGAGATGACCTTTAATGATTCACTGTGTACTAAAAATATGAACATTTGAAAATTTCTTCCTTAGGTAGTTGTCATTTCACTTGTGTGTATATATATATATATATATATATATATATATTTGTGTATATATATATATTTGTGTGTATATATGTATATATATATATATAACTATTTTGTGTCTTTATATATATATATATGTATATAGCTGAATCACTTTGTTGTAAACTTGAAACTAACACAATATTATAAACCAACTGTATTTCAATGAACCACAAGGGAAGTCTATATTGATACAAAATCATATTAAAACTAATTGATTAGTTATTAGAGAAAATTTATTGAGGAGATACGATAATTTCAAGATAAAGATGGTAGTATAGGACTGATTGTATTTTAAAGAAAATGAAAAATTTCAATTTAAAGAATAGATTGTTGCAACCTGAAACTGATATAACTGGTACTCTATAGAGTACAAAAGAAATGATTTCCATGAGCAGAGAGAGATTGAGACCAGGGAGTAGAGGTGTATGTGCAGGCATTTCAGAAAGAGGATAAAGCAAAAACAAAGTCTGAGAGAATGGGTATTTTTATACTGGATATATTTTTTCCCATTCTTTTCATTTCATATGCTTTCAAATAATTTGGATTTAGAAGTCCAAAGTTTCTAATTTTAGTGATTAGACCAATGCTAAAGAGCTATAGTTTTTCCAGTAATCATGTATGGATGTGAGAGTTGGACCATAAAGAAAGCTGACCACTGAAGAATTGATGTTTTTGAACTGTGGTGTTGGAGAAGATACTTAAGAGTCCCTTGGACAGTGAGGAGATCCAACCAGTCAATCCTAAAGGAAATCAGTCCTTAATATTCATTGGAAGGACTGATGCTAAAGCTGAAACTCCAATACTTTGACCAGCTGATGCAAAGAACTGACTAATTGGAAAAGACCCTGAAGCTGGAAATTTTGAAGGCAGGAGGAGAAGGGGACAGAGGATGAGATGGTTGGATGGCATCACCAACTCGATAGACATGAGTTTGAGTAAGCTCCAGGAGTAGGTGAAGGACAGGGAAGCCTGGTGTGCTGCAGTCCATGGGGTGGCAAAGAGTCAGATATGACTGAGTGACTGAACTGAACTGAACTGAAAGAGCATGCTAGAAAAAACAAAAACCAGTGGTTTAGGTAAAGCAATCATGTTAAATGTCTTTAGCAACGGAATATCAAATTTCCTCTGATTTTTACTTAAGTCATCCATAGTGCAGGCAGCAAAAATTCAGTGATGTTTGCAGCCATTATGTTATAAGTCCTCTTCCTCCATCCCAAACCATTCCAGTCTTATCTCATAAATATATGAAATAAACTCTTGCTTCTATAACCTCAGTGTTGACTCAGATGAATTGTGTTTGAACTTGGTCTTTCCAGTATTAAAACTTAGTGTTCTGCTTTGAGTTAATGTGTCATTAATGCCTCTGGTTCTTTTATTTTAGGTTGTATTTAGTGTAGTCTCCATGCAATGAAGATTTCATTAAATTGCAAACCCGTCTATACATTTATCAGGGCAGCACCACTGAGAAGGGTGAACGCTCCATGGAGGCACCACAGAGTTTCATAATACTCTTTCTTTATGGCAAATAATGATGTTTGTTCTTTTAGCTTAGGAGCATATGAAAAGAAATTGAATGCTAAAGGATGAAAACATTATTTCTTAACATTTCTTTCTTTTTTTTCTTTTTAATTTTTTGGCCACACCCCATAGTACCTGGGACTTTAGTTCCCTGACCAGGGATGGAACCAATGCCCCCTGCCTTGGAAGTTCAGTTCAGTCAGTTACTGAGTTGTGTCCCACTCTTTGAGACCTCAAGGGCTGCAGCCAGTCTTCCCTGTCCATCACCAACCCCTGGAGCTTGCTCAAACTCACGTCCATCGAGTCAGTGAGTCTATTAAGCCATCTAATCCTCTGTCACCCCCTTCTCCTCCTGCCTTCAACTTTCCCAGCATCAGGGTCTTTTCCAGTGAGTCAGTTCTTCGCATCCTGTGGCCAAATATTGGAGGTTCAGCTTCAGTATCAGTCCTTCCAATGAATATTCAGGACCGATTTCTTTTAAGATTGACTGGTTTGATCCCTTGCAGTCTAAAGAACACTACAAGTCTTCTCCAACACCACAGTTCAAAAGCATCAGTTCTTCAGTGCTCAGCCTTCTTTAAGGTCCAACTCTCATATGCATACATGACTACTGGAAAAACCATAGCTTTGACTATATGGACGTTTGTTGGCAACGTAATGTCTCTGCTTTTAATATGCTGTCTAGGTTGGACATAGCTTTTCTCCCAAGGAGCAAGTGTCTTTTAATTTCATGGTTGCATTCACCATCTGCAGTGATTTTGGAACCCAGGAAAATAAAGTCTCTCACTGTTCCAATTTTTGCCATGAAGTGATGAGACCAGATGCCATGATCTCAGATTTTTGAATGTTGAATTTAAGCCAACTTTTTCGCTGTCCTCTTTCACTTTCATCGAGATGCTTTTCAGTTCCTCTTCTCTTTCTGCCACAAGGGCAGTGTCATCTGTGTATCTGAGGTTATTGGTGTTTCTCCCGCCAGTCTTGATTACATCTTGTGCTTCATCCTGACTGGCATCTCCCATGATGTACTCTGCATATAAGTTAAATAAACAGGGTGACAATACACAGCCTTGACGTACTCTTTCCCAATTTGGAACCAGTCCTTTTTTTGATGCCCTGTTCTAACTATTTCTTCTTGACTTGCATACAGGTCTCTCAGAAGTCAGGTAAGGTGATCTGGTATTCCCATCTCTTGAACAGTTTTCCACAGTTTGTTGTGATTCATGCAGTCAAAAGCTTTGACATATTCAGTAAACCAGAAGCAGATGAATTTCTGGAACTCCCTTGCTTTTTCAATGTTCCAATGAAAGTTGGTAATTTTATGTCTGATTCCTCCGCCTTTTCTAAATCCAGCTTGAACATCTGAAAATTCTCGTTTCACATACTGTTGAAGATTTCATTGGAGAATTTTCAGAATTGTATTGCCTGCATGTGAGATGAGTACAATTGTGTGGTAGTTTGAGCATTCTTTGCCATTGCCTTTCTTTGGGATTGGAATGAAAACTGCCCTTTTGCAGTCCTGTGGCCACTGCTGACTTTTTCAAATTTGCTGACATATTAAGTGCAGCACTTTCACAGCATCATCTTTTAGGATTTGAAATAGCTCTGCTGGAATTTCATCATCTCCACTAGCTTTGTTCATAGTGATGCTTCCTAATGCCCACTTCACTTCGCACTCTAAGATATCTGGCTCTAGTGAGTGACTGCACCATCATGGTTATCTGGGTCATGAAGTGTTTTTTTTTTTTGGTATAGTTTTTCTGTGTATTCTTGACACCTTTTCTTAATATCTTCTGTTTCTGTTAGGTCCATACTGTTTCTGTACTTTATTGTGCCCATCTTGTCTAATTTTCTTGAAGAGGTCTCTAGTCTTTCCCATTCTATTGTTTTCCTCTATTTCTTTGCATTGATCAGTAAGGAAGGCTTTTTTATCTCTCCTTGCTACTCTTTTGAACTCTGCATTTAGATGGGTATATCTTTTCTTTTCTCCTTTGCCTTTCACTTCTCTTCTTTTCTCAGCTATTTGTAAAGCCTTCTCAGACAACCATTATGCTTTTTGCATTTCTTTTTCTTGGCAGTCTTGATCCCTGTCTCCTGTACAATGTCACGAACCTCCATCCATAGTTCTTCAGGCACTCTGCCTATCAAATCTAATCCCTTGAATCTGTTTGTTACTTCTGCTGTATAATCATAAGGGATTTGATTTATGTCATATCTGCCTTTGAAGAAGGAGTCTTAACCAATGGACCACTGTGGAAGTCCCATCACTTCAGATTTCTTTATGTCTTCATACCCCTCATATACCAATATTTCCCACTTTTAATTGCCCTTTGTCTTTCTTTGGTCTTTATCATCACTTACATTATTTATTTTCTTCTTCTCACATTTTCTTGCTATCCTCTGCTAATTTATTCACTATCTTTGCTAACAAAAAACAAACCAAAAAAAAGTGGGAGCAGGAGAATAACACTGCGAGTTTTACAATTCTATTTTGTAGACATATATGAATAAATAAATTGCATGCAATTTTGCAAAATTCTAGAAGACATACTACAGTCTTATTTATGAAACTTTGTGTTCCAAATATCTTTATCCTTTTGCAGATCAATGGAAGATCAAGTCATAATTTTCTTATAGAATATAATTTTGCCTTTTTTAAATGAGATTTTTTTTATTATTTCAAAATCAAACACTATCTCTTAGGGTTATAATTGTGACAAGAACATTGCTTTCTCCCTTCTCTTGTTGTTTATATGTCATTTCTCCATAATGTCATGAAACTGCATTTGCAGTTGAGACTCTGCACAGTGTTTGACTTCCTTAATTATGCAAATCTAGGGAAGTTAGATTTAAACTACTACCTGGGAAATCTTATTGATATACAAATATAAACACACATTTTTCATGAAATTTCTCAGTTATTTGTGATCCAGTGACCCTTAAACAAGAGAGACTATAGAGTGGGTAATTATCTTCAGGGCAAACCAGTTTTAAATGCCAAAAACAGTCTTCTGGAATGCAGGAGTCCCTGGAATCTTGATTGAAAAATTCTTAATCTTGGTTAGTTATTTGTTATTTTGAGATTTTCAAAAGAAAATCATTTATCATTTTTTGGTCAGTTGTCTTCAGTAGGGTGATAGCTTTAAACCAGTATTTATCATAATCTCATAAGTGTAAGTACATAAATCAATCTAATTAAAAGACAATGATTGCCAGCAAAAACTTAGATGCTTATAAGACACACATTTAAACTATATAAATATAAACGTCATGGCCTGAAAGCATTAAGATACAAATTGATCAAAATATAAAGAAATAATCAAATCCTCATAGTGAGAAATTTGAGCATACGTTTCAGTCGCATATACGAAGAATACAAAGCATCACTAAGAATATGGAAGATATGACCTATATAATTGGTCATACATATAGAACATAGCTCCTGTAAGGCATGTTACACATCTTTTTCGACACACAAGAAGTATTTGCAAAAGGTGATTATATACTGTTCTTAAAATTATTATTAACAGATTTCAAGTGATCAACTGGCTACAAGGCAAACAAGCAAGAAATAAATTTAACTCACATAAGGAAATTAGGAAATGTCTTGAATTTAATGACAACTGCAAATACTACATAACAAAATATGTGATAGGCTATTAAAGTTGTGCTTAAATGAACATCTACAGTCTTAACTGTTTACTTGAAAAGAAAGAAATATATTTAAAATTCAAGCATCCAAGAAATTTGAAAAAGAATAGCAAAATAAATGTAATAAGATGGAATGAAGGAAATGATAAAGGTAAGTGATCTCCAGAATAAAACAAGAAAAGAATCACCATAAGGTTAAATATTAGCTTTACTTTGAAGAGAAGGAGGAGTGGAGTTATTGGTAAATCATGCAGGGGCTTCTGGAGTGTTGTTGCTGTTCAGTCACTCGGTCGTGTCTGACTCTTTGAGACCCCATGGACAGCAGCATGCCAGGTTTCCCTGTCCTTCACCATCTCAAACATGAGATTGCTCAAACTCATGTTCATTGAGTCAGTGATGTCATCCATCTCATCCTCTGTTGTCCCCTGTTCCTCCTGTCTTCTATCTTTTCCAGCTCAAGATCTTTTCCAGTGTGTTGACTCTTCACGTCAGGTGCAAACTGTAGAGCTTATGCTTCAGCATCAGCCCTTTCAGTGAATATTCAGGTGTGATTTCCTTTAGGAGTTCCCTTCGGATTCTGCAATATTGACAACTTCACATTTCTTGACCTACTTAAATAAGCATTTGATTCATAATAATTTATCTAACTGGTATTTTCATTGGTTATGTCAGTAGGTGCTATATTACACTATGAAAACAGAACATTTTTTGAAACGCCTTAATCTTATATCCTAGCATAGATAACTAGGTACATCTTGGGACGAATGACTGTGAGGGAGACATTAAAATACTCCATGAAAGATTCATACGTTTGTCAACTTGGTGACACTCACATCACTGACTAATGGATACGACTTCGAACAAGTTTACTTAATTAGACTTTTCACTTCCTGCTTCCATTCTATAACATGTCAGAGATATCAAGCATTTGTCTCTGAAAAAGTCTCAGTAACAAGGTTAGAAATGAATTTAACTGGTGTGCATATAGAAATCTCAGATTTTTAATGTGTGGATTTTTACAGTTGTAATACCAAGTTGCTATTCAACCCCCCTTTACAAATCTACTTCCTCTGAGACCTGGTTGGGTTATATCTTTTAATTCAAACATTAATGCAGCAGAAAGTCATTAACATTCTCTGCTTCTCTTTTGCGTCCTCTTGACTTCCTCTAGTTCTGCAGTATTTCTTATGGATTTGAGACTATCAAGACAAAAGAGATGCTAGACTCTCACAACTTAAGGTGGAAGACAAAGGTCAAAGTTTCCCATAAAAGTTTGCATATTAAAAGATTCCAGGATAGATCAGTTGGAAATAAAAAGATGGCTTCTTTTTGGAAGAATTTCTAGCACTTTGATCATCACCGGTCAGATCTGAGGGAGTTTCTATTTGACCTACGCTTAAAACTAGTCTTCATAAATTCAGAATTAAAAGAGACATTATTAATTATCTAGTCCAGCTGCAATCTTTATGTGTAGTTAAACAAAGGCAGAGAACAAATTAATCAAACATTATGGAGCTAGGAAGGTAGGGTTAGAACAGTTATTTCAGTTTTAAGTGTTGTTGTTTTGTGGGCTTATAATTCTGAAAAGGTAAATTTATACTAGGAATAGAAACACTATCACTTTGTAGGTAAATATGAAAACAGAAATAAGAGAAGCAGGATAATTGAGGTAGCAATCTCTGTTTCTATGTTTTGTGCACTAAGATGTATACTTTCCATATAGCCATTTCCTGGATTCTTAATGCACTGTGGATCTCTCTTATCTTGCAGTCCTTTGACAATTCTTTTAAACTTAAGAAAAATTTTAGAATAGTTGATATCATTTTTTGCTGTATTGTTGCATACGTATGCTTCCTCCACTTTTCAACTATTACGTATTTAAGTCCTTCTAAGCATCTAGGTTTAAATCTCATTATGGATTCCATATTTTAATTTTTCCTAGTCATCTGTTCTCTTTGACTAATCATAATGTTTTAATTATTTTTAAAAACATGAGGAGTTAAAGAAGTGTCTTTACAAATATATGTGCTAGTCTAGCTTATGCTTCACTTGAAAAACAAACAAACAAACAAACCCTGGAGACAAATATTCTGATGATAGAGTAACACAACCTTTGAAGTTTTGGCCCAAAAGGGGAAACATCTGGTAACTGTATTCCATTTGACATTTTAATATTTTCAAAAATGAGATGCATTAAAGACAAAGGGAAATACAAATTCTAATTCCTGTGGCTGCAGAAAGAGTACACATGTTTTATCAGATCTAGAAGTACTAAGTCCAAGAGTTCTAGACTCAAAAGAGGTGGAGAAATTGTATTGCTATCTTTGCTAACATTCTTAACTCTCATTAAATCACATGACATCTATTTATTAATAATTGCACTCAACAAATGTCAGTTAGTAATATCTAGAAGATATGTTATAAAGACATTTCCTACTCCTTATAGCAAACTTTATTTTACAGATGAAAGAAGTTAAATGTAACTTTCTGAAAATCATATTATCTGGTGACTGTCAGAAACAGAATTCCATTCCAGGTGGAAATGGCAGCAACAGTTATGTGACTTTTTGCATACCAAGCTTTTTCTCTATCTTTATTTACTGATATCACATGGTGGACTACTTGTCAGTTCCATTTTGTATAAATACAAATTCTAAAATCCCTTATTCTGACTGAATTTTCCCAGAAACCCCAGCCCTCTCATTTAATTTGAGGTTCTTATCTAAGAAACCATTTTAGTACCCAAATGATTTCCCTGTAGTGATTGGCGACACTGAAGCCCAGGGACTAATCTAGCACTTAAAAATGTAGTGTAGATATACTGGTCAACTTTCAGGCTTTCTCTGAAAACTTGTCATTACAGTTCCTTTCTCCAAACTGCAAAATGTATAACCATGAGATAGTAAAGAAGCAGTGAATTTATAGGCAATAGAGAACAGAACTTCCTTGGTAGGTCAGCTGGTAAAGAATCCACCTGCAATGCAGGAGACCCCAGTTTGATTTCTGGGTCTGGAAGATCCGCTGGAGAAGGGATAGGCTACACACCCCAGTATCCTTGGGTTTCCCTGGTTGCTCAGCTGGTAAAGAATCCACCTGCAATGCAGAGACGTTGGTTTGATCCCTGGGTTGGGACGATCCCCTGGAGAAGGGAAGAGCTACCCACTCCAGTGGGAACGACAGAGGATGAGATGATTGGATGGCATCACCGACTCAATGGACATGAGTTTGAGCAAACTCCGAGAGTGGTGCTGGACAGGGAAACCTGGCGTGCTGCAGTCCAAGGGATTGCAAAGAGTCGGACATGACTGAACAACTTTTACTTTCACTTTTTCACAGGGAACAGAGAGTACATAGCTGGTGAACACATGTTTTAGAGGCATAGTTGCTGCAGAGATTTGGGTGGTGCCATTGCCTTTGAGCTATACGCCTTAGATACTCCACTGTCCCACTCTCCGCTACACCTACACTGAGTTCAATATCATGAGTTGGCTGTATAGAACAAAGACAGATGGAGTATATTTTAAGTGAATTGGCTCTTGATTGTTTTTCTTAATGGATAGGCAACCTCAATAACTCTCCTACTTTTATTCTGTCCTGTTAGAATGAATAATTTTTTTTTTTTTTTTTACTATATATGTCAGCAATTCTGTTCCTGGGTATACATCTGGAAAAATGAAAACACTAATTTGAGAAGATACATGCACCCCACATACATTGTTACAAATTAACTATACTTTAATACAAAATTCTTGATATACTGATGTGCCAATGATTATATATACTATGAACAACATTATTATTTTGGAAATACTTGCACTAACAGATTAGGCACTTTTGCTAAATTGAACATTTACAAACATCTGCCTTCCTTGGCTCTTGAGCTAGCCCCAAGTCACCAGAGACCCAACAGAGGGGTCAAAGCCCTTTATTATAATAATGATTGTATTTCCTTAAGAAAAATATAAATACACATGGCTTGTAAGTGATAAACTTATGAAAATCCTATCAGTTCCTTTCTGTATTTGAAACTACAACCTTTGCACAAAAGATTGTGATTATAATATCTTCTTGGTAGGTTATCTTATCATCAGGTTATACCTCTTTGTTTCTTATAATCCTTTCTCCTTTCAACATGATTTTGTATATTACTCATGTTCTTCTTTTTATCATTACTCACCATCTTTTCTTTTTTTTTTTTTTACTATTTATCTGGTTGTATCTAAATTATATATTGATAAATATATCAATTATTTTGTCCTCCTCTGAATGAAGAAAAGACCTTAAAATTCTACACTTTCTGCCTGATCCCCTTCTGCTCCTTGTAATTGATACCTCAATATCAAATCTTCCCAAATAGATAGGTCTAAGCAATTTATAATGACTTCTTTCTCTCCTAACATGTTTAGGGATAAACATGTGCTCTAATCTTATTCAATGAATCATGAAGGAAGGTCCATCTATGGATTCTATAAACAAAATTTCCTTGCTACATATATATGTGTGTGTGTGTGTGTGTGTGTGTGTATAAAAGCAGGTACAAAATAGGCCCTTTCATTCCCCTGAGGCTGTTTATTCCTCCCCATCATTTAGGGAACAGCTGCAGTTAATTTATGGCTCTGAAGTTAGCTTGCAGTCAAATTCAGGTTGCATCTAAGATTAAAGCATTATGTTGGGTCTTTGTTAATATCAGTTAGCCATGATTTACTACCTGAAGCTTACCTTACCTCCTAATTTCTGTTAAACTGTTTTTCTTTTAAATAGTTAAAGCCATTTTAGTTTTCTGTTTCTTGAAACCAAATGCATCCAAAATCTATAAGTATATGAATAACTTTTTTTTTTTTTAAATCTCTAGCTGTCTCCCTCTCTCTCAATACGATGATGCCTGTTTTGATCCCCCCAAAAGGTTGTACCAGTATTTGGACCAGAAAGAAAATACAAATGCAAAAATCTAAAGTCCAATCTCCATTAGATCTGCAGGGAAGGTCTACATATGGTAAACTGTTTCTCCCTTTGCCTGAGAATGCTGTTATTTCACTCCTATATGGTGGGGGTGAAATGCCTATATTAATTCTAGATTGATAATAATTTGCTTAGTTTCTTGGACATATTATACTATTTCTTTACAATTGTTGCTGATGAGAACATCTATGCATGCATGTTAAGTCATATCAGTTATGTCTGACTCTTTGAGACCCTGTGGATTTTACCCTGCTAGGCTCCTCTGTCCATGGGATTTCCAGGCAAGAATACTGGAGTGGGTTGGCATGTCCTTCTCCAGGAGAACTTCTAAGGTGAGTATGATTGTTATCCCTGGTAGTTATTTTTTCTTATTAAATCTTCCCTTGTTACTTTTGATATATTCTCTTTGCTTTTGAATTTTCAAATTTTACCATTATATATTTAGATATTGAATTATTTTTATTTACACTTCTTGAGGCACTAAGATTCTCTTTCATGTTGAAGGCTTTTAATTTTGCTCAATTCTGAAATTTCTCTGATGTTTCCTTTTATCATTCCATTTTCTTCTTTCTGTCCCGTTGTTTTTATCGTTTAGTCACTTACTTATGTCTGACTCTTTGCAACCCCGTGGATTTTGGCACACTAGGCTTCCCTGTTCTTCACTATCTCCTGGAATTTGTTCAAACTCATGTCCATTGAGTTGATGATACCATCCAACCATCTCATCCTCCGTCACTCCCTTCTCCTCCTGTCCTCAATCTTTCCCAGCATCAGTGTCTTTTCCAATGAGTCGGCTCTTCCATCAGGTGGCCAAAGTACTGGTGCTTCAGGTTCAGTCCTTCTAGTGAATGTTAAGAGTTGATTTCCTTTAGGATCGGCTGGTTTGATCTCCTTGCTGTTCAAGGGACTCTCAGTCTTTTCCAGTACTACACTTCAAAAACATCAATTCTTTGGCTCTCTGCCTTATTTATGGTCCAAATGTCATATCTGTACATGACTACTAGAAAAATCATAGCTTTGACTATAGGAAGCTTTATGAATAAAGTGATGTCTCTGCTTTCTAATATACAGTCTAGGTTTGTCATAGTTTTTCATTAAAGTTAACTTGGCCCTTTTAATTCTGTTCTCTGAATATCTTAGTTTCTTCCTCATATATTAATTCCTTTATCTTTCTGAGATGCACCCTGAAAAACTTCCTCAAATCTATTTTCTAATGTCTATGCCCTGCTTTATATATATGTAATTACCTTAATACATCTATCAGTTTAAAAATACATTTTATGATTATAAACAGCAGTATTCAAATATGGCATCATTTATTTTCATAATATGCTCTACTTAGAGTTGTTCTTCGTGTCTAATTTTGTTTTGTTTTTGTTGTTTGTTTTTTTTAATTACTTTATCTATTTTTTAACTTAACAATATTGTATTTGTTTCGCCATACATTGACATGAATCCACCACGGGTGTACATGTGTTCCCCTTCCAGAACACCCTTTCCACCTCCCTCCCCATCCCATCCCTCCAGGTCATCCCGGTGCACCAGCCCCGAGCACCCTGTATCATGCGTCAAACCTGGACTGGAGATTCGTTTCACATAGGATAATTTACATGCTTCCATGCCATTCTCCCATATCATCCCACCCTCGCCCTCTCCCATAGAGTCCATAATACTGTTCCATTTATCTGTGTCTCTTTTGATGTCTCGCATACAGGGTTATCTTTACCGATTGACTAAATACCATATATATGGGTTAGTATATTGTATTGGTGTTTTTCTTTCTGGCTTACTTCACTCTGTATAATAGGCTCCAGTTTCATCCACCTCATTAGAACTGATTCGAATGTGTTCTTTTTAATGGCTGAGTAATATTCCATTGTGTATATGTACCACAGCTTCCTTATCCATTCGTCTGCGGATGGGCATCTAGGCTGCTTCCATGTCCTGGCTATTATAAACAGTGCTGCAATGAACATTGGGGTATACGTGTCTCTTTCAAGTCTGGTTTCCTCAGTGTGTATGCCCAGCAGTGGGATTGCTGGGTCACATGGCAGTTCTATTTCCAGTTTTTTGAGTAATCTCCACACTGTTCTCCATAGTGGCTGTACTAGTTTGCATTCCCACCAACAGTGTAAGAGGGTTCCCTTTTCTCCACACCCTCTCCAGCATTTATTGCTTGTAGTCTTTTGGATAGCAGCCATTCTGACGGGCGTGATATGGTACCTCATTGTGGTTTTGATTTGCATTTCTCTGATAATGAGTGATGTTGAACATGTTTTCATGTGTTTGTTAGCCATCTGTATGTCGTCTTTGGAGAAGTGTCTGTTTAGTTCTTTGGCCCGATTTTTTATTGGGCCGTATATTTTTCTCGAATTGAGCTGCAAGAGTTGCTTGTCTATTTTTCAGATTAATTCTTTGCCCGTTGCTTCATTTGCTATTATTTTCTCCCATTCTGAAGGCTGTCTTTTCACCTTGCTTATAGTTTCCTTTGTTGTGCAAAAGCTTTTAAGTTTAATTAGGTCCCATTTGTTTATTTTTGCTTTTATTTCCAATATTCTGGGAGGTGGGCCATAGAGGATCCTGCTGTGATTTATGTCAGAGAGTGTTTTGCCTATGTTTTCTTCTAGGAGTTTTATAGTTTCTGGTCTTACATTTAGATCTTTAATCCATTTTGAGTTTATTTTTGTGAATGGTGTTAGAAAGTGTTCTAGTTTCATTCTTTTACAAGTGGTTGACCAGTTTTCCCAGCACCACTTGTTAAAGAAATTGTCTTTCTCTATTGTATAGTCTTGCCTCCTTTGTCAAAGATAAGGTGTCCATAGGTGCTTGGATTTATCTCTGGGCTTTCTATTTTGTTCCATTGATCTATATGTCTGTCCTTGTGCCAGTACCATACTGTCTTGATGACTGTGGCTTTGTAGTAGAGCCTGAGGTCAGGCAGTTGATTCCTCCAGTTCCATTCTTCTTTCTCAAGATTGCTTTGGCTATTCGAAGTTTTTTGTATTTCCACACAAATTGTGAAATTATTTGTTCTAGTTCTCTGAAGAATACCATTGGAAGCTTGATAGGGATTGCATTGGATCTATAGATTGCTTTGGGTAGTGTACTCATTTTCACTATATTGATTCTTCTGATCCATGAACACGATATATTTCTCCATCTATTTGTGTCCTCTTTGATTTCTTTCACCAGTGTTTTATAGTTTTCTATATATAGGTCTTTTGTTTCTTTAGGTAGATATATTCCATTTCATGCCCGTCAGAATGGCTGCTACCCAAAAGACTACAAGCAATAAATGCTGGAGAGGGTGTGGAGAAAAGGGAACCCTCTTACACTGTTGGTGGGAATGCAAACTAGTACAGCCACTATGGAGAACAGTGTGGAGATTACTCAAAAAACTGGAAATAGAACTGCCATGTGACCCAGCAATCCCACTGCTGGGCATACACACTGAGGAAACCAGACTTGAAAGAGACACGTATACCCCAATGTTCATTGCAGCACTGTTTATAATAGCCAGGACATGGAAGCAGCCTAGATGCCCATCCGCAGACGAATGGATAAGGAAGCTGTGGTACATATACACAATGGAATATTACTCAGCCATTAAAAAGAACACATTCGAATCAGTTCTAATGAGGTGGATGAAACTGGAGCCTATTATACAGAGTGAAGTAAGCCAGAAAGAAAAACACCAATACAATATACTAACCCATATATATGGTATTTAGTCAATCGGTAAAGATAACCCTGTATGCGAGACATCAAAAGAGACACAGATAAATGGAACAGTATTATGGACTCTATGGGAGAGGGCGAGGGTGGGATGATATGGGAGAATGGCATGGAAGCATGTAAATTATCCTATGTGAAACGAATCTCCAGTCCAGGTTTGACGCATGATACAGGGTGCTCGGGGCTGGTGCACCGGGATGACCTGGAGGGATGGGATGGGGAGGGAGGTGGAAAGGGTGTTCTGGAAGGGGAACACATGTACACCCGTGGTGGATTCATGTCAATGTATGGCAAAACAAATACAATATTGTAAAGTTAAAAAATAAAAAATAAACTAATTAAAAAAAATAAAAACAAAAATCACCTCTCTCTCAGGAAAAAAAAAAAAAAGTGATAGTAGTAAAAATGTATCTAGGACTTTCTCTGGAGCTGTTACGGACAGTGTGGAGTCAGTTCATTTTCAGATAGTGCCTTGGTCCATCTTGTACTTCTCAAGGTCTCTAGGCCCCTTCCTATGTAGTCGGTGCTAACTACAGGGTTTTAATCTGTTGCCTCTGTCACTTCCAAAGCAGTCCCTCTGTTTATTTTAGCTTCTTCTGTTTGCTGGTCTCTTCAGTGTCTAATTTCTACCCTGACACAAGGAGGGCGGTGGTGGTCACTTTTTTTTAGTCTCACTTGTTCAGTCGTGCTGTGGGGAGGGAGGAATACTGCAAACAATTCTCACTGGCATGTGCTGACAATGTTTCGGCCACTCTGGGTTTTCCCCACTCACGGTGTGTGTGCTTTCCCAGTCTACACTGCTCAGGCTCCAGGTTACACAGCCGGGAACTGTCTGAAGCGGCCCCTGGGGTTGCCTGTACTTCCCAGGTCTAAGCCGCTTAGATTTTGGTTTCCCGGTACTTCACAAAGGCGCAGACTTGGTTGAGCCTGGGTTTTGTGCCCTTCCCAAGTCCGAGCAGCGCCAGTGACCAGGTTTTTGGCTAGCACGGTCGGGGGTTGCGCCTTTTTCCCTTCCCCCGTCCCAGCCGTTCGGTTTTCTGGGTGTACAATGGGTGCAGCTTCCCAGGTGTGCCGTGCTCTCCCCCGAGGAGCTGATCTCTGGCTGAGACCCTCTTGGTGGGTGTAGACCCTCCAGAGTCCCAAGAAGTCCTGGTTAGCAGCGAGGTCTGTTTGCAGTTTGCTATAGGATGCCTCTCTGGGGCCGCGATTCCGCCCTTCCGGCTCTGGCTGCTCTGCTGCTCTCGCCTGCCTGTCTCCTGCGGGGGATGGGCCGGTCCGCAGCCGGTTTACTCTGCTCAGTCCTTTGTTCTGTGAGCAGGCCTGGCGGTGTATTATGTTAAGGCTTTTTGCCCGAAAGCTATCCCACGGTCTAGGTTGCTGTCTCAATCTAGTTCTCTCAGATTGCCCTCGGGGCATTCAGGCCCAGTCCTTACCCAAAGCAATGCAGCCCGCCCCTCCCTGCTCAGCCCTCTCTTGCTAGTGGGGGATGTGCACGTCCGGGCTGCCCGCCCCCTGGGATTTGCTGTTAGGTACGTAAACCTAAACCGCAAGTTTTAATTATTTCTTTATTTTTCCTCCCGGTTATTTTGCCCTCTGCGATCCCAAGGCTCGCCACAGACCTGCCGGACAGAGTGTTTCCTGGAGTTTGGAAATTGCTCTCTTTTTTAAGACTCCCTTCCCGGGACGGATCTCTGTTCCTACCTCTTTTGTCTCTCTTTTTATCTTTTATATATTGTCCTACCTCCTTTCGTAGACTATGAGCTGCCTTTCTGTGTGTCTCATGTCCTCTGCCAGCATTCAGAGGTTTTGTGGAATTTGCTCAGCGTCTAAATGTTCTTTCGACCAATTTGTGGAAGAGAAATTCGTCTCCCCGTCCTATTCCTCCGCCATCTTAAGATCGCCCCTGCAACTCTGTTTTTTGTTTTTGTTTTTGTTTTTTTAATAGTACTTACTGATACCTTGGGCTTCCCTGGTAGTTCAGTGGTAAAGAATCTGCCTTCTAATGTAGGAAACACCAATTCAGTCCTTGGGTCAAGAAGAAGCCCTGCAGAAGGAAATGGCAACACACACTCATATTCTTGTCTGGGAAATCCCATGGACAGAGGAGTCTGAAGAGCCCATGGGGTCGCAAAAGAGTTGGATATGACTTAGGTACTAAACAACAACAAACAACTGACACCTCATGGTGGTTTGTAAATGTTGACAACTATGCTATCTTTAACGGGTAATGTTATTTTATGAAGACTCACACTTGTCCTTGGGAAGCATTTAAGGTCTATGTCTTTCTCTCTCTCTGGAAACTCACAGGTTACATGGAACTGGGTTCAGTCACTCAGTCGTGTCCGACTTTTTGCAACACATGGACTGCAGCATGCCAGGCTTCCCTGTCCAGCACCAACTCCAGAGCTTGCTCAAACTCATGTCCATCGAGTTGGTGATGCTATCCTAACATCTCATCCTCTGGTGTCCCCTTCTCCTCCTGCTTTCAATCTTTCCCAGCATCAGGGTCTTTTCCAATGAGTCAGTTCTTTGCATCATGTGGCCAAAGTATTGGAGCTTCGGCATCAGTCCTTCCAATGAATATTCAGGACTGATCTCCTTTAGGATAGACTGGTTGGATTTCCTTGCAGTCCAAAGGACTCTCGAGAGTCTTCTCCACAGTTCAAAAGCATCAGTTTTTTTGGTGTTCAGACTTCTTCATGATCCAGGTTTCACATCCATACATACCACTGGAAAAACCATAACTTTGACTAGATGGAGCTTTGTCAGGAAAATGATGTCTCTGCTTTTTAATATGCTGTCTAGTTTGGCCATAGCTTTTCTTCCAAGGAACAAGTGTCTTCTAATTTCATGGCTGCAGTCACCATCTGCAGTGATTTTGAAGCCCAAAAAAATAAGGTCTGTCACAGTTTCCATTGCTTCCCCATCTATTTGCCATGAAGTGATGCGGCCAAATGCCAAGCTACTTATGTAAGCTTTTTGCTACAGAAGAGTAGTAGGAGTTCAGATAGCACACTTTCACATGCATCAGGTTTGCTTTTCTAATTCTAAATGCATGAATCTTTTCCTAGTCACAGCCCTGGGCATCCTGTTTTCAGTCTCTCCCTGCCCAGGAAATATAGTCTTTCAAGAACATGATTTAACAACCATGAATCTATCTATGCTTATTTCCTTGGTGATTTCATCTTGTCTAATGGCTTTAAATATTATCTATACACTGATGACTTTCAAATTTACATCTTTAACACAGACATCTCCCTTTCAATCCAGTCCCGTATATCCAACTGTCTACCAGATAGCTACTTAGTTTTCTAAGAGATGTCTCAACATGGTATACCTTATGACTGAGATCTAATTTTTCTAAAAAAAAAAAAAAAAAGTGGCATTCCCAATAGTTTTCCTTAGTTTTCCTCATCTTTCTAGTACCAAAACAAACTTTGACTCTTCTATCTCACATGTATCCTAGTGACTTCATTTTAGAATATCCACAATAGAACCACTAGTTTTCACCTCTACTCTTACCAGACTGGTCCAATACACTATAATCTCTTACTTGGGTGATTAGCATAGCCTAAGAACTAAACTTCCCATGTACACCCCTATCTCTCTTGAAAGTGCCCACATTATCTGGGTTTTCATCAATAGTCTTACTTAATTTCCTTATATTTCATCAGTCTGTTTCAACCATAGTGGTAATCTTACTGTTCTTGAATGTTTCTGGAAGTATTCTGACTAAAGACTTTTGTAATTCTGGTTTCTTTTGCCTGGGCATACGTGTAGATATGGCTTTGAGATCTTGACTAAACTTCTTTAATTAAAGTCATTTTTTTAAATCAGGATATATCAAATTACTTCACTGAGATTTTTGGAAATCCTCATATTCTTTATATCTCTTTTCTGTCTATTTTTTTCTATGGCATCTATCACAAGTTAATGTACATAACTTCCCTCTCCTTCATGACTAGAATACACACTTCTCAGGGGCACAAATGGGACCTTCTTTCTTCCTCTTCTTTTTTTTTTTTAACTATAGTACCAGCGTCTAGTACGCATTACACCCAAACTTTGTTCAATGGATGAATAAAACCAAAACGAGCAAACCAGAAAACTCAGGAGCATACAAACATTTGTGGTTCCACCTTCATATGTGGTTTCATATTTAGGCAATTGATTTCCTATCCCTGACATGGTCCTAGGGTTTGTCTCAAGACATCCATGAGTGTAAAAACCTCACTTCCTAAATGTGCACCAGGTTTAATTTCCCAATTCTGATCTCATTCAGGCCCTGGTATCCATTTGGGATCCCTTTGCATATTTTATTCAGAATTTCTTTGTATTTGAAGTAGGGAGGATGCTTATGTCAGCTCAGTCTGCCATGGTGACAAATCTTGGTGTTTTCTTTATCTGTAAGAATATATTCAGAGATTGGAAATTACTTGGGTTGGAAATTACCAAGTAATTAGCATTAATTGGATGACTGCGTAGACAACACACACTTTTTATAGAGATTGTCTCTATAGATGTCATGCCAAATCAAATGTTTTTTCCCAAAATTCGTATCTGGCTTCTTCAATTTGTCAATCAATTCTGACACCTTTTTGTCATGTTGAACTTCAGTTACCACGCTCTGGTTCATCAGGGAGAAGTTACTTACAAAACTCAGTGAAATACTCTAGCTAATTAAAAAACAAATGTGCTAATAAAATTAAATTTGCAAACTCAAAAAGACTAAATTTAGAGGCTATCTAGGCCAACCACCACCACAGCATGAATTCTCTAACCTTAATTGTACAGTGTATGAATTTTATATAGAAAAACATTCATTTAATTCTATTAAGGGTCAGTTTATTATAAAATTCTAAAACAAAGCAAATAGGCTAGATTTTAACTATCTAATTGGACAATTGCAGGCAAAAGAAGTTGTAAATATCTTCAAGCAGCCAACTTTAATCTGTAGTCTAGAGTTTCTCCAGAGGCCTAGAATCCCATATTTAAATATGAATTTCAAAGGGAAGACACATGATATTTTCCCGTAATCTCTTGTGCATATTGAATCCATCATTATATCTTCTCTGTTTGGACTGATCCACTATCAGAAATGACTTCCCTCATATTCACAGCTTAGCTATATTTCCTTTTATGTTCTAATTCAAGCATAAAAATCCTTCAGGAAATCTCATTCTAAATCCAATCCATGACATTCTCCTTCCTTAAATTCCTATTGCAACTGATTTTTACTAAGGTTCACACCTAAACAGGTATTTCTTTGTATTGTGATAATTATTTGGCTTGGTTTTATGGTTTAGTTTATGGTATAAAAAGATAGAGTCCTTGTCTACTCCAGTTGTATCTTCAGATTCTTTAGATCAGAGACAGAGTTTTGTTTTGTTTTGTTTTCTCAGTAAACAAATATTTTGGTATGCCTATTAAGTGAAAGAAGCATACTTCTCTTTTATAAACAAATTTTAAAAAATAAACTTTTATTTCCACAGAGCATCAACTCCAGAAAATACTTGCTTTACCAGCTGGAAATCAATTACCTCACACTCTTAGTATTTGAACTAGTGCTAATTTTCAAACGCTGGGGTAACGTTGAAGACTTAGGAGTGGGATTTCACAAAACGAATGTTCGTATCATGTGTATAACGAAAACAGATGATATGAATCAGCAGGGGATAAATGAGATTCCAAAATCAGCAGATAACTTCATTTTAGCATTCATTCTGTTTTTGCATTAGCAACATGAACAACATCCAATTTATTTTTTCAACATTACACAACAACATCAAATACACATTTCTACGTTCACTGTGTTTGTATCTGTGTTCACATCTGAACCTGGAACTATTCCATACCTTATTGCATTTCTTCTGGATACATTCAGCTTGGGGATTTCATAGTGAGCAAAGAGCTCTCAGAACATAAGTTGCAATATGTTGCTTTTAGCAAATCAACATATTCATTCATTGGAACTTCCATCTTTTTGCATTTATTTTCCCACCAACATGTGCGTATACATCAACACATTTACATAAAGTACGCAAAGAACAAACACATAGGTTTGCCTTTTCTTCCAAGAATTTTGTCAAGTTGCCAATAGGGCATTTTTCCCAGTTGGTCAAATTTCCTTTTTAGTGTTATAAAGTGTGAAATGTTTTAGAGCTTTGGGTACTCTGCTTGAAATGTGTCCTCTTCAGTCATATCCTTACAGTCAGGCTGAGGGACAAAATCAAATTGACCTGTCAAGGAACAGGAATTTTTTGTGATTGAATTATTTCATTTCCAACCAAAGAGTATTTTTTGTTTATTTTTTTGTAAAGAGTTACTGAGTACTCACAGCTGAATTTGTTTTCCAGTGAGAACTTATCTTCCTCATTATGTCATTACAACAATGAAATAAAGAAATAACCTTTTCCTGCCATATGTTTAAAAATTTAAAAAGTTTTTGAAGTTTAATTCTCTGATCAATGTAAACAATGGCACATGTAAGTTAGTGAAGTACAGACACAGAAATAAAAAGCTAGCAACATCTATTTTTTTCTCTCTACAACCCACACTGCACTTCACCCCCACCTTCTCTTTCTGCTACAAGCCCACCTAAGCAGTCAATTATTTTTTTCTTCTATTGTCCTTAATTTAGAGCTCTGTACTTTTCTTCCTAGTTCAAGGCCAAAACCTTTTTTCCAGTCCTTTGTCAATGTTTAGTTTAATCTCACTGATTTTCAGATTCATATCCCTTATCTATGTGCTCTGTTCAAGGTCACTGACAGTCTTGCTAGTGGTTATAGATTTTTATTTACCATTTAGGGATTTTCCTAACTAAAGTCACTGAATATGTTAGGGGGAGCAATGAGTCTTTCTTATAAAATTCAATTTTCTGATTTCCCTGGAAACTTAGGAAATTTGACATCTCCTAAGACAAAGTTTACTATTCATTAAAGAAAAGAAATCACTGCTGAATAAACATCACTGCTGATTTTCGTAAACAGTCTGCAGGGCATGAAGAATACAGATCTCTGTTTTCAGGCCTTATTGCAAAAAAAGAAAAAAAAATGAGAGTGGTTTAGTTGAGGTGAGTAGCAGGTAAACACATCATGACATCTAGGAGAATAGAAAAAGGAGAAACTTTACCTGGGGTAGATGAGTAGACAATCGTTTTACAGGACCTATGTCTTTAAAACTGAGTTTGACTTCACCAAATGTTGTAGAAGGTAAAGATATTGTCCGCAAATAAACAGCAAGGTGGCATGACCATGCCAAACGTTTTAGTATAGTGGAGTGAGGATAAAAACATTATTATTAGTTTACAAAATTGATAATTATTGAAACAAATAACCTTATATTTTCATGACACAGTAATTGATTAGGATGGAATGGGATCAATCTGTGCCTGGTAGAATATTTGATAAAACAACATGGTAGTTCAGCTCAGTTCAGTCACTCAGTCCTGTCTGACTCTTTGCGATCCCATGAATTGCAGCACACCAGACCTCCCTGTCCATCACCAACTCCCAGAGTTTACCCAAACTCATGTCCATCGAGTCGGTGATGCCAAGCAGCCATCTTATCCTCTGTTACCCCCTTCTCCTCCTGTCCCCAATCCTTCCCAGCATCAGGGTCTTTTCCAATGGGTCAACTCTTCGCATCAGGTGGCCAAAGTATTGGAATTTCAGCTTCAGCCTCAGTCCTTCCAATGAACACCCAGGACAGATCTCCTTTAAGATGGACTGGTTGGATCTCCTTGCAGTCCAAGTGACTCTCAAGAGTCTTCTGCAACACCACAGTTCAAAAGCATCAATTCTTTGTGCTCAGCTTTCTTCACAGTCCAACTCTCACATCCATACATAACTACTGGAAAAACCATAGCCTTGACTAGACGGACCTTTGTGGGCAAAGTAATGTCTTTGCTTTTTAATATGCTGTCTAGGTTGGACATAACTTTCCTTCCAAGGAGTAAGTGTCTTTTAATTTCATGGCTGCAGTCACCATCTGCAGTGATTTTGGAGCCCCCAAAAATAAAGTCTGACACTGTTTCCACTGTTTCCCCATCCATTTCCCATGAAGTGATGGGACCAGATGCCATGATCTTAGTTTTCTGAATGTTGAGCTTTAAGCCAACTTTTTCACTCTCCTCTCTCACTTTCATCAAGAGGCTTTTTAGTTCCTTTTCACTTTCTGCCATAAGGGTGGTGTCATCTGCATATCAGAAGTTATTGATATTTCTCCCGGTAATCTTGATTCCAGCTTGTGCTTCTTCCAGCCCAGTGTTTCTCATGATGTACTCTGCATATAAGTTAAATAAGCAGGGTGACCATATACAGCCTGATGTACTCCTTTTCCTACTTGGAACCAGTCTGTTGTTCCATGTCCAGTTCTAACTGTTGCGTCTTGACCTGCATACAGATTTCTCAGGAGGCAGGTAGGGGGTCTGGTATTCCCATCTCTTTCAGAATTTTCCACAGTTTATTGTGATCCAAACGGTCAAAGGCTTTGGCCTAGTCAATAAAGCAGAAGTAAATGGTTTTCAGGAACTTTCTTGCTTTTTTGATGACGTACATTGGCAGTTTGAACTCTGGTTCCTCTGCCTTTTCTAAATCCTTCTTGAACATCTGGAAGTTCATGCTTCAGGTACTGTTGAAGCCTGGCATGGAGAATTTTGAGCATTACTTTACTAGTGTGTGAGATGAGTGCAATTGTGTGGTAGTTTCAGCATTTGTTGGCAATGTCTTTCTTTGGGATTGGTATGAAAACTGACATTTTCCAGTTTTCTGGCCACTGCTGAGTTTTCCCAATTTGCTGGCATATTGAGTGCAGCACTTTCACAGCATCATCTTTTAGGATTTGAAATATATCAGCTGAAATTCCATCACCTCCACTAGATTTGTTCGTAGTGATGCTTCCTAAGGCCCACTTGACTTCGCATTCCAGGATGTCTGGCTCTAAGTGAGTGACCACACCATCGTGATTATCTGGGTCATGAAGATCTTTTTTGTCTAGTTCTTCTGTGTATTCTTGTCACCTCTTAATATCTTCTGCTTCTGTTAGGTCCATACCATTTTTGTCCTTTATTGTGCCCATCTTTGCACAAAATGTTCCATTGGTATCTCTAATTCTCTAGAGGAGATCTCTAGTCTTTCCCATTCTATTGTTTTCCTCTATTTCTTTGCATTGATCACTGAGGAAATTTTTTCTTATCTCTCCTTGATATTCTTTGGAACTCTACATTCAAATGAGTATATCTTTCTTTTTCTCCTTTGCCTTTTGCTTTTCTTCTTTTCATAGCTATTTGTAAGGCCTCTTCAGACAACCATTTTGCCTTTTTGCATTTCCTTTTCTTGAGGGTGATCTTGTTTCGCTGCATCCTGTACAATATCATGAACCTCTGTCCATAGTTCTTCAGGCTCTGTGTCTCTCAGATCTAAGTCCTTGAATCTGTTTGTCACTTCCACTGTATATTTGTAAGGGATTTGATTTAGGTCATACCTGAATGGTCTGGTGGTTTTCCCTACTTTCTTCAATATAAGTCTGAATTTGGCAATAAGTAGTTCATGATATGAGCCACAGTCAGCTCCCAGTCTTGTTTCTGATGACTGTATAGAGCATCTCCATCTTTGGCTTTACAGAATATAATCAATCTGATTTTTGTATTGACCGTCTGGTGATATCCATGTGTAGAGTCTTCTCTTGTGTTGTTAGAAGAGGGCGTTTGCTATGACCAGTGCATTCTTTTGGGAAAACTATTATCCTTTGCCCTGCTTCATTCTGTACTCCAAGGCCCAATTTGCCAGTTACTCCAGGTATTTCTTGACTTCCTACTTTTGCATTCCAGGTCCCTATAATGAAAAGGACATCTTTTTTGGGTGTTAGTTCTAGAAGGTCTCATAGGTCCTCATGGAACTGCTCAAATTCAGCTTCTTCATCATTACTGGTTGGGACATAGACTTGGGTTACTGTGATATTGAACGGTTTGCCTTGGAAATGAACAGAAATCATTCTCTCATTTTTGAGATTGCATCCAAGTACTGCATTTTGGATGCTTTAGTTGACTGTGATGGCTACTCTTTTTCTTCTAAAGGACTCTTGCCCCCAGTAGTAGATATCATGGTCATCTGAGTTAAATTCACCCATTCCAGTCCATTTTAGTTTGCTGATTCCTAAAGTGTTGATGTCCATTCTTGCCACCCCCTGTTTGACCACTTCCAATTTGCCTTGATTCATGGACCAACACTTCTGGTTCCTATGCAATATTGCTCTTTACAGCATCGAACTTTTTACTTCCATCACTAGTGACATCCACAACTGGGCATTGTTTTCACTTTGGCTTTGTTGCTCCATTCTTTCCAGAGTTATTTCGCCACTAATCTCCAGTAGCATATTAGGCACCTACCGACCTGGGGAGTTTATCTTTCAGTTCATATCTTTTTACCTTTTCATACTGCTCTTGGGGTTCTCAATGCAGGAATACTGGAGTGGTTTGCCATTCCTTTCTCCAGTGGAGCACATTTTGTCAGAACTCTTCACCATGACCCATCCATCTTGGGTGGCCCTACATAGCATGGTTTATAGTTTCATTGAATTAGACAAGGCTGTGGTCCACATGATCAGATTTGGTCCACGTGATCTGGTTGTGGTTTTTAGTCTGTGTGCCATCTGATGGAGAATGAAAAGAATCTTATTAAGTTTCCTGATGGGAGAGACTGACTGAGGGGGAAACTGTGTCTTGTTCTGATGGGTAAGCCCATGCTCAGTAAATCTTTAATCCAATTTTCTTTTGAAGGGCGGGATTGCATGGCTGGAGTGACTTTGAGGAGATACCCCACGTCCAAGGCTAAAAGAGAAGGCCCAGCAAGATGGTAAGAGGGGCAAACTCACGTTTAGAATCAAACCCCGTGCTGGCTGGAGATGCTCAGAGTGTTCAAACTTACCTTTGCTCACCAGGACCCAGAGACCCCAAAGAGACTGAGGCAAAATTGTGTTTAAGTGTCTCCTGAGAAGGTACCGGTCAGCAGTGAACTGCCGCAGAGGTAGGGGCTCTGGATGCAGCAGACCTGGGTATGACATAAACCCTTTTGGAGGAGGTAGCCATTAACCCCATCATAGAGCTGCCAGAATTTACACAGAACTGGGAATGCAGACTCTTGGAGAGCACAAACAGAACATTGTGCACACCAGGACCTAGGAGAAAGGAGCAGTGACCCCACAAAAGACTGATCCAGACTTGCCTGTGAGTGTCCAGGAGTCTCTGATGGAGGCATGGGTCGGCGGTGGCCTGCTGCAGGGTTGGGGGCACTGAGTGTAGCAGTGCATGTATGGGACCTTTTGAAGGAGATTGCCATTATTCTCATTTCCAATCCTTAAATTATGGGAAAAAAAAGTTATTAAAACTTATAAATGAACTTAACAAAACCATAGTCATTTCACTCTTAGGTGTTTTCCCAAATAAAGCATTTATGGCTATAGTCTATAAATTTTTTTGCATTCTAATTTTCACAGCAGCTTTATGCACGATAGTCCCAACCTGAAAATAATTGAAATGTGCATCATTAGGTGAATGGATAGATAAACAGTAGGCTCTGAAATCAATGGAGGAATATACTAATATCATATTGATGAATCTCAAGATAAATTTGCCGAATGGGCATCATCAACAAGTCTAAAATAATAAGTGCTGAAGATGGTGTGAAAAAAAAAAAAAGGGAACCTTCCAAAAGACCCAGCAATCCCAATCCTGGGCATAAATATGGAAAATAAAGTGAAAGTGAAGTCGCTCAGTTGTGTCCGACTCTCTGTGACCCCATGGACTGCAGCTCACCAGGCTCCTCTGTCTATGGGATTTTCCAGGCAAGAGTACTGGAGTGGGTTGCTGTTTCCTTCTCCAGGGGATCTTTCCAACCCTGGGATCAAACCCAGGTCTCCCGCTTTGCTAGCAGATGCTTTACTGTCTAAGCCACCAGGGAAATACCTCTAATTAAAAATGATACATTAACCTCAGTGTTCATAGAGGCACTGTTTTCAGTAGTCAAGACATGGAAGCAACATAAGTGTCCACTGGCAGACATCTAGATTAAGAATTGTGGTACATATATAAATGAAATATGTCTCAGTCACAAAAAATTAAATAATGCAATCTGAAGCAACATAGATGGATCTAGAGATTCTTATTATACTAAGTAATTCAGAGAAAGACAAATATATGATATCACTTATATATGGAATTTAGAAAAGAAGATACAAATTTATAAGACAGAAATAAACTCTTTGACACAGAAAATAAATTTCTGGTTACCAAAGGGGAAATTGAAAGGGAAAAATGAGAAGCTTATGGTTAACATTTATGCATTATTCTACATAAATAATAAACAGCAAGAACTTGCTGTATAGCACAGGAAAATATTTTCAGTATCTTGTAATAACCTATAATGGAAAAGAATCTAGACATATATATTTACATATATATATAAATTAATCATTTTATATTTGAAACATTGTAAATCAACTATACTTCAATAAAAATTTAAAAAGAATTGTTATTAACTAAACTAACATATGCACAAATTTCTTAAAGAAGTCTTTCCTCTGAAAGATAAGGGATTTTTGTTCTTAGAACTCTGAGTAGTCCTATTTCTGAAATTAAAATGTTGTTAAAGTAATTATTATAACTCAAAATTATAGATGTACTAGAGAATTTGTAAATGATCATTTAAAGAAAGACCTACTTTTTTGTTATTTGACAACCATTAAAGCACATTTTTTCTCTTGCCCTTAGCAAATAGAGGTCTAGTGAAGAACAAGCTTGAAATGAACACGGCATTTACACATGCTTATCTAGATGGATACAATTGTTCAAATACATCTTCTAGATTTGGGCATCTATTCAGAATCATAAAAAACTAAAAGTGGAAAACCTCATTAAGTGTGAATTTCTCTGAGAATCTATAATCCTGGTATAAAATTGTAGAATGAGCAGCATTCTTCAAGATGTCCTTCAGTGAGACAAACTAGGGCTGGTGTTTGAGGAAGATTGTGGAATGCAAAAACAAAATGTAAATTTATCTCAAAGACTTTTCTAATTCACCATAGTTCCAGTCATGCATATGGAAAACTAGCTATGAAATTCCACCTTAGCATTCTTCCCTCTTTAAATGCTCTATTAACACCTGTGAACACTCCAGCCTGCCCTTCTAGAAGGCCATAATCAGAACATTCCTCCCCACAGTGTGATGACCTCTATCTGTTGAAAATTTGAAAAGTCTATATGTGACAAACCACATGCAAAAGTGAAAGCATTATTATCTTCTGGTTTCTTCTCACTTTTTTTCCCCAAAAGAAGTAAAACTCCACATTATTTGAAATTGCTTCACTCGTCTCCCATGTTAGGATTCCCAGGTGGCTCTAGCAGTAAAGAACCTGTCTGCCAATACAGGTGATGTAAGAGATATGATTTGATCCTTGGGTCCAGAAGATCCCCTGGAGGAGGGCATGGCAATCTATTCCAGTTATTCTTGCCTGGGGAACCCCATGGACAGAGGACCCTTGTGGGCTACAGTCCATAGAGTTGCATTTTGCAAAGAGTCCAATATTACTGAAGCTACTTAGCACATATTCACAATGTTTACCTAGAAGGAAAATTACCGTGGATGTTTCAGGAAGTATATCTATAAAGTAAACCCTGACTGACAGGGTTGTTTTTTTGTTTTGTTTTGTTTGTTTGTTTGCTTGCCCTTTTTTTTTTTGGTAATGCAAGTGCCTGATTTAAGCTTTGACTGCTGAGACATTCATTTCAAAGAAGCATCTGCTTCAAAGATCTGGAGTAAACACATTGCCAGCCACATGCGTAGATAAACAGCCAGGCCAACTTTCCCAACTGAGGCTCCTTTGTCTTAGAAATGTTGGAAGATTTCAATAACTGACCATTTGGGCCATTTGCTTTTCTCTTTCCATGCTTTAAATTCCTGTTATTGTGTTTTAAATCCATCAAAAAAAGAATAAAACTGTGAGATCCTAGGCCCCTACCTTTGACCCCAGTCAAGGCAGAACCCAAGGCCCATGTGCTCTCTCTCTCCCACCATGACTTCGTTATGTGGCACAGGTGTGTTATGTAATCCCTAGGTCTTGCAAGTAATAAACTTTTATTTCTTCCCGATAGTTGCCACTAAAGGGCATCTTGCAAACATAATAAGAATCACAAGGGCCAGTCTAGCCACAATATTATTTATTGAGAGTTTGCGATCACAGAAAACAATATCATGCTGTCCTGTATTGATAATAAAGTCTGCCAGCAATGAGACATGATCTAAGTTTGGAAAGGGTGATTGTACTTGGACACCAGGAAGGTCAAATGCACACTCCACCAGGGAGAAATGGGGCAGAGTGGTGTGGGGTAGGATATTGCCTGCCACAGAAGGTAAGGGTTCAAATTTTCTTTATAGGAACAAACGTGATAGCTGCCTATGGTAATCTTTGACAATGCTTAATAATAAAGAATGACAATAACAAATGATTGTTAATATATTATTTTCTGGAGAAGAAAATGACAACCCACTCCAATATTCTTTCCTGGGAAATCTCATGGACAGAGGAGCCTGGGAGGCTAAGATCCATGGGGTCACAAAAGAATTGAACACAACTTACTGACTAAAAAACAACAACAAATATATTATTTTAAGTTACTCAATTTATTAAAAGAATAGCAAATATTGAAGTCAAGTGTCATCTTTCTTAGCAAAGTTCTTCTATAAACAATCATTGAGGCTCTCAAATTTCTACCATATTCCTTAGAAGATCCTCAATTACAGATAGCTATTACTATTCCATTCAAATAGCTCTACAAATATTTTGATATTGCAGATTCCCTATATCATTTGCTTTAACTTCAATTATTTTCAACTCTTTCTTTCATCTAAGTAAGAAAAATTAAAAATATTGGCAGACTATGCATGTGATATGTCAAATCCTTCTTAAAGGTATTTGTGGATCTGATTCCTAGTCTCAAACTTTTTTGCCTCACTTATTTCAGGGCCCCAGAAGAGTAATATTAATTTAGAAATCACATGCATAGCTGTCTGATATGTTCTAGCCAACTGAACTAAAAAAATGGTCTTCCTAAGGAAACTGATTAGGGTGTGATTCCTATTCAACTATGGAACACTTTGTGTAATTCACTTTTATAAAGTTTTCCATGTCAAATCAAGAATGATGTTAGACACTCATATTTATAGAAGTAACATAATATCAACAAGCTGATCTGGGGACATGTGAACATCTGGGTTACATAGAGCTATGTTGTGAGGACTCTTGTCTAAAGGAGGCTCTGATAAAATGAACGGAGAGGACAACTGAACACAAATTCTCTAAACCTTAAATGTATGTAAATGAGAGTCATTTAGGAACGTGATTAGAGGAGGTCCTTCCATCCGTTACTGAGTGAGCTGGATGAAGCATGGTGCTCTTCCTTATTTTTCCAAAGTAAGGGACTCTTCTGTTGATGGATTAAAAAAACAAAACGGTGAACTCAGCGGTTTATTTGTTTTTATCTTTGAAGCATTCTTGGTACCACACTCCAGAATGGATAAATTAAAATGGTTTCTGTCTAATCTCCTCAGAGAGGTTTGATTGTGTGTAGACTATAGTATTTTAGTTGAGTAGGCTTAAAACATTATTCCTTTTAAAGCCTAATAGTTGTGTTGGTGTACTCAATTGTAATATGTAGCATTTGGGATGTACATGCAACTCCCCCAGGCCCCATTTTTGCAATAAGACAGGAAAGGTGATATGTTATTGCTGGCCTGTATAGAAACATGAAGGAGAGCAGCTTAACAATTAGGAAAAAACATGCTCTATTTCACAGCAGGAAATTCTTCCACTCACCCCTACTTAGGGATAGAAAAGGACAGAAAAATTGATAAACTTGACAGAATATGCATGGGTTAACACAAAAATAATGTTTTCCATCAATTCTATGGCAAGACAGTGGGATCAGTCTAGGTAGTCTGGTACCTGTGGGATCAAAGAGCCTGGGGGAGAGAAGGACTCTACAGATAAGCATGACACCTTTTCTTTGAGTGGAAAGAACGGAGGCTCAAAAGTGAGAACATGTCACAAAATTTCTACATGAACGTGAGATTTAATGGCTTTGGTCCTCATATATCACTTCTGCAAAATGGACTTTGCTCGCTAAAGCTCCCAAATTTTATACACACCACACTTGAATGTTTTCAAGGCCCTTTGACTTTTTTCAGAGCTTCATTTTTATTTTCTAATTTAAACTTTTATGTTTTGAGATGATTACAGAATACTTTTTACTTGTGAAAATAATACAGAGAAATTGTGTATACCTTTTACCCAGTAACCTCATGGTGACCTCTTCCATTGTCACAGTACAATATCAAACCCAGAAAATTGATATGGATATATTCCTTTGACCTTGATTAAATTTTACCAGTTTCATATATACTACTGTGTGTGTGTGTGTGTGTGTGTGTGTGTATTTAGCTCTATGCAAGTCTAACCAAATGTGTAGGTTCATGTAATATCACCACAATCAAAATACAGAACACATTAATCCACAAGAATTACTCCTGTATCCTTTTATAGCCATACTCAGCTTCCTCACTGCTCCCTTCCTTAACCCCTGGCTACTATAACTGTTCTCCATCTTTTTAAGGTGTCATTTTAAGAATGTTAAAAAATTGAATCATATGATAAGTAATATTTGATAAGTAATCTTTCAGAATGAGTTTTTCTCTTTCAACATAATTATCTATAAACTCATCAAATTATTTGTATCAATACATTAAAAAAATTATTCCTGTATAGTCCTCGGTGACATGAATATACCAATTCATTTAATCATTCACCTAAGAAAGAATATTTGGATAATTTCCAGTTTGTGGCTACTAAGAATAAAGCTAGTATAAATATTTCTGTACAGATTCTTTTCTTGAGCATGTATTTCTATTTCTCTGGAATAAATGGCTAAGAGTAGAATTGTTGGGGCATGTGGTAATTGCATGTTTAGCATTATAAGAAAGCGTCATGCTGTTCTCCAGAATTACTGGACCATTTCACATATTCACTAGCATTGTATTAATGATTGAGAAAGTGGAATGATCAAGTTTATTCACATTCTCACCTTCATTTGCTGATGTCAGTAATTTTTAAAACATTCTAATAACCATGTAGTGATACCTCATTCTTGTTTTAATTTCATTTCCCCAGTGGCTAATGGGATGTTGAATATCTTTTCATGTTCTTTTCTCATCTGTATACCCTCTGTATGCAACAGCATATCTTTTGCTCATTTTATAATTAAATTGCTTTTTTTTTTTTTGCTTTGAAATGTCCTATTATTTTTTCTATTCTGTAGCTTGATCTTTCATCCTCTTATCAAGATCTTTTGCAGATCAAATGATTTTAATTTTGATGAGGTCCAATTTATCTATCTTTTCCTTTTATTGATCATGCCTTTTGGAGTTAAATCTAGGAACTCCTGCATTAGTTCTGATTTTCTAATGATTTGTTCTAAAAGTTTTATACTTTTATGTTTACATATAAGTTAGTGATTGATTCTGAGTTAATTTTTTTAAAGTATCAAGTTTATATCAAGTTATATATATATATATAAAAATATATATATATATATAGTGGGCTTCCTTGGTGCCTCAGATGGTAAAGAATCTGCTTGCAATTCAGGGGACATGGGTTCAATCCCTGGGTCAGAAAAATCTCCTGGAGAAGGGAATGGCTACCCACTCCAGGATTCTTGCCTAGAGAATTTCAGTCTGAGAAACCCAGGGGGCTACAATCCACTGGGTCGCAAAAGGGCAAACATGACTAAGCTATAAACACAACAACAACATAGTAAGACTTAATATAGAAAAGAGTAATTCTTCCTATTTTATCAATTTTTTTTCGCTAGTGCCTATGTCTTTCTACATAAATTTGATATCAGTTTGTCTATGTCTACAAAAAATCTTGCTGGGATTCTACTTGAAAGCACATTAAAAAATATAGGTCAATTTTAGGAGAACTGATCTCTTTTCCACGTTGAATCTTTTCTCCATTCTTTAAGTATCTTAATACTTATTTTATTAGCATATTGTAATTTTTGGCATACAGATTCTGTCTGTTTTTATTTTAAAATTTATAACTAATTCAATTTTCTTTAGAATGATCACCTTTGTATCATTCGCAATTTTCTATATATAAGTTTTCTGAATGACAAGTGATATCTGGATTTTTCTCCCTAAGATTAATTTCAACTTCTGTGGATTTCCTCACACCATTGCTTCAACATGGAAAGCTCCCCCTACCCCACCATCATGGCCTTCAAGTTCTTTATGAAGATATTCCAATAGAACTGGCCCTTGAAAGAAAATCAAGAACTGTACCATTTATTAATTGTAACTTAAATCCTGGCTTTGCAACTTTGTGAGTCCTATGCAAGTCAGTTCACTATTCTGAACTATAATTCTATCATGTGGAAAAAGATAATACTGTTTAACACAAAATTTTGGATGTGAGTGTTGTGTGTCTAAGTTGAAGAATCATATTTATAGTACTAAATCACATTTATAGTACTAATTAGAGAAGCAGACATGTATAGCAGAGAGTTCAACAAACAGTAAGTTCTTACATCTCCCCAAATTTTAGTTATCAGTGGCACTTATTGCCAATTAATAGATTTTTGTATTGCTATGTTTTATTGATCTTTTCATGTGTATTGATTATACCCTTAATGTTCTTCATGTTGATGTTTAAATATGTGCTGGGTGTGTGTTGATCCCATGGATAGTCATAATCCCTATAAAGAAGAGAGACTGGGACACATTTTATGTCTGTTATGGAATTTACACATGTGATGGAATCATTAATATTGTTTCATACTGAAAGAGTTTGTCCTTCATGTCAGAAAATCCTGGATTCTTATCTGCTATGTGACATTGTGAAGTGTTATATTCTCTGACCTTTAATTTTCTCATCCACATAAAAGGAATAATACTACATAGTATTCTTGAGAAGGTTATATGTGAGCATATGTAAAGTAAATTATAATGCACATATATCTTATAATGCGCATGTGTTATTACTAGTGATTGGATTGTCTTAAGGAACTTGTAAAGCATCTATGAATACCTTCTATTCATATAAGCGACTGAAACTGAGGTGCAGATTCTTTTACTGATTTACAAAGTATAATTATTTGATAATAAAGTATTGCTCAATAATTCCTCCCTCAGAAGTCTGATGCTGTAAGAAACTGCAGAGATAAATAGCTAAATTCATTTTGTTACAGACATACACATACAGACACCTAAACAGAATAAGTATCTTCTCCAAGGTCACTTAGCTGAAACGAGGTAGAGCCAGAAAATCTCAGGTATCCTGATCTCAAGCCATAAGCTGTTTTCTCTAAACGGTTTTCCCTCATTTGTGCCCTGCTCTTCCTGGCATCCTGGCTCAAATTTCTTCCTTACCCATTTGCATCCACTACCTCCAAACTCATCATACTTTCCCTTCCAGCTCTGCATCCATATGGCAACGCTCATCTGGGAGGTGGATGCCTGAAACTGCCGCCATCACATCATCCCCTTCCAACCATGTGAGTAGGCGAGAAAATGACTTTGGGACACTATTAACCCAAGCTGGCTGAGGTTCAGGGATGCTGAGGTGAAACACTCAGGGATACTGAGGTGAAACACTCTCCTTCATATTTGCAAGCCCGGAAGCCAGTCTTCAGCCTTCTGCAAACCAAGTTGCCTTTGGGAGCTTAGAATGCACTTTCTATACATTTTTTTTTTTTTTCCAAATGACCCCATTGAAAACATGAGCACAGGGCAGGGAAAAATGGCTCCTAGTTATGAGAAGTTATATATGAAAAATACTCTCAGTGTCCAACATGGATGGAAAACTGTAAATAAGCAAACAAAACATTCATCTTCAGACTCAGTGAAACATGAGGTCCTCTTTAATCTATGAAGGGTATGCTATTTACCACTAAATTTGTCTTTGCAATCTCTCAGGCAGGATCACTGTGAGTTAAATAATTCAGGGGCTATTTTCAGTGAGAGTAAGAATTGAGCTAAGTTAGGAAGCTTCTCTGGTGTCCTGTTTTGTTCTGATGGAGAGTGGCAAATTTCAGAGCCAAATTACCACAGTCATAAAAGTAGTATGATTTGAAGCCTCCCAAAGTCCTTTTTGCCAAATTGTATTTATTCATACACTGCCAAAAATGTCTATAAACATTTCTTCTTCAGATTAAGATGATCATAGGCCTTGTTAGCTGAACTTACCTGATGTATTTGGGAAAATTAATTCTTGCTGACAGGAAAGTTTATAAGCAATAACTTGTGGAAAGGACAGAGTGGTTTTGATGAGGAAATTCAGAAAAGGGTCACTGTTTATGGTGCTACTTTGTGGTGATGGTCTCAGATGAAATCCTCTTGTGAAGTATCAGAACCATGAGGGAGGGGCACCATGAAATTCCAGGATACCTGATGGAACAGGAAGATTAAGGCAGAATTAAGGTTAAAAGGACATTAAAGACGCGTTTTCACATTTTGAAATTTTACCCACAAGCTACAGAAGAGGCTCTCTCTCAGCCGTGGCACAGCTGAAACACAGCTGTTCACAGCATCCCTGGCACACACTGGGTTGGTCAAGGACCAGGCCATCTAGAACAGAGACTGCTAGAGGGCACTGGGAAATAACTTTATTTGCCAGATCAGAAGTCAAAAGACTTGAGACAGAGAGTATGAAATGTGAGCTGTTTTCCTAGCCTGTCTCTGACATAAGAGACATGGTTCCAATTCCAAGATTGGGAAGTTCCCCTGGAGAAGGAAATGGCAACCCACACCAATATTCTTGCTTGGAGAATCCCATGTTCAGAGGAACCTGGCAGGCTACAGTCCACAGGGTCTGAAAGAGTTGGAGACGACTGAAAAGACTGAACATACAGGGAAATAATTTTTTTTTTCTTTTAGCATATACCTATTTAACTACAAAGAGTAATGTAGCCCTAGAATTATACTCCTCTTTTAGAAAATTAGCCACCAATGTGTCCCATTGGCCCATGGAAGTGAATTCCCTCTATTGATCACATTTTCCATGTATAAATCTGTAGCAATAAATTTACTGATTCTAGGTGTGAATAGATTGAGTGGCTTTTGTGTCCTTAACAGGTATGAATAAATTAAACTTCTAGGAAATTAAACTCAGTGAAAGCTTGTACACTTTCTTTTTGTAAGAGATGGATTTGTAGGACTTCCTTTTCTGCTTTCCTGAATCAACAGAGGATCTTACAGCTCATCAGCATGCATGTGCATTCCTCATTTAAGAAAAGGCTTGGTTTAGTCTTGCTTATGCAACACGAAGTCTATGCCTACATATGGCCAACAAATTGAGCATTTTCTGCATTATCCAGATTTGCAGCTGCCTTATAGTTCAGCTGACTGAAACTCATCAATGCTACAGACTAAATTAAACACTAAGATACCTTCAAGCCAAATACAAAAATTTATTCATTTATTCTTTTCAACAGAGCTCCTCCGTGTAGACTGAATGGTGATGGTCCTCATATGGAACCCACACGCTAGTGGTCTTTATGCAAAGAGGACCTGGATGAAATATTATTTCTAATATCTAATCAAGAGAAATGAAGACAATTCTATAACGGTTCCTTAATGAGTCAAAGGGGATACCAGTGTTTCAAGCTATGCTCCTAACCTTGTTGGGGCTGTTTTACCCTACAGAATAGATTAATTGGGCTACTTAATAACTCCTTAAAATGCTTTATAATCTGCTGTGTAGTTTCTCCAAAGTTCCTTCTCTTCAGCGATGACTCACTTTTATGGCCCACGCATGTTTTTCTAATGCATTTCTCAATCTGGTGATTCAGCATGCATTTTTGTGAAATCACTGTACTTAACATTGAGACTAAAATAATAAACATATCTGACACTTCCCTCAATGAAATTGCAGTCTCCCAAAAGAGATAGTGATAAAGATAGAGATAGGAATATAAATAGAGGATTTAAAAATGACTGTAATAGAATATGGATAATCAAAATGAGATATATGCAAAATAACTATAAAAAAGAACAAAATTCTCTAAATTCTTCCCTTGAAAAATAAGAAAGATCTTATAGTATAAAGAATACTTGCGCTTCAACTTGAAAATAATGTTTATAAGTTAAGTATGAAAGAAAGACAGTCCAAGTAGTACATATGGCATAGTTTATAGCCTAATGACTTGACACAAGATGGCATATGCAAATAATACTTGGGTATTATTGGAATATAATAGTTCTTAGGTATTACTGAAGTATAATTTTTGTGGTAAAGAATGTGGGGAAAATATGGAAATAAAAATTGAGAAGGATATGCTAGAAAAAGATAAAACAATTGTGAGGTGACTAATTCTTAATTTAGCTTCTATCTGTTCTCTAAGCAGGAGTGAAGGATGGTACTGAGCATAATTATATTTGTACTCTAGAAAGGCAATTCCACTGGGTATGGGTAGAAGCTGTAGTCAAGAAAGCTAATTGAGAAGCTATTCCATAGATACAAGGAGAGATAAAGAGATTGAAAGTAGGACAATGATTGTTTGAATGGCAAGAATAGCTAGATGTAGGGGATATTCATTTAGGAAGCAGGAATCAGTAAATAATTGTAGGTCGAGATAAGTGAAAGGAAACACTTGAGGATGATATGGAAAGATCTACTCTGTGATACTGGGTTCATGTTAATTCCATTCATCATTACATCAAATATCAGATAAGTTTTGGGGTTGAAAGCAGAAAAGGGGCTTAGAAAATAAATGAAATGTAAGGTCCCTTTAGTATAACCAGGTGACAATGTTCACTTGATCATTGAAAGTGCAAGATTAAAGCTCAAGAACAGTGTACAGGCTAGTCACACATTTTAGAAATATTAGATTGAAAGAGAGAATAATGATAAATACCCAGGGCAATGGCCTGCCGTAGAGACAGGGGCACTGCCAGTCTTGGGAGCCATGTGTTGGCATAAGTCCTTTTTGGAGATTGCCAGGACCCCTACCATAGAGTTTGTGGACTCTAGGCCTGGGTTGCCTGAGGCCAAACAACTAACAGAGAGGGGGCACAGCCCATCCATCAGCAGATAATTAGATTAAAGATTTACTGAGCATGGCCCTGCCCAGCAGAAAAAGACCTAGTTTTCCCCAGACCCAGTCCCTCCCACTAAGAAGCTTTCACAAGCCTCTCCAGAGGGTGCTCTTCACACTATACATTGCATCAGCAACAGTAGTGCCTCCTGGAGCCACGTGGTGTGCAGGTATTGAGGCCATCAGTGGACCTCTGTGCATTTTTCAAGCATCTTGCTTAAACTTTTCTGGACAGATGGAGGGGTTTCAACTTTTATGAAATATTTAAAAGGGATCTGAATGTAAGAAGATTCATTGCATTGCTAGGGTGTAAGATGGAACTACTAATAGCATAATCTACCACTTTTGCAAAAAACTATGGTTCTTAGAATTTGAAAACTTACATTAGACTCCTGTTGCTTTATCTCATAATAGGGCTACTAGGAAACCTGAGAACCTAATCACAGAAATACAAAAAGTTTTGTTGTTCAGTTGCTCATTAATGTCCAAATCTTTGTGACCCCATGGACTGCAGAACAACAGGGTTCCCTGTCTTTCAGTATCACACAGAGTTTGCTCAGACTCATGTCCATTGAGACGATGATGCCATCCAACCATCTCATCATCTGTCACTCCTTTTTCCTCCTGCCTTCAATCTTTCTCAGCATCAGGGTCTTTTCTAATGAGTCAGCATTTCACATCTGGTGGCCAAAAGACTGGAGCTTCAGCTTCAGCATCAGCCCTTCCAGTACATATTCAGAGTTGATTTCCTATAGAATTGATTGGTTTGGTCTCCTTTCTGTTCAAGGGACTCTCGGGAAACTTCTCCAGCACCACAATTCAAAAGCATGAATTGTTTGACTATCAGTTTTCTTTATGGTCCAACTCTCACATATGTAGCCATAGCTTTGCCTATACAGACCTTTGTCGACAAAGTTGATGCCTCTGCTTTTTAATAAGCTGTTTAGGTTTGTCATAGCTTTTCTTCCAAAGAGCAGAAATCACTTAAGTCCATGCTGAGTCACCCTCCCCACTGATTTTCGATCCCCAAAGTAAAGCATATCACTCTTTTCATTTTTCCCCCATCTATTTGCCACGAAGTGATGGGAAACGATGCCATGGTCTTAAGTTTCTTGAATGTTCTGTTTACAGCCAACTATTTCACTCTTCTCTCTCACTTTCAAGAGGCTCTTTAGTTCCGCTGATTTCCACTATTAGGGTGGTGTCATCTGCATATCTGAAGTGAATATTTCTCTCAGCAATCTTGATTCCATTTTGTGAGTTATACAGCCTGGCATTTCACATGCTGTACTCTACATAGAAGGTAAATAAGCAGAGTGACAGTATACAACCTTATCAATACTGCTTTCCCAATTTTGAACCAGTCTGTTGTTCCATGTCCAGTTCTATCTGTTGCTTCTTGACAAGCATACAGGTTTCTTAGGAAACAAGTAAGATGGTCTGGTATTCCCATCTCGTTCACAATTATCCACAGTTTGTTGTGAGCCAAACAGTCAAAGGTTTTAGCATAGTCAATGCAGCAGAACTAGATTTTTATCTGGAATTCCCTTGCTTTTTCTATGATCCAGTGAATATTGGCAATTTGATCTCTGGTTCCTCTACCTTTTTAAAATTCAACTTGCCCATTTGGAAGTTCTCAGTTCACGTACTGTTGAAACCTAACTTGAAGGATTTTGAGCATTGTCTTGCTAGCATGTGAAATGAGTGAAAATGTGTGGTAGTTTGAACACTATTTGACACCGCCCTTCTTTTGACCTTTTCCAGTCCTGGGGCCACTGCTGTGTTTTTCAAATTTGTTGGCATATTGCATGCAGCACTTTCACACATCATCTTTTAGGATTTGAAATAGCTCGACTGTAATTCCATCGCCCCCACTAGCTTTGCTTGTAGTGATTCTTCCTAGGACCCACTTGACTTTGCATTCCAGGATGTCTGGCTCTAGGTGAATGTGAGTGATCACACCCTCTTGGTTATCTGGGTCATGGAGATCTTTTTTGTATAGTTCCTCTGTGTATTCTTGACCCCTCTTCTTGATATCATATACTTCTGTTAGGCCCATACCATTTCTGTCCTTTATTGTGCCCATCTTTGCATGAAATGTTCCCTTGGTATCTCTAATTTTCTTGAAGAGATCTGTAGTTTTCCCCATTCTATTGTTTTACTCTATTTATTTGCATTGTTCATTTAAGAAGTTTTCTTATCTCTCCTTGCTAATACCTTGCATTCAGATGAATATATTTTTCCTTTTCTCTTTTGCCTTCTGCTTCTCTTTTCTCATTTTTTTAAGGCCTCCTCAGACAACCTTTTTGCATTTCTTTTTCTTAGGTATGGCTTAGTTCACCGCCTCCTGTCCAAAGTTATGAACCTCTATCCATATTTCTTCAGGTACTCTATCAGATCTAATCTTCTCAATCAGTTTGTCACTTCTATTGTATAATCAAAAGGGATTTGATATAGGTCATACCTGAATGACCTAGTGGGATACTGGTTAAGTTGGAAATGCGAACAGTATGTTACATCATGGCTTAATTAAATCATCATTATGAATTGAATTATGTCAATGTGATCAAAAAAGTACTTATTTCTCTTGCCTATTAATATATAGTTTTAAAATTATGACTTTCACACAATGTATACCAAATACATTTGCATTTTACTTTTAAATTAAAGCATGTCTTAATTCATAAATGATGGCATAGGTCTACTAAGCTTTCAACACCTTTCTTCTCCTCTCTCTTAGATAGTTAGAGGAAAAGGGTCTTAACCATACCCTGTTTTGCAGCTCTGAGTTATTCTAGAGAAAATTAATTAGCTGGACAGAATATGGACAGACATCTGCAAATGGATGAGCAGAATGAGTGGAATGACTTTGAGGATTAAATTTACTCTTAAAGGGGACAGAATCCTTACAGATATTATCATGAAGGTGAAAGAGAATGTTCAAAGAATAGCAGTTGTTCACTCAATTCTGGAATTCCACAGAATAAATTAAAACTGCATTATCTGAAATAACCTGAAATGCAAATAATATCAAAAGCACATTAATACATATATGAATGGCAAATTCTTAAGAGGAAATAGTAGGAATTTGAAGAACAGCAGTAGTTTACTTCACAAAAGACACTAAAATTCTATTGTTTATATTATGAAAGGTGTTCTCAGATTTCTCAATAAAAAATGTTCCTTAGTGTCCTCATCACAGACAGAGCCTTGCATTTACTAGATCTTGTAATCAGGACTTAGTAATTACGTCTGATCAAAGGACATTTTATTACTAATGTCTCATACTTGTCCTGCCCCTTTGCAATCAGGGAATTTATGATGTAGTCAAGCTCAGCTGTATCTGACTCTTTGGGACTCTGGACTATATAGTCCATGGAATTCTCCAGGCCAGAATACTGCACTGCAGGTGGATTCTTTACCAACTGAGCTATCAGGGAAGCCCCAGAAAAGTGCATACTATATATATATATTTCCCTGTCATAATGTAAATGTACTTGCTTTGTGCTTTTACAGTGGATAAAGAAGGAGGGGAAAAAAAAATACATCTACCCCCTGAGCTGTGCTGTGTTGTCCATATGCTGCCTTTCAATACTAAGTTCCTCAAACTGATAAGTTCCCAGCTGTTACCACAACGAAATATCCGGAGAAAAGGTCTCCATATACTGTCGTGAAGCTGATCACACTCAAGTGCTGAAGAAAGTTGAGTCGTGAAGCCACAGCTAGCTGCCAGGCTGTTGTTCTCCCTTGTAGTTCAAGATAGTCTCTGCACAGAGAGGCTAGTGTGACTGGAAAACAAGTCAAGTTGGAGAGGAGGAAGGGCCCTATGCATATGAGTAAATGAGAGGGAAGAGTACCTGATTGGGGGAGATTCCAAGTGGGATCCAATTGCTATTGGTCCTCCTTCTCTTGCACATCCCAACCAGTAGAAGCTGAGCATGAAATTGATCTCTAGAAATACGGATGCTTTTGTCGGAAAGAATAACATCTAGAGAGAACATTTTTTTTCTGTAGAAGAAAATACATCTGTGATGGTAAGAAAGCAACCATTACATTTTCCCTCTGGATCTTTATCAGGATCCAGAGACAGCCACACTAAACTTAATCATGGTCTTCAACTCAGTCTTGATGCTTCTGTCTCCAGGACTTTGCCTGTGTGTTCCCCTCTGGTGGGGAAATGGTATTCTCTAGCCCTTAGTTTTAGTTTTCATAATCCTCTATCCTTCAAGGCCCAGTTCAAATGACACACAATTCTTGAAACCATTTATTATTGAAAACATGATTGATGTCTAGTTTCTGAGGACAAAAAAAATGAAAAATACTAGTCACAGCCATACCTTCATGACTTACCATCAAGTGGGAGTAGACAACAATATAGTTTGAAAAGTAAAGCATAACAAGTAATCATTACACAAGGGTAAAGATGAATCACTTTCATACTTATAAAAGAGTGTGGGCCTGGTGTTGGATCAGAGTGATTCCTGGAAGAAATGATATAGAATATAATTCTAGAGTGGGCAGGCTATAGCTGCATTTCCTCTTACATTACTTGAGGGGATGGGGGGATAAGGTTTCTGAGCACCCAATTTCGATGTGTTTGTGTGGGTATGTTTCCCACTAAGAAGCAATTATCCAACACCAGCTGCAGCTTAACTCATTTTAGATACTGTCTACCTGGAGATAGCAACAGAGTCCACATGTTAAAGCTCAGTCCCACAAGACTGACTGCCTTCCACTCAGAGGCCAATCACACACCCACGTTGTCACCTGTGCTACTGATTGACCAGCAATAGAAAGGAGTTACCAATGACCCCATCCGTGGTTTCAACTGATTTCCTAGAGCAGCTCACAGAACTTAGGAAACCAGTCAATTCACTAGATTACTGGTTTCTTATTAAAAAATGTAATTCATGAAGCCTCAGATGGAAGAGATGCATAGAACAATGCACTGGGGAAATGGTGTGGAGTTTCCATGCTCCCTGAGAGTGCCACTCTCCCAAATCTCCACTTGTTCACCAATCTAGAAGCTCCAAGAACCTTGTCTTTGGGGTTTTATGGAAGCTTCATCACAAAGGCACAATTAATTAAATCATTGTTTACTGGTGATTGAGCCTAATCTCCAGCCTTCTCCCCTCCCAAGAGGTCTAGGGTTGTGACTGAAAGCTCCAAACTTCTAATCACATGGGTGGTTCTTCAGGCAAACAGGCCCCATTCTTAGGTGCATTCCAAGGTCACCTCATTAACATAAACCAGTGTGGTAGAAAGTGTGGTATGAACAAGACTCCTATTTCACTTTTATGACTCTGAAGCAAGTGTATGAACTTAAGAGAAGACACTAACTATTTTGACAAAAAATGCTCCCATTGTTTTTATTGCTCAAGAAATTCTAAGATCTGTGAGCACAAAACTGGGAACAGAGACCAAATATATATTTCTTGTTATAAATAGTAATATTATAAGTAAGTAAGATGAAAAACTATATCAGTAGATGGAATAGCACATGCTAAGTTCCAGAGATGAAAGAGTCTATTATTCATGAGAAGAAGGGACAGACGTGTAGGTGGTTACTGAGAGCATAAAAATGGGAAGAGGAAAAGCTAGACAGTGTTGATATGGTTGAGGATTTTCTAAGCCATGTGGAGGAGCTTGCACCCACTTACTAAAAATGGAAGTCCTCAAAATTTTTGCAAAAGTGGAGTCAGCTGCCCAGATGTGCGTTTTTCCCAAAACAAGTAACAGTAAGAATAAAAATGTTGACTGCTCTGAAGAGAATGGTGTGATGGAGCAAGGGAAGTAAAGCAGACAGCAAATAAATCACATAGTAATACATGCTAGAGATTGTTGGTCCTCAACTTGTGTAAGTAAGATACAATAAAGGAATGGGGCAAGATACAGGAGATAACTGGTCAATACTTAGTGGTTGATTGTGTATGAAGTTAAGAGAGGGAGATAATAGGATGTGAACACAGAGTGGCAAACATAGTTGCTGGAAAGGGAAGTGTAAAAATAAGTGTACACATGAGTGTAGACAAGGAAGGAGTAATGAGACTAGTTATGGCCTTATAAAAATTTAAGTGCTCCACTCAGCGTTTAAATATACAAATAGAGAGAAATACAAGAGGCACGTGCTAGTTCAATATTAACTAGCATATGTATGTGGTAACAGAAGCTGTGGGAAGAGATGAGATCACCAAAGGAAGATATGGGGCTTAAAGAGTAAATCACTGAGGACAGAGATTGAGTGTCCCCCTTAAATGTGGTCAAACTGACACTCATAGCAAAAATTGGTTTTCATTCTTCTAAATTTTCATAGTAATCTGTCTTTCATTCTTTTATGGGATTTATCACTTTAGTCTTATAAAGTATGGTTATTGATTTATTTTAATTTTGTTTTATTTGCTCCACCCCTCAATAATTGAGTATTTATCAACCATCAGACATTTTATATATTTTCAATTGATTTAATTGATTCTAACCCTAACCCTAATTTTTTTTTTTTGCGGCTCTTTTATATATTTTTATATATTTTATATTCACTTTCTCTTTTTATACTCACAACAGATTTGAGAGATAGGCACTATGATTTTTCCCTATTTGTCAGAGATAAGGATATGTGTTCTCCAAATCCTGTACATACCACCCTCATGGACATACAAGCAGGCCTAGTGTTCCAATTAGCCTCATATTTAGGCAGGGCCACCCCTGACAATGGACTGAATTCTAGTCAAAGAAATGTAATCTGATTTACACTACTTCCAGGACTGGCCTCTAAAATACCTTCCTTAAAATACTCCTGACTCTCTTTATCTTCCTTTGCTTCCAAATACAGAGAATCCAGCGACGGAATCCAAGTCTCTTGTGGGATATTGAAGCTTCAGTCCTTGAATAGATTCTTGAAAGAGGATTACCCCCAAAACAGTCTCCTGAGCAGAAATACACATCAGAAAGTAACATGAGTCAGCAGTAAAATTTTTGTTTGTTTGTTTTGTTTATAATTACTGAATTTGGTATTGTTTGTTAAAACAACAAGCCTAACTGACTAACAGACAAGCAAAAGAAAGGTAATTAAATTTAGTAAAGTAAAAAGTGTTCATTCCAGGTCACACAGCTAGTAAGTACCTTTGCTGGTATGCCAACTTAAATATACTTGAGCACACACAGAGATGTATTACAAACTTCTTTTCTAAAATATTCCTTTCCTCCCAACTCACATAATCTCAGAGCTCAGGATGGGGTCTCACCCACGAGGCAAAGGCCATGACAATGTCTGTTAAAAGGAACAAATGAATCTATGGTGATAATGTCATTGCCATGCCACTGATGGGTCATAAAACTCTTGATAGAAAATGATCCACAAAAGTACTGCTTGGGAATTTGTGGCTTAGAAAATGAATGTCAAATGACACGCATAGTGAATAACAACTTGGATTCTAGTTTTTTCCTCCCATTGACTTGCAACATCATTATGGATAAACAAATACACAGAATGAAGTCCCTCTAAGGCCTCCCTTATTTTTAGAATGCTATGACTATGAAAACTAAATTTTAAAAATCCCTCAAGAAAATATTATTTAAATTACTAATTTTTCTCAAGCAATTCCACCTTCAAAAAGTGCCACCTTAACTGAGATTTTAAAAGAAGCAAAGATTTTTTTTTTTAATGTTGGAAATATACAAAAAAAAAAAAAATCCAGAGAGCTGTGCAATAAGATAAAAAAAAAAGATATTTCTAACAGGGCTGTCTTGCAAACTTGTCGTCTATCATAGTTAGTAATATCATCATCAAAATGCTATTAGTAGTTAAACAAAATATTCAGAAGTAAAATAACCAAAGAAGGTATTTTACATGTGTAGAATTCTTAGCAATTTGTTGTGAAATGTAGTACTCAGAATTGGGTTTGAAATTTGAAATCTTGCTGCAAAAATGTCTAAATTAACAGTGGTGCCCACAGCTTGTCTACAACAATAGGCATTATCTGCTTGCTGGCTATCTAAATAAAGGTGATAAATATATTAAATAGGAAGACATAATGGAGATGGTGTCAGAATAAATCCATAAATCTTCATCTATATATAGAAACACAACAATTTCAAGAAGATTAGTTGGTAACCTAAAGCCTGAAGCATCAGTATTTGGATCTAGATGCAGGATGACCTTACTTTGTAATGAAGGTAAGGAAAGTCTTAATCATGTCCAAGCTAAATTAACCTGGATTCCCCCAGTGCATTTACTGATGTCATAACAGTCATTGCCTAAGACTATCATGATGAAACCATATATCTGAATTTGAGCACAGAGAGAGAGGAAGGGAGAGAGAAGAGAGAGGAAGGAAGAAAAAATGAGAGACAGATATAGAGGAGAAAGAAAGAGAGACCGAGTCAAAGTCCAGCGTGGGGTTTGTGCTTTGGGGGAAAGGTAAGAGAAATATAAGCAACAAGGAAAGTTCCTAGCTAATGGGTAAACTCACTAAGAAAAGGCATGGATTTTTACATATATATATAACATATAAAATATACTTAATATCTGTAATAACAGGTTATTGAGATGTTAAGGGAAAACATAGTTTTCTCCTTTATGCCTTAAAGCTAGAATGCATTCAACTTATTTAATTTCTTTTAAATTTCTAATTAGAGAAATCTCAATTTTAGCATAGATTTTTGTTACAAAGAACAGATCAAAGAGGGGACTTTTTGTTTCAGATTGAATTTGGTTGACAATGTATATTTGTCTCACAGCTCAGAAAACCCAATATGGAGAATCAATATACAAAACTATGGCCGGTCCAAATTGCCTGTGAGATTCCTGCCTTGAAATATATTCATCCAATGATTCTCATTTTATCTTTTTTAAATAAAGGTTTTTAGGATCATAAAAAATAAATATGCCATGAGTTTGTGGATTGTTTTCTTCTTTTTCCTTTTGGCTGGTTCGTGCTGCGTTAGTGGGATAATTCTTTATCCAAAGCGCCGGCACTCTGGTGCCATCAAGCCGTGATGATTTTTGCCTTATTGCATTTAGCAGCACTTCAGCATTATGGCTGCACACTACCTCAGGGAACAGGAGGGGGCTGGAAAAAAATAGAAAGGAACAAAATAAAGATAGAAAGAAATAATCATCAGAGAACATCCTCAGGGAGTGCAGAAAAGCAAAAGCCAAAGAAAGTAACAACTTACAGTGCTGTGAAAATTGTGTGAACCTGTTACAGGGAGAAATACGTGTTTGATAGAATTTAAATTATTGAAGACCCTGGAAAGTGATTTTACTTATCTTCCCCTTCCGGAGGAGAACTATCTGCAAATGATTTTATTTACTCCTTTCTCTTATTCGTTGTTTTTTACTTTCAATCTTTAATGCTAGATTCAGGTAACTAAAGTTATTCTGCATTGTTGTATTTCTTTTCTATTTAATTGTTTTGCTGCATTTCATCTGATTATAAGTGTCATGTTGACATATTATAGGTAGGTATTACAAAGTCAAGCAAATTGTAGACAAACTTTATGCCTTAAGTTTATATCATCTTTGCAGTGCCAGATAACATTGGGTTGTGGCTTTTTTTTCTGAGACTTTATTAATGATGAATATAGCTTTTAGGGGGTTGGGCATTGTCAAAAATGTTTTTTGGAACCATAGAAAAAGGATTGCCCCAACTTCTCCAAATTCTGAAGTTGAGCACATCTCTACAAAGAGAATGACTGCAATTGACTAAATTAAAAAAAATAATAATAATAATAGTAAAATTAGATGAATCATAAAGAGTATCCTATATAAAATTGTAAACAGAGATGACTCGCATCTCAGCACCATAAGAAGCAAGTGGTTGTTTTTATGTCCACTACAATGGGTTTTTGCTTTGTGTGGCTCCTCAGCTTGGAGAGCAGCCATTTGTTTATGACACAGTAGAGACTGAAACAATCCAACCCCCATGGAGCTATATTAATCTTTGTAAAGTCTAACAATGTGGTTTCAGTGGAGGATAGGGAAACAATTTCTTAATCTCCCAAATAAGTGAACTTTTTACAGAGACACAGCATCAAAATGTAAATATCATGACCAACAACATAATGACTATCTCCCATCTTCCTTAGGAGAGAAAGAAGGGGAGATCTGTCCTCAAAGGACAGAGTTAAACATGACATTTTCTCAGCTATCCAATCCAATTTACAACAGTGAGATACAATGGGGAAGTCATTTCAGCAGATTGTATACGCCAAAGTAACTGAGTGTTAGCTTCCCCCACTGGGGGTGGACTAATGCCTCTGTAGCAGGTCTTAGAAGGTGCTGAGTGGGATGTCCCTTCCCCTCATGATGATATAAAATGATGATATCAGGCCCTTCCATTAATGAGATGAGCTATATGAAGTTCTTTCTTAATGATAGCCAGGGATTTAAGGCACATGCTTCCTAGGCAGAAGAAACTGAGAATGAGTCATGGTGAATAGTTAGCAAAAAGCCAATCCTTTTGCTAAGATATCACACCAGTACCTAAAGTCTAGTTCATAGAGTAACCATATATTTTTTTTTTTTTTGGTCAAGACACTCAGGTTCTAATTTATTTAGAGGTGACTCAGTCATCAACTTTTTAGGGAGCTTAAAAAGTTGTTTTTAGGCTCAGAGTTTGCTCATGAAATAGGGAAATATATATGTACCTAATAAAGAATAAAGAAGTTAAGAAGACATAATGATCTTTATACATCTTTGACTGTTAGGTAAACTGCATACACCAGAGTCTTAAAAATATATATACACAGGTTTTCACATGGTATTTGTCCGCTGCTTAGACCTTGGTAGTGTAATAGAAATAGATTCCTATTTTATAGGAAAGGAGATTGAGCCTCAGAGTATTTAAGTGATTTGACAAAAATACCACATAAGTAGCGTGCCGGCTCACAATTCTGCATGATGTTCTAACATGCAGTTCAGTTCAGTTCAGTCACTCAGTTGTGTTCGACTTTTTGTGACCCCATGGACTGGAGCACGCCAGGCTTCCCTGTCCATCACCAGCTCCTGAAGCTAGCTCAAACTCATGTCCATCAAATCAGTGATGGCATCCAACCATCTCACACTCTGTCGTCCCCTTCTCCTCCCTCCTTCAACCTTTCCCAGCATCAGGGTCTTTTCCAGCAAGTCTGTTCTTCACATCAGGTGGCCAAAGTATTAGAATTTCAGCTTCAGCATCAGTCCTTCCAATGAATATTCAGGACTGATTTCCTTTAGGATTGACTGGTTGAATATCCTTGCAGTCCAAGGGACTCTCAAGAGTCTTCTCCAACACAACAGTTTAAGAGCATCAATTCTTCGGCGCTCAGCTTTCTTTATAGTCCAGCTCTCATATCCATACATGCCAACTGGGAAAACCATAGCTTTGACTAGACGGACCTTTGCTGGCAAAGTAATGTCTCTGCTTTTTAATATGATCTCTAGTTTGGTCATAGCTTTTTCTTCCAAGGAGCAAGTGTCTTTTAATCTCATGAAGAATATAACATGCAGAATCAGGCCTAAAAAACTGTTACCTATATTCAACTCCATAACACATCTACTATACCAGAGAGGTTGTGTGTCTGTTAATATCCTTGACTTTGGAGAAAGGCAGACACCTGAATCTCAGCACCAGATCTTCCTCCTTCTAGCCAAATAATCTTAGTCAGTTGTTTCTTCTTGCATGGGTTCTGGTATTCTCATCTATAAAACAGGATAAACGGATGCTTTTTTGTAAGATTCTTGCAAGGACTGAGTGACTTATAGACATTTTTATTCTACTTTCATTTAGTTGCTTCCCAGTTGTGGAACAAAGCACAATCAGTGGCCTCACTTGCTCCTATTCTCAGTGTCTCAAGAGAAGGAAAATACTCTCGATGCCCAAAGAGAGTGAAGATTGTGGTAACTCTTCTTAACAGAGAACTCAGACCACCTGCTGCTGCTGCTGCTAAGTTGCTTCAGTCATGTCCGACTCTGTGCGACCCCATAGACGGCAGCCCACCAGGCTCCTCCATCCATGGGATTTTCCAGACAAGAGTACTGGAGTGGGTTGCCATTGCCTTCTCCAGTGCATGAATGGGAAAAGTGAAAGTGAAGTCACTCAGTCGTGTCCGACTCTTAGCAACCCCATGGACTGCAGCCTACCAGGCTCCTCCATCCATGGGATTTTCCAGGCGAGAGTACTGGAGTGGGGTGCCATTGCCTTCTCCGCAGACCACCTGAGAATTACAATAATGCCTAAAATTTATCACTAGGAAAGTATATTTTGTGTTCCATTGAAAAATGTAGAGTTGAGAAGCTAACAGATATATGAGCTTCTTGCTATTTTGAAGAATTAAGTGTATAGTCAGAGCCTGAGGAAATTGGTTTTAGTTTTCAGTTTATATAATATCCCTAACAATTTAATATTTTCAGCAGGGTACCTGCGGTCCATGTATTAATTGGAGACTTTAATACTATGCTAAATGACCTCAATATTAATACTAAAAGACCTCAAGAATGAGAATGACAAAATACCAAATATATCACATAAAATGTGCAAAGTTTTAGAAGCAAACACTGATTGCATACTTATGATGTGCCAGGAATTGTTCTAAATGTTTTACTTGCTCTGTTTTATTGAGTCTCTACACCAACGATTCAATGGAGGAATATTTTGTTCATTAGATTAAATCTCTGCTGATGAGTTATGGAAAAAGGACTTCAGTATAGGCATCCTGACTTCAGGGTCCATAGCCCATGCTCCAGGCTGTATGTACCATATAATTGCAAACAACACAGAGACGAAAATGATGTAGTTTATCTCAGCTATAGACATTTAGCTCTGTCTGGACGATTTAAGAACTACTTTTTGGTCATGGCATATTTTAACTTATGTTAAATTTATAGCATAATAATCTAACACCAAAGTTTGAGAATATTGTGTTAGAAATAATATTATAAAAAATAGGTAATGATTTCTTGTGTGGGGAGAAAGAGAAATAAGAGCTATATTTTAGCAAGACTGCATCATCTTAGAACTTGATTAACAGCTCAGTGAAATTCCGGAGAACATAAAATCTTATCCTCCTAACTTTATAAATAAGGAAATTGAGGCACACAGAATAATAAAACAGCAGATGCACACATGTCTTATATTGTTAATTAACATTTGTTTCACTTTTCACTGGCTGGCCAGGCTATGCACCTAATGTTGAAAAGCAAAAAGAAGCAGGTATGTGCCACCCAGAGAAGGTCACAGAGAAAGACAACACACACATTAGACTCTAGTGGTATAGAGTTTACTTACAGCAAGAGAAGAGAATGAGTACACAAGATCCAGCACCTTGCAATGTGATCTCCCATGCTAGGTTTTCTACCCCACTTTGGACAGAAGAGATTTCACTGCATACATCACACTTCTTGCTCCAATAGAAGAATCATGACCCTCCCCCTGGGACTTGAAATACAGAAGGCTGGGGGCTTGCCTGAGGGCCATTGACAGATGTGCTCAGGAGTACACACTAAGATTGAAACAGGGAAAGACGTTTCCACAAAAGGCCATCAACCCAGGGCTCTTTGCCTCTTGGTAATGAAGTGTTCCTGCATGGGTTGAAAGATGGCATGTATCAGACTGCCATTCCTAACTCTTTCATATCTTATTTTTTTTTCTTGATGGGTACCAATAGTTTATTTCACCTTATTTAACTATCAGAAATTAGCAATTACTCATTAAATATATATATCCATTATTGTAAATTCAACTGCATATATACAAATTTCTTTGCTCAACATTTTTTTCTTGCAATCCTCTTGGAATATATTTCTATTTTCCTGAAGTTCCTATAAATAGGATTTGTTTTTGGTAGATTTTGTTTGTCAGAAAATATCTTTATTTTATTTGTGTTCTTTAATGATGGTTCAGCTGGATATAAAGTTATAGATATTTTTAATTTATTTTTTAATTGGAGGAAATTTGATTTACAATGTTGTGTTGGTTTCTGCCATACAACAACACAATTCACCAATAATGTGTGTGTGTGTGTATATATATATATATATATATATATATAAAATTTCCCTCCCTTCTCCCCATCCCACCTTTCTAAGGTCATCAAAGAGTGCCAGACCGGGTTCCTTGTGTTTTATAGCAACTTCTCAGCAGTTATCTATTTTACACATGGTAGTGTATATATGTCGATGCTACTTTCTCCATTCATCCCACTCTCTCCTTCCCCTACTGTGTCCACAAGTCCATTTTCTATACCTGCATTTCCATTCCTTCCCTGCAAAAAGGTTCATGATACCATTTTTCTAGATTCCATATATATGCATTAATAAAAAAGGCTGAGTGCCAAAGAATTGATGCTTTTGAACTGTGGTGCTGGAGAAGACTCTTGAGAGTCCCTTGGATAGCAAAGAGATCAAACTAGTCAATCCTAAAGGAAATCAATCCTGAGTATTCATTTGAGGGACAGGCTAAAGCTGAAGCTCCAATTCTATGGCCACCTGATGTGAAGAGACAACTCATTGGAAAAGACCCTGATTCTGGGAAAGATTGAGGACAGGAGGAGAAGGGGGTGGCAGAGGATGTGATGGTTGGATGACATCACTAATTCAATGGACATGAGATTGAGTAAACTCTGAGAGATAGTGGAGGACAGGGAAGCCTGGTGTATTGCAGTCAGTGGGATTGCAAAGAGGCAGAAATGGCTGAATGACTGAACAACAACAGTGCTAATCAAATACAAAAGGTCCTGTGCTGTGCTGTGCTTAGTCTCTCAGTCATGTTTGACTCTTTGTGACCCCATGTACTGAAGCCCACCAGGATCCTCCAGACACGACATGGGGATTCTCCAGACAAGAATACTGAGTGGATTGCCATGACCTCCTCTAAGGGATCTTCCCAACCGAAGATCAAACCCAGGTCTCCTGGATTGCAGGCAGATTGTTTACCATCTGAGCCACCAGGGGAGTGCAACAATACTGGAATATCCCTTCTCCAGGGGATCTGCTCAACCCAGAAATCGAACTGGGATCTCCTGCATTGCAGGTGGATTCTTTACTAGCTGAGCTACCAGGGAAGCCCACCAAATGTCCTAGCCATTCCTTTCTCCAGGGGATCTTTCCAACCCAGGGATTGAAACTGAGTCTCCTGTATTGCAGACAGGTTCTTTACTATCTGAGCCACCAGGGAAGCCCCAAATCATGGGACCAATGATGTCTATGCCCTAATTCCTGAAACCTGTGGATACATTGTATTTATTATATGACAAATGGTTTACTGCAGATGTAATTGAAATTATAGACCTTGAGACATGATTTTTCTGGATGATCCAGTAGGTTCAATTCAAGCACATGAGCTCTTAAAAGCAGAGAACTTTTTCTTGCTAAAGTCAGAGAGATGAGATGAAGGAAAAGGCAGGAGAGATTCCAAGCAAGCATGGAGAGACTTGACACACCATTGTTGGCAGTGAAAATGAAAAGGAGGCTGCAAGCCAGAGGATGTAGAGATCTTCAGAAACTGGGAATGTCCCTAAGCTTGACTCCTAACAAGCACATGGAATTTCACAATTGCAAGGAATTGAATTCTGCCAGTAGTCTGAATGAGCAGTAAATGGGTTTGCCCCTAAAGACTTCTGTAGGGAACACAGAATTGCTGTCACCTTGATTTTAGCTAGAGAGACCTATATCAGATTTTTGACCTATAGAATTGCAAGATAATATATTTACATTCTTTTAAGCCCCTAAACTTCTGATAATTTGTTCCAACAGCAATACATATCTAATTCAGCTTCTAATAAAGCTGGGGTGCTATCATTACCTTTATGCTCTGGATTGACAATTATACTCTTTATCTGGACAATTTGCATTTATATACATCTTTGATGCTAACTTTCTTTTTAATTCTAAAATTATATAGCATTCCAAGATCTCACAAATAGTGACATTCTCAGTCAGGAATGTGTGATTCTAAGACAGCTTTCAGGATTCACTCTGAAAGAAATTCTGGAAGGATTCACTCTGAAAGATTCACTCTGAAAGAACCATGTTGTCTCCACCATTTTATTCATACAAAATCAGCTGATCCTAGACACAGGTATGAAAGTAGGGATACTTCACAAATGAGTAAATTCTCCCTATATGGTTTGCATGTAGGCACATCTCCTTGTCTTAACTTAGAAAATCTTTGTAGATAAGTAGCTGAGCTTTGTTTTTTTCTCTGCCCCACCTTCCTCCCTGAGTTACTGACCCACAGTTACCAGTTCAGGGACTCCTGAAGTAGAACCCTGGAATTAATTGCACCAATTTTCTGGGTCTAAACGATGCCTATCTTGGTGACCCAGGGTTGTAAAGTGAACAGTTACCTGCCAGGATAGGAGAGGTGCTCTGCTGATTCATCTTGGAGGATGCTGCAGAGCAAAAAATCAACCTGAAGAAACTTCTATTTAAAATCAGGCTTTGTTTTAATCAAGACATTTTTTCTTGCTCTTATTCCAATCAAGCCTTCTATATAATGAAATAGGAGATAAAGAATATAATCACAGCTAAGCTACTCATGGCAGAGCTACCTTGGACCAAAGTAATATTGGATATCCTGTTATTAAAGAGCTTAAATAACTGACTCCAAGCATAATACTTACACTACAATGTTCTAGTTTGCAGATGATGCTAAATTGGGAGGAAAGGTCATCCCTGAAAAACAATCGTCAGGTAGGAAAAGAATTAGCTCACTTAAATACCTGGGCTAATAGATAGAAAATTCAATGAAGATAAATGCAGAATAATGAGTCTTGTAGCATGTAATAAAAGGACATAATATCTCCTTAATGGGAAGGTACTATAGCATATTGACCTGGAAAGAGATGTGAGTTATTTTAATAAAAACCTATATTAAAGATTATTCAGATTCATTATTATTGAAAAAAAGAGAAGGAAATGCAGTGTGTTTTGTTAGACTTCACTTAAAGCAGCACATTCAATCTAATCACTGTACATTCTCCAAGAAGCATATTTAGAAAGAGCTTAAAGGGGCAATTTGTAGAACAAGCTAAAGAAAAGCACTTATCAGAGACACAAGTATGAAAGCAATTATAGGTAAAACTGACCACTTTCTTTTTGGTAAGTCAGACATGTTAGAGAACATTGGAACAATGGAGTGTCAGGACTGGGGTAGCAAGCATTCTGCATTGTGAGGACAGAGGGGAGCTGCTCAGGAAATCTACCTTTTGTTCTTCAAGACCCACTTGTGTCAATGGTCTGACAATGGCCATTAAATTCTTCAGCAATTACAAATCTCAGATAACAAGTAAAGCACCGACAAGTCTCTCTGACAGTTCTTCTATTTCTTTCACAGCTTTTGTCTTATTGGTGTCCTGCTTAAGTTCAATTCATCTGCAGATTTCTGAAAAATTACTAACATTAAAGAGTTAACAGGGTGACATATATCAATCAAGACAAAAAGACAGGGAGTTGTATAGGTTTAAAGGGAGAAGGAGTTGGAGTCACTTGAAAGAAATCCTTAAAAATAGATGTGGGTTACCCAGCAAATATAAAAACGAACTTTTATAATCAAAGGTTAAGAAAAATTGCTAATTACAAAACTGCCACTGCAGATAGGTGACATTCTCCACTGTTTGCCAAGATAAATTGAAGTACGCCTTCAAGTACATGTCAGACAACTAATATCTCCCCATATCTGTCCATCATGCTACGTTTCACTCTTTCAGAGGTCCCTGGAGGAATGGAGATTAAACTATGATTATTGATAAACAAATTAGTACCATGCTTGATTTCAGACTCTGGAATTGAATAGATCCGGTTAATCGGTGGCTCTAGGACAGAACTTCTCAATCTCAGTATTACTGACATTTTGGACTGGATGATGCTTTGTTAAGCATTGCAGTGTGTTTAATCTTATACTTAACCTATCAGTTCAGTACCAGTTCAGTCGCTCAGTCCTGTCAACCTATTTGAGACCCCGTGAACTGTAGCATGCCAGGCTTCCCTGTCCATCAACAACTCCTGGAGCTTGTTCAAACTCAAATCCATTGAGTCGGTGACACCATCCAACCATCTCATCTTCTGTTATCCTTTTCTCCTCTTGCCTTCAATCTTTCCCAGCATCAGGGTCTTTTCCAATGAATCAGTTCTTCATATGAGGTGGCCAAAGTACTGGAGCTTCAGCTTCAGCATCAGTCCTTCCAATGAATATTCAGGAGTGATTTCCTTTAGGATTAACTGGTTTGATCTCCTTTCTGTCCAAGGGACTCTCAAGAGTCTTCTCCAACACCACAGTTCAAAAGCATCCATTCTTCGGAGCTCAGTTTTCTTCATGGTCCAGCTCTCACAGTCATACATCACTACTGGAAAAACAATAGCTTTGATTGGTCAGACCTTTCTCGGCAAAGTAATGTCTCTGCTTTTTAATATGTTGTCTAGGTTTGTCATAGCTTTTCTTCCAAAGAAAATTTACTAAACTTCTACCCACTTCCATCCTAGTTGTGGCAACCAAAAATGTCTACAGACATTGCCAGATATCCTAGGGTAGGGTTGGGGGAAATAAAATTACCCCAATTGACAATTGATAGGCAGTGTTCTAAGATAATGTGACATGCCCTCATTAAACCTCAATTTCCTCATCTGTAAAGATAGATTTTTCATACCACCAAGTAGTAGTCACATGTCTAGTTGTCTCAGAACTAGGAGGCAGCTTTGTGACTCTCTAAATGAAAAAACAAAGACTCAAAGACATCAACTCACTTGCCTAAGGACTTACCAATCTTCAGTGGTAGACTTTGAGCTCTAACCAGGGTGAGTAAAAAAAAAGGTGGGAAATGGATTTATGGAACATAAGAGTAAAATCATTCTGACTACAAACCTCAGCATCTCATGCGTGCTTTACCCAACAGATCTTAAATCATCATTAAAGAATCACTGTGGACTGTCTATTACAATTACTCCATCTCTCTGTGTAAATTTGAGGATTATCCTGGTTGCTTTCTATTTTATTCTACATGAATATTTGCCTTCTACATATTTTCTTTTATATGAATATTTGTCTTCTATATATTTTCTTGTATATGCATATTTTTTCTAATCTTGGCTGAGGTTTGTTTTACATATACAGAAGACATTTTTGAGTAGAGCTGGACAAAACCCTGACTAACGAACCAAGTTGAAGAAAATATTTGTTTTGTACAATACTGCATACTCTGCAAACATTTAAACAAAAAACAAGACACAGAAAAGGAAAGACTGGTTTGCTTTTCACAAGCTTGCAAAATTGTGTATTTTTTTTCTCTTTTCAATTTTTTTAGGGGGAAAAGCTTGTCACTTTTCGTGAGACTATATATTCTACCATGAGGTTTCTCTAATTTAAACAGCCTATCTTTTACCAAACATTAAACAAGCCATAAAGCAGGAACTTTGGAACTTCAAATGAAGCTGTCAGAGATTCTTCCTGCCATCAGATGATTTGCAGCTGTGTGACTCATTTGTATCTTTCCAAGAATTCAGGGGAAAAAAGAGATTATTAGCATTTCAATTCCTGTCAACTGCTGAAACTAACTAGGCCTGAAGATGTGCCTGGCTTCCCTGTGCTAATGCTGTGATAAATGCTGAATACAAGCCATGATGTCGGAGGGACTTAGCAGAGGAAGTGATTGAGAAAGGAAGCATCATTGGTACCAAACACCCTCATACATGAATTGTCATGCTCAGCATTGCTCACACAGCATGGAGACATGCTGGGTATCGGCAAATAAGATGGGCTTCTCCCAAGGAAGAATGAAAGCCTAGAAGATAGGACAGTGCAAAATTTCAGTGTAGTTTGGGCGTGTACACTCGTATCCTTTCTCAAAATAGCTCCTCAGCCTATTGTTCTAACCCTCAGTCTAATTGAAGTCACACCATTCTGCCAGTAGTCCTATACTCTATTTATGCTAAGCATCATTTCCTACGTGATTCTCTCTGCCTAGAATGTTTTCACCCCCACCCTTTACAAACTCCTGCTGTCGCCATGGAGAAATAAACCCTAGCTTATATCAACAGGGCCCTTATTCTTTCCTCTGTGCAAGGAACTACAGCTGTGAAATAGTGATGAACATGACAATCACTTTCACAAAATAGATATTTATTTAGTTCATGTTTGTTGTTTGACTAATTGAAAAATAAATGAAGAATTAGATGCATAATGAGCCTATTTTTTCCCATACCAATATTTAACATCTCTCAAGACCTAGAAAAAACATAATTCACGTGACTTTCTCTCTCAATATTTGATTCAAGATTTCTCTTTATCTGTCATGACTGTTATTGAACACATGCCTTTATTTTTCACCTCCTGATCCCAAACATGTAGTTCCATCATATGGGGTAATGTTGTAGTGTTTGTTATATTCAAAGGATAATTTTCATTTTAAATTACTTAGTCACTAGTTAAAAAAAAATGAGTATCTAGAATCATATGATTTTATATATATATATATATATATATATATATATATATATACACACTTTTTATGAATTTATATAACACAAGCAATTTCAGACTCAATTTTTGAGTAAGTGTGTAATGAGAACAGTTACCTGTATGTGTTTATTAAAATTGTTCATGAGGTAACAAACCCTTACTAAGTGATATGAGTAGCTATGAAGAGAAGTCATCAGAACATAATTGCTCTCCCTGCCCTTTAAAAAAAATATGTACAGACTTTACATGAGGTAGTTTACTTTTAGTTGTCTATCGTTTTGTTAATAATTTCCATCCTCAATAAAGAACTTTGGTTTCTATGTTTTCCTTGTATTTGAGTAATTGCTTTGATGATCATTTTAGCCCTTCTTTATTCAGAGTCATATGTAAATACAAGAGTAATTGTAGCCACATGGATGAGAGGCACATTGATTTTCTAGTTGACTTTATAGAATTATAAAATACAAAGAAATCTCAAAAATTATCTTCAGCCATGAACATATTTTGAAGAGAGCAAAACTGAGGTTCTTATCATTTGAATGATTCATTTAAGATAACACAAGCAGGTAATGGCAGAGACTAGACCAAAACCAAATTCTGGTCTCAATTTTCATAGTGTCTCAAGTTGCTTCATGTTCTAAATCTCTGATGTGCTTTCTTAAGCTGAGGTCCTCTCAGAAGTCCCATTTCTCGAAGCTGCACCCTCATCTTTAGTGGAAATTGTCCTGGGAAAATTTTCTTTCTGAAGTAATACTCAAGGTCGCCTTATTCCTAAACATTAATAACCGCAGAGCTAGATCCCAGATGAGTGCTTGTCCAGTAGTACAACCACCAGTAGTGCAGCCATCAGTAGTACAGCCAGTAGTACAGTCTCATTTATTTACCAGGAGGGATGTGGTTGTGCCAGGGATGTTCCCACCAGGTCTGCTTTTAGTTAAATGATCTGCAGGTTTTGTTCAAGCAAGTGAAGCGTCTTTGCTTATTTGACTATTCAGTTTAAAGTTCCAGAGGAATATTTTTTCCCTATCAAGGTTAGTCGGGGTCAAAATTGTTGGAAAATCACTTGAAGTCATTTACTATCTCTTGAAACCACTGGCATATAACTCTGGAGATTTTATTCATCTTCTTGGTCAGTGCAGTGACACTGTTTTGGATCTGAGTACCAGATGTGTTTAACTGATAATTAAAGCATTAGAATAAGCAGGAACTGTGCACACTGGCTTTCAATAATTTATTTGGTCAGTCTCAAACATTTTGGAACTTACTAGTTTGGCAAATGCCAGTTACTGTGCTAGGCTCTGGAAATAAAAAGAAATATCCAGAATCTGTCCTTAAGAAACTTTTATATCAGAAAACATGTCCTATGATTTCTTGTGGACTTTCCATTCTCTCATCCATTTATTATCTTCAAATTACAAAGTTCTGACTACTTTCTTCTTATCCATTTATATTTTTGAAGTACCCATTACACTGATTCAGTTTCTCATCTTTACATGCTTGTTTTGCTATAAATAATTTTGCAAATCAACTTCTGATTTAAAATATCTGTCTCCATAATCCCAGGCCTAAATTCTACTGAATTTGGATTGCCAAGTATGGAACTATGGAGGATTTATTTTTGAAAGGGATTCTCAGATTAATAGAATTATTTTGTATATTGATTTGGGTGTGGATTATAGGGCTATATGCATTCATGAACAGTCACTGAAATGCTTATCTAGATTTGTGCATTTTATTGTTCAATTATACCTCAACCATTTTAGGAAAAAAAGCTTCCTAGCTAATTAAAATTATTACTATGAGAGCCAAAGTATTTTAAACTTTTTTTTTCTTTTTTACAGAGATATATTGTTGAGAATGCCTTGCGAACTATAGAATCATCCCCTATTAGGCCATTCAGGTGTGATCTAAGTCAAATCCCATAGAAGTATACAGTGGAAGTGATGAAGATGAATAGATTCAAGAGATTAGATCTAACAGATAGAGTGTCTAAAGAAACATGGGCAGAGGTCTATAATACTGTGCAGCAGGTAGTGACCAAAACCATCCCAAACAAAAAGAAATGCAAGAAGGCAAAGTGATTATCTGAGGACGCTTTACAAATAACTGAGGAAAAAAGGAAAGTGAAAGGCAAGGGAGAAGGGAAAGTTATAGCCAATAAACATGCAGATTTCCAGAGAATAGCAAGGAGGGACAAGAAAGGCTTCTTAAGTGAACAATGCAAAGAAATAGAGGAAAACAATAAAATGGGGAAGACTAGAATTATCTTCAAGAAAATCAGAGATATCAAGGAACACTTCATACAAGGATGAGCATGATAAAGAACATAATAGGTAAGGACCTAACAGAAGCAGACAAGATTAAGAAGTAGCAAGAATACACACAACTGTTCAGAGAAGGTCATAATGACCTGGATAACATCAATGATGTGGTCACTCACCTAGAGCCAGACTTCCTGGTCCTTAAGAAGAATTACTATGAACAGAGCTAGCGGAGGTGATGGAATTTGGGCTGAGCTATTTCACATCCTAAAAGATAATGCTGTTAAAGTGTTGCACTCAACATGTCTGCAAATTTGGAAAACACAGCAGTGGCCACAAGATTGGAAAAGGTCAGTTTTCATTCCAATTCCTAACAAGGATAAAGTCAAAAAATGTTTAAACTACCATATAATTTCACTCATTTTTCATGCTATCAAGGTTATGCTCAAAATCCTGCAGGCTAGGCTTTACAAGTGTTTGAACTGAGAACTTCAAAATGTACAATCTGGGTTTCAAAGAAGCAGAGAAACCAGAGATCAAATTGCCAACATTCTTTGGATTATGGAGAAAGCAATGGAATTTCAGAAAAAAAAATCTACTTATTCTTAATTGTTTATGTAAAGTCTTTGACTCTGTGGATCACAACAAACTGAAAAATTCTTAAAGAAATATGAATACAAGACCACCTTACCTGTCTCCTGAGAAACCTATACACAGGTCAAGAAGCAGCAGTTAGAACTGAACATGGAATGATGGACTGGTTTCAAATTGGGAAAGGAATATGACAAGACTGTATATTCTCACCCTGCTTATTTAACTTCTATGCACAGTACATCATGGAAAATTACAGGTTGGTGAATCACAAACTGGAATCAAGTTTGCTGGGAGAAATATTAACAACCTTAGATATGCAGATGACATTACGCTAATGTCAGAAAGTGAAGAGGAACTAAAGAATCTCTTGATGAGATTGAAAGAAGAGAGTGAAAAAGTTGTCTTGAAGCTCAACATTAAAAACCTGAGATTATGGCACTCAGTCCCCTCACTTCATGCAAATATAAAGGGGAAAAAATGGAAGCAGTGACAAATTTTCATTTCTTGATCTCCCAAATCACTGAGGATAGTAACTGCAGCCACAAAATTAAAAGACGCTTGCTCCTTGGAAGAAAAGCAATGACAAACCTAGACAGCATATTAAAAAGCAGAGATGTCACTTTGCTGACATAAAGTCCTATAGTAAAAGCTATGGTTTCCCCAGTAGTCATGTATGGATGTGAGAGTTGGACCATATAGAAAGCTGAGCACTGAAGAATTGATGCTTCTGATTTGTGGTACTAGTGAAGACTCTTGAGAGTCCCTCGGACTGAAGGAGATCACACCAGTCAATCCTAAAGGAAATTATTTCTGAACATTCATTGGAAGGACTGATGCTGTAGCTGATGCTCCAATACTTTGGCCACCTGATGTGAAGCACCAGCTTATTGAAAAACACTCTGATGCTGAGAAAGGTTGAAGGTAAAAGGAGAAGGGAGTGGCAGAGAATGAGATGGTTAGATAATATCACTGACCTAATGGACAAGAATTTGAACATGCTCGAGGAGACAGCGAAGGACAGAGGAGTCTAGCATGCTGCAGACCACGGGGGTGCAAAGAGTTTGGGAGGATTTATCAACTGAACAACAATATTTGTATATTTGCTTTACTGTTGTATTTGTATAAATATTCTCTAGAAGGAATAAACTAATAATAGTTGTCTCCTGTTTGCTAGAATGGGCAATAATTGTGTAGATGAACAACTAGGGCAGAAGAAATGAAATTTCCCTATATGCTTTTTTAAATAGATACTTTAAAAATGCTTGAACAATTAACATGTATTTCTGACTCTAAAAGCAAAATTGAAATCATAAAAATAAGAAAGAAAGAAAAATCCTTCCTGAGAAATTACTGCAAAATGTCTCCAGAAGAAAAATATTTTCAATTTTGAGTTGTAGGTGAATCAATTTACAGAGGCTTGAAATGTGGAATACAGGTGAGATTAAAAAAGGAAGATCAGTCAGAAAGGTGTAGCAGTTATTTAGGTAAAAAATGATGAGGGCCTGAACCAGAGAACCAAGAGCCACTTAGGAAGCAGAATCAGTATAACTCACTGGCTGATTAAGCTGAGATTAAATTGGAGGTGGAAGTGGGGACTGGGAAAGGAGGAGGGACTTGGGATAACTGAGGAGTGACCTTGGGGAATAGAAGGTGTGGTTGGAATATGTTGAATCTGAGGTTCACTCAGGATAACCAGGTGAAATGTTCAGAAAGCAGATGATGTAAAGGTGTTCAGCCAGCAACATTTTCAGGGCCTCTGCTTTAAGGTATCTTCTGGATTATTGAGCAACCACAAGGTGCCAAGCACTGTGTAGAGAACTTGCAGCTTCTCTCAAATGACAACAGCCATTGCAAGTCATTAACTTCATTTAAATATAAAAACACTCATTTGTCAGTTTTTTTAAGTAATCAGTCCTGTTGTTCACAGACAACCATATGCAATCTGATGTATCAAAATGATGCTAAAGCCTGATACTTGTAATGATCATTAGATGGGTGTGAGAGTGAAGGTAATGTTTGACAGCAAGCATCCATCTTAGTAGATGGCTGTTAAAGTATTCTAAAAAAAAAATTTCTACTCATTATTTGACTGTCAAGCATTGCCTCTAACTGGTCATCAAAGAAGAGCCATGATGGCCCTTCAGAGATCTAACTGCACAATGACATAGTAGCTGCACCACCTTTTTTTTTTTTTTTAAATAGCCTTATATAAATGTATTTCAAATACCATGTATATCACCCGTTTAAGATGCATGGCTCACAGAGCTATACAACTATCAATACAATCTAGTTGCAAAAACAATTTCATCACCCAAAAGAGAAACTCCATACCTATTAAACTGACTTCTATTCCTCCTGTCCCTGCTCTCTCCACTCCAGTAGCCACTAATTTAGCTTCTTTGCCTATTCTGGACCTTTCATATAGATCATACAAGGATGTGCTCTGCATGTGCTAAGTCACTTCAATTGTGACCAACTCTTTGTGATCCTATGGATTGTAGCCCTTCAGCTCTTCTGTCCATGGGATGCTACAGGCAAGAATACTAGAGTGGGTCATACAACCATACATTTTATATAAATGGAATCAGACATTGATTTTGTGATTGACTTCTTTCACTTACCATAATGTTTTCAAGGTCAGTCTATATTTTTTCATGTATCAACATTTCATTCTATTTTAATGGAAATAATATTTTGTTGTATGAGTATATCACATTTTATCTTCCTACTTATTATTTCAAGGATATTATTTAGATGGTTTCTACTATTTGGCTATTATGAATAAAGCTGCTATGAACATCTATGTGTAATTTTTTTGTGTAGACATATTATAATTTGCTTTGGCTATATAAATAGGAATGAAATTCCTTGGTGATATGGTGATTCTACCTTTAATGTTTTGAGGGATTGCCAAATTGTGTTCTAAAATAGATGCACTGTTTTTCAATCTTATCAGCAATACATAAGAGTTGCAATATCTCTGAATTGTCACCAACACTTATTTTTGTCCATCTTTAACAATTATTGCTGTCCTTGTTATTGTGAAGTTTTATCTTATTGTGGTTTTAAACTTCATTTTCCTGACTATTGATATTGAACATTTTTCATATGTTTATTGGGCATTTTTATGTTTTCTTTGGAGAGATGGCTATTTATATCATTGGTCCATTTTAAATTAGGTTTTTATATTTTTATTATGGAATTGCAACAGTTGCTTTTTTAAAAATATAGTCGATATAAGTCACATACAATTGCACTCATTTCATATACTAGTAATGTTATAATCAAAATCCTTCAAGCTAGGCTTTGGTTGTTTGTGGACCAAGGACTTCCAGATGTACAAGTTGGCTTTATTAAAAGCAGAGGAACCAGAGATCAACTTGCTAACATTCATTGGACCATAGAGAAAGCAAAGGAATTCCAGAAAAATATCTACTTCTGCTTCATTGACTATGCAGAATTCTTTGACTGTGTGTATCACAACATACTGTGGAAAATTCTTAAAGAGATGGAAATATCAGACCAAAATGTCAGGCTGGGTGAATCATAAGCTGGAATCAAGATTGCTGGGAGAAGTATCAACAACTTCAGATATGCAGATGATACCTCTCTAATGGCAGAAAGAGAAGAGGAATTAAAGAACCTCTTAATGAGGCTGAAAGAGGAGAGTGAAAAAGGTGGCTTGAAACAAGGGAACTTGCATTATCATATGTAAAACAGATAGCCAACGGGGATTTGCTATAAGGTTCAGGAAACTCAAACAGGGGCTCTGTATCAACATAGAGGATTGGGATGGGGAGGGAGATGGGAGGGAGGTTCAAAAGGGAGGGGATATATGTATACCCTGATACATGTTGAGGTTTGACAGAAAACAGCAAAATTCTGTAAAGCAACTATCCTTCAATAAAAAATAAATACATTTATTAAAAAAACAAACAAACACGCAATCCTGGCACCTTGTCCCCTCATTTCATGGCAAACTGAAGGGGAAACAGTGGAAGCAGTGACAGATTTTATTTTCTTGGGCTCCAAAATCACTGCAGTGACTGCAGTCATGAAATTAAAAGACACTTTCTCCTTGGGAGAAAAACTATGACAATCCTAAACAGCATATTAAAAAGCAGAGACATCACTTTGTCAACAAAGGTCTGTTTATTCAAACCCAAGGTTTTTCTACTAGTCATGTATAGATGTGAGATTTGCAGCATAAAGAAGTCTAAGCTCTGAAGATTCGATGCTTTCAAATTGTGGTGTTGGAGAAGACTCTTGAGAGTCCCTTGGACTGCAGGGAGATCAAAGCAGTTAATCTTAAAGGAAATTAACCATTAATATTTACTGGAAGGACTGATGCTGAAGCTGAAGCTCTGATACTTTTGCCACCTGATGCAAAGAGCTGATTCTTTGGCAAAGACCCTGGTGCTGGGAACATTGAAGGCAAAGGAGAAGAGAGAAGCAAAGGATGAAGTGGTTAAATAGCATCACTGACTCAATGGACATGAATCTGAGCAAACTCTGGGAGATAGTGAAGGACAAGAGAGTCTGGCATGCTGTAGTCCTGGCATGCTGGGGTCTCAAAGAGTTAGATACAACTTAGAGACTGAACAAAAGCAAAAATATGTATTTTGCAAATGCATTCTACAATTCTGCAAGTTGTATTATCATTATTGATGGTATTTTTTGTAGCAGAAAGTTTGCAATTTTGGTATAATTCAATTTATCTATGTTTTCTATTGGTGCTTGTGATTTTGGTACTATATGAAAGAAGAAATTACTTAATTCATGAAGATGTATCCCTATGCTTTCCTGTAATACCTTTGTAGTTTTAGTTTTACATTTAGGTCTATGACTTGTGTTGTGTATGTGTGTGTGTGTGTGTTTGGTCTAAGAAAAGTGTTCAACGTCTTTTGCATGCAGATGTCTAGTTTATCCAGTACTATTTCCTGAAAAGAGATATTTTTACTCCATTGAATTTTTTGGCCTCACTGCAAAAGGCAATTGGCTATTTTACCTGCTTCTTTAGTGTGGAAAAAATCCTGGTTTAGCATATTTTCTTTAGCTTATGAACTCTGAAAATTAAAAGTGTTAGTTGTGTCTGTCACTTTGCAACTCCATGAACTATATCCTGCGAGGTTCTTCTATCTGTGGAATTCTCCAGGCAAGAATACCCAAGTGGATACGCAGTCCCTTCTCCAGGGGATCTTCCGTACACAGGATAAGGACCGATCTCTTATTTTGCAGGCACATTCTTTTCCATCTGAGCCACCAGGGAAGTCCTAGGGTGGCTAATATGTAGCATTAAAGTGCTATCCAGTTTTATGTTCTTGTTTGTTATAATTTAAAAACAAATCTGATTTTACTAGATATGGTAGGCAAAATGAAAAACCCTTCCCCAAGATCTCAAGACCCCCACATTCTCATGCTCAGAACCTGTGAATATCTTGTCTTACATGAAAGAGAATTAAGACTGTAGATGCAATTTAGTTTTCTGGCCTTGATAAGGGGAGATTACCCTGAATTAAACAAATGGACTCAATCTAATCACTAGTCTTTAAAGTGGAAGATGAAGAGACAGAAAAGAGAATCAGAGGAATACAATGTGAAAAGGTCTCAAGTCACTGTAGTGACATTGAAAATGGAGGAAGCAGGCCGCAAGCCAAGTCATGCAGATGGCTCCAGAAGGAAAGGCAAGGAGTTGGGTTCCCCTCTAGAATCTCCAGAATGAATCACAGCTCTCTTGACACTTTGATTTTAACCCAGTGAGACCTGTGGGGGAAGTCTCACAGAACTGTACGATTATAAATATGTGTCGTTTTAAGATATGAAGTTTATGTTAATGTGTCAGAGAAGGAACAGAAAACTAATGCACCAATATTTTAGGCTAGCAGTGGGCTCATCTGTATAATTGTTTTTATGGCTTGGAGCCCTCCCTTTTTTTTTCCTGGCCTAAAGACTGGCTAATTTCTGACCATTTAGGGAACACAGCACTGCCCTCCCCATTTTACGTATGGCTTTCCCTCACTACAGCCAAGGGAAAGTCTCAGGGTCTGAGGCCACATTCAGAAAGCTGAACTGCCTGCCTCACTGGGTAGACAACAACTCTGATATCCTCAGCTGCTAATATTCTGCCACTAAATCTACTTTAAAAAACATAAAAAGAGAAATAGCAGCACACTAAGGAAAACAAATGTTTAGATGAATTCATGTGCTTTCCACTAGAGAGGATAATAATAAATCTACTGGGTAGTACATATTGCCCTCCAAGTTTAAAGTCACCTCGTCATTCCCAGGGAGATCAGCTGAATTAATGGTCAAACATGTTAATAGAATAATGGAGCGTCCTTAACCATTTCTAGAGGAGGAAGGGGAGGGGTGTGCTGGATGCTTATTTTATGGCAATTTATGTCAGTGTAAAAGTTATAAAGATTGCCAGAAAGTAAAGGAGCATGATGTAGAATCACTAGAGAAACTGTAAAATCAATATCTCTAGGGTTTTCAACACTGTACTTGGCAGGTCCTTTCAAATCCATTGCCTGCATGATATTTTATGTATGAAACTGGCAACGGTGATGGTGGATGATGTTCAACTCATGGATTTGGCACCAAATCAATCATCAAAAGTGAAAATGCATATATCTCTCTGTATTTTCTATCTGCTTTCTCGAAGGCTGTCTGAGATTAGATCCTAAACCCAAGAGAAAGTTATCCACAGCAAAGGCTGATATGAAGGATTCTAAAAGTGTCCAAATAGATAGAAAAATGCAATTAAAATCATAGATTCTTTTTGGTTAGGAAATAGCAATTTATTCTAATGGTAGGAAAGAGGGGTTTTAAAACTGAGATACTATTTTATTCCTATGATATTGGCACATATTTAAAAATTAATATATATTGGTAAACTTGTAGGAAAATGGAAACTCAAATGGTTATGGCGAGAATATACATTGTAAAACCATTTGTGAAGTGAAAATTGGTAATATCTAATATCATTTTAGATAAGCAAAATCTGATCCACTGTGTAAATACCTATGGCTTCCCAGTAAACTCTTGGGATCATCATTTTGATGCTGCAAATTTTTATTATTGCAACAACTTCCTTGTCATACAATCCCCTAACTCATCCAAAGGTTGTATAAAACTCCAGTTATCTGCATCAAAAGAATACTAATTGCAAGGACTGAAAGACTTCTGACTTACACAGTTAAGTCATATGAGAAACTGTTTCCTGGGAAACAGATGTTCAAAGATGAAACTCAGAAATAGATACTTTGATCAGTGTACATATTTGCTTGTGTAAAGTGTGACCCTGGTGGTCAATTGAAGACAATGTTGAATCTGTTTCCATTATAGCTTAAAGGTGTTTGGAATCAAGAGTCTGTAGAAGGCAAGACATTGGACACCAAGTTGCTATTGGAATTAGAACAATTTAATGGAAATACAACTACATATGATCAAAAGGACTATGGATCAGACTGCATCAGAAAGCTTGCAGAAAGTATGTGACAAATGTGGGGATTTAAATTACCAGGCCAAATCTTAGTTAAAAAAGCAGAGAGATTTTTTCTTTGACTTGAAAGGTTCCCTTGATTTCTCAAAACCTCGGGGTTAATGTTTCTAAACCTCACACTCAATGTTTGGTCTACTGATGGCTTAGATACAGCATATGTTAAAGTCAAAGTTAAACCATATCTCGTAAATCAAAGTATACTAATGGTAAAGTATAGGATCCTGAGAATTAGAATTGGGATATTTGTAGAGATTCCACTGAGTATGAATACTTAGAAACCAGAAATTCCACAGGGTTTCATATTTTTCCAACAAAGAAGCTTTCTTCTGAGGTGTTTACCTCCCTTTTGTCTGAAGATATTTATTATTCAGAGTTGAGGCAATGACATCGTGATGATGTCTCAATTCTTATCAAGATCTATCAGATCTCATGCTACCACGTTGCTAACTTGACTCAATTCCTGGAAGAGTCCACTACTCATGCTTATGTCTCTCCAGCAAACTCTTATAACCACCATTAGTGCTGAAAATTGGAATCTTTTCGCCAGCTTCCCTCATATAAAATTCCCCAGCTCTTTCAATAGTTGAGTTCTCCATTCACTAAACCCTGTTCAATTCTTCACTACCCCATGGACTGAGCATGATAGGTTCCCTGTCCTTCACCATCTGCTAGAGTTTGCTCAAACTCATGTCCATTGAGTCAGTGATACCGTCTGTCGGAGTTTGCTCAAACTCATGTCCACTGAGTCAGTGATACCATCCAATCATTTCATCCCCTTTGTCCCCTTCTCCTCCTGCCTTCAATCTTTCCCAGCATCAGGGTCTTTTTCAGTGAATCAGTTTTTCACATCAGGTGGCCAAAGTATCGGAGATTCAGCTTCAGCCGCAGTCATTAGAATGAATACTCAGGACTGATTTCCTTTAGGAATGACTGGTTTGATCTTGTAAGCCAAGGGACTCTCAAGAGTCTTCTCCAACACAACAGTTCAAAAGCATCAATTCTTCGGCATTCAGTTCTCTTTATGGTCCACATCTCACATCCATACATGACTACTGGGAAAACCATAACTTTGACTAGATGTACTTTTTTCAGCAAAGTGATGTCTCTGCTTTTTAATATGCTGTCTAGGTTGGACATAGCTTTTCTTCCAAGGAGCAAGTGTCTTTTAATTTCATGGCTACAGTCACCATCTCCAGTGATTTTGGAGCCCAAGAAAATAACGTCTGTCACTGTTTCCTTTGTTTCCCCATCTACTTGCCATGAAGTGATGGAACCAGATGCCATGATTTTCATTTTTTGAATGTTGAGTTTTCAACCAAAATTTTCACTCTTCTCTTTCACTTTCATCAAGAGGCTACTTAGTCCTTCTTCACTTTCTCCCATAAGGGTAGTGTTATCTGCATATCTGGGGTAATTTGTATTTCTCCCTGTAATTTTGATTCCAGCTTGTGCTTCATCTAGTCTGACATTTCGCATGATGAACTCTGCATATAAGTCAAATAATCAGGGTGACAATACTCAGCCTTGATGTTCTCCTTTCCCAATTTTGAACCAATCTGTTGTTTCATGTCCAGTTCTAATGCTTGCCTCTTGTCCTGCATACAGATTTTTTCCAGTGGTCATGTACATCATACATCCATACATAACTACTGGAAAAACCATAGTCTTGACTAGACGGACCTTTGTTGGCAAAGTAATGTCTCTGCTTTTCAATATGCTATCTAGGTTGGTCATAACCTTCCTTCCAAGGAGTAAGTATCTTTTAATTTCATGGCTGCAACCACCATCAGCAGTGATTTTAGAGCCCAAAAAAATAAAGTCTGACACTGTAGACTATTTCATAGTCTATATCATGATAGAAAACTATATCATAGTTTTCTATCCCACAGTCATGACCCTCATAATAATGTTTGGCTTCAGTCCACTCAGTTCCTTTATCTATATTCCATCAAAGCTTATTTTTATTCTCATTTGGAACACTCTGACTCCCTTGTTAGCAGTAAAATATTGTGTCTGGCTTCATGGGACAGAAACAGAATTACTGTGACTTACCAAACTAAAGTTTTATATTACATCTTCAGCTGTAACCCTGAAAATGGACAGGTTAAGGCTAGTGCAGTATCTTGAATAGATCAATAAAGCAGCTACTTCTAGTTCCTTCTTTGGCATGTGAAGAATATAGCTATTATCTGAGTAATCTCCTCCTAATCATAAATTGGCTGTTCCCCCTCTGGTATCATATAAGCATTTTGTGAAAAATAAGAAAGCCATAAAAAATGTAATTTATACCAGGGAAGACAAACTTTTCCAATAGATTTTCCACTTGCATCTCATTGGTTACATGTCATATGTTCTTCATTCTCATCATCAGAAGTAAGGGAGACTAGAAAATATAGTTTATTTTCCTGGGAATAATGGCAAAGTTATTAAGGCATTAATGATGGCAATGTTGAAAATGGCAAAGTTTGCATTCTGCTTTGAAGGAAAGGGAGGGTAAGAATTAAGCTGATATTCAAGAGTATTTGTCATATTTTAGCCTCTCTTTATCTGAACTTTGTTAAACTTTGAAGTTCAACTTTGGTATATAACCTCAAAGATACAGGCATCCAAGTTTATTGCTGCCTTCATTGATTCCCTCTTGACAACTCCTGGGACAATCATTATTTGTTTAGCTTGTATTTTGTGATTGAATTGATTGTTGCAAGGCATTATTACTGAGTTTATTTTCTCTTGATTATTAGACTGTTAACTTCCAGCAATTAGATAGCATAGCTTTTTCTTTTGTATATAAGTAAGTGGATAGTTCTAGGCACATGGAAGTTAAATACATTAGTTTATATTATCTAATGGATGTTTAAAGAAGAATAAATATCTGAGGAAATGTTATAAATGATAAAAAACAAAGATTACTCAATAAGTTAGATTTGTAGTATTTGGGATTAAGTAGGATTTTCAGCTTGTTTACATGATTAAAATATGTTGACTTGTTTTATAAAGCACTTCACTTTGACATATTCTTATGACCTGCAAGGGGACTAGAATTATGAACATGAGCAACAACATTGGAAAAATAATATGATATCTATTTAATCTCATGTGCTTAGTCATGGATATATGAACTGGAGAGTACATTGTGTCCAATGTACAAAGCTAAAAATTATTCAGAAGAATTCAGAACATGTGGTTATCAAAAGTACACTGAAACAAGAAAGTAGTGTGTCAAGGATGGAAAAACATGCTAATAGAAGTTCAGAGAACACATTCATTCTCCACAAAAAAAGTGCTGATATTTAGTAGAATGCAAAAATAATATAAACTCATCCCCAGTCCTTTAGCACCTTGCATTGTGTTCTTGACCTTCACCTGGAAGATTGGGAAATAAGATTAAGTAATACATTCCCTCTTCTCTCCCATCCTTTTAGAAAAATTGAGGCTACGCCTGAGTTCACAAAGAAAGTAAGATCCCTGAGGAAGTTGTTCTGGATACAAAACAACCTGTTCTTTTTGACAAATTTTAAAGAATTATTTACATGATTAAAGATTGGAAACCTATTACCATGGCTCCATTTTTGCCCCTTATCTTTCTCTTACTTTAATGATATTTTTGGTTTTGCTTATTTAAATGTGACTAAAAAGGAAGTATGGAGTAGGAAATGACAACCCAGTACAGTAAAGTAGGGCAAAGGCTAATAGAGTTTTGCCAAGAGAATGCACTGGTCATAGCAAACACCCTCTTCCAACAACACAAGAGAAGACTCTACACATGGACATCACCAGATTGTCAACACTGAAATCAGATTGATTATATTCTTTGCAGCCAAAGATGGAGAAGCTCTATACAATCAGCAAAAACAAGCCCGGGAGTGGACTGTGGCTCAGATCATGAACTCCTTATTGCCAAATTCAGACTTAAATTGAAGAAAGTAGGGAAAACCACTAGACCATTCAGGTATGACCTAAATCAAATCCTTTATGATTATACAATGGAAGTGACAAATAGATTTAAGGGAATAAATCTGATAGACAGTGCCTGATGAACTATGGACAGAGGTTCGTGACATTGTACAGGAGACAGGGATCAAGACCATCCTCATGGAAAAAAAAAAAGCAAAATGGCTGTCTGAGGAGGCCTTACAAATAGCTGGGAAAAGAAGAGAAGCAAAAAGCAAAGGAGAAAAAGAAAGACATTCCCATCTGAATGCAGAGTTCCAAAGAATAGCAAGGAGAGATAAGAAAGCCTTCCTCAGTGATCAATGCAAAGAAATAGAGGAAAACAACAGAATGGGAAAGACTAGAGATCTCTTCAAGACGATTAGAGATACCAAGGGAACATTTCATGCAAAGATGGGCTCGATAAAGGACAGAAAATGTATGGACCTAACAGAAGCAGAAGATATTAAGAAGAGGTGGCAAGAATACACAGAAGAACTATACAAAAAAGATCTTCACGACCCAGATAATCATGATGGTGTGATCACTCACCTAGAGCCAGACATCCTGGAATGTGAAGTCAAGTGGGCCTTAGAAAGCATCACTACGAACAAAGCTAGTGGAGGTGATGGAATTCCAGTTGAGCTATTTCAAATCCTGAAAGATGATGCTGTGAAAGTGCTGCACTCAATATGCCAGCAAGTCTGGAAAACTCAACAGTGGCCACAGGACTGGAAAAGGTCAGTTTTCATTCCAATCCGAAAGAATGGCAATGCCAAAGAATGCTCAAACTACCGCACAATTGCACTCATCGCACACACTAGTAAAGTAATGCTCAAAATTCTCCAAGCCAGGCTTCAGCAATACGTGAACCACGAACTTCCAGATGTTCATGCTGGTTTTAGAAAAGGCAGAGGAACCAGAGATCAAATTGCCAACATCCACTGGATCATTGAAAAAGCAAGAGAGTTCCAGAAAAACATCTATTTCTGCTTTATTGACTATGCCAAAGCCTTTGACTGTGTGGATCACAATGAACTGTGGAAAAATCTGAAAGAGATGGGAATACCAGACCATCTGACTTGTCTCTTGAGAAACCTGTATGCAGGTCAGGAAGCAATAGTTAGAACTGGACATGGGACAATAGACTGGTTCCAAATAGGAAAAGGAGTACGTCAAGGCTGTATATTGTCACCCTGCTTATTTAACTTATATGCAGAGTATATCATGAGAAATGCTGGGCTGGAAGAAACACAAGCTGGAATGAAGATTGCTGGGAGAAATATCAATAAGCTCAGATATGCAGATGACACCACCTTTATGGAAGAAGGTGAAGGAGAACTAAAGAGCCTCTTGATGAAGGTGAAAGAGGAGAGTGAAAAAGTTGGCTTAAAGCTCAACGTTCAGAAAACTAAGATCATGGCATCTGGTCCCATCACTTCATGGCAAAGATATGGGGAAACAATGGAAACAGTGTCAGACTTTATTTTTTGGGCTCCAAGATCACTGCTGATGGTAGTTGCGGCCATGAAATTAAAGACGCTTAATCTTGGAAGGAAGGTTATGACCAACCTAGACAGCATATTTAAAAGGAGAGACATTACTTTGCCAACAAAGGTCTGTCTAGTCAAGGCTATGGTTTTTCCAGTGGTCATGTATGGATGTGAGAGTTGGACAGTGAAGAAAGCTGAGCATCGAAGAATTGATGCTTTTGAACTGTGGTGTTGAAGAAGACTATTGAGAGTCTCTTGGACTGTAAGGAGATCCAACCAGTTCATCCTAAAGAAGATCAGTCCTGGGTGTTCATTGGAAGGACTGATGTTGAAGCTGAAACTCCCATACTTTGGCTACCTCATGCGAAGAGTTGACTCACTGGAAAAGACCCTGATGCTGGGAAAGATTGAAGCCAGGAGGAGAAGCAGACGACAGAGGATGAGATGGCTAGATGCCATCACCGACTCGATGGACATGAGTTTGGGTAAATTCCAGGAGTTGGTGATGGACAGGGAAGCCTGACGTGCTGTGATTCATGGGGTCGCAAAGAGTCAGACATGAGTGAGCTACTGAACTGAACTGACATTATTGTTGCCTGCAGAATTCCATGGACAGAGGAGCCTGGTGGGCTACAGTCCATGGAACTGCAAAGAGTTGGACATGACTCAAGCGACTTAGCACAACACAGGAAGGAAGTAGAGGTGGAGATTGACCTCTCTGTTCTGCACTCTCACTTTGCATCACTGATAAGCCTAAATGTGTAGATGTGAGGTACCATCAATCTTGGCAGAAGAAGTGGGAAAGGATGGAAGAGGACTGATACCAGGAAACCACTAATTTTCTGATCATTATGTTATTCAAAGAAGACTTGGTTTATGAAAAGTTCATGGATGGATACTTGTTAATCTTATAGCTGTGTTGGGTACTCAAATGATTGTGCTTCATTCAAAGCAGTGGGTTTCAAATATTTTTGTTATTATTATAGAAAACTTTATTTTTTCTTTTTTTTTTAATAAATTTATTTGTTTTAGTTGGGGGCTAATTACTTTACAATATTGTAATAGTTTTTGCCATACATTGACATGAATCAGCCATGGGTTTACATGTGTTCCCCTTCCTGGACCCCCCAACCACCTCCCTCCCCATCCCATCCCTCTGGGTCATCCCATTGCCCCGGCCCTGAGCCCTTGTCTCATGCATCGAACATGGAATGGTGTTCTGTTTCACATATGATAATATACATGTTTCAATGCTATTCTCCCAGAACGTCCCACCCTCACCTTCTCCCTCAGAGTCCATAAAATTGTTCTATGCATCTGTGTCTCTTATTCTGTCTCGCATATAGGGTTATCGTTACCATCTTTCAAATTCCATATATATGCATTAGTATACTGTATTGTTGTTTTTCTTTCTGGCTTACTTCACTCTGTATAATGGGCTCCAGTTTCATCCATCTCTTTTTTTTGAATGAAATTAGGCATTGCAGCTCCATAAGCTTGAAATGTAGATCTCCTCTGAGTGAGAGAAGGGAAACACACTATCCCCCAGCTGTGCCCTCTTTGTTCAGAGTCAGTCTCCTTTACTCTGGCAGACAATGCATAAAGTTACTGTACAAATTGATGTGCCCAGATGCCTGGAGAAGTTATAAGCAGTGATCTATTTCAGTCTCAAAAGTGAACCAGTTTGAGCAATATGTTATATGGCCATCCTATTGATGAGATATCTTAGAGGAATCTTGGAGCATAAGGACATCTCTAAAAAATCATTGAGCAAAGGCACTTATTTGAAATATTTGTGATTTAGCTGACATGTATAAAGATACGACTTTAGATTTATTTATTTTAGTATTTTGCATACTTATTACAGAAAGAGCTGATGAGAAAAGTTATAGCATTATATGGTTTTTACTGATTGCTTTATATATGTTAATGTCAGTGATTTGGGCTTTCTGATGATTGAAATCTTAGAGAGGGAGTCAGTACATTTTTAATTTCCCTGGTGGCTCAGACTGTAAAGCGTCTGCCTACAATGTGGTCGGGAAGATCTCCTGGAGAAGGAAATGGCAACCCACTCCACTATTCTTGCCTGGAGAATCCCGTGGGCAAAGGAGCCTAGTGGGCTACAGACCATGGGGTCGCAAAGAGTCGGACACAACTGAGAGACTTCACTTTCACCTTTAGTATGTTTTTAGTAACAATAGAGGTTCTTCTGATAATTATCTCTATGAAATGGGGTTCTTTGTATACATGGACCTCAGTTTCCTTTGCTGCAAAATGAAGGAGTAGTACATGAAACTCCCTCTGTCTCTAATTTTCTTTTATTCCATAAGACTGGATATATTTTGCTTGGGAAATTCAGTCTGTTCCATTTGTTGTCACGATGATAATCAGTTCCTGCCTTTTAAGGTAGATTTCAGGTACAGTTTGTAGCTTTTTGAAACTCTACTTATAGTAAGTTATTCTCACAGATAAAGAACAAGAGATTGATAAGAGAAAAACAGTCCCTTGTGAAGTCTTCTCCAATATTAATTAACTTGAATGTTGGATACTGCAAATGAGATTCATTGGAGAACAGAGTTGTTTCTGCCAGACACTTATTTCACTTGGCTGGACTCTGAAAAACCAAGTACTATTGAATATAGCTAAAATTTCCCTAAATGTTTCTGAAATGTGCAGGTGGTATGCTCTGATGAAAGTAGATTACTTTGGAAAATACTGCTCTAAATAACTACTTTTCTCAGGCAATGGCTTATGTAGGCACATTAGAAGAACAAATATGAGAAGGACTTTACATAAATCTTCTCTGGCTACCAGTATGAAGGCTCATTACCTTTGCAACTATAGTTCCTCTTTCCAGGAAGTGCCAGGTCATAGGATTCAAAGCTGGTGGTAGATCCCCAAGTACATTCCTTTAGTCATTAAATAAACTCTAAATATGTACATGAAATGAAGACCCTGCAAACCCAATCCCCAAGGTAAGGAAAAAATTGAATCCCTAAATCTCTGAAGCCTATCAAGCAGCCAATGTCTGCATGCCATTTTTTTTTTCTTTTTTTTTTTTTTAATAAATTTATTTATTTTAGTTGGGGGCTAATTACTTTACAATATTGTAATAGTTTTTGCCATACATTGACATGAATCAGCCATGGGTTTACATGTGTTCCCCTTCCTGGACCCCCCACTCACCTCCCTCCCCATCCCATCCTTCTGGATCATCCCATTGCCCCGGCCCTGAGCCCTTGTCACATGCATCGAACATGGAATGGTGTTCTGTTTCACATATGATAATATACATGTTTCAATGCTATTCTCCCAGAACGTCCCACCCTCACCTTATACCTCAGAGTCCATAAAATTGTTCCATGCATCTGTGTCTCTTATTCTGTCTCGCATATAGGGTTATCGTTACCATCTTTCAAATTCCATATATATGCATTAGTATACTGTATTGTTGTTTTTCTTTCTGGCTTACTTCACTCTGTATAATGGGCTCCAGTTTCATCCATCTCAGTAGAATCGATTCAAATGTATTTTTTTAATGGCTGAGTAATATTCCATTGTGTATATGTACCACAGCTTCCTTATCCATTCGTCTGCTGATGGACATCTAGGTTGCTTCCATGTCCTGGCTATTGTAAACAGTGCTGCGATGAACATTGGGGTACACGTGTCTCTTTCAATTCTGGTTTCCTCGGTGTATATGCCCAGCAGTGGGATTGCTGGGTCATATGGCAGTTCTATTCCCAGTTTTTTAAGGAATCTCCACACTGTTCTCCATAGTGGCTGTACTAGTTTGCATTCCCACCAACAGTGTAAGAGGGTTCCCTTTTCTCCACACCCTCTCCAGCATTTATTGCTTGTAGACTTTTGGATAGCAGCCATTCTGACTGGTGTGAAATGATACCTCATTGTGGTTTTGATTTGCATGCCATTTTTTAAGTTTGATCTAAAATTAGAAAAGACAACCTGAGGAAATAATTTTTAAGGATGCCATTCAAACTATGTGATGAACTATGTGGCAATATTTTGATCTAATAGTGCTCTTTACAACCCACTGCATGTAATAGAAATTATTTTTGTTGCTGGTTGAGAATATCTACTTACTTCTGGAATCATTAGAAGAGGACATATCATAAAACCTTATGAAAATTATGAATTATCATTATAGGTTCATTGCAATAACTATGTACTTTCAATTGCAGAATGTCAGGGTTTGCATAAATCTGTATAGTTATTCACATTTTCAGTTTCAGGAGATAAAAATGAGAACAATCTTAGAGGCAGAAATAGGTAAAATAATCCATTTAAAATATTTTTCTATTGTATTTTTATTTGTGCACTTCTTTATTCTTTTTATGATAGTCACCCACTTCCAGCATAGCACTGGTTTACGTGTATTAGATTTCCAAGAGAAACTGCTAACAGAGAACTTTCTACCAGTCAGAATAGGCTATATTATACCGAAGTAACTAAAATCCCCATATTATGAAGAGTTTTACCAATACGTGTTTGCTCTTTCTTATCTACAGGTCTCTTATGGATTGACTGGGTCCTGCCTTATAATTCCTCACTCTGGTTTCCCATTTATTAAGCATCCAACCACTTCTAAGACAGACAAGGGAGAGAGAGTGTTTTGGAGCTTTTGAAATTGCCGATTAAATGCCCTTGCTCAGAAATAACAAATATTACAGTTGCTCAAAGCTCATTGACTAGGAACACGGCCTTACCAAATTCAAAGAATACAGGAAATAGAATTTAAACATTTGATCAAATGACAGAAAGCAGGAAATACTTGATAAATAGTATTAATAATAACCAAAGTTTACCCTTCTATTCACAAAACAGCAGATCACACTGTCTCCTCAAACAAAATATATTTATAATTTCCCTAAGAGAGACCACCCAAAGGTCTCATTTACAGATCTATGGAATGTGACATTAATAGTACATCAAGGTGTTATAAGTGGGGAGCCTTTAATAAGGTCTACCTGAAGCTCTTCTTGATTAGTAAATCTCTGTGTTTGGAAGACTAGTTAATTGCTTCTACTGTCTCACAACCTTTAATGAAAGAGGGAGAAGGTAATCACAGAAACTATCCACAAATACACAAAACTGTCCCTAGTCTGCAACAATTCTCAGATTATCTTGGCAGCTGTCTCATGGGCCCTACTCTATGGGTGGGAAATGTTTGTTGATTAAAACCTGAGTCAATTTCCAGAGAAGAGCACTCAGACCACTGTTCTCCACGGCCATCAGTTGCACACAGGAGGCTTTCCCTTTCTTCATTCATACACAAATTTTGAAGTGGTGCTAAGAAATTCTACATTGCTCAGAGATTGAGAGCCAAGAGTTGCTTTAAATCTTAAACAGGTGAGGTTTTCAGATAAGGATGGGAGTTCAGACCAGTATGGGGGAAGTATAACTCAGAAATACAGTTCTTTTCTCATCTATTTAACTGCACTAAACTTAAAGTGACAGCCACACCCATAGACTTTGTTTATTCCTAAACATATTTTAAGATACTTTCCCCTACATTCTCATCTATATGTCTGCCTTTCTTATAATTAATTATGGGTTCCTGTGGTTATGTCAGCTTTCCATGGAGAGATTCCCATTCTATCTCTTTTTTCTTAACTATGTTTTCACATCAAGTATTTAGTGGACAAGTAATTGCTCTAGTATAAGAAGGATATCTTAATGACCAGGAAACCCTTAAGAGTGTTGTCAATCACCTAGAGCCAGACATCCTGGAATGTGAAGTCAAGTGGGCCTTAGGAAGCATAACTATGGACAAAGCTGATGGAGGTGATGGAATTCCAGGTGAGCTATTTCAAATCCTAAAAGATAATGCTATTAAAGTGCCACACTCATTTTGGAAAAGTAATATGTACACATTATGAAAATCTTGGAAATACGAAAAGAATATAATGAAGAAAAATATCCTCTCCCTGTGCAGCTTGCCACATTTTGGTACAGGTGAGCTATTTAAAATCCTAAAAGATAATGCTATTAAAGTGCTGCTCTCAATATGTCAGCAAATTTGGAAAATTCAGAAGTGGACACAGGATTGGAAAAGGCCAGTTTTCATTCCAAACCCAAAGAAGAGCAATGCCAAAGAATGTTCAAACTATAGTACAATTGTGCTCATTCCACATGCTGGCAAGGTTATGCTCAAAATCCTTCAAGTTGAGCTTCAGCAGTATGTGAACAGAGAGCTTTAGATGTGCAAGCTGGGTTTCAAAGAGGTAGAGGAACCAAAGATCAAAATGCTAACATTCATAGCATTATAGAGAAAGCCAGAAAATTCCAGGAAAATATCTACATCTGCTCCATGCTACTGCTAAGTCGCTTCAGTCGTGTCTGACTCTGTGCGACCCCACAGACGGCAGCCCACCAGGCTCCGCCGTCCCTGGGATTCTCCAGGCAAGAATACTGGAGTGGGTTGCCATTGCCTTCTCCAGTTCCTGAAAGGGAAAAGTGAAAGTGAAGTCGCTCAGTCGTGTCCGACTCCTCGAGACCTCATGGACTGTAGCCTACCAGGCTCCTCCGTCCATGGGATTTTCCAGGCAAGAGTACTGGAGTGGGGTGCCATTGCCTTCTCCAACATCTGCTCCATAGACTATGTTAAAGCCTTTGACTGTGTGGATCACAAAAAACTGTGGAAAATTCTTAAAGAGGTGGGAATACTAGATCACCTTATCTGTCTCCTGAGAAACCTGTATGTGAAGTCAAGAAGCAACAGTTAGAACCAGACATGGAAAAATTGGCTGGTTCAAAATCGGGAACGTAGTACAACAAGGCTGTATATTTTCACCCTATTTATCTAACTTCTTTGCAGAATACATCATGTGAAAAACCAAGCTATATCAACCACAAGCTGAAATTAAGATTGCCAGCAGAAATATCAACAACCTTAGATATGCAGATGATACCACTCTAATGGCAGGAATCAAAGAGGAACTAAAGAGCCTCTTCATGAAGATGAAAGAGGAGAGTGAAAATGCTGACTTGAAAGGCAACATTCAAAAAATGAAGATCATGGCATTCAGTCCCATCAGTTCATGGCAAGTAGAAGGGGAAAAAGTGGAAGCAATGACAGACTTTATTTTCTTGGGCTCCAAAATCACTACAGATGGTGATTGCAGCCATGAAATTAAAAGGTGCTTGCTCCTTGGAAGGAAAGCTATGGAAAACCTAGACAGCATATTAAAAAAGCAGAGACATAATTTTGTGGACACAGATCCATCTAGTCAGCTATGATTTTTCCAATAGTTATGTACAGATGTCAGAGTTGGACCATTGGCTCATTGGAAAGGACTCTGATGCCGGGAAAGATTGAAGACAAAAGCATAAGAGGGGGGCAGAGGATGAGTGATTAGATACAATCATTGAGTCAATGGACATGGATTTGGGCAAGCTCTGGAAAATAGTGGAGTATAGGGGAAGCTGGCGTGCTGCAGTCCATGGGGTCTCAAAGAGTCAGACATGACTTCACAATTGAACAACAGTAAGAAGGACATCTGCTCACAATTCATGAACAGGACTTGTCCCATGCTCTGTCTGACCACAATGTGGACAGAAAATACAATGTCTCTGTGTGTACCAAAAAGCACAGAGCCAGACACTAGATGGACAGATTCCTTCCTTAACTACAAGATTATCCAATGGGACATAGTTCAGTTCAGTCACTCGGTCGTGTCTGACCCTTTGCGACTCCATGGACTGCAGCATGTCAGACTTCCCTGTCCATCACCAACTCCTGAAGCTTACTCAAACTCATGTTTATCAAGTTGATGATGCTATATAGGCATATGGGCAATGGGATGCCATATGGGCAATGGGACATAAATCACAGATTATCACTAGGGCAGTGTGAAGGCCACTCCAGCCTAGCGAACAACATTGGGGAAACTACCCCTGCCACCACTCTTCCATATTTGATGATTTTGGGTAAATCAAGTCACTGTTCAAAAATTTCACTTTTTTTAAACAAGAGATGACTTATTTGTCCTAGAGGATAACTGAGAATTGCATTGATTTTAATAGTCTCTGCCTCTAGCAATACAGATATAACTAAATGACTCAGGAAGACCTCTAAGGGTGAAGGTCTCTTGATTTTTTTCTTTTTTTTTCTTAATCTTTTGAGGTAAAGTGACATTTCCTAGTTCTGAATCCCTTCCCATACTCTCTCTGGGGATTCAGTTATTCTTTTCATCCTCGGCTTTTTTTTTTTTTTCCCTTGGAGTTTTTGTAGATACAAAGCAGCCATTTCTGGGTCCCTGGAAGGGACTTCCATTCTTCAGAGGAGAAAGTGCTTCTGTTAATAGGATGGGCCTGAACCCCAGTGGCCCCAGTGTACAGACATTAAGAGGAGCATCTCTGCCAATGTACTTAGGCAGAACAATAAAGCATCTTTACAGCCCGGACTCAACAGAGCCACTATTGATTCACTGGCGTGTGCTCTCTCAATAGTAAAAGGCTGCCAGGATTTACTCGCTCAGCTTTTCCCTTTCCTAGGCCGTCATTATTCAGTGTAAAACTCCTTTAACCTGGTAGAGTTGTTGCTGTTGCTAATACTGGGTTAGCAAATTATTGATCCCAATGATGAGAACAGGAATCGTTTCTCCTATAGCAGGATGTGCAATTGGATCTACATTCTGCACAGGTAATTTTCTCTATAGATCTTCCAGGGGGACTAGACAAATGGACCATTAAAAAGGGGTAGGGACAGGCGGGAGCTGCCTGAGGTTGATGGTACATTGGAGCTAAATCCAAACTTTATTGGTGTTTTCAGCTTCTATTTGAAAACTTATAAGCATCACTCTTTGGCACTTTATGGTTTTGTTTTGTTTTTGGTAGTTTTATTTGGCTTGTTTTAAACTTTCTTTGATGGCCAAGGAGGAATTATAGCTTGTGAATTTCTTTTTTTTTGAAATTGAAATCAGGACAATCAAAATTTTAGAGAGGGGCTTCTCTGGTGTCTCAGCTGATAAAGAATCCATCCGTCTGCAATGTGGGAGACCTGAGTTTGATCCCTGGGTTGGGAAGATCCCCTGGAGAAGGGAACAGCTACCCACTCCAGTATTCTGGCCTGGAGAATTCCATGGACTGTATAATTCATGGGGTCACAAAGAGTTGGACATGACTAAATGATTTTCGCTTCACTTCACTTGAAAAAGGAAAGACAAGGGCATCGACCTCTCTTCACAAAAAGGAAAAGAAGATAACATGGGTATTGAGCGTTATTAAATCCCAGCCCATGCTGGACTTTGTGGTTTGAATTTAGTGATACCAAATGTACATTTAATGCTTAACCCTCTGCCTTTCACCTCCCCATTTTCTTTTCAGATAACTGCTGGATGGTTATTAATCCAATTACATCCACCCACAATTCACAGAACATCGTCTGTATGTCTAGCACTATAGACTCTTAAGATTTAAATAAAACAGAAAGTTGTGTTCAGTGGTTAATCCTGAAGCTTTAAGTACAATTTTTTTTTTTTTCTGTTGCTGGGTTGTAAAAGAGTGAAGGGAAGTTTTAAAGGAAAAATGAATATGAAAAAAAAAATTACCCCAATTTAGAGCAACTGATTTTCATCCCTGCTTTATACTCTGAAATTGTCTAACCCTCTGTGACACCATGGACTGTAGTCCACCAGACTCCTTTGTCCACGGAATTCTGCAGGCAAGAATACTGGAGTGGGTTGCCATTTCCTTCTCCAGGGAATCTTCCTGACTCAGGGATTGAACCTGAGTCTTCTGCATTGCAAGCAGATTCTTTACCATCTGAGCCACCAACTTTGGAAGTGAAAGTAGACTATTTTATCCATCAGGTTGCAGTAAAAAGCTGAGCTCTGACTGTGTCACTTTATAATTGGACTGAGCTTTCAGAGAGCACTGTCCTGGAGCTGGAGAGACAACCACTCTGGACAGGAAATAGCCAAAGAAGAAGATTGAAATGTCAATCTTACACAGGCACGTTGCTTGTTATTTTCCCTCTGAAATGTAGTGGAGAGAATATCCTCAATACTAATTTTTTTGTTTGTTTGTTTTATAGTGATTGGCTGAAATGAATATGTTTTTTTTTAGTGCAAGAAAGTGAATTTATATCTTCAAGGTCCCACTGAATTCCACATCAGGAAGAAGTGTTTCATGAACTGTTGACCATATACTTCTCATTAGGTAAGGGAACTAATCAACAGAAAACTTTCATTTTACACTATATAGCATATGACAGATATGCAGGGTATTTTATGTAAGCGATCTTGTATCATGGATTGTAAATTTTAAAAAAATGATTATTCTTCTGAAGTAAAATGTAAGTGCTCCATTATTAGGTAATATCATACAAAACTTGATATCTAAATTTTAGGACATATTAGAGTTACAGGACAAATATCTGTCTCCTATTGACATGATAAACACTTGGAATCAAAAATCTTGATTTCTCATTTTTGTATTCTACTGCAGCAGCAATTACTTTGGCTCAGTACTTCATTTTTATTGAGATGGAACTTCTCATTTATACTTATTATTATTATAATTCTGGTCCTACATAATACTCAATTCACATAACGGATGTGACAAGACATGCGTTTCTCTTTGTTACTCTAGGGATTGAACTGAAAACTGGAACTAGGAAGAAAAAAGTGGGAAGCCTGGAGGAAAATAAGGGAAAGTTGAGAAGGAATCAACCTATATTCCCCCTATTTATGATATCATAATGCCATTTATTATTTGCACTATTAATTTATTAATAAGCTGGATTTACAGAGTCCCTCCTGTAGACTGAATACTATAGTAAATACTGAAGATGTAAACAAAATAGAAAATTGAGTTCAATTTTACACCCTAAGGAAATAATGATGGTTTTTAATTTGAACTAGACCCATAAAAATAAATATTTTATCTGAATCTTGATGGAAAAGTTAGTTGTAAAGCTATTATTTAGAATATTTTATATATATATATATATAACATATAGTAAATATAGAGCAGAGAATATATACATATGTGTAAGTCAATTATATATTCAGTTCAGTTCACTCACTCAGTCAAGTCTGATTCTTTGCAACCCCATGGAGTGCAGCATACCAGGCTTCCCTGTCCATCACCAACACCCAGAGCTTGCTTAAACTCATGCCCATTGAGTCAGTGATGCCATTCAACCATCTCATCCTCTGCCGTCCCCTTCTCCTCCTGCCTTCAATCTTTCTCAGCATCAGGGACTTTTCTAATTAGTCAGTTCTTCACATCAGATGTGGCTCAGCTGGTAAAGAATCTGCCTGCAAAGCGGGAGACCTGGGCTCAGTCCTTGGGTTGGGAAGATCTTCTGGTGAAGGGAAAGGCTACCCACTCCAGTATTCTGGCCTGGAGAATTCCATGGGCTGTATAGTCCATGGGGTCGCAAAGAGTTGGACACGACTGAGCGACTTTCACTTTCACTTTCACAGCAGATGGCCAAAACATTGGAGCTTTTGCTTCAGCATCAGTCCTTCCAATGAATATTCAGGACTAATTTCCTTTAGGATTGACTGCTTTGATCTCCTTGCAGTCCAAGGGACTCTAAAGAGTCTTTTCTAACACCACAACTCAAAAGCATCATTTTTTTGTCATTCAGCTTTCTTTATGGTCCAACTCTCACATCCATACATGACTACTGGAAAAACAATAGCTATGACTATACAGACCTTTGTCAACAAAGTAATGTCTCCACGTTTTAATGCCCCTATACTTTCTAAGATTTCATATTTAAATATTCTAATTAATGGGGTAAATTATTTTCCTATATTTTTAATAAAATAAAAGTTTTATTTTTTTGGATTGACACACTTTTTTTTTTTGAAAATGCTAAAATTTAAAATATCTTAGAGTAGTTTCCCGTAGATGTCAGTAATATCAGAAAAAGTGGTTTGGATGTAATATCTTTGCTGCTGAGAAGACCATTAATGTAGAAAATCAAAGTAACATACTTTATGAATAATAAATAAGCAATCATGGGGCACCAAATTCAATCTTAAAAATAAAGTCATGATGCAAATACTGTATTGAAATTCTTATGATCTGTTTATGTGTATTCATAAAAGCAAGGCATGCTTCTGCCCTATCCAACCCATCCTTTAAAGTAGAGGCAGTAAATACATGAATTGTGGGACTTAACAACTGAGGTTTAGTAAAACATGTTTGATTAATTTTTACTGAGCTTTCCAAAATAAAATAAGAAAGAAATCATCCCATTTATTATATTAGAGAAGGAAAAGGGATCTTGACGATATTTGACTGTATCCAACTGATCAAATGACACTCTAACCAATTCTAGAAATGGGTTCTTTGTGTGAAATGAATTTCTTTCCTGAAAATGAGAGGTATTCAAACATCTCAGAATTTGAAGAAGTCCAACCACTACACTACTAGCAATAAAGAAAAAAGTGGTGAAGAATATCACAGCAACAGTTAAAACTGCAAAAAAAAAAAAAAAAGTCTTTATGGAGATGACAAGGCAGAGACCAACATTTTAAAAAAACTAGAAGCTGCACTGAAAACTATCCACAAGATATATTATTTTAGAAGTTACTATTAGCTTCAGGTAAATGGTACAGTCTTGAGTTATGAAGGGAATACTATATTTGGATTCTTTTTGTTTTTAGGCAATTTTAATATCCATTACATTGTAGTAATAAACTATGCACCATTCTCTTCAATGTTTTTAATTCATTTTTTATTCTGTTGTTTATTTTTAATATTACTATGTAGTCATTAATAGACAATATTATAACTCAGTTTCATAATTTATAATTGCAACAATGCATTCTTTTTTTTTTTCAAGACTGCATTCTGAACATTTATCAGCCAAATAGAAGCAAGAGCAGAGGAAAGAGTTAATGTTCAACTGTAATATACTTGTTTTGATTTTCCAGATAAATTCCAAAGCTTCTATAAAGGAATGCATAGACTTACTTTTGTTTCTTTAATGTCTCAAGTATTCAGATATCATTAAAAAATATATATATATATATATATATATCCTGAAAAGTGAAGGTCGCTCAATCATGTCTGACTCTTTGTGACCCCATGGACTACACAGTCCCTGGAATTCTCCAGGCCAGAATACTGGAGTGGGTAGCCTTTCCCTTCTCCGGGAGACCTTCCCAACCCAGGGATCAAATCCAGGTCTCCCATATTGCAGGCAGATTCTTTACCATCTGAGCCCCAAGGGAAGCCCATATATATATTTCACACTCTACCAAATGTTGGGAATGATGGGCTGTGGAGGAAAAGAGTTGAAAAATATGACACCTGTCCTCAGAGAGTTTGCAAAAATATAAATTGGAAGAAAAGACACACACCAGTATATACAATAAAAAAAAAGTAACATAGAATATAAAAACAAAAGCTAATTGTTTGTTGGAGGTTATAGATATTTTGTGACTTTCAGGATAGTTGAAATTACTATATAAAATATTCAGATAAGGCAATAAAGGTTGAGGAGACATTCTTTGAAAGTCAGTTTAGAGTTCCTGCTAATTCTTTAGTGTGGACATTTAAGTAGAAACTTATTAGAGGGAAAACTGAGGTAAATTCCTTCAGGTTTTATTCTATTTGTTTTGGGATTAATAGAAAATAAGACATTCACATATCTCTTTTCATCGTTCAAATGCCACTTCATTTGATTTATTCCTTATACTCCTGGTCCAAGATCGAGCTGCCCTTAGAAATTCATATATTACACTTTATCATTAGTAGCTGCCAAGGTCTTAAGTTGGTTTTCACAAGAAAAAGAATTTAAGGTGGCAATTTGAATCCACAAACTTTGTTGGAGACAACTATATAGGACTTCTCTTCCATGAAAATGAGGGAAGTAGGATTAGGCAGAGAGAGAAACTGAACTTTAATGACCTTGCAACAAGGGCCTCAGTTCAGGCAATTGAAACCTGTTGGTGGTGGGCTCTTTCCATCTTGGGTGAAGAAGTCCAGGACTTTGAATCTTATGTTCATTATTCAGTGGATGAGGGATGCCTCACAGAAGGAATGTAAAATTGAAGGAATCTTGCTTTGATGGAGGGTTTTGGAGAGAATCTAAATTTGAGGAATCAATTGCTAAAAGTTCTAGTAATTGGAGAAATAAGTGTAGCAGTGCTTTAGGGGAGATTTGGGTAAAGTGTGGATGAATACAAAATCTGCATTAAAGACATTGGTCCTTTTGAGTCATTTATAGATGGGATTTTCTATATCGTAACACCTCAAGAGAGGAAAGACCTAACTGTCTTGCTGCTCATCATCCTTCCAGTTCTGAGAGCTCTAATTGGCACATAATGTATGTTCACTAAATATTTACTGAAATAAATAACTGAATTAATTAATAAATAATTACTCAATGTATAGTATTTTAGGCAACTGGTTTTCACTATGGAAATGAAGATTTCCATTAAACTGAGTTTGCAACAAAATAAAGAATAGGATTTTTACATAATAACTAATATATTATATGAGGCTTTCCTGGTGGCTCAGATGGTAAAGTCTGCCTGCAATGCTGGAGACCCGGGTTCAATGTCTGGGTAGGGAAGATCTTCTGGAAAAAGGAAAGGCTACCCCACTCCAGTATATAATCATTAATCAAATTCCTTTGTTGACTATCTAATATAGGCCCTCCACTGAATAAATTAAGAAGGTGTAAGAAAAGATCCAAGCTTTCCCAGTGGCTCAGTGATAAAGAATCTGCCTGCAAAGCAGGAGCCTCAGGAGACATGAGTTCAATCCCTGGGTCAGGAAGATACCCTGGAGGAGAGCATGGCAACCCACTCTAATATTCATGCCTGGAGAATCCCGTGGACAGAGTGTGGGATGCTATAGTCCATAGAGTCTCAAAGAGTCAGACAGCGACTGAAGTGACTTAGCGCACACACACACACACGCACAAGAGAAGATCAGGCAGCAAACGCTAAGAGGAAACTGAAATGCTTCATACAACAAATCAAACAAAGAAAAAAAGCAACAACAGTAAAAAACAGAGCTGTCTCTTTTCACTTATTGAAAAAAAAATTTGATGTATATTTCAATACGTTTTTTCTACATATTAAGATGTTTGCATCAATTTAATTTTTGTCACATTTAAATATCAAATAATAGTAAATGGATGTAGCCATGAAAAATACAAAGAAAACTCAACACACATCCACACATTAATTTGAAAGCAAGATAAGCAATTTTTTAAATGGATATATAATGTGGTTTAGCACATACACTGACATATTAATGTCCTTAACCTAAATAAGGAGTTGAGAAGAAAATACACTGCAATTTAAATGGAGGGTGCCAATTTTTATGCAAAATATAAAAGTTGCCAGACTTCTATCATGGCATGTACCTTTACCAACATGAAAAAGAACCAAATAAAGAGAAATGCAACCCTGAATGGAGACAACAGACCTGTGAAAATGGCCAGCTAGCAATTCCAACTACTAGCTCAAACAAGAAGATAAATGGAGGCTGTACCATTAAGGAACCAGTTAGAGTTCCATTTTGTGCCAAAACAGTTCTGCCAAAAAGAACTTTTAGTTCCAACTTGCTCTGTCAGTCCTCCCCACAGAAATAGTTTTGGCTTATACATGCAAACTGACAATGAAAGTTATGTTCCAACGACCTTGTCTTTGAGATGGTAGTGACACGTTGTAGAAGAATTAGAAAGTTACACTGAGATCTGTAATGCTATTACAACCCGTTGGGAGCCAATCCAATCTGGGTGAGATAGTTTCTACCCTGTGTTCTCAGAGTGATGCATATAGCTAATTGTAAATATCTCATATTGAACTGCCACCTGCTTCTCTCAGTTACATCATTCACAGTTAATTTATATTCAGGTGGCACACACATCATTTTCTCTTAATTTCTGCATAACAGTTCATTTTCTTTGGTTAGAATCAGCATCTCTCCGAGCATTTTGTAAAAGTTCAGCTTTACCACACATGAACTATACAAAAGCCCCCAAATCTGTGACAGATCTATGAAAAGGAACACATACGATAACAGAGAAGAAAAACTCCCCAATGAAGAAAGATACTTAAAAAAAAAATCTAGATTCTGTATTTGAACACAAGGCTGTCCCTTTAAAACAGAAATGCCACCAGTTCATTATGTATTCTTTCAGCATCTTAGTTGTGAAGGGGGGCTGATGAGGGAACACAGCCTTAAATTCTTCAGAGCTGTCCTGGTTGGTTTATCTGCTGTGATTTACTGTTGTGATTGTTGAGTAGCTGACCACTGATTTTAACACTAGGGTATAGAAGAGACAGATTGACATGGGTTTCATTAAAATTCAAGAATCTCAACTCCACAGAGAGCATGACTAACTTCCTTATACATGACAGGAATCCCCACAGATGGTACTTCACCCTTGCTAAAGGAATTAAGTCTACCAAAAGAATCCCTGTCTATAAGCAGCCAATTCCCCAAATCTACAGGCTCATCTGCACAGATATTCTTTATACTGTCATTCTTAAGTACCTTAGGGTAGCTCTGAAAGACAGGGGGCCGAGTGGGAGCAGCCGCTGCTGCCTTCTCTACCCCTCAAGCATGCTAGTGGCATGGGGATGATGGGATTATAAAGTAAACATAATAAAACATAGGACCAGGGCATCCGGTGGACACAGTCTATTTGCTGACTCTTTTTTGCCTGGGAAGAGCTCAAGATGAAATTCTTATTACAATTACACAGAATCCCTGCACCAAATTGGCAGTTATTAAACTATTAGGCAAATGCACAAATGAGTATTGTATTTGGTTCCTAGTCCAATTAACTTCCTTTCTTCTTCTTTTTTTTTTTCCTCTCTCTCTCCTTGCTCTATGTCATTACGCGCTTAAGTTCTGCATTTCATCTTCAAATATTTAAGTTGTCAAGGAAAAAATAAACTATCCATCACACATTCATTATATTGTGTCAAATAGGACTTGAAGAAGACAGCTTTCTATTTTTCCTGTCCCCTGCTCTTGTCAATCAAAAGCACAGTAATTAAATGGGGATGAGGGTGCTTTCAAATTAAGAACAAAAGAGGAGGCATTTAATAGGAGGATGAGAAAAGTAATTAAAATAAATAAATAAAGACTCTAGCCGTGTCTGTTGTCCTCAGATGAGCTGTCCTAAGCCGAACTATGGTTCCACCAGCTCCCCCACAACTCACTCCCTACTCAAGTTTCTACTGAGAAAATAAGGCAGACAGTATGCATTATATACAGTGCCTAGTAGATGCTGGGAGTTCAGAATAATATTAAAAGCATGAATATGTTAATGATATGCAATACATTTTTCTTATTTTCCAGATTGAACATGATCAGGATAAGCTGAAAGACATTTAGCACCTTACACTCACCATTTCCCAGTTATGCAGGTTTTCTTGGATTAGGAATATCTCCCACTTCTACATAAGGGAAAATATAATTCCTCATGCCACCAGCTGCATTTGAATCACCTCTCTTTCACTGTCAATCAGGTTATAAAGGCAAATAGACAAAGAGATTCATCAATTTTCTGCCAAGTTTTGAATTTTTATCTCTATGTCCCCAAGCCAATGAATCTCGTATTGGTAGGCTTGTCGCATGAAGTTCTTATGGAACATTATTTTTAGGCTTGGGGATTTCAGGAAAAGAAGAAATATATAATTCTATTTTAAAGAAAGTGGTTGTAAGGCTTATTCACTTATGGAAACCTGGTTTAGAGGATTATGTTAGAGTCTCTACTATTTAATTGTGTTCATCGGTGTGTATATATGTGCACAGCAATATACATCAAATTTTTTTGTTTGTTCTAACTTTAACATTACATTTCATTTTTTCCATATATTTTTATATAATTTCATGTACACATGAAGATGTTTATTAAAATATGTAATTTTTAATAAAGCAATTTGTATCCTAAAGGTTTGAAGTAATTACTTACATGAACTCAAATACTTTTCAGACTCCGAATACTCAGAAATGCTGCTACTGTCTTTTCTCTTTAGAAAAAAAAAAAAATATATATATATATATAAACAAAGTGTTATATCTTATTGCCATTTATTTTAGAATATTGCATCACATGATAAGAAGCCCTGACAAAAAGAAAACTTACATTTAAAAATAACACTCGTTTAATAAAAAGCCTTTCTTACATAAAATAAGTACTAAAATGCTTATGAGAATTAAGTAACAGAAATCTCGCCTACATTTTTGCCTAAGCATTTTAAGTTCACATAAGAATCAATGCAAAAATGGGTTCTGCTATAGCAAAATACAGCATAATCTCTAAGCAATAGTGAATATAGGACACTATTATACAGAACAGTCAGCCAAACCTAAGTCTATTGCTAGCAGAACTTTTCATTCCTATGACACTATAATAAGGCCAATTAGGAGTTTGGGGATGGGGCCCAATTTTGAATTGGCTTTCTATGCTGCAGTTATAGTACTTTCATGCCTATTTATCTGGGTAGTTATTTCCTCTGACAACCGTAAAATGAGTTTTTTACATAATTTTATGAAAACCATGTTATAACAAAGAATTAGTTACTTCAAGATTCCAAATGGAGATTTTTCAGCTTTATTACAAGGCTTTGTGTTGGAATTCTGGCTAGCCAGAGTCTCTAGAAAAAATGGTATTTATATAGATAAATTTGCAGACCTGTCTATATCGAATTCCATATTAACTTCAAATTTCTCTCATTCTTAAAAGCATACCAAGTTTGAAGTTAGCAAAAATTATGGTGAAATGTTGGTTCTTTTCACACGAAGCCCTATAATTTCCAGGAAAAAAAAAGGGAGAGGGGAAGTGATCATATAAAGACACCTGTGACTATAATGGTTATCCCCTTAGCTCAGGGTATATTTAGAAACAACAAGAACCTGAACTTGAGAGTTTCTTGATTCTGCCTTACAGGGCGAAAAGAAAGAACCATCTTGAGTTTTGAATTGAACTTCACCCTTGCAGTATTAAGTATACCTCTAAAGCTAGAAGGGCAGAGTTGCCCACTACTGGAGTAAATATATCAAGTGTCTGCTGCAAATTTTCATCACTGCAAAATCCAGAATCATTTTTCAGAGAGGAGAAGGGTATGACTGGATACAAGTCACAATCAAGGGGCTGAGTGAAGCATTTAGAGTGTGACCTGAAAAACCCTGGTATTCTGCTTAAAGGAAAAATTTTACTGTCTCATTGCACCATAGAGATATTCATTCTAATTTGAGCAGAAAAATACTGAACAAAGAGGTTTAAAAAATTACAGTAGATTTTCATTGTTCATGGAACTTATGTCCCATAAAGTTACTACAAACACTAAATCAGCAAATACTGAACCACATGTGGTTAGGGTCCTGTATGCCTCGAATTACAACATTTTCATCAATAAATCCACACATAAGTTTATTTTATGTACATATGTACAGATGATTATCTAATAAATATTATAAATTCATTAATGTTGAATTCAGAAACCTCACTAAAACCCATGCCTAAGTGAAGTTTATCTCACACATGTGTTTTCTTTGTAAGGCAGGCACATCCCAGGCTTCTCACACTTCGAACTCTAGGCAGCATTCAGTTCTTCCTTCGGTTGCTGTTTTAAACAGAGAAATCACCAACAAAAAGTGCAATATGTAAAAAAAAAAAAAATGTGGCACTCAATTCATGTGCATGAAAAGGACACTTGTTTAAAGCATGAGAGCTGAAATAAGAAAGCAAAGCCTTGCTTTGTTCACCCTCAACTAAGGTAATGACCTACATTTTTTGCTGCTTTCTGCATGCACAGAAATGACCATAAACCTGTAGCAGGTACTGGTTTGGGGGTTACAAACAACTTTCAGTGAGTAGGTGAATTCATAAATAGAGAATCTTCAAATACAGAATCCATGAGTAATCAGAATTGACTATACACCAACCTTGCCCTCAACCCAACCTCTATCAAGATCACAACTTAACCTTGTACTTTATACAACCAGGTCATCTCATAATTAGCAAATGTGACAAACAAAAATATTCTCTCACACAGTCTCTGTGTTAGTCATGCAGTTCATGATAGTCTCACATCTCATTTCCATTTCTTGGTGTCTAGATCTCCTGAAATAAACAATGCTTTCCTGACTTTCATCAGACATCACCACAGCATATCCTTTCATTAGCAGCTCCATCGTTGTCCCATCAGCAATGCTGCTGCTGCTGCTGCTGATAAGTCGCTTCAGTCGTGTCCGACTCTGTGCGACCCCATAGATGGCAGCCCACCAGGCTCCTTAGTCTCTGGGATTCTCCAGGCAAGAGTATTGGAGTGGGTTGCCATTTCCTTCTCCGGTGCATGAAAGTAGGGAAGATAAATAAACTGGAGTCTGGGGCCTCCAGCAAGCTGTCTTCTGCTTTAGAACTAGGTCCTGTAAAAAGTGTTAGTGAATTGAGGTAAAGGAAACGTAGGAGTGCTGGCTTTTGTGGCTACACAGGCTTAGGGTGTAGTTCTTGTAAAATGAAACCAGGCCAAGTTGCCAGCCATGGATTTTGGGAACACAAGGAATTCAGTGGCTGGTTAGACCCTTGGTTCATGTTCCACTTTGTAGTATGATTTCATTCAAATATGGAGAATGTAAATAGATCCATTTTGGGGAAGCTGAGGAAGACTAAGATAGGAAAAAAAGAGGAAAATTCTAACTTTCAGGACTTCATTGTTATATCTCAAACTTAAAATTAAGTGAATAAGATTAATGAGGGATTTCTTATAGTCTCATATTTCCTATGGATACTTCTTAAATCTTAACTCATCCATGAAATCAAATGCATATTGGAGAAATTTTATGATCTTATGCCATTAGACAATTGTGGGAAATTTCCAGATTCACAAAATTGTGAACCCCAAAGAAGGAATTATATGATCTATTTTCTACTCCAGGTCCTTTACAGGAGTGCTTTGTGGATGATCACTCATTATATATTGTGTGAGAACCCCAGTTCTTCTAATGTTTAATGTCCTCTGCAAAGGAAATTACGTACTTTATGATCAGTCTTCCTTCCCAGCCACCAAATATAGCTTGCTCAGGTGCCTCTCAGGTATTCACAAGGAACTAAATTTCCAGAAGGCTTATACCATCTACAGGAGTTAAGCAATTGTTATATATTCCAAAGCAAGGAGGATCCATCTCAATTATCTGGTATGATAAAGTACATAGGTTCTACTTAATAACATAGGAGCAAACAAAGAATTATCAAAGTTCCTAACATAGGTTAACCTTGAGGACATTGTTACCGATTGAAGATAATATGTTATGCCAGAAGAATTCATAGGGAGTTACAGGGTGAACATAAACCACATATTTAGACAGGAATAGCTTCAAATACTTTAAGGCTTGCTAATTTGTAGGAACAATCTTAAGTATAGTAAGCATTATTTGAACATTTCTTGTAAGACTATTTGTTCCCTTAACATAATATCCACAACTTTAGAATAAAGATCAAATTTCTTATACCTTGATCACACAGCCATTATATCTTCATGACTTCATGACAAAACAAAACAGTGGTTTCTGCATTTCCTTCTCTCCTCCTTTCTAATCACTTGTTTTGCAAATTGAAGCAAGTGTCAAGAAAAAAATATTCAGTAATTATTTTTAAAAAGTTGTTGGCCTCCTCTGACCACTTACAAAATAATGATAAAATTGATTTGCTTTATTAACCTGTTTAAAAAAACAAAACAAAACTGTGGAGTCAATTGTTTCCCATAGAATGTCTTGTTTGTTTGTAGATGAGAGAAATGTCCTTGGGATGTACGATGAAATGATGAAATCACAGAAACATACAGAGTCCTTCCCTTTGGAAGATTTTGAAAAAGAGGCTAATGTTTAGGGAGGTAGTAACAAAAGTGGAGGAAAAAAAAAATGGAAAGTTACTGTTTTTGGGTCCATTAGGTTTGAAGTATGAATGAATAAATAGATGCAACAATAGACAGCCTTGGGATTAAGCGTTGGTATATTTCAGGGCATTCCTTTACATGTATAGAAGTACCACAGACAAAATAATCTCACTGTAAACAATTTTTCCCCATATGAATCTTCATATAAAGTAGATACAAGTAATATCCAGTTAAGCTCAGTTCAGTAAATTCAGTGGCTCAGTCATGTTTGACACTTTGTGACCCCGTGGACTGTAGCACACCAGGTTTCCCTGTCCATCATCAACTCCTGGAGCTTGCTCAACCTCATGTCCATGGAGTCAGTGATGCCATCCAACCATCTCATCCTCTGCCATCCCCTTATCCTCTTGTGTTCAATTTTTCCAGCATCATGGTCTTTTTCAATGAGTCAGTTCTTTGCATCAGGTGGCCAAAGTATTGGAGCTTCAGCTTTAGCATCAGTCTTTCCAGTGAATATTCAGAACTGATTTCCTATAGGATGGACTGATTAGATCTCCTTGCAGCCCAAGGGACTCTCAAGAGTCTTTTCCAACACCACAGTTCAAAAGCATCAATTTTGGGGGTGCTCAGCTTTCCTTATGATCCAACTCTCACATCCATACATGACTACTGGAAAAACCATAACTTTTACTAGACGGACCTTTGTCGGCAAAGTAATGTCTCTGCTTTTTAATACACTGTCTAGGTTTGTCATAGCTTTACTTCTAAATGGCAAGTGTCTTTTAATTTCATGGCTGAAATCACCATCTGCAGTGATTTTGGAGCCCAAGAAAATAAAGTCTGTCACTGTTTCCATTGTTTCCCCATCTATTTGCCATGAAGTGATGGGGCCAGATGTCATGATCTTAGTTTTTTGAATGTTGAGTTTTAAACCAAATTTTTCACTCTCCTCTTTCACTCTCAAGAAGCTCTTCAGTTCCAATTAACTTTCTGCCATAAGGATGGTGTCATCTTCATATCTGAGGTTACTGATATTCCTCCCGGAAATCTTGATTCGAGCTTGTGCTTCATCCAGTCCAGCGTTTCTCATGATGTACTCTGTATATAAGTTAAATAAGCAAAGTGACCATATACAGCCTTGATGTACTCCTTTCACTATTTGGAACCAGTCCATTGTTCTATGTCTGGTACTAACTGTTGCTTCTTTTCCTGCACACAGATTCCTCAGGAGGCAGGTAAAGTGGTCTGATGTTCCCATCTCTTTAAGAATTTTCCACAGTTTGCTGTGATCTATACAGTCAAAGGCTTTAGTGAATCTTCATATAAATGAGGTACAAGTCAGGTACAAGTAATATCCAATTAAGCTAGGTATTAGTTAAAGAGTATATCAATTGGGAGATGTAAGCCTGACTTTTCTTATAACAAATCAGTTAAGTCTGAGTGTGCTTTATTTGAGATATTCTATTTATTTCCCTCTTGATTGTTACTGTATTCCTAACCATCATTCCTTTCTCCACTGACTGATTACTTTGTATACTTAAAGCACATGTGGGTGCATTCTAAGTTGCTTTAGTCTTGTCCAACTCTTTGGGACCCTATGGACTGCCACACACCAGGATCCTCTCTCCATGGGATTCCCCAGGCAAGAACACTGGAGTGGGTTGCCATGCCCTCCTCCAGGTGATCTTTCCCATCCAGGGATTAAACCCTTGTCTCCTGCATTGCAGACAGATTCTTTATCATCTAAGCCACCACTGAAAATGAAAGTTGATCAGTCGTGTCTGACTCTTTACGATCGCATGGACTATACAGTCCATGGAATTCTCCAGGCCAGAACACTGGAATGGGTAGTCTTTCCCTTCTCCAGGGGATCTTCCTGACCCAGCAATCAAACTGGGGTCTCCTGCACTGCAGGCAGATTCTTTACTAACTGAGTTACCAGAGAAGACCCTGAGCCACCAGGGTAGCCATATTGTAGCATCAGTACTTAAAAAACATGGATTAACACTATAAAGCAGGTAGATGTGCTAAGTTGCTTCAGTCGTGTCCAATTCAGCAACCCTATGGACTGTAGCCTGCTAAGCTCCTCTGTCCATGGAACTCTCCAGGCCAGAAAACTGGAGTGGGTTGCCATTTCCTCCTCCAAGTGATCTTCCTGGCCCAGGGATCAAAGTTCCTGTCTTATGTCTCCTGCATTGGCAGATGATTTTTCTAACACTAGCACCACCTGGAAAGTCTAATCAATTAATCTTTACAAAAGCATGTAATAAAGTAAGAATACATTTTCCTGTCTGGTATCCACCATTGCCATTATGCTAAGAATTTTTAAAAAAGGTTTTTGGGCAAACCTTAATCAGATGGTTTATAAAGATCAAAGTAATGACATTGTTCAAGTAGTATCCAGAGTTATAATTTCTGATGAGTAAGATACATTCTTGCAAAGGAAAAGCAGAAAAATAAAACTTCACAGTACTCAATTTTTAAGACCAAAGTTTAATTAAGAAAGAGAAAGTACATCATGTGGAGAAACCTAAGGACAAAAGAGTTCTTAAACTCCAAAATTACTTTTTGGGTTTGTTTTTGGGTTGCTTTACAATTCTTGCTGTTTTATTTCAATAGTGATTGGAGTTGGGGGCATATTATAGTATTTTGGATGAATGAGTTTTGCAAAGTGCCAGGCAATAAAACATCTGTTATAAAACATGTGCTATAGCTTTGGGGTATGGACAAAAACCAGTCAGTATTATTTTGAAGTAATTGAATGGCCAAAAAATAAGCACAACCTATTTTATTATCATTATTATTATTTTAAAGGAACATCTTAATCCAAATAATTTACTTTTCCTTGTGAACTACATCTTTTATGAATACATTATTTTTTTATTTACCAATGATTATTGAAAATAGACTTCAGGTGTTAATTGGACTGAATGGCTTAGTGAAATAAAAGGATTTTAGTATATAATCAATATTCCTAAGAATTTATAAATTATATAGTTAGAAAAGTTGTCTGTCTTTTTCATATAAAGTAAATGAAATCTTTAAAAAGTGTTCAAAAGACCCTAGGATTCAAGGATATTTTAAATAGGAATAAGTATAGCATATAAAGCAGTAGAATAACGTAGCAAATATTTAAAAGGTAGAAACTAACATATGAGCATAAAGCAGAACAAAAAAATAAAAATATCAGTCAGGCTAGACTATGTTATGCAAGTATCTATATCTTTTTATATACTGCTCTCAAAGTCTTTCAATTATAAAAGTTCACTTCTTATCCTGCCAGTATTCACTTAGAGCCTAAGCAGTTCTTAAAGAAAGATGTCTTTCTTGTGGTGGGTCCATATTTTAGGCTGTTTCAATCTTGTGGAATCTTCATGTTAACATACATTTCCAAATTAAGAGAAAAAAACATAGACAATGGCACATTGCCTCTGATATGCTTCTATCCAGAAATGATACATATCACTTATGCTTATGTTCACTGGCAAAGCAAGTTATGTAGCCATTACTAAACACAAGGAAAGATACTCTAGGAAGAAGAAGAGACTTAGAATTTTGTAAATCACTAGTTATAGTAGTGTAGAGAATGGAGATGCTATTCTTAAAGAGTTTGCATATACACTCATTTACTCTAGGACCCAGAGAAAAAGCAACAGTTTGAAAAATGTCCAGACCAATGTGAAGGAGACACATTTTCAAATCTTAAAGCATCTGCCAAACAAGTAGGAGTCTGTAGGCCCTCTCTCAAGGGACCTGAGCACCAGTTCCTCACTCTCTTCCTAATCTGTTAGTGTCAGGGGCTGTGACCCCACCCCCTTACCAATCCTGTGGTCCCACCAAAACTGGGCAGGCACATGCAACCCACACAGGGAGTGGTCCTTGAGAACCTGGCTTTGGTGACTAGGTACATACGTGTATTCTCTAAAAGCTGCTGCCTGAGGGTCCACCTTCTAATCAGACTGAAACTGGTGCTGACTGAGATATCTTCCTTTGGAAAACTCACAGGCCTTGACACACCATCAACAACTGGGACCTATCAAGAATAAATCAGGCTGCTCAGACAATCGCAAAAATTCAAGTGGCAACATTGAAGAGTTGGAGGGTTAAACGATAAAGTTCATTTCCTATACACAGGCACTCCTTCATGACTTAGATAACTGTTCTGTCTGACACATAGAAACACAATCAAATAAAACGAGGAGAAAGAGGAATATGTTCACAAAAAAGAACAAGATAAAAGCCTAGAGAAAAGTCCTCAACAAAATGAAGATAAGTAATGTACCTGATAAAATATCAAGGTAATTGGTCATAAAAATCCCACCAAACCCTGGAGATGAATGAACACAGTGAGAACTTCAACAAAGAGACAGACAGTATAAGAAAGCATCAAACAGAAGTCAGAATGTGGAAGATGACATTAACTGAAAAGGAAAAATAAATAAATAAATAAAGAATAGAGAGGTTTAAAATCAGACTAGATGAAGCAGTAGGAAAAAACAATGATCTGGAGGACAGGGCAGTGAAACTTATCTAAAAATCACGCCCCCCTCCCCATACACAGCAAAAAATAAATACATAAAAAATGAAGATAGCTAAAGGGATCTATAGGATAGCATCAGGAAAAGTAATATTCACATTATAGAAGTCCCAGAAGGAGAAAAGAGAGAAAAAAGAACAGAAACCTTACATAAAGAAATTATAGTAGAACATTTCTTTAACTTGTTGAAGGAAACATAAATCCAGATTCAAGAAGCCCAGTGAGTTCTAAACAAGTAAATGTAAAGATACCCACATAAAACATAACTGCAATGATAACAGTTAAAGAAAAATATTTTAAAAACAGCAAGAGGGAAACAAATTACTATATACAAGAGGACTCCCATATTTGCAGAAGAAACTCTGTAGGCCTGAAAGATTGGCATGATGTATTCAGAATGCTGAAAGGGAAAAAAAAAAAAAAAAACACTTTCAACCAAAAATACTCTACAAGGCAAAGCTATTATTCAGAATTGAAAGGGAGAGAAAGAGCTTTCCAGACAAAAACAGAAAGAATTAATCACCACTGCTGCTGCTGCTAAGTCGCTTCAGTCGTGTCCAACTCTGTGCGACCCCATAGACGGCAACCCACAGGCTCCGCCATCCCTGGGATTCTCCAGCAAGAATACTGGAGTGGGTTGCCATTTCCTTCTCCAGTGCATGAAAGGGAAAAGTGAAAGTGACGTTGCTCAGTCATGTCCGACTCTTAGCGACCCCATGGACTGTAGCCTACCAGGCTCCTCCGCCCATGGGATTTTCCAGGCAAGAGTACTGGAGTGGGGTGCCATTGCCTTCTCCACTACACTGACCTAAATGTTAAAGGGGCTTTTTAAGCTGAAAAGAAAGGGCACTAATTAGTATCAAGAAAATATATGAATGTAAATATCTTACTGCAACAACAATTTTGATAAAGGAGTAGGGAGATTGAATTATCAGTTGAAAACTCAATATAGGGAAGTCTGGGACTGGTGGGTTTATTACTGTTTTATTTCATCAACGACTCAAAGAAACTTTAACACTTACCCTTCTCAAACTCTTCCAAAAAGCTGAAGAAAAGGAAATGCTCCCAAACTCATACTGAAAGGACAGCAAAACCGGTAAAGAAATAAAAAGAAGCTAATATATCTGATTAACATATGCAACATTCTAAAAAAATATTAGCCAACTGAATTCAGCAATACGTTAAAAATATTATGCAGCATGATAAAATGGGATTTATTCCAGGGATGATTCAACATACACAAACCAATCAACATTTATGCACCAAAGCAATAAAATGAATGATACGATAATCATCTCAATATATGCAGAAAAGAATTTAACAGGATTCATCATCCAGTCATGATAAAAATTCTTAAGAAAGTGGATATAGAAAGTACAATGTAACAACAAAAAAAACATATATGATAAGCCCATATTTAACACTATACTCAATGGTAAGAGACAGAAACTTCTAAGATAAGGAATAGGACAAGAGTTCCCACTCTCATAAGTTTTATTCAACACAGTATTAGAAGACCTCACCAGAGCAAATAGATGAAAAAGAAATAAAAGTCATACAAATTGGAGAGAGAGAAGTAAACTTGTCACTGTTTGTGGATGACACGATTTTATATATGCATGTGTGCTAAGTCCCTTCAGTCATGTCAAACTCTTTGCAGCCTTATGTACAGCAGCCTACCAGTCTCCCCTGTCTGAGATTCTCCAGGCACAAATCCTGGAGTAGGTTGTCATTCCTTCCTCCAGGGGTTCTCCCCAACCCAGGGATCAAACCTATGTCTCTTATAGCTCCTACATTGACAAGTGAGTTCTTTACCATTTGTGCCTCCTAGAAAACCCCAACTTCATATATTATATAGAAAACACTAAAGATTCTTCCCCAAAATATTTACAACTAATAAACTAATTTAGTAAAGTTGCAAGGTACAACATCAATATACAAAAATGTGCTGCTTTAAAACAGTAACACTGAACTATCAGAAAAAAATTAAAAGATCAGTCTCATTTGCGATTACATGAAAATTAATAAAACAGTTATAAATAAAATTAACCAAGCGAGTGGAAGATTTATACACAGAAAACTAGAAGATATCAATGAAAAAAACTGAAGACATAAAGAAACAACAACAACAATGAATTCATACCAATGGATTAGAAGAATGAACATTGTTAAAAGGTCCATTTTACACAAAACAATACACAGATTCAATGCAATTTTCATCAAATTCCAATGGCATTTTTACTGATAAATAGAACCAACAATGACAAAATTGGTTGCCATTTCCTTCTCCAGACAAAATTGGTATGGAAACACAAAAGATCCTAATAGCCAAAGCAATCACGACATATAAGAACAAAGCTGGAGACATCACGCTCCCTTATTTCAAACTATATTATGAAGCTATAGTAATCAAAATAGTATGATGTCAACACAAAAATGGACACATAACTCAATGGAATACAATAGAGAGCCAAGAAATAACTCAAACATATATGTTCAACTAATATATGACAAATGAGGCTAGGATATACACTGGGGAAAAGGCAGTCTCTTCAGTCAGTGGTATGAGGGGAACTTGAGAGCTACAGCAGAAGAATAGAATTCTGTCTTACACTATACATAAAAGTTAACTCAAAATGAGTTTTTAAAAAAATGAAAGTAAGATGAGAAGCAGCAAATCTCCTAAAAAAAAAAGAAAAGAACAAACATGCAGAAATTTCCTTGACTTTGATCTTTGCAACATTTTTTGGATCTGACTCCAAAGGCAATGGGAGCAAAAAAGGAAAATGAACATACAACCCTATATCAAATTAAGATGTTCTGAAAGGCAAAGGTAACCATCAATGAAATGAAAAAGCAAAATACTGAATGGGAAAATATATATATATATTTGCAAATCATTAAAAAATAGCAGAGTATCTGAATAGATATTTTTCCAAAGATGACATACAGGTGGCCAACAGGAAAACAAAAATATGTATGATGTTACTAATCATAAAGAATATACAATCAAAACCACAGTGAGACGTCATCTCACACCTGTCAGGTGATAAGAAATTATCGAAATTATCAAAAGGACAAAAAATAACAAGGATGGGTAAAAAAATATGAAGAAAAGCATACACTTGTGCCTTGTTAATGAGATGACTGCACTGCTGTTGGGGCAGCCACTACATAAAACAATGTGGAGGTTCTTCAAAAAGTTAAACATATGACTACTGTATGATCCAACAATCTTACTTCATGGTATTTATTTAAAGAAAATGAAAACACTGGTTCAAAAATATAAATGCACCCCAATATTCATAGCAGCTTATTTACTAATACAATATTGAAGATATGGAAACAGACTTAGTATCCATTCATGGATCAAAGGATAAAGATGTATATATCTTATAGTCAGCTTCATACACACACACAAACAAAAGATCATTAGCTATAAAAATAATGAATTCTTTCCATTTCTGACAGCATGAATGGACTTGACGGAATTATTCTAAATAAAATAAATCAAACCAAAATAAAACAAAACAACCAAACAAAAAATCCAAAAAGCTATGTGATTTCACTTATATATGGAATCTGAAACAAAAACAAAACAAAAAGAGAAATGAAATAAAATAAAATCCATAGCTACAGAGTACAGATTGGCAGTTGCCACAGGAGACAGGAGTTGGAGGTAGGTAAAACAGGTTGAAAGGTTAAGAGTTACAAACTTCCAGCTATAAGGTAAATAAATCACAAGATACAATGTACATAGTGACTATAATCAATAATACTATATTTCAAATTTGAAAGTTGCTAAGAAATTAAATATTCAAAGTTCTCATCATAAGAAAAAAATGTATATTTCTATATGGTGACAGATGGTAGCTAGACTTATCATGGTGATCATTTTGCACCGTATACAAATGTCAAGCATTATCATATACATGAAACTAACATAAGTGCTGTGTATCAACTATATGTCCATAAAAACATTTTAGAATATAGTGGGTTTATTTAAAATTATATGGTGAATCTTTCATAGAATCAATTTCATCTTCTTGTTGAATTGTGTTACTGAAATTAGAAAATAAATGAATTATTAAATATAAGATTAGACAGAACTACAGAAATAATTGGGAAGTTGGATGATATATTTGAACAAGTCATCTAAAATCAGCAAGTGCTAATATTCTATTTTCGAATCATGTAGATCTTTCACCTTTTTAACATCAGCAAGTTTTGGTATTAATAATATCACATTTTCAAAAATAACCGCTAATTTGTAGCATTTGCCAATTTTAAATATTCTCACCATAATCATTTTAAGCCAATGATAGTTTAAAAACTGGTTCAAAAATTTTCTGAACATTTAACAATTGACTAGGAAGCTGCTATAAGCCATTTCCACTATATCACAAAATACAAAGAATCAACAAAAGGGAAGACATGAACTAGAATAGAAATAAAGGACAATGTGGGAATGAATGAAATATATCCAATAGAAATTATATGAGGAGAGACTAGAGAAAAAGGTGAAGAAGCTATATTGGAAGAGAAGACAGACAAAGATTCTTCATAATTGATAAATGACACGTTGCATTTAAATTCAGAAAAACAAATGAATTTCAAATACAATGGATTTTGTTTTAAAAAGCATAGTGATGGGCATCTAGGTTGAGGGATGGGATGGGGAGGGAGATGGAAGGGGGGTTCTGGAAGGGGAAAACATGTATACCCATGGTGGATTCATGTCAATGTATGGCAAAACAAATAAAAATAATAATAATTAAAAAAAAGCATAATGAACCTGAAGATATAAAAAGATGATAAAATATCCTAGAATCCACCACAGAGAAAAAGTAGCTCACCTACAAAAAAAAAGAGTGTTATTTATACTGAGAACTGACTTCTCAAAAACACAATCTGATTGATATACACGGGATGCTTGTAAAACAATAACAATATATGGCACTATTCTTTCCCTTCAAACACTGCAAAAATCATGTTGTGGAGCCCTGTTGCCCATTCCTGCACCCTTTAATTAAGTAAGCAATAGAAAGAGTGTCCTCTTCCTCAAATCTGAACAATGAGAGTAAATCTTGGGTAAGAAGGATCTGGAGAAAGTTATTTTTAACCTCTGTGGAGCCTAGTGGGCTACAGTCTATGGGAGTCGCAAGAGTCAGACACGACTTAGCTACTTAGCAACTAAAGAGAGAGAGAGATTAAGTGCTGGGCTTCCCAGGTGGCCCTTTCACTGAGTTAGACAAGGCTGTTGTCCATGTGATCAGATTGGTTAGTTTTCTGTGACTGTGGTTTTCAGTCTGTCTGCCCTCTGATGGAGAAGAATAAGAGGCTTATGGAAGCTTCCTGATGGGAGAGACTGACTGAGGGGGAAACTGGGTCTTGTTCTGGTGGACTGAGCCATGCTCAGTAAATCTTTAATCCAATTTTCTATTGATGGGTGAAGCTGTGTTCCCTTCCTGCTATTTACCTGGGGCCAAACTATGGTGGAGGTAATGAAGATAATGGCGACCTTCTTCAAAAGATCCCATGAATGTACCGCTACACTCGCTGCCCCCAACCCTGCAGCAGGTCACCACCAACCCACATCTTTGCTGGAAACCCCTGGACACTCCTGGGCAGGTCTGGGTCAGTCTTTTGTGGGGTCACTGCTCCTTTCTCCTGGACCTGGTGCACACAGGTTCTCTTTGTGCCCTCCAAGAGTCTATTTCCCAGTCCTGTATAAGTTCTGGCAGCTCTATGGTGGGTTAATGGTGACCTCCTCCAAGAGGGCTTATGCCATACCCAAGTCTTCTGCAACCAGAGCCCCTGTCCCTGTGGCAGTCCACTGCTGACCCGTACCTCCACAGGAGATGCTCAAACACAGTTCTGTCTCAGCCTCTGTGGGGTCCCTGGGGTCCTGGTGTGCACAAGGTTTGTTTGAGCCCTCTGAGCATCCCTGGAGGTAATGGGGTTTGATTCTAAATGTGAATTCACCCTTTCTACTGTCTTCCTGGGGCTTCTCCTTTGCCCTGAGACATGTGAAGTCTCCTCACGGCCGCTCCAGCAAAGCACAGCCGCCGCTCCTGACCTTGCATGTGGGGTATCTCCTCAAGGATGCTCCAGTGAGGCACAGCTGCCACAGTCATGGTGGAGAGTTCTAACAAAATGTGGTCCACTAGAGAAGGGAATGGCAAACCACTTCAGAATTCTCGCCTTGAGAACCCCATGAACAGTATGAAAAGGCAAAAACAGAGGACACGGAAAGATGAACTCCCAGGTCAGTAGCTGCCCAATATGCTACTGGAGATCAGTGGAGAAAAAACTCCAGAAGAATGAAGAGACGGAGCCAAAGAAAAAAACAAGATGCGGATGTGACTGGTCATAGAAGCAAAGCCCAATGCTGTTAAGAGCAATCTTGCATAGGAACCTGGAATGTTAGGTCCATGAATCAAGGCAAATTGGAAGTTGTCAAACAGGAGATGTGAACGTTGACATTTTACGAATCAGCGAAGTAAAATGGACTGGAATGGGTGAATTTAACTCAGATGACCATGATACCTATTACTGTGGGCAAGATTCCTTTAGAAGAAATGAAGTAGCCATCAGTGTCAACAAAGGAGTCCAAAATGCAGTACTTGGATGCAATCTCAAAAACGACAGAATGATCTCTGTTCATTTCCAAGGCAAACTATTTAATATCACGGTAATCCAAGTCTATGCCCTGACCAGTACTACGAACAAGGATGGTGGAGGTGATGGATTTCCGACTGAGCTATTTCAAATCCTAAAAGATGATGCTGTGAAAGTGCTGTACCACTACAATATTGTAAAGTAATTAGCCCCCAACTAAAATAAATAAATTTATTAAAAAAAAAAAAAAGAAAGTGCTGTACTCAATATGCCAGCAAATTTGAAAACTCAGCAGTGGCCACAGGACTGGAAAAGGTCAGTTTTCATTCCAATCTCAAAGAAAGAGAATGCCAAAGAATGCTCAAACTACTGCACAATTGCACTCATTTCACAGGCTAGCAAAGTAATGCTCAAAATTCTCCAAGCCAGGCTTCAACAGTACGTGAACCATGAACTTCCAGATGTTCAAGCTGGCTTTAGAAAAGGCAGAGGAACCAGAGATCAAATTTCCAACATCCATTGGAATATTGAAAAAGCAAGAGTTCCAGAAAACCACTTATTTCTGTGTTATTCACTATGTCAAACCATTTGACTGTGTAGATCACCACAAACTGTGGAAAATTCTTCAAGAGATGGGAACACCAGACTACCTGACCTGCCTCCTGAGAAATCTGTATGCAGGTCAGGAAGCAACAATTAAAACTGGACATGGAACAACCGACTGGTTCCAAATAGGGAAAGGAGTATGTCAAGGCTGTATATTGTCACCTTGCTTATATATCTTGTCTGTGGAGTACATCATGAGAAACTCTGGGCTGGATGAAGTACAAGCTGGAATCAAGATTGCTGGGAGAAATATCTATAATCTCAGACATGGAGATGACATCACTCTTATGACAGAGAGTGAAGAAGAATTAAGAGCCTCTTGATGAAAATGAAAGAGGAGAGTGAAAAAATGGCTTAAAGCTCACCATTCAGAAAACTAATGATGGCATCTGGTCCCATCACTTCATGGCAAATAGATGGGGAAACAGTGAAAACAGTGAGAGACTTTATTTTTTAGGGTTCCAAGATCACTGCAGATGGTGACAGCAGCCATAAAATTAAACGAGGCTTACTCTTTGGAAGAAAAGTTATGACCAACATAGACAGCATATTAAATAGCAGAGACATTACTTTGCCAGCAAAGGTCTGTCTAGTCAAGGCTATGTGTTTTTTTTTTTCTTCCATTAGTCATGTATGGATGTGATAGTTGAACTATAAAGAAGGCTGAGCACCAAAGAATTGATGCTTTTGAACTGTGGTGTTGGAGAATACTTTTGAGAGTCACTTGAACAGCACGGTATCCAACCAGTTCATCTTAAAGAAAATCAGTCCTGAATACTCATTGGAAGAATTGATGTTGAAGCTGAAACTCCAATACCTTGGCCACCTGATGCGAAGAGCTGATTCATTTGAAAAGACTCTGATGCTGAGAGTTATTGAAGGTGGGAGGAGAAGGGGATGACAGAAGATGAGGTGGTTGCATGGCATTCCCAACTCAGTGTTCAGGAGTTTGAGCAAACTCTGGGAGTTGGTGATGGACGGGGAGGCCTGGTGTTCTAGGCCATGGGGTCGGAAAGAGTCAGACACGACTGAGTGATTGAACTTAACTGAACTGAACTTCGCAGGTGGCACTAGTGGTAAAGAACTCTCCTGCCAATGCAGGAGACCTAAGAGACTCAGGTTCGACCCCTGGGTTGGGAAGATCCCCTGGTGGAGGGCATGGCAACCCACTCTAGTATTCTTACCTAGTGAATCCCCATTGACAGAGGAGACTTCAGGGCTGTAGCTCATAGGGTCACAAAGAGTCAGAATGAAGCAACTTAGCATGCACGTTAAGTCATATGCAAACTCTGGAGTATTCTATTTTTGCAACTGTAATCAGTATCATGAGTGCTTTGAGAACTGAACTAGAAAGTGGGCTCTAACCAGGTATTCAGATTACTCTCTGTGTAACATTCAAGTGTTACATAGGCATATCAGAATAACACTACACAAACTTAAAAAACTATACTAACATCCAAACCACAGCTCACAATGGACAAATATATACATTCTGAACACAAAAGAGTAGACAGCAAACTGAAATTGATGTTGCTGAATAATAAATTATCATGAGTCAAATTGTCCAGAAAATAAATTAAAAAATTACTCATCATATCTAGAACAGGGGAAAATCTCAACTGTGAAAAGGCAATGAACAGACAGAAATGCAAAAATAATACAGATGTTGAAATTATCTGATAGGACTTTAGAGCAAATATCAGTAAAATATTCCAACAGGTAAGTAGGTACATTCTGGAAAAAATGCAAAAGTTTCAGCAAAGAAATAGAAGAAAATTAGATAAATTGAATACATAGAAGACAAAAGTATGAGACAAATTACATTTTTGTAACTAAAAAGATATGATAACATTAAAAAAAAATCTCGCTTCATATATTCAAGTGCATAATTAATGTGACAGAGTCAGTAAAATTAAATATAGACAAAAAATTCATCCAATCTAAACCAGAGAAAAATATATATATATATCTTTATGAAATGAACAGAGTTGAAAAACCTGTAGGGCAGTTACAAAAGTTTTAATATTTGTATCATAGGAATCCCAGAGTAGAGAGGAGAGAGAGGACTGATGAATCATGCTGAAATTGCCTGAATTTGATGAATGACATAAATTTAACAAGTTGGGCAAATCTCAATCAGGATAGATGAAAAGAAACCCATGACTGTTACACTCAAATTTATGAAAACTAAATAAAAATAAAAATAAAACCTTGAATACAGGCAGAGAGGAATACATATTTACTTATAAGTTAAGAAAAATTAAAGTGGGTTGCTTATCATAAATTATGAAAACAAGAAAGAATTGACACAGCATTTTGTAAGTGATGAAGGAAAATAAAAACAACTGTCTAGTCAAAATTCTATGTTCAGCAAAATTACCTTTATGAGAAGTAAGTATAAAAAGGCACATAGAACAATTTTATGGACTCTGAGGGAGAAGGTGAGGGTGGGACTTTCTGGGAGAATAGCATTGAAACATGTATATTATCATATGTGAAACAGAACACCATTCCATGTTCGATGCATGACAAAGGCTCAGGGCCGGGGCAATGGGATGACCCAGAGGGATGGGATGGGGAGGGAGGTGGGTGGGGGGTCCAGGAAGGGGAACACATGTAAACTCATGGCTGATTCATGTCAATGTATGGCAAAAACTATTACAATATTGTAAAGTAATTAGCCCCCAACTAAAATAAATAAATTTATTAAAGATAAAAAAAATAAATAAATAAAATAAAATAAAATAGTAAAGAACATGTTAAAGCAGGCAAAAAGAATAAAAGATGTAGAAAGACATATACTCTTCAAATATCTATAAAAGTATGATCTCTCATGAACCTATGTATAATGGTAAGATAAATTCTTCCATCCTTCACATACCAAAATGTTAAGAAGAGCATCTAGCTGCCATCGGAAGAGACAGCTGCTCTTAGCCAGGAAGCCTTAGAAACTGGCTAAGAGGATCAGCACCAAGCTGAACCCCCAACAAAAGGAAAAAACAATGTTATATATATCATTCTATTTGTGAGTTTCTTCTCAAAAAAACCTATGAAACTGAAAACTTAGAATGCCAAGACCATGCTGTGATATGATACAAAAGGCTAAATAAAAGAAAAATTTTATAATATACAACAAAAACAGAAAAAAAAAAAGGCATTTTCATGTGTAAGTAAAATAAAATCTGTCATGGATAAACCTGCTCTAAATGTTTGCTAGAATCTGCTTTTCAGAGAAAAATAAAAGAAAGAAACTGGAAGCATTCAGAATAAATAAAAGTCAACATAATAATAAAAATTTGGATAAACATAACAGAAAAGAACTATGAGCAAAAAAATGATAAAATATAAGGTAAATATAACAACCATAGATTGTGTACAACAGCAGTTTTGCCTTATTTACACATTTTTAATGACTGAACTAAAATGCCAAAAATTGAAAATGAATATATTGAGAAGGGATAGTCATAGATAAGGTTTCCTTCTGCAATGCATGAAAGTGAAAAGGGAAAGTGAAGTCGCTCAGTTGTGTCTGACTCTTTGCGACCCCATGGACTGCAGCCTACCAGGCTCCTCCGTCCATGGTATTTTCCAGGCAAGAGTACTGGAGTGGGGTGCTATTGAGTTTTATAATAGTGGGATTGTATTACAACAGACGTTTGCATCTGTTATATTCTCCCCTGATTGTGGGGCTGATTAGAAACTATGGCTCACAGCCACTGACAGCATCAAGAGGGATATCAACCTAAATCAAAATTCAAAGTTCAGTTTTCTACTGAACATGTATCCCTTTCACACCATCCTACAGTTGAAAAACTGTAAACCAACCCATTGTATATTGAAAGTCATCTGTACTCATATTAAACCATCACATTGTAAACCATAAAATTGTGTTGTTTTATACTACTTTGATGCTGAAATTTAGCATAACCAATGATTGGACAACTTCATATCATATGCTTCTAATTGAATGCAATAGGAAGTACACATCACACACTGTCACATATATAGTGTCCTTGACCAAAATGTTTGACCTGAATTTTTGTGTCCAACACTTTGTGACTCCATGGACTATACAGTCCATCGAATTCTCCAGGTCAGAATACTGGAGTGAGCAGCCTTTTCCTTCTCCAGGGGATTATCCCAACCCAACCAGGGTCTCTGCATTACAGGTGGAATCATGAGAATACAACATGGCAAGTTTAGAACATGGGATATACTATAAACTAATTAATCAGGAGTCAACATATAGAACAAAAAACAGTTCATCTCTGAAAGAGTTAAACATATGACACTTCTAGACCAAAACAGAGCTGAGACATATAACAAATAAAAGCAATGTATGAATATTAGTTGAATCCTAGACTGTAAAAAATTGTTTTAAAAGATGGAGATTATTGGGAAATTTGCTTAACTACTGTAGAAGATTCTTGAGAATCTCTTGCACTGCAAGGAGATCAAACCAGTCAAAGGAAATGAATCCTGAATATCACTTGAAGGACTGAAGCTGAAGCTCCAATACTTTGGCCGCCTAATGTGAACAGCTGACACATTAGTAAAGACCCTGATGCTGGGAAAGATTGAAGGCAGGAGGAGAAGGGGATGACAGAGGATGAGATGGTTGGATGGTATCACGGACTCAATGGACATGAGTTTAAGCAAACAAAGGGAGATGGTGAAGGACAGGGAAACCTTGTGTTTTGAAATAAATAGGATTGCAAAGAGTCAGACAAGACTGAGCAACTGAAAAATAGCTGTATGTTAGATATTGTTTTGTACCAGTGTTAAATATCTTGTGCATGATAATGAGATTCTTTTTATATAGAATGCTCACAATGGAATGTTTGGGGTTAAAGCATCGTGAAGTCTTCAATTGTCAAATTCTTTAGCAAAAAATAGTGTGTGTATATGTCTTGAGAGAAGAGAAAGAAAGAGAAACATGAGACAAAATATTGACAACTGGTAAATCTAAGTGAAGGGGATAGAAACTCAATATATTATTCTTTCAAATTCTCTGGAAGTTTAAAATTTTCAAAATAAAAAGATGAGAACAATAGCATGGAGAAATAAATAGCTTTAGAGAAATAAAAACCATTTATGCATATTAAAAATACCCACCCTCAAAAATTATGTTGTACAATCTTTATTGTTGTTCAGTCACTAAGTCGTGTCTGACTCTTTGCACTAGAGTTCTTCTGAGTAGTCTTTCTGCCTCTTTTTTTTTATCTCTTCTGCTTCTTAAGTCCTTATCATTTCTGTCCTTTATCATGCTCATCCCTGCATGAAATATTCCCTTGATATTTCCAATTTTCTTAAATCAGACTCTAGTCTTTCCTGTTTTATTCTGTTCTTCTATTTTTTTGCATTGTTCATTTAAGAAAGTCTTCTAATCTCTCATTGCTCTTCTCTGGAACTCTGCATTCAGTTGAATATGTCTTTCTCTCTCTCCCTTGCCTTTTGCTTCTCTTCTTTCCACAGTTATTTTTCAAAGCCTCCTCAAACAGCCACTGCCTCCTGTACAGTGTTATGAACCTCCACCCATAGATCTTCAGGCACTCCGTCTACAGGATCTAACCCTTTGAATCTATTTATCACCTCCATTGTCTACTCACAAGGTCATACCTGAATGGGCTAGTAGTTTTCCCTACTTTCTTCAATTTAAGCCTGAAGTTTGCAATAAGGAGCTCATAATCTGAGACACAGTCAGCTCCTCGTCTTGTTTTTTTTCTGAGTATATAGCACTTCTCCATCTTTGGCTGCAAAGAATATAATCAATCTGATTTCGGTATTGACCATCTGGTGATGTCCATGTGTAGAGTCATCTCTTGGGTTGTTGTAGAAAGGTATTTGCTATGACCAGTGTGTTTTCTTGACAAAACTCTGTTTGCCTTTGTCCTGTTTCATTTTGTACTCTGAGGCCAAACTTGTTCGTTTCTCCAGGTATCTTTTTTTTTTTAATTTATTTTAATTGGAGGCTAATTACTTTACAATATTGTGGTGGTTTTTGCCATACATTCACATTAATCAGCCATGGGTGTACATCTGTTCCCCATCCTGAAGCCCTTCCCACCTCCCTCCCATCCCATCCCTCAGGGTCATCCCCGTGCACCAGCCCTAAGCACCCTGTCTCATATATCAAACCTGGACTGGTGATCTATTTCACATATGATAATATACATGTTTCAATGCTATTCTCTCAAATCATCCCACCCTCGCCTTCTCCCACAGAGTCCAAAAGTCTGTTCTTTACATCTGTGTCTCTTTTGCTGTATCGCGTATAGGGTCATTGTTATCATCTTTCTAAATTCCATATATGCGTTAATATACTGTATTTGTGTTTTTCTTTCTGACTTATGTCACTCTGTATAATAGGCTCCAGTTTCATCCACCTCATTAGAACTGATTCAAATGCATTCTTTTTAATGGCTGAGTAATATGCCGTTGTGTGTATGTACTACAGCTTTCTTATCCATTTGTCTACCAATGGACATCTAGGTTGCTTCCATGTCCTTCTCCAGGTATCTCTTGACTTCCTACTTTTGGATTCCAATCCCTATGATGAAAAGGACATCTTTTTTGGTATTAGTTCTAGAAGGTGTAGGTCCTCATAAAACCCATCAGCTTCGGCTACTTCAGCATCAGTTGTTGAGGCATAGACTTTGATTTCTGTGATGTTGAATGGTTTGCCTTGGAAACATGCCAAGATCATTCTTTCAGTTTTGAAGTCGCACCTAAATACAGCATTTTGGACTCTTTTGTTGATTATAATGGCCACTTCATTTCTTTTAAGAGATTCTTGCCCACGGTAGTTGATATAATGTTCATCTGAATTAAAATCACCCATTTCCATCCATTTTAGTTTGCTGATCACTAATATATCGATGTTTACTCTTGCCATCTCCTGCTTGGCCATGCCCAATTTACCTTGATTCATGGACCTAACATTTCTGGTTCCTATGTAATATTGTTCTTTATAGTATCAGACTTTACTTTCACCACTAGACACATCCACAGCTGAAAGTCATTCCCTCTTGGGCCCAGCTGCATCATTCTTACTGAAGTTACTAGTTATTGCCCTCTGCTCTTCTCTAGTAGCACGTTGGACACATATCGACCTGGCAGACTCATTTTCCGGTGTCATATATTTTTGCCTTTTTATACTGCCCATGGGGTTTTCCAGGCAAGAATAATGAAGTGTGTTGCCATTCCCTTCTTCAGGGGACCACATTTGGTCAGAACTCTTCACCATTACAAGGCTGTGATCCATGAAGGGGCTGTACAACCTAGAACTACCCTAATATGCCATGAATATTACCTCTTTTGTGCTTGCTTTTCTTTAAGTATTTACTAATATACTGGATCTGGAGCTAAGTTACTGTCTTATCAACAGAACTTTCAGTGACAACTACCTTACATTCTTTGCCTTCTATGCTCTCCTGCAGCTATCGGTTATGCCAATTAAAAATTTTTGTTTTCCAATTTTTAAATTTACAAATCTTTTCTTCATCCTTAATTCCAGTAATGATGCCTGGCAAGGACAAACTGTAATGCATCTCTTTAATACAATGTCTACCCCATCAGAAGTGCTGTGTTAATAGAAAAGATAAAGAAAGGAGGCAGGAAGAAGGAAAGGAGGCAGAAAGAAGAAAAGTGAAGATAAAGGGAGAGAAAAAAAAAATGAAGAGCAGAGAGACACTTGAATTCCAGTTATTTTAAGTGAATCCATGTATTTTATATAGATTTGAAAGTCCAACTTTGGTACATGTATATGTATGGCTGAGTCCTTTTGCTGTCCACCTGAAATTATCAACTCATTGCTAATTGGCTAATACTCCAATATAAAGTGAAAAGTTTTTTTTTTACAAAGTCCAACTTTTAGGTTTGCTTTATGAATATCACACTATGTTATTGGGTGATCTTTCTCCTCAATCTCACTGTGGCAGATCTCTTCATATGTTGAGGAGAAGAATGGTTTGAAAGCCATTATTTCTTATTATACAGAGATGCATCACAAAGGCATAATGCAGAGAAAATGAGCTTGGGCTTGATCTCTCTCTTCTCTTTGGCTGCCAACAGTGGGGAAGGAAAACAACAGTATTATAAATGTGATTTTATTGTACTGTTATGATTAGGCGGGTAGCACATTTGGTCCCAACACTTACCCAGGCTGTTACAAAATGAGAAAGAGAACCATTCAAGGTTGGGAGCAAATCCAATCTGCCTTGCCATTATAAAAATACATTACTTTTATGTTATGATTCCATCAGACCTCAAACGTTGATTTAGCTAGAATGTAGAATAAAACCTGGGACCGTGTCTTCATAGGTATGGGATTTATGCATACTGAAAAATATATACACTTTATACATGTATACTTCTGTGTATTCTTCTATAGTCCTTTATGGTTCCACAGACCTCCTTCTGTTTCTATAGAATTGGAGGAAACACTCAGTAAGGTAGATGGAGCCACTGAGTTGAACAAAAGAGGATATAGAAGAACAAAATTTTCTTCACAAATCTCAAAGTTGGTATGATGTGATTTTCCTTGTGATATATCTCATTACCATTATTTTCAAATTCATGTTTCTTAATTCCAATAAACTTAAATAAAAGTTGAAATCTCCAAGAAGCTTTGGAAAAACATTCTATGGTTATTGTTATGGAAGTTTATTCTAGATATTTTCTAGGAGGAATTTTATGGTTCTTAATTAGTTTATTGGGCTTCCCATATTGCTTAGTGGTGAAAAATCCACCTGCCAATGCAGGAGATGCAGGGGACACGGGTTTAATCCCTGGGTCGAGAAGATCCCCTGGAGTAGGAAATGTTAACCTGCTCCAGTATTCTTGCCTGGAAAATCCCATAGACAGAGGAGCCAGGTGAGCTACAGTCCATGGAGTCACAAACAGTGGGACACGACTGAGGGACTGATCACACAAGCACTTAAGTTTATACACTTGTACAGGAAGAATGGCTGGTCTTTGTAGCTACCTTTCCCAGAATAATGCAGGTAGATTCTTTACCATTGAGCCACCTGGGAAGCCCCAAGCATGTAGAGGGTGCTCAAACAACCTTATGAAATAGTCCTGGGAGCAAAATTTCTGATTCACAAAGAGGGAAATCATATAGTGATCAAGGTTACAGATCCAGAAAGTTTCAGCTCCAGGTTTGGAAATAACTCAAAGACACCTTCAGAACTTTACCATATTTTGTGTCTCAGTTGCCTTTATCCGTTAATTAAGTTTAATGGGAGGTACCTCAAGTATTTTATTGAGTTTTAGTGACTGTTATCAAAAGCAACAATTATTATAAACATTTTGGTAAAGTATAAGATGCTATAACAAAATAATGGAGGAAGATTAGAGATACACATGGTAGCAGTCACAAGAAGAAACAGATTATTAAGGGGAAGTAAAGAAAGAAAATAACCTGAAAAGACACATTGAAAATGATCAGTGAAAAATAGAAACTATCAAAAGTGACTATTTTATTTATTGCCAAATTGCTTTTTTTTTTGCCAAATTTCTTTTAAAATATTTGAAGCTGAACACCATAAAATTGTAAAGATTGAATATAAAATACCATTTTTCATTTCTATACAAGTAGCCACAGTATCCTAAGTTTCTTTCAAATCATCATACACAGTGGAACGTGTGGTAGAAAACAGGATCAGTTCTTCACTGACTGATCAGAGATGCTTTGGTAGAAGTTCATTCAAAATCAACTTACATCTGCTTCAATGTCTTAATGGATCATGAACTTAAAAGATACTCTATAAACACAGGTAAATCTATTTCTTTATCCTCCATGAAAAAGAGCCTATAAATCTTCCCTCAAAAATCAACTAATATTGTCATAAGAAAGAAGTTTCAGAACTTTTGCTTTGCATCATTGAATTCACTATTGATCAGGGGAATCATTTCAATATCCAATGATAACTGACATCATATATTTATAGAGAATTAACTCCTTCAAACTGTAGGAACGATTAGATCCCTCTTAAATTGGTACCACTACAGTAGTGTTTATGAGAAAACTAATGGAAATTCAAAGTATAAGTTTTCAATACTCATAAAGAAAAAGTATGTATAAGAATCTCAAAAAACATTTAAACTGATAGGAGTGTATTAACCCATGAAACAGAGCGAAGAGGGTCAATATCAGGGGCCAAAAAAAAAAGATTCTAAGACAAAGGTACAGACATTTCTGTTAGTCACATTTACCTAAGAATTTCATTAACTCTTGAACAAAATATTTTTTATATTTATAGGTCAAAATCTCTTTATGCATTTAAATGTAAACTTTGGGAAATTTTATGTTATGCAAATTATATATTTCAATTAAAAAATCTTAGTGCATTATGTAACTATATCTGTAAAAATATATATGCTACATATGCTAAGTTGCTTCAGTAGGGTCCGAATAGTTGCAACCCTATGGACTGTAACTCACCAGACTCCTCTGTCATGGGATTCTCCAGGCAAGAATATTGGAGTGGGTTGCTATGCCCTCCTTCAGGGGATCTTCCTGACTCAGGGATCAAACTAGCATCTCCTGTATTGGCAGATGGATTCTTTACCCTTGAGTTACTTATTTAATTTTGATATAGAGATTTTAAAAGTTGAAATATGTATTTCATGTAAGATATTGTGCATGCTAAGTTGCTTCAGTCATGTCTGACTCTGTGCAACCCTATGGACAGTAGCCTGTCAGGCTTCTCTGTCCAAGGAGTTTCCCAGGCAAGAATACTGGAGTGGATTGCCACTTCCTTCAGCAGGGGATCTTCCTGACCCAGGGAACAAACTCCCATCCCTTAGGTCTACTGCATTGGTAGGCAAGTTCTTTACCACTAGCAACACCTGGGAAGCCCAATATATCATATGTGTGTATATATATAAAATGGCAACCCACTCCAGTATTCTTGCCTGGAGAATCCCAGGGACAGGGGAGCCTGGCGGGCGGCCGTCTATGGGGTCACACAGAGTTGGATACGACTGACGCAACTTAGCAGCAGCAGTCTATATATATATAGTCACATAGACTATATATATATATATATATATATATATATAGTCATTGTGAATATAGATTAACCTATATTTTTACTGTAATATTAAAATAACTATAATTTTCATTAAAATAAGAAAATTTTATTGATATAAAAATTATTATATTATCAAAATAGATTTTAAATTAAAGAATTCTTACAGATAAAATTAAGTAATGTATATGAGGTAAACCTCATTGCAATCAAAATTGTGTATCAAAAATAATCATTTCATGTTAACACATTCCTCCAAGAGAAAATACTGCTGGTATTTTCTAATATTAACACATTATAAGAATACAGTTTACCTTCCTATCAATTCTTTATTAAAACACAGCCTTTATCCCTAAAACTCTAAGAATTACCTAATGTATCAGAGCATTAAAAATGCAATCCACACTATTTTCAATCTAATCCTTACTTTTTCCTTAATATTAATAGGAAAAAAAAGTGTAGAGGAAAGGTAAATAAAAGACAGAATTGAGATCCCTAGGTGCAGCTGAACTGTGTTTGTCCACCTGAACACTGTGCTTAAACTTACAGTTCTATTTGCATAAAAAAGAGATTTTCCATATAGCCAGGCAATACTCTGACTAATTTTAGCCTACTAGAAAATGAAATGCCCATAATCAATAACGAAAGTAAGCCGTTTTTATGTCCCCTTTATTTCATGGTCAAGCAAATGAAAAGAGGCTGATTAGAATGAAGTACACTTCCTATAGATAGGTGTTTTAACTTCCTAGCAGCATATGACTGATAGAGAATATTGTGTTTCTTGACACCCTAGCAATCAAATTATCCTATTTTTCTCCTATGCCTCTGCCAGTATACCCTTTGCTGTTCATCATCTTCTTTTTTTTTTTTTTTAAGTAAATTTATTTATTTTAGTTGGGGGCTAATTACTTTACAATATTGTAGTAGTTTTTGCCATACATTGACATGAATCAGCCATGGGTTTACATGTGTTCCCCTTCCTGGACCCCCCTCCCACCTCCCTCCCCATCCCATCTCTCTGGGTCATCCCATTGCCCCAGCCCTGAGCATTTGTCTCATGCATCGAACATGGAATGGTGTTCTGTTTCACATATGATAATATACATGTTCCAATGCTATTCTCCCAGAACGTCCCACCCTCACCTTCTCCCTCAGAGTCCATAAGACTGTTCTATGCATCTGTGTCTCTTATTCTGTCTCACATATAGGGTTATCATTACCATCTTTCAAATTCCATATATATGCATTAGTATACTGTATTGGTGTATACTGGCTTACTTCACTCTGTATTATGGGCTCCAGTTTCATCCATCTCAATAGAACCGATTCAAATGTATTTTTTAATGGCTGAGTAATATTCCATTGTGTATATGTACCACAGCTTCCTTATCCATTCGTCTGCTGATGGACATCTAGGTTGCTTCCATGTCCTGGCTATTGTAAACAGTGCTGCGATGAACATTGGGGTACACGTGTCTCTTTCAATTCTGGTTTCCTCGGTGTGTATGCCCAGCAGTGGGATTGCTGGGTCATATGGCAGCTCTATTCCCACTTTTTTAAGGAATATCCACACTGTTCTCCATAGTGGCTGTACTAGTTTGCATTCCCACCAACAGTGTAAGAGGGTTCTCTTCTCCACACCCTCTCCAGCATTTATTGCTTGTAGACTTTTGGATAGCAGCCATTCTGACTGGTGTGAAATGGTACCTCATTGTGGTTTTGATTTGCATTTCTCTAATAATGAGTGATGTTGAGCATCTTTGCATGTGTTTGTTAGCCATCTGTATGTCTTCTTTGGAGAAATTTCTGTTTAGTTCTTTGGCCCATTTTTTGATTGGGTCGTTTATTTTTCTGGAATTCAGCTGCAGGAGTTGCTTGTATATTTTTGAGATTAATTGTTTGTCTGTTGCTTCGTTTGCTATTATTTTCTCCCATTCTGAAGGCTGTCTTTTCACCTAACCAAACTTTAAATATTGAAGTTCTAGTAGACTAGAACCTAAGTTTTTGCTTCTTTTTCCATACTTTTTAGGTGATTTCCAGCTATAACCTCAGCGGCCACATGTCAATATGTTTTACTGGTCTAGGTTACTTCCCAGTTAAAATTCCTATGTTGCCAACTTTCTGCTTAATATCTCTGCTAATTCTGAACCTGTTACCTCCACTGATACACTTCAAAGACACAGAAATCAGTTTTGGCATCTTCTATTCCCTATTCCATTCATCCTGATATATGTCACTTTGCCACTTAAAACATTTGAAAATACCCGCATCTTCTCATCTCTGTTTCAACTCCGGGGTAAGTTAGCATCAGCCTCCTAATATCCATTCTTGGTCCTTGAACAGTGACTCTCTACATTGCCAATTGAGTTATTTTGAATGAACAAACCATGTTACTCCCTAGCTTAAAGTCGTAAAGTAGATTTCCATCTGTCTTGAAGATTAAAATATTTGACCTAACCTACAAATTCCTGCACAGTCTAACCCTGTTTATCCATCAAACTCACGTCAAACAACTCCTTCCTTATTGTTTGTGTTCTAACTGCACTGGTGTATCACTGATCCTGCTCACAGCACCAGTTGTCTCACTGTTTACACTACCGCACTGTTCCCTGACCCCATGGTATGCAAAGCAAGAGCTAAGAGGCTGGAAGAAGACTCAAGGAGCCACTGGAACTGCAAACACTTTTATTCTCTCCTGGCTGGCATGGCAGCCATAACACAGCCTCTCTCCTCAGCAACCAAAGCAGAGGACACAACATAACCATAAGGTAGCCATAACGGAGCCATAATATAAACTGACTTTGCATTACCAGGATGCACTCCAATGTAGCCCCAATGCAGCAGCAGCCAGTGCTTTTATGGTGAAGCTCATACAGGGGTACCCCAGAAACTAGTTCATGACCAAGCGAGTACCTCATGATGCTCATGTGCAGTGCTATAAGATGCTCATGTGCAGTGCTATAAGTGATCTCAGCTTTTATGCAATCATAATTTACAAAATGTGGGGCAAGAGCAAGAGGCCGTATAGTGAGAGAGCCTGACCATGCTGCTGCTGCTGCTGCTAAGTCGCTTCAGTCGTGTTCGACTCTGTGCGACCCCAGAGACGGCAGCCCACCAGGCTCCCCTGTCCCTGGGATTCTCCAGGCAAGAACACTGGAGTGGGTTGCCATTTCCTTCTGCAATGCGTGAAAGTGAAGTCACTCAGTCATGTCCAACTCTTAGCGACCCCATGGACGGCAGCCTCCTCTGTCCATGGGATTTTCCAGGCGAGAGTACTGGAGTGGGGTGCCATTGCCTTCTCCGCCTGACCACGCTATCTTAGCTAATTTGCTCTTTCCCTACAACTGGCTTCCTCCCTCCCTCCCTCCCTCCCTCCCTTCCTCCCTTCCTTCCTTCCTTCCTTGTATTCTTTTCTATTTCAGGACTTCTGCTTACTCTGTCCATTCATCCTGGATTGACCTTTTACACTTTCACATGTTCATTTACTGAGTTAATTCTGAATCATATTTTATGGTTCATCAAATTCTTTAAGGAAGTTTCTAGAGGCAAGAGCATGTTCCCTTATGTTTTAGTCTATTGAGGATGCTATTAAAACAAACAAACAAACAAACACACCACAGACTGGGTAGCTTATAAACAATGGAACCATTTCTCACAGTTCTGGGCCCTGGACATCAGAGATGAGGGTGTCAGTATAGCTGGTTCCTGGTGAAGGCTTGCAGTCTGCTGACTTTTCACTGTATCCTCTCTTGATAGGAGAGGCAAGATTTCTCAAAGGACTCTTATAATGGCACTAATTCTGTGAGGGTTCTCCCCTTATGACCTAATTGTCTATCTACCAAACACCGACTACATTGAGCATCTGAATTTCAACATATGAATTACGTTGTTGTTCAGTCACCCAGTCGTGTCCAATTCTTTGCAACCCCATGGACTGCAGCACACCAGGCCTCCCTGTCCCTCACCATTTCCCAGAGTTTGCTCAAGCTCATGTTCATCTCATCAGTGATGCCGTCCAGCCATCTCATCCTCTGACGCTCTCTTCTCCTCCTGCCAGCATCAGGGATTTTTCCAATGAGTCGTCTGTTCACATCAGATGACCAAAACACTGGAGCTTCAGCTTCAGCATCAGTCCTTCCAGTGAATATTCAGGGTTTAAGATCACTTAAGATGAATTCTAAAGGAAACACAAATATTCAGATCATATCATCTTATTTTATGTCCTTATTCTTTATCTAATTGATGGCTTTGTACAATTATTATAATTGTACGTAAGAAATTATGATGCTGATACTCTTCTATGCTGGAACGTAAGTTACAAAAGAGTGCATTTGTCTTGGTCACTGTTTCAAACTCACATCTTTGCCTATCACTGTATTTTCACAGCACAGCAAATAAGAACAATACATATTTGTTGCATCAATGATCAAAGAAATAAAGAAAAATCTTCTTTTAAAACATTTATAGAAAGCAGTAGTCCACTTGCTGTCTAGTATGCTCTAAATAAATTATCAACAACAGGAAGAGCAACCTGGGTGACATTTTACAATCATTCTTTAATCTAATCTCCTAAGAATTCTTTTAAAAATAAATCCAGATCTAGTTGCCCATTTTTACATTTCTTCCTATTCATGTGAATCTCAGCAATTACCCTATTTTTCAGATTACATCAAAGAACTAACATTAGAAGATCTCACTCCAGGTATTTAGAAAATTGTGACAAACATTCAAGTATCTAATCCATATGTTAAAAAAGCAATGCGGATGAAATTTGTCTCAAAAGTGTCCAGGGCAGCAGCATAGGGTTATAGATATGCCCTAGCATCCAATGCAATAGTAACCAAAGTCATCAAATATCACCCCAAATCTTTATTAACTTGGTCATATATTTTAGAAAGCCTCCAGGAGCAGGCAGATGGCATTCTTCTATTTGCACTATTCCACTGCAGAGAAGTAAAGTTTAAACTATCAGCTACCTGCCATTTCTGGAATTGCTGCAGATAAAAACTCTTTGATGATTTCAGTTTTCTGCTGCTTGCTTGCAGGCTTACAGAGAATAATTGCTACCATAAGAAACACTACTGAAATTGACAATAAACTGAATTTGGCTGGAAGTACATTGTAATTCTCTTCTATATTGGTGAGCTGCACTGCTGGGACAAGTGTTTGTTTAAAACCAAAACACCAAACAAAACCTTGGCTCTAATGAAAATACAAGGGTAATCATCTTTGAGATATTTATGCTACGATGATTGAAATTCTTTATTAGGAAGATAACATTAACTGTTTCTTCAAGTGGCTTATTTGAAGAGTATAAACTGCTCCCAGTACACTTGGACAAATTTGAAATAGTACCGAAAAAACAAAGACAGACAAGTGTGAGTGAGGCCTGACGTGGAAAAGAAAGGGAGACATGGGTGAAGCAGAAAAAATATTTAAAAAATTATTAAGAAAAGTAGATATGAGAAATAAGATCAAATATGTTGAAAAAAGTTATAGAAAGAGGAGGGATAGAAATAATGGAATAAAGGATAAATCAAGATATGCATACATGATTAAAAATAGCCAAGTCTAATTGTCATTATTTATTGTATTTTCTTCCTACATATTTAACACCTTTTCTACTGGGAAACTTTTAAATTATATCTGTTTACAGTCTATATCTATACTTATGTGAAATAAATGTAATACCCCTACCAGGACAACATGTTGCCCACTAGAAGCCATGGCTGTGGATACTGAATTGTAGTAATGAACAGTTTAAGGCAAGGAGACAGGAATAGTCTAGTTTAGAGAATTCCAAAATATTGTTTTGATCCCACAAGTGTTAGTTAAAATTATAGAATCTTGCTAGATAAGGCTGAATCCTAGTTCATATCAAAGTTTCAAACAAAGGTTTTGTTGCTTCCTTGCCATTTATTTGTCTACAAGTTAGCCACTATTCCAATACACATAGCATAACAAAACATATTCCACAGCAGAAAACCAAAACCTTAAGGGAAAGAAGGCAAAAACAAGCTTGAAGATAGCAAATTTTGTTTTCTCTGGACTTACCAGGCTCTTTTTTGCCTGCTTATTGATGTTAGAGATTTGTGATATACAAAACCTACCCGTAAACAATAATTTTTAATGGATCTTTATTATTATGGTAAGTTGATACCTAGGGTATTGCTACTGGCATTTTCAAAGGACCCCAATAAATAAGATTTACAGCTGACCCTAGAACAATGCAGGCAGCAGGCTAGCTAACATTCCACAAATTTGAAAATCCACATATAACTTACAGTCCATCCACCAATGACACAGTTACTCCTTATCCTCAATTCTGAACTCATAGATTCAAATCAACCACGGATCATGTAGCACCATAGTACTTACAGTTGAAAAAAAATCTGCATAAAAATGGATCCAGTTCAAAATGCTGTTTTTTTGAGAGTCACCTGTATATCAAGATTTTTTCTACTTTTATTAACTAAGGGGCAGCTGAAAGTAAAATGTCCTGAGCCTCAAGAAGAAAGGCAGATTGTCACAAGGTAGCTCTTATTTAAAAAGCAAGTAGAGTATAAAAGGGTATAAAAATGTCTATCCAATAGAACAAGGAAGAATGATGCATCAGTCTTTATTAGTTTAACTGGGGAGTCAAAAGAGCTCCCCGAGTTATAGCGAAATCCCACACTGTTTAGTCACTTCTTAATGACCCTGTTCTATTAATGCAATGAATGCAATATTCAATGCAATTGAATATTCAATTGAATAATGCAAATTCAAATGCAATAAATATTTACTGAATGCGCTATGTACAAGGTAGCTCAGTACACCATCACTTTCCAGTATACTACATATTTAACATTCCCAACAACCCAATGGAGGGTTAGTAATCCTGTTTACAGAAAAGGAAAATTTAAGTCTGAAATTAAATTGGATCAAAAATAATAGCTATGTAGTGGTAGGGAGTGACTCCTAAAATGGCTAGACAATAAACACAGTAAATACTCTCTCTAAAAAGCAATAATAAAACTAGAAAAAAGTTGTCAAAATAGCAACTTCCGTACTCTGGACTCTGACAAAGGGCAAATAGTAACTTGAGCAGCTTTTATTCAAAAAACTTTTGAACATTATTGAAAAGAGGAATGATCTGTTGTTTTAGCCTGGAAATGATCCCATACCCATTCCAGGTTAATGACATTGAAAGAAAATAATGGCTAAAAACCATTGCTGCTGTTCAGTCACTAAGTCATGTCTGATTCTTTGCAACTTCCTTGACTGCAGCATGCCAGGCTTTCCTGTCCTTCACTATCACTGGAGTTTGCTCAAATTTATGTCCATTGAATTACTGATGCTATTTAACCATATTCTCCTCTGCCATCCTCTTCTTGTGCCTTCAGTCTTTCCCTGCATCAGTCTTTTTCAATGAATCAAATTGACTCTTTGCATCAGGGGACCAAAGTTTTGGAACTTCAGCTTAAGCATCAGTCCTTCCAACGAATATCCAGGATTGATTCCCTGCTGTCTAAGGGACTAGCAAGAGTCTTCACCAGCACCACAATTCAAAGGGATCAGTTCTTCATTGCTCAGTCTTCTTTGGGCATCCCTGGTACTTCAGTTGGTAAAGAATCTCCTGCAATGAGGGAAACCTGGGTTGTATTCCTGGGTTGGGAAGATCCCCTGGAGAAAGAAACAGCTATCCACTCCAGTATTCTGGCCTGGAGAATTCCATGGGCTGTACGGTCCATGAGGTCACAAAGAGTCAGACACAACTGAGCAACTTTCACTTCACTTCAGCCTTCTTTATGGTCTTCTCTGGTGGCTCAATCAATAAAGAACCTGCCTGCAACACAGGAGACCCAGGTTCAATCCATGGGTCAGGAAGATACCGTGGAGAAGGGCATAGCAACCCACTCCAGTATTCTTGTCTGGAGAATCCCGTGGGCTGAAGAGCCTGGAGGGCTGTAGTCCACAGGGTCACAAATAGTCAGACATGATTGAAGTGACTGAGCACACACAAAGTCACCATTTGCAGTGATTTTGGAGCCCAATAAAATAAAATATGTCACTGCTTCCATTTTTTCCCCTTCTATTTGCCATGAAGTGATAGGATCAGATGCCATGATTTTATACTTTGGATGTTCAGTTTCAATCCAGCTTATTCACTCTCCTCTTTCACCCTCATCAAGAGGCTCTTTAGTTCTTCACTTTCTGCCATTAGCATGATATCATCTGCATATCCGAGGTTGCTGATATTTATGCTGGCAAACTTGATTCAAGCTTGTGATTCACCCAGCATGGCATTTCACATGATGTACTCTGCATAGAAGTTAAATAAGCAAGGTGACAATATACAGTCTAGTCTTACTCCTTTCCCAATTTTGAACCAGTCCATTGTTCCATGTCTGGTTCTAGCTGTTGTTTTTGATCTGCATACAGGTTTCTTAGGAGACAGGTAAGGTGGTCTAGTATTCCCATTCTTGAAGAATTTTCCACAATTTGACGTGATCCACACAGTCAAAGTCGTTTGCATAGTCAATTAAACAGAAGTAAATTTATTTTATTTATTTATTTGGAATTCCTTTGCTTTCTCTATGATCCAACAACTCTTGACAATTCGATCTGTGGTTCCTCTGTCTTTTCTAAACCTAGCTTGTACATCTGTAAGTTCTTGGTTCATGTACTGCTGAAGCCTAGCTTGGAGGACTTTGAGCACCAGCTTATTAGTATGCGAATTGAGTGCAATTCTATGGTAGCTTTATCATTATTTGGCATTGTCCTTCTTTGGGATTGGAATGAAAACTGAGCTTTTCCAGTCCTGTGGTCACTGCTGAGTTTTCCAAATTTGCTGACATATTGAGTGCAATACTTTAACAGCATCATCCTTTAGGATTTTCAATAACTTGGCTGGAATCCCATCATGTCCACTAGCTTTGTTTGTAGTTCTTGTTGTTCAATCTCTATGTCATGTCCAACTCTGGATCTTTTCAAAGAGTCAGCTCTTTGCATCATGTGGCCAAAGTATTTGAACTTTAGCCTCAGCATCAATCCTTCTAATGCATATTCAGGAATTATTTCCTTGAGGATTGACTAGTTTGATCTCCTTTTTTCTAAGAGACTATCAAGAGTCTCTTTCAGCACCACAATTTGATACTGTTCATTCTTCAGTTCTCACCTTTCTTTATCGTCCAACTCTCACCTCTGACATGACTATTGGAAAAACCATAGCTTTGACTAGATGGACCTTTGTAGGCAAAGTGATGTCTCTGCTTTTTAGTATGCTGTCTAGGTTTGCCATAGTTTTTCTTCCAAGGAGCAAGCGTCTATTAATTTCGTGGCTGCAGTCACCATCTGCAGTGATTTTGCAGCCCAAGAAAATAAACTCTGTCACTGTTTCCACTTTCCCCCCATCTATTTGCCATGAACTGATGGGACTCAATGCCATGATCTTAGTTTTTCTGAATGTTGAGTTTTAAGCCAGCTTTTTCACTCTCCTCTTTAACCCTCATCAAGAAGCTTTTTTAGTTTCTCTTCACTTTCTGCCTTTAGAGTGGTATCATCTGCATGTCTGGGGTTGTTGATATTTCTGCCAGAAATCTTGATTCCAGCTTGTGAATCATCATGCCTGGAATCTTGCATGATGCACTCTGCATAGAAGGTGAATAAGCAGGCTGACAATATACAGTACTCCTTTCCGAATTTTGAACCCATGTCCAATTCTAGAATTCTAAAATGTCCAATTCTAGTATTCTGTGACAAAATTCAACACCCATTAATAAATAAAAATTTTCACCAAACTAGGAGTAGAAAAAAACGATTCAACCTGATAAAAGACACTCAAAAACTGTGGAGCTAAAATTATATTTAGTGATTACAGATTGAATATTTCACCCTGAAATCAGTAACATGGAAAGGATTTCTGTTCTCACTGCTTCTATTTAGTATATATTAGACATTCTAGCCAGTAAATCAGCAACAAACTACAATGTGATCAGAAAACAAGTAAAACATTCTCCTCAGATAATATAAACTTGTACTGAGAAAATTCTAAATAACACTTCCCTCCCCAAAAAAGAAAGAATAAAGGAGTTTAGTAAGAATGAGGAATACAGATTAATATAAAAGAAAGTCAGCTGCATTTATATATAATACCAATGAAAACGTTTAAAAATGAATTAAGGAAATAAATTTATTCAAATTAGCACCAAAAAGTAAAGACTTAGGATTATATCTAATAGATAAAAGGCTAAGGCTTATACATTTAAAACTAAATAACATTGTTAAATGAAATAAAGAGGATCTATATGAGTGGAATGACATTCTGTGTTCATGAATTGGAAGACTCAATAGCTTGAAGGTTCCAGTTCTTGTCAAACTGGTGAGTAGTTTCAATGCAATCCATATAAAAATCTTAGCTTTTTTTTTTTTTGCAGAAATCAGTCACCTAATCTAAATTTGTATGGAAATGCAAAGAATCTAAATGCAAATATCTAAGTTTATATGGAAATGCCAAAGCAAGTTTAAAGAACTTTGGAGGACTCATTTTACAACTTTAAAACATCTTATAAAGCTACAGTAACCAAGGCAATGTGTTATTAGCATAAGAAAGATTAGTGAAACAGAACTGAAGTTCTAAAAATAACTCATAGTCAATTGACTTTGGATGAATATGTTTAACTAATTCCATGAGGAAAGTATAAACTTTCCAACTTATTGCCTAGAGACAATTAGATATCCACACATAAAAAGATAAACTTAGATCCTTACATAACATCATACACGAATATTACTTCAAAATAGATTATAGACATAAGTAGTCCTAACTAAAGCTATAAAACTTTCAGAAGTCGTAAGAGAAAGCTTTTACTCCTTGTGTAGGTAAAGATTTCTTAGGTATGGCAACAAAAGCAGGATTCATACAGGAAAACAATGGCAATTTGAACAATCTCAAAATTAAACAGTTCACACTTCAAAAGAAAATGAATAACAAACCACAACACACACCCAGAGAACATTTTTTTTTTTCAAAACACATATGTGACAAAGAATTTGTACCCAAAATTTGAAAGGTAAGCAATACTTGTAGTTTAGTAGTAAAAATATAAGTACCTAATTTTTCAAAAGGCAAAAAAATTGAATAGAAATTCTCCTAAAGGCCAAAGTGAATAATTAACAAAAATATTAAATGATATTCAACATCATTGCCCATTAGGGAAAATAAAATTAAAACCATGAAGTACCACTTTACATCCACTAGAATGGAATGGGTCACTGTTGTTTAGTTGCTATGTCCTGTCCAACTCTTTTTGTGGCCCCATGGACTACAGCCTACCAGGCTCCACTGTCCATGGGATTTCCCACACAAGAATACTGGAGTAGGTTGTCATTTCCTTTTCAGAAGATTTTCCCTACCCAGATATTGAACTTGTGTCTTCTGAGTCTTCTGCATTGGCAAGTGGATTCTTTCACACTGCATTTCTGGGAAGCCCATATAACGTTGGTGGGAAGCTAAAGGCAAAGTAGAAAAAAAGAAATATATACCCATTTGAATGCAGAGTTTCAAAGAATAGCAATGAGAGCTAAGAAAGCCTTCCTCAGTGATTAATGCAAAGAAATAGAGGAAAACAATAAAATGGAAAAGATTATAGATTTCTTCAAGAAAATTACAGACACTAAGGGAACATTTCATACAAAGATGGGCTCAATAAAGGGCAAAAATGGTATAGACCTAACAGACGCAGAAGATATTAAGAAGATGTGCCAAGACTACACAGAAGAACTATACAAAAAGAAATTCATGACCTAGGTAATCATGATGGTGTGATCACTCATCTAGAGCCACACATCCTGGAAGGTGAAGTCAAGTGGGCCTTAGGAAGCATCACTATGAGCAAAGCTAGTAGAGGTGATGGAATTCCAGTTGAGCTATTTCAAATGCTAAAAGATAACGCTGTGAAAGTGTTTCATTTAATATGCCAGCAAATTTGGAAAACTCAGCAGTGGCCACAGGACTGGAAAAGTTCAGTTTTCATTCCAATCACAAAGAAAGGCAATGCCAAAGAGTGCTCAAACTACCACACAATTGCACTCATCTCACATGCTAGCAAAGTAATGCTCAAAATTCTCCAAGCCACGTTTCAGCAGTACGTAAACTGTGAACTTCCAGATGTTCAAGTTGGATATAGAAAAGGCAGACGAACCAGAGATCAAATTGCCAACATCTGTTGGATCATTGGAAAAGCAATGGAATAACACAAAAAAACATCTATTTCTGCTTTATTGATTATGCCAAAGCCTTTCACTGTGTAGATCACCACAAACTGTGGAAAATTCTTCAAGAGATGGGAATACCAGACCACCTGACCTGCCTCCTGAGAAATCTGTTTGCAAGTCAAGAAGCAAGTTAGAACTGGACATGGAACAACAGACTGGTCCCCAATTAGGAAAGGTGTATGTCAAGGCTGTATATTATCACTATGCTTATTTAACTTATCTGCAGAGTACATCATGCGAAATGCTGGGCTGGATGAAACACAAGCTGGAATGAAGATTGCCAGGAGAATTATCAATAATCTCAGATACCCAGATGATACCACCCTTATGGCAGAAAGTGAAGAGAGACTAAACAGCCTTTTGATGAAAGTGAAAGAGGAGAATGAAAAAGTTGGCTTAAAATTCAACATTCAGAAAACAAAGATTATGGCATCTGGTCCCATCAGTTCATGGCAAATAGATGGAGAAACAGTGGAAAGAGTGGCAGACTTTATTTTGGGGGGCTCCCAAATCATTCTAGATGATGATTGCAGCCATGAAATTAAAAGACTCTTACTACTTGGAAGAAAAGCTATTACCAACCTAGACAACATGTTAAAAAGCAGAGACATTACGTTGTCAACAAAGGTCCATCTAGTCAAAGCTATGGTTTTCCCAGTAGTCATGTATGGATGTGAGATTTAGAGCATAAAGAAAGCTGAGCGCCGAAGATTGATGCTTTTGAACTGTGGTGTTGGGAGTGGCTCTTGTGAGTTACTTGGACTGCAAGGAGATCCAACCAGTCAATCCCCAAGGAAATCAGTCCTGAAAATTTGTCGGAAGGACTGATGCTGAAGCTGAAACTCCAGTACTTTGGCCACCTGATGTGAAGAACTGACTCCTTAAAAAAGACCCTGATGCTGGGAAAGATTGAAAGCAGGAGGAGGAGGGGATTGACAGAGGATGAGTTGGTTGGAGGGCATCACAAACTCAATGGACATGAGTTGGATAAGCTCTGGGAGTTGGTGATGGATAGGGAACCCTGTTGTGCTGCAGTCCATAGGGTTGCAAAGAGCTGGACATGACTGAGTGACTGAACTGAACAGTCACATTGGAAAAATTGTGAAAAAATTTTAAAATTATTAAGCAACATTTATCATGTTTTATCCAAACATGGAAGCCAGCTACTTGCTGCTAAAAAGCTGATAAAGTGGAAAGGAGATTTTGCAGTGGGGCTGGGAGGTGGGGGAGGGTAGATTCCTATCCAAATGCTGAGTACCCCTCACTCACAATGGGTGGGCAAGAGCTTTTATAGACAGAGAGGGCTACATGCAGAAATAACACAATCAGCTCTGACAGTCATCTTGAAATTTATCACTGGTTGTCTGATAGGCATCATCTTGATTATTTTAAGTACAGTTAATCGTCAGCTTCATAGTCAGGTTATTTCAAGTTGTTTGAGGCCAATGTGAGAAATTGTGGCAGCTTATGTTAATGACTACATCTGGTCATTATGTAGTTAACTTACTCCACAAGGTAGAGGTTTTAGTATCTATAAGAAGGCTCTCAGGATAAGGCTCAGAACATTATTTATAGCCTGAGGAACTGAAGGCCCTTGCTTAATGATTAAGCTATTGTTATTTGGTCTTCTTTGACTGTTTCTCTTTATTTTTACATTTTTTTGCACTTCTCTGATTAAACACACTGTTCGGTTAATGCTGTTCCACAGACAAAAGGTAGGCTGAGAACAGGTTTAGGGGATGGGGAGGGACCATGGGCTCCTGTGCCATTTCAATACAGCTCTGCCATTTTTATTCAAGAAATCTGCCATGAAAAATGAAAACATATGTTGACACAAAAAAGTATGTATCTAAACTTCACAATAGCCAAAAGTAGAAACAACTGAAATATCTAAATGATTAAGCAAAATGTTATATATTCATACAATGGGATTTTATTCAGAAATAAAAAGGAACAAACTACTAATGCACATCATGAAATGGATGAACATCAAATATGTTATGCTAAGTGTAAAAGTTGTATGCAAAAAAGCAAATATTGTATTAACCATTTATATGTAGTACTCCAGAATAGCTAAATCTGTAGAGAATTGAGAATTGGAATATGAGATGACTTCAAAAAAGCATAAAAAATGTATTTAATCTGACAAAAATTTTGTAAAACTGCATTGTGGTAATGGTTGCATAACATTGTAAATCTATGTTTAAGAAATCACTGAATTTATAAACACTAACAGTGAATTTTATGATGTATAAACTAGACCTCAACAAAGCTTCATTTTTTAAAAATGTATGATGCATGAGTGTTAAGTACCTTCAGTTGTGTCCGAATATTTGTAACCCTATGACTGTAGCCCGCCAGATTTCTCTGTCCATTGGATTCTCCAGGCAGGTATGCTGGAGTGGATTGTCATGACCTCCTCCAGGACATCCTCTCAATCCAGGGATAGAACCCACCTCTGCCGCTCCTGCATTGTAGGCGAATTCTTTATGGCTGAGCCACTAGGGAAACCCATAGCTACAATTTATTAGCCACTTTGTTCTGTGCAACAATCTAAATGCTTTAAACATATTTTATTTAATCATTAAATCTTCAGAAATATTTATTGTTTAAATAATGAAACTGAAACTCAGCGAAGTTACATATCGTACTGTAGTTTTTTCAACTTCTAAATGAGGAGTTAGGATTGTAATCTACTCCTGAATTAAAACTTCATGACTTAAATCACCATTATACTGCCTAAAGTCACATAATAATTCCTTAGTCATGCCACATACTAGGGCTAAGAGTCACTCAATGCTGTTTGTAGTATACCATGGTATTCTTCTGTTATGGGCTGATTTGTGATTCCTCAAAATTCATATTTTGAAGCCTTAACCTCAGTATATCAGACTATGACCTTGTTTGGAAATAGGATATTTAAAGAAGTGATTAAACTAAAATGTCTTTAAAGTGGACCTTAATACAATCCTTATAAAAAGAAGAGATTAAGACACACAGGGAGACACTAGGGACAGGAAAATCAGGAAAAGACCATGAGGAAATCTAGCAAGAAGGTTGTTATCTGTAGGCAAGGAGAGAGGACTCAGAGGACATGAAGGCTATAGGAAACATTGAAAATTATTTAGCAAAAATAATTTAGGGAATAATAATTTCTTTATCCTGTATTTCTTTTAAATATTCATTTTTTCTACTACATTGATGTAATTTGATTATGTGGTTTAGTTGCTAAGTTGTGTCCGACTCTTGTGATCCCATGGACTGTAGCCCACCAGGGTCCTCTGCCCATGGGATTCTCCAGGAGAGAATACTGGAGTGGGTTGCTATTTCCTTCCCCAGAGGACCTTCCTGACACAGGGATTTAACCTGGGTCTCCTGCATTGCAGGCAGATTCTTGACTGACTGAGCTATGAGAGAAGCCCCTAATCTGATTATGCTATGCTATGCTATGCTAAGTCGCTTCAGTCGTGTCCGACTCTGTGGGACCCCATAGATGGCAGCCCACCAGGCTCCACCGTCCCCGGGATTCTCCAGGCAAGAGTACTGGAGTGGGTTGCCATTTCCTTCTCCAGTGCATGAAAGGGAAATGTGAAAGTGAAGTCGCTCAGTCGTGTCCGACTCTTAGCGACCCCATGGACTGTAGCCTACCAGGCCCCTCCGTCCATGGGATTTTCCAGACAAGAGTACTGGAGTGGGGTGCCATTGCCTTCTCCGAATCTGATTATAATTTACACTAATTAATGCATACAAAATTTGGGGCAATTGAATATTTTCTTTTGGCCTAATTTAATGAATTGGTACACATATGAAAGATCACTTCATTTCTTGCACTCAGATGTAAGTTTTTCTAGATTTCTATGTATTTGTTTCCCTCATATCCTTTATTTACTCATTTTTTAAACCACTGAGGTAACTCTAAGGCAAGTTTTGGTTATTGGTCTCGGCAGTAACCCAGAGGATTACCAAGCATTCAGTGCACCTCTATTTAGTCACAGTAGAACTTAGCACTTGAAAAAATATACAGAAAATCTATAGATTTTCTTTACGTGCATGAGTGTTAAGTCATTTCAGGTGTGTCTGACTCTTTGTGACCCCATGGACTGTATCCTGCCAGGCTCCTCTGTCTATGGGATTCTCCAGGGAAAGAATAGTGGAGCGGGTTGCCATGCCCTTCTCCAGGGAATCTTCTCCACCCAGGGATTGAACCCAGGTCTCTTAAATCTTCTGCACTGGCAAGCAGGTCCTTTACCACTAGTGCCACCTGAGAAGCCCAGATTTTCTACACACATACCCTCTTATAGCTTAGTCTTTGTGCCTGTACTGATTTCTCCTATAGACCTCATTTCATAATATGCCCTGAAAATTAAATAATATATTTAGTTCCAATATGACCTAAGAATTTAATTGGATTTGTAGGCAGCAATTTATATAATATTAATGGATACTTTCCAAAAGTAGCTAATTAACAACTGACCTTTAATTTTCTTTTTAAAGAAAGGAACTGAGAATTAGAAAAAAAAAATACAAGAGAGATAGGAAAAAAAAATAAATCTCAAACCTTTTCTCCCCTCCTAACAGTGATGTACATTTAATTAGCAGAAAGACATCATCAGGGACGTTTGGGGACCTGTGTGATACATTATGTTTCTGATTACCTTATGCCGATAAAAACAGCTAAATAATTTAAATGCAATTCAATAAAAATATACTTTCAATGGGAAACTTAGAAGGTGGGTGATAGATTAAAAGCTTTCCATAAAGTGAAGATTTTATAAAGATACTGCTGTGAAAATTCAGAGTAAAAGATTACATTTTGTTTCCTCTTTTATGTAGCCAGATTTCTTTGTTCTGTGTTGTTTTCATAACAACCCTGAATAAATATATACTACATTATTTAGGTACATTGTTACATTGTACAAAAATTCAGTGTTACCATTAATTACAGTTAAAACACACAGAAAGTGTGGCCTTCTTTGTGAGATCGCCTTCCAAAAGTTTGATTCTATCTTGCCCAAGACCCTATCCACATGGGCCAACCTTTCACTTATCCACAAAAGATTAATGACTTTGTTTTCCTTCAACCCACAATGAGAATATTTGGCCCCTCCTAGAATTGATTTCTCATGTTATTCAAAATATGTTAGTGGGCTTATGTAATTCCCTCCTGGGAAGGGATTTGTCTCTGAAAAAAGTACTGAAACCATCTTCACTAATTGGCCCCTTTGTTGGCAGGCAAAGCAGAGAAGCCAAGGACTAAATGGGCCATGAAAATTAATCTGCAAACTTCATCTAAACACTGTGCCTTTAGGACAGCATTGAGGCTAGCTGGTCTGGCCAGGTGGGTGCAGGGGGCTCTGCTGTAATAGTCTCTTCTGTGGATAAATGAAACTTTTGTTTGTCTTGTGTGAGTGTGTGTGTGTGTGTGTGTGTGTGTGTGTGTGTGTGTTAGTCACTCAGTTGTGTCAGACTCTTTGTGACCCTCATGGTCTGTAGCCCACCAGGCTCCTTTTCCCATGGGATTCTCCAGGCAAGAATACTAGAGTGGGTTGCCATTTCCTTCTCCAGGGGATCTCCCTGACCCAGGGATTGAACCTGGGTCTCCCGCATTGCAGGCAGACCATTTCTGACTGAGCCACCAGGAAAGGCTTTATTTATCTTACATGATATCTAATAATATACCTATCTCATTTGTTACATCCTTTCATTTAATAATTGCCTAAACTAATCAAAAGTCTAAACAGACCTCCATTTAGAGGTCCCTGGATTACCTGGACCAGTTTTACTTGAAGTGTCTGTTTAATATGCAGATTTATGGGTCCTGTCCAGGAATCAGATTCTGCTTTCTTAAGCACACTGCTTTGATGATGAGATTGAAGCTGCACAGGGTCTTAAAAAGCAGTTCTTCTTAGAAAGTAGCTCCATCTTGTGCACTTTAAGCACCTAAATCTTATAATCAAGTGTCCCTGAGAAAAAGATTGAGGGTTGAAAACCATTTCACAAGTAGCTGTCCCTGGAATATCATACTGGTCAATCCATTTGATTTCAGCCTCTGTTCATCACAGAGATTCTTAAAGGAAATCCTATGATTGCATGCAGTTTGTTATTTTTTGTTAATAGATCATTAACAGTTTATTAATTTGAGGAAGCTTTTTCTTGAAAAAATCTTTAGGATCCAAAAGACATGGCTTCTAGTCTTGGGCTTACTGTGCAGTTTCTGTGGCCTTTGGCAAGAAAGTTACTATGTGCTTCAGTTTCCTCATCTGTAAATTTAAACTTTGATAAAACACTTACCTATCTTGTGTTATATATCTAGTAGACTGGATTACTTGATATATTTTAGTCTATTTTATGTTATTTAGTTATGTTAAAAGTTCCTTAAAAATTAATGTGAGACTGCTACAAAATAATTTTGTAACATTCTTTACAAAAATAAGACAGAATTATTATTTCCCTCTTCTCTGCTCTATCATTGATAAACTTAGTTCTGTCAGTTTTAAAGGAAACCTTGATTCTTTTTCCCACTGGTGTTTCTTAGCCGTCATTTTAAGGTCTTTTACGCCTTAGAAGCAGAGGGGCTGCTATTCATGGTATCACTTTCCCCATAGCTTGACAAAATAGCTTCACGTTACTGAGAAATTCAGTGTTGAGGAGAAAAAAGTTGAACTACCACAATACAATCATATTTATCTTCAAAATAGTCCTATTACATTTCTCTGGGAAAACAGATGCAAAGATATTCTTTGCCTTAAAAAGTTGCTATTTAAATAAAAAGTACTATTATCTAGATAAAGGTGCAAAAATAGTCACAATATACAAATATTATAGCACAGAAAAATTTGGTAAGGAGAAAAATGATAGTAGGCTAAGGCGTTTGGTTAGTAGAAAACAAACTCTTTTAATGCATCTCAAATGATTACTTTATATAATTGGATTAAATTTATGATGGCATTTAAAATGTAAAGTCTCCAAGGACAGATAATCACTATATTTTGTATTCTATGGACTGCTTTGTAACACAATAGCTTGTTCAATGAGTACCTTTGACATTGGCCGTAAACTTATGCTGAAAATAATTATCTTACTTGAATTTAATTACTTTTGTTTGATTTGTCTGTTTTTTTAGAAACTACCCAGATATATTATGTTGACAAGAAAGAAGAAAAAAAAAGAACAATTTAACTTTACAATGTTTATTTTGCCTATTTTATTTTAAGTAGAAAGAAGAAAAAATGATAAAATTACAGTCATTCAGCCATGCTAAATGACTACTATGCCTCAACAAAGTGAGTCCCTGCTTAAGCCAAATTAGGAGATCCTTTAAGTACACAGACATGTTCAATTGATTCCATGAGATGCTTTATGGCAGATCTACCCATCTACTTTTGGATGCTTTTTGGAATGCAATTCATGATCCTTAAATTTATCTCTGAAAATGGAAAATAAACCGTTCAGCTATAGGCTTTGGATTTTCTCTTCAACATGTAGATAATACCTTATAATTTAATTGGTGAAATGAATTTAGTGCTTTTCATTCAGATCTGAAAACACAGTGCTGTTCACATTTTTCAAGAGTGTTTGCCCTTGGGTTTATGGAAGAAACTCAGAGGAACTTCTTTCTTCCTAAAAAGGATCCAGGAGACTTTCTTTTTTTAATATGCTAATGAAAATGAAGAGTTTACTAGTATTACTAAACACTCACTATCAGCCTTTTAATTAGTGACCCATTCAACTGCTCAAAATGATATTGACTGAAAGTGTTGCAGGAAGGGGGACCCCTTTCAGGGGCTGAAAGTGGGCTCTTGCCTAACATTTGGAAGTGAATTGTCCAAGGAGACACATGTGCTGACAAAGCAAGAGATTTTATTGGGAAGGTGAGCCTGGGCAGAGAGCAGAAGGTAAAGGAACCCAGGAGAACTGCTCTGCCATGTGGCTCGCAGTCTCAGGATTTATGGTAATGGGATTAGTTTGCAGTTGTCTTTGACCAATCATTCTGACTCAGAGTCCTGATGCATTGCTTGTCCAAGATGGATGTCAGCAAGAAGGATTCTTGGAGGTGGTCAGACATGTGGTATCACATTTTTGATCCTTCCCGAACTCATCCAGTTGGTGGGGGCTTATTAGTTCTGTGTTCCTTACTTCCTGTCATAAAACAACTCATACAAATGGTAGCTATGGTGTCTGGCCAGGGTGGGTAGTTTCAGTCAGTATGCTTCTCCTAAAAAAAAAAGGTATATTTACTGTTGTGCAAAATCCATCATATTTCAACTCACTTTTATGCTTCTAAGTTTGTATTACATTTTTGGAATTAATTAAATAACAAGAGCATCTAAATCAAAATATATACATATTAAAGGAGATTTAGATTTAGAAAAGTACAATAGGATCTCTGGAGTAAATGTGGTTCTTCTTTTTACAACTTTTTTTTTATGTATGTTCATTTCCTTAATATTCTTGTACCACTATATTACAACTACCTTAAAAACCAGAACCACAGAACTTAACATGTACATTTAATGTGTCAAGTCCAAGTAAGTATATAATTATTTCAGAAGATCAAAGCTGGCAACAAAAGTGTCAGTACTGTGGTTCATGCAAGTTGATTTTTCTATGAGGCAATGAGCTAAGTTCAATTCCCCAAGTTTTCAATAGGTTTCTTAGCATAAAGGTGGCTATCAGGAGCAGGCAGCTAATCAGTTTGCTCCCAAGCCAAAAGGAGAGTTTAGCTACCTAGTATACTGTCATCATTGCCATGCAATTGACCTTACAAATGCTTGCCAAAATGACCACCGTCTCTGAATATTGTTTGCTTGTTTTTTGACTTTAACAAACTTTTTACCTTGTTAAATTTCATTCCATGCATTGTGGCATATCTCTGCCCTTAAAAAAAAAAAACAAACAAGCAATGTTCTTTTGGAAATGGATAAAACATGAGGCAGTGCATATAGTCATAAATGGAATAAGTTTGTAATTATAAAGCTCTGGAGGGAAGAACAAACTTAGATTAACTATGATCTACTCTGGAGAGTTTTTAATTACCAACCCCAGTGGGGAGTAAGTGGTAACATTAAAAAAAAAAAAGATTAAAAAAAATCTGAAATGGACATAAGTTTGGATATTAATAAGAAAATTTCCACTTAGGAGCGGATGAGATGTGTGATGGTGTTGCCATATGCGGCCATTAGAATATGGATTAGCTCTCCTCCTCTTTTTCTCTCTGTCAACCTGAGTGATCACAGATATATTTGCTTCTCAGTTAAGTAAAGTAGCTAATTATCATATTGAAAGTCTGATTCTCTGAAAGGACAATTGAGAAATTCATTCTAGAATTAAAGAGAGAGGTTTGTAAAGGCAGTATTTAGTTCAATTCATTTCAGTCCCTCAGTCGTGCCTGACTCTTTCTGGCCCCATGGACTGCAGCACACCAGGCTTCCCTGTCCATCATCAATTCCCGAAGTTTGCTCATACTCATGTCCATCGAGTTGGTGATGCCATCCAACCATCTCGTTTTCAGTCATTGCAGGATTGGGGGGGGAGTCATAAACTTTCCTTACAAAAGTACAGTATTTTATCCAAAACTTCCATCCACACCTACAAATATTCCGAATGCTTCCAATATGCAATCACAAAGATATGAATACATGATGACAGATTTTTTTTCTTCTTCCCTTTCTGTCCTCAAAAGTGTTGCTTTTTCAATTCTCTTATAGCATTCTACTCCAATAATCAGTATCTTGCAAGTCACTCAATGGTTTCTCTGCCCACATTTAGAGTACTAACTGAATTAATATAATGGTCAAATCCTATTCAGTAAAGGCAAACTTCACTAACTGTTCATCGAAACAGGAAATTGCAGTTCTATTCTGGCAAAAATTTCCACCAAAGGCTATTGATCTTAACTGATTGTTGGCAAAAATAAGCAAGAATCAGGCATATTGTAGTCCATTAAGAAGAGTACAGATCAACAACAAAGATGCAGTGCTCTCAGTGATCAATCAGTCTCAGTAAAGAGAAGGTCCTTACAAGATCTTCAGGACACTAGGCAGCCATCTTGTACTAATCAACCAAAAGAAACATTTTAGGCTAATTCTCCTGGGTGTCTTACCTCTGGATGAACAAAATTAACTTCCATTTAGCTGCTTTTTATGCTGCTGTTCATAAATTGCCGTTCTTTCTCCACCTCCTTCTTGATTTCCTCCTGTGTGTTCAGCTCATTGTTTAGCAATGCCATTATTAAAACCCAAATTCTAACTGGCCCAGTAACCCAACACCTTCTCAATTCTCAAAACACCTGGGCTAAATGTTGCTTTCCCTACATTTCACTTCTGAGATTCATTCTCTGCTCTCTGCTTAGCTATAAAGCAACCATGACACTGAATGATTGGGGGTTGGGAAGGTGTTGGAGATAAAAACAAGCATAATTTGAATTTTCTTTATGGAATAGATATTTGATTGATTGAATTAGATTGACCAACTGTGTTATTTACATGCCCCCTGTATGCCCCCCTTACGTTAAGCTGCAAAACATAAGCTGCAAAGAAAACAGTTTTGTCTAAAGAAATAAAATCTTATAGGACAGGTAATATCACCAATTCAATATGTAAACCATTAAAGAAGATGCCAAGTGCATTTCATAGATTTGGCTGTATCAATCAATACTCAATGGATGGAAAATAATATAGATTATAGGTAGATTGTGAGAAGATCCTGGGGAGTTAAAATCTCTGATAAGCAATTAGCCAAGTCTGGGACCTTTGTCATAACATTTATTTATTACCCACTTCTAGGAAATGAAATAAGTTAACTCTAAGATGCCATTTACATCTATTTTCCATTACCTTATTATTTGGATTGTATGAACTCAAAAGAGGAGAGATAAGTAGAAAACAGAGAAAGTTTTGAGGATGAGAATACTTATATGTCACGTATGTACTTTGAGCTCCGCAAGCTGAATTTGAAGTTCTAGACTTCACAGGCTTACCAAAGATAGCTGGGTGGTAAAAATATACTATCCTTTGGGTGATATGGACTTCTCAGGTGGCTCAGATTGTAAAGAATCTTCCCTCAATGCAGGAGACCCAGGTTCAATCCCTGGGTGGGGAAGATCCCCTGGAGAAAGGCATGGCAACACACTCTAGTATTCTTGCCTGGAGAAAGCCATGAACAAAGGAGCCTGGCAGGCTATAGTTCATGGAGTCGCACAGAGTCGGACACCAACTGAACAACTAACACTTTCACTTTCACTTTGGGTGGTACAGAATCCATCACTTAAAAATGCTTTTTCTATAAATGCAGTAGTGTTGTTTAAGATCCATTTGGATAAACAAATCAGTTACAGATGCTATTTGGCCATCTGTTGTGAATAACCCAAAACTATTCCCTCACTACTCCATACTAAGTTGCTTAGAATATGGTATGATAAATGGGTCTTAATGTCTTCCCAAGTTCCGTTTAGAGTATTGTGATCATAATCCTATTGTGTAGACCTCCCATTGTTCGTGAGCTTAGAAAGGAGCATCCAGGGGAGATTTCTTGCGCTTGGAGACAGTGATTGTCCTAATAAATTATTGAGTTTTAGGATTGCCACCACCTGTAAGTATTCACTTGGCTTTGCCCAAATGAAAACAGCATGAAACACTGAAAAGAAAAAAGGACTTAACTATAGTCCTTCTGCTGTAACTAACTAGATAAGTGGCATTTAGAAAAATCCTATATCTTATGGCCTTAGGATATTCCTGAAGACCAAGGATCTGGACTAAGATTATTACCTCTTAGATTCTAAAATTCCATTTTAACTTCACTATGTCACTACTTTCCCATCTTGATTTGCATTTTCACCTATCCAATGGCAAATTAAGGTTTCCTTGATAGCTCAGTTGGTAAAGAATCTGCCTGCAATGCAGGAGACCTCGGTTTGATTCCCGGGTTAGGCAGATCCACTGGAGAAGGGAAAGGCTTCCCACTCCAGTGTTCTGGCCTGGAGAATTCCATGGACTGTATAGTCCATGGGGTCACAAAGAGTCGGTCACGACTGAGCAACTTTCACTTCATAGCAAATCACTTTCTCTTCTTAAACAAAAAAACGTGAGGCTCTTTTGTGAAAGTGCTTTGAAAAATATCAAAATTGGAATAAATAAATTAAATGTTAATAAAACATTTCACTAAGAAGTTCTTCAAACAGAAATGAAATAAATGAAAGTGAATTTTTATAAAATGTTCACTTTCCTATAACTTTAATAGCACATGCTTTTGTACTTTATTTTTGTGATTTTTCTGTGAAAAATTCTGGCTTTATAATAAAAATCCCCACTATTGCATGGGAATAAAGTTGTTTTTGACATCTAGTTATCTTTTTTCTAATTAAACTTATTTAATAATTAACCAGTTATCTGAACGACACTACTGCTTTTTCATATCTATTGGAAAGACACTTTGTGTTTTGCTGGGCCTATGCAGTTCCTATACAGACCCATTTGGGCTGAAGTCATTCAGAAACATCATCTGTGATAATAGAAGCTTATTTTTCCAGGTATGTTCTTCTCAGTGTAAAGGCCTATATACAAACAAACTGTGCTATAGCCCATAATATGTTTGAACTTCACAATTTCCTGGGCCTAACTAGAATTTTGAATTAAATGATTAAATTGATAATTTTGAAAGATTTGTACTTTGGTTTAAAAGAAAGTAGCAGAGACTTCAAATCGAAGAACAACCTTTGAATCACAGAACTTTGAACTTAGATAGTACCTCCATGGTATTCTTACCTATTAATATCATTTCTAAGATGAGGAAGGTAAGACTTAAGGAAATACATGTGACCTGATTTATCTTTGTCCCTGAGTCCTTTCCAAAGTACACAGAATGTCTTTTCTTAGAAGGCTTATAGGAGACTTTGTCAGAATGACAAAATCTCAAAGATGAAATTGATAAAAGCTGATTTATATATTGAGGTGTTTCTTTACTATGTATTTTTCACTTTTTCTCTCTTCCTTTTCCTAGGATTCCAGTAAGGTCAAAGGCAATTTTGTAAGCATGTCGTTGTTGCTGTTGTTCAGTCCCTAAGTCGTGTCCAGTTCTTTGCAACCCCATGGACTGCACCACACCAGGCCTCCCTGTCCCTCACCATCTCCCCGAGTTTTCCCAAGTTCATGTCCATTGAATTGGTGATGCCATCCAACCATCTTATCTTCTGCTGCCCTCTTCTCCTTTTAACTTCAATCTTTCTCAGCATCAAGGCCTTTTCCAATTAGTCTGCTCTTCGCATCAGGTGGCCAAAGTATTGGAGCTTCAGCTTCAGTATCAACAATTACAATGAGTATTCATGATTGATTTCCCTTAGGATTCACTGGTTTAATCTCCTTGCTGTCCAAGGAACTCTCAAGAGTCTTCTCCAGCATCGCAATTCTAAAGCATCACTTCTTCGGCACTCAGCTTTCTTTACAGCCCAACTCTCACATCCATATATGACTACTGGAAAAATCATAGATTTGACTAGATGGATCTTTGTTGGCAAAGTAAGGTTTTTGCTTTTCGCTGTTCAATAGACTGTTTATGTTCGTCATAGATTTCCTTCTAAGAACCAAGCATCTTCCAATTACATGGATGCAATCACTAGCTGCAGTGATTTTGATGCCCATTTATAAGCATCTTAGATAATAATTCTGTCCAGAACATCTACCCTTGGCAACTCATATTGTTTTTTAAGTATCTTTTATTGACCCAAAGAGGGCTTTGCCTGTAACAAACGTTTGAACTGTGATTCTTAACCACAGTCTTATGTTAAAATAACCTGAGGCACTTTAAAAATCCTCATGCTTATCCTTCTCCTCAGACCAACTTAGGTATTAGAATTTTATAAAGCTCGCTTGGTAAAAATAAAGTACAAAAAAGATCGAGAGTCACTGCAATGGAGCCCAATTTATTAAGAAGAATTCTTCCACCTTTTGAGGAACAACACAGGGTTTATGTCTACCGTGTATCTTACCAACAAAAACAAGTTTTCACTTATGAAACATTTTAAGCTAATGGGTCGAGAATAGGCTGAATATTCTTCTTATGCAATCCCTACATATTTTTTAAATGTTCATTTGAATTTATTTTATTCACTTATTTATTTAGCTATGCTGGGTCTTAGTTGCAGCACATGGGATCTTTGATCTTAGCTGCAGCATGTGGGATCTAGTTCCCAGGTTAGGGATTGAACCCTGGTCCCCTTCACTGGGAGAACAGAGTCTTAGTCTCTGTACCACCAGGGAAGTCCCCCAATCCCTACATGCTTTTTTGGAAGTTATTTTCAAACTGCCAAAACAGTTTTGACCCAAGTTATTTTGACCCAAGTCTGTATACTAATGCTGATCAGATCTGGGATAGTAGTTGATTTCAATGCATAAAGATAACTCTTGAGTCTGCCTCCATATCACACATTTTCATGCTAATTAACCACCTATCAGTGTAACTTTGGGCCATTTTGACTCCCAAAGACTCGCCTCAGAATTTTAAATTGTCCATTCGTAGCTTGAATATCATTGGGGAACATAGTTTGCTCTTGTTTATCAATATGCCCAAGCCAAATGGTACATTTTTGTTTGTATTTAGTTCAAACCCTGCTGTCTCAGCATATGTCTCATAATCAAATGGTGCCCACACAGTCTCATAGGTAAACAGAAATCCCTGGGTGTTAGCTGAACATGAAATCATTCACTTAAAGGTATTCATTTCCTGATCCATGAATCTCTAACAATGAGCAGGTTTGAGTTTATCAGCAGGCAGCCTTGCCAACGAGTCTGCAAGAATTACCAAATGGACCAGCAGACAATTCAGGAACACCTGCCTGATGCTTCTGTTGTTGGTTGCTTTCCCAAATCAACCATTTCAGAAGAGGAAGTATGAGCTACAGTTAGATCTCAAGATTTGACACGGTTGCTGAATTGTAATTGAGAGCCATATGCCTACTCAATTTGAGGGGAAAACTGTGTTGTGCTGAGTTATATTTTGCTGGTTTTGCCCTAATTTCCAGAGAGATAGTAAAACATATTCACTATAACACGTCCATTAGTTTCTTTGAGAATCTTTGGATGGCCTTTATGAGCTACTCTTTAAGTGTAATAACTGTCTCTCTGTTAAAGCAAAATCTAACATCTATTTTTGAAATTAGCTATTTAAACTAAATTATACCTAGAATCTTAAATTTGAGGGTTAACTCAAGGGACAGTTGGGCTAGACTTGTACTAGAGATAGGAAATTCCAAGCAGGTAGCATATCAAAGTGGTACAAAGGAATGTTCTTTTATACCTGTGTCTTTGATCCACTGCAATCTGTGTATCCAAAGAAGGACTGCCTCCATGTAATAACTTAAATCTAAGGTATAACTGCGTTCTAATTCTTGAAAACATAGATTTCCTAGCACACCTTAAACCACCACTCCCCCAAACAAACTTAGTTGTGAACACATTTTAGTGATGTCTCTGTGGAAGATACAGTATTCAAACTGCAAATGTTTGCTTTCCAATACTTCTTAAGTTCTTTTGCTTTTAAAAGGAGGCCATATGACTACTTCTAGCCAGTGAAGTGAGAGAAATGGATGCATATCACTTCTGACCTAGACAGCTGAGAACAAGTTTGTGACCTCCATCGCTCCCTTCTTCTGCCACAGTAGTATAGGGAGACATATGCTCTGGAAGGCAGAGTCACGGATGGAAGAGAACTCTCTTATCCAATCAGAGTGTCACATGAAGGGTATTATGTTAACTAACGTTAATTATCAGGATTAGTGCAATCTTCTTGTCTCAAGAGATAATATCAGCTATATAATTTATTATTTTAAAATTTTTGCTGAAAAAAAAATGGACATGTTTAATCCTCTAGCCAATTAAACTGGAGCCTTATGACAGTGTTCACCTTTTCACTTCCTTTTAGTATATAAAGCAGGGAGAAGATTCAATATTTTCAAACAGCCTAATTGAAATCCAGAAAATATCACTGAATTCTTTGAATTCCAGACAGTATCAGACACATAGTAGGTGCTCAATAAATGTCCAAGGGGAAGATGGATGGATGGAGAAAGAGAAGAGTATTCACATCTCAATAAGAAATTTCTAGTGAAACCAAACAAAAATTTGTTTTTCTAAGACTAAAAACCCCTAGACTTTGAGTACTTGATGGTTTCTTATTTCAAATACCCACTATTTGTTAATTTTAAAATAAATTCAAACAAGCAGGACTAGCCTTAACAATTTTAGGTACAAAGACATCTTGAGTCATTTAAAATCTGAAGTATTTCGCTTTGAATTCCTCTGGAACCCCTCCCCCTCATCCACGGTAAATTTTCAGATTAAAAATTTTTTTAAAAAAGGATATTTTTTAGAGAACAGCATTCAAGGTACAAAGATGGAAGGTGAAGAAAGAACAAGTAGGAGATCAGAGAATTTGGGCTTCAAATATTGATGTTTAATATACTTCTACAAGTTCAACAAGTTAAATTCACTATATTCCAGCTTTCTCTTTTGTAAAGAGTAATAGTGAGAAGTTATTTGGAGGTTTGTATAGAAACTTAACAAATAAGAATAAAATTCTTAGTCCTTAATAGGAAAATTATATAGTAAACATTACTATTTCTCTCTCATATCAGTTATAACGGGTAGTAGACCTTTAAGTCTTGCTGTATTCCATTTTGTTGTTATTTTTTCTCATGCTATTGATCAGAGCTACTTTGTTTGGGGTTTCCTTGGTGGCTCATTGAATCTGCCTACCAAGCAGGAGACGTGGGTTCGATCCCTGCATAGGGAAGATAACCTGGAGGAAAAAATGGCAACCCACTCCAATATTCTCACCTGAGAAATCCCATGGACAGGGGAGCCTGGTAGGCTACAGTCCACAGCGTTGCAAAGAGTTGGACAGGACTTAGCAAATAAACAACAACAATTTTTGTTTCATTTTCTCCCAAATTGTCTATCTAGTACATTGGGAGAAAGTTCATCTTCTGGATCCTCTAACTTCACAGCTCTAGCTGTGATAAAGACCATTGTCTCTATTACCTTTATCCCAGAGATGGTACACTTAGTAATAAAGAAATTGGATCTTTTCAATGATCATGTCCAGGAATGCAATCTTACATCATTTTTAGATGGAGTCATAGCTATCCATGGACAACTGTAACTAACTCAGTATAGCCTGGATTAGATCATCCTTGACTGCTTAGTGAAGTTATGTTACAATTTTGTCCAAATTTAAATGAATTTGAGAATTCTCTCAACTATAGAAGAATTTAGTATATACAAAGGACTACACAAAAGATCTGATTTGTGTTCAACAGTCCATCAACCAGATGCATCTGCCACCTTAATTTCCAGGTGGCAATGGCTAATGTCTCCCAAAACTTTGGAAAGAGCCTTTATGCTGACAATGCTGATAGAGATAGCTGAGAAAGCATTCATTTTTATGAAAAGGGTGTGGTCTCTAGCTGTTCCCAAAATCACATATCTTCAAAGTGCCAGAATGCTTGATTTCATGAAAAGATGAAGAGAGGACTTTCATGCCTGACTCTACAGCAAACTTAACCCTCTTTTCTAGGTAACTGTTGTTTGTAGAAGAGTCTCAGAGTCCACCAATAAGATAACTAACAGCTTTCATGCCTGACTCTACAGCAAACTTAACCCTCTTTTCTAGGTAACTGTTGTTTGTAGAAGAGTCTCAGAGTCCACCAATAAGATAACTAACAGTTTTTAGCCGTCTCCCCCTACTGATACAGCATCCATCGGATCATTTAAAAAGCAAGAGCATTCCAGAAAAACATTTACTTCTGTTTTATTGACTATGCCAAAGTCTTTGTGTGGATCACAACAAACTTGGAAAATTCTTAAAGAGTTGGGAATAATAGACCACCTACCTGCCTCCTGAGAAATCTGTATGCAGGTCAAGAAGCAACAGTTAGAACTGGACATGGAACAACAAACTGGTTCCAAATTGAGAAAGGACGACATCAAGGCTGTATACTGTCACCCTGCTTATTTAACTAATATGCAGAGTACATCATGTGAAATGTTGAACTGGATGAAGCACAAGCTGGAATAAAGATTGCTGGGAGAAATATCAATAACCTCAGATATGCAGATGACACCACCTTTATGGCAGAAAGTGAAGAGGAACTAAAGAGCCTCTTGATGAAAGTGAAAGAGGAGGGTGAAAATGTTGGCTTAAAACTCAACATTCAAAACACTAAGGTCACGGCATCCGGTCCCATCACTTCATGGCAAATAGATGGGGAGACAATGGAAACAGTGACAGACTTTATTTTCTTGGGCTCCAAAAAAACGCAGATGGTGATTGTAGCCATGAAATTAAAAGACACTTGTTTCTTTGAAGAAAAGCTATGACAAACCTAGACAGCATATTAAAAAGCAGAAACATTACTTTGCCGACAAATGTCTATCTAGTCAAAGTCATGATTTTTCCAGTAGTCATATATGGATGTGAGAGTTGGACCATAAAGAAAGCTGAGTGCCAAAAAATTGATGCTTTTGAACTGTGGTGTTGGAGAATTCTCTTGAGAGTCCCTTAGACTGCAAGGAGATCAAACCAGTCAATCCTAAAGGAAATAAGTCCCTAATATTCATTGGAAGGACTGATGCTGAAGCTGAAGCTCCGATGCTTTGGTCACCTGATGCAAAGAACTGACTCATTAGAAAAGACCCTGATGCTGGGAAAGATTGAAGACAAGAGGAGAAGGGGGAAACAAAGGATGAGATGGTTGGATGGCATTACTGACTCAAAGGACATGAGTTTGAGCAACCTCCAGGAGTTGGTGGTGGACAGGGAAGCCTCATGTGCTGCAGTCCATAGGGTTGCAAAGAGTTGGACACGACTGAGCTACTGAACTGACTAATACCATTCTGGATCCCATACTTGATCTTTTGCACCAGAGTAGTCAGCTGAGGGACAAATGGTAGCTGAAATCCAGCCCCTGCCCTCTAACCAGTGGTGAGCCTGTGATCATAGGTCTTCCATCTGGAAGGGTGAATTTCACTTGCAAAAAGCCCCATGCAGACTACCAATGGCTGATAATCTTGCTCAGCAAGTAGAAATGCTTTCGTTTAGGTGCCTTGTGTCAGGCTTAGTAATGTTTACTAGATAATTGTTCTAGGAGAAAAGAAAGAAGTTACAATACACATGAAGCATGATTGAGCTAGAATTTTCACTAAATAGTTAAAGGACACCAGATTCTGCAGAAAGGAGAGGTGTAATTTTATAGGACAAGGGATTCTCTCCTACATACTTCATTCACTTGAAATCCAAATAGTCCCATTTTAAGTAATTAACAAAGTTTATAGCAAACTGTCTAATAGGTCTTCCAATCTTTTTCTGAAAAAGTGATAAAACTGCCCACATCTAGATAATTTTCAAAGCTTGTATTGAAAAATGTCTACTAAATCCTTCAGCCTTTTCCTTACAAAATTAATTTGTTTTACTTTTCTCTCAGAGATATATTACATATAGTCAAGAGCTTTATTTCATATTGGAAACGTTTCTAAATATTATTTAGACAGAAAAATACAGATTTTGCGCATTCCTTTTCTTCCCTAAAAATTTTTAGACATTATATGATTTTTTTATAAAATTACTTAGTTAAAGCTGAGATTATGTATATTTATTTCTCAGTATCCCTGCTACCATTTTGATATGCTAAAGCCCAAAATATAAAGCACTGCACTTTTTTTATCTTTTCCTAATCTATTTTTATTTTAAAGAATACACTCTATGCTTGCTATTCTGTTTTCCAAAGTGGGTCACTTGCTTTTACCCCCAAAATTTTCAGACATTTTCTTACCTATGAAGTAGAATTTTGAAACATAGACTTGAGACTTTTGATGTGAGCACCTGTTATTTTTTTAATCCCCAAATGCAACCTTGCTTTATATGAAAATTTATAACAACTGTATTTCTCTAAGACAGGATGTGTTTAAAGATTAAAAAATGATTTTTTTTTAAACAGGATCAAGAGAACTGATAGCAAAATCTATAATCTTTATGGTTTATTGAACAAACTACTTGCACTTTCTTGTATTCATTTTATTTTAAAAATAGTTTTATATTTTTTAAGAAATAGATGGAAACCTAAAAGCAGGTTCAGGTTCATTTTCCCTTCTAGAACTATTTGTCTAAAACTTGCTATAAAATATAATACAAAACACATTATAGCAAAAACAACTCATTTATAATTTTTCCCATTAAATCACTATCACCTGTCACACTGTTCTTTTCTTCCTTCTATCTCTTAGAATAAAATATTTAATTAATAAGCATGCATTTGGGTCTTATTTTATATTTAGATTAGTTTCTCTCCTTCTTACTTCTCTGAACTATGGCAGATGGATCACATTGCTAAACACTGAAATTAGCAATACTTGGTTTAAATTGTTTAACATGACCGCCTCAGAACCTAGAGAGTGGAAGAGGATAGAGAGTGGTGTTTTTCTACTCTTTAGATTTAAAGAAGAGAGTCTAGGAGTAGACAAGTTTCAAAATGAATATCCTGAGGATATTTTCAGATTCAATTTATAGTTGCAACATATTCAGACAAGTTAGAGGTTATTGTAACATGTGGATACTTCACTGAACTGAACCTCAAAAACTCAAAAGCTCTGCCCAGCAATAAGGTAGCCTCCCTAGGAAATTTTATTTTTAACTGTTATCCCTTTGAAGTTGTATACTTGATTTTTCTAAAGTTGGAGAAACATCCTAAAATTGAGCTGTTCCCTTTGCATTTCCCCAGTGATAAGTCAATTATTAACATAGCTCTTCAAGAATGTTTTTGATGTTTAAAAAACTTTCAAGGAAAAGAGAAAACAAACAAACAAATTCAAAGTTTCCACTTACATTGAGGTGGATATCCTATTAATTAACAGAACAAATATCAGTTTCTTTCTACTAATGGTTTGAGTTAAATCTATGTAAGTTTCTGTGGAATGTATCCAAGTATATTTGCTATGACAGATGCCTCTACCATATCAGAATACCTTGAAGTTTTGTACATGTAGGGTCTATTAACATATTGTGTCTTTATAATCTAACTGTAATCCAATTTGATTGCATCAAATCTCTACGTTTTCTTGAATAAAAGGACTATATATTGTTTTAATCACCATCATAAACAAAAGAGTGGATATTGAAATGGAATTGTATTAGTTTTTAAAACTTCTCAAGATTGTCTTCACTTTTCAAAACTTCAAGACCCAGAAAGAGTAGGAGCCAAAAATAAACAACAACAAAAATTAATAATATTGAAGTTCCTGACCTGGCCATATACCAAGTTCTTAACATATTAAAAGATCTAGAATAATTACTTAGTGTGTTAGAGTGACTCAGTCTTGTCCAACTCTTTGTGACCCCCACGGACTGTAGTCTACCAGGATCCTCTGTCCTTTGGATTCTCCAGGCAAGAATACTGGAATGGGTGACCATTTCCTCCTCTGGGAGACCTTCCAGACCCAGGGATCGAAACAGGGTCTCCCCCATTGCAGGCAAATTCTTTACCATCTGAACCCCCAGGAAAGTCCCAGGATATCTACTTAAGGGAATTATAAATCTCTCTTGCTCTTGAATTAAATAGTGCTACAACCAGGATGGCCCAGGTTTCATTTGCCATCTGAGTTGTTGAAAATATATAGTAACACCCCAAATCTTAGGATATTGAGGTTTTACTTGCCTCCAACAGAGAGTATATCCATCTCAAATAGCATCAGGTTAGCATCTAAGTAGAGAAACAGAAATTCCTTAGTACATAAAAAAGAGAGAATTTAATTCAAGGAATTTATTACACAAGTGTTACATCAGAAACAAACTCCATAGGCTGGAGCAAGAAAGAGAGAAAATATCATTACTGAAACATAAAAGAGAACAAACCACCTGAGAATTAGCAAGCCCAGGACTGGTACAAACGTGTGACTCATTGGAGCTCTAGGCCTCAGAATAACAGAGTGTGGGTTTTAGACTGGCTCAGTTCCATCCTAAGATGGGTTCCTTATTTTTCTAGTGAGCCAGGGTTACGAAGAGAGAGGGGAGTATCCTAACTATAATCTGAATCTCTTTCTTGACAAATCACACCTGATAAAAACACTTATTCCGAGTAAAGTAGTGTCCTTGATTAGTAAACTCTGTTGCTCAGAAGTGACAGCCTAGCCTCTCTTTCCAAAAGGATCACCCCTCCGGCGATCCCTGGGCACACTTCTGTCACTAAGTTTCAGCCACTTTCTCTCTCACTGATGCATTTTCACAGAATCTGCATCGTCTTTTATACCAATTCAGTTTCCCTAGTGTTATTCAATTCAGGAGACAAGTCTGGATATATCTGAACTCCAGTTATGGTTAGAAGGCAAAAACCTGTGCCACTTACAACTCAAGAAAGGCAGAACATTCCTATGACAGTTACAAAGGTCTTGGTAGATTATAGGTCCTTTAAGAAGTTCATATTTTATGTAGAGAGAGGTGATGTTACTTCCTGCACACTCCAATCAGACAATCAGCAGTGACCCTTTCAAAAGAACTGTTTTAGTTCACATGACTATAGCAAAAACATCATAGGTTGGGTGGCTTTTAAACAATAGAAACTTATTTCTCATACAATTAAAAACTCAAATATTCAAGAGCAAGGTGGTGGCACATTCAGTGTCTGGTGAGTGTGCACTTCCTAAACTGCAAATGGCCTTTTCACTATGTCCTCATGTAATGGGAGGAGTTCAGTTCCGTTCAGCTCAGTCGTTCAGTCGTGTCCAACTCTGAGACCCCATGAACTGCAGCATGCCAGGCCTCGCTGTCCATCACCAGCTGCCGGAGTTTACTCAAACTCATGCCCATTGAGTCAGTGATGCCATCCAACAATCTCATCCTCTGTCATCCCCTTTTCCTCTGGACTTCAATCTTTCCCAGCATCAGGGTCTTTGCAAATGAGTCAGTTCTTCACATCAGATGGCCAAATTTTTGGAGCTTCAGCTTCAGCATCAGTCCTTCCAATGAATATTCAGGACTGATTTCCTTTAGGATGGACTAGTTTGATCTCTTTGCTGCCCAAGGGACTCTCAACTGTCTTCTACAATATCACAGTTCAAAAGCATCAATTCTTCAGCACTCAGCTTTCTTTATGGTCTGCTCTCACATACATACGTGACTACTGGAAAAAACATAATCTTGAATAGATGGACCTTTGTTGGAAAAGTAATGCCTCTGCTATTTAATACAGTGTCTCAGTTGGTGATAACTTTTCTTCCAAGGAGCAACCGTCTTTTAATTTCATGGCTGCAGTCACAATCTGCAGTGCTTTTGGAGCCCCCCAAAATAAAGTCTGTCACTGTTTCCACTGTTTCCCCATCTATTTGCAATGAAATGATGGGACTAGATGCCATGAACTTATTTTTCTGAATGTTGAGCTTCAAGCCAGTTTTTTCATCCTCCTCTTTCACTTTCATTAAGTGGCTCTTTAGTTCTTCATTTTCTGCCATAAGTGTTGTGTCATCTGCATATCTAAGGTTATTGATATTTCTCCCAGCAATCTTCATTCCAGCTTGTACTTCATCCAGCCCAGCTTTTCTCATGATGTACTCTGTGTATTAGTTAAATATGCAGGATGACAATATACAGGCTTGACGTACTCCTTTCCCAATTTGGAACCAGTCCCTTGTTCCAGGTCCAGTTCTAACTGTTGCTTCCTGACCTGCATACAGATTTCTCAAGAGGCAGGTCAGGTGATCTTGTATTCCCATCTCTTTCAGAATTTTCCACAGTTTGTTGTGATCTACACAGTCAAAAGCTTTGGTGTAGTCAATAAAGCAGAAGCAGATGTTTTTCTGGAAGTCCCTTGCTGTTTCAATGATCCAACAGATGTTGGCAATTTAATGTCTGGTTCCTCTGCCTTTTCAAAATCCAGATTGAACAGCTATAAGTTCATGATTCACATACTGATGAAGCCTGGCTTGGAGAATTTTGAGCATTACTTTATTAGCGTGTGAGATGAATGTAGTTGTGCGGTACTTGGCGCATTCTTTGACATTGCCTTTCTTTGGGATTGTAATGAAAACTGCCCATTTCCAGTCCTGTGGCCACCGCTGAGTTTTCCAAATTTGCTGGCATAATGAGTGCAGCACTTTCACAGCATTATCTTTTAAGATTAGAAATAGCTCAACTGGAATTCTATCACCTCCACTAGCTTTGTTTGTAGTAATGCTTCCTAAGGAGGAGTAGGATAGCTCTTTAATAAGGGTGTTATTTCCATTCACAAATGTTCTACCACCATGACAATTACTTCCCAAAGTCCCCATCTTCTAAGACGATCATATTGAGGGTTAGGATTCCAATGTATGAACTTTGGTGGGAGACAAACACACATTACAGTAAACTAGCCTATCATGGAGTTTTTTATAAAAGAGTTTTGAAACGTAGTTGTCTTACTATGTTTGTTAGTTTTAAACGTACAGCAGAGTGATCCAGTTTTTACATATTTAAGTATAGTTTCCCATTTTATACAGTTGGTAGGTCTTTGTTGGTTTTCTATTTTATATATAGTAGGTATCACGGAGATTTGAGAGCTCAATCTCTTGGACAGGGCTCAGGCCCCCCACGTTTTTTCACCCAGAGCTTTCAGCTAGAATACTATCGGCTTCCATCTATGGCCATGAAGCTTTCACACTGTACAACGCTAAGGTGCTCTTTGGTGGTGTTTGATGGTGCCCCAGGAATTGTAAATCAGGGTGATCCTACCCATGTACATAGCAAGTGTTAAATAAATACTTGTTAAATGATAACATTTGAGATTAGCAAAGCCTTATGCTATAGAACGGGACAAACATCATTATATGGAAATAGACTTTATAGAGAAATGGATATTGGTAAATTATCTTAAGAACTTTTCCCGTTAAAAAATGCATTTTGCTTGAATAATAATAAGATATGAAATTGCCAGAGGAATGCTCTTAATGAATTAGGATCCACATACTCTACTCAATTAAATTATAGAAAAAGGCATGTTGAACATAATGAAGCATCATCTAATTAGAAGGTTCAAAAAGGTTTTTGAAAATCAGGGCTATCATGGAACCTTTTGCCTCAGGATACTGTCATCACAAGTGTCCTTTCTGCCCAAAATGATCATTAGTTTTTGCCCTAATTGCAGAGATGTGAGTATGTTAGACATTTCTTTCCTGCTCTCTAAAACGGAAGCAGAATTTCTTTTTATTTTATTTATTCTTTGCTTGTTTGTGCAATATAAGTGGGCATTGATACTATATGTTACCGCATTTGTGTAATCTTGTATTGTTTACCTATCTAGGCTTTAGTCATTTTTTTCTTTCTTTCATTTTTTTTTTTTTGGTCATACCTTGCAGCTTATGGGGTCTTAGTCCCCCAACCAGGAATCTAAAGTGCTCTTGGCACTGAAAGCATGGAGTCCTATAACTGGATTATTCAGGAAATTCCCTTTGGTTCATTTCTTACATATGAATGCTACCCTTTGAGAGTCCAGTCTCCACTGAATCCACTTTTATCTTGCTTTCTTATTCTTTTACCACTCCATTCCCTGAGCCCAGGCTGAGCACAGTGGTGTGGAAATCTATTTGTATGGACTTGCAGATGAAGGGATGTGGGGCAGTTGTGCTGCTGCCACAGAGATATCAACTCTGAGTGGCCAAGAGAAGTCATGGATTACACATCATGTATTTTTAGACAACGTATACCTAACTAACAATCAGCCTTGTGTAAGATATGGCCCTTAGCCTTGGAAGGAACAGATACAAGTGTATACATTCTGAATATATACTCTTTAATCTGTCAATGTAATAACTGACAGTGAAATAATTGCCAAACAGCCTGGATAAATCTGTACTCTGAGCACCTCAGCCTCTGATTTTAGCAGTACTTCATGGGAAGTCAAACTATAATCAAAAACTTAATCAGTGAATAGAAGAACAGAAAATGTCAATATTCCTGACATGAGGAAGGGTATGTCACACTGCTGAGCCAGGTTACTCTCCATCACAGGTGAATTTAGATGAACATTTCTAGTTAGCCCCTCCTTTACCTAAGACTCTATTGCTGACTGTTTCTTACTGTCTCTCACTCTTTCTTTCTTTCTTTTTTTTTTGGCTATATTAATCTGCATCAGTCTATTATTCTGGCCATACCAGCTCTGGACTCATTCCAGTTCTTTAATATGTCAGTGCATTTATTGTGCTTCCTAGGTAACTCCAAAAGTAAAGAACTGAAGTGAAGTGAAGTGAAATGAAGTCGCTCAGTCGTGTCCGACTCTTTGCGACCCCGTGGACTGTAGCCTACCTGGCTCCTCCGTCCATGGGATTTTCCAGGCAAGAGTACTGGAGTGGGTTGCCATTTCCTTCTCCAGGGGATCTTCCCTACCTAGGGATCGAACCTGGGTCTCCCGCGTTGCAGGAAGACGCTTTACCCTCTGAGCCACCAGGGAAGCCCCCAAAAGTAAAGAATTCACATGCAATTTGGGAGACCTGGGTTTGATCCCTGGGTAGGGAAAATCTCCTGGAGAAAGGAATGGCAACCCACTCTAGTATTCTTGCCTGGGGAATTCCATGGGCAGAGGAGCCTGATGGGCTACAGGGCTATAGTCTATGGGATCAAAAAGACCTGTACACAACTGAGCAACTAACACAAACATTGATTGTGCATTATGTATTTATTTCATAGCTTAGGACCTGGAGGCCAATTCTACTTCTCTTGTTTTAAGTTCTTGGGGAAGCCAACTATCACCATAAGTAACGTACTGATATTTGTTTGAGAACTAAAAGGAGCACAGAAAGGTATATTAGTAAATTCAGCATTTTTTTTTAAACGGAAGTTACTACAATAGAACTGACATAGTTAAATTACGAAGGAGATATTCATTTACAAATACAAGTCCAATCGCACAGTAGAGGAACATTTAAGTGAAATTTAACTAATTTAAATACTCAGTTCAGTTCAGTCACTCAGTCATGTCCAGCTCTTTGCGACCATATGGACTGCAGCACGCCAGGCTTCCCTGTGCATCACCAACTCCCGGAGTTTACACAAACTCATCTCCATTGAGTCAGTGATGCCATTCAACCATCTCATCCTCTGTCATCCCCTTATCCTTCCACCTTCAATCTTTCTCAGCATCAGGGTCTTTTCCAAAGAGTCAGCTCTTCGCATCAGGTGGCCAAAGTATTAGAGTTTCAGCTTCAACATCAGTCCTTCCAATGAATATTCAAGACTGATTTCCTTCAGGATTGACTGGTTGGATCTCCTTGCAGTCCAAGGGACTCTCAAGAGTCTTCTCCAACACCACAGTTCAAAAGCATCTATTCTTTAGCACTCAGCTTTCTTTATAGTCCAACTCTCACATCCATACATGACTACTGGAAAAACCATAACCTTGACTAGACAGACCTTTGTTGGCAAAGTAATGTCTCTGCTTTTTAATATGCTGTCTAGGTTGGTCATAGCTTTTCTTTCAAGAAGCAAGAGTCTTTTAATTTCAAGGCTGCGTTCACCATCTGCAGTGATTTCAGAGCCCCAAAAATAGTCTGACACTGTTTCCACTGTTTCCCCATCTATTTGCCATAAAGTGATGGGACTGGATGCCATGATCTTAGTTTTCCAAATGTTGAGCTTTAAGCCAAAATTTTCACCCTCCTCTCTCACTTTCATCAAGAGGCTCTTTAGTTCTTCTTCACTTTCTGCCATAAGGATGGTGTCATCTGCATATCTGAGGTTATTGATATTTCTCCCAGCAATCTTGATTCCAGCTTGTGCTTCCTCCATCCCAGCTTTTCTCATGATGTACTCTGCATATAAGTTAAATAAGCAGGGTGACAATATACAACCTTGACATACTCCTTTGCAACCAATCTGTTGTTCCACGTCCAGGTCTAACTGTTGCTTCCTGACCTGCATACAGGTTTCTCAAGAGGCAGGTGAGGTGATCTGGGATTCCCATCTCTTGAAGAATTTCCCACAGTTTATTGTGATCCACACAGTCAAAGGCTTTGACATAGTCAATAAATCAGAAATAGATTTTTTTCTAGAACTCTCTTGCTTTTTCAGTGATCCAGCAGATGATGGCAATTTGATCTCTGGTTCTTCTGCCTTTTCTATATCCAGCTTGAACATTTGGAGGTTCACAGTTCATGTATTGTTGAAGCCTGGCTTGGAGAATTTTGAGCATTACTTTACTAGCGTGTGAGATGAGTGCAATTGTGTGGTAGTTTGAGCATTCTTTGGCATTGCCTTTCTTTGTGATTGGAATGAAAACTGACTTTTTCCAGTCCTGTGGCCACTGCTGAGTTTTCCAAATTTGCTGGCATATTGAGTGCAGCACTTTCACAGCATCATCTTTTAGGATTTGAAATAGTTCGACTGGAATTCCATCACCTCCACTAGCTTTGTTCATAGTGATGCTTCCTAAACGTTTAAATATTATTGTATTACAATTCTATTGATATCCAAATGTATACAGTTGGGATGTTTATTTATTTATATGTTTGTTTTTATCTCACATGGGGGTTCTTTCTCCCTCTGATAATTTGAACATTTTTTAATCACATCTCCTTTGTACATAGAAAAGTTTTGCTTCTTTTAACAAATGTTCTCCTGGCTGGTGAGTTTCAGAGGTCCTAACTCCCTTTCTCAAATGTTCTGTCTTTGGCGGCATTTCTTTTGTGAAACCTCAAGATATTCTTATTACTCTTTCCTACAAGGGTCCTTAACTCTTTGCCTAGAACAAATCAATCTTTCATACAATAAATAAACATACAAATAAATACATGAATAAATAAATAAAATCCCTTTCTTCATTCTATCTTAGTCATTCAAAATTCTATTAAATACACCAGAAAAGGATTTTAAAATATATATGGGCAAATAATTGTGATATAAATATGTATTTCTATTCAAATGCACACAGAAATTGAGCACAAAGATTCACCAATTGCTTTGGGTTTAAGATTACAGATTATGTTTGGTGTTCTCTTTCTATTGTTTTCTACATTTTCAGAATGTTTACTGTGAACACACCCTTTTTATATATCAGAACAAATAGACATTCTTTCTTTTTTTTTTAGCATTACATTATGTAAATATGTGAATCTGCATGTGTTTGTGTGCTGTGTACAGAGGGTACGGAGAACAGAGGAAGAGAGTAACCCATTCTCTATTAGTTCAGATCCACCTACATAACTTCTTAAAGGTAACAGCTTCCATGAAGTGCTGATCTGAGAATTTGAGGAAAGACAGTGAAATGTGGTCCTCTACAAGAATGTTGGTACCAAAGATCTTTGAAAGCTGGAGAAATCTATACTCTACTATGTTCTTTTCTCTCAGGCTATCAATTTACTTTTCCCTGTGGATGTTCATTATATTTTCCAAACACAAAAAAGAATACTAATTTATATTTGTAATATATGACATATTTCTAGTATCATTAGCTTTTTATCATAAGATTGAATTTTTGCAATGCATGCTTTTAAGTAATTTTCTACATTCTTAAGTATGACAATATTATATCTTAGAGTTAAGATGTGTTTTGTTTACTTCTCCAAAAATGTATGTTTAGTTTTCTGATAGAAATCAATATAAAACTAAAATTTACTGCATATAGTTTAAAGTGCAGACATGAATATCTTCAATATGCATGTATCAATATATACACGTTATTTAATATATATATGGATAAAGACAACCATGTTTAATTTCTTAATTAAAGAATACTCTTAAATATACACTGTACTCTTAAAAATAGAGTGGTTGTGTTTTCCAAATAAAATGTGGAAATTCACAGTATGACAAAAATTGAGGCAAAATGACACACTATAGGGAATTAGACCTGTCTTGGAAAAATCAAGAACTATATAGCATAAATACGTCTTATGAATGATATGTCCAGGGAGTGTCCTTCATATAGCTATAATTATTTTTTTTTCCAGTGAAGCATATTCTGTTCTCCCATTCCAAATTGAAAAAGATAAAATAATAATGATATAGCTTATAATTTTTTACCACAGTTATTTTCATAACTAAGCTTTCCAGGTTGTTTCGGCTAAATTGTTTGCTTTTGAGCCTGTTTAATCAACAGTTTTGATGGATTATGTCTTGTCTGAAGGAAGGGATGATGTGCACTGTAATACTGTAGAGCCATTTTATGTACATCTTATAGTAATGTTAGAACTCAGCACAGAATCTGATCAGGTCTGATCACATGTGTTAAATAAGAGAAAACTGACATAATAAACATCTTCAAAGTTTAGACTCTTTGAGTTCAAATTCTTGCTCTACCCATTGTTAGTTATATAATCCTGGTTCTATTATTTATATCCTCTAAGCTTCAGTTAACTTTTCTATAAAGTGGAAATAATAACACCAACCTTATATAGTTATTGTAAGGATCAGATGGTATAATTTGTTTAAAATGCAAGACATACGGCCTGGTATAGACAAACACCCCAAATATTTGTATTTTGGTTGGTAAGATAACGTGGTTTTCTGTATCTGGAAGCCAATCTGGCATTGCATAGAGGTAAGATACTATTTTGAAGTGAATATTTAAGAGTGAATATTAAAAATCTCAGAATGATCCCATCTGTTAGAGTCAAGTGATATATTACAATCCAATTAACCTACAACTACATTCTTAAAATTTTAATTTGTAAAATTTGAATGTGAACCAACCAAAGTACTGAATATTAGGAAAAATCTTTCAAGAAATGGAGTAAAAATGGCTTTAGGTAGAATTCTTGCCTTACTGATAAGCAAAAAGGCTGGCCCCCATGACAGTAACTTCATAGTGTGACATTTTTACCCTGAATATTAAACATTGTGTTGCAATATGCATTGTGCTTAAATCTGAACATTTTTCCCTTCTTGGTAAGCATACACATCTCAGCGGTATTATTATTTGCTAGTGTACTGCAATAACTTGTGGCCAGAATTCATAAGGGACGGTTCAGAAGCTTCTTTCCTGTTGCCGTTAATATTTATTGAGAGTCTATCATGTGTAGGACTCAGCACCTATTTTTTCCATTTGCCCTTTATGAAAATTCAGTACTACCCTGAGGTACATGTATTGTGTATTTCCTCTCCTTTGGACTCCTCTTGCTCAACTGGTCCTGGCGGTGAAATTCCCATACAAGTGTTGAGATGATCATCTGAACTGAAATTTGATGTTCACTCATCACTTCCCTGTAGGCAGTGACAGCCTCAGTCTTTTATCTGCCAGTTCATCCTTCCTCCTCACAGACACAAGCAGATTAACATATCCCCAAGAGGCTGATGTCTTTAGTTGCTGAAGCCACTCAATACTTATTACCTGACAGTGTTCGAAAGTGAGACTTATTTATTTATTTCCAAATGCTACCTGCTAGGATATCTTCATGAGATACATGTGCCATTTTTGAGGGGGGCCCTGAGGGGACAAAAACTCTCAGCTTCTCGGGTTGCCTGAAGCTGTCAAGACTTACCAAGTGTAATTTCATGGTGTCCTTCTCCCACTTTAGATTCCAAGTGCAGGCCCAGTTTACTTTCTAAAAGTAATGTGAACGATAAGGAATGATATGGCACTGGTTGAGGATGGTCATCAGGGAACTCTAATGATGTGAAAATTTTGGTTCTAAAGGATATAAGGTGGCTGTCTACACAGACTTAAATCTCAAGATAATTATCCTTCTTTATTTCTTTGTGACAGAATCTTGGCCTCAGCAGCAGAGTGTGTCATTCTAGCAACTTCAGCCACTTTGTTGTGGTGATTGTGAATTGATGCTTGACATTGATAAGGTCTAATTTCCCAGTGGACTTTGGGAAGGAGCTGACATGGTATGGACCACTATTTCTGCACACATGGGCTATTTATATCACTGCCCTCTCTGTTCAAGGAGGACACGACAGGCAGGAATTGCTATTTGTGTGTGTGTTTGTCTGAAAATTCAAATATGTGTTTTTGTTATTCTCTTTTCTTTTATACTAGAAATAATATCATGTTAATATAGAACAACAATGAGGCATGGTTGGTAAGAAATCTGAACTGAAAAGAATGAAACTAGAACACTATCTAACACCAAACACAAAAATAAACTCAAAATGGATTAAAGATCTAAATGTAAGACCAGAAACTATAAAACTCCTAGAGGAAAACATAGGAAAAACTCTCTGACATAAATCACAGCAGAATCCTCTATGACTCACCTACCAGAGTAATGGAAATAAAAGCAAAAATAAACAAATGGGACCTAATTAATCTTAAAAGCTTTTGCACAAAGAAGGAAACTATAAGCAAAGTGAAAAGACAGCCTTCAGAATGGGAGAAAATAATAGCAAATGAAGCAACTGACAAAGAATTAATCTCAAAAATGTACAAGCAACTTTTGCAGCTCAATTTCAGAAAAATAAACAACTCAATCAAAAAATGGGCCAAAGAACTAAACAGGCATTTCTCTAAAGAAGACATACAGATGGCTAACAAACACATGAAAAGATGCTCAACATCACTCATTATCAGAGAAATGCAAATCAAAACCACAATGAGGTACCATCTCACACTGGTCACAATGGCTGCTATACAAAAATCTACAAACAATAAATGCTGGAGAGGGTGCGGAGAAAAGGGAACCTTCTTACACTGTTGGTGAGAATGCAAACTAGTACAACCACTATGGAGAACAGTGTGGAGATTCCTTAAAAAACTGGAAATAGAACTGTCATATGACCCAGCAATTCCACTGCTTGGCATACACACCGAGGAAACCAGAATTGAAAGAGACACATGTACCCCAATGTTCATCGCAGTACTGTTTATAATAACGGGGACATTGAAGCAACCTAGATGTCCATCAGCAGATGAATGGATAAGGAAGCTGTGGTACATATACAAAATTGAATACTACTCAGCCATTAAAAAGAATACATTTAAATCAGTTCTAATGAGGTAGATGAAACTGGAGCCTATTATACAGAGTGAAGTAAGCCAGAAAGAAAAACACCAATACAGTATACTAACGCATATATATGGAATATAGAGAGATGGTAACGATAACCCTGTATGTGAGATGGCAAAAGAGACACAGATGTATAGAAGTCTTTTGGACTCTGTGGGAGAAGGCGAGGGTGGGATGATGTGAGAGAATAACACTGAAGCATGTGTATTATCATATGTGAAATAGATCGCCAGTCCAGGTTCGATCATGAGACAGGGTGTTCAGGGCTGGTGCACTGGGATGACCCAGAGGGATGGGATGGGGAGGGAGGCAAGAGGGGGGTTCAGGATGGGGAACACATGGTGATTCATGTCAATGTATGGAAAAAATACTACAATATTGTAAAGTAATTAGCCTCCAATTAAAATAAATAAATTTAAAAAAAATAAAAATAAGGGTAATAAACTGGCAAGTGAAAATCAGATATGTAGCTCTAGAGCATCTTTGGTTTACAAAGCATTCTCATTTGATTTCCATGATACCCCTTTGAGGTATGTAAACTCATGTCTGATTCATGTCAAAAACCACTACAATATTGTAAAGTAATTAGCCTCCCGTTAAAATAAATAAATTTAAAAAAAAGAAATAAGATGCTGTGATAAGTCCCATATTTCAAAAGAGGAAAGTGAAGATTAGAGAAATTTGGTCACACTCTACAGAGATGTGATGGAACCTAAATACAGAGCCAGCTTTTTCTTATTCCTACATTCATGGGCCAAACCATACTGCCATCAGTGATCTCGTAGTTCTGTGAGAGGATGGAAGATGTGTAGAAATTGAAATCTATTGCATTATAGGTACAAGAACAGAAATGTGGGGACGACGTAGTAGAGGAAGCAAAGAAGGAGAAAATTTCAATTGGAAGTGAAGCAGGTGGGATCAAGGAAGATTCAAATAACTAAACACTCATTTGGATATTTCTTTGCTCTAAAAGAGAACATTGACATTTGACAAGCTTCATAAAACTATACCCTAACATAAAAAATTGTTCTGGTTAAGGACCAATGGAAAAGCTGTATTTAACTTTATTGTAATAAACTTTGTGAGAGCTTTCCTATAATGATTGAATGTAATCGTTGCAATGGATTATGAGGCATTATGATGGATTCTAACAAAAATGAGAATCTGCACATTCATTATGACTTTAAAAAATGATGAATTTTTCAACTACAAAGAAACAGGGCAGTCAATTGAAAGAAGATTGTCAGGCAACATTATAGACATCCATGGCTTAGGAGTTTGATATAAGCAATGAAGAAGCACGTTACAGCAGATGAGTGCATAGTCTGGGCTGGTGAATATAGGCCCCATTTCTAAGTCTGAAGCATGTACCTCCCCAGGGAAAAGCACTTAAGATCCATGGATTTTTAAAACAGAGAGGTAGAAAATATTCCAAAAGCCTCTCAGGTCTCACACATCTGTAGCAAGTGGGTAAGAAATAAGTACTGTAGTGTATAGCAGAGGGAATGCTCAATGTTATGTGGCATCCTGGATAGGAGAGGGGTTTGGGGGAAAATGGATACATGTACATAAAGGACTGAGTCCCTTTAGTTCTCCAGACACTGTCACAACATTGTTAATTGGCATAATTAATTATGTTAGATTGTACTTTGACCACTGTCATATCAACAAGCAATAAAAAAGTATCAAATTTGGTGAATTTGAAGATAAAAAGTAACATTTTGGCATTTGACTTTATTATTTCAAGAAAGGTAAAAATACAGCTGAAACATATACACACACACACAAGGATTTGTGCAGTGTATGGAGAATGTGCTGTGATAGATCAAACATGTCAAAAGCAGTTTGAGAAATGTCATGCTGGAGATTTCTCACTAGTTGATTGATGTTACATGGTCAGGTAAACCAGTTGAAGCTGATAGCAATTAAATTGAAAACAATCAAAATCATATCAAGCAAAATATAGCTGAAAGACTCAAAATATACAAATTAAGAGTTGAAAATCATTTGCACCAGCTTGGTTATGTCAATTGCTGTGATGTTTGGGTTCCACTGAAGTTAAGTACTGCAGCCATGAAATTAAAAGACGCTTACTACTTGGAAGGAAGGTTATGGCCAACCTAGATAGCATGTTTAAAAGCAGAGACATTACTTTGCCAACAAAAGTCCGTCTAGTCAAGACTATGGTTTTTCCAGTGGTCATGTATGGATGTGAGAGTTGGACAGTGAAGAAAGCTGAGTGCCGCAGAATTGATGCTTTTGAACTGTGGTGTTGGAGAAGACTCTTGAGAGTTTCTTGGACTGCAAGGAGATCCAATCAATCCATCCTAAAAGAGATCAATCCTGGGTGTTCATTGGAAGGTCTGATGTTGAAGCTGAAGCTCCAATACTTTGGCCACCTCATGCGAAGGGTTGACTCATTGGAAAAGACCCTAATGCTGGGTAGGATTGGGGGCGGGAGGAGAAGGGGACGACAGAGGATGAGATGGTTGGATGGCATCACCGACTCAATGAACATGGGTTTGGGTAGACTCCGGGAGTTGGTGATGGACAGAGAGGCCTGGCGTGCTGCAATTCATGGGGTCGCAGAGAGTTGGACACGACTGAGCGACTGAACTGAACTGAACTGAAGTTAAGTGGAAAAAAAACCTTCTTGACTGTATTTCCATATGTGATTCTTTACTTAAATTTACTGAAATGTTCAATTTTTAAAGTAAATTGTAACCAGTGATGAAAAATGAATTCTGTACAATAAAATGGAATGGAAGAGATCATGGGTCAAGCAAAACAAGCCACCACCAACCACACCAAAGACCAGTCTTCATTCAAAGAAGGTGCTGTTGTGTATATGATGGGATTGGAAGGGAGTCCTCTGTTATGAGCTCCTTCTGAAAAACCAAATGATTAATTCCAAGAAGTACCATTCCCAAGTAGATCAACTGAAAGCAGCAATGAATGAAAAGCATCTGGGATTAGTCAACAGAAAGTGCATAATCTGCCATCAGTATAATACAAGACAGCATGTTCCTTTGATGACCAGGCAAAAACTGTTAGAGCCTGTCTGGGAAGTTTTGATACATCCGTCGTGTCACTTTACCTCTCTGTATCTATTTATACCACCCATCCATAAAATGGAGATAATGAAAGTACCTTCCTCATAGAACTGTTGTGAAGACTAAACTAGTTGATACATGTAAATTTTTTAGAACAATGTTCAAAGTAAGCACTATGATAGCATAGTTATTATTGTAGAACTGGAGCACTTCCAAAAAAGCCTCTGGGATGTCTCATGAACAATTACTCATTTTTTTTCCCCAGTACCATGCTCTTCTTCACAGATGTCAGTGAAGGCATGAAACTGGGATTAAAATGATGTAGATGGGCATTGCAATTGCCACGTGAAATTTTGAATTTTTGTCTTTTGAAACTAGTCCATGAACTCTAGTTCTCCCAACTCATTTTCATATTTTGGATGTGAGTAAGTGACAAGATTTGACTTATTCTACTTGATTCATCCATCATTCAATTATTTACTAAACATGTACTTCATACTATTATTAGTTTCCTATTGCTGCTAAAGCATATTACCACAAATTTCATTGCTTAAAATAACAAATTCATAATGCTACCGTTCCAGAGATCAGAAGTCTGAAATGAGTCTCATATAATTAAAATTAAGGTGTCAACAGAGCCACATTACTTGCTGGAGGCTGTAGGAAGAAATTTATTCCCTTTTCCAGGTTCTAGAGGCTATCTATGTTCCTTGGTTCATGGAAAGCCAAAACCAGAAATACCTAGCTAGTCTTTTTCACATTCTTCACTCTGACACTGAGATTTCTGCCTCACATTTACATTTACATTTTGTATATTATATTGGACCCATTCAAGATATTCTTCCTATTTTAAGGTCAGCTGATTAACAACACTTTTTTCATCTGCAAACTTAATTCCAGTTTTCCACAAACATAGCACTTTCGGAGGTTTGAGAGGTTAGGATGGTGGACATTTAGGGGTACAATTATTCTCCTACCATATGAAATAATCAGAAATCATGTATTTTTAATGAGTAAAAAATTGGAAGATAATACCATTGTGCTATTATATTCTAAATTGGAAGAAAACTGAAGAATTGGGTGAAAACCATCACCATTTACAGGCTATCTCTCTCTTCTTAGTGGATTTTAGTTCCTTTCTTGTCCTGAATGATTTTGTAGATTTTGATTTTAATGATTTTTATTTGACATTATGTACCCTCAACAAGTAAATATACAGATCATCTAATTCATGCTCGTCCCATCCTGGATGTTGATATAGATAGAAAATAAGTACTATGATAAGAGGGAGGAAAGAACAATATCTGAATCAAAGAAGAATGTCTTTATACTAAAGACTAAAATAATATTAAAGACTAAAGTTGCTATTAATAAAAATGACATCATAAATACAGACAACAGTATTTTATCTTTTGATGTTCTCCTTTTTATACATGGGTTATGAGATGAAAATAAGAACTAGTAGGGAGTTATGTATCCAAACATTATACTTCTATCTTTCTTTTCCTTTTTAGATATGGCTGAATGCTTCAGTTTCTAGGGCATACCTTATTAAAACTTTTTTGGCAAAAATTGCAGTGTATTTAGAAACCTTTAGACACATTTGCTGTCTATGAAATGAGGATACAAACACCTGTATCTCTCGTCTTTGAGACATGAGGATGGATGGCAAAAATCACTTGTACAATACTTTAAGTGTCTTGGAAAAGGAGCCTATCGAAATGGAAATTATTATCATCAGAAGAGTCATAACAGTCTTCCAACTGTCATTGTTATAGTGGAAAATGGTGATTCATTCTACTTCCCTTCTCCTTTGTCCCGGTGGATAGAAATCAGCTTATTAGTTTCTCAGTGTAACTGACAGTGTCTCCTTCATAAAACCCATTCCCAATTCACATTTCCACTGAAATTTTAATCCAATGAATTATATTTTCTCCTCTGTATTGCCAATTCAAAATCGTTCTTTGGTGACTGTACTCTCTGCCTTCTAGTTCACCTTCAGGAAGTAGAATTACTTTGAGAAAAGATAGAGCAAAACCTGCTATGGACATTTCAGTTTTGTGCCATTAGTAGTGAAAGAGGAAGGATTCTGACCTATTTACAACACTTATGCTCCCAAAGAACAGTCATGCATATGAAGGTTAGGTAAAGAGTGGGGTGGGGGGGTGTCTTTCTATTCGAGTTATGTTCGTGAACTCTTGAAGGCCACTCTGTCTATCCAGCATTGTGAAGGAATTAACAGCCTCACTAGCAGTCTTCACCCAGTGACTCTTTGTAGTTGGTTTATAAACAACCTAGTTCCTTTGCCTTTTGGATGTAATAATTTGAAGCATGTTTCTCTAATTTTGTGTTCCCTCCAAGGTGCTGTTTGCCTCCTAGGTTCCAGTTGCCTCCTAGGGTTACCAGTTTGTGTTCCTAGCATCACTTCACACTCTGGTTCCTCCCATGTAAACTCTGTGCATTTGAATCCTTGGCTCAGGGTTTACTTCTGGGAGAATACAACCTAAAACAAAAATCAGCTTCCTATATCTGATCACTCAAATCTGACATAGCATTTAGAGTTAAAATCAAAGTTTTTTTTTCCCTTCAGCTCTTTCTATGCTGATTGAAGCCATGAAATTAAAAGACGCTTACACCTTGGAAGGAAGGTTATGACCAACCTAGATAGCATATTGAAAAGCAGAGACATTACTTTGCCAACAAAGGTCCGTCTAGTCAAGGCTATGATTTTTCCAGAGGTCATGTATAGATGTGAGAGTTGAACGGTGAAGAAAGCTGAGTGCCGAAGGACTGATGCTTTTGAACTGTGGTGCTGGAGAAGACTCTTGAGAGTCCCTTGGACTGCAAGGAGATCCAACCAGCCCACCCTAAAGGAGATCAGTCCTGGGTGTTCATTGGAAGGACTGATGTTGAAGCTGAAACTCCAATATTTTGGCCACCTCATGCGATGAGTTGACTCATTGGAAAAGACCTTAATGCTGGGAAGGATTGGGGGCAGGAGGAGAAGGGGACGACAGAGGAAGAGATGGTTGGATGGCATCTCTGGGTTTGGGTGAACTCCAGGAGTTGGTGATGGACAGGGAGGCCTGGCGTGCTGCACTTCATGGGGTCTCAAAGAGTCAGACATGACTGAGCGACTGAACTGAACTTAACTGAACCCTCATCTAAATCACTTTAGTGTCTCCTTTCGGATTCCCTAAAGTACAGCTTGCTTTTACTTCATAAGTTACCATGTCATGCTGCTGCTGGTGCTGCTGCTGCTGCTAAGTTGCGTCAGTCGTGTCCAACTCTGTTCGACCCCATAGACGGCAGCCCACCAGGCTCCGCCATCCCTAGGATTCTCCAGGCAAGAATACTGGAGTGGGTTGCCATTTCCTTCTCCAATGCATGAAAGGGAAAAGTGAAACTGAAGTCACTCAGTCGTGTCCAACTCTTAGCGACCCCATGGACTGTAGCCTACTAGGCTCCTCCGTCCATGGAATTTTCCAGACAAGAGTACTGGAGTGGGGTGCCATTGCCTTCTCTGACTATGTCATGATAATATTGATTTGATGCTGTATAATGCTATATATTAGAATGCTTTGTGCTACAGAATCTATTAACCCATATATTTTGCCTTATTATTTTTTCACATATATAGGCTAGATTTACTGTGATATTTTAAGGTCCTTTATGTAAACTACATGCAGAAAGAAGTGTGACATATACCTTTAAAGATTGACACTGAACATGTGATACATTGAACCAACTGAACTGCACTCAATGAAATGCACACCAATAATTAGAGAGCAGAAGTTTAATATAATAAAAGTTGATAATAAAGTTGCATACCCTAACTCTTTTAAACTGCAAGACATATTTTGTCCCATATTCCATGTTTCCACTTGCCATAATTTATTGTATTTCTAATTTTTGCTCATAGTTTTATAGATGGAACAAATAATATTAAGAATAAAAGATGGTTCTCATATGTAGTTTTGTTTTGGGAGATGAAATAGTTATTTACTTCCTTCAGTCATTTGACATTTATTTCTGTGTTTTTTCTGCACAAAATTTCTACCTACCTCATCCCCAAATACAAACTTTATGATTTCAAACTTTTAAATAGCCAACCCCAGGATATGATAAGTGGCAAATGGATAATTTGACAATTAAGAGCTGAAATGCTAATAAGATAGGGTGAGAAGTAAGTAATGAGAGAGATGAACTTTGTAGTATAGCAAAGAATTGAGTTGTTAGTTGATCAAAAGGAAAGTATCACATGATAAATATTACATATCACTGCCCCACTTGTCAACAGAAACCAGAAATGAGTCTCTGTGTCTCAGTAAGAGATGTGCATTTGGAGTGAGTTGTGGGCAGAAGTAGTAGAGGGAAGTAGGAACCTGAAAGAATGCACTATATGGGATTGTCTTGGCAAATACAGATTAAATGTTTTAACTGAAAATGTCTCTTTTACAAAAAAAGAAGTCAAATAGAACACAATTAGTGAAATAAATTATTTTTGCAGGTAAAAATGTTAAAATCATTATATCTGGATAAGAATTCCATCTCTCTGTATATTGATCTTTTCCCATCACATAGACGGAGAAGGCAATGGCACCCCACTCCAGTACTTTTGTCTGGAAAATCCCATGGACGGAGGAGCCTTGTAGGCTGCAGTCCGTGGGGTCTCTAGGAGTTGGACACGACTGAGCGACTTCACTTTCACTTTTCATTTTCATGCATTGGAGAAGGAAATGGCAACCCACTCCAGTGTTCTTGCCTGGAGAACCCCAGGGACGGGGGAGCCTGGTGGGCTGCCGTCTATGGGGTCGCATAGAGTCAGACAAGACTGAAGCGACTTAGCAGCAGCAGCAGCAGCAGCACTTAGACCTGATGCATATTGTTGTAGGATTGTGAATCATGTGTGAGGGCAGTATTGATGCTACTAAAAAAAATGGGGTAATAGAGAAACACATTTGATATCAAAGACCTAAAAGCAAGAGATGCTGAATCAAATTTCCAATAACCAGTCCCCTGAGACATCCAATTCTGTAACTGAGCCAGTTTAAAACAAAAAAAAGTGAAGGATGTCAACAGCAGTAATATTGAGATGCATTAACTGTTAAATTGTGCTAGTGCATATAATGACAGTCATAGAACTAATAACACTTTGCAATTAAATAGCACTTAACTTCCTAGGAGTTCAAAGTGCTTCCCAATACAATATTGAACAACCTTGTGATACAAAGAGGTAAAAAGCTTCCACAGATCCCATCGATTAAAGACAATATTTTAAACGTACACCACTAGGATACAGCTTCTTATAAAAAAAAAATGGCAAGAAGTGCCAAAATACTTGGGCTCATGGCCGACATAGAAAAGAGTTTGACTCTCAGAGACAGTTGGAGACGCAATGAAAAGAATTGTGATTGTCCCGTTCTTATTCACTCATCTCACACGCTAGTAAAGTGATGCTCAAAATTCTCCAAGCCAGGCTTCAGCAATACGTGAACCGTGAACTTCCAGATGTTCAAGCTGGTTTTAGAAAAGGCAGAGGAACCAGAGATCAAATTGCCAACATCCACTGGATCATCAAAAAAGCAAGAGAGTTCCAGAAAAACATCTATTTCTGCTTTATTGACTAGGCCAAGGCCTTTGACTGTGTGGATCACAATAAACTGTGGAAAATTCTGAGAGATGGGAATACTAGACCATCAGACCTGTCTCTTGAGAAATCTGTATGCAGGTCAGGAAGCAACAGTTAGAACTGGACATGGAACAACAGACTGGTTCCAAATAGGAAATGGAGTATGACAAAGCTATATATTGTCACCTTGCTTATTTAACTTATATGCAGAGTACATCATGAGAAACGCTGAGCTGGAAGAAACACAAGCTGGAATCAAGATTGCTGAGAGAAATATCAATAACCTCAGATATGCAGATGACACCACCCTTATGGAAGAAAGTGAAGAAGAACTAAAGAGCCTCTTGATGAAAGTGAAGGAGGAGAGTGGAAAATGTTGGCTTAAAGCTCAACGTTCAGAAAACTAAGATCATGGCATCTGGTTCCATCACTTCATGGGAAATAGATGGGGAAACAGTGGAAACAGTGTCATACTTTATTTTTGGGGGGCTCCAAAATCACTGCTGATGGTGTTTGCAGCCATGAAATTAAAAGATGCTTACTCCTTGGAAGGAAGGTTATGACCAACCTAGATAGCATATTGAAAAGCAGAGACATTACTTTGCCAACAAAGTTCCATCTAGTCAAGGCTGTGGTTTTTCCAGAGGTCATGTATAGATGTGAGAGTTGGACGGTGAAGAAAGCTGAGCACCGAAGAATCGATGCTTTTGAGCTGTGGTGTTAGAGAAGACTCTCGAGAGTCCCTTGGACTGCAAGGAGATCCAGCCAGTCCATCCTAAAGGAGATCAGTCCTGAGTGTTCATTGGAAGGACTGATGTTGAAGCTGAAACTCCAATACTTTGGCCACCTCATGTGAAGAGTTGACTCTTTGGGAAAGACCCTGGTGCTAGGAAGGATTGGGGGCAGGAGGAGAAGGGGACGACAGAGGATGAGATGGTTGGATGACATCACCAACTCAATGGACACGAGTTTGGGTCGACTCCAGGAGTTGGTGACGGACAGGGAGGCCTGGCGTGCTACAGTTCATTGGGTCGCAAAGAGTCAGACACGACTGAGCTACTGAACTGATCTTCTTATTCAGCTTCAAAGCTCCAGTTTTTTCCTGGTTCTGCACTAACTACCTGAGTAGCCAAGTTCCCTTTTCTAACTGCCTTTGTCTCCTCACCTTTAAATTGAAGATGTGCACTTATTGGTGTACAAGCTCCAGGATTCAATTGAAGAGTTCTTTTTTTTATTGTTTCATACTGAGCATTATCATTAATATTGTAGGACATTTATGTACATAATTGAGTGCATGTTATTCACAAGACTTTCAGTTCTACAAAATAATACTGTCATTTAATGAATATTGTTTCCAAACACTACAAATTTCTGCCTTGTCAATCTCACTAGGATGTTTCATCAAATACCATTTATAATTGAAAGCACTTTGAAAAGTATGGAGCATTAGATAAATGAGTTATTGTTATTAACCTAATTTCCCTTTATCACCCATTATGGAACCATCATCCATGAATTTATTAAGAGATAGGATAATAAACTGTAGGTTGGTTACACCAGAAGAGGAAACACATTTCCAAGATGAGAGCCTTCTATGAAATGCCCCCTCTTTGAAATATTTCTATATTACTTGAGAATAAGTCATTTGTGGAAAACTAAATGCTACTCCATGGTGCTTGTTCATTCCTTTATAAATTCACAATTTTACATGATCATTGATGGAGATGAAGATCACTGGTGGAAGATAATTTGCCTTACTGGTGTCAAGATGAATAATCTTAACATAAATATTGAATTAATGATTCTGGTTTCTATTCTGGCTTTTTTGCTATCTACCTGCAGTGGTCATGGCAAGTTAATAAACATTTGTGCTAACCTGGCGACCTCTTCTTGTTGTTTTTCATTCACTTAGTCATGTCCAACTCTTCGCAACCCCATGGACTGCAGTGCGGCAGGCTTCCCTGTCCTTCACCATCTCCCGGAGCTTGCTCAAACCCATGTCCATTGCATTGGTGATGCCATTCCAAAATCTTGTATTCTGCTGTCCCCACTCCTGCTTTTAATCTTTCCAGCATCAGGGTCTTTTTTAATGAGTCAGCTCTTTGCATCTAGTGGCCAAAGCATTGGAACTTCAGCTTCAGCATCAGTCTTTCTAATGAATATTCCAGATGGATTTCCTTTAGAATTGACTGGCTTGATCTCCTTGCAATACAAGGGATTCTCAGGAGTCTTCTCCAGCACCACAGTTTGAAAGTACCAATTCTTCAATGCTCAGCTTTCTTTGTAGTCCAACTGTCACATACATACATGACTGCTGGAAAAACCATACCTTTGACTAAATGGACCTTTGTCAGCAAAGTAATGTCTCTGCTTTTTAATATGCTGTCTAGGTTTGTCATAGCTTTTCTTCCAGGAAGTAACCATCTTTTAATTTCATGGCTGCAGTCACCATCTGCATTGATTTTGGAGCCCAAGAAAATAGTCTTCTACTGTTTCCATTGTTTCCCCATCTATTTGCCATGAAGTGATGCGATTGGATGCTATGATATTAGTTTTTTGAATGCTAAGTCTTAAATCAGCTTTTTCACTCTCCTCTTTCACCTTCATCAAGAGGCTCTTTAGTTCCTCTTTGTTTTCTGCCATAAGGGTGGTGTAATCTGCATACATGAGGTTATGATATCTCTCCTAGCAATTTTGATTCCAGCTTGAGCTTCATCCATCCCAGCATTTTCCATGACCTAATCTAGAAAGTGTGAGTAGTTCAGTCATGCCCAACTCTTTGTTACCCCATGGACTGCAGCCCACCAGGCTCCTCTATCCATGAGATTTTCCAGGCAAAGATACTGGAGTGGGTTGCCATTTCCTTCTCCAGGGGATCTTCCAGACCCAGGGGTTGAACGTGGGTTTCCTGCACTGCAGGCAGATTCTTTACCAACTGAGCTACAAGGGAAGCCCCCAATCTAGAAAGTAGAAATTATAATACTATAAAAGACACATGATAAATAGTTTGAACATAGTTTATTAAGCATAAATTATTATAGACAGGTATATTTTGGATGGTTTACTCATCAACACTTTTGAAGAGTTGTGTGTTGAAATCAAACTAGTTAGTTTAATTAAGGGCTTCCTTTGTGGCCCAAACAGTAAAGAATCCGCCTGCAATGTGGAAGATCTGGGTTTGATCTCTGGGCTAGGAATTTCCCCTGGAGGAAGGCATGGCAACCCACTCCAATATTCTTGTCTGGAGGATCCTCATGGACAAAAGAGCCTAGGGGGCTGCAGTTCATAGCGTCACAAAAAGTTGATTGTGACTGAGTGACTAAGAATGCACACACACACACAGGCAGTTTAATTAAATCTAAGTCTAATATAAACAAAGCTAGAGGGAAGTGAAAAAATTCAAAAGCAATCCTAGGAAACATTTTAGAATGACATATAGAGCTTTAAACTACTACTATTATTATTATCTGTTCAGATCTATGCAAAGCAAATATTTTCATATGTAGACAATCTATATGGGGAGATTTGTGCAAGTGTTTTATAATCCATAAGAGGGTAGTCCTTGTAAGATATTTTCATGATATTTAGAAACTAGCATTAGACCTTTAACTAACAGCCTGTATTCACATTCACACTTGGAAACAGACATACACAGAAAAATGTATCCACTAAGTTTATTCAGTGGCACTGTTTGACTAGCTACTGAGCTCTATGAGTTTGAGCACTGCAGACTTGTTTATTTTTGTGTTTACAAACAGAACCATGCCAAACTCATTGACACGCTCTTTGATGTTCTCTTCCTTTCTCTCTGTTCTTCAGAAAGATATTTCCTGGATAGAATGCTCTATAAGAATAGAATATCTCTGTCATTTCTTTTCCTCTGGGTACCTTGGATGTTAGAGGGTTAAAAAAAATAATTATGATGTTAACTTGAAACAATCCAACAAGGTAACTTTGGGCTGCTTTAGTTTAGTGAAGACTTTAAAAGCTTTGAAAATGCTCTTAAAGTTATATGGATTTTTTTTCTTTTTATAGTCAGTGAAAAATTATATTTTAAAACTCTACAGTTCAAGGGGAAAAGCAATTATCAAAATGCAATAAACTTCTAAGTAAAGTACAAATTGCTTCCATGGCCTTAACTGTTAAAATAGAGAGCTTCTGGTAATGTGTTTCTTGAGTCAATCAGCAGGATTCTCTTTCCACATTCTGACACCCAGGGGAGGGATAGAGGTCAAAATACAACTCTAAGAAGATGCTCTTAGAAAAGCTAGACTGAGCAACTGGTGAGAAGCTAACATTTGATTTTTTTTCTGGTCTTTTGTTTTTTTTCTGAGAGCTTTTTCTCTTGGCTACATCATTCCTGTCACCCAGTTTGATTTACAATCTGAAAGATGAGGTAGGGAGCAGGAAAACAAATATGTCCATGACATGAGGTGAGCAACCTGGCACATTTGTAGAAAGGTAATAAATATCTGTTGGGTGATCACTTCTCTTAACTTATTTCATTTATATTCTGCACCACACTACAAAGTAGTTAGGACCACAGAGGCATAGAATTGGGAATTTAGAAGAAAATTTAGCTGACATCTGATCCAACATCAGAGAAGAAAAAGAAAGAGTCCAATCTGCAATATTCCAGGCTGACTATCATCTTTCTTCTCTTGGGACACTTTCAGTGTGGCAGAAGAAACTACTTCTGAGAAAACTTATTCTTTTGTTAGGCAGACTTATGTTTAAAAAATTTAATAAAATGTTCATCTTTTAAATTCTACCCATTTTCTAGACCTACTTTTTGGTGCAAAACAGACTAACGATTTCTGTGAGTTGAGACAGAATGAAAACTGACTTATCTTCAGAATCTTACAATCATTAGTTGGGTCTGGGGTCCATCTACCCTCTATGGACATATTATGTAGACAAAGTTTTTATGCCTCACTTCAATTTGTTGTTGACTTATTGGTGGTCATATATAAACTGGTGATAAAATATCTAGCTCAGAGGTTCACAGATTGTTGAGAAATTTATATGTGGAAAAACTCTGCAAAATATCAAAGATAGCATTCTCTTCCTCTTTTTAGTGTTGGTCCTTGATATACTTCATTAATTACATTAATTTTATTAGATATTCTTGTATTGTACTTTCTCTGGCCAAAGTATCAATCTATCTTACCTTCCACAGTTCCTATAATGTCAACCCTAAAGGTTCATATGCTACAAATATTTGTTTGGTTATGGGTTTCCCAGTATGAAAATGGTCTTGGATGAGTAACATAAAACATTATTAACAGCCAAAAAAGATGAATTGAAATCAATAGGAAATAAAGAAAGCAAAAAACAAATATTACAGATATTTGTGCTGATAATGTCAGGAAAGGAAAGAGGTGGTGGTGGTGGTTTAGTCGCTAAGTTGTGTCCAACTCTTGAGACCCAATGGGTTCTAGTCTGCCAGGTTCCTCTGTCAGTAGGATTCTCCAGACAAGAATACTGGAGTGGGTTGTCATTTCCTTCTCCAAAGGAAAGAGGTAGGTCTATAGATAATAATGAACAGGAGTTTACAAGGTGAATAAGTGGGTGTCAAAGATAATTTTCATTTCTTTAGATTTTAGAAAGAACATGTACTAAATTATAAAACTTTATAAATGCTTTCAAGTTCTTAGAGCTCATTTCTTTAGGCTCGAATCTCCAATACATACCTATTGAATGCAAGCGTACACAGAGGCACACAACTAGCTAATGCACTTCTGCTGTGCCATGCTTAGTCACTCTGTCATGTCCAATGTCAGACTCTGGAACCCATGGACTGTAGCCCACCAGGCTCTTCTGTCCATGGGGATTCTCCAGGCAATAATACTGGAGTGGGCTGTATGCCCTCCTCCAGGGGATCGTCCGAATTCAAGGATCAAACCCAGGTCTCCCACAATGCAGGTGGATTCTTTACTGTCTGAGCCATCAGGGAAGCCCTAATGCACCTCTACTAAAGATTATATGACAGATATGTTGTTGCTGTTTAGTCACTAAGTTATGACTGACTCTTTGCAACCTCACAGAGGTAGCCCACCAGGCTTTTTTGTCCATGGGATTTCCCAGGCAAGAATATTAGAGCAGGTTGTTATTTCCTTATCTAGGGGATCTTCCCAACCCAGGGATGGAACCCGCATCTCCTGCATTGGCAGGAGGATTCTTTACCACTGAGCCATATATAAATTACTGAAATTAGATGCTAGCCATCCTTTTCTTATGTCCTTAACCCTGCCAGTTTGGTTACCGTTCTTATCCCTGTGTAGCTCAGCTTTTCATACAATTTCTTACTTACTTTTTAGGTGTTTCTTTCCCACACCTACCTCCATTCTTCTGCCTCTGGGCTATTCTCTCATCTCAAGTCCCTGGCCCTCAGTTTTGTGGAGTCCTTCTTCTTTGGTTCATGACTGTACTTTCCAAATCCTTTATCATGTGGGACATTTTGATACTTTATTTTCAAAATAAATAAATAAATAAAATTGCCAAACTTATTTTTTTTTAATATATCTAAAGGTTTATTAACATGCTAGATGAAGTAAAGGGTCAATCTACTCTAAATCTCACCCTTTAGGCACACAAACATGCTTGAAAAAGGTCTTGACATTTCACTTCCACTCTTTTCCTTCTCCTCCAAAATGAACTTGTAATTTGGCCTAACCCAACAACACAGGGCAAGGAAATGCAGTTCTATCCTGTGCAGAAGGATATCCTGGGAGAAGAACAGTAACAGTGACTGCTGTGGTTAGCAGAGATTATAAAATTGAGTGATGATTCAGATTCACCCTTCACTCCAGTCATTAACATCTTATTTCTCTATATGAGAAAAGGTGTTAGCTCAGCCTCTAACTTGCTGCAGTAAAGGTGGGTAAATCCTAGAGCAGGCTTGATTATGCATAATATCCTCTGAGCAGCTTTTCAAAAGTGCAGTTCCCAGGCCACCTCCAAAGAGTATGTTATTCAATAGAGAAAAGTAAGAGTTTTTTGAAAAGTCACCTTGGTCCATAGCTAGAGTTGGAAACACTGATTTAGTCAGCCTGCGCTGTTGTTTCCTCATCTGTGAAAATAAGATCAGAGTTATGGAACATAGCATGATAAAACTTGGGTCCTCATAAAAAAATACAATTTATCTGACCCTTTCCCACAAAATTAGATTCAGTACCTCCTTGGGCTTTGGTACTCAGAGTCATCAGGTGAACCAGCAGCTTTACCTGGCTGTTAAAGGTGAGAAGTAACCTCCAGCTCAGGAGGGCTCAGGATACTATTTTGAAAAAGCACATCAGGAAATTTTTGTGATCAGAATTGAGGGAACCCCAACTAAGTTATTGATTATTTATTCATCTATGCTCCTAAATTACATAGACAGCTGTTTTTCTCTCCTATTATAATGCAAAATACTTAAACACAAAGTGAAAGTGAACTCATGCCCAACTCTTTGGGACCCATGGGCTATAGCCCACCAGGCTCCTCATTCCATGGGATTTTCTAGGCAAGAATACTGGAGTAGGTTGCCATTTCCTTCTCAAGATCTTTCTGACTCGGATCAAACTCGGCTGTCTTGCATTGCAGGCAGACTCTTTACTGTGTGAGCCACCAGGGAATCCCACTTAAACACAGGGACTGTACATAATGTTTTTGTTTCCTCCTTACTTGTAAAAAATAGTGTATTGTGAATGGCAGGTGTTGAATAAATGCTTATTGGTGGGAGTGGAGATAGGGGTGATGAAGAGAGGGATAATAGGATTTTGTCAATGTAGGATACCTCAATATTATTATTCAGTTCAGTTCATTTCAGTTGCTCAGTCGTGTCCAACTCTTTGCAACCCCATAGACTGCAGCATGCTAGGCCTCCCTGTGCATCACCAATGCCCGGAGTCGACCCAAACCCCTGGCCATTAGTTGGTGATACCATCCAAACATATTATCCTCTGTCCTCCCCTTCTCCTCCTGCCCTCAATCTTTCCCAGCATCAGGGTCTTTTCAAATGAGTCAGCTCTTTGCATCAGGTGGCCAAATATTGGAGTTTCAGCTTCAACATCAGTCCTTCCAATGAATACCCAGGACAGATCTCCTTTAGGATGGACTGGTTGGATCTCCTTGCAGTCCAAGGGACTCCCAAAAGTCTTCTCCAACACTGCAGTTCAAAAGCATCAATTCTTTCATGCTCAGCTTTCTTTATAGTCCAACTCTCACATCCATACATGACCACCGGAAAAACCATAGCCTTGACTAGATGGACCTTTGCTGACAAAGTAATGTCTCTGCTTTTTAATATGCTATCTAGGTTGGTCATAACTTCCCTTCCAAGGAGTAAGCATCTTTTAGTTTCATGGCTGCAAGCACTAGATAGACCTTTGCTGACAAAGTAATGTCTCTGCTTTTTAATATGCTATCTAGGTTGGTCATAACTTCCCTTCCAAGGAGTAAGCATCTTTTAGTTTCATGGCTGCAAGCACCATCAGCAGTGATTTTGGAGGTCCCCCCCCAAAAAAAGTCTGACACTGTTTCCACTGTTTCCCCATCTATTTCCCATAAAGTGATGAGACCAGATGCCATGATCTTAGTTTTCTGAATGTTGAGCTTCAAGCCAACTTTTTCACTCTCTTCTTTCACTTTCATCAAGCAGCTCTCTAGTTCTTCTTCACTTTCTGCCATAAGGGTGGTGTCATCTGCATATCTGAGGTTATTGATATTTCTCTTGGCAATCTTGATTCCAGCTTGTGCTTCTTCATTCAGCCCAGCGTTTCTCATGATGTACTCTGCAGGTAAGTTAAATAAGCAGGGTGACAATATACAGACTTGACATAATCCTTTTCCTATTTGGAACCAGTCTGTTGTTCCATGTCCAGTTCTAACTGTTGCTTCCTGACCTGCATATAGGTTTCTCAAGAGGCAGGTCAGGTGGTCTGGGATTCCCATATCTTTCAGATTTTTCCACAGTTTATTTTGATCCACACCTTTAAAGGCTTTGGCATAGCCAATAAAGCAGAAGTTGATGCTTTTCTGGAACTTTCTTGCTTTTTCAGTGATCCAGTGGACGCTGGCAATTTGATCTCTGGTTCCTCTGCCTTTTCTAAAACCAGCTTGAACATCTGGAGGTTCACAGTTCATGTATTGTTGAAGCCTGGCTTAGAGAATTTTGAGCATTACTTTACTTGAATGCGAGATGAGTGCAATTATGCAGTAGTTTGAGCATTCTTTGGCATTGCTTTTCTTTGGGATTGGAATGAAAACTGATTTTTTCCCTGTGGCCACTGCTGAGTTTTCCAAGTTTGCTGACATATTGAGTGCCACACTTTCACAGCATCATCTTTCAGGATTTGAAATAGCTCAACAGGAATTATTATTCTTATTAAATAATTTTAGTAAGACAAATGTGGAAAGACAAGCATTGCTTTTTAATTCTTCCCCACATTACCACAGAGTGGGTTTATTTATAGTGATGATTACATCAATATTTGTGATATTAATCATGAAGAAAAGAAAATGTAAGAGAGATTAAAAAAAGAACGTATTAACCATGCTATGAGCGTTTTGTGTAGTGGGGTATTTTCATTACTTTAGATAGTTGCTTTTCAGAGATAAATTGACATTCAGTCTCAAATTTGTCAGATAGTGGAGGAGATGTAAAAAGCTAAACTTTTGTTTACATCAGAAGATTAACTAGGCACACTGTTAGAATATTCAATAGGGCAACCGTGATAGATAAATTGTCAAAGAGAACTTCAGAAACCACTCAACGATTAAAAAAAAAAAAAAAGATAAATATCTATTCTTCTCTTCTGATGTGAAGACTCCTGCAACTTCACTTTTAAATATGTTTGACTAAAACTTTACTGCTTTAACCTAGTGTTCAAACCACAGGAAGGGAAGTTCCCTTACAGAAGCCTTGTAAACCAACAGACTGAGAATAAAAATGCAGTCAGAACTCATTGATGTATTGAGAGAGGGAGGTCGTTTGATGAAGGATAATGAGCTAAAAGCAGCCTCTATCAAGGAAAGATTTCCATTGTCCTGTGTAGTCCTAATGTGCAGAACTCAATGTAAAAACTTTTACTCATCTTCAAGTAAGCAGAGGAAAAAAGAAAAATGAAATTTGAGCGTTTCTTAATATACAAATGCCTGGAATTGTTTGAGGGAGGGTGGGAAAACTGAAGTTTGAAAGGCTTTACTTCATGTTTGGAAATTTGACCCAAGGGAGACACTCAAAAGACAGCAGAACTAACTAACTAAAGATGAAAGGGTTAAAAATATCCCAATGTGTTCTGGTCCAGGGACATATTCAGGGACAAACTTAATTTTATAAGGTGAGCAATTTGAAGAGCAGTTTAAGTGCAAAAGTGATACTTTTTTCCCTTCCCAAAGTCTCTAAGCTGCAAAATTGAACATTTCTATGAAAATCACATTTTTCAGCATAGTGATGCAGTTGTGAAGGACAGGGCAATTGAGTGCACTGTGAAAAGTTAATGTGTTCTCCTGACGCGACACTCAAAGGCCAAGTAGATCAACCTCTTTTGCCCTGAAATTTAGTACATTCTTTCTCTAGATCCAGGGAAATTTTTATCATGAGAAGATTTTATGATGCACAAATGACCACATATAACGGAATATGAACTAGTGTGCATTTGAGTATGGAAGGTTTTTACCCTGTGTCAACCTCTTAATCTTGACCACAAACTACCTCACAGAGAAGTTAGAAGTTTGAACCCTGCACAGGTAGTAGAATCTAAATACATAATACGTGTTAGAAACCATTTTTTTCTAATTAGCTAGTTTGACCTAATGCAGTCATCTTTCATTCAATGTTGATCTCTTTCTTTTTTACACTCTCCTTCCTGGATAAGATCCTTTTTCTTTCTTTCATTTCCCTTCAACCTAGGGCCAACCATTTAATGGCCTGATTCAGAATAGAAAATGCTGACATACTTAGCAAATCTTTGTTTACTGTATAACAACTGAGTAGAAGGTGAAATATAGAAAAAGAGGAGAGAAAAGTTGTATTTTAAGAGATCCTTTTCTATAAATACCTAAAAGCTTTTATTGTCTATACCATAGCATTTGCCCCTTAATTCATGCACTGTATTTTCACATTAATAGTTCAATGAAAGAGAATTCTGTTTCCCTAAGTAAAGAACACACTTCATTTAAAAGAGTGCATTATATGGTACTTTTAGTCTTAGTTCCGTATAAATTCTAGCTCATAAAATGGGATTTTAAAAAAGTTTTTGTTGTATTATACTCAACTACCAAGTCATGTTTTAAAATACCATTTAAAAAAATCTGTGTATTAAACGTTTGTATAAGTTAAGTTTATATATATATATATGTGTGTGTGTGTGTGTGTGTGTATGTATATATATATATATAATAGAACAGGTTTCAGTACATAACCAATGTCAATTAAGGCTAGCTCATTTATTATTTGTTATATCAGAAATCCTCAGGTAAAACAGGGCTTTACAAAAATGTGTGAAGGTTATTACAGGTTAAGTCTTCATCATGGAAATACTGCCTCAGGGATTTTAAAGTAAGAGGAAACATTAATTTTTAATGAAAATATAAGTTTAGGATAAATGTGTGGAATTTTTTAAATGGAGATAATATACAACAAGGCTTTTTTAAAAAGGAAATTTCTAATAAGTCTTGTTTAGATGTGGCATATTGGGGAAAAATAGATAATTTAGAATTTGATTTTGATTGCTCATTGTTTCAGTTGGAAAGAGTATAGTGTTATAAAAAGTTGATCTGTGAGCTACGCCTTAAAGTAACTTGCATTCCTATAGAAACCTCTGACTTATGCAGAAAGGAGGCAAATTAAGAATTTACTCTTTGATAAATTGTCTGTTTTTGTATTTTCAATTAAAGGATGTTATTGGTCTTAGTGAAGTCCTACCTCTTAGAAGTTTACAGAAAGCACATATGGAAGATGTCTAGTTGTAGCCTAATATCCATGTCTACTTAATTTATAGTAATAGCATGTTAGCCAGGCACATGGCCATCCAACTAAAATCTACACTGTCCACCATCCTTTGGTGCCAACTATAGCCATGTGGCCATGTTCTAAAGAAACAGATAAGGAGAATGAATGTGTATCAGTCCTAGGTATTGCCCTGAAAAAAGAAAAAAATAATAATAACTATGGGCTATTCTGGTTCTTTATTCTCACTGGCTGCTCAAAAATGGTGAGAACTGGGAAACTTTCACATGCAGAAGACACATGTGAAGAATTATGGTACTACTGTAAGCCCTGGACTTCTAGAATATAACTTGATCATTACACAGCATACAAAACAACTTCTGTTTCAGACACAATATCAAAGTCATCTTTTTCTTTATCTCCTTCTTCACAAAGTTTAGCTAGTATACTAATATCAACACTTAGCTTGCTTTAACAATTAATATAACACAAATTTTTCAAGTGTGTTGATTAATAGAGTACAATGTTATTCATGGAAGACTGAATAATAAATACATCTGTATATGGCACACATGTACTGTACTACATCACATATTGAGTAAAGTCATGTAATTTTATTAGAAAGTAGGAAAGCAACAGAGGAAAAAAAGAAAAAAAATCAGAGGTAAAAGATCAAGAAGTTGTGAGGAAAAGAGTAGAATTCTGTTAATAAAATCCATACCATTATCAAAAGTTGTGAACTGGTTTGAAATGAAACTTAAACCTTGAAAATAGTTGATAGAAAGCATATGTATTATAACTAGATGCTAATGTTCTCCATCTACCATCAATTATCTAGCAACAGTGTCTCCTTACTTCGGTTGACTTAGGAACCAGGTTGTATACTCCTACCTACTGTGGTCATTTTTAACACTCGCAAAACTTGAAAACTTTATAACTTTGAAATACCAGTTGGGGGTGTAGAACTGGTTTGGAGGGATAGCAGATGGGCAAGAAAAGTTGGTAGAAATCCAGCTGAGCAGGGTAAAATTTCAGACCTCTGAAGGGTTAACCCTGTTTAGATCATAAGTAGAAGTCAATCTATTTGTTGCATTTATTGTCAAAATTACTGTGAGAGGTTAAAAAGATTATACTCAAATAGTATCTAGGAGAATAACCATTTAGTTGATACAAGCAGTGGTAAAAAAAAAAACTTTTTTCTTGGGATAGACAATATGATAATCTCTCTTATGATAGTCCCTCTTAGTTTCTCTTGTCAACATATATTAACTAATTGCATATTTGCACATTAGACTTTGAATACCCGCTACTATGAGCATTGTACTTGACCCATAAAAACTGCATGACAAAATAGACACTTTTGTGTCACCTTGGAGGCAATATGACATAACAGCATCATCTCTGATATGGCCATAATGAACAGAGGTTTCTTTTGCAGCTTTCTGAACTTGTTCTGATTTTTGACTAATATCTTTTAGCCCAGGGTCCAGGATCAGCTTTGACTCAACTCATATGCCAACATAGTCAGAACAATTAATGCAATATTTAAATATGGATGATTGGATGACTAAAATAAGCCTATGTCAATCACATTGATAAAAATATTTTAGAGTTCTAAAAGATATTATTTTCAGGAAATTCAATTTCATGAAAACAAATGTGTTTCCAACAAAACTTAAAATATAGGACACTGAGCAGCTACTATGAATAAATAGTAATTTCTTAAAGTATGATGTTTTTACCTATGTGACTTTAGATTTTAGAATAGCTAAAATTATGTTTGGGAAAGAAAATAGTTGACAAACAGAGAGCTTCAGAAAAATATAAATTTACAACAATTACTTTAACCTGCTGAAGCCTCATTTATTCTTTAAGACTCAGTTCAGTTCTCATCAATGTCCTGAAACTTTTCAGCCACATGACCTGCAACTTTTCTCTCTTCTGGGAAGTTCTATAAAATTTATGACTCCTAGATATCATCTACAGGGTTTTTACATAGTATTATATATATATTTATATACCCTTTGTCTATTCCTACATTCAAATATAATTTATAACTTTTTATTTTATATTAAAGTATAGTTAATTAACAATGCTGTGCCAGTTTCAGTTGTGTGACAAAGTGACTCAGTTATATATGTACATGCATCTATTATTTTTAAAATTATTTTCCCAGTTAGGTTGTTACATAAAATTGATCAGAGTTTATAGTACTATATAGTAGGTCCTTGTTGGTTATCCATTTTAAGTACAACAGTGTGTATATATCAACCCCAAACTCCATAAAACAGAATCTAATATTTACATTTCATGTCTCCTTTCTCAGAGTTGATATGGTAGAAACTGAAAATTGTCTATCTAATTTGTTTTTGCCTTCTTCCATAATAACATAAGTGAAGATACAGCATGGCAATTATCTGAGACTCTGATTCCCAGGTTTTCTTTCAGCTAGATGTGTTCATGTGAACAAACTCTCCGTGATGGAATGACTTGATAAAGTATGTGAAATTCCACTTTTTTTTTTTTTAATGGCTTCTCTAGTTCTGAACTTTCTTTTATCCTCTGTGCCAATGAGTATGTCAATAAGAACAATGAATTTAGAGATATTATGTTGGAGATAGCAAAATTCCTATCATCTTTGGTCCCTGGAGTTGGTGTACTGACATTCTGAAATCCTCACTTTTGACTGTTGTGTGAAAGAGAAATATACTTCTGATTTTTTTTTTTAATCACACCATAAAGAAGACTGAACACCAAATTGATGCTTTCAAACTGTGTTGATGGAGTAGACTCTTGAGAGTCCCTTGGACAACAAGGAAATCAAACCAGTCAATCATAAAGGAAATCAACCCTGAAAATTTATTGGAAAAACTGATGCTGCAGCTGAAGCTCTGATACTTTGGCCAGTTGAAGCAGAGGCAACTTGTTGGAAAAGACCCTGATATTGAGATAGCTCAAAGGCGGGAAGAGAAGAGGACTACAGAGGATGAGATGGTTGGATGGCATCACAAACTCAATAGACATGAGTTTGAGCAAACTCTGGGAGATGGTGAAGGACAGGTAAGCCTGGCATGCTGAAGTTCATGGGGTCGCAAAGAGTGAGACGTGACAACAACTGAACGATTATAGTAACTTTACCTATAGTACTACAATTATCGTGCAATGAATACCTGCTCTTTGAATGGAATGATAGAATGTTTTCATAGATGGATCCATGAATTAAAGTAGTTTTAGCCTAAATACCTGGATTATGCCTAAAGAAACATAAGAGAAATGACAGTGCGACATTGATTTTCCAGAGGTGATTGAAGAGGAGGATAGAAATACTGAGAATAAATTGGAATGACACACTATACTTCTTAAGCAGAGAGACAGAGGACAGTCTGTGCTATAAAGGTCTATTTTGTTAAAAATTGAAGAAATTGATTAATGGTCGTTAATTTTCCAAAAATGTGTATATCTTAAAATTTCACATGCATTAAGGTAAAATCCTTAAACTGAATAATTAAAGTCAGAAGTTAACAATAGTTTCACAATCATTATATAACACTGTTGAATAAATAATGGAACAGGACAAAGATTCCATGTTAAGAAACATATGTGTGTGTGTGTTCAATCAGTTGTGTCTGACTCTTTGAGACCCCATGGACTGTAGCCTGCCAAGCTTCTCTGTCCATGGGATTATCTAGGCAAGACTACCGGAGTGGGTTGCCATGCTCTCTTCTAGGGGATCTTCCCAATCCAAGGATCAGACCTCCATCCCCTTCATCTCTTGCATTGGGAAACAGATCCTTTACCACTGTGCCCAGGAAAACATAGCACACATTTAAATATTTGAATACTGTTAATATATGAAAAGAACTAATCTCACATTAGGGTTGAAAAAATTTCCCTGAAGATGTTTTGCTATAAGATTATAGGATTATTTAGGAAGGAAGATAAATAGATGAAGAGCTTTTCAAGAATTGGTGCACAAAAGTCCTTTAGATGGGAAAGGTGAAATGACTAAAGGAACACTCATGTGCCTAGGAGGAGAAAAAATAAATAAATAACAAGAATTGGAAATAACAATATCAACAGAAGCCAGAGTTTGCAAAATTATTAAACTATGACTTAAATTACATTTTATTTTGTAAGCTGATAATCTGTACATATGAACACACACACAAACACACATTCTTTTCTTAAAACAATAGCTACTTAAATTTGAATTATATTCTTTGATATTTTCTGTTTTTCTAATAGTTTGTCATGGTTCACTAATGGGCTTTTCTCCAAATATTTAAAACACTATTTTAATGGGAAAGTGGCACAGGTTGTGGAATAGGAATTCCCCTGTTCCCATGGGCAAACCAAAATCGCAGCTATTTACTATTGATGAGAAAGACCAGAAGACCAGCAGAGCAGATCTCCCACAACCAAAGGTATAAGGAAGAAATCACATTGATATGGATAAGGGTGGTGGAGATGCAGTCTAATCAAGAGCTATATCTTCATTTGGGATTCCCAGGCGGCTCAGTGGTAAAGTATCTACCTGCAATGCAGGAGATTTAGGAGACACATGTTCAATCCTTGGGTCATGAAATGGCAACCTGCTCCCGTATTCTTGCTGGGAAAAATCCCATGGACAGAGGAGCTTGGCAGGCTACAGTCCATGGGGTTGCAAAGAGTCAGACCTGGCTGAGCACACATGCATGCATACCCTCATTTAGGCAACACACAAACAGGAGACTAATGTCAGAGGTTGCCCCCAAAGAACATGAGGTCCAAGTTCCACATCAGGCTTCCCAGCTCAGGAGTCTTGCACTGGAAGATGAGCCCTCAGAATGTTTGGGTTTGAAGGCCAGATAACTTATTTTGGGGAGAAGCAAAAGGCTGTGAGAAATAGACTCCACTCTGACAGAGCACACATAAAATTTTACCTGCCGTAGGACCCATTGAAGAAGCAGTAATTATAAAGCTGTTGCTTTCATTCAGTTTCTCAGTTGTGTCTGACTCTTTGCAACCCCATGGAATGAAGCATGCCAGGCTTCCCTGTCCTTCACTGTCTCCAGAGTTTGCTCAAACTCATGCCCATAGAGTCAATGACACCATCTAACCATCTCATCATCTGTTGTCCCCTTATTCTCCTGCCTTCAAACTTTCCAAGTGTCAAGGTCTTTTCCAATGAGTTGCTCTTTGCCTCATGTGTCCAAAGTATTGGAGCCTCAGCAAAAGTTTGAAAGTATCCTAGGTCAAACCCAACTGCTTATCTTGGAAAACCTCTTGGAGAGGCGGGAGGCAACTGGAGCTCATCCTGGAGACACAGACACCAGCGATAGCCGTTACTGGGAGCTCATTCTTCCACAAGGACACTGGTAATAGCCAGAGACATTTTGGAATCCTCTTTATAGCTTAATAATAATGCTGGGGCCCAACCCTGCCACTAGTCTATGGGCATCAGTACTAGGATGCTTCAGGCCAAGCAGCTAGCTGGGAATGGGCATAGCCTCACTCACCAGCAGGACTGCTGCCTTAAAATTGTCTGAGCCTACAGCCACCCTAGAATGTGGTACTGTTCACCAGAGCGCCCAGTCCAACCCCACACAACAGTGCACTGGCACCAGCTCCAGGACACCAAGGCCCTACAATCAGAGAGACCAGGATCCAGTGGGCTTGCACTAGGCTTAAGACTAGCCTCACTCAGCAATGGTCAAGTAACAATCCCAGGGCACTCTAGTGAGCCCTGGTCCCACCAACCAGTGGGCCAACATACCAACTACAGGACCCTCAGGTCCCCATAGCCAGAGACTCTGGAACCTGGCTCTTTCCACTAGTAAGCTGGCATTAACCACCTGTCCCACCTACCAACAAGGTGACACTAGCCATGGGACTCTCAGTCTCTGCAGCTAGAGACCATAGGATGTGGATTCACCAATCAGTGTGTTTCACTTGCCTTGGGACCTGGCCTCACCCTCCAGTAAGCCCACTCCAACTCCAAGATTCTCCAGACCCAGATTCACATACTAGAAGCAAGCAAAACTGAACCAAAGATCTCTACAGCCCTGTAGTATGCCAAGTCAGGATCCAGAGGCCAGCCACACTTACAGAATGCCTTTAGTAGTTATCCTGCCAAAACAGGATTCACACAGCTCATGTATGGTGCAAAAATAGAGCACATAGCTCTGGCGATGATGAAAGGGTCCTTTTGGAACACATTGTTGTGGTTGTTCACTCACTCAGTTGTGTCCGACTCTTTGCAACCCCATGGATTGTGGCACACCCTGCAGGACCCTTTCCTGTCCTTTACTATCTCCCGGAGCTTGCTCAAACTCATGTCCGTTGAGTCAGTGATGCCATTCAAACATATCGTCGTGTTCCCCATATTTGCCCTATTTTACAAAAGAACATTTCTCTGAATTCAGTAAATGTAAACAACCTACCAAATACATAACATAAAAGCAGTAAATTAGCCAAAATGAGGTGACAGAGGAAGATGTTCCAAAAGAAGGAACAAAGAGAAACTTCAGAAGAACAAAGGAGAGGTAAGCAAACTACCTGATAAAGAATTCAAGGTAATAACTGTAAAGAGGTTCAGAGAACTCAGGACAGATTGGATGAACAGTGTTAGAAGTTTTTAACAAAGAGTTGAAAATATAAAGAAGAAACAAACTGAGATAAATAATAAAATAATTGAAATTTAAAAACACACTAAAATAAATAAACAGTAAAGTAAATGCTTCTTGTTGTTCGTCACCCAGTCGTGTCCAACTCTTTGCGACCCCATAGACTGCAGGAAGCCAGACCTCGCTGTCCCTTACCATCCCCCAGAGTTTGCCCAAGTTCATGTTCACTGCATTGATGATGCTGTCTAGCCATCTCATCCTCTAATGCCCTCTTCTCCTGCAGCCCTCAATCTTTCCCAACATCAGGAAATTTTCCAATGAGTCATCTGTTCACATCAGATGACCAAAATATTGGAGCTTCAGCTTCAGCATCAGTCCTTCCAGTAAATATTCAGGGTTTATCTCCCTTAAGATTGACTGGTTTGACCTCCTTGGTGTCCAAGGGGCTTTTGGGAGTCTTCTCCAGCACAATTTCCCTGGTGGCTCAGAGGTTAAAGCGTCTGCCTCCAACGCAGGAAACCTGGGTTCGATCCCTGGGTTGGGAAGATCCCCAGAGGAGGAAATGGCAACCTACTCCAGTATTCTTTTTTTTTTCTTTTTAAAATATATTTTTATTGAAGTATAGTTGATTAAAAACAGTATGTTAGTTTCAGTTATATCATATTTTACTTAATAAATATGCATATATATGCACAGATTTGAAAGGCAATATTCCATTTCAGATTCTTTTCCTTTATAGGTTATTACAAAATATTGAATAGAGTTCCCTGTGCTACATAATAGATCCTTGTTGGTTATTAATTCTTTTTTTTTTTAATAAATTTATTTATTTTAGTTGGGGGCTAATTACTTTACAATACTGTGATAGTTTTTGCCATACATTGACATGAATCAGCCATGGGTTTACATGTGTTCCCCTTCCTGGACCCCCCACCCACCTCCCTCCCCATCCCAACCCTCTGGGTCATCCCATTGCCCCGGCCCTGAGCATTTGTCTCATGCATCAAACATGGAATTCTTGTCTGGAAAATCCCATGGACCGAGGAGCCTGGTAGGCTACAGTCCATGGGGTCGCAAAGAGTTGGACACGACTGAGCGACTTCACTTGTCACTCCGGCACCACAGTTCGAAAGCATTAATTCTCCTCTTCACTTTCTGCCATTACAGTGGCGTCATCAGCATATTTAAGGTTGTTGATGTTTCTCCCACTTACTCCAACTTGTTACTCATCCAGCCTGTCATTTCTCATGATGCGCTCAGCATATAGGTTAAACAAATAGGGTTACAGCAGACGTCTCTATTGCACTCCTTTCTCAATCTTGAACCAATCAGTTGTTCCATATAGGGTTCTACCTATTGCTTCTTGACCTGCATACAGGTTTCTCAGGAGACACGTAAGATGGTCTGGTATTTCCATCTCTCTAAGAGCTTTCCACAATTTATCATGGTCCACACAGTCAAAGGCTTTATCATAGTCGATGTAATAGCGATAGATGTTTTTTTCTGAAATGTCCTTGCTTTCTCTATAATCCAGTAAATGTTGGCGATTTTATCTCCAATTTCTCTTCCTTTTCTAAACCCAGGTTGGACATCTGGAAGTTCTTGGTTCACATAATGCTGAAGCCAAGTGCAAAATTTTGAGCATGACCTTAGCAACTTGGGAGATGAGTGCACTTGTCTGGTTAGCACATTCTTTGGTACTACACTTCTTGGGAATTGGAATGAGGATTGATCTCTTCCAGTCCTGTGGCCACTGCCGAGTCTTACAGATTTGCTGACATAATGAATGCAGAACCTTGATGGCATCATCCTTTAATTAAATGCTACAGAAGTACAAATCAGTGAGCTGAAAGACAGAGTAGTGAAAATAATTGAAGTTGAAAAGAAAAAGAAAAAGAAATGAGGAAAACTTAAGAGACACCTGAAACAACATCAAGCTAAAATTTACATAATAGTAGTCCCAGAAGGATAAAAAGAAAGAAAGAAGCAGAGGGGTTATTTGCAGATATGATAAGTGACAACTTCCCTAACATGTGGAAAAAAAAAAAAAAAAAAGACCAGACATCTAGGTTCAGGAATCAGAAAGAGTCCAAACAAGATCAACACACAAAGAGGACCAAACCAAGCCACAATGACTTTCAAATGTCAAAGGTTAAAAATTAAAGCAACAAAGGAAAAGTAACAGTTGTGTACAAAAGAACTCCCATAAGGCTATCACCTTAACTTTTCAACTGAAACTCTGCAAGCTGAAAGGGAGTGGCAGAGTATACTTAACATACTGAGAGAGAAAAAGATACAGTGAAAAGTATTCTACTCAACAATGATCAGATTTTATGGAGAGATTAAAAGTTTTACTGGAAATCTACAGCAAAAGAGTTCAGCACTACCAAACCAGACTTACAAGAAATGTTAAGAACACTCCCCTGAGCAAAAGGAAAAGTTGTTGTTGCTTTTAGTCAGTAAGTGGCCAGATCTAAAAATCCAAAATTTACAAAATAATAAATCACATCAGTAAAGGAAAATATACAATAAAGGTAGAAAATCAACTACATATAAATATAGTAGAAAGCTATATTTAGTAAATACAGTAGAAAGCAAAAGTAGAATGCTTTTGTAAAAGCAGTAAAATCACTTATATAACAAGTATATTTAAGGGAGAAACAAAACAAAAAGATATAAAATGTGATATCAGAAACAGTAAACCTGAGAGAAGGAGTAAGAACGCAACATTTTAAAAATGTGTTTGAACTTAAGAGGCCAACAAATTAAAACAACCTTGTATAGATAGATAAATGATAGATAGATAGATGATAGATTTAAATCTCATGATAACCACAAACCAAAAATCTATAATAGGTACACACACCAAAAAGGGGGAAAAATCCAAATGTAACACTAAGAAGAATAATCAAGTTACAAGGAAAGAGAGCCAAGGTAGAAAATATAACACCAACAATCAGAAACAAAACCAACCCCAAAACAATTAAAATATGGCAATACATACACACATATCAATAATTTCTTTAATATGAATGAACTAAATGTTTCAATCAAAAGATATAGAATGGCTGAAGGAGTATAAAAGCAGCACTCACATAAATGCTCATTTCAGATCTAAAGATACACACAGACTGAAATTGAGGGGATGGAAAAAGACGTTTCATGCATATGGAAACAAAAAGAAAGCCATGATAAAGCAGTGTTTGTATCACACAATATAGACATTAAAATAATGATTGTAACAAGAGACAAAGAGGACATTACATAATGATCAAGGGACCAATACAAGCAGAAGAAATAGCAACTGTAGATAAATATACACCAGTGTTGGAACACCTAAATACATAAAACAAATATTAACAGACCTAAAGGGAGAAACTGAAAGTAACACAATAATAGTAGGGGGCATTAACACTTCATTAACATAAGTGAATAGAGCATCCAGACAGAAAATCAATAATGAAACACTTGACTTAAATGATCCATAATACCAACTGGAATATATATATATATATATATATCTCACAAAATAAAGTCTAATATATAGAGAGAGGGGCTTCCCGGGTGGTGCTAGTGGTAAAGAACTCATATGCCAATGCAGGAGATGTAAAAGACTCAAGTTCAATCACTGGGTCAGGAAGATCCCCTGGAGGAGGACTTGGCAACCTCCTCCACTATTCTTGTCTGGAGAATCCCATGGACAAGAGGACCCTGGCGGGCTACAGTCCATAGTTTTGCAAAGCGTAGGATATGACTGAAGAGACTTATCATACATGTATGTACATAGAGAGAGAGAGCATTCCATCCAAGTTCAGCAGAATGCATATTATTTCAAGTATGCATGGAACATTCTCCTGTATAGATCACATGCTGGGTCATAATCATGTCTCAGTATTTTGAAGAAAATCAAAATTATGTCAAGCCTCTCTTTTTACCACAATGATATGAGACTAGGAATCAACTACAAACAAAACAAAACAAAACACATAATGATTAGACTATACACTACTAAACAATCAATATATAATTAAATAAATCAAAAACACCTTGGAGACAAAAGAAAATGAAAACACAATGATCATAAATCTATGGGGTGAGTAAAAGCAGCTCTAAGAAGGAAGTTTATAGTTATACAAGTCTACTTAAGGAAGTAAAAAATTCAGATAAAGAATTTACACTTAAACCTAAAGGAAAAAGGAGAACACATTAAACCTAGAGTTAGTAGAAAGGAATAAAGTACAAAGATAAAAGAAGAAATAAATAAAAGACTAAAAAACAAGAGAAAATATCAATAAAGCTAAGAGATGGTTCTTTGAAAAGATAAACAAAATTGAGAAAGTTTGTCAGGATTTTCAAAGAATTCTGAGAGACCTCAGATCAATAAAATTTGAAATGAAAAAGAAGTTACAATTGAAATACAAAGGATCATAAAAGATCATTATGCACAATTATTTGCCAATATAATAGACAATCTAGAAGAAGCAGACAACTTCCTAGATGTGTATAATCTTCTAAGACTGAACCACGAAGAAATAGAAAGCATTCAGAGATAAATTACCAGTAAAGAAGAAATTGTAATCAGTAATTAAAAAAAATAAAAAACCTCGCAACAAACAAATTCCAAAACCAGATAACTTCACAGGTGAGTTCTACCAAACATGCTCAAACAGTTCCAAAAAAAAAAAAAATTGCAGAGAAAAAAATCACTTCTAAACTCATACTGTGAAGCCAGCATCATGCTGATACCAAAATCAGACAAAAATAACACAAAGAAAATTACACACCAATATACTGATGATCTTAGATGCAAAAGTCTTCAACAAAACATGAGCAAACCACATTCAATAATATATTAAAAGAATCACACACCATGACCAAGTGAGATTCATCCCAGGGAGGCAAGTGTAGTTCAGTATCCATAAATCAATCAATGTGATGATATATCACACTAACAAACTGAAGAAAAATAATGCAATAATTTCAATAGATGCAGATAGAGCCTTTGACAAAGATCTTATACATCTCATCATAAAAAAAAAAATCCAATTAGAAATGGGCAGTGGACTTGAATAACCATTTTTTTTTTTCGAAGAAGACATACAGACAGCCAAGAGACACAGGAAAAGATGCTCAACATTGTTAATCATCGGGGAAATGAAAAAGAAAATGGCAATGGGATATCACCTCACCCCTGTTAAAATCACTAATATAAAAATAAGACAAATGTCAAGTTTTGTCAAGGTTCTGGAGTAAAAGGAACCCTAGTGAACTTTTGGTAGAACCATTAATTGGTGCAGCCACTGAAAAAATATAGAGATTCCTCAAAAATTTAAAAATAAGAAATATCGCATTACCCAGGAATTCCACTTCTGGATATTTATCCAAATAAAATGGAAATGCTAACTTGGAAAGATGCATTTAATCCTTTATTCGTTGTAGCCTTATTTACAATTGCTGAGATATGTGGTGGTGGTTTATTCACTAAGTCATGTTTGACTCTTTGCAACAACATGGACTGTAGTCCACCAATCTCTTTCTGTCTATGGGATTTCCCAGGCAAGAATACTGGAATGGGTTACCATTTCCTTCTCTAGGGAATCTTTTCGACCCAGGGATTGAACCCAGGTCTCCTGCATTACAGGAGGATTCTTTACCAAGTGAGCCACCATAGAAACCCCTGCTAAATATGGAAGCAACTTAAATGCTTATAGATAGGTAAATGGATAAATAAAGTGATATATATATATATACGACACTTATTTAGTACATATTATGGGACTATTACTCAAATGCCAGAAACAAGGAAATCTTGCCATTTGCAACAACAGGCCTAGAGGGTATTATCCTTAGTAAAATAAGTCAGAGAAAGGCAGATACTAATAATATTTGATTTCATTTATATGTGGAATTTATAAAACAAGACAAATGAACCAACATAAAAGAGAACCACTGTTGTAGCTACAGGGAACAAACAGGTGACCACCAGAAGAAGTGAGGAAAGGAAAAAATATGTGAGGGAGATTTAGAGTTACAAACTTCCATTTAATAAATGAATCAGTCACTGCTATGAAATATAATGTGGGCACTTTCAGTTCAATTCAGTCACTCAGTCGTGTCCGACTCTTTGCGACCCCATGGACTGCAGCACACCAGACTACCCTGTCCATCAACTCCTGAAGTTTGCTTGAACTCATGTCCATCAAGTCGGTGATGCCATCCAGCCATCTCATCCTCTGTCATCTCCTTCTCCTCCTGCCTTCAATCTTTCCCAGCATAATATGATGATTGTTTTATGATGTATGCAAGTCAAATCATCATGATGTGCACCTTAAACAGTTATGTATATCAATTATATCTCAATATAACTTCAAGAAAAAAATAAAGCAAAATACTATTTAAATCATGTTAGGAATTTTTAACTTTATTCTAAGAGCAATGGGGATTTTTGAAGTTTTTAATGTGGGAGTGGAATAGGAAATGGAAGAATCAGATTTGTTTTTAAAACAATTTCTTCATCTCCACTATCCAAATGGATTGGATCCTTCAAGAATCGATTCAGAAAGAAAATTTTCAGATGTTTTGACATGAGATGATGGTGACATGTAATAGGATAGAAGCATAGATGATTTGTGTGAGTAGATAAATAAGATAAAAAGTAATTATAAAAAGTATTAAGCTACTGGGTTATGTTCAAATGTAACTTTGAAATAACCCTTGGTACCATTTGGGTAAAGACAATCAAATATTTATGTATTCATTATTAAATCTATTGATATATTCATTCCTTCTGCAATGATGACCCTTGCCTTCAAGGAGTTCAGAGTTGAGGCATGCAGATATACACTGAAATACTTGCTTGCAAATAGAGTGTGATATGTCATAGATAAGAGTCTTCATTCAATGCAATGAGAGCAGAAAGGATAAAGAATGTTACTTTTATTAAGCATAGGAATGAGAGAAGTGACTTCTTTTTTTTTTGTAATTCCTTCATTTCAGCTTTATCAGTTCAGTTCAGTCGCTCAGTCATGTCCGACTCTTTGCGACCCCATGAATTGCAGCACGCCAGGCCTCTCTGTCCATCACCAACTCCCGGAGTCTACCGAAACCCATGTCCATCGAGTCAGTGATGCCATCCAACCATCTCATCCTCTGTCGTCCCCTTCTCCTCCTGCCCCCAATCCTACCCAGCATTAGGGTCTTTTCCAATGAGTCAACTCTTCGCATGAGGTGCCCAAAGTATTGGAGTTTCAGCTTCAACATCAGACATTCCAATGAACACCCAGGATTGATCTCTTTTAGGATGGATTGATTGGATCTCCTTGCAATCCAAGGGACTCTCAAGAGTCTTCTCCAACACCACAGTTCAAAAGCATCAATTCTTCGGTGCTCAGCTTTCTTCACTGTCCAACTCTCACATCCATACATGACCACTGGAAAAACCATAGCCTTGACTAGACGGAATTTTGTTGGCAAAGTAATGTCTCTGCTTTTAAATATGCTGTCTAGGTTGGCCATAACCTTCCTTCCAAGGAGTAAGCGTCTTTTAATTTCATGGCTGCAATCACCATCAGCAGTGATTTTTCAGCTTTATAGAATACCAGAATTTAAGAAACATACAAAGAAGGTCCAGCAAGGAAACATATACTATTGATTAAGGAGCTTAAGAAAGGTAAAGAATATGTATTATTGCCCCAAAAAGAAAAGTTCAAGAAAATTAGAATACTACATACTCTTTGGAAATTAAGTGTATACACTATATGTCATGGAATCTGATTCTCAGGAAAAGATTGAAGAGATTCCTTTCTTTCCTTGAAAAAATATCAGTTCCTAATGAAGATAGATACACAGTTTTTAACCTAATCTGTGGCACAAGTCTTGAATGCCTTCTTTTTTTTTTTTTAATTTTCTATTTATTTAATCTCTCTGTGTGTTATTGAGAGCAGTCTGACTTCCAACTTTCTAATTTTGATTCCATCTTAAGCTTTATCTGTACTCTGTGGCCCTTATGGCAGATTTTCTTTCTCAGATTTGAACCATAAATAGTTCCCAGGCAAATGTTTCATTCATTTTTCAGCTCTTCTTCCTCCTAATCACCAAGACAAACAGTCACCTTTCTGGTCTTGCAACAGTGCCTGCAAACTCCTTGACATAACCTGCTTTGAAGGAGGAGAAAAAAGTAACAGGTCTTCCCTGTGTGTAATGACCATATGACCATCATGTCACTACAGCAGAGCACCCACAGATGTAGTCACAGACCTATATGATTCCCAGAGAGTGAGGGGAGGTAATGGCTGAAGAGTATAAGGCAGAAGCAGAGTTCGCTAATAAAGACTACTAAAAATTTCAAAAACTAGTTCACTCCAACATCATCAGGATACAGGGAATGATAATTCTGAACATTATTGATGTCTCTTTCATTTTGATAATTCTGCCTCCTTCATGCAGTCATATTTCCCACTGCTCTTGTCTTTCATCCTCAGCACAACTCCTCTCCAATCTAGGCTTGCGTGGTAATTCTTCTAATACCATTGATTCATGCTTTGCTGTTTGGAACTTGGGGAGGATGCTCTCTGCAATCCCCTCTAGCTAATAAGATCTTCTAAGCTCCATTCAATCTTCAATTTCAGGAAATCTCCTACAATCTGTTCAACCATCATTGCGCTCTCTTTTCTTAGAATGACTGCTACCTACATCACAAATCAGTCTTTAATCTGCAAGTTGTACACAGGTTTATTGTCTTTGCTAATCATTTAATATATATGCATATCTTAACCCTCAGTTTAGTTCAGTTCAGTCACTCAGTTATGTTCGACTCTTTGCGACCCCATGAATTGCAGCATGCCAGGCCTCCCTGTCCATCACCAACTCCCAAAGTTTACCCAAATTCATGTCCATCAAATCGGTGATGCCATCCAGCCATTTCATCCTCTGCCGTCCCCTGCTCCTCCTGCCCCTAATCCTTCCCAGCATCAGGGTCTTTTCCAATGAGTCAACACTTCACATGAGGTGGCCAAAGTATTGGAGTTTCAGCTTCAACATCAGTCCTTCCAATGAACACCCAGGGCTGATCTCCTTTAGGATGGACTGGTTGGATCTCCTTGCAGTCCAAGGGACTCTCAAGAGTTTTCTCCAACATCATAGTTCAGAAGCATCAATTCTTCAGCACTCAGTTTCCTTCACAGTACAACTCTCACATCCATACATGACCACTGGAAAAACCACAGCCTTGACTAGACGGACTTTTGTTGGCAAAGTAATGTCTCTGCTTTTTAATATGCTATCTAGGATGGTCATAACTTTCCTTCCAAGGAGCAAGTGTGTTTTAATTTCATGACTACAATCCCCATCTGCAGTGATTTTGGAGCTCCCCCCCCCCCCACAAAGTGTCCTTTTTTCCCTCTTCTTTCTGTTTCTCTTCTTTGGCTCTCAGCATGAAGCCTCACTTTCTTTAATCCCATTGCTTTCTGGACATTTGATTCATTTCCTTGCAAAACACTAACACTGCAAATTTCATTATTTATTAATATTATTGTTACAAATAATGTTATTATTTGACTTTCTCTCAGGGAGATTTCAAGTTCTGGAGTCACTGCACACAAGTTTCTGTCTGTATATCCACTTGCCAGAATAATCCATATGCCTCTTTTTCTGAAAATTCCCACTAGGAACGTTGGAAACCTTACAAACTTTGATTGAGCTGCCCCAGGTCAAATTGAACATCTGGGAAAGAACTTCTGCATCAGTTGCAGTTGTGCATCCTTAAATACCCTAGTGACCAAGTTCTAGGAGGAGAATTAGTTTGGGGCTTCATTTTTTGTAAAATGTATGGATATATTTAAACATTTCATTATATGGTCCAATTAGACTGTGTCTACATGGGCACATAATAAAGTAAAAATTTGGCAATTATATGGCTCATTTCATCAAGCCAACAGCCAAAGGGATATATCTAGTCTGGCAAAAAGGTTTATGAAGGGAGAATGAGGCAAAGTCAAAATTATATGAATTTGATAATTATATTCCTTATACAGGTAAACTAGATACTGAAATTACTTGACTTTTTCAAAATACACTATTATATCTGCATAGTACAATGAGTCTTAGTGATATCTACCATAATTCTGTAATAGTTTAAATAAACAAAACACATATTATAAGTTCTGCCCTTATTATTTCAGGCTATGTTCCATTTTCCAGTACATATGTATCTAGTCAGAGGAAAAAACAGTGATTGAAAGTCTAAACTCAACCTTGTGTAAATCTTATATAAATGGATATTTTAGATATTCTCCAAATGTTCAAATTCATGAGTCCTATCAGTTATTAGGACAAAAAGAAGAAAATGAATGGAGGAAATTTGAATTGTGATACAGTGAGAACTGAAGGTCTATAGTATCCTTATGGGCACTGTTTAAAGATATCTGCAAAAGTCACCCAGTTAGCATTCTTCTCTTCCATACTTTTATCTATACCTCTCACTTCTTTTAACTGCTTATTAAGCCCTATTAAGTATCCTTTCCATTTAAGAAAAAGCAGCTGTCACTAGTTCAGAATTTCAACTGGGAAAGGATCTCAACATCATAAAATAAAGATTACTGGATACCAAGAGAGTTAAACCAATTACACATCTTATCTTAAGGATATTCCTATTGTGTCTCTGAGGTGAAGTAGAGATGAATGAGCAATATAGATATCCAAAATCGAAAACTTCACGTTTAAATATGGCATAGGTGTTCTTCCTGCCTATCCATTTAGATTTTTTTAAATTAATGTGCATTTGGAAATATACTGATCATGTCCTAAATTAACAATGCAATTGTAAATCTCTGTGCTGCAAAGGCATCACCTATGTGTCAAGAAGGATTGATTTATGAAGAACCAAGTAAAATGCAATCTTCATAGCTCAAGGGAAGAGGGATATGATTATCATTTTCAAACATTTGAAAGGATTAAAGACTGGTGATGGGTGAATCTCAGAAGGCCAAAGTTGGATGCTTACCCAGAAAACTTTGGTATCACACCCCAGAGCCTGCTGAAATTGGTGGAAATCTATTGAGGATGTGTTTATGACATTTTCTCTACTGTTTGCTTTCAGCCAGCCTGAAAGCCCCTGCCTTAAGGTCTTGGCACTGAAGCATTAATACAGCTCCTCACAGGGATTAGAAAGGGGGTGTGATAATTATAAGTGGAGGTAGCCTGCAGCAAAATTGTAGAATGGGTGAAGTTTCCTTTGGTAATTTTCCACCTACACTCCTCAGTTATTCTAAAATGCACCAAGTTCTTAGTTTATAAAGGAGTTTTGATTAATACACTTTCCAACTATTAACACACTTGCATTTTAATGGGAGGCTGTGGGAGATAACAGGTAACAAAAGATTACAGGAAATAAAGTTTAAATGGTATATAATATAATAATGCTAAGCAATAGTATTGGGATTGTTTTTGTTGTTATTATTGTTGTTTTGTTTTTAGGAGACAATTTTCTAATGTTCTCCTTTGATCCCCTGATATCTGCTGTATTTTGCACATTGGTATGAGCCACAGTTTCCCTCCAGTCACATCTCAGCCATACTAAGTTTCCTGAAACTGACATGACTTCTTGTTTATAAACTTTTCTTATGTGCATCCCTCCTCCTGTAATGCCCTTCTTTGGACTTCTCTAGGAGTTGCTCAGGTGAGTTGGCACTTAGCATGGGAAGGCTTCTTGAACCTTCCAAACCTAGTTAAGGATCGGCCTCATTCAGAGGACCTGTAAATCTGTATTTTAATTACCAGTAAAGCTCTTTTCCCATTCCCACAATACAATGAGAAAGACTAGAGATCTCTTCAAGAAAATTAGAGATACCAAACGAACATTTCATGCAAAGATAGACACAGTAAAGGACACAAATGATATGGAAGCAAAAGATATTAAGAAGATTAAGGTGGCAAAGATACACAGAAGAACTGTAGAAAAAAGATCTTCATAATGCAGATAACCACAATGGTGTGATCACTAACCTAGAGCCAGGCATTCTGGAATGTGAAGTCAAGTGGGCCTTAGGAAGCATCACTATGAACAAAGCTAGTGGAGGTGATGGAATTCCAGTTGAGCTATTACAAATCCTAAAAGATGATGCTGTGAAAGTGCTGCACTCAGTATGCCAGCAAATTTGGAAAACTCAGCAGTGGCCACAGGACTGGAAAGTGTGTTTTCATTTGAATCCTAAAGAAAGGCAATGCCAAAGAATGTTCAAACTACAAGATAGTTGTACTCATCTCGCAGGCAAGCAAATTAATGCTTAAAATTCCCTAAGCCAAGCTTCAACAGTATGTGAACCATGAACTTCCAGATGTTCAAACTGTATTTAGAAAAGATAGAGGAACTAGAGACCAAATTGGCAACAACCACTGGATCATCAAAAAAGCAAGAGAGTTCCAGAAAAATATCTACTTCTGATTCATAGACTATGCCAAAGCCTTTGACTGTGTGGATCACAAAAAAACTGTGGAAAATTACTAAAGAGACGGGAATAGCAAACCACGTTACCTGCTTCCTGAGAAATCTGTGTGCAAGTAAAGAAGCAACAGTTAGAACTGGACATGGAACTACAGACTGGTTCCAAATAGGGAAAGGATTACTCCAAGGCTATATATTGTCACCTGCTTATTTAACTTATAGGTAGAATACATCATGTGAAATGCCGGGGTGGATGAAGCACAAGCTGGAATCAAGATTGCCGAGAGAAATATCAATAACCTCAGATATGCAGATGAAACCACCCTTATAGCAGAAAGCAAAGAAGAATTAAAGAGCCTCTAGATGAAAGTGAAAGAGCAGAGTGAAAAACTTGGCTTAAAACTCAACATTCAGAAAACTAACATCATCAAAACTAAGTTCCCATCACTCCATGGGAAGTAGATGGAGAAACAACGGAAACAGTGGCAGACTTTATTTTGGGGGGCTCCAAAATCACTGCAGATGGTTACTGCAGCCATGAAATTAAAAGATGCTTGCTCTTTGGAAGAAAAACTATGACCAACCAAGACAGCATTTTAAAAAACAGAGACATTACTTTCCCAACAAACTTCTGTCTAGTCAAAGCTATGGTTTTTCTAGGAGTCATGTATGGATGTGAGAGTTGGACTATGAAGAAAGCTGAGCACCAAAGAATTGATGCTTTTGAACTGTTGTGTTGGAGAAGACTCTTGAGAGTCCCTTGGACTGCAAGGAGATCAAACGAGTCAATCCTAAATGAAATCAGTCCTAAATATTCATTGGAAAGACTAATTCTGAAACTGAAGCTCCAATACTTTGGCCACCTAATGCAAAGTCCTGACTCATTGGAAAAGACCCTGATGCTGGAAACAATTGAAAGCAGGAGGCGAAGGGGACAACAGAGGATGAGATGGTTAGATGGCATCACCAACTCAACTGACATGAGTTTGAGCAAGCTCCTGGAGTTGGTGATGAACAGGGAAGCCTGGTGTGCTGTGGTCCATGAGGTCGCAAATAGTCAGACACGACTGAGCGACTGAACTGACTGACTGACTAATGCCGTCACTGTTTTTATGGCTGAATAATATTATAATGTTATTCCTTATTGTTTCATCAATAAATGGGCACATGAGTTGTTTCCTTATCTTGATTATCATAAATAATACAGCAGTGAACATGTAGGTACATATATTTTTAAAGTCAAAATTTTCAATTTCTTTAGAAAAATATACACAATAAAATGCTAGGTCATATGGAAATTTTATTTTTAATTTTTTAAAGACACTCCATTCTATTTTTTGTAATGGCTGCACTGATTTACCGGAGAAGGCAATGGCACCCTACTCTAGTACTCTTGCCTGGAAAATCCCACGGATGGAGAAGCCTGGTAGGCTACAGTCCATGGGGTCGCTAAGAGTCGGACACGACTGAGCGACTTCACTTTCACTTTTCCCTTTCATGGACTGGAGAAGGAAATGGCAACCCACTCCAGTATTCTTGCCTGGAGAATCCCAGGGACGGCGGAGCCTGGTGGGCTGCCGTCTATGGGATCGCACAGAGTCGGACACGACTGAAGCGACTTAGCAGTAGCAGCACTGATTTACGTTCCCACAAGTGGTGCACCAGGGTTTCATTTTCTCCCCCTCCTTGCCAACCTTTTGTTAATTCTTGTTTTCCTTTTTTTTTTTGATAATAATCATTCTAATAAGTTTAAGGTGATATCTCATGGGAGAGGCTTTTTAAAAACTTAAGTATTTAATGGAAAAATACTGGAGGACTTTGTGTTCACAGGTATTTGTGAGTATGATCAGGGCATTTGTGTTTGCTAATTTTCTGTTATTAAAATTAGACTTTCACCCCCTCACAGTGACTGAGAGTTAGAGAATGCAGAATCCTTCAATGATTGCATTTCAGAAAGATGCCACATGGATATTTGAGAAAGACATTTCCAGATTTTAGAAGATTTTCACCTCAAAGAGACAGAGAAAGATTTTATAATTGAAAGGGTTTTTTTTTTTATTCTTTCTTTCTTTATTTTTTGTTTATTTGTTTTGCCATACATTGACATGAATCCACCATGGGTGTACATGTTTTCCCCTTGCAGAACCCCCCTTCCACCTCCCTCCCCATCCCATCCCTCCGGGTCATCCTGGTGCACCAGCCCCGAGCACCCTGTATCATGCATTGAACCTGGACTGGTGATTCCTTTCACATATGATAATTTACATGCTTCCATGCCATTCTCCCATATCATCCCACCCTCGCCCTCTCCCATAGAGTCCATAATACTGTTCTATTTATCTGTGTCTCTTTTGATGTCTCACATACAGGGTTATCTTTACTGATTGACTAAATACCATATATATGTGTGAGTAAATTGTATTGGTGTTTTTCTTTCTGGCTTACTTCACTCTGTATAATAGGCTCCAGTTTCATCCACCTCATTAGAACTGATTCGAATGTATTCTTTTTAATGGCTGAGTAATATTCCATTGTGTATATGTACCACAGCTTCCTTATCCATTCGTCTGCTGATGGGCATCTAGGTTGCTTCCATGTCCTGGCTATTATAAACAGTGCTGCGATGAACATTGGGGTACACAGGTCTCTTTCAGTTCTGTTTTCCTTGATGTGTATGCCCAGCAGTGGGATTGCTGGGTCATATGGCAGTTTTACTTCCAGTTTTTTGAGGAATCTCCACACTGTTCTCCATAGTGGCTGTACTAGTTTGCATTCCCACCAACAGTGTAAGAGGGTTCCCTTTACTCCACACCCTCTCCAGCATTTATTGCTTGTAGTCTTTTGGATAGCAGCCATTCTGATGGGTGTGAAATGGTACCTCATTGTGGTTTTGATTTGTATTTCTCTGATAATGAGTGATGTTGAGCATCTTTTCATGTGTTTGTTAGCCATCTGTATGAGTATACTACCCAAAGCAGTCTATAAATTCAATGCAATCCCTATCAAGCTTCCAACGGTATTCTTCAGAGAACTAGAACAAATAATTTCACAATTTGTATGGAAATACAGAAAACCTCGAATAGCCAAAGCAATCTTGAGAAAGAAGAATGGAACTGGAGGAATCAACCTGCCTGACTTCAGGCTCTACTACAAAGCCACAGTCATCAAGACAGTATGGTACTGGCACAAGGACAGAAATATAGATCAATGGAACAAAATAGAAAGCCCAGAGATAAACCCACACACATATGGACACCTTATCTTTGACAAAGGAGGCAAGAATATACAATGGAGAAAAGATAATCTCTTAACAAGTGGTGATGGGAAAACTGGTCAACCACTTGTAAAAGAATGAAACTAGAACACTTTCTAACACCATACACAAAAATAAACTCAAAATGGATTAAAGATCTAAACGTAAGACCAGAAACTATAAAACTCCTAGAGGAAAACGTAGGCAAAACACTCTCCGACATAAATCACAGCAGGATCCTCTATGACCCACCTCCCAGAATATTGGAAATAAAAGCAAAAATAAACAAATGGGACCTAATTAAACTTAAAAGCTTTTGCACAACAAAGGAAACTATAAGCAAGGTGAAAAGACAGCCTTCGGAATGGGAGAAAATAATAGCAAACGAAGCAACGGACAGACAATTAATCTGAAAAAATATACAAGCAACTCCTGCAGCTCAATTCCAGAAAAATAAACAACCCAATCAAAAAGTGGGCCAAAGAACTAAACAGACACTTCTCCAAAGAAGACATACAGATGGCTAACAAACATCTGAAAGTTTTTTAAAAATAAATGTTCTAAGGGAAGGGAGGACCTTTTAGGCAGAAACCTGTCTAAAGTTTAGTCATGGTGAATGATCCTTTTTATATATTGCTGAATTCAGTTTGCTAATATTTTGCTGAGGATTTTTGTATCTGTATTTATCAGGTATATTGACCTGGAATTTTCATTTTTTGCAGTGCCCTTTTCTGGTTTTAGCATCAGAGTAATTGTTGTTATTGTTCAGTTGCTTAGTTGTGTCCAACTCTTTGCATTCCCTTGGACTGCAGCACATCATGTCCTTCACTATCTCCTGGAGTTGGCTCAAACTCATGTACATTGAGTTGGTGACGCCATCCAACTGTCTCATTTTCTGTCCTCCCTTTCTCCTCCCGCCTTCATTCTTTCCCATCATCAGAGTCTTTTTCAATGAGTCGGCTCTTTGCATCAGGTGACCAAAATATTGGAGCTTCAGCTTCAGCATCAGCCCTCCCAGTGAATTTTCAGGACTGATTTCCTTCAGGATTGACTGGTTTGCTCTCTTTGCAGTCCAATGGACTCTCAAGAGTCTTCTCCAGCACGACAGTTCAAAGACATCAATTCTTTGGTTCTCAGCCTTTTTTGTGGTCCAACTCTCACATCCATACATGACTACTGGAAAAACCATTGCTTTGACTATATGGACCTTTGTAGGCAAAATGTCTCTGTTTTTAATACACTGTTTATGTTTGTCATTTATTTTCTTCCAAGGAGTAGGAGTCTTTAAATTTCATGGCTGCAGTCACTGTCTGCAGTGATTTTGGAGACAAAAAAAAAAAAAAAACAACTTGCTGTTTCCATTTTTTCCCATCTATTTCTCATGAAATGTTGGGAGAAAATGTCATGATCTTAGTTTTTTGAACGTTGAGTTTTAAGCCATTTTTTTTTTCACTCTCTTCTTTCACCTTCATCAAAAACCTCTTTAGTTTCTCTCTGCTTTCTGCCAAAAGAGTGGCGTCAACTGCATATCTGAGGTTATTGATATTTCTCCCAGCAATCTTGATTCCAGCTTGTGCTTTATCCAGCCTGGCATTTCACATGATATACTCTGATATATCATATATCACATGATCTATCTCCTCTTTCATTTAATATTTTGTTTTTTGGTCCACTCTATTTTCTTCTTGAACAGCCTGGTTAAAGATTTATGAATTTTATCTTTCCAAAAAAATCACTCATGGTTTCATCAATCTTTTCTTTTCTGTTTTTTTTCTTTTTGGTCTCTGTTTTATTTATTTCTTCTCTGATTGTTATTATTTCCTTCCTTCTGTTGACTTTCAGCTTTGTCCTTTTCCTAATTCCTTTAGGTTAGGTTATTTATATGATTGTCTTCTTATTTCTTAAGCTAGTCTTTTATCTTTATAAACTTCCCTCTTAGAACTGCTTTTGCTGCATCCCATAGATTTTGAAAAGTTGTGTTTCTGTTTTCATTTGTCTTGAAATATTTTTTTTATTTCCTCTTTGATTTCTTTACTGGCCTCTTTGATGTTGGTAGCATATTGTTTTGTCTCCCTGTGTTTTTAGCTTCCCCATTTGTCCTTGTTTAATTGATTTCTATTTGCATATCTTTGTGGATACAAAAATATTTGATATCAATTCTATCTCTTAATTTTGTTTTATGGCCTAACATATGACCTATCCTGGAGAACATTCAGTGTTCACTTAAATCTAATGCTGATTCTGCTGTTTCTGTATGGAATGTCCTGTAGATACCTGTTAAATCTAACTCATCTATTGTATCAATCATTTAAAACCACTGTTGTCTTACTGATTTTGTTTGGGTGATCTTCAACTGATATAAGTGTGATATTACCATATTCTACAATTACTATACTATTGTCAGATTCTCTCTTTATGTTTATTATGATTGCATTATATATTTAAGTGCTTGTGTATTGGGTGCATATGTGATAATGAGTGCAATATCTTCTTTTTTATTGATCATTTTATCATTATATGATGTCTTTCTTTGTCTCTTGTATAGAATTTGTTTTAAAATGTCTTTGCAAATGATATGACTGATAGGGTTACTATAAAAATGTATAAACAGCTTATATAATTCAAAACAAAAACCATAAACAACCTAATTATAACATGGACAATATCTTTCCAAAGAAGATATACAGACAGTCAAAAGGTACGTGAAAAGATGCTCATCATGGCTAATCATCAGAGAATTGTAAGTCAAAGCCACAGTGAGATCTTCACATCTATCAGAATAGCTAGCATTAAAAAGTCTACAAATAACAAATGTTAGAGTGGATGTGAAGAAAAGGGAAACTTTGTACACTGTTGTTGGAAATGTCAATTGGTACAGTCACTATGGAAAACAGTATGACGCTTTCTTAAAAAAATATATATATATATACATATATATATATACACACACACACAACCTTACGGTCCAGCAAGTCCATTCCTGAGTACATACACAAAGAAAATGAAAATACTAATTCAAGAAGATACATGCACCACAGTGTTCAGTCAGTTCAGTTCAGTTCAGTCGCTCAGTCAGGTCTGACTCTTTGCAACCCCATGAACCGCAGCACGCCAGGCCTCCCTGTCTATCACCAGCTCCCGGAGTCCACCCAGACCTATGTCCATTGAGTCGGTGATGCCATCCAACCATCTCATCCTTTGTCGTCCCCTTCTCCTTCTGCCCTCAATCTTTCCCAGCATCAGGGTCTTTTCCAATGAGTCAGCTCTTCGCATCAGGTGGCCAAAGTATTGGAGTTTCAGCTTCAACATCAGTCCTTCCAATGAACACCACAGTGTTCATAGCAGCATTATTTACAATAGTCAGGATATAAAAGAAACCTGTCAAGTAACAGATAAATGGTTAAATAAGTTGTGAAAAGAATGATATTCTGCAACTAGCAACAGTAAAGATGGAAGTAGAGGTCATTATGCTTAGTGAAATAAGTCAGAGAAAAAAGTACCCTGTTATCACTTATATGCAGGATATTAACAAAAGAAACAGATTCATAGATTTAGAAAACAGACTGTGGTACCAATGAGGAGAAGGAAGGAATTTGCAAGACAGGGGACCAGGATTAAGAAATACAGACAACTATGATAAAATAAATATGCAACAAAGATATATTGTACAGCACAGAGAAATATAGCAATTATTTTTAATAACTTTATAATATATTTTAATATATAAAATATTGGATCATTAAACTAATAAAATATAAATCAACTGTATTTCAATAAAATGTTCCTTGACAGCTCAGTGGTAAAGAATCTGCCTGCCAAGGCAGGAGCCATCGGTTTGATCCCTGGGTTGGGAAGATCTCCTGGAGAAGGAAATGGCAACCCACTCCAGTATTCTTGCCTGGGAAATCCTTTGGACAGTGAAGCATGGCAGTCTATATTTCAATAAAAAACAAAGTTCAGTTCAAGCTGAAGAAAACAATAAGGCCACCTTTGTCAAGAGAGAATGCCAAGCAATTAATTGTTCATATCTTTCTACAGTTTAATCTCAAATAATTCTCCCAAATGTTTCCCTCTTCCCCTTTATTCCAGATGTTATAATAATAATATAATTATAATGTAATATAATAATAATATGATATAATGATAATATAATATTCCAGATGTTATATAAATATAAATGCACACCAGTAACATTTGATTAAACTTTTTATTGGGTTAAATTTTATCACTTTTTGTATACACCATTACACTTTATACTTATGAAGCATTCTTATTCTTTCAAATAATTTATATGATTTACTTTGAAATTTTTCTTTGATACTAACCTAAACAAAGCAAGCATTGTGCCTATTTTACAACTGAGAACAGACACCATTATATATGAGGTCACATTGTCTCATGCTGTGCAAAGTTGCACTGCAATTTTTATCACTAAGGATTTCAGTTGACTTATCCATCTCATTTTTAAATTTGATCTCAAAATATTATATTCATCCCAAACTCACAAAGAGCTGAATCCAGTAGAGCCAGTGAGGCCAGAAGAAGGGGGTTAGAGAATGATGAGTTGTGAAGGTGCAGATCCCCTCCACGTTATTCTCTGAGGAGCTGGCTCCTAAGATCTTTTTGGCAAGTGAGTGAGTATTTGAGTGTCTCACAATGCTAATTAGTTATAAAAAGAAACACAGAGGGAAGTGGAACTGCTTGACAGCTGCCCTACACATCAAAGTGTCAATGCCAGTTAACAGATGCCACTGATCAGCTGCTTTCAACTTGTTTTCATAAGTATACCAGGCGAATGACAGGGAGTTTATACAATTTGGTCATGAGTTTAGACTCAAGCAAAACAGTACTTCCTCTAACAATGCACATTCAATATTTGTACTTCCTTGGATGTTTTAACCTTTGCCAGTGGTTGCTAATTTTCATATGTTTCTGACTACCATCAGTAACAGCTACAAAGTTTTACTGGGCATCTATTCTGTGCAAGAATCTACAGTGAGAATTAAATAGTACAAGTGGATGCAGACAAAATTTTTATTCTTAAAATCTAGAACAAGAAAAACAGTACATAAAAATATAAGGCAATGTTTACTAAGCACTAAAATAATATTCACAACAGGAAATACTGACATTATTAAAGCTGGGACTCTAATGGTATACTTCTCCAACTCCAATTATTTTCCTCTTGATTGATCTCTCTATCTTTTCTTCTTTTTTTCATCTTAGTAAGATATTCCAGTATATCTCTTAAATCAACAGAGCTGATCCTATTGTTGTTAATTAAAGAAGCTTTACTCTGGCCCTTAAGCAGAAAGAGTCAATTTTGAATGAATGTGCCTGATCTGAAAAGTGACTGGGGAGATTGAATAATTCTTAGAGGTTAAGTCAGAAGTCTACTCATTTTAAGAATCTTAAGTAGTCTATAATAATGAAAATAACAATATAAATGCAGCATTTCAAATGTTTATTTTTATTATAGTTAATGAAACATATATCCATACATTCACTTAATTCCTATATAAATTCTGTGAGGTTGTCAAGAATTGATAGTGTCTTTTTAGAAATTAGGAAACTGAAACTCTTGATTAAAGTTAAGCCTGAAACTAAGGACCAGAATTCATGGTGTTCCCACTCAGACCACTGTCATACTATTATATTGTACCTAAAATTCTAAGACCCCAAAGCAAATTTACTGAAGAGTGAATCCTAAGACTTTATGGACCTGATAAGACCAACATTAGACATAATTGGAAAGTTGAAACAGGCTGTTTTCAACAGCCCTAATTCCTATTCTGCAGCCTCCCTTCCCTTTAGCCCTTTATCTTTCACTTTACTTCTCTAGTCCCAGTTGTAGCCTCCCTATTGGTGGAAGGCTTTTATTGCTTCATCTTTCTTGAAAGAGACAAAGGAGGAAATGACGTGGATGGCCTGTAGAAATTGCCTGATACTAGTACTGTGTATCTGCTATATCTTTCCAAATAATCCTTCTTGTTCAAAGTTAGGAAAGGGACTTTCTGTTACAATCTATTAGAATGTTTTTCTTTCAGTTGTCTTCTCATTGAATGGTGAGAGCTTAAAGAAAAAGATTACTTTTATCCTGAGTACCATGCTGGATACATTGTAAGTGCACAGGAAATATTTTCCAAATGTCAGAATAAATGAAATGGAATATAATAATATTAAGATGGTCTACATATTTAATTAACACAATTTATGGTCATCTAAATCAGAATAATATTATGTTTATTAAGAAAATTCATATGCATTCTCATTTCTGGAAAAGATCCTTTGGAAACTGCTGTTAAAGGTATAAGAAAAATAAACAGTCAGAGACTTGAGATTACAAAAGAAATTTTCATCAGTGATACATAATTCTTAAATCAAAGTGTAGGGGGGAGCATTAATCTCTTATTCTGATCACTCTGGAATGTGCCTGAAACCAATAGAGAAGATGAACTATTACAGTCCAGAAGCAGCTGCATTTTTAGAGCTGTTATTTAAGTCTCCTCAGTATAAAAATGGGCTTCCCTTGTGGCTCAGCTGGTAAAGAAACCATCTGCAATGCGGGAGACCTGGGTTTGATTCCTGGGTTGGGAAGATCCCGTAGAGAAGGGAATGGCTACCCACTCCAGTATTCTGGCCTAGAGAATTTCATGGACTATATAGTCCACGGGGTCACAAAGAGTCTGACACGACTGAGTGACTTTCACTTTCACTTTTCAGTATAAATTGGATGGTATGAACATATTAAATTATTAAAAGCCAACTTTATAAGCCAAAGCCAAGGTGAAAGCAATTAGGAAAGGGAAGCTAGAAGACAAAGTAGATCAAAGGATGTGATTTGATCAAAACTTGCCCAACAACCTTTCAACTTTGCATTCTGTCAAGTAGCTTTTAGTTGCAATTACTCCAAGTTGAAGAAGTATTCAGACCGCCCAGAAGCAGGCAGTGTTATTGGTTCAAGTCCCAGATACATCTAATGTGATTCTATTTATCCGAATGGTGGGACAAATTTTCAGAGACTCCTTTTAGCTTCTCCTGAACAGAGATCCTTTACTGCTGAGCCATGGAGGAAGCCCAAGACTCACACTATATCCCAGCAATTTGAAGTCAATTTCAAATCAGCTAGATCTTACTTCTAAGTGAAAGTGAAAGTGAAGTCGCTCAGTTGTGTCCGACTCTTTGCGACCCCACGGGACTGTAGCCTACCCGGCTCTTCAGTCCATGGAATTTTCCAGGCAAGAGTAGTGGAGTGGGTTGCTATTTCCTTCTCCAGGGGATCTTCCCAACCCAGGGGTTGAACCTGGGTCTCCCTCATTGCAGGCAGACGCTTTACTGTCTGAGACACCAGGGAAGCACTGTGTAAAACAAAATGTCTAAAATTTTGTATTTATATGCTACCTTACATTAAAGCATTCTTTAAAATAGACTGTCCGAATTGTCTTCACAGCAGCCTTCTGAAATAAGGCATGCATTATTATCCTAATTTTCTACCTGAGTAAAATTAATCTTATATGCATGTGTTTCAGCCATCTTTAGTAGGAGAAAACATCTAAGAACCAATAAAGGAGTAGGTGTTTATTTCTTGGGCCCAGAGAAATAATAAAAAATGAGAATAGTAGTTATGTTTAGGGGCACAGATCAAAGGAGCCTTGAAATAGGATATTTACTTGAGTTATCGGATGAGGTTTTAGGCAGCATGAAAAATATTCATGGATTTATAGCAAATGTAAAACTGCTTTCATCAAGGTTTGATCCAGAAAACAGAACTACTGGGAACTAAATATGCATATGTATACACATGCGTGCCTGCGTAGTTGCTCAGTTGTGTACAACTTTTTGTGACCCCATGAACTGCAGCCTGCCAGGCTCCTCTGTCCATGGGATATTTCAGGCAAGAATACTGGAGTGAGTAGATATTCCCTTCTCCAGGGGATCTTCCCCACCCAGGGATCAAACTTGGGTCACTTGCATTGGCAGGTGGGTTCTTAACCATCTCAGCCATCAGTGTGTGTGTGTGTGTGTGTGTGTGTGTGTGAGTGTGTGCGTATGAGAGAGAAATTGAACATTACAATTGACCATATTCAATTCTGAGAACCGATACAAAACATTTTTCTTTGAAACTGAGCCTGAAATAATCAGGGGACACAGAAAGGAATGATAGTGATAGAGAGGAAGTCAAGGACAAATTGGAAAACATGAGGTTGAAGTAAAACCCACAGGATGGGAAAACATGTTTGTCTCACATCAAAATCTCAAACTTCAATGATGTGAGTGACCTTACAAAAAACTGATCCCATTTGTCATGAAGCAAAACATGTGATTCATAAGCTGAAAAAACTCTAGAGGATCCAGTGGAAGCCAAAGGAGCCATAGGGCAGGTCATTGTCCCACCCACACAAACAGGATGAACTCACCCATCCATGAGTGAAAGTGTATGTGAGTCCCAGGAACTCCTGCACTGACCTTTCAAGCATAAAATTACAACTTTACTTTTTATTTTCTAAATCTCAAAGTGTTGCTCAAAGTCCATGTGATTTCAGAACTTCACAGGGAAGGTGATAGCTTGAAAAGGTAGTTCCAGGTGAGCTACACTGAATAGACAAAATGCACTCTACTAACATCAGGGGTGTGTGTGTATGTTACTGTGTGCTTGTATGTTAAATAAATACAACATTTATACAGAAGACATCAAATTGATAAATATTAAAAGCTGATAAAAATATTAAGGGAAATAGTTTCCTTTTTATTAATTAGTAGATTTAAGTGCAGTGATGAAAAGTTGATTTTGTATAAGATTTTGAGAGTCTAGCTGTATTTATCAGATTCCTACTTTTAGATTCAAGGAAGATTTGTGATAAGCCTGAAAAGAAAATGACATGTAAGATAAGATTTGAGGCTACATTAGAAATTATTAAGGACAAAGACAATTGATGTTTACAAGAAAGGATCTGCTTTCTACTTTCATCTGCTAATTTAACTTTATAAATGACCAGCTTAATGAAGAGACTTCAATAACGTTGTGGAGATCATGACTTCAAAGAAATGTGGACATTGCCAGATTATAAGGAGATAAAAATAATGAAAATCACAGAATAATGAGGAAAAAAACCCAATAAAAATAACAGACGCTGGAATTTCAGCAAAGCCCACCAGTTAAATATTGGTTAAATAGCAGCATTGTTAACGTGCAAGCTTCTAATGTTTTCCCTTTAAGACAAATTACTGGGTTCTTTTTTTGATAGACTTTACGAGATCAAGAGTTCTTCCCTTTCTGAGTTTACTAAAAATTATATTCATAAAATTTTATGAATGTTATAAAAATACAATCTACATGTTGAATTAATACAGTTTTCTTTAGCATTTATTTGATCTCTTCTATAAAACTATTATAACATACTTTCTTTCTGGATATTTTAAAAACTACACAAATTTTTTAAGATATATAGGACTATTGAGAGTTTCTATTTCTTCTTGATTCTATTAAGGTTTTTTTTTTTTAAACGTGTCTATTTGCATAAGTCTTCAAATTTTGTGGCAGAGTATTTTCTTGTTATCTTTAAACTCTTTGCTATATCTATAATTCTGTAATATTTTACTTTTTAAATTTTGTTTTTCTGTGTCTTTTCTGTTTTACTTCATTAATTTAACCCTAGATTTGTGTATATTATCAATTGTGTAAAAATCAAATTTTGGCTTTCTTAAACCTCTGTTTTCTATTTTTTATATCATTAAATTTTGGTTTCTATTATCAAATGTTTTCTAGATTTAACTTCTTCTCCCCTACTACTTTTCCTGGCTATTAGTTGTTTACATTAAAGATACTTTAAAACACCCATGTATGTGGAAATTAAATGTCTACTTTTAAATGATGTGTGTATCTAAGACGCCAGAACCAACAAATAGGAAATATTTGTAACAGAATAAAAAAAAAAAGAGAATTTATCAGAATTTGTTGCATACAGTTGAAGCTGCTCTATGCAATTCAATACAGTATGGAGTCTTGAATAAGGTATGAAAATAAATAATGGACTCTAACATAAAGTTGTGTGAAATTTGAACAAAATCTGTAATTTAGTTAATAATACTGTTCAGTTCAGTTCAGTCGCTCAGTTGTGTCCGACTCTCTGCGACCCCATGAATTGCAGCACGCCAGGCCTCTCTGTCCATCACCAACTCCCGGAGTTTACCCAAACCCATGTTCATCGAGTCGGTGATGCCATCCAACCATCTCACCCTCTGTCGTCCCCTTCTCCTCCCGCCCCCAATCCTACCCAGCATTAGGGTCTTTTCCAATGAGTCAACCCTTCGCATGAGGTGGCCAAAGTATTGGAGCTTCAGCTTCAACATCAGACCTTCCAATGAACACCCAGGATTGATCTCTTTTAGGATGGATTGATTGGATCTCCTTGCAGTCCAAGGGACTCTCAAGAGTCTTCTCCAACACCACAGTTCAAAAGCATCAATTCTGCGGCGCTCAGCTTTCTTCACCGTCCAACTCTCACATCCATACATGACCACTGGAAAAACCATAGCCTTGACTAGACGGACTTTTGTTGGCAAAGTAATGTCTCTGCTTTTAAACATGCTATCTAGGTTGGCCATAACCTTCCTTCCAAGTAGTAAGCGTCTTTTAATTTCATGGCTGCAGTCACCATCAGCAGTGATTCTGGAGCCCAAAAAAGTAAAGTCTGACACTGTTTCCACTGTTTCCCCATCTATTTCCCATGGAGTGATGGGACGAGATGCCATGATCTTAGTTTTCTGAACGTTGAGCTTTAAGCCAACTTTTTCACTCTCCTCCTTCACCTTCATCAAGAGGCTCTTTAGTTCTTCTTCACTTTCTGCCATAAGGGTGGTGTCATCCGCATATCTGAGGTTATTGATATTTCTCCCGGCAATCTTGATTCCAGCTTGTGTTTCTTCCAGCCCAGCGTTTCTCATGATGTACTCTGCATATAAGTTAAATAAGCAGGGTGACAATATACAGCCTTGACGTACTCCTTTTCCTATTTGGAACCAGTCTGTTGTTCCATGTCCAGTTCTAACTGTTGCTTCCTGACCTGCATACAGGTTTCTCAAGAGACAGGTCAGATGATCTGGTATTCCCATGTCTTTCAGAATTTTCCACAGTTTATTGTGATCCACACAGTCAAAGGCTTTGGCATAGTCAATAAAGCAGAAATAGATGTTTTTCTGGAACTCTCTTGCTTTTTCGATGATCCAGCGGATATTGGCAATTTGATCTCTGGTTCCTCTGCCTTTTCTAAAACCAGCTTGAACATCTGGAAGTTCATGGTTCACATATTGCTGAAGCCTGGCTTGGAGAATTTTGAGCATTACTTTACTAGCATGTGAGATGAGTGCAATTGTGCAGTAGTTTGAGCATTCTTTGGCATTGCCTTTCTTTGGGATTGGAACGAAGACTGACCTCTTCCAGTCCTGTGGCCACTGCTGAGTTTTCCAAATTTGCTGGCATATCGAGTGCAGCACTTTCACAGCATCACCTTTGAGGATTTGAAATAGCTCAATGGAATTCCATCACCTCCACTAGCTTTGTTCGTAGTGATGCTTTCTAAGGCCCACTTGACTTCACATTCCAGGATGTCTGGCTCTAGGTGAGTGATCACACCATCGTGATTATCTGTGTCGTGAAGATCTTTTTTGTACAGTTCTTCTGTGTATTCTTGCCACCTGTTCTTAATATCTTCTGCTTCTGTTAGGTCCATACCATTTCTGTCCTTTATCGAGCCTATCTTTGTGTGAAATGTTCCCTTGGTATCTCTAATTTTCTTGAAGAGGTCTCTAGTCTTTCCCAATCTGTTGTTTCCCTCTATTTGTTTGCACTGATCGCTGAGGAAGGCTTTCTTATCTCTCCTTGCTATTCTTTGGAACTCTGCATTCAGATGAGAATATCTTTCCTTTTCTCCTTTGCTTTTCGCTTCTCTTCTCTTCCCAGCTATCTGTAAGGCCTCCTCAGACAGCCATTTTGCTTTTTTGCATTTCTTTTCCATGGGGATTTTCTTGATCCCTGTCTCCTGTACAATGTCACGAACCTCTGTCCATAGTTCATCAGGCATTCTGTCTATCAGGTCTAGTCCCTTAAATCTATTTGTCACTTCCACTGTATACTCATAAGGGATTTGATCTAGGTCATACCTGAATGGTCTAGTGGTTTTCCCTACTTTCTTCAATTTAAGTCTGAATTTGGCAATAAGCAGTTCATGATCTGAGCCACAGTCTGCTCCTGGTCTTGTTTTTGCTGACTGTATACAGCTTCTCCATCTTTGGCTGCAAAGAATATAATCAATCTGATTTCGGTGTTGACCATCTGGTGATGTCCACGTGTAGAGTCTTCTCTTGTGTTGTTGGAACAGGGTGTTTGCTATTACCAGTGCGTTCTCGTGGCAAAACTCTATTAGCCTTTGCCCTGCTTCATTCTGTACTCCAAGGCCAAACCTGCCTGTTACGCCAGGTGTTTCTTGACTTCCTACTTTTGCATTCCAGTCCCCTATAATGAAAAGGACATCTTTTTTGGGTGTTAGTTCTAGAAGGTCTTGTAGGTCTTCATAGAATCGTTCAACTTCAGCTTCTTCGGCGTTACTGGTCGGGGCAGAGACTTGGATTACCGTGATATTGAATGGTTTGCCTTGAAAGCGAACAGAGATCATTCTGTCGTTTTTGAGATTGCATCCAAGTACTGCATTTCGGACTCTTTTGTTGACCATGATGGCTACTCCATTTCTTCTAAGGGATCCTTGCCCACAGTAGTAGATATAATGGTCATCTGAGTTAAATTCACCCATTCCAGTCCATCTTAGTTCGCTGATTCCTAGAATGTCAACGTTCACTCTTGCCATCTCCTGTTTGACCACTTCCAGTTTGCCTTGATTCATGGACCTAACATTCCAGGTTCCTATGCAATATTGCTCTTTACAGCATCGGACTTTGCGTCTATCACCAGTCACATCCACAGTTGGGTATTGTTTTTGCTTTGGCTCCATCCCATCATTCTTTCTGGAGTTATTTCTCCACTGATCTCCATTAGCATATTGGGCACCTACGGCGGCTGCGACGGCTCGGCGCAGAAGCGAGGCGGCTGCGACGGCTCGGCGCAGAAGCGAGGCGGCTGCGACGGCTCGGCGCAGAAGCGAGGCGGCTGCGACGGCTCGGCGCAGAAGCGAGGCGGCTGCGACGGCTCGGCGCAGAAGCGAGGCGGCTGCGACGGCTCGGCGCAGAAGCGAGGCGGCTGCGACGGCTCGGCGCAGAAGCGAGGCGGCTGCGACGGCTCGGCGCAGAAGCGAGGCGGCTGCGACGGCTCGGCGCAGAAGCGAGGCGGCTGCGACGGCTCGGCGCAGAAGCGAGGCGGCTGCGACGGCTCGGCGCAGAAGCGAGGCGGCTGCGACGGCTCGGCGCAGAAGCGAGGCGGCTGCGACGGCTCGGCGCAGAAGCGTGGCCGAGAGGAGCTAGGCCGGGCCGGGGGCCGGGGGCCGGGGGCGGCGGCCGACAGGGGCTAGGCCGGGCCGGGGGCCGGGGGCGGCGGCCGAGAAGGGCTAGGCCGGGCCGGGGGCTGGGGGCGGCGGCCAACAGGCGCTAGGCCGGGCCGGGGGCCGGGAGCTGGGGGCGGCGACCGAGAGGGCCTAGGCCGGGCCGGGGGCCGGGGGCGGCGGCCGACAGGGGCTAGGGCGGGCCGGGGCCCGGGAGCTGGGGGCGGCGGCCAACAGGCGCTAGGCCGGGCCGGGGGCCGGGAGCTGGGGGCGGCGACCGAGAGGGCCTAGGTCGGGCCGGGGGCTGGGGGCCGAGGGCCGGGGGCGGCAGTCGAGAGGGGCTAGGCCAGGCCGGGGGCTGGGGCCGGCGGCAGCGGTGGCGGCGGCAAGAGGAATTACCCAAGGCCCAAGGTAAGAGAAATCCAAGTAAGATGGTAAGTGTTGCGAGAGGGCATCAGAGGGCAGACACACTAAAACTAAAACTACAGAAAACTAGCTAATCTGATCACACGGACCACAGCGTTGTCTATCTCAATGAAACTAAGCCATGCCGTGTGGGGCCACCCAAGACGGATGGGTCATGGTGGAGAGGTCTGACAGATTGTGGTCCACTGGAGAAGGGCATGGCAAACCACTTCAGTATTCTTGCCTTGAGAACCCCATGAACAGTATGAAAAGGCAATAATACTGTATTGCATATTAATTTCCTTTTCTTTACAGCATGGTATTTCTTTATATTCTCAAAGCTGGATTAGAAGTTTCAAGTCTCACTCAAAAAAAAAAATTTAAGAACACTAAGATAATAAATTTTCTAGACTTTCAGCAGTAATACTAGATCCCAAAATACATGTGTGTGTTAGTCACTCAGTCATGTCTGACTCTGCAAGTCCATGGACCGCAGCCTAGCAGGCTTCTCTGTCCATGGAATTTTCCAGGCAAGAATACTGGAATGGGTTGCCATTTCCTTCTCCAGACAAAATACATGGAATTATATCAAAATTTTGAGTGAATATAAATTAGAAATCTAGCATTCCATTCATACTAAGTCAAACAAGAGGAATCAAAATATCATAACTTTTTAACTAGGCAAAAATTCCTAATTTTATATTATAAATGTTATATATATTATTTTATTATATATAATATATATATATATATAATATATATATATATATATGTATGCATATATACAGGTTCCCTGGTGGCTCAGATGGTAAATAGTCTGCCTGCAATTCAGGAGACCAGAGTTCAATCCCTGGGTCAGGAAGATCCCCTGGAGAAGAAAATGGCCACCCACTCCAGTATTCTTGCCTGAATAATGCCATGAACGGGGGAGCCTGACAAGCTACAGTCCATAGGGTCGCAAAGAGTCAGACACGACTGAATGACTTCACTTTTCACTTTATATATAGGAGACCTGGGTTTGATCCCTGGGTCGGGAAGATCCTCTGGAGAAGGAAATGACAACCCACTCCAGTATCCTTGCCTGGAAAATTCCATGGACAGAGGAGCCTGGCAGGCTACAGTCCATGGGGTCACAAAGAGTCAGACAGGACTGAGCGACTAACATACACACGCCTATGTGTATACACACACATCAAAAGTTTTTCTACTATAGTTGATAAATACACACACACACACACACACACACACAAGCTTTTCTACTACACTTTATAAAGGCTTGAGAAAGAACATTAAAAAAATAATAAAAAGAGACAGAGAAATCAGAAAACATGAACTAAATGAAATGGTATCACTGAGTATGAAATAAAAAAGAGAAACAATCTAGATAAAAGTAAAAAATCATCATACAGTCCAGTTGGTTTTTAAACACGATTGCTCATTAGAAACACATCTGGAGTTTTGGAGAAAAAAAAAGGAATCCCTAAATATTTATATTCTTCAAAAAATTCCAAGATAATTCTGATATGCATCTGGATTTTTAAAAGTTATTTCAGGTTTTTCTATTAAATGGTAGTTGTAATGATACAGAATTTAATTTTTTTTCTGTTGACCTATCATGATACAGTAGAATTAAGTGAATCATAATTATATAATCAGCAATGGTAAAAGCTGTTTATCAATTTTCACAATCAATAACCAGACAAAAATTGATAATTATAATTGCAATTACAAAGTCATAATATAAACATGATTAACTAATGATATAAAATAATTGCATACAATTGAGGGGTTAAGTACAGTGAAATGGTAAGTGGAAGTACATACATGAAAATGTTTTCATCTGCCCAGTGAGTCTATACCTTTTAGTTGGTGCATTTAATTCATTTATATTTAAGGTAATTATCAATATGTATAATCCGATTACCATTTTCTTAATTGTCTGGGGTTTATTTTTGGTAGGTCTTTCCCTTGCATTTTCTGCCAGAGCAATTCCTTTAGCACTTGTTTCAAAGCTGGTTTTGATGGTGCTGAATTCTCTTAACTTTCGGAGGTCTGGAAAGCTTTTGATTTCTCCATCAAATCTAAATGAGAATTTTGCTGGGTAGAGTATTATTGGTTGTACTTTCTTCCTTTTCATCACTTTAAATACATTGCAACATTCCCTTTTGGCTTGTAGAGTTTCTGTTGACAAACCAGCTGATAACCTATGGAAGTTCCCTTATGTATCATTTGTCACTTTTCCCTTGTTACATTTATTATTTTACCTTTGTTTTTAATTTTTGTCAGTTTGATTACTATGTCTCAGTGCATTCCTCATTGTGTCTATCCTGTCTGAGACTCTGTGGTAGACTATTTCACTTTCCATATTAGGGAAATTTTCAGCTATTATCTCTCACATATTTTTGGGGGTACTTTCTCTCTCTCTTCTCCTTCTAGGACCCCTATAACATGAATGTTGGTGCACTTAATGTTGTCCCAGAGGTCTCTTAGGCTATCTTCATTTTTTTTTTCATTTTTTTTTCCTATATTCTGTTTTGCAGCAGTGATTTTCACCATTCTGTCTTCCAGATTACTTATCTATTCTTCTTTCTCAGCTATTCTGCTGTTGATTTGTTCTAGTGTATTTTTCATCTGTTTGTTCTTTCGTTCTTCTAGGTCTTTGATAAACATATCCTGCAGTTTCTCCATTCTGTTTCTGAGATCCTGCATCATCTTCAGTATCATTATTCTGAATTAATTTTCTGATAGGCTGCCTATCTCCACTTCACTTAGTTGTTTTTCTGGGGGTTTATCTTGCCCCTCTATCTGGGACATAACTCTGCTTTTTCACCCTGATTAACTTTCTGTAATGTCGTTTTCATTCTAGCCTCTGTGGGATTGTGGATCTCCTTGCTTCTTCTGTTTTCCCTCTCCTGAATGTGGTCAGAGGCTTGTGTAAGCTTCCTGCTGGAAGGGATTGGGTGGGAAAAACTGGATCCTAATCTGGTTAGCAGGGCCTGGCTCAGTAAAACTTTAATCCAATTATCTGCTAATGCATGGGGTTGCACTTGCTTCTTGTTAATTGTTTGGCCTGAAGCAACCCAGCCCTGGGGTCTATGGGCTCTATGGTAGAGTTAATGGCAACCTCTAAGAGGACTTTAACCAAGGGGTATCTTACAGGGCTGCTGCTAGCAGTACCCCTTTCCCTGTAGTGAGCCACTGCCAACCCACACCCCCACAGGACACCCTTCAACGCTAGCTAGTAGGTCTGGTTTGATCTCCTGTGGGGTCAATGCTCCTTTCCCCTGGGTCTTGTTGAGTGCAAGATGCTGTCTATACCCTCTAAGACTGGAGACTGTTTCCCCCGTCCTGTGGAAGTCCTGTAATCAAATCCCACTGGCATTCCCTGGGGCTTCCTAGTCCTTCTGCTGGATCCCCAGTCTGGGAAGCCTGATGTGGGACTCAGAACCTTCACAACAGTCAGAAAACTTCTTTTGTATTATTGTTCTCCAATTTGTGGGTCACCCACCTGAAAGGTATGGGATTTGATTTTATCAAGGTTGCACCCTTCCTACCATCTCATTATGGCTTCTTGTTTGTCTTTGGATGTGGGGTATCTTTTTGTGGTGGGTCTCAGCTTCCTCCTTGATTGTTCAACTGGTAGTTGTGATCTTGGTGCTCTTGAAGGAGATGAACACACATTCTTCTACTGCAGCATCTTGAACTGGAAGTTTATTTTCTATATCTTTTCATTTTCTCCCACATTTCTATATTTTTATCCTATTCATTTCGTTATGAACACTATTATTTTTGCTTCTTCGGACACTCATGCATCATCACTTCTCTATTCTTGCAGATATTTGATTGTGGACTAATTGGATGATATTAAGCCATGGAATCTCGGATGCATACATTAGGGACTTTCCTTAGGATTGGATTTGCATAAAATTCTTCTGGGCGCCAGAAAATGCTAATAACACCAATTCAGTCCCCAGCTGAGGATTATAGCTCAATATAGATATTCTGGGCTCAATTCCCATATCATGCTGCTTGACAGTGGCTCAGGATCAAGATCTCAGTAACTCTATTGGCATCTAATTTCAGGGCAACTATGTCTTCTTGTCTGTTCATCTTTTCTTAGCACTAATCACTCTTGGTTCTTCCACTGCCTACAACTCATCTTTTCCTTCACTTTTATTTTTCTTTGTTTTCTTTCTTTCTTCTGAATGTCAGGGAGTTTAGAGACATTGTCTATCCCTTACAATCCTGGTAATAACGTTGTCCCCATTTTAAAATTGCCTTCTCTAGGATCTAATGGTTCAAGATTAGGAGAATCTCTCCTCTTATCTGGTTAGGTATTATGTCTTCAATCTAAAGACATACATATTTCTTTGACCCTAGAGTTTTTGTAGCCATTGTTTCTATGAATATAACTTCTCTGCCATTTCTTCCTTTAGAGACAGAGTAGTAGTAATAGAAGAAGAGTCAGTGGTAGTACTAGTAGTAGTGTGCTGTGCTGATCCTTTCAGTGATTTTGAGTAACTGCTAAGTCACTTTAGTCGTGTCCAATGTTGTGCGACCCTATAGACGGCAGCCCACCAGGCTCCTCCATTCCTGGGATTCTCCAGGCAAGAACACTGGAGTGGGTTGCCATTTCCTTCTCCAATGCATCAAAGTGAGAAATGGAAGTGAAATCGCTCAGTCATGTCTGACTCTGCGCGACCCCATGGACTGCAGCCTACTGGGCTCCTCCATCCATGGGATTTTCCAGGCAAGAGTACTGGAGTGGGTTGCCATTGCCTTGTCCAGATTTTGAGTAAAGACAGAGACTAATCTAGACAAGCAAGCCAAAGCATTCTTGTTGAACAAATGAATAATTCTTAATGTAGCTTGTAGTCTAAATAATTTAATTAAGGAAGAAGAAAAGACTGTCTTTGGATACTAGACTTAGAAAAACTTCAGTAGAAGAGGTGAAGGGAATCTTATAATTTTTTTATAAATCAAATCAATCCTGAAAATGAGAATAGACCATGGGGTGTCAGTACCATAGGAAGTATTGTTTATAAAGACTTGGTTCTGAAGAGAGAATTAAAATTAATACTCCTCTAAAAGAAAATCACCATTAAAAGAATCAATCAGATATTATATGATTAGCATTCATCATGAATTCCTTAATTTTTATCTTCCAAACTAGCTAATTCCCCTGGCTATTGCTCAAACATATCTATTTGGTACTAAAATCCATTCACTTGGCTTCTCAACCTACAAACTTCAGTCACATTTGACATTATGTCTTATTGATGCTTCCTTCTTTGATCTCTCTGCTCATTAATTTACATGCATACTCATTGCTTTAGTCATCACTGATACACCAGGACAATTGCAACTTGGTCTGCCTGACTCCCATCCATAGAAATCACTTACATAACTTTTTCTCAAGTTCAAATCTGATCCTGCCACTTCTCTCTATATTTTATGACTTCAATGTTTTGTGTTGGTTTCTTAGTCTCATTTACCATCTTCATCTGTGTTTTTCTCTTCTGACACTCCCATACCACACTAGTTATAGTTCATAGTTCAGTCGCTCAGTCGTGTCCGACTCTTTGCGACCCCATGAACTGCAGCACGCCAGGCCTCCCTGTCCATCACCAACTCCCGGAGTCTACCCAAACCCATGTCCATTGAGTAGGTGATGCCATCCAACCATCTCATCCTCTGTCATCCCCTTCTCCTCCCGCCCCCAGTCCTACCCAGCATTAGGGTCTTTTCCAATGAGTCAACCCTTCGCATGAGGTGGCCAAAGTATTGGAGTTTCAGCTTCAACATCAGACCTTCCGATGAACACCCAGGATTGATCTCTTTTAGGATACCACACTAGATGCAACTATTTTCCAAAATACCACACGGATGTATGACTTTGTGTCACAGATTTTATTAAAATTTTGGGAGATTGCATTGAAAAGATTATATCACAGTGTGCCACAGAGAATAATTTATATCATATAGTAGAAATCCATATTCCAAAGCACCAGATTCTTCCCTGGGATTTTCCCATTTTGTATTCACATCAGTCAGTCAAGGGATTTATCTAAACAAAAAAGTCATTATGCTTCTCCTGTAGAGTGAAAGTATGGTTTTAAGCAATACTTTTTCCCCTCTGATATCTGCTACTTCCCTTATCCTACCTCACACACCATACCAAACATCAAATGATTAATTATTCTTTTGCCTTTGCAAAAACAGCCTGTGGGCTGAGTGCCCTTATTCCTGCTTCTAGTATAGTTAAAGTCAGGGGTGTTCCCTGTCCGGTGACATGTCCTTTGGACCTGTATAGTGTCAGTCCCTTTGAATGTTTATTACCACCTTTGTACTAAGGGATAAATATTAGTATCTTTTTCATGAATACTAATGTTCCTTAAAAATAGGTACTACTTTCCTGATGCTGTAACTAGAACAAAGCAGGTAGGTATTGCTAATGAAAAATTGTCACTTGCCATCTGCCTCTACAAGCATTAAATCACTAGCTACTGTAGCCACTGAGCTTCAAGACATCCTAAAATTTCACGGTAGAGATCAGGAATGAGGTACTCTGTGCTCTGGGAAAAACTTGCAGAACAGGCTTTCAGATCTGTATTTTGAGGAGATTTTACGAGTTCAAATTCTTGTATATCTAGAAAAGCACTAAAATTATTAATGATGACATATGCTCCTTGTGACTAGCAGCAAGCCTCTGTCAAAATGTGTGCTTGATTACACGTAGCCTCCCTCTTCACTAAAATCATGTACAATACCTACCTTCAACCTGCCTCTTTGGAGCAGTTCTTCAGAACTATCTGAGATTCTGTCTCCTGGGCTGTAGTCCTCATTTTGCCCCCATAAATCTTAACTCAAAACTCAGACATCGTACTACTTTTTTTTCAATCAACAGTATTTTATACATTTTTGTGAAATGAATGATTTTTTTGTATCCCTCAAATTTCTCCAAAAATATCTAAGTCAAATAAATTCTACCTTCAGAATAACAAAAAAGAGCCCCTTTACTAATATAATAAAATTTATGAAATCATGAGAAAAAATTATAAAACAATAATCACTAACATAAGAATCCTCAAGGACAGAGGAGCCTGATAGTTGCAGTCCATGTGGTCACAAAGAGTTGGACATGACTGAGCAACTAAGCACAGCACAGCACAGAATAAGAATGCTAAAATATATGTATAAGTGCCAAGTGCTTTATAATAATCATCATGAACCTTCACAATAACTTTGAAAAGTAAGCATTAATATCCTGATTTTGTACATGAGGAATTGGCCTCAGAATTCTTAAACAAAATACAAAAAAAAAGATGAACCATTAAGAATTTTTTTAGGATACGGTCTCCTAGAAGATGATCTTTTCTATCACAAATCACATCTATTTAAAAAAATTGTTCGGCTAGTTATATATAATTTTGTAATGCTTTTTACTTTATATAAACTAAAAGCTTTAAGAAACTTTGGAAGTTTCAAGTGCTACAATAGAAATATTACGGTAAACTGGCAGAGAGTTACAGACACTAGTGTTTCAAAAAACTTTAGGCAAAGAAAGCAAAGATGAGACATATTAGTTATTTTAAAAAGATGCAAAGAGAACTGAGGTCGGCTAATAATAAATTTCACTGTTAAGGGCTAGACCATACATCTCCTAATGTACCATAATTATTTGCAAAAGTCTCTTCACTGTCTTGGCCAATCAAGCTTATAATTGTCCAAAAGAGTTGAAAATGCTTAAAGGAAGATATTACTTCAGAAATTTTAATGACTAAGATTTCTGCTTTTGAGCATTATCCAAAATTATCATTTTTTTCTTTATATACTTTCATCTAATCTCATTCAAATTTGTTCTCTCAGTCTTAATTGCCTACAAAATTTACAATTTTAGAAGGACAAGGAAGATATTTCAGTTAAAACTTATCTTTACCTGAAGTCATATATGCTTATTCAGAGTATAAAAGGACCAGTAAGCTTAAGCATTGAGTTGGGGCAGGAGAGGCAGATTTTTTTTTTTTTCGTGTATTCAATAAACACTCATTAACCTACTTTATATCCAAATCACTGCAAGACCCTGATAAAACAATAGTGAAAAAGAGGAAAGGGCAACATTCCTTCTCACAGTGAGCATATAGGACAAATGAAAAGAACTTAGTTCAGTCACTCAGTCATTTCAGCATGAGGGTTTTTCCAGTGAGTCTGTTCTTTGCATCAGGAAGCCAAAGTATTGGAGTTTCAGCTTGAGCATCAGTCCTTCCAATGAATATTCAGGACTGATTTCCTTTAGATTGACTGGATTGAGCTCCTTGCAATCCAAGGGACTCTCAAGGGTCTTTTCCAGCACCACAGTTCAAAAGTATCAATTCTAAGGAGCTCTGCTTTCCTTATAGTCCAACTCTCACATAGCTTTGACTAGATGGACCTTGTTGGCAAGTAATGTCTCTGCTTTTTAATATGCTGCCTAGGTTGGTCAAAGCTTTTCTTCCAAGGAGCAAGTGTCTTAATGTGATGGCTGCAGTCACCATCTTCAGTGAGTTTGCTGCTGCTGCTGCTAAGTCGCTTCAGTCGTGTCTGACTCTGTGCGACCCCTTAGAAGGCAGCCCACCAGGCTCCGCCGTCCCTGGGATTCTCCAGGCAAGAATACTGGAGTGGGTTGCCATTTCCTTCTCCAGTGCATGATCAGTGAGTTTGGAGCCCCCAAAAATAAAGTCTCTCACAGTTTCCATTGTTTCCCCATCTATTTGCCATGAAATGATGGGACCAAATGCCATGATCTTAGTTTTCTGAATGTTGAGCTTTAAGCCAACAATTTCACTCTCCTCTTTCACTTTCATCTAGAGGTTCTTTAGTTCTTCTTTACTTTCTGCCATAAGGGTGGTGTCATCTGTGTATCTGAGGTTATTGATATTTCTCTTGGCAATCTTGATTCCAGCCTGTGCTTCATCCAGCCCGGCATTTTGCATAATGTACATGGTATATTAGTTAAATAAGCAGGGTGACAATATACAACCTTGATGTATTCCTTTCCCGATTTGGAAGCAGTCTGTTGTTTCATGTCCAGTTCTAACTGCTGCTTCTTGACCTGCATACAGATTTCTCAAGAGGAAGGTAATGTGGTCTGGTATTCCCACTTCTTCAAGATTTTTCCACAGTTTGTTGTGATCCACACAGTCAAAGTCTTTGGCATAGACAATAAAAGAGAAGTAGAAGATTTCTCTGTAACTCTCTTGCTTTTTCAATGATGCAACAGATGTCGACAATTTGATCTCTGGTTCCTCTGGTTTTTCTAATTTGGCTTGAACATCTGGAAGTTCATGGTTCATGTACTGTTGAAGTCTGGCTTGAACCATTCTGACTTTGCTAGTGTGTGAGATGAGTGCAATTGTGCAGTAGTTTGAACACTCTTTAGCATTGCCTTTCTTTGGGATTGGAATGAAAACTGACCTTTTCCAGTCCTGTGGCCACTGCTGAGTTTTCCAGATTTGCTGACATATTGAGTGCAGCACTTTAATAGCATCATCATTTAGGATTTGAAATAGCTCAACTGGAATTCCATCACCTCCACTAGCTTTGTTCATAGTGATGCTTCCTAAGGCCCACTTGACTTCACATTTCAGGATGTCTGGCTCTAGATAAGTGATCACACCATTGTGGTTGTCTGGGTCATGCAGAGTTTTGTATAGCTCTTCTAGGTATTCTTGCCACCTCTTTTTAATATCTTCTGCTTCTGTTAGGTCCATACCATTTCTGTCCTTTACTGTGCCCATCTTTGCACGAATTGTTCCCTTGGTATCGCTGATTTTATTGAAGGGATCTGTAGTTTCCCATTCTATTGTTTTCATCATTTTCTTTGCACTGATCACTGAGGAAGGCTTTCTTATCTCTCCGTGCTTTTCTTTGGAACTCTGCCTTCAAAGGGGCATATCTTTCCTCTTCTCCTTTCCCTTTAGCTTCTCTTCTTTTCTAAGCTATTTGTAAGGCCTTGTCAGACAACTGTTTTGCTTTTTTGCATTTCTTTTTCTTAGGGATGATCTTGATCACTGCCTCCTGTACAATGTCACAAATCTCCCTTCGCAGTTCTTCAGGCATTCTGTCTATCAGATCTAATCCCTCGCATCTATTTGTCACTTCAACTGTTTAATCTTAAGGGATTTGATTTAGGTCATGCCTGAATGGTCTTTTGGTTTTCCCTATTTTCTTCAAGTCTAAATTTTGCAACAAAGAGTTCATGATCTGAGCCACAGTCAGCTCTTGGGCTTGTTTGTGCTGACTTCTGTGGGCAAGAATCAGTTAGAAGAAACAGAGTAGCCATCATAGTCAACAAAAGAGTCCAAAATACAGTACTTGTGTGCAATCTCAAAAACGATAGTGTGAGCTCTGTTCATTTCCACACGATTCAATATCACAGTAATCCAAGTCTATACTTCAGCCAGTAATGCTGAAGAAGCTGAAATTGAACGGTTCTATGAAGACCTATAAGACCTTCTAGGCCTAACACCCAAAAAAGATGTCCTTTTCATTATAGGGACTGGAATGCAAAAGTAGGAATTCAAGAGATACCTGGAGTAACAGGCAAATTCGGCCTTGGAGTACGAAATGAAGCAGGGCAAAGCTAACAGTGTTTTGCCAAGAGAAAGCACTGGTCATAACAAACACCCTCTTCCAACAACACAAGAGAAGACTCTACACATGGACATCACCAGATGGTCAATACGGAAGTCATATTGATTATATTCTTTGCAGCCAAAGATGGAGAAGCTCTATACAGTCAGCAAGAACAAGACTGGGAGCTGACTGTGGCTCAGATCATGAGCTCCTTTGCAAATTAATCAGAAAGAGAAAAACAAATGCTATATGATCTCACCTGCATGTGGAAAGTGAACAAAAGCCCATAGATAGAGATCAGACTGGTGGTTACAAGAATTGGGAGATGGGGAGTATAGGTTAGGCAAATAGAAGAAAGGAGTCATAAGATGCAAATTTGAAGCGCAGCTTGGAGCTGGTGTGTGAGATGAGTGCCCTTGTGCAGTAGTTTGAATGTTATTTAGCATCACCTTTCTTTGAGACTTGAAAGAAAACTAACCTTTCTAGTCCTGTAACCACTGCTGCGTTTTCCAAATTTGCAGTCATACCTCAGTATTCATGGGAAATTTGTTCCAGGACACTCATAACCCTAATACCAATTACCTATAAAAAATAAAATTCTACAGATCTTGAATTTGATGAATTTTGGAAACATATTTTTTGATGCTGCTTCACTGCTGTTTTTTACCTCCTGATCCTTAAATTGCCCTATGGAGATATTGTTGTCTCCAATGTGAAACTATCTCCCATCTCAAAGTTCTCCTAGCCCTCTTTAAGGTACTATTTTCCATCTTCTAAATCAGTAATTCTTTTACATACACTATTTTCCTGGATTTACTCTAGCTCTATGTCAATGTTATAAGCCTAACAAAAATTTAAATGACTATAAATGGTTTAATGTTCCATTACTTCTAGGTATTTGCATTTTTACAGAGGCACTTTAGAAATAGTACTCAAAGGAATGATTCTCTAATATCAGCATGGTAGTTTAGGCAATATGCATACATTTGGGCAGTGAGATTACCTGTCATCCCTCAGTCATATCAGCAGACAGGTTCTTACTCAACCCTTGACTGTAGCTAATTCTATAGGGCTTTTAAGTCCCATTCAAAAGCCCAATCAATCACACATTGAATCTTTTTTGTCCTGTGCTTCTATGACTCTCTACTGGGGTGAGTAAATCTCTTATTTTTCCATAGGTCAGTACTTCTGGGGAAAATGCATGAGCTTAGCTATGATGAACATCAAAATATCTAGCATTTCTATTTGGAATCTAAAGGGAAAATATATTTAAAGTGGAAAAACTTTGACATTCATTTGGCTAGAGTAGATTTAGTTTAACCTGAGTAGTCAGGGTAGTGAATGTATAAGTCAAATCAGGCAGTGGCATACATTAAATGGTAACCTAATCAGATTAGCTGTATTTCAACAAAGGATGGGCCATCCACTAGACCCAGAAGCCAGGAGGCTGATGTCCTGTACCCCATTGACAAAGGATCAGACATAGAAAAGTTCTGCTTGGAAGGATTAATGATGCTTTAAGAACATTCTTGACAAAGTAGAAGCCTCTGTCAATACATTCAAAAAACTAAGATCATGGCATCTGGCCCATCATTTCATGAAAATAGAAAGGAAAAAAGTGGAAATAGTGGTAGATTTTATATTCTTGGTCTCCAAATCACTATGAATGGTGACTGCAGCCATGAAAATAAAACATTCTTGCTCCTTAGAATAAAACCTATGACATAACTAGACAGCCTATTAAAAAACAGAGACATCACTTTGTCAACAAAAGTGCATATTGTCAAAGCTATGATTTTTCCAGTAGTCATATACAGATGTGAGAATTGGACCATAAAAAAGGCTGAGTCAAAGAATTGAGGCTTTTGAACTGTGTTGCTGGAGAAGACTTTTGAAAGTCCCTTGAACAGCAAAGAGATCAAACCAGTCAATCCTAAAGGAAATCAACCCTGAATATTTCTTGGAAGGACTGATGCTGAAGCTTCAATACTTTGACCACCTGTTGCAAAGAGTTGACTCATTGGAAAAGACCCTGATGCTGGGAAAGACTGAAGGCAAGAGAAGAAGGGGGTGACAAAATGTGATGGTTGGATGGCATCACCCACTAAATGGACATGAATTTGAACCAACTCTAGGAGATAGTGAAGGACAGAGAAGCTTGGCATGCTGCAGTTCATGGGATCACAAAGAGTCAGACACAACTCAGTGACTGAACAACTGTCAAAAGGGTTCATAGGAATATCTGAGACCAAATGGTTTATAAATCTTGGCAAATATGTAGAAGGAATTTCAGGGAGGGGTTTAAATTGAGTTATCTCCTGAGTATTCAAAAGTGGTGGAGTGGTGGGTGGCTGGCAAGCAAGTCTCATTAAATTCACAGGAGCTGAGATTCACGAGCTATCAGAAACAAGAGCAACCACTGGATGTCTTTGATGTTATATGGGTTGGAAAGTGAGTTCACCTACAAGAGAGAGATTTAAACTTGATGGGAGATAAGGGTCAGAATCAGAAGATCACTGATTATATGGTAGTGAAACACCACTCACATTTTCTTGTGTCCTTGCCTTGTTTAGGTCAGGGTGAGTTCGAAGAAGAGATGGTAACAAAGAGCAAATCAAGTCAACTTCTAAACTAGTGGTGCTTCTATGTGAAAAATGAAGACACATGCCAGCTTTGCTATGCAATATAAGGTATTTTGGTGGGAGAAGGGCACTTCTCATCAATAATCCACAGAAAATTCTGCTGGGCTTGGAAAGAAAACATTGCAGCAATTTTTAGTGGGAAATCAGATGAATTGGACAAAAACCCGTTCTTTAGTAGAGAAACTTCCAACTGTAGGAAGAAAGCTTTGTCAGTGGTATTTTCTAGGGCTCATGACTTCATCATTGAAGAAATAGCTCTACGTTAAGAAAATATTTGCTGTCCTTTGTGTCCAGCCCCTTTGAAATAGAACAAAGAAGAAGGAGTCTCCTGAGCAAAAGGGTGGATTGGAAAGCAAATGAAGCCACCAAGTTGCTATCACATTTTTACTTCAGAGACGTTTGTATTCTCTCTATGATGATTTGGCTTGAAATGACTCTTTTATAGAATCAAGCAAACTGAGCATGCGGAAACTGGAAAATAGAAATATATTGAAAGATATCATAATTATCTTTGAATAATTTTAAGGACATTTTATGGAAAAGATTGATTTATTCTGTTATTCCAGAGGGAGAAAACATAATAGTGCAGACTTACAGATACATTTAGCTGATAGAGCTATCCCTTCTAGCATGAAAGTATAAATAAATGAATAACTATGAACATATTTTGAAGTAGAAGTTGTTCAAGGAAAAAAAACAAAAAGTGAATATCATTTATATATAATCCATTCTTCTTTGCTAGATGCCTTCATCCAAACCATGACCAACAGATAAATGCCTAATTCAGTTTGAAGGAGAACAACATAAAATAGATTTGGTATTTTTTAGAAATCTTATAATCAGAAACTTAAATTTCAAAAGTAGCAAGACAAACTAAAATATATTTCTCTTCTTCCTGTTTTTCATCCTCTCCTTCTTCTCCTCCCCCTCCATTTTCTTTTTATGATCTCCGTCTTCTTTTTTCTTCTATAATACTAATGTCAGGATAGAAATATCATCCGCTTATATGGTAAGATGGGAGTTAAAGTGTTGCTTCACTGTTCATAATTTCATAATGAACTTCATATTAGGTAGGTGATTGTTTTAGTGGAATAAATCAATTATTTTTATGAGATATTAAAATAGATCTCAAATATATGTGCAATCAAACTCAGTACCCTACAGTCTGTGAATGTATATAATTTCACATTCTAGGAACATTTAATTAGTTTCTAAATATGTGATTAAACTTAGGCATAGAAAAGCCACCGAGGGAAAGTTAACATCAATAAACATTCATTAATTTAGCTGCATATTTCACCAATTTTGGTGACAATTTTACTTTTGCTTCCTGTCCAAAATATTATTTTAGCAAAATAGCAATTCCAAGAAAGGAAGAAATTTAACACTTGTCTTAGATAATATGGATTTGAATTTTTTTCTCTTCTCTCAGTACCTTTGCAACTTAATCAATTGCCAATCTGTAAACATACTTCAACTGAACAATCTACTGTATATATGATGCAAAATAAACATTAAAAACTGCATCATAGAAAATAATTGTTTTAGCAATTCAAATGAGAAAGAATATTCAAGAAATCTAATGTATTTTTATGCTGTCTTAAAAGATTGAAATCTTCAAAGATTGTATTTAAAAACAAAGTTTGTGAAAGCCTAGGAATAACACTGATTATGTATTAGGGCTCAAGAAGTCATGGCCACATGGGCATTTTTTTTATTTCATTAATATTCAGGGAGAAACATACAGCCAACTTTTTCACTCAACTAAGAAGCTTAGCTGACGGAGTTGGTCAATTAGTCTGACATGGAGTCCTCTGAAATATATTTACTCATGGTTAACAGTAAAAGAGATGCTTCCATAAATTGCTACAAATGTGAGTCCATATTTTGTCCCAGAAGACAAAATTTCCAAAGAACTAGTTACAATTCTTTAGGGTATTTCCATCATCATGAAGCATGGCTAAAATATAAGATAAATTTTCTCTTTTAAATATCTGAACTCTGTTTTATATGAATTAAACTTCAAAGAACATGTTTACTTTTAGATACAGCATCATCTTTGAGACTGTATAGGCTGATGTAGGAGCAAGAACAAGAAAAATATTCCTCTGCATTCTTGCAATACTTTTAGTAGGCATACTGCTTTACAGCAAAAACAGGCTGATCCTGTTGCTTCTAGAAGTCCCTTTAGAAGATGTGACAATGCATGAGGGTTTCAACATATGGCAACCTCCAAGCACCCCTTACTAACAGGACTCCACTGCCTCCTAATAAACTTTATCTTGAAGGGTTGGTGTTAGTTAATGATGTACTTCCTATATTCTTAACTTCAGTCCTACTACTTTAAAATGTAGTCCTCAATGGAATCATGTCAGAAAAGGGAAAACACACAATCAACTATCCGTGACCCTCAGGATTTGAAAATGTCACAGTTGCTGAGTTGCTGGTTTTAACTGCCCTTCAATTGCTCACTGTCTCTCCCACATCACCCTCTTCCTCCTAAATGTGTGGGTACTTGGTGTTACTTAGCTTCTGATTTTTTTTTTCCTCTCCTCAATTTCTAAGCCTAATGAGGCTGAGCTGAGTTAATAATGGATGTAATAAGTAATGACTCATTGTTTGGGGGCCCGCTCGTCTGTGTGTGCTGTGGAACAGGAGCCAGGACTCTGAAGCTATTTGTTCTGCTATGTCACTTGCCACCAAGCAATGCCACTCATCAATAAAAGGCAAGATGACGGATGAGTTCATTTAATGGAATTCCTCTGAGTGAGCTACAGTCCAACTCTTCAATAGATCTGCTACCATGCTCTCTCTCTTCCTTTCTCCCTCTTGTAGCTCTTTTTTTCTTCCTCCTAAATTCAGGACAGTTGGAAATCATGCTTGGCCGAGAGGGTCGCCATTGGTGCCAGCAGCTCCTTCTGCTCTCAACAACTGCTACCCTAAATCAAATCAGCAGCTCTGCGCCTGGAGATTAAATCTGTGCCACCAGAAAGCAGTGGCACCCTATAGGGTTTGGCCACATGTACTCTCTGCCTGAGCTCATTTTTTTTATTTCCATAAAAGATGGTTGTGTTGGAGGAGAGGGTGCATCTCCTGTGGAGTGAAGGGATAAGTATTCCATTGTGCTTCTTTTCAGGACAGACACCCAAAACCAGGCTGCTCCCTGGGAAAATCTATAGTTTTCCTCTTTATTATAGCCACCCTTAGTTTGTATAGTCCCACTGGGTAAGCATGTTGCTTCATTTCATGACCTAGATTTCACCCACAGTAAAGTCAACATTGATAATATCTTACCAATGACAGGCCAACTTTTTTTTTTTTTTTGGTCTGCAAAAATGGAGGTGACATTTAAGAAACTGGATATTCTGTAACTACAAAATGTGAAAATAAATCAGATATCAAAAAAATATGCATTGATGTCAACACACTGTTTTAAAATGTCAAATATTTTTATGAAGCATAAAAAGCCCAAATACACGGAATCAAATATAACCACCAGGTAAAATTAAGGAAACAGAAAGTTGAAAAAGAAAAGGAGAGTGGTTAACATATCTGAAGCTCGGCTGGGTTGGTAGAATATAGTCTCAAGATTTTCCATTATGCAGAAGTGAAAAGAGTAAAGTGACAAGATGGAAAATAGAATTACAAGATGTTATAGATAGCAAGGTTTGCATAAATTTATTTTTTAAGTTCATAGCTAGATATTGGGACAAATGCATTTTAAATATCTCTTATTTCTAGAACTGAAATGAAGTTATATTTATAATTTGAACATCACTGACAACTAACAAAGAGTCATTCAAGTCTAAAAGCTCTCTTGACAAAAATACATTAATGGATCTAATAGATACTATATATACACACGCATGCGTGTTCAGTCACTTCATTCGTGTCTGGCTTGAGACATGGACTGTAGCCCTCTAGGCTCCTTTGTCCATGAGATTCTCCAGGCAAGAATACTGAAGTGGGTTGCCTTGCCCTCCTCCAGGGGATCTTCCCTACCCAGAAACTGAACCTGTATCTTCTGCCTCTCCTCCATTGCAGGCAGATTCTTTACCCACAGTGCCACCTGGGAAGCCCATATATACACATATGCATTCATATTTGAATCTGTGGCATGGATATTTAAGGGCATGAAACATTTCTCTACCCTGGAAATTCAGAAATTCTCTGCATTGCTTTGACAGAGATCTTTTCCTGGACCTTTACTGGGAATGGTTCTAATATATACTATCCATATCTAACATTCTTGATTTCATGTGAAGCAAAAAACATTGATTCTCTTGATGCTGACATTATATCTCATATTCAAGTCCTTGCAGAGTTGAATTTATTCAGAATTAAAGTTAATGTCAAAACAGGAAAAATGATGAGAAAGGAAGAAATATAGTGTAAGGAACTAAATGAGGAGCAAAAGTGTATTTTAAAAACCAACACAGTAAGGACAGCCAAGAAATAGATTAACAGAGCATTACATTTTATTGTTGAGCACAAATGTCCCATTCCTTTCTCTGAGCTCCTAATCAGCATTTTTCATTATTTCTTGTCCAGTATATCTGGCTCCTATGCATCAATGCCCATATCAACACCTCTAATAGCACTAAAATATATCTTCTCATACCAGCATTCCCCAACACACGGAACCTTGCCAAGACTGATCTTCTCTCTAGTTAGATTACCACACCACTTCAGTCATGGGTTAAGATAAGAATTCTCCCTTTGGATGCAAATCATTTTAGGAATGATTGGCCTATTCATATGTAGGAAAGACTGACTGCCTTCCTACACATGACAGAGTTGTGTTTCTGTGTTGCCCTAAGGTGGGGCAGGCTGCCATCTAATCAAGCTCACATTCTTTAGAAAAGGACTGCTCTCAAAGTCTCCCATCATATGGCCTCTCAGGATGCTCCGGTGTGATTACGACCAATTTTACCCTTCCATTTGGTCCACAGACTTCACAACTCCCAAGGTTCTGTGTTGAATACAATTCTATACTGGTTAAAGAATAAATGGTAATATTAATGGTAATAGCACCATATCCCTGAAAGGTAACATTCATGGCTGTTTTTACTTGGATGTGGTAAATATGAAACCAGTGATTTTAGTGTTCGAATACAGTTCTTGCCCTATGAACACTTTGTTTGTATTTTCTGGAATCACGAGGACAAAAGGGAAAATTACATCTTTACAATTCAGGCCAGAACTGTCCTTAAACACCTTCATATCACCACAGCACCGAACCTCTGCAGACTAGAAACTCATTAATATGTGCTGAATTAAAATGGATTTAATAAAATCTGGCCTTTGTCCTCTGTGCTTATTTTCTCATCTCATATTCCAATTATTCTGTAAATCTGTTTCCCCTTAGTTTTAGAAATTTGGCAGGTGGTACTTTAATTTAATCTATTCTTAAATATTCTGACTCCAACATAAATGAAGACCATATGTGTACTGTGGTAGGCTGAGACATGTAGCTGTGAATTAAATTTGATTTTGCAAGTGTTTATTGATCACTTACTATGTGTTTAGTATCCTAAACACACACAGCTGTGATGATCAAAATACTACCATAAACAGAAGGCAGTCACAAATTATTTCAGACCTTTACAGTTCAGGAAGTTTAAACATTGATATTTAGACCTGGACTTACAGAAATTTCTAGAGTTTGAGCTACAAATGAAAATTGATTTCTTTTGTTTTGTGAAAATCTCAGAGTTGTAAAGAATCTAAGAAATGTGTTCTATTTCAAGCCCCATCCCATGCGATAATCTTGAATGACAACCTTCACTAAAGTTATTTTGCCTGCTTGAACACACCAAGATTAGGAGTTTGACTAGCCTGCAGGAAACACAGGACTTGGTCAATATTTCCCCTTCCTATTCTATGCTGGCTCTTCCATCCTGCTGTCCCACGGCACTCTGTTTCATACAACAAGCAATACAGGCCTCTCCTTCGCTTTTTCTCTCCTCAACAAGGAAACCACAAGTCAGACAATACTAAGGGTGTGAGAAAAAACATGATTAAGAAGTGCAATACAAGGAGAAACAACTGATGTTACTACTTGACAGGGTAACTGGTACACTTATTTCACCAGTACTGCAACACAGCTCAGATCATGGTGAAAAATTCCTTTTGTCAATCATTTAAGATAATTGTGCACTATTAATATTGATAAGGAAACTCTTTGCACTTTACACATTTAAAATTTGCACAATAAGGAGTGGGAAGCTGAAGATGAGACACAAAACAGGATGAAAAAGAGGTCTTCACTGGTGATCATGGGTTTGTCTAGGTTACAGGTGTGTTCTATTTGGTCTCTGATGAGGCACTGTTTTTGATTTGTGGGATTTATTTGCCAACGTATTAAGATAGGGAGCTATTTCAACTACTCTTGACATGCAAAAGATCCAGCAGCACTGGATTAGCGTTTCCAGGGCACAAGTCTACTGCTGTTGAAGGCATATGTTCCTTGAGATGGAGCATAGACTCTTATCCACCACAGTTTCTTTTTCTTTTCTTTTTCTCATTTTTACTGCCTGCCCTCTATACACACTTGGGTCCTCTCCTGGCCACATGAGGTAACTGCAGGTGGTAAATCAACACCAGTAGAAAAAAGAAAAAAAAAAAAAATCAGAGCCGGATGAAACCAGAAGAAGAATGTAGAATGTATGCAAACATACACTTTCCTAATGAGTCCGAAGTAAACCAGTGTTTCCTGGATGCCTTTTAATTTCTTGAATATTTGTGACTAGCCAACAGTAAATCCTTGCCAGCTGCTGCTGCTGCTAAGCCGCTTCAGTCGTGTCCGACTCTGTGCAACCCCATAGACGGCAGCCCACCAGGCTCCCCCATCCTTGGGATTCTCCAGGCAAGAACACTGGAGTGGGTTGCCATTTCCTTCTCCAATGCGTGGAAGTGAAAAGTGAAAGTGAAGTCACTCAGTCGTGTCTGACTCTTACCGACCCCATGGACTGTAGCCTACCAGGCTCCTCCATCCATGGGATTTTCCAGGCAAGAGTACTGGAGTGGGGTGCCATTGAACAGTCATATGGTCCAACAATTCCACATCTGGGTACCTATTTGAAGGAAAGGAAAACACTAATTTGAAAAGATATGTTTATAGCATCATTATTTATAATAGTCAAGATATGGAGGCAACCTAAGTGTTCAACAACAGTTGAATAGATAAGCAAGTTGTGATACAAGTATGCATATACAATGGAATATTACTCAACCATAAAAAGAATGAAATTCTGCCTTTTGAAACAACACAGGTGAACCTAAAAGGTATTATGTTTGGTTTAATAAGTCAGAGAAAGACAAATACCGTGCTATCACATATATGTGGAATCTAAAAACAACAACAACAACAAAAGAATAAATATAACATAAATAGACTCCCAGATATTCACAACAAATTGGTGGTTACCAGTGAAAGCGGCAGAAAAGGAGAGGAACATGATAGCTTTAGGGGGTTAAGAGGTACAAACTACTTTGTACAAAATAAGTAAGCTACAAGTGTATATTATATAGCACAAGGGATATAGCCAATATTTTTTAATTTAAATGGAGCATAATCTATAAAAATGTTGAATAATTATGTTGTACATGTGAAACCAATATATGATTTTTTTTTAATACATGGTTGTTAACAATCAAACTTCATTTTTAAAGCCAGTTTTATTTTCTTATTTTTATATCAGCCAAATCCTGTGCATATGAAGTGGTTCATTCTTTTCTTTGACACTTGAACTCTGTAGTTTAAGTAGTTTAAGAAAACAGAGGATTAAAATCAGGGCCTATTACTGATTCTCTGCATGTAAGCAACAATATATATATTTTTTTTATTTCTCAAAGACTTGACAACTTATATAAAAATGATTATCAAAGGAATTGATATGAAAGTAGTTCTTTCAATTTATAAGTGCTATGCATGCTTTAAAGTATTGATTAATGAGACAATTTTCTTTATAGAATTTTCATGATAACTCTGTAACTTAAATAATTTTTTCACCTTAAATTTGTACTTAAATTTTTAGGAAAATATGAGAAACTGCTAGTCACAGTATTCAGAAAGGATGTTTATTTAATCATATTTCCTTTTATTAAAATGTAATGTCAAATTTAGAAAAAGAGTTACTTCCTAAAGTAGCATACCATCTCCAACGTCAGAACAGGAAGAGCAGCCTAGCAGCATCCAACAGAAACTTCCCACATATACAGATTTTATGCTGTTCAAGCTGGCTGATTTCAAGCTTATTCCCCTACCACATTTGCACCCATGCACATGGCACACATTCACAGTCACACTGTACTGTAAACAGTGTAGCAAATTTGATGTTGGAACACAAGCTCATGGGCTGATGCTGGTTGGAACTGAAAGAGTTCTTGAGGTGACTTTGGTACAATTTGATCTCCATTTTACAGATGATAAAGCAAAACAAAGAGATATGGTTATTTTGCAAAATCAAATTTATTAATTTTTTATTGAAAACTGACCCCCAAAATAATTATGAGTGAGAAAATATACTGTATAAATAATGCAATTAAAATTGAAAGTCAAACCATCAAATCTTATGATTGAGAAGGATCATAGTTATTTAATCCAATCTCACTTCCTTCATCTCCACCCAACACCAGTGACTCTACTTTACTTACTGTAGTACACATCTATGTGAATCCAACACCTGGACTCTCACTTCTTTGGCCTCTTCTACCATGAACCTTCCCTCTATTCCATTTTATATACTTACTCCCAGGGCAAATGCCCAAACTTTTTCAAGCTCCAGAAGCCACAGGTAAAATCAGGAGCCCAGCTGCCTATTTTTCTATAGTTACTTCTTACCATTCAAACTCACTTTGAATTCAAATTCACTTGATCAGGTGTCTGATCTGGAATTCTCCTTTATCTTACTGAATTTGATTTCCTTCCTTTCTATATATCTGTTGCTTCTATATCACCTTGTTTTTATCTCTGACTACTGTTTCCATATCTATGCTGCTGCTGCTGCTGCTGCTAAGTCGCTTCAGTCCTGTCCGACTCTGCGCGACCCCATAGACGGCAGCCCATCAGGCTCCGCCGTCCCTAGGATTCTCCAGGCAAGAACACTGGAGTGGGTTGCCATTTCCTTCTCCAGAAAGGGAAAAGTGAAAGTGAAGTCACTCAGTCGTGTCCGACTCTTAGCGACCCTGGACCGCAGCCTACCAGGCTCCTCCATTGGTGGGATTTTCCAGGCAAGGGTATTGGAGCGGGGTGCCATCGCTTTCTCCGTCCATATCTATAGTTAATGTATATAAGCAACGTCAGTAAGCCTCATTCCATTCATTGTATTTACCAGATAAAAGCAAGTAATTATATGAAATCAATCACTTGAGTTTTCTTTTGTTTTCTTTTTTTGTTTGTTTGTTTTTGGTCTCTACACACATGCTCAGTGAAGTACTACTCAAGATTGAGGTTCATTCCAACAGATGAGTATAATTAAATAACATTTCTTTATGACTAGCTTCAAAGGGGCACATAAACTGCACACAGAAATACTGTTATTTATTCTCTAATCATCAGTAATACTTTTGTATCTTTCTATACCCTCCAACTTGAACAAGCTAGATAACTTCTATACAGGGCTTTACTAACAAAATAGAAAACACAACCTTCTACCACCATCATCAATATTTAATTTCTCCTTCTTTTTGCAACAGTGAAAATGACCCTACTTTAATCAGAGGTCAGCTTCTCTGAATGTAGACCTTGCCTTCTCTGACAATTTGTTCTTTCAGTTACTCCCACTGTAATATCTTTACCGTTCTCTGTCAACTGGATAATTTCCACTGATACAGTAAGCTGTAGTAGATCACATCTTAAACACATTTCCCAAAACTGTTTTTTACATCAATATATACAACTACTTACTCCTACTATTATTGTCAGTTTTCTTCCATGTGCATACTTTTTCTACCACTCTGTTCACATACCTCTTGCCAAGGATCCAATAGGTAGCTTTGGTCCTTACTTTCAGCATCATTCAGCAGTGTTGACTGTTTTTTCCATCTTGAAATATAATGTACCATATATATATATTTTTTCTTTCTTTCTTGCTACTCTCTCTCTCTCGAAATCCTTTATTGGTCACTATTCTTTCACCAGAACTCTAAAAATTGTAGCCCATTTTTTTCTCCCTGAATCTTTCTTATAAAATTGAAGCAATTTAACCACCACATCCCCTCCCATTTTATCCTCTTAGAAAATCTAACAAATTTCCATATATTTGAGAATTATAAGTGTGCTGATGACTCTGAACATTCTGTTTCTTGACTCACAGTTTACCATCCAAATGTCTTCCTGACATCACTATGCAAATATCTCAAGATCAGAAATTTGACCTCTCCAACTATTTCCATATTCTTGCAGCCACTCATTCCAGGACGTTTGCCATTCCTTCTTAATCTCAAAAATAATACTAAATTAAAAAAAAATAAAAGCTATCAGTGTCTGTCAAAGGCAAAGAACTAAAAGTAATCATTAGAAAATTTGTCTTCATTACTCCTCATGTCCAATTCATAACAAATTCTAATCAGTCATTTTTTTCTCCTTCTACTTTTATATACTGTTATCTTTTTCTTATCTCAAATTCCAAGCATCTGTTATCTATACCATTATGATGGCAATGTAAGAGGCTTTGGGATATCCAGTCTTGGTAGTCCAATCCATTATTGCCTCTTGCTTCTTTGCTTAAAATGTCTCAATATTTTTCTTTTACATTAAGAATAAAACCAGTGTTTACCCTAGCCTGCAAGAAATTCATGTTCTAATTTTGCCCTGGCCCTATATTTTGTTGCTTATCTTTACCTACAATTCATAGAATCATACCTGTTTTCTTTAAATTTCTCCAACACGCAAGGCTTCTTTTTTTTTTTTCACCTCTGCAAACCAAAAGCTAGTTTAAATTTGGTGCATACTAATTGATGAATGAATTATTCTATTTCAAGTGTTATCAAATGTTTAATTTCCCTCTAAAAAATTTCCAGTGAGTCAAATCCTGGATTTCTCTTATGACTAAATAGGAAATAATTATGTTAAATAACATTAACCTGTAAATATTATCCTCTGTGAACACTGAAAGAAAAACTGGCAAATACAAGAATGGTAGATTTAAAAGAAAGCAAAAAATAGACTATGGGTTATGTAACACTGAGCTATCAACTAAAGCAGGTTAAATATGTGCATTTATTGTTAATCTGTCTCAAGCTATAATATAATCACTGCTAGTGAATGAAAAGGTGTAGTATCACAAGTGCAAAATGAATAAGAATGGATGAGAGATAACTAACTTTTGGAAGATGAACAAGGATGTGACATTATTAATATCTTTTGCAGGACACAAAGTGGAAAAATCTCTCTGTACAGGCAGAAGATGTTTTCAAAATAAGGAAACTCACAGATAAATTGAGAACGTGAAGCTCCAATCACCTCAACTAGTGAAAAAGAAATATGGGATGAAAAGCAGTAGATTAATTAAAATGCATTGCATAAGATACTATGTGTCCATGTCCCTTCTATCATTTCAAACAGTTAAGCAATTCTCTTTGCAAAAACTCATAGTAGACACGATATTTATCATCCAGAAAAATAAAACCAGATTGCCTCCAGTTTCTTAGCTATACCAAGAAAGGAAGGTTGTGCGAGGAGAGTTCTATACTGAAACAGAAATATTATATGAAAATCTGGAGTGAATAAGACTCTCAGCTCTCACTGCTCAGCAGCAGTGATTCCTTCTGCCAGACTGTGTGTTGAGGGTTTCTTCAGAGAAATGGAAGGTCTCTGAAGGTCCCTTCAGAGAAATGGAAGGGGAAGTAGCCTACTGGTACTAATATTTAAAGATGGATTGACTGGTAAAGTCTACAACTTAACAGGACCTGATCACACAAAAAAGCTTCCAATCAGTAATCTATTACCACTCTCCACCCAATGATGGACACACGATGGCTTTATACTTTATATATATATATATATATATATATATATATAAGGCCCCAGAGTAAATAACCCCCACTTCTCCATATCATAAATTTAAAATTTATCTAATATTCAGTAATATTCTTTGGAAAGCAGGCCATATTATCCGTGGTAATCTGATACACAAGTACAGTTGGTTCTCACTCATGATCCTAAGTAGCACTGGATATGGATAAAGACAAGTCTCAGTCTGAATGTTAATTCTGTCACATAGTAACTGAGTAAACATGGGCAGAATTCTGATTTAGCTGATGCTTTAGCCTGCGTTTCACAGAGGAGAGGGTCTAAGACAGAGGGCTTGCAGTCTGTTACTTCATGATGGATATCAATCCTAGAGAGCAAGAGTGATGGATGAGGAGGGTGATGCAGGGAGAGCCATAAGGAAGACACATTATCAAGACGGAGCAACTTAAATGAGTTGCTCTCTTACATGGAATTGTACTCGGGGGAGCAAAGTCAATGGCATCACAAGACTATTCATTAAAGAGAAGCAAGGGGAAAAATTACCACTTTCATATCTCTTATGAGCCAAAAGTTGGCCTATGTCTTTCTTTATTGTGAATGCATAGACTTCAATCAGGGTTTGACAAAGGCATCAACAGAGAACCATGAGAAAGAGGAAAAAGATCTGAGATATGGGCATGAGGAAAGGGACTGTCAACTAACACCTGTGTGGAAGTCCAAACCCAGCTGGAAAACAGCTGAGGCAAGAGATTTAACAAAGATCTTAAAAACTCAAGAGGACCTGAAGTGTTGCACTAGCTTTTACAGCTTCTTATCTGTAAGATAAGAAGCTACGGTTCTGGGTTATTATAAATACTGAATAACATGCAAAGTGGCCTACTAGCAAAGCATGTTCTTAATATCAGTTCAGTTCAGTTCAGTTCAGTCGCTCAGTCGTGTTTGACTCTTTGGGACCCCATGAACTGCAGCACACCAGGCCTCCCTGTCCATCACCAACTCCCAGAGTTTACCCAAACTCATGTCCATCGAGTTGGAGATGCCGTCCAACCATCTCATTCTCTGCCATCCCCTTCTCTTCCTGCCCCCAATCCTTCCCAGCATCAGGGTCTTTTGCAATAAGTCAACTCTTCTCATGAGGTGGCCAAAGTATTGGAGTTTCAGCTTCAACATCAGTCCTTCCAATGAACACCCAGGACTGATCTCCTTTAGGATGGACTGGTTGGATCTCCTTGCAGTCCAAGGGACTCCCAAGAGTCTTCTCCAACACCACAGTTCAAAAGCGTCAATTCTTCGGCGCTCAGCTTTCTTCACCATCCAACTCTCACATCCATATATGATGACTGGAAAAACCATAGCCTTGACTAGATGGACCTTTGTTGGCAAAGTAATGTCTCTGCTTTTTAATATGCTATCTAGAATGGTCATAACTTTCCTTCCAAGGAGTAAGGGTCTTTTAATTTCATGGCTGCAATCACCATCAGCAGTGATCTTGGAGCCCCCCAAAATAAAGCCTGACACTGTTTCCACTCTTTCTCCGTCTATTTCCCATGAAGTGATAGGACCAGATGTCATGATCTTAGTTTTCTGAATGTTGAGATTTAAGCCAACTTTTCCACTCTCTTCTCTTACTTTCATCAAGAGGCTTTTTAGCTCCTCTTCACTTTCTGCCATAAGGGTGGTGTCATCTGCATATTTGAGGTTATTGATATTTCTCCCAGCAATCTTGATTCCAGCTTGTGCTTCTTCCAGCCCGGCGTTTCTCATGATGCACTCTGCATATAAGTTAAATAAGCAGGGTGACAATATACAGCCTTGATGTACTCCTTTTCCTATTTGGAACCAGTCTGTTGTTCCATGTCCAGTTCTAACTGTTACTTCTTGACCTGCATATAGGTTTCTCAAGAGACAGGTCAGGTGGTCTGGTATTCCCATATCTTTCAGAATTTTCCACAGTTTATTGTGATCCACACAGTCAAAGGCTTTGGCATAGTCAATAAAGCAGAAATAGATGTTTTTCTGGAACTCTCTTGCTTTTCCGATGATCCAGTGGATGTAGGCAATTTGATCTCTGGTTCTTCTGCTTTTTCTAAAACCAGCTTGAACATCTGAAAGTTCACGGTTCACATATTGCTGAAGCCTGGCTTGGAAAATTTTGAGCATTACTTTACTAGCATGTGAGTTGAGTGCAATTGTGCAGTAGTTTGAGCATTCTTTGGCATTGCCTTTCTTTGGGATTGGAATGAAAACTGACCTTTTCCAGTCCTGTGGCCACTGCTGAGTTTTCCAAATTTGCTGACATATTGAGTACAGCACTTTCACAGCATCAGCTTCAGGATTTGAAATAGCTCAACTGGAATTCCGTCACCTCCACTAGCTTTGTTCGTGGTGATGCTTTCTAAGGCCCACTTGACTTCACATTCCAGGATGTTTGGCTCTAGGTGATTGAGCACACCATCGTGGTTATCTCGGTCGTGAAGATCTTTTTTGTACAGTTCTTCTGTGTATTCTTGCCACCTCTTAAATCTTCTGCTTCTGTTAGGTCCATACCATTTCTGTCCTTTATTGAGCCCATCTTTGCATGAAATGTTCCCTTGGTATCTCTAATTTTCTTGAAGAGATCTCTAGTCTTTCCCATTCTGTTGTTTTCCTCTATTTCTTTGCATTGATCACTGAGGAAGGCTTTCTTATCTCTCCTTGCTATTCTTTGGAACTCTGCATTCAAATGGGAATATCTTTCCTTTTCTCCTTTGCTTTTCGCTTCTCTTCTTTTTATAGCTATTTGTAAGACCTCATCAGACAGCCATTTTACTTTTTTGCATTTATTTTCCTTGTTCTTAATATACATAATTAATAATTTATTTACTGTGCTCTCTCATTAATAACAGTATATCTAAAATTTTTGTAAGAGTCTAGATAAATAGACCATGGTTTGATTATTGTTGAAGCTGGATAACTGATAAATGTATAATACATAATGATCTCTGTGTTGACATATATGTTTAAAATTTTCCCTAAAATAGGTTTTAAAATATTTAGAAAATTTGAAAAATAAAAACATGTAACTGATTTCCAAGTTGTCTAGTTGACTGTTAGTCATTTCAGAATATCAATGTTTGTCTCATACTCTCTGATCAGATATATAAATAATCCAATAATTTCCCAGTCCTCATTTTCTATAATTCAAGATTGTTTATTTCTCCATTTCTGGAACTTCCTATTTTCTTCACTAAAGTTACTAAGATGTAATTCACATATTACATATCACTTATATTGAAATCCTGTGTTTTTTTTTTTTTCCTTTGAACACGATCATGTGGTTCAACTTCTCTGATCTGATATATTTTTTAATAACAAGGTGATGTATTTTGCACCTTTAAAAAATAAATAAAAAATAAAATCAACATTAGAGTGTTTGATTTTAAATTGACATGAGTATCTTACATACACAATCTAGTCTACTTTCCTGAATCATTTTTAGAATTTCCAATCAATTTTATATTTTGGTAAAGTACGCTTCTTCTTGCATAAAATGAAATCTAAAGATGGATCTATTCCATTTCTTCTTAAAAGTTATTTCTCCAGGTGGTATAGTATGTGAGCTTATTTATTTCCTTATGAGTTCCACATTTCCTTATTTTTAAATAATTACTTGTAATCTACTCCACCTTTTGAAAAAAAAAAATTCTAAGCCAAAAATATATTTGCTCAGGAAGAAAATCATACCATTATCATTATTCACTTTATGAATCTAATTTGCAAAGACTGTTTGACAGTAATCTTATATATAGCCATAGAAAAAATTGAATGTATGACTTAACAAGTAATTCAATAAATGCTTCCATGAAGGTACGGATAGATGAATTATTAATATGCCTTTAGCATAATCTCCTTTGGGACTAAAAACAAGTAATTCAGGCAGAAGCTCTACTTGAGGCTCTACTGGCCCACATAAAACAAAGTGAACTGTAATTAGATAATTTCATAAATTCATTTCATTCAGGCTTTTAACACTATATTTAATAACTTCAGTCATTCACCATTAGTTTTCTGAGTCTGTGATCCTTTGAACATTTTTTTTTTTATGTTTGCTTATCAAATAGATTCTAAGATGACTACAAATTTCAAATGGGCATTCAGTACAGTCAAAACAATTCTAATAAATATCTCAAGAAAACACACTTGTCCACATTCCAAGATAACTATTTCGTACTATTTCCATTTCTTCCTCCTTTAGCTCATCTGATGATCTCACCTCATATTGCATTCAGAAACCAGATGTAGTCTATTGAGAAGCAATTCATTTTCTCACTAGAAAACACAGCCCATATCTGAATCCAGATCTTCATAATATGTCTTTTCTTCTGTAATGGAAGATATATCTCATTTCTAATAACAACTACTTATGGGTACTCTATCTCATCGCCTCTCACCTATTCCAGAATGCCTCTGTGAAATCAGCATTTTGCTTTTTCATTTAGATGTTTCCTACCATCACTGTATAAACATTTGATTTTATTGATTTTGCCTATTTTGTATTATACTATATATATATATATATATATATTTTTTTTTTTTTAATGTGTATGTGCCCAGTCACTCAGTCCTGTCTGACTCTTTGTGATCCCCTGGACTGCAGCCCGCCAAGCTCTTTTCTCCATAAGATTTCCCAGGCAAGAATACTGGAGAGGGTTGCCATTTCCTACTCCAGGGGATCTTCCCTACTCAGTCATCAAGCACTTTTCTCTTGCATCTCTTGCATTGACGGGCAATTCTTTACCACTGTGCCACCTCAGAAGACCCTATATGATATAATTATATATAATATATATGTGTATATATATATATATATAATTTTGAATCAAGTGTTATGAAAATGGGGGCTTCCCTGGTAGCACAGTGGTAAAGAATCCACCTGCAATGCAGGAGACCCCGGTTCAATTCTTGATGAGTAAGACCCTGGGAGTTGGTGATGGATAGGGAAGCCCAGCATGCTGCAGTCCATGGGGTCCAAAGAGTTGGACATGACTGAGTTACTGAACAGAATTGAAGATCCCCTTGAGAAAGGATAGGCTACTCATTTCAGTATTCTTGGGCTTCCCCAGTGGCTCAGATGGTAAAGAATTGCCTGCAATGCAGGAGATCTGGGTTCGATCCCTGGGTTGGGAAAATCTCCCTGAGAAGGGAATAGCTACCTACTCCAGTGCTCTTGCAGGAGAATTCCATGGAGAGGGGAGCCTGGTGGGTTACAGTCCATGGGGGTGCTAAGACTCGGACATGCCTGAACAACTCTCACTTCACCTCATTATGCAAATGAGCCAGAATGTGAATTTTGAAACTAAACAAGTTGAATACCTGCTAAGGTCAAAGAGTTAACAGGAATCATAGTCCCATGATATGATACTCAAAAGATTGAACATACTGTCCAAAGTTACTTGTTATACCAAGAAGCAAGAATATCTCAACTCAAATGGGAAAACAAAAATCAGAAGGCAAAAACAATGAGGTGACACTTTTTCTGAAATTATCAGATAAAATGAAATTACAAATAGTCTTGAAAGAAACACAAAAATTTCCAAAAAACTGAACTCAAAAAGAATTAAATGGAAATTTTAGAGTTAAAAAATAAAAAATACAAAAATATATAGAAGAAAGAAATCAATAAAACTGAAGATAGAGCCATAGAGATTACTCAACCTAAGCAACAGAGAGAAAACTTAGCCAAAAAGAAGAAAAATTAAAACTCAGAGATCTATGTGGCAGTTTAAAAAGATCTAATAGTTATGTCATTGAAATCAGGGAGAATAGGGACATAGTACTGAAAATATATTTGAAGAAATAATGACTAAATTTTCAAATTAGTGAAATGTATAAATCTAGAAATTTAAGAAGTTGAGTGAGTACCAGACAACTTAAACAACAACAACAAAATATTATGTTTAGACATAGTATAATCAAATTTCTGAAAACTGTAGACAACAACACAAAATATACTGAAACCAGCCAGATAGAAATAACAATAGTATTACCAATAGGGCAAGATTTTTCAGATTCAGCACTACTGACATATTGAGCCAGATAATTCTTTTTGAGGGAAACAGTCCTGTGTATTTAAGGATGTTTATCAGCCTGCTTGGCCTCACTCCTCAGTTTTGATGGTGAAAAATGGCTGCAGACATTATCAGATGTACCCTTGAGGACAAACTGCTCCAAGTTGAACTGCTTTGGAGAACAATTCAAATGAAAACAGATTTCTCATCACAAGCCACAAAGGCCAGAAGAAAAAGACACCATACTCTAAAAATCCTGACAGGAAGAACTACAACTCAAAAGTCATGGCCATTTGACTTCTATGTCCAGCTAAAATATCCTTCAATGATGAAGGTGAAATATATTTTCAGTTGAAGGAAAACTGATGGAATGTACTTCTAGCACCTGCATGCCTGCATGCTGTCACTGCAATCATGTCCGACTCTGTGTGACGCCATGAACTGCAGCCTGCCAAGTTCATCTGTCCATGGGATTGTTCAGGCAAGAATACTGGAATTGGTTGTCATGCCCTCCTCCAGAGGATCTTCCTGAACCAGGGATCAAACCTAAGTCTCTCGTGTCTTCTGCATTGGCTGTCAGGTTCTTTACCACTAGAGCCACCTGGGAAGCCGCTGCCTCTAGCATACCTGCTGTAAAAAATGATCAAAGAAATCTATTCATGCAGAAAAGAAATAAAATATATAATAAATAAAAAGAAATGAAATAAAAGTATAGCTGAAGAAAGAGCAAAAAAATTGGTAAATGGGTAAATAAATGGACAAAATAATAAAATTTTATTTTTCTCTTCAGATTTTTTGTATTGTGTAAAAGTTAAAAGCAAAACTAATGAGTAAAATTGTCTGATGCTGTTCTGAATAGAAGAAAAGGTAGTGTTTAAGACATATAACATAAAAGGAGGATGAAAAGACTTAGGCAATAAGCTATATATGTGTATTTTAATCTCTAGAGCAACCTGCAGGGGGAAACTATACTCAAGAACTATTTATCAAACAAGATAGAATATAAAACATATGTAAATAACCAAGAGCAATACAAGGATGAAGAGACAGATGAACCAAAAAACCAAACGGGCAAACAGAAAATAAGCAATAAAATGTCGGTTGTCATCCTAAATTATCAATAATTTCATTTATGTGAGTATTCTAAACACACCAGTTAAAGAATAGAGATTGACTCCCAATTTGGAACCAGTCCATTTTTCCATGTTTTGTTCTAACTATTGCTTCTTGATCTGCATACAGATTTCTCAGGAGGTAGGTAAGGTGGTCTAGTATTCCCATCTCTTTATGTCTTTAAGATTTTTCCATAGTTTGTTGTGAACCACACAGTTAAAGACGTTAGCATAGTCAATGATGCAGAAGTAGATGTTTATCTGGAATTCCCTTGATTTTTCTATGACCAATGAATGTTGTCAATTTCATTTCTGGTTCCTCTGCCTTTTCTAAATCCAGCTTGCACATCTGGAAGTTCTCAATTCATGTGCTGTTGAAGGCTAGCTTCAAGTATTTTGAGCATTACCTTGCTAGTAGTGTGTGAAATGAGTGCAACTGTGTGGTAGTTTGAACATTCTTTAGCATTGCCATTCTTTGGGATCAGAATGAAAACTGACCTTTTCTAGTCCTGTGGCCACTGCTGAGTTTTCCATATTTGCTGGCATATTGAGTGCAGCACTTTAACAACATCATCTTTAAGCATTTGAAATAGCTTAGCTGGAATTCAGTCACCTCCACTAGCTTTGTTCATCGTGATGCTTCCTAAGGCCCACTTGACTACACACTCCAGGGTATCTGACTCTAGGTTAGTGATGACACCATCGTGATTATCAGGGGCATTAAGACACTTTTTGTACAGTACTTCTATACATTCTTGCCACCTCTTCTTAATATAGTCTGTGTGCACTTTGCCATGTCTCCTTCCCTTCTTCCAGATTTTATGGATCCTGTCTATATTATTCCCTGAATGAGAACCACTTAAATAGAAAACCTGAGACTTACAATGCACATGTAGCTTAGATGACAAAGTAAATATGTGGTGTCTTAAGGCACTGTGGTTTTATGGTAAGTTATTACTGTAGCATAATCGAGCCTGCTCTGACTTTGTTAATGATATTTAACAAACCTTTAGAGAATGGATATATTCAACTTTACTATAACACCTACAAGATTATGCTCAGTCAAGAATTCAATTGTAATGCACCAGATAATTGGTATTCATTATGGAATATAGAAATAGTGTTCTCTAAAATAATTATTGACATGCTGAACATCCATTGTCTTAGCATGCCTCTTTATTACCACTATGCTTTCCATTCCTGAATTGAGGCAATACTCAAGATCAGTGAAACCAGCACAGGTCTGTAAAAACTATTTAGGAAGTAATTAAAAGCTTCTTATTTTCCTTTTAAAAACACTTTTATTGTAGAGTTTTGAAGTTCAAAATAAATATGGATTCTTCTTCCCTCTTGTTCTTCTCCTCTTCCCCTTTCTCATTCTTCCAGCAAATGTGTAGTATCAGAAGCTTAAAGAAGAATTGTTATGCCATTAAAAACACACTTTGTGTAATAATCTATTACCCAAATTTATATAAGTAGTTTATATTTAAAATATCCCTCAATGAATATGTTAATTCTTCTTTCAAACATTTAAGCCATTCTTGAAGTATTTAAAACATGCATGCTTCAAATCCCAAACACTACATTTCTGTCCAGCTATCTTCTCTCCCTTAAGCAAATAATATAATAAAATAGTAACTCAAAGCTACATCTTTCCGAATCTAAAAACATATTCTATCTACTATGCAGTGTATTTCACTGTAAGGAATTTCCCTGAGCTATTTTCTCCTCTGGAATGGCCTTCCCTTGTGTTTCCACATTCCAATGGCCATCCATTTTACAAGAAACACTTCATATTTCCTGCTTTATGGTGGATCCCATGATAATTCTAGTTTCCATTGATCTTTTCCCATGAGATGCCATAGCACTCAAAATTCACAGACTATTCTATGCATTTTGGCAGATTTATGTTCTTTCTGGTAATGATCTGTAATTGCTTCATATATGCTAACCTTGTCTCTAAAACTAGTTTGTTATTTTTTGTAATAATTAACGAGACAGGAGTTTGCCTTTTCTTTTCTGTGTAACTCCTATAGCAGCAAGAAAATGACAGACACACAGTAGGCATTCAAATAAAAAATATTCATTTGAATTAAATAGAATTGAATTTACAAAGATTTAAATGAAATTGTCTATCTTGTAAAAAGTGGCAACTTAAAACCTACTCAAAACACTAAAAGAGATCAGGCTTTCTTGCTAAGTTTTATGTCCAATTTGTTCTAGTCCCAAACCCCTTGACAAAAACAAAATCTTTTAATCTGTTTGCAAAATATTCCCTCCTTCCTCCCATCTTTCCACTGCAATTCTGTGATATACTGCCCTTGCCTATTACCCCGTTATAGCTGTTTTGTTAAAGTTCATACCGCAAAGACCTGTAAAAGAAATTTATGGCTCTAGGGATTTCAGCAAATTCTAAATAACCATAACAGGAACATGAAGCATTAATTAAAGACACTAGAGTCTAAGTTATAACAGTAATCCTGACATTTAAGGCCCTGGTACCATGTAAATTTAAAATGGTATGACAAACAGAGAGTAATTTGATGGTCAGGGGGTTATAATGAATACCTTAACACCTTTGTCAAGAAAAAGTGCCTGTCCTTGTTCTAACCCCAACCCAGGGGTTTCAGGTATTTCCTTCATAAAACATGGCAATGCCTAAATATTTTTGCAATAACTCATATATAAGTCAGTCTTTTCTATAAGTATACTAGAGATTTAAAACCAACCCATGACATTTACGCATTGATTTTCAAATAAAACACTTTAATATTTAACATGTATTTTGCTACAAGTTATTAATTGCTGAGTCTACTTCAGGGCTGCATTTAAAGTCAGGGCACCTAGGAGCTTGCCATAATACATAGGGACAGTTTTTCCCCAGGGAATTTTCTGATTCTTATCTAAAGACAGAATGATATTCCTGACTCACTGTCAAATCAAGCAATGGAAAATGCTTTACCTAATTGGAAATAATAAAAATGAACTAGTAGAGACTTAACTTGATTTACATGTTTAATACCTAGTACCCTTCTTAGAGCATTGCAAGCGCATATTATACATATTTGTTAAATATATGTGGAGAAAGCAAAACAAATTTATCCTCAAAGCTCAATGTGCCGCAAATATCTGTCTGTCCCATGCCCACCTGTACCTAGAAGAATAGATTATTTTCTCTCTGTGAAATTCTATGGCATATATAGTATGAATCATTTATGATGTCTCATATTTTGTCCTGCATTGCTAGATTTTATGTATATAGATTTATTCCTGAAGTAAATTGCAAGATAAGTACTATAATTTATACTTGTATCTTCTGCAACACTTGACACTGACTTCGAATATATTAGGCTTTTTATAAATATTTTGATTGATTAATTATTTTTATCATACATGCTAATTGCAAAGTGACATCATTGGTCATTAACAGATGCATAAATGGATTTCCAAAAATCATGGAAATTTGAATATAATCAGATTATGCCCAAAATTAGCATCAGAGAATCCAACCACCCTCTCCTTTAGGTCCTCTGCACACTCTTTATCTACTTATCCCTCACTTACAATTCAGCTACTCGCTTGCCTTCTTTCCCTCTTCGGCTTTGTGCTGTTATTTAATATCTCACCAGTTGTGTAATTTCGGCTCCCAAATTGAATAAGACGTTCCTTCCAGAGGAACGCTCACCTTGACAAATAGCCAAATAGTAATTATAATTCCTTTCAAGAGTTGAGCTATGGAATCATGCCTGCACTATCCCAAGCTTGAGTGCCTAGAAATTTATGCAATACTTCCTGGTGTCAGAGTTTCCATCTGAGATAGTATTTCAAGCCCTCTCGTTTTTTTTTTTTTCAATATGATTAAGATAATTCCTTTATGAAGTTGGAGGCTCAGAGATACATTCAGAAAGAAACTTGATGTTTCATATATTTGCAAACTTGCTCTCTGTATTTCCTTTCCTATCATTTTAGCCACACTGAGAGGGAGAATTAATTTTGCAATGGTCTATAATTTTTTTCTAAATGTGTGACCTCCATATTAATAGGAACCAGAGGACTCATTCATCATATCTGGTCACTGTGAAACTGACATTTACAGGGTGGAATGCTTCTCGCTCAGGACAAATGTGTATCATTTGTAAAACATGCCGCGCCCAATCGTAGGCTCCCATGGCTCTCAAACTACATTTTTAAGCAACAATATAAAACATTCCCCAAACTGAAAGGTCTTTTCAAATATTTACTGCCTACCTATGGAATTTTTATTCTGCTAGCTGCTGCCATCAATAATCCTGGGAGCTCCAAGCTAAGTGTTGTGTGTGACCTCCAAGGAAATTCTTAGTGCTGCAGAATGGAGTGAAGGGGGTGTGTTCAGCATCCTGTATTCCTCCTTCTGTCGCTTCCTAGGGCCTATTACAAAGAAAATAAGGATTGTGGAAGACTTTTTTTTTTTTAGGTTTATTAGAAAAGCCCTTAACAGTTGCATTTGAAAGCCACCTCAGTGTTTTTAAGTGTTTTTCACATAAAATAGGATTTTCTTGCCCACTTTCTCCATTAAGATTCTGAATCACCCAACCCCACTGTGTTCTCAGACCAGCATTTTGCTTTTATTTTTCTAAAACCCAGTTGGATTTCAGGTCTTGTGGGCATCTTGGTGATATTTGTTCAAACTCCTAACTCCATTGTGGGGACCAAATTCCTCCCCTAGTTCAGTCACTCAGTTGTGTATGACTCTTCGCAACCCCATGGACTGCAGCATGCCAGGCTTCCCTGTCCAGCACCAACTCCCGGAGCTTGCTCAAACTCATGTCCTTCCAGTTGGTGACGCTATCCAACCATCTTATCCTTTGTTGTCCCCTTCTCCTCCTGCCTTCAATCTTTCCCAGCATCAGGGTCTTTTCCAATGAGTCAGTTCTTCACATCAGGTGGCCAAATTATTGGAGCTTCAGCTTCAGCATCAGGCCTTCCAATGAATAGTCAAGACTGATTTCATTAGGATTGACTGGTTTGATCTCCTAAAGATCTCGGAAATATCTCCTATCTCCTAAATATCCTAAAAATCTCCTAAATATCTACTAAAAGAAGCTAGTCCTGAATATCCCTCACCTAGGATGCTTGCAAATTTTGAGTCTTTGATTTCTTATGATGTGCTTTGTCTTGTGTTTCTGTATTCATGTGCTGTTTTCTCCCATGGCAACGGGGAGCCCAAATCTCAGCCCTTCAAATGGTTTTCACAAAAATTTACAGTTGCCACACTAGGAATTCTGTAAGCTTCAGTAACTTTATTGAAAAGTTTCAGATCCCCTCCCACTCCTTCCCTCCTCTCCTCCTTTCTATTTTCATCTCTTCCTTTCATTCATTTTTCTGCCTTCTCAAAGAGAACATTTTTTCTTGCCTGTTATAGAAAAGTGAATATTTTTTGCAAAATCTGGACACAATATCAACTTTCAAGTTTTGCAAGGACTTACATGCTCTAATCAGGATTTTGTTCAAGCAAAAACCTTATTCCTCCTCAGAGGAATTTATGAGGTGATGAGAGAGTAAAACTGCATTCATCTTACGCCATTCCTATAGAATTCCTCTTCCTGCAATTAAAGTATAATTGGTCTGTCTTGAACAAACAAATGGTGAGCCTGGCCAGATAGTTTATAGTGACCCATGTCTGTCACTGGTTATAAGCTTACCCTGAGGTCAGAATTTAAACATGTTCATCTAGGTGCTGGGCTTAATTGGTAACAAAAGAGATGGATCTTGGCCCTCACAGAAGATATACTATAAATGAATGGGTCATAATTTTAGGGAAATTTTGATATAATAGTATCTATCAAAAAGGCTAAATGTGAGAATTAAAAGAGTAAATACATGTAAAGTACTTAGCACACTGTCTGACAATAACAAGCACTCAATAACTTTCTGCTACTCCATCTTTATATAGCTATGCACCTTGCATCCTCATAACAACAATAAAAATAGATATTGTCAGAATTTCACAGAATAAGATCCTTAAGCATTAGGGGTGATTAATCAATTGCCTAAGAATGTACAGACAAGTTGGGATTATATTAATAATATGGCTCTTTCTGAATTTAATGCTTCCTGTTTCTTGTCATTGTGTGTGTACACTTTATAATTCATAGTATAAATTATATATGTATACAATCATATGCACACATATGTGCAACGCACATACAATCATATGTGCACATGCATTGTTTATATATTTTTTAATATTATGATGTTTTGACATCATAATTTTGTGGTTTGACAACTTTTGTGGTTGAGGAGAGATTGCCCCTCTTAGGGCTAGTCAATTTTTACAAATGGCAAAGAGCTTAGACAGGAGCATGCCTTTGACCTACAAATTAACCACCCCAGAGCCAGACTTTCTCAGTCTGGCCCATATACTCAAAGAAGCAACATGCCTCTGCTTTAACCATCCCAGCTGAGCTATCAGGGAAGCCTCCCTGATAACTCAGTTGCTAAATAATCTGCCTGCAACGCAAGAGATCCCAGTTCGATTCCTGGGTTGGGAAGATCCACTGGGGAAGGGATAGGATACCCACTCCACTATTCTTGAGTTTCCCTTGTAGCTCAGATGGTCAAGAATTTACCTGCAATGAGAGAGACCTGGGTTCAATCCCTGGATTGGGACGATCCCCTGGAGAAGGGAAAGGCTACCTACCCAGTATTCCAGCCTGGAGAATTCCATGGACTACAGTCCATGGGGTTGCAAAGTTGGACACAGCTGAGCAACTTTCACTTTCACTTTAATCATCCCAGGACCAGTTACCAGGCTACCAGGGAACACAGTATAGCTGAAAGCCTACATCTAGTATTCACACTAGCCAATCCTAAACTCTTTACCCTTCCTTGCTTTTCATTTTCCTTAGAAATTCCAGTGAATGGAGGGCCTGCACTGTTCCCTTCCTCTTGCTCATTCCGCCTCCCTAGACTTATGGTGGTGCTTCAAAATATACTCTGTCTGGAATGCCACGCCTCATATACCAAAGGCTTAGAGTATAAAACACTTTGTTTCTTGTGTATCTCCTATCTTTTTTCTTAGACCACACCAAAAAGACCATCACATAAAAATCATTCTGCATATAACATTAACATCATATAACATATAACATCATATAGCATTCTGCATAAGCCTAGATTTGTTTTATGAGCAGATTTTTCATACAATGTTGCATAGAAATCTTGAAAGCAACTGCTATCCTTTAGTCACTCAGTTGTGTCCGACTCTTTGTGAAGCCAAGGACTGCATCACACCAGGCTTCCCTGTCCATCACTGATAAATGAAGCTTTCTCATATTCATGTCCACCTAGTTGGTGACACTATCCAATCAGCTCATCCTTTGTTGTCCCCTTCTCCTCCTGCTTTCAATCTTTCCCAGCATCAGGGTCTTTTACAATGAGCCAATTCTTCACATCAGTTGGCCAAAGTATTGGAGTTTCAGCTTCAGCATCACTCCTTCCTATGAATATTCAGAACTGATTTCATTTAGGATGGGATGGTTTGATCTCCTTGCTGTGCAAGAGACTCTCAAGAGTCTTCTCCAACACCACAGTTCAGAAGCATTAATTCTTCAGTGCTCAGCTTTCTTTATAGTCCAACTCTCACATCCATACATGACAACTGGAAAAAAACATAGCTTTGACTAGATGGACTTTTTGGCAAAGTAATGTCTCTGCTTATTAATGTGCTGTGTAGCTTTGTCATAGCTTTTCTTCCAAGGAGCAAGTGTGACTGATGGCTGCAGTGATTTTGGAGCCCAAGAAAATAAACTCTGTCACTGTTTTCATTGTTTCCATATCTATTTGCCATGAATTGATGGAACTGGATGCCATGATCTTCATTTTTCAAATCTTTAGTTTTCAGCCAGCTTTTCCACTCTCCTCTTTCACTTTCATCAAGAGGCTTTTCACTTTCTTCCATAAAGGTGGTGTCATCTGCATATCCGAATTTATTGATATTTCTCCTGACAATCTTGATCCCAGCTTGTGCTTCATCCAGTTCGGCATTTCACATGATATACTCTGCATATAAGTTAAATAAGCAAGGTGACAATATATAGTCTTGATGTACTCCTTTCCCAATTTGGATCCATCCCATTGTTCCATGTCTGGTTCCAACTGTTACTTCTTGACCTGCATACAGATTTCTCAGGAGGCAGGTAAGGTAGTCTGGTATTCCCATCTCTTTAAGAATTTTCCCCAGTTTGTTGTGATTCATACAGTCAAAGTCTTTAGCATAACCAATGTATAAGTAGATATTTTTATGGAATTCTCTTGCTTTATATATGATAAATGTTGGAAAATTGATCTCTGGTTCATATACCTTTTCCTGCTGCTGCCGCTGCTAAGTCGCTTCAGTCGTGTCCGACTCTGTGCGACCCCATAGATGGCAGCCCACCAGGCTCCACCGTCCCTGGGATTCTCCAGGCAAGAATACTGGAGTGGGTTGCCATTTCCTTCTCCAGTGCATGAAAGGGAAAAGTTAAAGTGAAGTCGCTCAGTCGTATCCGACTCTTAGCGACCCCATGGACTGTAGCCTACCAGGCTCCTCCACCCATGGGATTTTCCAGGCAAGAGTACTGGAGTGGGATGCCATTGCCTTCTCCATATACCTTTTCCTACTCCATCTTTAACATCTGAAAGTTCTCGATTCACATGTTATTGAGCCTAGCTTGGAGAATTGTGAGCATTACTTTGCTATCCTGTGAGATGAGTTCAGTTGTGCAGGGCTTTGAACATTCTTTGGCATTGCCTTTCTTTGGGATTTGAATGCAAACTGACCTTTTCCAGTCCTGTGGCCACTGCTGAGTTTTACAAATTTGCTGGCATATTGAGTGCACCACTTTCACAGCATCATCCTTTAGGATTTGTAACAGCTCAACTGGAATTCCATCATCTCCACTAGCTTCCTAAGGCTAACTTGGCTTCATACTCCAGGATGTCTGGCTCTAGGTAAGTGATAACACCATTGTGGTTATCTGGGTCATTCAGATAATTTTTGTATAGTTCTTCTGTGTATTCTTGCCACCTCTTCCTAATATAGTCTGCTTCTGTTAGGTCCATACCATTTCTGTCCTTTATTGTGCCCATCTTTGCATGAAATGTTCCCTTAGTATCTTTAATTTTCTTAAAGAAATTTCTAGTCTTTCCCATTCTATTGCTTTCCTCTATTTCTTTGCTTTGATCTCTTAGGAAGGCTTTGTCATTTCTCCTTGCTATTCATTGGAACGCTGCATTCAGATCAATATATCTTTCCTTTTCTCCTTTGCCTTTCTTTTCTCTTCTTTTCTCAGCTATTTGTAAGGCCTCCCCAGAGAACCATTTTGCCTTTTTGCATTTCTTTTTCTTGATGATGGTTTCGTTCACCTCCTACTGCACAATGTTACAAATGTCAGTCCATAGTTCTTCAGGCACTCTAACTATCGGCTCTAATCCCTTGAATTTATTTGTCACTTCCACTTATAATAGTAAGGAATTTGATTCAGGTCATACCTGAATGGTCCAGTGGTTTCCCTACTTTCTTCAATTTAGCTCTGAATTTGGCAATAAGGAGTTCATGATCTGAGCCAGTCAGCTCCTGGTCTTGTTTTGGCTGACTGTATAGAGCTTCTCCATCTTTGCCTGCAAATAATATAATTAATCTGATTTCGGTATTGACCATCTGGTGATGTCCATGTGTAGAGTCATCTCTTGTGTTGTGGGAGGAGAGTGTTTGCTATGATTAGTGTGTTCTCTTGTCAAAACTCTGTTAGCCTTTGCCCTGCTTCTTTTTGTATTCTAAGGCAAATTTGCCTGTTACTCCAGGTATCTCTTGACTTCCTACTTTTGCATTCCAGTCCCCTATAATGAAAAGGACATTTTTTTTTTTATTGTTAGTTATAGAAGGTCTTGTAGATCTTCATGGAACTGTTAGACTTCTTTGGTTTTAGTGGTTGGGGCATAGACCTGGATTAGTGTGATACTAAATAGTTTGCCTTGGAAAAGAACAGTGGTCATTTTGTTGTTTTTGAGATTGTACACAAGAACTGCATTTCAGACTCTTTTGTTGACTATAAGGGCTACTCTATTTCTTTGAGCATATTCCTGCCCATAGTAGGAGATATAATGGCCATCTGAATTAAATTTGTCCATTCTAGTCCATTTTAGTTCACTGATTCCTAAAATGTCAACGTTCACTCTTGGTTGTCTTCTGTTTGACCGCTTCCAATTTACCTTGATTCGTAGACCTGACATCCAGGTTCCTGTGCAATATTGTTTTTACAACATCAATCTTCACTTCTATCACCAGTCACACCCACAACTGAGGATTGTTTTCACTTTGGCTCAGCCTCTTCATTATTTCTGGAGCTATTTCTCCACTTTTATCCAGTAGCATATTGGGCACCTTCTGACCTGGGGAGTTCATTTTTCAGTGTCATATCTTTTGGCCTTTTCATACTGTTCATGGGGTTCTCAAGACAAGAATATGATCATTATCTTAAGCTCTTATATTCACTTTGTTTAGTTCCTTGTCTAAGATTTTGTCTTGTTCCTTCATTTGGAACATATTCCTCTGTCTTCTCATTTTGCTCAAGTTCTGTGTCAATTCTTATGCATTAGGTAGGTCAATTTTATTTCCTGATCTTGGAGAAGTGCCTTATGAAGGAAATATCCTATGAGATCCAGCAGTACACTCACCTCTGATAACAAGAGGTATATGTTCTAGCCCCTCCCCTCTTATATGGGCAGTTTGAGCCCCTTTGTGTAACAGGGTTGACTACTGTGGGTGCACTAGTATGTAGGAATGGTTCCCAACCCGGTTGACTGAGGCTGTGCCTCATGCAGTGTTACAGGTCTGTTAGAATGCTATGCTGCATCTCTTTGCAGCTGTCTATGTGGTCTGGTGTTTTCCAGAGTGGTGCTGGCTTTCTGGAGGTCAGGACTGAGTCTTTATCTTTAATTAGCTAGAGGGAGCATTCCAAAATGCCATGTGCCAATGACAGTGCTATCAGAGTAGAATGTTATTGTTCAGTTGCTCAGTCATGTCTGACTCTTTGCAACACTGAGGACTGAGGCATGCCTGGCTTCCCTGTCTTTCACCACCTCCCAGAGCTTAGTCAAACTCATGTCCATCGAGTAGGTGATGCCATCCAAATATCTCATCCTCTGTCTTCCTCTTCTTCTCCTGCCTTCTTTCTTTCCCAGCATCAGAGTATTTTCCAATGAGTTGGCTCTTCACAAGAAGTAGTCAAAGTATTGGAGCTTCAACACCAGTACTTACAATGAATATTCAGGGTTGATTTCCTTTAGGATTGACTGGTTTGACCTCTTTGCAGTCCAAGGGACTTCAACAGCATCATGATTTAAGATAATGAGATCCCTAGCCCAGTAGACTTACATTGGGAAGATGAGCCCACAGAACATTGGGCTTTAAAAATCAGAAGGGCTTATGTTTTGGAGAGCAAGTAAAATGAGCAGTAGCATTCCCAAAATAGCAGTAGCAGGTCCCCAAAATAGCTGCTGTCAGTGTTTCCATTCCTAGCAGGAGTCCCAGTTGCCTCTTGCATCTCCAGTGTTCTCTCCAGATTAACAAGTAGCTATGACTCGGGATTCTTTCAAACAACTGCCTCTGCACTGAGACAGAGTGTCTGTGAGATGTTGCACATTCCCTTTTAGAGCAGAGTCTCAATTTCCTGTAGCCCCCTTTCTCTCCAAAACATAAGCCCTTCTGATTTTTAAAGCCAGATATTCTGTGGGTTCATCTTCCCAATGCAGGACTCCTGGGCTGAGGAGCTCATGTGGGACTCAAAACCATCTTTTGCGAAGAAGTTTACAATTTGATATTCCTCCTGTTTGTTAATCATCAACCCAGCTTGTGGGTCCTGACTTTATTATGTCTCTGCTCCTTCAGCCTTTCTTGTGCTTCTGTCTTTATATCTTTAGTTATACAAAAATTTTCCTGCTGGTCTTCAAGTCACTCTCATATACAGTTGTTCTATAAGTAGCTGTAAATTTTTTGTGTCCATTGGAAGAGGTGAGTTTAGTGTCTTCCTATTCTGCTGTCTTGATCACGTCTCCACCAGCTGTTGAATGGGTTATCAAAATGTGACCTGTATGCGAGACATCATAAGAGACACAGATAAATAGAACAGTATTATGGACTCTATGGGAGAGGGCGAGGGCGAGGGCGGGAGGATATGGGAGAATGGCATTGAAGCATGTAAGTTATCATATGTGAAACAAATCGCCAGTCCAAGTTCGACGCATGATACAGGGTGCTCAGGGCTGGTGCACCGGGATGACCTGGAGGGATGGGATGGGGAAAGAGGTGGAAGGGGGGTTCTGGAAGGGGAAAGCATGTACACCCATGGTGGATTCATGTCAATGTATGGCAAAACAAATACAATATTGTAAAGTTAAAAAATAGAAAATAAACTAATTTAAAAAAAATGTGGCATAATCATTAAATGGAATATTGCTTATCAATTAAAATTAATGAACTTTGATACATGCCTGAATCTCTTGAGCACTATACTAAGTGAAAAAAGCCAAACAGAAAAGATAAAACACTCTTAGTTTTGTGAAATTCACAAAAGATAAAATTGCAATGACTGAAAACTAGCTACTGGTTACTACAGGCTCAATCGGAAGGCAAAAAGGGCTTGGCTATAAAAGTATATATTGAAAACATTCTAGAAAAATTATCAATTTTATTTTGGTGGTTAACATATGGCATTATATTGATAGAATAAAGCTGGTTATAAAGAGTTTAGTTTGTATTTCAGAAATTGAGTAACTGTAGGTAAACAAGAAGATTGAATACACAGGAAGTGATTTTAGATAATCATCTTTTTTTATTAATTTACAGAAAATGATTGCTACTATTTTGTGTGGGTTAAAGTAGATGAGAAAATAAGAGCTTATATCTGGTTTGGGTGAATTCCTCTTACATAATTCCTTGCTAAGCTACTTTGATAATGTAGGCAAAGAAGTTTATTATTCATTATATCCAGAAAATGTCTTTATTATGTGTTTTTCTTGAAAAAACTGAGGTCTCTGTTTTCTATGATCAAATAGTTTTAACCCTTTTCTTCAAAGTTTGAGTTTAAGAGAACTGAATATAATGTAGCAATATAATTTCAACAAACCGTATGTAATATTCAACCTAATATATAGCAACTGTGGTCACTGAACTACATCAGATTGGTTTAGCTGGAACTGCAGATCCCAGAAACCTATGCACTACATAGCACCATATTAAAATTGGCCAACAGGAAATTACATGAGATTTTGAAGATGAAGTGGATCAGCAGCCATTACTCTCTGAAAGTCATCAAAGTTGGACTTGATGAGAAACAGCTTCAGAGATGGTCTCAGATTCTAGGATCCCTTTTCCTTATTTTGTATGCAGCTTGTCTTCCTCACTGTTGACTCTGTTAACCAACCACAGCCCCAGTCCCACCCCCTAGATCCTTGGTGCAAGACCTATAGTGCTATTAGCACAGTGTTCCATAGATTTTTCACATTAACCTCAATTCCATAGTCCTCTTCAGTGGCTCAGCTTCTCTGAATAGTTTTGTGACTCCTTTAATGTCCTATCTTTCTTCCTGAACCTTCAGTTTCCAGTCTTTCCCACAACTGAGTAATATCTAATTTTTATAATAAATCACTTACTCTAAAACTCACAAGGGTTCTGATTCTTTGACTGACCCTGAACATTTGGTGACTTAAAATATCTAAGAATATTGCTACTGCTGTCTAAAACCAATCCATGTTGTTTAGGAAGCCCAGCATTTTTTGTCACCATCTGAATGAATATATTATCAAATGAATATATTATCAAACTGCATGAGTAAACTCCATGACAATCCATAAATATGAACATCAAGCAGACAGGACTTATTAACTTAGTTTTCTTGAGCCCTTCTAGGTTTAACAGATTCAGGCTGACAGGTGCCTGGTTGGCCTAGAGAGGACCTCTGCTATGAGCTCCTAAATCATATCCCCATAATCCCTCATCATGCATTGGATTGTACCAGAAGTGGTCTTGGTGGTAGGAAGGATAACAAGAGAAAGAAAGGGAAGCATACACTTCCCTTTGAAGCTCAGGCTCAAAAACACATTTCTGGTGCTCCATTCTATTGGTCAAAGCATTTCATAAAGGCTGCCTAGATTTAAAGTGAAGGAACTAACTCTACTGCTTAATGGAACTAACTTAAAAGGATTGTGGCCATTTTTTTTTTTTTTTTTGCAAACTACAGAAGTAATTTTTATGGTGAATTATTTTATGAATGGAAATATGAAGAAAATATTTAAAATTTTCTATTTACAGTAGATGAATGATTTCCCCAAATTGACCCTTTTTCACATTGGGAGAAAGGAAAAAAAAAAAAATGGCCACTATCCATCTCGCTTACTCCATCCTAACTTCCCATACTCACACACTCTTTTATACTGATTTAAAGACAGAGCTTCTCTTGTGGCTCAGCTGGTAAAGAATCTGCCTTCAATGCAGGGGATGTGGGTTCGATCCCTGGGTTGGAAAGGTCCCCTGGAGAAGAGAAAGGCTACCCACTCCAGTATCCTGGCCTAGAGCATTCCATGGACTGTATAGTCCACGGGGTCTCAAACAGTCGAACAGGACTGAGTGATTTTCACTAACTGAATAGTTGTTAGAGAATCTGGAAGAAATTGGAAGAATACTAGAAGAAAACAAATACAAAACATATATTTTCTACACACTCCCTTGCCTATTATTCAACTTCAAGATCTTGTCCACTCAGTATGGTAAAAAGACAAAGTTTGAGTCCATTTGAAGTCCTTTAATAGCTTCCTCTCTATGTCTTCAGCTGTGATTCTAAATTAAGGGTTTCCAAGCATTACTGATTATCATATGATCTAGGGAATTTGATAATACACAATACACAAGTTCTTGAGCCATAATCTCATACACACTAAATGAAAAGCTCTGTGAATATGGTCAAGGCAGCTATAATTTTAGTACCGTTGGGAAATGAAGAATCTCTGCTGCAGATACCTCATTTTATCTGAACAAAATCAGCAATCATCACTGGGGGAGCTAGCAATATAACCCAAGAATATAGACTACCAGTTTAAAAAAAAAAATGCTTATTTCCAATATGTTTCTCAGTTCATTCAGTACCCATAAGGAATCAACTTCAGTTTATTCACCTCAGGTTCTTTTAGTGCAATTCCAAATGACTTTTACATCATATCTTTTATTATAGGATACATCATTAATTTGACGTGATCCATGAGCATTCCAGAATATGTTATCTAGAAGTAATCTACTTTTCATGTACATTGCTTTTTCAACTTTCAGCCTTTACTATGATTCTATATCTAAATTCATTTTCAAAAAATTTGCCATAATCTGCAAAATTTAATAGACCTATGATATGACATGCCAAATTTATCATTTATATGACATCTCTTAAATAGAAAAGACAAAATATTATAATTCAGGTTACATTGGACCATTGTCAATATTGTCAGTGTCTGACAGAGCATGGCTCTCTTTCTCACTTCCTTTCCTTGTCCTTCAAGTAAAATTGCCCTTTTATTCATTTTTGCTTTACCCAAGACAGGCAGCTGATTTTGAAGTGTCAGACCATTATTTGTTGGGTTTTTTTTTTTTTTTTGGATGTTACCATTTATTGCAAGGAGGATAAAATCAATGTGACATTTCCAGAACAATGATAGATGACAATAGTGAGTGGTCTTTAAATGCAAAAGACTAATTTTTTAAAATGTCACCAGTGTACTATTTCAGACTTTGTCAAAGATAAAGCAGTAAAACTTATAGACATAAAAACTAATAATATTTTACCATGCTACTTGCAGATAAAAATGCTATACTTACATTGCTATAGTTTATCTAAATACTGCCTTACTACTAGTTAGAATAACCACAACTATAATATTGTAGAGATCCATTGATTTGGGTCATTCAAAAACAAAATAGTAGGTGTACTGTTTGAGTGAATATGTGTGTTTGTGTGTACATCCACACTCAGTCTCTGATTGTGGATAGAAGTTCTTTAATCCTATAAACATGGATATGTACTTTGTATCATTTTTATGTATCTGTATCTATGTGACCCTTTCTGTATTTCACTAGTTTCATCTTTCAAATAAAAATATCACTAGGATTTAACTCATAGGTTAAATGGGAAAGATAGACAAAAATCTTAGAATAGTGCCTGGCGTGCAATAAGTACTCAATAAATATTGGTATTATTACCATTGTACTATTAATTTCCAGTTGTTTTAAAATGATTCAATGTTAACATTCTGTTTTTTTTTTTATACTAGCAATAATTCCTACCATTGTGTTATCATTGTTGTTAGTCATGCTTTCTAATTGATCTCTAAATTCATTTCATGCAGGGTCTGGTTTGCATCTTAACTTGTGTTTTAGTGAATCTAAAATAAAACTGTGTGCATTCTGTGAACTCTAGAATGGATGGTCAAGAAGTGGTTGAGCAGGAAACCAGGAAGAAACTGCACAGTTCACATTAATAATCCATTTTTAGAAAACTAATTTGTGTTTAGAAAAACTAAGTGTAAATCACAATCTGGAATTCTCTCTCTAAATAGTCACCACCTTTTGGTAGAGCCAGAGAATTAAGCAGAAATTTAGAACAAACTTATACCAGACAGGCACTTTCTCTCTCTGCCGGACTGAACTCCAGGAAGGAAACAAACAACAAAAAAAGCAGAGGAGGTGGAGAGCAAGGGGAGAATTCCTTGTTGCTTTTCATATTGACAGGTAATAACACCCCACTGACACCAAGATACCATTTTATCAAGATTAATCCATCTGCATGAATCTGAGGAGCTTCCCAAAAATGGAGATTTCCCTTGTCTTAATTATATATGATTTATAAAAGCCTTTTGATTTATAAAATTTTAAATTTTATTAGGAAGTTTTAAGTAGTAGATTGTAATTTCTGAGTGATATCTAGATCTCTGTTTAGATTCATAAAACAATTGACCTATAAAATATTATGTTTATGAAAGAAAGACCCGGATTCAAATTTCAACCCTAAATTTTATGAATTTTGTCATCTTGAGCAAGTTATTTAATATCTCTGCATCTCTATATCCTTAACCTATTCCATGGAAGTAATAGTGTTTATTAGTCTTTGTGCCTTAAGATAACTTGAGGATAATATTACTACACACACACACACACACACACACACACACACACACAGATAACTTGAGGATAATATTACTACACACACACACACACACACACACACACACACACACTGCTTGAAATAACTCCCAGGAACCAAAAAGTTCTCAAGCTATCTTTAATTTTTTTCCATTCTTTCCCCCACTTCCTCAAACCTTACATTTTTGCGTATTTTTAATTTGTAAATCTAGCTTATAAGCCACTCACGTTAAGAGGTATTTAAGATGACAGAGATTATGAAGCAGCAGGGAAATGGATCCTAGGTCCCTACAGATGCTCCAGCCACTGCCATCTTGACAGTCATCTTTGCCCTGCTCCATCACAATTATGAGGCTTCAGAAGGAAGGATGTCTTCAGGAAAAGGCCAAATATATATACATATATTTTTTTTCATAAATATATGTATACATATATTTTTTCATAAATATATATATTTTTTCATAAATATATATATCTTTTTCCATAAATATACATATATATATTATATATTCATGGTCAGAGTTTCTGCCCCAAACCCAAATGAAAACTCCTCAGCTAGACCATCTAAAGTAATCCTTTGATCAAACAAGCAACAATAACAGCCAAGAAAAAAAGCAGAAACACCAGGAGATTTCTTTCTTCTTTCTGATCAGCCGTTTGTAAGAATCTCTGCCCACTGGTTCTTCCTAGTCTAATTACCAGGCAAAACTTGTCAGTCCAAAGAAAATGGTGCTAAAGATGTATTAAAAAAAAAAAAAACTACAATTTGAGAGGCTTTTGGGTAGGAGAGACCTGGAAACTATCCACTTGAGTCCCATATAAAGAAGAGCTAAATAATCCTACTGGGATGCCAGTCACTCAATATTCTAGTTAAGATTTCACCTCTAAACTTGTGACAAAATAAAATATACAACTCTTGATTCTGACTCATTGTGAGGGGAGAAGAATTAAGTTGAGGATAGGGTTGACTAGGTAAAATGCAAAGAAAGCAGAGAAATTCTTTGAGCTACTTCTGGAGGCCAAAGAGAAGAGAAATATTTCAATAACATTCCAGAGAAGATACACCCAAATTAGGACTTACTGTTGTAATCTAAAGCATTCTCTGCTTCAGGCTCCAATAAGAATTGAGCACAGAGAACACGGTCAGGAAAATGAATGCTCTCTATCACCTTGATAGCGAGAGTGTGATCTTTGAACTAGTAACATTGCCATTTTCTGGGAATTTATTAGAAATTCAAACTGCAATCTATGGGCTGCAATCTCAGGATATCCCCTGGTAAAATTCACAACTAGTCCTGAACTCAGAGTGTGAGAGCAAGGAAAGAGGCAGGTCATCCAGGTTGGTAGGTGGGAAGTTAAACAACGGCTTGTCTTGGTGGTACAAGATAAACAGATCCCATAGCTGCTAGCAGAACCTAAAGAGTTTATATAGAGACTTAAACAGGATTTAGACACACATTCATTTTCAGATGGTCTTAATACATTGTTCTCTCAATCCCTTGCCCTTGAAAACAGCTCTTGCTGTGGGAACTGTGTCCAAAGCATACCTTCCAAGGACAAGGGAGGGGGCAAGGAGCACCTTGATTTCATGTCAACTAGGGGTTACATCCTCTGGATGGACTCCTTCAGCACAGGCCTGCCTCAGACCAGAAATTCAGGGCACACAGGCAGGATCCTGGTATTAGCAAGATTTCAGGTCATTGATTTACTCATCAAATTTTGAAAAGCACTGCTCTATTCTTATGAGGTTTATATTATAAAGTTTAAACCAGTCACTAGTGAGGCCAGCTGGATGAATCCAACCAGGATTCCTTGCAAAAGATAAAAATAAGCCTAAAGCGTAGACCAGTGGTTCTCCAAATATGGCAGTGCTGGACCAGTAAGCAGCAGCAGCAGCAGCACTTGGAAAAATACAGATTCCTTGTCCCAACCTAGAAGTGCTGAATCAGAAATTTCAGGGGCGAAGTCTAGCCATAAGGGATTTAGCAAGCCCTGCAGAAGAATTAAATGCCTACTAAAGTCTAAGAACTACCTACTTAGAACCAGTCACAAGCCTGTGCCTAGGCCTACACCAAAATTTTCTGCCATTTTTTATTTACCACACTATTAGTGAAAAAAAAAAAAAAAAACCCAAATAGGCCACTGCTGCTGCTAAGTCACTTCAGTCGTGTCCGACTCTGTGCGACCCCATAGACGGCAGCCCACCAGGCTCCGCCATCCCTGGGATTCTCCAGGCAAGAATACTGAAATGGTTTGCCATTTCCTTCTCCAAAATAGGCCACAAAGGTCACTTAAAACACACCGAAAGCCAACCAAACAGCCCACGTGAAGTTTGCTAAGGATTCTCAAGCAGCAGTGTTCTCTTTACTTCCTTATTTTTGGACAAAACGATTCCCCCAAAGGTTCCTATACATGAAGGCCCAAAGCTTAGCCACCTAAATTCTAGGCCTCTATTAATGTCCTTGCTGTTAATCTGTTCTCCTTAGCTGTTTGCATGATTGTGGTCGAGTGAATGATGGTAAGGGGAATAAGAGAGTGATACTGAGAGACCTTGGAGAAGGCAATGGGAACCTACTCCAGTATTCTTGCCTGGAGCATCCCATGGACAGAGGAGCTGGCAGGCTACAGTCCATAGGGTCCCAAGAGTCGGACATGACTTAGCGACTAAACCACCACCACCAGTGAAGCCTCATCTATGCTATTTCTCAGGTTCTGTTTAGAAACTGCTTCACCCTGCCCTGCAAGCTCCTACAGTTCTGTTGCTCACCTTCACTTCCAGATGTGGCCACTTATTCATGATGCAGTAAGCAGTTACCTACCTTTGCTATCTGTAGTAGGTTAGAATGGTAGCTTCCCTAAAAATATATTTATATTCTAATCCCTAGAAACTGAGACTGTTACCTTATTTGGGGGAAGAGAAACAATTTTTGCAAATATAATTAAATCCAATGATGGGGGGCATAAATTAGGAGTTTGGGGTTAACTATACAAATTGTTATATGCATAATAGATAAACAATGAGTCCCTACTTGTATAGCACAGGCAAATATATTCATTATCTTATAATAAAATATGGTAGAAAGAAATATGAAAAAGAATATATATGTAATGTATACATATGCATGTGTGTGTGAGTCACTTTGCTGTGTACCAGAAAGTAACACAATGTAATGTCAACTATACTTCAATAAATAAATAAATAAATCCAATGATAAATCTCCTTATAGGAGAAAAACAGAAGGAAGTTTGAGGAAAAAGGTGAGACGACACAGAGAAGAAGGCAATGTGACTATGTCAATGATGACTGGGATGACTTAACTTCAAGCCAAGGGATTCGCAGAATCACTGACTCCTTGAAGAAGTAGAGAACAGAATCTCCTTAGGGGTGTGCTAAGTCACTCAGTCATGTCTGACTTTTTGCAACCCCATGGACTGTAGCCTGTGAGGTTCCTCTGTCCATGGGACTCTTCAGGCAAGAATCCTGGAGTGGGTTGCCACTTCCTCATCCAGGAGATCTTCCCAACCTTGGAACCAGACTCACATCTCTGTCTCCTGCATTGCTCGGCTAGTTCTTTACCACTCGTATTACCTGTGGAGCCCAGTCTGCACACAGCCTTCCTTCATCTATTTCTTTCACCCTCTATGAATTCAATGCAAGTCAGTTGTGGGTTCTGGTCCTTACCTATGTCTCCAGTATTCACACATTAGAGAAACTGTCATCATGAGAGTTGTTCATCACAATGGCAGAAGGCAAGATATTACCAGAAATTAGATACTCCAGCCTAGAAATGACATATGCCACTGTGACTACTGGATCACTGGCAAGACATGCGATCCTACTGTGTGCTATGAAGATGAAAGTCCAGAAATTCTTAGTGAGTTGCTGTACTTATTACCACAGTTTATTCTTTTGGCTTGCTTCCCCTTACATAACCAGAATAATCTCATACCCTCCTAGAGCAGACAATTCAGAACTTTATTGCTTAGGTATGGGGTGGATAAGATGCCTTTCTTGTATTAATTAGAAAGGTGCCTTTCTTCTATAAGTTAGAAAAGGTGTGATTGTGGAAGAGAGAGTGGGAAAGGCAAAACTGAGTTGTCAACTGCAGCAGCTCTGTTGTAAGAAGGCAAAAGCTTGCAGTTTGAGGATCTAGCAGTTAATTCCCTTAAAATTCCCCATGTCCAGGCAATCTTGCATAGTCTTCTTAGAACCCTAGGGTAGACAAAGCAAGTTTGATGAATACCAGCCAATTCTAGTCCAACAGAGAGGAAATCATGGTACTCTAAGGCAGGCAGACCAAATATTATACACATTTTACATTGAAGAAGCCAAATTTTAGAAAAAAGTAAATGATTTTTCCAGATGCATTAAAGAATTGGCATAAGAAAAAAACAAGATTGATGTGTGTTAACGTGTGTGAGAGAGAGTGAGAGAGACAGAAGCAGAGAGAGACAGACAAAGGCAGAAACTGAGGAAAATAGATATGTACATAATTTTGGTTGTTGAACTTGTAATTTCAGATCCTTTCTTTAAGTAAAATGACTTTCACAACTGATCATGCATGGCTAAACATAAAAAAAAATCAGCAACTATAAAGTAAGTAATTTTATGATAAGATGCTAAAACTCTATTGTCCTAATACAAGCCAAACTTCCTTCCCATATCTATTTTGATACGATTAAGACACTGAAAAAAGGTGGCATTTTAAAATCTTTTCTTGAATTATTTGTATTCTTATTAGTATGGATTACAGGTAAGCATGTACAGAACTTGTCAGTTCCTCCTTTTTCTCCCTGCCTTATTGAGAAAACAACACGTGCTTACAGACCGAGCTTTAGGGCAATGACTTACTGCCATGATACAAAGCATTCATAATTGTTTCTGTGAGAATTTCAAGACCCTAGCTCCCAAGGTCATCTATTATGTGCACTTTGCCATCTGACCACTTATCTAGTGCATTGGGATTGTCACTTAAAAGAACTGACCTTGCATTTTGATGATGTGACTGAATATGGAAAAAAATGAAGTGATTTTTTAAAGGATTAGTAAATCACAGTAGGGATATAAAAAAAATAGTAGTAAGTGTTTCTAAAGAAACAATTGTTTATTTACCTGAAGTTTCTATAGTTCATGTTTTAGATAAACTGACAAGGCTTGACAGATGCAAAACTGCTAGAAACTTTTATTACTAGGTAAAGATGAATCACTTTTCTTTTTGTTCCAATAAAATACTCTCCCCATAGAGGAAAAAAATGAGCTCATTTCAACTCAAAAAAAACAAAAAAAAATTCAATGGGCCATATTTCATATAGGAAAATGATACCACTGATACATTGTCAATAAGACATGCTCTTTGAACTTCTTCTATGGGAAAGAAAGTTTTCACTAAATTACCCACAGTTACTCATTTGATTTCTGTTTTTGAATAAAGACACTCTTGATCTGGTAACAATGTTTTCTCTACAAAAACTAATTCATTTAGCTTCACTGACTCTACTCTCTAATCCACTGATTTTCCAAGATTCATTAAATGTCCCACCTTCTCCATGTTGCCTTTCATGTATGGAAAACCCACTAAAATCTTACAGTTATACTATTAACTCTTATGACTCTTACAATATACTGCTTGCTGTTAATCATCTTCTCTTTATGAATTGATAGTAAGCTCTTTTAAAAACATGTGTAAAAGATCTCAATTTATTGAATTTTCCATGAATGCTCAGAGGCAACAAAGGGGCTCAAGATAAACAGAGCCCAAATACTTGAAGGAAAGCAGCATGCTTAATTTCTAGCTGGTTGTCCCAAACCATTCAGGAATCTCTTACCAAGTCAATTTGCAGTGAAAGCAAGTCTGAGCGAGGAAGTTCCTCCCCCCACCCCCTTAGGCGTAGTGGCTTGGAATGGATGGAGTAGGCTGAATGACTATATTCCCCTGAGCCCCATGGTGAGTCACTTGGCCTAATTACTCAAAGTAACTATGCACATACTAGTTTTAAATGTGAATTGAGTCAGACTCTTTGTTGCTACATTGTCTTCAAGGAAGTGGCAAACTTTACAAGAAAAAACTTCCTTATAGAAAAGGATGTTCCGCTCTGGCTCCTTTCTTCTTCATCTCTTGTACCATCATGAAATCAGAGCATATTACCTACAGTTCAGTTCACTTCATTTCAGTTCAGTTCAGTTCAGTCGCTCAGTCGTGTCCGACTCTTTGCGACCCCATGAATCGCAGCACGCCGGGCCTCCCTGTCCATCACCAACTCCCGGAGTCTACCCAAACCCAGATGTTCCCAAAAGATGTTTCATCTTTTCCTGTAGCCTGTTTACTTTATCTCAGAGCATTCATCAAAACCTAAAATACATCTCTGCTTTATTCTTCTGTTGACTAGGATCCTTAAGAGGAGGGACTAGGATTGTTTTATTTTCAGTTTATATACCCACTTATAATTTCATACCTGATGTATCAGTTCAGTACAGTTCAGTCGCTCAGTCGTGTCTGACTCGTTGCGACCCTGTGAATCGCAACACGCCAGGCCTCCAGGTCCATCACTAACTCCCGGAGTTTACCCAAACCCATGTCCATCGAGTCAGTGATGCCATCCAACCATCTCATCCTCTGTCATCCCCTTCTCCTCCTGCCCCCAATCCTTCCCAGCATTAGGGTCTTTTCCAATGAGTCAACTCTTTGCATGAGGTGGCCAAAGTATTGGAGCTTCAGCTTCAACATCAGTCCTTCCAATGAATACCCAGGACTGATCTCCTTTAGGATGGACTGGTTGGATCTCCTTGCAGTCCAAGGGACTCTCAAGAGTCTTCTCCAACAACACAGTTCAAAAGCATCAATTCTGCAGTGCTCAGCTTTCTTCACCGTCCAACTCTCACATCCATACATGACCACTGGAAAAACCATAGCCTTGACTAGACGGACCTTTGTTGGCAAAGTAATGTCTCTGTTTTTAAATCTGCTATCTAGGTCATAACCTTCCTTCCAAGGAGTAAGCGTCTTTTAATTTCATGGCTGCAATCACCATCAGCAGTGATTTTGGAGCCCCAAAAGATAAATTCTGACACTGTTTCCACTGTTTCCCCATCTATTTCCCATGAAGTGATGGGACCAGATGCCATGATCTTAGTTTTCTGAACGTTGAGCTTTAAGCCAACTTATTCATTCTCCTCTTTCATTCTCATCAAGAGGCTCTTTAGTTCTTCACTTTCTGCCATAACAGTGGTGTCATCTGCATATCTGAGGTTATTGATATTTCTCCCAACAATTTTGATTCCAACTTGTGCTTCTTCCAGCCCAGCATTTCTCATGATGTACTCTGCATATAAGTTAAATAAGCAGGGTGATAATATACAGCCTTGACGTACTCCTTTTCCTCTTTGGAACCAGTCGTTGTTCCATGTCCAGTTCTAACTGTTGCTTCCTGACCTGCATACAGGTTTCTCAAGAGACAGGTCAGATGGTCTGGTATTCCCATCTCTTTCAGAATTTTCCACAGTTTATTGTGATCCACACAGTCAAAGGCTTTGGCATAGTCAATAAAGCAGAAATAGATGTTTTTCTGGCACTCCTTGCTTTTTCGATGATCCAGCAGACGTTGGCTGATGTATCACATGATCACAATGCAAATATGATGAACAAATGACTGAATGTATAACAGAATCGTCACCAGATATATTAGGGTCTCTTTGTCTTAATGAAGTCTCTCTAGAACTTTTGGTGAATATCCTATATTTTCATAGGATACCCTGAAATCTGTTAGGATTGGTATATAATTGCTAATATTCCTATTCCTTATGATATAGGGTAGCATGTATCACAGTGACTTCAGAAGATATCCATTATATATGCATCTACCTCAAACCCAGATCTGGGATTTGTATTCCCAGGAAAAATATTTGATATTACATACTTTGAGAAAGCATTCAAAGTGATTTTAATAAACACTACTAGATGGACAACACCACAATGTAGTTATGAACTGCTGTATATTTCATTTGCCATATCAAATTTTATCTAACTATGTTACTAAATATAGTCCATTTCATTAACCTTTTAAAGAATCAAAATTTTATTTTATTTTTTATTGAATGTAATTGACTTACCAAATTATATTAGGTTCAATGTACAACAAAGTAGTTCAATATTTTATTAATATATGTTATAAAATTATCACCATGATATTTACTTACCATCGCACCATATAAAATTATGATGATATTATTAACTGTATTCAATATTGGTGAACATTGCATTCTTGTGAATTATTTACTTTATGACTGGAAACTTGAACATCTTATTCTCACCTATTTCACTAATCACACCCCCCACCCCCTTCCCTCTGGCAACCACCAGTTTGTTCCTTGTACCTATGAGTCTGTTTCTGCTTTATGTTTCTTCATTTCTTTTGTTATTTAGATTCTACGTGTAAGTGAAATCATATGTTGTTTGTTTTTCTCTGACTCAATTATTTTGCTTAGCGTAATACACTCTAGGTCCATCCATATTGTTCAAATGGTGAGATATCATCCTTTTTATGGCAGAGTAATATTCCATTGCATGGAATATATCATTTCAGGTTTTGATCAATGCTTTGAGATGAAGTAAATAGGCTACAGGAAAAATGACTAAATAAGCATATCTGCAGGTGGTATGCTGATTTCATGATAAGAGAGATGAAAGATGATACAAGGGATAAAGGATGAAGGTGAATTTCATGATACAAGATTCTAGATACCAAAATATTTCTCCACAAAGGTATGAGGTATAAACAATTTAAAAAAACTGAACTTCTAAGAGAAATTTAAAAATGCACATAACAAAATAATAAATTCATAAATTATATCTGAATTAAAAATATTGCAAAAATTAAACAGGAAAGTAAAATATATACATTGTTTTCAACAAAGGTAGACTTACATAATGTATTGAGGCCATAAAGGAAATTTCAACAAATGCCAAGTGCTTGATATCATCATGCTTTGTTCATTATAATAGAATAGAATATGAAAATTTTTTTCAGCAATTCTTCAGGGTTTAAAGGGTCTCAGTCACCCGACCAGGAATTGAACTCAGGCCACGGCAGTGAAAGCCAGAAATCCTAACTACTGGGATGCCAGGAAACTCCCAGAATAAGAAAATTTTTAAATGATATGAATTTATTCGGTTATGCTGGGTCTTAGTTGCGACAAGTGAGATCTTCAATCTTCATTGCAGCATGTGGGATCTTTTTTTAGCTGAGCATGCAAATTCTTAGTTGTGGCACGTGGGATTTAGTCCTCCAAGCAGGGATGAGACGCAGGCCCCCTGCCTTGGGAGCATGGAGTCTTAGCTATTAGACTACAGGGAAGTCCCCAGAATAAGAATTTTTTTAAAAAAAGAAATCAAGTATTTGAGAACAAAATTTAAATAGTGAAAACCCAATAAAATCTTTTACCTGGGAGAAAATGGGGGCTAATATTGCCTTAATAATGTGAAGTTTGGTTTGGAGGTGAGTCCTCTTTCATCACAATCAACATTTTCTCCATGCTTGTTGACAATGTTGTCTTGGTACAGCTAGGGTAATCTTGCACAGTCACTCATGTTTAATGACCTGTGTGGTCTGGTGAGGTTGATAGAACAAGGACAATTGGCAGAAAAAAAAAAAAAAAGTGAAAATAATATTAATAGTATTTTGCATACTGTAGAAATCTTAATGTTACCTGGTAGAAAGAACTGGAAAACCAAAAGAGAAAAATGAAATATATAGTATAATATTTGTTTACAAACAAATTCCAAATAGTGTAAAGCTCCCATCGAGAGGTTATATTTGCTATTACAATTGTGATTTGGGAAAGTTTTCATGGAAATACTCCCAAAATTGCTGTTATATAGAGATGTTGCACTTCTCTCATGAAGAAAACAACTTACATGTTTAATTGTTCAAATGAAGGCTTTTTATTTCATAGAGTTTTTCAGGTATCACATTATATAATATTAAATTTTTTCCATCAACTATTCACTCTATATATTATTTTATGATGTAACTGGGGCATCCCAGGTAGCCCTAGTAGTTTAAAAAAAAAAAATCTGCAGGAGACATAAGAGAAGTGGGTTCAATGCATTAAATGTACCTTCAAAATATTATTCAAAATTTTTCTAGGCAGATATTTTCTTGTTCTTATTTTTACAGGTAAAAACTAATGTTTCTTCATTAAATATAATAGTTTGGGCATATATTGTATTATTCTTGGGGTTTTTATTGGAATTATATATGAATTTTATCAAAATTTTTTTTTTTAATCTTAAAAGAATATGTTTTTATTTCCCCTCAGGAATATTAAAATGATAAAATATTTTAGTAGAGTTCTCCTTTGCTAATTGGGATTAAAGTCTCCTTGGTCATGGTATATTATCTACAGTGATTAATTCATTTGACAATATTTTATTTAGTATTCTTGCATGTATCCTGCAGCGTTTTTTAATTTCTGTGTTACCAGAACTTGCTCTTACTTCATCTTCTTCATTTACTATCTAAATGTTGTTTTAAAAGGGAATATTTCCTACTTTTTCTAAACTCTGTAAAAGTTTGAATCACATGAAACTTACACATTACTTTTAAGCATCTTTAATTTGAAAATATAGACTTGTGAAATAATCTGGATCCTCCATATCTATGGGGATCATACATTGACTACTTCCCATCCATGTTCTGCATGGTTATCTAACTCTTAAGATATTATATTTCTTTTTTGAACTTTATAAAGCCTGAGTTACAATTAGTCTTAAGACACATCATTATTTTATGTATCTTCTAAAAAATACTGCTAATAAATCTATTATGTAATGTATCTATTTTTAAAATTGATTTGAATTATATTGCCCATTTAGTGGAAAAGACTTTTAATACTTATTCAGCACATGCTAGTAAAGTAATGCTCAAAATTCTCCAAGCCAGGCTTCAGCAATACGTGAAATGTGAACTTCCAGATGTTCAAGCTGGTTTTAGAAAAGGCAGAGGAACCAGAGATCAAATTACCAATATCCGCTGGATCATCAAAAAAGCAAGAGAGTTCCAGAAAAACATCTATTTCGGCTTCACTGACTATGCCAAAGCCTTTGACTGTGTGGATCACAATAAACTGTGGAAAATTCTGAAAGACATGGGAATACCAGACCATCTGACCTGTCTCTTGAGAAATCTATATGCAGGTCAGGAAGCAACAGTTAGAACTGGACATGGAACAACAGACTGGTTCCAAAGAGGAAAAGGAGTACGTCAAGGCTGTATATTGTCACCCTGCTTATTTAACTTATATGCAGAGTACATCATGAGAAATGCTGGGCTGGAGGAAGCACAAGCTGGAATCAAGATTGCCAGGAGAAATATCAATAACCTCAGATATGCAGATGACACCACTGTTATGGCAGAAAGTGAAGAAGAACTAAAGAGCCTCTTGATGAAAGTGAAAGAAGAGAGTGAAAAAGTTGGCTTAAAGCTCAACGTTCAGAAAACTAAGATCATGGCATCTGGTCCCATCACTTCATGGGAAATAGATGGGGAAACAGTGGAAACAGTGTCAGACTTGATTTTGGGGGGCTCCAAAATCACTGCTGATGGTGATTGCAGCCATGAAATTAAAAGACGCTTACTCCTTGGAAGAAAGGTTATGGCCAACCTATATAGCATATTTAAAAGCAGAGACATTACTTTGCCAACAAAAGTCCGTCTAGTCAAGGCTATGGTTTTTCCAGTGGTCATGTATGGATGTGAGAGTTGGATGGTGAAGAAAGCTGAGCGCCGCAGAATTGATGCTTTTGAACTGTGATGTTGGAGAAGACTCTTGGGAGTCCCTTGGACTGCAAGGAGATCCAACCAGTCCATCCTAAAGGAGATCAGTCCTGGGTATTCATTGGAAGGACTGATGTTGAAGCTGAAACTCCAATACTTTGGCCACCTCATGCAAAGAGTTGACTCATTGGAAGAGATCCTAATGCTGGGTAGGATTGGGGGCAGGAGGAGAAGGGGATGACAGAGGATGAGATAGTTGGATGGCATCACCGACTCGATGGACATGGGTTTGGGTAGACTCCGGGAGTTGGTGATGGACAGAGGCCTGGCGTGCTGCAATTCATGCGGTCATAAAGAATGGGACACGACTGAGCGACTGAACTGAACTGAGCTGTAGAGATTTATCATTTACTTTTCTGAATATACAAGTTATAATCCCCCTCCATTCCATAATGCTATATTATTACATATACAGTTCTCTTGAGAGAGAACTTTCTAACATGTATGAATTTGGGTCAGTTATTTAACTTCCTTAAGTGTCATGGTTGACAGGTAGATTTGAGAATAATAATAATTCTTAAGGAATTAAATAAAAATGTATGTGAAGTATGCATAAGAATTGCTCAAGAAATGATGTAATTGTTATTTTTCTTCCTTAGTAAATGAGGTCAGCCTTCATCTCTGTTTTCTAGCTCTGATATTGCAGTTTTATTTCTTTAATTTTTTTTTTAATAATTTGCATGGGTGTACAAGAGAAGCTAAAATATACAGTTGAGTTAGTCATTTAGAAAGAGAAACTTTGACTACACATTCTAAACACATAATTCTATAGTTTATTAATTAATGTTTTAGTCATGTCCCTTCTTTTCTTACCAAGCTATATCTAAGATGCTGAAATCAGGTACCACATATTCTTTACATGTTATTCTTCACTGTACTTGGCATGTGCAGACATGCTTCAGTCATAACCGACTCTTTGCAACTATATGGACTGTAGCCCACCAGCCTCCTCTGTCCATGGAATTCTCCAGGCGAGAATACTGGAGTGGATTACCATGCTCTCCTCCAGGGGATCTTCCGGACCCAGGGATCCAACCCACTTCTCTTTACCTCTTCTGAATTGGCAGGTGTGGTCTTTACCTCTGTCGCCACCTGGCATACAGCTAGAGACATAGCAGGTATTCTGTGAATGTGTTTGGGTTAAAACCACAACCAAAGCCATTAAATCATGGTAATTTTCCTCTAAGCATTCATATTTGGGTTCAGTCTCAAGCTAGGTGAATAGAACAGGAGAACCACTACCTTCCCAGGCCTGTTTCTGAAAGGCATGTGAAACATATCAGGGTTTCAACTCTGTTCCCTATAGACCAAGTGTACAGATCACAAAACATTCACTTGCCCTTCTAGTTGTCAGCCTATGCAGAGGATCAATGAATGAAATAGGCCCCAAAGGCAAAACCATACTCATTTTCAGTGGCACCCACGGCCAAGTTTCAAGCAGATTAACAGAGGTGATTCAGGGCTAGTGCAATTGTCCTCTGGAGAAAAAAAAATTCATTTCTAAGACTTGTCAGTCATTCTCATGAAAGCTGGAGCCCATTATACAGAGTGAAGTAAGCCAGAAAGAAAAACACCAATACAGTATACTAATGCATATATATGGAATTTGAAAGATGGTAACGATAACCCTATATGCGAGACAGAATAAGAGACACAGATGCATAGAACATTCTTATGGACTCTGAGGGAGAAGGTGAGGGTGGGACGTTCTGAGAGAATAGCATTGAAACATGTATATTATCATATGTGAAACAGAACACCATTCCAGGTTCGATGCATGAGACAAACGCTCAGGGCTGGGGCAATGGGATGACCCAGAGGGATGGGATGGGGAGGGAGATGGGAGAGGGGTTCAGGATGGTGAACACATGTAAACCCATGGCTGATTCATGTCAATGTATGGCAAAAACCACTACAATATTGTAAAGTAATTAGCCCCCAACTAAAATAAATAAATTTATTTTTTAAAAAAAGCCATATCTGCTCTTTTTAATTTTTTTTCCATTTTTTTATTAGTTTATTTTCTATTTTTTAACTTTACAATATTGTATTTGTTTTGCCATACATTGACATGAATCCACCATGGGTGTACATGTTTTCCCCCTCCAGAACCCCCCCTTACACCTCCTTCCCCATCCCATCCCTCCAGGTCATCCCCGTGCACCAGCCCCGAGCACCCTGTGTCATGCGTTGAACCTAGACTGGCGATTCGTTTCACATATGATAATTTACATGCTTCCATGCCGTTCTCCCAATCAATCTATAGGATTTTCTGATATTTGGTTTCAGAATTACCAGCTTTCTATGAGTTTTAAGGTATGTACTTCAACCCAAAAAAGTAGAAATAGCCTTATGATAAGGCTTCATTGTGTGTATAACATTTTATTTTTACATTATCTTATACTTAGAGAAAACTTTCAAGAATAATACAGGGAAATTTATGACAATCTTTTTCCAGAATGACAACTTTTTCTTTTGCTTCACTGGTTTTATCATTCTCTGTCTGCCTATGTGTCTTTGTGAATGTGTGTGTGCATGTATACAACATATTTATTTTCAAAATAATTTGAGAGTAAAACTGATATCATGATCCTTTATCAGTAAATATTTTCATTTACCTTTTTAATGAGATATAATGACTTACAATGTTATATTAGTTTCAGGTGTACAGCACAGTGATTTGGTATTTTTATACAGTATGAAATGATCACCATGATAAGTGTAGTTACCATCAGTAACCATGAAAAGTTATTACAATATTATTATATCTTCATGACATTTATTTTAAAACTAGATTTTCTTGGTTGTTTAGAAAAGGGTATTCTCTACATTACCAATGTAAAATTGCCAAAATCAGAAAAGTTAACATTAATCACAAAATTATCATCTAACCCGTAGTTAATGCTTATTATTTTTAAAATTTTCTCAGTGATGTTCTCTGTAGCTATTCCTTGGTACAGACATACCTATAAGATTTATTTGTGAAATCTTCCTAGTTTTCTTTAATCTCAGCATTTCTTCATCTTAAACTTGATGATTAAAACTTAACTTAACTATTTTATAAAATATCCCACAATATCTGTGCACTATTGTATCTTATGAATATATATCGTCTATACATTTTTGGCAATTATCAGAGAAATGAAGCTGTTTCCTTCCCCACAAATTGTAACAGGAGGCACATCATGTAGTGATGTTGCTTTGATGATTCTTTTAAAATAGGGTCTATCTGGTTTCTTCACAGTAAAGTTATGATTTTTCTGAATTGTCATAAGTAATTTGTGTGATGCTTTCTTACTTAAATGTCTTTTTATAATCAAAGGTTTATTTATTAATTTTAGCAATCATTTTGAAGATTATCTAACTTTATCATTCCTTCTGTATTTATTAGCTGGTATTCCACTGAATAAGTTTTCCCTTCTCCCATATTAATTAATTAATTTTAGTTTACTTGCATCAATATGAGCTCATGAACTTCTATTTTTAGTCAATGGATTAGATTGCATTCTCATTACTATTTCTTTAAATAATTAACCATCCCTATATTTGGTCAATACAAACCCCTTCATTCTGGCTTAGGTTTTCTTCTGACAAATCTCTTATTTTCTTAAGATTTGCCTTAACACAAGGCTCATTATCAAGTTCCCACTTTCTATTATTTGTCAATCCCTTCTCCAACACTGACAAATATGGTTCCCACTACCCTTAATATTTGTATTTATTTTCCTAAGAAAATTAGACAGTTAGCAGTTAGTTAACAGTTAGTTACTAACTCATACTATTATTCCACTGGAAAAAAAGCAAATCCACAAACTAGAGTTCAGTAATGAAGATATTAACATTAAGAAATGTTAACATTTTTTTGTGAAATTTATATACAGTAGATGCATAATTCTTAAGTGGACAGTTCAGTGAATTTTGACAAATTCATAAGCCTTTGTAAAGTACAGCCCTATCTGGATAAAGGGCATTCCCATTACCTCATTAAATTCCTTTATATTGTTTCCTACTTAATCACAAGCCACCCAAAATCAGTAAATAATATTTTCATAATAAAATTACTATAAAAATACCTGCTGGCATTATTAATTAAATTGTATTATATCTATAGGCCAATCTGAGAGATTTGACACTTCAACAACAGTAAGTCTGATAATCACATATCCTTCTATGAATATAGGTCTGCTTTTATTTTTCAGTGACACTTTATAAAGTTACATGTACAAACTTTGTCTGAGTTGTTAGATTTATCCCTAAGTATTTTATGTGTTTTTTGATATTATAGTGCATGATACTGATTTTTATTTTATTTTCAATTTGTCTATCCTTAGTACATAAAAAAAAAAAATTGATTTTGTAACACATTGGCCACAATGTTCCTTTGGCTTTAAAGTAAAAACAAACAAACAGAAAAACACAGTTTTTGTTTTCACCAAGAGCTTTATTGAACAATATATTCACGGCTTTGTTCCACTACCTTCTGCCATTTTTAAAGGCAACCTTATGAGGAAAATTTCATCTTCCCAAAACTTTTTATCTTTTTGAGCAAAGAACTGTTCCAGGTGTCTTTTACAGTTTTCCAGGGAATGGAAATTTTTTCCATTAAGAAAATTTTGTAAAGACATAATTAAATGCAATTCCAAAGATTCAATGTCTAGTGAATACAGCAGATGAATCAGAACTTCCCAGTCAAGATGTAACAGTTTTTTCCTGATCATCAAATAAACATATGCTCTTGTGTTATCCTTATGGAAGATTATATATTTTCTGTTGACTAATCCTGGACACGTTTGTCAAGTGCTGCTTTCAGTTGGTCTAATTCAGAGTGGTACATTTTGGAATTAATAATTTGCTTTTCAAAAAGGAGCTTGTAATTAGAGGACTCCCTTCCAATCCTACCATATATACAGCACCGCTTTCTTTGAATGAAGATAGGCATTTGGTGTGCTTGGTAGTGGTTCATTTCACTTGCTCCATGATCTTCCATTCCACATTATTGTACAGTATTCACTATTCATTGCTCATCACTATTTGTTTTAAAAATGGGAAGTTTTTGTTACATTTAAGTACAGAATCACATACAGAAATATGATCAAGAAGTGTTTTTCATTTATGTGTAACACAAGCGTTAAAGCAATTAACATAACCAAGCTGGTGCAAATGATTTTCAAAGTTTGATTTGGGTATTTTGAGTATGTCAGCTACTTCCTGTATTGGTATAACACTGAATATTCTCAATTAATATATTGATTTGATTGCTATCAATTTCAACTGGTCTACTCAACCATGAAGCATTGTCCACTGAGAAATCTTCAGCATGAAAATTTACAAACCACTTTTATACACTTGATCAGTCACAGCACTTTTTCCATATGCTTCACAAATCTTTTATTTTCATTTCAATTGCATTTTTACCTTTTTTGAAATAATAAAGCTTAATAGGTTGAAATTTGTAGTCTTTTTCTTCCATCATTGATGTTAAAATGGCTACACAAAAATTCACCAATTTTGATAATTGCTTTTAAATGCATAATGATATAACAGCTGTTTTAACAATACAGCCTAAGAAAATTGTTTCAGTAAAGTTAAAGACAGCTAAGCACTACTACAGCCATCATACAGAAAGAAAACAGCGAACGTTTTGGTCAACCCAATATATTGGCCTACTGTCCTGTGACCTTGAAAAATTCACATGAGTGTTCTAAATTAATTGCCTTGTAGACTTCTTGGGATTATTTTATGTAGAGAATAATTTCATCTAATTTTTTTTCTTTTTACAATCTTTATGCCTGTTGTTTTGTTGTGTTTTGTTATTGAATTTTTAAGAGCCTACCAGATAATAGTAAATACAAGATGTAAGATTAGATAACTAATGTCTTTTTTTTTTAATTGGGGTATAGTTGCCTTACAAAGTTGTGTTTGTTTCTTCTATACAGTGAAACAAATCAGCCATATGTAGACATATATACCCTCTCTTGTGGACCTCCCTCCCTTTTCCGTCCCACTCATCTAGGTCAACACAGAGTACCGAATGAGCTCCCTGTGCTATACAGCAAGTCCCCACTAGCTATCTATTAATATTGTACACATGGAAGTGTATATTTGTCAATCCCGACTTCCCAATTCATCCCACCCTCTTCCTCTCCACTGTGTCCACACATTCATTCTGTACATCTGCATTTCTACCCCTGCCCTGCAAATAGTCTCAAACCCAGAGATAAACTCACACATCTACAGTCACCTAATCTATGACAAAGAAGACAAGGATATACAATGAAGAAAAGATAGCCTCTTCAATAAGTGGTGCTGGGAAAACTGGACAGCTAAATGTAAAATAATAAAATTAAAGCAGTTCCTAACACCATACACAAAAATAAACTCAGAATTGATTAAAGACCTAAATGTAAGACTAGACACTACAAAAACCTTTAGAGAAAAACATAGGAAAAACACACTTTGACATTAATCACAGACAGAACTCTTTTGACCCATCTCCTAGTGTAATGAAGACAAACAAACAGAAAACAAATTGGATGTAATTAAACTTAAAAGCTTTTGCACAGCAAAGAAAACCATAAACAAGACAAAAAGACAGCACTCAGAATGGGGGGGGGGGAACGCTTGTGAACAAAGTAACTGAAAAAGGTATTAATCTCCAATATATACAAACAGCTTATGCAGCTCAACAACAAAAGCAAACACCCAATCAAAAAATGGACTGAAGACCTAAATAGACATTTCTCCAAAATAAATAATTATATTTTGTCTCTAATCTTACATGGTGGTGGTGCAGTTACTATTGCTGCTTCATAATCTATGTCAAAATGTAGTAAAATAAAACCAATATTTTATTATTATCACCAATTTTCTTAATCAGAATATTAAACAAGAAAAATGATTTATCTCAGTTCTTCAATCTCAGGGACTTTTGCAAGGAAAACTCAAGACTTTCGCAAGGCTGAGGAAGACTCACAGTGGAGGCTAAAATTATGTTTATGTGCTTTCACTCATATGTCTGGTGGTTAATTCTGGTTGTCAGTTGAGACCTCTGCTGGAACTGTTTACTGGAGGACCTACATATGGTTTCTCTGGGTTTTCCAAACTAACATTTTAAGCTACATTGGTCAATGTAGTTATATACCTGAACAGATTGAAGTGAATCAAATATATACTCCAACTCTTGATGAGCCAGAATAGAAGGTCACAGGGCAAGAAATATGTGGGATGGGAAATTTTGCCACAGAAAGTACAATTAGCTGTCAATGTTTTACATCCACCCTTTATCAAACTGAGATAGTTTTCTTCTATTCCTGGTTTGTAAAAAGCATGTGACATGATCATGGAATTATTCTTTTGTTTTTACTAATGAGGTAAATTATGTTGACGTTTCAGTTTTCAGCTATGCTTGAATTGCTTGGATGAATTCTAATTGTTCATATTGCTCTATCCTTTTCATATACTGCTGTATTGCAAATTCCTAACATATTTTAAAGAAAATTTGCATATATGTTTATAAGATATATTTGATTGTACTTTAATTTTTATTCATTTTGGTATATCAGATTTATGCTGGCATTATAAAATGAGTTAAGAAGTGTTCTTGTCTTTCCTATCTTCAATATTTTCTGAAAAAGTGTTTTTAAATTGTTATTATTTTTTCCATAAATATTTGACAGAATTGAAAAGTAAATTATTATTATTGTTGTTTTTAGTTTAAGAGATTTTTGTGTGTTAATTTTTTAAAATTTGTATTCATTTATTTTTTTACTGTGCTGGAGCTTCTTCACTTGAACAGTAAATTCTATTTGGACATGGATAAGTCTGTAGGCGAAGGTTTTTAATAATTTATTTAGTTGGTAGAGGACTATTCAGTTTTTCTACTTCATCTCATTTCAGTTTTTGTACATTGTGCCTTTCTAAGAGTTTGCTCATTCCATCAAATGTCTCAAATGTATTGGCAAAATATTATTAATAATTATATTTTATCACTTTAATTTCTATAAAATATATAGAAATATATACTTTTTCATTCTTATTCCAATTGATCAGTCTTGCTAGCTATTAATCTTTTCAATAGTCATCTTTGGTTTGATAAACTTCTCTAATCTGTCTTTTATTTTGTTGTCTTCTATTCTGTTTATCTCTCTACTTATTTTTGCTTTAACTTTATACTCATAAGGTATAAACATTGATAATTGACTTCAATATTATTCTTCTTTTAATCCTTAGGTTATTTAAAATATAAAATTTCCTCTAAACACTATTTACTTGCCTCTCCCAAGTATGTAACACTTTATTTTATAATTGTTTTGAATATTTTGTAGTTTTTCTTGTGATTTATTACTTGCATTTGTGCCATTTAAACTATTGCATTTAGTTTGAAAATATTTGGGATTTTCCTTGGTATATATAAATAGCTTCTAAGTTTACTTCAGTGTAGTGAGAAAATATGGGCTTCCCTGATAGCTCAGCTGGTAAAGAGTCCATCTGCAATGCAGGAGACCTCTGTTTGATTCCTGGGTCAGGAAGATCCCCTGTAGAAGGGATAGGCTACCCACTCCAGTATTCTTGGGCTTCCCTGGTGGTTCAGTCGGTAAAGAATCCTCCTGCAATGTGGGAAACCTGGGTTCAATCCCTGGTTTGTGAAAAATCCCCTGGAGGAAGGCATGGCAACCCACTCCAGTACTCTAGCATGCAGAATCCCATGGACAGAGGAGCCTGGCGGGCTGCGGTCCTTGACTAGATCTTCTCGTATGGGCTAGCATATGGCATATCTTGGTGAAATACCATTTTCATTTGAAAACAATGTGCATTTTGCAGTTATCTTCCAATATTTCCATGAATACCAAATAGGTCATACTGTCTGTGTGCAGTCGTTGACTAGACCTTCTCGTATGGGCCAGCATATGGCATATTTTGGTGAAATAACATTTTCATTTGAAAACAATGTGTATTTTGCAGTTATATTCTGATGTTTCTGTAAGTATCAAATAGGTCATACTGTCTGTGTTATTCAGATCTTCAACCCTTACTGATTTTTGTGTCTAATGTTCTATAAACATTACTTAGCGATATTTCTTAAAATATTTAATTCTTAATAAAGTAAACATATCAATGTGCAATATTTCACTTTATCTTAGACAGTAATTTTTGTCTGGTAGTTAATTTCATCTGATATTAACATACTATATCCAGCTACAGGCATAATAATGGCCCACTAAAATTGTCTACATACTAATTCCTGGAGACTGTGAAAAAAGTTATGAAAAAGGGGAATTAAGGTTTTAAATCAGCTGACGTGGAATGGGCAGATTACACTGAATTGTCTGAGTGGGTCCAATGCAAACACAAGGATTTTTACAAGATAAGAAGTGAGGAAAAGTCAGACTCAGGGAAGGGAATGTGGCACAAAAACATCAAAAGTCAGAATGATTTGATTGCCTATTGTTTCTAGAAGTGGGAAAGGCAAAGAAATGGATTTTTCCCTTGAAGCAATACAGACTTGCCTCCACTTTGAATTTAGCTCGGTGGGACTCAGTTTTTACTTCTGACCTCCCAAATTAAGATAACATGTTTGTATTGTTTTAAGAAGCTGAATTTGTGATAATTTGTCACCATAGTAGTAAGAAATCAATAGACCAACAAAGTGAATCAGTTATACATATATCAACTCTTTTTTAGATTCTTATCCCATATAGGTCATTACAGTGAATCAGTTATACATATATCAACTCTTTTTTAGATTCTTATCCCATATAGGTCATTACAGTGTATTGAGTGGAGTTTCCTTTGCTGTATATAGTAGAGTGTATATGTTAATCCAAATCTTCCAATTTACCCTAATTTCACTTTTTGCCTGGTAACCATAAGATTATTTTCTCATCAAGAAAATTATTTTTTAAAGAGTGTAAGCAACAAGAATATATTGCATAGCCCAGAGAATTATAGCCATTATCTTGTAATAACTATTAATGGGGTATAATCTATAAAAATATTGAATATTATGCTGTACACCTGAAATGGATATATTATTGCAATTCAACTAGACTTCAATAAAAATAAATATTATTTAAAAGAGAAACTAATAAACCAGTCTTCTTTTGCTTAATTTTTCTATAGTATAATTTTTATACTTTTATTTTCATCTTATCTGTATCATATTTTAGAATATTCATAGACGAATCTTAATTTATATCTTATTTGGCAGTCTTTAACTTAAAACTGGAGTTTTCAGCTCAAATACATGCAATGTAATTATTGATACTGCTGGATTTTTTTATAATTTTCTTTTGAGTTAAATAAATTTTTGGTTTTATATTTTAATATATTTATTGGATTTTAGATATGACTCATTTCATTCTTTACTAGCTGTTTGGAAATTTTAGTGCATGATTAACAAATGGCACTCAATTTATATTAAATGTTGTAAAGTTTAATTAAATGTTGTTAGACATCTGTAATTTCTTTCCACCATTTAAGCTATCATCATATGCACTCCTTTTACATATGTTGGAAAAATCATCACTCACAAGAGAGTGACATATCCTTTTCTTTAGAAAGTCATATGTCTTTTAAAAAATTCTTCAGGCTAGAAAGAAATATCAAAGGAAGACGAATCTATAGAAATGCACAAAGAGTACTAACAATGGCAAATATGTACATAAATATGAAAGAATAGTTTCAAATTTTTCCTTATGGCTTTTTTAAAACTACTCTAGGCAAATTCACTTAGCGTTCTCTTTTGCTTTCTTGAGTATGCTAAGTATCAGTTCATTTCAGTCTCTCAGTCATGTCTGACACTTTGCAACCCCATGGACTGCAGTACCCAGACTTTCCTGTCCATCACCAACTCCTGGAGGCGGCTCAAACTCATGTCCATCAAGTCGATGATGCTATCCAACCATCTCATCCTCTGTTGTCCCCTTCTCCTCCCGCCTTCAATCTTTCTCAGCATCAGGGTCTTTTTCAATGAGTCATTTATTCACATCAAGTGGCCAAAGTATTAGAGCTTCAGCTTCAGCATCAGTCCTTCCAATGAAGATTCAGGATAGATTCTTTAAGATAGACTGGTTTGATCTCCTTGCAGTCCAAGGGACCCTCAAGAGTTTTCTTCACACCATAGTTCAAAAGCATCAGTTCTTTGGCGCTCAGCTTTCTTTATAGTCCAACTCTCACATCCATACATGACTACTAGAAAAACCATAGCTCTGACTACATGGACCTTTGTCAGCAAAGAAATGTCTCTGCTTTTTAATATTCTGTTTAGATGGGTCATCACTTTTCTTCCAAGGAGCGTCTTTTAATTATATGGTTGCAGTCACCATCTGCAGTGATTTTGGAGCCCAAGAATATAAAGTCTGTCATGTTTCCATTGTTTCCCCATCTATTTCTCATGAAATGATGGGACGGGATGCCATGATATTCTCTTTTCGAATGTTGAGTTTTAAACCAGCTTTTTCACTCTCTTCTTTCACTTTCATCAAGAGGCTCCTCCGTTCATCTTTGCTTCCTGCCGGAAGAGTGGTATCTTCTGCATATCTGAGGTTATTGATATTTCTCCCAGAAATCTTGATTCCAGCTCGTGCTTCATCCAGCCGGCCGTTTCTCATGAGGTACTCTGCTGCTGCTGCTAAGTCGCTTCAGTCATGTCCGATTGTGTGTGACCCCATGGACTGCAGCCTACCAGGCTCCTCCTTCCACGGGAGTTTCCAGGCAAGAGTACCGGAGTGGGTTGCCATTGCCTTCTCCGAGGTACTCTGCATACAGGTAAATAAGAAGGGTGATAATATACAGCCTTGACACACTGCTTTCCCAATTTTGAGCCAGTCTGTTGTTCCACATCCTGACCTGCATACAGATTTCTCAGGAGGCAGGTAAGGTGTTCTGGTATTCCCATCTCTTTAAGAATTTTTCAGTTTGTTGTGATCCACACAGTCAAAGGCTTTGGCATATTCAATAGAGCAGAATAGATGTTTTCCTAGAAATCCCTTGCTTTTTCCATGATCCAATGGATGGTAGCAATTTGATCTCTGGTTCCTCTGCCTTTTCTAAATCCAGCTTGAACATCTGGAAGTTCTCAGTTCATGTACTGTTGAAGCTTCGCTTGGAGAATTTTGAACATTACATTGCTAGTGTGTGAGATGAGTGCAATTTTTGGTAGTTTAAACATTCTTTGGCATTGCCTTACTTTGGTATTGGAATGGAAATTTAGTGATGCACTGTGTGCAGCACTTTCACAACATCATCTTTTAGGACTTGAAATAGCTCAACTGGAATACCATCACCTCCACTAGCTTTGTTTGTAGTGATGCTTCCTAAGGCCCGCTTGACTTCAGACTCCAGGATGTTTGGCTGTAGGTGAGTGATCACACTATCATGGTTATCTGGATCATTAAGGTCTTTTTGGTATAGTCCTTCCACGTATTCTTGCCACTTTTTCTCAATATTTCTGTTTCTGTTAGGTCCAATTGATTTCTGTTCTTTATTGCACTCATCTTTGCATGAAATATTCCCTAGATATTTCTAATTTTCTTGAAGAGATCTCTAGTCTATCCTAATCTATTTTCTTCCTCTATTTCTTTGCACTGACCACATAAGAAGACTTCCTTTTCTCTCCTTGCTATTCTTTGGAACTCCTCATTCAGATAGGTATATCTTTCCTTTTCTCCTTTGCCTTTTGCTTCTCTTTTTTTCTTAGCTATCTGTAAGACTTCCTTAAAACCATTTTGACTTTTTTTAAATTTCTTTTTCTTTCCTTTTCCATTTCTTTTTCTTGATCACTGCCTCCTGTACAGTGTCACGAACCTCTGTCCATAGTTCTTCAGGCACGCTGTCTATTACATCTAATCCCTTGAATCTATCTGTCACTTCCACTGTATAATCATATGGGATTTGATGTAGTTCAGACCTGAATGGTCTAGTGGTTTTCCCTATTTCTTCAATTTAAGTCTGAATTTTGCAATATGCAGTTCATGCTCTGATTCTCAGTCAGCTCCTGGTCTTGTTTTAGCTGACTGTATAGAGCTTCTCCATTTTTGGCTGCAAAGAACATAATCAATCTGATTTTGACATTGACTGTCCAGTGATGTTCATGTGTAGAGTCCTCTCTTGTGTTGTTGGAAGAGGGTGTTTGCTATGATCAGTGCATTCTCTTGTCAAAACTCTGCTAGCCTTTGCCCTGCTTCATTTTGTACTCCAGGGCCAAACTTGCCTGTTACACCAGGTATCTCTTGATTTCCTACTTTTGCATTCCGTTCCCGTATGATGAAAAGGACATCTTTTCCATTAAACTTCAGCTTCCTCAGCATTACTGGTTGGGGCATAGACTTGGATTGCTGTGATACTGAATGATTTGCCTTGGAAGTGAACAGGGATCATTCTGTCATTTTTGAGTTTGCACCGAAGTACTGCATTATGGACTCTTTTGTTGACATGAGGGGTACTCCACTTCTTCTAAGGGACTCTTGCCCACAGTAGTAGATATAATGGTCATCTGAATTAAATTCGCCCATTCCAGTCCATTTTAGTTCACTGATTCCTAAAATGTCAATGTTCACTCTTGCCAATTTCTGTGTGACCACTTACAATTTGCCTTGATTCATGGACCTAACATTCCAGGTTCCTATGCAATACTGCTCTTTACAGCATCGGACCTTGCTTCTATCACCAGTCACATCCACAACTGGGTGTTGCTTTTTGCTTTGGCTCCATTTCTTCATTCTGTCTGAAGTTTGGACATGGGGTATCTTTTTTTGGTGGGATCCAACATTATCCTGCCAATGGTTGTTCAGCAGTGAGTTGCAAATTTGGAGTTCTCATAGGAGAAGATGAGTATGTGTCCTTCTACTCAGCCATCTGGCAGAAGAACCTCTATGTGCAAGGTATATCTGGGAATTTTTCTCATTTTACTTTTCAGTTCTGAGAATTTCCATTTGGTTCCTCTTTTGATAGTGTTCATTTCTCTTTGAAATTCCTCAAACTGGTTATTTATTCAACCTATATTCTTATTTAAGTTCTTAAGGATGTTTATAATAGCAGTTTTAATTCTCTTGCCAACTAATTTCAGTATTTTGATCATCTAAGCATATGGTTCCAATAATTGCCTTTTCTCTTAATAATTATTCACATTTTACTGTTCCTTTTTATGTTTAGAAAATTTGATTCAATATTGAAAATTATAGTTGATATTTTTAGAGGTTCTGGATTCTGGTATCTTCTTCTAAAAAATGTTGATCTCTTCTTGTTGAAGACATTTAACTTGGCTGCCTATTGAGAAATCTGTATGCAGGTCAGCAAACAACAGTTAGAACTGGATGTAGAACAACAGACTGGTCCAAAATCGGGAAAGGAGTACATCAAGGCTGTATATTGTCACCCTACTTATTTAACTTGCATGCAGAGTACATCATGAGAAATGCTAAGCTGGAAGAAGCACAAGCTGGAATCAAGATTGCCAGGGGAAATATCAACAACCTCAGATATGCAGATGTCACCATCCTTATGGCAGAAAGAGAAGAACTAAAGAGCCTCTTGATGACAGTGAAAGAAGAGAGTGAAAAAGTTGGCTTAAAATTCAACATTCCGAAAACAAGGATCATGGCACCTGATCCCATCACTTCATGGCAAATAGATGGGGAAACAATGGAAACAGTGATAGATTTTATTTCTTTGGGCTCCAAAATCACTGCAGATGTTTACTGCAGCCATGAAATTAAAAGAAACTTGCTCCTTGGAAGAAAAGTTATGACCAACCTAGACAGCATGCTAAAAAGCAGAGACGTTACTTTGCCAACAAAAGTCCATCTAGTCAAAGCTACCTTTTTTCCACTAGTCATGTATGGATGTGAGAGTTGGACTATAAAGAAAGCTGAGCACTGAAGAACTGATGCTTTTGAACTTGGCATTGGAGAAGACTCTTGAGAGTCCCTTGGACTATAAGATCAAATCAGTCCATCCTAAAGGACATCAGTCCTGAATATTCATTGGAAGGACTTATGCTGACACTGAAACTCCAATACTTTGGCCATCTGATGTGATGAACTGACTCATTTGAAAAGACCCTGATACTGGGAAAGATTGAAGGTGGGAGGAGAAGGGGATGACAGAGGATGAGATGGTTGGATGGCATCACCAACTCAATAGACATGAGTTTGAGTAAACTCAGGGAGTTGGTGATAGACAGGGAGGCCTGATGTGCTGCAGTCCATGTGGTCACAAAGAGTCAGCACAACTGAGAGACTGAACTGAACTGAACTGAACTTAGCTGCACCTAAACCTGTAACTTTCATCCTTGTGATAGTAGCTAAAGTCCATATTCAGTTATTTTAGATGTAATTTCTGCAAGGGCGCTTGTTTCTCTTCTGTGGATCTGTAAATTAAAACTCATTTATGTAGTTAGGCAGAGATCTATACAAATTTGGGGACAGGTTTTTCCAGAATTATTTCCATTCTGAAATTTATCCATTTTCAGACAGTCCCTCAGTTCAGCTCAGTCGCTCAGTCGTGTCCGACTCTCTGCGACCCCATGAATTGCAGCACGCCAGGCCTCTCTGTCCATCACCAACTCCCGGAGTCTACCCAAACCCATGTTCATCGAGTCGGTGATGCCATCCAACCATCTCATCCTCTGTCGTCCCCTTCTCCTCCCGCCCCCAATCCTACCCAGCATTAGGGTCTTTTCCAATGAGTCAACCCTTCGCATGAGGTGGCCAAAGTATTGGAGCTTCAGCTTCAACATCAGTCCTTCCAATGAACACCCAGGATTGATCTCTTTTAGGATGGATTGATTGGATCTCCTTGCAGTCCAAGAAACTCTCAAGAGTCTTCTCCAATACCACAGTTCAAAAGCATCAATTCTGCGGCGCTCAGCTTTCTTCACCGTCCAACTTTCACATCCATACATGACCACTGGAAAAACCATAGTCTTGACTAGACGGACTTTTGTTGGCAAAGTAATGTCTCTGCTTTTAAACATGCTATCTAGGTTGGCCATAACCTTCCTTCCAAGGAGTAAGCGTCTTTTAATTTCATGGCTGCAGTCACCATCAGCAGTGATTCTGGAGCCCAAAAAAGTAAAGTCTGACACTGTTTCCACTGTTTCCCCATCTATTTCCCATGGAGTGATGGGATCAGATGCCATGATCTTAGTTTTCTGAACGTTGAGCTTTAAGCCAACTTTTTCACTTTCCTCCTTCACCTTCATCAAGAGGCTCTTTAGTTCTTCTTCACTTTCTGCCATAAGGGTGGTGTCATCCACATATCTGAGGTTATTGATATTTCTCCCGGCAATCTTGATTCCAGCTTGTGTTTCTTCCAGCCGGCCACTGTATAATCATAAGGGATTTGATGTAGGTCAGACCTGAATGGTCTAGTGGTTTTCCCTACTTTCTTCAATTTAAGTCTGAATTTTGCAATAAGGAGTTCATGATCTGATTCTCAGTCAGCTCCTGGTCTTGTTTTTGCTGAGTGTATAGAGCTTCTCCATCTTTGGGTGCAAAGAATATACTCAATTTGATTTTGTTATTAACCATCTGGTGATGTCCATATGTAGAGTTATCTCTTGTATTGTTGGAAGAGGGTGTTTGCTATGACCAGTGCATTCTCTTGGTAAAACTCTGTTAGCCTTTGCCTTGCTTCAGTTTGTATTCCAAGGCCAAACTTGCTTGTTACTCTAGATATCTCTTGACTTCCTACTTCTGCATTCCATTTTCCTATGATGAAAAGAACATCTTTTTTTTGGTGTTAGTTCTAGAAGGTCTTGTAGGTCTTTATAGAACCATTCAACTTCAGCTTCTTTGGCATTCTTGGTTGGAGCATAGGCATGGATTACTGTGATACTGAATGTTTTGCCTTGGAAATAAGTTTGAAATTGTACCGAAGTACTGTATTTCAGACTCTTTTGTTGACTATGAAGACTACTCCACTTCTTCTAAGAGATTCTTGCCCATAGTAGCGGATATAATGGTTATCTGAATTAAGTTTGCCCATCCCAGTCCTTTTTAGTTCACTGATTCCTAAAATGCCGACGTTCACTCTGGCCATCTCCTCTTTGACCACTTCCAATTTACCTTGATTAACGGACCTAATATTCCAGGTTCTTATGCAATATTGTTCTTTACAACATCAGACTTTTCTTCCATCACCAGTCACATCCACAACTGGCTATTGTCTCCACTTTGGCTCAGCCTCTTCATTCTTTCTGGAGCTATTTCTCCACCTTACTCCAGAAGTATATTGGACACCTACTGACCTGGGGAGTTCATCTTTCAGTGCCATATATGTTTGCCTTTTCATAATGTTCATGGGGTTCTCACGGCAAGAATACTGAAGTGGTTTGCCATACCCTTCTCCAGTGCATCATGTTTTGTCAGAAGTCTCCAACATGACCTGTCTCTCTCGGGTGGCCCTACATGGCATGGCTCATAGTTTCATTGGGTTAGACAAGGCTGTGATCTAAGTGATTAGTTTGGTTAATTTTCTGTAACTGTGGTTTCCAATCTATCTGCCCTCTGATGTACAATGATAAGAGGCTTGTGGAAGCTTCCTGAGCCACCAGGGAAACCCAAGAATATTGCAGTAAGTAGCCTATCCCTTCTTTAGTGGATCTTCCCAACCCAGGAATTGAACTGGAGTCTCCTGCATTGCAGGTGGATTCTTTTACCAGTTGAGCTACCAGGGAACCCCAGGGAAGAGAATAGAAGGATAGAAAAGAGATGTCAATTAAGATATTGGGTTAGGGGGAGATACGTGATAAAAATCATGTTACTTCTCTGAAAACCTGCAATATGCTGTCATCATTGAGAGGAAATTGCTAGATTACTTTATTCCAAAGGATATCAATAACTAGGTGATTTACTCTATGGATATACTGTAATTACCATGTTATTAGAATAAGTGAAATTTGGGAGCACGATTTGCACTTATGCTAGGTTGTGATTTCACTCAATAGCATGCCTGTGTAATATGGTTTTCAGATGTTGATGATTTAAGGTTAGGTCAAAATTTATTTTTATTTCTAGATACAGACATATTTCTCATTGTTTCACTGACATTGTTCAGCAAATTTTATTATTCTGGCTAGTTCCAGAATATCTTCTCTCTGTAGCAAAATCAGCATTTAGTGGTGAATGCCCTAAATTTCTTTCCATTTTCAATGTTTCTTCTAAGTTCCATGTATATGTTTCTTACTCCAAAATTTATATTTTTTCAGCTTCAATCTCTTTTTTAAGTTTCAAACTTAAATATTTCAATATATTCTCTGATATTAGGTTAACATATCTAATATTCTAGATTTTTCTTAACCTACTCCATCCTATACTTCCCAGTGTTTTCCATGGCAGTAAATAAATCATTAACTCTGGCACTTAGACAAAAATATACTTGTTATTGTTAATTATTTCACCAGCTATTCCCTCATGTCCCATATGAAATATACTCAAATTTGTTCCAAACCTCGGGAATTTTTGCCGCTTCCAATACTTCTACCTTAGTTTAAACAATTATCTTCCCATATCTTTTCCATTCTAATTTTCTGTGATGTCTTAATTTTATTCATGTTTTTGAAACTTTCCCTTTTAATATTTGTTCTCTATACAATAAAACCAATTATCTGTAAGACATATAAATTATAGCAAAATACTACTTACTAAAATTCCACCATTTATTTATCAAATGATGAGAAGTAACCTCAAATTTCTTAACATAACCTAGAAGATGCTCATAATCTTATTTTACCTATTTTTATAATGTCTTAGGTCTGCAAAGCAATCTATATATATTTTTTTTTTTCTTCCTTTTTTGAGATTGCTAAACTGGATTCCATGTTAAAGCCTTTTGCTTCTATTTCTGCTGCTTCAAATATTCTTCTCTCAATCCTTCTTATTCTTTACTTCCTTGCTTCATTCATCTTTATATCAAATGTTAACCCAACATTTTTATCTTTACTATCTAGACTAACTAACCCCATCCTCACCCAGCCACATCCACCATTTAAGTTTAATTTACTATTTTTATGTTATGCATCACTTAAAATGATAGATAGATAAACAAGTACATAGATGAATAGATATAGGTATGTTTAAATATATAGATTCATAAATAGATATTGTTCTGGGATTTTTTTTTGTTGCTTTTTACTTTTTTTTTCTTTTCAGAAGCCTTTAATAGAAAATAAATTCTACAAAACTTGGCATTTTGTTTTTATAATAAGAAATATAATCTATATTTGCAGAATGAGATTTTGTAAAATGTAAACTTAGACGAAATGAGAGGATAAAATTTACATAATATCTCATCATTCTAGAGAATTACTTATAAGTAATGCTATAAATGTCCTATGATTTCAGGCATTTCTATGCATTTACTTAAAATTGTACCAGTTCATACACAGATTTCAATTATATTTTTTCATGTCATTTTATATCATGAGCTATGCCCTATACTCTTATTCTTTAAAGTGAAAATCTTGATGAAATATATTATCTCATAGATTTCATAAAACTCCATGTTCCTGATGCCTTATTAAAGACTACTTAAGTTGGTACAGTGGGCATAAATCCTTAGATGAAAATAAGTGCATTCATAGTCAACAGAAGGGTCCAAAAAGCAATGTTTGGGTGTAGCCTCAAAAATAGAATGATCTTGGTTCATTACCAGGGCAAAACATTCAACATCACAGCAATCCAAGTCTGTGTCCCAAACACTGTTGCCCAAAATGCTGAATTTGACTGGTTCTATGAAGACCTACCAGAGAAGGCAATGGCACCCCACTCCAGTACTCTTGCCTGGAAAATCCCATGGATGGAGGAGCCTGGTAGGCTGCAGTCCATGGGGTTGCTACAAGTCGGACACGACTAAGTGACTTCACTTTCACTTTTCACTTTCATGCATTGGAGAAGGAAATGGCAACCCACTCCAGTGTTCTTGCCTGAAGAGTCCCAGCGACGGGGGAGCCTGGTAGGCTACTGTCTGTGGGGTCAGACAGAGTCGGACACGACTGAGGTGACTTAGCAGCAGCAGCATGAAGACCTACAGCACCTTCTAGACCTAACACCAAAAAGAGATGTCTTTTTCACCACAGAGAATTGGAATATAAAGGTAAGAATTCAAGAGACACCCAAAATAACAAGCAAGTTTGGCCAGTTCAGTTCAGTCGCTCAGTCGTGTCCGACTCTTTGAGATCCCATGGAATGCAGCACACCAGAGCTCCCTGTCCATCACCGACTCCCTGAGTTTACTGAAACTCATCTCCATTGAGTTGGTGATGCCATCCAACATCTCATCCTCTGTCGTCCCCTTCTCCTCTCGCCTTTAATCTTTCCCAGTATCAGGGTCTTTTCAAATGAGTCAGTTCATCACATCAGGTGGCCAAAGTATTGGAGCTTCAGCTTCAGCATCAGTGCTTCCAATGAATAATCAGGAATGATTTCCTTTAGGATTGACTGGTTTGATCTCCTTGCAGGCCAAGGGACTCTCAAGAGTCTTCTCCAACACCACAGTTCAAAAGCATCAGTTCTTTGGAGCTCAGTTTTCTTTATAATACAACTCTGCCATCCATACATGACTACTGGACAAACCATAGCTTTGACTAGACAGACTTTTGTTGGAAAAGTAATGTCTCTACTTTTAATACGCTATCTGGGTTGGTCATAACTTTTCTTCCAAGGAGCTAGTTTCTTTTAATTTCATGGCTGCAGTCAACATCTGCAGTAATTTTGGAGTGCAAAAAATAGCATCTGACATTGTTTCCATTGTTTCCATTGTTTCCTCATCTATTTGCCATGAAGTGATGGGACCAGATGCCATGATCTTAGTTTTCTGAATGTTGAGTTTTAAGCAAACTTTTTCACTCGCTTGTTTCACTTTCATCAAGAGAATGTTTAGTTCTTCTTCACTTTCTGACATAAGGGTGGTGACCTGCATATCTGAGGTTATTGCTATTTCTCCTGGCAATCTTGATTCCAGCTTGTGCTTCACCCAGCCCAGCATTTCTCATAATGTATTCTCCATATAAGTTAAATAAGCAAGGTGACAATATATAGCCTTGAAGTACTCCTTTCCCAGTTTGGAACCAGTCTGTTGTTCCATGTCCAGTTCTAACTGTTGCTTCCTGACCTGCATACAGTTTTCTCAGGAGGCAGGTCAGGTGGTCTAGTATTCCCATATCTTTAAGAATTTTCAACAGTTCGTTGTGATCTACACAGTCAAAGGCTTTGGCATAGTCAGTAAAGCAAAGTAGATGTTTTTCTGAAATTCTCTTGCTTTTTTAATGATCCAACGGATGTTGACAATTTGATCTCTGGTTTGGTCTCAGAATACAAAATGAAGCAAGGAAAGGCTAACAGAGTTTTGGAAAGAGAATAAGCTGGTCATAGCAAATATCCTTTTCTAACAACACAGTAAGACGACTCTACACACAGACATCACTAGATGGTCAATACTGAAATCAGATTGATTGTACTCCTTACAGACAAAGAACATAGGTATCATAAGATCCTATGTTCCTGATCCCTTATTTAATGCTATTTAAATCAGGAAGAATAAGACCTGGATCAGACAGTGCCTCACATCATGAGCTCCTATTGCAAAATTCAGGCGTAAATTAAAGAACGTAGGGAAAACTACTAGGCCATTCAGATATGACCTAAATCAAGCCCCTTAGAAATACACACTGGAGGTGAAGAATAGATTCAAGAGATTAGAACTGGTAGATAGAGTGCCTGTAGAAATATGAATGGAAGTTCATAACATTGTACAGAATGCAGTGATCAAAACCATCCCAAAGAAAAATATAAACAAAAAGGAAAAGTGGTTGTCTGAGGTGGCTTTACAAACAGGTGAAAAAAGAAGAGATGTAAAAAGTGAGGGAAAGGGAAAGATATATCCAAATGAATGCAGATTTCCAGAGAATAGCAAGGAGAGATAATAAACCCTTCTTAAGTGAACAATGCAAGGAAAGAGAGGAACACAATAAATGGAAAAGACTAGAGATCTCTTCCAGAAAATCTGAGATATCATGGGAACATTTCATACAAAGAAGGGCATGATAAAGGACAGAAGCAGTAAGGATCTAACAGAAGCAGAAGATATTAAGAAAAGGTGGCAAGAATACTCAGAAAAAGTATACAAGAACGATCTTAATGACCCATATAACCATGATAGTGTGGTTACTCGCCTAAGGCCAGAGTCCCAGAGTGTGAAGTCAAGTGGACCTTAGGAGGCATCACTACGAACAAAGCTAGTAGAGGTGATGGAATTCTAGTTGAGCTATTTCAAATCCTAAAAGATAATGCAGTGAAAATGCTGAACTCAATATGCCAGCAAATTTGGAAAACTCAGCAGTGGCCACAGGACTGGAAAAGGTCAGTTTTCATCCCAGTCCCAAAGAAGGGCAATGCCAAAGAAATGTTCCAGCTACTGTACAGTTTAGCTCACCTCACAAGCTAGTACAGTTTTGCTCAGAATCTTCCAAGCTAGGCTTTTGCAATATGTGAACTGAGAAATTCCAGATGTACAATCTGAATTTTGAAGAGGCAGAGGCACCATAAATCACTGGATCATGGAACAAGCATGGGACTTCCAGAAAAATATCTACTTCTGCTTCACTGACTATACAAAAGTTTTGACTGGGTGGATACACAAACTGTAAAAATTCCTAAGGAAACAGGAGTACAACATTGTTTTACCTGTCTCCTGAGAATCCTGTACGTAGGTCAAGCAACAAAAGTTAGAACTGGACATAAACAAATGACTGGTTCAAAACTGGGGAAGGAATACATCAAGACTGTGTATGTCACCTGCTTATTTAACTTATGCAGAGTACATCATATGAAATGCCACCTGGATGACTAACAAGCTGGAATGCAGATTTCCAGGAAAAATAGCAACCTCAGATATGCAGATGGTATGACTCTAATGGTAGAAAGTGAAAAGGAACTAAAGAGGCTCTTGATAAGGGTGAAAAAAAAGAGAGTGAAAAAGCTGGTTTAAAACTGAACATTCAAAAAAACTAAGATAATGGCATCTAGTCCCATCACTTCATGACAAACAAATGGGGAAACAATGGAAACAGTGACAGATTTTAGTGTCTTGGGCTCCAAAATCAGTGCTAATGGTGACTGCAGCCATGAAATTAAAAGATGCTTGCTCCTCGTGAAAGTGAAAATTGTTCAGTCGTGTCCGAGCTCTTTGGGACCCCATGACTACAGTCCATGGTATTCTCCAGGCCAGAATACTGGAGTGGGTAGCCTGTCCCTTCTCCAGGGGATCTTCCCAGCCCAGGTCTCCTGCATTTCAGGCAGATTCTTTACCAGCTGAGCCACAAAGGAAGCCCAAGAATACTGGGGTGGGTAGCCTATTCCTTCTCCAGGGGATTTTCCTGACCCACGAATGGAACCAGGGTTTCCTGCATTGCAGGCGGATTCTTAACTAACTGAGCTGTGCTCCCTGAAAGAGAAGCTGTGAATAAAACAGACTTTGTATTAAAAAGCAGCAACATCACTTTGCCTGCAAATTTCCGTATAGTCAAAGCTATGTTTTGTTTTGTTTTTTTTTTTTTCTAGTAGTCATGTATGGATGTGACTGTTTGGCCATAAAGCAGGATGAGTGCCAAAGAATTGATGCTTTTGAATTGTGGTGCTGGAGAAGACTCTTGAGAGATCCTTGGACAGCAAGTGAAAGTGTGAAAGTAAAAGTTGCTCAGTCACGGCCCACTCTTTGCAACCCCATGGACTAGCCTGCCAGTCTTCTCTGTCTATGAAATTCTCCAGGCAAGAATACTGGAGTGGGTTGCCAGGACAGCAAGGAGATCAAATCAGTCAGTCATAATGGAAATCAACCCTGAATATTCATTGGAAGGACGCATTGTGAAGCTGAAGATCCAATATTTTGGCCACTTGATTGGAAGAGCCAACTCATTCGAAAAGACCCTGATGACAGGAAGGATTGAAAGCAAAAGGAAAAGGGGGTGGCAGAAGATGAAATGGTTAGATAGCATCACTAACTCAATGGACATGAATTTGAGCAAACTCCAGGAGACAGTGGAGAATAGAGGGGCATGGCAGGCTACAGTCCATGGGGTTGCAAATAATTGTACACAACTTAGTTTCTGATTAACAACAATTAGTTGTTTCTAACTTTTAATGACGAGGCAGTCCTAAGATGGCAGAGGAATAGGATGGGGAGACCACTTTCTCCCCTACAAATTCATCGAAAGAACAATTGAACGCTGAACAAATTCTACAAAACGACTTCTGAATTCCGGCAGAGGACATCAGGCACCCAGAAAGGCAGCCCATTAATAACTTTTAATAAGTAATAATAGAACGAATATTCTTTGACAAGTCTCTTAAGTATATTATATGTGTGTGTGTGTGTGTGTGTGTGTGCTTATGTATTTGTGAAGAAATTGAAATTTTGAGTATATTATTCTGAGTATCTGATATTGAATAGAAACACACACATGTATATATGTGCATGTATAATAATATAATAAGCCTTATATATCTAACTTGGGGGAGAGGGGAAGAAACCAATCTCATGACTTGACCTTATCTGAATTTTCCAATTTTAAGTGACTCACAACTAATGAAAAGCATTAATAAGCTGCATCTTTTGTGTGTCCTATTATATGGCTGATGTACATGTCTGATTATTTGAATAACATTTTTATTATTTGAACAACATTTTTACAGCCCTTCATCTTCTTCATAAATGCCTATACTTATTTGTTACAAACAGAAAGGAATTTCGTCTCACATAAGACTGTTTACAATACTATTTTCACCTTCTTTTTCACTATAAAGCTCTATTTATTTTATACATTAGAGTTGGAAATAAGATATAATTGATTTGTTTCCATCTATACTCTCAAAAAATTACTTTCTTATATTTCCTGCATGTGCTGAATATGAACCCAAAAATTTCAGACACACTTCCTGTATCTTTTAAGTGTAACTCTAATGTAAAATCCTTGCAAATAAAAAATGCAGACAATATATTATGTTATTTTACAATGATGCAAAGATGTATATTTTTCCAAAAGCTCAACTGAGTTATATATGACCTGATATATCCGTTTTATGCTTTTCACTATATTTTATCAGTAACAACCTTTGTTTACCAAAATATCAATATTACCCTAATTATACATAACTCAACAAACTGTGAAATAAATTAAAAACTTTAATGTTGAGAAAAGGATATAAAGTAGCCCTATAGAGCAAAAACATATTTTATTCTGGGATGCTCTGAAAAAATAAAACTTTTAGGGAAATCTATATGCATTCTCTGAAGAAGCCAAGGGATTATTTTGAAGTTGAAACAGAAAATCATATTTCTAGACATTTGAGAATCTGTTGGGTCTTTAAGTTTTTCTTCTTCAGGGACGGTTTTGACAGATCACATTTATAACATATTGCTGATGCTAACAGCTGTCTCTGCATAAGATGCCCATTTAACTCTTCTCCAAGGCACGCTTCAGGCTCTACCTCATCAGGAATACAGTAGAAAAGTCTAGGGGCTCCCTTATGTTATGTTCTGGTTAAGCTTCTTCTTTATCATAAGTATTGCAAATTGGTACGTTCTGCAAAATGACCCCATTACACATGATGGCTGTCCAATAAACTCTTAGTCGCTCAGCTGTGTTCAACTCTTTGCAAACCCATGGATTGTTGCCCAACAGACTCCTCTGTCCATGGGATTTCCCAGGCAAGAATAGTGGAAAGTGAAAGTTTACAGTCCATGGAATTCTCCAGGCCAAAATAATGGAGATGGTTGCTATTTTGCTCTCCAGGGGACCTTCACAACCCAGGAACTGAACCAGGTCTCCTGCATTGCAGGCAGATTCCTTACCATCTGAGCCACCAGGGAACCCAATAGGCTGTGTATTATCTACAGTTATGAAAAACTGTGCTTTTGTTTTCTCATTCTCAGTTCAGTTCACTCAGTCATGTCCGACTCTTTGCAACCCCATGGACTGCAACATACCAGACTTCCCTGTCCAACACCACCTCCCAGAGATTGCTCAAACTCATGTCTATTGAGTCAGTGATGTCATCCAACTGTCTCATGCTCTGTCATTCCCTTTTCCTCCTGCCTTCCATCTTTCCCAGCTTCAGGGTCTTTCCCAATGAGTCAGTTATTTGCATCAGATGGCCAAAGTATTGGAGTTTCAGCTTCAGTATTAGTCCTTCCAATGAATATTCAGGACTGATTACCTTTAGGATGGGCTGGTTTGATCACCTTGCAGTCCAAAGGCCTCTCAAGAGTCTTCTCCAACACCACAGTTCAGATGAGATCGGGCGCGTTCAGGGTGATGTGGTCATAGACAACACCACAGTTCAAAAGCATCAATTCTTCAGAGCTCAGTTTTCTTTATAGTCTAACTCTCACATCCACACATGACTGCTGGAAAAACCGTAGCTTTGACTAGATGGACATTTGTTGGTAAGTAATGTCTCTGCTTTTTAATATACTGTCTAGGTTTGTCATAACTTTTCTTCCAAGGATCAAGTGTCTTTTAATTTCATGGCCTCAGTCACCATCTGCAGTGATTTTGATTTCTCATTCTTAGGAAGCCTAACCAGGACATCAAGACAAATTTTTTCCAGTGTATATTCTCTGATTGGGGTGCTTTGTATATCTGAGTAAGATCCTAAAGTGGACAAATGTAGTTTTAGTGATTATATTTTTATATCACAGACATCATAATAGAAAATTGGATATTTCTATTATATTTCATTCAGTTAAGTATCTCATAAATCTGATGAGTGACAGGGGTCAAATGATTGATTAAATTGATTGACTAGATTTATTCCTGTTTGAAATATAAATTAATATGTTTAAAAGCAATCTTGTTGCCTTCCACACAATAAATTGTAAAGGGATAGATGTGAACTTGAGCTTAGAGGGGAATGAAATAATATTGTTGTTGTTTAGTCACTCAGTCATGTCCAATTCTTTGCAACTCCATATACTGCACCACTCCAGGCTTCCTTCTCCTTCAATATCTCCCAGAGTTTGTTCAAACTAATGTCCATTGAGTAAGTGATGTCATCCAAACATCTCATCCTCTCTTGCCCCCTTCTCCTCCTGACCTCAATTGTTCCCAGCATTAGGATCTTTTCCAACGAGTCAGCTCTTACCATCAGGTGACCAAAGTATTGGAGCTTCAGTTTCAGCATCAATCCTTCAAAAAATATGCAGGGTTAATTTCCTTTAGGATTGACTGGCTTGATCTCCTTGCAGTTTAAGGGACTCTCAAGAGTCTTCTTCAGCACCACATTTCGAAAGCATCAACTCATTGGTGCTCAGTCTTATTTATGGTCCAACTCTCACATCCACAAATGACTAATAGAAAATCTATAGCTTTGAATATATGGCCCTTGTTGCAAAATGATGTCTCTTCTTTTTAATACACTGTCTAGGTTTGTCATAGCTTTTCTTCCAAGGATAAAATGTCTTTCAATTTCATGGCTGCAGTCACTGTCCACAGTGATTTTGGAACCCAGGAAAATAAAACCTATCACTGTTTCCACTTTACCCCATCTATTTGCCATGAAGTGATGGGATGCAGTGAAGTGATTTCCTGAGAAATCTGTATGCAGGTCAAGAAGCAACAGTTAGAATGTCACATGGAACAACAGACTGGCTCCAGATTGGGAAAGGAGTATGTTAAGGCTGTATATTATCATCGTGCTTATTTAACTTATATGCAGGGTACATCATGAGAAATGCTGGGCTTGATGAAGCACAAGCTGGAATCAAGATTGCTGGGAGAAATATCAATAACCTCAGATACGCAAATGAGACCACCCTATGGCAGAAAGTGAAGAACTAGAGCCTCTTGATGAAAGTGAAAGAGGAGAATGAAAAAGTTGGCTGAAACTCAGCATTCCGCAAACTAAGATCATGGCATCTGATTCCATCACTTCATGGCAAATAGATGGGGAAACAATGGACACTGTGACAAACTTTATTTTGGGGGGCTCCAAAATCACTGCAGATGGTGACTACAGCCATGAAAATAAAAGATGCTTACTCCTTGGAAGAAAAGCTATGACCAACCTCGACAGCATATTAAAAAGCAGAGACATGACATTTTCAACAAATGTCTGTCTAATCAAAGCTATGGTTTTTCCAGTGGTCATGTATGGATGTGAGAGTTAAACTATAAAGAAAGCTGAGCACCAAAGAACTGATACTTTTGAACTGTGGTGTTGCAGAAGACTCTTGAGAGTCTCTTGGACTGCAAGGAAGTCCAACCTATGCTATGCTATGCTATGCTAAGTCGCTTCAGTCGTGTCCGACTCTGTGCGACCCCATAAACGGCAGCCCACCAGGCTCCGCCGTCCCTGGGATTCTCCAGGCAAGAATACTGGAGTGGGTTGCCATTTCCTTCTCCAGTGCATGAAAGGGAAAAGTGAAAGTGAAGTCGCTCAGTCGTGTCCGACTCTTAGCGACCCCATGGACTGCAGCCTACCAGGCTCCTCCATCCATGGGATTTTCTAGGCAAGAGTACTGGAGTGGGGTGCCATTGCCTTCTCCGCATATTGTGATAGATATCAATAATTATACATCAGAAACAATCTGATCACAATATATCAATTACTTCATAGCATGTGTGCAAATGAAGGCTTTATGAGAGAGATTAAGCATGTTACCTGCTCAGATAATGCTGCTCATTTTGCTGTAGTAGAATGGTGAATATCATTTAAAAGTCCACACCACTCATATTATTGCTTATGTAAGACATGTCTCTATTTCCCTAAACTTGCATAGGACTGCAAGTTTCATTTATCATCATCATCAAGGAAGTCCAACCAGTCCATCCTAAAGGAAATCAGTCCTGAATATCCATTGGAAGAACTGAATTTGAAGCTGAAACTACAATACTTTGGCCACCTGATGTGAAGAACTGACTCGTTGGAAAAGACTCTGATGCTGAGAAAGATTGAAGGCAGGAGAAGAAGGGGATGACAGAGGATGAGATCGTTGGATGGCATCACTGACTGGATGCACATCAGTCAGTTCAGTTCAGTCACACAGTTGTGTCCGATTCTTTGTGACCTCACGGACGGCAGCATGCCAGGCCTCCCTGTCCATCAGGAACGCCCGAAGTCCACCCAAACCTGTGTCCACTGAGTCAATGATGCCATCCACACATCTCATCCTCTGTCGTCCCCTTCTCCTCCCGTTTTCAATCTTTCCCAGCATCAGGGGCTTTTCAAATGAGTAAGCTCTTCCCATCAGGTGGCCAAAGTATTGGAGTTTCAGGTTCAACATCAGTCCTTCCAACAAATATTCGGGACTGATATTCTTTAGGATGGCCTGGTTGGATCTCCTTGCTGTCCAAGGGACTCTCAAACATCTTCTCCAACACCACAGTTCAAAAGCATCAATTCTTCAGCACTCAGCTTTCTTTATAGTCCACCTCTTACATCCATACATGACTACTGTAAAAACCATAGCCTTGACTAGATGGACCTTTATTGGAAAAGTAATGTCTCTGCTTTTTGATATGCTGTCTAGGTTGGTCATATCTTTCCTTCCAAGGAGTAAGTGTCTTAATTTCATGGCTGCAATCACCATCTGCAGTGATTTTGGAGACCCCAAAAAAATAAAGTCTGACACTGTTTCCACTCTTTCCCCTTCTACTTTCCATGAAGTGATGCAACCAGATGCCATGATCTTACTTTTCCAAATGTTGAGCTTTAAGCCAACTTTTTCATTCTCCTCTTTCACTTTCATCAAGAGGCTCTTTAGTTCTTCTTCACTTTCTGCCATAAGGGTTCTGTCATATGCATATCTGAGGATATTGATATTTTTCCCAGCAATCTTGATTCCAGCTTGTGCTTCCTCCAGTCCAGCATTTCTCATGATGTACTCTGCATATAAGTTAAATAAGCAAGGTGACAATATATAGCCTTGACACACTCCTTTTCCTATTTGGAACAAGTCTGTTGTTCCATGTTCTGTTCTACTGTTGCTTCCTGACCTGCATACATATTTCTCAAGAGGCATGTCAGGTGGTCTGGTATTCCCATCTCTTTCAGAATTTTCCACAGTTTATTGGGATCCACACAGTCAGAGGCTTTGGCATAGTCAATAAAGCAGAAATAGATGTTTTTCTGGAACTCTCTTGCTTTTTCCATGATCCAGTGAATGTTGGAAATTTGATATCTGGTTCCTCTGCCTTTTCTAAAACCAGCTTGAACATCTGGAAGTTCACAGTTTACATATTGCTGAAGCCTGGCTTGGAGGATTTTAAGCATTACTTTACTAGCGTGTGAGATGAGTGCAATTGTGCAGTAGTTTGAGCATTCTTTGCCATTGTCTTTCTTTGGGATTGGAATGAAAACTGACCTTTTCCAGTCCTGTGGCCTCTGCTGAGTTTTCCAAACTTGTTGGCATATTGAGTGCAGCACTTTCACAGCGTCATCTTTTAAGATTTGAATAGCTCAACTGGAATTCCATCACCTCCACTAGCTTTGTTCGTAGTGATGTTTCCTAAGGCCCACTTCACTTCACATTCCAGAGTGTCTGGCTCTAGGTGAGTGATCACACCACCGTGATTATCTGGGTCGTGAAGATCTTTTTTTGTACAGTTCTTCTGTGTATTCTTGCCACCTCTTCTTACTATCTTCTGCTTCTGTAGGGTCCGTACCATTTCTGTCCTTTATTGAGCCCATCTTTGCATGAAATATTCCCTTGATATCGCTAATTTTCTTGAAGAGATCTCTAGTCTTTCCCATTCTGTTGTTTTCCTCTATTTCTTTGCATTGATCGCTGAGGAAAGCGTTCTTATCTCTCCTTGCTATTCTTTGGAACTCTGCATTCTAATGGGTATATCTTTCCTTTTCTCCTTTGCTTTTCACTTCCCTTTTTCCCACAACTATTTGTAAGGCTTCCTCAGACAGCCATCTTGCTTTTTTGCATTTCTTTTTCTTGGGGATGGTCTTTCTCCCTGTCTCTAATGTCACAAACTTCCATCCACAGTTCATCAGGCACTCTGTCTATCATATCTAGTCCCTTAAATCTATTTCTCACTTCCACATTATAATTGTTAGGGATTTGATTTAGGTCATACCTGAGTGGTCTAGTGGTTTTCCATAGTTTCTTCAGTTTATGTCTGAATTTGGCAATAAGGAGTTCATGATCTGAGCCACAGTCAGCTCCCATTCTTGTTTTTGCTGACTGTGTAGAGCTTCTCCATCTTTGGCTGCAAATAATATAATCAGTCTGATTTCGGTGTTGACCATCTGGTGATGTCCATGTGTACAGTCCTCTCCTGTGTTGTTGGCAGAGGGTGTTTGCTATGACCAGCGCGTTCTCTTGGCAAAACTCTATTAGCCTTTGCCCTGCTTTATTCTGTACTCCAAGGCCAAATTTACCTGTTATTACAGGTGTTTCTTGACTTCCTACTTTTGCGTTCCAGTCCCCTCTAATGAAAAGGACATCTTTTTTCGGTGTCTGTTCTAGTAGGTCTTGTAGGTCTTCATAGAACTGTTCAACTTCAGCTTCTTCAGTGTTACTGGTCGGGGCATAGACTTGGATTACCGTGATATTGAATGGTTTGCCTTGGAAATGAACAGAGATCATTCTGTCGTTCTTGCGACTGCATCCGAGTAATACATTTCGGACTCTTTTGTTGACTATGATGGCTTCTCCACTTATTCTAAGGGATTCCTGCCCACAGTAGTAGATATAATGGTCATCTGAATTAAATTCACCCATTCCAGTACATCTTAGTTTGCTGATTCCTAGAATGTTGATGTTCACTCTTGCCATCCCTTGTTTGAGCACTTCCAATTTGCCTTGATTCATGAACCTAACATTCCAGGTTCCAATACAATATTGCTCTTTACAGCATCGGACCTTGCTTCTATCACCAGTCCCATCCACAACTGGGTGTTGTTTTTGTTTTGGCTCCATCCCTTCATTCTTTCTAAAGTTATTTCTCCACTGATCTCCAGTAGTATATTGGGCACCTACCGACCTGGGGAGTTCATAGTTCAGTGTCTTACCTTTTTGCCTTTTCATACTGTTCATGGGGTTCTCAAGGCAAGAATACTGAAGTGGTTTGCCATTCCCTTCTCCAGTGGACCACATTCTGTCAGACCTCTCTACCTTGACCCATCCATCATGGGTGGCCCCACATGGCATGGCTTAGTTTCATTGACTTAGACAAGGCTGTGGTCCATGCAATTAGATAGGCTAATTGTCTGTGATTGTAGTTTCAGTCTGTCTGCCCTCTGATGCCCTCTCTCAGTCCCTACCATGTTACTTTGTTTTCTCTTACCTTGGATGTGGGGTATCTCTTCACAGCTGCTCCAGCAAAGTGCAGCCACTGCTCCTTACCTTGGATGTGGGGTAGCTCCTCCCAGCTGCTGCCCCTGACCTCGGACTGAGGGTATCTCCTCTCGGCCGCTCTTGTGTGCCATTGCAGCTGCCTGTGCTTCTGCAGGTGACAATATAGAGCCTTGATTTATTCCTTCCCAATTTTGAATCAGTCCATTGTTCAATATTGGGCTTTTCCGGTGGCTCAGATGGTAGAGAATCGACCTGCAATGCAGGAACCCTGCGTTTCAATCCCTGGATTGGGAAGATCCCCTGGAGAAAGCCATGGCAACCCACACAAGTATTCTTGCCTTGAGAATCTCCATGGACAGAGGAGCCTGTCGGAGGACAGTCCATGGGGTCCCAAAGAGTCAGACATGACTGGGCAACTAAGCACAGCACACAGCACACAGCACACATGGTTCCATGTTAGATTATAACTGTTGCTTCTTGATGTGCACATAGGTCTCTTGAAGGCAGGTAAGGTGATCTGGTATTCCCATCTCTTTATTAATTTTACACAGTTTTTTTATGATCCACACAATCAGAGCTTTAACATAGTCAGTGAAGCAGAAGTAGATGTTTTTCTGAAATTCCTTTGCTTTTTCTAAGATCCAATGGGTGTTGGCAATTTGATCTGTGATTCTTCTGCTTTTTCTAAATCCAGCTTGTACATCTGCAAGTTATTGGTTCATGTAGTGCTAAAGCCTAAGGACGGATTTTGAGCATTATCTTGCTAGGGTGTGAGATGAATGCAGTTGTACAGTAGTTTGAACATTCCTTGGCATTGTCCTTCTTTGAGACTGGAATGAAAACTGACCTTTTCCAGTCTTGTGGGCAATACTGAGTTTTTCTAAATTTGGTGGCATATTGAGTGCAGCACTTTAACAGCATCATCTTTTAGGATTTGAAATATCTCAGCTGAAATTCCATCACTTCTACTAACTTTGCTCATTGTGATGATGAGAGAGTCAATTTCTAGGTATGCTGATAAGAAGTCCAGGGTACCCAAGGAGGAGAGTGGGGTCTGGGGTTCTCAAGGAAGAGAAAGTGACAACAAGTTTTTTTTTTTTTCTTTAAGCCTAGAGCTGAGATTGCACAGTAAAACAACTTATCTTGCTCAAGGATATTTTTTCCCTTAAACTCTGTACCAAAGATTATATAACAACTATGTATCCTACTTGAGGACATGTTTCTCCTTCTTGAGAACCTTCTGACTAATCCTGTCATCTTAAAATGTGTATTATGGGAGTGGGTCTGGTAAGATCTTTCTATTGTTAGTCCTAATTTTAATTTAAAATGTAAATTGTGGGAGTAGATCTGGTAAGACCTTTACAACCTTGAGATATTCTTTTGATTTACTGTAATAACAAATTAAAAAAAGTATATAGCTCCCTTGCTAAGACTAGCAAAGGGGGCATTCTCTGTCCCCCTTCTGATGTCTATGACAGAAGCTTTCTCTGTCCCATTTTATACTTTAATAAAATTCTGCTACACAAAAGCTCTTGAGCGATCAAGCCTGGTTTCTGGTCTCAAAGCTAAATCTTCTTCTTTGGAGATCATGAATCTGACATTGTTCACCATAAGCTCTCAATAGCTCAGCTGGAATTCCATCACCTCCACTAACTGTTCATTGTGATGGTTCCTAAGGCCCACTTGACTTTGCACTCCAGATGTCTTCCTCTAGGTGACTGATAACACCATCATGGTTATCAAGGTAATTAATACTTTATTTGTACAGTTCTTCTGCATTTTCCTGCCACTTCTTAATCTCTTCTGCTTCTGTTAGGTCCATAATACTTATGTCCTTTATTGTGCCTTTCTTGAATGAAACATTCCCTAGGTATCCCTACTTATCTTAAAGAAATCTAGTCTTTCCCATTCTATGGTTTTCCTCTTTTTCTTTACATTGTTCACTTAAGAAATCATTCTTGTCTCTCCTTGGTATTCTTTGCAACTCTGCAGTCAGTTGGTTATATCTTTCCTTCTCCTTATTCCCTTTTGCTTCTCTTTTCTCAGCTATTTGTAATGCCTTCTATTTGTAATGGTTGTAATAGCAAACATTTTGCCTTGTTGCATTTCTTTTTCTTAGGGATGATTTTGGTCACCACCTCCTATACAATGTCATAAATCTCCATCCATAGTTCTTCAGGCACTCTATCTATTAGAGCTAATTCTTTTAATATATTTGTCACTTCCACTGTATAATCATAAGGGATTTGATTTAGGTCATACCTGAATGGCCTAGTGGTTTTCCCTACTTTCTTCAACTTAAGTCTGAAATTTGGAATAAGGAACTCATGATTAGTAGTTTATGAGAAATCATTATTATCTGTTATGATAATCCTTACCTCTTAACAATAATGTTTCCACACTCCTGGAGTCTTTTGATTTACCAGTATACCAAAAGTTTTCACATATGTTACCTTATTTCCAATAACCAACAACAACAACAAAAAAAGAGGAAATAAAAATCATGTTCAAGTACAGATAATTTTTTAAAAAACTACTATTTTTTAAAAAATCTAGTTACTTAACAATTTGGTAAAATGAGTTGAAACAGTGAGCTAACTTACAGTACTGAAAGTGTCAATTTTAAATGAGTTCATAATTTTTTTCAGTTTTCCAATTTTTAAGAAGAAATTAAATCATCATGGTAATTAACAATGCCGCAAAGCTAAAATGACTGCAGAATTAGATATATGTAGGTAAAGGACGTATTCTAAGCAAAAGCAGCAGTTTGAAAGGCAACAACTACAGTCACAAGTGTGTCCCCTTCTTGTTTTACGTGTTATTTCTGCCATGTAACAGCAATGCATTAATTCAATTTCATCAAATCATGGAGAAAAGGTAAATTTATCAAACTTTATTGATTTTTTCTTCAGAAATAAATTTTATCATAACAGTGATAGAAAATTTACTCTGAATGGAAAATATGGTTGTCAAACTTGGAAGGCAGAAAGCTTGGGGAAAATATCTTTAGTCTCACCATTTTTCTTCTACTTTCTTCTAGCATCTTTTTTTGCCATGACTAGATCATGCCTCTGCAAGCATAATGAGCAGTGCCAGGTTAGGACAACATGGTTAGGCTAACTCCTGATCTAGACACACAGAACTAACAGCTCCTGGCAAATTGGCCAAACCACCCACTTGTCTGTTTCTCCTGGTATAGCCACAGGGTCCTTACACAATCTCTAGGCCTTCCGCCCAGTGACATCACCGGAGCTCTCAGAACAAGACAAGCATAGCATGCATGCCAACCAAATCAATGGGTGAATACGCAGAAATATTGCTCATAGAGTTCTAATTGACTTGATGACACTTAACTCTGAACTCTCAAATGTGCAGAGTCATTGAAAAGAGCTAAAATGAAATATATCCATCAAGGTTTGTGTCTCCACTTCATTCACAGCAGCACATGAATTGCACCTCAGATGCACCATCATCCTGTGTGATGAAGAGTGAGGAGGAGAGAAGCCACAGTAAACCAGTGCAGATCAAGGTAAGCATGGTCACTGAAGGACCCAGGAGAAATGAAAATGCTTGGCTCTAGAGAGGTCTTATCTAGAGAGTGGACAAGGAAGACAAAGAGATTGATGCTGAGGAATCTCCCCGAAATATAAACTCTCTTTGTAGCTTGGAATATTCCCTCTGTATGCTTCTAGGTTATCTAACAGTATGCTATTTTTACTTTGTATGTTTGGTTATTATTTTAGATCAGGGACGGTATAATCTCTCTGACCAACCTCAGTGCATAGCAGCCTGGAGCCAAAATGTTTTATTCATGAATGATGTCTTTTTTTTAATAAACTATAAAAATGTGAAACAATAAAAGTGATATATACCTAATAATGAGTGAACCAATAAACCCACTGGGCAACTTTGCTCTGCAAGTGGAAAAAATTGACTTTGTATAACAAATTGCAGAATTATTAATCCTGTTTGAAACCCTTTTTATATCACACCATTTACTTTAATTCTTACTAGTTTGACCATTATCATATATTATGCATTTTTCTTTGTACTTTTTGGGAGGGGAAGTGGCGACTAACATGTACTCTTGAACTTTCAAGGCCTTGGAGCAAGTTCAGGGGAAGGCCCTGGCCAGCTGGCAAAGGGAGGGGGAGGGAGGCTCCAGGCTGCTAAAGATGCTTTCCACATCTTGATTGACAGAAACCTCCAGTTTTCCTCTGGAAGAATGTTCTTTCTCCAGGCAGGGTGAAAGAGAAGCAAACAGAAAGAAGCAGGTGCTTGCCTCCGGTGGCTTCCAGTATGTTTATCACTACATCTGCCAAAGAACATTCTTCTGTAATTAAATAAATAAATAGAAGTGATTTCAAATTCCTGAAATTTTAAAGGAATTCTGAGAAAGAAAACAACAATGTAAGTGTTGAGACCTATATTAAAAAGTTAGTCCCCTTGCAAATGATTACCAGGGTAGCGAGGGAAAAAAGGAACACGGAAAGCATACAATGTTGACACACTTGGAGGGAAGGTTATTAGCAATGCAAATATGAAACTACCTTATCTTGCATTAATGAATTAGACTGAGAGATATACAGCATACTTGACGGCTTTATATTAAAAATTTTAAACATTTTGAGAGACAAAGATCCCACCCACCTATTTTGGACACCATTCTCAGCTGGAGCCTCAATCATGTACATCCTAGGTTCTAGTTTTTATCAAATGCATGCTATAGTGAGAAATTCTGGACTCACCATCCCACTAGGAAGAAAAACCAGGAATGATATTGGTATGGGACGTAAGGGGGCACAAAATATGTGCTTGTTTCTCTGATTGTGAGGTAAGTGAGCTATGGTAGGAGAAAGGGATAATTGGAAGAACGTATTTCACTGTTTCCTTTGGGCATTGTCAGCACAGCAACATTGATGGCTACAGTCCTGAGGGGCTGTCTTCTCACCAGGGTGCTGGAGAAATGGCATCCCCTTTGGTGGGTGTCCCCTTATGAGAAATCACTGTGCATCAGAAAGGATATATCGTATACCTAGAATGGGAGAAGTAAATATGGCAAGATGAGCACAGGCGGGTTCTGTGAGGACTTTCTGGAGCAAAGTCTTGAAATTATTATGGAACCTACATTAATTTCCATTTTGCTGTAGTTCAAGACACCTGTACTGCATACTGATGCAGGGAATAGGGCCTGGAGGAATAACATAACTTCTAAAACCATCACCTATTTAGACAGAGACAGCTCTGAATAGATTTCTGGTCTTCTGACTTGACCAAAGTCTTTCAGTACATTCATCACACTCTAGCTAATATATAAGCACATTAGAATCTATTGACTCAATCATTGAATAAATATGTATTTACTTATTTATTTAGATTCTATTATGGACTCTGGGAAAACATTGCTGGCATCATATAATTTATGGTCTAATCAACAGCAAAACAACAACATATAATTATATAATATGTTAGGCACTGACAGTTTTAATGCTTCAAAAATAAAGCAAGAAAAGGAGCTTGAGTATTACAGGAGGACTATTTTTTATATTAATTAATTGGAGAATCTTTGATTGTGGGGTGAAAATTCACCAGAGACATGAAAACAGTGAGAGAATAAAACCAGCAAATTTTGGAGGCAAGTCTGCCATCCAGTGAAACAGAATGGAGCTGAATTTACCTGAGACTCAATTGGCTGGGAAACTGGCATGGTTCTGCTGAGACATCATGCAGAGGATAAGGAGAGAAAGTTGCAGAAAGCACAGGGCCAGAGCTTGATGGGCATTGAAGGCAACCATTCAGTATTTGGACTTTATAGAAAGAGTTATAGAAAACCGTGGCGACTTAGGGTCAGGGCGTTAAAATGATCTGATAAAGGTTTTAAAAAAATCACTTGAGCTTCTCTGTTGATTGTCAGGAGGTGAAGAATGGAAGTGAGGAGACCCATTAGAAAGGAAGTATAGTTGTGCAGTAGAAAGAGAGAGAGATGATGGTGACTTGCATTAGAAGTAGCTATGTAACTGACGAGAAATGAACAGATTCAGGAGGTGTAATGGGAAAAATTAGCTTACATTGTTTACTGCATCGGGGTGGGAAGCAGTGTAAGTGGTGAAGTTCACGTAAGCTACGTGAATGGTAATACAATTTATTGAGATAAAGGTAAACATGCTGGTGATCTAGAGAATATATATTTTATCTTACATATGCTAAGCTTCTGATATCTGGAGACATCCAAGTAGATGACTTGTCTATATATGAGAGAGTTGATTTCCATACATGGATAATAATAGATATTTCAGTAATATTTTATGTTATTGGCAGAATAATAAATTCAAATAAAGGCAATCCATACAAAATATTTTTGAACAGACTACTCTAGTCACTTCACTAAATAGAATCCTCTATATCTGTAGTAAACTTAAGAATGTTTTATCTTCCTTCTTCCTTTCTGTTTTGGAAGGTAGAACCAAGAAAGATGGAAAGAAACATGTTCAATAATGTGCTGTAACCTCTGTGCACAATTCCCAAGAGACTATCATTATGAAAGTATGTAAACTACAATGCTATACATAGTATCACAAATGTCAGTAGAACTAGAAAAAAAAAATGTTTCATGGACTTTCAAATTGCACAAGTACATTGTGGTTGATTAGACTGACGACAAATTCTGTGGACACGATCATCTATTTGCTGTGACATCACAGGTCTTTCAATAACACTTAATTCCCACCTCCCCATTCTCAGATAAATTGTTAACTTCCACTCATTTCTTCTGGGGTTTTATCCTCTCGGGTTTTGTCCTGTTCCTTCATTTGGAACATATTCCCTTGTCACCTTCTTCTGCCTAAATTGCTGTTTTTATTTTTATGTATTTGGTAGTTTGGGTATGTTTCCCAGCTTTGGAGAAATGGTCTGTTTTTAGAAGGTGTCCTAGGTGTCCCAGCAGCCCAGTCCTCCTAAATGATCCAGCAGTGGCCCCTATGTGGACTGTTTCTGTTGTGGCAGACTGATTAAGGTGAGCAGTCTGGTAAGTTGGCTGACTCCCATTCTGGTGGGTTCTTAGGGACCACCTTGGGTGGAGGTTGCTGGCTGCTGGAAGGCAAGATTGGGTCATGAAGTGGCGGGGTGCAGAGCCCTCGGGGTCCTAAAGTTGGTGTTGGCCCACCGGTGAGCAATACTGTGTCCTAAGGTATCTGGCTGCAGGATCCAGGGATCCCAGAGCTGCTGCCTGCAGACCGGATGGAATGGTTAAGACCTAGAGTGTTCCAGGTCCCTTACTGGCCCAGTGTGGGCCGAGCTGTGTCCCAGAATGTCTGGCTGCAAAGCCCCAAGGGCCCCACTATTGATGTCAGCCCTCCAGTGGGTGATGGTGTTTAGTCGCTCAGTCGTGTCCAACTCTTTGTGACTCCCTGGGACTTTAGCCTACCAGGCTCCTCTGTCCAAGGGATTTTTCAGGTGAGAATACTGGAGTGGGTTGCCATTTCATCTTCCAGGGGATCTTCCTGGCCCAGGGATCAAACCTGTGTCTCCTATGTTGCAGGCAGATTCTTTACCCTCTGAGCCATCTGGGAAGCCTAGTCCCCTGGAAGGATCCCAGGGCTAGTGCCGGCAATAAATGTGGAACCACGTCTTGGGCCTTCTTGTATACAGGGCTGGGTCCTAGGATGCCTGTGGGTTCTAGGGGTCTTAAGGTGGCCAATGATCTTAAGACTGCTGGTGGTAGGGCCTGTGTCCTGTCTCAGTCTTAGGAGTCCTAATACCTTCACATATTGGCTGCTGGGTAGGGCTGGGTCTCAGTACTAATAAGCCAGAGGGAGGGTCCCAAAGAGATGCTTGCCAGCACCAGTGTCCATATGGTAAAATGAGCTCCCAAAATTATGCTGCCAGTGTCTCTGTCCTTAAGGTGAGTTCTAGCTGACTCTTGCCTCTCTGGGAGTCTCTCCAAGGTCAACAGAAAGATCTGAACCAGGCTCCTTTCAAATGACTGCTTCTGTTCTAGGTTCTGAAATGTGTGGGATTTCTCTGTGGTCTTTAAGAATGGAGTCTATTTTTCCAGCGCCTTCTGGCTCTCCTAAAAATAATACTCACTGGCATCCAAAGTCAAACGTTCTGGAGGCTTGTCTTTCTGAGTCAGGACTACTTACTGGACTGGGGACCTGAGACTGCTTGTTTCTTTGAGAGAACTTCTGCAACTCTAGTTACCCAGACAGTTTTGGGTTGCCCACTCAAGCATATGAATCTTGACTATACCCTATGTCTTTTCCTAGTCTTCACATTTTGTGATTTCTTCTTTATATCTTTCATTATGAAGATCTTTTCTGCTAGTCTTCTATTTCTCATCAACACTGCTCTGTAAAAGTGAAGGTCAAAGTGTTAGTTGCTCATTTGTGTGTGACTCTGCAACCCCATGGACTGTAGCCCACCAGGCTCCTCTGTCCATGGGATTCTCCAGGCAAGAATGCTGGAGTGAGTTGCCATTTCCTTCTCCAAGGGTTCTTCCTGACCCAGGGATTGAACCAGGTTTGGGTCTTGCATATTGCAAGCAGATTCTTTACCATCTGAACTACCAGGGAAGCCTAGTGTCTCTGTAATAGTTGTGACTTATGTATGCCTGTGGGAGGAGGTAAATTCAGGGTCTTCCTATTCAACCACCTTGGCTATTCTTCCTATGATCTTCCTTTTGGAGTTTTATGGAGGAAAAAATTTGTAGTACATTTAATAGAAAGAATTTTGAAAATGCAAAGTGAATTTATTCACATAATAAGTAACATGAACTTAATAAATGTTGAAAATAAGTACATATAAAAATAGCTTAGATAAATTAGTTGATTCAACCAGTATTATAAATAAAAAATGAAAACATGTACCAAGTGTCTTGGATTTGTCCCTAAGATGTGAGAATAATTTCAAATAATATATAATACCAGGCCTTTCAACATATAAAATTCTTCTCTGAATGGGGATTGGATTTGAATCTTTGTGTCATTTTTCCTGTTATTATGTAGCACAGGGTAGCAATTAATTCTTGTGATTTTCATACCAAATAATCAGCATCTTTCTTAAAACTTTTCCTTTCTGAAATATCTACCCCCTAGCCCAGAGCTATTTTGTCCTCATCCAGTGTCATCTTTGGGTGAAAGTAAAAGAGATATTATTCAACTTCAATGTTTTTGTATTCCTTGTAATTTAATATTACTTATGATGCAAGGTTAGTCTGGCTTCTCAGAATGTATTTTCTAGGAAAGATGCTATAGCAAATATAACTGTGATGTACACAGCCTAGAAGACAGAAATTTACTCATTTTATTTTGAAACACTCATTTTCAAATTCTGGAGGGATAGAAACACAAACACTTTCATTTTAATAATTGCTTTGAAAAGGTATTTGTTTAACTTTTATAGGGATACAGAGCTGAGGAGGGCCTTCATTTTCATGAGCTGCCAAAGATTTAAGGGCCTGAGTCCACCCCTCTGCAGGTTTCATTCTGTCATCCAATGGTCTTGTCTATCCCACTTTGGCCATAATCCGGATATGTTGAGGCAGTGACAAAGCTGAACAATTTAAGGCAATGACCTTGCCCCTGGACAGATGTGGTTCAACACCTTGTACAAGCAGCTAAAGTGATTAATGTATTTTCTCTGAATACAGTAGACAGTTGGCAAAATCACATGCATATTAATCTTGCATGGCACACATACACATCTTGTTATGTGCAGCAGATATATTTTTAAAATCTTTGATGCATCAAGCAAAGAATCATCCTACTGTATGCTTTAAGGCCTGATGAGAAGTACTGAGTGATATATTAGATTTCTGAAGTTGTCGGGGGTGGGTAGGTACAAAGAGCTTATCCTGCTAGAAAGAAGAGGATATAATGTTCTATTGTTGCAGAAAAAGCAAAATGCTTTATGCTTCTCAAAGTTCCTAAGGGGATCACCATTAAACCCTGGAAATTATTTTTTATCTACATCATGAGAGGGGAGTAAGGGCAGAATGGTGTTTAATGCTTTTCCTTTCAGGAAAGTTTGTAGCATTTCAAAGCCTTTGGTGTCTCCAGCTTAAACTAAATCAGTACAGTCATAAAAGTGTACCTCCTCCTCCACAAACCTTCTCACCGACTGTTTTAAAACCTACTGCAGTGTATAACTAGAGAATTTAAGACATTTTATGTGTTTGGACAATGAACTTGAATGCAGAGCTTTATAAGGCTAGAAAGGTACATGAATTAATAACTTTGTAATTTTATCGACTTGGTAAGGAAGGTAAAGATATGAACCAAGGCAAGAAAATTCATGACTGGCATTTAAATCCCTGATTTGGGAGGTCCTTCTGACATGAAAGTAAAGTACAGATGAAACTCATGGGGAAAAGAATACCTTGGTGTTATTTATGGATTAATTTCAAAACAAACTTTCTGTTACTTCACACCAGTAAAGATATGCTTGATGGGATAGTGAAATATAGCCTTTTCCTTGTAGCTGGGAAATATTTCTAACATCTCTGAAACACAGGATTTTGTTGGAGAGAGGCTGATCTGCTTTCTGTTTGCCCTTCTGACAAATTGCCCTCCTGTCCCTTTAGATGTGCCTACCCTTCTCTTTCCCTGTCCTCCATGAAATACTTGCTGAACACGTGCCACACCCCAGTTCCCACACCTTTCTTCATATGGGTTCCCCTCCACAGAGCTCCCTTCTCCTTGAAATTCAGCTCAACCTTCACTTCTGTCTAAGGTTTTCTTGTTGTTGCTGTTCAGTTGGCCAGTCATGTCTGACTCTATGTGACCCCACGGACTGCAGCACGCCTGTCCTCCTTGTCCCTTGCCATCTCCCAAAGTTTGCCCAAGTTCATGTCCACTGAGATTTTCTTAATAGTAATCAAAAATACACATATCCAATATCTACTGGCTACCGTCTATATTTATAACCACAAGTGTCTATTTGCAACGTAGCTATTACAATACAAGATCTCAAATTATATATGCATTATGTGCATACATTACTATATATTATATAAATTATATTATCATATACACTATATGATTATATAACTAGATAATTGTATAAATGTACATATATACATATGTACATATGTAGTGCTGGAGAAGACTTCTGAAAGTCCTTTGGACAGCAAGGAGATCAAACCAGTCAATCTTAAAGGAAATCAACCCTGAATACTCGTTGGAAGGAATGACGCTGAAACTCATCTGATGTGAACAGCCGACTTATTGGAAATGTCCCTGATGCTGGGAAAGATTGAGGGCAAAGGAGAAGAGGGTGTCAGAGGATAAGATGGCTGGATGGCATCACTGATGCAATGGACATGAACTTGGACAAACTTCGGGAGATTGTGAGAGACAGGGAGGTCTGGCCTGCTGCAGCCCATGGGGTCCCAAAGAGTTGGACACAGCTAAAGCAACAGAGCATGTATGCATACATACATATATTAATATATATACACACAAATATAATACAGAAAGATTAGGAGAAAGAGAGAAGAGAAAATTTGTCATTGGTATTCTTCATAGCAATAAGTCTGAGCAGTATCGTGCTATACAATCAAGGACTCTTTTCAAGGCAAGGGACTAAGGATCAGGGACATTACTATACTTAGATGAGGCAGAAAATGAAATAAAAATCTAACAAACACATACCCACATACACACACATAAACCACGTTTTTCTTGTATATGTTTTTAGAAAATTGAAATGGGAAAAAGTACTCAAGCAAATTATGTTTGCTGCTGCTGCTGCTGCTGCTAAGTCGCTTCAGTCGTGTCCAACTCTGTGCGACCCCATAGACAGCCAAATTGTGTTATTAATGTATAATTTCTAATATTCAAAGGCTAGAATGTTAGGTGTGCTGGTCATCTCCACCAAAGCACAATGGCAGGGAGAGTTACTGAGAAGGAGGAAACAGTGTGATTTTAGATGTGAGCCTCAGTTTACATCCAGCCCAACTAAAGTTATAAAATATCAGAAAAGGTGTGCATGCTGATGTTCATAAGTCATCTAGTTGATATAATTTTTTCGTCGTTGTTTCACATGGGATCCTAGATCAACAGTGCTTCTTGTGTCATAATATCCATAACATGTAGCTAGCAAATGTGCTTCTCTCCATTTTCACCATGCACTGAACTGAGTATGTGTGTGATTGTGTGTGTGTAAATGGGGCAAGGGATCAAACTTGATTTTAAAATCTTTATTTACACAAACTTGAATTTACCCTAAGCCAAACAAAGGAAACTTTATTGTGCATTACTTCATATCGTTAATCTCACTGACAAGCAAAGGAGCTATGCAAAATTGGAACAATCTTGGGGAAAATATCGAGCTTTAAAATTATCAAACTGCTCTGTGGCTTGAAGCAGAGCAAGACAATGTAAGCAGGGCTTCTGTCAGATGATATCTTCCACTCCATAGAACATGTTATTTAGTTCAATTTTTGAAGCAAATCTAAGAGAAATTGTCAAATATGCCATTTGCCTTCATCTTGTAATAGTATTAAGCAATCGTGAGCTCAGATGGCTTCTATTCACATGCTTTAGTCACCACCATGGATGTCTTACGAGAAAATATCCATCTCCTTTTGAAAAAGATACTTTTTTGGAAGGTTATACTGGTGCCGGAATTCTACTGGAACTGTCTTAGAAAAGTATTTCTTTTTATTGATTTCTCTGCAGTCAGGAGATTTGCAGACAGCTGTAAACATTGAGGAACAGTTTAGGAATTACTCTTCAGAGGATCTTACTGGTGCTCCTTGATACAGATTGCCCCTCCTTTTGCAAAGTGAGATTTGAGAATCCTTACTTCTTTTGCCATTAGTTACCTTAGTTTTGTAAATCTTGGATTTACTAAAATCAGATTCATCAAAATTTGTTGTCATCAGGGTAAAGCTGGCATCAATTAATTGTCTGAGGTGATGTATAAGTTTGTATGTTAAAGATCATGTGAAAATTTTGATGTTTTTTGCTCATTCAAGTTTAAAAGTAATTGAAGTTCACTTATCAATTAATGTATTTTCATCTAGTCTCGTATTTTCATAATTTTTATATTCCTTTTTTTTCAAAAATGGCAGTATCTTAATAAGATAAGAGGATATATGTACAAATTAAAGCTTAAAATGACAGTATTTTTGACAGAAAGTAAAATAAATATTTGCGTTCATATTCATATATCATAAAAGCTGGTATGCATTCATATTTTTGAATAAATTAATAAATGAGAATGAAAAGGCAGCTCTTCCCTACACCAGAATTTCATTAAAAAAACAAGGAAATAGCGAATCACCATAAGACAAGCATCATAGTAAATTTGTCACAGATAATTTCCAGTAAATTATTTGAAAATTAATGAGTTAAAGTTTAAAATGAAAAAGTATACACATTATCAAAGTAATTTTCCCAATGTATTGATAAACTACAGTGGCAAAGATGGTAACTTTACAGTAAAGAAACCGGAAGACATCACCTTAATAATATGATCACAGTTAACATCCCAAGGAGTAAGGCATACATCATGATCTCCTTAATATGATATATTGAGAAGGACACAACATAATTCCTGGGATATTGCTGCTGAAAATTCATGACCTCATCCCAATTAGGATAAAATATCAGATAAATTCAATTTGAGAAACATCAACAAAATAATTGTCTGGTACTCTTTAAAAGCATTAAGGTTAGGAAAGACAAAGAAAGGCTGTTTAACCTTAAAGATTGAGGACATTGAGGAAAAATATTGGTAAATGTGATGTGGGATCCTGAATAGACTCTTGAAATAGAAAAAAGGCAGTAGAAGAAAAACAGGTAAAATTCAATAATGTCTGTAGTATAGTTAATCGCGTTGTAGCAATTCTCATTTTCCAATTTTGACAACTGTGCATTGATTATATAAGATATTCATATTAGAAGAACCTGAGAAGGGATAAGTTGGAACTCTCTATAATCTTTTGCAACTTTTTAAAAACGTAAGTATAAGGTAGCCAAAAATATTCATTTGAATTAAACTGTTAGAGAAAAAAGTTTATAATTGTATATGTCTGCCTGCATGCGTGTACTATACACCATCTACCAATAGATAATACGCGTTTGTTTCTATTTTACTAGAGAAATGTTCTTATCTTTTTAACATTAAGATCTGTAAAGATGCTGAAAATTTTAAAATCACTTCTCTAAGAATTTAAGCTAATCAGTTCCTTGTTTGGTTTTATAAAACAACTTTTCACATTTTCCAACACCTCCTCCTCTTTTCCTCAGCCCTCACCTTTTCTCAAGTAATCTCCTCTGCCTCACCTTGTGAATTACTGAGCCTAGCCCAAGGTACAAACTATGGGTCAATTTGGCTTTATTTTTTAGATTTCTGTGAACATAAGTCTAAAACACAAAATGAGCCCTCAGAGAAGACCACATATATTCAGAAGAAATATTTTTTGTGTCATGAAGCAAGAAAACTCAACTAGTAATTCAACCTAGATTACAGTGTTGGCTCTATCTCTTTTTTCCATTCGAGAAAGTCTCTTAGGCTTTTCTACTTTACTATGCAACTGCCAGCATCTTGCGACTCTGCAAAGCTTTAGTTTCCTGTCTGTTAAGCAGAAGTAGTATTTAACTCACAACATTATTGTGAATACAATATGAGAGATGAGGGGAAAAGCACAGCGCTTGGCAGTGGTGAGTGGTAAGTAACAGTTGTCAACATCTCCTTTTGATATTCTCAAAGACAAACTAAGTCAGAATAAAATTAATAAGACTGGGACCACTTTCTACTCGGTCTTCAGGTACATTTGGCAACACTTGGCTGACTGCAAGAGGACAAGCAAACAGGATGGTGGTGGTGGGTTAGTTGCTAAGTCATGTCCGAGTCTTGTGACCCCATGGACGTTAGCCCACCAGGCTCCTCTGTCCATGAGATTCTCCAGGCAAGAATACCAGAGTGGGTTGCCATTTCCTTCCGAGGGGATCTTCCTGACCCCAGAATCAAACCCAAGTCTCCTACATTGTAGGCAGAATCTTTACTGACTGAGCTACAAGGGAAGTCTTCATATGGGGACATGTCGAAAAGGAAGGATGCTCAACAGAGGAAGAGGCTTCTGTGTCCAGTTTCTAGAATAATTAGGGAGTGAATGTGGTCCATCCCCACTTTTATATGGTCAAGCTGTCATCGCGATCCTTATGGATGTGGCTACAGGTCATGTCTCAGTCCCCCTTTTGGTCATTTTCCCTACTGAAATCAAGAGATTAACCTTGACTCAGGCCACTGTGCCATCATCATCACTAGGTCATCACTGACCATGTTGGGTCCCTCCTTAAAGGTTTTATCCTCATAGTCTATCTTGTTGTCTGGTTGAGTGTTGCATGATCACCTGTTGTATAGTCCAAAATGACAGCAGCTGCCCTACAGCATTTAACATCCTGGAAATGACACACTCACACTCGTTGACTGATATGTACCCTTCCAGCAATTTCAGAGAGCAATCTTTCTTTGATGTCTCTCCCAGTAAACAAAGTCTCTCATTTGAAGATTATGAAGAGGCTGTTTAGAAAAACGTTGTTGAAGGGTATCTTTGACCTACTAGTGATAACACTGGTGCACATGAATTCTTTAAATAATTTTGCCATGTCTGCATGTGGCAGTGCAGGCTCTCGGGTGGGATATAAACTACCTGGTGTGTTTTCCAGTCACAAATTCATAGGTACATAACTCACATGGCACCAAAGGGGTAGCTTGGATGGCCACAACAGCCATAGACTGTGCTTTTAGCCAGAGGAGTTCAAGAATTTCTGAGAGTTTTGCTAGTTATTCACTGCTTAAGAATGCCTTTGGCTTTTTCAACCTTTCTAAAAGATGGTTGTGAGGTGGTACATGGTGGTCAGTGCAGTGTAGTTTTTGAGTAAGAAGAAACACTTAGTAGATTTCTTCTACAATAGTTACTGAATACTGTGTAATTTTATTAGTTGGTATAAAGGTCTATCTGCCGCAAGCTGGAATCATAAAGCAGCTTTTTAGCAAAGGTGAGAGTTATAACTTCGCTACGACTTCTGCACAACTTGCATTTGAAGAGCTTACTAAGACATGGATTAATTGATTAATAAGTCAGGTAAACTAGGAGGATTGTAAGAGTTTCACTGACTAGCTGTCTGACTTTAATATGCTTAGGAAAATCCCTAATACTATCCTAGAACCAAGGTTTAAATTCACTTGTGGAGGACATTTAAAGCTTATGAACTGAGTGGACCTTAGAAGGAGTTGGCTGATGAAAGTGGCAGGAAACTTGTGAGGAAATGGTTCAGGGAATAGAGAGGGAGAATGTGGACCTGAAGAGTTAGCAGTGCAGTGGAGCATGAGGGAATATGAAGTGCACAGGAAGGTAGGGTTCTAATGGGGAAAGCGGTCCTTTGTTTCGTGCTGTCAAAATCTTTTCTGACTTTGGCCAAAGAATCTTTTAGAGAAGCTAATTTGAGTCAGAATTTCACTTAGAAACTTCAATGTACCAATTAAAATTTTTCCCGCTGGACTAAGTATTGTATTCCCCTTTTCCTAAGACATCTTTCAAATGAGTAACTTTTGCTAGATCAATGCTCCTCAAAGTGGTATTAGAGACCCACTTTACTAACATTTGCTAAATGACATTGGTGAAATTCTGCCATTTAGAGAAATAAGCACAAGAGTTCATATTGTAAAAGTACGTATAGGAAGATGGGAGTTTCTTCAGAGGCAGAGAAGCTTTCGATTAAGGAGACCCCATGAAATGTGGTCACAGTCAGTAGAAAGTAGTTTGTGGATTTTGTGCCTCAAATCTCTAACTTTAAGGTTAGTTACATCTAAACACAAATTTGACAAATTGTACCACATTCCCACCAATGGAAAAACAAGAATAATCCCTCTGTGTGAGGCCAATCTCTCAGGATGAATAATCAAGATATAGGGGAATCTCATCCAATTTTGTTGGCAACTAAGAGCAAAGTGTGTTGCCCTCAGATTACACAAGTCTGGAGAAAATCACAAACTTCTCAGCCTGGGAAGCTGGTTGGAACAACAGACTTGTACCTTGAGACCTCCCTCCTTATAACTAAACAACATTTAAAACTAATACAAGCAGAGTCATATCACCAAGGATGTGAACCAAAAAGCGGACTTCCAATAAGTGCAAAAAGCCAGAAATGAACAAATGAACAAAATGCCAGAAGAACTCTTAGACAAAGAGGGTGGACCCTTTGAAGAAGGCTTACTCCTCTGTGCAGTGGGAGAAGCAGCTGCAGCTCAAGAGGCCTGGGTAGGATTAGTTCCTGCTCAAGAGCCAAAGTCCACATCATGGGTATATCTGGTGTGTCTAAGTGTGGCACTGAGATAACTGTCAAAGAAAAAAAAAAGAAAGAAGAAGAAGAAGAAGCTAAGTCAGCAACAAAATTAACAAAGGCTGTTTATTTGTAAACTTACTGCTAGGATCCCTGTCTTCCTTCACTTTTGTTTCAGCAGGGATTCAAAGGTGTTAGAAAAGGGGATACATTCTATAGACCAAGAAAGAAGAAATACTGAAATAGTCTCTGTCAAATGTTCTGTTACACTGGAATTTTTAGAAGTGGGTAGATTTTTTGATTGTTCTTAGGAACAGATGATTGTCCTCAGGATGCAAGAGAACAAGCTCTTTGGGCACATTTCAAAAGAGGAAAGATTGCTCAGTATTAGGGCAGAGGATTTTCTGTGGCCAATCATTTCCTGGAAAAAGCAGGGGTTGCTGGTGTTTTTTGCACTGTCATAATAGTCTTTACTGTGGTAGTATCTGTGATGTTGATGTTTGGCAGTTTCTTTCTATCCTATTACTATAATATTATATGCAGTTTTAGAGGAGAAATGTACATCCAGAATTTGAGCTCTTTCACTGACAACAATTAGAACAGATTTTTCCTTATTTGGCTATATACTTTTTCCATCTGATGAATTTGTCATATCCTCTCTAAATTAATGCCTTCCTTTGTTTTAGCTTTCATCTGAGAAGAGGATGATGATATTCTCCTAGGATATCTGATGTGAACTTGCCTGTATCCCAGGAGTTTGAACAGACTTTTCAAAGAGCAATATTACTGAGTACTGAGAGATCCAATGGCCACAGCTGCTTGCCTGGATACCTTCCAGCCCACTTCTAATTAAAACTAACCTGATCATAAATAAGAGACTAAGGATTTGCTAATGTTTTCACTAAATGCTCCATCTTAAAATCATGTACTCTGGAGGCTATATTTCTTGGACAGCATATGCCTTTACTGAATGATGAAGCCCCCAAGTATAGTGTCATAACATGATTTATTCATAATACTATTTTATTATCATAATACATTTATTATCTGCAATAATAAATCTTTTTTTGTTTTTTCCTAAATAAACTGAAACTTGCTTAAGCCATTTCCTCTCACAATGTTTAACATAATGCCATCTATACTTGACAAAGAACCATATGTAAGGTAAAAATAGCTTTTTGAATTTTTTGTTACTTTTTCTCCCATACTAATTTTATATAATTAGCTTCTTCCCCTTATTCAACCTGATAAAACAAGTGACTATCTTTAATATTTTTTTTCTTTACAATACTCAGCTACATCATTCTTTTGTTTTTCATCTCCGCAGTTGAATTCTGTATCTCTATTTTGTCTCTTTGGAAACTAGATTTCTACAACCAAAGTTGAAGCAGAAACTAACCTTGATGGGGTTTTACAGAACTGAAGAAGGGTGTATAGACTTTTTCTCATGGAGAATCCCAAATTTTTACTTGCTATTCTGTAAGCTTAAGAGTTTGTTTCCCTTTAAAATACAAAGGCTACTTGAAAAAGTAATGGTTTAAAAGAAAGCATAACATTAAAGGTAAGGAAGGTTTTGGAAGGAAAGAGCACATTGAAAGGGAAGGTTTGTGAATAGAAAGTAAACAAAAGGAGAATTTGAAGTCTAGGGCTTTCTGACTTGAATTTCCTTGATATCAAAATGGTTTCAGGGGCTTGACCCACTTCTTTTCTTTTTAAATTATATCACTTAATTATTAATCAATTGTTCAACAGTTATTTACAGCAAATGTTTTACTCTATCCTCTTTTCTTCTTTTTTCTTAATTTACTTTTAACTGGAAGATAATTTCCTTACAATATTGTGTTGGTTTCTGCCATACATCAACATAAATCAGCCATAGGAATACATATGTACCCTCTATCTTGACCCTCCTTCCTGCCTCCCATCACGTTCCACCTCTTTAGGTTGTCGCAGAGCAGCAGTGGAGCTCCCTGCACCACACAACAAATTCCCAGCAGCTATCTATTTCACATATGTTAATATAAATATTTTCACACTACAATCTCAATCTGTCCCATCCTCTCTTTCTCCCACTGTGTCCACAAGTCTGTTCTCTATATCTGCATCTCCACTGATCCCTGAAAATAGGTTCATCAGTACCCCCTTTCCAGATTCCATATATATCCATTAATATACACTATTTGCTTTCCTCTTTCTGACTTCACTCAGTATACTAGGCTCTAGATTCATCCACCTCATTAGAACTGACTCAAATACATTCCTTTTTATGGTTAAATAATATCCAATTTTATATGTATATATACATATATACATGTATACATATACATATATATACACCACAACTTCTTTATCCATTTATCCATTAATGGACTATTCCATATCTTAGTTATTGAAAATAGTGCTGCAATAAACATTGGGGTACATGTGCATTTTGCAATTACAGTTTCCTCAGGGTATGTGTCCAGTGGTGGGATTGTTGTGTCATATATTAATTCCTAGTATTTTAAGGAATCTCCATATTGCTCTCCATAGTGGCTGTACCAGTTTACATTTTTCCACCAATAACGCAAGAATATTCCCTTTTCTCCAACCCTCTCCAGCATTTATTGTTTGTAGATTTTTTGTTAATGGCCATTTTGACACATGTGAGGTGATATCTCATGGTAGTTTTCATTTGCATTTCTCTAATAATGAGCGATATTAAGCACCTTTTCATGTGTTTATTAGTCATCTGTGTGTCTGCTTTGGAGAAATTTCTGTTTAGGTGTTCTGCCCATTTTTTGATTGGATAGTTTGTGTTTTCTGATATTAAGCTTTATGAGCTGCTTGTATATTTTGGAGATAAATCCTTTGTCAGTTGTTTCGTTTGCTATTATTTTGTTCACTAAAATCTCCTTGTATCAGGTTATTTCACTGCTTCGTCTCTGTTTTTTGTTTGCCAAATCCATCACTTTAGGGAGAACGTACATTCAGTTTTATTTCTAGATGGGGACAATAATATGACAATAATATCTTATTCACAAAGAGTAATGATTTACGAGTAAAATGGGACAGGTTCCAAACTCCTTATTCTTTACACAAGGTCTTTAAAATTCAGGCTTGTAGCTTGCCTTCTAAATCCTATTTCAGATTACACTCATTCTAAATTTTCACTTGAACTCACAACACTTGTCACAACAATCTAATTAATGATAGCTCACCTTTATTCTACTTTGTGCTATCACTTGTTTTACTGTCTTCTATCGTTACATATTTTACTTTATCATCTTTCTGTCTAAGTAAACTATGTTAGGATATCACTTCACATGTCTTAACATTCCCAGTATATCATTTGCATGCCATAGATTATCTTTATTTTAATGTGCACATGCTACACATTTATCTATTGGATGAAAAAAATGAATGTGTATATTTATAAAGGAGAATAAATGGATTTAATTTTTTCCAAAATGTCCTCTAAGTACAATTTAAAATATTCTGATATAGTATTACTTAGTTTTCTCTCTAAATTGAAATTTAAAACATATATATTTTTTTAATTTATAAATGTTGGTAGGCCAATAATTACATAAAAAAAAAAAATACTGAAATGGCCTAAGTTGGGCTTCTCTTGTAGCTCAGCTGGTAAATAACCCATCTCCAGTGCAGGAGACCCCAGTTTGATTCCTGGGTTGGGAAGATACCCTGGAGAGGGGATAAGCTACCCACTTTAGTATTCTTGGGCTCCCCTGGTGGCTCAGCTGGTAAAGAATCCACCTGCAATGCAGGAGACCTGGATTCAAACCCTGGGTTGGGAAGATCCCCTGGAGAAGGGAAAAGCTACCCACTCCAGTATTCTGGCCTGGATAATTCCATCTACTGCATATCCATGAGGTCACAAAGAGTCAGACACGACTGAGCAACTTTCACTCAATGGAATTTAGTAAGTAAAAATCACTAACCCTGTATGCGAGACATCAAAAGAGACACAGATAAATAGAACAGTATTATGGACTCTGTGGGAGAGGGTGAGGGCAGGATGCTATGGGAGAATAGCATTGAAGCATGTAAATTATCATATGTGAAACAAATCACCAGTCCAAGTTCGACGCATGATACAGGGTGCTCGGGGCTGGTGCACCAGGATGACCCGGAGGGATGGGGTGGAGAGGGAGGTGGGAGGGGGGGTTCTGGAAGGGGAAAACATGTACACCCATGGTGGATTCATGTCAATGTATGGCAAAACCACTACAATATTGTAAAGTTAAAAAATAGATAAATAAACTAATTTTAAAAAAATTACTAACACTCAGAAATTCTTACTACTAAGAAATAAAACACACTTTCCTAAATTTAAACTACTAAGATCATACTGAGTCAGTTTGAGGTGTGCTAATTGATTCACCAGCTGTATGCTTGCATGCATATATGGTATCTTGGCACATAAAACCTAAGGGTCTTTACTCTAGGCCTGAGTCCTTTAGTGATTAGTACGTCTCATGTAGTTGTTTCCCCTTAAGTCTTTACTATGGATTATATTTGACAAAATCAATGATGAATTTTATTTAAAACAGCTCTGATCAGCTAACAAGGAAGAATTTTACTCCCATTTTATAGATCAGGAAATAGGCACAAAGAGATCAAAGTCACTGGTCTGCATATGGTAATCATTGCAACCATTCTCCTAAAACAGACTCATTATTTGTTCTATTTTGTCATTCTGCTTGACATTTTTTTTTTTTTGAGCATTGCTTAGTTCCCAGAGCAGGGCTTGAACTCATGCCCTTAGCAGTGCAAGCATGGAGTTCTAACTACTGGACTACCTGGGAATTCCCTGCCTGACTTTCTAGGAGGAATTTCATTCATCTTGGGACCAAAGGAGAAGATTCAACTAATAGAAGATTTAACAAAACTAAGAATGGAAACTGTCCACCATGACGCTTATTAACTAGAGGAAAGGTAAAAGTATTATAAGGTTTTGTTTGTCTTACTTTGCATATATTTATGGGAAATGTTCAATTTCCAGCTGTTGGCCACCTAGGAAAAACACTGTGACTTTCTCACAATGAACCAGTGTAAACTTATTGGATATCAGGAGCAAGATGGAATGAGGAAGGCAATTCTGCTGCAGCAAAAGTGATATAATATGATTTGAAGACAATTGTGAATAATCTTTTTGTCTCTGAATCAGTCATGCAACTGTTACCCTGTATTAGTGCATGTAATTGAGAGTAGAATGTATATGCAAAGAATGACTATTTTAACATTGAAATTCAAATTGTCTCAAGTTACGCTGTTTGGGGAATAGAATCCAATAGCCATATATAGTCACCAAAACATGTATAATACAGAACAGCTAAAGACAATTAGATTTAATGACTTAATTTGGCCTTCCAGAAACTTCTCAATCCAAAGTACTCACTGCTTCCAGAAGCATATTGAGCAACTGGAAGTAACTGGTCTATAGCAGTATTATAATATAAAGGAAAAGCAAATTGACTCTATTCAGCTTTAAAAATATGACCCTAGTCCATAAACATTTTTAACTACTTATGAACCTTTTGGTCAAATATCCTATCCATCTATCTATCCTCTTACCTTCAGGTTATGGGACATCAACTTCTTGTTTTTTACTTATTACAATAGGTTAACACTCTTTCAGTCAAGCACATTGTGGGTAAAAACTCTCATAACACATGAAAATAATTAATTATAATTTAGTCAAGAGAACTATGCTTTAAACAAAGATTCTTCTACCCCTCTCAAAATCAGAGAGATTTATTTATGTTTTCTTGATTTAATTGGCAAGTTCCATGGTGCTTCAAAAGTTTAAAAATGAAAAGAAAAAAAGAAAAGTCAAGAGCTCAAGGATGATTTTTTGCATAACTTCACACAACAAGCAGGTGTTTGTAAGATCAATTTACAACAGGGACCACACTATCCACCTAGCTTGGATGACTTCCAACCCACTTCCAATTAAAACTTACCTGATCATAAATAAGAGATAAAAGCTTGCTAGCCAGTACAGTAAATAATAGATCTTAAAATAATGTATTTGGGGGCTGTTTAGAGACAGTAAATGAATTCCCATTAGGTTAGATAATGTTAGAAGAAGATTTGAGGTCAGGATTCCCAGGAAGCCCATAGAATATTGTCTTTTTCAGCATTGACTCTGATATTTTACAACGTGAACTGTGAATTACTAAAAAGTTTACAATGCAGGCTGTGCCTGTCAGACACCACAGTGAGGTGGTTATTTTTCAGTCCCTATGAAAGTTTAAATAAATGTAGTTCTCTGGCAGTAAACAGTTTGGAATGGGCAACATGAATAGTGTGGTCAAGTTGGACAGGAAGCCTGGACATACTAGCCTCTATAGACCAGGGCATCCTGTACAATTGCACTCCTCCCATTCAAAACAGGAGTTCTTATGATTTTCATGGAGGAATTTTTGTTTATGACAAAGACCCAGAGAAGAAATTTAGGCAAAACTCTGCCTCCTTCCATATACTGGAAAATGTCAATGGAAACTGGAGAAACAATGAGTATCAGAAGGAAGGAACAGGAGGAAAGTGAGATCTTACAACATTCATCCTTCCTGTTATGAGTTAAATTGTGTTCTCCAAAAAGATATGTTGAAAACCATAAGCCCAGTGTCAGTAAATGAGACTTTATTTGGAAATAGAGTCTTTCAGAAGTGCTCAATTTAAGATAAGGTCACAAAAGTGGGCCTTAATCCAATCTGACAGATGGGCTTACAAGAAGAAGGAAATTTGGACACAGACTCAAAGGAAGGTGGTTATATGAAGATGGAGAAAAAGATTGGAGTTATGCTGCCACAAGAAAAAGAAGGCCTGAGGCAACCAGAAGCTGGAAGAACAAGGAAGAATTTCATCCTAGAGCTTTTACAGAGAGTTTGTCTCTGCTAACACCTTGATTTCTTACCTCTAGTCTCTGGCACTGTAAGACAATGCATTTATGTTACTTTAAGCCACTTACTTTATGCTATGTTGTTATGGTAGCCCAAGGAAAGTAAGGCAACTCTCTTTAAAATTTAGAAAAGACTGCACCAAGACCTACTCTCCTTGACTAAAGCATTTCAAGCCATCTTTCTAACACCAAAAGACTTGATAGTCACACTGCTTTAGAAATGTTTTAATAACAGATCACCATCAAAAAACATTCTGGCTTTATGCCTTTATTTAAAGAGGTGTTGCTCTTTCATCTTTTTCCAATAGGATTTGACAACTGAAGGCAAAGAAGCCAATTCCTTTCAAATGAAGGGAATGTAATACAAGAAATATGTACACAAAGAAACAGGTTATAAGGCCTAAGATGCAATTTAGAGGATGGTGAGGTGGTTTATAAATCAGTAATAGTGGAATAATGCTACTAACTCTAGACCTAATGGGACAATTGAATTGATGGTACTAAAGCTGGTGTTACCCAGTTGAAGCCAGAACCACAGAGATCCTGCCTAGTAGGGGCTGGAGCTATGAAGAGCAGAGATACTCTGAGAGCTTCCTTCCTCTCAGCTATCCATTCCTGGCCAGTGCCGCCTGTTAGGCAAACGTACCCTGATAAGTTTAGAAATTGCAGTCTGCAGTGGCAGAACCCATAAGAATGAAGTGGTAGGACCAAATCATGAAGAATCCATGGACTGTGGTTTGTATTCTGGATTTTATTATACCCATAATGGATTAATCATTTAATAATCTAAGCAGGGACATCAAGTGACCTGAAATAAACTTTTAAGATATATTGAGGAAAAATATACAGTAAAAACATTATAAGTTGAAACAAACAGGTTAAATATCAGGTATTGCAATTATGGGGCTTCCCAGGTGGCTCAGTGGTAAAGAATCTGCCTGCCTAGAAGAAAATGATGGTAGATAAAACTAGGATGCTTTGCTGTTGTTGTTCAGTCACTAAGTCATATCTGACTGTTTGGGACACTGTGGACTACAGCATGCCAGGCTTTTCTGTCCTTCTCTATCTCTCAGAGTTTGCTCAAACTTATGTCCATTGAGGCAGTGATTCCATCCAACCATCTCATATTCTGTTGCCCTCTTCTCCTTTTGCCCTCAATCTTTCCCAGCATCAGAGTCTTTTCCAGTGAGTCAGCTCTTCTCATGAAATGGCCAAAGTATTGGAGTTTCAGCTTCAGCATCAGTTTTTTCAATGAGTATTCAAGGTTGATTTCCTTCAGGGTTGACTGCCTTGATCTCCTTGCTGTCCAAAGACTCTCAAAAGTCTTCTCCAGCACCACAGTTCTAAAGCATCAATCTTTTTGGTACTCAGCCTTCTTTACAGTCCAACTCTCACATCCATACATGACTACTGGGGAAAAAAAACATAGGTTTGACTATGCAGACCCTTGTCAGCAAAGCAATGTCTATGCTTTTTAATACACTGTCTAGGTTTGTCATAGCTTTCCTTCCAAGGAGCAAGCATCTTTTAATTTCATGGCTGCAGTTGCCATCTACAGTGATTTTGGACCCAAAGAGAGTAAAGTCTGTCACTGTTTCCAGTTTTTCCCGAACTATTTGCATGAAGTGATGGCATCAGTTGCCATGATCTTAGTTTTTTAAATGTTGAGTTTTAAGCCAGCTTTTATCTTTTTTTTCAATTTTGTATTTTTCTTATTTAGTTCTATCTCTTTTACTGATTTATTTATCATCTTAGTGGTTGCTGTAGGGCTTAGACATTTTTAATTAATCTTAGATTAGCTTCAGATGATATGTTCCAATACTTTGGCCACCTGATGGGAGGAGACGATTCATTGAAAAAGACCCTGATATTGGGAAAGATTGAGGACAAAATGAGAAGAGGATGGCAGAGGAAAAGATGGTTAGATAACACCAAATCAAAGGACATGACTTTGAGCAAACTCCAGGAGATAGTGAAGGACAGGGAAGACAGGTGAGCTGCAGTACTTGAGGTCACAAAGAGTTAGACACAACTTGACAACTGAACAGCAACTATATGCTGCTGCATGTGTAGTACAAGGACCTGTCAGTAATGTATTCCAAATTGTTCCCTTACATTTTGTGTACTGTCTTTGTCACATATTTTGCTTTTACGTATGCTGTAAAACTAATAATTTTGTTTTAGGATGTTATACTTTATGGTATTTATATAAGAAAATAAATTTTGCTTTACGTTTATTCTTCCCAGTGCTCTTTATTTTGCTTGATTCCTATCATAATTCTTCATATTGAAATTTTTTTCTTTAACATTTTGTGTAGAATAACACTACTTGAAATGAATTCTCTCAGTTTTTGTTTGAGCACATTTTTATTTCTCCTTTACATTTGATGGATATTTTTCTTAACAGAGAATTCTGGGTCTACAGGGTTTCTGCTTGCTCTGTTTTCTTTTTTCAGCATTTTAATATGTCACTTTATCAATTCTTTTTTGTATATTCCTGATAAAAATAAGCTTTAATCCTTCCTCTTATTCCTCTCCAGTATGCCCTCTGTCTTTTGTCAAGATTTTCTTTTCAAGTTTTGTTCTCAATAATTTGAACATAACATGACTAGGTGTGTGTGGAAAAGAAGGAGGATTTTACTCTGCTTATAGTTCTATCAGTTCTTGACCTGTGGTTTGATACAGTCATTAGTTTTATGAAGTTCTTGGCCCTTGTTTTTCCAAATATGTCTTTACTGTTTCCTACCTCTTCTTATAGAATTTCAATTATATTTATATTAGATCATTTGATATTTCCCCACAACTCTAGGATCATTTCTTCTATGTTTTTATTATTCATCCTAACCACTGTGATTTCCATTGTATAATTTATACTGACTTACTTTCAAATTAATTATTTCATCAGCTGTACTGACTCAACTTATGAAACCACCAAAGATGCTCTTTGTCTTTTCTAATGTTTTTCATTGGTTGTGCTTTCATTTAATTTATTCTTATAGTGTCCATCTCTCTGCTAAAGTCATCCATCTGATGTTGTGTGTTATCTACCTTTAATTTAGAAATTTTTAACATTTTAATGATATTTAATTTAAATTATCTGCCTGCTTAATCTAATATCTGTGACATGTCTGATTTAGTTATTGTTTTATCTAAGACTACATTTATTATGCTTCATATTATAGCTTATAGTTGATTTGTTTGATTGATTTTAACTGAAAATATGACACCTTATTTAGGATAGTTGATACTCAGGGAAATCTTTTTTGTAATGCTTAGAGATGAGTATAATTTTCCTATTGCTACATTTTTATTTTGTGAGCTTATTTTACTATAGTGAGGAGTAAGACTATGTTTGAAGTTTACCGGCACTATTGTTATCATCAGGGCACTACAATTTTATATTCTTCTAGTAATTATTTTTCTTTAGAGTGTTGCTTGAAATCCCAAAATTTATTTTTTCATTGTCTGACCCCTACCCTTGGCTTTGTGTCTTTGTGCTTTGTCCATGAGATAATGTTTCTTGAAATTCTCCCTGCTGTATCCCACTACAGTTTTCATTCTTTGCTTCTTAGTCTGGTAATGAAGAGTTAAAGAGGGGATTATTCCTTGCTATTCTGATTAAGCCTCCTTGTCCCGAGTCTGTATGTGAAACCTTCACAAGTCTCCCCTGCTCCTCCTTCCCAGTGGAGTGAGGTCAATATCCTTGTTTATCCTCTAGGAAAGGTTTCCCATGTTCCTCTTCACCAAGGCTTCTATTCTGTATAAGAGAAGATATGATGATTCAAAAGTTTTTATTCCATGACTGCTGTGTTTCTTCCCCATCAACCCCCCTATATACTACAAGAAGAGCTGACTCAATATTCTCCCCAATCTTACCTCTGAATTCCTGGGAAAATGTGTGAGAGAAAAAGTCTTCAAGAGGGATAGAAACATCTATACAGGAGAAAGGGACCAAGACCATCCCCATGGAAAAAAAATGCAAGAAAGCAAAATGGCTGTCTGAAGAGGCCTTACAAATAGCTATGAAAAGAAGAGAAGTGAAAAGCAAAGGAGAAAAGGAAAGATATTCCCATCTGAATGCAGAGTTCCAAAGAATAGCAAGGAGAGATAAGAAAGCCTTCCTCAGTGATCAATGAAAAGAAATAGAGGAAAACAACAGAATGGGAAAGACTAGAGATCTCTTCAAGAAAATTAGAGATACCAAGGGAACATTTCATGCAAAGATGGGCTCGATAAAAGACAGAAATGGTATGGACCTAACAGAAGCAGAAGATATTAACAAGAAAGAGGTGGCAAGAATACACAGAAGAACTGTACAAAAAAGATCTTCACAACCCAGATAATCACGATGGTGTGATCACTCACCTAGAGCCAGACATCCTAGAATGTGAAGTCAAGTGGTCCTTAGAAAGCATCACTACTAACAAATCTAGTGGAGGTGATGGAATTCCAGTTGAGCTATTTCAAATCCTAAAAGATGATGCTGTGAAAGTTCTGCACTCAATATGCCAGGAAATTTGGAAAACTCAGCAGTGACCACAGGACTGGAAAAGGTCAATTTTCATTCCAATATCAAAGAAAAGCAATGCCAAAGAATGCTAGAACTACCACACAATTGCACTCATCTCACATGCTATTAAAGTAATGCTCAAAATTCTCCAAGCCAGGCTTCAGCAATACGTGAACTGTGAACTTCAAGATGTTCAAGCTGGTTTTAGAAAAGGCAGAGGAACCAGAGATCAAATTGCCAACATCTGCTGGATCATCGAAAAAGCAAGAAGTTCCAGAAAAACATCTGTTTCTGCTTTATTGATTATGCCAAAGCCTTTGACTGTGTGGATCACAATAAACTGTGGAAAATTCTAAAAGAGATGGGAATACCAGACCATCTGACCTGTCTCTTGAGAAACACATATGCAGATCAGGAAACAACAGTTCGAACTGGACATGGAACAACAGACTGGTTCCAAATAGGAAAAGGAGTACGTCAAGGCTGTATAGTGTCACCCTGCTTATTTAACTTTTATGCACAGTACATCATGAGAAACGCTGGGCTGGGAGAAACACAAGCTGGAATCAAGATTGCCAGGAGAAATATCAATAACCTCAGATATGCAGATGACACCACCCTTATGGCAGAAAGTGAAGAAGAACTAAAGAGCTTCTTGATGAAAGTGAAAGAGGAGAGAGAAAAAATTGGCTTAAAGATCAACATTCAGAAAACTAAGATCATGGCATCTGGTCCCATCACTTCATGGGAAATAGATGGGGAAACAGTGGAAACAGTGTCAGACTTTATTTTTTGGGGTCTCCAAAATCACTGCAGATGGTGATTCTAGCCATGAAATTAAAAGACACTTACTCCTTGGAAAGAAAGTTATGACCAACCTAGATAGCATATTTAAAAGCAGAGACATTACTTTGCCAACAAAGGTCCGTCTAGTCAAGGCTATGGTTTTTCCAGTAGTCATGTATGGATGTGAGAGTTGGACGGTAAAGAAAGCTGAGCACTGCAGAATTGATGCTTTTGAACTGTGGTGTTGGAGAAAACTCTTGCGAGTCCCTTGGACTGCAAGAAGATCCAACCAGTCCATCCTAAAGGAGATCAGTCCTGTGTGTTCATTGGAAGGACTGTTTTTGAAGCTGAAACTCCAATACTTTTGCCACCTCATGCCAAGAATTGACTCATTGGAAAGGACCCTAATGTTGGGTAGGATTGGGCGCGGGAGGAGAAGGAGAAGACAGAGGATGAGATGGCTGGATGGCATCACCGACTCGATGGACATGGGTTTGGGTAGACTCCGGGAGTTGGTGATGGATAGGGAGGCCTGGCGTGTTGCGATTCATGGGGTTGCAAAGAGTTGGACACGACTGAATGACTGAGCTGAACTATATATGTTATACACAAAGACTTGCAACCCCTGGCTCTATCTCATACCCCATCTTTTGCAATTCATTAAAACTTTTTTGCTGAATTCTTCCTGGCCTATTTGGCCTCTGCCATCTGTCTTAGGTAAGTAAATGATCAAGATCTATTTACCCCTGGAAGCGTGTGTCTTTCCTCTGACTTATGGTGAGTTAGTTACCATGCAACCTGAGTTGTCCAATGGATTAAGGATTTCTTGTAAAGGTTGGAATGATGCACTTCCTGACTGTCTGTATCTTTAAGCTAAAAACACAAACCAAAACTGGATACTTTTCTACTGGAGTATAATTGCTTCAAAATGTTGGGTTAGTTTCTGCTGTACAACGTAGAATTCGCTATATGTATACATGTATCTCCTCCCTTTTTTACCTCCCTCCCATCCCCTTTATCCCACCCTTCTAGGTCATCACAAAGCACCTAACTGAGGTTCCTGTGCTTAATAGTATGTCCCTACTATCTATTTTACACATTGTGGTATATATACGTCAATCCTAATCTTCCAATTTGCCTCACTGCTCCCATGTCTGCATGTCCATTTTCTATGTCTGTATCTCTATTCCTACCCTGGAAATAGGTTCATCTGTACCACTTCTTAGATTCCACATATATGTATTAATATACTTTTTTTTTATTCTTTCTGATTTGCTTCACTTTGTATGACAGTCTCTAGGTCCACCCATGTCTCTACAAATTACACAATTTTGTTCCTTTTCATGGCTCAGTAATATTCCATTGTAGATATATAACGCATCAAATGCTGGAGCAGGTGTGAATACCTTTTTAACATCAATTTAGAGGATAAGCAAAATGGTTTGTAGGTCTATTTTCAAGTAACAGTTCTTAGTAACAAAAAGACTTTTCTTCTCTCTCTTTTTTTTTTTCTATTTCCCACCACCCTTTGTATGTTCACATTTGAGCAATCTAGAAATCACACAGCCAGGTACTAATATCTCCTCTAAGCACTTGCTTTTCCCTGTTCTGTGGTTGCTTATCTCACTTCTCTCTGAAATCATGTGATATTTGTCAGTCACAGAAACGAGGAAGAGAAGGACATATAGGGACTGTTTATCTAAGGAGAGCAGAGCAGCTTTTGCTTTGGCATTTTTCTTCTCCCAGATAATGTTTTTGTTTCTATCATCACCTGATGACCTTGTAGTTTTCTCTAACTCTCATGTGTGTGCCACACATGCAATTTCAGAGTGAAAGACCTAAAAGGGTCTCAAGGTCAAAAGTACTTTGTAGTAATAAAAATAAATTAATTTTTACTAAGAGTATTCTTAGTTAGTCACAGATAGGAACTAAAAATATACTACAGATTTGAACAACAAAGTATAAACACAGCATTGAGGGTTTATATAATATGACTTTTCTGGATTAGGAAGGGAAATGACTGAGCCAGTAACAGTTTCTGTGTGTGGGTTTTAAGAGCTTTGTTCAATAGTGAAGACAATCTCCTCTACATTTTCTCAAGTTGTCTGCTGTGTGACCTCCGTCATTTGTGAGCTTAGTGGTAGGGGTAGAGTATGGTTAGAAATCATGAAAAGAAATGAACTGTAGCTAATGAAGTAGCTGTTACTTCATTAGGCTCATGTAAGCTTCTTCAAAAATTAGTATTGTTTATAGATTTTTTGATGATGGCCATTCTGACCAGTGTGAGGTGATAGGGTGTGGAGAAAAGTGAAATCTCTTGCATGGTTGGTGAGAATGTAAACTAGCATAGCCACTATGGAGAATAGCATGGAGATTCCTTTAAAAACTAGGAATAAAATTACCATATGACCCAAGAGTCCTACTACTGGGCATATACCCTGAGAAAAACATAACTGAAAAAGTCACATGTGCTCCAGTGTTCATTGCAGCACTATTTCCAATAGCTAGGACATAGAAACAACCTAGATGCCCATTGACAGATGAATGGATAAGAAGATGTGGTACATATATACAATGGAATATTACTCAGCCATAAAAAGAATGTTTTTGAGCCAGTTCTAACGAGGTAGATGAACCTAGAGTTCATTATACTGAATGAAGTAAAGTAAGTCAGAAAGAGAAAGACAAATATCATATATTAACACAAATATGGAATCTAGAAGGATAGTACTGATGAACTTAGTTGCAGGGCAACAGTGGAGATGCAGACGTAGAGAACAGACTTGTGGACACAGAGAGGGGAAGGCGTGAAAGAGTGAGAGCCGCTCAGTCATGTTCAACTCTTTGTGACCTACAAAGTTGGACTACACAGTCAATGGAATTCTGAAGGAAAGGGTGGGACAGATTGAGAGAGTAGCATGGAAACATATACACTAACCTATGTGAAACAGATAGCCCATGGAAATTTACTCTGTGATGCAGGGAGCTCAATCCAGTGCTCTGTGACAACCTAGAGGAGAGGGATGGGGTGAAAGGTGGGAGGGATGTTCAAGAGGGAAAGGACATATGTATATCTATGGCTGATGCATGTTAATGTATGGCAGAAACCAACACAATGTTGTAAGACAATTTTCCTTCAATCAAAATAAATTTTAAAAATAGGTGCTGAAATGAAAAATTTTAATCAAAATGGAAATCTAGCCAGAATTGAAGTCAACTTATCCACACCTTGATTTTATCATTGGTTTAAAGTAGCTGATGACCTCAAAAATTGAATTAGTCATTCATTAAATTTGCTTCAAAACTGATCAGATGAAAAACATACATAAAGCTTATCCTTCCTTTTATTTTTGATAAAACTTATCTACGTGATGCTGGAAATCTGGTTGAAGAGTAAAATGTGAAATATATACACACTTTAAACACAAACAGTAATTTGTAGAGCCGAGTTTCTACTCAGTGAATCTTTAAGGTATGAATATTTCTGTATTAAGGAGATACGGTTTACACTTGTTATCAGACTAGATTCTCAATCAATTTATTTCCTAAAAATTCTAGATATTTATGTAAAAAGTGAAAGGTCTTTCCTCATAGCTCAGTTGGTAAACAATCTGCCTGAGATGCTGGAGACCCCAGTTCAATTGAGAAAGGAAATTTAACTACCTTGTAAAAATCTCAATCCAAGCCAAAGTAAAAAAGAGAAAAGTAATACATATGTGTCAATAAAAAGCAATGTCTTTATTATCAAATAACTGTACAGTTTGGGAAAACTCAATGGGAACAAATAATTGGAAATAGAATTGATACATTATGGTGTTTCACACGAATGTTGATTTTCATAAGCAATTCAGCAACAAGGCACATTAAACCTCAAAACATAATCCTTCCATATTGAACATATTCATTCCAAAAACATCAATAGAATTATTACAATTTGGTCCATAACCTGGTTATGCCACTAAATATTTCACTACCTTTGATGGGGCATCCAACATTCAAAAGGAAGAAAAGTGAATTATATGTGGAAGGCATTTGTGTTCACAGTACTGAGACATGACATTTACAGATAGACACACCTGAGATGACCATGCTTTCTCTCTCGTGTATCTACTATAAAGAAAAGCCTCGCCTTCACTTCACATCCAAGCTATGATTGATGGACAGTGCCAATCAATTCTTGGGGCTTGTTTATGTTTGCTGTCATGAACTGAGCTCTGTGAAGTTTGTAATAGAGTGACAGGCATGATGTCAGTTTGTTGGTGGTTTTCCTTAAATAAGGTAGGATCTAATGATAAATGGGACTTAAACAAGAGAAAGCACCATAAATTCCAGTGGGATTTCCCTCAAACCAAGTCTATATATACACTCTTACTAGATTGAAAGGGCTACATTTCTTTGTTGAATGTCATGGTTTTTGTTCAGAAAAAAAAGAAAAAAAAATGAAGTTGGGATAAAAGAAAATGATAGACAGTGAGGTAAAAAAGATGGTCTACAATTAAATTGTGAAAAATATCGACCTCAATTCCAAGAAGTTTCTAACATAATTCTGCAGCTAATAGGAAAAGTCACTGAAAAAAATTTTTGTCTTAATCACCGCTCTGCACTTGGAAGTTCTGTCAATTTTTAAAAAATGACCCCTACAGCTCCAATATCTAATATAATTCCTTTCACCATGGTTCTGATATATTTTTGCTGTATTTGCAAAGGACTTCTCTTCTCAAGCAAATTTCAGTTCCTACTCATCTATGGAACCTGATTCAACATTCATTTCAGCCAGAAAGTGCTATCTTCTCCACATTCCTCCTCCAAGAATACAGATCCAATTTCCAGTACACACTAAACAAAAAGTAGTGTAAATGGAAAGTGTGGATGGAACTTGGATGTGTAGACTGAAGTAAATATACACCTGCAGAATTTAGTGTCACTGACAGCATAGTCCAGAGGCAATAGCATTAAAAACAGAGCAGACTGCTGTAGAAGATGGACTGTTGGCGTGCTCTCTCTGAGCCCAAAGCTCTAGCAGAACAACAGCGAGTCTCAGAATCCCAAATTCAACCTTTCAGCTTGTAATGAATGCTTATAACTTTTAAATACGTAATAAATGATTCTCCAGTGATATGATTATCCTGGGACCTGCAAATAGAACACTAGCTGTTCTATGCACAACTAATAATATATATTCTTATATCGTTGTATATGATAACTAATTCTGTTATAATGTTTATTTTACTTAGGTAGAGTTAATGTTCTTTGAGGAAGAGACTAGTCTATTCCCATCCCAGCAAAATATTGTGTATACAATTCTTAATTAATGATTATTTTTACTGATTTGAGAATAGAAAATTATTTCACTAGTAAAAGCCTAAATTGTACAACTATAGACTATGTGATATTCTATTGTGCTAGGAGCATTTTTTCTGTTTTATAAATGCAATGGAACATTTCCTATAAAGACTGCATGAAGGAAAACTACCTATTTGTTTAAATAAAAATAAACAGAGCTTCTTATTATCTTAAGGCATGGAAAGAGTGGAGACAAATCTTAATGGAATGAATCAAGGCTTCTAAGTGTCAAGAGAATAGCACTTGGATTAACATTCTTTTCATTTTGATGGAATGAACATTTATATTAGTAAAGACATGATTTTTATTAAAATTCAGCCTCATTATTCAAAATACATCCTCCGTCTCGATTAGGGCCATTTTAAATAAAATAAAAAGAACTAGGTACCTCTGCAGGGTCATTTCAGGGGCATTTTGAAGGACTTTTTCAGCAATATGTCAGAGTCTAAAAATTTACTATTGCATATCTATCAGTTAATTATTTTCTTTTCTCCACTATCTCCCTTAAATACAATAGACAAGAGAAAAATATGCCACAATGTCATTCTTGCCTTAATTTGAATGTGCCTATTATATGTTCTCACTCCCTTGAGGAAATTGGAGAACAGTATGCTTTAGTTGAAGTTATACATAGGCATCAACTAAATGCCTAGTTGAATTTAGGTAAATTTAGGTAAATTCAACTCACCCTTATGTGTTTAATTTCAATCTCTGAGACATAGATGAACAAGGAATGTATGAATATACAAGAACACAAAAATATACACACACGTTTAATTCTCACATGTATTTCATTCTATGAATTTTGGATAATAATTTTTGTTTTAAAATTCAAATTTTTGACACATCTTCAATGACAGTATAATAGATATTTTATAGGTCAATCAATATAGATGGAAAATAATAGTCATATTACTGTTTCCCAGGATTGATAGAGTTTATAGAAATGTTTGTAAGAATACCCTTGTTGTTGTTCAGTCACTAAGTCATGGCCACCTCTTGGTGACCCCATGGACTGCAGCACGACAGGCTTCCCTGTCCATCACCAACTCCCAGAGCTCGCACAGACTCGAGTACATCGAATTGGTGATGTTATCAAACCATCTCATCCTCTGTCGTCTGTTTATCCTCCTGCCTTCAATCTTGCCCAGGATCAGGGTCTTTTCTGATAAGTCAGTTCTTCGCATCAGGTGACCAAAGTATTGGAGTTTCAGCTTCAGCATCAGTCCTTGCAATGAATATTCAGGCCTGATCTCCTTTAAGATTGACTGTTTTTATCTTGCTGTCCCAGGGATTTTCAAGTGTCTTCTCCAACACCACAGTTCAAAAACATCAATTCTTCGGCACTCAGCTTTCTTTATGGTCCTACTCTCTACATGACTATTGGAAATACCATAGCTTTGACTAGATGGACCTTTGTTGGCAAACCAATATCTCTGTTTTTTAATACACTGTCTAGGTTAGTCATAGATTTTCTTCCAAGGAGCAAGTGTCTTTTAATTTCATGGATGCAGTCACCATCTGCAGTGATTTTGGAGACCAAGAAAATTAAGTTTGTCACTGTTTCCATTTTTACCCATCTATTTGCCATGAAGTAATGTGACCAGATGCCATGATCATCATTTCTTGAATGTTGAGTTTTAAGCCAACTTTTTCACCCTCATCTTTCACTTTCATCAAGAGACTGTCTAGTTTCTCTTCTCTTTCTGCCATAAGAGGGGTGTCATCTGCATACCTTACGTTATTGATATTTCTCCCAGCAATCTTGTTTCCAGCTTGTGCTTCATCCAGCCCAGCATTTCACTTGATGTATTCTGCATATAAGATAAATAAGCACGGTGACGATATACAGCCTTGACATACTCCTTTCCCAATTTGGAACCAGTCTGTTATTCCATGTCCGATTCTAACTGTTGCTTCTTGATCTGCATACAGATATCTCAGGATGCAGGTAGGGTGGTCTGGTATTCCCATCTCTTTAAGAATTTTTCACATTTTATTGTGATCCACACAGTCAAAGACTTTGGCATAGTCAATAAAACAGATGTAGATGTTTTTCTGGAACTCTCTTGCTTTTCCAATGATCCAATGGATGATGATAATTTGATCTCTGGTTCCTCTGCCATTTCTAAATCCAGCTTGAACACCTGGAAGTTCATGGTTCACAAACTGTTGAAGTCTGGCTTGGGGAATTTTGAGCAGTACTTTGCTAATGCTCAAAATTCAAGCTTTTTGTGTGAGATAAGTGGAATTGTGTGATAGTTTGAACATTCTTTGGCATTGCCATACTTTGGCATTGCCTTTCTTTGGGATTGGAATGAAAACTGACCTTTTCCAGTTCTGTGGCCGCTGCTGAATTTTCTAAATTTGCTGACATATTGAGTGCAGCATTATCTTTTAGGATCTGAAATAGCTCAACTAGAATTCCATCACCTCTACTAGCTTTGTTCATAGTGATGCTTCCTAAAGTCCACTTGACTTCGCATTCCAGGATGTCTGGCTCTAGGTGAGTGATCACACCACTGTGGTTTTCTGGTTCATAAAAATCTTTTTTGTGTGTATACTTGTATAGATTGTTTTGTTTGATAATCTCAAACACTATTATCCAACAAATTCCTGTGCCCTTCAGGGTAAATGGCAGGTCTTCTTCAACCTGGATTATCTCTGTCATCAGTTTGTAATTAGGTTGTTGTTTTTGGTTGCTAAGTCTAGTCAAGGCTATGGTTTTTCCAGTAGTCATGTATGGATATGAGAGTTGGACGGTGAAGAAAGCTGAACGCTGAAGAATTGATGCTTTTGAACTGTGGTGTTGGAGAAGACCCTTGAGAGTCCCTTGGACTGCAAGAAGATCCAACCAGTCCATCCTAAAGGAGATCAGTCCTATGTGTTCATTGGAAGGACTGATGTTGAAGCTGAAACTCCAACACTTTGGCCACTTTGTGCGAAGAGTTGACACATTGGAAAAGACCCTAATGCTGGGAAGGATTGGGGGCAGGAGAAGAAGGGGACGACAGAGGATGAGATGGCTGGATGGCATCACCAACTCGATGGACATGGGTTTGGGTAGACCCCAGGAGTTGGTGATGGGTAGGGAGGCCTGGAGTGCTGCGATTCATGGGGTCACAAAGAGTCGGACACGACTGAGCGACTGAACTGAACTGAAGTCACGTCTGACTCTTTGCACCTCCATGGACTATAGCCTGCCAAGCTCCTCTGTCTATAGGATTTCCCAGGCAAGGATACTGGAGTGGGTTGCCATTCCTTCTCCAGGGGATCTTCCTACTCCAGGGATTGAACCTCTGTCTCCTGCATTGGCAGGCAGATTTTTTACCACTGAGCCACCAGGGAAGCCCCTGGACTTAGGTAGGTGTCCCTCATTTTGTATTAGAATGTAAGGTTACTAAGTGCTACAAGGAGGTGGAAGAATGGAAAAATAATTCCAAAGTAGCTTCAGATAGAGAATTTTAGGGCTCTAAAAACATGTATCAAAAAAAATTTTTTTTAAACTTTAGTCTTATATGTAGTTCTCATGGTTTTGCTAACATGAACGGATTTTATAATACCAACATTTCCAATATTTCTGATTTCTAGTTGATGCAATTTATATCACTGATTATTGAAAATCCTGCACAAATGCTTTTAGTAATAAACAGATGTGGGTGTGTCTGTATGAATCTGAGTCGTCCTCCATCCTGCGAGTACCTTGTTATCATTCGGTCTTTGACCAAGTCTGAATAAATAACTTCATTTTTTCTTACTCATGTATATCTTTTTTTTTTTTTTTAAGAATATATGGTGTGCATACTCAGCCTTTGAGGATTAGGAATGATTTTCTTAAGTGAAAATTAATGAAAGGAGAATGCATCATTCTTCATCAGCCGATGGATTGAAAACTGCTGACGGCAAATGTTGTTAATAAAGTCACATTAAATAGGGAGAATGAATTTGGCAGTTAAGTGAATGATTCTTAGTGGCAGGGAGCCTTTATTTTTTTGGATGACTGGAGAAACTGATATTTATCTTATAAAGACAGGAGTTAGAAATGAACCCAAAGAGGGCAGGTTTTTTTTTTTTTTCTTTCTTTTTTTTTGTATAAATGGAAAACAAAAATATCACCTGGGAAACAGCTAACCCAAATCTCATTTTTTGTCACTGTTGTAGCTATTTGTTTCAAAATGTTTTCCCCATGAGAGCCAGCAATTCCTCCCCACCCTGAACTACCAAGTTTTCAATGGCAGTCAATCTGGAGAGTTGCATATATCTAGCCCTAGACAGCTGCATTATGGAACTAAAAGAACTGCATCTAAATTCATGAGCCGATAAAAAGTAATCTGGCTAAAGTCTTTTTTATACCAGAATATACAATGATAATCACACCCCCTTGCATTACAAATGTTCCATAACCATTCAAACTGGTACTGAGTTACTGACATTATTTGAAGTAATGCCATAATAAAACACATTTTAAAAGACAAACCCATAATTTACTTACTTCTTGCTTAAAAAATGTTTCAGAAATCTTTTGAGATCATAATTGATAGAATACCATGATTTCATAGACCATCAAAGACTTGAATAGGTTTTAATAAACCAGGAGAATTAAAGTGGCTCTAGCTAGCTTGCTAGCTGTATTAATTCTCCAACTTCTCCTAGCCTTCGTAATAATCTAAAATTACAGCTAAAAATTAATTAAAACATATAGTGACCTGAAGCTTTTTTAATTAAGTATTTTTTTTTCTAGAGGGAATGCAGTAAATCACAAATATCTCTATTCCCTATTTATTTTTAGAATAAATTTGTAAAGAGTCCCTAGTCTAGACAAATTAACTTTCATAGTACACAGGAATATGGGTTCAATAAATTGAATATAAGAATGTTTAAAAAAGTATTTATAATTACCTTCTGACCATACTTTTATGATTTGAAATTTAAACCTTAGTGTTATATTACCTTTAGAAATGGCAAGTCATGATTTTTTATCATTAGCCACAGACTTTTTGAGAATCTCTCAGTGGCTATGTTGATTTAACTGTCTGGTTGAGCTAACTGATAGTGCAGAAATGTATTTAATAATTGCTATTCCCAGGGATTTTATAGCTTCGAGTTGAGAGTTTTACTTCAACTATCACTTTACTTTCACTCTATATAAATCTGATCAAACAAAATTATCTTTACCTAATATTTACCCCTTTGTGATATGTATGGTTATGGTGAATAAAGAGTCATGTTCATATATTTAAATTCAAAACAATAGAAGGCAAGCACTTGACACAGATGAACCTCAAAATTAAAACCTATAATTTTAAAACTAAGAATCCAAACAAGTCATTTAAAAATAACATACATATGAACACAATAACTATGTGGCGGGAAGGCAGCATGCCCTTTAAACAAGGACAATTAAAATATGAAATACCACCCTGCTGTTTGCTTGAGTAGTGCCAAATCAGTAACTAAAGCTTAAGAATAGCTCAAAGGCACTTGGGTAAATATGATTTTAAAGAGAAAGACAGCAGGAATCAAGATAAAGGAATAAAGAAATAAGGTATTTGGGGCCAAAATGAAATGGATAATATATGAACATAATGGGAACAGAAATGAACAAGATATAGCAAAAATTTCAGATAGGACAGCTACTGATGCTGTCATTTACTTTAAGGAAGATAAGCTCTCAACTTCTAATAATTTATCCCAAGGATTACATGTTGCATTGACTGGGCAAAAACCATTTGCAAGAGTCAAGCAGGAAGCAGACTCTTTACCTAAGTAAATTAATCAGAAAAGGTTAATTTTAGTCACAGGATCATCTCTTCTAAACTTTTTGAGGATTGCTAAATAATATAGCAAGATCTCCTCAAAAAATTAGAGATACCAAGGGAATGTTTCATGCAAAGATGGGCACGATAAAGAACAGAAACAGCAGGGACCTAAAAAATAAGAAGATAGTAAGAAGAACTGGCAAGAATACACAGAAGAACTACACAAAAAAGATCTTAATGACCCAGATAACCACAATGGTGTAGTCAGTCACCTAGAGCCAAACATTCTAAGTGAGAACTCAAGTGGGCCTTAGAAAACATTGCTACAAACAAAGCTAGTGGAAATGATGGAATTCCAGCTGAGCTATTACAAATCCTAAAAGATGATCCTGTGAAAATGCTGCACTCAATATGTCAGCAAATTTGGAAAACTCAGCAGCAACTGCAAGACTGAAAAAGATCAGTTATCATTCAATCCTAAAGAAGGGCAATGCCAAACAATGTTCAAACTACTGAACAATTTTGCTCTTTTTGTGTGCTAGCAAAGTTATGTTCAAAATCCTTTCCAGTCAAGCTTCAACAGTATGTGAACCAAGAACTTTCAGGTATACAAGCTATGTTGAGAAAAGGCAGAGGAACCAGAGATCAAATTGTCAGCATCTGTTGGATCATAGAAAAAGCAAGGGAATTTCAGGAAAATATCTACTCCTGCTTCACTGACTATGCCAAAGCCTTTGACTGTATGGATCACAACAAACTGTGGAAAATTCTTAAAGAGATGGGGATACAAGACTACCTTAACTGCATCCTGAGAAACCTTTATGGAGGACAAGAAGCAACAATTAGAACTGGACAAGGAACAATGGATGGGCTCAGATTTGGAAAAGGAGTACATCAAGGCTTTATCTTGTCACCCTACTTATTTAACTTATATGCTGAGCACATCATGTGAAATGCTGGTTTAGGTGAATCAGGTGCTAGAATCAAGATGGCTGAGAGAAATATCAAGAATCTCTGATATGTAGATGATATCACCCTAATGACAGAAAGCAAAAAGGAACTAAAGAACCTCTTGATGAAGGTGAAAGAGAAGAGTGAAAATGGCTTAAAAGTTAATATTCAAAACTCTATGATCATGGCATCTGGTCCCATTACTTCATGGCAAATAGATGGGAAAAAAAGAAATGGAAACTGTAACAGACTTTATTTTCTTGGCCTCCAAAATCACTGCAGACAGTGACTGCAGCCATGTAATTAAAAGGCACTTGCTCCTTGGAAAATAAAAGCTCTGACAAACCTAAAATGTGAAAGTGAAAGTCGCTCAGTCATGTCCAACTGCGACCCCATGGACTGTAGACCAGCGGACTCCTCTGTTCATGGAATTCTCCAGGCAAGAGTACTGGAGTGGGTTACCATTTGATTCTCCAGAGGATCTTCCCAACCCTGGGATTGAAACCAGGTCTCCTGCATTGCAGGCAGATTCTTTCCATCTGAGCCACCAAGGAAGGTTCATGACAAACCTAGACAGCACATTAAAAAGCAGAGACATCACATTGCTGACAAAGGTCCATACGTTTACAGCTATGGTTTTCCCAGTAGTCATGTACAAATGTCAGTGTTGGACCATAAAAAAGACTGAGCGCCAAACAATTGATACTTTCGATTTGAGGTGCTGGAGAAGACTCTTGAGAGTCCCTTGGACTGCAAGGATATCCAACCAGTCAATCCTAAAGGCAATCAACCTTGAATATTCATTAGAAGGACTGATACTGAAGCTGAAGCTCCAATCCTTTGGTCACTTGGTGTGAAGAACTGACTCATTGGAAAAGACCTTGATGCTGGGAAAGTTTGAGGGCAAGAGGAAAAGGGGGTGACAGAGGATGAGAATGTTGGATGGTAACACAGACTCAATGGACATGAGTGTGAGAAAACTCCAGGAGATGGTAATGGACAGAGAAGCCTGGTGTGCTGCAGTCTATGGGGATGCAAAGAGTTGGCCATGACTTAACAACTGAACAACAAAAGCAAAAATACCTTACCAAGAACAATTAAACATTACTTACCATAAATATGAATAATATAATTGACAGGGACAATTATATTATTTACAGGGACCCCAAGATCCACTCAAAAGTGGAAAGCATGGGTCTGCATACCAGGAAGAGATCTTAGAGATTCATTTGGAGTCTGGGTCTCCTATTTTATAGATAAAGTAATTGATCCTTAGCCAACAATTTGCTTCTTAATATCAGAGACAGGACTAGATATCACTTGTATTGCTTTTGCAAACATGAAATTTAGAACACAAGGTCATGCTCAAGTTTTCACAGCATAATGCAATTGGCTTTCTTATATTGTCTTTCTTCCTCCATGTAAATCATAAAATTTTCAATTTCCTAACCATTTGTCTACTGTTTTGTACTCATCATAGCTTGTAGCAAATACAGTGATGGGCACACAGAGTAATTCTCAGTATCTTCTTAGTGAATGATTTTAAGGAAGATAGAGAACCCTAAGTGATGGGTGAAACAGTGTCAAATGGGTATATACTTAGCAGAAAACAAAATTTCAATTAAGAAAAAAGAAAAATGAATGTGCTCATTAAAAATAAACTTCAGGCTCTGTTCTAGTGTCTTGATGTTTTAAATAGAGGTTTTAAATCAATTACATTTTTTATTTTTTTTATTGAAGGATAATTGCTTTGCAGAATTTTGTTGTTTTCTGTCAAGCCTCAACATGAATCAGCCATAGGTATACATATATTCCCTCCCTTTTGAATGTCCCTCCCATCTCCCTCCCCATCCCATCCCTCCAGGTTGATACAGAGCTCTGATTTTTAAGCAATCACTTTGTGTCACAACCTTTTATCCTTTAGCCTACCTTGGAACTCTCTGTCTTTGTCAGTCTAGACCTATTCTTAGATTGTAGCTGTTTTCTCCTAGGGCTTGAATGTTTGTAGATCTCTCTGATCTCCTGTTCCTAACATGAACATGTGGGTTTTCTGTGATTGTCCGTGAGAGTTGAAAGCAGTGGTTGAGAATACAGGTTCTAGAACCTGAGATTTGACTGCAAATTGTGACTAACTCACTACACACTGTAAGACATGTTATTATAAACCCAGTGCATCAGATTTTCACCTGTAAAATGAGAATAATAGTAGCATTTATTTCACAGAATTTTGCAGAATGAGTAAGTTAATATTGATGAAGTTCATGACACATGTAAACCTTGAACAAATGTTAGGTATCTTCCATAAATTCCTATTATCTTCTGGCACCCGGATGGTAACTGTCCAGGAAATTTAGATTTGTAAAATAGCGTTTCTACAATTTTCAAATATTTCTGCAGTTGGGAAGGCAAATCCATGTCTTCATACATCTTGATCCATCTATCAAGAGAGAGATGGGCAGAGATCATTTAGTCAAACACTTCTATTTTTGTTTGTTTGTTTATTTTTGACAGATGAAGGAATAATCCCAGGGACATTCATGACTTGGTTAAAACCCACCCAGTGAATCAGTGGCAGCGCAACCTCCTGTAAGATGACATTTCCTCTCATGATCACAGTAAATTTCTAAGTCCAATATTTAGTTTTATTAGTCAAAAATGATTAACTGAAGCAAAATTCATGAATTAAATTAAGGTGAGACGATCTCTGGACTGTGGGAGTTATGGTGATTGAGTTTTCACTGTATGGTGATTATAAAGAAAATCTTAAAAAACTTAGGTGTTTCTGGTTACAGGGTATATTGACATGTTGAAGACTCTCCTATGGTCTTCACTAGACAAAGGCTTATAATATTTCTTGTGAAGGATTTTTCTGCATATAAGATATAGGAGATAAGAATTCCTCACACTTTAGGAGAAACCGTTGAGTGACGATAAATTGAAACTTTACCTCAATCTGAGACAGATTGAGAGTTCTGGGGAAAAGAGATCTGCCATGCACAAAAAGGTAAGGATTTGGCTCTAGTTAACTTTGAAAGACAAGATATATATATATATATAGATATATCTATCTATCTATCTATCTATCTATCTATATATATAATGCTACTGCTAAGTTGCTTCAGTCGTGTCCGACTCTGTGCGACCCCATAGATGGCAGCCCACCAGGCTCTGCCGTCCCTGGGATTCTCCAGGCAAGAATACTGGAGTGGGTCGCCATTTCCTTCTCCAATATATATATATATATATATATTCCCCTAAAAAAAATAGAAGTAAACCTAAATCTACCTGTTTATATACACAACTTGGTTCTTCAAAGATGAAATAGAGAAAGATTAATGAGATGGGGCCAAAGTTAAACTTGGAAATGTATTTCTTCATTTCCATTTAAAAAACAGATTCTAAGCATTTGTCTCATGCATCGAACCTGGAATGGTGTTGTTTCACATATGATAATATACATGTTTCAGTGCTATTCTCTCAGAATGTCCCACCCTCACCTTCCCCCTCAGAGTCCATAAGACTGTTCTATGCATCTGTGTCTCTTATTCTGTCTCGCATAGGGAGGTGGGAGGGGGGTTCAGGATGGGGAATACATGTAAACCCAGGGCTGATTCATGTCAATGTATGGCAAAAACCACTACAATATTGTAAAGTAATTAGCCCCCAACTAAAACAAATAAATTCATTACAAAAAACAAACAAACAGATTCTAGAACTCTATACTAGAGACATTTATATTCTTATGTATAAAATTTAGCAGATGCTTAATAAGTATTTATTCTATACATGGAAGTTTATGGAATTCAGAAGGATGAAGAGTTTAGATCAGTGGGCAAAATATTGTGTTTGTAGTCCCAAGACTGCTAAAATTAACTCAATATATGACATTGGCAATAGTTTCTCAGCTTCTCTAGGCTTCAGTTTCTCACTCTGTAAATTGAGGAGGTTGGATAACTAATGTTCATTTCAACTCTAATATGGTGGGAAAGTTACCGAGGAACACACTATAAAGTACAGTGTGTTTCAAGCCAGGAATTCTATTCCTGATCTTCCCACTAAATTATTGTTTGACCTTAAATCAGTAATTTAACTTCTACCAGACTCTTTTCTTCTCAATTATAAAATGAAGTGTTGGACTATTTGATCTCTAAAGTTTCTTATGGGTGCAAAAATCTATGATTCAATTCCTGATCCTGTCCTCAAAAAGCATTCCATCCATTTAAGGAGACAAGATATGTACATAAAAAGGTCAGTGGCAATATCAGCCAAAAATAGAACAGATGCCACTAGGCAGTGCATGCTGTAATGCCAAATAAATGGGGGCAAATGGTAAGTAATATAAATGTGGGACAGGAGAAATCTTCCTAGGTTGAAACAGTAAGAAAATTGTTCATAGAAAAGTCAGTATAGCAGATTTTTAAAGGATAGATTTGGTGAACCATAGTCATCCAAGGAGCTGAGTGTTACAGTGAGCAGAATGCTCAAGTAGGAAAATACATTCCGAGACAGATCAAAAGACCAAAATGCTGCCAAAGGGGGATGACAGTGTGGCTGAGCAGTTTAGATGTTTTATTTAGGCATTTTTGAAAATGATGCTTTAGAAGGAATCATTTGAGTAAGGTGTAGGTTGGATACTTCTTTTCCCTTCTTAATTAAGCAATTACCATTTGAGTACCTATAAGAATCTGGATCATCCATGAAACTGGATGCAAAATGTGGAGATTATAACTTCATTTATAGGTATTATTGATGACACCTCTTCATGCATTATTTCTCTCAAATATTTAAAATTAATTTCTACCACAAGGTAGAAATGTCATTTCCAGGCAATTTCAGACCAGTGCAAATTATAGATTCTTTGATGCTAAGAGAAGTCTATCTTTACAAGCAAATTGCACTAGAAATTTAAATACAAATATTTGTTTGACAAGTAAAAGGTGATGTAGCCCTGAGGTAGAAGGTTGTGACTTTAGAGTCAGTGGGCCAGAAGCTTTATATTGCAGGGGATTAAATAAAGCAGTATTGTATAATGTTGGTAGAAAATCAATATTTGCCGCTGATTTCTTGAGAAAAAGTTCTCAAACACATCTGGGATGTGGGCAACACAGGACTGAATGCCTTATGTTGAAACATGATTATAGCTTCCTCAGGTACTGCTTAAGATAAAAGCATTTATTTTCACTTCCCTTGGATAATTTGTCTAATACATTTCTGGCTCCAAACCAAGTCCTTGATATAATATCCAATCTCAATCAAAGATATCAAAAGTCCCCCTGCCCCACCTCCCCGGCCCTAGAGTATTAATTGAACTTTCAATCTCAGAAGCTGTCCACCCTATTAACAATGTATTCAAATCGCAAGCAAGTATTTAATGAATGTTGAGTTTCAGCAGCAGCATGAAGACTGGGAGAGCCTTAGGAGTTGCTAAAATGAAAGGGCTTTTCTCTTAATTTCAAATATCAGAAGACTTGAACAGAACATGGCATCTTAGCCATCTGAGCTTTTTAAATGTGACATTGGCAGACATACAATGCTCAGCTCTGTGGTACCTGAATAATTGAGGCTTTGAAACATCAAAGTGTTGACACCTTCAAATGCTCAAGTAGCTTTATTTGAAAGATGCTTCTCACAAAAGAAGACTAACTCTGCCATCTGAGATCAATGCATTTCTCAGAAACAGTATCTCCACTTTATATTGAAGCAAACTTGTTTACCACATATTGACTAGCTGTGTCTCATGCACAGAAAGTATTTGATTAAATATATTGTGATATTATAATACCCAAAAGAATTGTACAACTTTGTGGGGGGAGGGGGCATGATGACAGCATAACTTATTTCCTAAGCAGTGAATTTTCTTCAAATCTCATGTCATTTAAGAAGTCAGAATGAGGACTTGCAGATAATCAGGTTAACACTAACTATCAAACATGCAACAACTATAAGAATAATAAAAAAAATCGCAATTCTATTTATTCACTCTTTAAATGATATTTAGTGAACACATATTCTGGGCATTGTACTAGGGGCTATAAATAAAGAAACAAAATAAAGTAGGTGCTGTTTAAATTCAGTTTAGACAGTTAAGGGATTTTGGGAAGCACACAGGATGTTGCTAGGCACAGTGACATATTCTAAGAAGCTGGGTATAGTGGTGGCATAACCTCTCAGTTCCACATATATAGATCAGGGTATCTGATAGGCTTCCCAGAAGAAATAAAATTGAAGTTGCCATATGAAGTATGAGAGGAAACTATATAATCAAAAAAGAAACATAGGTAATGGCCCAGTAAGAGTTAAAATCTTTTAAGTGTGCAGAGCTGATACAGAAAGACATTGTGCCAAAAAAAATATCAATATAGTTAGGTTCTCTGGTTCAAAGTGCATGAAGAGATAAGGCTGAAGTGGTAAGGAACAATGACAACATCAGTGTTAGGTGAGAAGTTAGGTATTGACAAGGAGGGGTGGCCTGGCTGAAAAAGATTTAAGCTGATCTCTAAATTCCATCCCAGACAAGCCCCACTGTGGCCCGGGAGAGCTCATGGATATGCTACAAAATAACCATGGAGACATTTCCAACTCCAGTACATGAGCCCTAGCCCCACAGTGGATACAAACTAACCACAGGGACTTTTCCAACTTTGACATATGTCCCTTGAAGCAGAGCTGTGTCCTCAGGTGACCTTAGGCAGCCGGGAGCCATTAAAAGTTCATAAACATTCTATACATACATATAGTTGATTATAACAGACAAAATTATGGGAAAGACATGTGCAATACAGCTTGTTGTTATGGAACTTACAAGTGTCAATCAAAACTGTCAGTACACGTCCACCTAGATGAATATGTAAACTTCCTATCTTGAAAAACCCCATACCTCATCATTCCAGAACCAGTGCCTTTCTTAGCTTGGTCTACCTCTCTCTTGAGATGTTCTTTCTGTTCTTTTTTTTTTTTTTCCAATAAGCTTGGTTTTGCAATGGTAATACCTCAGATTCCTCTTTGTGTCTTTACCAAGAACCAAGGCACATGAGAAAGGGTCCTCTTTGAATCTCCCTATCTGGTAACATTCAGGAGTGGTTTTTTACTTCATGATTAGTCTGAATGCTGAGCCCATTACAGGCTCTTAATCACGGAAGGGATAGGACCACAATTACATTGCACACTCATATTTAGGTAGAGAAAAGAATAGAAATGAGTCTAGACTGGAAGAATGGACACAAGTTGAGAGCCTCTTCCAGTAAACACTCTGGACAAAAAATTAAGAGCTGTTAGACAAGGATGACAGTAAGCTAGTGGTGGGAATGAAGTTGGGGGGCTATATATCTACTGAATAATTATGATATTTACTAAAATACAAAACATAAAAGGAGGGGACATTTTGTGAGGGAGGAATATGAGTTTAATTTTGGATCATGTGGATCACAACAAACTGTGGAAAATTCTTAAAGATGGGGATACCAGACCAATTTACCTGTCTCCTGAGAAATCTGTATGTGGATCAAGAAGCAGCAGTTAGAACCAGACATGGAAAAACTGACTGGTTCCAAATTGGGAGAGGAGTACATCAAGACTGTATATTGCCACCCTGCTTATTTAATATCTATGCAGAGTAAGTACATCATGTGAAATTCTGGGCTGGATAGCTTACAAGCTAGAATCAAGATTGCCGGGAGAAATATCAATAACCTCAGATATACAGATGACACCACCCTTATGACAGAAAGCAAAGAGGAACTAAAGAGCCTCTTGATGAAAGTGAAAGAGGAGAGTGGAAAGCTGGCTTAAAACTCAGCATTCAGAAAACCAAGAACATGGCATCTGGCCCCATCACCTCATGGCAAACAGATGGGGAAACAATGGAAACAATGACAGACTATTTTCTTAAGCTGAAAAATCACTGCAGATGGTGACTGCAGCCATGAAATTAAGACACTTGCTCCCTGGAAGAAAAGTTATGACATCCTAGATATATTCAAAAGCAGAGACATTACTTTGCCGACAAAGATCTGTTTAGTCAAAGCTATGGTTTTTCCAGTAGTCATGTAAAGATGTGAGAGTTGGACCCTAAAGAAAACTGAGCACCAAAGAATTGATGCTTTTGAACTGTGGTGTTGGAGAAAATTCTTGAGGGTCCCTTGGACTACAAGGAGATCAAAGGAGTCTATCCTAAAGGAAATTGGTCCTGAATATTCATTGGATGAACAATATTGAAACTGAAGTTGCAATACTTCAGCCACCTGATGTAAAGTGCTGATTCATTAGAAAAGACACTGATGCTGGGAAAGATTGAAGGTAGGAAGAGAAGGAGATGACAGAGGATGAGATGGTTGGATGGTATCACTCACTTGATTAACATGAGTTTGAGCAAACTCCAGGAGTTGGTGATGGACAGGGAAGCCTGGTGTGCTGAAATCCATGAAATCACAAGGAGTTGGACACAACTGAGTGACTGAACTGAACTGAACAGAAAGATGGAGAAATAATGCCACAATCTAATAAAGAATAATTCAATAAAATCCTGTGTGAACTTTTTAACAAGAATAGTCCAGGCAGAAGGAGAGAATGAGCTGCAATGTCAAAACTTGAAATCAAATGCATGAGAATGAAGTGGGATGTGACGGAGATATGAGGCCAGTAGCTTGCAGATGAGTTCTGTTACTAGCAGTTGAGTGTTGCTAGAAAAACTATTTTTCATACATTCAGTTCAAATGTTCATAAAATGCCAAGTTTATATAAATGAACTCCAAAATAACTTTCAGCTTTAAAACTGTTTTAGTGTAGAACAAAGACAAGACATTTCTACAGTTTTTAAGTTGCATTCTAAGAAATTGTGTCATTTAAGTAACATTAGTCAATTAGTTGAGTTCAGTTTCTGGGAGAAAAAAAAAATATTTCTGGGGACTAATTTGCAAATTGTACTTTATAAGAAAATGAAAGTTATGCATCATAATGTGTTTCCCTTTTTTACTTTAATTTCTGAGAAACTGAAATTAGATTAGATCTTAGAAATTTTATAGCAAAATGAAGCTTCCAATGACAGTAACAATGACTTCTCAATAGCTTTTTTTGCTTCTCAAAATAACATATTACATTATAAGGGTATATATTTTTCATTCTCTATATTGTCTAACTTTACAGTACCTCAATGTTTATGGAAAATGCATACATATAAACAAATGAATAGTGTTTAATAGTTTATTTATTAAAGAAATGAATTAAAAATGTCACATCACTAACATTGCTTTCTACACCTATTTAAATTTTCCTATTTTTCATTGAGATGAATTATTTAATGTGCTAATAAAGTTCTGTTTTTATAAAAGATCCTAAATCCATTCTAATCCAAACTATTTTCAAAACACTGTGAACTTTCAAATCAAAGCTCTAAATCACCAATGCTATAAATTACTTGATGGTAACTTCTGAGAAGCGCAGCACTTCAAAATAAAAAAAAATAAACAATTTTTGGACGTGTATTTTGTAAATCCAAGCCACTTTGATGATGGGAAAATGTAATATTTGCTACAACTCTAGGTCCTGGCAAGCAGCCTTTTTCCTCATACTGCATCACTGCCCACTCTGTAGCTCTATTAGATTCTTTTTGTTAAGGATTGAAATCAGCAGGTTCGAAAAGAACTGGTAGACTCTGTTGCCAGTTATTGTGTTAGACTTGTTTATATTTTCTTCTTTAGTTTTTTGAAAATTTGGCTTGCAACCTTTATAAAGAAATATTTTCCTATTTAGGTGGAAATACTTCTCATTTAGCAGCTAAATGGGGGGCTTCCCGGGTGGCGCAGTGGTAAAGAATCTGCCTGCCAATGCAGGAGATGCCGAAACCGAGATTTGATTCCTGGGTCGGGAAGATCCCCTGGAGTAGCAAATGGTAACCCACTCCAGTATTCTTACCTGGAAAATCCCATGGACAGAGCAGCCTGGCAGGCTACAGTCCATGGAGTCGCAAAGAGTTGGACACCACTGAGCGCACGTGCGCACACACAGGAACTAAATGGAAGTGAATGTGGTTACTGTCATTGACATATATAACTGACTTGGAGAAATTCCATACCAAGATTATTATTTTGATGGGAGAGATTTTTATTTAATTACTAAGTAATTTCAAAAATTTCAGTCACTTCAGTCACTCAGTCATGTCCGACTCTTTGTGACCCCATGGACTACAGCAGGCCAGGCTTCCCTGTACGTCACCAACTCCCAGAGCTTACTCAAACTCATGTCCACCGAGTTGTTGATGCCATCCAACCATCTTATCCTCTGTCGTCCCCTTCTCCTCCCGCCTTCAATCTTTCCCAGCATCAGCGTCTTTTCCAATGAGTCAGTTCTTCTCATCAGGTGGCCGAAGTAATGGAACTTCAGCTTCAGCATCAGTCCTTCCAGTGAATATACAGGATTGATTTCCTTTAGAATGGACTGGTTGGATCTCCTTGCTGTCCAGGGGACTCTCAAGAGTCTTCTCCAACACCACAGTTCAAAAGCATCAATTCTTCAGTGCTCAGCTTTCTTTATAGTTCAACTCTCACATTTGTACATGACTACTGGAAAAACCATAGCTTTGACTAGATGGACCTTTGTTGGCAAAGTATTGTCTCTGCTTTTTAATATGCTGTCTTGGTTGGTCATAGCTTTTCTTCCAAGAAGCAAGAGTCTTTTAATTTCATGGCTGCAATCACCATCTGCAGTGATTGTGGAGCTGAAGAAAATGAAGTTTCTCAGTGTTTCCATTTCCAATTCAGAATTTTAGGTCAAGTTATTTTGAATACAATGACATGTACATGAACTTTATTTGTGAACACTTATTATTTTGATCATTTTAAACTCATAAGTTACTTTAAAGGTAACTTTCTCATAAAATATTATTTTCATGAAATTTCTATTAAATGTATTTTCATCTAAATGATATGTGTACACATATATAGGCAATTGAATTTATTCAACACCTAATGATTGGTCTTATTAGATAAGGCACAGGAGCCAAAGTCCTAACACTAAAGGAGGCTTAAGAGGAAAAGAACATAGCCATGCCAGAGACAAGATCAGATTAAGCTCACCATTTCATGCATTTAACATAGCTTTTTAAATGACAAAGTTAGAATTGCGCTTATACCATTTCTACAGTAAGACAGAAGCACTAGAATCAGAAGCATTCTTCTCCAATCTCTAGAGAGAATAGGGAAGCACCAATCTACAATTTTTAACTGAAGTCAAACTTGTAAAACAACTCACAAGTAGTGAACTTGATATTAAAATATCAGGTGGCTGATTAATAAGATTTTAGAAATCAATAAAACTGGTTGATTAATCAAATCAATCAAAAGTGATTCTCTGAAATCTCCCAGATGGCTTATCTAACCTACAACATGCTCTCGTCTGCTAAATTTCAATTTCCCCTACCAAAAGGCAAACCACCTAGAATGCATTAAAATTGAAATGACTGCACAATCTGGAAATGAATGATTGGAAATGCCTAGATCTATGACATCTCTCTCTCCAAATTGAAGAGTGCCAGGCAAAATATAACATTTTTTTTAACTGTTACTTCAAGAACATTCACTGGATTTTCATGTTTCTCAGATTTAAGGGAGATTTATGAAAAAAGGAACTGAAGGTGCTAGTTTTCAACACCGTTGATATTATTGATTGGCTGATAGCAAGTCCCAAAGCATTATTTTCATTCTGCAAAATAAGCATAAAAATACTACAAACAATTAATTGCCTGCTTTTCGTATCATGCTTCTCAATGCCCTATCAGCCTTTTATTAATATTAATGAGGAGAATTAGCACAGAAGATCAGGGAGCCACGATAGCACCAAGAACCTATGAGGACCCTACGGCTCTCATGCTTTATTATTTTTTAATCAAAGTAGCTGACTTGAAGGCATAAAATTAAAGAACTGAGCTTTTTATGATTCCACAATAATTCAAATTAAAATGATCTATACTTGCATAATTCCCGTGAACCATTTTGTGCTTGTTAAAAACAGTTAAAAATTGCATAAATTCATGATTTAAGATCTGTGGTTTTCTTTTCTTAATGAACAGTCCACTTTATGTGCTTCTCCCAGCTCACACATGTGGACATAATAAAGCAAAAGAGGGCAGGCAGAGTGACCAAGAGAGAATTTAAACTTATGATTTACACTTAATAAAAGAGAAATGCTCATTTGTTACTTCTAGGCTTACTAGAAATTCTTGGCATTTACACAGTTCCATTGAATGTCCTTGAAAAAATATGTGTAAAAGAAAAGTGCTGGGAAGGCCCATTTTATGGATAGTAATACAGAGCTATAAAATTGATGGTAATGGTTTTGAATCTATTCAATCTGGAAATTTAAGACTCAATTGAGGTGCTTAAGTACATGTATGAAACATTTTCCTTTTGACAACTAAAAATTAAAGACTCTAAAGAATCTGTATGTTGTTTCAAATATTGAGACTTTCATTAAATTTTGCATTGAAATTTTCATAGTGTACAAAAGTTTTAAAACCACTGATATCCATTAGACACATTATAACTGGAAAGCAAGACAATAAATGATATTTTCAAAATCATCATAATGATGTGGATATGAATACAATAAAATATTATATATTAATTTTAAGATGGCCTAGATCCAAACTGAATTAACAGAATTCAGAGTTCTAAAACATTCATAAACAAAATATCTTTTACATCATAAATGGCAAAAATGACAAATTTCAAGGTGATAGAATTCCCATATTATTAAAAAGGTGGGAGTCAATTCTGAGTTTAGGAATTTCCTATTTGTCCAGAGAAGGCAAGGAGACCTGAATCAGAGGAAGGGTGTCCAGGAAACAGACTGTGTAAGAAGTGTTTGGAGGTAAGTATCAGAGCAACATTAAAAAATATTGCCCTGAGAAGTATTTCTCAAACTGTGGTCTGGGATTATCTTTATCAATGTCAACCCAAGAACTTATTTAAAGTAAGTTCACAGTTGAAAATTGTAATCAATTTACAATTGATTACAAGAATCTGTTTGTATTCTTGGATTCCCACCTCACACCTGTGAACTGTGTATAATCTCCAGAATTCTTGGATTCCTACCTCACAACTATGAACTGTGTATAAACTCCAGAAGTGATATCCTTGCACTTTCTAAATGGTTCTGCTATGGGACAGCAGGACAATGGTGTTCACTTTTTTTTTTAATAATAGATTTTTTTTTCTTATTTTTCTTAACCATGAGAGAACTCATCTATATGAAGAAGGAAAAAGACAACTGGTCTGCAGTGAAAGGATTGATCCCCTCAATTTTGGTACAAACAGCTGTGTCTGCCCAAACCTAAGCCACTTCCTATGAGTCCTAATCATTTTCCACTTCGAGGATTATCTTTCTCCTCCCCTTAAAACTCTTCCAGTCCTCTCTATCTTACAGCATCAGTCCTTAGAGAATATAACTGATTAATCTTAACTTGGTTAAAATTATTTTTGTATCATTATTTGCACCAGTATTACAAATGTCATTAAAAATATTATTTGCTGGAAGGTCAGAAAGTGGACACTATATTGTTGAGGAGGTTTGTCATCCAGCTTACTCTCTAGACATCTCCAACTATAACTTAACATTCTCATCTGGAATTCATTTTCTGCCTTTTCCCAAAATTGCATCTGCTTTTCCAGAAGTGTAGTTCTTCTTGTTGAGTTCTCCATAAAATAAAAATTAAAAAAACTTTACTTTGGTGTTTTACATTTATTTAAGAAAAGTGAAGGATACATATAATATACTATCCTGTAAGAGAAAAGTTTGCAGTTAATATAATTCAACTGAGAATATTCCTCATTCTAACTTGAGTCTACCTAGTCTTTTTCAACCAACATTCTCCAGAGATTTATGATTCCTTGTCTTTTTCCAGTTGTTCTCAGCCACTTTCTGATTTAGATTGCTCTTCTTTCTCCTGTGAGATTTGAGAAGTGAGATGTACTTTGTCTAATTCTTTGCACTTTGTCCACTAAAATTAACTTAAACTTTAAGCAGACAAAAACAAGTTTTTCAGTACTAACAGGAAGAACGTGTTTGCAAATGGATGTAATTGTTCATGACAATGGTTGTGAATGACACAGAGACCAAAGGAAGCTACTGGGAATGAGGAGTAGATAGTTATCTGCCCAGAAATAGAAGGAGTTTGTGTCTGTACAAGCTTAGCATGGTGCCATGTACATGGCATATGCTCAATAAGCTTCACCCACTGTTACTATTTCCCTTTATTTTCACAGATGCTTTCACATGTGGCCTCCACCTTCTGATTAACCAATGCTTTTCATTCCTCATAAAACCTGTGAGCTAATGACCATCATCTGCAGAACTGTTGTGACCAGTTGGTTTATCTCTCATACTATCAGCCTTTCTGATTCCACCAGCTGAGTTTTATACTAACAAAGATTACTTTGTGATGATCTAAAAAAGGGTTAATGTCATCCATAATTTACTAATTTATTTATATGTTTGAAAAGAAAACTCTAATTGGAACCTTTAGAAAGTGAATTGAAAGTGAAAGTCCCTCAGTTGTGTCCGACTCTTTGCGACCCCATGGACTATATTATCCAGGCCAGAATACTAGAATGGGTAGCCTTTGCCTTCTCCAGGGGATCTTCCCGACCCAGGGATCAAACCCAGGTCTCTCACATTGCAGGCGGATTCTTTACCAGCTGAGTCACAAGAGAAGCCTAAGGATACCGGAGTAGGTAGCCTATCCCTTCTCCAGCAAATCTTCAAGACCCAGGAATTGAACTGGGGTCTCCTGCACTGCAGGCAGATTCTTTACCAACTGAGCTACCAGGGAAGCCTGGAATCTTAAGAAGAACTGGATCAAATTTTGAGATTTAATTTTTTTTTATAAGTTGGGGTAACATTCCAAAATGTTTTAAAGATAAATTTAAGATAGATTTCCAGCTATAATTATCATTCATAATTAACTGATGAACAATCATAGTGAGACAAAGTACACTCTGTTATCACCATGAGGGCACTGAAACCTGGACTGATATACAACAAAGAAGGGAAGTAAATGCAATGAGCCTAGAAACCATACAGCTTGCTTCACAACGGTGTGCAGGGCTCACCTCGAGCTTGCAAAACCCCACTTAAAGAAATAGAAAAATAACTTGATTTTAATTTTTCTCAAAGTCATCATCATTGTTCAATTACTGTTCTGAGAGACTTTTCAAGAGTCATTTTTCAACATTCACTGTCCTAATAAGTGGTCACATTGCAGAATAAAGGATTTTAAAAAATAGTTTTCCTGTTATTTTTATTTTTTTAAAAACTAGGAAAGCATTGTGTGGTATTATACTGTGTTATGCTGTATTGAATTGCATACAATGTACTGCATGCAATACATTGTACTGTATTGTATCATAGTTGTATTTACCATATCCTCTTAGATTTTCTCACTCAGGATTTGTATCTAAAGTTACAAGCTAAACCATGCCTTAAGACTAAGCCAGAAATAGGAATATTCATGGTCCCTTCCCTCTAGAACATGTTAAGTGAATTGGCGTACTGAAAGAACTGCCAGCCAATCTGATGTGCAAGATTTTAGGTGTAATCCTTATTATGTTTCAAATTTGAAATCATCAGTCTCTTAGTCAGGAGTGGAAAATTGTGATGGGTGTGCATGGCCCTTCTCCTGCACAGAGAGGTTGGCATATTCTCACCTACTTTCAAGATGCTAGGTAATACACAAACACTGAGGAGTCACGCCAATGAGGCCAGCTTCCTAATGCATCTGAGTACTGACAATACAAATAAACTTCATGATAAACACTCAGGGTCTAGTTTAATTTTTCAAACTGTATTTTGCAATTTGATGATGAGAAAAAAAAACAAAAAAAACAGAACAGAGGGTGAAGCAGAGAGAGCAGTGATGGTGTGCATGCTACATTTTTCATCTTAAATAGCATGATTTACTATAGCCATTCCTGGAGTAACAAATCCAGCGACTGAAATTCATGCTTAGAATGCCTTAAAGGGATGCAAAGGCAAGTTGATTTTTCATCTTAAAAAGCTATTCTGGTTAATTTGGTCTTGAAAGGGGATGGAGGAAAGGTGGGAAATCAGGTATGGATAAAATGCACTCATCTCTCTATTTGAAGTTACAGACTCAAATCTTACTGTATATTTAAGGCATGCGAGTTTCTTGAAATATTCTTACTTGGGGGCATACCTTTTTTCTTTTGCTCACTATATACAGTGAGCACTTGTTACATAATAAGTTATACTCTAGGAAACACTGCACCAAAATCAGAATCACACTGGCACCTTCTTCACAGGTGATGATGATGATAATGATAATTAAAATAACACAGTAAACAATATGCAAGAAAAAGAACCCTAAAATTCTAAAATCTTGAGATTCACCATGAACATTTCCATAACCATCCTTTTACAAAACCTCATAACCCCATAAATATGATTATATGTATATACTATATATATAGTGTGTGTGTGTGTGTGTGTGCATGTGTGTGCATGTGCTGAGTTGCTCAGTCATGTCTGGCTCTTTGCAGCACCATGGACTATAGCCTGCCAGGCTCCTCTGTTCATGGGAATTCTCCAGGCAAGAATACTGGAGGGGGTTGCCATGCCCTCCTTCAGGGGATCTTCCCGACCCAGGGATCAAACCCAGGTCTCCCATTTTGCAGGCGGATTCTTTACCATCTGAGCCATCAGGGTAGCCTATATATATATATATATTGCTATTTAGTCCCTAAGTCGTGTCTGGCTGTTTGCCACCCCACGGACTGTAGACAGATATTTAAGTTTGGCTGTGCTAGGTCTTCATTGAAGTGTGCAAGCTTGCTCTAGCTGTGGACTTCTCTAGCTGCAGCATGGTGCTCTCTAGTTGTGGCATACAGCCTCTAGAGTGCATTGGCTCAGTAGTTATGGTGCACTTAGTTGCCCTGTGGCATGTGAGATCTTAGTTCCTCGACCTGAGATGGAACTCACATTCCAAGCATTGGAAGGCAGATTTGTAACCACTGGGCCACCAAGGAAATCCCGAACAAATGGAATAATATTATACACATTTTGATTATCTGGAGTAATTGACTTTTTTGCTGTTTGTTTGTTTTGCTTACCTTCATGGTCATTATCTTCATATGCAAGGTAATTATTTTTTACTAATATACATTCTTATATAACTTCATATGTGCATTTATGTATGATGATAGATTGATTAACATGCATACATGTACAGAATTTTTTTTGTCATTGTTTTTTCTGTTAAAATGGAATCTCCTACTTGCATATTTCCTTTTTTAGTGACAAAAGGAAAAATTTTCCCTCAAGTCAATAGTTTCAAATTTCATACATTTATTTAAAATACTGAATAGTATTTCATGGTAAGGATTTGCCACAATTTGTTTAGTCTTTTATTTTACAGACATTTACTTTATTGTCAATATTTTTTCATAAATGGATTTTTATTTAATTTTTAGGACAGAGGTTTCCAGGAGATATTCAGTTGAAGAGTACCTATAAATTAATTTTAAGAAAAATTGCAAAATTGCATTGCCTATCTTGATTTTCTTCATAACAGTTATCATCATCTTATATCCTCTATCCTTATTTCCTGTTTCTCTCACTAGAAGAAATAATGCTGTGAAAACTAAGGATATAGCTTTCATTCATTGCTGTATTTTTAGAGCCTGGCACATATAAATTGTGCAATTAATATTTGTTTTAATGAATAAATTATTATTTCAGAATAGCTAATGCCATTGTTTGTTGTTTGTTTAGTCACTCAGTTGTGTCCAAATCTTTTGAGATCTCATGGACTGTAGCTTGCCAGGCTCCCCTGTCCATGGGAATTCCCAGGCAGGAACACTGGAGTGAGTTGCCATTGATAATTAAATATTAAATTCTTTGTATTTCTGATTTAATGGAAATGAAAGAGTTCTTCCATTTAAAAGAATGTTTAAATTAGTGATAAAAATTAGCCATAAAAAAACTAACATTCTTTTTATTTTTCCCCTTTTCTTAGGGCTTTTGTTGTTGTTTTAATGAAGAATGACTGTTACATGTCATGGAATTACTTTTTAGCATTTACTACTTAATTATGTTCTTACTCCTTGAATTCACTTACATATTACATACACTGATTGAATCATCCTTGTGTTTCTGAAATAAATAGCATTGAGATACAGTGTTAACTGCATTATATTTTGTTAACAATTTATAAAGAATAATTTCCTCTATATTTGTAATTAATATTGCTCTGTTCAGTTCAGTTCAGTTGCTCAGTCGTGTCCAACTCTTTGCGACCCCATGAGCTTCAGTACGCCAGGCCTCCCTGTCCAACACCCACTCCCGGAGCCCACCCAAACTCATGTCCATTGGGTCAGTGAAGCCATCCAACCATCTCATATTCTGTCGTCCCCTTCTCCTCCTGCCCTCAATCTTTCCCAGCATCAAGGTCTTTTCAAATGAGTCAGTTCTTCGCATCAGGTGGCCAAAGTATTGGAGTTTCAGCTTCAAAGTCAGACCTTCCAAGGAACACCCAGGACTGATCTCCTTTAGGATTGACTGGTTGGATCTCCTTGCACTCCAAGGGACTCTCAAGAGTCTTCTCCAACACCACAGTTCAAAAGCATCAATTCCGCAGTGCTCAGCTTTCTTTATAGCCCAGCTCTCACATCCATACATGACTACTGGAAAAACCATAGCCTTGACTAGATGGACCTTTGTTGGCCAAGTAATGTCTCTGCTTTTTAATATGCTGTCTAGGTTGGTCATAACTTTCCTTCCAAGGAGTAAGCATCTTTTAATTTCATGGCTGCAATCACCATCAGCAGTGATTTTGGAGCCCTAAAAAATAAAGTCTCACTGTTTCCACTGTTTGCCCATCTACTTGCCGTGAAGTGATGGCACCAGATGCCATGATTTAGTTTTCTGAATGTTGAGCTTTCAGCCAACTTTTTCACTCTCCTCTTTCACTTTCATCAAGAGGCTCTTTAGTTCCTCTTCACTTTCTTCCATAAGGGTGGTGTCATCTGCATATCTGAGGTTATTGATATTTCTCCCGGCAATCTTGATTCCAGCTTGTGCTTCCTCCAGCCCAGCATTTCTCATGATGTACTCTGCATGTAAGTTAAATAAGCTGGGTGACTATATACAGCCTTGTAGGCTTTTATTTGTTTATGGGTTTTATTTTTGTTGTTATTTTTGGATTAAAATTGTAGTCTTGATGAAATGACTTGATAAGATATTCATCTTTCTATAAAGATTTTAAATATTGCATTAAAACTTAGAATTTACACTGAAGCCACCTGACCTTTGACTATTTTAATGGCAGGCTCTAAGTCAACATCAGAGTCTCTTCTAAGGTAATCATTGTATAAGATATCTATTTTTCTGAAGTTAATTTTGCTATTTTCTTTGTATTTCTAGAAAATATTTACCTTTTCTAGTTTTCAAAGTTATTTCCTAGAATTGACTGTATCCTATTTTATAACTTTGGCTTTTTGGATTTTTATATTCCAAAGCATACTAGGTCTGACATTTCTGTTTTTCTCTTTTTTCTCCAAAGTAGGCTAGGAAGGGTATATTTGTTGAATTGTTCTTTTCAAAGCCCTTCATTTTAAATTTACACACACACACACATACATGTGTGTGTGTATGTATGTCTACTAAAAATCAGTTTCTTTAGCCTAACCTGTGTTTTGAACAGTGAACGTCTATTTCTCTATATATACAGCCTATAGGGAGAATAAGAAGCCTGGATAATTAGAAGCACCAAGATATTATATGAGTGTTTATTTAATATAAACAGAGGCTGTTTATTTAATATAGACAGAGTCAGTGCAATTTCTTGGTTAGAATACTTTGAAATCATTTGACTAGCATTTAAGTCAATAGTAGAGATACAGTTCCTTTGTCTCATAATCTTTTATGTGTCTCAGACTAAATTTCCTATTTTACAAACTCAGCTTCTTGATTCTTTAATGCCAAGAATGCTGGAGAAGATGGGGCACAGTTGACATAAACACATCTAAATGTGTGTTAAAACCGTGTAGGTGTTTTACTATATACAATTGTCAAGAAAATACCATGCTTCTACATACTCCATTAAATGTGGAAGTAACACCGCACATCTCCATAAAAGACGTCATCTCATTGAAGGTGTGAACCTTGATATGACAGCTCTCAGTGTCATTATGCCAACAATTTTTAAGTGACAGAATTTGGTAGATTTATTGAAGTGAACTACTTCATATTTTTAATTTTTCCAAGAGATAAAGATATAGGCCAAATATTGTGCAGAGTTTACTTTGGGGTGGAAAATGCAGCATTTAATTGACAGATAAAAAGGGTATGAAAAGGGTAATTTCATTTTCCATCAGTAAAGTAAGGTTTTATTGCTGAGAATTAAATTAACAACACATGAAATTGGCTTTTTCTAAGTTCATATTTTTTAACAAAAAAAAAAAAAAAAGGAGAGAGTGAGAGAAAGAGGAAGCCCCCTTAACCAAACTAGAGTTATAAAGCTTCCACCAATGAACACAGTTATCCCATTTTCTTTATTTATTAAAAAGGGACAACAATAGAACTCCTGTAAACCTACATGCCTGTAGATTTCCTTGTTGTACCTAGCCACCAGTCATGTCCAACTCTTTGCAACCCTATGGAGTGTAGCCACTAAGCTCCTCCGTCCATGGAATTTTCCAGGCAAGAATATTGAAGTGGGTATCATTTTCTTCTCCAGGGGATCTTCCTGACCCAGGGATCAAACTGTGTCTCCTGCATTGCAGGTAGGTTCTTTAACATCTGAGCCACCAGGGAAGCCCTTGGTTATTTTCATATCATAATTATCTCCAACATAGCCAACCAGAAACTGAGGTGAAAACATGAAAATAATTATATTTTGAAAAGTACTGATTTCTATTTTTTTATATATGGGAATAAAACCATCAAATTCCCTAGATAATCATTTCTACAATTCCAGTTATTATAGACTTGATCGCTGTCTATTGACATTAATTTTAAGGCAGATGTTTATTTTTTTAAAAAAGGACAGTAGTGTATGGTCAGTGAAAAGGGCCAATCAAGGACCTCCAAAAATTCTTTCCTCCACAGAAATGAAAAAACTAGTAATTTCAGAATTAAATTTTTCAGCATTCTGGAAATCAAAGACAATAATCTAAGGGAAAAAATCAAGACACCGGCTGATACTTACTGAGAACAGTGAGCAGTGTGCCATTTCTATGTGCCCTTTTCTATTCCCCTTTCTCTTATCCAGCTCACTATAATTTTGATGAAGCTGAAGCTCCAATACTTTGACCACCACCTGATGCAAAGAGCTGATTCATTGGAAAAGACCCTGATGCCTGGAAAGATTGAAGGCAAAAGGAAAAAGGAGTGGTAGAGCATGAAATGTCTAGGTAGCACCATTGATTCAGTGGATATGAATTTGAGCAAACTCCAGAAGATAGTGAAGGATAGAAGAGCCTAGTGTGCTGCAGTCCATGGGGTCACAAAGAGTTGGACACAACTTAGTAACTGACCAAAAACAGCAACAAGTAATAATTTTGAAAATCAATAACTTGCTATCATGGTAAAAAAAAAACCAGCAGCCTGGCAGCAACCAGAGAGAGCAGAGTGGCAATGGAGCTCTTTCCAAGCTTCATTCTCAGAAAATTATCATTATTTGTCCTGACTGGTGTTTCCCTGAAAGATCTTGCATGGCTGGATTCATGAAGACATGAAATGGAGCTATTACAGTGTGAAAAGCTTTTCACCATGAATTTTTCACAAACAATTAGAGAAAACTGACTCACTTTGAACTGTCCAGCATATTTATGGAGTATTCAGAAGTTTATGCACCTGGGTAAGTCTATGTGCTTGCCCAGAACTGTGCTCATGTTCAGAGAAGAACTAGGACTCTGAACTCTGGCTGTATTGAGACTGCACAAAAGGAAGGAGAGGCCAAGGAAGAGCTGTCAAATACCTGATCCAGTATTGAAGGTCAGTTCAGTTCAGTTCAATCACTCAGTCGCGTCCAACTCTTTGCGACCCCATGGACCACAGCATGCCAGGCCTCCCTGTCCATCACCAATTCCTAGAGTTTACCCAAACTCTTGTCCATTGAGTTGGTGATGCCATCCAACCATCTCATCTGTCATCCCCTTCTCCTCCTGCCCTCAATCTTTCCCAGGATCAGGGTCTTTTCAAATGAGTCAGTTCTTCTCATCAGGTGGCTAAAGTATTGGAGTTTCAGCTTCAACATCAGTGCTTCCAATGAACACTCAGAACTGATCTCTTTTAGGATGGACTAGTTGGAACTCCTTGAAGTCCAAGGGACTCTCAAGATTCTTCTCCAACACCACAGTTCAAAAGCATCAGTTCTTCGGTGCTCAGTTTTCTTAAAGGCTCAACAAATGCAGAGTCCATGCACAACTTGGAGACTTATTATTCCATGTTTTCAAGGACATCTCTGCCCATTCTTTGGTTGGCCTCTTAGCTAACCAGGCAGTGATTTCAGTGGCAAACAGAACAAAGAATATAGACCTTACACAGTTGGTTCAGAAAAGTCACTAAACAAACAACAGCAGCTACAAAAGCAATAAGACTTCAGGAGGAAGTGGGGTCTGGTCTGTTAGATTTTGCTATATTGTATTGTTTTAAAAGTTCAGTTTTCAGCAACAAAAACAACAAAATACAAAACATGTAATGAAACATAACATATAAAAAGTCACTAGAGGCGTTTGACAACAATTGAGAAGACAAAAGGATCAGTAAACTTGAAAGTAGTTCATTGGAGATTTTCCAGTCTGAGGAATACAAAGAAAATAAAGATAAATGAACAGAGTCCTGTGGGATACCATCAAGCTTACCAATATGCACATAATGGGAAAACACTTTCCAATATTGATGAAAAACGCTAATCTACACATGCAAGAAGTTCAACAAAAAAGTGGAAAAACTCAAAGAGCCGTGTATTAGTCAGAATTCTCCAGGAAAGCAGAACCGATAGGATTTGTGAGTTTGCCTCAGTCTGAGCTGTTATAAAAATGTACTGCAGACTAGATGGCTTAGAAACAACAGAAAGTCATTTCTCACAGTCCTGGAGGTTGGGAAGTACAAGATCATGACAATGGCAGATTGAGTGTGATAGCTGGTGAGGGCCCAGTCCCTGGTTCATAGACTGTGGCTACTCACTGTGTCCTCACATGGTGGAAGAGTATGAAAGAATCTCTCCACAGTCTCTGTTGTAAGGGGTTCAATCCCATTAATGAGGGCTCTGCCATTATGATTGAATCACCTCCCAAAGGCCTCACTTCCTAATACCAACACATTGGAGGTTAAGTTTTAATGTAAGGATTTGGGGGAGACTGTAGCATTAAATCCTGGCTCTCCAAATTCATGCCCTTCTTGCATGAAAAATATATTCATTTCATCCCAGTAGTCCCCAAAGTCTTACCTTGTTCCAGCATCCATCAGTTAGATATCCAATTAAAAGTCTAAGTCAAAAGCATGTGAGTGAGACAATTCATTTTGAGGCAAATTACTCTTCCACTATGAACATGTGAATCAAACTAGTTTTGTGCTTCCAAAATGCAATACAGGATAGAAATCACCATTCTGTAAGTGAGAAATAGGAAAAAAATAAATGGGGTAACAGGTCCTAAGCAAGTCAAAAACATTAAGACTCATTGGGGTGGTTTTCCTGCCCCTAGAGCTTTAACTAGCTCCACCCCCATGACAATACCAAGTGTAGCCCATGCTGCAGTTCTCATGGGTTGGAATCACATGTCTGTGGCTGCCCTGGGTGAGTTTGCCTGCCAGTCTGGGTTCACTTGGGGCAGTCCAGCTTCACCAGCTCCACTGCGTATTACCCTAGTGAGGAATATCTGCAGTGACCTTACTCCAATAGCAGTCTTCTGCCTGAGTTGTACATGTACAGTTCCAGGAGGTTCCATCCTTTGAACTAGGTGGAGGCAGCCATGCACCCCCAATTCTTTGCTGGATAAAACACAAGCTACATCAGGGCTTCTGGAATGGCACCTGGGGCAGATGACGAGATTGGCACTGAATTTGGGGTGTTGAACCTTCAATGTGAATGCTAAGCAGCTTTGGTCCCTTCTTTGAAATTGCTCTGCCCTGTCCAGGCTTTATCTTCTCTCCTTCATGGCATGCATGCTAAGTCGCTTCAGTTATATCTGACTCTTTGCAACCCTATGGACTGTAGCCCTCCAGGCTCCTCTGTCCATGGGATTCTCCAGGCAAGAATACTGGGGTGGGTTGCTATTTCCTCCTCCAGGGGATCCACCCAACCCAGGGATCAAACCCATGTCCCCTGCATTGGCAGATGGGTTCTTTATCGCAATCACAACCCAGTATTACTCATTTCTTTCACTATGGATAGGTTGAGAATTTTCCACATTTTTAAGTTATGTTACCCTTTAAGTCATTTCTCTATTCTTGCATTTTACTTTGAGTATTTAAAAGAAGCCAAGCAATACTTACTTAGATATTTCCTCTGCCAAATAGTCAGTTATATTTCTTTCAAGTTCTACCTTCTGCAAAACACACGGATACACACACAGTTCAGCCAAGTTCTTTGCCAGTTTATAACACCATGGCCTTTACTACTTTGTCCAGCCACATGTGCCTTATTTTTGTCTAAGATTTCATTAGAATAGACTTTTCTCTTCATATTTTTACCAACATTCTGTTCACAACCACTTAGTTACTACCAAATTCACTATATGAATTTTGAGAAGACATACAAGTATCCAGGAGATATGAATGTATGTGTGTGTGTGTGTGTGTTTTAAGGAATTGGCTCGTATGTTTGTGGAGGCTGAGAAGTCCCAGTATCTCTAGTCAGCAAGTGGGAAACGCAGAAGAGTGAATGATACAGTTCCAGTCCAAGTGCACGAGACGTCCAATGTACCAGTTCAACAACTCCCACAGAAATGCCAGGTTGGATGAAGTACAAGTTGGAATCAAGATTGCTGGGAGAAATATCAATAACCTCAGATACGCAGATGACACCACCCTTATGGCAGAGAACAAAGAAGAACTAAAGACCCTCTTGATGAAAGTGAAAGAAGAGAGTGAAAAAGCTGACTGAAAACTCAGCATTCAAAAAATGAAGATCATGGTATCTTGTCCCATCACTTCATGACAAATAGATGGGGAAACAATGGAAACAGTGACAGACTTTATTTTCTTGGGCTCCACAATCACTGCAGATGGTGACGGAAGTCATGAACTTAAAAGATATTTGCTCCTTGGAAGAAAGCTATGACCACCTAGACAGCATATTTAAAAGCAGAGACATTACTTTGCTGACAAAGGTCCATCTAGTCAAAGCTATGGTTTTTCCAGTAGTCATGTATGGATGTGAGACTTGGACCATAAAGAAAGTTGAGTGCCAAAGAATTGATGCTTTTGAAATGTGGTGTTGGAGAAGACTTTTGAGAGTCCCTTGGACTGCAAGGAGATCAAACCAGTTAATTGTAAAGGAAATCAGTCCTGAATATTCATTGGAAGGACTGATGCTGAAGCTGAAACTCCAATACTTTGGCCACCTGATATGAAGAACTGACTCATTGGAAAAGACTCTCATGCTGGGAGAGATTGAAGGTGGGAGGAGAAGGGGAGGACAGAGGATAAGATGGTTGGATGGCATCATGGACTCAACAGACATGAATTTGAATAAGCTCTGAGAGTTGGTAATGCACAGTGAAGCCTGTTGTCCTGCAGTCCATGAGGTAGCAAAGAGCCAGACACGAATGAGCCACTGAACTGATTGATTGAATGAAGACCACCCATATTAGAAAGAATAACATGCATACTCAATCTATCCTCTTCATGGATCATAGCCTTCTTCTGACAAAGGGGCTTGCGTAACTCAATGAAGCTCTGAGCCATGCTGTGCACAACCACCCAAGATGCACAGGTTATAGTGAAGCCTTCTGACAATGTGGTCCACTGGAGGAGGACCATTCTAGTGCTCTTCCCCAAGAACACCATGAACAGTATGAAAAGACAAAATATATATATATATATGATACCAGAAGCTAGGCCCACTAGTTTGGAAAAGTGAAAAAATTCACTCTTTGTGAATCCATGGATTGTAGCTTGCCAGGCTCCTCCGTCTATGAAATTTTCCAAGCAAGAATACTGGTGTGGGTTGTCACTCGCTTCTCCAGGGGATCTTCCTGTCAGAAGGTGTTCAATACCCTACCGAGGAAGAGTGGAGGGTGATAAATACTAGCTCCAGAAACAACAGCTGGACCAAAGCAGAAATTATGCTCAGTTGTAGATGTGTCTGGTGGTGAAAGTAAAGTCCAATGCTGTAAGGAACAACATTGCATAGGAACCTGGAGTTTTAGGTCCATGAATCAAGGTAAACTGGAGATGGTCAAGCAGGAGATGGCAAGTGTGAGAATCGATCTCTTAGGAATCAGTGAAGTAAAATGGATGGGAATGGGTGAATTTAACTCAGATGACCATTATATCTACTACTGTGGGCGAGAATCCCATACAAGAAATGGAATGGCCCTCATAGACAACAAAAGAGTTTCAAACATAGTACTTGGGTGCAACCTCAAAAACAACAGAATGATCTCATCTCATTTCTAAGGCAAAATATTCAACATCACAGCAATCTGTGCCCCACCCACTAATTCTGAAGAAGCTGAAGCTGACTAGTCCTATGAAGACATACAACATCTTCTAGCTGCTGCTAAGTCGCTTCAGTCGTGTCCGACTCTGTGCGACCCCATAGACGGCAGCCCACCAGGCTCCGCCGTCCCTGGGATTCTCCAGGCAAGAATACTGGAGTGGGTTGCCATTTCCTTCTCCAGTGCATGAAAGGGAAAAGTGAAAGTGAAGTCGCTCAGTCATGTCCGACTCCTAGCGACCCCATGGGTCTGCAGCCTACCAGGCTCCTCCACCCATGGGATTTTCCAGGCAAGAGTACTGGAGTGGGGTGCCATTGCCTTCTCCGGAACTAACATCTTCTAGAACTAACACCAAAAAAGATGTCCTTTTCATCTTAGGAGACTGGAATGAAAAAACAGTAAGTAAGTACTGGAGTGGGGTGCCATTGCCTTCTCCGGAACTAACATCTTCTAGAACTAACACCAAAACAGATGTCCTTTTCATCTTAGGAAACTGGAATGAAAAAACAGTAAGTCAAGAGATACCTAGAGTAACAGCCAAGTGTGACCTTGGATTACAAAATGAAGCAGAGCAATGGCTAACAGAGTTTTGCCAACAGAACACACTGGTCATAGCAAACAGCCTCTTCCAACAACACAAGTTATGATTCTATACATGGACATCACCAGATGGTCAATACCAAAATCTGATTACATTCTTTCCAGCCAAAGATGGAGAAGCTCTATAGAGTCAGTAAAAACACAAGACCTGGAGCTGACCATGACTCAGATCATGAGCTTCTTATTGCAAAATTCAAGCTTAGATTGAAGAAAGTAGGGAAAACCACGAGGTCATTCAGATATGACCTAAATTAAATCCCTTATGATCATGCAGTGGAGGTACACATCATAACATCAATGATATATTCATTTTATTATATGTCCATTTTCTTTGGCAATACTAAACCCTTATACAGCAAATGATTTAGATACTGAATTGTTTTTATTTGTTAAATCTAGAGGATAATTTTCAAATAAATTCATTTTTAGCCTCATTCTATAATCCTAATTGACAACATATTAAAGGATTTAGGTTCTGTACCTCTTCAAAATTCATAAAATGTCACTTTATGCTATTTTAATTGAAAAGATGTTAAATGTTAAATTATGATTTACTTTCTTCTTTGATTTAGCACAGTGAGTTTCACATTCACATCAGTTACAAAGTTATCCCCTCATCTCCTAGCCCAGTTTGAAGTTGATCTTCAAAGTTAGATCAAAAGGACAATGATCACTCTTCAGAACACATTTGCAAATGTTACATAGATCATAAGAGAATCATATTTTCTTGTATTTTGTTATATTTATCAAACTCGTTTTAACCTATTCACATTTTGTGAACAGAATTTTAGCACTGTGTCCCATTGTGTTAAGATAAATATTATTTAAATTGTAAAAAACTCATCTTTAATAGTTAGTGTATTTTCATAGATTTGTTATTTCATGGTGAATTGATATTTCTAATTCGCATGTTTTCTGTATAGGCATTAGATCCAAATTAATTCCTTTTATCCAATCACTTAAGTTCAGGTACTAACATGAGATAAGTGCTGTGGAAATAGTCTCATAGAAGGTACAGTCTAATTAGGGAGGAAACAACCAGCATGCAGGCAGGCATACCTCATTTTATTGTGCTTTCCTTTATTGTAGCTCAAAGATACTATGTTTTTGAAAAATCGAAAATCTGTGGCAACCTCACATCAGGCAAATCCACCAGCACATTTTTCCAACAGCATTTGTTCACTTTGTGTCTCCGTGTCACCTCTTGGTAATCCTTTTAATATTTTAAACTTTTTCATCATTATTATATGTTATTGTGTTCTGTGATCTGTAATCTTTGGTATTTCTAATTTTACTTGCTTAAGGCTCAGATAATGATTACCACTTTTCAGCAATGAAATGTTTTTATTTGATTTTTTCTTTTTTTAATAAAATGTTTTTAAATTAAGGTATATATACTCTTTTTTAAGACATAATGTTATTATACAACTGATAGACTATATGGTAAACATAACTTTTATATGCACTGTGAAACCAAAAATTTTTGTGTGACTTGCTCAATTGGGATATTTGTTTTATTGTAGTGGTCTGAAAATAAACCTGCAATATCTCTAAGGTATGCCTTATCAGACAAGAGAATGTTGATAAGTACTGGGAGGAAGAACACAGAATGCGCAGCAACAAAGAATTAACTTTCTACGGGACAACAGAGAAAGTTTGCTGAGATGATGTAAAAATGATCTGAGATTTGAAGGAAAAGAAAGATCCAGTTGGACAAACAGTGAAGTATTCTAGTATTGGCCATCATGGGATAGGATTTTGATGCTTACTAGCATGAGTTTCAGCCATTTCCATGTTACTGTAAAATCAAAATTAAATGTTATTTTCCTTTATAAATCACAGTTCAGGATCTGACTGCTGCACAAACCAGGCAGGGAACCTGATTTTGATGGTATTAGACAAGAAATGAGAAAGAACATCTTTAAGGTTCCATTTAAGAAAATTAGGGATGCTTCTATCTTCCAAGTGAAATGTAGATATTTTTCAAAATTCTGCAAAGTTTTCAAAGATATTCTGTCAGTGTTTCTAAAGAAGAAATCTAATTTTTTTTTCAAGAGTTACTAGTAACCAATTATTTATGTTTGTTTTCAGGTAGTTGACATTTTTTTTTTCTTTTTCTGATTTTAACTTGATAGGGCATCTGCTTTGTACAAAATGCAATAAATTGCATGATTTTTTAAGAAGAGAGGAAGTGTTCTGGGGGCCAAGGTCTTCAATTCTCCCATGAGAATAAGTACAGTCAATTTGTTATTCCAGTCTGTATAGGGAGCTAGTTAAATATATTGCAGCATATTCATATAATACTATGCAAGTATTAAAATGATATACTTAAAGTTTATTTTTATTGAAAATATTTGCAATATAGTTTGGGATAAAATTGATTCATAATCACATTAAGATGGATTTAAGGGGCTCTTGTTTAAAATGGCAACATAGGAGGATCCCAAACTCAACTCCTCCCACAGGTAAAGTGAATCTATAGCTATATATGGAATAATTCTTTCTGAAAGAAACCTAAAACCTAGCTGGGTCAATAAGAAAAAATACACATTGAAATGAGTAGGAGAGCCTGAGACATAGGTTTCCCTGGTGTGACAGTCTATCATCAGGAGGGAACACACAAGTCTCAGCTTCTCCCTGATGAATGAGTTTTAAACCCCACATCTGATACCCTGTCTTTTAAGGTCTGCACCTGATAGGTAGCTCCTCACAACACCTAGCTGTGAAAGCCAACAAGGCTTGCATCCATGAGACCCACAATGCTGTGGTGAATTAATAAACAGTTCTCAAAAGGATCACACAGATTAAACTCACTGTGGCTAATGCTCCAAGACACAGTGCAGAGATAGCCACCTGAAACTTGTCCAATCTTTCTGTGAAAGAGATCTATTCATTTATCTTAAAAGACTTGACCTGAGTGCATATCAAATTTTATGCACATAAATGGCAACTCACTCCAGTATTCTTGCCTGGAGAATCCCAGGGAGAGAGGAGCCTGATGGGCTGACATCTATGGGGTCACACAGAGTTGGACATGACTGAAGTGACTTAGCAGTAGCAGCAGAAGCTAACAGAAATACTCAACAAAGATCCTGAAGGTCAGCATGTGCCCTCTTTCCTCTCTCCCTCTACCTTACTCCAGATTGTTTATGTCTCCCAGTAAGAGGCTTATACACACATCTAGAGCTCTGGTTTTTATGGCTGCCACCACCAAAATTAAGGACATCCCTAAATTATCTAGTTCTTATAACCAACAGAGCTTATATATGCACGTGCACAAGGCTAATAAATAGAGAAATAGTTCTTAGTCAGCTACTTCACCTCCTCTAGTAGATAGAAACACCCAGTCTTTTCATAAAATAGGACTATCAGGTTACTTTCTTTTTTTTATTTTATTTTATTTTTTAAATAAATTTATTTATTTTAGTTGGGGGCTAATTACTTTACAATATTGTAATAGTTTTTGCCATACATTGACATGAATCAGCCATGGGTTCACATGTGTTCCCCTTCCTGGACCCCCCACCCACCTCCCTCCCCATCCCCTCCCTCTGGGTCATCCCATTGCCCCGGCCCTGAGCCCTTGTCTCATGCATCAAACAAGGAATGGTGTTCTGTTTCACAAATGATAATATACATGTTTCAATGCTATTCTCCCAGAACGTCCCACCCTCACCTTCTCCCTCAGAGTCCATAAAATTGTTCTATGCATCTGTGTCTCTTATTCTGTCTCGCATATAGGGTTATCGTTACCATCTTTCAAATTCCATATATATGCATTAGTATACTGTATTGTTGTTTTTCTTTCTGGCTTACTTCACTCTGTATAATGGGCTCCAGTTTCATCCATCTCAGTAGAACCGATTCAAATGTACTTTTTTAATGGCTGAGTAATATTCCATTGTGTATATGTACCACAGCTTCCTTATCCATTCGTCTGCTGATGGACATCTAGGTTGCTTCCATGTCCTGGCTATTGTAAACAGTGCTGCGATGAACATTGGGGTACATGCGTCTCTTTCAATTCTGGTTTCCTCGGTGTATATGCCCAGCAGTGGGATTGCTGGGTCATATGGCAGTTCTATTCCCAGTTTTTTAAGGAATCTCCACACTGTTCTCCATAGTGGCTGTACTAGTGGCATAGTGGCATAACATAACATAGTGGCAGGTTACTTTCATAGCTACAGAGCTAATTAAGCATATATGTAGGGGTTAACTCCAGAGATGTGTACCATCTAAATGCTCCCCCTCTGCCTCACCCAAAGTTGCCAGTGTTTCTAAGAATGGACCTTGTGTATGTGTCTGGTGCCCTAGATTTTAAAGCTGCTGCTTTGAGGGCACATTCCAGGGGGGTTGTGTTCACAGGTTCGAGAATACTGTAACAAACAACAAAATAGCTCTTAAGTATCTCAGACAGAAACAGCATATCCCAGTCTTCCCTCAAAAGAGATGTGTTTGTATACTTAAAATTTGCTTCCTGAGGGTCTGATTTCCGATAAAATGAACCTAGGTGCTCACTGAGATAATCCTTTTCATGGCACTGACAGATATTGGTAAACTTCGACCACTGGTGACTACTCAGAACAAAAGAGACTTCTTGGAAAATCACAAAGTTTTGAATGGCAACCAAGAACTAGGGCAGGATTGAACCATAAGTTGGATCTCTCATATGATTTAATATTTCAAGACTGGGAGAAGTGGCTGTTGTTGCTTTTTTTTTTTTAATGCATAAAAATCAACATTAAAAGTCAAGAAAAATGAAGAAACAGAGGAATATATCCCAAACAAAGCAACAAAATAAAAGCTCAGAAAAATACCTTAATGGAATGGAGATACACAATTTGCCTGATATACAGTTCAAAATCAAAGTCAAAAAGATGCTCACCAGGCTCAGGAAAACAAAGAACAAACAGTGATAATTTCAAGAATATGCCAATACAATAACTGAAGTGAAAAATACATGAGAGGGGCTCAACAGTAGACTAAATGAAGTAGAAGAAAATATCAGCAAAAAGAAGACAGGGAAGTGGATTCATTCAGTCAGAGTAGCACAAGTAAAATATAAATTGAAAGCATGAAGATAGCTTAAAGGACTTATGGGGCAATGTCAAGTGACCTAATATTTGATGATACAGGTCCCATAAGGTAAAGAGGGAGAGAGAGGGAAAGGACATGAAACTTTGAAGAAAAATAATGGCTGAACAATTTCTTAATCTAGGAAAGGAAAACAGCATTCAGATCCAGGAATTTTAGAGAATTCCAAGTAAGGTGAACTCAAAGAGATGCATACCAAGACACATTATATTTAAATTGTCAAATGTTAAAAACAAGGAGAAAATCTTAAAAGGAGCAAGAGAAAAACAACTTGTTATATACAAGGCAACTTTCATTAGACTATCAAGAGATTTTTCAGCAGCAACTTCACAGGCCAGAAGGAAGTTGCACGATATATTCAAACTGCTAAAGGGAAAAAGAAACAAAAAACTAACAATAATACTCTACCTGGCAAACTTGCCAAAATCGGTGAGGTTGTAGAGACAAGGGAGATCTTATGCAATGTTGGTAGAAATGTAAATTGGTGAAGTCACTGTGAAAAACAGTATGGAGTAAATATAGAAAGTAAATATAGAAATATAAGATGTAGCAATTTCTCTCTGGGCATTTAGCCAAAGGAAACAAAATCATTATCTGGAAAAGTTATCTTTACCCCATGTTCATTGCAGCGTTATTTGCAATAGAGAAGACATGGAAACAACCAAAATATCCATCAGGGGATGAACTGAAAAAGAATTTGTGATATATATATGTATATATATATACACATACAGTTCAGTTCAGTTGCTCAGTCATTTCTGACTCTTTGCAACCACATAGACTACAGTACGCCAGTCCTCCCTGTCCATCACCAACTCCCGGAGTTTACTCAAACTCATGTCTGTTGAGTCGGTCATATCATCCAACCTTCTACTCTGTCGTCCCCTTCTTCTCCCACCTTCAATCATTCCCAGCATTAGGGTCTTTTCCAATGAGTCACTTCTTCACATCAGGTGCCCAAAGTATTGGAGTTTCAGCTTCAGCATCAGTCCTTTCAATGAATTTTCAGGGCTGATTTCCTTTAGGATGGACTGGTTGGATTTACTTGCCATCCAAGGGACTCTTAAGAGTCTTCTCCAACACCACAGTTCAAAAGCATCAATTCTTTAGCACTCAGCTTTTTTTATAGTCCAACTCTCACATCCATACATGACTACTGGAAAAACCATAGCTTTGACTAGAGGGATCTTTGTTGCCAAAGTCATGTCTCTGCTTTTTAATATGCTGTCTAGGTTGGTCATAACTTTTATTCCAAGGAGCAAGTGTCTTTTAATTTCATGGCTGCTGTCACCATCTGCAGTGATTTTGGAGCCCAAGAAAATAAAGTCTGTCACCGTTTCCACTGTTTCCTCATTTATTTGCCATGAAGTGATGGGACCAGAGGCCATGTTCTTAGTTTCCTGAATGTTGAGTTTTAAGCCAACTTTTTCACTCTTCTCTTTCACTTTCATCAAAAGGCTCTTTAGTTCTTCTTTGCTTTCTGCCATAAATATATGCATATATGCATACAATTGAATATTATTCACCCATGAAAGAGAAAGTTCTGCCAAAATTTTTTAATAACTGTAAATGTGGTTTTTAACAACTGCATTATGTTGCAACAACACAGGTGTATCTTGAGTGCATTATGTTCAGTTAAATAAGTCAAATGTAGAAAGACAGAATTTGTATAATCTCATATATATGTTGAATCTAAAAAAAAACAAGCAAACAAACAAACAAACAAAAAACTAAACGCAGAGCTGCAAAGAACAAATTGGTTGGGTGCCAGAGGCAGGGACTGGTGAAGAGGGTGAAATAGGTAAAGTGGTCACAAAAAGGCACAAAATTCTAGTTATAAAAATAGGTAAGTTCTGAGGATATAAAGTATAGCATGGTGAGTATAGTTAATAATATTGTATTTCAGATTTGAAAATTTCTAGGAGGAGAGATCTCAAAAATTCTTATCACACACAAAAAAATAACTTAGTATGGTGATGTATGTTAATCAGATTCATTGTGGTGATTATTTCACAATATATACATATATTCAGGGCTTCCCAGGTCATGCAGAGATAAAGAATCCACCTGCAGGAGATGCAAGAGACCCAGGTTCTATCCCTGCATTGAGAAGATCCTCTGGAGGAGGAAATGGCAACCTGCTTCAGTAGTCTTGCCTGGAAAATTCCATGGACAGAGGAGCCTGACAGGATACAGCCCATGAGATCAGACACTCAAGAGTCAGACACGACTGAGCACACACACCTACATTGAAACCTTATGTTGTACATCTGAAACTGACATTATGCTATGTGTCATCTATAAATGTTAATTAATCTTTTAAAAAGATAGAATTAGTAAATAAAAGTTCCAGGTAAAACTAGAATGCTATATTCATGAAAAGCTTTTGTGCATTTATATACGATGAGATTAAAAGTGATTTGTATTTTTGTCTTTTTTATCATATCCATTTTCTATAATAAAATATATATTTCTTATCCAGAGGAATAATGTGTTGTTCCTCAATTAAGTTTCTAAATGCAACTTACATTAACAGGTAAAATATCAACATCAAATGTAAGGTCAAGAGGCTTTTAAATGTTGCTGTCAAAGTTAGAGATGCAAATTTCTAGAGTGACATTAAGGATTTTTTCTTCTTATTTTTCCAACTACTGAATCACATTCTTGAGTTAAATCCTTACTTAAGATATTTTATGATGAGATATGCATAAAATAAGGATTATTAAAGACAAATTATAATGATATTTGTTGATGTTTTACAAAGTATATACAGGATGCGGATTTCATAGGAAATGATCTGGAAATAAAAATTATTATACACTGGTTTTAAAGTCTGAAGTTTCTTCGGTTGAAATTTATGGTGGTTTTACATAAGATGGTAACATCTATACAAATACACAAATGTCTATACAAATATATATAAGATGGTAATATCTATTCAAATGTTTTTACTTTTATGTTGGTTTAACTAGTAATATTTCTCAATACTGTCACATTCAAGGTGACTTCAGTGATTATTCAACAGATTCTTATTCTGAAGAAAGAAGTGAACATTTGAAGTTTGGCTGCCGTTATTTAAAAATGACAATTAAAAAAAAATGAGTAAAAGAAAGAGAAAAAAAAAGATTAGCAATCTGAAGAATTTTTTGGGGGGGTGGGGGGCTGGAGTGGCTGGATCAGTTCTTCTCTGTTGCAGAGCATAGGCTTCTCTCTAGTTGCAGTGCACAGGGTTCTCTTGTTATAGCTCATGGACTAGGGCATGAAGGCTTCAATAGTTGCAACACACACACACACACAGTTGCCCTGCAGCAAGTGAGATCTTAGTTCCCTGACCAGGGATCAAACCCACGTCACCTGCATTGGAGGGCAAATTCTTATCCACCGGACACTGGGGAGATCCTGGAAATTTTTTTCAGAACATTATGATTGCCTCTCAGTTACTCAGAGATGCTACAGATAGTCCCTGCTCTCTACCTGAATATTTACACTGGAGTCTGGACAAACCACTGAGGCTCTCTTCAAATATTATTTTACAGAAGGTGAAAATCTTCCAGATGAGAAACTGAAGGTAACACGATGCTCATTGTCTCTTAATTTGAAATTCATGATAAATTAATAGAGCATTTTTGTGACTGTTTTCACCATTGTTAGAGTGTTATTAAATAAATGGGATTTATATAAACAAATTTTAAACCTAACAATGGAAGCAACCAAATTCAGGTGCTTCAAATCATTCAAATATAAAATAATATTTAAGACATAGCAGTCTCTGAAGTGGCCTGAGTGAATAGTGTTTCATTTACTGCTGAAGAAACTTCTAACTTACTCCAGATGAGTCACAATTTAGTGGCTGAGTGGTGAAATGGAACTATAAATGAATAGACTATTTTTCTTCTGTATTTATATGTCTGTCTGTCTGCCTATCTGTCTGAAAAAAAAATCCATCTAAAAATGGAAATTTTCTTTTTCATTAGCGTTCATAAATCCTTGGAGGATTATTTTCACAGAAAGTTGGAAGGAATATCCTTGGAAGCTGAGTGATAGGGAAGGACTAGCACATTAAAATTCTTTTCTAGCACTTTTCAATCTATTTACAGGTACTTCTTGCCTTGAACTATCTGGCAAACTGTTGATTTTATTGCCATTGATATTTGTTTCATTTTTTTTCTCCTCAATTCTTATAAACTGCATACAAATGATTTTGGGGTGGGGGGTGGTCTATCTTTAGCCAAAATGATCCACACCAGAAAATTCCAGATGATTTCTTGGTTTTTATCAGCGATGAACTGACATATGTGTATAATTCTAACTTCTTCATTATCTGGTTTGTAGTTTATTCACATTGAGTGGGAATACTTTTCAAAGGTGTGTTTTTTCTTTCTGATAGGATTTTAGATATGGAAGAGGATTTCTAGGTTGGACTAGATGGATGCTGTAGATTAACTATAAGGGAACTAATGGCAATTTTGAGGGTCACCTATGTTGTAATTAGAAAACAGAGTGAGTACACATCATGTAATACTATTAACTATTTTAATTGTTTACATATTTAATTTGAAAGACACAGTTTTCTTTATGGGGGGTGGTGGCGCCATGTAGCATGTGTGATCTTAGTTCCCCAACCAGGGTTTCAACCCAAACCCCTGTAATGGACGTGGAGAGTCTTAAGCACAGGATCTCCAGGGAAGTCTCATTTGTTTTTTAATAATTTAAGCACTGCAATTGATTAAATTAAATAATAGTTAGACTATTGCATTGTCTGTGATTACATATGATGTTAAAAATCATGAGCCAAATCACCAAATCCAATTTTTCTTCTAGGGTTTTTTTGGTTTTAGGACTTAAATTCAAGTCTTTAATCCTTTTGAGTTAACTCTTGTGTTTGGTATAAGATAGTGATCCAGTTTCATTCTTTTGCATGTTGTTATTCAGTTTTCTCCAACACCATCTGTTTAAGAGATTCTTGTTATCTCCATTGTATATTTTTGGCTCATTGTCAGAAATTAATTGCTTACATATGTTTGGGTGTATCTCTAGATTGTCTATTCTGATCCACTGATCTGTGTGTCCATTTTGTGCCAACACTATACTTTTTCAAATACTTTAGATTTGAAACATAGTTTGAAATCATGAAAACATGATTCCTCCAGTTTTGGTGTCTTGAGATTGTTTTGGCTATTTGAGGTATTTTGTGGCTCTATACTAATTTTAGAATTTCTTGTTCTAGTTTCATGAAAATGTCATTGGAATTTTGATAGGGATTACTACATTTTCTTGATAATTTTTCATGGAATCTTTTCGCTAGATACTATGTATCTTGTATAAAAAATTAAAATGCAGTTAACATAAGCAGGAAATAGCTGGCACAAAATATTAGATCAGAAATGAATTTTGAAAATGACATGGCTGAACATGATATCTTTTTATACAAGATTCAGAATCCTGGAAAGATTAAGTGATTTATTGAGGTCAGAGAAATTGTTGTGCAGTGGATAGGAATAAAGCTGCCTGGAAAATTCCATGGATAGACAACTCTGGTGGGCTACAGCCCATCGAGTCACAAAAAGTTGCACATGACTGGAGCAACTCAGCATACTCCCTTACACACTATCTCTGTGACCTTGAAAATCTAACTTAGCTACTCTGCACTTTGGTTTCCTTATTACTGGTATCCATGATTATTAGTTTCCATCTCATAGGATTTTTATAAAGATTCAATAAAAGAATTCCTCCAAACAGACTGGCATATCAACTGGCATTGAACTTGGTTATGTCCACTGTTTCTATTGTTAATAATATGACTGTTTCCAGATAAATAGAAGAGAACCATTATGATGAGGAACTCTCTATAAAGGCAAAAATACATAAGTAAAGTAAGTCTGTCCAGAAAATAGTTTTGCGGCAGATTCTGTAATCTGGAATTCATGATCAACACATTCTACTTCAATATAGTCTCTATCAATGAATGTTCAAAACTTAGGGAATAGCCAAAATGAAGAAATAACTCAAATGTCTATCAGCTTACAAATGGATAAACAAATGTGGTATATACACATGGTATTCAGACTTAGACACATACAAGAACACAAATGAAACTTCAGGACATTATACTAAGTGAAGTAAGTCAATCACAAGAGGACAAATTCTGCTTGATTCTCTAATACCTGGGGAGGTCATAAGGGCCAGGGGATGAGAGGAGGGAGGGAATGGGAAGTTGTTGTTTAATTATGATGGGGTTTCAGTTTGAGAAGATGAAAAAGTTCTGGAGATCATTGGTGGTGATGATTATACTACAATGTTAATGTACTTAATACCACTGAATAAAAACATTTTAAAATGGATAAAGTATTTAAATTTTATGTTACATATGCCTATCATCATTAAAACAAAAGAATATAAGGAAAGGGGTTTGCATTGAAATATAAAATTTTAAAGATCTGTACCACACAACTCTTGCTAAAAAACTGAGATGGAAAGTCAGTGCAGTGGTAGCACATGGTGTGAATGAGGGAAATGTGTGATCCTCACTCAAGCAGTGGTTATTAGCACAGGGAATGTAGGTATAAATGATCTTTCTTCAGAAATGCCAGTTTCCCACATTTTCTGAGCCAGGAGCAAAGGAAGAGTTGGCCACCTCAGTTGTTGTCACCTAACTCCAAGGAGAATTTAAAATCGTAGAATTTAAAAGAGGATAGGAATTGTGACTTTATTTTCATTCAACTATTGGGCATAAAGAAGAGTTGAAAGAAACAATTTTAAAGTTTTTTTATGTGTCAAAGACTGTGGTGGTTACTTTATATAATCCCAACCTATTTAATTAACTTTTAAGAATTTAATTTATTTTTAAGAATGACTAACTTTTTAGAATGACTAAAGAAAAGTTATGACCAACTTAGACAGCATATTAAAAAGCAGAGACATGACTTTGTCAACAAAGGTCTGTCTAGTTAAAGCTATGGTTTTTCCAGTAGTCATACATGGATGTGAGAGTTGGACTATAAAGAAAGTTGAGTGCTAAAGAATTGATGTTTTTGAACTGTGGCATTGGAGAGGACTCTTGCAAGTCTCTTGGATGGCAAGGAGATCCAACTAGTCCAGACTAAAGGAAATCAGCACTGAATACTCATTGGAAGGACTGATGTTGAAGCTGAAACTCCAATACTTTGGCCACCTGATGTGAAGAACTGACTCCTTGGAAAAGACCCTGATGCTGGGAAAGATTGAAGGCAGGAGAAGAAGGGGATGACAGAGGATGAGATGGTTGGATGGCATCATCGACTCAATGGACATGAGTTTGAGTAAACTCTGGGAGTTGGTGATGGACAGGGAGGCCTGGCATGCTGCAGTCCATGGGGTCACAAAGAGTTAGACATGACTGAGAGACTGAATTGAACTGAATATTTTCAGGAATGAAATATATTACCCTTCAAGAACAATTCATCACTGTGATAGCTCAGTTGATAAAGAATCTGCCTGCCATGCAGGGGACCCCAGTTTGATTCCTGGGTCAGGAAGATCCACTGGAGAAAGGATAGGATACCTACTCCACTATTCTTGGGGTTTCCCTTGTCTCTCAGCTGTTCAAGAGTCCACCTTCAATGCAGGAGACCTGGGTTCAACCCCTGGGTTGGGAAGATCCCCTGGAGAAGGGAAGGGCTTCCCACTTTGGTACCCAAAGGCTACTCATTATTCTGACCTGGAGAATTCCATGGACTGTTATAGTCCATGGGGTTGCAAAGTGTCAGACATGACTGAGCAACTCTCACTTTCACTTTCAAGAATAAATATTAACACACAAATTTTTACCCTTCTATCCTACAGTGTAGACATCACAACAAACTGTGGAAAATTCATAAGAAGATTGGAATACCATACCACTTTACTTGCCTCCTGAGAAACCTGTATGCAAATCAAGAAGCAATAGTTAGAAATGGACATGCAACAACGGACTGGTTCCAAATTGGGAAAGGAGTATGTCAGGGCTATATATTGTCACTCTGCTTATATAATTTATATGCAGAGTACATCATGTGAAATGCCAGATTGGATGAAGTACAAGTTGGAATCAAGATTGCTGGGAGAAATATCAATAAACTCAGATATGCAAATGACACCACCCTTATGGCAGAAAGTGAAGAGGAACTAAAGAGCTGCTTGATGAAGGTGAAAGAGGAGAGTGAAAAAGCTGTCATAAAACTCAACATTCAAAAAACGTAGATCATGGCATCTGGTCCCATTGCTTCAAGGCAAATGGATGGGGAAACAATGGAAACAGTGATGGATTTTAATTTCTTGGGCTCCAAAATCACTGCAGATGGTGACTGCAGCCATGACATTAAAAGGTGCTTGCTCCTTAGAAGAAAAGCTATGGCAAACCTACAGAACATATTAAAAAACCGAGACATTACTTTGCCAACAAAGGCCCATCAGTCAAAGCTATGGTTTTCCAGTAGTCATTATGAATGTGAGAGTTGGACCACAAAGAAGGCTGATCACCAAAGAATCGATGCTTTTGAAGGATATGATGTTGGAGAAGATGCTTGCGAGTCCCTTGGCCTGCATGGAGATCAAACCAGTCAATCCTAAAGGAAAGCAATCCTAACTATTCATTGGAAAAACTGAATTTGAAGCTGAAGCTCTAATACTTGGCCACCTGATGCAAACATCCAATTCATTGGAAAAGACCATTGATGCTGGGAAAGTTTGAGGGCAGTAGGAGAAGGGAATGAAAGAGGACAAGATGGTTGGATGGCATCACTGACTCAATGGACATGAGTTTGAGCAAGCTCCGGGAGATGGTGCAGGACAGGGAAGCATGCTATGCTGCAATCCACGGGGTCACAAAGCATCAGACAGGACTGAGTGACTGAACAGTAACAACCCTAATACATAGATCAAATATTTACCAGTAGAGCTTGAAGTACATTTGTATGTGCATGTGTGATGTGACCTTTTAAAAGGATAAACACTATAATTTCTTATTAACTTATTTATAGGTGTTTGCAATTTATAGGCATGCATTTCTGAACGAGTTAAAGAAAAGCAATGTAAATCTTTCCAAGAATCTAAGAAATAACACCATAGCACTATTTTTCTTATGTATTTCTATTAAGGGCCATCAAAACTAGATAGGCCAAATGTTAAAGAACCCAGCTCTGGAAATCTGACAGGTTCACTGATGTGGTCCGTGGTTCTAAGTGGAGACAAACTGGTAAGTGTGAACTATTTTAAGGAGGAAGTCAACCAGGAAGAACTTGAAACTCAAAGTGGGACATGGGAGGCCTGAGATTTAGTACTCTCTGTCTAACCTTAACACATTTACTTAATTTCTTTATGCCTCAATTTTCTTATGTCTCAAATGAGAATTTCAATAGTATTTGACTCATAAGGTGCAAGGGAAGATTAATTAAAATGATACAGTAAAATAAGTGATCCATAGTAAATTCATACAATGTGCAAATAATTTAAAGACATTAAATTAATAAATACATTAATAAAGATGTTGTCAATCATAATAGCTATGACAATAATATTATTAATGTATATAATAAATTAACTTATGTACACAATTAATAATAATTATGTTTAACAATATAAATAATTATAATTAAGATTAATTAATATAAGATTAACAATAGAAGTAATAATGAAAGTAACCCATATTACTTTTGTGTCAGGTATAGTGCTAAATGTTTTATAGCTGTCACAATATTTAATATTACCAACAACACTATGAAATCTATATTATTGTTTTTATAATCGTGTCCCTACAGTGAATAGAACATAAGACACGGAGAAGATAAGTCACTAAAGGCAGACTGAAGATTCCAACTGAAGAGCTCAGCTTCAGAATTCATGCTTCTCAGAGACATAGTAAATGCGCGTGAATGGTAGTCAATGGCACCTGCCATAGCATTTAACATGGAAAGAGCACAGGGCATAATAACATACCCTAAATATCATTGGTTGATTAATTTCTTCTACTTTTAGTTTTACAAATGTTCTATTTTATATTAGTCCTCACATAAGGTGAAAAGTCAGCTCTCTTACAATACTACTAAAAATGGGCATGTTCTGACATATAGAAAACAGGAAGTGGTGACCCAGTTGGCGCAAAGGTATTTCTCTTTAATTTCCTGTGACACTTAACTTGTAAATTCAGATATAAGATCTCAGAATAATCAGAAAACTTATGAAATAAACAATGCAGAGGACAAGATTTAAGCACAGAGGAATGAATGAGCAAGGGGAACAAGAAAAATTTACCTGCTCCAGAATCATCTAAATTGTTGAAATAGATAGGCCTGTTTTAATGTCCCAATAGAAGAACCAAGTAGATTCCTTAAACTGAAAAACTACAGACGTGAAAAACATCTCTAAGGTGGAGGATGAAAGGCTACAGCGTAGCTGTCAGGCTGCAGAACCTCCGTTTCGTTGGAGCTATGTTTCTCCAAGCTCCAATTCCTAGTCCTAGAGTGGGGTTGAAGCTTAGCTCAAGGAAGGCCTTCAGTTTTCACGTGGCATTCTAGCAAAGGTTGAGCTTAGTCTCCTCACACATAAAGCCTTATGCTGGAAGATACCTTAATGACAACATAATATTGATATAACAAGAAAGTTCAAGAACGAAACCTAGAGTGTTAAATAATATGTCCCAAGTCACCATAGTTCATGAATTGGTTCCCATTTGTTTTTCCTCCTTCATATTTACATTTATTGTATGTCTCATTTCCATTTTTATCACATTACGAGGCAGCAGACATCTATCATTAAAGAGTGCTTCTTGCTTAATTTTCTGTCAGAAAACTTAAACCATAATCAACTGGGCTAACAGCACATTTGTTTCCCAAAGCCAATTCCAATTTGTGTAAGAGATGTGAATCTGCATTTTTGTTGAGCCTGTTTCTTTTTCTTAAACCAGAGAGCTGTCAACTAGAAAACTAGAGGCTGTACCATTGAGAGGCAGCCTTCTTTATTTTATTTTATTTATTTATTTTTTATTGTCTTCCCCCTTTACCTTTTCTCAATTTAAAGATGTCCCAGAAATGGGCACCTCATTGTCCACTGCAATGTCCTCTGTTATTTTTACTTAAGTGCATCACTGCAAATAATATTGTGGTGACATTTTCTTAATTTAATTGAGTTTTGTTTTAGGATTTTTCTCTCTATAAAGAGGTTTCATGGCAAAATCTAGCAAATATTCCTATCAGCTTATAAATAAATCATTATATTAAAGAAGTGCCTGCTAAGTCACTTCAGTCATGTCTGACTCTTTGTGACCCTATGGACTGTAGCCCCTCAAGACTCTTCTGTCAGTGGAATTCTCCAGGCAAGAATACTGGAGTGGGCTGCCATGTCCTTCTTCAGGGGATCTTCCCGATTCAGAGATCAAACTTGGGTCTCCCCAGTTGCAGGCAGGTTCTTTACCATCTGAGCCACCAGGGAAGCCCTATTAAAAAAGTAGAATCTATTAATATATGAATTTGCAAGACAGTCTTAGGATATTCTCAACAAGGCAGAAGTGAACTAAGGAAAAAAAAAAGATATTCTGCAAAATTTTAGCAAAACCTACTTCTGTACACAGCTGAAATGACTATAAAAAGTTATTAAGAAACAGAGAAAGCACATTATATTCTGGAAAACAAAGCTTGTACTGTTGAACTGCTTTACATTTTAATGTGTAAATTTGTTCTTGGCTTTTCCATTGAAAAAATCAAACCATTTGGCATTCTGTGTGAGACATAAATGCATTAAAAATGTGCAGCAACATTTATTAAAATATATAAAGGAACAAAGGCTAAGATTAATTTTCCTCTTCTCTTTTTATTTGAGGGCCACCACTAGGGCATTTAATATGGGTAAAGCCAGATTCGTAAAGCTTTCACTAGACAGTTAACACAAATGACTAAGAGCTTAATCAGCATATATCTTTTAAATACTTTCAATAGAGGAATCAGACTGTTCATTGTATTGTAATTTATAGGGTTTTTGTTTTTGATTACATAAGGGAAATGCATTTTTATGCCTTAAAAGCATTCTTTTGTGATGTCAAAAATGTATTACATTATTGTTCAGAAAAGGGTGTTTCAATTTGGTGCGGAAGTCTAAAACCACCGGAGTGGAAAAGATAACAAGTAGATTCTTCAAAGTCTTGCCATTTGTGAGTTTTTTTTTTCTTCCAAAGTTCTTTTCTTTTGGTTAGATAATGAGTGCAACTCTGCTCAATGGCACCTTTCAATTCTTTCTAAGTGTTTAAATCCTGTATTTACTACATTTGTGGAAAGTCTGTTTAAACAGGATTAAAATAAGTGCGTAGTTAGTATTTCAGTCAGGCATAAGGACAGAAAATGATGTTGAAAATAAAGTTTGATTTTTTTTTCTTTCTTTCTTTATATTTGGTGATTGTATGCAAGTAATTCGATCTCCACTTAGATAATAAACATCTGAGGTAACTATGTGGATCAGCCATTCTATCAACGATGAGTATAGAAAATAAACTCCTAAAGAGGCAACGCAGTTCTCCTTACGGTGAAGTTTTGTTATTTTTGTTGTATAGTGGCTAGGTCATGCCCGACTCTTTTGTGACCCCATGGACTGTAGCCCGCCAAGATCCTCTATCCATGGGACTTCCCAGGAAAGAATTCTGGAGTAGGTTGACATTTTCTTCTCCAGGGGATCTTCCCGACCCAGGGATTGAAGTAAAACTTACCGACATGCTAACGGAACTTTGTTTTCTGAAGACAAGGGCCTTTGTAACCATTTCCCTCTCTTCAAATGGCAGTCTATTTCTCTCCTGAGGTGGTCCCTGTGGCCCTGCCTCCTCTGTTTACCCCTCTCCTTATTGCTTTCTCCACATCCATCATTCTCTCAACAAAGAAAATAAAGAATCACTGCCTATTCTGAAATTATTGTAACTCCTTATCAGTTAAAAAGAAAAGGACACTTTCCTTTCCCTGGGAGTTTACTGTGGTGACTGTTTTTGTAGGTCAGCCCAAGAGGGAAACATTTTCTTTTAGATTGAATCCTTCATTGTTCAGAGGAGAGCTCAAAACACAGATAAAGTTATCGTTCTGAGAAAGAGCACCCAAGCCATATGTCTCCCCTCCCTTTCTCTCTTCTCCAAAGAAAATGATTTGCATACATGTATCCGTCTGAGCTTTGTCCAAGTCTGCTCTTGACAGATGCTATCTGGAAAAGTGACTATCGAGGGAAGACAGGTACACTAATCAGGCATTTCCAGTACTGGTTGGGGCAAAGCAGAATTCTTCTTTGCCAATAGGAAGATGACCCTGGGGAGATAGTCGCCCCTTTCTATCTTCAGAGAACGTCTCTGGATGTCTTTAGAAAGCAACTTGCCCTGTAAACTCTGGTAAACTCTGTATATTTTCTATAGTAGCACCTGATTATCCAAAATTGACTTAATTATAAGTGTTCTACATATTGCAGGGCTTTTCTGAGGCAAATACAAAATAATACATGTGGAATCATTTTGAGATATCATTGTGAATTCATGAATATAAGGGACTGCTGTCTTTAGGAAATCAACCAAGCTACTCCCAAAAGTAACTAACCTAAGCTTCTGATTTGATTTTTAACTTCAAAATATGCATATATTTGCATATTGCATATATATGTATATAATATTTATTTAAATAATCTTTAAATTCACATTTGATTAACCTGAACTGTGTAATAACATCAAGGTAGATGTTCTGCAACTTTTTATTTAAATTATGCAGAGAACTATACTTCTGACTTGCCTTGTTCTAATGTTACATCCTATTTGTACCTACTTTTACTATAGTAATCATTACCATATTATAAATATAATATATTAGTCTTTAGACAGGGACTTCCCTGGTGGCTCAGATGGTAAAACATCTGCCTACAATGCGGGAGACCTGGGTTCAATCCCTGGATTGGGAAGATCTCCTAGAGAAGGAAATGGCAATCCCCTCCAGTATTCTTGACTGGAAAATCCCATGGACAGATGAACCTGGTAGGCTATAGTCCATGGTGCTTTGCAAGTATTTAAAACAGTGAAAATGTTCTAATAATATCTCATAAAAAACTTCAAAACATAAAACATAAAGTAAGTCCATTCCCTTCATCTATATCTCCATTCCTTCCCTGAAAATAGGTTCATCAATAGCATTTTTGCAGATTCCATAAATATGCATCAATATACTATATTTGTTTTTCTCATTCTGACTTACTTCACTCTGTATAACAGGCTCTAGGTTCATCCACCTCACTAGAACTGACTCAAATTTGTTCTTTCTTATGGGAAATAGATGGGGAAACAGTGGAAACAGTGTCAGACTTTATTTTTTTGGGCTCCAAAATCACTGCTGATGGTGATTGCAGCCATGAAATTAAAAGACGCTTACTCCTTGGAAGGAAGGTTATGACCAACCTAGATAGCATATTGAAAAGCAGAGACATTACTCTGCCAACAAAGTCCATCTAATCAAGGCTATGGTTTTTCCAGTAGTCATGTATGGATGTGTGAGTTGGATGGTGAAGAAAGCTGAGCGCCGAAGAATTGATGCTTTTGAACTGTGGTGTTGGAGAAGACTCTTGAGAGTCCCTTGGACTGCAAGAAGATCCAACAAGTCCATCCTAAAGGAGATCAGTCCTGGGTGTTCATTGGAAGGACTGATGTTGAAGCTGAAACTCCAATACTTTGGCCACCTCATGCGAAGAGTTGACTCACTGGAAAAGACCCTGATGCTGGGAAGGATTGGGGGCAGGAGGAGAAGGGGAAGACAGAGGATGAGATGGCTGGATGGCATCACCTACTCGATGGACATGGGTTTGGGTAGACTCCAGGAGTTGGTGATGGACAGGGAGGCCTGGCATGCTGCGATTCATGGGATCGCAAAGAGTCGGACACGACTGAGCGACTGAACTGAACTGAACTGAACTGATGGCTGAATAATATTTCATTGAATATATGTACCATACCTTCTTTATCCACTCACCTGTTGATGGACATCTAGGTTGTTTCCATGTCTTGGCTATTGTAGACAGTGCTGCAATGAACACTGGGGTACATGTGTCTTTTAGAATTATGGTTTTCTCAGGGTGTATGCCCAGTAATGGGGTTTCTGGGTCTCATGGTAGATTTATTCCTAATTTTTTTTAAAGGAATCTCCATGCTTTTCTCCATAATGGCTGTATCAGTTCAACATATATATACTATTGTGTGTAAATGGGTAGTTGGTAAGAAGTTGCTGTATAACACAGGGAGCTCAGTCTGGCATTCTGTGATGAGCTGGAGGGGTAGGATAGGGGAAGTGGGGGCCCTAGAGGAAAGGGATATATATATAATTGTGGCTAACTCACGTTGTTGTGTGATGGTAGCCAACACAACATTGTAAAGATTTTAAAAAGTAAAAAAAAAAAAAACACACACACAAAAACACAAACCCACTCACTTTAGGGCCAAGTAAAAAAAAAATTAAAAAACCACAAAGTTAAAAAGAATTTTAATAGCAAAACTGGACTTTATATGAACGTGTGGACTTTATATGAACATGGAAGCTATTTTCTTAAAGATTTGACCACTGAAGCACCAAATTATTTATCTGAGGACAATAAACACAGCCTTTTTAAATCGGTTACTATGGATGATTTCTGTTTTATTTATATCTCTTGAACTTGTATCTACTGAAAAACAGTGACTCATTTGCCTGTTTCTCTGTCCTTCAGAATCTAGCCCCTTTCTTTATTTACAAGCCAACATAAATCTTTAGGTCCTTAAAGAGCCATTTAATGGGACCCTGTTAGGAACGTACTCAGCTCTTAGCCTCTGCTCATTATTTTCCCTAATATAGAGAAAGTGAAATATTTAGATTTGACCTTTTTTGACATGATATTGTGGTGCTTTGTTACATTAATAAAGAAATAATAAACACTCACTGAACTCTTATTCTGTGCCAAGAATTATGCTAAGTAATTTACACATAATGGCTCTTTTAATTAAAAGGAAAAGCTACATCAGAATATAAAGTTATTATTTTATTACAAGCTTTATTGCATTTTTTATTCCGTTAATAAATGTGCACTAGACATCAATGACCCGTTTGTAGATAATATGACATATGAACCAGAGAAACCATATTCACTAGGTAAATCAAAAAGCACTCTTGACTCTAAGGAGAGTCATTTGTTGGGTGGAAAAGTAATTGGCCTTCGCTGGGTGTAATCCATCAATTCTCCCAAAGAACTGGTTAATTGATGGAAATGTCAATCAAAGCATTTGTCAATCTTATGAACTCAGCCATACTTAAAGGCATTAAAATCACATCAGCTTGCTATTTGTCCCTCTGCATCCATTTATCCATACTAAAAGACAGGTACAGAGATAATATCATGGGAATCTATAATACATGCTCAGAAGATTCACCTAATTAGGGCATTCAGTGTTACTTTACTTAATAAAAAGGTATTTTTTACATGGTTAGAGAGTGCACATATGTCTTTATAAGCCTGTATTCATATATAAGCTATATGACTATATGTATTTCATGTTTTATATGTGTATATGTATGCATGTGTGTATAACATGTGTACATTTGTATGCATATATATGATATCTATAGATAAATACATCCACATCTTACCTGTTACTTGGCTGGATGCCTTAGGATACATCTTATTAAATAAACTTACATATTTGTATTAATATTTATAACACAAATAGATGTACTTTTTCTCAAAATACAACAGAATTTGAAATAGTAATCAATAATTTAAATCAAAGAATACCTAGGATAGAAATGAAGGCCTATTAATTCATGTTCTTCCTGTGAGCAAAGTGGGAGAAACTTTTATGGGAGATAACTAGCTTTCATAATATCAAGCTGCCAACATGTATTGGAAAATGAGGATGCCTTTATTTAGGGTGGCAAATGTTCATCATAGTTCTCAGCCCAGGTGACTCACTCATGCTATTAAAAGCCAGAAAAAAAACCCAAGGCAAGGTTATTATCTGATAACAGGCACTTCTCATCTGATGTCCCCTTTACACGCAGAAGTTGAGGGAAAAGCAGAAATCTACTCCTTGTGGGAAAATCAGCTCTCAGATCAAGTTTTCTTCCCAAGAAGTGCCTTTTCCAAGCTACCTCGATCCAAACAACTGGCATGTGGTGCATTTTGAAGATGGATTGTCAGCTGTGCCCCCACAGCTGTGAGAGTCTGGCACACTAGCTCTCAAGCCAGCTAGCAGGAAGACAGATACTGTCATTTTGGGGGGAATGGATCACCCACAGATGTTTAGAGGAGGAGAAGTGTCTATGTCCTTTGGCAAGCTCATCAAAATCAACCTCTTACACACAGGCACCGAAAGAACTGGAATCACTGCCTAGTCTTTCATCACATCACTCAGCATACTTTTAAACCACCCCCTCATTCATCCTTAAATGGAAAATAAATTACTTGAGATGAAATTCTTTGGCCCTGGAGCAGATGGTAGCATATACCTCCAACATGAAGGAAACACAATACACCTGGATTTTTGAATCCCAAAGTTTCTTAAGAGCAACTTCCTGCTCTAGAAAGCCAAGACCTATTTTTTCCACTAGAAGCATTCCAAACATAGAGTTAATGTTTGCTTATGAATACATTTTTGTTCTTTGCTTGCCCTACAGTAGCAGTACCTCTTTCTTCATATGTTACCACTGTCTTTGTATGCTTGAACTGACCAATGACATTAATGGTCAGGGGTCATTCTGACTAGCAGAAATGTGGTTTTGTAGAAACATGCCTCTTCAGTCCTTTCTGTTTGTGTCCTCTCTTCTTGCAGACATTTACTCTTCTGCTTTAGCATAGCCCAAACACTACTACTCCGTTCTCAGCTCTACTATTCTTATACGTCCATTGCCATAGCTAACTGAGTTATTTCATAGGCTCATTAGAAACTTCAGAAGAGAATCTGATTGGCTCAAGCCATCAGATTTAATAAGATAGCTTTCCCTATGTCAGTTGTCTTCCTCCAATTCCAATCAGATGAAACCAAGGAAGGATAGTCATATACTACAAAAGTGACTACAGAAGGCTATTTCATGAGTTTAAATAGGCAGTTTGCAAAGAAATAGCATGAGTATTGGGTAGGCATCATAAAGGTGTCATTGTATGCTACTTCCATATCAAGCTAAGTGAATAAATCGCAAGCTAAGTGAATAAATAGCAAGCTAAGTGAATAAATAGCAAGATGAGCAAAAACTGAAAATCCAATCCTTTTTTCTTTAGATTAAGGACAAAGTTGTCATTATTGTATGTGTCTGATTTATTCATTCTTCATGTCACTGATTTAAAAAATCTAGACATTTCTGCCCTTAGGATTTAACTACTCAGAGTTTATGTACTTGTCAAAGTTCAGATAAATGTATTATATCCTGTATCCTCACACCTTGTACAATGCCTGACACGGTGCTTAATTAACGTTTGAATAAATGAGTTAATGAAATTCCTGAAAGAATGTATGTGGTTATATAGGCTTTGAACCATGATATTCTAAAAAAAAAAAAAAAAAGGAAGAAAATTCTCTTATAAATGGAACTTACAGATGTCACTTTTTTGTTATTATTTCATTCAGCAACAAGTATGTATTTTTGTGTCTTCTGAATTCAACTGCTGTTCACTTCTATTGTATCTCAAAATAGAACCTGTGTTACTCTTTCATTTTCAGTTTTTGAATTTGTGTTGTTGAAAGATGGGTCATCTACAAAATTGGGTAATTAGAATTAGGAAGTTTTGACTTAAGTCTCTATTTAGATATCAATCATGTGGAGATAAATATGATTTTGGTTTTCTTGTTATTTGGATCTGAACTTCCAAGTTTGACCTGTTACTTCTAAAAGGCAACTGGTGATCTGGACTTCAGTTAAGGCATTTAATTGAATTTTCAAGTGTGTTTACATGAAGTTTTTCTATAAATAATTATCACTTGGGCCTGTATTGCCTGTTTCTATTTAAAAGTATTCCCTCATAGCTCAGTTGGTAAAGAATCCGCCTGAAATGCAGAAGACCCCGGTTTGATTCCTGGGTAGGGGAGATCCACTGGAGAAGGGATAGTCTGCCCACTCTAGTATTCTTGGGCTTCTCTTGTAGCTTAGCTGGTAAAGAATCCACCTGCAATGTGGGAGACCTGTGTTTGTTCCCTGGGTTGGGAAGATCCCATGGAGAAGGGAAAGGCTACCCACTGCAGTATTCTGGCCTGGAGAATTCCATGGACTGTATAGTCCATGGGGTTGCAAAGAGTCAGACACACTGAGCAACTTTCACTTCACTTCACTTCACTTCACTTCATACACCAATGCTTTAAAGTAGTCAACTTGGACAAAAAATTATAAGCAAAATAAGTGAAGTGGAAACATCTTCCTGTCAATGGAGACATTTGTTTCAAAACTGAAGCATTTATTGAGGACAATGTTCTCATCCAGGGATAAAATGATGACCAAAGTTGCTTTTTTGATAAGCAGGACTCTTCTTGGAAAGTCTGATGTATAATGAAGAGAACATTTCTGCTCTGAGAAATAAGCAGTTCATTAAACTAGCCTAAGAGTTAAATGCCACTTCCTACATGTTACTTCATGTGTGTCCTTCTTGTCACCTAAAGATAAGTTCCAACTTCTCTGATTGATGTGACTTTTCTTTATTTGGCCCCACTCTATGTTTCCCACTTTTCATTATCCCACATTCCAAGCTCATTCAAGATCTGGGGCATTATCCATTACCCTGTTCCTCATCCTTCTTTGAATCTCTGACTCTGATTTCAGTGTCCAGCTAAATGATCAAGTCTCAGTCCCTTTTTTTGTTTTTTTCCTTTTCCAATAGATGACCGAGTGTCATTAATTCAGAGAAACCATAAAAGACCCACATATCAGTGAATTTTTTATTGTGAGAGTTGGGCTGTTTTTAGATGCAAACATGGGTTATGATTGAACAGTGGCATACTGGAAGAATTAGCCTTTTAAAATGTGCATCATCTGGAAAGGCAAGTTTCCCCTCTATACATCCCTCACCTTCATCACAAGCTATTTATTGCTTAGTATTTACATCAGGTAAGAGTTTTAACTGATAATTGATGTAAACTAAAAGACTGCTTTAAAAAGTGATTGTTGCTGTTCAGCCGTTCAGTCGTGTCCGACTCTTTGTGACGCCATGGTCTGCAGCACACCAGGCTTCCCTGTCCTTCATCATCTCCTGGAGCTTGCTCAAACTCATGTCCATTGAGTTGGTGATGCCATCCAACCATCTCAACCTTTGTTGTCCATCTCTCCTCCTGTCCTCAATTTTTCCCAGCATCAGGGTCTTTTTTAACGAGTTGGCCTTTCACATCATGTGGTCAAAGTATTGAAGCTTCAACTTCAACATCAGTCCTTCCAAAGAATAGTCAGAGTTGATTTCCTTTAGGATTGACTGGTTTGATCTCCTTGCAGTCCAAGGGACTCTCAAAAGTCTTCTCCAATACCACAGTTCAAAAGCATCAATTCTTCAGCGCTCAGCCTTCTTTATGGTCTTTAAGCAAAAAAAGTGATTATTTCCCTTAAACTCATCACTTTTGCTTATAATCTCTTTGGCAAATATTAAGTGCTCAATTACTAATACAGATAGGAATGTTTTAAGGGTGATCAATAAGATTCTTTTAAAATAATTTTTTGTGTCTGAAGTGGTCTCTTTAGCAAGGACTTGGCTCAATAGTTTTGTCAATGTGACATATTGTTTACTATCATTCACTTGCTTGGAATTATGTCCTTTTTCCATCCATCTATGTCAAATTCACCTAGTTCATCTGATCTTTCAAAGTCATAAGTAATTCTCATGCTTTCTTTGACCATTTTCTGGATTAATGACATTGCATATTGACTTTCTATAGTCCTTTTAAGCTGTACAAAAGTTTATTTGGAATTATTTTTATAACATTTTAGAACTAGAATGAATGTTAGAGATTTTCTAGTCCCATTTGTAATTTTACAAAGGAAAAACTGAAACCTCTAGACTCCCTCCTCTTCTATGTCTGTTTTGAAGAACTCAGTTTTGTTAAAGTCATACCTTAGGGTTTACTTGGTGGCTCAGATGATAAAGAATCCACCTGAAATGCAGAAGACCCAGGTTCAATCCCTGGGTCAAGAAGATCATCCGGGGAAGGGAATACATGAATAGATGTGATAAAGTTGTAAAAACCTACATTCACACTCACACACAAATGGTTAAAAGTTAGATGCAAGAAACACAAATAAGATTTATAGGATAACATCAATTTGGACGTAATATTGTACTCTAGTTTTGTAAGATCTTATCTCTGGGGAAAAATGGGTAAAGGTCACAGGAAAAGTGCATGTGAGTTTACTGTTTTCTCAAAATAAGTTATTTAATTAAAAATAATATTACCTGATTTTAAAGTATTTGTTGTTATTACTTAGAAAATTTAAAATGTCATATGTGCTATGCACTATATTTCTATTGAAGAATGCTGCCTTGGGAAAATTATATATTTATCATCAGTAATTATGCTGACGGTATATTTGTTAACATAGAACACCTTTCCTTTATTTTTACCACTTGACATACTCTTTGAAGAGATATATAATAATTTCCCTCCTTATCAACAAGTCACAGGCTTCCCAAATGGCACCATGGTAAAGAATCTGCCAGGAGACAGGATACGTGTGATCCTTGCATTGGGAAAAACCTCTGGAGGAGGACATGGAAACCCAGTCCACTATTCTTCCCAGGGAAATCCCATGGGCAGAGGAGCCTGGAGGTCTAACCCATGGAGTTGCAAAGAGTCAGACATGACTGGGCACACACATACCAACAAATATCAACGAATCACTATACAGTGTGTGGGGATATATTATTATATTACTGCCAGTCCTTACCTTTTATGCCAATAAATCAATATATTTTTTAATTTTTATCCTAAAAATTATAGAAAATGGGACTTCAGTTCATTCCTATAGTCTTATACCTAAACTTCTCTACTGAACTTCTTATATTCTTTGCAATTTCAGAGCCTCACTCCACTAAGAAGCCACATTTTGAGCCCATCTGGAAGGGTTCCTGGAATTTCAGAGGTACTCCATTCATCTTTCAATAAGAAAAATAACAGAGTGCTATTCTGGGAAGTCATGAGTCTTTCTTTGTGAGCAGACGTTTATCCAACATAATGTTATTCCTGCCATCAAAACTTGCTTCTTATTTCATTCTGAGGGTCTATCGCCATAAGAAGCTAATTTCCATGGAACATAGATTTCAGTGGGGGATTCCCTGGTAGCTCAAATGGTAAAGAATCTGCTGACAATGCAGGAGAACTGGATTTAATCCCTGAGTCAGGAAGATCACCTGGAGAAGGGAATGGCTATCCACTCCAGTATTCTTGCCTGGAAAATTCCATGGACAGAGGAGCCTGGTGAGCTATAGTCCATGGGGTCACAAAGAACTGGACACAACTGAGTGACTAACATTCTTATGCCTTAGGAAGAATTACTATGAACAAAGCTAGTGGAGGTGATAGAATTCCAGCTGAGCTATTTCAAATCCCAAAAGATGATGCTTTTAAAAAGTGCTGCACTCAGTATGCCATCAAATTTGGAAAACTCAGCAGTGGCCACAGGACTGGAAAAAGTCAGTTTTCGTCCCAATCCCAAAGAAAGGCAATGCCAAAGAATGTTCAAACTACTGCACAATTGCACTCATTTCACATGCTAGCAAGATAATGCTCAAAATCCTTGGAGCTAGGATCAGTAGTATGTGAATCAAAAAATTCCAGATGTATTAGAAAAGGCAGAGAAACCAGAGATCAAATTGTCAACGCATGCTGGATCATAAAAATGCAAGGGGATTCCAATAAAACATCAATTTTTGCTTCATTGACTACACTAAAACCTTTCATTGTGTGGTTCACAACAAACTGGAATATTTTTAAAGAGATGAGAATACCAGACCACCAGGCTACTCCTGAGAAACCTGTATTCAGGACAAGAAGCAACAATTAGAACTGGACCTGGAGCAATGGACTGGTTCAAAATTGGGAAAGGAGTAAGTCAAGGCTGTATACTGTCACCTTACTTATCTAACTTATATGCAGAGTACATCACACAAAATGCTGAGCTGGATGACTCAGAAGCTAAAATCAAGATTCCTCGGAGAAATATCAACAGCCTAAGATATGCAGATGATACCACTTTAGAGACAGAAAGTGAAGAAGAACTAAAGAGCCTCTTGATGAAAGTGAAAGAGGACAGTAAAAAAGCTGGCTTAAAACTCAACATTCAAAAAACAAAGATCATGGCATCTGGTCCCATAACTTCAAGGCAAATAGATGGGGAAAAAGTGGAAATAGTGTCAGACTTTTTTCTTGGGGTCCAAAATCAATGTGCACCATGACTGCAGCCATATTAAAAGACATTTGCTCCTTGGAAGAATAGCTATGACAAATCTAGATAGGGTATTAAAAAGTAGAGACATCACTTTGCCAAAAAAGATCTGTGTGCCGGAACTATGTTTTTTCTTCAGTAGTCAGAGTGTGGTTGTGAGAGTTGGACCATAAAGAAGGCTGAGCACCAAACATTTCATGCTTTTGAACTGTATCGCTGGAAAAGACTCTTGAGAGTCCCTTGGACAGCAAAGTAATCAAGTCAGCCAGTCATAAAGGAAATCAACCCTGAATATTCATTGAAAGGAATGGTGCTGAAACTGAAACGCCAATCCTTTGGCTTCCTGATACAAAGAGCTGACTCACTGGAAAAAAAACCCTAATGCTGGGAAAGATTGGGGGTAAGAGGAGAAAGGGATGACAGAGAATGAGATAGTAGGATGGCATTGCTGGCTCAATGGACAAGAGTTTGAGCAAACTCAAGAAGATAGTTAAGGACAGGGAAGCCTGGCATTCTGCAGTTCATGGGGTCTCAAAGAGTCAGACATGACTTAGTGAATGAACAGTGAACAATAGACTTCAGTAGCCTTTCTCATTAAGTGGTTGTATGGCTCATCATTATCTCCCAATATTATTCTTTTCAAATCCCCCCATCTACTGAGGGCTTTGATTCTTTGACTTTTTCTCACAATATTCCCATTAGAATGAAACAGGTCTATATTGTCAAGTAAATTACTTTACCTCTCCTTTTAAAAGAGGTTTTGGGACCTCCTTTATATTTTGGTTGAAATAGACTACTGCAACTATCTAATTACCCCTTAGGCATTATCCATATTTTTAACTATTCCTGAATGTTTAACAATTGCTTCCTCTCAGATCTGATATATTCCTGGAAGATAGCTCATGGTCAGTAAAAGTATTATTTTGAACAATGTCAAAATAATGCAAAAATTCTGACTCATCACATTATTTCACTCTAACAGATGTTGGTGATTACTCACTGATATTCTCATCTTAAAGATAATTTAACCTTTTCTTTTTCTGTGTAAGAATTGTAAGGCAAAATGAAATAACATAACATAAAGCAAAATATATCAAAGCAACAATTAAACACCCTATGACAAAGAAAGGATAGCTACATTATATTTATATTGGTTAATAAGCTTCCAGGTTTATCAAGTTTCAATTTGTATTAATTTTACAATAACATAAGAATGACATAAATTAAAGTTAATATTACTCCTGAAAAGGTATATTTAAAAAAGAATCAAGGTGTATATAAAGTGTTAAAATTGTCTTGTCAGTCTTCTGACTTCTAAATGCTACTTGTATCGAACAACTGATTATTATCAATCATTTAGATGTCCAACAATCTGGGTTGTTAATGACATCATTGATTCAATAGGATTATTATTTTTTTTAACTATGAGACATGAGAGGCACACACTAGGCCAGAATGGAGTAACGTGTTGTGTTTGAAGGTAAGATGCTATAAAAAGCCACAAAGATTAGTATACAAGCAGGCAGTAGGTGAATGTCAAGAAACTCTAAATAAGAGAAAAGAAAATACGGACAGGAGGAGAGGGAGTAGTGTTGAATTCAATTATGAATTCAACATTCATAATTGTTGAATGCCAGCTCGTAAGCTAAGCATTTTAGCTTTTTCTTTTCCCCTCTCAGTGAATCACCTCAGTAACACCATGAAACAGTCAATGCTAAATTGGTTCAAAGATAAGAAACTAAGCCTCAGATTACCAACAAGATCCCAAAAGCATTTATGCATTTGAACTCAATTTCTTCATGAATTCAAAAAATTGTACTTTATCTCCTCTACCACAGAGCCTCATGGGAATATCATTTTGAAGTTCAATCTCCAAGAAAGACAGACGATCTTTCTCTGTTCTCATTGTGAAGGAACTAGTAAGAAGGTTAAACTGAGGTGACTGGAAGAAGTAATCATGCAACACACGCAACTGTGTCATCTAGCAAACAGGCGGCTCCATCAGCAGAAAGCAGCAGAGGATGGTGGTATGTTTCTGTCACGCCCTGCTTTTCGCATCCTGTTAGTTACACTGATGGATACTTTTTCCATCTCAACTAATGTTAACTCAGCAAAAAGGATATCAGCAAGCTCATCTCACTAAACAGTGGAATCTAGAACTAGTCCTGTGAGTCACAGCATTCATGTACTTTCCTGTCACAATGGTCCAAATATTTTGATTCAGTTTGATCCTTGTTTCCTTCATATCTTTCTATTCTAAAAATAGATGCTCTGATATTTTGCTTAATTTTCATAAGCCCCCTGAACAAAGCCATTGTTTATACTTCCATACTCATAATAGAACTTATGGCATTACCATTGGTTTGGCTTTGGGTGCTATTTAGCATCTGGATTTTACTCTGGAATGAATTTTCTCATACATTAACACTTAATCTAATAAAGCAAAATTTGCACTCTATTTAGTTACCTTTAAGGGGCCAAATCTATGACTAAACTAATCCCCCCATTCATCATCCTGTGTAATTCAACCACTGTCTCTTCCCTTCCTTGCTCATGTGGCTGAGGTCCTAACACACCATGCAGTCAAGCCTAAAAAGAACAAGGCAGGGTCAAATGTGTCTGCTGGTAATATTATGTTTGAAAGGAAAAGAAGACTGACAACGGTTACCTATAAACCTGCTTCAGGATCCCCTGATATAATACAGAAAATAGACTGTCATTGGCAAAACCGTAGGTAATACTGTTATTTTATTTAATATTCTTTTTCTTTAGGTTTTAAGTGAATTAATCTTAAATGCTTTCAACTGAGAATGCCTCAATAGTCCAATAGTGTTTTCTTCCCCCTTTAGATATTTAGGTAAAGACTTCAACAAAGAGACATGCAGTGAATCTGTGAAAGTAATGAGACTTTAGAATTTAGATTTCAGTGAGACTGGACTTTTGAGGTGAAAACATTATCTCCAAGAAAAACACATGTGATATTCCACAGAAATCTCATGGTTGCTTCATTCTTTAATTTTAATCCATTCAATCTTTCTTTTCTTTCAATATATTGGCTACTACATTGGAGTGCAGAACCAATAGTAGATATAGATAGCTAGATGTAGATATAGATATGTAAGAGAAGATTTATTGTGGGAATTAGCTTACTAAGCTCTGGAGTCTGAGGAAGTCTCATGATATGCCCTCTGTAAGCTAGAGAACCAGGAAAGTCAATAGTGTATAATTCAGTCAAGTTCAAAGGCCTGGGAACCAGGGTATCAACAGAAGAACTCTCAGTTGGAGATGAAAGGGTTAAGAATGTAAGTCCTGGAGTCCAATGTCCCAAGAATTGGGAGCTCTGATGTGTTAGAGCAGAAAAGAAATGATGCCCCACCTCAAGAAGAGAAAGGTCTTCTACCATTTTGTTCTACTTGTGCCCTCAACAGATTGAATAATTCCAATCCTATTGATGAAGGTCTTGAACTCAGTCTACTGATTCAAATACTCATTTCTTCCAGGAACACCCTCTCAGATAGATCTAGAAATTATATTTTGCCAGCTATCTGGTCATCCCTTAGCCCCATAAAGTTGACACAAAGTTAACTATCATAGTTTCTGCACTATTACATCCCAGCTTCTTTCTACTGCTTTCTCTGACCTCCTCTGTGCAATTTGCCTTTTCTCATCCTCCTTTGGCCTGCTTTCCAACTCCTTTCTTTGTCTTAACCCCCATGGTACGATAACACTGATATCCTAGTTCATTCAGCTCATCTTTCTCCCAAATCTTTCTCCTTTTGTAAAATACAGCAAAAAATGACTGGAGGCAAAATACCTCCAGGACCTGAGTCTTCTTCTTCCCAGTAGTTTGCACATTTAGTTGCTGGCTTCTTTGCCTGTATCATTTTGTCTTAGAAATAAAAACAGTTATAAACTTCTCAGGGTTGAGTTTCTTTTCTTCATTCACTGGAGACAGTCTTCCTATCCTGAACAAATAGTCTTCTTCCATGGCTCTGTAAAATGAATTATTTGATCTGAGAATCCATAATGAATTTTTCTTGGTCTTAATTAGACCATTAAACCAGAGGTTGAGATCATAACATGTCATCCTAATGATAGCTATTTAATCAAAATGCCCATTTGTTTTCATTACACCAAGTTTAGAAAGCAATGCCAAAGTGCTCTCCAGAGTGTTAATTGGTCTTTCAGGTTTCTTTCTTTCTTCTTCTTCTTTTTATTTTATTAATGTGGAGGTGAAGAATGTGCTGCAGTGGACAAGAAAAGAATGATTTCACTAGGTCACTCACTGGTTCTCTTCTGTCTCTCCTTATCCTCTGTTCTTCAAATTCATCCTAAATGCCAATGTTTCTAAAAACTCTAGACAAGATTTGCCTATGATTTTTCAGCATGCTAGGTAATCCCTGGATCTTCATTTATCTACCCACATGCAAAGGAAATACTAACAAAAACACTTCCTAACAAACAAAATAAAAACAAATGAAAACAAACAAAAAAAACCTTAGTGTCTTTTGTTTAGAAATGGCAACAGATGACAGCAGGTATCCCTAGCTTTCCCAGAGAGAAAAAGGAAGCCTGCCAGAGTGTCTGACAAATGAGTTTACATGAAGAGATGAGTCCTGGTTATCCTTGTGCAATAAGATGTGGCATGTTCTCTAAAACAGAGTTTCTCAAAGTTTTGCCCCAAACCAACAGCAGCAGCATCCCCTGAGGGCTTATTATAAAGTCCCACACCTGAACAGCTGAAACAGAAACTCTGAAGATGGTTCCAGCAGATTCTGAATGCATGCTGGAGTTTGAGAATGCTTAGAATAGAGTTAAGCACTCACCAAAATATGTAGTGGTAGGCAGCTTCCGATGTGGCTATGAGTAATTGTCAGTTCATGGTGTTCATATAATTGTATAATCCCATTCCCTTACATATTGACTGAATGTAGACACTTACTTAGAAAAAAGAGTATGGCTGTCATTAGGATACAAAAAAAAATATGACTTTTATATTGCTAGTACTCTCTCCCTGGCTTTTCTTGCTTTCCTGTCCCATCTTGCAAACTGATGAGTGACATGCAGTGAGAAACTAAGGGCAGATTCTAAATAATAACCAACAAGGGACTGAAGCCCTTAGTCCACCAGTCTTGGAGGTAGTGAATCCTGCCAGCAACAATATGAGTGAGCTTAGAAGACGGTCCTTCCCAAAATGGCCTTCAGATGAGTCTATAGACATATCAGACCTTGATTATAGCCTTGTACATGATCCTAAAGCAGATGACCTGGCTATTTGGTGTCAAGATTCCTCACCCACAGAAATGGTGAGATAAAAAATTTGTGTTGTCTTAGGCAGCTCAGTTGTGAGGCAATTTGCTATACACCAGTACATAATACAGATAGACAGAAACACAGTTACACACTATTCTATACATATATATTTTTTAATTTGTGGCATAATTAAGTTTCATATGTACTTAATGGGCATGTATAGCATTGTACATTTGGCTCTTCAGAAGCTGTGGTAAAAATATTAGGAAGTATTACCTACCCTTAAAGAGAAAACATTTCTAAGAAACATAAATTTTTCCTTACATAGCACACTTAGGATACAATACTTAGAAATAAACTGTAAAATACCAGATTTAACAAAGCTAAATCTCTAAAAGAAAATGACATAAACAGTGAAAAGAAGTTATGTGAAAGAAAACTGTTATTTGTTTATCAGTAAATAATCATATGGAGCAATAGCTATTAGTCAACCATTTAATCTTTGTGCCAGTCTTGTTAAATCTGTATCAATAATTCCATTTCCCAGATGAAAATGCAGTAAGTAGCTTAGACCAGAAAAATAACTTATCAAAATTGATATATAGCAGAGCCAGGTTTCAAATACAGGCTGTCAGACTCCAGAATGTGCACCCTTAACCGCTGCAACATTTGACTCCATATTATAAAACTGGCATTTCTCTTGTTCCCACATGTGTGGCAACATTTTTATATATGTATGTATGTATGTATGTATTCCTGGCAAAGACAGTCACTTGGAATGTTTTTTTAAGAATAAGTGAAAGAATGGAACTGATTTGAGATGGGTATAGAGAACAAGTAAAAAGGAGTAATGCCTCTTTGCTTATCTACCCAGATTTTCACCTGCCCACTTTTTACTTACTTTTTATGTGATTCTTCTTCGTCAGGAAATACTTCCACCACTGCGCAACAGGAACAGATACTCAATTCAAAGCTGTAATGCTTTGTTCTAAGTTGATATCCTCCAAATACAGCTGATCCTTGAACAACATTGATTGAATTCCACAGGTCCATTAGCCTGTGGATTTCTTGCCCTCAATACATACTACAGAACTACCTGACCCTGGATTGGTTGAATCCCAAGAAGGCAGGACTAGGGATACAGAGGACTGGAGGGCCAACTATAAAGTCATAAGGAGATTTTTGTATAATCCTGGTGGAGGGTTGGGGCCCCTAACCCTCTACCCTTTTTCAAGGGTCAACTAGGTAATTTCATCCCTATGCTTCTCTGCTATTGGTCTACATTTGAGTCACCTGGTGAACTTTTAAAACTACAAACACCTAGGCTCCACCCTTGGAGATACTCATTCCAAAGTTCAGAAGCAGGATCTGAGATCTAGAATTCTTTTTTAACTGAGCCCCTAGGAGGTTTCTATGGATATCAGTGAAACTATGTTTTGTTTTTTTAACATAAGGAAAATATTTTAATCTACATAGAAAATTGCCTTAAACCCAAGACAAGGAAATATAGGCAAATCAAATAAATAAATACACACATCAAGCAGGCAAGGATTATAATCCATATTGTTGTAGTCAATATTACACACAGATTTTTCAGGACCAAGTTACAGTTTCTTAGTGATTTTCACTGAATTATAAAAATATACTGAAGATTAATTTGGGAAAATAAGATTGCAAGATTGAGAGAAAAGAGTCCAGTGTTAATGAGGGGTTGATTATATTTGGTATCACTTGTACTAATTGAAGTACACTGATCTTTGTTAGCTGGGTCAGCCAAGGGTCAAGAGAACAGGTGGTTGAGCACAATTTCATAAGCACCCATTTAATATTTGGCTCTGCAATTTCCATAACGTTGATCAAAGTGGGGATATGATCATTACCCAAAGATTGTTTGGAGAGACAGCCTTGACTGATGAAAAAGGAGCTAATTAGAAACTCACCTTTCCAATCTGGAAAGTGATTAAGTTTAAAGAAGAATGGTGAGAAACAGAATGACCTGATAAATTTGGTCTCACGCCACTGTTCTTGTTCTGCCCACAACCAAACTTTTCCATTCACTTTTCTTAATTTAATGATCCCTGACTCTATTAGAATACACACATTCGTTTGCTAGCCTCATTTTATTTTTCTCATCCTTTATTAACTGGATCTAATATTGTCTCAAAATATTTTAAAATTCAAATAGATCACATACATTGTTTGTCCTTACCCACATGTAGATTGATCATCTCTAATAGCCTCAATAGGTTATTTGTACAAAATTTTCCTTATGGCTCAGCTGGTAAAGAATCTGCCTGCAGCGTGGGAGACCTGGATTCCATCCCTGGGTTGGGAAGATCCCCTGGAGAAGGGAAAGGCTATCCATTCTAGTATTCTAGCCTAGCGAATTCCATGGACTGTATAGTCCATGGGCTCGCAAAGAGTCCGTCGCGACTACGTGACTTTCACTTTCCTTTATAGAACTCATACAGCTTTGATTGGCAACAGTATGCTGGGTATGCACTCTCCCTAAATTACCCACCGGGAAGAAATGTGCCGTATGCATGCTAAGTTGCTTCAGTCGTATTCAACTCTTTGCGACTCCATGGACTGTAGCCTGCCAGGCTCCTCTGTCCATGGGGTTCTCCAGGCAAGGATACTGGAGTGGTTGCCATGGCTTCCTCCAGGGGATCTTCCAGACCCAGCAATCAAACTTGAGTCTCTTAGGTCTCCTGCATTGGCAGGCAGGTTTTTTACCAGTGGCACCATCTGGGAAGCCCTAAGAATAAATGTAGCAATGGGTAATGTGGTCGCTTTTTAGGGAACAAAACTTGTCTAATATAGATATTGGGAGAATTTAGATCTGGAATTAAATTTATAATGAAAGTCAGTGAAACTATTTTAGTTTCAGTAACTTCATAGGGAAGTATTTTGAGAATGAGATATTAGGAAAGTATACAGCACTGATACTTCAGCAAGAGTTTGAAAATTAAGTAAAAGAATGAGTGACAGAAGACTAAACTGAAGACTTGCATCTGTCACCAGAATTAATGTATATTTTAAAATAAGCATTATACAATATATAATTTAAAGTAACAATATTTTTCTAAAGAAGTAGAATGCATCACAGAAATGGTAATGCTATTCTACTTTCATCAGCTCCTGAATAAATTCTATTTTTTCAAATGAAAAAACAGCATGTTTATAGATACAGAGAACAGATTTGTAGTTGCTATAAGCACAGGATGAAATGGGTGAAGGGAGTCAAAAGGTATAAACTTCCAGTTGTAAAACAAATAAGTCATGAGGATGTAATGATCAACATGGCAAGTGTCCTTAATAATACTATATTGTATATCTGAAGTTTCTAAAAGAGGAAATCTTAAACATTTTCATCATAAGAAAAAAAAATTGTGACTAGATATAGAAACAAATATTAAACTTACTGTGATGATCATTTTACAATGTATTTCACAATAATCAAATACCAAATCATTATGTTGTACACCTGAAACTAAGGTAATGTTGTGTGTCAATTATGCTGTTGTTGTTCAGTCTCCAAAATAATCATTATATTTATGAAAACTTTCTAGGGTATAAGCAAGATAACCACTGAATAAAAGAGAAAAGTTATATTTTTATGCTTTTTGATTGAAAATCACATGGTAGGTAAACCCTGCTAAGGGAAATTGGAATTAATAGATATTAATAAAAGCATAAAGAAGAAATCTCAATCACCAGGGTTACATGCATAGACAAAGCTTCAGCATCTGGTATCCTATCTCAGGGCTGAAGGTTGGTGATCACTGCAAGAATATCCAAACATAAATATAAACTATAAACATATCACCTTTTTTCTTTTTTTGCTCATACACCTAATTCAACCAATGGACCAGCCAATGGGGCTACATAAGAGAAAGAAGAGGAAAAATCCTGCCCTCACAGCACTTACATTCTGAAAGATTAAAGGTAGTGAATTTTATGAGGATGAAACTATTTTCTTATATATTCTCTTTCTTACTCATCATGTAAGCAAACACTCAGAAGCATAGTAACCATCCTGGTGAAGGACAAAAATGGCCACCAAAGTAGTAGATGAAGAAGATAGTTTAAGAGATCCTGACACTGGTCAAGCTCCTTTACATGAAGAAAGTATATATTTCTGATAAATGAGGAGAAGATCATATAATCATTCAAATCCACTACAAGAAATTTTATCAGGTATGGAAGAGCTTATATAGTTTTGGCATAGCCATAGATGTAAATAAGTTACCATTTATGCAGGGGAAAATGTCTTATTTGCTGCCAAAAAATCCTAAATTATATTCAATTAGCAAGCATTTTGTGGCATTGTATCATGTGGTTTCTATTGAAATGAAATGCTATTAGAAATATAAGTTGAATATAGTATGTTATCTCTGATATAGAAATAGTGTACATTTATACTTTGGTTCAGTGTATAGGCAAACTCATGGACCAACACTTTTATGTGTGTAAGGAGCTGTTAAAAAAGCCAGTTGTACCAGGCAGACAAATCTCATATATTTTTTAAACTTTTGTTGGGGTATAGTTGATTTACAATGCTAAATTAGTTTCAGTTGTATAGCGAAGTGAATAAATTATATTAATACATGTACATATATCCACTCCCTTTAGATTCTTTTCCCACATAGGCAATTACAGAGTACTGAGATTTCCCTGTGCTATACAGTAGGTCCTTATTAGTTATTTATTTTAAATAGAGCAGTGCGTATGTTTATGTATATCAATCCCACTCTCCCAATTTATTTCCTTCCTCACTTGACCCTGGGAATCATAAATTTGTTTTCTTCATCTATAACTCTATCTGTGTTTTGTAGAAAAGTTCATTTGTACCTTTTTCTTAGATTCCACATATATGTGCCGTGAAAATGAAAGTTGCTCAATCGTGTCCAACTCTTTGGGACCCAATCGACTAAACAGTCCATGGAATTGTCTAGGCCAGAATACTGAAGTGGGTAGCCTTTCCCTTCTCCAGGGGATCTTCCCAACCCAGAGATCGAACCCAGGTCTCCCACATTGCAGGTGCATTCTTTACCAGATGAGCCACAATGGAAGCCCAAGGATGCTGGAGTAGGTAGCCTATCCCTTCTCCAGCAGATCTTCCCAACCCAGGAATCAAACTAGGGTCTCCTGCATTGCAGGCGGATTCTTTACCACTGAGCTATCAGGGAAGTCCACATATATGTGATATCACATGATATTTATCTTTCTCTGTCTGACTTACTTCATTCAGTCCATCCATGACATTGAAAATGGCATTATTTTGTTCTCTTTGTGGCTTAGTAATATTCTACTGTATATATGTATTACATCATCTTTATTCATTCCTCCATGACCTCCTGGCTATTATAAATAATATTGTAGGTGCATGTATCTTTTTGAATTCTGTTTTTTTCTCCAAATATATGTCCAGGAATGAGACTGCTAGATCACATGGTAGCTCTATTTTTAGTTTTTTAAAGAAGCTTCATACTGTTCTCCATAGACTGTACCAATTTACATTCCAACCAGGAGTGTAGGGGAGTTCTCCTTTCTCCCCATCTTCTCCAGCATTTATTGTTTGTAGATTTTTTTTGATGATGGCCATTCTGACCAGTGTGAAATTATACCTCATTGTAGTTTTGATTTGCATTTCTCTAATGATTAGTGATGTTGAACATCTCTTCATGTGTTTGGCCATACATACATGGGCATCTGTACGTCTTCGTTGTAGAAATATCTATTTAGATCTTCCACCCATTTTTTGATTAGGTTCTTTGTTTTTTTTTTTTTTTTGATATTGAACTGCATGTGCTGCTTGTATATTTTGGAGATTAATCCTTTGTCAGTTGTTTCATTTGCAATTGTTTTCTCCCATTCTGAGGGTTGTTTTTTCATCTTGTTTATAGTTTTCTATGATATGTTTTAATAACAGCTTTTGAGTTTAATTAGGTCATATTTATTTTCATTTCTATTTTTATTATTCTAGACGGTAGGTCAAAAAGGATCTTGCTTTGATCTATGTAAAAGAGTGTTTTGTCTATGTTTTCCTCTAAGAGTTTTTTGCTGTCTGCCACTACATTTAGATCTTTAGTACATTTTGAGTTTATTTTTGTGTACAGTGTTAATAAGTATTTCAATTTCATTCTTTTCCGTGTGTTACGCTTAGTCTCTCACTCGTGTCCAACACTTTGTGACCCCTACTAGGTCCCTCTGTCCATGAGGATTCTCCAGAATCCTGGATACTGGAGTGAGTTGCCATGCCCTCCTCCAGGGGATCTTCCCAATCCAGGGATCAAACCCAGGTCTCCTGCATTACAGGAGGATTCCTTACCATCTGAGCCACCAAGGAAGCTTTTATGTGTAGCTGTCCAGTTTGCCAGCACTGCTTATTGAAGAGACTGTCTTATTTCCATTTTATATTCTTGTCTCCTTTGTCAAAATAAGGTAACCATAGATGCATGGCCTTATCTATGGGCTTTCTACCCTGTTCTATTGATCTGTATTTCTGTGTGTGTGTGTGTGTGTGTGTGTGTGTGTGTGTGTGTGCACGCCAGTACTATACTATTGTGATGACTGTAGATTTGTAGTATAGTCTGAAATCGTGGAGCCTGAATCCTCCAACTCCGTTTTGCTTTCTAAAGGTTGCTTTGGCTATTTGGGATCTTTTGTGTTTTCATATAAAGTGTGTTTCTCTTCTAGTTCTGTGAAAAATGCCATTGGTAATCCAATGGTGACTGCATTGAATTTGTAGATTGCTTTGGCTAGCATAGTCATTTTCACAATATTGAATCTTTCAAGAACATGGTGTATCTCTGCATCTGTTTGTGTCATCTTTGACTTATCTCAAGAGTATTTTATAGTACAGACCTTTTGCCTCCTGAGATAGGTTTATTCCTAGGTATTTTATTCAGTTTGATGAAATGGCAAGTGAGATTATTTTCTTGATTTTTCCTTCTGATCTTTCATTGTTAATATATAGGACTGGAAGAGAGTTCTGTGTATTAATTTTGTTTCCTGCAGCTTTGAAAATTTCATTGATGATCTCTAGTTGTTTTCTAGTAGCATCTTTGGGGTTTTCTATGTACAGGATCATGTCATCTGCAAAAATTGACAGTTTTACTTCTTTTCCAATTTGGGTTTCTTTTGTTGATTTTTCTTCTTTGATTGCCATGGCTAGAATTTCCAAATCCCTGTTGAGTAATAGTGATGAGAGTGAACATCCTTGCCTTGCCCTGATCTTAGAGTAAATGCTTTCAGTTATTCATCAAGTATAATGTTTGCTGTGGGTTTGTCATATTATGGCATTTATTACGTTAAGGTAGGTTTCCTCTATACTCATTTTCTGGAAAGATTTTATCATAAATAGGTATTGGATTGTTTTCAAGTTTTTTCATCTATTGAGATGATCATATGGATTTTATTCTGCAATTTGTTGATATGGTGTATCACATTGATTGAGTTGTGTATATTGAATCTTCCTTGTACCTTTGGGATAAATCCCATTCAACCATAATGTATGATCCTTTTAGTGTGCTGTTGGATTCAGTTTGCTAATATTTTATTGAGGAATTTTGCATATATATTCATCCATGACATTAGCTTGAAATTTTATTTTTTTTGTGTGTGATATCTTTGTTTTTGTTATCAGGATGATGGTGGCCTCATAGAATATGCTTGGGAGTGTTCCTTCCTCTGCAAAATTTTGTAAAAGTTTCAGAAGGGTGTTAACTCTTCTCTAAATATTGGATAGAATTTGCCAGTAAAGCCATCTAGTCCTATACTTTTGTTTGTTTTAAGATTTTTTATAACAGTTTCAATTTCAGTACTTGGTGATTTCAGTCTTCATATTTTCTATTTCTTCCTGGATCAATCTTAAAAGGTTGTATCTTTCTAATAACTTGTCCATTTCTTCTAGGTTGGCCCTTTCATTGGCATATAGCTGCTTGTAGTAGTCTCTTATGATCCTTTGTATTCTGTTATGTCCACTGAAACTTTTCCTTCTCATTTCTAACTTTGTTGATTTTAATCATCTCCATTTTTTTCTTGTTGAGGCTGCCTGAAAGTTTATCAATTTTGCTTATTTTTCTCCAATAACCAGCTTTCAGTTTCATTGATCTTTGCTATTTTTTTCCTTCATCTCTATTTCACTTATTTGTGCTCTGATTTTTATGAATTCTTTGAATTCTTGTTGCCTACTAACACTGTGTTTTGCTTTTTTCTTATTTTTCTAATTGCTTTAGGTGTAATAATAAGTTGTTTATTTAAGATTTTTATTCTTGTTTCTTGAGGTAAGAATGTATTGCTGTAAACTTTCCCCTTAGAACTGTTTTTGCTGCATCCCATAGGTTTGGATCATCGTGTTTTTATTGTTATTTGTCTCTATATAAGTTTTTTTTTTTAATTTCTTTTTTGACTTTTTTCAGTCGCCTATTGGTTATTTATTAACATATTATTTAGCCTTCATATGTTTGTGGGTTTTTTTAAATATATTTTCCCCCTGTAATTGATTTCTAATTTCATTGTGATTAGAAAAGATGCTTGATATGATCTCAGTTTTCTTAAATTTCCTGAAGCTTGATTTGAGATCCAAGATATGATCTATCCTAGAGAATATTCCATGCGCACTTGAGAAGAAACCATTGTGCTGCTTTTGGATGGAATGTCTTACAAATATTGACTAAATCTCTCTGACTTAACTTGCCATTTAAGGCTATGTTTCCTACTAATTCTCTGTCTGGATGATATTTCCATTGGTGTAAGTGGGGTGTTAAAGTCCCCCACTGTTTTTGCATTACCATCAATTTCTCCTTTTATGGCTGTTTGCATTTACTGTGTGTATTGAGGGGCTCCTATGTTGACTGCACATATACTTACAGTTATATCTTCTTCTTGGATTGATTCCTTCATCATTATTTAGTGTCCTTTGTTGTCTGTTGTAACAGTATTTATTTTAAAGACTTTTTTTTTTTCTAACTAGTCTATGTCTTTTGGTTGGAGCATTTAATCCATTTACATTTAAGGTAATTACTGATATATGTATTCCTATTGCCATTTTCTTATAATTTTCAGTAGATCTTTTTTCTTCCTTTTCTCTTGTTCTCTTCTCTAATGGTTTGATAACCATCTTTAGTGTGGTGTTTAGTTTGCTTTTTCCATTTTTTGTGTGTAGACCTATTGTTACTTTTTGGTTTGCATTTCATATGATGTTTTGATAAAAGTCATATATGCATAGTGTATATGATAGACCATGTATATATATACACATACAAACTGTTTTAAGTTGTTGGTCTCTTAATTTCAAGTGCAATTCTCATTGCCTTTATTTGTACTCTCCTCTTTGGAATGGTTGCTTGTTTTGCTATATTTGTGTATGAAAGATTTCCCACTTTCACTATATAATTGCCTTTAACAGTGAGTTTTCCCAATGGTGATTTTCTTTTTTCTCGCACCCCTCCCCATGCTTAGAGAAGCTCCTTCAGCATTTGTTATAAAACTGGTTTGGTGATGCTGAATTCTCTTAGCTTTTGCTTGTCTGTAAAGCTTTTTATTTCTCCTTTGGATCTGAAGGTGAGCCTTGCTGAGTAGAGTATTCTTGGTTGTCAGTTTTTCCCTTTCATAACTTTAAATATATCATGCCACTTCCTCCTGGCCTGCAGAGTGTCTGCTGAAAAAACAGCTGGTAACCTTATGCTGATACCCTTGTATGTTATTTGTTGCTTTTCTCTTGCTTTTATATTCAATTTATAATTAAATTTCATATTAATTTTAAATAAAAATTTGTATTTAACTTTTGTTAGTTTGATTAGTATGTATTTCCATGTGTTCTTTCTTGGGTTATCTTGTGTGGGACTCTCTACTTCCCGGACCTGAGTTACTATGTCTTTTCCCACGTTAGGAAAATTTTTGACTATAATATTTTCAAATATTTTTTCAAGCACTTTCTCTTTTTCTTCTTCTATGATCCCTCTAATCCAAATGTTGGTTTGTTTAATGTTCTTCCAGAAGTTTCTGAGACTGTCTTTATTTCTTTTCATTCTCTCTCTTTTTTTTTAATTCTGTTCTATGACAATGATTTCCACAATTTTTTCTTCTAACTCACTTATCCGTTCTTCTGCTATTGATTATTTTGCTATTGATTCCTTCTAGTGTATTTTTGGTTTCAGTTTTAGTATTGTTCATCTCTGTTCTTCAGTTCCTCTAGGTCTTTGTTAAATATTTCTTATATATTATTGACCATGCCTCTTCCAAGATCTTGGATCATCTCTATTATCACTACTCGGAATTCATTTTCAGATAGATTATCTATCTCCTCTTCATTTAATTGTAAGTTTTTATCTTGCTCCTTCATCTGCAACATATTTCCTTTGTCATCTCATTTGTTATTTTTTCCCTAACTTATCTTGTTTGTGTTCTCCTTTCTGCAGATTTCAGGTGTGTGGTCCTGCTGCTCCTGGTGTCTGCCTCCTGGTGAGGGAGGTTGGTCCAGAATCTTGTGTCATCATGCCCTTGATAGGGGATTTGCCTGTTGTGGCCTGCTCTGCATATTGAGAGGGACCTCCTCTCGGCTCTGTGGCTGTCACTCCCCTGTCAGGGACAGGGTCTTCTCCTTAGTTACTCGAGTAGAGGCTCCTCGGTCTGTTTCTTAGGTTTCTTAGCTGTGTTTCTGATCTGTGGTGCAAGGTGGGATTGGAGCACTCCCACTGGGAGAGAAACCACCGAGTATCCCACCTATGGAGTTGTTCACATGTGAATATGCTCTGTTGTGTCTTCTTTTATGCTCTTTGTGTGGCTTACAAAGTACACTATTGTTGGTACTGTTTTTAGTCCTATCTTAACTGTTGATATGCCAGCAACTGGTCCTGGTGACTCTCAGATACTATTTTCCCGAAGCCACTAGCACAGATCCTCTGAGGTCAGGTCCCAGGACTGCAATAGTCATGCACCTGGACCCACTGTGGGCACTATGAAGGCAACTCAGACTCTGGTCATGCCCAATCCCCACGTGTACTTGTCCATAAAACCCACAGCTCTGAAAGCTAGAACTATCCCAACTATAGCAGCACTTGTCCTTTCAGATATTTTGCAAACGCTGAATTTAGGAAGCTGTCAGCAGAGGTATAACTCCACAGTTCATGCAGCTGTGAGGAGAGATTTCAGCTCTTCTTCCTTAGTCACATGGCCCCTGGGGCTCAGCTATGGTTTCAGCCCCCACCTCTGTTTGCATTTCTCCCTCCCATTGGAGTCAGCTCCAGAGGTTGCCATAGCATAGGAGCCCATCTGGCATGAAGGACAAAAGTGGTAATCTGGGTGAGCAGGACACTCAGGCAGGAGGATGCCAGGATAGTGATTGCAATATGCAAACCCATCAGTCAGTGATCAGGGCTAGTTGGTTGTATAAGTTGGGAGGGGTGCAGAGGAGGCAATGGCAGGTGTTCTTGAGCTGGCTCTGGCCAGAGTCCTCCCTAGTGCTGGTGGAAACAGGGGCCAGCATGTGAAGAGAGAGTTTGCAATGACAGCCCTACCATTTACACATCACTTAACAATGGTGCTTCACTTCTCTGGCAGTCTAAGTTTCCTCCATGATCATTCTCAGTTGTAGAGCTCCTCAATTCCATCCACTCAGGCTGTCTCCTCATGGCTAACAGTAGTCATGTCTCCCAGTCTGCTCTCCAAACCCCATGTTCCAGCACCCTGTCCCCGTGCATAATGGCCTACACTCGCCTCAGGATACTGTGAGCAACCCTGTGGCATGGATCATCTGTGTAGGTCTCACGCTGTCCTGCCTGGCACAGATGGGTGGCTGGGATCTCTCTGAGTCCTTGAAGCTCCCCTTTTCTAGTTGCCTTCCATGCTAGTGAGAGGGCTACCCTAGATGCAGGAGCTTCTTACTTTCAGTTCCCCACAGGGAGAACTGGTCCTATCCTGTTACCTCCTCTCTTCCTTTTTCTCTCTTCTTTCTTTTGTCCTATGGTTACATGGGGATCTTTCTTGTCCAAGGTATCCAAGGTCCTCTGCTAGTGTTCAGAAGACTTTTTCCATTTGTAGATGTATTCTTGATGCATTTGTGCAGAAAGATGAACTCCATGTCCCCCTCCTCCATCTTATTCTCCCAAGTCTCACATATTTTAGAAAAAGTGTTGTTGTAAGCTTTTAAGAGTTTTTTTAAAAAAAGCACAAATAGCCACAATAAAATAAATAAAACCAGATAACCATGATCGAGTGATCACTCAGCTAGAGCCAGACATCATGAAGTCAAGTAAGCCTTAGGAAGCATCACTATCAACAAAGCTAGTGGAGGTGATGGACTTCCACCTGGGCTATTTCATATCCCAAAAGATGATGGTTTTAAAGTGCTGTACTCAATATATGGGAAAATTTAGGAAACTCAAAAATGGCCACAGGACTGGAAAATGTCAGTTTGCATTCCAGTCCCAAAGAAAGGCAATGCCAAAGAATGTTCATACTACCACATAAATGCACTCATTTCACACACTAGCAAATTAATGCTCAAAATTCTCCAAGCTAGGCTTCAACAGTTCATGAACCAAGAAATTCCAGATGTTCAGGCTGGAATTAGAAAAGGCAGAGGAACCAGAGATCAAATTGCCAACATCCATTGGATGATAGAAAAAGCAAGAGAATTCCAGAAAAAAAAAATCTACTTCTGCTTCACTGACTATGCCAAGGTCTTTGACTGTTTGGATCTCAACAAACTATGGACAATTTTTCAAGAGATGGGAACACCAGACCACCTGACCTACCTCCTGAGAAATCTGTATGCAGATCAAGAAGCAACAGTTAGAACCAGACATGGAGCAATGGATTGGTTCCAAATTGGGAAAAGGACTAAGTCAAGGCTGTACATTGTCACCCTGTTTATTTAACTTATATGCAGAGTACATCACTGTAAGGCTGGGCTGAATGAAGTGCAAGCTGAAATCAAGATCGCTGGGAGAAATATCAACAACCTCAGATATGCAGATGACACCATCCTTATAGCAGAAAGCAAAGAGGAAATAAAGGGGCTCTTGATGAAAGTGAAAGAGGAGAGTGAAAAAGTTGGCTTAAAACTCAACATTCAAAAACTAAAGATCATGGTATCCGGTCCCATCACTTCATTTCAAATAGATGGGGAAGCAATGAAAACATTGAGAGACTTTATTCTTTTGAGCTCCAAAATCACGGCAGGTGGTGACTGCAGCTATGAAATTAAAAGACACTTCCTTCTTGGAAGGAAAGCTATGACAAACCTAGTGAAGTGAAAGTTGCTTAGTCGTGTCCAACACTTTGAGACCCCATGGACTATACAGTCCATAGAATTCTCCAGGCCAGAAAACTGGAGTGGGAAACCTTTCCCTTCTCCAGGGGATCTCCCCAACCCAGGGGTCGAAGTCAGGTCTTTTGCATTGCAGGCAAATTCTTTACCAGCAGAGACACAAGGGAAGCCCTAGACAAACCTAGACAGCATATTAAAAAGCAGAGACATTACTTTATTGACAAAGGTCCGTATAGTCAAATTTATGGTATTTCCAGTAGTCGTGTGTGGATGGGAGAGCTTGGCCATAAAGAAGGTTGCGCCACAAAGAACTAGTGCTTTTGAACAGTGGTGTTGGAGAAGACTCTTGGACTGTAAGGAGATCAAACCAGTCCATCCTAAAGGAAATCAGTCCTGAATATTCATTGGATGGACTGATGCTGAGGCTCCAATACTTTGGCTACTTGATGCAAAGAACTGACTCATCGGAAAAGACCCTGGTGTTGAGAAATATTGAAGTCAGGAGGAGAAGGGGATGACAGAGGATGATGGTTGTACAGCATCAACAACTCGATGGCCATGAGTTTGGGCAAGCTCCGGGAGTTCGTGATGGACAGGGAAGCCTGGCATGCTGCAGTCCATGGGATTGCAAAGAGTCGGACATGACTGAGCAACAGCTGCCAAAGTATTGAAGTTTCAGCTTGAGCATCAGTCCTTCCAATGAATATTCAATCCTTTAGGATTGACTGGTTTGATCTCCTTGCAGTCCAAGGGACTCTCAAGAGTTTTCTCCAACATCACAGTTCAAAAGCATCAATTCTTTGGCACTCAGCTATCTATATAGTCCAAATCTTACATTCATATATGACTTACATCATCTAATCACAAACGGTAAAGGAAAAACAAATTATTGGTAAGATGAGAAGTAGGAAGCTCTAAGAAAATACACGTGGTAAACCTCTTCATTTTAGAGAGAAAGAGAAAGAGTGTGGGACAGACAATTAATTTTCTTTAAACTTTACATAAGTAGAGTATGACATTTGTGAATCTAGAGATATAGAACTCTCAAGGATTCTCTCAGGGATCATGTGACTTATTGGAAGTTATGGGTCTCGAAACAATGTCCTAATTTTCTTAATTTTATTTTTTCCTTTTTGGCCCTCATATGCAGACACCTATCATCACTGGTTTTTACAAGGTCTTTATTTTGTTACCTTATTTGATATGATTCATCTTTCTACCTAAATCCCTCCACCATGCTCACATATACACTTAATCTTCACTTTCCTTTCTAGTATTTTTATGCATGTTCCTGTGTATGTATTTTTTTAAATATAGTATTATTTTGATATTTCAAGATATGTAAGTGATATTGGACATCGGATCTAATTCGTGCTTTTAATAATCAATATTGTATTTTAATAATTATTCTTGATCCTATATTTTAGAAGTTCTTAATTGTTTTTGCTCTGGAGAACATTTTGCAGTCTAGACTCCTCAGAATAATGTTTTATGGAATGCTATGGACCATAATGTCTTTAATAATTGTGGTACGTATGCTCAAGTACAGTGGATTACAAAATAGACCAATTATACTGAAATAACCTTAACAAAATAACAAAACAACAAATGTATGGCATAGCAATATATGTGCTTACATATTAATATATTAAAGCAATACAATCTAGCAGCCAGTTTCATAATCACCAGCATTTCATTATGGTGACTAGGACATATGATATTTTAGGATGCCTGATACAAGTAATATAAAAATAAATGTGACTTCTGTTAGTGATAAGGCCAGTTCAGTTCAGTCGCTCATTCGTATCCGATTCTTTGAGACCCCATGAACTGCAACAGCCAGGCTTCCATGTTCATCACCAACTCCCAGAGTTTACTCAAACTCATGTCCATTGAGTCAGTGATGCTATCCAACCATCTCATCCTCTGTTGTCCCCTTCTGTTCCTGCCCTCAATCTTTCCCACCATCAGGGTCTTTTCCAATGAGTCAGCTCTTCACATGAGGTGGCCAAAGTATTGGAGTTTCAGCTTCAGCATCAGTCCTTCCAATGAACACTCAGGACTGATCTCTTTTAGGATGGACTGGTTGGATCTCCTTGCAGTCCAAGGGATGCTCAAGAGTCTTCTCCAACTCCACAGTTCAAAAGCAACAATTCTTTGGTGCTCAGCTTTCTTTATAGTCCAACTCTCACATCTATACATGACTACTGGAAAAACCAGAGCCTTGACTAGACAGACCTTTGTTAGGAAAGTAATGTCTCTGCTTTTTAATATGCTGTCTAGTTTGGTCAAATCTTTCCTTCCAAGGAGTAAGCATCTTTTATTTTGTGGCTGCAGTCAACATCTGCAGTGATTTTGGAGCCCCAAAAAATGAAGTCTGCTGCTGTTTCCACTGTTTCTCCATCTATTTGCCATGAAGTGATGGGACCAGATGCCATGATCTTAGTTTTCTTAATGTTGAGCTTTAAGCCAATGTGTTCACTCTCCTCTTTCACTTTCATCAAGAGGCTCTTTAGTTCTTTTCTATTTCTGCCATAAGAGTGGTATCATCTGCATATCTGAGGTTATTGATATCTCTCACGGCAACCTTGAATCCAGCTTGTGCTTCTTCCAGCCCAGTGGTTCTCATGATGTACTCTGCATATAAGTTGAATAAGCAGGTGACAATATACAGCCTTGACGTACTCCTTTTCCTATTTGGAACTAGCGTGTTGTTCCATGCCAGTTCTAACTGTTGCTTCCTGACCTGCATACAGATTTCTCAAGAGGCAGGTCACGTGGTCTGGTATCCCCATGTCTTTCAGAATTTTCCACAGTTTATTATGATCCACACAGTCAAAGGCTTTGACATACTAAATAAAATAGAAATAAATGTTTTTCTGGAATTCTCTTGCTTTTTCAATGATCCTGCACATGTTGGCAATTTGATCTCTGGTTCTTCTGTATTTTCTAAAACCAGCTTTGAACATCTGGAAATTCACGGTTCACATACTTTTGAAGCCTAGCTTGGAGAATTTTAAGCATTATTTTACTAGCATGTGTGATGAGTGCACTTGTGCAGTAGCTTAGGCATTCTTTGGCATTGCCTTTATTTGGGATTGGAATGAAAACTGACCTTTTCCAGTCCTGTGGCCTCTGCTGAGTTTTCCAGATTTGCTGGCACACTGAGTGCAGCACTTTCACAGCATCATCTTTGAGGATTTGAAATAGCTCAACTGGAACTCCATCACCTCCACTAGCTTTGTTTGTAGTGATGCTTTCTAAGGCCCACTTGACTTCGCACACAAGGACGTCTGGCTCTAGGTAAGTGATCACACTATCGTGATTATCTGGGTCATGAAGATCTATTTTGTACAGTTCTTCATGTATTCTTGCTACCTCTTCTTAATATCTTCTGCTTCTGTTAGATCCATACCGTTTCTGTCCTTTATTGAGCCCATCTTTGCATGAAATGTTCCCTTGGTATCTCTAATTCCCTTGAAGAGATCTCTAGTATTTCCCATTCTATTGTTTTCCACTATTTTTTTGCACTGATCACTGAGGAAGAAGCCTTTCTTATCTCTCCTTGCTATTCTTTGGAGCTCTGCATTCAAATGCCTATATCTTTCCTTTTCTCCTTTGCTTTTCACTTCTCTTGTTTTCACAGCTATTTGTAAGGCCTCCTCAGACAGCCATTTTGCTTTATTGCATTTCTTTTTCTTGAGGATGATCTTGATCCTTGTCTCCTATACAATGTCATGAACCTCCGTCCATAGTTCATCAGGCACTCTGTCTATAAGATCTAGTCCCTTAAATCTGTTCTCACTTCCACTGTATAATTGTAAGGGATTTGATTTAGGTCATACCTGAATGGTCTAGTGGTTTTCCCTTCTTTCTTCAATTTAAGTCTGAATTTGGCAATAAGGAGTTCATGGTCTGAGCCACAGTTTTCTCCCGGTCTTGATTTTGCTGACTGTATAGAGCTTCTCCATCTATGGCTGCAAAGAATAGAATCAATCTAATTTCAGTATTGATCATCTGGTGATGTCCATGTGTAGTCTTCTCTTGTGTTGTTGGAATAGGGTGTTTGTTATGACCAATGAGTTCTCTTGGCATAACTCTATTAGCCTTTGTCCTGCTTCATTTTGTACTCAAAGGCCAAATTTGCCTGTTACTCCAGGTATCTCTTGACTTCCTACTTTTGCATTCCAGACCTCTATAACGAAAAGGACATATTTTGGGGGTGTTAATTCTAAAAGGTGTTGTAGGTCTTCATAGAACCGTTCAACTTCAGCTTCTTCAGCATTACTGGTTGGGGCATAGACTTGGATTACTGTGATACTGTATGGTTTGCCTTGGAAACAAACACAGATCTTTCTGTCATTTTTGAGATTGCATCCAAGTACTGCATTTAGGACTCTTTTGTTGAGTATGATGACGAGTGATAAGGTCAAGATACTGCTAACAGAACTGTGGTTTGTTTCCTTCATTCTTAATTAAATGAAATACTAAATATCAGATATTTGTGAATTTGAAAATATAATTTTTCCCAGTTTAATTTCATTGACTCTCTGAAATCCCCCTGATTTTTAGTCAAGGTTAACAACTACTGCTTTAGTTTACAGTCTTTCTCTGCATACACTCCTTTTACTTTTTCGTTCCCTTAGTGATGGGCACCTAGGTTGCTTCTGACTTTTTGATTCTACAAACAATACTACAGTTTAGTCTTCATAGTTTAAAATGTAGTTAATATTAAATTATGTGATGATCACTTATGTCTCACTCAGAGGTTTGGGGTAAATTAAATAGGATGATATATAGTAATGTTGTTGAATTGAATTAAAATGTGTAAATTATTTATAAAATACAAAATATTATATACAAGTAGGAAAATATCACTTCCTTTCCTCAAGTATCAAGGTTTATTCAGTTAACCATATTGAATTCTTCTAGAAAACAGAAAATGAAAAAAAAAATACTTTTAATATAGTCATTGTGCAATCTCTATTAAAGTTTTATATTGTCTCTTATAGATGATTTTCTTGAGATTTGCATATGTTGTTTACTATGTAACTCTTGCAGATATGAAAACCCAAACTACAAAATTATAATTTAGGCAACTGCTAGACATAGATAGAATGAAGTATTTTAGAATTGAAACTGACACTGTGACCCTGAGGAAAAAGAAAAGACACTCAGACCTCAGGCATAAATATCATAAAATTCTGACAGTTTGAAAGCAGTGGTGTTGGTATATTTTTGTATACAACAGTGTGCTGATTTTTTTAGTATAATAAATATATATAATACTTAAAAATTAAAATTCTTATCTCTGGAAGCACACCAGAATTTTCTTGTGGTTGAAATTAACAGTTATTAACTTTAAAATATACTAAAATAGGCAGTTTTTGTATACCTAAGTTATATATATCTAACTGGAAACTTCAGAAAACAGTTGTAAGAGTATTCTATAACTACCATTAAAATATCATGGTAATGGAACTTAACAATTTTTATTTGGTAAAACTGAAACTTTCATATTACCTGTTTAAAAACCCAAGATTAGCAAATGGTGGGCAATAATTGAAAGTGTGGGTGCTTAGTCACTCAGTTGTGTCCGACTCTTTGTGACCCCATGGACTGTAGCCCACAAGGTTCCTCTCTCCATGGGTTTCTCCAGGCAAGAATACTGGAGTGGGTAGCCATTTCCTTCTCCAAGGGATCTTTCCAGCCCAGGGATCAAACCTGGTCCCCTACATTGCAGGCAGAGTTTTAACAGTCTGAGCTACCAGGAAGCCCTGGAATAATTGAATATCCAAATGCAAACCAATAACAGAAATTTATAGCTCGCACCACACACAAAATATTAACTGTGTGTTTTCCAAAACTACTACTATTAAAAAATGAAAAGACCAAGCAACATGGATGCAATTAGAGATTATCATACTAAGTGATATAAGTCAGAAAGTGAAAGACAAATACCATGCAATGCCATTCTTATATGTAGAATATAAAATATGACAGAAATGAATCTATCTATGAAACATAAACAGAAGCACTGACATAGTGAATAGACTTGTGGTGGCCAAGTGGTGGGGGAGGTGGGAGAGGAATGGACTGGGAGTTTAAGATTAGCAGATGCAAACTGGTATATATAGAATATGCGCCGAAGTGAGCACATATATAGAATGGATAAACAATAAAGTCTTACAATGCAGCACAAACAACTATATTCAATATCCTGTCATAAACCATAATGGAAAATATTATGAAAAATAATGTATATATACATATGTGTATGTATAACCGAGTCACTTTGCTGTACAGCAGTGATTAGCACAACATTGTAATTCAACTATATGTCAATAAAAATAACTAACTCATAAGAGAACAAAATGAAAAGACCACTCACAGCCTCAAATGTGTATATATAACTTTCAAAGCTCAACTAAACAACATATTTTTTAAATGGAAAAAGATCAGAATCAATATTTTACCAAAGAACATATATATTTATGGCAAATAAGCATAGAAAAGTATGATTAATATCATTAGTCATTGGAGAATGCAAATTAAAACCATAATGGGATACTGCTACACACCTATTAGAATGGCAAACATTTAAAAAGGTGATCACATAAAATTTGACAATGATGTGGAATATTTGAAGCTCTCAGACACTGCTGATGAAAATGTAAGTGTTATATTCACTTTCATACAACATTTTGACAGATTCTTAAAAAGTTAAATATTTACCTACCATATGATCCAACCATTCCATTCATAGATATTAAACCAAAGAAAATAAAGCATATATTCATTAAAAAAAAAGCACTTATACCTGAATACTCCCTAAGGCTTTATTTGTAATAGCAGAGAACTGGAAACAACTCAAATGTCTTTCAAGAGGTGAATGAATAAACAAATTTTGGAATATCCATGTAAATCTAATCAGCAATCAAAATAAATTCCCGCTATACATAACAGCTTAAATGTAACTTAAAGTGAAAATGTTGAATGAGAGAAGCCAAGACAAAAAAAAAAAAATACGTATGGTATTATGTTTCTGTAAAACTCTAGAAAATGCATACTAATCTATAGTGACAGAAAGCGAAATGCATTAATGTTGGGAGGGCACTTTTTTGCACACCAGTAATCTCACCAGTCTGATTAAGAGCCTGGACAGGAATAGATTCAGCCTACTTTGAAGTAATTAGTACAATAAACTTCTTTCCCTTTCTTAATCATCTTTCTAATCCCTGATTCTTCTGTGATCAAAAGGTCAGGAAAACACTTTATTTACGAACAATCAAAGTATTTGTTGATTCCTCTGTCAGTGCCTCAGATGAGAGATGGGCAAAAGCTTACCATTAAGCCCAATTTTCTAAACATCAGTGAAACCAAACAGTTCATTTTTGGAAATACTAGAATTTGCTTAATCTGAGTCTGGGTTTACATGCAAACCATTAAAGTGATAAATAATGACATTCACATTAAGAAGAAGGTTAAAACATATTTACTTTTATCTAAGAATCAACTAAAGTAGCTTTACCAAATATAATGGTCCTTCATTTCACCTAGGGAGACATTTTAAGCACTTTCATATATATCAATTAATCTGAAGTTTCTCTTAACAAAGCTTGAGAGTGGTCCCGACTTACAGGTGAGGGAGCTGAGTGTCAGAAGTAAATTGCCACACATGTCTCTATCCATGGAGGCTAGAGAATTAAAGCTCAACCATGCCAATTCAGTGATTTTTGGACTACAGTATTTCATTTCCTAGTATCAAATATGTTTGCTAAATAAATGCACATTAATACCACATGCATATTAATCCTTATTTTTAAGGATTGTGTATCTATGATATTGTCCAGGCTTCTCCACAGTAAAATTGCTATATTAACCAAAAAAAAAAGAGAGAGAGGGAAAATGAAAGATAGAGTGAAATAAAAGACAGTATCATCCGTGAGAGGACCCCTGTTATGCAGGTGGTCCCACCAAGTTTCAGGCCCTGGCAGAGATCACAAAGCAGCGCAAAGAAGGGAGTGCCTAGGTAGTTGTCAGTCAACCTCCAGGGCCTGATTAAGACAACTTTTAACCTTAACTTTAGTCTTTTAATCAATTTTTAATGTTAGTAACATCTAGAACTTGCCAAAGTATTTAAGAAATTCTCTCAATCCTCTAGAACTCGGGGCATCTGACATGAAGGGTGTTTCTGGGTCAGGATTATCAAACAGAGCATTTGCATCCTGTTTCCATTTTTCATGAGAGCCACTAAAGGTTTCCAATAAAGGTAGCCAAATCAGTAATTAGAAGAAAATCTCTCTTTGTTGTAAACTGACATTGCCACTACTGACTTAAGCATTATATCTTTAAAATAAAAGATCCACAGAAAACCTTCAATTCAAAATCCCAGGCTTCTCTGTCCATGTAGACATCCAGAGTCAGACGTGTGTGTGTGTGTGTGTGTGTGTGTGTGTGTGTGCGCGCGCGCGCACGCTCTAAGTTGCTTCAGTTGTATCCAACTGTTTGAGACCCCATGGACTGTAGCCCACTGGGCTCCTCTGTCCATGGGATTCTCCAGGCAAACATACTGGAGTGGGTTGCCATTTCCTCCTCTAGAGGATCTTCCCAATCCAGAGATCAGACATATGCAAAATAAGTCATCAGTAATGATGTAGGAAAAGAGAGTAATCAGGGTGAATTCTTCTACTCTAACTTAATCTTGACCTCATCATCCTGAGCTGGGTTCAGTGACATCATACTGCTGACTTTGGGGAGAGAGATAAACAGAGAAGAAAAAGCAAAGTTTCAGCAAATGAAAACTAGATCTCCATACTATCTGTTCCATCTATTCCTGACTGAGTCTTTACTTACCTCAAACGGGTGGTGACAGGGAAAGGCTCAGCGACTCCAGAACTGCTGGAATGGAACACTAGACCTATGCAAGGTCTTCTGCCTATACCGCACAAGCCAGTTGTCCCTAAAACTGGGTGCAGGGGTGATCATTGAAGTCAATAAAGCATTCACTGTGGAAATTATTTTCCAACAGCATTGCCACCTTCTGGGAGAAAATCCTAAATGCTGTTGTTGATCCCAGACCAGCTGCTTCCTTAGTCCTTTATTCTCTACCTTTGTAACCTTTGAATGGCACCTACATTGATTTAATGCTCCAGATTATCCCTCTTACTCCTTTCTCCCCTTGCTTCTTTCTTAATGAGAATTTACTAATTTAATACTTCTAAGTTTGAGCAGAGCCCTACGTACCTGGTTTATTTGGCTTTAACTTCTCTTAGGAATATAGGACTTGTTGGGCCCCTTTGAGATGGTTGAATGGCATCACTGATTCAAGGGACATGAGTCTGAGAAAACTTCAAGAGATAGTGAAGGACAGGGAAGCCTGGTGTACTGCAGTCCATCGGGTAGCAAAGAGCTGGACATGACTGAGCGATTGAACAACAACAAGAAGATGCTTAAGGATGCAAATAAATGGCATAAAAGGTAGAGGAATCTATGTGTTTGTGTGAACTAAAAATTCAGGTGCACTGTTATAGTCTGATATTGCTTCATACTGGATCCTTTGGGGTATGGTAGAGGATGCTGTGGAAGTGCTACATGAAATATGCCAGCAAACTTGGAAAAATCATCAGTGGCCACAGGACTGGAAAAGGTCAGTTTGCATTCCAATCCCAAAGAAAGAACACCAAAGAATGTTCAAACTACCCTACAACTACACTCATTTCACATGCTAGCAAAGTAATGCTGAAAATTCTCCAAGCTAGGCCTCAACAGTACATGAATCAAGAACTCTCAGATGTTCAATTTGGATTTAGAAAAGGCAGAGGAACCAGAGGTCAAATTGCCAATATCCATTAGATCATAGAAAAAGCAAGAGAATTCCAGGAAAAAAAAATCTACTTCTGCTTCAGTGACTATCTTAAAGCCTTTGTCTGTGTATATCACAACAAACTGTGGAAATTTCTTCAAGAGATGGGAATTCCCTACCACCTTACCTGCCTCCTGTGAAACCTGTATGCAGGTCAAGAAGCAACATTTAGAACTGGAAAAGGAACAATGGACTGGTGCCACATTGGGAAAGAAGTACGTCAAGGCTATATATTGTCACCATGCTTATGTAACTTACACACAGAGTACATCACGCGAAATGCCAGGCTGGACGAAGCACAAGCTGGAATCAAGATTGCCAGAAGAAATATTAGTAACCTCAGATATGTAGAAGACACCACCCTTAGGGCAGAAAGCAAAGGGGAACTAAAGAAGCTCTTGATAAAAGTGAAAGAAGAGAGTGAAAAAGTTGGCTTAAAACTCAACATTCAGAAAATGAAGATCATGGCATCTAGTCCCATCACTTCATGGGAAATAGATGGAGAAAAAATGGAAACAGTGAGAGACTTTATTTTCTTGGGCTGCAAAATCACTGCAGATGGTGACTGCAGCCATGAAATTAAAAGATGCTTGCTCCTTTGAAGAAAAGCTGACAAACCTAGACAGTGTATTAAAAAGCAAAGACATTACTTTGTCGACAAAAGTCCATATAGTCAAAGCGATGGTATTTCCATAATGTATGGATGCGAGAGCTAGACCATAAAGAAGGCTGATCCCCAAAGAACTGATGCTTTTGAACTGTGGTGTTGGAGAACACTCTTGAGAGTCCCTTGGACAGCAAGGAGTTCAAACCAATCAATCCTTATGGAGATCAATCCTGAATATTCACTGGAAGTACTGATGCTGAAACCGAAGCTCCAATACTTTGGCCACCTGACGGGAAGACCTGACTCATTAGAAAAGACCCTGATTCTGGGAAAGATTGAGGGCAGGAGGAGAAAGGGACAACATAGAATGAGATGGCTGGATGGCATCACCAACTCAACGAACATGAGTTTGAGCAAGCTCTGGGGAGATGGTGAAGGACAGGGAAGCCTGGTGTGCTGCAGTCCATGGGATAAAGAGTCACACACGACTGAGTGACTGAACAACAAGATGCAACTGGAATGGAAACTCTGCTGCCTCATTCCATATTACAGCCAGTTGCCTTTGGGTTAGATTTTTTTCTTCAATGCAATCCCTTCCAAACATGAATCAGAAGCATAGCTTAGAAAAGTTCCATTCAAACACGATTTACAAAGAATGGGTTTAGTTCTGATGGAAGTGGAAATGAGGCCACTCCGTCCCACTTTTTGCATCTTTACTTGCTTTTAATCTTGCTTCCACCAATAATCATGTTATTAATTTTTTGAAATGTATAAATGTAGTATATGTTCTCCAGTTCATGTACCTTCTGTCAATATATATACTACAGATGAACCAGACTATACACCACCAGATAACCTTTATCAAACAAACCAAAAAAAAAGAAAAGTTGGTTGTCTTGTATGGGCAAAAAAAAACCCCCAAACGTGTACATTTTTAAAGTCCTAACTCCTTGACCAGGTATCAGCTTGGTCTGGCCTCATGGGCAGCACCTCTTATTTTTAACTATTTATCTTACTACAATCACTAGATAATCTATTTGGTTGATCCTTAAGCAAAATAAGGAGATTTTCATTGACTCCCTTTCTTGCAATCTACACTTCTTTCTGATTTCCATTTGTTCAATTATGACTTTTTCCCAATTAAACAATCTGCTTTTACACTCTGAAAGACTTACCCATCTTTCAAGGACAGGTGACGTCCTTACATCTGATGTGAAGTCAGCTTAATTCGAGTTTGTTTAGAAATTGGTTCTATGAAATTACCAGATATTCATCTTCTATACCAATTGCATTGCCATAAAAAAATACACAAGGGACAGGATGGCAAACTGGAAAGGGAAATATCTTCAAAAAAAAAGACGTTTCAATTTGAACTCTGTTCAAATGCATGACTTCCTGTTCTTCATCTGAAAACAGGGTAATATCTTAAAAGAACAAGAACCTTAGAGCACTATTGTAATTGTTAGATGACATATATATGTAAGCATCTGGCTTGAAGTGGCCTCAATTCTCCTTTCCTCAAAATGTTTTTCAGTTTAGTATCACATAGTATTGCTGTGCACAATTATCAGGCACTGCTTTGGATTCTTATTTCTCATGTATCATCTTTCAAATTATGTTTTAGTATCCTAAGGGTAATAACCAAGTTTCTTTTTTAATATCTGTTTTATCTAATCCATAATAGGTTCTAATTAAATATTAATTTTCATTATCAATATATTATCTATGAATGCCAAAGAGCTATTTGGAATAAAAGTATAATTTCTTTACATACAGAAAATCATATGTTGTTTTTTTTTGTTTTTTTTTAGTAATTGTTTGATAGGGAATGTGAGTCAAATGAGGTCCTTTTTTCTCAAATCTTATCTCACTGTTCTTATCTTTTTAAAACATTTAAAATCATTTTTTTGTGCCCAAATCTGGCGTCCCCATTGTTGAGTCATTCTTGGGAAATAGTAAAATGAAGTAGCCGTATGGTCAATTCCAGATGTGACAGAGAAATTTGGAGAGGTTCTGATCAGAATTCAGTGAAGATCCTTCAAATTAGTCTGCTAACACTTGGGAAATCTTCTAAAATCACTTCATATATGTATTTCTCCCCTTAATGCTCTATCTTTATAAAGACCATCTCATCTCAATATTGGGTCAGATTATGCATATTAAAGGATCTGCAAAAGCCATGCTAATTTAAGCTTTAAGCACTGCGCATTACAAATGACCCACACTACTAAAGCCTTTAAATCTCAGTGTGGTGACTCATCAACTTCCAGAAAATCAGGTCAAAGTCTGCCCATTTTAGCACTTGAGGCTCTGCAATGGAACAATTGCCTTGCACACAGAATGCTTAGCAGTATCACTGAACTGCAACAGATCTTAATACTTGAGTCTTTTCCTCACCTTGAATCTAAAATCTAAGCAACACAGTTCCTGTTGTTTTTTTGATGAATCATCAGAGAACCCTCTGCCTCCCACCCTCAGGTTATTGTGTATTATTCTGTTATCGTGTTAGTTCTATATTCTTTCTTTGATTAATCTATCAAAATATATGTCATTAACTAGTGAAAATCAAAATATAGTCTAACCTCCAGCCTGACATTCAAGGTCCTTGGCAATGGGATCCCAAACATCTTAACAGTCAAAAATAATTAAATATTTAAACACATATTGCATCCCTACCAGTTGCTCCAGGTTGCTTAGAGTCCAGTGGAAAAAACAGATTAGTACTCAAGAAAGTACAAATGTCAGACCAAACAAATAGAAGATAAGATTAAAAATAATGTTAAAATAGTCCTGATGAAGGAGCTTAATGGGGGCTAGGGCATTAAGAAGAGGATTTAAGATAAGATATCAGACAAATTGAATCTTGAAAGAAGAATAGGACATTAGAGAGCAGTAACTGGTTTATATTCCATCCAGAGAGATGAACATGTGCAGAGGAAAACATAACAAATATTTTAACTATTTTGGAAATTGTAATTAATTCAACAGAGTTAAAATGCAGATTACAATGCCCAATTATCAAACAATGAAACTGTGTGTAAAATTAGCTTCTCCAAAAATAGCACCAGTGGTATTTCTGACTCCAGATACTCTTCCAGAAACTTGTTTTTCTCCCATTAAGAAAGAGAATCCATTTCCCACTTCTTGACTCTAGGAGGACTTGTAACTAACCCACATAGTGTAGACAGAGTGATCTCACATGACTTGAGGCTACATCAAAAAAGGTCATGGGTTCTACTTGGCTCCCTCTTACCCCTTGCAATCTTTCCACTATGCTGTGAGAAAGCCAAGTAGAAACGTGGTAAGTCTGTGAGTAAATATTTTCACTGTCTGCTCCAATTGTGTGAATCTTCCCAGCCAACCACCAGCATTGACCAATAGATGTGTAAGGGAGTCTGCCCTCAGATGGTTCTAGATCTCAACTGTTGAGCTGCCTCAGCTCATACTGACTGAGCAGCAATGGTTTGTCCTTGCCTACCTTTACAAAAGTTGTACATTATGAACAAAATAAATGGCTTTATTGGTTTAAGCCACTAAGTTTGGGGGTGACTTGTAACACAGCAGTAAATAATTGACTCAGACTGGAAGATGGCTAGGTCCTGAACATTTTTAGGGTGTTAGTGATACGACTGGTTTCTCCTTTCAGTACAATTATTCCAGAAGCAGAATGGAGTCTGAACTGGACAAAAATGAAACAAGAGTCAGGGAGACCAGTTGATATGATAGTTCAATAATTCAGACTAGAAATATAAAAGTTTGAAATACTTTAGTAATTTTCAGAATGGAAACTTGGATAGGTACATAATATATCATAAACAAAAAACACCAAAAAAACCTTGGCATTTATTACATATGCTGAAGAAGTTGAAATTAATTTCCAATTTCTAATTTGCATGACAGGGTAAATGACAAAGTCACCACTTAGACAAACAATACTAGATAATAATCAAGTTTTGTGGGGAAGGTGCATGCTGAGAATAACATGCATTTGAGGTCAAGTCTAAAGTTATATGTCAAGTGGAAATATTTCAAGGGAAACTGGATGTATGATCTATAATTCAGAGTATACATGTGGGATGGAAACACAGATCTGAGAAATATTAGCATAATGGTGGTAAGTGAAGTCATGGGAATGGAAGCAATTTTTCTAAGATATTTTATAAATGGAAAAGAGAAAAGATTAAAGAAGATGACCTGGGGAACAGCAACTTTAAAAATGTATATAGAGAAAAAATATACACAAAAGGAACCAAGAAGCATCCAAAGAATGAGGAAAGGGATCAGAAGAGAGTGTTAGGAAATCCAGGTGTATAGGTTATATCTATTACTTTGTAAACAATAAACCAAGGGCTTAGCCAAAAACAATGCTAAGAATTTGTTTTCTCATAATCTGTAGGTAAGGGTTTGGAAACAACCTAGCTGGATCATTTTGCATAGCTTCAGACCTTCTCATGATGTTGCTACCAAGATGTCATCTGGGGCTGCAGTCGTCTGGAAGCTCGAAAAAGGCTGGAGGATATGCTCCACAGACAGTTTGCTTACGTTGCTATTGTCAAGAAATCCTTAGCTTCTCACCTCATGGCCTTCTTCAAAGAGGAGAGGCACAATATGGTAGTTAAATTTTCTAGGAACAAGTGATAGAAAGAAGCCACAGCACCACTGTGACCTAGTCTCGTAAATCATGCATTCTTATTTCTACAAAATTCCATGAGTTATACACATCAGCTCCATTTGGTGTGTGTGGGACTGCAAAAGGCACAAATATCACAAGATGGTCCATCTTGAAGGATGGCTCCACTGCAGGGAAGGCGATTGTCTACAGAAGAGAGCAGTCTTCAGTATAAAAGAAAAATGTTATTCTACATGACCACACATGATTTTTCCATTCCAAGTATCTTAGCCACTGTCTTTGACTGTGTCATGAAATTTATCTGTATGGTCTATTATTATTGTTCTCTTAACAAAAAGTTCTCCTCTTTTTCCTCTTCTTCCCATCTCCATTCTCTAAATCCTTTTCTGCTTCCAGTCCAGCTTGTAAGCAAAGCCCTCCTTGTTATTTAACCTAAGAATCCACTATGATATCTTTTATCTCTGAGCCATCCTGGCACTATGCATCTCACTTATCAGACATTTACTTACAAATAGTTATTAAGCACTGGCTATACGCCAAGTCATAATCTAGAAAGTGGATATAACAATAAATGAAAAGAAAGTCCCTCTTCTTGTAGATCTTATATTCTAATGATGCTGAGGGTAATAGACTCACACTATAATTAAGGTAATAAATGTTTCCTATGATAAAAAAAATAAAACAAAGTTATAGGGAATAGCCAGGTAACAGTGGGTGACTTTAGGTAGGATTGTCAGAGAAGATCCCTCTAAGGAGTTAAGTTTGAGAGAAGTCTAAATGAATTTAGAGGGAGAAAAGAATGTAGAAATAATAACAACAAAACAAAATTTGGTGCTGTGCTTGGTTATTGCTATCTAATAAGCCACCTCCAAATTTAATGAGTTAATATTTCAAATAATATTTTCTTTTCTCAGAGAGCTGTAGTTTCAGCAAGGCTTGATTATAGTGGCTTATCTGTGCTGCACCAGTACCAGTTCCAAGAACTTGACTGGGGCTGGAATATCCATTTACAAGATGACTCACTCAGATGGCTGGCAAGCTGGTTCTGGTAGTCAGTTGTACCTTTCAGCTGGGAACCTTAGTTCATTTCTACCTGAGCCTATCAGTGAGACTTTTGGAAACCTCTTACAGAAAGATGGCTAGTTTCCAAATTCAAGTATTTAAAAAGGAAACGTAAATGTCTTAACTCTTAAAATCCATGCTGGTAAACTATTTAGCAGAGTCACTTCCATTGCATTCTATTGGACAAACAGCCACGAAAGCTGTCCAAATTCTAAGAGAAGTGACATTTGGCCATTTTAAAATCTACTGCAACTCATTTTTATATGCTGTTACTTATAATTTCTAATCAGAAATAGTTCACAAATTAAACTTTAAATATTTTGAAAGTAAACATTCTCTTATATTCTCTTTAAATGAGCCCTGAAATAGCTTGGAAATCATATAAGGAACATGTGTTTAAACGAATATAAGTATGTAAGGTTCAAAAAGGTCTATACCTTAAACACAACTGTATTGATGTCAATATTCTTAAAAAGTATTTAGTAGTATCTTATTCCAGCTCCACCTTATGCACAAATATGGAAGCATAGCTCCTAACAGGCAGTTCATCCATTAATATGGTTTAGATGCCAGTTACACATAAGGGCATAAACAGGGACTTAAAAACTGGAGATAGATTAGGACACATGCAAGACATCATTTAAAAGTAGTTACAATGAGGGAATGAGGTCAAGGAAGACAAATTTTGAAAGTATTATTGTTTGTCTATAGTATACCCTATTGAGGTTACGTTGAGCGAAGAAAAATATATTTTTTAAAGGGAGATTGTAGCTATGTAGTCACAAAATATCTCCCCTGAATCTGTCTTTATTTTTCAAGCAAAAGATTCTTGAACTGTTTTCTCAAAGTAGCACTATACATGAATTCTTAAACTAAACAACTTTGAAGGCTCCTTTAGCTTTAAGTAGATTGTGAGATTTGAGTTCAAATCCTGATTATGATATTTAACTTGCTTTGAGATATGGTAAAAATCCTTTAATACATTGTTTTATAATTTTTGATCTGTAAGGTAAAAATTATGAGTCCTATCTCAGGGAATGAGATAAAAACAGGTTGGTTAAACAATGTGACTATTCTACTAATCAACTATTCTACTAATCAACCTTTAGTCTTTAGGTTCATCTTCCCCAACAAGTCACATATATGCTAATTGACTGAGCATGAAATTAAGTGCATTAAGTCAGAATTCCCACACTGGTCAGGGTTCTCCCCAGGTTGACTCAATCCTACCTACATAACCTACAGTCTCAAATTAAATACTTCATTGTCTTTAGCCATCCTGTGCACCTGTGAGGATATCCTTTTTGAATCTAAAATATTACACTATACAATTTAATTCTTAATTATCTGCAGTTGAAAAATTTAAGATTGAAAAGATCCACAGAGATGTTTGGTATTATCTCCCTATATTTTATAAATCAAGACAACAAACAAAAATAAGAAGCTCAGAGAGACTGAGTTTTCCAAGGTTAGAAGTCTAGAATTTAAATCTCTTAATTCCAGGAACAGTGATATTTTAAATATAACATGCTGTTGATCTCTATTTCTTGCTAGGGTTGTATGTAAATCTTTTCAAGTAAAATTTTTAAAAAGTAAAATAAAATATATTGCCTGACAAATTGCTGTTGGACCTTTTATGTTAGAATCAATTTGTGACAAAATTATGGTGAATGATGCTGCAATATTAAACATCTGTGCCCACTGTAGCCCCTACTGGTTCACCACCCTTCTTCAAATTATCCTCAAATAATATTGGCTATTTTTTTTTTTTTTTTTGCATTCTAGCATGAGTATAAGCTGTTTGAATGTGGTACTGGGAAGTTTTGAGAAGGCAAATTATATTCTAGGGCTAGATACTTTCCTGAAAAAACCACAGGTACATCACCTGAGTGGCTATATGTTTGATCTTCTCTACAATTTCTTAGTCTTCTAAAAGATATTATTTCATTTTGAATGAATCTCTGTTCCACATTGTGTATTAATATTTTTCCTTAGTCAATGAGGATGTGTGTCTGGTGCACATAAGCCTGGGAAGACTTGGGGGAATTTTATTCCTGACACATGATCCTCCAGATGCTAAAGGAACCAGCAGCTAAATATGTAAGTCCTCAACTAAAGTTAGCTAAAGATAGTGTGCTCTCTCAAAACTGCTCCTGCTCAAGGCTCTTATTTCATCATTACATATTTACAGGCAAAATCATATAGTGCTTGACTTTAAAAATAAATTCTCAATCCTGTGAATGTTAATGGAAAATCAGGGATATGTTTTATAATAGCTCACTTCCCCCTGTGGACAGGTACCTCATTGATGCTGGCATTTCCAATTGCAGTGATTGCATTTATATGTTATTTTTAATCATGTTTTTAACACACTTCCTCCTGTCTTCCCTCCCCTGACATCTGCCATTTTGTAAGCCTCTACTAAAAAAATAATGAAATAGAATATCAGACCTAGAAGTTATGCTAAACATGACCTAATCATTCTTTACATTGTTATTTTTGTTTGTTTAACAGATTATCATATTAAGGGCTGAAAAATCCACATGGCCGAAAGGAGCAGAGGGCAGAGGTGGAACTAAAAGTCAGGCTTCAAGGCCAAGTTTTCCACCTTTCAAGACAAACTTGAACTGCCTACAGCTTGTCACCCAGTTTAATTCAGCTTACTTAGCCCTCCTAGTTCTTCTTACTCCAAATAATTTCTATTCCACCTTTTTCAATCAATATGTAATAATTATAATCATATACAAGACAACGGAGTCATACCAGTGAACTAACAAGCATGGTCCCCGTTCCTGTGATTAGTAAGATTTCACTTCTGTGTCCTTATGAAGATCAAAGAGCAGATCTCATGTTTTCCCGAGACACTCAAATTCATGCAGCCACCCCCATTCACCTTGCTCCTTGCTGCTTCTCCATAATTAGAAGGCCAGCCTCTTGCCTTACCTGCTCAGACACCCACTCTCTTTCTGTCATTTATACAACCCTCTGTTGATAGCAGGAGAAGGCAATGGCACCCCACTCCAGGACTCTTGCCTGGAAAATCCCGTGGACAGAGGAGCCTGGTAGGCTGCAGTCCATGGGGTCGCTAAGAGTCGGCACGACTGAGTGACTTCACTTTCACTTTTCACTTTCATGCACTGGAGAAGGAAATGGCAACCCACTCCAGTATTCTTGCCTGGAGAATCCCAGGGACGGCGGAGCCTGGTGGGCTGCCGTCTATGGGGTCGCACAGAGTCGGACACGACTGAAGCGACTTAGCAGCAGCAGCAGCAGCTGTTGATAGCAGTTGCTGGCAGCATCTTTTGCTCAAGGTATTGTGGTCTGGAGATAAATTAAAAGCGTGGAAGAGTGCCTTGAGCAATGGTGGCTGCTGTTAAAATGCTTTGGCAGCTTGTCAAGATTTAGCCACCTGCCTGGAAGTTTTACTCACCAGCGAATTCTCCACACCCTGGCACCTCCCTGCTTCTCTTCTCCAAAACTCATGCACTCATCAACAGTGGATCATTTATGTATTTGTTCATTATAATCTTCATGAAAGTCAAAGGTGTTTGACACAAAAAGCCACATGGCACAAAACCAGACTTTTACTTTTTTTTTTTTAATCTCCAGTTTATTTTCTTCCAGATGACTACTTTCCAGTGTTCCTTCAAACACAGCATCATCCATTGCCAGAACACCTGATGGTTATGAAAGGGCAAATCCAAGTGCAAACAGAGTCATCTTTTCTAATTCTTCTCTGTTTCCCAGTGGAGGCAAAAATAAATAAATAAAAATAAAATCACACTAATGAAAAATAATTAAACCAAATCTCAAGATATTGGAAAGAAATAATTTTGAGTGACGGCGAAAAATTCTCCTGTCTTGCCAAATTTCTCACAAATATTTTGTTTACTTCTTTAAAAAAATAACAGAGGAGAAGTCTCTTTGTAAAGTTGTAGATATTTAGAGGAAACTATGAAATTTCAAAGAAAAAGACAGATGTGGTTTGAAGCCTGGAACTCTTGGGTTTTATTAAGAGGGAGGTAAACAATGGAGCCCAGGGTTGGAGAGAAATGAAAGTAAACATTTTAGAGTCGGACCATTCGGTAACCCTGGAAAATTAATTTGTGCTGTGTAGAAACACAACAAGTACTCGATGCCAACACCTCTGTTCTTAGAGAATCCATTCATTAGCACAGCCGAACAGGCTGTACCAGCTCCACACTGGGTCATCTGTCTACTTGTACTCATGGCCATGGTCTCACTGGGACTAATTTCACAGAGATACGAAAGAGGAAGAGCAAGAAAGGAGTAGTTTGAAAAGTAGGTTTGGTGGCTTATGCCAGGAATTAAATACAGCTAGAGTGACATTTGAAATCAGACTAGAAAAGAGAAGAAAACAATATTCTCCTTCCTTGAGCGTTCAGTTTTAATGGTAAGTTTTATCTTGAGATTGTAAATTCTTTGAAAGAAGGAATCACACAATGTGCTCATTTCATAATTCCCAGGTAAGCAGCTTAACAAATTTCATGCCCAATATCTGGATGGTGGATCACAATTTTCAGTGTCACACATAAAAGGGCAGAAGTAGAAGGAAGCAAACGGATCCAAGAAGCAACTCCTTTGTTCCACAGGAGAAACCTGGCCTGCACAAGGTGAGATTTTTGGCAGAACAAGGACAACCTAGACGCATATTAAAAAGCAGAGGCATTACTTTGCCGGCAAAGGTCAGTCAAGTCAAAGTTACGTTTTTTCCAGTAGCCATGTATGGATGTGAGAGTTGGACTATAAAGAAAGCTGAGCACTGAAGAATTGATGCTCTTGTACTGTGGTGTTGGAGAAGACTCTTGACAGTCCCTTGGACTGCAAGGAGATCAAACCAGTCAGTCCTAAAGGAAATCAGTCCTGAGTATTCATTGGAAGGACTGATGCTGAAGCTGAAACTCCAATACTTTGGCCACTTCGTGCGAAGAGTTGACTCATGGGAAAAGAACCTGATGCTGGGAAAAGGTTGAAGACCCTGATGTTGAAGGCAGGAGAAGGGGATGACAGAGGATGAGATGATTGGATGGCATCACCGACTCGGTGCACATGAGTTTGAGTGAGCTCTGGGAGTTGGTGATGGACAGAGAGGCCTGGTGTGCTGCAGTCCATGGGGTTGCAAAGAGTTGGACACGACTGAGCAACTGAACTGAACTGAAGGACAGATATTGATACATAAGTCTGAGCTTCATGCTTGTCCAATACTAGTTTGAGTCTCTGGGCTGTACTTGACCCTACTCAAATGACATGCTGAATTTTACTAGCTAGCCTACTGTTTAAAATGTTTCCCTTTTGTTCCTGCTTTTTCAAATCCTATTCATCTTTTAAAATCCAGAGGAAGTCCCATGTCCTTCCTAAATAATTCCACCATCAACCTCTCTATTCCAGCCATTCTTCACTAGAGCTGGGGGATTATCCGTGCCTCCCTGATAAATACTGTGGCTGCAGAAATCCACATTACCCACTGCTGTTGCCGCAGAGACTGGCTTCTCTTACATCTTCCTTTTCTTTGTCTTTTTATCTTTGCCTGAGAATCCCTCCTAGTTCTTGCTGTGATTGGAAAACATTTTAAATATTAAGAAAACATTGCCTTCTGTCTTCCTTTTTGCCTGCTTTCTCCTTTCTTTCACTGAACTACTACTCTGATTCTGCTATTACCATCCTATTGGTGGAAGGATGGAATAGCCTACAGATATTTCTAAATTCTTTTCTCAAAAGGTTAAATCTTTCAGAGCAGATAGAATGTTCTCAAAGATCAAGTGAATGACATGAAAGAAGCACTTAGAAGAAATGTGAAAACAGAATTCACTTGCATCCTTCCCTGTAATAGCATATTTTCCTGAGCTGACTTGGAAAGTGGAGAAACAGAGTTCTGGAAATCCCACAAAAAGGAAGCTCTGATCCTTGAATCACTGCAGTATTGCTGGTTAATGGCAAGATCTCACAGTTGGAAAGTCAGCAGAGTTGCCGAGTTCTGAACACAGAGTTCTCAGATTTAGTCAAAATTTCCAAGTCCCAAGCATGGGTCTGAGACAAGATAGAGCTTGAGAACTTGAAGAGGTCCGCACCTGGGAACTGTGGATGCCTTAGAAGTAACCTATACAGATGGATGATGGGGTTTCAGATATTCCCAAACCTTCAACCCATACATAAGATCCTAGAATTCTGTATCACCTTAGGGAAATTCCAAGAACAACTAAACTAAAGGTTCAAACACCTGGTAGAACGGGAAACCACATTTAGAAATAAAGCTGAAAGACCGAGAAAAAAGAAAAAGGTATTTCTTATACACTAGACTCGAAATTCGAAAATTCATTTCTCCACCTCGCCTTGCTAGATTTAGAATCAATTCAGCCTTGAAGGGGTTGAACCAACTGGGAAAAAAGGGAAGTAATATCCTCTTAACAAGACCTTTGTTAGCAAATGTGTTCTGGTCTCATGCTGGTCTTCTCAGCAGCATTCCTGGGCCTCATACCTTTGAAGAAACTGTCATCACTTCATTGCCTATGAAGCTCTGAGATCTCGGGCAGTGCCCCCATTTTTCCCATCTTCTACACAAGGGATACTAATTGTCCTTATAATTTAGGAAGACTAAATGAGTTAATATATGTTGTTGTCTTGTCGCTAAGTCATGTCTGACTGTTTGTGACCCCATGGACTGCAACCCACCAGTCTCCTCTGTCCATGGCATTTTTCAGGTAAGAATACTGGAGTGGGTTGCCATTTCCTTCTCCAAGGGATATTCCCAGACCAGGGGTCAAACCTGCTCTTTTGCACTGGCAGGCAGATTCTTTACTGCTGAGGCACCTGGGAAGGCCAAATTAATATCTGCAAATTGCTAAAACTCTAATTGTCACATAGTGTATGATCAGTAATCTGGAGTAGGAAAAGGCAATCCACTCCAATATTCTTGCCTGGAAAATTCCATGGAGCCTGGTGGGCTACAGTCCATGGGGTCGCAGAGTCGGACACGACTGAAGCAACTGAACACACACATACGATCAATACAGAGGAGTTATTTTTATATTGGGCTTCCCCAATGGCTCAGCAATGAAGAATCTGCCTGGAATGCAGGAGACGCAGAGGAAGTGAGTTCGATCCCTGGGTCAGGAAGATCCCCTAGAGAAAGAAACGGCAACCCACTCTAGTATTATTGCCTGGAGAATCCCATGGATATAGGAGCCTGGAAGGCTACAGTCCACAGGGTCCCAAAGAGTCAGATACAATTTAGAAACCAAACAAACAAACCAAAGAAACAAATGTTTATATTAATGAGTTATCCTCTCGATTCTCTCCTTTCCTGGATTGGGATGGTGTGACTGTTCTTGTTCTTTGAAATGGAAATTATTATGTAGAGATATTGGCTTTGTCTCTAGAGTCTAAAATACAGCATGAAAAAGAACACTGAGGGGAGAGGAGATGGGTATAGAAGTAGGATCTTTTGTTCCACATCTTCCTTGCCTTCACATAAGGAGTTAAAAAGAAATAATCAAATCTTTAAAAATTCTTAAAAGAAGTATGCAGTCCCTTCCAGGACATGATAAAAGGAGAGAAAAATATGAGACCAATCCTGGGGAACAGCCAGAAAAAAACCTCATTCTTTCCTTGGAGGACATAAATGAAAACTTGACAGCCAGGAATCAGCCAGCCAGATGGAGCCATCCCCTCAGGGATGAATACAGAGTGGTAGCCTCAGTTTCTCAAGAATCCTCACCATCCTGCTGGGACACCTCCGCTCTAAGCCTCAGCACCTACTTCTACGTGTCTGCAGGCCCTGCCCTGCGGAATCACTGAGTGCAAATGAAAGGGACCCTGAGGACTTGGAGCTAAGATAACTCCCCTCCTTACATAGCAGCAGAGACCTGATTTGGACATGCAAATTTAAATTCTGAATGCATTGCCCCATAGGAACATTGCTATGCTTTGTATTTAGTTTCCATACTGTTATTAGGACATTACTGTAGTTCAGCTACATTATGACTTAAATAGGCTTTTGTGAGTAGCTTAGGAAGTAAAACACCATAGCTAAAACACATTTCTCTGGGCAAAATGCCTCCCAACTTCAAAAATGGACTTGTAAATCAAACTTCTTTTCAATATATGGAAAGGAAACTATTGGTAGCATGTGTTCCATTTTTATTTGAATGAGTCTTATATTCAAACTCAACCTAAAATACTAAAAGGCAGATTTCACTAGAGATTCCTTATAACAGTGTACCTACACATATCATCCAAAATTTATACGTGTTAGCATAGTATTTCTTACATAGATATTCAATTAATACTGATTAAAACTGACTTCTTAGGCCCACCAGAGCTGGCTTTTCTGAGCAACTGCTCTCTGAGTCATCAAAGCAAATTTGTTGTTGTCGGCTAGTTGCTAAGTCGTGTCTGACTCTTTTGCGACTCCATGGACTGTAGCCTGCAAGCTCCTCTGTCCATGAGACTTTCCCAGGCAGAAATACTGGTTGCCATTTCCTCCTCCAGGGGATCTTCCTGACCTAGGGATGAACCCGCTTCTCCTCCATTGGCAGGTGGATTCTTTACCCCTGAGCCACCAGCAAAGCCCAAAGCATACCTGTTAACTGATTTGTTTTGATTGCAGTTTGTTTTTCCCAAAAGTTACGCTCTGTATTTCTAATACTCAGATGGAAACAAACAAATGAACACACACAAAAACTGTGCACCGTATTTGCTGGGAACTACTTGCTTACAGTAAAGCAGGCACACAGGCAGCAGCAAGTCCTGTGTAATCTGAACACTGGCTCGAATAAAGACCACTAGGAATTACCTCTAATGATATTTCATTTCCTGTTCTTTTCCACAAGAGCAAAATCATCATGGAGGTCACATTAGACACATGTGTTTGTTTTTCCCTTCTCAGTGTTTGTCTCCATGATTGAGACCCAGCCTCACCTCATTTCCTCTGCTCAACACCACCTCTCTTCCTCACGCTTCCCCTCCTCCCCTTCCTTTCTTTATTCTCCACCCGCCCCCCCTGCCAACTTTGAAAACTCTAATGACTAGAATAAACCAAAATGTCAACATTTGCAATTCTGGAGCTTCATTTAAGCAATAAAAATAATAATTAAAAGGGTAAAACCTTAGAGAAATTCCTTCATTTTATATGGTTTGCCAGTGATGATACAAACTCAAAAAAGCCAGTAAAAGAATTAATTAGAAACAGCCAAAGCTCGACAAGCTCTGCAAGTTAATGAAGCAGAGAGGAAAATGTCATCTCTGAGACCCAGAGCTGCACTGGCTTGGATAATATCCACTCCTGCCTTACTCTCCTAACTAAACCTCTTTTAATCTCTCCTTGAGAAATCAATGCTAATGACACGGATTTACCAAGAAATGACAGCAGCATAATATGCTGAGAGCTGCTCCTATTTAATGTAAGTTAGTTCTGATGGGAACACTCAGAGTTTCATTCTGACAGCAAGTTGTTGTTTTGCAGGTTCCCTATGGGACTCAAAATAATGGAAGCGCTTCAGTCTATTTTATTTTGATTCTTTCCATTGTGGGTTTGTTTTTTATATTGCTCCCTCTATCCCTCTTTCCAAAGCAGATTTCTCTTCTCTAGCCATAAGACTCCCCTCCCTGCCATCCCCATCCACATTCTACAATCCAGTCTTATTTCCTCTATCTTTTTGCAGAATAGCTCTCTTAAGGTCACAGGTGGCATTGCTGTGTGTGGTTTTTTTCTCCACGTCTCCCCTACAAAAGATAATTTATGTACATACATCTATTTATTTGTGTTTCTATTTCATTTGCCTATTTTTTGTGATTGCTGTGGTCAATACAGGATATTTCAATAATATATCTAGAATGCACAATTCATATAAATGTAAGAAATGTTATTAAAAATGAATATAATATTCATACTACGTAACAGTGCTGTTCTTAGGCACATTGTAGTGACAAAGACACATTCCACTGAGTATTTATTGCACCTGTAAAGATTTAGAGTCATAAGGACCAAGTGTGTCTGTTTGGCCCCTTATTATATCTAGTAGTGACTTTGGGAAGGAAACTCAGTTCTTCTGAAGTTATTTTTTTACCTTGTAAAGAGATGTAAGTAAAGTATCTATCCTATATTTCCTGGTCTGTAAGAAGTGATACAAAATGCCTGTCACATATCTGGTCCCCAATTATCCTGCTTTCTTCCTTGTTTCCTTCTATAATTTCTTCCTTTGTAGTTTTCAAAATACATTGCACCTCATTTTTGCATGAGAGTCCATTAGTCGTTTAAACACAGCCATTGTGGTCACACAGGCTTCTTTCCTTTGGGATAAATATCTCAGTAGAAGTATCAAGCATCCCTCCAATGACACAGATATCAGGGCAAGCAATTTGTCACTATTTTCCCTAATTTGAAGCTTGTACAGATGGATTAATTAGTGTAAAATGTAGTGTTTATTTCTATGGCCTTTATAAGGATATTGTTAGGAGTAGATTCAGGTTTTGTGAGACCTAAATCTTGCATAGTTAGAGGGTCTTCTTTTAATACAAAGAATGCAGAATTGGATACAAAGACATGGAGTAGTCATAAAGCTCAAGTTTCATTTAGTTTCATAAAAAAGGACAAATAAGATTCCTCTCACATAAACGTCCCATTCTGCCACCTAGCCAGGTCATTTGGGAAACGCCTAAAATTTAGTTGGAAGTTAGTCTGGTGAGGAGGGAAGAAGAGCCACAAGTGTTCCTAAAGGTACTGAGGTAAAGTCTCTGCTTTCAAAACAGGAATCAGTTTGGTAATTTAAAAAAAAGGAAAGCAGAAAGCTCTGCTTCTGGAGCAACTAAATATGTGAAAATAAAACCAGAGAGTCACACTACATTAGTAATTTCAGATAGGTTGCTATTAATGGAAAGGTTCTAGAGATATCATGAGTTTGGGTGAATGTGACTTTAAATACTGGGATCAGGGAGATGAATTTTCAGGCTCATAAAGAATGAGAAGAGTTGGCTAAACCAAGAGACAGGAAAAGGGAAGACCCAGTAGATCCAGTAGAGGGAACACGTAGCACAGAGCCTGGTAGCCTGGAAAGGCTATGGAATAGGAAAAGAAAAAAAAGAAGGTTAATGGTATCAGATGAATTTAGAAAGATTGTGTCCATTTATTTAACAAAATAAAAATTAAAACAGATATAAGGCAAAAAGTGAAAGTAAAAGTGGCTCAGTCTTGCCTGACTTATTGTGACCCCATGAACTATACAGTCCATGGAATTCTCCAGGCCAGAATACTGGAGTGGGTAACCTTTCCCTTCTCCAGGGGATCTTCCTCAGCCAGATATCAAACCCAGGTCTACCGCATTGCAGAAGAATTCTTTACCAGCTAAGCCACAAGGACAACCCAATAAAACTGGAGTGGGTTAGCATATCCTTTCTCCAGAGAATCTTCCCAACTCAGGATAAGGCAAATATCATAAGGCAAAATCAATCATAAGCAAAAATGTTCTTTGTTATCATTGAATCCACTAAAGTCTAATATGTGTACTGTTTGCCTTTCTATCACAAGTTAGGAGAAAAACGGGTAGTAGATTTCAGATCACATACACAACTTTATTCATAGAGACTACAATGATCACCTAAAGCCTACAATCTCTCAAACTCAAACTAAGTGATTATCCCAATAGATGATTTTTAAAAACTCACTGATAGTAGCTGTAATACTTTTCAATATTTCTCACAAAGTTAGAAAATTGGAATTGTTGATGGGCATCGATGTTGCTTAGTTTCTCTCAGATTCTCAGCCTTTTAGTACATCCTTTCATAGGTTATGTAGCCTAAAATTCAAAGTTCAAATGCTAAAGCTCCTTTAGGATCTTGCACGAGGCTGGGTCTTCTTTAAAGTACAACTGTGGATAACTTCTATCAACCAAATTTGGAATCTGGAGCTTGATTCCTCTCTTAGAACATCAAAAAGGAAGGTCATATGTGTTACAAGGATGGGTATTAGTTTTACTCTGGAAACAATTAAAGAGCTCAGAGTACAGCAGGATAAACATCATGTTGCGGAGATACATCACTGTCCACAAGTCTCATGCGTCCCTTGTTTGTTGGTATGTTGTTGCTACTTACTAGTTATCTATCCAAGGATTTTATTTCCCAGTTCCCTCACTTCCACTCCCTGGTTTGAGGAGGGGTTGAGTGTTCTTCATCAATAAAGTATGAACATAAGTGATATCACTTCTGAAGCAAGTTAAATAGCCAATGTATTTTCCTCTGCCTAATTTATTGCATATTGGAGCCACATTGGATAGTTACAGGAGAAAGAAATAAATGTATTTTGTTTTAAGATGCTAAAATTCTGGGGTTTGTTATAGCATCTTGTATTGCCCAAATAATGTATAGGATCTTCAAAATTCTTGAGGTATGGCAACATATGTTAACTATGTATCCCACTAGAAGGGTAAAATCAAAGAGTTTTGTTGTGTTCAGTCATTGTTTTATTTTCTTGAATGAAAGAAGATCTGGGGATGGCTAAAAGTGGCTCTCCTGAAAGGTCAGCATGGAACTGATCTAAATTGCAGCAGAACAAACCTGACCCCACGTTGATTCTATTCCTTTAGCTCTACCTTTGTACTCTGTTGCTTGTGCTTAGTCATGCTGGCTCTGTATCTTTGTAAAAGAATGTTGACTATAGCCTGCAGTATACAATGTAGTCCATTCTCAAGGTTCTACCCTTTAAACAAGTTTCTATTCATAGAGAGGTTTAAAAGTTACTGAATGAAGAATAACTTCTGTCTTTGGGGAGATTTATAAAAACATTGTTACCAGACCTATATGGACAGCTGCAAGGACAAAGGATTCCAGCAGGAAGAAGTGTCTAATCTAACCATACCACCTCCCCTTTTAGTATAAAAGAGGCCTAAATTCTATCTCTGGATAGAGGGTTCTTTGGAACACTAGTTGACATCTTCTCAGTCCACTGGCTTTCTGAATAAAGTTGATATTCCTTGCCCTAACAACTTGCCTCTCGATTTATTGGGCCATCATTCTTTTAGCAGTATGAGGTGGGATTCAGTAACAAAGTGACTTTGGAAGATATTCTTTTCTTAATTAATTAATTTTTGATTCCACTGGGTCTTCATTGCTATGCATAGGCTTTCTCTAGTTGCAGCAAGAGGGGACTACTCTTCCTTCCAGAGCACAGGATTTTCATTGTGGTGGCTTCTCTTGTTGCAGAGCATGGGCTTTAGGTGCAGAGGTTTCAGTAGTTGTGGCACATGGACTCAGTTGCGGGATCTTCTAGGACCTGGAATGGAACCCATGTCCCATGCATTGGGAGGGTGATTCTTAACCACTAGATCACTAGGGAAGTATAGAAAATATTATTAGAGAAGTAAATTATCCCAAATTCAAATTCATTCAAGTTAGCATCCCATAGGACAACAGAGTGTATCAAAGTATAGGGATTGTAGGAGAAAAGCATGACAATTCTCAGTCTGTAATATGGTTGATAATAAACCTGAAGTGAACTGTGTCTTTTGGGTCTAGTTATGTCCTGGAAGATACAGAAATGAAAATGTGAACTATCTAAAATAAAAGTTAGAACTGTCTAATTGTATAGCCAATGCAGAGCATTTTGCTGCATTTAGCATGAGTAGGACTGTCCTCCCTGCAAAGTCATGACAGCTTTAATGGGATATCAGCAGTGGTCCAGCATAAGCAGGCATATTGTGTGTGATCAATTTTTAACAGCAATACCATGTCACAGCAAGAAATTCTGGCAGTAGTGGACTGATCAGATCCCAACTCTTTTCCAATTATAAAGTGAAAACTGAACATAGCCCCCTTTTAGGACAATTATCACCCTGAGGGTTGCTCAATAGTCAAGAGGGAGACACTGGTGTTCTGTCAATAAGGTAGTTGAGGAATCAAATCATATATATATATATCTCTCAAATCATCAAATCATATACATATATACATGGTCTTCTCTTATGGCTCAGCTGGTAAAGAATACACCTGAAATGCGGGAGACCAGGGTTCGATCCCTGGGTTGGGAAGATCCCCTGGAGAAAGGCAAGGCTACCACTCCAGTATTCTAGCCTGGAGAATTCCATGGACTGTATAGTCCATTGGGTTGCAAAGAGTCAGACATGATTGAGCAATTTTCACTTTCACTTTCGTACATATATATATATGTTTTATAAATATAATGTGGGAAAAATCTTACTATATACGTGAAGATTTTTCAACATGTAATATTTCTAAATTTGTATAACTTCTTATACTTTATAAAGGATTTTCACAAGCTTTATTTTATTTGACCTTCTTAGCAACTCAATAAGATAGATATTATCATCTCAATTTTATTGATAAGAAAACTGTGGTTCATGGAGATAAAGTAACTTGCTCAAGATTACACTAATATTAAGTTGATGAAGGCACAATTCAAATACTGGATTTTATCTAACCTGCAATCTTAAACTTTTACCTCAAAACCATGATGTAACCAACTGTAATCCAGATAAATGATGTATCAAAAGTTGCTCTGAAGTTTTTGGCTGCTGCCTTATAGCTGCCTCTGTGGTTTTTCTCCATAATCTCCGAGAATTTCTTGCAAAGAAGCTATAGACAACCTCACTGTTTTTTCCTGCTTCAAGCATTCCTTTCCAAAAGCTGGCTGACATCTAACTGCATTGGTTTAAGAATTTTAAGAAAGATGAAAAGCAACTTCTACCTACACTCATACACACCAGAGACATCTGATTTTATACAAAATAAGTTAATTATTTGAAGTCTACATTGATAAATGATTGACAATTTTGTGCCCTTGAATAAATTCAGAAGAAGCACCACCTAAATACTCTGTACTAAAATACAGATTCTGTTATAATAGTTTTGGATAATGTTCATGAAGATGAGCATGTTGGCAGAGGGAGAGAAAGAAAAAATAATTTGTTTTACATCACACAGTTTCCTCCTACTCCTTCCTGAAGGCAGAAATTGAACACTCACAGTTTTATGGCATTGGATCCTAAAAAATCAACAATACTTTGCAATATTTAAGTTTACCTCTTCAGGGTATTAGCCCCTGCTCCTCCATTCTGATATTTTCATCACAGGGGTTACTTTCTATTTTCTTCACAAACTAAGTAGCTAAATATTGTGTATTTCCCATGTTACTTGGGTGACCCAACTTCTGGGTGAGAGAACCAGGACATATATAGAAAAGCAAGATTCCATCTATGTCAAAAAGCCAATGGGGATGTTTTTCTCCTCATTGGAAAAAAAAAAAAAGTATTCCACGTCAGCTTCAGAGAATGGTCCCCATGAAGCAATTTTCTCAAGTAGTGACCCTTTGGGAAATGATGGTCATGAAACTAATTTACAAAAGCATGAGATAAATATTAAAATAGAAACACTGAAGGTTTTAGCCTCCTGCAGGTTCTAAGAAACTTGAAGTAAATATTTACCTTGTCTTTTCTGCCATGGAATTACTTCGTGAATCTCACTATGAAGAAGATGACTTTTTTCGAGTTATTCTCAATAGCATTTCTCTCGGGGTGATCATTGCCTTTTCTCTTTCAAACTCTAATATTATATTGAAATATTGTGAGCATGCTCACACACTGTTGTGAATTCAGAAGGGTACTTATAACAAAAAAACAAAAGACATTTCTTTCCCTATGGCTTCCACCACCCTTACTTGAGTAGCTGATAAATTTGTTCTTTATGAAGGCTTTCACATGAGAAAAATAAAAAAAAGTGGAGATTTACGAGACGGAGGCTTGGGAGAAGTCTTGTTTTAATAAAAAGTATATTTTCGTCTGAGTCTACAGGACAACAACCCTGTTACCTGTAAAGTGAAAAGTCCAAATTTGTCAGACTGCTTTTTCTGTGTCTATAAGTTGCCAGACACCCAGGCTAATGGATTTTCCACACTGAATAGATTGGCTGTCTTGAAGTTACAGACAGCAGTGTGCTATCTTTGGATATTTGGTCATCTTGTTCATATGTTCATCATTTACCCTCTGCACAGAAATGTATAGGAATATGGATCTACTGTGCATTTGTTTATGTAAACATTTCATCTGCCATGTATATGTTTACCTTTTTGTTTGCCTTTTCATTTGTTCCTGATACCCTATGGTTACTTCCTTAAGCTGAGTTCCCTATGAAAATGAGTTATTTAGGCAGTTCAAAGAAATTATCACTTTCTAACCAAATGAAGCATGCAATAATACTGTTTTTACATCTGTCAGTCATTTATTAAAATATAGTTTATTCAAATATGCATCTCTCATTGTTCTGGAATGCGAAAATAAATTTTCACCAGAAGAAGTTAACTCTCATCAGATAACCCCTCCTTCTATCAAATATACTCTTTAGTTTCTTATCTATAGGCACCTACTATTTTTAAGAACCAAGGTTGGGTGCACTTGCCCTTGCACAGTAAAGTCAATCTACCCATGGATGGTTGTGGTGAAGGAAAATCCAGTGTTTATTGCAGAGCACCAAGCAAGAAGTACAGGTAACTAGTGTTTAAAAGACCCAAGACTTTCAGGAAAAGGTTTCAAAGAGAGATTGAGGAAGGAACATTGTTGGATGTGTGATTAGCTTATGGACATTGTACTGATTGGTGGTGGTAAGGTAATTGAGACTGAACATCATCAGCCATCTGGTTCTAATTGGTCTGGAGTGTATGTGCTGGTGGGCAGCATACAGTTAACTTCTTCCACTAGTGGGAGTTTCAGTATCTGCAAAATAGGTCAAAGGACATGGCTCAGAATGTTATCTAGAGAGCTTGAGGAGGAAATTTCTTTTTTTTTTTTTCCCCAGTAGTCATGTATGGATGTTAGAGTTGGACCATAAAGAAAGCTGGGCACTGAAGAATTGACGCTTTTGAACTGTGGTGTTGGAGAAGACTTTTGAGAGTCCCTTGGACTGCAAGAAGATCAAACCAGTCAATCCTAACAAAATCAGTCCTAAGTGTTCAATGGAAGGACTGATGCTAAAGCTGAAGCTCCAATACTTTGGCCACCTGATGCAAATAACTGACTTCTTGGAAAAGACCATGATGCTTGGAAAGATTGAAGGCAGAAGGGGAATGGGACAACAGAGGATGAGATGGTTGGATGACATCACCAACTCGATGGGCATGAGTTTGAGCAAGCTCCGTGAGTTGGTGATGGACAGGGAAGCCTGGTGTGCTGCAGTCCATGGGATCACAAAGAGTCAGACATGACTGAGTGATTGAACTGAACTGAGGAAGAAATAAAGGTCCTTGACTTAATTTAATGACTAAACTATTATTTTGTCTTGCTTGAGTATTTTCCTTTCTGCATTTCATCACTTTTCTACAGACAAAATGCAGGCTGAGGACATGTAGAAGCAGGTGGTCTGTTCTGGGAAGGCGCTATGGGATCCTGCTTGGCTACACTGTCAGCCCAGAAATGAATCAAGTAACCAAACATAGACAAGTTTTATTACACAGCTGCCCTTAATCTTTGCCTAGTTAACCCTACACATGTCTCAGCAAAATATGGCATTTAACTCCATGACAACGACAATTGTTTTCATAAAATGTTTTAATAGTTTTGTATCTAGTAAATCCAATAAATGTGTCTTTATTGTCTTCATGATACTATTTGAAATTTAAAAAAATTACCTTTTTCTTGAAAGATTTTTATACCTTAGGAATCTATGTCTCTAAACTGCTCTTATTTGTTCTCCTCTATTTCTCTGATTCTACTTTTCAGTTTCCTTTATTTTCTCTCTTTATCTGCTTATGGTTGTGTGATATATTCCTTGGGGTTTTTCTTCCCCCTCTCTAAATACTTTCTCTGGAAAACGTCAAATCTACCACCATTGAGTCAATTATTACTTTTCTTATTTTATAAATATCTCTTCTAAAATCTAATCTCATATATGTATGTGAGATTATATATATATATATATATGTATGTATGTATGTATGTATTTCACCTTTCAACTGAATCTATACACTTGAATATTCTATGACACTTCAAACCTTACATGGTTAGAAGACTATATTCTCCTTCTTTGTTTGTTGTACGTTAAGAACTAAATTGGGGAAGGCAATGGCACCTCACTCCAATCCTCTTGCCTGGAAAATCCCATGGACGGAGGAGCCTGGTATGTTTGTGTCCCCTGAAATTCACATTGAAATCCTATCCCCCTACATATTGGTATCATGGTGTGGTACCTTTGAGGGTATGATGATTTGATAAGGTCATGAGTGGAACCCTCATGATGATGAGTGCCCTTATAAGCGTCATGAAAGAGTTAGCTTCCCCAGTCTCTGCTTTCTACCCTGTGAAAATACAATGAGAAATTGGCAGTCTATACCTGAAAGAAGGTGCTCACCAGAACTTGACCATACTAGAACCCTGATCTCAGACATCTAGCTTTCAGAACTGTGAGAAATAAATTTCTGTTGTTTGTAATCTACCTAGTCTATGGTCTTTTGTTATAGCATTCCAAGAAGACCAAGACTCAATTCCAGTGACTACCTTTCTATCTCCTCACACATACTGCTTCTTGGCTATTCAGGTCTGAGACCCAGCTTATGTATTACTTCCTCTGGGAAGATGCTTCTGATTTATCTAGATGAACACTCTCGTGTAGGGCTGTCCTAACTCGGTGTTCACAAAGTTGGTATTCTTGCTTGTTTCCTCAACTGAGATGCAAGCTCTAGAACGAAGGCCCTAGAGCCCCCAAAAATCTTGACAAAAAACATATATTTAAAAAAATATATATAAATGACTGCATCTTTAAAAATGTTTATGATCCCACTGTTTACTATAAATACCGCTATTATACAGGTTATGGGCAAGCTGTGACTTGTGTGCTAAGTTGCTTCAGTCATGTCCAACTATTTGCAACCCTATGGACTTTAGCCCACCAGGCTCCTCTCTCCATGAGATTCTCCAGGCAAAAATACTAGAGTGGGTTTCCGTGCCCTCTTCCAGGGGATCTTCCCAACTCAGGGATCAAACCTGCATCTTTTATGTCTCTTTCATTGGCAGATGGATTTTTTACCACTATGCTACCTGGGATGCCCAAGCTGTGACTTACTACTATATATTTTGTAAGTCTCTTATTTTATTGCCCCTTATCTCCTAGTAGGACTTCCCTGGTGGCTCAGACGGTAAAGCGTCTGCCTACAACGCAGGAGACCCAGGTTCAATCCCTGTGTTAGGAAGATCCTCTGGAGAAGGAAATGGCAACCCACTCCAGTACTCTTACTTGGAAAATCCCATAGACAGAGGAGCCTGGTAAGCTACAGTCCATGGGGTTGCAAAGAGTCGGACACGACTGAGCGATTTTCTTTTCTTTCTTTCTTTTATCTCCTAGTATAGTGTATAGTTTATAAACAAAATAAATGTATCTCATCTGAAATGATAAACTACTAAAAATTAAGTAGTGTCTGAGAATTCTTATTACTTTGGCAAAAACTGTTATAATTTACCATACCATTCTTTTCTTAGTCCTTCTTCCCACCCCCATAATTTCTATTTCCACAAAACTCCCAAAATAGCTGCATTATTAGTAAAGTCCTCACCTGTAGGTTCAGTTTTCCAGCTGATTCCAATGAAAATAAATAGCTTCTCCTTTTCTAGGACTGTTTAATCCAAGACTTCTTAATCATGGAAAGGAAGGCTATCTCTGCAAATATTAGTGGTTAATTAATTTCATAGTTTACCAATTGGAACACTCAGCCATTTTTATTTCCTGTATTTGGATATAATCAGAGTTATTTTGGAAAATAGTTACTAGTAGAGCTCTGTTAAAAAGAAATCTTTTCAGTGAATACCAATCTTCTCTTGATATCTGTACTTTTTTTCTGTAATTAGTTTAGCTGTTATTGTAGAATTTTAGATCTAGGAAGAACTTCAGAGAATATTGTAATTCTCTTTTTCTCTTACATTTTTCCTCATTTACAAATAAACCAAAAGCTTCAGAGTATGAAGTGTGCACCATCAGTGCTTGAGTCAAGATTTAGAATATTTGACACATTGGCAAGACTGAAAGTTTTATGCCAACACCTATGACACTAAATTCAGATTCATTTGCCCTTTTTCTTGACTTTTGAGTACCATTCATTTGATAGACCATTTACCATTCCTTCCATCTTAAAACAATTTTTTCCCCTAGCTTCCCTTGTTACATTTCCTGATTTTCTCACAACCTTCCTAATTATTGCATCCTAGCCCCTCTTGTAAGATTTTTATCCACTTCCCTGCCAGGAAGTTGGCATTCATAAAGCTCAGTTTAGTGTCCCTTTCTTTTGGTCTTTCACAATTGCCTTTGGTTTATTACTTTTTCAGTGATTTTGAACTTGTCAACGGCCATGTGGTCCATCCAGTTACACAGCGCAGAAAGTTTAAGATTTCTTCTTGACTCCATTTTCCTCTTCCCTCATATCTAACACATCGCTGATCCAGTTGGCTTTAAGTGTTGAAAAGCATATCCAAGTAGATTTTCTTCTCTTTATCTCCATCATTGCCAAAATATGTCACCAAAGCATATTTGTAAGGACTATTACAATATCCTGGTTGATACTGGTCCATCTCCACATTTGGCCTGTGGCTATCCATTTCCAGTAGGGAGGTCAAAATAATCTGAACACGAGTTATCTTCATAGGGACAAACATACACTACATATACTTAAAATCCTTGAATGGCTTTCTGTCATCTTCATTATATGAGTAAAAGTCCTATTCTTTAGTTATACTTGGCAATATAGCGATCTTCCTGGTTAAAAACATTGTCTGTAATCAGGTAGATAACATACAAATTTTAGTTTCACCACATGATAGCTGTTTGACTATGGATAAATTATTACACTTTTTTTTTTTCTAATCTCCTCACTTGAAGTATGAGGATAATAACACTAGCCAATTCTTAGAGTTTACTATGAGGATTAAATGGATTAATTCACAGAAAGTACTCAGAATGTTTGATACTCATAAGTATTTGATACCTATTTGCATAGTATCATCATATTCACCATTATCATAAATCATCATACTGATCATCATCATCTTCATCACCTAAGTGTAAGAATTTCTGTTAGAAACCTTCCTTGACCTCTAAATCAGGTTTTCTTCTCCATATATCTAATTCATAGCACTTGTCACAGGTGATGAAAGCAAAGGCCTATTTCTCCCTTACCAACCTTTTTTCTGAAGGAAGTTAACTATTGTATCTTGGCACATTTAGGGCATAAACTGGATATGCAATAAATGTGTGTTAAATGAATAAATAAAGTCATACTATCTAAACACTAATAGTGACATACATTGCAAACCAATGTTTTATATATGTCTCTAACATTTCATTGCCTTCTGATAAAAATATCTCAACAAGTTTCAAACAATGGAAAATGTCAAAGGTCAAATGAGAAATTATTGACTATATGGGAATAAAAATGTATTAATGCTCATCATTCATAAAATTAAAAAAAGCAATAGAAAAAAAAAACCTTTAACTCTGAATTAAACCAGAGCACTAGAATGAGAGTAACCACTGCTGTGAACTGAATCTTGAAATAAAAATATGTTAAATTATTGCATCCAAGCCAGGCTTCAGCAATACATGAACTGTGAACTTCCAGATGTTCAAGCTGGTTTTAGAAAAGGTAGAGGAACCAGAAATCAAATTGCCAACATCTGATGGATCATCGAAAAAGCAAGAGAGTTCCAGAAAAACATCTATTTCTGCCTTATTGACTATGCCAAAGCCTTTGATTGTGTGGATCACAATACACTGTGGAAAATTCTGAAAGAGATGGGAATACCAGACCATCTGACCTGTCTCTTGAGAAACCTGTATGCAGGTCAGGAAGCAACAGTTAGAACTGGACATGGAACAACAGACTGGTTCCAAATAGGAAAAGGAGTACGTCAAGGCTGTCTATTGTCACCCTGCTTATTTAACTTATATGCAGAGTATATCATGAGAAACGCTGGGCTGGAAGAAGCACAGGCTGAAATCAGGATTTCTGGGAGAAATATCAATAACCTCAGATATGCAGATGACACCATCCTTATGGCAGAAAGTGAAGAAGAACTAAAAAGCCTCTTGATGAAAGTGAGAGAGGAGAGTGAACAAGTTGGCTTAAAGTTCAACATTCAGAAAACTAAGATCATGGCATCTGGTCCCATCACTTCATGGGAAATGCATGGGGAAACAGTGGAAATAGTGTCAGACCTTATATTTTTGGGCTCCAGAATCACTACAGATGGTGATTGCAGCCATTAAATTAATTACTCCTTGGAAGGAAAGTTATGACCAACCTAGATAGCATATTAAAAAACAGAGACATTACTTTGCCAACAAAGGTCTGTTTAGTCAAGGCTATGGTTTTTCCAGTAGTCATGTATGGATGTGAGAGTTGGACGATGAAGAAAGCTGAGAGCCGAAGAATTGATGCTTTTGAACTGTGGTGTTGGAGAAGACTCTTGAGAGTCCCTTGGACTGCAAGAAGACCCAACCAGTCCATCCAAAAAGAGATCAGTCCTGGGTGTTCATTGGAAGGACTGATATTGAAGCTGAAACTCCAATACTTTGGCCACCTCATGAGAAGAGTTGACTCACTGGAAAAGACCCTAATGCTGGAAAGGATTGGGAGCAGGAGGAGAAGGGGACGACAGAGGATGAGATGGTTGGATGTCATCACCGACTCGATGGACATGGGTTTGGGTAAACTCCGGGAATTAGTGATGGACAGGGAGGCCTGGCGTGCTGCGATTCATGGGTTCGCAAAGAGTCGGACACGACTGAGAGACTGAACTGAACTGAACTGATTGCATTGGCACTTTTCAGAATTTATTGCACGTATGAAGCTCAGTTCAAGAAGTAATACAAGCTAACTACACAGATTTAGATTTTTTTCAGGTATAACCACGTATAGTGCGTGCTGCTGGAGAAGGCAATGGCAACCCACTCCAGTACTCTTGCCTGGAAAATCCCATGGACGGTGAAGCCCAGTAGTCTGCAGTCCATGGGGTCGCTAAGAGTCGGACACGACTGAGCGGCTTCACTTTTACTTTTCACTTTTGTGCATTGGAGAAGGAAATGGCAACCCACTCCAGTGTTCTTGCCTGGAGAATCCCAGGGACGGGGGAGCTTGGTGGACTGCCGTCTAGTCTATGGGGTCACACAGAGTCGGACAAGACTGAAGCGACTTAGCAGCAGCAGCAGCAGCAGCAGCAGCAGCAGCACGTGCTGCATGCTGAATCGCTTCAGTCATGTCTGACTGTTGTGACCCTATGGACCACTCCTCTGTCCGTAGGATTCTCCAGGCAAAAATACTGGAGTGGGTTGCTGTGCCCTCTACCAGGGAATCTTCCTGACCCTGGAATCAAACCCCTCTTCTCTTTTGTATCCTGCATTGGCAAACTGGTTCTTTAGCACTAGTGCCACCTGGCAAGACCACATGTAGAGTAAACACTCATTGATAAGTGAAAGAAAAGATGAATATTTAGAAAGATATTTCCATTTTAAAGAACAGACTCACACTATCACAAGTCATGTTAGAATGGTCTGACAGCATTCCCCAAAATGTCATCATCACACTTCTATCTCAATTTTTATGCACTTCTAATAGTTTATTTTATACTTTTTTATATGCATTTTATGATAAAATATTATATACAATATAAATCATATTCCCTCAATATAGGGTAAGATGAAAAATGAACTATCAAGTTTTAATAACTTACTATCACACCCTAATGGATTATGTTGCAAATTGCCTCATCTTGGTGTATCCTGCTTTGAAGACTCCTGGTGTAACACATGTAACACGGTACTGAAAAGTGTCCCTGAACTGATCTTGAGTGACTTTTTTTTCTCTACCCTATCATCACCATTTTTTAACAGAATCTTTTCCAAAGATATTAATTCCTTCATTTATTTCTTAGCTATTCCAACTTTCTACTTGTCTCTAATGAAAAAAGTCATTTAAACTTGAGAGCTATGGTACGTTTTATCCAATATCAAGAATTTTTTAAAAAGTATCAAACCTATACTTTCTTCAAATTAAGATACTCCTTGTGGTTCGTTTCCAGCGATAGGTAATCCCCATCTCAAATCACTTTGCTAAGAACATTGGTATTTGATAAATATATTTGCGGGGAGCAGTTATCCTCAAACTTCACTTTCATCAAGCATTGTCCCACCACAAAATATGATCAGAGATTAAGGACTCTGGGGACTCATGGGCTCTGAACTCATCAGCCTCAAATCCTACTATAAATTATCCAAATGAGGCACTTGGCAAGATTCTTAACTGATTGTGCTATTCGGAACACCTCCATTTCAATTAGAGGTAACCATGATACATGACAGCACAGAACAAAACTAATAATTTTTACTGATGTCAGGGAAGGTTATAGGACTTCAGGGAATTACAGCAAGTATTAAGAAATGCACATTCATGGCAGCATTCCTGGTCCATGTGTCTGCTTCTTGAATGAGAGGGTTTTATCTTAGTTTTCTGGTTCATGTCAAGTAGATTCAGAGAATATTCATATATAAAAGTCTGGTTGGCAGGGAAAATTGCTATGCTAAGGACTAGAAAAGTCAATGCTGAACCCCTGAATTCTGAATCCTTTAGGAGATGAGATGTGTCTTCAATTTTAATCCTGAGCCTGGGTAAGCCATATGCAAGTAAGTGAAACATCTAACACTCAGAAGAAGTTAAAAGTTTCAGGGGTCACAAATATTTACTCTTCCTGGACCAGTAGAAATCTTTAAATCCCTCATTAATGTTATATCTTAAAGTCAATTTTAATTGAGTATATCTGAGCATTACACCACATCAGCTAACATACTAGGTTCCCTAACTTTAAAAATTGTACTGAAGATTTATTTCCCTGAATTTTGGAATTTTTGCTGAGCAGGAAACTAATCAATTCCATTCTGGGAGCAAACTCTGGGATATGAGGAATTAGGCATATCACATACCATTAGAAGGTAGTTCGATTCAATGATTTTGGTAAAAATATGAAAGTCACAAAAGCCTGTTTTTTTGTACTAACTGGACTAATTACCAATTTGGTGGCTCTGACCTCCTTTTTCTTACTTTTACTTGTTTTATTTATTTTTTAATTTGGCTGCATCGGGTCTTGGCTGAGAGAAGCTCACAGGCTCAGTAGTTGCTCTGCTCAGGCTTAGTTGCTCTGCAGCATGTGGAATCTCACTTCCTCCACCAGGGATTGAACCCATGTCCCCTGCATTGCAGGGCAGATTTTTAACCACTGGACCACAAGAGAAGTCCTTTCTCTCTTTACCTGACTCTAATTTAAAAATTTACATTCCCTATTCTTGTCTCCAGATAAGAAGTATTATAAGAATTTATTCATTATTTTTTTAATTAATTCAGAAAACACATATTGTGTGCATTCTAAGTCACTCAGTCGTGTCTGACTCTCTGCAACTCTAAGTACTATAGCCTGCTAGACTCCTCTGCTCATGGGATTCTCCAGGCAAGAATACTGGAGTGTGTTGCCATGCCCTCCTCCAAGGGATCTTCTCAACCCAAGGATCAAAACCTGCTCTCTTTCATCTCCTGCGTTGGCAGTGGGTTTTATTTTTTTAACACCAGCACCACCTGGGAAGCCCATTAACCAAGATGGGAGGATACAAAAGGGAAAAATTTCTTCCTCACCTCAAAGAGCTTTTGCATACTCTTGCAGAAGAGACAAATTAAAGCTAGCATTCCCTGGTACGATACGATGAAAAGGGCACTTCACCTTCATTTTATTCCTCCTCAAAATTCATATCTTCAATTTAACCACGAAAACATCAAACCCAAACTGAAGGACAGTCTATAAAACATCTGACCAGTTATCCTCAAATTGTCAAGATAATGAAAAATGAGTTAAGATTGAGACACTTTCACACACCAGACTAGACTTAAGGGCCAGTGATAAATAAATGCAATGTGTTATTCTGGATTAGATCCTGGAAACACACACACACACACACAAGTTAAAAGGCATTAGTGAAAAACCTGGTGAAGTAAATAAAGCCAGAAGTTTAATGTACCAGTAATGGTTTTCTTGTTTTGACAAAAGCCATGGTAGTGTCAAATATTTACATCAGCGGAAACTGGGTGAGTGTTAAGAGGAACTTCTGTACTACCTTTGCAAACTCTTCTAGAAATCTAATGTATGTATGTGTGTATGTGTTTAGTTGTGCCAGACTCTTTGCATCCCCATGAACTATAGCCCACCAAGCTTCTCTGCCCATGGAATTTTCCAGACAATAATCCTGGAGTAGCATGTCATTTCTTACTCCAGGGGATCTTCCCATCCTAGGAATCGAACCCATGTCTCTTGCATCTCCTGTATTGGCAGGTGATTCTTTACCATTAGTGCCACATAAAAATCTAAAATTACCCCTAAATAAACCTCTACAGAAAAATTAAAAAGCACAAGAATAACTATAATATAGCCAAAATATCCTAATATCCATTAGATAAGAACAAAGTTCTACTAGACTCTGGAAGTGAGGGATAATATTTTTGCATGAATAAAAGATGACTACTTTTGTAGGAATCTGCAACAACTATTGCAGAAGCTAACCCAAACTTATGCCACACCCCTTTGCAAAGACAAACAACCTTAGGGGTCTATTCTATGGGTCTAACCTTAGACACAATGCAAAAATATTTTTATAAGATAAAAGACAGAGACTCTGTTTTCCTATAACTACAAATATACGGAGTTGTGGGGGAAGGATGTTTTAGGAAATATGTAGACAAGAGGTGGTATTCTTTCCCCAGAATTTTATTTTAAAAATAAAAGCTTGGTTAAAATTTGATATGCCTTTTATTATCACCATGCACCAGCAACCCTATACAATATCAGTGGCAACATGCTTCTCCTTGTTGAGCTGGACCTCTTTAGCCACCACCCTCCTACCTTTGATACTTCTTTCTAGGCAGTTATGTCTCCGTAATACAGAGTTAGACTACATTTTGATGCCTGCCTGCTGACAGCTATGAAGCCTCACCTTTCCTTTTTCTGCTTATGACCTAAATTTGGGCAAGCTGATATAAAAGCTCAGGTATGCCTTTCTTTGGCACAGGTGGGAAGTTGAAGGCAGGTAATCATCTGCACATGCCTGCAAGGCCTCATCCCAGATATCTCTCCTAAATAAAGTGAAAACCTCAATCAGTCTCCTTTCTTTGATCTCTCGATCAATTTTCATATCTTCTTGGGAGCCTCCTTGCTCTGCTTAGAAAGCCTGGTCATGTGAGAAATACATATATTCATGTTCTCTTAGTGTATATGTGCATGTATGTGATGTCATCAGCTTTGAAAGAAAAGCAGATTTTATGTGAGGGGGTCTATATTTTTTATGTAAAGTAGCCACAACAAGTTCACAGGGTCAAGAACTAAAAATACCATTTAAGACATAGTTGATTGAGAACTGTCTTAGAGTAGGGATATGGTGCAAAAGGGGGAAAAAATCTATTACTGTTGCTATCAGCCTCTATTTCATTTAGAGTTTGCTTCCCATGGGTGCCCAGGGCCTCCATTCTTCCTTTGGTCACCCTCTCCCTCTCCTTTTCTATATAATATTTGCAGGGACCCTGCTTAATCAAGTCAATTCCCTTCTGCCAGGTCTATTGTGCCAGGTACCTTGTAGTTGAACAAGTAATTTCTATTCATCCTAAAATGGCTTCCTTGGAAGGTCAGATGGTAAAGAATCTGCCTGCATTGCAGGAAACCCAGGTTTGATCCCTGGATCAGGAAGATCCTCTGGAGAAGGAAATGGTTACCCACTCCAGTATTCTTGCATGGAGAATTCCATGGACAGAGGAGCCTGGCGGGCTACAGTCAAGGGAGTCTCAAAGAGTTGGACATGACTAAATGACTAACACTTTCAAACTGTTATCACTTCAGCAGGAAGAACGTTAGATCTGAGGAGACCTTATTACATTTATACAATTTCTAGAATATATAGTAATAACATTTAATTGACTAAAGTTTCCTCAGTTATCATTCAGGTAGATTTAGACAATAAACTGAGATGCTATCTGTTACATACTTTGAATTGCTAGCACTGGATGAGCTATCCAAGAGGATCTGGAATAAGGAAAACTGGGTAATTCAGCAAGCCTACTCTACAATAGATGTGATGCCAATAAGATATGTATATTTTCTATCTTAAGGCATCATAGAATTGAAGGAATATCATCAATTTATCTAAAATTCTGAGGAGATGAGAAATAGCAACACATAAAATGATACTACCAATTATATGACACTCCTTGTCATTTTAAACTATCTTTAAGCAAAAAATTTTTATGTTATATTTGTTCAAAAAACTTGTCTTGGAGGATAATACCAACCTATTTCCAATTAATAATACTCAACCTTAAGTTTTGATTGTTCCAAAGCCCACCCTGTGCCCTTTGCTACAGAGTTAATGACATTTGACTGTCCAGAATCTACTGGATGTGAAGTAAATGCAAGCTTTGTAAGTGATGGTTTTGACCTTGATGATGACTTTGTGTTAGACTTCATAAAGCTAACTAGACTTCACAGCCAGCACTGTTAAACCTTACTCTCACAGCACAGATGAACCAAAATAAATAAATAAAGGAAGGCCCAAGCAGTCACAGGGCAGGGGTGGAGGTAGGGGGAGGCATGATTGGATGGCCTGCTTTCCTGAGTCTGGGCCACATTCAAACTCTGCTCAGCTCTGCTCACTGCCACATGCCACTGTGCTTTTCTGTCCCCCGTTCACACCACTACTGCAAATGGTATCATTTTGCAACTAATTTACTCGCTTAGTTTTGGCCATTAGTCATTCCCAATATCCTCAATCTGCAGGTAATTTTCCACATTATTAGTTACCCACCTGTCTTATTAAACTGGACTTTCTGAAACCCTGTGTGCCTGCATTTTCTGCACCTTTAGATCAAGCAAATAATTGCCCATACCTGGATGGAAGAATTTAATAGGAAGATTATAGTTGATTCCAAAAGTTAATAACTATAGCATCTGGTTTCCCTTTTTAACATTTAAATGATAAATTCAGTGTTCATGGAAAGAGAGAAAGAGAGAGAGAATAAAAATGAGTCAGCTCACCAGAGTCTAAAATCTTCTTAATCTTTTGTGGTTAGGTTAAATACAGATGAGCAGAAGGTAGGTTTTAATCTCTCCTCTAATGTACTTCATCTTTGACCCTAAGGGACCCATCTTGATCACATTAAAAAAAAAGAAGAAGGAGCTTTTTTCATTGATAGGAAGTTTAGTTCCTTGATAAGGAAGATGGCCAAGTCCTCTGTTTTCATGCAGTGTCTCTGATGTCTTTGGTTGCTCTGAATGAGAGACTACAGCTGCTTTGAGACATCTTCAACTCATTTTCATTCACATCTCCATAAAACCATCTGCACAGGATGCCTTTTTAAATATTACTGGGTGAAACTCAGGACATTATTTTCTAAACCAGGTCAGGAAAATCTAGCACAAAAAACCCAAACTTTCAGCACTGAGGGCCAGGACTGCAATTTGCCATGAGTCTAAGGAGAGTGCCTCATTTGCAATTAAATTGACATTTATTTTTATCAAAAATAAATGTGCTGGCCACAATATTTGCTGGGAGTTAAGGTTTGATTTTTAGTCTGAAAGGAGCTCCATATTCGCTTGTAATAAAAAGAGAAAGCCTATATATTTCCAAGAATCATCCTACATGGTTTTCTTAAACGAAACAATCATCAAACTCTAAGTCTCATAGGCCTGCCCTGTGATAGGCAAACTAGAGAAAATGGCAATTACACAAACTTCATATTATGGTATTTTCAAGCCTATTTAATCATCCACTTAAATTTCAGATACCCTTGATTTTCTGTACCTCTCTTCTAGACCTTTCCTGCCTACCTCTTTTAATAAAAATGTACCCTTGTGAGATACACTTACCAGGAGTGGAAATCTGCTTAACACAGAAGAACCTATTAATGATGATGTGTTTTAGGATTACAGAATGTAAAAGAGCATCCGTGATCTTATCCAAGGCTCAGGTAAAATATAATTATTATTCTCAAGTATTGCTTGCTCCACTGAACTTTTGTATATCTTATTAGCTCCAATGCTGACTTTTTTTTTCAGGTTATTATCTTAGTGTCTTTACATGCCTCTATATCTGCCCAATAGGACTATGAACTTATTATAAGCAAAAATCTAGGTCAGGAATGAACAAAGTAAAGACCAAACCTGTTGGCCATTTAGTTTTATAAATAAAGCTCTATTGAAATATAGAACCAGGTATTTGTTATGTATTGTCTATGACTCCTTTTCTGCTAAGACAGCAGAGTTTATTAGGTATCCCAGAGGCTGCATGGTAGCCATCAAAGCCTAAAATATTTACTTTCTGACCATTACCATGAAAAAAAAAAGTTTGTTAATCTCTAGTCTAGACTGCCTGGTATTCTTTCAGTGACTGATGTAATGATCTGTCTGTCTAGGTACTCAACACATTTTGAAGACACATTTTAAGGATGGGCTGCGCCGTGCTAACTCATGTCTGATTCTTTGCAACCCTATAGACTGTAGCCCACCAGGATCCTCTGTCCATGAGACCCTCCAGGCAATGGAATGTGTTACCATTTCCTTCTCCATATTTTAAGGGTAGCTAGTTCTAAACATTATTTATTGCTACAGAATATTAAATATTTTTCCTCCATGCTAAAGAATTACCTCCAATGTTTTGGGCAATGTGGCAAACTTTTAAACCCAACCCTGTCTCAGATTGATGGGAGTAGTTCCTAATACTGTTAGCAGTGTCAATATCACTACTATTGAAGGCACTTTCCTTCAGTTAGGTATCCATGTGATAAAGAGAAGAAGAACAAAAGAATATATCAAGATGGCTTATCATCTTAACCATGGGTCCTATGAGGGTCTGTGATTTTATTCTTGTAAGGTACTGAATAAAAGAGGGAAGACAAGAGATCTCTTCAGGAAAATTGGAAATATCAAGGGAATATTTTGTCCAAAGATGGTCACAATGAAGGACAGAAATGTTAGAGACCTAGTAGATACTGAAGTGATCAAGCAGAGATAGAAATAATACATGGAAGAACTGTACAAAAAAGATCTTAATGAACTGGATTACTACAATGGTGTGGTCAGTCACCCAGAGCCAGACATTCTGGTGTGCGAAATCAGATAGTCCTTAGGAAACACTGCTGTTAATAAAGTTAATGGATGCGATGGAATTCCAGTAGAGCTAGTCAAAACCTTAAAGGATGACATCAACACGGTGTTGCATTCAATAAGTCAGCAAATCTGGAAGACCCAGTAGTGGCCACAGGACTGGAAAATTTCGTTCCTCATCCCAATTCCCAAGAAGGGTAGTAGCAAAGAATGTTCTAACCATCAGATAATTGTACTTATCTCCCATGCTAGTAAGGTCATGCTTAAAATCTTGCATGCTAGGCTTCAGCATTATACAAACCAAGAACTTCAGATGTCCAAGCTGAGTTTAGGAAAGGAAGAGGAACCAGAGATCAAATTGCCGACATTCACTGGATCATAGAAAAAGCAAGGGAATTCCAGAAAAACATCTACCTCTGTTTCATCGACTATGCTAAAGTCTTTGACTGTGTGGATCATGACAAACTGTGGAAAGCTCTTAAAGAGATGGGAATACCAGACCATCCTATGTGTCTCTTGAGAAACCTGTATGTGGGTCAAGAAGCAATAGTTAGAACCCTGTATGGAATAACTGATTGGTCCAAGATTGAGAAAGGAGTACAACAAGCTGCCTGCTGTCAAGCTGCTTGTTTAACCTATATGCTGAGCACATAATGAGAAATACCAGGCTGGATGAGTTACAAGCTGGAATCTAGATAGGTGGGAGAAACATCAACAATCTCAGATATTGCAGATGATACCACTCTAAGGGCAGAAAGCAAAGAGAAACTAAAGAGCCTCTTGATGAGGGTGAAGGAAGAGAGTGAATGAGCCAGCTTAAAACTAAATATTAAAAGAACTAAGATCATGGCATTCCACATTACTTCATGACAAATAGAAGAGGGAAAGGTGGAAGTAATGACAAATTTCCTCTTCTTGGTCTCTAAAATCACTGTGGATGGTGACTGCAGCTATGAAATCAGAAGACGGTTGCTTCTTGGCAGGAAAGCTATGACTAAAACTTAGTGTGTTGAAAAGCAGAGACATTACCCTGCCAACAAAGGTCTGTATAGTCAAGGCTATGGTATTCCCAGTGGTCACATACAGTTGTGAGAGCTGGACAGTAAAGAAGGCAGAATGACAAAGAAGTGGTGCCTTTGAACTGTGGTGCTGGAGAGACTCCTGAAAGCCCCCTGGACAGCAAGGAGATCAAACCAGTCAGTCTTCAGGGAAATCAACCCTGAATACTTGTTGGAAGGACCGATGCTGAAGCTGAAGCTCTAGTATTTTCTTTATCTGACGGGAACAGGCAACTCATTAGAAAATCCCTCCTGCTGGGAAAGGTTGAAGGCAGAAGAAGAGGGCATCAGAGGATGAGATGGATGGCTGGATAGCATCACTAATGCAATGGACATGAATTTCAGCAAACTTCAGGAGATGGTGAGGGACAGGGAAGCCTGGTGTGCTGCAGTCCACAGGGTTGCAAAGAGTCGGACATGACTGGGTGACTGAGCAACAACAAAAGCTACTGACACTTCATCAGTTTGGACTCCATACATGAATGAACATTGTCAAAAGAAGGTAAAAATTAAGTCTGTTATGGGACATCTTGTCCTCTCTTTTCTAGCATTCACAAATGCCATGGTCCTTAAAGCTTGAACATGAATAAATAAACACATAGTTCAGAATAACACCTAGAATTTTATTTAGAAGTATTGGAAGCATTGCTGTTGTTGGTGTTTTCTCAAAGATATTCTAACTCCACTGGGATGCAAGTAGAGAAAGAAAATACAGATGTCTCATCATTCAGATCCTTCTCATGCAAAGACAGTTTCTAAAGTGAATATGGACTTCTTTTTTCCCCAGTCAAGTCCACACCACCTGTATAAGCATCTCTGGAATAAAATTCCAAAAGTGAAATAACAGAGCCCTTATGGCACTAATTGCCTCCCCACCACCCCAGGAAAAGCATCTGCAGTGTTCCCCATGTCAATTAAAATGTAGGGAACATAAATGTTGAATTTTGGCCTGCATTTTATTTACAGCTTATGATTAGGCTCTATTCTTTCTGATCCATAAAGCATCAAATTTGAGTTTTCTACCTCTTAGGAGTTCATGGCTAATACTCTTTTAGTTGTTATACTTTAATGCAATTAATGTTATAACTTAACACATATGACCTGAGGTTGTTAAGGCATTTGATCACTTGGCTGAGTACATCACACAAATTTAGTTACAGGACATTGTTTAGATATGGTTACACTGTGTAGTTTTGTTAATTGATGGGTATGAACATATGCCTAGAGCTTATAAGTCTAGGCTTTCTCTCGCTTCATTCGTAGACTCATAGAAATAGCGGGGACCAGGAAGAACAATGAACAAAAAAATATGCTCATCTTTCTGAAGATGCCTACATAGAAGTCATCATCATTAAAATAATGCCACCCTTATTTCTGATATTCATTCCTAGAAATATGTTGTATTTTCTACTTCTTATACCGAGGCAACCTGTAGTAAAGAAATGTCTGACATCTTGCCAGCAGCCAAACCCGAGCAACTGTCAGCCAAAAACTGAGAGGAAAAGAATAGAACTTCAAATGAGAAAGCAGTTGTCTGGAGCCTTTGGGACTCCACTGGCATGGAACCAGATGAACTAAAATCCACAGGTCTGTTTCCTGCATAAACAGGTGAAGACAGGGCTGGGAGAGGTGTGAAAATAGTTCTTCAGCCATACTTTATAATATACGGTTCCCAAGGTGCCCTCCTACATCTGTTCTGCATTTTGGCAGGAAGGCATGCCAGGCACTGACATTCTACAGTACAACAGGCAGTTTATACAAGGAAAAAAGTAGTGAAATCTTGATCATTTCCTTCTTCAAAATGAATGAGATATAATTTTTTGAACTCTTTCATTTCATTTTATTTCAAATGAATTTAAACATAGTTAGAAAAAGTGAATTATTACCATCTAACTTCTGTTGGCTGGAAATTTCGAGGTAAAAAAGTGGAAACTTCAAAAATAAAATTCAATTTAAATGTAAAGCCATGTATTTAGACATACCCTGCTATCTATAGTCTTTTGGGAAAATGTTGTAACTTGATGGCAAAATATTTTCCACTTTCTTTCATTTATTTCATTCATAGAGAAGAGACAGGCAGAAAGACAGAGACAGTTATAATATCCTGTGCTAGAATTGTATGAAAGGTCATACAAAGTGGAAACCCACAGCCCATGTTCTCCAGGACTATAAAGCCACTGACAGCTGCAATTGGGAATTCCCACCCAAGTTATTGGGCTTCTCTGGTAGTTCAGCTGATAAAGAACCCACCTGCAATGTGGGAGACCTGGGTTCAATCCCTGGGTTGGGAAGATTCCCTGGAGAAGGGAACGGCTACCCACTCCAGTATTCTGGCCCAGAGAATTCCATAGTCTGTATAGTTCATGGGGATGTAAAGAGTTGGACACGACTGAGCAATTTTTCACTTCACTTTCATTTTCACTTTCACCTAAGTTATTTCAACAGCTCAAAGGAGCTGCTACAACATTGTGGCTAAGAAAATAATTTAAACAAAAATGAACCAAGCCATTAACAGTAAAACTGAGAAGGAGGAAAACAATTCAAAAGTATTTATCCTGTTTTTGCTTTGTATAAGCAACACATGATAACACATGTCCATTGTAGGTAAGATAGACAATAGATATAAGCTAAACAAAGTGAAATTACCACATTTCACCACCTGGTATGTAGTGAGTCTATGTGAGTTTTTTAGAATCTGTGTTTAAAATAGAAATATATATGAGTAGGAATTGACATGATTAAGATTAGATATGCAAATTGACGTAAAGAGAATGATCAAAGGTGATTTGTTATTATTAACCGAACCTGAGTTGTAAGCAACATAGATACAATCAATAGTATTTTGAAGCATTGTTTTATCCTAAATATCACCAGACCATAATATCTATAATCTATCTAAGGAGAAATAATAGCAATAATATTAATGTCAAGGGCATTTAATAGATGTTGAATATCTACTACATGCCAGGTGCTTGGTTAAACACTGTTCTATATTGATCCCTCTAATCCTCACAATAACCTTGTGATTATAGATGCTGCTTGGTTTACTCTAGAGATGTGATGAGTACATAAGGATACATGGCATAAGCATACATGCCTAGCAAGTGATAATCCTTTATCGCTGTGTGGGTAACTGTCCTTTAAGGACCAAATTCTGAATTGCTATGCTTTAAGGCCCAGAATCACAATTACTTATACTGTTTCATTTTCCTTTCATTCTTATTCTCTAATATTATTGAGTAATTTCTGCCCAGGCACACTGTAAGCTCCTACATTTCAGGGACCGTATTCTATACTTATTCTCTACTTCTACATGACAAAGCAGAGATTTTGAAGGATTGATCTATTATTGGTGAAATGTTAAACATGAGTGGGATACCAACAGAGAATCTAGCAATTTCAATTTGACATTTTAACTACTGAATAAATGTTATTATTAGTTAGCATTTTACTCTTATTATTATGCAGTGCATACTGCAACAGAAATCTAAATTTTCTGGTAAATTCAACCAATGGAAATAGAATACTTAATTCAAGACATGAAAGTGAAAGAATTTTGAGAAATGTTTGCTCTCACTGATGACATTCTGCAGGTTACCTCCTGGCTTTTATTTTTGGTTGATCAACATAACACCAAACTCCTAAAGGATTGAAATTAAAGCATTGTTTCCCTTCTCTGAGTCTGCGAGTGCCTCTAGGGTATGAGGACAGTGTCTCCTTGGCCACAGTAAGGCTTAGGCCCAAAGCAGGGTCAGTGAATAACCCTCCTCAATCTATTCTGAAACTTGCAGAAAGACAGCCAAAGGGATAAGACTACATGAGATCAGACACCCCATTCTGCTTATTGGCACTTTGGTGGTATTACTATCCAAATATCCGATGATCTCCAAATAGGCATTCTTAAGTATGATTCATTGCAATCTAACATTTAGGTATATAAAAAGCAAACAAGTTACCCAGGTTTCCTAAGAAAATACTGATTTTGGGCTAATCTCACTGCTAGTCTCATTGTGGATGCAGTGTGCATACATGGGCCCTTCCTTTTGACTCATTAGCCTCAAATAAAAGTTCCAGGGCTAAATCCCCCTACAGGCTCCTCATGTCGGCACCTTGACTGCTCCACATCTAAAAACACGTCTTGCCATCCAAGAGTCTGTCACCTCCTACCTTGACGGCAGCTGCTCGAGTTGGGAGCACAGTATTTAGTAGTGAGATGCTGATGAATACTGGGAGGAACAGTGACAAGCCTAAGTGCTGTTTTACACCCCATTTAACCAGGGGAGACACATCTGTTTATTTTCTTTCAGGGGAAGCACAAGGTTTAGTCTTTGTGACAAGGTCATGAGTCCAGCCCTAGGATTCCTTGTGGAGAGATAACCAAACTTCTCCAGACACTCAATAACAGAATGCCAACTGTGAGTTCTTCAAATAGAGATCCAAGGACACAATCATGTCTGGCAAGGATGGAACGGGCCCAAATAGAGAACAAGCATGAATAGTCCTCTTTTGTCTGCGGGCTCACAGTCTGTCCTGCTGCTAGATCTAAAGTTCTCATCTGGCGGGAAGCCATGCTCCTACTTCATCAGGGCCAACATTTTTCAAATGCAGCAAGGTATAACACTGACTAAAGGAAGAAAAATAATAAATTTCCTTTTTCCACATTTTGTTTAAATAAGTACTTCTCAAAAGTCACCTCTCTTCAAAGTGCTTAAAATTCCTCACGCTCAGAGTTTAGTTACGAAATGCACCTTCATGACACTGCACAGTGAGGCTCTGTTCCCACCGGGATATAAGGTCTTCACTCAAGAAAGAAAGGCATGGAGTTGGAAGTTTCTCTTGTGACAGAAAATTGCAGAATCCAAAAATGTGCATAGAGTCCAGTTTTCTCTGAAAATACTTAAAAAGTGTTTTACCTAGACCCTGAACAGAGTGTACACTGCCCTCTCAGAGTTACATCTTGTCACTGTATTTGAGGCTATTTTTATCTTCCTGCTTCACCACAGGATCATATGATGCAATAATACCACATCCAAATGAGAGAATTCTTCAGGGCCCTTTCATCCAAGAATCTGAGGTGCTTCATAAACATTAATTAATTCTACCAACACCTATGGTAGGAGAAGTTTCTAATATTCATCCTAGTTACACATGCTAAATAAATGCCACCAGCATTTAGACAGATCCAGGTTACAGAACAAGCCCATTATTTTTGTATTAAGGAAAACATTTCCCTTAATTTGGTCCATGTTAAAGAAGGTGAGGAAAAGAGCAGAGAGGTTAAATGTGTCACAGAAAGGAGTCAAAGCAAGAGTCACAAATCCTGGGACTTCAGCAACAGAGCTGGGTTTTCTCAGGGTGCCATTGGTCAAACACATACAACTGAGTGGCAAAACCATAAACCATTTACTGAATCAGAAAAGAGTGGAGAGCAAAGATAGAGTCCATTTCAAAGCACATTCTAAAATAGCATTTCCATAACCACCAGCAGTGCCTCTGCTTTGTGAATTCTGATTATTGCTGTTGATTATAGCCTGAAAAGCCTTCTCTCTTTTATTTCCTCAGATAATTGGGATTTTTTTTTATTTTTGAGATTCTATCTTCCAGTTTTCCCTTCATTCTCTTTCTCCCTTACTGAATTCTACCAACTGGCCTCTCTGCAGTTACTCTTATGGATTGGCAGTGTGTGATCAGTACTTTGGAGAATGAAATGGCAACCTACTCCAGTGTTCTTGCCTGGAAAATCCCAACGACAGAGGAGCCTGGCGGGCTTCAGTCCAGGGGTCACAAAGAGTCAGAAATGACTGAGCATGCATGCACATGATCAGTACTTACAACTTTTAGAACTTTTCCTTATAAATTTTTAATGTATCTTAAGACAACCTCTCTTAAATGGGAGGTTATATTTTGCCAAAAATGTTAATAGCCTTCTTCTTAGTTGTCACAGGGATGTCTATGTACAAATTGGTGTCTTCTAAATGAACCAAAAGAAATGTCATGGTTCAAACTACTACTCATAACTTTGCTTGTACCAATTCCAAGATTAGCAAGTAGTTAATGAGTAGAGGGGAATAATTCTATTCCAAGAATGAATGAACAGACCTAGAAGGACATAAGAGTAGATGCATAATTTTTCTGTAAATTTGCAACAAATGAGAATCTTAGGTTTATATTTTTTGAGGGGCCCTAAGAATTTTCAGAAAATGCCAAAGAATAAAATGCCTGAGTTCCAAACCACTCAGCCCATAGCTACTTATATCTAAGTTTCTCCATTTATACAGTGTATTATTTCACATAATTCCATGAAACTATATTTTTAAGCATTTAAATAAGAATAAAGTTTTTATTAATATATATAGAAGACAATATTAAGTGGTACAACTATGACTTAAGCAGTTTGCTGTATATATAAAGCAAAACAAAAACAAAAACAAAAAAACTGAATCCAGGGCCACCACTTCTACAGAAAAAGAGTATTAATCTCCAGAGACTATTAGATATTAAGGTGAATTTCACAGTATGCCATAACCCCACTACAGCTCATTGTAGTATTTTTGGCATTAAATAGTACCAAACAAAGTGATATAAGTGCATTCACAACACTAGACAGGGCATTGATTTGATCATTTTTCAGTCTCTTTTAACTACAATAATCTAGAAATTTCAGTTGTGAATACTTTTCTAGAACTTGGCAACTGTTGGAAAATCCAGTGACATGTCTACTAGTCAGTGATATCAGAACCAGGAAGAA